>NC_140589.1:1667813167-1670213167 GCF_964204655.1 Triturus cristatus | reverse complement strand
GGTACGCTCCATGCATACGCGGGTGAGGGTACGAGTCGTACTTACACTGGTGGGGTGGGGGTACGGTCCGTACGTCCGCGGGTGAGGGTACGAGTCGTACTTACACTGGTGGGGTGGGGGTAGGCTCCATGCATACGGGGGTGGGGGTACGTGTCGTACTTACACTGGTGGGGGTGGGGGTACGGTCCGTACGTCCGCGGGTGTGGGTACGAGTCGTACTTACACTGTTGGGGTGGGGGTACGCTCCATGCATACGGGGTGAGGGTACGAGTCGTACTTACACTGTTGGGGTGGGGGTACGCTCCATGCATACGCGGGTGAGGGTACGAGTCGTACTTACACTGGTGGGGTGGGGGTATGCTCCATGCATACGCGGGTGAGGGTACGAGTCGTACTTACACTGGTGGGGTGGGGGTACGGTCCGTACGTCCGCGGGTGAGGGTACGAGTCGTACTTACACTGTTGGGGTGGGGGTACGCTCCATGCATACGGGGTGAGGGTACGAGTCGTACTTACACTGTTGGGGTGGGGGTACGCTCCATACGTACACGGTTGGGGGTAGGGTCCGTACATATCCGTCCCCACGCTATGTGATGCTTGTGCGGGCCGTACCCAGGCCTTTGCCACGTGGGTACGATCCGTCCCGCCATTGTTGGGGTGACGTGGGTGTGGGCGTGGTACGTCTCGTACCCACGCTCTTCAGGCGTGGGTACGGGACGTACCGGTCTGGTTGTGTTGCCGGTTCGCGTGGTGACGGACTTCCGTTGTGGCGGTCGCTGGCTTAGCTGGACACGCCCCCACCCCCTCGTAGTGACCAGGGCATGGGTGTCAGGTATGTCCTGGGCATGTGTGGTGTGTGACTTTGGTGGGGGTTTTGTGGCCTGCCCTGGTCCTGCCACCCCCACCCCACCCCACTTTCCCCCCTCCCTTAGTTATTCTGACCTTCTGCGGCGTCTGCGTCGGAACCTGTAGAGGAGGTCGACTGCTATGAGGGCCGGGATGACACGTAGGTTCGGGTCCATGTCTGTCCGTCGCGTACGGGTCCTCCTTGTTCGCGTCGTCCTGTGTGTCCATCGCGTACTGGTCCTCCTTGATCGCGTTGTCCTGTCTGTCCGTCGCGTACTGGTACTCCTTGATCGCGTCGTCCTGTCACGTACTGGTCCTCCTTGTTCGCGTCGTCCTGTCTGTCCGTCGCGTACTGGTGGTCCTTGTTCGCGTCGTCCTGATTTCCCGGCAGTTTTTGGCAGCCGGAAAATATTCACCGTGCGGGATGACGTCGGTGCGAATCGTAATTCCTGGTTCGTGAATGGCTGGCTGCGAGCGTCCCGACGTCAGGTCGGCGCTTTCCCGGATCGCATTTGTAGGTTTATTTTGTTCGGTCGGGCTTTTTTACGATTCGTACGGAAATGGTGTTCCCGTGCGAATCGTAATTCCTTGTTTGTAAATTTTGACGACCGGGTACGCGTCGGACGGAGAATATGCTCCGTCCGACGGTTCGTACCCGGTTTTTACCGGATCGTGATCGGCACCTCAGTGTTTGTAATCTGTGACCAAAAAGCAACTGAGCATTAACCCTTTCTTTAATTTGAGATAAAAATTATTTTACCTTTACCGAGAGTCTGTGATCATTTTATTGACTAAAGGGTGTATAAAGTCAGCAGTTATCATTGCCATCAATTATTCTACTAATTGGTCCATCGACCAAGTAGAAGGAATGTTGATATTAAAAATGATCAGATGTTAGAATGTCTCATTTGAATTTATAAAGAGAAAGAATTGTCAGAATGTATAAATTGATCCCAATGCATCAGGGATTTGGGTGAATGTGTATGGGCTATTGTAGTGCGATGTTGTTGAGTATTGATCCCTGATCAATTATTGGTATTGGCGCTGGATCACGATCATCCTTGTGCTCATCTCCATTTACTGCCACGCCGCCCGTGGGCTCACATCCGAGGACAGCTCCCCCCAAACAGTTCGGCCCATTCACCTGCAGCCTGCTAGTCTCAAGGCTGCCCATAGGTTAGCCGAGAACACCTCTGTCCCCTTTTCCAGCAAGGTGCACCCCATTGCTGTGAAAGTATTCAGGCCTTCGCAGATTGATGAGGCCATGTCTGAACCACTTCCACTCGTTTGCAATGCAGTCTGTTCTAACAGCCATGTTCACTTTCTTTCATGACTTAGTCAGGGCCCCCGGAAGACCATGTGCCCCTCCATATCTGTCTTGGTAAGACCTCTAGCCACACCAGTGTGGTACTGCCGAACATACACGCCACTTCCGTTAAATCACTCCTGATGTGAACCAGCAGCTCCTTTCTGCCCAACTGCGCCAGGTCATTTACCCCCAATTGTATGATCAGCAGATCTGGCTTGCCCGCTCCGGTGGCCTCTGGTTGCTCACATTGCATTTCTGGCAGCCAGAACCATGCGATGTCTGTCCGGCGTGCCCCACCTTGTCTCCACGAGGCCTGGCTCCTGCTGATGAAAGAGTGGCTGACTACCCATACCTTCTTTGCCCTCAGTACCTGCATGAGGTAAACACAGACAATGTCAGGCTCACACACTGCATCTCTGCTCTGTAGCATGTGTTGTTCCTGTGTGGAGGGTGGGACTAGCGGCAGTGTGGAGGTGTGGGGGGTAATTTCCTGCACTGCTTCTACTCTGGGTCGGGGTGGTGCACCCTCCATAGCTTCTGTATGCATTAGAGGCTGTCTGCCCATTGCCTTGATACCTTCCGCCATGACTTCAAAATGGACAGGTATAGTTCCCGCCCCTATGTGGAATGGGTGTGTGCCCAAGTGGGCCGCTGGTAGGCTTGCCCTGGTCAGCGCCTTCTGCAGTGCCGCCTTGAACTGAAATGTGCTCAGGAAGGCCCCCCCCTCTCAATTGCCATGCTTGAACAGAGCCCCTCAGCGCCCAGTACCTCCTGAGACAACACACTAAGCATAGAATGGGGTCAGAGAGGCACTGTAGCCACACCTTGACCCCCTTCACCAGCTGGTCTGTTTAGAGATCCTCAGCAGCAGTTTCACTTGCCCTGTACTTAGCTCTATGTCTTGACCCTCCAGGCTAGCCTTTTCCCCTTCTTTATTTGATGGGGCAACTAATTCACTTACCCTAAAGGCCGCTTTGAACAATGTAGACTCAAACTTATCTGTGCATGCCAAATCCAGTACCCTCACCAGCTTTGCTACTGTGTAGAATTCAATCTGGAGACTTGCATAGTGTGCAGGCCCCTCCAGCCTACACTAGCCTTTTATGGCTGCCCCTATGAAATGGTAGGGTGCTTTCTGGTTGCCAGCTAGGTGAAGTGTGCAACTGCTGTTAGAAGCACCTGCCCCAACAAATTTGACTTCTTCTGCTCGAATGCCCATTTTATGAACTGCTCAGTTGCCGTGACTGCTGCCTCAATATTGTTGAAGGCGGCCAGTCTTGTCGCCCTCTTTGCTATTCCTGCATACGCCCCATAGCACTTCGCTGTCTTTGAGGCTCACTTGTGCTCTATTCAGTGGGAAAGGTCACATCCACAAGGCCCCGTAGCCTGCCTTGGAATAGGGTCATACTCCCCTCTGCCTGCAGAGCAAACTGCTTGAATTTGTCCACCCTGAGGTCCTGTTTCAGCCCCACCCGAGTCTTGGGTGGTAGTGTTTTTTCTGAAACCCACTTGTCAACTGTGTGATCCTCCTCGCTAACACCTTCCCTGCTGGGATAACTCGGGCAGTAAAGTTCAACTTCCTAATAAGCACCTGAAGCTCCCCAGAGTGGCCTTCTCCTTCCCCACTAATGCTTTGATGGCTCTTCTCATATCCTGCACCTTATCCTCTGGCTTTCAGGATGTGCCCGCTGACGAATCTAGCTCGATGCCCAAACACACCAGTTTTGTCGACGGGGCCACCGTCTTGTCTGCTGACAAGGAGATGCCGAGCTCGGTGGCTAGGTGCTGAAAGTCTCCTAGTAACTCATTGCAATCTTACCCCCCCAGGCTGCTCCACAAACAGCAAACCATCCTATTAGTGTAATTTCCACCCCCCCCAAAGTAAGTGCATGATATGAAGCACCGCCATTGGTAATATTTGTCGAAATAGGTGTCCCCTTCAAATTTGAACCCCAGGAGATGCTAGCTGTCTGGGTGTACCGGGAGTAAATTGAGTGCTGACTCAATATCTGTCTTTGCCATCAGGGCCCCTCACCCCATCGTGTGTACTCTCTCTATGGAAGCGTACCCCACCGTGCAGTCCTCTGGTTTGATGCCATAATTCACTGACCCTCCCTTGAGGAAATGAGAGGTGGTGTATTAGCCGGACCTGCCCTATCTCTTTTTTGGGTACCACTCTGAGTGAGAGGCATAACAATAGCCCCCGCAGCGCGGGGGGCCCCGAGTTCCAGGGGGTCCCCTCCAGCACTGTGCATGACATGGGAAAATGGTAATAGGTGTCGCAAGGGATGTTGCTCTACAAGTTACCTGGGAGTCGGCAGCAAAATACCTGGAAGATGCTCATCACAGAGCTGGCTGCCTGTATTATTATCAAAAACAGTCCTCGAGATTTTTGGGGGATGGGGAAACTAAGCATGTGCCGGGTTGGCGTACGGAATGATTTGCCTCTGAGGCGCAGTCCAGCGTAAGTGATGTCATGATGGTGGGCGCGGCCATGTAAAGCATGGCTTCTACTGGGGCATTGACTGATGTGGCCCAAGGCGGGATAAGTACAGCAGAGTGACAGGCAGGGCAAGGAAGGTCAATGTATAGGGTGGCAAGCGCAGGCACAATGAAAAAGCAGTCTCCAACCGCCCTATGGTTTAGTTGCTGTGAGAGGGCGGGCTGAAGGAGGAGTCCTGCAGCAACTTCTGTGCACACGTGTAGTATGGCCCCTTGATCGGAGCCAGGGCACTTGCGTGTACTCTTTTTTCCTGTTCTGTCGGCATTTTGGTGTCTTCTTATACTGCGTGAAAGGCCTAGCAAGTGCATGACTTTGCTGCTGAACAGAGAACTTGGATTAGACCTGCAAAGATTTACAGTATCACGTCCCCTTTATTTCCTTGCTCCCGAAGATGAAACAGTGGTAGAGCCCTATAAGAACCTTGTGTCACTTTTAAGAGCTGCTGAAGTCTGCCATTCTGACACCAGAACCTGGCTGACTTACTGACTGAGAACTCGTCAGCAGTGCATAACTGGCACTGTGGCAGCTTGGACTCCAGGAGAGGTGTGCATGTCCATGTGATGGCAAGTGAGAAATTCCTTTATCACTATGTGACGCCAACCTAATTGCCAACAATTTGAAACTGAATAGGAGGCCTAATGTTACCTGCTGTTGACAAAAGCCCACATGTTTTCCTTTATAAGCATGTATTAAGGTTTGAAATAAAATTCTCAAGAGACAGCTACCCATCTCTATGCCCGATGTTAGAACACAGAAATGTAAAGTGATCTCATGACACCTGCAATACCTTATTTATAGCAGGCTGCTCAGCCATTAGCATTCTGCGTAACTGGGCTTGATATTTCCTTTTTATTTTATAACCATGAGCCACGAGTCCCAGAATGCAATATGCTTAAACTTTGGAAGAATAATAAAGAAGATTTTGTTTCTTTACAATTTACTGCTGGCTGGCAACTCTGCATATAATAGGTCTCCCCCAAAAACTGCCCCCATCCCTGATTATAGTTCTGACATTCTAGACCCCTGGATTTCCTTCGTGCTACCTGCTCTGCTGATTGAGATTTGTAGAGGAGTCCCAACATAAATATAAACCAGGAGTGACCAAATAATGGAAGATTTGTGACACATGAGATGGTCACAGCTGAGGTGTGTGTGTGTGTTTATGAGTAGCTGTCTGTGGGTAGCTGTCTATATGTGTAAAAGAAAGAACACCTTTTGCTCACCATCCTGACTTCTCTTTACTTTTTCAGTGACTCCTTTACCTCCTCCGCAGCTTCTCTTTCAATCATTCTCCTTCCACTACATGTGTAGGCTCTCACAGCACACCTGTGGCCTTCGCTCCCAAAAGTAAAATAAAAGAGGTGCCATGTAGCAAGGGAGTTCCAAGATGTTGGGATGTCTATATATGAGCAGAGGGGTTTTTCTGAAATCAGTGGGTGCTACAGGCCAAAACTTAGAAGAATTGCTTGAGCTTTACCTGGGTCTTAGTACCACTGGGTTCAACTTGGGTTTCTTGAAGTAGATTACATGAGCTATGCCAATGTGTCAGTGGTTGAGCAGCAGCGACACTGACACAGAGCATGGCAGCAGTGCTTTTACCGAGCTATGTGTGTAGTTGAGGTGCACTTACAGACTTGTTTACAGTATGTGCATTTGTAGAGTTTTCTGTTAGTGTGTGAAGCACATTTGTTTAAAGAGCAGAGTGTGATTGCAGTTATCGGTTTAAGCTAGGCCTTAGGGCTTGAAATGTTGTTGGTGCCCTCATCCAGTTTGGTCCTCGCCCCTCCCAATCTTTTTTTTCAATCTCTGCATTTTCTGCGCATATACTTACAACGCCTAAACACAAACCCCATCGTTGTTTTGCTACAGATATGTTGCAGGTGTCGAGACACATGCTTTTCATGTATTTTGGCATGGTCTCTCTGCTTGGACATGTTCTGTAATACTTGAAAGTTCATCTCCCTGTTCCTGATCCATCTGTCTTCACATTCTTCAATTGATTGGACATGCTCTGATTCACTAGATATGTTCTCTTCACTTATAACCGTCCCCTCCCTAGGCAAATGTTCCTGCGAGCTGACATTCTCGCTATGCTTACCTCTCGCCAGTTTCTGCGGACATGCTCCTTGATATTTCACCCATGTCACATGATCTCTTCTACACTAGAACACCCTCATTCTGATTGGACATGATCACTCCCCTTGTACTTACACTCTCCCTTCCTCTCTTCGAAGAGTGTGTCTTTTTTCTTGATGGGTACTCTCTCTATGCTCCTGCACCTAAGCCATTTGGCCCCCTGCACTTCAATCACCTAAAGCTTTGGGATGTTTTTGAACTTTTCCCTCAATTTTAGACCGATATTCCTTGTGCCAGAATCCCTCCAAATGTGGTCTCAGAAGTCTCCTGCTTCCTTTGGGAGGCTGCTTCTCTCCAGAGGAATCACTGACATAATATCGACAGACACAATATCGGCCTACATTTTTATTGACACAAAAATATCAACTACTTTAATATCGATAACATATACTCAATTTTAAAAATACACTATTATCGACACAAAAATATCGTCGAACAATAATATCGATAACTGTATTATCGAACACATAAATATCGTTATTTAAAATATCGGATATATTTAAAAAATATACAACATGACAAAAATATATTGACAGAAATGTTATTGTTTAAAAAAAATATATTGACAACTTAAAAACAGATAAAACAAACAAAACTACACCATAAAAATATTTCTATATATAAACATACACTGCATACAAAATAAATCAAATGCAATCAATTTAAAAAATAATATAACATACTATATAACATTAAATCATAAATACACTATTAATAACTATTTAAATCTTATATTTAAATAAGATACATGCATTATTTTACATCACACACAATATAATACACATTTAAAGGATTCAATCTGCTTTAAAATAAACAAAAGCGCCAACTGATTCTTGATTAGCGGTTTCCATATATGGAAAATAAATACCAAAACAATTAATATCAACCAATCAAATACACACAATACTAAAATAAACCAATCACACTAAACAAACAATTAATTAAACACTATATAAAGAACGAAAACGTATTAATTATTTTACACCTCAAACCAAACAAAATAAAAAAGACAAAACTCTGCCGGATTGCTGCCAAAAGCAAGGACTTCATTAAAGAAAAATCTATTCCCTACTTCAAAAAGTAAGTAAAATGCCCTTTATAATATAACACTAATGCTAATCTTCTAAAACTACTATTTATCATTCACAAATAATTAATATACATCTTTTTTCAATCTATGTTTCCTCTACAGAAAATTTTCAAAGCATCCAAACAACTACAGAACAGTTTCTAAAACCCTCTAACAAAGAAATTAAGTATTCAATAAAATGCATTTGAAACAATTATCTAAAACACCCAACCAAACCCCAAATTCATCCCAAACCCCCACCCAACACTGTGTACAATTGAACATCAGCAACAAAACAGAATTCAACTAACAAAGAAAGGACATCTACATTGAAAACGACCTAAGTATATTAATAACAATGTGTATGTATTAATTAAAAAACCTGTACAATATTCGTTTTATTAATTTTTATATTCATTTTTCATAGCATTCAAGACATCACAATGACAGAAGGCACCCAAATTATCACTTCCCAGAAAGGAAAGGTTTGCTATTCTACATGGGGTATGTCTATACCCAGGAAAAGCAAAGTGGACTTAAAGTAAATTGGAAATGTAGCAAGTACTATTCAAATAAGTGTTATGGGAGGGCAACAACTAGCGAAACAGCTATTTTCTATACAAGGGAGCATAACCACCCCCCAAATGTTACTGAAATAAAGGTTAGAACTGCCCTAGACAACATTAGAGAAGCTAGCACTAGCTCACAAAAATCTAACACTCATTTACTTGAAGAACTGCTGCCCAGAGTACCCCAACATTCTACTGGCCAAATGCCCTCTATTTCTTCATTAAAAAGAACTATAGCTCGAACAAGAAAAGCCACAACCACCACCACACCTACCCCAAAAACATTTTCAGCAACAAATTCCCCCAGAACTACCTATAACTCATAACTAAGAACCCTTTGTTATTTATGATAACAAATCTAAAGAGAAAAGAATAATTATATTTGCAGCCGCGAATAATTTAATCAAACTAAGACAGTCAGAAACATGGACGATGGATGGAACTTTTAAAATTTGTCCCAAACCATTCTATCAATTGTATACTATCCATGCCCTATATCAAAACACTAAAATCCCTTTTATCTACGCCTTACTCCCTAATAAACAAAACTCCACATATATAGCAATACTAACTAAAATTAAACAAGAAACAAATAATAATTTTCCACAGAAAATAATTATTGATTTTGAAAAGGCAACGATAAATGCAATTATAAAATCCTACCCACACACATCAATTCAGGGTTGCTACTATAATTTCAATCAATGTATATGGAGACTCCTTCAGAAATCAACACTAAGGGCCCGATTCCGATCTCGCTCTGAAGCGCTCCTGACGGCATCTGTCAGTAGCGAGTCCGAGTCGGTGAGTAGACAAAATATCGGAAAAGTAATATCGATATACAAAAATATCGAAGTCAAAATATCGATGGAACAATATATCTCAGTGATTAATATCGATGTAAAAAATGTCGAGATTGTTATGTGTAGTAAAATATCGAGGTATAGTATATCGAAAGACATAATATCGTGTAGTAAAAATATCGAAAAAGGATAGTATTTTGTCATTTTGTGATTTGTTAAAAATTATTGTTTAGAAGTGTTAGAAAATGTTTATTTAAGTGTATTAAAAATATTATTTTTGGTTCAAATAATATAATATTTT
Organism: Triturus cristatus; assembly: GCF_964204655.1. Lineage (NCBI taxonomy): Eukaryota > Metazoa > Chordata > Amphibia > Caudata > Salamandridae > Triturus > Triturus cristatus. Next base: position 1,670,203,631 of record NC_140589.1, on the reverse strand, counting down.
TAATTTTGATATATAATTTAAGGAGCGGGATGTTGGGTTTATAGGGGATAAGGGTGGGGAGTGTTTTAAAAATATATATTTGAAATAAAATATTTTAAAAAATTTGTGTACAATTTGAATTTAAATTTTGAACAAAATTGCAATATTTATATTTTAATTCGGAAAATATTTTTATTAGTGGGATGTTGGGTATATAGGGGTTAAGGGTGGGGAGTGTTTTGGAAATAAATATTAAATGTAAAATTTTATGATATAATTTTATAAATAAATTTGGGAATAAATTTGAAATTTTAAAATTTTAATAATAAATTAAATGTAATAAGTGGGAATTTGGGTTCATAGGGGATAAGGGTGGGTATTGTATTAGAAATAAATTTAATATAATATATTTTAAAAAAAAAATGAAATTTCAAATTTGTTCTTAAAATTTAAATGTTAAAATTTTAATAATAAAATAAATGTAATAAGTGGGATTTTGGGGTTATAAGGGATAAGGGTGGGGATTGTTTTATAAATATATTTAAAAATTTATAAAAAATATAGCAATTTACATTTTGGTATTAAAATTTAAATTTAAAATTTTTTATAATAAAATAAATGTAATAAGTGGAATTTTTGGGTTATAGGGGATAAGGGTGGGGAGTGTTTTAGAAATATATTTAATATTTAATATTTTATAAAAAAAAAAGGAAATTTCAAATTTGGTATTAAAATTAAAAATTATAAATTTTAATAATAAAATAAATTTAATAAGTGGGATTTTGGGGTTATAGGGGATAAGGGTGGGGAGTGTTTTAGAAATATATTTAATATTTTATACAAAAATATAGAAATTTCAAATTTGGTATTAAAATTTAAATTAAATATTTTTAATCATAAATTAAATGTAATAAGTGGGATTTTGGGGTTATAGGGGATAAGGGTGGGGAGTGTTTTACAAATATATATAATATTTAAAAAATAAAAATAGAAATTGCAATTTTGGTATTAAACGTTAAATTTAATAATTTTAATAATAAAATAAATGTAATAAGTGGGATTTAGGGGTAATAGGGGATAAGGGTGGGGAGTGTTTTAGAAATATATATCAAATTTAATATTTATTTCAACAAATTTACAATTAGAAATGTTCTTTGAATAAAAATGTAAAAATTTTAAGAAGATAATTAATTTAATAAGAGGGATGTAGGATTTATAGGGGATAAGGGTGGGTAGTGTTTAGAAATTAGTAATTAGTTTAAAAAAACCGAAAAATATAGTAACCCTAATTCAATATAGATTGGAGTGGGAATAGTAAATTATTTATGGTCAGTGTCCAGCACCTACTCTAATTTATTATAGACTGGAGTGGGAATAGTAAATTATTTATGGTCAGTGTTCAGCATCTACTCTAATTTATTGTAGAATGGAGTGGGAATAGTAAATTATTTATGGTCAGTGTCAAGCACCTACTCTAATTTATTATAGACTGGAGTGGGAATAGTAAATTATTTATGGTCAGTGTCCACCATCTATTTTAATTTATTATAGACTGGAGTGGGAATAGTAAATTATTTATGGTCAGTGTCCAGCACCTACTCTAATTTATTATAGACTGGAGTGGGAATAGTAAATTATTTATGGTCAGTGTCCAGCACCTACTCTAATTTATTATAGACAGGAGGGGGAATTGTAAATTATTTATGGTCAGTGTCCAGCATCTACTTTAATTTATTATAGACTGGAGTGGGAATAGTAAAATATTTATGGTCAGTGTCCAGCACCTACTCTAATTTATTATAGACTGGAGTGGGAATAGTAAATTATTTATGGTCAGTGTCCAGCACCTATTCTAATTTATTATAGACAGGAGTGGGAATTGTAAATTATTTATGGTTAGTGTCCAGCATCTACTCTAATTTATTGTAGAATGGAGTGGGAATAGTAAATTATTTATGGTCAGTGTCAAGCACCTACTCTAATTTATTATAGACTGGAGTGGGAATAGTAAATTATTTATGGTCACTGTCCAGCACCTACTCTAATTTATTATAGACTGGAGTGGGAATAGTAAATTATTTATGGTCAGTGTCCAGCACCTACTCTAATTTATTGTAGAATGGAGTGGGAATAGTAAATTATTTATGGTCAGAGTCAAGCACCTACTCTCATTTATTATAGATTGGAGTGGGAATAGTAAAATATTTATGGTCAGTGTCCAGCACCTACTCTAATTTATTATAGACTGGAGTGGGAATAGTAAATTAGTTATGGTCACTGTCCAGAACCTACTCTAATTTTTAATATACTGGAGTGGAAATAGTAAAAGATTTATGGTCACTGTCCAGCACCTACTCTAGTTTATTATAGACTGGAGTGGGAATAGTAAATTATTTATGGTCAGTGTCCAGCACCTACTCTAATTTATTATAGTTTGGAGTGGGAATAGTAAAATATTTATGGTCACTGTCCAGCACCTACTTTAATTTATTATAGACTGGATTGGGAATAGTAAATTATTTATGGTCAGTGTCCAGCACCTACTCTAATTTATTATAGATTGGAGTGGGAATAGTAAATTATTTATGGTCACTGTCCAGCAGCTACTCTAATTTATTGTAGACTGGAGTGGGAATAGTAAATTAGTTATGGTCACTGTCCAGCACCTACTCTAATTTATAATAGACTGGAGTGGAAATAGTAAATGATTTATGGTCACTGTCCAGCACCTACTCTAGTTTATTATAGACTGGAGTGGGAATAGTAAATTATTGATGGTCACTGTCCAGCACCTATTCTAATTTATTATAGACTGGAGTGGGAATAGTAAATTATTTTTGGTCACTGTCCAGCACCTACTTTAATTTATTATAGATGGGAGTGGGAATAGTAAATTGTTTATGTTTACTGAGCAGCAGCTACTGTATCCTATTGTACAGTGGAGTGGTAATAGGCAATTATTCATGTTTACTGGCCAGCATCTATCTACTACAATTTATTGTAGATTAGAGTGGAAATAGGTAATAGTTTATGTTCAGTGTTTTAAGTATTTATCATGTTTTGTTATAGTTTGTAGTTATAATAGTATATAAATTGTGTATATTTGTTATTATTGATTTAATTAATTTAAATAGCATTGGAAGTGTAGAAGTCGTTATTTTTAATTTGGAACATGTACTGTGATTATTGTTAAGTGCAGTGGTTCTAGTATATTTTGAGGTTTACTGTCTGGTATTTCATGAAATTAAATTACATTGATATAGCAATAGTAAAAATATATTTTAGTGTATATTAATTGTATTTTATTATTATATATTGGATTTGTACTAATTAATTCAATATTTATAGTTTAGGATAATAAATACATTTAAAGTTATAATGTGATATGTTTACTGATATATTTAATATTATTAGTAGGAAAAAAATATGAATATTTTGTATTGCAATAATGGGTAATGGCATTCTGTAATTTTATTATATTTATTGATTTTTATTTTTGTAAAAAATATTTTTTCTATGTGTTAAATATTCATAATAGAAGGTAAATATTAATAATCAGAGAACCACAATTAATAAGACAATAACATGGTATTTATTGTACATTTTCTACTTTTTTATTGTTTATTCATTTGAGTAACAGCATTCAGAAATATCATTATTTACATTGTAATTAAATTCAAACATATTGAATATAGGTCAGAACAAATGTTATGTACATTTAGTATATTTTCAACCATTTTTTAATAAATTAAAATTAATATTAATAATGTTGTAGAATTTAGTGTTTTAAATTAAATTTAACATAGCAATAGGTTTTGTAAATCTTTATACAAAACATTTGGCAAATATTTTCATATATAAACATTTTAATATTTGTAGTACAAACATGTTATACATTTTTTATTAATATTAATATGTAAAATATTAATATTAATTATTTTAACAATGTTTTCAAAACAAACATATTTTTAACATAAATAAAATTTTAGCATTCATGCAAAATATTAGTAACAATTTTTCATACATTGTTTTGTAGTATTTTCTTTTTAGAAATTATAATAATAAATATTTTATATTTTGTAATATTTATTTTTATAATTTTACACATTAGGAACATTTGTTGACAATTTGTAGGTACATGAAAAAAATAGGTCTATTTTTGCTAAATAATATAAAATATTTGTGTGTGAATTTACTTTTTTACCTGATTTAATGAGGGTTTTTTGGTATAGTTAAATGTTTTATTATGTTTTGGGCACTCTATTTTGTAACCCGGTAATGTTGTTTTGGGTCATTTGGTTTGAAGGGAAGCTCGCGGTTGGGAGTTACTTCGCGTCGTGAAAGGTAAGGTTTGTTTTATATGTTTTAGATGGTTTAAAACTTTATTTTGAGCCTAGTTAGATAATGTTTAGTGTAGTTGTATATATATTAGTTATATTTGGAAATGTTATGTGTTAGAGTTGCGTGTTGTGTTTTTACGTGTTTTTAACGTTGTGTAGGCATGTTTCGAGAGTTAGGTTTAAGGTGTTTAATGTATATTTAGAACTGTTTTAAATCTAGTACTATTGTTAGTAAGTGTTTATGTGTTGTTTTATGTGGGTGGGAATGTATGTTGCTTTGTTTTTATACTTTCTTTTCTAGGTTCTTCGTTTCGGATGGAGTCGTTTTTTTTTTTTAAAGAAGTGTGTGTTCATTTTATTGAACAATATGGTGCCAATTCCGATCCGGTAAAAAAATTCCCCGTCCGACTCGTATCCGGATTTTTTTCCGTCCGAATCGTCAAAGTAGCGTACAAACTGCCAAGTACGATTCGAACGGAAAAAAGTCCATACGAATCGCATTGGGAAGAGTTCCCCACACGTCCTCGGGTCGGGAAAAGTCACCGACACGTCCCCGGTCGAAAAACCCACCGTGCGGAAAAATAAAGTCCGACAGCGCAAGTACGATCCCTCCCGTCCTCCCCATTTCACAACCGTACGCAAAAAACACCGTCCGAACCGAACTCCCATAGCAACCATGGAGACATGTGCCCGCATACGCGCCGAACACCCCACCACCCCCCCGCCCGCGTATGTACGCACCGAACCACCCCCCGCCGTGTATGTACGCACCGAACCCCCACCCGTGTATGTACGCACCGAACCCCCACCCCAGCAGTGTATGTACGCCCCGAACCCCCACCCGTGTATGTACGCACCGAACCCCCACCCCAGCAGTGCATGTACGCCCCGAACCCCCACCCGTGTATGAACGGACCCAACCCCCCCCAGCCGTGTATGTATGCCCCGAACCCCCCCCCAGCCGTGTATGTACGCACCGAACCCCCCCCAGCCGTGTATGTACGCACCGAACCCCCACCCGTGTATGTACGCACCGAACCCCCACCCCAGCAGTGTATGTACGCCCCGAACCCCCACCCGTGTATGTACGCACCGAACCCCCACCCCAGCAGTGTATGTACGCCCCGAACCCCCACCCGTGTATGAACGGACCGAACCCCCCCCCAGCCGTGTATGTACGCCCCGAACCCCCCCCCAGCTGAGTATGTACGCACCGAACCCCCCCCAGCCGTGTATGTACGCACCGAACCCCCACCCGTGTATGTACGCACCGAACCCCCACCCCAGCAGTGTATGTACGCCCCGAACCCCCACCCCAGCAGTGTATGTACGCCCCGAACCCCCACCCGTGTATGTACGCACCGAATCCCCACCCCAGCAGTGCATGTACGCCTCGAACCCCCACCCGTGTATGAACGGACCGAACCCCCCCCAGCCGTGTATGTACGCACCGAACCCCCACCCCAGCAGTGTATGTACGCCCCGAACCCCCACCCGTGTATGAACGGACCGAACCCCCCCCAGCCGTGTATGTACGCCCCGAACCCCCCCCCAGCCGAGTATGTACGCACCGAACCCCCCCCCAGCCGTGTATGTATGCACCGAACCCCCACCCGTGTATGTACGCACCGAACCCCCACCCCAGCAGTGTATGTACGCCCCGAACCCCCACCCGTGTATGTACGCACCGAATCCCCACCCCAGCAGTGCATGTACGCCTCGAACCCCCACCCGTGTATGAACGGACCGAACCCCCCCCCCAGCCGTGTATGTACGCACCGAACCCCCACCCGTGTATGAATGGACCGAACCCCCCCCAGCCGTGTATGTACGCACCGAACCCCCCCCCAGCCGTGTATGTACGCACCGAACCCCCACCCGTGTATGTAGGCCCCGAACCCCCACCCCAGCAGTGTATGTACGCCCCGAACCCCCACCCGTGTATGTACGCACCTAACCCCCACCCCAGCACTGTATGTACGCACCGAACCCCCAGCCGTGTATGTACGCATCGAACCCCCACCCCAGCAGTGTATGTACGCCCCGAACCCCCACCCGTGTATGTACGCATCGAACCCCCCCAGCCGTGTATGTACGCACTGAACCCCCACCCGTGTATGTACGCACCGAACCCCTACCCGTGTATGTACGCACCGAACCCCCACCCGTGTATGTACGCATCGAACCCCCACCCCAGCAGTGTATGTACGCCCCGAACCCCCACCCGTGTATGTACGCACCAAACCCCCACCCGTGTATGTACGCACCGAACCCCCACCCCAGCAGTGTATGTATGCACCGAACACCCCCCCCCCAGCCGTGTATGTACGCACCAAACCACCACCCGTGTATGTACGGCCGTACCCACACCCCACCAGGGAATGTACGGACCGTACCCCCACCAGTGCATGTACGGCCGGTACTGACGTCAAAAACACACGTACTGAACCAGGACAAACCATATTTACACAAGGAGAGTCAATTAGAGTCTCCCCACACCACCAAACATGCCCAACAACCCCACAAACATCACATACACTGACCTGCAACTGCCAAACTGCCAAACAGAGGCCCAAAACTCAATCACTCCTCATAACACACCCACACAAATTTCAAACACAGCCACACCCACAAATGGACCAATAAAAATGGACCACACACACAAACCATGAGCCTTTGCAACAGACCCACTGCTGCCAGAGCCCACAGACGACCCACACCACCATACTTGAACCTCACACTTGCATACCTTCACACAACCACCTACACAAACACCCCCTCATCACATTCACACACACACCTCCACTACCACACCCACACACCCACAACCATCCACACCCACACCCCCACAACCATCCACACCCACACCCCACGCCATGTCCACCACCAAGAATCCAAAGTTCACAAAGGAGGAGCTGGAGATCCTTGTCGACGAAATCCTCAGAGTCGAGCCACAGCTCTTTGGGACATTGGTCAGACAGACCAGCATATCCGAAAAAACGGCCATGTGGCAGAGGATTGTCGATTCTGTGAATGCTGTTGGGACCACCAGAAGGACCAGGCACGAGTGCCAATCCAGGTGGTACGTCCTGCGGAGGACGGTCAAGAGGAAGATGACTGACAATCACAACCAGGGGAACATCACTGGAGGAGGGCCGCCCCCCAGACCGGTACAATACCATCCCTGGGAGGAGAAGGTGATGTCCACGCTGGCGGTGGAGGGACTACACGGACTGCCAGGACTCCCAGACCCTGGTGAGTACACAAACAACTCACCTCACATGGGGGGGATGCCATACACAATCAATCATGCATGCCACCCCCCCCAAGCCACCACCGGACACAACAACACTCCACAAACACACACATGTCACTAGCGCCTCCATGCCCCATGCATCAATCAGGGCCATGCCAAGTCACAGGCCACACAAAACACCAACACAACACAGGATGTGGTCGATGCTGGGAGTGGGGGCATCAAAACTAACATTGAGCAACTCACAAGCACACAACAATGCCCTCAGCCCATATGGCCCAGGGCACAGCCATACAAACTGTGTGTACCCACACAGTACTGTCTTGCCTGCAAATGGTGGCTGCCATGCAGGATGACATGGGTCTGAAGGCACAATTTGCACATAACAGCAGACAATGAAGATGCATCGCTCTGATAGAGTCTCAGCACACACCGCCACAGCAGCAGCCTACACTCAGACACACTGCCCAATGGGTGCCCGGAGAACAGGAACTAACTCACATGAACAAGCCAATGGCCATTCAAAGACCGGCTAACTGTGTGTGCCCAGGAAGCTGGCCTGAGGTGACAGAGGGTGACAAATAGAGGGAGGGAGAGGGGGAATGAGAGGGAAGGAGACAGAGGGGGACACAGGGAGACAGACAGAGGGAGGGAGTAGGGTGACAGAGGGAGACCGACAGAGGGAGGAGGGTGACAGAGGGAGGGAGGAAGGGAGACACAGGGAGACTAAATCACCCTTGGGTGGTGTGGCCATGTCCACTCGTCAGCCGGTGGACTGTGTGCATGCAGACAAGTTCTGGCAGTGCCTCAAACCCCCCCTACCGTAGATGAAGACCGGTCCATGTGTCAATCTGTGCACGAGTCCATCCGTGCTGCAGGCACAGACCTAACCACACACCCAGTATACCCACCCACTGTGTCGGTAAGAACCCTGTCACAAATGCTTCAGTCACCTACCTGCAACATCAAATTGCCTTGGCAAAACACCATTTGGCCACGTACAGTGCAACACGTAAGGCGCCTCTGCATGGCTCGCTATGCCCGCACACCACACTGCTGACTGTGTACCCAAATAGATGCATCAACTAAGATTGTGTCACACATGCGTAAAGCCCTGACAGCTGTGGCCAAGGGACATACCCATGCACAAGTGCACTGTGAGAGGAATGCAAGACAGATCCAACTACCCAGAGGAAGAGTGCCAAATCAGAAATGCATGAAACATGGATGCCACATGTAACACTGTTAACATTGTCTCTCTCACACACAGGTCAACGTCGACGATCACCCCCCAACACTGGGGGGGAAGTCTCACAGGACCAGGCTCCGCGGGATGAGGACCCCACCGCCAGCGATGACTCTCACCACTCCGTGGATGACCCAGACCAACCTGGCCCCTCTGGTGTCCAACCACCTGCAGCACCTGCGTCAGGTACAACTGTGCCAACCACCACCCCCATTCCTGCCACATCCCAGGAGACGTCCAGGAGCCCTGCCCGCACACGACCACCCAGCCAGTCTGCCCAGGAGGGACACGGTCCTCCGGGCACCCAGGAGGAGGCAGGCGGCAACGCAGATGCCATCCCTCAGGGGTCCCGGAGACCCGATGCGCCCACAACGGCAGGCCAGGTGCACGTGGGCAGGGGTGGCGGGAGTGGAGGACGGCGGAGGTGCGAACCTGACCAGGCAGCTCAGGACCTGGTAGTGTCCCAGGTCAGCAACATCCTGGATACATACCGGCGTGACACCAGGGGCATGGACCAGATTGCGTCCACCCTCAATGACATCAAGGGGACCCTCCAGGAGATGAAGACCCTGCAGGCCCAGCAACATGCCTGTCAACTGCAACACCAAGGAAGGATGGAGGATAGACAGGCTGAGCTCGTGGCGGTGCAAACCCAAATGACCGGTGTACTCCGTCGGATTGCCGACAACATGGGCAACCCTCCCTGTGGCACCAGGCGAAGGCCATTACCAGACACAGGGAGGGATCAGGAGGAGGAGGATTCATCCGACGGAGCGTCACAGACATCGTCACGGCCTGCTTCCGAGGGTCCCCGCAGGAAGGTGGGTCGTCCACGAAAAAGACTGTGAGAGTCAGCAGAACATCACCATCTCCCAGGTCACCTGGCCTGGCACCTGGCCCTCTGGCCCAATAGCAGCACATGACATTCTCTGCCACATGGACTTGCTGGTCACTGTCTGACCTATGTTGACGAAGACTGTGGCATGGACTCTGACATTTTGCTACGGCAAGGATACCAACTCCCCCAGTGAACTTTGGATTCTACACTCCCGCTGTGCACCTCTTGTCATCCCCACAAACCCGTACCCCACCACAAATAAATTAATCACACTTACAAGATGATGCCGTGATTCTGCATTATTACAATACATGTGTGTGTCGTAAAGTCAAAGCATGCCTGATCTCAGAATTAACTCCAACCATCCAAACCGTGGGGTCGCAGTCTTGCCCAGGACACACATGGGTCCCAATGTATCATCTGATACAGACATGGAGCACCATACTCACCTGTGCTGGGCCCAACCAGCTGAGTGGTTCCCGCACAACTGTGGCTACAGACACATTCAGGGGAGCAACAGTCATGCGCAGAGGTCAGGGATCATGTGGAGTGACCTGGCTTGCCGCTCCCAGGTATGTCTAGACATGTGTCCCTACCATGTCCTGCATGCTTGCGTCAGGCGGATGTTGAGAATGGTGGCTAGGCCAAGGTTGGATGCATGGAGATGCCAGAATGCAGTTTTGGATCACAGTGCCACATGGTTGTGTTGGGGTTGTGGGCTGCATCATGAGTGTGGGCGTGGATCGAGAAGGTCATCCTGCAGCTGGCTGTGAATCATTCCCCCCATCCCGTTTGGACGTTGATGTGGCCTGGTTGCCCGATGCAGTAGCAGAGCTGTGCAGATGCACTCCGGATATGGACAAGTATCATGGGAGTCGTAAGGCACATGTCCGTAGACTGCAGGGTAGGATTCGACACGGATGTTGTAGTTGCCCTGGGGGATGGTCTCTCTTGCCTTGAGGTGGATGTAACTGTGCATCTTGTGCATAATACAGTTTCCACTCCCTGACAAACCGCTAGCATCTTGTCACTCTACACATAGACACATATGCACCACCTCAGAAAACTATGCCAGACATGCCGCACGCACAGTGGCAACAGGCCACCATTGACAGGGAAGAGGCACCTTGGAGACAGAGGGACAAATTTATTAGTCATGTGTGTTGGAATGACAATGATACTCTGTCAACACATACACAGGTCATGTGGATGAACATGTGGGAGCAACACTGGCACCCCCCATTGCAACACAGATGCTGGTATTCCATTGAACTGGCACACAAGTGACGGATAACAGCTAAACACCCCCTGCTGCCACGGAGAGGCTGCTATACACCATTGAGGCCCTGATGGGGCAATCACACACCATGTCAACCCGGTGCAACCTGTATGTTTCCGAGGCCAGTGTTACACACATGGATGGCCTCATCACAATCCCCAATCCCCTGACACATGACAGTCACCAAGTCTGACCATGGCTCCAGGTGAAGCCTGCCCCATGTCATGTTCCCCATGTAGGATCCACATGTATGCAAATTGACCACACATGAACCGGAGAAGTGCACACAGACTACAAACAATTTACACACCCAAAACGCCGTGAGGCATCCCTTACCCTAAGGAGATTTCCAAACTTGCCCGTGCATGTGACGCAGAATCAGCACATGTTGCTGTGTTCATGAGGAGTAGCAGGAGCACAACAATGCCACCAGCAGACAGCATGCCCATGGACCTGTGGAAGAGAGAAACACAAGGAGTCAGCCCAAAGGAGCACATCCGCAAGCATGTACTCAACACGTATCATGTTGTCAACATGACAGGTGACAATGATGACCCTCGGACAACATCCTTCCATTGCGCCATCACTCGAGTGACACTTCAATACACACCACTGACTCACTTGGCAGACATGCAGATGGACACACACATTGCAACACATGCCACACACGGCCCAATGCGTGCACACTCAGACACTGGAACTCACCACTAAGCAAAGAAGTTGCGTATGAGCCGACTCCGCATGTCCTCCACAGCCTCCTCCTCCTCCACATCACTTGCCCTGTCATCAAGGCCTTCATCCTCCACGGGTGGATGGTCCTGGTCATCTTGATCCAGTATGAGTGGAACAGCTTCCTCCACTGCCATGTTGTGCAGCATGCAGCAGACGATGATGATCTTGCACACCTTCACCGGGGCATATGGGAGTGCTCCGCCGGTCTTGTGGAGGCACCGGAATCGGCTCTTCAGAAGTCCAAACGTCCTCTCAATGACTCTCCTGGTCCGCCCATGGGCGTTGTTGTAGCGGTGCTCGGCAGCCGTGCTGGGGTTGCGGACAGGCGTCATCAGCCATGGCATGTTGGGATAGCCAGCGTCCCCTACAAGGAAACATCATGGACAGAAGTGTGTCAGCACAGGCAGTGAGATTGGAAGATGACGCCAAACACTGAAATGCCAGAGTCTACCCACCAACAATACATGCTCGCTCGTTCCGCAGCTGCAGCATCATTTCAGGCAGCCTGCTACGCCTCATGATGAAGGCATCGTGTGCTAATCCTGGAAAGCGAACACAGACATGTGAAATCACCATGTTGGACAGACACACCACAAGGGCATTAATGGAGTGATAATGTTTGCGATTCCTATACACCACCTCCTGTGCCTGTGGTGGTACCAACGCAACATGTGTCCCATCTATGGACCCAATGACATGGGGCATCCCTCCCAGGGCATAGAACTCACGCTTGACATCTGTCAACTGCTCACGAATTGGGAATTTAATGTACTCATCCAGGTGAACCAACATGGCCTCTAAGAAATCATGCAGAACACGGCTGAACATCGTCTGGGACATGCCCCCGACATCAGCAATGGTATGTTGGAACGTACCCGTGGCAAGGAAATGTAGGGCTGCCATCACCTTCAACTTGGGTGTCAGTGCACTGGGATACCTGTGGCGCGGGAGGAGTTGTGCTTCCAGCCGGCCAGTCAACTCATCAATCAACCGTTGGCTGAATCTGTAGCGGCGTATACAGTCCCGTTCATGCAGGGCAGCCATGTCTGGCATACGTCGAGGGAGAGGCGGAGCCCTGCAGTGAAATGGAAGGAACACCGAAGAGTGAGCACTGTACAACGACATTGTCAATGCACTGAGCACATGTTACACAGCCAATACACATATGCCACATTCTGAGTCAGGTCTGTGCCACATTTCCTGGACACGTACGCCAGTCAGGTGACACTCCTACCAAGGGACAGCCACTAACGGAGTGGGGCAAGCTCACGATGACATGGCATGAGACTAGCTGTGGGCCAGTGTAAGTGAACATGCACACGCATCACAGGATTCACAGACATCCACACATGTGCAGAAGTAGTATGCGTATGGTACAGACAGGTTGGTGGATGCGATATGCACTGGTCACATGTCATAGGAATAGGACAGGCCACACACATTGCCTTGGAGGAGTACATGTCGAGACAGAACATACATAGAGAGCATGTGGATATGTACTTGTGTTGATACTCCGTGTAGTTGCATACATACACACCTCATGGCAGATCACATATGTGGGCTGGTGTGCGGAACAGTGTGCCATGGCCATCTACACACAGACACATGTTGGCAGCAGCAACTGCTGATGCATTGGACCACACACCTACAGCAAAATCATGGAAACACATGCCACACACATGACATGGTTGCAGCGTGCAACGCAGCCATACACATGTCATGTGTAATATTCCGTGTACCTGGCATCAGGGGACAGGTGCGGGTGTCCGTGACTGGGACATGCAAGTGACTCATGGCTCCACTAGTGTGTACGACATGCACACATGTCAAAGGAGTGCAGGGGATGTGTGGTACAATGCGCACCATCACACACGACATGTGTACACAGCTCATCGTACATGTGCTTTGCCCACACCTCAGGGGTAAAGTGCCACATCACATCCTGACACACCTGTGTCACACACATGTGGTATTGCACAGACAATGTGCCGCCTGTCACCACTGACAGGTGTGAAACGCACCGTACATACGCTCTGAGTGCGTGTATAGGGTCCCTGGGCCAATATGGGCGCTGGCGTATGCGTACGCCACAGTAGTACGGACTGTACACGCGCCTGTACGGTCCGGATCACAATATGGGCGCTGGCGTATGCGTACGCCACAGTAGTACGGACTGTACACGCGCATGTACGTCCGGATCACAATATGGGCGCTGGCGTATGCGTACGCCACAGTAGTACGGACTGTACACGCGCATGTACGGTCCGGATCACAATATGGGCGCTGGCGTATGCGTACGCCACAGTAGTACGGACCGTACAAGCGCGTGTACAGTCCGTACTACTGTGGCGTACGCATACGCCCGCACCCATATTGTGATCCGGACCGTACAAGCGCGTGTACAGTCCGTACTACTGTGGCGTACGCATACGCCAGCGCCCATATTGTGATCCGGACCGTACAAGCGCATGTACGGTCCGTACTACTGTGGCGTACGCATACCCCCGCACCCATATTGTGATCCGGACCGTACAAGCGCTTGTACAGTCCGTACTTCTGTGGCGTACGCATACGCCCGAACCCATATTGTGATCCGGACCGTACAAGCGCGTGTACAGTCCGTACTACTGTGGCGTATGCATACGCCAGCGCCCATATTGTGATCCGGACCGTACAAGCGCGTGTACGGTCCGTACTACTGTGGCGTACGCATACGCCCGCACCCATATTGTGATCCGGACCGTACAAGCGCGTGTACAGTCCGTACTACTGTGGCGTACGCATACGCCAGCGCCCATATTGTGATCCGGACCGTACAAGCGCGTGTACGGTCCGTATCACTGCTTGTGGGGTGCCCTAGGGCGTGGAAAGCACCGTACCTGTGTGTAAATGTATGAAAACACATAGGGGACACATGAGGGACAAGTATAAGGGCCTAAATGCATGATGGTTGCCATGGAGACTGAGTTAGATTTTTGAATGTGAGCACCAGGTGCCCAGCAGAAGTCAGTTTGAAAGAATCTACATTGTTGCAATGTGGATGTTGACTTGACATCATCATCAAAACTGAAACCATGCAAAGCCACACACTGGGGTAGGTTTGAAGGGATTGGATGAAACGTAGGATGCAAATGTGACTGACCAATCAATCTGTACTCCTATACATGAACAGGCCAGCCAGGCATATATAAGGCAGCCAGGTCCCATGAGAGAGCACTTGCCTGCACATCCATTCATCCATGACCACTGCTGCTGATAGTGATTCCTCTGGCACCATGTCCAGGACTGTGGAGAGGTCACAGCCATTCACCCAGGAGGAGAACCTTGCCCTGATAGATGTGATCCTCCCACAGTTCCAGAGCCTGTATGGTCGACCAGGGGTTCAGGTGAGTGCAGACTCCACTAGCTTAGACTGTGCCCCTTTTGTGTGCCAGTGACTTCTGGCATTGTGTCCATGTGTGACAGACATGCACTGTTGTTTGGAGTGGGTCCCAGGGTGTGGAAGGCCTCATGTCACCCATGCAGAGCATGCTGTGTTTCCTGTGTGCACTCCTCACTTGCATAGTGCCTACTGTGACAATGAATGCAAGGTGCATGCCACATTCTGCCTGCATACTCCTCCTGGGGATGTTGTTTCCACAGTCCTGATGTGATCCTGTGTTCCCCCCAGTGTGACAGGTGTCAGTACCCATGGATGTGTGTTTGTTCAGTGTACCTGTGCTGTGAGTGTCCAAAGGCCGTGTTCGTCCCCTGCACATTGGTGTGTGTGTAAGTCCCCTGTCATGTGGGTGAGTGCATATGGGGAGTGTTGCACACAAGCAGCATGAGGGATGGATATAGCCTGGCCATCCGATGTGAGCAGGGAGCAGTGCTGTGTGCATGCCGTGCTGAGCCAGCCCCACACCTGTGACACCCCCGTCTACTGGCACATAGGCAGAGTGAGGTTTGTACCCGCAGTTGGCAATGCCATGTGATTGTCCTGTACCTGTGTGTGTCTGTGTACTCTGCTGAGGTAGCATCAGTGTGCTGGGGCAGGTGACTGCTGTGAGGTGCTGTACATAATCCTGGTGTAGCCTGTTAGGCACCGTGTGATCCCTGGTCAGTGAGTGTGTGGTACCCCTCATGCCACCCGTGTACTTTCAATGGCACGTAGTGCATTTGGCCTTCCACAGTGGATAATGTCCCTATGACAAAGGTGCAATGAGTTGCATGCATACCATGGCCTGTTCATGAAGAGGATTGTTCTATATGTGTGTCTCTGTGTCTTTGCTCATGTGGATTAATGTATTCTCACTTTTGCATCCTCACAGGTAGGCGCCATTGCCAAGGGGGTGATCTGGAGGGAAGCCGTCAGTGCCGTGAGGGGTACAGAGGGTCGGAGGCGGAGCCTGTCTCAGGTGAGGAAACGCTGGCAGGACATCCGGTGCTGGACGAGGAGGATTGCACGGCTCCTGCTGGGGGACTCACCTGAGAGCCGTAAGAACCGTGGGCGCCGTCGTCTGACCCACATCCAGAAGCGTGTGCTGGCGGTGGTCTTCCCCGATATGGACAGGCGCCTACAGGAGAAGCAGCAGCAGGAAGGGGGTAGGTACATGTGTGTCAGTTGTGTGTCCCCAGCCAATGTAAGTGCGCAGTTGCATGGATACACTGCCAGGGTTTGATTGTGCAGTGCGTCAACTTGTCCCCAAAGTAGCCCGGTGCTGTTCTCACTCCCTCCCTTCCCCTCCTTGCCATGTGTTCCCTGGTCTGTGTGTAGCCACTCTTGCACAAGGTTATTTATGCAGGCAGTTTATGCTGGTGCCCAATGCTAGCAGCATCATGTGTGGGGGTGATGTGTCACAGGTCTGGGGACCTTGCGTGTGCCATGGCCAATTTCAGTCATTGTGGGGTCCATGTCACTTGGCAATGTTTGTGAATCACGACATAGGGGTGTGTCTCCAAAGTGTACAGCCTTCCAGCATGCATGTCCAATTGTGTGCCCTCTGACATGATGTGCCTGAGTGGGAGGCCTGCTAAGTGCAGGGACGGTTGCTTAATTTGCAGTCATGTCCATCCTGGACCATGGAGGAGTGTGGGCACTACTGTGCCCTGGGGCACCTCTTCCTAGGTATCATGTGCGTCATCCAACAATATGGACATTCACTGTGTCTTCGCCAGGGGTTGGGTAGGGTGGCATTGTACCCTGGGCTCAACTGTTATGACCTACAGGTTGCTACATGTGTCCACTGTACAGGGGGACCCATTTTGCTTGTGCATACTCACAGTGGGCATTACCTGTGTGTGTTGTTAAGACAATCTGATGATGTTTGCTTGTCAATGATGTGTGGACAGGCGCACCAGGGGCAGTGTGTGTACAGTCATGAATTAGTGGAGTCCATGTGTTTTCATCCCAGAGTAAGAGGTGTACATACTTTCTCCGTCTCAATGAGACTGTCTCAGGTGTGGGTGGTTTGTGCGTACAAGGCCTACATGTCAAAAGCTCCATCCTCCTTGCTGGGTTTGGCCTGTGTGTGATGTTTGACTGGACATACGCTCAAGGTGCAGTGACCCAGTCATGTTTGGCATGGTTTCATTTATTGCCTTTGCAGCATGTGCCAAGAGTAAATGGATATGATTCCTGCTCATCCCTTTTTGACGACGCAGTGTGGTGCAGATGCTGTGCACATTTGTCCCCAGAGGCTGGCTCCTCTGTAAAATTTGAAGTGAAGTGATTTGCTGTTGTGTCATGCTCTCCATTGTTTCTCAGTGGCATGGTGGGTCGACAAACTGTGTGTTCCATGGCCTACATGTGTACATAGTTTTGTAGGTGTAACTCCTGTTGCTTTTCAGGCTATGCAATGTGACCTATGTATATTTGACTCATGTGACATATGTGTACAGGTGTCTGATTATCTCCTGTCTCTTCACCTTGCCCACTGCATCGCCGGGGGACACGGAAGGAGACACTAGCACGGACCGGGAGGAGGGATTGAGCACCAGTGCCAGCAGTGCTGTCCTGTCTGGCACATGGAGTGGCACGGAGGCCGAGGGGAGTGAGGCAGAGGACCTGTTGACTGCCAACACAGACTATGACGCAGACGGGTCCGAGGCTGAGCTCCCAGAGGTGGCGGAGTCTGCCCACCCAGCTGAAGGCAGCCCTCCACATCCCCCCGCCACCTCAGTTTCCATCACCGGCCTCCCACGTGCTCGTGGCCCTTCCCTCCGTGCTCGGTCCCCACATGTCTCCTTCCTGCCAGGCACCGCACCCCCTGCCCCTGTCACCACTGCTGCGGTGAGTGCGGAGTCTGTGGACATCCTGAGGCAGTTGCAGGTTGGTCAGACTGCGATGCTAAATGTCCTCCATGCCCACACCCAGGTGCTGACCCAGATGGAGGCATACATGGAGGGCATGTCGGCTGCGCAGTCTGACCAACGGCAGTTGCTGAGGTCCATAGACTCCACACTGACTGCAGCACTGGATCTCCTGCAGCGCTGCCTACCCCCCCCCTACCCCTGCACCATCCACAATTCCCACTCCCGTGCCTGTCCCACGCACATCCAGACGTCAGCGTGCACGCACCCCAACAGACACAGGCACCACACCACCAGGGAAGTCGAAGCGCACACCTCCTGTCACGCACACACAGGGTGAGGAAGGCACACCCACTGGGTCGGGGGGGAAACGTAGAACACGCAGCCACAGTGGGAGTCCGCAGTCCACACAACCCACTCCCTCCAAATCCACTCCCCTTAGCTCTCATGGCCAACAGTCGGTGACAGCATCATCCACTGCAAGTGTGCCCCCCAGCCCCAGGATGACACCACCCCGCAAGCGGTGGAGGCGGGACCCGGCCAGGGGAGTTGAGTCCCCCACCCTGTTCACACCCTCCCCCAGTGGCGCTGCGACCCATCCCTCTGCCCCCCCCCCCCCTCCTTGGGGCCTGTGGTTCGATTGGGTGCGGGGGAGTCGCTGGGGGAACTTGCCGACGTGTGCAGCGCCATTCTGTCCTCCACCTTTGGCGCTGGCACCCCCCCTGTGGCAGAATCATCCCTCCCTGCACCCACAACACCTACCCTTGCCCCTCCTGTCCCTGCAGTGCCTGTTTCCACCCTCCCCCCTGATGCCCCCTCTTCTGTGGATGAAATGGACATGTGAACTGTGCAGGCAAGCTAGGGGACACACGTCCCGATGTGTACCCCCCCCCGGACTTTGCTGCTGGCCTGGCCCATGGCCCTTGTACATAGTGGACATTTTCTCAGAGATATTTTCCTGCTGAATAAAGCATTTTCTTTTGGTTTTGCACACTGATGCTTTCCTGGACTTGCTGTTGGTGCTGGTGCTCCCTGAGTTGGGGTGGTGATAATGTGTTAGGGGTCTGTGAAATGTTGGAGTGTGCTGCTCATGGGGTGTACCCTGCCATCTGCGTGCCATCACAAAGGTCTCTGCCAATGGTATTTGGTCATGTTTGCTCTCACTGTATGGTGACATTGTCCCAAGGTGTGTTCCATCCTCTGTGGAGCAGGCCATTTTCCCTGCAGGGTGTCTCCCAAATGCTGTGCTGTGCTGTGTCTATGTTAGACGGCGACCTCAGAGGAGCCCAGAAAGGGGATCCTGACTACCCTGAGACCCACCCTCAAAGTATCGTAGCCGGGCACTGGCGGGAGATTCCCCAGGGGGAGGATTCTCGCAACTAGGATCGTACTTCTGGCACCACACGACACAGAGGGACCACACTGGGTATTCTCAGAACAAGCTTTATCAAACAGGTATCACTGCAAATATGTACAAGGTGAGCACGGGCTCAAGAGTCTCGGAAAGGTAGGGGGTAGCGGGACTGTCTTTGGTAACGGTTCAAAGCAGGGACGTACCCGGCGCACAGCTCACAATCCTCGAGCTGGGGGATACGTGGTCGGAGGTGGGGTCCGGCGGGACCGTGAGAGTCTGGGGGAGCCGCGAGTCACTCAGCAGGGCTCAGGTACAAGTTCGGAGGTCTTACGATCTTCAGGGAGCCGCGAGTCACTCAGCAGGGCTCAGGTACAAGTTCGGAGGTCTTACGATCTTCAGGGAGCCGCGAGTCACTCAGCAGGGCTCAGGTACAAGTTCGGAGGTCTTACGATCTTCAGGGAGCCGCGAGTCACTCAGCAGGGCTCAGGTGAGTTCCAGTTCCAGGAGCCGCGACCACGTCAGCAGGCTCTCGTTGTTCCAGCGTCGAATCTACCGGACAGCCCCAGAGCACCCCTTGTTATAGTTCGACCCCTCTTTGATGTCCGGAGTCTGTGCAGGCAGGGGTCTTGTCACCTGGGGGTCGCTTGTCGGGATTTCCTGCTATAGTCTTTTGATCCTTTCAGGGCCGGGTCGGGAGGAGTCCCAGACACCCAGCAGGCGTGGAGCCAGCCCTCAGGGAGGCCGGAGGGCCGATCGAAACCCATCGTCCCGGGGGAGTTCAGAGGTGCGATAGAAACTGCTCCTCCCTCTCTCATCCCCTGGAAGCGTGATGTCCTCCAGCCGGAGTGGCGCCTCTATGCCCGGGTCGCGCTGGGGCCGGGCGGCCATCTTGGTGCATGAAGTGGGCACGCGGGCCCGGGGTGGCCGAAAGGGGAGAGGCCAGGGACGGAGATGTCCGGGTCGGTGCGTGTGTCCTGGTGGGGAGGTT
Organism: Triturus cristatus; assembly: GCF_964204655.1. Taxonomy (NCBI): domain Eukaryota; kingdom Metazoa; phylum Chordata; class Amphibia; order Caudata; family Salamandridae; genus Triturus; species Triturus cristatus. The sequence goes on along the minus strand of NC_140589.1, from coordinate 1,670,183,328 downwards.
CGGCCGGGCCGGGGGCTTGGGCTGTAGGTACCAGGTTTCGGTGGTGCGGGGGCACGGAGGGCCATTCTACGAGGCCGGGTCCAACACGCGTCCCCCCCAGCTGAAAGCCGGAGAGAACTGCCCATCAGCTTGGGGGGTTCTCTTCGCTGAGGCGGAAGAACCGGGAGAGGCCGTCAGCATTGGCGTGGTCCGTACCAGGGCGGTGTTCCACGGTGAAATCCATCCCCTGGAGGGAGATTGACCACCGCAGTAGCTTGGGGTTTTCTCCTCGCATCTGCATGAGCCAACGTAAGGGCCGATGGTCAGTTTGGACTCTGAAATGGGTGCCAAACAGGTAGGGTCGTAGCTTTTTGAGTGCCCAGACCACGGCAAAAGCTTCGCGCTCTATGGTGCTCCATCTTTGTTCTCGGGGCAACAGCCGCCGACTGAGGAAGGCGACGGGCTGGTCTAGGCCTTGGTCATTTACTTGGGACAGGACGGCCCCAATGCCATGCTCGGAGGCATCGGTTTGGACTATGAACTCCTTGGCGTAGTCGGGAGCCTGGAGGACGGGGGCAGTACACATGGCCCTTTTTAGGGCATCGAAAGCTTCCTGGCAGGCAGCCGTCCACTGCACTTTCTTTGGCTGTTTTTTAGACGTGAGTTCTGTGAGAGGGCCGACAAGGCTGCCATACCCCCGAATGAATCTTCGGTAGTAGCCCGTGAGTCCCAGAAAGGCTCGGACCTCCGTCTGGGTGATGGGTGGCTCCCAGGCCAGGATGGCGTCGATCTTTGGCTGTAGCGGGGCGACCTGGCCACTCCCGACCTGGTGCCCCAAGTAGAACACGGATCCTTGCCCGATCTGGCACTTGCTGGCTTTTACTGTGAGGCCTGCCTGGCGCAGGGCGATTAGCACCCTTCGGAGGTGCTGGAGGTGCTCACTCCACTCTGAACTGAAGACAGCGATGTCGTCCAGGTATGCCGCGCTGAACTGTTCTAGCCCGGCCAGGACTCTATTCACCAGTCGCTGGAAAGTGGCCGGGGCATTTTTCATCCCGAAGGGCATTACGCGGAAGCGGTAGTGCCCATCGGGGGTGGAGAAAGCGGACCGCTCTTTGGCCCCTTCGGTGAGCGCAATCTGCCAGTATCCGCAGGTGAGGTCGAATGTGCTGAGGAACCGGGCTGCCCCTAGTCGGTCAATGAGTTCGTCGGCTCGTGGAATGGGGTGGGCATCGGCTCGGGTAACGTCATTGAGCCCCCGGTAGTCCACGCAGAATCGGAGCTCGGGGGCGACACCGGGGGCCGCTGCCTTCGGGACCAGAACCACGGGGCTGGCCCAGGGACTGTCAGAGGGCTCGATCACCCCCAGGGTCAACATCTTCGAGACTTCCGCTTGAATGCAGGACCGGACCCGGTCAGGAACCCGGTAGGCCCGGTGTCTCACCGGCGGGCTGTCCCCGGTGTCCACATCATGAACGCACCAGTTGGTGACCCGGGGGGTCAGGGAGAAGAGGTCAGAAAATTGTCTTAGGAGCTGGCGGCAGTCCGCTTGTTGCTGGGCAGTGAGGGCTGGGGAGAGGTTCACTCCTTCCACGGAGCCATCCTGCTCCTTGATACACAGGAGGTCCGGGAGGGGATCCGACTCATCTTCGGCCCCGTCATCGGTGGCCAGCAGGAGGCTCAGTTCTGTCCGCTGGAAGTGAGGCTTGAGGCGGTTCACGTGCAGGACCCGGAGGGGATCCCGAGGCGACTGGACGTCCACCAAGTAGGTGACTTGGCTCTTCTTCTCGACCACTTTGTAGGGCCCAGTCCATCGGTCCTGGAGAGCGCCAGGCTTCACTGGGGCCATGACCCACACCTGCTGGCCCGGCTGGAACTCGACCAGAGTAGCATTCTGGTCGTACCAGCGCTTCATTTCTTCTTGACTCGCCTCCAGGTTGGCCTCGGCCAGTTCTCGGAACCTCCTGGTCTGGTTCCGGAGGGCCAGGACATATTGGAACACATCTCGGGGGGTGGCCTGGGGTGCTGCCTCCCACCCTTCCTTAACTAAACTGAGGGGACCTCGGACGGGGTGCCCATAGAGTAATTCAAACGGGCTGAACCCTAAGGACTTCTGGGGGACCTCCCGGTAAGCGAACAAGAGGCAGGGGAGCAGGACGTCCCACTTACGCCGGAGGGGCTCTTCTAGGCCAGCGATCATCCCTTTCAAAGTCCTATTAAACCTCTCTACTAGGCCGTTCCCTTGGGGATGGTACGGGGTGGTGAACTTATAGGACACCCCACATTGTTGCCACAGGGACGTCATATACCTGGATATAAAATTAGTGCCGCGATCGCTCACGACCTCGCGGGGGAAACCCACCCTGGAGAAGATCCCCATCAGGGCCCGGCCCACCACGGGGGCCGTAATGGTGCGTAGGGGAATAGCCTCTGGGTAGCGGGTGGCGTGGTCCACTAGGACCAAGATGAAACGGTGACCTTGGGATGTGGGGGGGTCCAGTGGCCCCACGATGTCGATCCCGACTCGTTCGAAGGGGGTACTGACGACCGGGAAGGGTTGGAGGGGAGCCTTGCGCTTCCCCCCACTCTTCCCACTGGCTTGGCACGTGGGGCAGGACTTGCAGTGGGCTTCTACCGCTGCTTTCATCTTAGGCCAATAAAAATGGGTCACGAGACGGCTGTAGGTCTTGTCCTGACCCAGGTGACCGGCGAGGGGGACATCGTGGGCTAAGCCCAGGAGGAAATCCCGGAAGCGGAGAGGTACCACCAGTACCCGTCCGGATCCCAGCTCCACTTATTTCTGCTCACTATACAGGACGTTATTCTCCCAATAGATTCGGTGCGTTCCGGTCTGGTCACCTGCGGCTTGGCCCTCGGCCTGGCGCCGCAGCCCGACCAGGGAAGGACAGGTGGCTTGCTCCCGGCAAAATTCTTCTCGGGTGGGCCCGCCCTCGTGGCGCCAATGGGCCAACTCGGGTAGATCCCCCAACTCGGGGACCGGGGCGGGGTCGGATGGTGCGGGTTCGTCGCTGACGACGGACCCTTCCGATGGGGGAACGGGAGGACCCTCGGCGGGGACGGTGCTGGCTACTTTGACCGGGGTGCTCTCGATTTCTCTCCGGGGAGTGAGTCGGGCTGTCATAGATCGGGTGGTGGCACACACCCACTCGGGGAGTCCCATCATTCCTAGGTGGGCCTTGCGCTCTACGTGCTTCCAGGGGGAACTCTCCAGGTCGTTCCCTAAGAGGCAGTCGACCGGCTGGGAGGTTCTTACGGCCACCTTGAGTTTGCCTATCACCCCTCCCCACTCAAATGGCACCAGGGCCACCTGACACATACTTTCCCTATTGTCTGCAGATATTACGGGGCAAAAGACATTGGGGAGGATCTGCTCCTCGGGAACTAGGTGCCTGTGGACACCGGTGATACTGGCCCCGGTGTCCCGCAGGGCCTCTACCTGGTGGCCATTGATCTTGACGAGCTGCCCATATTTCTGTGTGTTGGACGGTAGGAGGCTACCAGGGATCATTTCCCTATCTCCCAGGGATACTAGGGCCATCGCGGCTGGTTCCCACTCCTCGGCTTCCTCAACCTCCTCCCCTAGGGCTACGTTGGCTATCTGTCTCGCAGGGGTGACTTGGGTGGCCATGGGGCACTCTGGGTCATTGGCGTAGTGCCCGGGTTTCTGGCAGCGGAAACATGTGACGGTCACCCGGTGTCCCCGTCTCCCGGGGGGCCCTGTTACTGGTGGGGGGGGCGCCGGGAAAGGTGGAGGTGGTGTCTTCGGGGGGCTAGGCTGGGACTCCCTTGGCCCTCCCTGGTTCCCTCCCCCTCTCTGGCGGGGTGGTCCCTGACTGGTTCGGGGGTACTCTCCTACCATGCCCCGGGAGACCCGGGTGTTGGTCCAGCGGTCGGCCTCCACGGCCAGCTTCCGGGGATCTGTGAGCTTGCTATCCAGCAGATGTTGACGTAGCTCTACGAAGCAGTTCGCAGCCAGATGTTCCCATAACATGAGGTCAGTGAGTTCGGCAAGGGTGGTGACTTTGCTGCCCTTGACCCACCCATCGAAGGCCCGACTAAAAAAGTTTACATACTCCACCCAGGTGGTGCCCGGGATCTTCCTGCAGTCCCGGAACCGTTGGCGGTACATTTCTGGGGTGAGGCCGTATCTTGTGAGGAGAGCCTCTTTCATGTGGCTGTAGGAGGTCTGCAGGGATAGGGGTAGGTCGAGCAGGGTGTCCCTTCCTTCGCTCAGAAACCGTCCCCACAACCCCGCCCCCCAGTCCTTCTGTGGAATCCGATGGGAGGTCATGGCGACCTCGTAGGCCCGAAACCATTGCTGAATGTCATCGTTTTTATAATATTCTTTGACCACATCCTTGGGGATGTGGACCTTCTGTTCCGCTGGGGGGGCCGTCTCTCGGTTCCCCGAGGGCCTCCCGTCCTCATTTCGGGCCTTGAGCTCGAGTTCCTTTAAGCTCCGCTCGTGCTCCAGTTGGAGCTTTCTTCCTTCGTGCTCCCGTTGGAGCTTCTTTTCTTCCAGTTCGCCTTGTACACGCATTTGCTCTACTGCTAGCTTCTTCTCCGCTAACTTCAATTCGCCCTCGATTTTGAGTTTGGCTAACTCGAGTTCATGACTGCGGCTTCTCTCTCTCTGTCCGCGAGCTCTTCCGGGGATAGGCCCCCGTCTGGTACGATGCCTCGCACCTGATTGCTACTGCTTCCATTTTGGGGGGGTTCGGCTTCGTCGGGGCGCTCCCCCGTGCCTTCCGGGCGGGAGGCCCCGGTCTCCACCCAAGTTTTCAGTGCTTTCTGCAAGTCTTCTTTAGTGTTGAGGCCAGTGGTAGCGATTTTGAGTTCTTTGCAAAATTGTTTTAGCTCTTTGTGTGTGTATTCTTCCAGATGCTCCACCTGGAACACTCTGTTGGCGTTGGTTTCTGCGGAGCTCGTGGCGCTTCCTTCTGCCATCTTTGTTGGTCGTGCGTCCGTCGTTTACTGTACGATCTCTAGGTGATGGGCCCGAATCCCGTCGCTTGCCACCAATGTTAGACGGCGACCTCAGAGGAGCCCGGAAAGGGGATCCTGACTACCCTGAGACCCACCCTCAAAGTATCGTAGCCGGGCACTGGCGGGAGATTCCCCAGGGGGAGGATTCTCGCAACTAGGATCGTACTTCTGGCACCACACGACACAGAGGGACCACACTGGGTATTCTCAGAACAAGCTTTATCAAACAGGTATCACTGCAAATATGTACAAGGTGAGCACGGGCTCAAGAGTCTCGGAAAGGTAGGGGGTAGCGGGACTGTCTTTGGTAACGGTTCAAAGCAGGGACGTACCCGGCGCACAGCTCACAATCCTCGAGCTGGGGGATACGTGGTCGGAGGTGGGGTCCGGCGGGACCGTGAGAGTCTGGGGGAGCCGCGAGTCACTCAGCAGGGCTCAGGTACAAGTTCGGAGGTCTTACGATCTTCAGGGAGCCGCGAGTCACTCAGCAGGGCTCAGGTACAAGTTCGGAGGTCTTACGATCTTCAGGGAGCCGCGAGTCACTCAGCAGGGCTCAGGTACAAGTTCGGAGGTCTTACGATCTTCAGGGAGCCGCGAGTCACTCAGCAGGGCTCAGGTGAGTTCCAGTTCCAGGAGCCGCGACCACGTCAGCAGGCTCTCGTTGTTCCAGCGTCGAATCTACCGGACAGCCCCAGAGCACCCCTTGTTATAGTTCGACCCCTCTTTGATGTCCGGAGTCTGTGCAGGCAGGGGTCTTGTCACCTGGGGGTCGCTTGTCGGGATTTCCTGCTATAGTCTTTTGATCCTTTCAGGGCCGGGTCGGGAGGAGTCCCAGACACCCAGCAGGCGTGGAGCCAGCCCTCAGGGAGGCCGGAGGGCCGATCGAAACCCATCGTCCCGGGGGAGTTCAGAGGTGCGATAGAAACTGCTCCTCCCTCTCTCATCCCCTGGAAGCGTGATGTCCTCCAGCCGGAGTGGCGCCTCTATGCCCGGGTCGCGCTGGGGCCGGGCGGCCATCTTGGTGCATGAAGTGGGCACGCGGGCCCGGGGTGGCCGAAAGGGGAGAGGCCAGGGACGGAGATGTCCGGGTCGGTGCGTGTGTCCTGGTGGGGAGGTTCGGCCGGGCCGGGGGCTTGGGCTGTAGGTACCAGGTTTCGGTGGTGCGGGGGCACGGAGGGCCATTCTACGAGGCCGGGTCCAACAGTCTACATTTCCTGGATGTGTGAGGGTTGCCTTTCAATATAGCAATGCTGGCTCAGCGATGGCTCCACCTGCATCTGGGGTATCACCCTTGTTGGTCACTGAACTTGTTGATGGGGCATATTGTCCTATGTCTGGGCACTGCTGGGAGGACTCTGCACCCACCCCTCCTGTGTCTGGGCACTGCTGGGAGGACTCTGCACCCACCCCTTCTGTGTCTGGGCACTGCTGGGAGGACTCTGCACCCACCCCTCCTGTGTCTGGGCACTGCTGGGAGGACTCTGCACCCACCCCTTCTGTGTCTGGCCACTGCTGGGAGGACTCTGCACCCACCCCTCCTGTGTCTGGGCACTGCTGGGAGGACTCTGCACACACCCCTCCTGTGTCTGGGCACTGCTGGGAGGACTCTGCACCCACCCCTCCTGTGTCTGGCCACTGCTGGGAGGACTCTACACACACCCCTCCTGTGTCTGGCCACTGCTGGGTGGACTCTGCATACACCCCTCCTGTGTCTGGGCACTGCTGGGAGGACTCTGCACCCACCCCTCCTGTGTCTGGGCACTGCTGGGAGGACTCTGCACCCACCCCTCCTGCGTCTGGCCACTGCTGGGAGGACTCTGCACACACCCCTCCTGTGTCTGGGCACTGCTGGGAGGACTCTGCACCCACCCCTCCTGTGTCTGGCCACTGCTGGGAGGACTCTACACACACCCCTCCTGTGTCTGGCCACTGCTGGGTGGACTCTTCATACACCCCTCCTGTGTCTGGGCACTGCTGGGAGGACTCTGCACCCACCCCTCCTGTGTCTGGGCACTGCTGGGAGGACTCTGCACCCACCCCTCCTGCGTCTGGCCACTGCTGGGAGGACTCTGCACACACCCCTCCTGTGTCTGGGCACTGCTGGGAGGACTCTGCACCCACCCCTCCTATGTCTGGGCACTGCTGGGGGTGTTAGGCACACACCATTCTTATTGCAGGTTAGGTGCGTACATACACGGGTGGGGGTTCGGGGCGTACATACACTGCTGGGGTGGGGGTTCGGGGCGTACATACACGGGTGGTGGTTCGGTGCGTACATACACGGGTGGGGGTTCGGGGCGTACATACACTGCTGGGGTGGGGGTTCGGTGCGTACATACACTGGTGGGGGTTCGGGGCGTACATACACTGCTGGGGTGGGGGTTCGGGGCGTACATACACGGGTGGTGGTTCGTGCGTACATACACGGGTGGGGGTTCGGGGCGTACATACACGGGTGGGGGGTCGGGGCGTACATACACTGCTGGGGTGGGGGTCGGTGCGTACATACACGGGTGGGGGTTCGGGGTGTACATACACTGCTGGGGTGGGGGTTCGGGGCGTACATACACGGGTGGTGGTTCGGTGCGTACATACACGGGTGGGGGTTTGGGGCGTACATACACGGGTGGGGGGTCGGGGCGTACATACACTGCTGGGGTGGGGGTCGGTGCGTACATACACGGGTGGGGGTTCGGGGCGTACATACACTGCTGGGGTGGTGGTTCGGTGCGTACATACACGGGTGGGGGTTCGGGTGTACATACACTGCTGGGGTGGGGGTTCGGTGCGTACATACACGGGTGGGGGTTCGGGGCGTACATACACTGCTGGGGTGGGGGTTCGGGGCGTACATACACGGGTGGTGGTTCGGTGCGTACATACACGGGTGGGGGTTCGGGGCGTACATACACGGGTGGGGGGTCGGGGCGTACATACACTGCTGGGGTGGGGGTCGGTGCGTACATACACGGGTGGGGGTTCGGGGCGTACATACACTGCTGGGGTGGGGGTTCGGGGCATACATACACGGGTGGTGGTTCGGTGCGTACATACACGGGTGGGGGTTCGGGGCGTACATACACGGGTGGGGGGTCGGGGCGTACATACACTGCTGGGGTGGGGGTCGGTGCGTACATACACGGGTGGGGGTTCGGGGCGTACATACACTGCTGGGGTGGTGGTTCGGTGCGTACATACACGGGTGAGGGTTCGGGGCGTACATACACGGGTGGTGGTTCGGTGCGTACATACACGGGTGGGGGTTCGGGGCGTACATACACTGCTGGGGTGGGGGTTCGGTGCGTACATACACGGGTGGGGGTTCGGGGCGTACATACACTGCTGGGGTGGGGGTTCGGTGCGTACATACACGGGTGGGGGTTCGGGCGTACATACACTGCTGGGGTGGGGGTTCGGGGCGTACATACACGGGTGGTGGTTCGGTGCGTACATACACGGGTGGGGGTTCGGGGCGTACATACACGGGTGGGGGTTCGGGGCATACATACACTGCTGGGGTGGGGGTCGGTGCGTACATACACGGGTGGGGGTTCGGTGCGTACATACACGGGTGGGGGTTCGGGCGTACATACACGGGTGGGGGGTCGGGGCGTACATACACTGCTGGGGTGGGGGTCGGTGCGTACATACACGGGTGGGGGTTCAGGGCGTACATACACTGCTGGGGGGGTTCGGTCCATTCATACACGGGTGGGGGTTCGGTGCGTACATACACGGCTGGGGGGGGGGTTCGGTCCGTTCATACACGGGTGGGGGTTCGAGGCGTACATGCACTGCTGGGGTGGGGATTCGGTGCGTACATACACGGGTGGGGGTTCGGGGCGTACATACACTGCTGGGGTGGGGGTTCGGTGCGTACATACACGGGTGGGGGGTCGGGGCGTACATACACTGCTGGGGTGGGGGATCGGGGCGTACATACACGGGTGGGGGTACGGGCCGTACTTCCATGGGTGGGGGTACGGTCCGTACATACCCCTACCCACGCTCTGCGTGCCTGGGTACGGCCCGTACCCATGCCTTTGGTGGGTGGGTAAGGTGCGTCCCCCCATTGTTGCGGTGCTGTGGGGTCCGCACCGTACACAGGCCTTGGGGGCGTGGCTACGGGTCGTACCACGCGTACCCCTACATGACCCCAGCAATGCTGGTACGAGCCGTACCAAGGCCTTTCTGACGTGGGTACGGGCCGTACCGCCATTGATGGAGTGACGTAGGGGGACGCGTGGTACGTTCCGTACCCACGCTCTTGCGGCCTGGGTAGGGTACGTACCGGTTTGCGTGACCATCCACTTCCGTTGTGACGGACGCTTGCGTTGCTGGCATCGCCCCCACCCCCTGGAAGTGACCAGGCCCTGATGGTCAGGTATGTCCAGGCCATGTGTGATTTGGTACCATGTGTTGGTGTTGTGTGTCCTGCCCCTGCCCCCCCCTTTGCCCCTGGTTGTTGTGCTGACCTTCTGCGGCGTCTGCGTCGGTTCCTGTACGCCAGGTGGACTGCTAGGAGGGCAGGGATGGCACGTAGGTTCGGGTCCATGTCTGTTCGTCGCGTCCAGCTGCTCCTTGCGTGTGTCGTCCTGATTTCCCGGCAGTTTTTGGCAGCCGGTAAATATATTCCGTGCGGGATGACGTCGGTTCGATTCGTACTTCCTGGTTCGTGAAACGTAGGCTGGATGCGTACCGACGTCAGGTCGGCGCCTTTCAGGATCGGAATTGTGTTTAGTTTCTGTTCGGTCGGTGTTTTGTTCGATTCGTACGGAAATGGTGTTTCCGTGCGAATCGTACTTGCATTTTCGGATGGATTTAGCACCGGGTACGAGTCGGACGGAGATAGGGCTCCGTCCGACGGTTCGTACCCGGTTTTTACCGGATCGGAATTGGCACCTATGTTTTTTACACTTCTTTAAATGTTTCGGTTTTCATGGATCGTTTTTTAATATTTTTAACTATTTTCGGGTTTTTTATGGTTTTTCAAAGGATATTTGGTGAATGGATTATGGATTTAATCGACAGTTGTATTTTTGCATTTTTTTTTGGGAACCTTTTTTTTTTATGTTTGGATTGTGTAAGCAGGAAATGGATTTTTCCGAGTTTGGAATAAACTTGGTAAGTTAATTTATTATTATTTCTTGTGGGTGGGTATTGTTTAATATTATTGTTTATTTTTATTTTATTACAAATATTATTAATGTGTGTTAATATATTTTTGACAATATGTATAAATATGTTACACACAGTAATTATTTTTGTAATAAGATAAATATATTTTATGTGTTTGATATTATTGAAAATGAGTAATTAGTCATTTATTTGTATTGGTCTTTTAAAGAAGTGTTTTAGCTATGATGTTTAGGTATTCTAGGCCTTTGGTAGTAGGGTACAATTTTACTTGTTGCTCTAGATATTTATACATTTGTTTAGTTTGTTTTGAGGTTTTTGGAGTTAGCTGAGTTATGGATTGTTCCATTCGGAACTCTTGATAACTCTGTTCTTTTTGTAGGCATGATATAAATCTTTCTAGTGTTGGTTTTGTTCTGCCTGTTGATTGTAGGAAGGCGTTATGCCATCCTTCAACTGCGTTATTAGTTTTGGATTCTCCATTTAATGTGCTTCTGTATACGTTCCACCAGGGAATTAAGAATTTAGGGTTTCTTCTGTGGCCAGATCTATGTAGTCTGCCTACCCATGTATCTTCGAAATAGTCCAATAGTGAACTTAGTTTTTCTTCATTTTGTTTGTAGAAGGCGCTGTCTATTAAAATGTTGTAATGTTCTGTTACGTCTGTGTCAGGTACATAAGCTAGTGCTATGAGTTTTTTTATTTGATATGCAAAAGCTGAATTAGTTGCATATTCAATGCTTAGGGCTGATTTTTGCATGTGTCTCCATAGGCATTGATTAAAATGATAGTAACAGCCTTGTATGGAGGTATGGGGGTGTGTTTTTAATATGGTATTAATCATTGCATGTTCAAAATCTAGGATTATTTTTTGTGGGGAAAAGTTATTTGTTTTTTGTTTTATTGTATTTAATAGTTCAGTGTATGTGGAGTTATGTTTGTTTGGTAATAATGTGTAAATTAATGGTATATTGCAATTGTGATATAGGACATGTATTGTATATAGTTGGAAAAAGGGTTTGGGACATATGGTAAAAGTCCCATCCATCATCCAGTTCTGTGATTCTTGTAGTTTACAGAGATTATTAGCTGTTCCAAATATTATTATTCTTTTGTCATTGTTTTTATTATCAAAAATGACAAATGGTTCTTTGTTTAAAGTTATACTTTGTTCTGGACTTAGAATAACTTCACTATATGTGTGAGGAATTGGGGTTGAAGTAGAAGTGTTTTTTTTAGTACGTGCTATAGTTCTTTTGAGTGAAGTTACAGATGGCATTTGTGTAGTAGCAGTTTTAGGAATTTTGGGAAGCTGCTCTTTTAAAATTACACTTGTAGGTTTTTGAGAACTTGTGCTAGCTTCCTTTATAGTTTCTAAAGCAGATCTGACTTCTATTTCAGTAATGTTTAGTGGGTGGTTATGTTCTCTAGTGTACAGTACTGTTGTTTGTCGTGTTGTAGCACGCCCATAGCCCTTATTAGAGTAGTATTTAGTGCATTTCCAGTTAACTTTTAAACCATACACTTTTTCCTGTGTGTAAGTGTATCCCATATAGCATAGTAACATTTTTCCCTTCTGGCTTGTTATGAATTCAGCTCCTTCAGTCATTTTGATGTAGCTTTATCTATGAAAAATATATATTATAGTTATTATATATGCTGTTGTATTAATTTTCTGTAGAAAATAAACAATATTTAGTTACTATATACTTACAAAGTTGGTTTTGATGTGTTTGAGTAGAATGCTTTTTATTCTTTATTTGTGGAATTTTCTTCTAGTATTTTCTTTCTCTGGAAAAGAAAAGTAAATGTGTTTTAATAATTGTTTCTATATTTTTTATAGAGAATGGTTAGGGGATTTGTAATTGGGATTTAATTAGGGTGGTATTTTAATCTATTAGTTGATTTTTGGTTGTGAAATACTTACTTTTTAGTTGTATCTTTTTTGGTGCTGTTCTGTATTTTCTTAATTTCTTTTGGAGTTTCCTGTAGTGAAAACATGAAATAGAAATAAGACATTTATTTAGTTATAGTGTATGTATATTGTAATTACAATTTATTAGATTTGAGTATTAATGAGTATAATATAGTTAACTTACTTTTGATAGTTTTAAATATTTGCTCTATGTTGATTTCCTTATATCTGCAGTTGCAATCCAGTAGATTTTCTTCTTCATTCAATTTCGTTTTTTTGGTTCTGGACTGTGAATGAAGTTGAACTTCTTTTTATAGTGCTTTGGATGTTGTAATCTGTGTTTTATTGGTTAGTTTGAATTAGGAGTGTTTTTATTGGTTAGTTCGAATTTGTTTTTTTTTATTCTGGTAGTTAGTTTCCTAATAAGGGAAACGCTAATTAGTCGTTTTGTGTTGTATTATTCTATATGTATTTTTCGAAACATTATATTATGTATTGTATGCATGAATTGATAAAGTATAATTTAATAATATAGTTGTTTAATGTAGGAAGGTTGTTAGTAATGTTTTAGTAAATAGTTAAATTTTTTAATCGATTTTTAAATGTAGTAAATATATAATAGTTTAAGATTAATTTTGTGTAGAGTTAAAAGACATTATTTGGTGTTTATGTTGTTTGATTTTAGGTTTTAATTGAATGTTATATAGTCGATATTAGTAAAATGGAGATATTTTAGTGGTCGATATTTTAGTTTACGATATTTTGTAATGAAGTATATGTATGTTACTGAGCGTCGATATTTCAGGATTTCGATAACTGTGTTTGCGATATTTTGTGTACCTATATTTATGTAGTTCGATATTGTGTGTTCGATATTTTTGTAATGTTTTAAATAAGTATGTGATGTCGATAATAATGTGATCGATAATTTTGTATCGATATATTTGTAGGTCGATTTTTTGTCTTTCGATATTGTGTCAGTGATTCGTCCGAGTCATATGCTTGATTTCGTGTGACCCGTACAGCTGTACGAGCGAGCGAGTAAGATGCGATAATCGTATGCGTCAACGATCCCCTCCAGACGACTCCGCCATGGCCGACACGCACAGCGCAACGGGGCAGATTGCCAGACGAACAAGTACGATGTGCACGCCGAGCACCTGGATCGAGTCGGAGCCTCCGACTCGAAAAAGCTCCGGGAAGCAGACTTCAGGGCTCCGTAGCTGGCCCTCCTTCACCCGGGCCCCTACGACTTATTAACTGGGGGGACCCAGGTGCATGCATGGTGTGGGCGGGGCTGAGGTGTCCCCATGACAGGGGGCGCCCATGTCTGAGACGTGCGTATATTGTCTTTGAGAGCCTATGTACCCAACGTACATCAGGCTCCCATAAACTTCAATGGGGCTCCGAGGGACCCGAGTCCGTCAGCGCTGCAGCGCATCGTACTCTGTCGCTCGGAGCCCGCGTCGCTCGTAAAGCTCTACGGGCGTGAGTTGCCCGTCGGGTTTTCTGAGCAAGATGGGAATCGGTCCCTAAGTATTGAATATGCAACAAACAGTTCATTCGCATATCAAATAAAAAAACGTATAGCACTGGCCTATGTCCCAGCTACTGACGTGGCCGAACATTACAACTTATTAATAGAAGGTCCTTACTACCAGCAACACAAACAAAAATTAAGTCCCCTCCTAGACTATTTTGAAGATATTTGGGTGGGAAGACTCCATAGATCAGGGCATAGAAGGCAACCATAATATCAAATTCCATGGTGGAATGTATACCTTAGCACACTAAACCAAGAGGCAAAAACAAACAATGCTGTTGAAGGTTGGCATAATGCCTTCCAAGCAACAACAGGACGAGGTCCACCTACTCTACACAAACTCCTACTCTCCCTCCAAAAAGAACAGAGCTACCAACAGCTAAGAATGGAGCAATCTGTAACACAAATCAGACCTAAACTATCCAAACAAACTAAACAAATGTTTGAATACTTAAAACATCAAGTCAGACTATATCCAACAACAAGAGGCCTGGAATACTTAGAAATAATTGCCAAAAGCCTACTATAAATCATAAATGCAGTTTAAAATATGTAATGCTTTACTGTAGAAATAATTCAAATGCATACATATAATTATTATATTTTTACAAAAATAATTAGTTTGTCTAACATATGCTTATTTAAAAAAAACACAATATATATATAGAGAGAGATATATTAATTAAATATATGAAAATATATACAACAATAACACTAACTCTCTTAGCATTCCCCACCCACAATAAATAATTGAAATAACTTACCATTTCTGTAGCTGCAGAAAGAAAATCCCAAATCTTGTAAAACAATCCAGGTATCTCATAATCCCAATGGAACGAAAAATACCCCCAAAAAATGGAAAAATGCAACTGTTGAAAAAGTAATCCTCTGTCAGTAAATCCAAAACCGGTAAACCATTAAAAAAAAAAAAAAGTGTTTTAAAATAAGAAACCCTTCATACAAAACCGAAAAATTCATAAAGTGTTAAATAATTATTAGTTATTTAATCTAGTATACACTTCCTTAATAAAAAAAAAAACACAATCTTCTTGTACCGTCACTTTTCATGACCAAAACCTGTAAAAAAACACAAACATTCCCACCCACACAAATATACACATAGTAAACATTATAATAGTATTACAAACATTATACATACGATATCCACACATATCCTAACGTATTTTAAGTTTTCTAAACTAGGCCTAAAAAGTAACAGTACATAAATCGCTAAAAGCTAATGTACACATAAAAAACACCACAACTCCAAAAACCTAACACTACACACACTAAGGTGCCGATCACGATCCGGTAAAAAAATTCCCCGTACGACTCGTATCCGGTCTTTTTACCGTACGAATCATACAAGTGTCGTACAAACTGGCAATTACGATTCGCATGGGAAAAAGTCCATACGAATCGCATTGGGAATCATTCCCCACACGTCCTCGGGTCGGAAAATGTGTCCGACACGTCCTCGGACGATTTACCGTACAAACGTGAAAAGTCAAGTCCGACCGAGGAATCACGATCCCACCCGTGCGTCCGAACTCCCAACCGTATGGTAAAAACACCGTCCGCACCGAACTCCCATTGCAACCATGGAGATATGTGCCCGCATACGCGCCAAACACTCCCCCCAGCACCCATACGTTCGAGTCGTACCCCCACCCCTGTACGTGTCGTACCATCGTGTACCCACACCCCAGTACGTTCGAGTCCTACCCCCACCCCTGTACGTGTCGTACCACCGTCTAAGTACACCCCAGTACGTTCGAGTCGTACCCCCACCCCTGTACGTGTCGTACCATCGTGTACCCACACCCCAGTACGTTCGAGTCCTACCCCCACCCCTGTACGTGTCGTACCACCGTCTAAGTACACCCCAGTACGTTCGAGTCGTACCCCCACCCCTGTACGTGTCGTACCACCGTGTACCTACACCCCAGTACGTTCGAGTCGTACCCCCACCCCTGTACGTGTCGTACCATCGTGTACCCACACCCCAGTACGTTCGAGTCCTACCCCCACCCCTGTACGTGTCGTACCACCGTCTAAGTACACCCCAGTACGTTCGAGTCGTACCCCCACCCCTGTACGTGTCGTACCATCGTGTACCCACACCCCAGTACGTTCGAGTCCTACCCCCACCCCTGTACGTGTCGTACCACCGTGTACCTACACCCCAGTATGTTCGAGTCGTACCCCCACCCCTGTACGTGTCGTACCATCGTGTACCCACACCCCAGTACGTTCGAGTCCTACCCCCACCCCTGTACGTGTCGTACCACCGTGTACCTACACCCCAGTACGTTCGAGTCGTACCCCCACCCCTGTACGTGTCGTACCATCGTGTACCCACACCCCAGTACGTTCGAGTCCTACCCCCACCCCTGTACGTGTCGTACCACCGTGTACCTACACCCCAGTACGTTCGAGTCGTACCCCCACCCCTGTACGTGTCGTACCATCGTGTACCCACACCCCAGTACGTTCGAGTCCTACCCCCACCCCTGTACGTGTCGTACCACCGTCTAAGTACACCCCAGTACGTTCCGGTCCTACCCCCAACACAACCTCCTAAGTACGGAGCGCACCCCAGGCCCCAACATCACAACCGCATGTACGAGTCGTACCAACCCACACACAAGGACAGCACCGTACAACCAAATGGCCCATGTACACACCGTACACACGCTCAAAACGCACGGACACAACCAGGACAAAACTAAACAACACAAGAATACACCATACGAATGGCACAAAGCCACTAAACATGGCCAACAAACACTAAAAAAACACCTTCACTGACCTGCAACTGCCAAAGACAAACAGAGGCCCAAAACACCACCACTACTTATAACACACCCACCCAAACTTCAAACACTGCCACACCCACCCATGGACCAATAAAAAGGGCCCACACACACAAACCATGAGCCTTTGCAACAGACTCACTGCTGCCAGACACCACAGCACCATACTACAAGCTTCACCACACCTTACACTTGCACACCTTCACACAACCACCTTCACAAACACACCCTCATCACATTCACACACACACACCCACAACCATCCACACACCCCCCCCAACATCCACACCCCCCCCCCCCATCCACACCCACACCCCTCACCATGCCCACTACCAAGAATCCAAAGTTCAGTAACCGAGAGTTGGAGGTCCTTGTTGATGAAATCCTCAGAGTCGAGCCACAGATCTTTGGAACATTGGTCAGAAACACCAGCATGTCAGCAAAAACAGCCATGTGGCAGACCATCGTCGATGCTGTGAATGCTGTTGCGGACACCAGAAGGACCAGGCAGGAATGCCAGAACAGGTGGTACGATCTGCGGAGGAGGGTCCGAGCCAAGAGGCAGGAGGAACACGACCAGGCCAACGCCACAGGAGGAGGCCCCTCCCGCAGACCCGTACACTACCAGCCCTGGGAGGAGAGGGTGATGGCCATACTGCCGGTGGAGGCAGTCGAAGGATTAGAGGGACTCCGAGACCCGGGTGAGTACACAAACAACGCACCTCACATGGGGGGAACGGCATCCACAACCAAAATCACTAACAGGCACGCAACCACCACAAGCCATCGCATGACTCAACCACACTCCATGAGCACGCACATGCCACTGCTGCCACCATGCCCCATGCACCCAGCTGGACAATGTCAAGTCACAGGCCACAGAAGACACCAACACATGACACGGTAACCCGGATGGCGGGAGGCTGGGCCACAAAAATCACTAAGTGCAACTCAGAAGCAGACAACAATGCCCTCTGCCCATATGGCCTAGGTCACAGCCAGACAAACAGTGTGTCCCAACACAGGAATGACTTGCCAGCAAATGGCGGACGCCTTGCATCAACACATGGGGGTGAAGGCACTGTTTTGCACATGACAGAAGCCAATGAAAAGCCAACATTGTGAAAGAGTGGCAGCACACACCACCACAGCAGCAGCGCACAGACACACATCACACCCAATGGGTGCCTGGAGATCAGAAACAAACTCACATCAACAAGCCAAGGGCCACTCAAAGATCTGCTAACAGTGTGTGCCCAGGAAGCTGGGCTGAGGTGACAGAGGGTGACACACAGAGGGAGGGAGAGGGGGACAGAGAGGGAGGGAGAAGGGGACAGAGAGGGAGGGAGAGGGGGACAGAGAGGGAGGGAGACGGACAGAGGGAGGAGGCTGACACACGGAGGGTGGGAGAGGGGGACACAGAGGGAGCGAGACACAGGGAGAGCAAATCAGCCGTGTGGTGTGTGCGAATGTCTGCTCGTCAACAGGTAGACTGCGTGCATGTAGACAAGGGTGGCCAGTCCCAGAACCCCCCCTCTTCACCATGGCAAAACACAGGGCCATGTCACAACCTGTTCACAAGCACAACGACAGCTACCTGGATCATATAAGTGTGTGGATCCACACCATGTGCACATGTACAGTGCTACACGGAAGGCGCCAATGCATGGCTCGCCACACCTGCCCACTCCACTGCTGACTGCAGTCACACTTGACGCAGCAAGTAAGACCGTGCCACACATAGTGAAAAGGGCAAAAGTGGTGCACAAGGGACACACCCATGCACAAGTGCACTGTGAGTGGAATGCAAGACAGATCCCAATTCCAAGAGGAAAAGTGCCAACTTTGACACTGATGAAACATGGATGTTGCATGGACCAAAATTAACATTGTCTCTCTCACACACAGGTCAACGTCGTGGTGCACCCCCCAACACTGGGGGGGAAGACTCACAGGACCCGGATCTGCAGGAGCCCGATCCCACCGGCAGCGACCACTCTCACCACTCTGTGGACGACCCCGACCGACCTGGCCCCTCTGGTGTCCAACCACCTGCAGCACCTGCGTCAGGTACAACTGTGCCAACCACCACCCCCACTCCTGCCACATCCCAGGAGACACCCAGGATCCCTGCCCCAACACCACAATGCAGCCAGGCTCGCCAGGAGGGACACGGTGTCCCGGGCACCCAGGAGGAGGCAGGCGACAACGCCAATGCCACCCCTCAGGGGTCCCGGAGACCCGATGTGCCCACAAGGGCAGGCCAGGTGCAAGTGGGCAGGGGTGGTGGGAGTGGAGGACGGCGGAGGCGCGAGCCTGACCAGTTGGCTGGGGATCCGGTACTTTCCCATGTCCGTAACATCCTGGACTCATACCGGCAGGACACCACGGGCATGGCCCAGGTTGTGTCCGTCCTCGAGGGGATCAAGGCCCAGCAGGCCCAGCAACATGCGGAGCTACATGCCTGTCTACTGCTACACCAACGGAGGATGGAGGACAGACAGGCTGAGCAAGTGACGGCATTCCAGGGGATTCACGCTACACTCCGTCGGATGGCCGACAACATGGCCGACCCTCCCTGTGCCAGAAGGCGGAGAACATCACCACCCACAGGGAGGGATCAGGAGGAGGAGGAGGAAACATCCGATGGAGCATCCCAGATGTCGTCACGGCCTGCTGCTGAGGTTCCCCGCAGGAGGGCGGGTCGTCCACGGAAAGGACCGTGAGGGTCGGCGCTACATCACCATCTCCCAGGACACCTGGCCTGGCACCTGGCCCACTGGAGCAACAGCATCACAGCATCAAGAGACATTCTCTGCCACATGGCCCTGCTGGTCACTGGCTGACCAATGTTGACAAAGACTGTGGCATGGACTCTGAGGATTTCCAATGGCAAGGACACCAACTCCCCTACTGAACTTTGGATTCCAAAATCCAGGAAAGCCCCTCACTTTGTCCCCCCCCCCCCCAATAATAAATCACACTATGAAGAGTAGATGCCTGCTGGTAGCATTATTACCTAACATGTGTCTTGTAAAGTCAAAACATGCCTGAGTCATCTTTTGTCTTCAACCATCCACACCCTGGGGCCTGAGTCTGGCACAGGACACATGGGTCACAGTGTATTAGGCAAGACAGACATGGAGCACCATACACACCCGTGATGGGCCCAACCAGCTGAGGGGGTTGCCGAACAACCGTGCTGACACACACATTGAGTACACCAACAGTCATGCGCAGAGGTCAGGGATCCAGTCCAGTGTCCTGGGGGGCACCCAGGTATGTGTAGACAGGTGGCAGAACCATGTCCTGCAAGCTTGAGTCCGGTGGATGCAGAGAATGGGGGCCTGGACAACGTTGGATGCATGGGGATGGCACATGTCACAATACCCACACAGTCATGGACATCATGCCCAATACACAGTCTCAGCCCACACACACAGCTTGCATCTTGCTACTTGACACATTGACACATAGCCACAATCAGGGAATACCATGCCAGACATGCTGGATGCACCGTGGCAACACACCAGCATTGACTGAGAAGAGGCACCTTGGAGGCATAGGGACACCTTTATTAGTCATGTATTCGGGATTGCAGAGGCAACTCGAAGTAAACATGAACATATCATGTGGAGTAACATGTGGGTCCAACACTGGCAACCCCGCTTCTGCAGCACAAATGCGTGTTCGCCATGGAACTGGCACACAAGCGTCGGCTAACAGCTAAATACCCACAGCTGCACACGGAGAGCCTGCCATACACCATAGATCCGCTGATGTCGAAGTCCCACACCATGTCAAGCCAATGCTAACCGTATGTGGCCGAGGGCAGTGTCACACACATTGATGCCATCATCACAATCCCCTATCCCATCACTGATGACTGTCAACCAGGCAGACCATCTATTCAGGTGTACACAGCTGCATGTCGTGTCCCATGGGGATGCGACATGGCTGCAGAGGAAACAAACATCGACAGGGGCAGTGTGCATACATCGTGAACAACTGCCACACCCAATAAACCCCAGATGCATCCCTTACCCCATGGAGACTTCCAAACGTGTCCGTGCCTGTAACGCTGAGTCAGCCCACGATGTCATGTCCATGAGGAATAGCAGTGCCACAACAATGCAAGCAGCAGACTGCATGCGCAGGTACCTGGGGAAGTGAGACACACAAGAAGTCAGCCACAAACAGCACAGCCACTTGCATGTGCATTTACTCGACACATGTATGGATGACAACATGCTAGGTCACAATTATGACTGGGGAAGTACAACCATCACTGGCACCATCACTCCAGTGACACACCCACACACACCTCTGACTCACGTGCCATACATGCAGGTGGAGACACACATCACAACGCATGCCACACGGGGACCAATGCGTGCACACTCAGACACTGGTACTCACCACTAAGCAAAGAAGTCGCGTATGAGCCGAGTCCGGATGTCCTCTTGCGGCTCCACATCCTCCACATCACTAGCCCCATTGCCAAGCCCTTCGTCCTCCACGGGTGGATGGTCCTCGTCATGTTGATCCAGGATGAGTGGCACAGCTCTTTCAACTGCCATGTTGTGCAGCATGCAGCAGACCATGAAGATCTTGCAGACCTTCGCTGGGGCATATGGGAGTGCGCCGCCGGTCTTGTGGAGGCACCTGAATCGGCTCTTCAGCATGCCAAACGTCCTCTCTATCACTCGCCTTGTCCGGCCATGGGCGGTGTTGTAGCGGAGCTGGGCCGGCGTGATGGGGTTGCGGAGAGGTGTCAGCAGCCAAGGCATGTTGGGATAGCCAGCGTCCCCTACATGGGAAGCACATGGACATCGTTAGAACTGGTGAAGCGGTCGTGCTGGTAGGCTATACAGAATACAGGACAGACAGACTGTACCCACCAACAACACATGCCCGTTCGTTGCGCAGCTGCATCATCATATCAGGCATCCCGCTACGCCTCATGATGTAGGCATCGTGTGCTGATCCTGGAAAACGAGCACAGACATGTGAAATCACCATGTTGGACTGACACACCACAAGGGCATTGATGGAGTGGTAGTGCTTTCGATTGCGGTACGCCACCTCCCGTGCGTGTGGTGGTACCAAAGCTACATGTGTCCCATCTATGGACCCAATGACATGGGGCATCCCTCCCAGGGCATAGAATCCACGCTTGACCGCAGTCATCTGTTCAGGGGTTGGGAACTTGATGAAGTCATCCAGGTGAATCAACATGGCCTCTAAGAAATCATGCAGCACACGGCAGAACAGGCTCTGGGACATGCCACCAACATTAGCTATGGTATATTGAAAGGTACCCATGGCAAGAAAATGTAGGGCAGCCATTACCTTCAGCTGGGGTGTCAGTGCCGTAGGATACCTGTGCTGCGGTTGCAGGTGTGGTGCCAGTCTCGCCGTCAACTCCAGAATCAACGGTTGGGTGAAGCGGTAGAGCCGGATGCTGTCATTCTCCTGCATGGCTGCCAAGTCCGGAATTCTTCGGGCAAGAGGCGGCGCTCTGCAGTAATTTGGAAGTGACAAGGAAGAGTGAGTGCAGTACGACAACAAATCATGTGTACTGAGCACATGTTAATCTGTCAATACACACATGCTACATAGGGAGTCAGGTATGTGCTACATGGCCAGGACACGTATGGATGCAAGGTGACACTCCTACCAAGACCCAGCTACACACGGAGATTGAGAACATCCCCATGCCACGCCATGGGAATAGCTGTGTCCCAGTGCAAGTGAACAGCCAGACGCAAGACAGGAGTGAAATACGCCCACACATCAGCAGCAGTAGGATGCCGATTGCAGAGACTGGTAGCGGAACACTGGAGCCACAGGTCACATGACATTACACTAGGACAGCCCACACACCTTGCCATGAAGGTGCACATGTCATGACTCACCACACATTCCTTGTGAGGATGCTGACATGTCCTTGTCACGCTACTCCGTGTCCCATGCATACATGTGCACCTCACATCCGATACCACATGTGGCATGGTGTGCGGAACAGTGTGCAATGACAATCAACACACAGACACATGTTGGTTGCTGCAACGGCTGCAGCTTTTTAGGGTGCTCCAACATCAACCTGATGGGAAGCCCCCACACATACATGACATAGTCACATTGTGCACCGTGGTTAGTGACAAGTCAGGTGTCATAACCCCTGTACCGGGCATCAGGGGACACTTCCGTGTGTTGGTGTCCGTGCCATGCCAGTGATGCTCACCCCAAGTGTGCAGTACGACATGCACACATGTCAAAGGAGTCAAGGGCATGCCTGGCACACATAGCACCATCACACAGTACATCTGTACACATCTCATCATACATCTGGTGCCTTCTCGACTCAGGAGTAATGTTCCACATCACAGGCCATCACACCTGTGCCCCACACATGTAGTGATGCACAGACGATGCCTTGATGTCAATTAATGGACAAGTATGTCCATCCATGGACAAGTATGTCCGCCCTATCCCTACCTGTGTGCCGCCTGTCACCACTGTGATGTGTGAAAACCGCTGTACTGCTGCGAAGAGGGCCTGTGTACGTTCCCATATCACTATGGGAGTGCTGCTGTATGTGTACCCATCGTGATGGCGAGCGTACAGGCATGTGTACGGCCCGTACCACTACGAGTACGCATACGCGAGGACACCCATAGTGGTACGGGCCGTACACACGCCTGTACGCTCCCTATCACTACGAGTACGCATACGTGAGGACACCCATAGTGATAGGGAGCGTACAGGCGTGTGTACGGCCCGTACCACTATGGGTGTCCTCGCGTATGCGTACTCGTAGTGGTACGGGCCGTACACACGCCTGTACGCTCCCTATCACGATGGGTGTCCTCACGTATGCGTACTCGTAGTGATAGGGAGCGTACAGGCGTGTGTACGGCCCGTACCACTATGGGTGTCCTCGCGTATGCGTACTCGTAGTGATAGGGAGCGTACAGGCGTGTGTACGGCCCGTACCACTATGGGTGTCCTCGCGTATGCGTACTCGTAGTGGTACGGGCCGTACACACGCCTGTACGCTCCCTATCACTATGGGTGTCCTCACGTATGCGTACTCGTAGTGATAGGGAGCGTACAGGCGTGTGTACGGCCCGTACCACTATGGGTGTCCTCGCGTATGCGTACTCGTAGTGATAGGGAGCGTACAGGCATGTGTACGGCCCGTACCACTATGGGTGTCCTCGCGTATGCGTACTCGTAGTGGTACGGGCCGTACACACGCCTGTACGCTCCCTATCACTATGGGTGTCCTCACGTATGCGTACTCGTAGTGATAGGGAGCGTACAGGCGTGTATACGGCCCGTACCACTACGAGTACGCATACGCGAGGCCACCCATAGTGACAGTGAACGTAGGCACGCGTGTACGGGCCGTTGCAATGCATTTGGGGTGCCCTAGGGCCCCGGAACGCACCGTACCTGTGTGTGAAGCTCCAAATTACATAGGGGACACATGAGGGACAAGTATTAAGGCCTACATGCATGCTGGTTGTCATGGAGACCAAGTTCAAAAATCGAATTTCTTCTGGAAGGTGCACAGCAGAAGTCAGTTGGAATCAATCTACTTTGTTGCAATGTGTTTGTGGAGCTTACATCATGCAGGAGAATGAAACCGATAGAGTACACACAGACTGCTAGGTTTGAAGGGATTGGTGGAAACATAGGATGCAAATGTGAGTGACCAATCACTCTGTACTCCTGTGCATGAGACAGGGCAGAAAGGCACATATAAGGCAGCCAGGTCCCATGAGGGAGTACTTGCCTGCACATCTTTGAATTCGTCGACCCAGCTGCTGCTACTGATTCCCTGGAACCATGTCAAGGGCTGTGGAGAGGACACAGCCATTCACCCTTGAGGAGAACATGGCATTGCTGGATGTGATCCTCCCACAGTACCCCATGCTGTATGGGCGACCAGGGTATCAGGTGAGTGCAGTATCCACTGGCACAGACTGTGTCCCTTTTTAGTGACTGTGACTTCTGCCATTGTGTCCAGGTGTGACACACATACTATGTACTGTAGGGGGTGTCCCAGGGGGGGGAATGCCTGATGTCTCACAGCAGTGCCCTGAGACAGGAGGGGTGGGGGCCTATCACTCCCAGCAGTGCCCTGAGACAGGAGGGGTGTGTGCAGAGTCCTCCCAGCAGTGCCCTGAGACAGGAGGGGTGTGTGCAGAGTCCTCCCAGCAGTGCCCTGAGACAGGAGGGGTGTGTGCAGAGTCCTCCCAGCAGTGCCCTGAGACAGGAGGTGTGTGTGCAGAGTCCTCCCAGCAGTGCCCTGAGACAGGAGGGGTGTGTGCAGAGTCCTCCCAGCAGTGCCCTGAGACAGGAGGGGTGGGGGCCTATCACTCCCAGCAGTGCCCTGAGACAGGAGGGGTGTGTGCAGAGTCCTCCCAGCAGTGCCCTGAGACAGGAGGGGTGTGTGCAGAGTCCTCCCAGCAGTGCCCTGAGACAGGAGGGGTGGGGGCCTATCACTCCCAGCAGTGCCCTGAGACAGGAGGGGTGTGTGCCCATCACTCCCAGCAGTGCCCTGAGACAGGAGGGGTGGGTGTGGAGTCCTCCCAGCAGTGCCCTGAGACAGGAGGGGTGTGTGCCTATCACTACCAGCAGTGCCCTGAGACAGGAGGGGTGGGTGTGATGCACAGTGTGAGGCTTGATCATTGATTGTGACATTGCCATCATTCCACCTGTGTACCCACAATGGCACGTACTGCTTTTTCCCTCCCCAGAGGATCATGTCCCTATGACAAAGGTGCAATGCGTTGGCTGCATGACATGCCTTGTTGTAACCAGCTAATTTGTTCTCATATGTCTCTCTGTGACATGTGGCTGGTGTATTGATGTGGTGTCACTTGTTCTTCCTCACAGGTAGGCGCCACTGCCAAGGAGCAGATCTGGCTGACCGCCGTCAGTGCCGTGAGGGGTGTGGATGCGGAGGTGAGGAAACGCTGGCAGGATATCCGGTGCTGGACGCGGAGGATTGCACGGGTCCTGCTGGGGGACTCACCTGAGAGCCACAAGAACCGCGGGCGCCGCCGTCTGAGCCACCTCCACAGGCGTGTGCTGCCGGTGGTCGTTCCAGACTTGGAGAGGCGCTTACAGGAGATGCAGCAGCCGGAAGGGGGTAGGTACATGTGTGTTTGTTGTGTGTCACCGGCATTTGTAAGGGCACAGTAGCATGAATTCACTGCCAGGGTTTAAAGGTGCTGTGCAGATCCAGTTTGCCCCAGTATAGTGCTGCGCCCCTGCTACCCTTCCCCTCCTTGCAATGTGTTCCCTGGTCTGTGTGTAGTCACTCCTTCACAAGGTAATGTAGGCTGGCGCTTTGTCCACGAGAACTATGCCTGTAGCATCATGTGTGGGGGTGGTGTGTAACAGGTTTTGGGACCTTGGCTGTGCCCTGTCCAGTTCACTGCATGTGGGTTCCATGTCAGTTGGCACTGATGCTGAGTCCAGACATGGGAGTTAGTCTCTCAAGTGTCATGCCTTACAGCGCGCATGTCCTATGTAGTGGCCTGTGACATGATGTGCATGAGTGTGCGATACGCATAGTGCAGGGATGGTGGCGTGTGTTGCAGTCATTACCATTCAGGAGCATGGAGTTGCGTGGCCACTACTGTCCCCTGGGGCACCTTTTCATCAGTGTTGTATGTGTCATCACAAAACGTGGACACTCTCAGTGTCTACAGCGTAGGTTGTGCTCTGTGCCATTGTCCCCTGGCACCATGTATCTAGACGTGCAATTTTGTACAGGTGTCCACTGTGCAGCCTGACCTGAATGTCCTTCTTCATACTCACAGTTGCCAGTGCCTGTGTGTCTTGTTATACTCATCTGAGGATGGGCACTGGTACCTCATTATTTGTACAGGCGCACCTTGGGTGTTTGGCGTCCAATCTTGCATTTTGCATGCCCCTGTGTTCATCACCCAGACTATGAGATGTTGGTGCCACCTGTGTCTCAACAATTTGCCTCGTGTAGGGGGTGGTTGGGGCGGGCCAAGCCTATATGTCAAATCCTGATTTCTACTTGCTGGGTCTGGGCAGTGTGTGATGTTTGTCTGGACACACATGCAAGGTGCAGTGACCCAGTCATGTTGGGCATGTTTTCAGCATTACCTATGCAGCATGTGTCTCAAGTTCATGGATATGGTCCCTGGTCATCCGTATTTTCGCCAACGCTGTGTGGTGCAGATGCAGTGCTGGATTGTCCCCAGGGCCTGGGTGCTATGTCAGACTCCGTTTCCTGTCTTTTGCTATTGTCTCATGCTCTCCATGGTATTTCAGTGGCATGGTGGCTCGACCAACTGTGTGTTTCATGCCCTGCATCGGTACCTTGTTTAGTAGATGTTAGGGATCTTCCTTTTCAGGCTATGCAATGTTACCTATGTAGATTGGACTCATGTGACAGATGTGTACATGTGTCTGATTAATTTCTGTCTCTCCACCCTGCCCACAGCATCGTCGGGGGACACAGAGGGAGACATGGACACAGACCAGGCGGAGGGACCGAGCACCAGTGCCAGCCGTGACATCGGGGCTGGCACATCGAGTGGGACAGAGGCGGAGGATAGTGCGGCCGAGGACCTGTCGACTGGCACGTCAGAATACGAAGCTGACAGGTCCGAGGAGGATGTCTCCGAGTGGGCGGAGGCTGCACCAGCAGCTGACAGCGGAACAACACCTCGCACCGCCCCCTCAGTTCCCATCAGCCGCCTCCCACTTGCTCGTGTCCCTTCCCAGCGTGCCCGGTCACCGCATGTCTCCTTCCTGCCAGGCACCGCACCCCCTGCCCCTGTCTCCACTGCTGCCGCCAATGCCGAGTCTGTGGACATCCAGCGGCAGCTGCAGGTTGGTCAGGCTGCGATCCTTAATGTCCTCCATGCCCACGGCCAAACCCTCACCAACATCGAGGCATACTTGGAGGGCATTCATTCATCGCAGGCTGACCAACGCAACTTGCTGAGGTCCATAGACTCCACACTGACTGCAGCAGTGGGTCTCCTGCAGCGCGACCTCCCCCCACCTACCCCTGCCCCATCCACACTTCCCACTCCCATGCCTGTCCCACGTACACCCAGACGTCGGCATGCACCCACATCAACAGACACAGGCACCACACCAGCAGGGAAGGTCCACCGCACTCCTCCTGACACGCACACACAGGGTGAGGTAGGCACACCCACTGGGTCGGGGGGCAAACGTGTGACACGCAGCCAGAGTGGGAGTCCGCATTCCACCCAGTCCACTCCCTCCAAATCCCCTCCCCTCAGCTCTCCTGGCCACATCTCCCCCAAGGACTCCTTCATGGCCGCTCTGTCCCTGAGCCCCACAGTGACACCACCACGCAAGCGGTCAAGGAAGTCCTCGGTCAGGGTGGTTGATTCTCCCCCCCTGTCTCCACCCTCCCCCGGTGGCGCTGCGACCCATCCCTCTGACCCCCCCCTCCTTGGGGCCTGTGGTTCCTTCGGGTGCAGGGGACTCCCTGGAGGACCTTGCAAAGGTGTGTAGTGCCATCCTGGCCTCTGCCTTTGGCCCTGCCCCACCCCCTGTGGTGGAGTCCTCCATCCCTGCACCCACAATGCCTCCCCTTTGCCCTGATGTCCCTGCGGTGCCTGGTGCTCCCCCCCCCCATGATGCCCTCACCCCTGTGGAAGACGATGGCATGTAACTGTGCAGGCAAGGTAGGGGACATGCATCCCACTGTGTCCCCCATCCAGCTGAGACTCATTGACTGCCCTATGGGCTTTGTGAATATTGAACTGCCTGCGATCCACGGACATTGTGCTCATGCTGAATAAAGCTTAATTTTATTTTCATTATAACACTACTGCTATGCTGGTATTGGTGTTGGTGGGGCTGCTACATGGTTTTGGGTGGTGTTTATGTGTTGGGTGTGTGGGATATGTAGTAGTGTGCTGCTCATTGGGGGGACCCTGGGATCTGTGTGCCATCACAAGGTGTTAGCTAACTTTCTTTGTTCATGTAAGCAGTTACTGCATGGTGCAATTGTCCCAGGGTGTATTCCTTCCTCTGTGTACCCTGATATCTTCCCTGCAGGGTGTTCCCAATGTTTAGCGCAGAGCTGTGTCTACATGAGCTGTGTGTGTGACGGAGCCCTTCTACTTTGGCCATGCATGCAGGGCCATGTCTCCACCTGCAACATTCGTGGCATCCTTGGTGATCACTGTACTTGTGTATGGAGTCTGTTGACATGAGTTCATGGGGACATGTTCCCTTGTAGGCAGTATGCATGTGTGTACTTCCAGCCTCACACACATGTGTTACGCCCCTCCTGTCTCAGGGCACTGCTGGGGGGACTCCACACCCACCCCTCCTGTCTCAGGGCACTGCTGTGAGGACTCTGCACCCACCCCTCCTGTCTCAGGGCACTGCTGGGAGGACTCCACACCCACCCCTCCTGTCTCAGGGCACTGCTGGGAGGACTCTGCACCCACCCCTCCTGTGTCTGGGCACTGCTGGGAGGACTCCACACCCACCCCTCCTGTCTCAGGGCACTGCTGGGAGGACTCTGCACCCACCCCTCCTGTCTCAGGGCACTGCTGGGAGGACTCCACACCCACCCCTCCTGTCTCAGGGCACTGCTGGGAGGACTCTGCATCCACCCCTCCTGTCTCAGGGCACTGCTGGGAGGACTCCACACCCACCCCTCCTGTCTCAGGGCACTGCTGGGAGTGATAGGCACACACCCCTTCTGTCTCAGGGCACTGCTGGTAGTGATAGGCACCCACCCCTCCTGTCTCAGGGCACTGCTGGGAGGACTCCACACCCATCCCTCCTGTCTCAGGGCACTGCTGTGAGGACTCCACACCCACCCCTCCTGTCTCAGGGCACTGCTGGGAGTGATAGGCACACACCCCTTCTGGGCACTGCTGGTAGTGATAGGCACACACCCCTCCTGTCTCAGGGCACTGCTGGGAGGACTCCACACCCACCCCTCCTGTCTCAGGGCACTGCCCGGAGGACTCTGCACACACACCTCCTATTTCTGGATATGTACGCTTGGAACATACACGGTGGGGGTACGCTCCATGCATTCGAGGTGAGGGTACGAGTCGTACTTACACTGTTGGGGTGGGGGTAGGCTCCATGCATGCGGGGTGGGGGTACGAGTCGTACTTACACTGGTGGGGGTACGGTCCGTACGTCCAAGGGTGAGGGTACGAGTCGTACTTACACTGTTGGGGTGGGGGTAGGCTCCATGCATACGGGGGTGGGGGTACGAGTCGTACTTACACTGGTGGGGGTACGGTCCGTACGTCCGCGGGTGAGGGTACGAGTCGTACTTACACTGGTGGGGTGGGGGTAGGCTCCATGCATACGCGGGTGAGGGTACGAGTCGTACTTACACTGGTGTGGTGGGGGTACGGTCCGTACGTCCGCGGGTGAGGGTACGAGTCGTACTTACACTGGTGTGGTGGGGGTACTGTCCGTACGTCTGCGGGTGAGGGTACGAGTCGTACTTACACTGGTGTGGTGGGGGTACTGTCCGTACGTCCGCGGGTGAGGGTACGAGTCGTACTTACACTGTTGGGGTGGGGGTACGCTCCATGCATACGGGGTGAGGGTACGAGTCGTACTTATACGGGTGGGGGTACGGTCCGTACGTCCGCGGGTGCGGGTACGAGTCGTACTTACACTGTTGGGGTGGGGGTAGGCTCCATGCATACGGGGGTGGGGGTACGAGTCGTACTTACACTGGTGGGGGTGGGGGTACGGTCCGTACGTCCGCGGGTGAGGGTACGAGTCGTACTTACACTGGTGGGGTGGGGGTAGGCTCCATGCATACGCGGGTGAGGGTACGAGTCATACTTACACGGGTGGGGGTACGGTCCGTACGTCCGCGGGTGTGGGTACGAGTCGTACTTACACTGGTGGGGTGGGTGTACGCTCCATACATACGCAGGTGGGGGTAGGGTCCGTACATATCCGTCCCCACGCTATGTGATGCTTGTGCGGGCCGTACCCAGGCCTTTGCCACGTGGGTACGATCCGTCCCGCCATTGTTGGGGTGACGTGGGTGTGGGCGTGGTACGTCTCGTACCCACGCTCTTCAGGCATGGGTACGGGACGTACCGGTCTGGTTGTGTTGCCGGTTCGCGTGGTGACGGACTTCCGTTGTGGCGGTCGCTGGCTTAGCTGGACACGCCCCCACCCCCTCGTAGTGACCAGGGCATGGGTGTCAGGTATGTCCTGGGCATGTGTGGTGTGTGACTTTGGTGGGGGTTTTGTGGCCTGCCCTGGTCCTGCCACCCCCACCCCACCCCACTTTCCCCCCTCCCTTAGTTATTCTGACCTTCTGCGGCGTCTGCGTCGGAACCTTTAGAGGAGGTCGACTGCTATGAGGGCCGGGATGACACGTAGGTTCGGGTCCATGTCTGTCCGTCGCGTACGGGTCCTCCTTGTTTGCGTCGTCCTGTGTGTCCGTCGCGTACTGGTCCTCCTTGATCGCGTCGTCCTGTCTGTCTGTCGCGTACTGATACTCCTTGATCGCGTCGTCCTGTCGCGTACTGGTCCTCCTTGTTCGCGTCGTCCTGTCTGTCCGTCGCGTACTGGTGGTCCTTGTTCGCGTCGTCCTGATTTCCCGGCAGTTTTTGGCAGCCGGAAAATATTCACCGTGCGGGATGACGTCGGTGCGAATCGTAATTCCTGGGTCGTGAATGGCTGGCTGCGAGCGTCCCGACGTCAGGTCGGCGCTTTCCCGGATCGCATTAGTAGGTTTATTTTGTTCGGTCGGGCTTTTTTACGAATCGTACGGAAATGGTGTTCCCGTGCGAATCGTAATTCCTTGTTTGTAAATTTTGACGACCGGGTACGCGTCGGACGGAGAATATGCTCCGTCCGACGGTTCGTACCCGGTTTTTACCGGATCGTGATCGGCACCTTAGTAAAACCTAACTACCTTCAAATTAAATTAAAAATATAGTTAAAATAAAGAAAATGAATCTTACCTTCCTCGATGCGACGCAGCTCCCAAGCGCAAGCTTGTCCCCTCCGAAATAACCCCAAACAAACGCGAGCTGTTACAAAATACAAGGTGCAAAAAAATATGGCAGCTTTAAACATGAAAAATAAATGTATTTTGTTTAAAAAACATTTTATTACATTGTAAATAAATTAGTAAAATGTTTAATTAAAATACTAAAATGTATAACTTATATGTTTAAATGTATTTAACATTTTTCCAGCATTGTAAAATTATAATAATAAATATTATTAAACATATAGGGGCTCAGTAGGATGGTGGGCGGAGGTGCAAGCGCCACGCTGGCGGCAGCGGAAAATGCCCTTTTCCGCACTCCATTGGCGGTCATTGCGACTGTCGTTTTATGATGGGCATTGATAGCCCATTTCCCGTTCGCTGCGGTGTTTGTGGTTCCGCCAGAAATCTCCATCCGCACCGGTAGCGGACGGAGCCAATAGAGAGGGACCGTCATGCAGAATGAGGTGAAGACCGCCGGTCATATCACGATGCCTCAAACAGCCCATCGGTGTGATTGCACCTCCGCCCACCATCCTACTGAGCCCCTATATGTTTAATAATATTTATTATTATAATTGTGGTTTGCAGGGTATTCTGGGTAAGGAAACATTGGGGGATCCACGCAATCAATACCTCTCTGGAAGCCCCCGGGTGTCTAGTTTTCAGAAATGTGTGGGTTTGGTAGGATTCCCTAGATGGCCGCTGAGCACGGGGCCAAAAACCCAGGTGACCCCCCTTATAAAACCAGGTGGTTTTGAGATAGGCAATTTTGATGTCGTCCACTTTCCCACACAGAAATGTGTGAAAAAAGTGATTTTTTTAGCTAAAATTGAGGTTTGCAGGGAATTCTGGGTAAGGAAACATTGGGGGATCCACGCAAGCCATACCTCCCTGGAAGCCCCCGGGTGACTAGTTTTCAGAAATGTGTGGGTTTGGTAGGTTTCTCTAGGTGCCAGCAGAGCTAGGGTTCAAAAACCACAGCTAGGCACTTTGCCAAATAAGGGTCATTTTTCACTGCGAAATTGAGGTGTGTCCACGTTGTGTTTTGCACCGTTTCCTGTCGCGGGCACTAGGCCAACCCACACAAGTGAGGTACCATTTTTCTCAGAAGACTTTGGGGAACACGGGGTGGGTGGAAATTTGTGGATCCACGCAGATTCCAGAACTTTCCACAACAGAAATGTGGGGAAAATGTGGTTTGTTTGACAATTGATTAGGTTTGCGAGGGATTCTGGGTAACAGAATCTGGTGGGAGGCAGTCAAGTCCCCCCATCCCGGATTCCCCTGGGTGTCTAGTTTTCAAAAATGTATAGGTTTGCTAGGTTTCCCTAGGTGCCGGCAGAGCTATGGTTCAAAAACTACAGCTCGGCACTTTGCCAAAAAAAGGGTAATTTTTCGCTGTGAAATTGAGGTGTGGCCACGTTGCATTTTGTGCAGTTTCCTGTCGTGGGCACTAGGCCGACCCACACAAGTGAGGTACCATATTTCTTGTACGACTTTGGGGAACGCCGGGTGGGTGGAAATATGTGGATCCACGCAGATTCCAGAACTTTCCACCCAAAAAATTGTGGGGAAAATGTGTTTTATTGGACAATTTTGTAGGTTTGCAAGGGTTTCTGGGTAACAGAACCTGGTGGGAGGCAGTCAAGTCACTCCCATCCTGGATTTCCCTGGGTGTCTATTTTTCAAAAATGTATAGGTTTGCTAGGTTTAATAGGTGCCGGCAGAGCTAGGGTTCAAAAACTACAGCTAGACACTTCGCAAAAAAAGGGTACATTTTCATTGTGAAAATGTGGTGTGTTCACGTTGGGTTTTGAGCCATTTCCTGTCGTGGGCACTATGCCTACCCACACAAGTGAGGTACCATTTTTATCGGGAGACTTAGGGTAATTCCGATTTGTAAAGCAACTGTTATTACCTATTCATTTTTGATGCATTTCTGCCTTCCAAATGAAAGACATTGTGTAAAAAAGAAGTCATTTTGAAAAATGACCGATAATTCCCATGCTAGTATGAGTATTCCCAATTTCAAAATGTGCAAATATCTACTGTTTCTAAACTCTATAATTTGTTCCCATTTCATAAATGCATAGGTGTCTTTCATACTGATTTTTCCATTTATACATTTTCCCACAATAATTGCTATATAGCCGGTACATAATAAAAAGCCATTGCAAATTGCTGCTCAGTTTTTGGCTCTGGGTTCGTCGGGTTCTTGGTGAATGTTAGACCTGGCACCTTGGCGTGAGTCTCCCTTCCACTTTTTTGTCGCTGTGCCTCATGTATTTTGCTGGTGTTAGCTGCTCAGAGCACTGTGCCACTGCCAACCAGTGCCAAAGTGCAAGTGCTCCCTATTTAAAATGTATATGTTGGTTGGATTCCATGATTGGCTTATTTGGTTTACTGACAGACCCCAGTAAAGTGCACCAGGAGTGCCCAGGGCTTGTAAATACAAATGCTGCTGGTGGGCTTGCAGCACTCGTGCCACCCACAGAAGCGGCCTGGTAAAATGTATCTAAGGTCTGCCATTGCAGAACCTGCGTGCAGTCTGGTACTGTCATGCTGACTGGGTAAGTGCACACCCTTGCCAGTCCCTAAACCTTCCCTTAACTTCATATCAGTCACCCCATGGTAGGCCCAAGGACAGGGTGCATTGTAAGCATAAGGTAGGACAAGCCCTTATGTGTGTGGCATGTCCTAATAGTGAATTACAGCCATTTTCGTTTTTCACTATTGTAAGGCTGCCAGTTCTCCATAGGCCAGAATGGGCTGTTAGAATTGTTACATTCTATGATCCTAACAGACCCAGGGAACATGGTAGAAATTCGAGTTTAGTATGCCTGAACTCAGAATAATAAAATACATCTTTTAGTAAAGTTTATTTTAATATTCTGTGTTTGCAAATACCACTTTTAGAAAGTTGGTATTTGCTTGCTTGACCATTTCAGCCCGCCTCTGCTATGATGTGTATCTGCCTGTCTGGTTGTGTGAGTGACAGGGCTGGGGAAACCCAGAGGGGCAGGGCTAGGTAGCCTGGTGGTGAATAGGAAGATTGGCAGTCAGATGGGTGGGAGGGGTACACCTGGGCTCTGAATAGGGTTGTGCTCTGCTACCACAATGCTGGCTCCACCTCCTGCGGAGCGGCTGATGGCTCTGCCCTGCACCCTGAATAGAAAGGCAGAGTCATGTCAACAGAGTGCTCAAGAACTGGTTTGGACTGGGCAAAGGCCCCTCAACCCCAGAGGAACAAAGGAATTAGGGGTATAAGTATTGGGACCCTGCTCCCAAGAAATTAGATCCTGCTGAAACAAGAAGAACCTCTGCCAGAGGAGAAGGAACTGGGAAAGCTGTAGGAGGAGTAACTGTCCCTGACCCGGGGATTTGGCCTGCAGTGGTTGCCTTGCTGCTGAAGGAGAGGAGAAAGACTGCTAAAGACTTTGCTTCAACTTGTGCTTTGAAAAGATCTCCAAGGGCTTGAACTGAGCTTGCCCCCTGAACGAAGTCCCAGGACCAGTGGACTTCACCCCCAGCTCCCCAGAGTCTTTTGGAAGTGCCTGCTGCTGTTGTTGGGCCTTCTGAGGGACTGCGTGTCGCAAGGAGCTGGAAGCGCGACGCAAGGAAGAGAAGCGTGCCGCCATCGGAGCCGCTGTCGTCGCATCTCGCAGAGAGTGTCACCGCTGCAGCATCGCATCGAGCGGAAGCGTCTCGCATCATTCCGGAAGTATCTCGCAACGCTGAAGAAGCGTGTCGCCATCGCAGCCATCGTAGCTGTTGCATTGCACCGCATCGAGAAAAGAGTCTCGCATCGAGGAGGAAGCGTGTCGCCATCGCAGCCATCGTAGTTGTCGCATTGCACCGCATCCAGAAAAGCGCCTCGCATCCACGGAGAAGCGTGCCGCTGTCGGAGCCGCTGTCGTCGCATCTCGCAGAAGGGGTGCCGCCGCTGCAGCATCGCATCGAGCGGAAGCGTCTCGCAACGTCGAAGAAGAGTGCCGCTGCCAAGGCCGCTGTCGTCGCATCGCATAAAGAGGTGACGCCGCTGTAGCTGACGCATCGAGTCGAGCCTTCTCATAACATCGGAGAAGCGTAACGCATCTGGAAGATCCCGTCTTTATTTCTTTTGCACCAAGAACTTCAACGCATCTGCATCGCTGCAACACTTTCGTTGCCCTGTGTGTCGCATCTAAGGTACATTGACTTAAAGTGTCGCATTTAAGAACTTAAGAGAAACTAAGCAATCTTCTACCAACTAAGCAACCGTATTGTGTATTTTTAATCGTTTAATGGTCTTGTGATAATCCTATATAAAGAATCCTTATTTTTAATATAAATACCTGTGTGGTGTCCATTTGTAGTGTTGTCACTTGGTTACTGTATGTGTTCACAAATGCTTAACCTATAACGCTCTGAGATAAGCCTTGTCTGCTCGCGCCAAGCTACCTAGAGGGTGAGCAAAGGGTTGTTTTAGGAGTGTAACCCCTTACCCTGACTAGAGGAAAGGTTCCCTGCTTGTCACAAGTACCTACCTGTGCCAACCAGAGAACCCGGATTCTAACAGTGAACCTACAAGTCCTTTATATACCCACAACCAGGAAGGTCCAGCGGATGTAACGGTATATTGCTTTCAAAGAGCTGTCATAATTAGAAGAAGTTACAGGTGAAAACGTTGACACAATAGGCTTTTTTTTCAACTAATTTTCAATTTTTCCTATATTTAACTGTTAGTTTCTATAAAGAAACCTTGATGGATCTACACAAATGACCCCTTGCTGAATTCAGAATTTTGTCTACTTTTTTAAAATGTATAGCTTTCCAGAATTCATTATTGCTTTCACACCCATTTCTACCATTAACTGGAAGGAGGTTGAAAGCACAAAAAATAGCAGAAATAGGCTATGTCCCAGAAAAATGCCCAAACTGTGTAAAAATGTTGGTTTTCTGACAAAAGTCTGTCATTTCCTAAAAGCTGGGAAAATGGTGATTTCAGCCCCACAAACCCTTGTTTGATACCATTTGCAGGGAAAAACCCAGATGCTTTCATTTGCAGCCTGTTTTTCCCATTTTTCTCCCCAAAAAATGTTTTTGCTGTATTTTGGCTAATTTCTGGGACCCCTCCAGGGGAATCCACAAACCCTGGGAACCTTTAGAATCCCCATGATGTTGGAAGAAAAGGACACACTTTTGGTGGTCAAAAAGTTACAGGGGCCTAAGCGCGCAGTACCCCATATAGCCCAAAAAAGGCTTAGCACGGGGGGGGGGGAGGAGGCCTAGCAGTGAAGGGGTTAAGCAAGTAAATACCCACTTTCTAAAAGTGGTATTTTCAAACACAGAAGGGCCGATTCCGATGCCGGGTCGGACAGCTCTCCGAGAGCTGTCCGTAGCCTTACCGTGCGACCGACACGTACCCGGAGCCGGTCTGTCCTGTAGAGGATGTACGATGCGCACAACTGCCAAAAACACGACTGACACGTACGCTGCGATTCAAGCTTCATTCTCCGTCCGAGCCGTAACTCCGAACGCCGAACCGAGTCGGCCGGAAGCAGTATCCATAGCAGTTTCCAGACTGACAAGTACGATGAGTACTTCCTACGCGCCGGACGGGTCGCCACGTACAGCATGTCACAGCATCTGGAAAACAAGCATATCAGCTACGATTCGCGCCACAACTCAATCCACGGCTACGAGACGGACCAGTTTGCAGCGGTACGAGACGGAGCAACAAGCAGCATGCACGACATGAACACAACGTGAATCCCATCGCGCAGGTATACCAGTACTCTACATCTATGACCGGATTAGGAACCGACGCCGACAGCGCAGGCGGTAAGTCAGACACCTACCACACAAACAAACGACACGTACCCGCAAAATGGCACACACACACAGGGGATCCACATCCTGTCCACTAACAACAGGCCACCATAGGGGTTGTATGGCCAGCACCACTAACACCTCCAGCCATAGGGCTTATGTTCCCCATCACTACTGCCACCCCCAGCCATAGGGGACCTGTTGTCTATCACTCCTGCCACCCCCACTCAAAGTGTACCTGTTGCCCATCACTACTGCTACCCCCAGCCATAGGGGACCTGTTACCCATCACTACTGCCACCCCCAGCCATAGGGGACCTGTTGCCCATCACTACTGTCACCCCAACTCATAGGGGGTCTGTTGCCCATCACCCCTGCCATCCCTAGCCATAGGGCTTATGTTGCCCATAACTACTGCCACCCCCACCCATAGGGGACCTGTTGCCCTTCACCCCGGCCACCCCCACTCATAGGTAACCTGTTGCCCATCACCCCTGCCACCCCCAGGCATAGGGCTTATGTTGCCCATCACTACTGCCACCCTCAGCCATAGGGGACCTGTTGCCCATCACCCCTGCCACCCCCACTCATAGTGTACCTGTTGCCCATCACTACTGCCACCCCCAGCCATAGAGCTTATGTTGCCCATCACTACTGCCACCCCCAGCCATAGGGGACCTGTTGCCCATCACCCCTGCCACCCCCACTCATAGTGTACCTGTTGCCCATCACTACTGCCACCCCCAGCCATAGGGGACCTGTTGCCCATCACCCCTGCCACCCCCAGCCATAGGGGACCTGTTGCCCATCACTACTGCCACCCCCACCCATAGGGCTTATGTTGCCCATCACCCCTGCCACCCACACCCATAGGGCTTATGTTCCCCATCACCCCTGCCACCCCCACCCGTAGGATGGGTAATGCGCCTCACATCCATCATACCCCAACATTAGGTATGTCAGCAAAATACATTCCCCCTTACATCATGACAAGAGTGTGTAGTCTGTGACAAATGCCCACAACAGTGAATATGACTTCGAACATACAATGTAACTAACAGCACGTGTGACCAAAAAATTAGTGTGGCCTACACAAGGCAAGCATCACTATAGCACTGTGTCAATGTAAAAAGAAAACTCGCTCACTGTGCAGAACAAAAGTTAAGTGTGGGCTTCATAACTGCAGCAGATGTTGAGCATTGTGGTGATGGGGTCTAAACCCCCCCTCATCACAGTGACTAAAAGGTAAGTGTCATCATGGTCAAAGCTGCAAATAACAAACAGCATGTATGATCCGTGCTCCCAACACATTAAACACTATTGGGGCAAAGTAGTGGCTGTGTCCCATTCCCACAGAGATGTGGTGAGGCTAACAGTGCTGTGAAAATCTAACACACTCTCAGCCATGTGCAGACAAGCACCATACATGGGGGCTGACAATGCATACAATGTACAATGATACAAGAGCAGAAGTCACCATCACAAAGCATATACACATCTCGAAAATAGACACACTAATCAAAACAACCTGTGTAGACTGTAGGTGGCAGCTCACAATGTGCACAATGATGTGATATGACTCACAGGGACATCAGGGAAAATCACAGAAACAGCATCCAGACAAAGGCCCACAACAGCAATACCAATGCACTGATGCAGATGCACAAACACAAACAGGCAACCTCACACTGCACATCTGACACAACATGTGTGTGTGTGTGTGTGTCTCGGTATCCCCAGGCAACTACACAACACATGAGGGGGGCTGAACCACAGTGACACAGATGTGGACACAGTGCCATACAAAGGTAAACCATCATTGGCACCTTTAGTGGGCAATCAGGCATTGTGAGATGAGAGGGAGCACAACAGACACATGTTACACAAGCTGGAATGAATACCAACTAACACAGCAAGAGACTGACACACAACAGCACTACCCCCAGGGACCAGACATCGGGGTGACACAAGCATGCATGACACCTCCACTGTGATGACAAAGGCAGATGTCGTACAAACTGGAAAACCCAGACATGTGTCCTGTTCCACAAACGTACATCACACATACACAAACACAAATCACTCAGCATGGCCCCTCATCCATGGACAAACGGGAGCTAGGGGACCATCCATGCAAACATTTACATCAGTCCACCCTCAACACCACACACCCTGAACTGCAACAATGTGCACCTGTGAAGCCCACATGGACAGGTGACATTGCACATGCACCCATGACAAACACAGGAATGTTGGGAGGAACTAAGGTGCACAAACTCATCACACAAGGACAGTTTACAACCCTGGGGAATGACAGACATACTGCACAGTATGCAGTACATGGCCATGACGTCAAAGCACACGTAACCTTCAGAACACCTGCCACAGTCCCAGGACAATGCACAACCCAAGGAGAACCACAAGGCACACATACTGAGACCTGACAACATTGCAGCCCTGAACCCGACCAGTGGGAGCAGTCACACACACATACACATGTCTCAATCACTGAAAGGTACCACCTAGGGACAACTACATGATATTGCGAATAAACAAGTTCCTTGGGGAACCCTGACTGTGTCCCATCTGTGTCTGACAACATCAACACCACTCAGAACTGACAAATCCCAATGATGATACATCAATTAACAGTAGTGTGTCATGCGCCCACACATCTGGTAACCCAAAGCAAAGTAGTGGGATGAACACAGTACCACTTAGCAAGCATCAACAACAGGAACATATCAAGGGAACACTGCCTGTGTATGAAAAGGGATGTGGACACACACACATGCTCATACAACACACACCATGGGCCCAGGCTATGTCACGGGACAACACACTTGAGGGGACCCAACTACTGTGGAAGCCCAGCTGTGCCAAACATATTCACAGCACGTCTCACTCATGTCAGCAGAGCACTTGGTCAGTCAGCCATCAGTTACCACACAATGAAGGCTCTGGTCACAACAGCCTGGGTACATGAGTCTCCCCTAAGTCATCTGCACATACTCAAAACATATGTCTAACAAGTTGCACAGAGGACCCAGTTGCTCCTATACCAATGATGCCCACACCTGTAGGTCCAGTGGTGATGCGCAAAAAGTCTGTGAAATTGACAAAATGGACAATGGGAAGCACATCATATGTGCATGGGTGCAAGCCAGCGATGTGACCATGCAAATGAAATGCACACAGAAATGTCCACAAATAGTTGATCATGACACACCCAGGTAGCTGCAAAGGATGACATGGATACCCACCAGAATAGGATACATATCTCATGGACCACATGGAGTACCTCATATCAACACATCAGTATTCAACATTGGAAACCAAGCATTACAGGTGCAAGGGCATGTAAAACAACATCAACATAATGTACAGCTAAATCAAGTTCACAGGGATAAAGAAAAAAAGCTTTATTCAGCATATTAAAAGTTAAACGTCTGTTCGAACAAAAGGCCAATGGCCAGTCCATGTCCAAATGCCAAGGAGTGAACAAGAGTGACAAATTCAGTATATAAAAATCTAAACGTCTGTTCAGACAAAAGGCCAATGGCCAGTCCATGTCCAAATGCCAAGGAGTGAACTAGAGTGACAAATTCCAACATATTAACAGTTAAAATGTCTGTTCAAACAAAAGGCCAATGGCCAATCCATGTCCAAATGCCAAGGAGTGAACTAGAATGACAACTGTCACACGTTGCTTGCCTGCACTGCTAAGGACCGGGGTCATCCCCTCGGAGGGGCATACATGGGGGCAGGCCAGGCACCGCAGGGGCATGATCAGGGCACAGAAGAAGGAGGCAGTGAAGAGGTGATGGATGCAGGCGAGACACTTGCAACTGCAGTGGAGCTGACTGAAGTGGTGGGTGCAGTCACAACTGTGGGGCACAAGTCAGATAGGGTGGATTGGGTCCCGACTGCAGTGCCCAAGTCAGATGGGGTGGTCGTGGACTCCACTGCAGTGCCTACATCCATGGGAGCGGAATGGGATGCAGGTGAGGTCAGCAGGACAGGGGGGGGAACACGGTCCCCACATCAGTGGCACTAACCGTCTGACCAGGTGTGGAGGAGCAAGTGGTAGGGGGGAGGGCCTTAGCAATTTGGGGATGGTGTATCTGTGGGTGGGGAACCCGGGGCAGGGAGTGGCCGGGGAACCTCTGGAGTGGTGGCCTGGGGGATGGAGGACGGAGACTTTGCCTTAGAGCTGTGTGGTGGTGGGGGGGTCTTGCTCTTCCGGCTCCGAGGGGACTTGCGTGTGGGGGTCTCAGTGACTGTGCCTGGGGGAGGGTGTCTGGGTGTGAGGGGCACTCCCCTCTGTGTGTGGGGACTTCCTCTTCCCCTTGTAATCTGGATCTGCTGGGTTGGTGGGGAAGAGGCCAAGGTCACAGAGGAAGAGCGTCTGGGGAGATGGGGTTGCAGGTGAGGCAATGGAAGGGGGCTGGGAGGGAGAGGTTTCGGAGGACTGCGGAGTGGTTGTGGATGACTGTGTGTGTGTCTGCAAACCAGCCCCTGTGAGTGTGGTATCAGTCCCCTGCGCTTGCTTGTGTGCACGTCTAGCCCTTGGTTTGGGTGTTTGTGTGCTTGGGACAGGTAGGCTGCTAGGAATAGTGGGTGGTGCAGGGGTAGGAGGAGTGCGGGACTGTTGGAGGAGGGACACTGCTGCCGTCATGGAGGAGGCCATGGACTGATTGGTCCTCTGTAGGGCTGACATGCCCGATGAAATGCCCTCCATGAACGACACCAGTTGCGTCAACAGACTTGTGTGTGCATGGAGGACCTTCTGCATCGACGTCTGCCCTACATGGATCTGTCTAAGTAAGTCCACGCACTCCTCACTCAGGGCAGCAGGGGTCACAGGGGGACGGGGTGCGGTGCCTGGCACAAAGGAGACATGCTCACGAACACGGGAGCCTACAGGGACCTCTGGGATGGGAGCCGTTGGGAGGGTGGTGATGGTGGTGGTGGTGGCGGGGACAGCCTCACTAGCTGGGGTTTGGTGGCTGCTGACAGCCGCCTCCACAAGGGAGTCATCCTCAGAGCTGCTGTGGCCCTCAGCTGGGGGTGATGGTGCTGATGACTCCTCTGTGTGGCTCCACTCGCCTCCGTGCCACTGGGTCCCCCCGACTCCTCTTCTTCTGTCCCTGTCAGGCTCTGTGGCTCCTCCTGGTCCGTGGAGCTGTCCCCTCCTGTGGCTGTGGATGTATCTGGATAGGAATAGGAAGAAAGAGAACAGCATCAGTCACCTGCACTGACTGCACACACCACAGTGAGTACATCACATCACAGGGCAAGCCCTGGCATCATCAGCTGAACACAGCTCAAAGTGCCAACACTGTTTAGAATAAGCCAATTGCCATTCTCAACATCAACCATGGCACACATATTCCTCCTTGACTTGCACACATATGTCTGTTGCATGTTGGATGCTAATACCCCAATCTGCCCACATGCACCACCTACACATTTGTTGGACATGCAAGTGAACATGTAGGAGTATGTCACTATACACACACCACATCTCTTGCTACTGACTCACAGTACAGTTGTCCGGATGAAGGGATGGGCAGAGACTCATTTCACATGCTTGTGATGCATGCCAGCAACACACACTATGATGTTCTCATGTCCTGATGGGCAATGCCACAATGGGGTGCATGGTGCACACTCGAACACAATGCAGGATCACCCATAGCAAGTTAAATGCCATGGCACTGGCATGCCCTG
The DNA here is from genome assembly GCF_964204655.1 of Triturus cristatus. Classification (NCBI taxonomy): domain Eukaryota; kingdom Metazoa; phylum Chordata; class Amphibia; order Caudata; family Salamandridae; genus Triturus; species Triturus cristatus. Next base: position 1,670,140,345 of record NC_140589.1, on the reverse strand, counting down.
AAAGTCAGTCAACACTGTCTCCTGTCACAGGGGCAGGGCATCCAGACAACAACAACATGCACTGACTCACAATTCTAGCTCAGGGCTCAAGGTAACTCTGCAGATGACCGGCGCACTTGCCCATCCCCTGCCAACAACATATACAGGACCCAGAAGAACCCACATCATGCAAGTCAGACATATGAGTCTCTGCAAACACAACTCCCTGTACATTAACACATCACAGTCTGCCATGCACGTAACCCAGCTGTATGAAGGACACAGTTGCATACACCATTGTGTGCTGTCAGATGATCACACACCTATATGTCACACAGGTCTTGTCTAACACAGTCACATCTCAGATGCCCAGCTGACCCTCTGGATCATGGACACCCCAGTTGTACGTAACAACAAGCCACACCGTAATGACACAGAGGCAGACACCTGAGGGCACATGTCACTACGCACAACCTGTAATATCATACACAGGAGTGGGATTACAAAGTGTTTCTAAGTGCCCTTGAGGAGGCATGACTGGCCAGGTCTACATGAAACAGTGTTTGGCCCTGGACAGTAGTAAGGTGGCTAAGCAAGTGTGACACACTTGATACACATACTCCTGAGGCCCCAAAATTGGAGTGCCTTTCTGCATGGGTTTGTTTGGAATACCCCAGCCACATGTGGCGAGTCAGACCAGCAATTGGAAACACATCTCGAGGGCACACACAGATCACATGTCAGATCTCAGGCATTGGGCAAACAATTGACCCACCCATGAAACACACAACAGAGTCACGGGAACAGATGCTGTCCTGTAGATGAAGCATAGCTGACTGCAGGGACAAAGTGCCCTAGTGACACAAGCAACAGACTGTAGGGGCCACACCTGTGGAACAGATGAGGAGGGTGCATCACACAACTGAGGGACCTGAGTATTGGACTACAAGACCTACGTAATGTGGAAGTGTGACCAGGCCAAACGAGGGCAATTAGCATGTCAGACATAGTACACAGATTAGGCATGGAATTACCCCCTTCCTGTTGCTGTCTGGCCTTCAGCTGCCTATCCAGGTCCGGGAAGACCACCGCCAGGATCCGGAGCATGTGGGCGGTCAGGGTCCGGTGTCCGCCTCTCCGACACGGAGGTGATAGCTTCAGCTGGACTCTAGCTATCCTCCACGTCCAGCCCCGAAGGTCCTGACACCTCTTCTGGCAGTTGCGGATCCGGCGCTTGTAGACCCCCACCGAACGAACAGCCCGGGCGATGGTCAGCCATATCTCCTGCTTCTGGTGGGCATCAACCTGTGAGGATGACAAAGTTAAAAGTACATTAACACACATGCCCCAGATTTGTGCTGCCCACATTTGGTTATACATGTCATCATCACAAAGGGAATTGAGTCTCACAGGTAGTGCAACCATGGGGAAGGACAAATCACCTGCATGTCTGACATGTTAACAATGCCTGGGTAGTTTAGGATTGCACTAATGCACTTTAGCAGCAGGACACCTGTTCATTACATGTACCTACACACTTTGGGTGATGAAAGTAGTCAGTGAGAATGCTTGCCACTGGTGTACACACTGCTAGTCCTGCTAGTCAGACAACATGCATAATTAGGAAGGCAGTGGACTGCACACTCACCTGCTCCCCTGGTTTCCCATAGAGCTTGCTGTACTGTGGAAGGAGCCCGTCCAGCAGGGCCTGGTTCTCCTCCTCAGTGAAGGCTGGGGCCCTCTCCATAGTAAGTGCCATTGCAGGAGCCAGAGGATGCAGAGACAGCAGCAGTGGTAGCAGGGATGTGGTCCAGTAGCATGTAGTGCAGGCAGATGAGCTCCCTGGGGTCCAGCCAGCCTTATGTCTGTGCTGCAGAGGCAGAATCTGTGCCATGTCTCCCAAGTGATAGGTCCAACACGGTTGCATTCTATAAATCTGGCCAATCCATGGAATTGTACGACTCGTACACGCCTTGCGCATCGTTCAAATCTTCACCTTCATGAAACACTGGAAATTGCAACATTGTTGTAGGCATCCAACTAAATTTCTTTCGCACAACTCGTACAAGTTTTGAATCCGCATCCGTCTCCATGACAGTCCTGAGCCAATGGGTGCGCCCGGCTCGGTCAACTGACTGAACAACGCGTATTTTGAAAATACACATGCACCCGTCTCCATACGATTCAATGGCCAAGGCATACGCCTGTCTCGGACCATGCCTGCCCGACGCGTATGCATTGTCACCCGCCTCGGACCCCATTGCAGTCAATGACAAAGCGTACGCATGGATCGGTCATGAACCGTGCAATGCGTACGCATTTTCACCCGCCTCGGACCCCATTGCAGTCAATGACAAACCGTACGCACGGCTCGGTCATGAACCGTGCAATGCGTATGCATTGTCACCCGCCTAGGACCCCATTGCAGTCAATGACAAAGCGTACGCACGGCTCGGTCATGAACCGTGCAATGCGTACGCATTGTCACCCGCATCGGACCCCATTGCAGCCAATGACAAAGCGTACGCACGGCTCGGTCATGAACCGTGCAATGCGTGCGCATTGTCACCAGCCTCGGACCTCATTGGTGTGACTATTCTACGGATTCAACACACAATTACTAGCCAGGGACACATGTGCACACCTACCACACCACAGCATTGGCCACACAGTGTCCCATGGCATGTAAGGCTGCATTCCCTGTGTGTGGGGGGGTTACATTTGGTTTGTTGGGTGGCACTTTTGTGCAGCCACTCCCAGGCTGTGCCCGTGTACATGGGGGCAGAATCCTTTGTGTGTTGTGCACATTACCACTATGATGTGCTATTGTACAGTAATGGGCATGAGTCACGGACACAGTTTCATGTTGGATATGTTTGGCCCATGTCACATACACCCTGAGTCCAGGGGGTGATGGCATGTACATCACAGTGCGACCTGTAGCCACAGTACTGATGTGCAACCACAGTCTGTGTGCATGTTGTGTCTCAGATGTGTCTGATCAAATGTGCCCAATGGGTGACAGTCTCCACATCCATGTGGTATATGCATCAAGCTTGATGGTGTGTGTATCTAAGAGACGTACATGTAGGGCCTGCAGGAACAACAGTGGCCACTACCTGTGGGACTCACGCTTGCCTTGTGGTGTGTACGTGGTACGCTATGTCCATGCCAGTGTCGATGTGGCAATACAGGGACCCTGGGTTTCTGCATGGAAAAGATCACTGATGCCTGTGAGACATCAGGCCTCACTTGTCACTGTGGTGTGTGTTTGTAATGTCACAGCAGTACATAGGTCGGGTGACACAGCCAGATGATTGGCCATTGCACTACATGGGACTCATGTGGACTTGTGGAATTGAGATGTGAGGTGATGGTCATGTAGGTGACATATGTGTCCATGCCCAACAGCACACACCTCAATACATTGTGTAATGTCATGATCTGTCATGTGATATTGAGCCTGGTCATGCCACATGGGTGGATGAACTGACAATCTTCCTTTGTGCATCTCTGTACTGCAGGGCACCAGCTGTCCATCGGCCGTTCCCAGACCTTGCGACCATGCAGGAATGCGACTGCATCCAACGGTATCGCTTCACCAGGCCAGTGATTGAGGAGTTGGCGGAGCAGTTGGCGCCACATCTGCTGCCTGGCCGGACCAATTGATGGAACACATGCGGCCCTGATACCACCACAGGCACATGAGCAGGCATACCGGAACAGGAAGCACTACCACTTCATCAATGCTCTGGTGGTATGTGCTGCTGACATGTCCATCACACGTGTGTGCACGGTTCCCTGGTTCTGCTCACGATGCCTACGTAATGAGGATAGTCGCATTGCAACGCTGATGTCACAGATGCCAGCTCAGCATGCCTGGCTTGTCGGTGTGTACTGACTGTTTCTCATTGTGTGTGTTTGTCAATGTTGTATTCCGCACTCCTACAATGCTCAGCTACTTGATCATTTTTGTGTGTGTAGGTGACTCTGGATACCCCAACATGCCGTGGTTGCTGACACCCCTCCGGAACCCTGTGACACTAGCCGAGCATCGCTACAATGAGGCACATGGTCGGAGCAGGAGGGTGATTGAGCGGACATTCGGCCTCCTGAAAAGCCACTTTCGCTGCCTGGACAAGGCCGGAGGGGCCCTCCCATATGTTTCAGCGAAAGTGTGCAAAATAATCCTTGTATGCTGCATGCTACACAACATGGCAGTTGCGGATGGAGGTGCCTCTCATCCAGGATGACGATGACCAACCTCCGCCATCTGTGGAGGATCCCGGCCTGTGCCAAGATGCCAGTGATGATGAGGATGAGGGTGATGTCCTCTCACAGCTCATCAACAACTTCTTCACCTGAATGTGAGTTTCCAGGGTTGTTATATCAATGTATGTAGTTAGCCTGGAATGTGTTGTGGCTGCTCTGTTGCTGTCTGAGTGTGTCTGTGTGCCACTTGACCGGATGCGTGCAATGATGTGTCCATTCAGGTGGTGTGTACTCCACAATAGGGTAGTACTGCTAACTTGTTTTTGTGTAGGTTTCTTGCGACATGTTTTGTGCATGTGTATTGCATTTCTCTCCTGTTCTGCTGTGCTTTTGACTGTGTCTTGTGTCTGTCCTTCCCAGGGTACTTTGCCTGTTGTTTGGTCAACACTGACCCCCAACGCCCAGAATCCAACCCCAGGGTGGAAGTTGTCAATTCCCATCAACTGATGTACCACACATCCCTGGACTTCAATTCTCCAACAGTTTGTGACCGTGTGTCCACTGTTACGTAGAATTACCTTGCAACTTTTGTGGAATAAACATGTTGCTGATGTGTAATGAACCTGTGCTACGCTTTGTTATGTGCGTTGTCTGTCTTCCCACATCTGACTGACATCTGCTTACCTCACCTGTGGACTTGTTACCACTGACTGGGGTTGGTGTTGTGTCTGTGCATGCCAATGTGTTTCAGGTCAACCTCATTGTGTGGGATGGGTGACATGGTCATGGTGAGTATGTGTTGTGGTGCCATGGTGGTGTGTCTCCCTCACATGTGTCACATCACCATGACTCACGTAACGTTGGTCACATTGTAGCAGCATTTGGCATGCACTGTGTTGTGTAGCAGATCGACATCTCCTTGACACATGACAAGTTGGAATCACAACAGAGGCAAGTATGGTGTACTGGTGAGTTTATTTGCAAACATGTGTCAGGAAAGTGCACAGGATGGTGGGTGCTGTACATTGGTTTTGGAATTCAAAGTGCACATTAGAGTTGGATGTGCTGGTAGATGAAATGTCCAGAGTAAAGTCCACAGTCATCTGCTACATTGGCCCAACATGAACACTCCATGTCATGTGGACGAGTTGTGTGCGATTGGACAAGGTGAACGGGTTGCACACAAAGGACATTGTCCAGAACAGCTTTAGATGCCCTGGGGGATGTGCAGGGACATCTGCCTCTCACATGTACCTCTTCGGACAACCCCTCTTCTTCCTGGGGGGGGATCCTCAGGTGCAGGCCTCTGCAATGCATGGGACTCTCCGCCAGAGTCCTCCTCCCTCCCTGTGGCGCTTGCAGATGGTGTTGCAACAGATGTTGTGGCCACACAGGGAGGTGTGGACATGTTTGTGTTGATCTGGCGGAGGCATTGGAGTATGTCCCAAAGCACCGCAGTAAGGGCATCCCACTTGGCCTCCATGCGGGCATGGTGGGCAGCCTGCTCCTGTTGCATGTCCTTGAGGATCTATGATGCGTGCCAGTTGGGGGTCATCGTGCAGTCCTGATCCCTCTGCAAGGTGCGCCCTCTGCCTCCCACCCCTATCCACACGGGCAGGACCAGCGGCGGGATGCACAGGTGACACTGGGATCCCTTGGGTGGTGTTGCTGGTGGTGTTTGCTATATCTTCCGGGGGGTCCTTTGTCACTGTGCTGTGGGTGTTCAGTGGCCTTGGCGGGGGTGCCCTGTCGGCTTCCAGATGCTGGAGGCATGGGTACAGGGGGTGCAGATGTTGGTATTGCTGGTGCTGCATGATGACTCACACCGGAGGGGCCAGGTTGGTCGTCGTCATCCGAAGAGGACAGAGACAGAGTCAAACCAGAGAGCTCAGCGTCCGCCAGAGTCTGGGACTAGGAATCCTCATCATTTGGTGCTGGGTGCCCAGCACCACCTGTGTTTGGAAGAGACACACAATGTGAGTCTCTGCATGCATCAATGGATCACAAACATGACATTTTCTACTTTTCTAACAGATGCCTGCCTGTACACTGCTTTTTCCCAGCTTGTCACGGACAGAGTTTGATATTGTTGTTGCCCATTTCCCAGCATGGCCTTGTGCTCCCCACAACAGAGCCCAGTGTCAGACATCTTGTCAGTCCCTTCCCACTCCCTGTGGGGCGAGCATGGTTCATTGTGAGCTTGCTGGGCCATGTGGGTGGGTGGGGAATGTCTGTGACTGCAACTCCCATCATGCTCCTGGCTACACCCCCCTTCCCAGCATACCCATACTTCCTTCCTCTTGACTCTGCTTCCCTGTGAGGGGGTGTGACAGCAGTGGCAAGATGGCTGACTGTGAAGTCCTGGTGTTTGTTTGGCTACAAGTCCAAAGAGCGCCCCTGTGCTTCACACAGCAGCACCCAGTGCGGTGTATCTTTGGGTGATATTTCACTACAGTGTGAGTCAGTGCATTCTACCCGGTGAGTTGTGTGTAGTTTGTGTTGAGGGGTGTGTGTGTCTCCACATGCTGGTAAGTATGGTCAGAGCTGTCAGTCCTCCTACCCACCCGGCCAGACATCCCACCATGAAACGTTCTTCCATTGTAGGGCGTGCAAGTTGTCTTTCAGGATGTCAGTCAGTGGTGTCCTGCTTCTGATTTGTGCACATGCCCTAGCAAGGCCTTGTGCTCCCCACAGCAGGAGCCAGTGTCAGCCATCTTGTCAGTCATTTTCCACTCCCTGTGATGTGGGCATGTTTCAGAGAGGTCTTGATGGGCCAATCTGGAGGGGGAGCATTATCTGTGACTACAGGCCCCATCATGCTTTTGGCTTCACTCACTTCACCTGCATCCCCACTATTCCTTCCTGTCAGTCAGCTGCACTGTGAGGTAGTGTGTTTGTGGTGGCAAACTGTCTGGCAGTGTCTATTTAGCTTTGTGCCACTGGCTTGCTCTATTTGTTTGTAGGTTGGTGCATGTCATGACACAGTTCCGAGTCACTATGAGGTGGCAGGTATTGTGTTTGTCTGACTGGCAAACACATCTTGGTATGATTATCTATTGGTTACTGTAGCTTTGGTTGCGGTGCATGGTTTCACTGTCCCCTTGCCACACAATCTTGGGTATGCTGTTTGTGTACTCACCAGGCTCTGGTATGTCTGTTAGCCCATGGACGCTCTCTGGTGGTAGGATGTCCCGCCCCTTCTCCTCCCAGGTCCTGACGTAGATAGGTTTAGCAGGAGGGCCACCGCTGGTGCGCTGACTCAGGGTGTGATCTTTTTCTATGAGTTTCTTGACCCTCCTGTGCATGTCATACCACCTGTGCTGGATATCGTCCTTTGTGCGCCTTGCTGGTGCTTGAGCGTTCACCTTGTCCACAATCCTCGCCCACATCTTTGTTTTCTGTGAAATGGGGGTCCTTTGGACCAATGTACCAAACAAATGTGGCTCTACTCTGATGATCTCGTCTACCATCACTTCTAACTCACTATCTGTGAACTTTGGATTCTTCTTTGGGGGCATGGTGCTGGTTGGTGGTGGTGAGTGAGGTGTGTGTGAGGGTGCAAGTGCGGGTGGGTTGGTGTTGGTTTTGCTGGCTGTATGTGTGTGTGCTTTTGGATGAGGTGCTGATGGTGTGTGGGTTGTGTGATGGGTGAGTTGTGAGTGTGTCTGTGGTTGCTGTGTAATGGTGTTTGCTGCTGGCTGTGTCTCCTGTTTGCAAGGAATGATCGTAGTGATTGTAGTCCTTTATATAGGTGGAGTTGTGGGTGTTTCTTTGTTCCAGGTTTTTTTAATTTGCTATTTTTTGGCTTTGTCATTGCTTGTTTGGTCCTTTTTCTGTCTTTTTTCCTTTGGGTTTTGTAGGCATGAAGGAGACGTTCTTCTGACGGATACGGACACTGCTGTTGTCTCATGCGGGCTTCTCCGCCTCGTTCACGCTGCCTATCTTCTGTGTTTCATACGCGTCGGTCACGGAGTTCTCCATTACTTGTAGGCCTGGTTGTCTGTGCGTGTCGGTCGTGCGGCTTGGCCTCCGTGCGAGTCGGTCTGGTTTTACATGCATTGCATCGTACTGTGTGGATCGAACATCGCGGGTACGTGTCGGTCGGGTTCATTCCGGGTTCGTGACGGTCGGTGAAATTTGCGTCGGTTTTCCGTGCGGATCACTATTTTCCCTACGGCTCAGTCGTACGGCTTGTATTCCGTACGTGTCGGTTGTAATTCACTTGCGTTGCATCGTACTGCACAGGTCGTACGGCGCTGGTCCGTGTCGGTCAGTATTCGGTCCGGGTCCATGTCGGTCGGAATCGACCCCAGAATGTAAAAATCATCCTTACTAAAAGATCCATCTTTATTTTCTGAGTTCAGGCATACTAAACCTTACCTTCCTATCTTGTCCCCATGGAAAGTTATATTTAAAAGATGCTATAAATAAACTCACATTCTATTTTATGGGACAGATAGCCGATCTATAGTGAAAAACAAAAGTGGCAGTATTTCAGTATCAGGACATGCCACACACATCAGGGCATGTCCTACCTTTCACATACACTGTGCCCTGCCCACCGGGGTACCTTGTGCCTACCTTAGGAGTGACTCTCATATAAAAAAAAGGGAAGGTTGGGGCCTGGCAGTCCTAGGCTGAACACAGACACTGCAATGGCAGGTCTGAGAACCTTTTGCAAGGCTGCTTGTGTGGGTGTGTGGGTGGCACAATCAGTTCTGCACGCCAACTAACAGCATTTGGTTTACAGGCCCTGGGCACACATGGTGCACTGTACTAGGGACTTAACAGTACCAAATCAGCCAATTGTGGAAACACTAATCCATGACAACAATTTACTGAGGGAACACTTTCACTTTGGCACTGAACAGCAGTGGCAATGTGCCCAAATCATCTAGACCAGCAAAAACATAGTCCAACGCACAGTAAACACACAGGAGGCAAAGGCAGAAAATACAGGAGAAACCCATGCCAATGATGCCATGTCTAACAAGATGTTAGAGTGGGAAAATATAAATTAGAATAACCATACAATTATTCTGATAGCTGCATGTTGCACGCAACGTGGAGAAAATATGCCTTTCTTTAACGTGCAAAGTGATAATATGTAGCTTTAATTTTTACAGAAAGCTCTAATTTCTACCGAACTTTTACTGCTAGGCCAAATTACACATCATTGATCCTTTCCTTGCTCTCTTGTTTTAATAAAGTAAATATATTTTTACTAAATACTGAACTATTCCGATCTAATAGTTAGAACTCATCAGCGCTGTGAAATGTGCTGTTTAAAATATATTTCTTTCCTTCCTCATATCCTGCAACCTAATTGTATTTAGAATGTTTACTCTATGCTTTGCGGAGAAATGTTAGAATTGAAAGACAGTATATTAGAATCAATGATGTTTGTTTCATTTTATAGAACAGTCCATTGTTACACAATGGAACACTAAACAGCTAACAGACCAGGTTAGCAGAAGTTCTCATTAGAACCTCACTGGGATTTCACAATTGTATGAATGCTTAGTAACATTTAGATAGCGCCATGTCGTCTTGTGCATTTACGTTGGGAATCGAGGGAAGAAACAGCAGACCGAAACATTTTTCCCTATTGGCACAAGATGACTTCACGCACAACCTCATGAATGCATGTTTTTATGTTTTCTATACATGTTCCTAGCTAGAAAGGGCAGGGCAATGGTAGACAGACGATGCTCCTATGCACTTCACTGTGCATTCCTTCCCTTTGACTGATTGCTGCAACCCACTGCTGACACTGATTACTGTTGTTTGACCCTTTGGTAGGTAATTAATTTACTTATTCTGATGGTCATAAACTACTGCTGTGACTGTTTTCCTTTCACTTCAATTTGATGATTGTCACTACAACTGTTTGAGAGGCTTCTCTGAGTTTCTAAAACTGCTCTTTATGTGGAGTTTGACTTCTTATAACTACTCATCACAAGCTCTAAACCCCTTCTCTTTTCCAAGGAACTCTTTATGGGTTGAAATAGACTTAGGATCCTTCTAGTTTAGTGCAGGGACTATTTGTCTTTATGGAACACGCTGTCATTTATCTGCTATCATTAACCATTATTTTTCTTGATATTTCTGTAAATGGATTTATTGTTACTACTGAAAAAAGAGATGAAAACTAAAATACTAAACTTAAATGAATAATAAAGGGTTTGAAATCCTTACCACACCTCTCATCATTGACTGATATTTTAAGACGAATAGTTGATATTATTTGAGATGTTTTAATTCGATTCTCCATTCTAAAATGCTGGCAAAGATCCTTTCGACCCGAGAAGAAATTGGCGCAGAGTTGGAGATCCTCATTGTAAGTCACTGGTTGAACTGTAAAATGAAATACTAATTTCCACGCTATCAGAGAGATCGCGACAATACTTCCTAAGTAGGAGGAATCATTTCCTTTCTTGAACCGTCTCTTTTGCAGTCAAGTGCAATGCCAATCTTGGCATCGTGCCACGTTACTTGATGGGGTTTCTTCATGTGAATTCAGTTTTTTTTAGTGTCCCTGAATCTTAAGGGTTTAAAGGTCATGGCTCTCAGGTGTTTCAGGTTCTTGAGTAACTCCAAATTCGGTTTACCCATTTAATTCTATGAACTCGTTCAATTTCAAAGTCATTTATGAAGGTTAGACCAAAGGTTTGGGGTATCCAAGCTCCTAAAAATGCCGCACATGATTTCCAAACCTTCAGTGAGCCCAAAGATTTTTAAGTTACCTCTGCGGTTGCGATCCTTCAAAGCTGTAGTCTACTAATTTAGACCAGAGACTTTGGTGCAGAGAGAGCTTGTCAGCTTTTGATTGAGAGATTTATAGTCTTCCGGCTGGCTAATCGTTCATTTGGCAATTGTACCTGCTAGGTCTTTACCATCTGTTTTTTAGACCTTGTATATCAGCTTGCATGATATCTGTATTGCATTTGGTCTCTTGGTCTGGATCATGTAAAGCCAATAGTCTCTCTAGGGTTAGCTCCATATTGGCTTTCTGATGTGTTTTTGATCTTATAGAGGAGTCTGGAATCGGGGGAGTCTGATTTATATCTTTCCTGGCCTGTCTTGATTTATTTGATGTTATCAAAGTCTTTACTTTTATTTTCCCTATGGTAGATGAATCCAAAGAGAGAAAGGCATGCTGTAAGGTTGAGAAATGAAATTGTAGTACAGCACACCTTTGCAGTAGGAGAGGTTTGAACTGCGCTTGAGAGAGGACGCTCTGAGATGAGTTCTGTTAAAAAAAGAAATTGTTCGGAGATGTTTTATCTTTAGAGCCAGTGTCATGGGTAGAAAAACCATTAGTCGCTGTCAAGCGAAGCTGAGCAGTTAAGCAGAGAGATGCTTGGAATTGTGAGTGCAGACAGGGATGAGGAGAAAATGTTGTGACCACCGTTCATTCCTCACAAGGTACCAGGGGGCAGATTTATGAGCCCCTTGCGCCTCATTTACGCCGCCATTGCGTCACTTTTGTGATGCAGTGGCGGTGCAAATCCTGCACCATGCTGCGGGGTATTTACAACGTGACGCATCTGGGAGATGCGTCACGTTGTAAAGCCCTGCGCCAGCAGTATGCGTACCTGTGCAGGGGGGGGCGTTCCGTCGCAGGAACGCCTCCTAAAAGTGGCTGAGTGAAATCTACAAGATTTCACTCAGTCACTTTTGAGCCCATGCTGCGTCAAAACCCTGCGCCTGCTTGACGCAGGCGTAAGGATTGATGCAGCATTGTAATGATAGGGCACCCCCGAGCCGTGCTGGAGCTGCGCCGCGCTTGCGACGCAACTCCAGCAATGCTCCGCCTTTCCAACAGGAGATGCGTCACGCATCTGCCCATCCAAGTGCCACGGTGCGCCGCATTGTAAATGCGGCGCATCAATGGTGGCGCACGGGTGGGCAGATGCGTCGCAACTCTTCTGGCGCATCTCTGCTGATTAGCAGAGATGCGCCAGACGTCATAAATCTGCCCTCAGGTGTTTAGGCTAAGGGCCCGCTGTGATTCCCTGACCTAAAAATTCATTGATGGAGTATAAGAAATGGGGTTATTGGTTGAGAAGGTGGAAGCCCCAATCAGGCAACAACCACAATCCCTATCAGGGTGAACCACAAAAGTCACTTAATTACCTGCGCTTAACCATCTTGTCGCTTGGAACAAAAGCAGTCAGGCTTAACTTAGAGCTAAAGTGCAAAATATTTATGCAGCACACAAAGGGTAATAAGGTGAAAAGACAACACAAGAATCCCAATCCAATTTAGAAAATTGAGTACATTTTAATAAATAAATTGATACCAGAATAACAAAATCTAATCAGTAGAACTAGAGATATTGCATTGTAAACATTTTAGTAGATATAACGCATAGGAAGTACAAAGTGCCACTTGCGGTCATCTGGCCGTGCTAGACCAGGCAAAAGTTACAAGTTCAGGAGGAACATGATGGAGCACCACCCGTATATAGAAACCAGGTTAGTCAAGCTAAAAAAGTAACCTTCTCAAAGTACGGCACAAAGAGGAGGCCACGAAGAGCAGCAAGAGTGTCTTGGAAGGTCATTGCTGTAGTGCACCGCAAACGGTCATTGCTGAAGCTTTGCATAGGCGGTCACTGCGGGCTGTCATTACTGTAGTATGCAGTGCACATCTCGCATTGCCAGTCTATGCCGGTGGTTGTTTTAGCAGGAAAAGTTGGGTTCTCTTTGGGTGGTTTCGATGTCTTTAAAAAACCCCAGTGGAATTAGGTCTGGGAAGTTCTGGAGGGCATAAAGGAAACGGGGAAATGCCATCATTTTAAAGAGGGCTGCTCGTCCCAGTAGAGAGACTGGGAGTGTTTTCCAGGTAGCTGTGTCTCGCTTGAACCTCTGCAGGGGTAGGAGGAGATTTCGTTCATAGCGGAGTTTAGCATCTGTTGTGATGAAAATACATAGGTATTTGAATCCCTCCGTTACTGTTTGAATCGGGCATTCGTTTGGTACTGTGGCGGGGTCACCGTGCAGAACGTATAACAGCGATGTGCTCCAGTTAATTCTGTAACTAGAGTTTCTCCTGAAACTTGTAAAAATATCTAGGACCAACCTTAGTGACTTCCGAGGGGAGGCAAGATATAGGAGGATGTCGTCTGCGTATAATGAGATTTGATCTTCCCATTCTCCTGCCCTTCTAAATCCCCTGATGGAAGGGTCCCTCCATATCCAGGCTGCAAGCGGTTCGAGGGACAGAGCGAAGAGCAGGGGCGATAGGGGACATCCCTGCCGCGTCCCCCTAGCAAGAGCGAATATGTTTGAGATTTTATTGTTTACTACCACTTGAGCCAATGGTTCTGTGTAGAGGAGCCGCACCCATCCAAATAAAATTGGGGCCGAAGCCCAACTTTTTAAGGACCGCCATCAGATATGCCCATTCAAGCGTGTCGAATGCCATCGTTGCGTCTAGCGAAACGACTATTGCGTCTTCTTGGATGGTGGCAGAACGCCCTAATACTCCATGAAGTCTTCACAAGTTAAGTGCAGTGTTTCGGTGTGACGTAAAGCCCGATTGGTCGGGATGAACTAGTTTGTCTATTACTTGCCTTAGCCGGTTCGCCAGTAGCTTTGCAAGTATTTTGGGCTCTGCATTTAATAAGGAGATGGGTCTATATGAGGTACACTCGTCTTTTGGTTTCCCTGCTTTAGGTATGGCCACTGGTGTGGTGATACGTTGGTCCCGTGGGAGTACACCCAGTTCTTTACTGTCTTCGAACATGTTCTTCAGATAGGGGGCCAGTTTGTCGAGCTTGAGTTTGTATAGCTCAACGGGCAGACCGTTTGGGCCCAAGGCTTTTCCTGGCCGTAGATCTCTGATCGCTGTAGCTAGCTCGTCATTGGTGAGTGCACTCTCTAATGCCTCCCTTTCGGAGTCGGTGAGGATGGGCAATGAGATGTCTGCAAGTAGTGCGGAGGAGTCCTCCTCCGGTAGGTCCGAACCACTCCAATACACTTGTATGAAGTGGGTGGCGAACTCGTGTACTATATCGTGGGGTTCTGTCAACATAGTACCCGAACTACTCTTGAGCTCTGGTACTAGTCTTTTCGCCCTTTCTTTTTTGTCCAACCAGGCAATCAATTTGCCCGCTTTGTCTCCTTGGTTGTATAGGCGTCCGTCCCTATCTTTCACTAGTGTTTTGGCAGATTCAGTTGCCAGTGCTTTGTATTCAGACTCCTTGAGCTGCATTCTGTGGAGAGCGGCTTGGTCATCACCGTCTTTTGCTGCCTCCGCGAGACGAAGGAGGTCATGTTCAATAATAGCCTTATGATCATGTTTTTTCTTTGCGCAACCCAGCTATGGCCAAGAGGGTATGCTCCCTGATTACCATTTTAAACGCCTCCCATATGGTAATAGGGGAGTCAACTGTGCCTTCGTTTTCGGATGAGTGCAGCCTTGATTTCTGGGTTGCGAAGATACCATGGATTGATGGGTGCTACACAGCCTACCCTTTTTTCCCAATGGTTAGGTGGACCCACAGAGGGGAGTGATCAGAAATGCCCCTTGCCAAGTGTTTGATGTCTTGCGTAATAGTATTTTGTTGTATCGGCAAAAGGATATAGTTTATTCTAGAGAATGTGTGGTGAGACCCCGAGAAGAATTTGTATTGTTGGAGGTCAGGATGGCGCCTTCTCCAGAGATCTGTGAGGCCAAAAGCCTCAATGAAGTTGGAGAGCTAATTGTGCCCAGTGCTAATGTCTCGGGGCGCGTGTCGGTCAAGCATGCCCGATACAACTGCGTTGAAGTCCCCACCCATTATAAGTTGCCCCTCAGGAAGGGAGAGTATGAATGTCCCAAGATCCTTATATGATTGTGTTTGAAGAACTGGTGGAATATATACCACTAGTAGTGCAAGGGTTTGCCCTTTCCAGTGTCCCGAGACCGCCGCGAAGCGCCCCAGTGGGTCAGTCCAGGTGTGTTTGACACTGAGCGGGAAGGTACGTTTAAGTAGGATGCCTACCCCTCGAGTCCCAGAGGTGAAGCCAGCATGTGTCACCATTGTGTATCCCCATCTATTTAGTGCCTTGCATTTGTTACCGATTAGGTGTGTCTCTTGGAGTAATACGTCATCCGGGGAGTGGCGTTGTAGTTGGAGAACTAGGCTTCTTTTCACCTTGTCCCCCAGTCTGTTGACATTCCAACTCAGGAGGTTTAGACTCTTATCCCACTGCGTACTCATTTTTACAGAGAACAGATCTGTCAAAACCTGCGAATCACGTAACACAACCAAATCATGAATTGTCGTTTCCTGCATGACCAATAATCACCCCCAATTCACCCCCAACTTCCACGAAAAAAGATTACAATAAGACTGAAAATAGAACCCCCCCCGATGCCAACCCCCCCTCCCTGCGATCCTGCCACATAGGTTTAAAACTACACACATCCCCAACTAGCAAAGTGCCTATCGCCCCGGGAACAAGTCAGCAGTTAAGGGGGAATATGAGCTAGTACCAACTCCGGCCGCCAGAGGCCTACCCCCACCCGTCGAGAAAGATGTCAGGTTGAGGACACCAAAGTCTTACTGGACCAGCGCCTCATGACATACCCCCCGCTCACATTCTCATATGAAAGTTTTATACATTACAGTTTGTTGAGGTAGGTCCATGAGTCCAACACCACAAAACTCAGGTTCACCTAGTCTCTTTGGGCCATTAGTGTCCCCGGGCTGCTGGACCTCGATCTCCAGGAACGCTGACTCCATCTGTCTATGTCTGATCGGCCAACCGCCGAGCCCGGCGAATGGGCGCGGGTGTCGCTCCAGTTGTCACCTGTGGTCGCCGCTGATCTCTGCGTGGCCGCCCTATCCAACCAGTCCTGCACCTCTGGTGGAGTCGTGAAGAAAAGTGATTTCCAGTCTACAATGATTTTGAGCTTTGCGGTGAAAAACATCATGTATTTGATTCCTCTTTTTCTGACCCCGTCGAAGGAGCGCCATTCTTGTTGGACCTTAAGTGTGAAATCAGGGAAGAATCGGACCATAGTATTTTCGTATTGTAGGTCTCCTTGTGTTCTGGCTGCCTGTAGTATTGCATCACAGTCCCTATAGTTGAGAATTTTTGCGATTATAGTCCTGGGGGCCGCCCCCGGTTTGGGCCTGGGAATTGGTGCCCGATGTGCCTGCTCGATTGTAAATAGGGAGGAAAGCCGTTTCGGTTTACGGTAGTTGAGGATTAAGTCCTCCAGGAAGAGGTGCATACTCGGCCCTTCTGAGCCCTCCGGGACCCCGACCACTCCTATGTTATTGTGGCGGGCTCTCCCCTCCTGATCTTCGAGTTTCAGAGCCATTTGACGGTGCTGGTGAACTAGTTGCTGGACCGGCTCCTCAAGCTTTTTCGTGGAGGTTTAAAGCTCCAGAATGTTTGTTTTGTTAACCCTGACTCTGTCCGAGGTTTTGTTCATATCGGCTCTCAGCAGGTTCATCTCGATGGATACTTTGTCGATTTTAGTTTCGAGTGTGGCACCCAGCACCTGGATGGCCGCCATTATGGATGTGAGGGAAGGCTCGGCGTCGCCAGTTTGCCCACCCTGGGCTCTCTCGTCTCTGGGGGCTTGCTTTGGGACCGCATATTTATCAAGCTTATTCGTTTGCACTGCTGCACGGCCCTTGGTTTTCATTGTAAGGGCGCTTGCGTCTGGCCCACTCAGTGGAGGTATAGTGTCTCTGCTTTCGTACACTCTGTGTGTTTCAGCTGTGTTTCTGTGTCTTCCCTATCAATACCTCAAACTGTCCCAGCTAGGTGAGCAATTACAGGTTGTGTCGGGCCTGGTCCCCTGAGACCGACGTCTACAGCGGGTGCGGCGTGGACATAAGTGTGATGGGGAATGAGGCAATCTCCGCAGGTCTCCAGGGATGTAACCGCTGCTCTCCCGGGTAGTAGTTTTCACCGCCGCCCACTAACCGCGTTTTAGGCCCGTCCTCCCCGTCACACGGGCAAAGCAGTCAAAAGTGTCCAGTAGATCTTGACCGTCTCCAGTGCGGGTGGCGCATGCAGGTCCCGATACAATTTTAGTCTTGGCCGGTGTGTGGTTCACGGGCTGGCTGCCCCGCTCACATGGGAGAAAACAGGCCTCTCGCCCTCATTAGTTGCTGCCCCTGCACGCATCCGTCTCAGGCTCAGGTGGTGCACACACTTCCCAACGTGGGTCTTACCGTCCCCCAGCACTTGTTTATGGGCTGACTGCCCCCCTGCACAGAAGAGAAAGGAGTCTCCCACTCCCAACCGTCGCAGTCCCTGTGTGTCCCCATGCAGGCACTTCGCCGAGCCCCACCTGACTCTGGAAACTCTTAAAACGGTGGACCACGGGTGGAGGGGCCCGGGCGAAGGTCTGCTATCCCGGTCCCGCTCACCGATCTTAGCTGGGCTGCTCCGAGTTTGTGTTAGGGTGTGAGCCACAATGATCCCCCCTTGTCCAGTGTCCCGCAGTGTTGAGAGCGGCCTTCAGGGATTCCGATGACACGTGCTCCTGTTCTCCCAGTGCAGCCGCCGAGGCTTGGGCGGGCCCCCGGCGCAGAAGGTAACGTGTTGCCAGGCATTGCAAAGGGAGACGGGGAGCAAGGGAACGAGAGGGTAGTGCCGGTAGAGTCACGGCAGGATGGGCCTCTGTACAAAGTGAGCAGAGAGGCGTCCGGAGGGTTTACCTTCAGGCTGCGCGCGGCCTTCCCTGGCAGTCGCGGCAGCGCCTTAGTGTGGCAGAGTAGTCCCAAGACGTCATTCCATGGGCCAGATTTTGTAGCGATCCGGTCCGGCTTCGTTCCGCTAATGATGTGATTGTGTCTGGGTCACTCCTGCCGGATTAGTAACAGATTTTTAGGGTTTTAAGGGCTCGGCCCCGGCGAAGCTCTTCCTTCAGGCGGCATCTTCGTTGGTGCCATGCCACGCCCCCCTCAGCAGTACACATTCTTAATGGGGGTGCCTTTAACAGGTCCAGACAGCTGGAAACTCCTAGACGACCTTTGTTATCTAAAATCTGACTTTACCATTAAAGGGAATTGAAATTACAATTCATTTGAGCCCAAACATGAGATTTCTGCTTGCTCCCAATCAAAAGTGAGCACTTATTTAATGTAATTGGGTAACCCAATGTTATCCAAGAAAACTAATTTAGGAGTTTTTACTAATAGGACATGAAAAAAGTAGAAAAACACATCATACTTTTTAAATAAATTGCACCCTGCTCTATGATCTATTTAGTGTCTAACTTATGGACGACTTATAAAAGGAAGGTGTAGGCAGCGGTGGCTCCTCCGTTATGGTGGATGAACGTCGCCCCTCCTGCTGAGAGCCAGCTGAGGGAGGGAAAAATAAAATGATAACAAATCTATTTTATCTTTTTTTTTTTATGCTTTCCACGCTTCAGCCAGGAAGCCACACCTGGGTGGGATGGTGCAGGGCCAAGACAAGAGTAGGGGGAGGGGTAGTGCACACTGTAAGTGCGCATGACAGTTTGGCCAGTGGGCAAACCGTCATGCACACTTTGATCTCTCTCCACTTAAGCTATGTTGTACAGCCAGATGGAGTAGATGGACAGGCTCCTAGGACATGAGTGAGCATTAAACAAGCCCGCCTAGGCCAATCACTGCACATCTCTCTTATGCTGTATTGCCAGTATGAGTGCAGCTACAGATTGGCGTCTTGAGGCTCTAACGTGTGAATAGTTGTGCTTTACAAGAAACTTGATTGATTGATAGGAGCCTGGCAGTGTTCATCAGCCACTGGGGAAACGGAGTCCGGGAGAGCAGAAGAACCCCGAGACGGTGGCCGTCAGCCGCAGTAAAGTGCTGTTTTTCTGTTTTTTTCTTATTTAAACCCTGCCCCCACACACCTCCCCACCACATGGCAACCACCTATTAAGAAGAGCAGCCACTGCTATGTTAAGGGCTGGCAAAAGGTTAATTTTGGCAGGTCAAAATGGCAAGTTTAAAACTGTACTACAAACTGCAATGCCTCAGGCATTTTTTAAAGTGCTACTTTAATGTGTGACACATGAGTGCTGCAGACCCACTAGTAACATTTAATTTGCAGATCCTGGGTTCACGTAGTACTACATACTAGGGACTTACAAGTAAATTGAATGTGCCAATCAGGTGTAGGCCAATTTGACCATGTTTTAGGGAGAGATCGCAAGCACTTTAGCACTAGTTAGTTCCTAATATCAACAAAAACTAATTTAGAAAAAAGTTTGAGGGTGGCCCTACAGAGAGTCCAATCCAGAGATTCTACAAACACAGTAAATTCACTGTAAATCACAGTAGATTCTCGCTGGTAAACACGTCATAAAGATCTAGACTTGCTAATAAGGGGAGCATGATCTCATAATAAGAAGAGTTACCGTTGATTGCACGTTCTGCCTTTGGCTGTAGCAATCTATATACAATAAAGAGTGATGTCGGACATGTTAAGGTCAGGCACTGGGTTACTTCTCTGAGCATGGTCCACACATAGTGCAGAAAACATTTGCGTTCCTTGGCTCCTGATCTATGAGGGAATCTGAGTGATCCCCCTCAGAGGGAGAGATGTTTTAAGCTTGGGAACTTACCAAAAAAGATTTTCTGGCTTGGAGGCGGGCAAGTAGATAAGGAGAGAGGCATATGCTATTTTGTCAAACTCCTGGCACTTAGGTAAAAGTGTGTGTGGTCTAAGCGATGCGCAAAATTATTTGGAGATTCTTCAAGTGTCCCAGAGAGAACAGCAGAAGGTCATGTGCTGTATTCCACCTTCTGCTTCTCCGAAGTGAGCCATTGTAGGCAAGTAATTCCACTTGGAGAGCTCCGTCGAGAGGATCGATAGCTAGTAAGCACCCATCTTGCTTGGGTGCTGGCCGTGCCTTAATGGTAAATGCATAAACAAGCAACACAATACACCTTTTTTTTTTGTAACAGATTTTATTAAATTTTCTATTTTTCAACCAATCAGTCATAACATGTTACAGTCATACACAATGTCATGATACATTGAAGTCATCGTACGGTGTACATGCATTATCATCCACAATAAGTGTATGGCATAGGAATACAACTATCCCATCCCTCCCTTTCCTTGCTACATCTGGCACCGACCATTCCAAGTGCATATGTCAAAGGGGTATGTATGCGCCCCATAGTGCAGGAGTCACAAACAATGGAATTCCCTAAACATGGCAACACAATACAGCATTATAGATACTTTTGACAAAAGGCCAGTATTTTTATGCATCTCAAAGAAAGACTGTATGTGTGAACAATTTTGAGAACAAAGTTACATTCTGTATTCTGCCTCTGAGCACAGCAAAGTAAAAGGTTAAATGAATGCTTGCTAATCTGTGCAAAAAGGAATTTGAAAGTATTAAACGGTATAGGGCTGTGCATCTGGTAGTTTTTTTATCAGGTGGCCACTAGCAGATTATCATTAGCACATGTTATATCCGACATCATACATCATAGCTGACAAGCAACTCTATGTCAAGTATGACACCTTTAGCCGGTACTGACTTTTTTAGAAACAAGCCTTACATAGTGGCATTTATAAGCCAAAACTAATAAAAATGTTAAAAGCAAAATACAAACTTGTTTGGGGGTCTCAGGACACACAAGGACTAATGGGCAAAAACTGTGGGCCGATTCACAGAACTAACTTAAGACAAAATCCTAAACTTACTACTTTTGGTATTCACAGAAGTTAGGATTTTGTCTTAAGTGTGTCTTAAGACAAACTTAAGACAGACTTAAGACAGACTTAAGACAAACTTAAGACAGACTTAAGACAGACTTAAGACAAAATCCTAACTTAAGTCTGTCTAAAGTCTATCTTAAGTTTGTCTTAAGTCTGTCTTAAGTCTATCTTAAGTTTGTCTTAAGACAAACTTAAGACAAAATCCTTACTTCTGTGAATACCAAAAGTAGTAAGTTTAGGATTTTGTCTTAAATTAGTTCTGTGAATCGGGTCCTGAATCAGTTGAGACCTTTTACAGCTGATGTCCATGGCATGACCTACTCTTGGACCCAAAACTCAATACCAAGTAAATCCTTTTAATCCTTGATCCTCAAGGTAGCAAAGTACAATGCTCCAAGTGTTACTCAGGGAGTTATTGTGGAGTTAGAGACTCAGGCCCAGAATTACAAAAATCTTTTGTTGCCCTTGCCTCACGCAAGGTGATGCGAGGAAGCGCAAGCCCTTTAGTGGGATTTACTAAGCCACACAGAGCCACCTTGCATCGCTCTGCGTGTCTTAGTAAGTCTAGAGGAACACGAGGTAGCGCAAATCTCTCCCTTTTTCTATTCTACATTAGGAAGGCATTCCATCAGTGAAGCATGGGAGTTCCCATGCTTCCACCAATGGATTTTGACACAATCCCAGTTTTGCTAATGTTAATAAACCTTGGATTGCGGAATAAAATGGTATGTCTTCGTAACAGAGGGGTAATGAGGAGAAATATCATTATTTCTCCTTGTTATTTCCTCTTTCCATGTGTGCTGCATTCTGCAGTAGTCATAGAAAGAGGAAAGTGCCTCATAGGATTGTTTTTGTGGTCCTTCCTGCACAAAAATAATCCTGCCTGTAACGCAGGCACCCTGGCTACATGGTCCAAGGGTGCCTGCATTGGCGGAGGCAGCACTCAGTGTGACATCTCAGGAAAAGTAGAGGAATGCATCATAGTTAGTGAACAAGGTGCATTTCTTCTTTCTCCCTGTCATGCAACGCAGCAAGTTGTCTTGCTGCTTTGCATTATGTGACTTTTCAATAAATCTGACTTTCAGAACACTACGTAACACCAGGCACACCTAAGAATGCAATAAATCACCGTCCATCCAGTGTTTTGTCTTAAAAAAGGAAAAGTACTTTATTCTACACATTCAATGTGACAAGTATAACTATATTTGCAATTTGAGTAATCAGAAGTCTGTGGCTACTCGTAGTGGGAAATTCCCAGTGCAGTACTAAGTATCCTGTCTCTGTCACAGGCCCACTACCACAGTCTCAAACCGAAGACGATGCAGGGTGACGGACCTGTTAGATAGCACCTCACTATGATACTGCCAACGTATTTACAACAATCGTGCACAATACTCCAGCACCTGTCAACCTTTGGTGCCACTGGTTACAGATTTAACATACAAAATTAACAAAAGGAGGTGCACCGAAGAAAGCACATTTTTAGTCTGTTTAGATTTCTTCAAATTCTTTTTTCTTTCAAAATCCATAATTGCTCATAAAAGCAGCCAATGTGTTTAATTCCCAAATCACAATTTGTGGAACTTCATCAGGGCTCTTAAAGCAGTATTCAATTGCACAGTGAGGATATATTCCGGAAATGCTATTTTTTCAGTATGAATGAACTCAAAAGGTCAAAGCTTGCCACCTTGATACGTGACCAAACTCTCCCTAGGTGGCGGTGTGGAAGTAACACCAACTACCACAGTCTGTCTTGAATCATAGGAGGTGCTAGCCCAGATTTACTCTTGGGGTTGAATTCCAGTTCTTACCCACTGGCAACAAGAACCCATTAGTAGCTTGGGCCTATCCTATAAGTATAGTTTTTGAGTATCTGAGCTCTGATAGTTAGTCGTTCAAATGTTTTACTCACCCTGAATTTGTTGGCACATCTCAGGGCTCTCAGTCAGCAGCTGGGTCCACCATGATCCGTCTTAATTGTGCCTGTTGGTAATGACCATTTGTGTGGTGTACCCCCATATTTTTGCCTTGCCTGTTTTTGCTGGCTGTAGAACTCTGTAGAGCACTTTACCCCTGCTAACCAGTACCTCTGCTCTCCCTTTCAACATAATGAAATTGTCATTCCCCTAATTGGCTTGACAAACTTGCTTATAAATCCCTAATATGTAGTACAATGTATGCCTAGGGCCTGTAAGCTAAATGTCACCAGTGGGCCGCTGCACCCATTGGGGCAGATTTATGAGCCCCTTGCGCCACTTTTGCGTCACTTTTAACATGGGAAAAGTGACGCAAAACTGGCGCAAGGGGCTCATAAATCTGCCCCATTGTGTCACCCAGTGCAGTGACTGTGCACACATGGCTGCAGGCCTAACATCTGTAGCCTGCAAATCTGACTTGTAAAAATAGCCCTTTTTGAAAAGCCCAAACCATCCTTTTATATATCAATAAGTCACAACCATAAAGCACAGTGCATGGTATTTAAAAGTAGGACATGTAAAAGTTTAACGTTAAACATGTCCTTTCAGAAAAAATGCCCCAAAACCTATATTCACTGTAGCAGAATTGGCTATTCCATAGGAAAGCAATGGAATGCATTATTACATTTAATAATGTTACCTCCAGCTAGGAAACAACTGCAAAATTATTTCTTGGACTTTTTGAAATATTTATTTTAAAGCCCAATTCTTTAGTGAATTTGGATTTGCATTACATATTTTGGGGGAGGGGGGGAGAGTTACTTTTTTCCTGCCTAAAGCCCCTGGAGCCCATTTGCATGGCAATCAACTGTCAACTGGCAGCTGAATAGTTTGATGAGGTGTGAACATGCTTCCAAATGTCTTGGGTTTGGGGAAGTGTTCTTTTACTCTTGCAGGATGACCATCTGATGTATGCACAGGATCTTGATTAACTTCAAAGAGGCCTAACCTGTCACAGGCAAATGTTAGCTGACACTGGAGCATAGCCCTCCTTTATTTTGCCAGTCAGCCAGGCACCAATCCCAGTGGGAGAGGAGCTGCCCCAGAAATGATTTACAGTGACCACAGAGAAGTAGCTGTTCATTTTGCTGACCACACCTTTAGAGGTAGAGGAGCTCTATACAGGGAAAGAAAGGTTCTGCCATTTTGGTTTTGGTAGAGCATGACACTATGTTATTGTTTGTATTAGGGCACACAGAAACTGCTGCAAACGTAGGTATGGCCACCTTTGGGAACACTTACCTCATTGGTTAGGAAGTGACCATGAGTTTCCCCCATCCAGAGGCTCGTGTCAGGCATAAATGTGGCACTCACATTACACTCCTCAGAACACTTTCTTGTCATGTGGTAGAACTTAAGAGGACTGGACCTGCTGCCTGTGGCCTTAAAAGAGCCTAGAAGACAGAACCTGTTCTCCCTCCTTTACCTGGGACAAAGAAATGGACTCCAAGAGTCATATGGCTGAATTCCTATTCATGTTACAGGGACACAACAATCTACAAGTGTCCCTTTGTACAACTACCCAGCTGACCAACTACCCCGGACCCTGCTGCTGCCCTCTGCTGGAGTGAATCTTGACATTCAAGTGTGGTTTCCAAGGTCCTGAATTATTTGCTGGTATCAAAGGGTACTCCTCCTAACTTTCCCTTAAAAAAATAAGACTTGGCTCCAAAGACCTCTGATGGACCATGACCAAGCTGCCAAGCCAATCCAATGAAGGTGTGTTGCTGCTCGGCCAATGTTTCAAGTTGTTCCCCCTTAATGCTTTTCCGTAGCATCCTATTCGATTCACTGAGACCTCATGAAGAAGGTATCCAGCCTTGTGTAACCCTCCTAGCTAAAGTCTGCAAAATGTCCCCGCTGGTAGAATACAAGCTCCAAAAAAGTGACTACAGTTGAAAGTCTTCACAGGCTGCATGCACCAACCTCCGGCTGACAAGGGGTCTTCTATGGGAGCGAAATAAAAACAAATCCTGCTTGGAGCTTTCCTGTTAAAAGTCAAAGGCTTCACTGAGGGGTCATCCAGTGGCTATCTGACGATGTGGAACTCTCTTCAGTCACAGTCTGCTGGCCTGCCCCACTGAAAAATGTTGACTTTCATTTCAGAGACCAAGTCCAAAGGTAAAACTTCTGAACAGGCAGAACCTTGTTTCTGTATCCAATTTTTGCTGCATTGTGGTCTACCTTAACTAGTGCCCATGTGCTGGTCCAGCACATTCACATGACCGTGGTTGGCGTTTAATGCTTTTTAGCACAATTTTCACGTTTAAACTTTAAAAAGTCATAGCTCTGGTTTAACATTAGAATTGTATTGTTTTGGTGTCATTTTATTTATTAAGATTTACTCTATCCCCCTACATTAGTTTGGGATTTTTCTTGTGTTATGACTTTATCACTGTTTTGGTACTGCATAAATACTTAACACATTGCCTCTAGGTTAAGGCTGTCTGCTCTGTGCCATATCTACCAAGAGGCTATGCTCAGATTAATTTAGTGACATTAAGGATTCACCCTGAATAGGGTTGGGGTTATTTTCTTGAGGTGAATACTCACTCTACTCAACTAATAACACCATTGATTACTGTGCACATGCATGCAGGCTGCAACTTTTGCACTTGTGGTCTGCACTGGAGTTACTCAGTGTGGTGGCCTGTGGTGAGATACTTCACACATTTAACAACTCCTGTTGCTTCAACTGCACCACCCCACCCACAGCTCCATTGCCTACTAAAATCATACCAGCAGTGCCAAGCACCTCACCCACACGAACACCCTCCAACAAACACTCACCCACTTCCCACATGCTGATTTCACACATGCCCTTTAACACCAGCTTGCTCAGCAAACACGCCACGGAGATCTCGGACCTACTGTATGATGCCACCCCGTACATCCTGTTCAACAGGGAAACATGGCTAACCGCAGCATTGACACCAGACATCGCTGCTGCCACACCTGCCGGATATGAAATCGTAAGGCAAGATCACCAACTCAGACCCATAGGAGGAGTCGCCATCATCTTCAATTATACCTTCAGCTGCACTGCCTCTTCAGAATGTGAAACTGACTATATGGACCACCTCAACTTTAAACTGCAAATCAATGCCATCTTCAACCTGGTGGAACCCTGGACTATTGACCCCCAGAACCACAAGCCAACTTCACCAACAACATTGCTGACATTGTTGAAAACAATGGCGGACAACGGCGGGCACGGTTACTGCACTTTCCTGTTGTGTTCCCTTCATAATTGTGTCAACAGTATGTCAAAACAAGTGTGCCTATGCAACTCCTGCACCTGCTGTCATTGGGTGCCAACTGATAAGCAGAGAAAGAACAAAAACAAAGTTGCAGGGGGTGTATGGAAAGACCTAAACACACATAATAAATGATATATAACATCTACACCATGTGTGTGAAGGACATATAGTACATAGTGTTGCTAAAACAATCTGCCTTGGTATGTGTGAATGGTGCGTTTCCCGGCTTTAGTCATACAAGTAGCAATACACACAGGGCCTGATTGTGGTCACATGTGGGGATCCTACCTAATGAAAGGATAATAAGGAAAGGGGAGGGGGAATAGATAAATGGCATAGGAAACCCTAAATCATTTGGAGAAACCCCACCCAGATGTAAGAGAAATCAAAAGAGGCCCATGCTGACAGTATGCATAGAACAAATGTAAATCAAGCGCAACGGGTGTGAGTTGAGTCTGTACATACCACTGAGTGAGATATGTTATTTATTATGTGCGTTTAGTTCTTGCCATACACCCCCTGTTCCCACTTAGGGGCCGATTCCGATCCGGGTCGGAAGGGCACCGAACGCGATCCGTCCGGAAAAACTATGAGCCGTACTCGTGTTTTCCGGCCGACTCGTACAGCTGTACGAGCGAGCAAGTACGATGCGAGCTAGATGAAATTCACCAACCAAGTCATTTCCGGGTCCGAACCGCTCCGTACGTCTCGGTCGTAAGCCAACCATGGCGTGCAATGGATGCAATTCACGACCGAGCCAGTACGATGCACACGTCGGACAGCCTGTGCGAGCCGGAGTGTCCGGCTTGCAAATTGTCCAGGTGGTTGCCTTTGGGGGTCCCCATCGGACCCCCTGTCACCTGCAGCCCTACGACTCGGACACAGGGGGAGACCCATGGGTCTCCCCAACACAGGCATGTACGGTGCGGTTGGCACCTACACATACCCACTGTAGGGGGCGCACTTGTCCGCGACATGCCCATTCAGTCAATGGGAGCCCATGTACGCGTCGTACGACGGGCTCCCATTGACTTCTATGGGAGTCCGACCGAATCGAGTCCGGCAGCATATGGCCGCATCATACTCGCTCGGTCGGACTGCAGGACTCCGGCTCGGTCGGAAAACACTCCGGATCCGGCTCGGTCGGAGTGCTTTCCGACCCGGATCGGAATCGGCCCCTTAATGTGTTTTATGCCCTTTGGTTATTACTTTTCCCTATTTCTTGTACTTTACTTTTATCCCCCCCCCCTGTTTTCTCACTCCCTTTTTTCCATTTCTTTTATTCCTTGCTTTCCTTGTTTTTATTTATTCCGGTTTATTTTTGTAAAAGTTCTGTGTCAAGTGTAATTTATTATTTGTATATATATATTTATGTCTTTTTATATTGTAACTTACAACCCTGAAGAAGTTCATTCTAAATTAAAGAAACGCGTTGGCTGGAACTTTTTACTGTCAGATGACTATGAAAATAAAAGATTTATTGATACAATACAACTAGCCTATATGACTTATTGAAAACAATGACTTCTTCGGAGTAGTGCACCACTCCAACGTTTTTGTTTTTTAAGTATTTTTTTTTAACATTGCTGACATTGTCAGCACATTTGCAATAAACTCCAGGCAATATACTTGCCTAGGACACCCCTCCATCTAGAAGACCAGACTGATGCCAACTCAACCGCACTCCTAAATAACCTTAAACTGTGGGCTAGCCCAAAGCATCTTAGACTGCACCCATATCATATGACCCCGTCTTCCTATCCTTCAACAGCATCACAGTCCACCTGACTCCTAGACCAACCACACCATAGCCAGAGGACCTCTCTGACTTCTTCTGCAGCAAGATCACAGCCATATGCAGCAACTTCGCTCCACAACTGGACCCCTTGAACCTTGCCAGAAGCCTCCTATTAATAGGCCAAGTAAAAAAAATAACCTAATGAGACACTATCAGCATGGAGGAAACCACAGCAGTTAGGAAGACCATACACTCCGGGGTCTGTGTTGGACACTTGCCACCATCTTGTATTCGACAAAGGATCAACTCTCACCAGCATGACCCTCACACCTATCCTTAACACTTCCATTAACACAGCCACTTTTCCTGTATCCTAGAAGCACACACCCATCAATGCCTAACCAAACTTGCCAAATTCAGACCAATATCCCTACTTCCATACCCAACCAAGATCCTGGAGAAAGCACTTCAACAGATACCTCTCCAACCACCTCGTCGATAACCAGCTTCTCAGTACCACACAATCAGGCTTCAGACCGAAATACAGCACTGAGACCACCCTTGTTGCAGCAACACACAACATCCATATTATCCTCGGCAGAGTGGAAGCTGCAGACCTAATCCTTCTAGACCTCTCCGCAGCCTTCAACACAATTTCCCATCTCATTCTTTCCAGACATCCCCATGACACAGGCATTAAAGCATGTGCTCTCCTAGGGATCTGCACATTTCTTAGCAAAGGAACCAAAATCGTCAGCATGCCACCGGATCACTGACACAATATCGGCGGACCGAATATCGACCTACAAGAATATCAAGTACAGAATATCGATGGACAGAATATCGACATTATATCTCTACAAAGGTAAGTACAAAAATATTTAAACCAAAATATTGTTGTTTAACATATAGGGGTCGATTCCGATCCTGTAAAAAGGCCCTACGAATAGTCGTACGGAGCGTTTTCTCCATACGACTCGTACCAGGTAAACTCATTTCACAACCTAGGAAGTACGATTCGTACAGAAAGCCTTTTTCTGTACGAATCGTACAAAGGACCGTACAGCAAAAAAAAAAACATGATTCCGATCCGGAAATGCTTGTACGCGACGTCCGTACGTATTTCACCAGCGTTTTCTGGCCCAGCAAGTACGATTCGTACCGACGTCACTCCGTACGGCTCTTTTTTTACGGGAGCCAAACACAGCCGGAAAAGCAGAGTCCGACGCGAACCGCTACGCCACGGAGCCCCGGTACGCGACGTACAGCCATGAACCCCATCGTACGTGTCATCCCGGTCCTCTTGGCCTATGACCTGGTGCACCGCACCCGACGCACACGCCGCAGAAGGTGAGAACAACATGCGTGGGTACGGTGCGTACCATACGTACCCCTACGGCACCATGACAACAGTGGTACAGACCGTACCCACGCATTAATACGTGGGTACGGTGCATACCCCTACGGCCCCATGAGTACTCAGGTACGGACAGTACCCACGCATACATGCGTGGGTACGGTGCATACCCCTACGGCCCCATGAGTACTCAGGTACGGACCGTACCCACGCATACATGCGTGGGTACGGTGCATACCCCTACGGCCCCATGAGTACTCAGGTACGGACCGTACCCACGCATACATGCGTGGGTACGGTCTGTACCACACGTACCCCGTTATGGCAGCAGGAAAATTTGGATACGAGGCGTACACACGCCAGGAATGTGGGCATAGAGGACTGGCCCAGCATGTTACCTCCAAATTGTTGTGTGTGTAGGTCCTGGCCAGCAGTGTACAGCTCCAAGGGGGTGCGTGGGTGGGTGCAGAGGCCTTCCAGCAGTGGACAGACATATGAGGGGTGGGTGCAGAGGACTCCCAGCAGTGGACAGACATATGAGGGGTGGGTGCAGAGGACTCCCAGCAGTGCCCAGACATATGAGGGGTGGGTGCAGAGGACTCCCAGCAGTGTCCAGACATATGAGGGGTGGGTGCATATCACTACCAGCAGTGGACAGACATATGAGGGGTGGGTGCAGAGGACTCCCAGCAGTGCCCAGACATATGAGGGGTGGGTGCATATCACTACCAGCAGTGGACAGACATATGAGGGGTGGGTGCAGAGGACTCCCAGCAGTGGACAGACATATGAGGGGTGAGTGCAGAGGACTTCCAGCAGTGCCCAGACATATGAGGGGTGGGTGCAGAGGACTCCCAGCAGTGCCCAGACATATGAGGGGTGGGTGCAGAGGACTCCCAGCAGTGGACATACATATGAGGGGTGGGTGCATATCACTACCAGCAGTGTCCAGACATATGAGGGGAGGGTGCATATCACTACCAGCAGTGGACAGAGATATGGGGGTGGGTGCAGAGGACTCCCAGCAGTGCCCAGACATATGAAGGGTGGGTGCAGAGGACTCCCAGCAGTGGACAGAGATATGAGGAGTGGGTGCAGAGGACTCCCAGCAGTGCCCAGACATATGGGGGGTGGGTGCAGAGGACTCCCAGCAGTGCCCAGACATATGAGGGGTGGGTGCAGAGGACTCCCAGCAGTGCCCAGACATATGAGGGGTGGGTGCAGAGGACTCCCAGCAGTGGACAGACATATGAGGGGTGGGTGCATATCACTACCAGCAGTGTCCAGACATATGAGGGGTGGGTGCATATCACTACCAGCAGTGGACAGAGATATGGGGGTGGGTGCAGAGGACTCCCAGCAGTACCCAGACATATGAGGGGTGGGTGCAGAGGACTCCCAGTCCCAGCAGTGCCCAGACATATGAGGGGTGGGTGCAGAGGACTCCCAGCAGTGCCCAGACATATGAGGGGTGGGTGCAGAGGACTCCCAGCAGTGCCCAGACATATGAGGGGTGGGTGCAGAGGACTCCCAGCAGTGGACAGACATATGAGGGGTGGGTGCATATCACTACCAGCAGTGGACAGAGATATGAGGGGTGGGTGCAGAGGACTCCCAGCAGTGGACAGACATATGAGGGGTGGGTGCATATCACTACCAGCAGTGGACAGAGATATGGGGGTGGGTGCAGAGGACTCCCAGCAGTGCCCAGACATATGAGGGGTGGGTGCAGAGGACTCCCAGCAGTGCCCAGACATATTAGGGGTTGGGTGCAGAGGACTCCCAGCAGTGCCCAGACATATGAGGGGTGGGTGCAGAGGACTCCCAGCAGTGGACAGACATATGAGGGGTGGGTGCATATCACTACCAGCAGTGGACAGAGATATGAGGGGTGGGTGCAGAGGACTCCCAGCAGTGGATAGACATATGAGGGGTGGGTGCAGAGGACTCCCAGCAGTGCCCAGACATATGAGGGGTGGGTGCAGAGGACTCCCAGCAGTGCCCAGACATATGAGGGGTGGGTGCAGAGGACTCCCATCAATGCCCAGACATATGAGGGGTGGGTGCAGAGGACTCCCAGCAGTGGACAGACATATGAGGGGTGGGTGCATATCACTACCAGCAGTGTCCAGACATATGAGGGTTGGGTGCATATCACTACCAGCAGTGGACAGAGATATGGGGGTGGGTGCAGAGGACTCCCAGCAGTGCCCAGACATATGAGGGGTGGGTGCAGAGGACTCCCAGCAGTGGACAGACATATGAGGGGTGGGTGCATATCACTACCAGCAGTGGACAGAGATATGAGGGGTGGGTGCAGAGGACTCCCAGCTGTTGACAGACATATGAGGGGTGGGTGCAGAGGACTCCCAGCAGTGCCCAGACATATGAGGGGTGGGTGCAGAGGACTCCCAGCAGTGCCCAGACATATGAGGGATGGGTGCAGAGGACTCCCAGCAGTGGACAGACATATGAGGGGTGGGTGCATATCACTACCAGCAGTGGACAGAGATATGAGGGGTGGGTGCAGAGGACTCCCAGCAGTGCCCAGACATATGAGGGGAGGGTGCAGAGGACTCCCAGCAGTAGACAGAGATATGAGGGGTGGGTGCAGAGGACTCCCAGCAGTGCCCAGACATATGAGGGGTGGGTGCAGAGGACTCCCAGCAGTGGACAGACATATGAGGGGTGGGTGCATATCACTACCAGCAGTGGACAGAGATTTGAGGGGTGGGTGCTGAGGACTCCCAGCAGTACCCCACTCCCAGGAGGATGGATGTCATTCACACACTGCATGACACACCACATGTGGGTGTGAGGACATACAACACATGCATACCCACCCATGGCGGATGCCTCACAATACACACCCTGATTTCATGCCAACAGACTGTATAGTCATGGAAATGCATACTAAAATAAGTTAGCCAAGGGGAGCACACACTGTCACGCACATCACAGGAGTGATAGGAATGTCCAGGTGCTGGTCCAGCCACCCAGATGTTGTCTCTCATGTAAGGAATAGGGTTCACTGCGACTAGATACAATGCCCACAATTGTGAGTCAGGTGCCCAAATACTCTGCATTACACGTGCCATTTGTGTGTTAGGCCGTGATTACACACATGCATAGTGCTGAAAAGGGGCAATTGGTCCCTAATGCCATTCCTACATACACAAAACACAAGTACAGTGACTGGCAAGGATGGCACAGACGAGTCAGCAGGAGACATCGGTGAGCATGCATGGCCATTGTTGAAGGGATCCGTCACCAACAGAGGATATGTTGACACAGGTCAGCACAACAATTGTGCAACTGTTTGCAGGGAACATGTCAGGTGCAACAGAGGAAGGAACACTCCTTGGGACAATGTCTCACAATCCAAAGGAACACACACTACCAATTAATATTTTCAGAGACATTGTGATGGCACACAGATACCATGGCCCACCTCATGACCATCATACTAAAACATTTCTCAGAACCCTAACACATTACCAGAACACCAGCTTCATGGGCCACATCACCAACATCAAGTACCTGAAATGCAATAGTGTGGAAACTAAATGAAAAGGCTTTATTTAGCACACAAAATAAATTTGTTAGAAGACACTATTTACAAAGGCCAATGGCCAGTCCATAGTTCGAGTCCAAGGGTGGACGTATGCGACTGTGTCCACCCCTACCTTGCCTGCACAAAGTCACCTCAAGGTTTGTCGACGGGGGGGGCATCATCAGTGGGAGTACCAGGCACCGCAGGGACAGGAGTGGGTTGGGTAGGTGTGGTGGGTGCAGGGCTGGACGTATCCACCACAGGGGGTGGGGCAGTGCCAAAGGTGGTGGTGAGCAGCTCGCTGCACACTGCTGCCAGGGCGTCCAGAGGAACCCCTGCATCGGAAGGAACACCAGGGCCAACGGAGGGGGGGTGTCCGAGGGGTGGGGTGCAGCGCTCTCGAGGGAGGTGGTGGACAT
Organism: Triturus cristatus; assembly: GCF_964204655.1. NCBI lineage: Eukaryota > Metazoa > Chordata > Amphibia > Caudata > Salamandridae > Triturus > Triturus cristatus. The sequence continues at coordinate 1,670,107,169 of NC_140589.1, read as the reverse complement.
GGGGGCAGACTCAACTCCCCTGGCCGGAGACTTCCTCAACCGCTTGTGGGGTGGTGTCACAGTGGGGCTGATGACAGACTAGCCATGTAGATCTCTTTGGGTGACATCTTGGCAGGGGAGCTAAGAGGAGTGGATTTGGAGGAAGTGGGTCGTGAGGACTGCAGACTCTGACTGTGGCTGCGTGTCTGCCGTTTGCCCCAGACCCTGTGGGTGTGACTACATCCCCCTGAGTGTGCGTGCCAGGAGGTGTGCGCTGTGCCTTAGTTGGGGGTGTGCTGGATGTGTCTGTTGTGGTGTGTGCCTGTGACTGTCTGTGTGTGCTTTGGACGGGCATGGGAGAGGGCAGTGTGGATGGGTCCGGGGTAGGGGGGGGGACGGAGCGCCACAGGAGAGACACTGCTTCCGTCAGTGAAGAGTCCGTGGACTGCAGAAACCTGCATTGCTCAGTCATCGTTGATGACATGCCCTCCACGAACGACACCAACTGTGTGAGCAGTCTAGTGTGTTCATGGAGGACATGCAGCATCGATGCCTGACCAACCTGCAACTGGTGCAGTGTGTCCACAGACTCTTCACTGAGGGCAGCAGGGGTGACAGGGGCAGGGGCTGCGGTGCCTGGTCCGAAGGAGACACGGTGGGACCGTGCACAGACAGAAGGGACGGGAGCAACTGGGAGGGCGGAGATGGCAATGGAGGAGGCGGGTACAGATGGTGGGATGCTGCCAGATGTTGTTGCATCCTCCGCCTCCTCAAGGATGTCAGCCTGGGACCCGTCGGTGTCGTACATGCTCTCGCCTCCGGACAGGTCCTCCGACTGACTCCCCTCACCCTCCGTGCCACTGTCTCCTGCTGACTCCACAGCACTGGTGGCGCTGTCGCTGGGTCCCTCTTCAAGGTCCATGCAGGTGTCTCCCTCGCTTGTGGATGATTATGCTGTGGGCAAGGAGAAGAAACCAGAAAGCATCAGTCACCTGTATACATCTGACACATGAGCACAAGAACAATTGGTCACAGTGCATATCAGGCAATGCATCATGAGTAACAGCTGGATTACTCTGCACATATGTAAGCCCTGTACTGCCCAGTTGGTAGACCCACTTTGACACCAGGAAACTCAATACACAAAAGGCCACAACTTGAATGAGCAATACACTGAGAAGCTAGTTTGTGTGAACCGGTGAGCACAGCAATACAATGAAGTCATGACACCTCTTGTTTACCCTGAAATAAACAGGAGTGGTGCACTCAAGGTAAACAAGGTAACACACCTCAATACTCAAGGTGTCACCACACTCAGAGACCTGTAAGTCCCTTGGAACACTAAATGAACAAATGTTGGTACCTTGGGACTCACAATACTTTAACCAATCTACATGTTTTGGATGTGCCAATTGGCCATTTCGTGAAAAGAACACTGATGTGCCTGCATGCAAGATGTTGCACAAGGCAGTGCACACAAAAGTACATTGACACTGTCATTGAAGAAGCTGGCACCTTTTCGGAGGAGCCACTGTTAAAATGGTGTTGCAGAAAGTACATATACATGGGCCCACGGAGGTCTTGACGTCTTGACACTCGTTAGTTTGTATCACCGACAACTAATGAGTCTCACAAAATCAAGACCACCGTGGGAACATGTACATGGAGAATCTGCAACACCATTTATTTGTAACAGTGGCTTCTTTGAAAAGGTGCCAGCTTATTCCATGACAGTGTCAATGTACTTTTGTGTGCACTGCCTTGTGTGACATATTGCATGCATGCACATTAGTGTTCTTAACACAAATCATCAAATTTCCACATGTGAAACAAGAACAACTGTTGACAAGTGCTGTGAGTGCCAAGGTACAATTCATGAAGAGTAACAACTTGAATCATGTCAGTTGTCACCAGGCCATCCGTCACCTGATTACACAGTTGGCTACACATATGACCTACTGCCTGTCATCTGGAGTGGCACACATGTCCACACCCAGTACAATGCATAAGCTAATGGGCCTGCAATTGGGTGGTAAAAAAGACCAGCTGTACTGTGGGGACACCCTCATGGCAAGCCTGAATGTACACACAGATGTCAGCACACAAAGTCCAAACTGCGTTGCATCTGAACCACACACGTGCCAAAAATGTATGAGCAGGATTATTGTTGGTAAAAAATGACACAGGCTGCAAAGCACGTACATTAAGCACTGGCCAGCATCACAGGGGCACTGCCCAGTGTATTTTAGTCCAGGCAATTCTCACACACAAGTCAGACCTGGCAATAAAAAATCAGAGTTGCACATGTATGCCTCTCCCGCACCCCCCCCCCCCCCCAATACCTGAGTCAATGTGATTTATACAGATCAAAAAGTGACACCTCTTATTCAGGGTTACAACAACTGTGCTTGCAAAATTGCTTCATTGACACCACATCACCTTGTGGGGCTGACAACACATATTTGTGACAAACAACCATCAACAGATTGTTGTGAATAGCCACACAGGCACTGCCCAGTGTGAGTATGCACAAGCAAAATGGTGTATCCCTGTCCAGTTGACACATGTAGCACACATTAACTAAATCCAAACTAGGCCAGGGAACAATGCCACAGAGGCAGACCTATGCAGCACACACAGAGAATGTGCACAGTGTTGGATGACACACATGATTATGAGGCCAGGGTGTCTCAGGGGACTGTAGTGGGCACACTGCTCCATGGTCCTGGAATGAGCTGACTCTACCATGTACAACCATCATGGCACTATGCATATCTCACACTCATGCACATCATATCTGAGGCCACAACATTGCTCATGCATGCTGCAAGGGTGTCCAGTTGGAAGCTCACACTCCTATGTTGAGAATCAGCATCAGTGACAACAACTATGGACCCCCTACATAGTGAACAGGTCATGGCACAGGCAAGGTACCAACACAAGTCACAGACCACCCTCCCATATGATGCAGAAAGCAATGTGCACTTAGATGTACTGGCACCCTAGATGACCATGTGCAAATGTGATTACACACACACCAGGGGACACATGTCAAGAAGAGGAAGGGATGAAAAAGATCCCCAGGTGACATTTGGGAACAGAAAATGCACTGCACACATGAACTCTGGGAGTGAATTCATTCAAAATAGCACTTCCTAAAGCTGGCGACACATAACACAACAAAAAGCCATGTACCTACCCCCTCCTTGCTGCTGTCTCTCCTCTAACTGCCTATCGAGGTTAGGGAAGACCACCGCCAGGACACGTTTCATGTGGTGGGTCAGGTGTCGGCGGCCGCCGTGGGAGCGAGGTGGAGAGAGCTTGAGCTGGACCTGGGCGATCCGCCGGGTCCAGCACCGGATGTCCTGCCACCTCTTGCGGACCTGGGCCAGGTGCCGATCACGCCCCCCGCAGTCCTCACGGCCCTGACGACGTTGGTCCAGATGACCCCCTTCTCGTAGGCAGTTGCCTGTCAGGATGACAAAGTGACACAACATCAATACACCTGCTCCATGTCCCAGAGACACACATTAGAACATCTTTGAAATGTTGAACAGGGCATAGGATGCTGACATGAATAGCCTCATTCACAACATGCAATTGGCCTGTATGCAAGCGCCAATGCAGTACATGGCATTGAAAGTCTACAGGTGGCATGAGGGGTGCAAAACACTCAATGAACATGCCACACACTGTGCAGCACATGCAACAGCAGGCTGATGGGCAGCACTTGCCATGCAGTCACATGTCCCACTCCACTGACGCACCCTCAGCAGACTAGACAGACACACCCAGCCACTGATCACTGGCCGGTCATTGACTACAGCGGATACAACCCTCACTCTGCACATGTGCAATTTGCCAGGGGGGAGTCACAGGTGTCGTGCTAGCTCTGCAAGTCAGACACAAAGCACGGCTCACTTGTCACATCAGATGGTTAGATCAGTAGCCTCCAACATGCAGCTGTGGTGCAACACTTCACATAGACACTCACCCACATGACAAGGAACATTCACACACATCAATGTCCATGAGGTCGCACACGTCATTTGGACACTCTCACCCAACTCATACACATCTGTGGGTACAGTCACCTGTCACACCGGGGGGACCACTGAATCACCTCAAGACAACATGAATAAAAGCCCCCAAGGATTAGCCAGGCTGAATGTCTCATGCACTATGCAGTGAAAGTCACTGTAAGCACCATGCAAGTGAGGAGTGCACACAGGAACTACATGATGCACTGCATGAGAGACATAAGCATGCCCCCCCCCCAGGACACACTCTGAACAACATTGCATGTCAGTCCCACCTGGACACAATATTGACAGTCACACAACAGGTGCATAGGCAAAGGTAGTGGACTCAGCACTCACCTGCTCCCCTGGTCTCCCATACAGGCTGGTGTACTGTGGGAGGAAGACGTCCAGCAGGGCCTGATTCTCCTCCAGGGTGAATGGCTGGGCCCTCTCCACAGCACGAGACATGGTCCAGGGAAGCAGAGACAGCAGCAATGTTGTCGAAAGGAAAGTTGTGCAGGCAAGTGCCCTCTCATGGCTTCTGGCTGCCTTATATCTGTCTTGCTGAGGGACATTGATTTTGAGGAGTACATAGTGATTGGTTAGAATCATTCGCATCTTACGTTTACTCCAATCCCTTTAAACATACACCAGTGACAGCATTTGCATTGTTCAAATTTAGAGCATCATGTCAAGTCAACAACCACTTTGCAACATTGTATTTTGTGGCCAACTGACTTTTCCAGGACACCTGATGGAAAAATTTGAAGAGAAAACTGGGTATCCATGACAACCAGCATGCATTTAGGGCCTAATACTTGTCCCTTATGTGTCCCCTATGTAATTTTGAAAGCCACACACAGGTACGGTGCGTTTCACACGTACCCCTACGGCATCAGTTGCACAGTGCATTTGACACGTACGTGTAAGCACTGGTAGTACACGTACGTGTACAACTAGTGCGTACACGTACGTGTACAAGTACGTGTACGCACTGTACTACCAGTGCCTACACATACGTGTACACGTACGTGTACGCACTACTTGTACACGTACGTGTAGACACTGGTAGTACACGCACGTGTACTACCAGTGACTACACATACATGTACACGTACGTGTACGTACTAGTTGTACACATACGTGTCCTACCAGTGCCTACACGTACATGTACTAGTACGTGTACGCACTAGTTGTACACGTACGTGTAGGCACTGGTAGTACACGTACGTGTACAACTAGTGCGTACACGTACGTGTACAAGTACATGTAGGCACTGGTAGTACATGTACGTGTACTACCAGTGCGTACACGTACTTGTACAAGTATGTGTACGCACTAGTTTTACACGTACATGTACTACCAGTGCCTACACGTACGTGTACAAGTACGTGTACGCACTACTTGTACACGTACGTGTTGGCACTGGTAGTACATGTACGTGTACTACCAGTGCGTACACGTACTTGTACACGTACGTGTACGCACTAGTTGTACACGTACGTGTACTACCAGTGCCTACACGTACGTGTACATGTACGTATACGCACTACTTGTACATGTATGTGTAGGCACTGGTGGTACACGCACGTGTACTACCAGTGTGTACACGTACTTGTACACGTACGTGTACGCACTAGTTGTACACGTACGTGTACTACCAGTGCCTACACGTACGTGTACAAGTACGTGTACGCACTAGTTATACACGTACGTGTAGGCACTGGTAGTACACGTACATGTACAACTAGTGCGTACACATACGTGTACAAGTACGTGTACGCACTGGTAGTACACAAACGTGTAGGCACTGGTAGTACATGTACGTGTACAACTAGTGCGTACACGTACGTGTACAAGTACGTGTACGCACTGGTAGTACACGTACGTGTACTACCAGTGCCTACACGTACATGTACACGTACGTGTAGGCACTGATAGTACACGTACGTGTACACGTATGTGTAAGCACAGCTTGTACACGTACGTGTAGGCACTGGTAGTACACGTACGTGTACTACCAGTGCGTACACGTACTTGTACACGTACGTGTACGCACTAGTTGTACACGTACGTGTACTACCAGTGCCTACACGTACGTGTACAAGTATGTGTACGCACTACTTGTACACGTATGTGTTGGCACTGGTAGTACATGTACGTGTACTACCAGTGCGTACATGTACTTGTACACGTACGTGTACGCACTAGTTGTACACGTACGTGTACTACCAGTGCCTACACGTACGTGTACACGTACGTGTACGCACTACTTGTACACGTACATGTACGCACTGGTAGTACACATACGTGTACTACCAGTGCCTACATGTACATGTACAAGTAGTGCGTACACATACGTGTACACGTACGTGTAGGCACTGGTAGTACACGTACGTGTACACGTATGTGTAAGCACTACATGTACACGTACGTGTAGGCACTGGTAGTACGCGTACGTGTACTACCAGTGCATACACGTACTTGTACACGTACGTGTACGCACATGTTGTACACGTACGTGTACTACCAGTGCCTACACGTACGTGTACAAGTACGTGTACGCACTACTTGTACACGTATGTGTAGGCACTGGTAGTACACGTACGTGTACTACCAGTGCGTACATGTACTTGTACACGTACGTGTAGGCACTGGTAGTACACGTACGTGTACTACCAGTGCGTACACGTACTTGTACACATACGTGTACGCACTAGTTGTACACGTACATGTACTACCAGTGCCTACACGTATGTGTACAAGTACGTGTATGCACTACTTGTACATGTATGTGTAGGCACTGGTAGTACACGTACGTGTACTACCAGTGCGTACACGTACTTGTACACGTACGTGTACGCACTAGTTGTACACGTATGTGTACTACCAGTGCCTACACGTACGTGTACACGTATGTGTACGCACTACTTGTACATGTACGTGTAGGCACTGGTAGTACATGTATGTGTACTACCAGTGTGTACACGTACTTGTACACGTACGTGTACGCACTAGTTGTACACGTACGTGTACTACCAGTGCCTACACGTACGTGTACAAGTACGTGTACGCACTAGTTATACACGTACGTGTAGGCACTGGTAGTACACGTACATGTACAACTAGTGCGTACACGTACGTGTACAAGTACGTGTACGCACTGGTAGTACACAAACGTGTAGGCACTGGTAGTACATGTACGTGTACAACTAGTGCGTACACGTACGTGTACAAGTACGTGTACGCACTGGTAGTACACGTACGTGTACTACCAGTGCCTACACGTACATGTACACGTACGTGTAGGCACTGATAGTACACGTACGTGTACACGTATGTGTAAGCACAGCTTGTACACGTACGTGTAGGCACTGGTAGTACACGTACGTGTACTACCAGTGCGTACACGTACTTGTACACGTACGTGTACGCACTAGTTGTACACGTACGTGTACTACCAGTGCCTACACGTACGTGTACAAGTATGTGTACGCACTACTTGTACACGTATGTGTTGGCACTGGTAGTACATGTACGTGTACTACCAGTGCGTACATGTACTTGTACACGTACGTGTACGCACTAGTTGTACACGTACGTGTACTACCAGTGCCTACACGTACGTGTACACGTACGTGTACGCACTACTTGTACACGTACATGTACGCACTGGTAGTACACATACGTGTACTACCAGTGCCTACATGTACATGTACAAGTAGTGCGTACACATACGTGTACACGTACGTGTAGGCACTGGTAGTACACGTACGTGTACACGTATGTGTAAGCACTACATGTACACGTACGTGTAGGCACTGGTAGTACGCGTACGTGTACTACCAGTGCATACACGTACTTGTACACGTACGTGTACGCACATGTTGTACACGTACGTGTACTACCAGTGCCTACACGTACGTGTACAAGTACGTGTACGCACTACTTGTACACGTATGTGTAGGCACTGGTAGTACACGTACGTGTACTACCAGTGCGTACATGTACTTGTACACGTACGTGTAGGCACTGGTAGTACACGTACGTGTACTACCAGTGCGTACACGTACTTGTACACATACGTGTACGCACTAGTTGTACACGTACATGTACTACCAGTGCCTACACGTATGTGTACAAGTACGTGTATGCACTACTTGTACATGTATGTGTAGGCACTGGTAGTACACGTACGTGTACTACCAGTGCGTACACGTACTTGTACACGTACGTGTACGCACTAGTTGTACACGTATGTGTACTACCAGTGCCTACACGTACATGTACACGTATGTGTACGCACTACTTGTACATGTACGTGTAGGCACTGGTAGTACATGTATGTGTACTACCAGTGCGTACACTTACTTGTCCACGTACGTGTACGCACTAGTTGTACACGTGCATGTACTACCAGTGCCTACACGTATGTGTACAAGTACGTGTACGCACTAGTTGTACATGTACGTGTAGGCACTGGTAGTACACGTACGTGTACAACTAGTGCATACACGTACGTGTATGCACTGGTAGTACACGTACATGTAGGCACTGGTAGTACACGTACGTGTACTACCAGTGCCTACACATACGTGTACGCACTACTTGTACACGTACGTGTTGGCACTGGTAGTACATGTACGTGTACTACCAGTGCGTAGACGTACTTGTACACGTACGTGTACTACCAGTGCGTACACGTACTTGTACACGTACGTGTACGCACTAGTTGTACACGTATGTGTACTACAAGTGCCTACACGTACGTGTACAAGTACATGTACGCACTACTTGTACACGTACGTGTTGGCACTGGTAGTACATGTACATGTACTACCAGTGCGTACACGTACTTGTACACGTACGTGTACGCACTAGTTGTACACGTACGTGTACTACCAGTGCCTACACATACGTGTACATGTACGTATACGCACTACTTGTACATGTATGTGTAGGCACTGGTGGTACACGCACGTGTACTACCAGTGCGTACACGTACTTGTACACGTACGTGTACGCACTAGTTGTACACGTACGTGTACTACCAGTGCCTACACGTACGTGTACAAGTACGTGTACGCACTAGTTATACACGTACGTGTAGGCACTGGTAGTACACGTACATGTACAAATAGTGCGTACACGTACGTGTACAAGTACGTGTACGCACTGGTAGTACACAAACATGTAGGCACTGGTAGTACATGTACGTGTACAACTAGTGCGTACACGTACGTGTACAAGTACGTGTACGCACTGGTAGTACACGTACGTGTACTACTAGAGCGTACATGTACTTGTACACGTACGTGAACGCACTAGTTGTACATGTACGTGTACTACCAGTGCCTACACGTTCGTGTACAAGTACGTGTACGCACTACTTGTACACGTACGTGTTGGCACTGGTAGTACATGTACGTGTACTACCAGTGCGTAGACGTACTTGTACACGTACGTGTACGCACTAGTTGTACACGTACATGTACTACCAGTGCCTACACGTACGTGTACACGTACGTGTACGCACTACTTGTACACGTATGTGTACGCACTGGTAGTACACGTACGTGTACTACCAGTGCCTACACGTACATGTACACGCACGTGTAGGCACTGGTAGTACACGTACGTGTACACGTATGTGTAAGCACTACATGTACACGTACGTGTAGGCACTGGTAGTACGCGTACGTGTACTACCAGTGCGTACACGTACTTGTACACATACGTGTACGCACTAGTTGTACACGTACGTGTACTACCAGTGCCTACACGTACGTGTACAAGTACGTGTACGCACTACTTGTACACGTACGTGTTGGCACTGGTAGTACATGTACGTGTACTACCAGTGCGTACATGTACTTGTACACGTACGTGTAGGCACTGGTAGTACACGTACGTGTACTACCAGTGCATACACGTACTTGTACACATACGTGTACGCACTAGTTGTACACGTACATGTACTACCAGTGCCTACACGTATGTGTACAAGTACGTGTATGCACTACTTGTACACGTATGTGTAGGCACTGGTAGTACACGTACGTGTACTACCAGTGCGTACACGTACTTGTACACGTACGTGTACGCACTAGTTGTACATGTATGTGTACTACCAGTGCCTACACGTACGTGTACACGTATGTGTACGCACTACTTGTACACGTACGTATAGGCACTGGTAGTACACGTACATGTAGTACCAGTGCGTACACTTACTTGTCCACATACGTGTACGCACTAGTTATACACGTGCGTGTACTACCAGTGCCTACACGTATGTGTACAAGTACGTGTACGCACTAGTTGTACACGTACGTGTAGGCACTGGTAGTACACATACGTGTACAACTAGTGCATACACGTACGTGTACAAGTACGTGTATGCACTGGTAGTACAAGTACATGTAGGCACTGGTAGTACACGTACGTGTACTACCATTGCGTACACGTACTTGTATACGTATGTGTACGCACTAGTTGTACACGTACGTGTACTACCAGTGCCTACACGTACGTGTACAAGTACGTGTACGCACTAGTTGTACACGTATGTGTATGCACTGGTAGTACACGTACGTGTACTACCAGTGCCTACACATACGTGTACATGTACGTGTATGCACTACTTGTACACGTACGTGTAGGCACTGGTAGTACACGTACGTGTACTACCAGTGCCTACACGTACGAGTACAAGTACGTGTACGCACTAGTTGTACATGTACGTGTACTACCAGTGCCTACACGTACATGTACTACCAGTGCCTACACGTACGGGTACGCATTTCACACGCTTACAATGGTAATACAGCCGTACACATGCCAAGAATGGAGGGCTATGAGTCACACATGGATGTCCATCAAGTACTTGTCATTGCATACTTTCATGTGCAGGCTCTAGGTGTGTTAGCCACTGATATTGCACCGGACCTCTCATCTAGTTGCACAAGTGATGTGTTCTGACCTGTGGACATATGTCATGTGTGATGGGGCACGATGTGGCACACATCACCTTGACACTTGTGTCTGTAGTCCAACTGTGTCATGCATAGCAGCAGTGGGTGGCACAGTCATCAACACCCGCACCTATCTCCTGATGCCAGGGACAGGGACACTTTATCAACTGACCTGTCACGATCAGCGGGCCCCTTTGGGTCTATGTCGGGTGTGTGTCATGTGTTCACATGAGCTTCATGTCAGTGTCCCCTCAACGGCATCTGCTGTTGGTGCATCCAACAGGGGTCTGTGTAGAGATGGGCATGTAACACATCTACGCACACCATGCCACATGTGGATTCCCAAGGCTGTAGGGTCTGTGTGCATGGGACATCATATATTTTCAGTCATACATACGTTTGTTGTCTCAATGGCTGTGTCTTTGTGTTGTCACGTGTACCCCTTCATCGCACTGTGTTTGGCATGTACATTTGACATTCCATGTGACCTGTGTGTGTGCCTTGCAGTCAGCTGTCTGGATGAGATGACATCCTTCAAATGCAGCTATGTGGTTGTGTGTCACTCCGGTGATATCTGTGGCTCTTCACTCAGACTGGCCCCCAAATCATTTCAGGGCATGTCATGTTGACTTGACAATCAACAGGTGTATCAGGCATTTTGTAGGAGTGCCAGCAAGCTGCCATCTGTGTCCTGGATGTATTGCACACACCTGACTCCATAGTTACCTGATGTGTATTAGCAGTGTAGCATGTGCTATGTTCATTGACATTGATGTTTGCCGACTCTCAATCTTCATTCTTCAAAACTATGTTTTGCAGGGCACCACCTGTCCCAAGACTAATGCCAGACTTGGGTGCCATGAGGGAACGTGCCTGCATCCGCCGACGGAGACTTGCGAGAAATGTGCATGCGCGGGCGTCCGCGCATGCGCATTTGTCAGAAAAGTTGAAAACCAGGAAGAGGGAGCCCCGGAGACGCCGCGCTTCAGGTAAGTGCCTTTTAATTTGCTTTATTATAAATTTATGTTATCTTTTAAAAGTAGGACGGGCGGGAGGCGGGTGGTGGATGGCAGGCAGCTACGCTTCGCCCTCGCGTGTGCGTAGGCGCTGCCTGCTTCGCCTACTTCGAAAACTGCGAAGCAGGCAGCGCTACGTACACTACGTGGGCGAAGCGTAGTGTCGCGCCCAGGGTTAGTTCTGATGTGTCACTCGAGTGATGATGTCATGCAACACAGTTTTGCGGAGAGACTTGATTGGCAATTTACATGTGTCCAACATTGTTCATGCTTTGTACACTTCCATGTGTGTGTTGTGAATTTTTTTAGGTGACTTCTCGTGTGTCTGTCATTCCCAGGTATTTTGCACCTGTTGTCTGGTCGTGTCATCGTTGTCCTCCTGCTATTCCTCGTGTGGATTGCAACGTGTGCTGAATCAGCGTTCCATGCACGGACATATGGAAATGTCAGTTTGGGTAAGGATTGCAGCAAGGCTTTTTGGTAGTGGTGCAGGTTGGGAATGTGTGGTGACTGCTTCTGTGCATGTTGTGGTACCATGCATACATGTCTTCTCACCATGGAGCATATGACATGTAGCATCACTCCCATGACATGATAGTCAGCCTTCTTGACAGTCATCTGTAGTGGAATATGGCATCTGATGAAGGCATCAATGTGTGTGTACCTTGGCTCTGAAACATTGCAGATGCTACGGGTGGACATAGTGGGGGACATCACAACAACATGCTCTATGGGGAATTGCAGCCTCTCCGTGTGCAGCAGGATGTCTTTTGCTCATCCCCTTACCTTGTGTGCCAGTTCATTGGGATTGACATCATCCGTGTTGTGAAGGGGGGGTCCAGCGTATGTCCCACATGTTCTGTCAACTGACCTGTGAGTCTGGTAATATGGAGGCATATCCCTTTGTGTGTGTATGTGGAATAAAGGTGTTCAGCACAATCCAAAGTGCCTCATCTCGGTCACTGCAGATCTCTTACCAGTTTGCATGCGTTATCTATGGCAGAATTGACATAGATTGAGCATATGAGTGTATGTGTACTTTGGCAACATGCATGCAGTGCTTCATGGCTAATGATCTCTATTGTGCATGAAGTACCTGGTTATGTATGTATTTGTGCAGGTTGCTGCCCACAATGGGACGTGAATGCCTGCTGATGGCATTCACGTCCCATTGTGCATCTCCGCATTTTGTTGCCTGACACAGTGGCTGTAATTTATGATGATTGATCATACACTTTCTGGGAGTGACCCATGAGTAAGCTGACACTCCTTCCTTGACATACACCTGTTGCACTGTGCCTTGCAGACCTCCTTGTCTTTGTGTGTTGATTTTTGCATGATTTCTAACCCCTTCCGCCTGCTGCTGCCTCACCTGCGGCCCCGCCACTCTGAGTGCCCTGATTCTGCAACCCCCACACCTCAAAAATGCTCAGCCCTTCCCCCTCCACCCATTTGAAATGCAGCCAGCAGCTTTTCTGTGCCACTGTAGCCCCAGAGCCGTGCCGAAGGCCAGACCGTCTGCGCCTGCAACATGCACAGTGCACGACCCTCTAGTCTTTGCATGACCCACGTCACACAACAGGCTCATGCTGCAGCCACTCTCCAAGCAATGTCCTCGTGACAATCATCCTCCTGCCATCAGGCAACCCCTAAGCACATACACGACACCTTTGCATGCTGAGTGTGCTACTCCAACTGCCTACACAGCACTGCCCAGCCTACCAAACCCTGTCAGTACAACCAGGTTATGTGCCTCCTACTCCACACCCGCTCCATCCACCAGCACCCCATTGGACTCTGTTACCTCCTCAACACTACAGCCCCACACATCACCTTCATGACAGTAACCTGGACAAAAGCATGCTCAGCACATGACGTCTTCATTGCCATCTCAGACGGATCCAAAATCACCCGCAGGGACGCCAACACCAATCCCGGGGGCTGAATTGCTAATTATTCACAAGTACACCCTCAGAGTCACAAGTCCGTGTTCGCAGCAACTCCCTAGCAACCCTGGAAGTAACACTCATCTACAGATCTGCAGGCCTACATCCACAATTCCGCAAAGCCATCAACACGTACATCTGCACGCAGGCCCTCACCTCCACAGGCTACATGTGCTGGGGGCCAGTAACTTCTTGCTGGAGGGGACACACACCACCATCCATCATTGGTCCATCAACATTTGAATCCACGTCTCCAACAAGCAACACAGTGCTACACACCCAGCTACCGATCCCTCAAAGATGCTTGATGTAAGTCGCCACAGACAAGCTGTGTGGGACACTCAAAACAACACCACCGCCACACCCTGCAAACTCGCACACTGGATCAGCAACTGATCCAACAATCTTGCCACATTGACGGACTTTCCTGTGAAGCACAACAACAGTTAAGGCAGCTGGGACAAGGCAGACCTACTGGACTCCTACAGACCTAGCCGGACTCTTGTGCAAACCTTGCAACACAAAGAAACATCATTTTCCTTACAGCCCTGGAAAACACCACACACATCCATCACCATATCATCAGCAAGGACAAGTGGAGATCCTTCAGATAGTGCCGAGACACCCAAACACACGACATCAAGGAGCTCATCAGCATTGTGATTGAACTGACAGCAGATCTCCATCCAAGACACCCCACCCTTGCAAGGCAGATCTCATCCCTTGCTACTTTGTACCACTGCAAGCTCATGGCCATACACAACAGCCTTGGCACACAGAGGCAGGCAGCACTATTATCCGCTGGACAAACCCCCTCAGGTCATGGACTCCCGTCAGCAGCAAGTACACAACCGGGATCATGTGCACCATCCACTCCGGCTCTCCATCAGGCCCCTTCCCACACAACATCTCAACCACATCATTCACCATCCTTGAAGCCCATGTCCTGCGCGTCATGAATGTCTCCTTTGAGTTAGCCACATTCCATGGCTGCAGGAGGCATGCAGAGCCCCAGGCCCTTCTTAAACAACGGACGGCAGTACCGCAGGATCTCCTGGTACATCATCCTACTTCCCTACCCAGCAAATGTCACCAGGAAGACACTCAACAAGCAACTGACCAATTTCCTACATGCAACCAGCTCCAGCCAACTGGCACCAGACCGTTTTACACAGTAATCACACCACTGCAACCGTCATCATTGCCACCACCGACTACTTTGTTCTGCTCAAAAATGGTGAGGCCACCACCCTTGACCTCTCAACGGCATTCTACACCATGTGCTACCACACCGTCAGCTCACACATCTCCAACACTGGTATCCAGAGGAGGGCCCAGGATTCAATCAGGAAGTAGCTCACCAGCAAGGCCCAGGGAGTCTGCCTCCACCCTGCAACATGTAGTACACTGGGGTCATCTGGCCCATGCCACAGGGCTCTTCTCTCAGCGTGACGTTCTTCAATGTCTCCATGACCCCCCTCTCCACCATCACATGCGCACACAACCTCATCATCATCTGGTATGCCATTGACACCCAGCTGCTCCTCAAATTCACCAAAGAGCCAGCCATTGCCAGATCCAAACTTCAAGAAGGCATGAGATCCGTTGATGAATGGCTGAACATCAGCCATCTGAGGCAGGACTTGGACAGGACAGAGGTCATCATCTGAGGATTGTCCCCTTACGGCTGGGTCAACTCCTTGCGTCCCACTGGTCTGTGCACCGCACCAGCACCCAGTGGCCACGCAGGCAAGCTGGTGTTCATCATGGACCCATCGCTCACAATTAACATGCAACTCACCAACATCTGTACCTCATTCTGCAACACCCTCCACATGCTGCTGATGACCCCCAGATAGATCCACTCCAAGGCAAGACAGACCGTCCCCCTGGTCCAGGACACCAGCCGGCTCAAATACAGCACCGGCCTCAACAGAGGACAACAGCAAACATGCAGGAGAACTTATCCACATCCAGGGTGCAGCCGCACACCTCATCTGCAACATCCCCCGCCCCAGCCACATCACCGTCCACCTGAGAGAGGTACAATGGCTCATTGTGTGCTGCAGGATCACCTTCAGACTCCTCAACCACACTCAGGAGGCAGTCCACAACCCCAGACCCAAACCGACCTTGGACGTGTGTCATCCAACACCCCGTTGGCCCTACTCCATGCAGCCCACCTTGCCCTGGCCACCATTCATCACATCCACATAACCTCTGCATGCAGGAGATAGTTCTCCCACCTCGCAAAACAGGCCTGGTACTCCCTCCCCAGGCACATCAACATGACCCATGACCTCTACACCTTCATGTAACTCTTCCAAATTGTTCTGTCAGAGCAATATAGCAAGCCCCCCCCCTCAGCAGCGTGAGGCCATCACGGGTGAGTGTTGGGCTCCATGTTTGTATTTTGTGATGCATTGTGAGCCATGTGTGTCCTCGACCGGACTCAGATCCAAGTGTATGGATGGCTGGAGTTAGTTCCACACTCAGGCATACTTTGACATATCCCCACACCTATGTTGTGGACTCATGCTAAATGACTGCAACATGAAATTTCAAATAATTAATTTTTTAATTTCGAGCTCTGGGGCGTGATTTGTGCACAGAAAATGGGGAAATGCAGGGACCATAGAATCCAAAGTTCACAGGGGGAGATGGGATCCTTGCCATTTGAAGTCATCAGAGTCCAGCCCACAGTGTTTGGCATCATTGGTCAGACTGTGACCAGCAAGTCCATGTGGCAGATGATGTCAATCAATGAGGTGATGCTGTCGCACATGAAGGCCAGGTGCCAGGCCAGGTGACCTGCGAGATATGGATGGCCCGCTGCCTCTCACGGTCTTTTCCGTGAACGACCAACCTTCCTCCGGGGACCCTCAGATGCAGGCCTTGACAATGTTTAGGACGCTCCGTCGGACGAATCCTCCTCCTCCTCCCTCCCTGTGGCTGGTGCTGGTCTGCGCCTGGTGTCACAGGGAGGGTTGCCCATGTTGTCGGCGATCCGACAGAGTGAATGGCTTATGTCCCTTTGCACCGCCAGGAGCTAAGGCAGTCTTGCCTCCATCCGTCCTTGGTGTTGTTGTTGACTGGCGTGTTGCTCGGCCTGCTGGTTTTTTATCTCTGTGAGGGTCACCACTACCTGGCTGATCTCCCTGGTGTCACGCCGGTATGCCTCCATGATGTTGCGGATGTGTGACATACATGTCCCTTCAGCTGGCTGGTCAGGTTCTCGCCTCCGCCTGCCTCCACTCCCGCCACCCCTGCCCACACGAGCCGGGCCTGCCGTTGTGGGCACATCGGGTCGACGGGACCCCTGAGGGATGGCAGTGGCGGTGTTGTCTGCCTCCTCCTGGGTGCCCGCTGCACCTTGTCCCTCCTGGTCAGACTGGCTCTGTTCACTGCGGGCAGGGCTCCTGGGTGTCTCCTGTGATGTGGCAGGAATGGGGGTGGTGGTTGGCACAGATGTTCCTGAACCAGGTGCTGCAGGGGCTTGGACACCAGAGGGTCCAGGTCGTTCGGGGTCATCCGCGGAGTGTTGAGAGGCGTCGCTGCTGGTGGGATCCGGTTCCTCCCGAGCCTGTGACTGTGATTCTTCCCCCCCATTGTTGGGGGGATGTTCATCACGTTGCCCTGTGTGTGAGAGAGAGACAATGTTAAAGCTGTTTCATACAACATGCATGTTTCATACACATTCAAGTTGGCACAGTTCCTCCAGGTAGTTGTATGTGCCTAGCATTCTCCTCAATGTTCACTTGTGTATGGGTATGTTGTGGGGGACAGATTGATATGTTCTCCTGAGTCTTTGACATGTCCATTTGTGGCTTGGGTGATTCTTCGGCTATGTATTGGTCTTGTTGTGTTACATGTCCATTGTGGCAGTGGGTAAATCCATTGCCTGTCCTGGTGGTGTCTGCTTGTGTAAGGGGTGTGTGTGACAGGGCCTGCTGGTGGGTGTAGTTTGATATGGCACTGGGGCTCCCAGGTGATGTAGCTGTCCCCCCATGGAGCATTCTGCCATGACAGTGAGTGTGAGTTCCTGTACTAGATATCTGACCTTGTTGTATTGGTGTTTGCACTGGTCACAGGAGGGCCTTGTGCTGCCTACACCAGGGCCAAGTGTGAGCTATCTTGTCAGTACTTTCCCAATCCCTGGACATTGCGCATGGTGCATGGGTATGTAGCTGGGCCATATGGGATGAGGGCAATTGTGTCTGATTTGGAATTCAAACATGCGTCTTGGTGCACTCACCCTCCCAGCATACCGGACATCCATTCTTGGGTTGGTGCTTCGTGTAGCATGGGACATAGCATGGCCTTGCTTTCTCAATGGGGCATACACATGTTATTGGCATTCGCATTGTTTGTGACTGTGGTTCTGGTGGGTGAGGGCTTGGGGGTAGTTGCGTGCATTTGGTGTAGTTGGGGTGTGGATGCCATTACCCCCATGTTACGTAAGTTGTTTGTGTACTCACCAGGCTCTGGATGTCCTTGGAGTCCATGTACTCCTACCGGCAGAAGCATGGCCATCACCTTCTCCTCCCAGGGATGGTAATGTACTGGTCTGCGGGGCGCACCACCTCCAGTGATGTTGGTCTGGGCGTGCTCTTCATTCATTTTTCTCTTGTCCGCCCTCTGCAGATCGTACCACCTTGCTTGGCCTTCATTCCTGGTCCTTCTGATGGGTGCAACAGCATTCACCCTCTCGACAATCCTCTGCCACAGGCGTGATTTTTCAGCTATGCTGGTCTGTCCGACCAATGTTCCAAACAGCTGTGGCTCGACTCTCATGACTTCGTTGACAAGGATCTCCAGCTCCTCCCTTGTGAACTTTGGATTCTTGTCGGTGGGCATGGTGTGGGGTGAGGTTGTGGATGGTTGTGGGTGAGTGGGTCTGAATGTGATGGTGTGTATGTGAATGTGGAGAGGGGGTATGTGTGAAGGGGTGTGTGTGAAGGTGTATATGTTAAGGTGGATGGGTGCAGTGGTTTGTGTGTGCTCTGTAGCAGTAGTGAGTCTGTTGCAAAGGCTCATGGTTTGTGTGTGTGGTCCCTTTTTATTGGTCCATTTGTGGGTGGGGCTCAGTTTGAATTTTTGGTGGGTGTGTTATAAGGGGTGGTTGTGAGGTTGCCCCTCTGTTTGCCTGTTTGGATGTGTCCAGGTCAGTCCTTTTCATTTTTTGTGCAGTGTAGACGTGTGTTGTGCGAGTCAAATAGACCCCCCTTGTGCTGTTTTACAGTGTACGTGGTTCAGTACGGTACAGGGGTACGAGTCGTACAGCCACACACCCCCATGGTAGTGGATGTGAGGTGCGTACACGGACATCGCTATGTACGGTGCGTACACCCCATTGCTTCTGTACGGTGCGGGTGCGTAGACCGCCATCGCGTATGTACGGTGCGTACCCGCAACATCGCGTACTCACAACACCCCCGTACATATGCGATATTGGGGGTACGCACCGTACATTCACAATGGGGGTACGGTGCATACATACGCGCTGGGGGTATGCACCCTACATATACGCGATGAGGGTACGCACCGTACATTCGCACTGGGGGTACGGTGCGTACCTACGCGCTGGGGGTACGGTGCGTAACTACGGGGGGGTACGGTGCATACCTACACGCTGGGGGTACAGTGCGTACCTACGTGCTGGGGGTACGCACCGTACATTCGCACGGGGGTATGGTGCGTACCTACGCGCTGGGGGTACGGTGCGTACCTACGCACTGGGGGTACGCACCATACATTCGCACTGGGGGTACGGTGCGTACCTAAGCTCTGGGGGTACGGTGCATACCTACGGGCTGGGGGTACGCACCATACATTCGCGCTGGGGGTACGGTGCGTACAAACTTCGCTTCATAGCGGGCAAAGTTATTCCCCGTGTACGGGACGCTTTCCGTACGAATCGTAAATTGTAACGCCGGTCCAGATCGTACTAGTACGGTTGGACTTCAATTTTATGATTTGTACGGAGAAATGTCCGGGTCCGTCTCGTACTAATTTTCCAGCTACGATTCGTACGGATCGGGCCGATCCGTATGTACTTTTTCCCGTACGGATCGTACTTCACGGGTCGGACGTGACTTGTACGATTCGTACGGAACAAAATACGGATACGAGTCATACGGGAAAAAAAAATACAGTATCGGAATCGACCCCATAGTTGTTTTAAATATCGTTTTTTTTTTAAAGTCTTAAAAATAATATAAAATTAATCAAATAATAAATATAATTAATAAAAACATAGTTAGAATTATTTTAAAAAGTTAAAAATAATAAATAATAAATATAATATAAAAAATATTAAACATACATATTTAAAAAATATATAAATATATTAACTTAATATTAATAAATAAATATTGTATCTAATTATAAAATCTTTGAAGCATAATAAAAATTATAAATAAATAAATATATATATACATAAACCTGTAATATAAATATAAAAATAAAATAATTCTATTTAAAAAAAATATTAACATTAATATTTATTTGTCAAAAAATATTTTACACTACATTAACTATTACAGTAGGGAAAAAGTTTAATAGCGTAGGGGATAAAATTACTATTTCCACTCCAGAGAGAGCAACTGTAGGGAAAGTGTTGGATAGCGGAGGGGAATAATTTACTATTCCCACTCCACAGAGTGCAACAGTAGGTAAATTGTTGGATAGCGGGAGGGTAAAAATGACTATTCCCACTCCAGTGAGTGCACCAGTAGGGAAAGTGTTGGATAGTGGGTGGGTAAAAATTACTTTTCCCACTCCAGTGAGTGCAACAGTAGGGAAAGTGTTGGCTAGCAGAGAGGTATAAATTAATATTCCCACTCCAACAAGTGTAACAGTAGGGAAAGTGTTGGATAGTGGAGGGTTAACATTTATTATTCCTACTCCAGTGAGTGCAACAGTAGGGAAAGTGTTGGATAGCGGGTGGGTAAAAATTACTATTCCCACTCCAGTGAGTGCAACAGTAGGGAAAGTGTTGGATAGCAGGTGGATTAAAATTACTATTCCCACTCCAACGAGTGCAACAGTAGGGAAAGTATTGGATAGTGGGGGGGGGGAATTATTATTCCCACTCCAGTGAGTGCAACAGTAGGGAAAGTATTGGATAGCAGGTGGGTAAAAATTACTATTCCAACTCCAACGAGTGCAACAGTAGGGAAAGTGTTGGATAGCGGGTGGGAATAGTTAACTATTCCCACTCCACCAAGTGTAACAGAAGGGAAAGTGTTGGATATTGTAGGCGAATAATTTACTATTCCCACTCCAGCAAATGCAACAGTAGGGAAAGTGTTGGATAGCAGAGGGGAATAATTTAGTATTCCCACTCCTGCAAACTAATTAACATCAATTAAGAAATAATTAATTGGTCAAAAATAATTTACCTCCCACCATATTCCCCTATAAACAACACCACCAGTATTGTAAAATACTACACAATTAACAAAATTAATTAACAATACTTAATTAATTAATTAACAATTAACAAGCAATTTAAAAACATCAAAGATAAATTAACACTATAAAATAACTTTAAATAAATATTATATAAAAAAATAATAAAAATTTTATTAAAATGAAATTACTTCCCACCCTACTCCCCTATCAACCCACAAACCACTCCTAAAAAAATTACACTATTAACATATTTACCAATTAATTATTATTAATTAATATCCAATTCATAACTAATTAATAGCCTTTTTAACAATTAACAATGTAAAATATTAACAACATAC
This sequence comes from Triturus cristatus, assembly GCF_964204655.1. Lineage (NCBI taxonomy): Eukaryota > Metazoa > Chordata > Amphibia > Caudata > Salamandridae > Triturus > Triturus cristatus. The sequence continues at coordinate 1,670,085,475 of NC_140589.1, read as the reverse complement.
TTAATAATTAATACAATTATTAATTAATTAACTATACCTAAATTACTTCCACCCTACTCCCCTATATAATCACAACCCACTGCCCCAAAAATTACACAATTAACATATTTACGAATGTATTATTAATTATTAATAACCACATACAAATGAATTCATGACACATTAATTAACACAATTAACAATATAAATTATTAAATAAAAAATATTAATTAACAACATTATTAATAAATGAATTTCAATTAAATTGCTTCCCACCCTATTCCCCTATAAACCCACAACCCGAAACGGAACTAAAACACTTTTTTTTTAAATTAATAACATCTAAAAAGAAATATATATATATATATTATAATTAAATGACTTCCCACCCTATTCCCCTATAAACCCACAACCCACTAAAGAACTAAAATATGCATAAATTAACATAAAATGAATTACTTGTAAAAAATTCAAACATACATTAAAAAAATAAGCTATACTTTTAACACATATACTAACATACAGAACACCCAAAAAAAATCGATATTATAAACAATAATATTTTTACTTACGATATTACCAACTTCGATATTAAGTAAAACGATATTTCTTACCTGTATGTCGATATTCTTGTTGACGATATTCTTGCAGGTCGATATTCTGTCATACCGAAATTTAAACATCGATATTATGGCATATCGATATTTAAAACTCGATATTATGACTGCATACCCATGCCACCATACTCCTCAGAAGCAGGCCTCATCACTCGGCCTGAACTCTTTCAACATATATATGACTCCGCTGGCAGACATCATCTGAGCTCACAACATTAACCTCACCTCACCTAGTAGAAGACACACAAGTGATTCTGTGCCTCACGGACAACACACCCAGCACCGGGAACACGTTCCCCACATGCATAACCGAAGTAGCCACCTGGGTGAAGTCCATCTACCACAAACTGAATACGGACAAGACCAAAGTAGGTATTTTAGGGAAGGTCACCTTGCCATGGGACTCCACCTGGTGGCCAACAGATTTTGGACCCGCTTCCCCTCCCAGCGCGTAATCTAGAAACCTCTAAATCATTATAGATATTAAACTGCAAATGTCTACTTATGTTAACACAGTTACATTGTCCTGTTTTCACCCCATGAAAATGCTCAAGAAGATGTTCAAGTTGCTACAAAAGAACAGGAAAACAGTCACCCACACCCTCGTCACCAACAGACTGGACTAGGGAAACACCCTATACGCAGGTATAACTAACCAACTCACAAAAAGACTCCAGACCGTCAGGACTGCAGCATCCAGGCTAGTCTTCAATTTTCCACATCGGGCACACATCAAAATTCACCTAAGAGAACTCCACTGGTTCCCTCTACACAAGTGTGCACATTTTGAACTTCTCACCCACATGTACACAGCACTTTACCACACAGGCCCTGCCTACTTGAAAAGCCAGATGCAAATCCATTACCCCTCCAGGTACCATCATTCTGCCACAATCACACTAGCTTACACCCCACCCATTCACAAAACCAGATCTGAAGTTTGTGCCTTTCAATACATTTCCCCAACAGTCTGGAACAGCCTCCCACAACACATCAGAGCCTCCTCTTCCCTTCTTGAACTCCGCAAAAAGCTGAAGACCTAGCTCTTTAAGTAAACGTTCCCGAGTCCAGCATCACAAACCTGCCACAGCACCAGGATACTGTTGTGGGCTTCAGGAATATGTATTAGTCTTTTCTTCCTTTCATTTATGGAATTCTGCAATCGTGGAAGAATGTGGTAAGCCTTTGTGTAGTGGGTGAATATTCTAGGTCTGTCAGTAGGAGATGGGATCAGAGAGAGAAAGAGAAAGAGATAGAGACTGTTGGTGGTGGTACATCGTGATCCAATAAAGCTCCTTGAATATTCCTGGATCATATTTACCACTAGCGACGAGAGGTTGATTGGGGACAAGCAGATCACCACCTGGTACCCCTGCTACCCAAAAGTATTTGTCACCATACATGGACTGGTGAAGTTTCACTGGGGAAACTACCATGTGAAAGGTATTGTATGTTGTATGCTGCAATTCTTATCTTACTTTCGTATCTTAGATCCCTTTAAGGAATACTGAGCATGAATTACTGAGGCCCCTTGCACTGGTTCTTGTGTGCGTTCAAGATGTGCTTGAGCTTATCTGTTGTCTGCTGCACACAAGCTCTGGTGCGCATTGGGAATCCGCTCAAACCTAGTCTGTTGCAAGCTTTCTTCTCTATGACGTCTTTGTTTTGATGGTGTGCAAATACAATAAGTGAATAACTTGATGCACAAATCTGTAGGTTAAAGAAATTTTTCGTTTGCTTTGTGCTCTATCGCCACATTCTTTAGGGAAGCCTTCCTTGTGGATATGATACTTGGTTCACACTTTTACACACTAGTGGTGATTTGTATTATTCTTTTCCTTTTGTAGATTGGTGCTCTGAAAATGTTTTTTAACAATCTGTCCTGATGTTGGCCCTTTTCAATTTAACCAATACGAATAAAACGTTGACTTAATTCATAATAATATGGATAGTACTAATTGCTAGAAGACGTTTCTTCAGATTTGAAAATACTTTTTTCAGTTTATTGACAATATCCTATTTTTGATGTTCTCTAACTGTAGCCTATTACTCAGAATGTGTTGTTACCTTTGACTACACCTAAACTTCACCTGCATAAACAAGGATATGCAGTTCCTAAAGGGGCAGGGGGTGGGGTGGGAGGAAAAGGAGGGGTGTTGTGGGTAGGTACAAAGTGTTCCCAAGGGAAAGTGGAGGTAAAGGTGGAAAAGTTCCAATTAGGAGCAAGAGCCCTCACACACTCCAAGGGGTGTCAGGCTTCATCATCAGGCAGCTCCTTGTTGGGCCATTGCTGCACTGCCCAACGGGCCCCGCTAGGGGGCTCTTTGTTGGAGATCTTCTCTTTTTTTGCCAACGTATAGTTGAAAAGTAATAGTGGGGCATATGTGTAATGAGTAGAGATGGAAAACAGTGTGTGTGAGTTAAAAATAGCTATTGGAATCCCACAGATTATATTTATTTGCTGGGTTCCTATGCTATGATTAAAAGCAGGTGACTAAAGAATTGTGGCTGAAGAGGTGAAATTATACCCTCTTGTGCTCAGGATTATGTGTGCTGTGTGAAAGGGGTCAACATGTTTCATGCCTTCTCTCATCCATAGGATCTTAGCATTTTATCAGGACAGGAAGATTCTTATCTACTCTAATGGGGACGGTGTAGGTCTAAGTGTGAAAGGTCCCGTCCCCAACAGTCTGGACTTGTATAGTAGTCCTATGTGAAAATGAAGGAGTTAAATGTAAGTGTACCTATAACTATGAAGAAAGAGAAATGTAGGCTTGGAGTGAAATCAGTGACATACTTGGGTCATATGATTTCGGATGAAGGAATTCAACCAAAGTTTGAGTTGGCTAACAGCATAGTGAAAGCTTCAACACTGGTGGATAAGGATCAAGTCTGGTCTTTCCTTGGCCAGGCTGAGTATTATTAAAAGTTCATCAAAGGATTTGCCAGTGTTGTTGAACCAATCTGTCAGGATTCCTGCCACAGCTCACCTCTCTTGAGTATCACACAGTACCGGCATGACTCATGTCATTCCTCCCAACACTTGTGAATGAACAAACGTCTTGCACCCTGACTTTTGACCACACACAAGCTGTTAGTAATAGCTAGCTGCAGCTGGTGTTCCCCGATTTGTTTGAAAAGGCTTAATAGCTTTTACAGATGTTTTACCATGCATATGCAAGGTCAGGTTTCAGGCGCCATGGAAAAATTCAGAAAATACACCATAATAAGTATCAAGGAACAGGCATAGAGGACCTCAAAGTGAACCTTCAGGAAGACAACCCTCATCAAATTATTCATCTGCACCTTTTCCTTGCTATAAGCAATTAGAACGCAGAGAGGATTGTTTCATCTTGTGGTGTTAGATCCAAAGTGATCAACTTGGCACAAGCGGGGTACCTTGGAAGAAATGTCACCATGGCTAGAGTGAGGGAAAGGTATTGGTAGCCAGCTCTGGATCATCATGTAGATGAGGTGGTAAAAGATTATTTCATGTGCGCTACTAATGACAAATCACAGGTCACACACTAGACTCCCCTTTCACCTGTGGAGATTCCTGAAGAACCCTGGATGAAGCTGGGACTAGATATTGTAAATCCTTTGGAACTATTACCTTTTAAGGAGAGATGTTGATATTGTTGGTAGATTATGCTTCTAATTGGGTATCAACTAGAAGTGTGAATATGGTGTGTACTAGAACTGTCTCAGATTTCCTTAAAGATAAAATCGCTTGTGTGGGTGTGCCAAAATATTTAGTGACTGATAATGGAGTGCAATTTAAGTCACAAGAAACACAGTGTTTCCTGAAGGATGTGGGCACTGTCCACCTAAAAACAGCTCTCTATGCACGACAAGTTAATGGTCTTGTGGAATGCATGAATAGAGTGGTTAAATCATGTGTGCAGAGGGCTGTAGAGTTCAAGATTCCGCTCAAGGAAGTGCTTCGAGAGACATGGTAGGCACTTCGCACAACTCCAAAATCTATAATGTTAAAATCACCTTTTGAATTGTTGAAAGCAAGGAAAGCAAATTTCAAACTGAACCCTGTGAAGATACAGTGTGAGAAACATGTGAGTGGAAGTGACATTGTGATGAGGAACCGGTATGGGAGGTACCAACAGAGGTACAAAGATAGGTATGTTAAGAAACATTCTGTCAAGTACAAGAAGTGGAATGTGAGAGATCTGGTTTAGGCACAGAAACTTCTCTGGGAAAATAAATATTTAACTCAATTTATGGATCTTTTCACAATTGAATTGATTAGGAAGAATGTGGTCACTGTTCAAAGAGGTGACACCTGGGGCATGTCAAGGTTGGTTGAATGTGCTGACATAATGCCAAACCTAGGGGCCTATTAGGATGGCGGTCGCACTTTCGCCTGCCCGCCACCCTAGCGGTGCTGAGGGCGACCTCCAGTGGTGCGGCAGTCCCGCACCGGCAATTAGGATGCGACCGCCACCATGGCGGTCGCATCCTGAATATTTAACATTGTGGCGGGTGGTGCAGTATTCAGCACCTGCCACAATGTTAAAAGGGCATGTTGTGCATTTGCATGCACAACGTGACAGGCACCGCGTGGTGCCTGCCACCCAGTGCATGCAAATGTCAGGGGATACCATGGATACCCCCAAGTGCAGCCACTCGCCCCCCCACCCAACCCCCTAGGTGCCCGCAACGGGCCCCCAAAGGCATTCTCTGCATGCCTTTCCATGGCGGAGTCTACGCGATGGAAAGGCATGAGACCGCCATCATCGTAATATGGATGGCGGTGCCCGGAAGGCACTACCACCATATTGCATGTCTTTTCCACACGGTAGGCAATCGGGCGGATTGCCTACCGGCGGAAAACTGGCGGACGGTCTCTCTGTCCACCTGGGTCCCCACCGCCATCGTTATATGGCAGGGGGGGAAATGTTAGGCGGGCGGACAGGAATGGCTGGCGGATCGCCACTGCCATACAGGCTGTTCTGTTTTTGCTTTATTTAGTGGGCGGACGTGTTGTGGGCTTCAGGAATTTGTTTTGGTCTTTTTTCTTCTTTTCATGTATGGAATTGTGCACTCAAGGTAGAATGTGGTCAGCCTTCATGTAATGCTTAAATATTCAAGGACTAGCAGTAGGAGCTGGGATCAGAGAGAGAGACTGTTGGTGGGGGTCCATCGTGAACCAATAAATCTCCTTGAATATTCCTCCAGCGTCTGGATCATATTTAACAGATACCCTCACGGGTGATAGGATAGCATCCATGAAAACACAGGTAGCGTAACATGGCACACACTCTAACTTCCCTCGATTGCTGCTTTGATTAAACTCGTTTCCACCCTTACACCAAAAGTATTCTTGTCCACAAGGCTCCCCCTGGGTACTTTTTCAACGACTCTCCCCCTTGCCCCCAAGCCCTGAGTCTTGTCCACCATCACCTTAAGTCCCTGGCAGCATCTTCAATGCCAGTTGGCATCCACATGATACACTGTCCTGTCGAGTGTCAGGAATCTCAAGCGGAAGCGGGCGGTGTTGACATGTCAGCAGTGAAACACGCCGTGTGTGCCGTGCTGCGCGCCAAGGCCTGTAGGCTGATTGTGGCGAAACATGATTATAACGTCCACAACTACAAAAACACAGCCCGCATGCATGTACACAAAGCCTGGGCTGTGAAGACGGCCGCCTTGGCAAGCTGCATTTAGAATCGCAAAAGGAAAAATAAATAGCTCCTTTGCGAGGGGGGTGTGGCTGTTGGTGGATAAATACCTGCCTGCGAGAGCATGGGGTCTGCCTAATTTTCCAAGACCTTCAGAAACCTTTAATTATTTCATGTCTAAAGAATCCCACTCAGCCGCCATTTCAGGTCTGAGATTTCGCCGTTCATTCACTACTGTCCATTCAGTTAAGCGACCCTGTTTTCTTTTTTCTTTTTTTTTTAAACTGTGTTAGTTTGCCAAATCTCTTTCTATGGCTTGTTGGCTGAAGCCAGAACGAGCAGGAGCAAACACCGAGCGGAGGGCCCTTTTCCAAGCACAACACTCGAGGTCTCGCCCGAGACCGCGGCCTTCCTTCTGGGTCCTTACAAAGAATGTGTCTTCAGCTCTGCTTGGCTCTGTGACCAGCAGTTGTGGGGTGTGTCTGCGGTTTCTCTCCCCCACAGTACTTCTATTGTTCAAAAACTGCAGCCAATTTATGGAGAGAGGCGGAATGTTTATGTAACTCACTTTGCTTGAGACAAGAAGTGAAAAAACAGGGCTCTGGTGGAAGGCGGCCAGTCAAAACATGACTCTCTGGCTTTCTGGACACAGATGTTGGCGGGGGAGGGAAAGCGCTGACTTCATTCGAAGCCAAGGCGCACTTCCATTTTTAGAAGATGCTTTTTTCAATTAGACGGGTCAAGCGAGCGGAGTTATTCGTCCACGTGCTTTCTGGCGGCCTAGAAGGAATAGCACAAACTCATATTTGTATTTATAACCGAGCTCAGTTGAAAGCCGGCTTGTAATGGGTTTGCGTAAATGTCTACCAAGAGGCACATACATAATACTGTAAAAAAAAAAAAAAAAAGTCGCGCCAAGTTTTGGACTTCCAGCCAGCGCTATTAGTAACTGCAGATGTTGAGTTTGAGGGTGTGGGCAGACATGTGCTCTGCGCTCTTGGAAGCATGCGCTTTCTGCCAAGATTTGGACTTTATAACATGTTCTCATTTAAGATGGAAATAAAGGGGAAACATTCCACGCGCGGGCGCGGGCGCGCGCGCACGCACTTACGCGCGCACACACACCTTCAAAGTGTTCCTTAAAAGAAAGCGCTAAACTTTGCTAGAATGCCATTTTCTGGCCACCCCACCGAGAAAAACAAATCCTAAAAGTAGGGCCCACGCCCAGATAACCACAGGGCAGTGGTCAGCAGCTATTTGCGTGCGTTAGAGCTGGCCAGTGGGCCAGTGAGAACATTTTTCAGAATATTTGCATTTACAAGCTTGGCCCAAGGCACTGTGTCAAGAACTCGGTCTTCCTTGGCTCGGAGTGCAGACACTTACACATGTGTGCAATGTTCTCGATGAAACTCTGCCCGGAAATATGAGGATAGGGCGCAGGCGAAGGCCTCTGCCGGGACATCCTCTCCCCAAAGGGTTGTGGTTTGTGGTCCTTCCATGTCATCTGGCCTGGGCGATAGATAGCTTGAAAGGTTCATTCACTCTCTTCTGATTTTGCTGTATTACGCCTTCGATTTATCCCTGTTGCCTGCTTTCCTGGCCTCAGTGATGTATACCCAAGGACTAGTGTCAGACCAGGCACTAGTGGTACTTGCTCCTGTTTCTACTCTATTGCCTACCCGCAAAAAGAGGAAATGTGAGTGTTCTGTACGGACAGAAACAACACAGGAAAAACGCAAGGTTTCTTAAAATTGCCCTCACCCACTAGTAGTGGCATGCTTCATCACCGGGCTGCTACAACATCCCTGGGCAGACCAACGCCTGGGATGGAGCAAAGGGATTGGGGGAGACACTACAAACAAACACTATGGGATCCACGCAGCAAAGCAAAAGGACAGAGAATAAAACTCTCAGAGATGCCCTAAGCTATCTTTATTCATGGACTCCCAGAAAGGGTTTAGAGGAAGGTTACAAATGGGGACGACCCAGAGGGTAATTAGTGCCTCTTCACCCCTCCTTACTGCTCATATTGTCATACTCTACTCTCTTGTCTAGCAGGAGAGGTCACTCTGGATCTCACTGGTGGTGAATGTTTCTACAAACCACAGGGCAATGTGTAATAAGGCTCCAGAGTGAGCTTCAAAGCCCACACCACTGTGCACAAGCCTGTACGCCATCCCTCTCCACATTTACTAATGCCTAAATACTCCTAGCCTACTAGGCCTCTAGGCCCAGCCAACTAATTCCTGTTAACTGTGCCAAGAACGACTACATTTGGAGACAAGTCCTTTTCTATTGAGGCAGCAAAATTATGGAACTTCTTTCCAGCCATCCTTCATACAGAATCCAAAATAGCAAAGGTCATGAAAGCCATTCACTGTGCAGCTTTTTAATCAGTAAAACAAGTATTCTTCTCAACACAAAGAAGCTTAGCATATATGTGCACTACAAATAAATAAACATTTAAAACAAAACAAGTGCAAATAATCTTTGCTCATGTTAGTCTCTTATTTTACAAGTAGGTGAGAACAAGGTGTCAATTTCAATTCAACTGTGAGAAAATTGCATTTGTGCCAGTGTTTTTCTTTCCACCACAACTTAAACCTATGTTTATTGTCTTGCATTATACTGTGTTACATTGTATTATTTTTGTAGTGCATTTATAATTCAGGTGTGGCCGAAAAGTTGACTGAATGGACTTCAGATTTTTTTACTTTCTCTTTCTTATAACTATCTGCTTTCTTTTGATATTCTTGTAGCCTAAACTACACAGGATCCTGGTGCACTTTTGGTCATTCGTTTCTAAGATGGGCATTTAGACACGTGGACTTCTGAAAGAAACAGGACACAAGTGCAGTTTACCTCTGGATTTAAGCTAGTATTCTCTTCTGGTCTGTGAAAGCAACTAACACTATCGGCCAGATTCATCAAGGAATTGCAACCGTGGAGTGTTACAGAATGGAATGCAAACTGGCACAATGTCTTGAATTATGATTTACTTTCCAACGCAAATCATGATTTGCACTGAAAAGTAACCCTAAAGTTACCCAAAGTAGTGCTTTGTGCTACTTTGCGTCAAAGGGCGCTGCCCATAGATTGCACATGGGCATTTCCATGCACTCAACCATGGAGATGCAAAGCCATGTCTGCTAAAAAAAAGGTATACAGGTTTTTGTGCCAAAAATGTACACCCCCTCAAGTCAGTCGTAACATTTGAGAAAAGGTTTCTATACTCGGAGCTTCTCTAACTTTTTCTGTGTGATGTACCGCACAACACAAATGAACAAAGTTAGAAAAAGTTTAAACAAGTCTTAGCATAGTACCCTGTACTGGAAGAGTATCTGTCCTGTAAAAAAATGATGTTAGGCATCACGCAGACACCCATGCACTAGGGTACAAGGATGAGTGCATGGTTCACGGCAGTCTAAAGTGCTCCATTGCAGGGGATTTAGCAGCAGCGCCAACTCTTTGTAGACAGTGCACTGTCTGGCTGTCTCCCTTTACTGTAGTGGCTGCGCTGCGTCATTTCTAAGCACATCCGACTGTACTGATGGTCACGCGGTAAGTACCTCCACAGTCCTGTGAGCTAGCACGCTCACAATGGGCGCCCTTACTGTTAGCGCACATTTTGTTCCTCCTTCGTTTAAGATGCTTTGGGGCATATTATCAAGCCCATTTCCGCTGCTTTTGCGGCCGTTTTTGGCCGAAAAGCGGTGATAATTCCATCGCAGTATTAGCGTGTGTTTCCTTGTCTTAGCACCCGTTCCAGTTACGCCGTGCCACGCATCGCTAATGAGATGCAAAGAGGGCGTTCCCGGGCAACACAACAGGGAAAAACTCGCAAACCGCACATTGCGGTATTAACAAGCCCATGCCCTAACACCCATAGCGAGATTGAAACCCGCGCTAACTGCGATTATCGATGTAAGCTAACGTCTGATAAATTTCAGACTTAGCTATATGTGTAAAGGGGGTTGGATTGTCAGGTTATGACCACCATGGGCTGTCAACTAGGAATTCCTCATCGCTGCAGGAATATCACTGTTTTTCCAGCGATATTCCCGCATTTCGCTGACTATCGCTGGATGATGAGCGTTGTTAATAACGCACTAACCGGGCGATATAAACCGGCGATAATTAAAATTGCGCTGAGCGTGCATAGCGATATTTATCGCATTTTCTTGTTAATATGCCCCTCTGAGCGCAAATACCTCCCGTTACTTTGCACCCATCTTTAATTAATTGTCGGTAGCTGAGAGCCGCTGCACTTTGTAAAAGGCACATATAACATCTGCACAAATCTATCGAGGGCCACCTTTTGACCTGCATTAATGACCTGCATTAAGGGAGACATTTATCTGAATTTGGGGTTCAGCCCTCCAGCACCAAGAATCGGTTAAGTCCGTTGTGAGCGCTATATGAAATGTTCACACTCACCGACTCAGTAAGGGGCATATTATCAAGACAGGCGATAAAATTATCGCCACTTTGGCGGCAGAAAACTGCCACTAAAACGGCGATATTGGGCTTGATAATATGCTCTATGGAGTTCCAATTGAAGCCCATGTTAGATGTGCAGGACATCTAACCTATCTAATCTAATCTATCGCCTGTCTTGATAATATGCCCCCAAATTCTTTAGATGTTACCTAACTTACTATTGGATGAGCCATGTGTAATATCGTGAAAGCTAACACCAGTCCACAGGGGCAAGATGTGTAAGTGCAAGAGGTGTACGTACGATGTATAACTCGACTGCCTCGCTTGCTCTGTGTATATTGGGAATATTGCTGCGGGGCTGCAGAGGTAACATAAGAAGTGCGTGCTGTATGCATGGTCTTTGACTGACGCCACGCCTGCTTGTGTTGCCTCGAATTGGCGCACTGCACTTGGTTTCTGATTTCTGAAGTCCCTTGAGTCATGTTTGTCAGACTAACAACACACCGAAGACAATAGTCGCAACATGAACAAGGCCAGCTAACCTGAGACATTCCCTTTGTGCAACCCCAGCTCTCAGCACCTCCACTCGGGTCACGCCCAGTGGAACGAATGTGTTACGCGAAGGAAAACACCCGGGCCCTGTAATTACTGGCACCAGAGTACACCTCATGCAATTCATTATCGCGAGCAAGAACTCACACGCAGACACGCCCTCGCACATTGTCAAAGCAAGGTGCGTGTGTGGGCAGAGAGCTTCCCTCCGAGGAAGTGTCAGCAGGGCCGGGCCTCCCCGAATTCCCAGACCCAGTACATCCGTGTTTGTCCGCACCCTGCGCATTCCCCCGACGCTCGCTTCCAGTCTTTGCTTCAATTACAAGGCGTGGGCGTTTCTCGGGGCCAGAGGCAGGTGATTCCCCAGACGTGAATGCTGTTTGCACTTCGCCTACCTTGGTGCTCTTCACTGGTTGAGTACTCTAAGCTCCCGTTGTGCACACACTGCAAAGCTTTATGGCAAACACTCCTTTCAGCTGTAACCCAACAGCAAACAATGCTCCTGCACTGCCTCTTGTAACAGCATTGATCTGAAAGCCATGCCTACAAGATGGCTACAAAGCTGCAGAATCAGAAAAGCAAACAGCATTGCAAGCAGAGGGATGTGGTTTGTGACTGTGTAAGGTAGCTGTTGTAGAAAGCTCAATGGAACACCATCCCAAACCCAGCTTAGCTTCCTGTAAAATGATGGTGGATGGGAGATCACACGGTGTATCTGAGTTACTTCTAAGTTCACCCTGACACATGATGTGCTGTCTTCCAGAGCCCTCTCTGGCAGGAAACAGGATAGGAAAAGCATGCAGGGGCTTGAAGCATTGTCTGGAGGACGAGGATGTGGAAGCTTCGACGGGCACCATCACTAGACCACCAACCTTTCAGGAATATGTGCCCACTCAATTCTTGAGTTCCACCCTCACTTGCTGGGTTAAGCTCTTTCCAGGTTAGGAGGAGTAAAGCCCTATTTAAACTCCTTGGGACATGAGTTCAGGGTCTGGCAATGAGTTGCATGGTTGCATTGGCTTTTCCGATAACTGTTGTTTCCTCCTTTTCTGTTCTCTTGGTTCCTACGTGACTCCCCTCCTTAATATTGCGCTCTTCAATATCTGCCTGTGAAACTCTGTTTCTTGCACAGTCTTATCTTTGTATGTCCAGCAGTGTCAAGGGGCTTTAGCCAGATACCTGATCACCATTGCATTGCATTAGCAAATAGAACAGATGATGGACGGAATACTTAACAATATAAACACTCACCCCCAGTCACAGATCTGGATTTAATTCATTGTTTTTTTGCTCACCACGCCACCCCAGTTTGGACCCAGCCATATGCAAATCAGTCTTGACCCGGCTCCTCAAGGGAACAGTCCAGCCCGAACTGCCAGGCCAAGTTCTCCCTGGACCGGAAACAAGCATCCTAGGACCGGTTGTGGGGTATCACCCATCATCAGCCAGGCTTGTTTGAATCCAGTGGCATAGTGAGCACAGGACCCACATCTGGGCATACCGTGCCTGCTCAGAGTGACAAAAGCTAAAAGAAGAAATGATGGACAGAATGCTCAACAATGCTAACAGTCACCCCCAGTCACAGATCTGGGTTTAATCCATTGTCATTTTGTTCACTTCGCCACCTCAGTTTGGCCCCAGCCATATGCAAATCAGTCTTGACCTGCTCCTCATGGGAACAGTCCAGCCCGATCTGCCAGCCAGGTCCTCCCTGGACCAGAAGCAAGCATCCAGGAACCGGTTTCGGAGTATCACACTTCATTAGCCAGGCTGGCGTGAATCCAGTGGCACAGTGAGCACTCAATGCTTGTTTTAGGTCCATGGAGGACCTGGTCTGGCAGTTTGGGCTGACTGTTTTCATGAGGAGCAGGGTCAAGACTCATTTGCATATGGCTGGGTCCAAACCTGGGGTCCAAACCTGGGTGGCATAGTGAGCAAAAGAAGGATGGATTTAATCCAGATCTCTTGACTGAGGGTGAATGCTTGGAAAGTTTCGGCACTCCGTACATCATCTTGTTATGATTGCATTGCATTATGCACTGCTGAAATAGGCACGCCTTGGTTGAGTTGCTAGCTGTATTTTATATCCAACTGGTATCTATACTGACCTTCTGCACTGTGTGTTTCAGCTGGTCAGATCGTCCCAATATTCATACCATTTAGGCAGTGATGCTGTCTCTTGAAACAGACAAAGTCTCGGAGAGTGAGCTACAGCTAAGGTGCTCCTCGTAAGCTCTGGCCCCATTACCCTCCTTGTTGTGGATATCGCTGCACCTCCAAACTAAAATCCCAGCCATACACACCCCCCAGGCCTCTGTGGCCTTCAAGTCACCTTCTTCTGTTCACTGCCACCTAAAAATATTTGGTCACCAGTGACAGACATTTCTCAGTATAAACCTCCTCTTTTGGAGCCGCCTTTTCTGCAGCAGATGTCTCTTACCATCTATCTGCTTCTGAAAGACCCTCAAAAACCCCTCTTCTCTGCTGTACTGAGCACATTAGCCACCCTGCCTCCGTCACCCCTGCTGTGCAGCGAATAGACCCATTAGCAATTTGCAAACTAGCTGCAGGAATCGGAGCCAAATGGCTTCAAACTTGGTGTCTCCCAGCGCCCTGTGGCAATGCCACGGGCCATTGATTCATGTCCTGACCTGCAACAGCTCTTCTTCGCATCCATCGAGGAATCCGGCAATACAGACACCTTAAGACAATTACACAGGAAATGCTCACAATATAAACAACGTAAATAAGATCATCAACATTCTAATATAATGTATGTGTTGTGCTTAAACGAAGAGAAATACCTCCCTTACATTTCCAAACTATAAACAGTCTGGGCCAATCCAAGATAAACACCATATTCTGAGAGAGCCATATGTTGCAACTCCTTCAAGCAAAGTGGAGGAGATCTTGACTAATTAATGTAAATAATGGTCCGGTGACATTGTTTCGCACCATGTGGAGGGTAAGATATATTTCTGTTCCAAGCTAGAGTAGTGTTTACTACACACTAATTTCTACCAATTGTGTTCTCTTTCTTAGTACTTTAGCTGTGTTCTAAGTTTTTTCCACGAAGATGTAAGGCCTATAACAGTACCTTTACTGTCCTCGGGCCTGATTTAGAGTTTGAAAGACATCCTACTCCAAAGAATACGAAACAGTGATGAATTGAATGTTTGAATCAATCTCAGCCACTGGTAATTACTCGGGTCGCATCTCAATCCATCGTTATTTTGCACACCATGCCACCCCAGTTTAGACCCAGTCATATGCAAATCAATTTTGACCCTGTTGCAATAGGAACAGACCAGCTCAAACTGCCAGGCCAGGTTTTAGGCCTTGTCTCCATCCTGCAACTGCACCCAATCTCCACTGGTGGTCATCATTCATAGTGCACAGCTGTTAGCTGTACACATCGTGGGTTTACCACAGGGCCAGGCCAGGCACATAACCCTCCACAGGCAGCCAACCCCTGCTGAACACAGCTTTCAGCCTTCTGCAGCGGGGTTGACTGCAGGACATTGCCACTGACCAGCCTCTGCAACCAATCCGTGGGTGATTAGGCTGCCTAGCCCCTCTGCAAACACAACACGGAGTGCTGAAACTTTTCAACCACTCTGGGTTTAATCCATTGTTCATTAGCTCCCTATGCCATCCCAGTTGGACCCAGCCATATGAAAATCAGTCTTGACCCTGCAACTCATGGGAGCAGTCCAGCCTGAACTGCCAGATCAGGTCCTCCCTGGACCGGAAACAATCATCCTGAGGCCAGTTTCGGGGTATCAGTCAGGCTAGCTTGAATCCAGTGGCACAGTAAGCAAGGGACCCACATCGGGACATACCCTTGGCCACCTAGGGCACACATAACAAACACAACAAGATGATGGACGGAGTGATGAAACTTTTCAACCACTTACCTCCAGTCACGAGATTTGGGTTTAATCCATCGTTCTTTAGCTCACTAAGCCACCTCAGTTTGGACCCAGCCATATGCAAATCAGTCTTGACCCTGTTCCTCATGGGAACAATCCAGTCCGAACTGCCAGGCCAAGCCCCTCTGTTCATGCCCTCCAGCAGGGGGTTAGTCATTGGGCTTTGTAAGAAATTGGGTTACTGGTTGAAGGAGGCTTTATTTATTTTAGTAAAATTAGGGCTAAAAAGCAGAGAGTGCCAATTGTGGATATCTGGTTGCGCCAGAACGGGACAAAGTCGCAATTTCAGGCTGACCGCGATGGAGCGCAGGCTGGCTACAAGGACACGGTAAGGCCTGCTGAACAAATCACCTTAAATCCTGGTTTGCGGAGCATTACACGGGTCCACGTTTAAGAAGGGTCATGCAGCTGAAGTAATGTGTCAATTCTGAGATGCGATGAGGCTACATTCGAGGTCCTTCATCATCATAAAGGATCCTGTTGGCGAGAGCTTGAGATGCGAAGTCCAATGCAAAGGATGCGTTGCGCTGTCAGGCAATGCGTCGCTTCCGAGCAGCTGAAATGCAGAGTCCGATGTCATCATCAAGGCTGCCATTGAGAAGGGATGCAAGGGCCTGAACCAAGGATGCTTCGCGCAGTGCTTGTTCCGATGAGGCGATGGGCTGCGATGCAGGTTTTTGTAACGGTTACAATACACAAAGCAGTGGCAATACAGCTGTTCTGCTTGGGTTTGCGGCACACAGGAGAGGAGATGTGTTGGGTCCACTGAATCCACAGAGGCTGGCAAAGCACCATAGGCCCACTTGCAAGGGTCCAGGACTGGGAAGGCACCACTTTACAGGGTAAACTCACCAATGGTAGAGTGGGTTCAAGGTTGTTGGAGCCTTCTGTCCCTGAGGCTCTAGTCAGGAGGCAAGCCAACTAGCCCTTGGAGTCACTTTGGCTTTGTGGGTTCAACTGATGCTAGTCCAGTCCTTTTTACCCAGGCAGGAGGGCAGCAGGTCAGCACAGCAGGGCAACCGTTCTTCATAGCAGCAGTCCAGCAGAGTGGCATTCCTTTTAGCAGCACTGCAGTACTTTTAGCAGCACTGCCGTCCTTGCAAAGTATCCACAGGTCCAGAAGTGTACCGAAGAGGTAGTGCCTGAAGTCCAATATTTATACCAGGTACCTCCTTCGAAATGGGGGAATCTTCTAGAGGTTCACCAACTTACTAGGCACCGCCGCTCAGCTGGACCCACTCGCACACATACCAACCACATGCAAAAGCAGAGAAGGAGCCCATGCTTCTCATACATCACTCCACATTAGAGCCTTCTCATCACTTCTTGAATTCCGCAAGAAGCTGAAGACCAGGCTGTTCTAAGGCCCCTCGAGGACATTGCCAGACACCTGCTAAGCACCAGGATACCCTCACTTACAGTCACCGGTGATTTAGCACTATAAAAACCCTCGTAACATAAAATAAGAGCTATATTGAGTCCATGTTTAGGTGGAAACGTGTTAAATTGTTTTTTTTATGTTTGCGGCATATGCTTGCACCTACATTTTTTAAAGTAGCTATTACATCAGGTTGCCACAACCAGATCAATTAGCTTTGTCAATATTTGTTTATTATTATTGTTTAATTAGTTTACAATGACAACAATTTGAAACATATTACATCATTTTATTCCACCCAACTCTCATATTGAGATATAAAGTATTTGTTAGGGAGTGAGTTTTGGTCCAGGTAGTGAACCACAAGTAGTGAATTACAAGCGTGTTTAGATTTTGGTTTGGAATCATGAAAATCACTTTAACTGTGTTTTGAGTGAATTGTGTAGGGTTTTTCTAAAGGGATAGTTAAACTGTTTGTGCTACCTGAACCATAACATTTTTTAGTTGTATTGTTCTCAGGGACATCTTGAACTATAAAGCTATTGGCAGAGGTGCAGGGTTGATTACTCTAGTTATGGGATTGTTGAACATAGGGAGGGGCCCTGACACGTGAGAGACAAAGCCTCGAGTAGATCATGCATCGCTCTGGCCCTTAAAAAAGGGGTGCTCTCCCATAGGAGTGACGTGATATTTATTCAAAATGGCACCAGGTGAAAGAAGTTCGGCTTCCACCGTGCTCATGAAAGAACTGAATGCCTGTCACATGCTCTCAGACACTATTCATAAAAGACTATCATGGAAACTGAAAACATATCTCTGTGATCTTGTTTTTGTGAATTAAAAACATTGATGAAACTCCTGCATCATTCAATTAACTATGAAATGTTCAATTTACTTCATATCTTTAGTGTGATGGTCACTTTACATTAACCATAGGTTCTGATAACCACAGGGTGAAGTCTTTTCCATGCAAGCGGGCTATTTTTAACTCCTAATTGGTTTGGTTATTGTTACCAATGAAGTTTGCTATGAGGGATCATACCACAATTATTAGTCATTTTCAATTATAAGAACCCTTCACAAATATATTTCAACAGTGTACACACTAGTCATGTATCAGTTAATACTCTGTCAATTATGCTACCAATTCAATGGACTGCTATTATACCCATTACACTGATCATTTTGTGGCCTACTAACCTTAATTCCCTTGAGGTTTACCTTATTTTCTGTGGTTAGGAACAATACGTTAAATCCTCCTTACGTTCCTGCTAGAAGTTACATTCCACAGCATTTCCACAATATTCAAATCCATATAGATTCTAACTGCAAACAGATCCTTCCCAGGTAATCGTTTGAGAATTTACCTCTCCAACAAATCAAGCAAATATTTAGACTGTAGTTGTCTTAATACTGTTAATCACTTTTCGATTGGAAGTTTCTCAACCCTGTCAATGCAATATATTAATAGTGCTGCATTCTCATCTCTATATTGTCTCACCATGATAAACTTCATTCCAGCTCAGAATAGCTCTATGGTGTTCCATAACTTCTTTCTTCACAGAACAACTCGGTAGTCCCTATGTAATAATTCTGACACGTGCACTCTAGACTATAGACAACAAAATCAGAGTTACAATGGATTCATTTCTTGATCTTTATCACATTCTTTTGGTGAAGTACTCTCAATGCTTCTTATTTCTACCATGTAGACACGCCTTACATTTTGAACATTTATAGAAGCTACTTTCTTCTGTCATGTTTCTGATTTTACTGTTTGTAAGGACTGTAAATCAACTTTAAAGTACAGTACAGTACACATGCAAAGTTTGAAACGTTTGGAGAAAAGAAAACATTTATCTTGCTTTGTGTCTTATTCATTTAGCGATACACATGCAGTATTTAGGCCCTGACAGTGAAAATAAATGTGGCCTAAAAACATGTTATTTGGGACAGCAGTATAATAAACTCACATTCACCCAAGTGAATTGTCATGCACATTACATTTTACTTGCACACATTTAACCTCTTGCATCTTATATAGATCCTTTTTAAAAACAAATACACCTGTAGAAATGCCATGGTGTAGCCGTATACGTAGATGTGCAGAGATTAATATGTGATGTATTACCATTATTGATGGAGGAATCAGGAATGTAGTACGGTTTAAATATTTTGACATGGTTGAGAAACCTCCAATGGAAGGTGATCAATTAACAGTATTACTACAACTGGAGTCTAAATATTTACTTGATTTGGACAGCATAATTCTCAAAGGATTAAATATTGGGGAGGAACAGGTTACAGATAGAATCAAAATGGAATTGAATTGCGGAGATGCTGTGGAATGTTGCTTCCAACATAAAAGAAAGGAGCAGTGAATGTATTTAGGTTATCTAAGGATCATACTATGTCCTAGAAGGGTACTCCTCCAGTTCATAACTTATCTTATACTCACACACTCTGGTACAAAACAGTGTGTGTGGCGCTAGCCAATCAGAAGGTGTGTCATTAGTGCTGTATCTCAGTATAAATGGTGATGTCCTCCTCTCTCGCGTTCATGCAACACAGCGCAGCAACTTTGGTTGCTGTGTTGCGTGAAACATTTGTAGATTTGTACAATTGAGGAAGCTGTATCACAGTTTGTAGATATTATATAAGAAAGAAGGATGGAAGGGACTGACTATAACAGAAAGCTGGGTCGATGGAAAGAAATTACAAATATGAAAGTAGCAGCGGGGATGTTTAATCTAAAAACTTTTTTGCTAAAAAAAAAAGACAATAACAGCTGTATACCAAATTGATTATAATAAGTCAAAATAATCAGTCAATGATGTAGAGCCTCTGTTTTGTTGAAGGTAAGTTACATGGCGATGCTGTTACTCAGTTTCTAGGTATGGCTTACCAGGTGACCCCTTAATTATTGTGTAGCCAGAAAGATAGCCTCCTCTTCATTGGCTGCTTCAAGGGCTGCATCACAGATGCTGAAGGGGGATATTCCCTTACA
Source organism: Triturus cristatus (assembly GCF_964204655.1). NCBI lineage: Eukaryota > Metazoa > Chordata > Amphibia > Caudata > Salamandridae > Triturus > Triturus cristatus. Next base: position 1,670,065,934 of record NC_140589.1, on the reverse strand, counting down.
GTTTTTAAATCAGTGGAAGTATAACGAGCCGTGAAAGGTATGGTTCTCACAGTAAGCCTGGATTTAGGCAACTTCGTTTCAAGAATCTTGGGTAAAGCTGGAAGGCTAGCAATTGTGCAACAGTTATTGTCGGGGGCCTTGTTGAAGAATTTCACTTTTAGTAGAAGCGTGTATGTCAAAGGCTTATTTAAGTGCGACTGAGATGGTTGCTTCTTTAAAGAACTGGTTTGTCAAGTGAGTTATGTGCAGGGCCACTTGAATTATGTGATTCTGCAGTTGTATCATTTTCCACATAACTTCTTATTTACCGCACCTGCCACCCTCTGTGGGACAAATTGAAGTTTGTAGCATAAAATACAGCTCAAATGGATTAAACGTTACTCAAAATAAAATGGAACACTTTGGTTGCTGCACAGAGGCAAAGGTTAGTATGTCACCTTTAGTTGCTAATTTCTATATGTAGCTGTTAGATGGGTACTAATCATGTGAAACATTTGTCTAAGTAATGTTAGTGTGTGTCAAAATGACAAAAAACTGAAACAGTTCTGCCTGAGAATATGCTGCATTATGCTGCATAATTTGGTTAACAGTGCCATATAATTTGATCCTCTATTTCCATATAATTTCTAAGTCCCTTGTGATGAATGTGATCAAGAATATTGCAGTTGTAATGTCGTTGGGTAAGGAGCTGTAGTATAGACTTTGCGTTGTTTCTGTAATGAAGCTTCTATAGATCAATGTGAGAAAAAAGATGTTGTATTATGATGAGATTGTTTGGCATGTAGAAAGTAGCATCTGGGCGCTTAGAGGCGACTTGTTGGTTTCAGAGAAGATGGTTGGTGGTGTTTTGTGTTGAAGGTCGTGACCTCCTTCAAGTAGATTCATCCCTGTGACATTTTCGAGGGATTGTAAATGGATATTGAGCATCTGAAATTTTCTGATTATTGGAGTTGGCTTTGTTTGAAATTATACCCGATAGCTATAGGGTGTTGGTTTTGAGGATGTCTAGAGTAGTGGCGCTGTGCAGCAGTGCTCAGATTGAGTGAATCCGGGTGTCTCGGGATAGTGGACGTCCCTGTTTCCTGTAGGATAGGGTTTTACGTGTGTTAGGTATTGGTGTTGTCAGTCTTTAAAGAGTTGGAAAACAATTATTATACAAAGTGTAGTCAGGCCAATGGAAACCTTTGTCACTGAAACTTTTAATCGATATGTTCTTTTAAAAGAGTGTATTTAATTTATTATCAGTTTTATATAGCTTAAACCATATCTGAATACGAGATAGAGTGCATTCCATAAATTTAAGTTGCATTGACACATACTATTAAAAGTCATCCACGCTGATAAAGACAAAAGGTATTTGTCTATATAGAAAAAAAATCTTTAAAGCAGTCAATAGTCTACAGAGACATTATTGACTCCCAAAATTGCATTACAATTTTTTACTGTCTCTAAAAGATTGCAAGCAATTATATAGCTTTTATGCCTGGTCTATGTATGAAACCGGTCCTAGGATGCTTGTTTCCGGTCCAGGGAGGACCTGGCTTGGCAGTTCTGGACTGTTCCCATGAGGCACAGGGTTAAGACTGATTTGTTATGTTATGTTATGTTACAGCGTTCTTTTATAGCGCACGGCTACTCGAAAAGAGTGTCCCGGCGCTTTCCACCTGCATCTCAGAATAAAAATAACACAACACAGCAAAAAAATGAGAAAAAGAACTGAAACTGAAGCAATAAGAACAGCCTAAAGATTAAAAAGCCAGGTCTTCAGGCTCTTCCTGAACTGGAACAAATTGACAGTGCTGCGCAGCGAAAGAGGAAGCGAGTTCCACAGCTGTGGGGCTTTGCAGCTGAAAGAGCGCCCTCCCGTGCGGGCCTTCCTCACCCGAGGGACCACCGCTTTGTAAAGGGATTCCGAGCGCAAGGAGCGGACTGGTCGATAGAATGCTAGTCTCCGCCGCAGGTATCCAGCCCCTGATCCAAACAGGGCTTTGTGCATCAGAGTCAGGGATTTAAACTGGATCCGCTTCCGGACAGGCAGCCAATGTAGCGCCTGAAGCAGCCCGGAAGCTCGGGCTCGTCTACGCAGGCCAAAGATAGCCCGGGCGGCAGAGTTCTGTACCACCTGTAGGCGCTGAACTAGGTAATCAGGGAGGCCAAGGAAGAGGGCATTAGCATAATCAAGCCTCGAACCGACGAGAGCCTGCACAGTAATACGCCTGTGCTCCTCAGACAGCAGGGGCAGGAATTTACAGAGCATTTTCAAAATTCCATAACAGGTGCCAGCCAGACCCAGAATGTGTGTTCGCAGCGATAGCTGGTTGTCCAGCTTGACACCCAGGTTTTTAGCCACCAAGGAAGACTGTGCAGGAGGGCACATGTCGGACGGCCACCAATGCTGCCACTCCGGATCGACACCGCAACCAAAAAACAGAACCTCGGACTTGCTCGAGTTGGCCCTTAGACTGTTCCGTTGGAACCAGTCAAAGACCAATGTAAGACAGTCCCGAATTCTCCCTCCATCAAACTCCTGGTCTTTCCCGCATGTGAAGAGGAGTTGCGTGTCGTCGGCGTAAGAGATGATCTGGGCCCCATATGCTTCCACCAAGGCCGCCAAAGGGGACATAAAGATGTTAAACAACGTGGGGCTCAACACAGATCCCTGTGGAACCCCAACTCCCAATGGCGGCATCTCGGCAGAGCTCTGGGAAACCCAGACCGTCTGGCGGCGGCCTTCAAGGAAGGATGTAAACCACCTGAGCGCCGTCCCCCTAAGGCCGATGTCATAAAGCCTCGCTAAGAGCGCCCTGTGGGGGACGGTGTCGAAGGCCGCCGATAGATCTAACATGACCAGCATCGCCCTCCCGCCGACATCAAGAGTCTCCCTGATGATCTCAGTGACCTCTAGCAATGCCGTTTCCGTACTAAAATTAGGACGGAAACCGGATTGAGATGGATGGAGCAGATTGTTAGCTTCCAGAAAGCGCGACAGGACACCGTGGACGTGTTTTTCCGTGATCTTCGTGAGGGCCGGAAGAAGTGAAATTGGCCTATAATTGGCCAGAACCTCGACGTCGAGACCCGGTTTCTTTAGGAGGGGGATCACCATCGCTCTCTTCCAAGAGCTGGGGACCCTCCCCTCCCTCAGCGAGGCGTTGAGGATGGGATTAACCAGCGGATTCACCACCTCCGCCATCCCAGCCAAAAATTTGGCGGGGCAGGGGTCAAGTGGCGAGCCAGATTTCAAATTGGCCAACAGCTGCCTGGACACATCGCTGGAAACAGCAGGAAAATCAGACAGCACCGCCGTCGGTGTGTGCGGAAATCCGCACCCAGCCCCGGTGACGCCGCTTCCATCCTCCGGTCCTTCCACAAAGGAGGCCTGAATCGCCTTGATCTTATTAGTGAAGAAGCCGGCCAGATCACCTGCCCACGTATCTGAAGAAACTAGAGGGGGCGATTGGGAACTAGGGGTCGTGAACTCCTTCACAATGGTGAAGATCTCCTTACAGGAGTTCGCGGAAGCCTCGATCCTCCTAGCCAAATAGTCCCTCTTAGCTCCCAGAATGTCCCGATGGTAGGCCTTCACCACCGCCTTGTAGGCGAGTTTAGCCTCCCCATCATACAAACGTCGCCAGGCCCTCTCGGCCACCTTACATTGGCTGCGAGCCACACGAAGAGCCTCCGTAAACCATGGTGCAGATTGCCGTGCCACCGTGGATCGGAGGGCTACCTTGCATATGGCTGGGTCTAAACTGGTGTGGCATGGTGAACAAAAGAACAATGGATTTAACCCAGATCTCTTGACTGGGGGTGAATGTATGATTTATTCAGCATTAACCCAGATCTCTTGACTTGGGGTGAATGTATGATTTATTCAGCATTCCGGTCCAGGGAGGACCTGGCTTGGCAGTTCGGTCTGGACTGTTCCCGTGAGACACAGGGTCAAGACTTATTTGCATGAGGCTGGGTCTAAACTGGGGTGGAATGGTGAGCAAAAGAATGATGGATTTAACCCAGATCTCTTGACTGGGGGTAAATGTATGATTTATTCAGCATTCCGTCCATCATTTGTTTGCGTAGCACTTTTCACCCTAAGTGGGATGGGTATGCCCAGATGTGGGTCCCTTGCTCACTGTGCTACTGGATTCAAGCTAGCCTGGCTGAGGAAGGGTAATACCCAGAAACCGGTCCCAGGATGCTTGGTTCCGGTCCAGGGAGGACCTGGCTTGGCAGTTCGGTCTGGACTTTTTCCATGAGGCACAGGGTCAAGACTGATTTGCATATGGCTGGGTCTAAACTGGGGTGGCATGGTGAGCCACAGAACAATGGATTTAACCCAGATCTCTTGACTGGGTGTGAATGTTTTGATTAGTTCTGCATTCCGTCCATCAATTGTGTGTCTTTTGCTTTCTCGCCCTAAGTGCGCCAGGTATGCTCAGACGGGAGTCCTGGGCTTACTGTGCCACTGGAATCAAGCTATCCTGGCTGAAGAGGGGTGGAACCCCGAAACCCATCCTAGGATGCTTGTTTCCAGTCCAGGGAGGACCTGGCTTGGCAGTTCGGGCTGGACTGTTCCCATGAGGCACAGGGTCAAGACTGATTTGCATATGGCTGGGTTCAAACTGGAACGGCATGATGAGCAAAAAAAAGATGGATTTAGGCCCAGATCTCTGTACTGGGGTGAATGTATGACATTGTTCTGCGTTCTGTCCATCAACAGTTTTTTTTCCCTTTGTATGGAAGGCAGAACACAGTCTAGTTAAGTGCAAGCAGGGCCCTGCCCAGCTCTGCCCTCCCATCCTGCCAGTGATTGCCTATCCAGGCACATCTTAGCTCACTATTGTGTGTGACTGTCTAGGAGAAATAAACAAAGCCCAACTGTCAGCTACATCCAGTCATGTGACTCAGAGACAGGCTCCAGGCACTAAACGGCTAAGGTAGGAGAATGGCAACTTTAAAAAAAAGGCATTTTCGAAATTGTAATTTAACATCCAACTTTACTATAAGAGAGGATTTTTCAGGGTGATTTCAAAGACACCAAACATGAACTGGGTACCTGTTCCCATTAGGCATTTAAGCTTATTAAATGTAATAAGGTAACTCTAATGTTATCCTATGGGAGAGGTATTCCTTGCAGCAGTGGAAAACAAATATAATACCTTTTCCCTATCAGGACATGTACAACTTAAAGGTACATCTCAACCTTTTTAAATACACTGCACCCTGCCCTTTGGGCTGTGCAGGGCCTACCCTAGGTGTGACCTATATATATTAAAAAGGAAGGTTTTGACCTATCAAAAGGTTTGTTTTGCCAGGTCGAAATGGCAGTTTAAAAACTGCACACACAAGCTGCAATGGCAGCCAGGAGGCATGTTTTAGAGGCTACTTAAGTGGGTGGCACTATCCGTGCTGCAGACACACTAGCAGCATTTAATTTACAAGCCCTGGGTACATGTAGTAACACTTTATTTGGTACTTACAATTAAATTAAATGTGCTAATTGAGTGTAAGCTATTCCTACCATGTTATAAGGAGAGAGCACAAGCACGTTAGCACTGGCTAGCAACAGTAAAGTGTGAAGAGCCCTAAAAGTCAACAAAAACGGATTCAGAAAATAGGAGGGTGAAGGAAAAAGTTTGAGAATGACCCTACAGAAAGGGCCAAGTCCAACCTTTATCATGTAAGTGTAGAGAGTATTATGTTAAAATGTTACATTCCAACAATCATTGGCAAAGCCAATGTGTCTGGCGTTGGCCATCAGCCTTTTGGCTTGGCCAATGCTTATTTTGTTTTGTCATGGTTTTTACAATACTTTATTGTTTGAGAAGCTACTGGGACATCAGCAAACTAAAAACAGCATCAGCTCAAAACAAAAATATTTTCCTTTGGTCTCAAAAAGCACAAATTACCCTAGTGGTCGCTGCCTCTAAGGGAACTACTATGACTGTGAATGTGCTCCTTGAGAAAGGGCAGAATGCTGTCACTCACACTGTATTTAGCCAATGGCTGTATTGGGCGGACCTATTGCCCCATGCTGTATGCAATAATGGGCAGAAGAAAAATGGCAATGAGACAATAACAGGCCAAAGAATAAAGAGGGCTGGCTGAAAGCCAATGTAAGTCCGTTTATTATACATATAATTTTAGAAAAATCAAAAGGCCTTGGCTAATGTGATATCTAAAACTAGAATGTACAGCTAGCACTAACCCAAACCCAAGCCCCTAGACCTAACCCTCACCTTATACCTTACGTTAGGCCTAACTATAGCCTTCACCCTAAACTAATTCATATCTTAATACTTACATATGTGAACGCAACATTAATATGATATTATGGCTGATAATATTATGTCTGATGTATTTGTTCTTGCGAAACAATACCTGTAACATTATTACAACATAATTTTAAATTCCCTTTTGAGCTCTGGAAAGGAGGGTACTTCAAACCTGTGCTGGAGTAAATCTCTGCCCATTTTTAGGGTGGGAAGATTTTGAATCAGGGGTTGGGAAAATAACACATTGGAAAGCCCACTTCCCACCCCTTATGAGTGTGGATATCGCCACTATATAGCTTGGAGTTCAAGTGGACAGTTTAGTACATCGTGGTCTAGGTCAGTTTGAGGAGGCTTCTTGCTTCTTTTGCAGGCTACTTGAGTGTAATCAGAAGAGGTATAATGTGATCATATCTCCTTACCCCAGTGGCCAGAATAGCCACAGCATGAAGAGCTACTTTGGGGAGGTAAAGTGGTTCATGGGATTTCCTAGAAGCAGGGTTACCCAGTCATATCTCAAAAGCACTGGGAATTGACTGGCATGAAGCTTTTTTGTGAAATTAAGGGTTTTATCACTAGAAGTAGTCTCAATTGGTCATGTGCCTCTTGGACTAAACCATTAATGTGAGACTAAATATTAAGGTTCGTGTCTAGTGTGAAAACAAGTGAATATGCACATTCTTCATTCTGGGATGAGGTGCAGCAATGTAAGAGTGTTGCGCCAATACAGTACAGGAACAAAGCAGTTTGGAGGAGCACACAGGAAAAAAGCAGTTTGGGAGAGCAATCAATAACATTCTCATTTGATAGTATTAAGTATAAAATATTAGTAAGTAACCCAAGCGCGAAATCACTAGGATACTCATCAAGGAAAGAGATGAGATGGCATTTGGCGGAGATATTTTATTGCAAAGATGGGTATCTTCAGCATTGTAGTGTTAAGGGATTTCTGGGCCTTTAATCAGTAAGGCGAAAGGTTTCCATGTATAAATTGAGTGGGGTGACGCGATGGACCTTTGGGAAAGATCTGTTGGTGTATGAAGGGAGATTGAAGGAGAAAGACTGGTATTTTTGTTTTTTGATCTCTACTTTCCAGGTAGGAAGGAAACCAGTTAATGATTTCACCCACTACACTGATTCTTGACTTCAGAAAATCCAAGAGGGTGGAATGGTTCACCCTTTCATATACCACAGGCCCATGATGATAACAAAACAGGAATCACTTGCATCTAGAAATCCAAATACATCATTAGCTATTTGTAAGGTAGCTGAATGTGTGCCACAACCTGTTCAGAACCCCGAATAACACACATCCAAAAAATTGTTTCCCATGATAAATTGCTTAAGTTGTATTATTTCATAGCTTTCTAACACTTCATTAGAAAGGGTAAGTTTGAAACTGGGTTGAAATCATTCTATCTTCCATGTCACTATCTGTTTTATTTTGAAGTAATGTGACTTGGCCTATTTTAAGGTAGACTGTGATTATTATTTTAACCAAAGCAACATTGAACAGGTTAATCCAATAAGGAGTCACAGTGAGGCTGAATCTTCTTAGGATAGTGGGCTGGGATTCTATGCAGGAACAAAACTTTGCTTGGAACCATAGAACATCAGTTTGTAGGGATGGAGTCACCATACCATCTCAGTATCTATGAGTCCGAGTTATAGTGCCTCACTTGCCTCCAAACCTTACCAGAGAAGCAGGTGAATTGCCACCCCAGAACACAACCCTCTCGACCCTCTCATGGATCATGGTAACAGAACACCCCATTTTCTCTTTCACTTGCACTTGTCCACAATAAGATAACTAGGAGACACAAAGTAAGTTTTGAATATTTATTTAAACTATCTTGCTCTGAAATGCTGTATACATGCCACAATTAGAAAACAAATGCATACTAAAAATACTGTTAGCATGGCTAATAATCCATATACCATGAAAAGCCCTGTCATTTTATAGGACAAAGTAACCTAAACCCCCCTCCCTTGCTAATGAAGCTAAATGATTATATATCAAAAACCTCTGAATTACTGGCAGACCCCGTACCTTCGCATATACAGATAGACGTTCTACATCTCATGAGACACAGTGCTCTTGTCTCAGAACTCTCGTTCTATGTGTGTGTTTTTGTGGCTCATGTGCTCATCTTTTTTTTTTTTTTTTTATTCAATTTTTTATTAGCCATACGTATAATCTAATACATTAGAGGCAAGCACTTAAGTAAGTAACATTTAACCAAATCCATAAAAGAACACAAGATCACAGAGGGGAAAGCTTGCATTATACAATTGAAAATGGATATTAGAATACCTTAGTAAGTATAATTAAATAGCAATAACTAATACAAACAGATTTCATGCATAACACAAATTCTAGTCCCACTGAACACTGGACCACACCCGTTTGCATTTTTGCCAGGAGCGTGGGCCTCTAACTTTTGAAAGTGCCAGCTCCATTTCATAGATTTCTCTAAAGAGGACCCAAAATTCTTTTATACTTGGACTTGTCTTTTGGATCCAAGCTCGAGCAATACAAAGACGGGCACATACAATTGCAGTAGAGACAAATAATCTCGTAAGACCACCCCGATCTTGTATTGCCCCCAAGACTATATCCGTCTCCGTCATTCGAATGTCATATCCAGCCAGTACTGAAAGGGCAAGATTTACATCCGACCAAAATAAGCTCAGCCTTGGACACGAAATAAGCATGTGTCTTAAATCAGCAGCATACTCTTGACATTTTGGACAATATGATCTAGATGAGGACGGTTGATTCACAGCCCATTTAGAAATGAGCTCAGGGTATGGTACAGCATAAATATGACCCTGTGCTGCTGCAGTTTCAGGTTCACAGATGCTAGCGCTGAGTCTATGGTTTCCAAGGATCCCTGTAAATCTTCTTTCGTTATAGCTGTATTAAAAGTTTGGCTTAATTTTATTGCAATCTGTATGCCATCGTCACTAGCAGTACCTAAGAATTGCTGATATGCTTTACTTACTAGCCCTCAACCTGAACTCTGATAGAATACAGATAGCACCTCTGATGGACTAGGCATCTGTAGTAAACCCAAACCACGAGTGCAATAGTCCCTAATTTGTAAATATTTAAAGAATGAGTTCTGCAATAACCCGTACTCTTCTTTTAAAGCCGTAAATGACCGGAACCTTTGTCCATCATACTGCTGGCCAGGATGTACTATCCCCCTACTTAGCCACCCTCTCCCTACAGAATGTCGGGTAATGTGGGGTTTCCCCATAACGTAGTATATGCATGTACTTTTGGAAGAGCATATGCCTTACAAATATCATGCCATAGAGCCATGACAGACTGTGCTCTTGAGGCGGAAAGCCGAGAGCTTTTTTAACTTGTTCTACAATTTATTTTTAAAAAACTTTATTGTCACTTTACCTGTGTGCACTTGCTTCTTGGCTTCTTTGATTTCCTGCGCAGCCGAGTTATCGCTGCCGCAGCCCCCACAAGCTTTTCCCGCCGCCAGCTCGGCGAGGACCGAGGCCACGCCCCCTTGCGAGGCCACGCCCCCCTGCGAAGCCACGCTCCCACGCCACCTTTCAAAAGCGCTGATCGCTAGCGCTCGCAGCCCAGACAGACTGTGCTCTTGAGGCGGAAAGCCGAGAGCTTTTTTAACTTGTTCTACAATTTACTTTAAAAAAACTTTATTGTCACTTTACCTGTGTGCACTTGCTTCTTGGCTTCTTTGATTTCCTGCGCAGCCGAGTTATCGCTGCCGCAGCCCCCACAAGCTTTTCCCGCCGCCAGCTCGGCGAGGACCGAGGCCACGCCCCCTTGCGAGGCCACGCCCCCCTGCGAAGCCACGCTCCCACGCCACCTTTCAAAAGCGCTGATCGTTAGCGCTCGCAGCCCAGACAGACTGTGCTCTTGAGGCGGAAAGCCGAGAGCTTTTTTAACTTGTTCTACAATTTACTTTTAAAAAACTTTATTGTCACTTTACCTGTGTGCACTTGCTTCTTGGCTTCTTTGATTTCCTGCGCAGCCGAGTTATCGCTGCCGCAGCCCCCACAAGCTTTTCCCGCCGCCAGCTCGGCGAGGACCGAGGCCACGCCCCCTTGCGAGGCCACGCCCCCCACGCCATCCTTTCACTCCCAATAAATAATGTGCATCTCTCGGACGCGCAGCGGACGAGCGCAGCGGGCGCGCCGAAGGCGCGCCTAAGGCAAGCCCGTCTGCGCCCGTCCGCGCCAGACCGAGCCATGGGGCATGGCACTCTGTTCCGCCCATCACTTATTCAGCCCAATCCCTTAGGGATCTTCAATATCCCGCAGTTACGGCTCCCCCTACCGCCATCCGACGTACAACTGCCCTTGGCATCTCGCGCCATAACCAACTCTGCTTAGATGGACATCTACCCCAGGTACGCCCAGCAGGAGCTCCACTTCAATCAGGGTACTCTACCTAAACACCCGCTCGCTAGTGAAACACTCCGAGGACATTTTTGTTCTCCTGTCTAACTCCAACCCCGACCTGCTCTTGCTTACGGAGACCTGGCTAACCTCCGAGGCTCTCCCTGATATCCTGGCAGCCCTCCCCCTGATTACTACATTCTCCATACCGACCGCCCTGACGACCGGCCAGGGGGAGGGGTGGCAGCCATTATATTTAAACGTCTTACCTCTATCTCCTCTAATTCCCTTGTCTTACCGGGGGTTGAGAATTTACTTTTTAGTGTACAAACCGACACTGGCACCCTCACCTTTCTCCTATTATACCGACCTCCCCACTCTATGCCCTCCTTCCCCTTCATCCTGAGTGAACAACTATCCGCGTTATTAACAGTGCACTCTGACTTCGCCATTTTCGGTGACCTAAATTATTGGTTTAACAACCCCAATGCTGGCCCTCACGCCACTGAGCTCTTTGAGACTCTTGCGAACCTGAACCTCACTCAGCATGTCTCTCATCCTACCCATATCAAGGGCCATATTTTAGACCAGATTTGGTCTTGTAATCTGGCCCTGTCTTCACCAGCTATTCTCCCTTGTACCTGGTCTGACCACCACTTGGTGGATACTACCATCACAGTCACCGGCCAGACTTTCACTCCCCTAATGGCCGGGGGACAGTCACGAAAATGGAACACCTATGATGCCCAGGGCTTTCTTTCCGCCCTTATCGAAACTTGTCCCGATCCTCACCCTTCCAGCGACATCGATCATCTGGAACAGGAAATAGGTTCCTGGCTGGAGTCCGCCAGCGACCAGTTCGCCCCCCTGGTCACTTTCCCTTGTACCAGGCATCGGTACTCTCACAGGTGGTTCTCCGACGACCTTAAGACTCTGAAATTAAAAACTCGCCAGTCAGAACGCACTTGGAGGCGCGACTATTCTGACTCAGCCAGACAGGCCTACCTGGCCACACGTAATAACTATAAATCTGATATTAGGTCAGCAAAAATGGAACACTTCTCCAATAGGATTGCTTCAGCTACAAATAAATCCAAGGAAGTGTTCAGAGTTCTAAACAAGCTAACTACTGATGAAAGATCTCTTCCAGCTCAGACCCCTACTCAGGCCACCTGTGATACTTTGAACTCCTTTTTTTGGAAAAAGTCATCAAAATTAAAAAATCTATCCCTCCCCCCGCCCAGCTTCCTCCTCTGGACCCTTCCCTCAATAACACCTTGACCTTCACTTCCTTTCCTGTCTTAGACACGACCTCCTTAGCGGAACTTGCCACCCGTGTGAAATCGGGCTCCCCTAATGATTGCTGCCCTCCCTATGTTCTGCGTAGCATCTGCCTTAATCTGCCAGACAGCATCTTACACTTACTCAATAGATCACTCACCAGTGGCAGTGTCCCCGCCTCTTTTAAGGAGGCCATCTTAGTGCCCCTTCTTAAGAAGCCGGGTGCTGACCCTGCCGAGCCATCGAACTATCGTCCCATCTCCCTCCTTCCCTATTTCTCTAAAATCTTGGAGGCCCATGTCACCCGCTGCCTATCAAACTTTGTTGAATCTTCCCAGTACCTCGAGCCTAACCAGGCGGGCTTCCGACCTGCCCACTCGACCGAGGCGGTCATTCTGGCGGTTCTTGATACTCTCAGGAGCAACGCTGACGTCGGGAATCCCCAAGCCCTCGTCCTTCTGGATCTGTCCGCCGCGTTCGACACGGTGGACCATAACATCCTTCTCCACCGTGTCGAGCAGGCCGGCATCCGAGGCCCTGCTCTCGAATGGGTCAGATCCTTCCTTACTGGAAGAACACAGGCAGTTCGCCTGGGCCCTTATACGGCCAAAAAATCTTCTAAGCCCTGTGGAGTCCCCCAGGGCTCCTCCCTCTCTCCGCTTCTATTTAATTTGTATCTCCGGCCACTGATTCAATCCCTCCTCAAATGGGACATCACAATCTTCAATTATGCTGATGATTTGCAGCTCGTTTTCTCACTTAATTCCCCACTAGCTATCAATACGTTCCACGCAGTAATGATTCACATACAACTCTGGATGGACCAGAATCAATTAAAATTGAACCCAGGAAAAACTGAGCTCCTTCTCCCCGGCCTAAGCCACACCCATTGGGGCCCTCAGTTCTGGCCGCCGGAGCTTGGTTCCCCTCCTACCCCAGCTAAAACAATAAAAAGTCTGGGTGTAATTATCGACGTTGAACTTTCCCTCAAAGCCCAAGTTGGAGCGGTAATTTCATCATGCATGTTCCAACTTCGGAGGATTCGTAAAGTCCGTCACCTTCTTCCCTCTGCGGCACTCACTCAATCTGTCACCTCACTTGTACTCTCTCGTCTTGATTTTTCCAACTCTATTTATCACGGTCTCCCACTCTATCTGCTTAACCGCCTTCAGGTCGTACAAAATCAGGCAGCCCGCTTGATCCACGGATTACCTAGATGGCAATCCGCTAAACCCCTGCTTCACAGCCTCCATTGGCTCCCAATGAATCAAAGGGTCGCCTTTAAGGTGGCATGTCTCACCTTTAAATGTCTTCATTGCCCCAGTCCAGGGTTTCTCAACTCCCTCATCCGACCCTACCGCCCCACACGCAAGCTTCGTTCTGCCCGCAATGACTTACTAATTATTCCTAAAAACAAAACCAAGAAATTTGGTAGTCGCCGCTTCTCTCATTTGGCCCCCACTTTTTGGAACTCCCTCCCTCTGTCTATCAAATCTTCCCTCTCTCTTCTTTCATTCAGAAAACTCTTAAAGACCCATCTCTTCCCACCCCTATGTTAGGTTGCTCTGTATTCCGTTTTCTCCTTCCCTGTCTAGCAGCGCCAGGAAGCTTTGGCGTTCGTGCGCTTTACAAATGGCACCTAACATAACATAACATATCCTTACAATGTCTCTAACTACCTTAAATCAAACCCTCTTGTAATAATTTGGATCAGTAGTTTTGTATAGCAAAAACTCCGTATCCGGGCCACAGGCCAGTTGGTATGAAAACCAGACTGTTCCAGTATCAGGTCCCTTAAGCAGGCTTTGAATTCGACCAGTAAATGTAGCCAAGAAGTATAATTTAAAATCTGGAAGCTTAAAGCCGCCTTGGTTATATGGTAACTTAATGTACCGAAGGGGTCTCCTGGCCCACTGATAACTCCATTAAAAGCTAATCATAGCACTGTATAGACGCTTAAAAAACGCCAGCGGTACCCTTAGCGGAATTGTACGATATAGGTACAGAAACTTCGGAAGGACATTCATTTTTACTATGTTACACCTCCCAACTATACCTCGAGGGAACCGGTGCCAGCTGAGAAAGTTTGCAACTACCCTCTTAAGCAAAGGTTCATAGTTTAGTTTACTCACCTCCTCTATTTTACTACTAATACAGACTCCTACGTACGTTGCGGTCTGTGCAATCCCCAATACAGCCGGGCCGTGTCAGATTGATAATTTAATATTGTCTGCGTCTTATCTAAATTAAGTTTACACCAAGAAAAATACCCAAAGCGCTGAGCTTCAATTGTAATTTAAGTTATAGCATCTTCCGGTCTAGTGGAAAAAACTGCTAAATCATCTGCAGTTAATTTAAGTTCTAGGCCATTGAGACGTACTGGGAGGATCCTAACATTATACAACAAATGTTTTATATAGGGCTAAATGTATAGATCAAACAGTAGCGGGGACAAAGGGCATCCCTGTCGCGTACCCCTTTGAACAGGAAAATAAGGTGAGGAGAGACCGTTAAGCTTAACAGACACCGTCGGGTTAGTGTACAGTTTCTGGACAGCCAATATAAACCTATGACCGAGTCCAAGTGCAATCATTGTTGACCATAAAGATCCCCCAAACCACCCGGTCAAAGGCCTTCTCGGCGTCCAGCATCAGCATCCCAACACGCTGATTAAGTTGACCGGAGACATCAAATGCGGCAATAGCTGTATTTATGTGGGCCGCTGTGTCTCTCCCAGGGACAAAACCATGCTGTTGCTCTGAAACTAAAACATGAATAACTGAAGCCAAGCGGAAGACAAGAATTTTAGAGAAAATTTTAGCATCAGCATAAATCAATGATATTGGCCAAAATGAACTCATTTCCTCTACCGGCTTCCCCTTTTTTGGAAACACTATAATATTTGTAATATTCCAGGAGGGCGGAGCATCATCCCCCTGCATAATTTTATTACAAAGTACGTGGAAGACCGGAGCTAACAGTTCTTTTAAGATCGTATACAATTCCAATGGGATTGTATCTCCTTCAACAGCTTTGCCAATAGTCAAAGCATTAATCGCCTCCTCAATTTCCCCAATATCAACGTCTCTTTGAAGAGGCTCAGATAGAAATGGATTCAAAACAGGCATTGCTCTCTCCTGAATGTAATCAAAAGCAGCTTGCTGATTAAAAGGAGTTATATTGCCATATAGCTTAAATTGATCCACAATATCTCCATATCCAGTAAACACTAAACCACCTGCCCCTTTAATTAATTTAACACTAGATCTAGCCCTTAGATCTGGTTAGCCAACAGTTGCCCAACCCTTTCCCCATGCTCATACTGTTTTGATTTAAACTTGTGAAAATTATTGTCTACCTTGTCCCTTAACCTTCTCTTAAGTTTGGCTCTTACATCAATGACCTGCTGATAGACCTGATGTTCACAGGGGTCCTTTATAACAATTGCTGTAGCGTGCATTTGCTCCAAATCTAAGTAAAGCTTATGTTCCTGGTCCATCAAATGTACCCCCTGCCGGTTCTGTTTAACAATGTATTGTAGTGTTGCCCCTCTTAAAAAAGCCTTCAAACAATCCCAAACAATTGCAACAGAGGCCATGCCCCTATTTTTCTCAATATACTCCCCCAAAGTTCCTTGCATAAATTTCACATAATCTGGGTTGCTAAGAAGATGTCTAGGAAAAGAAAATAGCCTCCCTGACCGCTTGTACAGCATCACAGGATTGTGATCAGAGGTAATTTTAGGACATACCTCAATAGATGCATTCTCTAAAATCGCATTATGGACAAAAATCATATCTATTCATGAGTATGTTTTATGCGGATGTGAAAAGAAAGTGTATCCTGGCATCGTAGGATTTAGTTTTCTCCAAGCATCCTCCAATTGATGTATGTGAAGAAATTCCAAATAGCTGCCCTGGTCCTGCCCATTCTTGCACGAGTTGAGGTATTATTAGTATCTTTCTTACTATCTAGAATACAATTAAAGTGTCCCATGACAATCAGCTTTCCAGCCCATTCCAATAGTTCAGAGCACAGAAATAAAATAACAGGACAATCAATATTGGTACCATATACCGTACAGACCGTAACCTTGCGACTGTAAATCAATAACTGAGCAATTGCCCATCTCCCTTTAGAATCAGCCAGTGTACGGAGCACAGTAACCTGGCAATTCTTAGATTTCAAAATACCCACACCTTGAATAGAAATTGATTGCGTGGTGCTAACAAGCGTATTGTATCCAAGCTGCTTTAAGTGTGCTGTATCTTTAAAAGTCAAATGTGTTTCAGAGAGCCCAAGTATATGAGGTTTGAAAGCCTGAAGTTCCTCCATTACAAGGCGGCGCTTTCCAGCATTATTGAACCCGGCTACATTCCAACATCATGTGCTCATCTATATGACACGGCATGTGTGCACATAAACAACAGCTGCATTCTTGTGTTATGCCTAGGTGCTAGTGTCTGGCCAAAAAGAATAACAAGGGGCATTGTTTCTTGACCTTGTCTATAGTGTTCAGACTAAATCCCAGGAAAAGAAGAGAACACAAAAACATATGCCGTTTCTGTGTGGTACAAAAGCAAGCGTGCTTATATAGTAATGTTTACAAAGGAAAAATAAGTCCTACAATGTGCACAGTTAGGCTAACATAGGGAAAACTAAAATGGGCCATGTAGGAAACACACAACATTAGAAGAAATATTTTATTCAGAGAAGTGAGACAAAAAAAGTCTTGTTATATTTATTATGAATGGCTTCTCAAAAAGTTGACCAACTTTTGCTTGATTTCTGCAGTTGTTTATAGTTAGATTGGTCTTCTGATTATTTCTTAAGAGATAGCTGTTTTTGCCTTTCCTTCAAAGAAGATACAACAATTTTGCAGCTCTCCATCAATTATGAATTATAATCATAGAGCAGGGGCTGGTGTGTTGTTTAAATATTTGAAACACCATTATAGGTTGTTTTTGGCTTTATTTGTTTTCTATTAACCAGACCTCCTGGATATTGCGGCATAGGTTAGCAAATTGTGCCGCACAAAATAATAAATTTTGCGACAGACAATTTTATTTTATGTGGCTTTTTTTCCTGTGCCTTAGTTTCTGTACATTAAGGTGCCGATTCCAATCCGGTAAAACCCGGGTACGAATGGAGCGTTTTTTCCGTCCGACTCGTACCCGGGAAAAACACCTTACAAACTCGCAAGTACAATTCGCACAGAAATACCATTTCCGTACGAGTCGTAAAAAACACCGACCGGCAAAAAAATACATACAAATCTGATTCTGGACAGCGCATACGCGACGTCCGGACGGAATCAGGCAGCGTTTTACGGACCAGCAAGTACGATTCATGCCGACGTCACTCCGCTTGCAGCATTTTTTACGGGAGCCAAAAACTGCCTGGAAATTGAGGACGACACGAACAAGGAGCACCGGTACGCGACGGACAGCCATGGACCCCAACCTACGTGTCATCCCGGCCCTCATAGCCTACAACCTCGTGTTCAGAAACCGACGCAGACGCCGCAGAAGGTCAGAACAACCCCCAGGGGCCAAGGGGGGGGGGGTGCGCAAGGGGCAGGAAACATAGCCAACACCCCACAAAATACTAATACATCCTGCACATTAATTACCTCCATGGTCTGGTCACTTCGAGGGGTGTGTCCACCAATCCCACTTCCCGCCACAAATGAAGTGGACGTGGACGCGTACCCGTCACCACCACAATGGTGGTACGGGACATACCCACGCCCCTCAGAGCGTGGGTACGGACTGTACCCACGCCCCACAGAGCGTCGGTACGGCCCGTACCACCGTTGTAGTGGTGATGTAGGGGGTACGCGTGTATGGACCGTACCCACGCCCCCAGAGTGTGGGTACGGGCTGTACCACGCGTACCCCTACGTCACCGCCACTATGGTGGTACAGCCCATACCCACGCCCCCAGAGCGTGGGTACGGGCCGTACCACGCGTACCCCTACGTCACCGCCACAATGGTGGTATGGCCCGTACCCACGCCCCCAGAGCATGGGTACGGGCCATACCATGCGTACCCCTACGTCACCGCCACAATGGTGGTATGGCCCGTACCCACGCTTTCCAGAGCGTGGGTATGGGCCGTACAACCATTGCAGTGGTGATGTAGGGGTACGTGTGTACGGACCGTACCTACGCCCCCAGAGCGTGGGTACGGTCCGTACACGCGTACCCCTACATCACCACTACAATGGTGGTACGGCCCGTACCAACGCTCTCCAGAGCGTGGGTACGGGCCGTACCACCATTGCAGTGGTGATGTAGGGGTACGCGTGTACGGACCGTACCCACGCCCCCAGAGCGTGGGTACGGTCCGTACACGCGTACCCCTACATCACCACTACAATGGTGGTACGGCCCATACCCACGCTCTCCAGAGCGTGGGTACGGGCCGTACCACCATTGCAGTGGTGATGTAGGGGTACGCGTGTACGGCCCATACCCACGCTCTCCAGAGCGTGGGTACGGGCCGTACCACCATTGCAGTGGTGATGTAGGGGTACGCGTGTACGGACCATACCCACGCTCCCAGAGCGTGGGTACGGTCCGTACACGCGTACCCCTACATCACCACTACAATGGTGGTACGGCCCGTACCCCCGGGCCGTACCACGCGTACCCCTACGTCACCGCCACTATGCTGGTACGGCCCGTACCCATGCCCCCAGAGCATGGGTACGGGCCGTACCACCATTGCAGTGGTGATGTAGGGGTACGCGTGTACGGACCGTACCCACACCCCCAGAGCGTGGGTACGGTCCGTACACGCGTACCCCTACAGCCCCAATACATGATGGATACAAGGCATACACATGCCACGGATGTAGGTGTACGGCGTGGTGCAGCACATCAGACGTAAATTGGGGGTGGTGTATGCCCAGGACAGCAGGGTACCACAGCAAGGGCGCAGGTGGGTGGGTGGGTGCAGAGGACCCCCAGCAGTGCCCAGACATATGAGGGGTGTGTGCCTATCACTCCCAGCAGTGCCCAGACATATGAGGGGTGGGTGCCTATCACTCCCAGCAGTGCCCAGACATATGAGGGTTGGGTGCAGAGGACCCCCAGCAGTGCCCAGACATATGAGGGGTGGGTGCAGAGGACTCCCAGCAGTGCCCAGACATATGAGGGGTGGGTGCAGAGGACCCCCAGCAGTGCCCAGACATATGAGGGGTGGGTGCAGAGGACCTCCAGCAGTGCCCAGATATATGAGGGGTGGGTGCAGAGGACTCCCAGCAGTGCCCAGACATATGCGGGGTGGATGCCTATCACTCCCAGCAGTGCCCAGACATATGAGGGGTGGGTGCAGGGGACCCCCAGCAGTGCCCAGATATATGAGGGGTGGGTGCAGAGGACTCCCAGCAGTGCCCAGACATATGCGGGGTGGGTGCCTATCACTCCCAGCAGTGCCCAGACATATGAGTGGTGGGTGCCTATCACTCCCAGCAGTGCCCAGACATATGAGGGGTGGGTGCAGAGGACCCCCAGCAGTGCCCAGACATATGAGGGGTGGGTGCCTACCACTCCAAGCAGTGCCCAGACATATGAGGGGTGGGTGCAGAGGACCCCCAGCAGTGCCCAGACATATGAGTGGTGGGTGCAGAGGACTCCCAGCAGTGCCCAGACATATGAGGGGTGGGTGAAGAGGACCCCCAGCAGTGCCCAGACATATGAGGGGTGGGTGCAGAGGACCCCCAGCAGTGCCCAGATATATGAGGGGTGGGTGCAGAGGACTCCCAGCAGTGCCCAGACATATGCGGGGTGGGTGCCTATCACTCCCAGCAGTGCCCAGACATATGAGGGGTGGGTGCAGGGGGGCCCCAGCAGTGCCCAGACATATGAGGGGTGGGTGCAGAGGACTCCCAGCAGTGCCCAGACATATGAGGGGTGGGTGCAGAGGACCCCCAGCAGTGCCCAGACATATGAGGGGTGGGTGCCTATCACTCCCAGCAGTGCCCACACATATGAGTGGTGGGTGCCTATCACTCCCAGCAGTGCCCAGAAATACCAAAGACAGCTCCTGAGGCGGAAGCCGGGAGCTTTGCGCGTTGTTGATAGATTTGTATTGCTGCTAAAAACTGTTAGTGTGCCAAATTGTTTTACTTGTGTAATTTTATCTGTGTGTAGCCTTACCTTGCGCACTCCCCTGAAATCGAACTTGCCGGTCTCACAGTACAGCTGATTGGAACGCTGCTGCGGGTGTAACCATCCCCGTGCCGCCAATCACGCAGACAGTGAGGCAACGCCCACCGCCACGAGGACACGCCCCCTCTAGTGGCATTTAAAACCGCGCTAGAATCCAAGCTCGCTAAATACCAAAGACAGCTCCTGAGGCGGAAGCCGGGAGCTTTGCGCGTTGTTGATAGATTTGTATTGCTGCTAAAAACTGTTAGTGTGCCAAATTGTTTTACTTGTGTAATTTTATCTGTGTGTAGCCTTACCTTGCGCACTCCCCTGAAATCGAACTTGCCGGTCTCACAGTACAGCTGATTGGAACGCTGCTGCGGGTGTAACCATCCCCGTGCCGCCAATCACGCAGACAGTGAGGCAACGCCCACCGCCACGAGGACACGCCCCCTCTAGTGGCATTTAAAACCGCGCTAGAATCCAAGCTCGCTAAATACCAAAGACAGCTCCTGAGGCGGAAGCCGGGAGCTTTGCGCGTTGTTGATAGATTTGTATTGCTGCTAAAAACTGTTAGTGTGCCAAATTGTTTTACTTGTGTAATTTTATCCGTGTGTAGCCTTACCTTGCGCACTCCCCTGAAATCGAACTTGCCGGTCTCACAGTACAGCTGATTGGAACGCTGCTGCGGGTGTAACCATCCCCGTGCCGCCAATCACGCAGACAGTGAGGCAACGCCCACCGCCACGAGGACACGCCCCCTCCCTCCCCTTATAAAATATTTGCCTGGGCCGGACGCGCAGCGGACGTGCGCAGCGGGCGCGCCGCTGGCGCGCCGAAGGCGCGCCAAAGGCAAGCCCGTCTGCGCCCGTCCGCGACCGACCGGGACTATGGGCTACCCCCCCTGTCGGTTCGGATCCAGCAGCGTCCATACCCATTCGCTACTCTCGTAGCGATTTGCTAGCCTTCCATGACAGTAGCAAGGGCATAAAATCACACCTATGTACTAAAATGGGGCCAGGACTTTCGTACGGACCATTTTCTTGCCTTGCCTGTCGTTGGTCCAGCATGGGTCCAACTTCATCTAGAAACCACGCAAATCATGACAAAAACCATATGACTCTGAATTGTTTGTATTTTAACGCTAGATCTCTACCCAAGCATGCCCTGGATATCTGGGATCTACTTATAGCAAAAGCCCCGGATCTAGTTTTCATTACTGAAACCTGGTTATCCGAAGCTAATGTCCCATATTTAGCAAATGCCCTCCCCCCCAATTATAAAATCATCTCACAAGACAGACTTGGGAAAAGAGGTGGGGGGGTTGCTGTGATATTCAGGGAACAACTAATATGCCTAGTGGAACCCATAACTGCCCACATTGAAGTACTTCACGAGGGTTTTACTATCTTAGCTGGTGCCGTTAATTACAACCCTCCCGGACAACAAGCTACTCTCGGTGCCAAATTACTGAATCAACTATCGCCACTTTGTTTGACACACAAAAATTATTTAATAATTGGTGACTTCAATATCCATTACGAAAATACTGACTCCCCGGTCGTCTCCCAGTTTGAATACGACATAGGTATTCTCAATCTTAACTTTGAATCCACCAGCATAAGAGAGATTAAACCTCTGCCCTGGACAGATCATTTCCTCATTACCTTTTCACTGGGCCTTCTCGCTAAACCTCTGAAACCTAAGGCTGTTTCTTACATTTCCAAACGAGCCTGGAAGCTAATTAATGAATCCAGCTTTGAGAAACACTTCCAAGTGGCCAATGTCAAAACATCGGAAAATTCCTCTGTTTGCGATGACGCTGCCCTACTGGAGGTTGAAATATCACAAACCTTAAATAAATTAGCCCCAATACGGGAATCCAGAAAAAAACCTTCAACAGAGAAATGGTATACCCCTCATTTAAAAAACCTTAAAAAGGAATGCCAAAAAACTGAACACTTATGGAGACAATCTAAAGATAATGAAACAAGACTAACCTACGTTCACAAACGAAAGCAGTATATTCTTGCAATTAAAAACACAAAAAAGGATTACTTTACCAAGCGCATCCAAGAAAATAGCAACTCAGCGAAAGAGTTGTTTAGGATAGTGAAGGAGCTTAGTAAACCACCTAGCACTTCACAAACCCTCGCTCCCTCGGCTGAGGTTTGTGAGCGTATCAATACTTTCTTTTCTGAAAAAATTAAGAAAATATACTCTTCCTTTACCCCTCAATACACCCATAATAACTCAGATAACTCATCCAAAATCATGATGTCTCCAGAAACATCTATAGCCTTACTAGACCCAGGAAACACACCTCGGCTAACCAGCTTTGAACCATTCTCAGAAGCTGAGGTTCTAGCAGTCTTAAACACGGTCAAATCAGGATCACCCTCAGATCCTTGTCCTCACTTTGTGTTCGCAGAAATCGCGTCTACACTTTGCCCTGTGATCACTCGACTCTTTAACAAATCACTTACCACTGCTACTTTTCCCGCTGTCTGGAAGCACGCCTCCGTGACCCCACTATTGAAAAAAGCTGGGTCCGATATTTTCAATCCTGAAAACTACAGACCAATTTCCCAGCTCCCCTACCTCTCCAAGGCCTTGGAGAAATTGGTAAATAAGCAACTGACTAAATACCTGGAAGATAATTCCCTTCTAGATATTTCCCAGACCGGCTTTAGAGCCAATAACAGTACCGAGACAACGCTGCTGGCAGTATCAGACAGTATCAGATCCTCCACCGATCAAGGTGGAGCAGTAGCACTGATACGGCTGGATCTGTCAGCGGCGTTTGACACGGTATCACACAAGTGTCTGCTGAACATACTTCAGAATAAAGGAGTCCAATCTACAGCGTTGAACTGGATACACTCTTTCCTGAGCAACCGCACCCAGGCAGTACACATGGGCCAATTCCACTCAAGGCCCAATCCCATCGACTGCGGGGTTCCTCAGGGCGCCTCACTGAGCCCCACCCTTTTCAATGTCTATATATCATCTCTTGCGGACATTGGAAGGAAGTGGGGTATTGGAATCTGCTCTTATGCGGATGACACACAGTTGATGGTGACGATGGATGAGAGACCAGAAACCTGCAAAAGCAAATTACACGACTGTCTCTCTGAAATGGCACGATGGATGCACGATCACTGTTTAAAGCTGAATGCAGGCAAAACAGAGATTCTTTTGTTCGGAGGCGCCAAACGTATGTGGGATGATACCTGGTGGCCACCCTCATTGGGAGTGGCCCCCATTCCTAAACAACATGCTAGGAACCTAGGTATTATCATGGACGACACACTATCCATGAAAGACCACGTTCGATCCCTTTTTGGCAAGGGCTTTGCCATACTAAAACTCCTTGCTAGGATATTTCCCTGGATACCCCTAGATTGCAGACGTTCAGTGACACAGGCCCTATTGGTTAGTCGTCTGGACTATGGCAATGCACTGTTCGTAGGGATGAACGAATACCTATTCTCCCGTCTACAGGTTCTGCAGAATCTGGCGGCTAAACTCATCTGCAATAAAGGCTATCGCGACTCAGCATCGGAATGCCTAATCAAACTTCATTGGCTTCCGATGCGTCAGAGGGCTGCTTTTAAGCTGCTTAACCATGCCTATCGGACCTTACACAAGATCGGCCCCTCAATTCTTCATGGAAAAATTGAATTCTATGTACCCAACAGGAACTTACGTTCCTGCCAATCAGCCTTGGCTAAAACGAAACGTATCTACAAAGTTAGAACAGGTGGTCGCTCCTTTTCATATCTAGCGGCAAAAAGATGGAACGAACTACCTTCTGACCTAAGACATACCACTAACTATCTCCAGTTTCGAAGAAAATTAAAAACCTATCTCTTCCCCAACCCTCAATGATCTCAGCACACGTCAGCGGTAGTTTCTTTGGTATATAGCGCCGTGATATCCCATGGGATGAGTGTTGCGCTCTATAAAAACCATAAATAAATAAAATATGAGGGGTGGGTGCAGAGGACCCCCAGCAGTGCCCAGACATATGAGGGGTGGGTGCCTATCACTCCCAGCAGTGCCCAGACATGTGAGGGGTGGGTGCAGAGGACCCCCAGCAGTGCCCAGACATATGAGGGGTGGGTGCAGAGGACTCCCAGCAGTGCCCAGACATATGAGAGGTGGGTGCAGAGGACTCCCAGCAGTGCCCAGACATATGAGGGGTGGGTGCCTATCACTCCCAGCAGTGCCCAGAAATGTGAGGGGTGGGTGCAGGGTACCCCCAGCAGTGCCCAGACATATGAGGGATGGGTGCAGAGGACTCCCAGCAGTGCCCAGACATATGAGGGGTGGGTGCAGAGGACTCCCAGCAGTGCCCAGACATATGAGTGGTGGGTGCCTATCACTCCCAGCAGTGCCCAGACATATGAGGGGTGGGTGCCTATCACTCCCAGCAGTGCCCAGACGTATGAGGGGTGGGTGCAGAAGACCCCCAGCAGTGCCCAGACATATGAGGGGTGGGTGCAGAGGACTCCCAGCAGTGGACAGAGACATGGGGGGGGGGTGTACATCATTATCAGATGACCACAGCTCCATGGGTGAATGTACGTATCCCTAAATTAGGACAATGATGATAGTGCCGTAACAACACATCACTGACAGCAGTGTCCCACTCCCAGGAGGAAGGAGGTCTTACCCCCACTGCATGACACACCACATGTGGGTGTGAGGACAAATAACACATGCATACCCACCCCTGGCAGATGCAGCACAATACACACACTGAGATCATGCCACAAGACTGTATAGTCATGGCACTGCCTAACAAACTCAATAGAGCCAAAGAGAACAACACACACTGTCATGCACATCCCAGGACTGATAGGAATGTTCAGGTGCTGGGCTAGCCACCAAGATGGTGTCTGTCATGGAAGGAATAGTGTGGAGTTCCCACAGATACAATGCCCACAATTGTGAGTCAGGTGTTCAAATACCCAGCAGAACAAGTACCACATGTGTACTAGGCTGGGATTACACACATGCATTGTGCGGAAAAGGGACCATTTATCCATGAAGGCATGGCAAAATACTCTATACACAAGTACAGTGAGTACCAAGGATGGCACAGACGATGCAGCCGGACACATTGCTGAGCAGGCATGGCCAGAGTTGAAGGGATCCATCACCAACAAAGGACATGTAGACACAGGGCAACACAACAATTGTGCAACTCTCTGCAGGGGAGATGTCAGGTGCCACAGAGGAAGGAACACCCCTTGGGACAATGTCTCCAAACACAAAGAGCATACACGACAAAGAATCTTTGCAGAGATCGCGTGTTGGCACGCAGATACCAGGTTCCACCCCATGAGCAGCAGACCACAACATTTCCCTGAAACATAACACATGCCCACAACCCCAACTCCTGTAGCATCAGCATCAACATCAATACCTGAAATGCAAGACTTTTCCAAAGAAAAAGAAAATGCTTTATTCAGCATGAAAATAATAATGTGTAAACGAGACTATTCACAAAGGCCAATGGCCAGTCCATTTCATCAGTCCCTGGGGGGGACACATGGCCATGCGTCTCCCCTAGCTTGGCTGCACATCACAAGAGTGTTTCGTCGCCTGGGGGGGGGGGGGGGCATGGCATCATGTGGGGAAGGACCAGGCACCGCAGGGACAGGAGGGGGAAGGGTAGGTGTTGTGGGTGGAGGGACGGACGACTCCACCACAGGGGGTGGGGCAGCACCAAAGGTGGAGGCGAGCTCAGCGCTGCACAGTTCTGCCAGTTCTTCAAGCGTCTCCCCTGCACCCGGAGAAACAACAGGCACCAAGGAGGAGGGGGGGGGTTGGAGGGATGGGTTGCAGCGCTACTGGGGGAGGTGCTGGATGGGCTGGGGGACTTAACTCCCCTACCCGTGGAGTGCCGTGATCGTTTGCGTCCAGGTGAACTAGTGGGGCTGATGCCCAGCCCAGCAAAGTAGGCCTCCTTCTCCGAATCTGGGGCAGGGGAGCCAAGGGGAGTGACATCGGAGGGACTGGGGAGTGAGTCATGTGGATGAGGACTGTGGCTGCGTGCCTGCCTGTGTGCCCCAGGCCCAGTGGGTGTGCCTGCTACCCCCTGAGTGTGCGCGTCAGGAGGTGTGCGCTTGCCCTTACGTGGTGGTGTGCTGCTTGTGTCTGGTGGGGTGCGTGTGTGTGGATGTCTTGGTGTGCTTGGGACAGGCATGGGTGTTGGACTTGTGGATGGGCCCTGCAGGTGACTCGCTACTGCCGTCAGTGACGAGTCCAGGGACCTCAGCAACATCCGTTGGTCAGACATCGCTGATGACATGCCCTCCATGTACGACACCATCTGGGTCAGCAGTCTGGTGTGGCCATGGAGGACAGTCAGGATCGATGTCTGCCCAACTTGCAACTGCCGCTGAATGTCCACAGACTCGTCAGTGAGGGCAGCAGGGGGGGACAGGGGCAGGGGGTGCGGTGCCTGGCACGAAGGAGACACGGTGTGGCCTAGCACGGACAGAAGGGACCCGAGCAAGTGGGAGGGCGGTGATGGGAATGGAGGGGGCGGCGAGAGATGTACTGCTGATTTCAGCTCTGGGAGCAGCCTCCGCCCCCTCTGGGAGCTCAGCCTCGGACCCGTCTGCCTCGTAGTCTGTGTTGGTACTGGGCAGGTCCTCCGACTCACTCCCCTCGCCCTCTGTGCCACTAGATTCCACCGACTCCACAGCAGTGGTGGCACCACTGCTCGATCCCTCCTCCAGGTCCGTGCCGGTGTCTCCCTCGGTGTCCTCCGATGATGCTGTGGGCAAGGTGAAGAGACAGGACAAAATCAGTCACCTGTATACATCTGACACATGAGTCCAAACAAAATAGGCAACAGTGCATATCAGGAAAGGCATCAGGAGTGACATCTAGGATACTCCCCACATATGTAAGCCCTGCACTCCCCAGTTGGTTGACGCACCATGCCACTTGCAAACAATGAAAATTAGGACACAACAGCAAATAACTTGAAATCACAAGATCATGAGAAGCTAGTGTCTGGGATCAGTTGAGCACAGCAAGACCATGAAGGCATGCCACCTCTTGTTCACTGGGAAACAAACAGTATTGTCGCACCCAAGGCCAAATACCACATGCCAATGCAGAAGGTGTCCCCACACTCAGAGACCTGTGAGTACTTTTGACACCCCAAATAAATACATTGTGACTCCTGTAGAATCACAACCCTTTACAAAATGGGCATGTCTTGCATGTGTGAATGTGACACTCTTTGAACACAACACACATGTGTCTGTATAGCAGAAGTCACACAAGGAGGTGCACACCAAACTACATGTACACAGTCATTGTCTGAGCTGCCAGACTCATTCAAATCAGCCACTGTTAGGCAGAAATGGCGGTGAAGTAAGTACATATACATGGCACCAGGGTGGCTGGATGACTTGACACTCGTAAGTTGGTATCAGCAACAACCAAGGACTAACCCAAATGCTAGCACACTGTGGGAACATGTATATGTATGAACTCCAAATAAGTGTTGTCCAAACTGTGCCTTACTTTAAAATGTGCCAGCGTGTCCCTGGAAAGTGTAAAGGTGGTGTCTTGTGCACTTCCTTGGGAGACATATGTCATGCAGGCACATCATTGTCCTTCACAACCAAACAACAAGGTCAAGCATATGAAACATTGAGACATGTTGACAGGTGTAGTGAGTGCCAATGGACATTTTCCCAGAGTAACAACTTGAATAATGTCATTTGTCACATGGCTATCCGTCACCTGATCACACAGTTGGCTACACATATGACTTACTGACTGTCATCTGGAGTGGCACACATGTCCACACCCAGGACAATGCATAAGCTAATGGGCTTGCAATTGTTTAGCAAAAAAGCCTAGCTGTACTGTGGGTTCCCCCTCATGGCAAGCAAGAATGTACCCACAGATGTCAGCACACAAAGTCACAACTGTGTAGCATCTGAACCACACACAGGTGCCAAAAATGTCCAAGCAGGATCCATGATTGCCAAGAACTGACACAGGCAATGAAGCACCAACAGCAAGCACTGGCCAACATCACGGGGGCACTGCACGATGACTTTCTGTACTGCGAATCATCACACACAAGTCAGAACTGGCAATGAAACATCAGGGTTGAACATGTATGCCCCTTCCGCGCACACCCACCCATACCTGAGTCAATGTGACTGATACCAATCAAGAAGTGAAAGCTCTTATTCAGGGTTACAATAACTGTGCTTGAAAACTAGCTTCATTAACATGACATCACCTTGTAGGGCTGGCAAAACATATTGGTCGCAAACAAACATCAACAGATTGTTGTGAATAGCCACACAGGCACTGCCCAGTGTGAGTATGCACAAGCAAACTGCTGTATCCCTGTCCAGTGGGCAAATGTATCACACATGTGAAAGCTACTACCTAGGCCAGGGAACAATACCACAGAGGCAGAACCATTATGAACCCACAGTGAATGTGCACAGTGTTGGATGACACACATGAGTAGGAGGGCAGGCTGTGACAGGGGACTGTAGTGTGCACACTGCTCCATGGTCCTGGAATGAGCTGACTGTTACAGGAGCAACCGTCCCGGCCCTATGCATATATCCCACTCATGCACATCATGTCTGAGGCCACAACATTGGTAATGCATGCAGCAAGTCTGTTCATTTGAAACCTCACACTCCTATGTTGGGACTCAGCATCAGTGGCAACAAATATGCACCCCCTAATGACTGTACAGGACAGGGCACAGGCAGACCACCCCCACACATGATGCTGAAAGCAGTGTGCACCTTGATAAACTGGCAGCCTAGATGACCATGTGCAATAGTGATCACACACAGACCAGGTAACACATGTCAAGGAGGGGAAGGGAGGAAGAACAGCACAGGTTGACTGTGGGGGAACAGGATATGCACTGCACATATATACCCTGGCAGTGTCTCCAGGCGACTGAGCAACAACAAAAGCTGACGACACACAACAAACACACATGTACCTACCCCCTTCCTGCTGCTGTAACTCCTGTATCCGCCTATCCAGGTCAGGGAAGACCACCGCCAGAACACGCCGCATCTGGTGGGTCAGGCGCCGGCGCCCGCCATGCTTGCGAGGAGCCTCCTCCTTCAGCATGACCCGGGCGATCCTCCGGGTCCAGCACCGGATGTCCTGCCATCTCTTCCTCACTTGTGGCAGGCGCCGACTGCGACCCTCCGCCGATTGCACGGCCTTGACGGCGTCCTTCCAGATCTTCCCCTTGTGGTAGGGGGATACCTGTGTGGATGACAAAGTGGGACAACATCACTACACCTGCACCATGTCACAGAGACACACAGTTGAACATCTTAGATTTGTAGAACAGGGCATAGTATGCTGGCAAGTAATAGCACCTTAGTCATAGGGACTTTTTCCACTGGGGACGCAGCAATGCACTACATGGCATAGTAAGTACACAGGTGGCATGAGGGGTGCGAACCAATCCCTGATCATGGCACACACTGTGCATCCCAAGCAACACAAGGCTGATGGACAGCACCGCAAAGAAGTCACATGCCCCAGGCCATTGACGAAACCTCAGCAGAGTACACAGACACACACAGGCACACATCAATCACCTGCCATTGGCAACAGCGGATGCAAACCTCACTCTGCACATGTGCCACTTGCCAGGGGGGGGGGTCACAGGAATGGGGCTAGCTCAGCAAATCAGACACACAGCACGGCTTACTTCACACATCAGATGGATTGAGCAGTTGCCTCCTCCATGCAGCTGTGGTGCAACACTTCACATAGACACTTATCCACATGACAAGAAACATTCACACACATCAATGTCCAGGGGGCGTACACATCTTTTGGACACTCTCACCACTCTCACCACAGCTCCACTCAACTCTCACACACATCTGTGGGTGCAGTCACCTGTCACACCAGGGTGACCACTGAATCACCGCAGGACAATAGAACAAGAATGCCCAAGAGGATTTGACTGGCGGAATGTGCCATGCACTAAGCAGTGAATGTCACAGTAAGCACAATGCAAGTGAGGAGTGGACACATGAACTACATCAAGCCCTGCATGAGAGACATAAGCCATCCCCCCCCCTGGGACCCACTCCACCCAACATTGCATGTCTGTCACACCTGGCCACAATGCCAGAAGTGACAGACACAATAAAGGTGCACAGGCAAAGGTACTGGAGTCAGCACTCACCTGCTCCCCTGGTTGACCATAAAGCATGGGGTACTGTGGGAGGATCACATCCAGCAGGGCCTCGTTTTTCTCCTGGGTGAAAGGCTGGGCCCTCTCCACAGTCCTTGACATGGCGCCAGAGGGAGACAATACAGCAGCAGTGGTATCGACTGACATGTTGTGCAGGCAAGTGCCCTCTCATGGGTTCTGCCTGCCTTATATCTGCCTTGCTGGCCTATTTCATTTACAGGAGTACAGAGTGATTGGTCAGACTCATTTGCATCCTACGTTTCCTCCAATCCCTTTAAACACGACACCAGTGACAGCCTTTGCATCTTTCGATTTTGCAGCATCATGTCAAGTCAACAACCACTTTGCAACAATGTTAAATGTGGCCAACTGATTTTTCCAGATCACATGATGTAAAATTTTGAACTTGAAACTCGGTATCCATGACAACCAGCATGCATTTAGGCCCTAATACTTGTCCCTCATGTGTCCCCATTGTAATTCTTAAATCCCTACACAGGTACGGCGCTTTTCACACGTACCCCTAGGGCACCATCACTACAGTGATACGGGACGTACTCACGCGTGTACGGCTCGTACACGCGTGAGTACGTGCCTATCACTAGGCCCTACGGTACCCCCAACGATAGTGATAGGCAAGTACTCACGCGTGTACGGGCCGTACACGCATGAGTACGTGCCGTATCACTAGGCCCTACGGTACCCCCAACGATAGTGATAGGCACGTACTCACGCGTATACGGGCCTTACACGTGTGAGTACGTGCCGTATCACTAGGCCCTACGGTACCCCCAACGATAGTGATAGGCATGTACTCACGCGTGTACGGGCGGTACACGCGTGAGTATGTGCCTATCACAAGGCCCTACGGTACCCCCAACGATAGTGATAGGCACGTACTCACGCGTGTACGGGCCGTACATGCGTGAGTATGTGCCGTATCACTGGGCCCTACGGTACCCCCAACGATAGTGATAGGCACGTACTCACGCGTGTATGGCCCGTACACGTGTGAGTACGTGCCGTATCACTAGGCCCTACGGTACCCCCAACGATAGTGATAGGCACGTACTCACGCGTGTACGGCCCGTACATGCGTGAGTACGTGCCGTATCACTAGGCCCTACGGTACCCCCAACGATAGTGATAGGCATGTACTCACACGTGTACGGGCCGTACACGCGTGAGTACGTGCCTATCACTAGGCCCTACGGTACCCCAAACGATAGTGATAGGCACGTACTCACGCGTGTACGGCCCGTACACGCGTGAGTACGTGCCGTTTCACTAGGCCCTACGGTACCCGCTACGATAGTGATAGGCACGTACTCACGCGTGTACGGGTCGTACACGCGTGAGTACATGCCGTATCACTAGGCCCTACGGTACCCCCAACGATAGTGATAGGCACGTTCTCACGCGTGTACGGCCCGTACACGCGTGAGTACGTGCCATATCACTAGGCCCTACGGTACCCCCAACGATAGTGATAGGCACGTACTCACGCGTGTACGGCCCGTACACGCGTGAGTACGTGCCATATCACTAGGCCCTACGGTAAGTGCCAGGCCCGTACACACTTGAGTAAGGGCCCTACACATGCCCTCAGAGCGTGTGTACTGCGTTTCACTGCTTACACTGGTGATAGGAGGCGCACACGAAAGGAATGGAGGTGTCAGACTCGCACAAGGCTGTACATCAAGTCATTGTCAGTGCAGTCCTTCATGTGCAGGGCCTAGGTGTGTTAGGCAGTGATGTGGCACATGTCTCCTCATGTTGTGGCACAATAGATGTGTGATGAGCTGTTTACACATGTCATGTGTGATGGGGCACTACGTGGCACACTTCCCCTTCACACTTTGCACATGTGTGCATGTGCGACACACGTGTCAAGCACTGCATCACTGGTATGGCACAGTCAGCAACACCCGCAACTGTCCCCTGATGGCAGGTACACGGATAATTACACCTCACATGTGACTCCCAGTGTGCCACGATGTGACTATGTCATGTGTGTGTCATGTGTTCCCATGAGCTTTCCGTTGGTGTTCCGTCAACTCCATCTGCTGTTGCAGCATCCAACATGTGTATGTGTGCATATGTGCATGACACACATATACGCACACCATGCCACATGTGGACTCACACGTTACATGTGTCATGATGGTTCGAAGATGACTTCCTGACATGAGGCAATATCGGCGTTGTCTCAATGTCTGTGACATCAGTTTTTGACATGGACCCCTTAATGGGAATGTGTGTCATCTGTCCATTTCCAGATAACATGTGACCTGTGCGTCTAGACTCCCGCCAGCTGTCTGTATGAGATGACATCCTTCTAATGCTGATATGTGGATGTCTGTCACTCATGTAATGTGTCTGGCTTGTCACTTACACTGGCCAACAGCTATTTCATGGCATGTCACGTCAACATTGCCATGCAACTATTGTGGCTGGCTCTTCATAGGAGT
Source organism: Triturus cristatus (assembly GCF_964204655.1). Lineage (NCBI taxonomy): Eukaryota > Metazoa > Chordata > Amphibia > Caudata > Salamandridae > Triturus > Triturus cristatus. Next base: position 1,670,033,124 of record NC_140589.1, on the reverse strand, counting down.
ATCACCTGGCTGGCCCACGTGTCCTGGATGTATTACACAACACAGCACAGACTCTGTATTAAGCAGATGTGTATTAGCTGTTGAACATGTGCTCACCTCAGTGACATTGGTGTGGTAATGTACTCACTCTTCGTTATTCCTTCCAAATCTCTGCAGGGCACCGCCTCTCCCCAGACGAATGCCAGACCTGGATGCCATGCGTGAATATGACTGCATACACAGATACCGATTCTCGCAAGAGTTGATAGAGGACTTGACCCGCCGGCTTGCACCACACCTCCAACCACAACACAGGTATCCTACAGCTCTGACCCCCAAGGTGAAGGTGATGGCAGCCCTACATTTTTTTGCCACCGGCACGTTTCAATTGACCATAGCTGATGTCGGTGGCATGTCCCAGACAATGTTCAGCCGTGTCCTGCATGATGTTATAGAAGCCATGTTGGTGCACCTGGATGAATTCATCCATTTTCCCACTCGTGAGCAGTTGACAGGTGTCAAGGGTGAGTTCTATGCCCTGGGAGGGATGCCTCATGTAATTGGGGCCATTGATGGGACACATGTGGCTTTGGTACCACCACAGGCACAGGAGGTAGCCTATAGAAACAGGAAACATTACCACTCCATTAATGCCCTTGTGGTGTGTCTTGCTAACATGCTGATTTCCCATGTCTGTGCACGTTTTCCAGGGTCCGCACACAATGCATACATCATGAGTCGTAGCAGGGTGCCAGAAATGATGCTGCAGCTGCACGCGGAACGAGCATGTCTTGTTGGTGGGTATACTCTGTTAGTCCTGTGTTCAGCGCTATCTTTGTATCTTACGGCATCTCCTGAGCCACTTCTTCACATGATGTTTCCATGTAGGGGACTCTGGCTATCCCAACATGCCATGGCTGATGACGCCTCTCCGCAACCCCAGAACAGCTGCAGAACACCGGTACAACGACACCCATGGGCAGACGAGGCGCATGATTGAGAGGACGTTTGGACTCCTGAAGAGCAGATTCCGGTGCCTCCACAAGACCGGCGGCGCCCTCCCATATGCCCCAGTGAAGGTCTGCAAAATCTTTATTGTGTGCTGCATGCTGCACAACATGGCAGTGGAGAAGGCCGTGCCACTCATCCTTGATCCGGATGAGCAGGATCATCCACCCGTGGAGGATGAAGGGCTCGGGCACGGGGCAAGTGAGGATGAGGATGAGGATGAGGACATCCGGAGTCAGCTTATCTGCAACTTCTCATGATGGTGAGTCCCTGTGTCTGAGTGTGCACGCTTTGAGCCTTGTGTGGCATGTGTTGCAATGTGTGTGTCGAGCTGACTGTGTGCTAAGTGACTTGGAGGTGTGTTCTGATGTGTCATTCAAGTCATGATGTCATTCCACACATATTAGCTGGGACACTAAATTTGTTAAGGCCATGGTGACAACATCATTCCTGTAGAGTACATGTACATGTCTGCGGATTACTAGCTCTTCGCTGAATTGTTGTGTGTCTGTCCTTCCCAGGTTCTTGCGGCTGTCGTCTGCTCATGTCATCATTGCCCTCCTGCTATTCCTCATGAGTATTGCAACGTGTGCTGGATCAGAGTTACATGCACAGACATGGTGAAAAGTCATTTGGGGTAAGGAGTGCAACAAGGCATTTTGTGGGTGGTACGTGTTTGTGATATGTGGGGACTGCTCCTGTGCATGTTGTGTTACCATGCATACATGGCGACTCACCATGGGCCACATGACGTGTTGCATGGCTCCCATGAATTGATGGTCACCCTTCCTGACAGTCATCTGTAATGGTGTGTGGATTCTGATGAAGGCATCAATGTGTGTATAACGTCTCCAAGGAACATACGGGATGCTAATGGTGGACATAGTGTGGGACATCCCCATATGAGGCTCAATGGGGAATTGTAGACTCTCCGTGTGCACCAAGGGGTGTTAGGCTCAACCCCTTCACTTGTGTGCCAGCTCAGTAGGATTTACACATCTGTGTGTTGAAGGGGGTGTCCAGTGTAGGTCACACATGGTCAGCCAAATGACCTGTGAGTCTGTTCCAATTGATGCATTTCCCTTAGTGTGAGGCTGAGTAATAAAGGTGTTTGTCACACTCCAAGGTGCCTCATCTCTGTCAATGCAGGTCTCTAGCCACTTTGCATGCGGCATATCTGGCATAGTTGTGGAAGATTATGCATAGGATTCCATGTGTAGTTTAGCAACATGCATGCAGGTGTTCATGGGTTAGGCTCCCTATTGGGCATGAAGTACATGGTGGTGTATGTTTTTTGGCATGTTGGTCCACACAATGGGCCACCAACAGCTGCTGAGGGTGTGTCTCCTGTGCGCAGGTCGGCCTTCAGTTTCCTGATCCGGTGTCATGCTTCTTTGGTGATTGTGCATGCATTGTCTCTGGGTGTGCCATGTGACACTGGACACTCCTTACTTTACACACACGCCTGTTGCAGTTGTCCTTCTGACATCCTAGTCTATGTGTGCAAATTCTGTCATTTTGCAAGGAGATGCCGCCTGCTGCTGCGGCCCCTGCAGCAAGGGCCAACAGAGTATCCAGATTTGGCAACACACACGCCTCCAGGATGCTCCTCACTTCCTCCCTCCACCCATTCATTTTGCTGTCCTCAGCTTGTCTATGCCACTGTTGCCGCCACGCAGTGCCAAAGGCTGGACCATCAGCACATGCAAGGTACACATTGCACCACCATCCTGTCCTTGCATTACCCACATCACACTACAGTCTGATATATCAGCCACACTCCGAGCTATGTCCATCCGCACATCAAACGCCTGCTGTCAGACATACCCTGGGCACACACACGACACCTTTGCATGCTGAGTGTTCAACTCCAACTGCCTACACTGCGCTGCCCTGCCTTCCAGGCCCTGTCACACCAACCAGGTCACCTCCCTAATACTCCCCACAGGCTCTGTAGCCCAGCAAGGGCATGGGAGTGGGACTCAAGGCTTCAGCATGTAGTATGGTGTCATCGTCTGGGACATGGCACAGGTATCATCTCTCAGCATGTCAATCTACAGAGTGTCCAGGACCCCCCTCTCCACCATCACATGCGCACAGCACCTCATCATCAGCTCGTATGCCATTGACAGCCAGGTGCTCCTCACCCTCAACAAAGACACAGACATTGGCCGTTCCATCATTCAAGTATGCATGAGATCTATTGATGAATGGCTGCACACGAGCCACCTGAGGCTAGACTTGTACAGGACTGAGGTGAACATCTGAGGATTGTCCCCTTCCAGCTGGGTCAAGTGCCTGTGTCCCACCCGCAAGAGCCCTGCACAAGCACCCAATGGCCACACACACAAGATGGTGTGCATCATGTTTGGCTCGCTCACATATGCCATGCTAGTCCACAGCATCTGTACCTCATGCTGCAACGCCCTCTGCATTATGCACATGATCCACAGATAAATCCCCTCCAAGAAAAGACAGACCATCCCCCAGGTGCATGACAACATCCGTGTCAAATACTGCCCTGCCCTCTACGGAGCAAGTACATCCAAACTCCCAGGAAACTGGTCCACTTCCAGGGGGCATCTGCACACCTCAGATTCAACCCCCTGCGCTCCAGCCACCTCACCGTCCACCATGGATTGCTGCAATGGATCACTGTCTGCTACAGGGTGACCTCCACACTCCCCACCCACACTCAGGAGGCAGTCCACAACCCCGACCCCAACCAACCTTGTACGTCTGTCATCCTAGATCCTGTTGGACCATCTCCGTGCATCCAACCTTGCCCTGGCCACCGTTCTTCACATCCACCATACTCCAGCATACAGGACATTGTTCTCCCACCTGGCCACACATACCTGGGACTCCCTCCCCGGGAACCTCCACATGAGCCATGACCTCTACGCCTTGATGATGATCTCCCAAATAGGTCTCTCCGCACAGTTTAGCAAGCCCCCCCTCAGCAGCCAGAGGCCATCACAGGTGAGTGTTGTGCTCCATGCCTACATTGAATGATACCTTGTGACCCATGTGTGTCCTGTACCAGACTCTGATCCCAGGGTATGGATGGCTGGAATTGGTTCAACACTCAGCCATAGTTTGACATTTCCACACACATATGTCGTTGAATGATGCAAAATGACAGGAACGTCTCATGTCCAAAGTGAAATATTTATTTACAGTGGGGTAAGTGGTTTGGTAGATGCAATTGGGTGCTGTACCGGGGGAATAGAATCCAAAGTTCACAGGGGGAGATAGTATCCTTGGCATTGGAAGTCATCAGAGTCCAGACCACAGTGTTGGTCATCATTGGTCAGACTGGGACCAGCAAGTCCATGTGGCAGAGAATGTCATTGGGTGAGGTGCTGCTGTTGCGCCCGAGGGCCAGGTGCCAGGCCAGGTGACCTGGGAGATAGGGATGGTCCGCTGACTCTCACGGTCTTTTCCGTGGACGACCCACCTTCCTCCGGGGACCCTCAAATGCAGGCCCTGACGATGCTGGGGACACTCCGTCAGATGAATCCTCCTCCTCCTCCCTCCCTGTGTCTGGTGCTGGTCTACGCCTGGTGGCACAGGGAGGGTTTGCCAGGCTTTGGGCGATCTCACGGAGTGATTGGCTCACGTCCCTGTGCACCGCCAGGAGCTCAGCCAGTCTTGCCTCCATCCGTCCTTGGTGTTGTTGATGACTGGCATGATGCTCGACCTGCAGGTTCTTAATATCATCGAGGGTCCCCTGCATCTCGGAGAGTCTTGACACGACCTGGTTGATGCCTCTGGTGTCACGCCGGTATGAGTCCAGGATGTTGTGTATGTGTGACATACCGGTGTCCTGAGCTGGCTGGTCAGGTTCGCGCCTCCACCTGCCTCCACTCCCACCACCCCTGCCCACTTGAGCCTGGCCTGGCCTTGTGGGCACATCGGGTCTACGGGACCCCTGAGGGATGGCATTTGCAGGGTTGCCTGCCTCCTCCTGGGTGCCCGGAGAACCTTGTCCCTCCTGCTCAGACTGGCTCTGTTGTTCAGTGTGAGCAGGGCTCCTGGGTGTGTCCTGGGATGTGGCAGGAATGGGGGTGGTGGTTGGCACAGATGTACCTGACACAGGTGCTGCAGGGGCTTGGGCACCAGAGGGTCCAGGTTGGTCGGGGTCATCCACGGAGTGGTGAGAGTCGTCGCTGCCAGTGGGATCGTCTTCACGCGGTGCCTGGGACTGTGATTCTTCCCCCCCAGTGTTGGGGGAGATCGACGACGTTGCCCTGTGTGTGAGAGAGAGACAATGTTAATGGTGTTTCATGCGACATCTATGTTTCATACATATTCAAGTTGACACATTTCCTACAGGTAGTTGGATGTGCCTAGCATTCCTCTCAATGTCCACTTGGGGATGGGTATGTTGCGGGGGACAGATTGGGATGTTCTCCTGAGTGTTTGACCTGTAGATTGTTTGCTCTGATACTTATTTGGCTCTGGATCGGTCTTGTTGTGTCACATGTCCATTGTGGGAGTGTGTAAATCCGTTGCCTGCCCCGGGTGTGTGTGCTTGTGTTAGGGGGCGGGATTGTGACCGGGCCTGCTGTTGTGTGTAGTGTGAGTTGTCATTGGGTCTCCCAGGTGATGTGTCTGTCCCCTCATGGTGCATGCTGGCATGACAGTGAGTGTGAGTTCCTGTGCTAGATACCTGTGCTTGTGGAGTTGGTGTTTGAGTGTACAGTGGTCCCAGGAGGGCCTTGTGCTGCATACAGCAGGGCCAAGTATCATCTACCTTGTCAGTACTTTGCCAGTCCCTGTGCATTGTGCATGGTTATGTACCTATGCCATATGGGCTGACGGCATTGGTGTCTGCGTCTCATTTTCACAATGTGTTGTGTGGGGCCCACACTCCCAGCCTCCCGGACATCCAGTCTTGTGTTTGTGGTTGTTGTAGGCTTGGACATGGCCTTGCCTTGATTTGTGAAGGGTGCATGGTGACGTTAGTGGCATGAGCGTGGTTTTTGAGTGTGGTTGTTTGCGGTGAGTGCTTGGGGGAAGTTGGGTGCATTTGGTGTATATGTGGTGTGGACCCCATTGCCCCCATGTTACGTAAGTTGTTTGTGTACTCACCAGGCTCTGCGACTCCTTTGACTCTGTGTACTCCCACCGGCGGTAGCAGGGCCATCACCTTCTCCTCCCAGGGATGGTAGTGTACGGGTCTGCGGGGCAGCCCATCTCCAGTGATGTTAGTCTGGGCATATTCTTCCTTCATTTTCCTCTTGACCGCCCTGCGCAGATTGTACCACCTGGCTTGGCATTCATGCCTGGTCCTTCGGATGGGCGCAACAGCATTCACCTTGTCGACGATCCTCTGCCACATGGCAGATTTTTCAGCTATGCTGGTCTGTCTGACCAATGTTCCAAACAGCTGTGGCTCGACTCTGATGACTTCGTTGACAAGGAGGTCCAGCTCCGCCGTTGTGAACTTTGGATTCTTGTCTGTGGGCATGGTGTGGGGTGTGGGTGTGGGTGTGGATGGTTGTGGGTGTGTGGGTGTGAATGTGACGGTGTGTGTGTGAATGTGAAGAGGGGGATGTTTGTGGAGGAGGTTGTGTGAAGGTGTGTGAGTGACGGTGTAGTGGAGGTATGAGTGATGTGGAGTAGTTTCTATGTGGAGTTGTTTCTCAGTGGGGTCTAGCAGCAGTGGGTCTGTTGCAAAGGCTCATGGGTTGTGTGTGGGCCCTTTTTATTGGTCCATTTTTGGGTGTGGCTGTGTTTGAATTTTGGTGGGTGTGTTATAAGTGGTGGTTGTGATTTGGGGCCTCTGTTTGCCTGTTTGGATGTGCCAGGTCAGTCATTGAGATGTATTTTGTCATGTAGACGTGTTTTGTGGTGTTGTGCGAGTCGAATTGACCCTCCTTGTGCTGTTTTACAGTGTCCTGGTTCGGCAAAAGTCATTTTCGCGTAGGTACGATCAGTACATACGCGATGCTGGGTGAGGGTGCTGGGGTACGGTGTTGGAGTGCGGCGCGTACATGCGGTGGGGGTTCGGTGCATACACATGCGGCTCTGGGGTATGGCGCGTACATGCGGAGGTACGGCACGTACATGGGGGAGGCGCGTACATGGGGGGAGGGGGGCACGTACATGGGGGGAGGGTGCGTACATGCGGTGGGGGTATGGTGCGTACAGGTGCGGCCCTGGGGTACGGCGCGTACATGCGGAGGTACGGCACGTACATGGGGGGGTAAGGCGCGTACATGCGGTGGGGGTACGGTGCATACACGTGCGGCCCTGGTGTACGGTGCGTACATGCGGAGGTTCGGCACGTACATGGGGGGTAAGGCGCGTACATGCGGTGGGGGTACGGTGCGTACACGTGCGGCCCTGGGGTACAGCGCGTACATGCGGAGGTACGGCGCGTACATGCGGGGGTGATGCGCCTACAAGGGGGGGTACGGCGTGTACATGGGGGGTATGGCGCGTACAGGTGCGGGGCTGGGGTACAGTGCAGACAGGGGGGGGTAAAGCGCGTACATGGGGGGGTACGGCGCTTACATGGGGGCGTACGGCGCGTACAGTTGCGGGGCTGGGGTACAGTGCGGACAGGGTGGTGTACGGTGCTGACATATTTGGGGGTGGTGGGGCTGTACGGCTCGTACACGGGCGTGAGTTTACCCGTGTACATGTGTGCTACTGCGTTGGTTCCGTACGGGCCTTTTTACGTGCGATTGTGTATTCGGACGGACGGTCGGGATCGTACTTGCGCGCTCGGACTTGTGTTTTACGATTTGCACGTAAAAATGTCCGGCTCACTCTCGTACACTTTTCTCGACGATATTCGGACGTGAACACTTTCCGACGCACTCTCGTAGACTTTTCCCGACGCTATTCGTAGTTATTTTTCACGGACGAATCGTACTTGGCCGTTTGTACGGTGCTTCTACGACTCGTACGTAAACAAATACGGATACGGGTCGTACGCAAATTATTTTTACCAGATCGGAATCTGCACCATTGTTGTTTTGCAGTTTTCAGCACACAAAGATGCAAACTGTTCCAACTGAATATTGCCTTTATCAAATATACATATGAAAAGTAACTGGGAAGGATTTTTCCATGCACCCCTTAATGTATAGCTTCATCGCTAGATAATGAGGTTTGGCCACCAAGATTCTGCACCAAGAAATCTACCTTTCTTATTGCTGAGAAATCTCTACTTGAGCCCACCAAATTGTATTGCATCAGAGTAAATGTCACAAACCCTCTGTGGCAGGAAGCTGTGTATGGGCCTCAACCTCCTGACTCCAACCACTGGTCCTACCCACCAGTCAACTACTCGAGTGGAGATGGCAGGTGGACGTCAGGCATACAATAGGGACATGCCACCTACAGTCCAGGTGAAAGTGACACAATGCATGAGGGGTTCCATGCAGAAGGAAGTAACAGTATGAAAGGCTCTGGTAAGCCCGACAGCAAGACACAAAGATGTGTGACAATGAGGGAGAAACATTGGAGTAAAGTAGAAGGCCACAGTAGGTATGCAGATAAGCAACTACTCGTCGAAAGAGAGGTCAGGAGTAGCACCCAAGAGAACAGTCACACAAGACAGAACATCTTCCACACTTGCTTGATTTAAACAAAACCGGGTCATGCTCTGAGCCCCCTGCTCAGGTAATTTTTGTTATATTCTACTTTTGTTCTAGTGTGCATTATTTGCGCACCATGCGTTTATAATCCTCAGTACTAGGAAGTTCATTAAGTGCTAGATAGTTATAATTGTTGGTACTCATTTGTGAGCCTTTGAAAACAATGGCAGGGGAAAAAGAGGAGGTAGAAATAGAAACTGTGATTTTTTTAGAAACGTGTGCCCGGCCCTAGCTGCCCATCCCACAGCAAAGGCATTCCCAATATAAGGAGGCAAAATTATATTAATGGTCAAAGCTATAAACCACAGAAGTGTCCTTTTGGGCTCATGTAGGAGCTACAAATGCAGCAATACTATTTAAACGTATGATATGTTAGATCTTCCTCTGCACTATTATCCAAATCATTGAATTTGCATTAACATGCATTGAACACATGACTCGATTTCAAGCAAAATAGCCACATATGACACTGAGAGCACATGTGGGTCCTTTAACATTGCCAGGTTTGAGGTGGCCTGCTTTAGCTATATGTACACCACATCCAGACAGGATCGACTAGCTATAGAACAAGCTAGAGAAGCATTGACAGAGGTGATCAAAATCTGCAGTTAGGGCAATATGTATTACTGCAGCAAGGTATTAAGATAAAACGCACTACCCATGCACCTGCTGAAATATGGACAACTGCCATTAATCTCAAAACTATAAGACAGATTTACTAACATTTTTCACTGGTTTTGCATCACAAAAGTAACTAAAACTAAAACCATGTGCAAAGCGCTGTGGAAAGGTTTGCTTTCCAACACAAATCATGATTTGTGTTGGAAAGTTGTCTAATGCAGCAGTTCTCAAATTGTGGGTCGGAACACACTGGTGGGTTGCGAGCTGATTTTTGGTGGGTCGCGAAAGTCCTGGTCTAATTGTAAGTAATATTTAAAATGATTAGCCTTGTGCACTACTCAAACGGCGCTGAACAATGTCTCTAAATCACCTTTAAAACAAACCCTTGTAAGTCACACAAAGGACCTATCACCTCTGCATTGTCACTGCAGCCAGCTTGGAGCCAGGGCAGGGGAGTCAAGAACTTCCATGCACTTCAAAGCGCCTGTCTAGATGCTTCTCCCACCTTCCAGAAAGAGGGCACCAGGGTATAAAAATAGGACATCTGACACAAACTCTTCAGGTCACTACTGGACCTGCGGAAGGACTCTCAGAGGACTGCCTGCTGCTGTGACCTGCTGTGCACTCTGTAAGACCTCTGTGGACCTGAAAGGACTGGTTTGCTGTCTGGATTCTGCCTTGAACCCTCCGAGGCCAGTCCTGCTGTTGAGCCCTGCAACTTCACCTGGGCCCAGGACTACCAGGGTGACTCCAAGGTTTGCTGGTCTCCTGTTCAGAGCCACAGGGACACAAAAGGCTCCCACCATCTTAAACCCACACCTGGACCCCACCCGAGTGACTCCTGAATCCCCAAGAGGTGTCCCACCAGTTCTGCACCCTTGGGTATGGTGTTAAAGGTGCCCAGATAGCCACATCCCATATCTGAGGTCCTAGAAAATGTTTGGCAAAAATTGCTCTGAGAACCAGAAGGAGACCGGGATCAACCTGATCACCTATCTGCACAAGGTGTATTGCCAGTCAGATTGGCCTCACAGCTTTTCCTTCTGCGCCCTTCTTTGCAGAAGCAAATACTTTTCAGCGGTCCTTCTCAAAATCTCATGGAACTGTCTTACACTGCAACCCTCTGTCTCGTCCAGCTGGAGATTTTCAACTTCCATTTCAGAGACTAAGTCCAAACACAAAAATCTCTACCATGGCTTCGACCCCAATCAACCAACAACCTAATTTCTCACGGTTACTAGTAGGTGCAGCAATAAGTTTGCACATGAGTAAATCCACATGTGTAAAGTTACCTTTGTGAATAGGGCCCTAAATAATGCAAATGTGCGTGCTGATAGGAATGGGACTAATTCCTCAACAATTCCAGTTATTGGGATGCATTTTTGCAACCCTGTGTAGACATGACTTTTCATGTATAGCAGTGTTACTTGAAGTCTAAAACCAAATAAAGAAAGAGCATGGTTGCTCCCCTGCTGAAGAGCTAGGTATGAAACTGATAGACAACATTGATCTATAGACAAAATAGTTATTTGTTATATATAGAGAGTGACACAACTCTTTTAGCCATACACCCCAAATAAGCCACAACTACACAAGATCATAAAGAAATGGAGCTACTGAACATTTTCTCTCAAATTTTGTCTCCATGGGAAGATGCACCCTGGAAACAAACAACAGAGAGCCAATCAAAGCCCAAACTGGAGAATGAAGCAAGTTCTGAAGAAAAGAAGAAAGATTCACAGAGATCTCAAGAGATGACTTTGAAATTGCTTGTAACATTATAAAATCACACACAAAGCCATGCCTCATATTTCCGGGTATATGATCGTAGCTGAGTGTTTGCTTCAGTCCGGCTTTGGTCTTTGATGCAGTATTTCTGTATGGCTCACTTTATGGTTTCAGAGATTTCCTGATCCTTGTGCTTCATCTATTCCTTGAACTCGCACTGTTTGTCAGTGTGTTCTTTCTTGCAATGACTTGAGCTGGCCTCATTTAGCTGTCTACTCCTGTTTCCTGGGCTAGCTGTGTTTAGCAGTGTATCCTTGTTTCCAATGCTGGCACTGTATAGCAGTGTATCCTTGTTCCCTGAACAAGCACTATTAGAGTAGGTCATTATTTCTTGAACGATCCATCCTTTCAGTGGCTTCTTTTCCTCAGTCCTCACTTCTTTTCTCTGCTTTCTTAGTCTTTAGCTTCCTTGTTGTCTTAGATTCTAGTTTCATGTTGTGCTGTGTTTACTTGCTTTCTGCGAAGTGTTATTCATATTTTCACTTCTTTCCTCTTTAGTACTATTCATCTCTTGCTCCCTGTCCATTGCTGCATTGTAATGTATTCTCCACCTGTGATAAAACTGCTTTCCATTTTCCTGCATGATCATCAGAATTCATGAGCTCAGCTGCCAACCTAGGTGTCATTTATCATCCGCTGTGAACATTGTCTCTACGTTACTTTGTATTACACAACCAATGTTATCAGTTCCACAGAACATGTACTTGTATGTATGCACTATTTGTGGACCTTTTGCAGATAGTATCTATGACAGCAATTCTGGGTGAGGAATTCATTATGCATCAGTCTAACTGTGTGGAGCTTCTAAGTGCTTTATCCCACGTCCCATCCAGTGCTGAAAACGTTATCTATATGTTTTTCCCGCCTGGGCGTAGGTTATCCTGAATGCTGAATTGCATCCTCAGTGCCCATTCTTTTTGAGCACTGACTTAATTTGTTACCTTATGCACAGTTGCCTCCTTGGATTTCTGATCTTGCTCTTTATATTATCCAGAACTATTTCTTCTACGGGATCAATGATGTCTGCCAGTTACATACCTAGATTTACAGCAGGGAAGGAACCATGCTTCTTCTGTATTTGCTTTATGAACACGGGAAACTGCTATAGATGGATCGTAATATGTACACAAGGTGGCAAATAGGCATCTCTATTGTGAGTTTAGGCAACTCTCTTACCAATATTAATGTTCATTTGACTCTCTTGCTGCAAGTGCCTGACAGACCCATGAGAGGTACACCTGCTGTTTCTTACCTGCTCACAACTCGAGGAGGTTCTGTAGCCATAATGTTCTTTTTAGCTGTTGTGAAGATGATAGAAGGATATGGGTGGGAATGGGTAGATCAAAGGGTATGTCCTTAGCTGTTGTGAAGATGATAGAAGGATATGGGTGGGAACGGGTAGATCAAAGGGTATGTCCTTAGCTGTTGTGAAGATGATAGAAGGATATGGGTGGGAACGGGTAGATCAAAGGGTATGTCCTTAGCTGCTGTGAAGATGATAGAAGGATATGGGTGGGAACGGGTAGATCAAAGGGTATGTCCTTAGCTGTTGTGAAGATGATAGAAGGATATGGGTGGGAACGGGTAGATCAAAGGGTATGTCCTTAGCTGTTGTGAAGATGATAGAAGTATATGGGTGGGAACGGGTAGATCAAAGGGTATGTCCTTAGCTGCTGTGAAGATGATAGAAGGATATGGTTGGGAACGGGTAGATCAAAGGGTATGTCCTGTTGGTGGTTCAAGTTTTAGGAACTAGTAGCGTAGTTTGTAAAATCAGTGTGTGCTGGCACGCTAACATCATTCTTAAAGAGAAGTGATGGGAAGGGTTTCTTGAAGTTTTGTGGGTTCCCATTCGAGGCTTGTGTCATTATTAGAAACTTTCTGTAGAAAACGATGGGCAGGTGATGCGGGAATTTTGTATGCAGAGCAGAGCACGTGTGGTAGACAATAATCTTGACAATTCTACGTGACTACATGTAGGTGTTTGGTGGTGGTTGTAACTAAGGACACCTTAGTTAAAGTGTGGTGTATCTGGCTTTGTGAGCAGATATGGCTGGGTATGGTTAGTAGTCAGTGCAGTAAGTTCTGTAGCACTGGGTGCATAAGTCCGTTTTGTGAGTAGCAGTGTGTGAATAGCGCTGGGAGTGACGTGGAGTGAGAAGCTCTGGGCAAGTAGAGTGGTGCTGGGACAACCCAGGTTGAAACATAGCATGGCATTAGAGTAAACTCAAACGTCAAAACAAGGTAGTGTTTCAGTATTATATATGTCAGTGACATTAATAGTGACTGATATGCACTATGAACATTGATACATAGCTGTACCTATGAAAGACAAATACACAATTATTTTTAAATTCATTCTGTGGAGTAATGAGCATGATGTTAGTAACAGTGCAGGGCATGACTTTTTAGATCTGGCTACAGATGGCATTACTGTCTAGAAGACATAAAGTCATCTATTCTTCAAGAAGGTAAATGAGAAGTACTGAGAAAGAGTAGGTTTTGGGTCAACCTAGTTCAGCCATGTTTTTCATAGTTTGCCATTGCTTGGATGGGCGGTCCATCAAGGTGATATCATTTTGTGGATAATTATGTTGTTCACTTTGTGTTTCCACAAAGTTTTGGTGCTGGAACATCAATTAGTCCTATTGTTAGACTGCATATGCAAGAAGACATATACCTTTTAATTCTGTGCCAATGTGTATTCTTTGATGTTTTTACTTGTGCAATTGCAAGCTGTTTGGATACCTTATACTGTCATAAAGACAGAATGCTAATCAATAATCACTCTTAAATGATTTTTGCGTTACTTTGCTGTGTGATAACATCATTGAATTTACGACTTTTTTATTGACAAAATAAAGATGTGTACTCACATAGGCATTCTTAAAGATTGCTAGAAATGGCCCTTTTTGCAGGTTTATCCCCAAACGTTTTGCTTCTTCCTCCTATTTTTTTCCTGACCTGTTTGTGTTGGTTTTAGCACTCTGGGCACTTTACACTGCTAATCACTGCTAAAGTGCATATGCTCTCTGTGTAAATTGTGTTATGGGTTGGTGTTTCCATGATTGGATATTTGATTTACTTGTTAGTCCCTAGTAAACTGCATTGAGTGTGTCAGGGCCTGTAAATCAAATGCTACTAGTGGGCCTGCAGCACTGATTGTGCCACCCACGTGAGTAGCCTTAAATAGGTAACTTAGACCTGCCATTGCAGAGTCTGTGCGCAGTTGGTAACTGCCATGTCGACTTGGCCAGTGCAAACACTTGCCAGTCCCTACCCTTCCCTTTTCTTACATGCCAGGCACCCCTAAGGAAGGCCCAAGGTACCTCTGTGGGCATGGTGCAGTGTATGTGAAAGGTAGGGCATTCCTTGGTGTGTGTGGCATATCCTGATAGTGAATTACAGCCCGTTTCGTTTTTCCTTATTGTAGGGCTACCTGTTCCCCATAGGACAGAATGGGAAGTTTGTTTATAACATCTTATAAACATAACTGGCCCTGGGAACTAGGTGGAAAAATAAAGTTTAGTATGCCTGAACTCGGAATCTAAAGATGTGGATTGCCTGTCTGGGTTTTGGATGACAGAAGGCTGGGGAGCAGGAGTGACTCCAGATAGTCTAGGTAGGGTCAGGAAAGGGCTGAATAGACCTGGGCTGCAATGGGGGAAGAGGGAGGAGATTTCCTTGCACCTCAAAGGGCCTGGTCTGCCTTTGAAAACGCTGTCTCCACCTCCTGCCAGGAAATCACACCAGAGAAGGCAGAACTGGTTCTGGCTGGGCACAGACACACTCTGTCTAAGAGATCAAAGGATTTTGGGATATAAATATTGGGGCCTAGACACCTGAACTTTAGAACTCATCTGGACCAAGAAGACTGCCAAGAAGAAGCGCTGGAGAAGCTGTGAGGAGGAACTACACTATGCTGTGTGCTTAGCTGGACTGAATTGCACTGGCTGCTTCTGTCTTGGGCAGTGAAAGGCCTGGACTGGACTTTCTGCAACCTAATTTGTGAGTCTCTCCAAGGGCGTGGATATTTGATTTACTTGTTAGTCCCTTTTAAAGTGCACTGAGTGTGTCAGGGCCTGTAAATCGAATGCTACTAGTGGGCCTACAGCACTGATTGTGCCACCCAGGTGAGTAGCCTTAAAAAGGTAACTCAGACCTGCCATTGCAGAGTCTGCGTGCAGTTGGTAACTGCCATGTTGACTTGGCAAGTGCACACACTTGCCAGTCCCTACCCTCCCTTTTTCTTACATGTCAAGCACCCCTAAGGAAGGCCCAATGTACCCCTGTGGGAAGGGTGCAGTGTATGTGAAAGGTAGGGCATGCCCTGGTGTGTGTGGCATGTCCTGGTAGTGAATTACAGCCCGTTTCGTTTTTCACTATTGCAAGGCTACCTGTTCCACATAGAACAGAATGGGTAGTTTGTTTATAACATCTTATAAACATAACTGGCCCTTGGAAGTAGGTGGAAAAATAAAGTTTAGTATGCCTGAACTCGGAATCTAAAGATGCATCTTTTAGTGAAGGTGATTTTTACATTCTGTGTTTGAAAATACCACTTTTAGAAAGTAGGTATTTTCTTGCTCAGTCATCCTGTGTGCCAGGGCCGGACTGGGAACCACAACCGGCCCTGGCAAAGTGCACGGCCGGCCCCCTCGGGTGCCACCGAGCTCTGTGCCAGGGCCGGTTTTCGGACGATTTTGTTACAGGGCAGATTTTGCAGCTATGCCCTGTAACAAAAACGGCCCCCAGGGGCCCAAAACCGGCCCCCACCCCCCTTGTGGCGCACCGGGGGATTGCCCGGTGCCCGCTACGGCCAGTCCAGCCCTGCTGTGTGCCTCTGCTGGAATGTGGATTGCCTGTCTGGGTTTTGGATGACAGAAGGCTTTTAGAGCAGGAGTGGCTCCAGATAGTCTAGGTAGGGTCAGGAAAGGGCTGAATAGACCTGGGCTTCAATGGGGGAAGGGGGAGGAGATTTCCTTGCACCTCGAAGTGCCTGGTCTGACTCTGACAATGATGTCTCCACCTCCTGCCAGGAAATCATACCAGAGAAGTCAGAACTGGTTCTGGTTGGGCACAGACACTCTCTGCCTAAGAGATCAAAGGATTTAGGGATATAAATATTGGGGCCCAGACACCTGAACTTTAGAACTTATCTGGATCAAGAATACTGCCAAGAAGAAGAGCTGGAGAAGCTGTGAGGAGGAACTACCACTTTGCTGTGTGCTTTGCTGGGCTGACCTGCAGTATCTGCTTCTGTCTTGGGCAGTGAAAGGCCTGGACTGGACTTTCTGCAACCTAATTTGTGAGTCTCTCCAAGGACTTGAGTTAGAGCTTGCCCCCTGTTCTGTAACAGAGGAAAAGCAACTCGACGACGTCTACGATACCGCTGCCGACTCCGTGTCCTGACGGCGCCGCCTGTTGACGCCGCCACCGAGCTGCTGCTTTCACCGCGACCTGTGGGCACTACACTCTGCACCACCTCACTTCATGCCGAAGCGTGGGCACCACAGAGAGAACCACCGCACCGCGACCCTGGTCTCACCGACGACGCCTGCTGACGCTGCCACCGAGCCGCTGCTTTCACCGCGACCTGTGTGCACCGCACTCCGCACCGCCTCGCTTCATGCTGAAGCGTGGGCACTGCAGAGAGCACCGCCGCACCGCGACCCTGGTCTCACCGACGATGCCTGCTGACACCGCCACCGAGCCGTTGCTCGCACCGTGACCTGTGGGCACCACAGTCCGCACCGCCCCGCTTCACGACGACGCCTTGGCCTCCCCGACGACGATGCTCCATGCCGAAATCGACGCCGCTGCTTGCACTGTAGTTCGAGGGCACCGCTCGTAAAGTTACACGACACACCGCCGTCATCTCGCACC
This sequence comes from Triturus cristatus, assembly GCF_964204655.1. Taxonomy (NCBI): domain Eukaryota; kingdom Metazoa; phylum Chordata; class Amphibia; order Caudata; family Salamandridae; genus Triturus; species Triturus cristatus. Next base: position 1,670,016,226 of record NC_140589.1, on the reverse strand, counting down.
GCAGCCTTGGCCTACCTATGCCGGCACCATCGACTCCAGTTCGTCAGCTGATGACAGCGCTCCGCAACGACGACGACGCTTCTTGCACCGTGACCTGCTAGCGCCATGACGAGCACCGTCTTCATCTCGCACCGCGACCCTTGTCTCACCGACGACGCCATCTGATGCCACCACCGAGCCGCTTCTCGCACCGTGACCTGAGGGTACCACACGCCGCACCGCTGCACTTCGCACCGCAGCACCCGATGCCTGCCGACGCCAGCGCTCCTGATCCCAACAGAGAGGAGGTCGACCTGCAACGCGTGTGACTTCGAGGGCCACGACAACTCCTGCACCGACCTCCGGAACCGACGCCTGCAGATGCTGTGTTTTTGGAAGCTCAGCGAGAGGTCGCCCACACCCTGCATTTCTAAAAGGTACTGTTTGCGGGTCTTCCCGACACCGTAGCTGACCTGCGGCACCACGGTCAGCCTGAACTGCTTGGATTTGTTTGCTCACGAGACCGTGATAGCCCCGGACGGATCTATTGACATCAAGGAACTGTTTTTGAAGCTTATTTTGACAGCTGTATATTTTTAAGTACTGTATTGTGGATTTTTTCGATTTTGGTCTTGTATATAAAAATATTGGATATTTCTCTAAACTGGTGTGGTATCCTTTTGTAGCACTCACATTGTATTACTGTTGGTTATGTGCAAATGCTTTACACACTGCCTCTAAGATAAGACTGACTGCTAGTGCCAAGCTACCAATTATTCAATCACTAACCAGTAACCTTCATTACTTCGAATACCCTTTTCTCGTACCACTCCTTACTATATGAGGTGTATCGTCTCTCCTCAGGCCCCACGTGACTTAGGGAATACACAGGAAGTGTGGTGGGCTCCATTCTCCTTTATTCCCATATTAATGGGAGGGGCATTGAGGAGGGACAGGCTGTGCTTTATTTTGATGCTTTTAATTGGCTCTAGCTAAGTCACGTGGTGCCTGGGGAGAGGCTAGATGGTTGAGAGGAGGTCATTTATGGCCACTGAAAGATGAGTAACTGATTCAGGACAATGAAAGAGAGACATTTCTCGAAGAATGACGTCAATTCTATAAGAAGCCATTTTTGTCTACATACTGAGTAAGTCAGGGGTTGGGTCAAACTGAACGTTACACATTATGCATAAGAGCACAGCACTCCATCGTAAATGATCTTGCCAATTTTTTAGGTCTGTTTCTTGCTATAAATGAAGCCTGATGCCTGGGTAAACTAAATGAATGGGGGGAATGGAGCAAGCTTTCCCGAGTGGTGAAGATCACTCCAGGGTTGCATTCTTCATGAATGTCACATAGGTATGTCATCAATGGAAGCAAAACCCTCTTCTGACAGAGCAATTCTCTGTTCCAGATGTCCCTTCTCGCAGTCCTCGTTTTAATTTCCTCCCACTTGTCTGGCCGTTGTGAACCTCTGTCGGTGCTGCTTTAAGATTGACTATTGGAGGAAATATGAGAAACCTTACACCAACCAGAAATGTCCCCATTCTTTTCTCTGATTGAAGTTTTACTCCAAGGAACAATCTTTAAAAATGGCAGATTATCTGCAGAAGTAAATTTGATCTGTGGGTCACAATATCCGTTTATCTTGGTTCAGTGATTCACAGGTTGGGCATTTTCAGCGTCAAGTGTATGTAAATGTAATTTTGCCATACCTGCAGAAAACGCTTTGTGAATTAGGTGTACAGTTATTTTGTGAATCAGCTCTATATCATTGTAGGATGCCTCTACGAAACACAAAAGACAATCATCGTGTAATTATTGCATACATTAAATGTAACCACTTTAATGGGTGCTCTCACGCTGGTTGCCAAAAGACCTGTGATTTACCTTCTCCTGTGTGACTATGAAATAACAATCTCATTATCCTATCACAAGAAAGCCTCAGAAATCAGAACAGGCTGCGTGACAGTACCAAGAAAGACGCATTGTTCCAAATGCTTCCAAACCACTGGAGCAAGCTGTGCTGTCGTTTCAGTTTAATTGTTTGAGATTCTGGTCCAAGATTGGTCGGGGCTCCAGATAAAGAGAGTGCTTGCCCTAAAAGTAGGCCAAAACGCCCAATAAACAATAGGGAATAACTATACCGGAAGTAAATAGAGAGCGGCTGATACTCTGAACACCATACTGCTTCCAGAGTAGAAATGAGTGATATGTTCGGATGAGTGACAGCAGTCTCAGCGAAGCACTGATTCACAATTGGGAGATCATCTGGTGGTGTAGCCTCATCTAAGCAAACTTTAAGAAAAAAAAATGTTAATGCCTGTAATTTAGTAGCTTTAAGTGTGTATAAATAACAACAGAATACAGAGGAATAAATATAACATTATATATAACTTCTGCCACCTAAAAATGCATTTACACGCCAGCATCCATAAATAATCTCTTACCAGAGTCCCAGAGTACTGCAGTTTCGCTGTCACATACAAACCAAAGCATGTCACATGTTGACTATCAAGAAAACATCCACAATATTCAAGATATAAACTTAAATCTAGGTGACTGGCCCGGTGTAAACACAATAGAAAATGGGCCTCGGCAGTTCAGCAGGCCAAAATATTAAACTGATTTATTTTAATGTGCTGAAAACAGAAAATAATCTACAATTTTAAGTACCGTAATTTAAAGCTGGCACACCCTCCTTTAGGTTATCTGCACATAAGGTTTTGCAAACATTAAAACCTATTTTTAAATGTACTACGGCCATTTAACGATTCGGAAAAGGTTTGCAGAATAGTTGAATAAATTGAGGAAACCATACGGAATCGGTATTTGGAAGGGGCGTGTTTAGGGTGTTTTTTCAAAATACCAATTCCTTATTGTATGTATTAATGTTCTGCGACTGAAATCCTGACACAAAACACCACAATTTTACCAGTCACACAAAGTTAGTGGTAACCCATTTGACAACGGGAACGGGCACCTGCAATCTAATTGTATCTGACCATTGTTTAGAAGTTTTGTTACTTCAAGAATATCTCAAAAAGGGATCAAGAGGCATGGAAACAGTAGACACGGTATTGATTATTTTGTGTCTAATTCTGGCCGTTCATACATATATATCCTTCTCGCAGTTCACAGCTTCTCTGTATGTTTTAAGACTGTTCTCCCAGTGCGAGTCTATAAATCTCAGTCTTTTACCACGATAGTTAGTTCTTCACCTTCTTCCCTGAGGGAAATCTAATGCTAGCTCAATGTCAAGGAGCATTACATGATTACCATTCCCAACATATAATAAGTACTCCAGGGTCCTACTTCCTTTCGGTCCGGGGCCTCATGCAAACTGGGGTACTTCCTGGGTCGAGGGACTGCTGGGGAGAATAGATTAGGCCAGGAGGGTGATTCTTGTATCTAGCTTTTTCCCACCATGACTGGAAAATGATACCTCCTATAAAGGAATAGTAAACCCAATCCTTTCACCTCTTTTGCTTTCCTTGATGCTGAAGGATTGAGGACAGTGCTGGACCTCAATTCAGCCTCCTTCTTTCCTCAGAGATTGACCCTGGGCTTTTCCTCTCCTTGCCCGCTATGAAAGGTCAGACCCGCCCCATCCCTTGGCAGGATAGCCATGGCATCTCAGAAGAATCCCTGTTTGCGAGTCTCCTGCACTTCTGTCTTCAAGACGTCCAACGCAGAATCCACAACGACACTTAGGTTTGTTTAGGAAGAAAGTGGAACCCAGGAAGTGTCAGGGTCCAGGGGAACTTCAATAGTCATTAATGGCTTAATGCTGGGAAGGGAACACGTGGAATATGGTCCAACTCTATGGCAGTGGCTTCCTATCTACCTAGAAGGTGCCATCATACCAGTAATTGTGGCCACTAGTAGCCCCATCTCAGAAAAAGGTAAATGTGGCATGGATGGCTCTTTTGACCCAAGTCCAAGGGGCTGGATCATATGCTCAGGCTCACCGGTCTACATTTACCTCAAGGTTGTTTTCCCACAAATGTTTACCGCACATGCCACTATTTGAAGAGTTAGATGAGCTTTGTGCCAGCTCACCCTAGAGTAACAAAGCCAGGTGGGTGCACATTGTTGGCTTTTTCTGGTTAGACTTCCAGGTAAATCCAATCAGGGAAGTGTTCAGATCCTCACTAGCAGGAACACATTCTACATGTAACATCAAGCATCCAGGTGATTCCTCCTCCTTGGGAGAACGGTCTCATATCCACTCACCAGTATTAAAAGTGTAATTATGAATATCAACAGCTGCACCCAGCAAAGAAGGTTGATTGTATCAATGTTGTGGTCTACAGTATGAAGGGGCTGTTTGTCATAATATCAATTACATAAATATCATGTAACATAAATGTCATGATTAAATATCATTTACAAAACATTGCCCCATTGGGTGTAGATTTCTATTAATAACTCCAATTGAGCGATATTTTTGTAGATTACATTTAGGACACTATGGGCCTCATGTAGGAAGCCAAATACCGGTCGGTAACGGCCGATTTTCGGTAATTATACCGTTACCGACCGGTATTTTGGCCATTGGTATGTAGGGGGACAAACTTTGCTTTCGGAATTTACCGAATCGGTAAAATTACCGATTCGGTAATAATACCGAATCGGTAATGTTACCGAATCGGTAACTTTTCCGAATCGGTAATTTTACCGATTCGGTAAATTCCGAAAGCAAAATCGAGATGTAGGGGGAGTGTGTGTGTGTGTTTAAGAGTCGGTATTTACCACCAACTTATAGTTGGTGGTAAATAATGAATGTATGTGTAAATGCATTTTTACGCGCGTAGCAGTGTGCAATGTGGCATACATACATGCCCTTAGGGCATGTATGTGTGCCACATGTGCACACATGGCCGAATCAGGGGTGCAACAGGGTGTCAATGTGACACCCTGCCACCCTTGTATGTGTTCCCCCCATTACCGAATCGGTATTTACCGATTCGGTAATGAGGCATACCTTCCCATCAATGGGAAGGTATGCCTCATTACCGAATCGGTAAATACCGATTCGGTAATTACCGACTAGTAACGATTCGGTAAAAAATACCGACTCATTACCTACATACCAGTTACCACTTCTAAAATACCGATTCGGTATCGTTCGGTATTTTAGAAGTGGTAACTGGTATGCTACCTACATGAGGCCCTATGAGTGATGCAAACCTGCACAAAATTTTGATAAAGTATTTACTTTCCAGCACAAAAGCCTTTCTGCTCTGAAAGTTGCAATAAAAGTAATGCAAAATTGCTCTTTGTGCTGCTTTTATTAACTATGCATCAAGGGGTGTTTCATGGGTAGGTACATGGATGTTCTCAAACTATTATCTATGCGTTTTGATGTAAATCCCTGTCTACTAAAATTGGTGGACAGAGCTTTGCACCAGGAAAATAATGGCTTCTTGAGGCAGGCATTAACAAGGAGAATGTTTTGATTTCTCATAGCTTTTTCACATAGCATGTGTGCAATATTAATTAGTGAGCTCGAGGGTTGAGCTCATGCAGTGTGTTGAGCTCCAGGGCAGCTCAGGGGGTAGAATGTGCTTGCATGTGGGAGGAACGTTGGGGTGGCACTCCGGGGAAGAGCATCTGAGGGAGAGGCTATCCTAGGAGTTGCTCCCTATGTACGTTGCTGGTGTGAGGGTTTCCGGAAAGTGAATAAACCTTTGGAAACCATGTCCCATGGTTATTGAACACAAAATATAGTGACGAGCTCTAGGAACCTGTTTTTGCAAGATTGCTACATTTTGAGTAAGAGCGTTTAATTTATTGACACTTCGCTGCGAGTGACTGTGGAAACTTATACAGCGGCACGTCTACTTTTCGAGCCACACCGGCAAGAGTGGCTGGTTAATTGGTCTTACCTCTGTTCAGTGGCCTAGTGACCGTTACTGCTCCCGCCAGCATGAGCCTTCCTTTCTGCACGCTCCTGGACTTCATAAGCCACAGTCCAGCGCTGCTTTGCTGTGGGTGTCACTGCAGCCCTCAGGGGAAGTAAGGTCGGCAGACCAGTCTTCCCCTGGGGAATTCGCGCGAGAGCAGGACAGGGGGTTTAGTTGGGGTTAAGCGGTGGGGTCTTAGTTGGGGTAAGGGGTGGGGTCTTAGGTATGGTTAAAAGGGGGCAGGAGAGGAAGTTCTGCCTCTTCCTGTCCCCAGCGCCTTAGGGAGGGTTAGGGAGTTAAAAGTTGTAAAGTTTTAGCGGTTAGGCCTGGTCTGTCGGCAGGGAACGGGTCGCGACTCTTGTGCCACTGGGGTGGGAGGCCAGAGGTTGTGCAGCCGTGGTGAAGGGACCTGCGGCGGCTGGGGCTGCTTGTCGGCGTACGGCAGAATGGCGGAGCCTGATGCGGCGGCCGTGCGCGCTGCTTTGATGGTGATCGGCCGGGCCGGGAGAGCCGATCTCCTGCGGCCCGGCGTGCTCGACCAGGCGTGGGTCGGTATGACCTAGACGCCCCAGTCGGCATCGGCAGGTGTGGCGGCGGCGGTGGTGGCATGCCAGGACGAGCCACCACCGCCGAGAACAGGTATGGCTGCACGTGGGCGGGGGCGGAGGCCAGCTGAGGCAGGGAAGCGCGGGGTAAGGCGTCTGAGCCTCCCCACGCAAGGGCACAATATGGAGGGAGCGTTTGAAGCGGCGGGGGGCGGGGGAGGGGCAGGGGCGGGGGAGGGGTGGCGGGCAGAGGGAGGGGTGGCGCGCAGTGCGAGGAGCGCACTGGCTGTAACGATGACAGGCCCACAGGGGGAGCAGCTGCAGGCAACAGGGGCGAAGGTGATGGGGCACAGGGTGGGATGTGAAGCCCCCAAGGCTGCTCCAGTGGAGGCCAGTGAGTCAGAGGGGGAGGGGCAGAGTGAGGATGAGGCCCAGGTGGGGATGATTTTATATTGGAACTCTCTGGCAGTGATTCTGTGGGGGGGATGAAGGGGACTGGGGGGGAACAGCCCATCGATTTTTCAAAGGGGGCAGCAGGTGGGAGCGGGGGCCGGGGGGGCAAGGGGAAAGGTCCGGTGCGATGGCGCAAGGGGGGGAGGTGTCGCTGGGTGGTGATGCCCCGGGCCCTTCTACAGCTGTCAGGCCAAGTTTTAGGGCAGTGTCGGGTGGGGGGAAGCAGGACAGGTGGGATCATTTGACGTTGGAGGAGCGCATACGCGACCAGAGGCGAACCATTGAGGAGACTGAGCTCAGGTGGCAGGTGCTGTGCGCAGCGAGAGAGTCGGGCAGGGGGGGATTTGCGCCGGGGGGGCTGCCCCCCGGTGCGACTAGCTGACGTATCACCAGGGCGAGGCCAGGGCAGGGGGCAAGCTAGGGCACAAGGCCAGTGGGTGTGGGTGGATGAGGTAGGGACTGCCTTGACGATGCTGAGACCTGATGGCGCTGGGACCCCCTCAGGCTTCGACGGTCTGAGACGGTGTAAGCCAGCGTTGGAAGCTGGTAGAGGCAAGGGTGGGCTGGCAGGGCGCAAGACGGCCTCTAAACGCCGGGGCGAAGCAGCAGGGGGGTCCGCGGTGGCCTGCCCTCCACCGACGGAGCGGGCATCATCGGCGCCGGAGTGTGAGTTTGTGCCTGGCATGAAAGGGAAAGGTGCTAAGAGAGTGGTGAGTGAGTTGCGGAAGGTGCCTGTAGAGGAGGCGTTTGAAGAGCAATTGGACTATGATTCTGACAGTGAGGAGTTGGAGGATGGTGAGGTGCGAGAGGGGTTTGGGGCACGGGAGAAGGCGGCAACGGAACAGATTGGTGTTTTGCAGGCGCCAAAGGCCAGCAGTGGTGGGACCCGGAAGGAGACACGGAAGTCGTCGGTGACAGGCGGACAGGAGTGTGCGGTGCCAGTGAAGCTTACAGGTGAGGGTGCCTGGTGGGATGCGTGGGAGGACGGGGGTAGAGGGGGACGGCAGAAGGCCTGCCGGTCAGTGGGCATTGGGGATGGTTCCGTGAAGGAGGTGGGAGAGCCAGTTAAGGGGGCAGAGACAGCGGGGGGGGAAACAGTTGGTGGGGGCCGGTGTTCAGACTGATAAGCCGGGGGAACTGGAAGGGAAGGAGGAATCGGGGGAGATGCATCGTAAGAAATTGCCATACATGGGCTTGGCTATGCCGTTGGGGTCCCATTTGTCGGAAGAAACGAGGGCTAGGATCTGGAAACACGAATATGTGGATGTTTTTAAGCTCCTGCACCGGGAGATTCAGGCTAAGGAGGGTTCGAAAGAGGAGGAATGGGAGTTAACTAGGCGGCCGAGAGTGCCGGTGAATATGGAGAATTGGACATCGGCGTTTTTGATTTATGCTAGCATATATTGTGAGAAACACCTGGACAGGGCCATAGCGCTGCTGAAGTATATGAATATTATTCGCAAAGCCCAGATGCATTTTGGTGGCTTTGCATGGCTCAGTTACGACTAGGAGTTCAGGGCTAGGATCAGCGTTAATCCGGACAAGCCTTGGGGGGAGGTGGATCAGGAGCTGTGGGTTCAATGGATGTCCTCCACTCAGTCGTCGGCATCTACACACACGGCCAGTGGGCTTCTGGTTTCCTATCGGCCTTTTCAGCCGCGTCCTGCCCAGTCTGGGGCGGGGGGGCAAAGTGGATCATGGGGGGCGGGAGGGCAGACCTTTCCCGCTGGAACTACAGGACAGTCGCCTAAACCTGGGGGGGTTAACACAGGGGCCTGCTGGAATTTCAATAAAGGATTCTGCACGCGGCACCCTTGCAAATTCAAGCATGAGTGCTCCAAGTGCGGTGGACGCCACCCGGTCATGCAATGTTTCACGCTGGCCACTCCCTCTGAGCAGTGGCGCATCACCAAGGGGAAAGTACAGGCTGGGCCTAAGGGCTCCTACGCCGGTTGATGTGGGGGCCATGGGTCCCTGGCTCTCTCGATACCCTGATAGGGAGGCAGCGTTGAAAATTCATTGGGGTTTTGCGGAAGGGTTTCGTGTGGGTTATCAGGGCCCTCGAGAGTGGCGTTGGGCGGAGAATTTGAGATCAGGGAAGGAATTGCCTGGGGTGGTGGAAGCAAAATTGAGGAAGGAGGTACTGGAGGGTAGGATCACGGCTCCTTTGGATACATACGCCGCTGCCGGATCTAATTGTCTCCCCGCTGGGGGTGGTGCCTAAGAAGGAGCGGGGGGAGTTTAGATTGATCCATCATTTGTCTTGGCCGGAGGGGACGTCAGTGAATGATTTCATTGCGGTGGAAGATTCCAAGGTGCTGTATGCGTCAGTGGACGATGCGATCGATTTGGTGCAGGCTTGCGGCCGGGGGGCGGAGATGGCAAAGTGTTACATCAAATCGGCATTTCGCTTCTTCCTATTCACCCGGTGGATTTTTCCTTGTTGGGAATGCAATTTGGGGGGGCAATCTTTGTGGATAAGGTCTTGCTCATGGGTTGCGCAATCTCATGTGCTCTATTTGAAACCTTCAGTTCCTTCCTCCAATGGGCCTTCACAGCTTGGAGTGGGCACCGGCTGGTGTCTCACTACTTGGACGATTTTCTGTTTGTGGGTAAGGGTCAGATGGGGGAATGCGAGAGGGCCCTGGGGCAGTTTCAGCGACTGGCCCTGGACTTTGGAGTCCCGTTGGCGCTGGAGACGACGGCTGGGCCCAGCTGCTGTTTGACATTCTTGGGTATCGAATTGGACTCGGTAGCATGGGTGGCACGGTTACCGGCTCAGAAGGTGGTGGAAATGCAGGAGTGTTTGATGCACGTGATGGAGGAGCGGAGGATTGACTTGTGGACAGTTCAGAAGCTGCTGGGTTTGTTGAATTTTGCTTGCAGAGAGGTGCGGGCCGGAAGGACCTTTTGCCGGCGGCTGGGCATGTCTATGTCTGGGGCGGTGCTCCCCCACCACAGAGTCCGGATCTCGATGAGGGTGCGGGTGGATTTGAGAATTTGGCATTGCTTTCTGACCGATTTCAATGGTGTGACTTTGGACTTCGTGGATGACAAAATGGTATGGCAGGTGCAGATTTTTTCGTATGAGGCTGGGGATAAGGGTTTTGGTGTTTTTGGGGACGGGAGGTGGTGTGCAGAGCAGTGGCCCGAGAGCTGGTTGCAGCAGGGTAGGAGCATAACGTTTCTGGAATTCTTTCCTTTGCTGGTGGCTCTGGAGGTATGGGGCAGGGAGTTTCAGAACAGAGCGGTACTTTTTCATGTGGACAACAGGACGGTGGTGGACTTGGTGAACCACCAGAAAGCAAGGGACCTGCGTGTGCTGCGCCTGCAGCGAAGTTTTATGCTGCTATGTCTGCGATTCAATGTGCTGTTCCGCGCGTGACATGTTCCAGGCGCTAGCAATGACATTGCGGATGCATTGTCTCGTTCGCAGTGGCAGCGTTTCAGGAGCCTGGCACCGGGAGCAGAGGCTTGCAAGACCAAGGTGCCGGAGGGTATCTGGGCCTGGGGGGAGTGAGAGTAGTGGGCCTGGTAGAGAAATCTATAGCTGATTCCACAAGGCGCTCCTACCGTTTGGCATGGGCTGAGTTCGGTGCGTTTTTGGGGTGGTCTAGTGGGAATTGGCGCATGTCCTGGCAGAGTTGTGAGCAAGGAGTGGAGCGCTTTGTTTTGGACTGTATGGAGAGAGGTTTGTCGCAGGTCACGATTGCAGGTAAACTGGCAGGGATTTCTTTTTACAGCATGATGTATTTGGGGTTTGACCCGGCCAAGAGTGAGTTGTTGAGCAGGATGTTAAGGGGCTGGGGAAAAGAGAGGGGGGGAGATTGAGGGGGGGCTGACGGAGGCTATAACGTTTGATTTGTTGGTTGAATTGTTGGCAGAGTTGCCGCAGTGTTGCTATGATGTTTGTGAATTGGCTTTGTTTCGCTTATGCATGATTTGGATGTTTTTTGGGGCCTTTTGGGTGTCGGAGTTGCTGGGGGCCAGGGGTGCAGCTGGCATACGGTTAGAGGATGTGAGATTGGATGGGCTCCGTTTGGGTATTTGGTTGGGGCATTCCAAGACACACCAGAGGGGAAGAGGTAAATGGGTGTGGCTGTGCGAGAGAGACTTGGCGGGGGCCTGCCCAGTTCGGGAATGGCAGGTGTTTAGTCCGCAGGCGCAAGCGCCGGTGGGGGGCATTTTTTGCCATGCCTCGAGGAGGCGGGTGACAGCGTTTCAGCTGCTGGCAGTGTTGTGGATGGCTTTGAGGCGAGTTGGCAGGGACCCGGCACGGTATGGGACGCATTCCTTTCGGATTTGTGCGGCGACGGCAGCGGCACAGCTGGGGTGGTCCTGTGATAGGATAAGGCAGATTGGGAGGTGGAGGTCTCGTTGTTGTGAGCGTTATGTGTGTAAGTGACGGCTGCGCGTGCTATGGCGGTCAGCAGGTTTGCTGGGGTGTTGGGGGTTGTTTTGTTGGTACTAATCTCTTTTTCTTTCATAGGTTGCATTGGGGGCCCAGGTGCTAAGACGGTTACCTGGATTGTCGAACATTCCTTTGTTCATTGGGCATCGAAATACGTGGACAGACAGGTGTACGGTCGTAGCCTTGGCCTGCGGAGCAGCCATCATGAGGTGCACTGGTGGGGCAAGAGTGGGATGCGCTGGGGAGCCTTGTTGCCCTGGCTGACCAAGAAGGTATCACAGAGGGGTTGTCCGGACATGCTTGTTATCCACCTGGGAGAAAATGACTTAGTGAAACAATCGGGAGTGTCTCTTTTACATTTGATGCAATGGGACTTGGAAGCAATGCGAAGCAATCTGGCTGGCGCCTGTATTGTTTGGACTGAATTTGTACCGCGCCGGATATGGCGGGGGGCGTTGAAGCCCGCAGCGGTTGAAAGAGCTCGGCGGAAGCTGAATAGGGCCATGAGAGTTTTTTGCGGTCACAATGATATCAAAGTTATTGCTCACACAGGTCTACGGCTCGAGGAGCCCCTTCTCTTTTGCGATAATGGAGTGCACCTTTCGTACATGGGGAATGCATATTATATGATGGAATAGATAGAGGGATGTCATCAGTAAATTGTGGAATGAGTCCATTTGGTGTCGACGGATTTGAGGTTGAAAGGTGCACTTGGGGAGCATGGGGCAGGTAACTGCCCTCCGGGGGTTTCCTGGTTGGCGGTACTTGGGAGGGGGAAGTCCATGACGGGCATACTCACCCTTCCGGGGAGGGGCATACAGGTGCAAGGTGGGGGTGTGTCAGGCAGGAGTACGATGGCTGGAAATGATGGAGGTGCTTGAAAGGGAATTGAGGAAGCGAATGGGATAAGTGAAGAGGTCGCTGGGTGATGTGGGAATGAGTAATCGGAGTGTGGGAGTGAATGGAGGAATGAGAGACATGAAGTTGGGGATTGTTGGGGGTTACTGATGTTATGTGTATGTTGTCCAACCCTGTCTTAATAAATGGCCTTTTACGCTAAAATAACAGCGTGGAGTGGTTATTGCGCGATGCCCTGGGATGACTCCCGCCGAGACCCACCTCCCTCATGCCCAGCGTATTACATGAGCACATCTGCTCACACACCGTGGACATTTTGGATCGGGCCTTTTTGGATTTCAGTTACGTTGTCTCATGTCTAGCACTTTCTGTGAGCACGTCTGCTCATGCTCCGTGGCCATTCCAGGTCATGTGCACACCACACTGTTGTTAGTTGTTCGCTCTTCATCGTCTTGTTGACTCTGGCTTGCCTTGTTGAGAAACGGTGACAAGCACATCTCTGTTCTGGAGTGTGCTTTTTGGGCTAGCGTGTTGTCTGTGATAATTACCCTCCGTGAAACGCACATCTTCCAAAGTGCTGGCAAGTTTCTGAGGCTTATTCTTTTCTGGCACAGTCACAGTGGGTTAAATGAGCTGGTGTATTGTATGGTGATTTAACCAGCCAGCATGGCCACTACGGGGCTTATTTACAAGCCCCTTGCACCGCCGGTGCGTCATTTTTAACATGGGAAAAGTGACGTACGGGTGGCACAAGGGGCTTGTAAATAAGCCCCTATGAATTTATCTTTGCCGCAAACATTTATAGTGAGAGTGGATGAGGTCAACAATATAAAATGGGAGGAGTGAAAAGATTATTTCATTTATGGATATTGGAAGGCATGTCGCCTGGAAAAAAACATGTTGCTGTATTGCCTGGGCCCTGGAGGTCTGAAGGTATGGATCTGGATGGAGACGAAGCCTTATTGGGGGATGAAGGGGACGTGTTCATGAAAGCATTAGCAGATCTGGATGCGTATTTCGCACCAACTGTGTGTGAAGCGATTGACCGTTAAAACTGTTACCACAGGAATTTGGCCCCAATGAGAAAATTGAGGACTCTGTAGCGACATTAAAGCAGCTGGCCTTAGCCTGCAAGTTTGGGGGTTTGGAGGATGAATTGTTGCGGAATCAAGTAATCATGCATTGCAATAATCTCAGTTAGCAGGACAGTTTGTGGGTGCATGGAAAGTCCAGTTTACAAGAAGTCACTCCCATTATCTCTAAATAGGAGCTCACGTCTCTGCGTGCTAAAGCTGAGGTGTCCTATGATAAAAACTGATGGGGTGAAACTATTGTGAAAATTGTAAAGAAAAAAGTTTCCACAAATGATATTCAGGAGAACCTTAAGAGGGATTGTAAAAGCAAGAGTAGGCAAAAGTAAAATTCAAAGATGGAAGATTTGAGGGGTAAATGCAGATGTGGTAGTTCCTCTCACCTGGCCCATGATAGGAAGTGTAAAGCTCTGGAACAAAAATGTGCCCAGTGTGACATAAAGGATCACTATGCACGGGTGTTTTGCAAATTCAAGTCTGTTATATGCATCATGGAAGTATGTGAAGAAGATGACAATTTAAGGTCAGATGGGGACAAACCCGCAGGTGTTGTGTGCACAAGAGGGTGTGATGTGCATGGAAGGGCCAAGTAGGAAGAAGCTCATTTGTGAATTGGTGGCTGGGGGAGGTCATGTGGCGTTAGTGGCTGACTCGGGGTCGCCATTTACCATCATCAACAAGGAAACTTGGACCAATTTGTTTAAGGACAAAATTGGTTCAGGATTAATTGCACCAGGCATCCAGCTCATGGGTGAAGCTATTCATCTTTTAGGATTTCACAAATTGGTATTCAAGTTCAAGGGCTGGAAAGCAGAGTGCATACTTTATGTTGCAGTATGTGGACCGTGTTTTCTGGTTTGGTGGGATAAAAGAGAATTGGGAATCGTGCTTGGCCCTAACATCCCAGATCCTGCTTTGATCGTGAGCAATAGTGAGCAATAGTAAGAAGAGTGGTGTTAAAGTTGTAGGCAAATTTCCTAGAGTGTTCACTGGCAAAGTGGGTGAACTGGAGGGAGGTGAACTGGAGGGATTTGCCCATAAGATGATTCTTAAAGAAGATGCACCTCCTTGAATACACATTTCAACTTTGGGGCATTAACTTGTGAATACACAAGTTGAGGAACCTCCTGGTGATATGAGAGCTGAAGTGGTTGGTGAACTTAAGAAGCTGGTTGACAGTGGCATTTTTGAGCAAGTTGAATCTTCAGATTGGGTGGCTCCTCTAGTCGTCGTAAGGATGACATGAGAGAGCTAAATAAGACCTTTTTGTGGATATGTTCCCCTTACCCAGAATTAATGAGCTGTTATCTGCAACCAAAGGCATGAGGTGGTTTGCTACCATGTGACACAAAAAGATGATGGACAGAATGTGGAACATTGTCAAACATTCACCCCTGTCACATATCCCTGCTCCCCATGGGAACAAATCCAGCACGAACTGCCAGGCCAGATACTCCCTGGACTGGAAAACAAGCATCCTCGGACCGGTTTCAGAACATTACCCCTAATCACCCAGGCTAGCTTGAAACTGGTGGTGTAGTGAGCACGGAACCTATGTCTGGACATACCCTTCACACTTGGGGTGAAAATGCAACAGAAAAAGATGATGGACGTAATGCGGAACATTGTCAAACATTCACCACCAGTCACAGATCTGGGTTTAATCCATTGTTATTTTGCTTGTCATGGCGTTCCATAGAAATATATAAAAATATACCATAGACCTGATATCTGCCTACCACCAGGTGTCTTTACACCATAGTAGTAAACATCTCACTGCATCCATCACTTCCATAGGATGTTTTCAGTTTAGGAGAGTTCTGTTTGGGTTGGCCTTGGTGGCAGCCATGTTCCCACGTCTTATGTGCAAACTGTTTCAGAACAGCGATACAGTCATTTTTTTCAAGATTACATTCTGGTCATGGGAAAAGATAAGAAAGAACATGATACTGTTACGTGAGATTCTAAGAACATTAGAACAGTACAGATTGACAGCTGAAGAAACTAAGTGTAAGTTTGCGGGTAACATCGTTATATATCTAGGGCATGAGATCAGTTCAAGTGGTATTAGACCCAAAGCATATTCAGTTGATGCCATAAGGAAGGCCCCTGTTCCTCAGAACAATGATCAAGTGCGATCCTTTTTAGTATTAGCACAGTTGTACTCTAAATTTGTGCACAAATTCTCAGGGAAAATGTATCATATCAGGCAATTGTTAAAAAAAAGGTAGTACATTTTTATGGTTAACAGAATGACAGAGTTGTTTTAAGGGCATTATAGAAGACATCTGCACAGCCCCAGCACTCCAGGGATTTGATCCCATATGCATAACGTTATCATCACAGATGCAAGTGGTAAGGGATTGGGGGCAGTCCTATTACAGTTACAGGAGGACGGTAATGAATGTGTGGTTGCTTTTGCATCAAGGGCACTCACTCCGGTGGTGGAAAAATATTCTGTCTTGTTCAACAGCATTGGCATGTATTGGAAGGTTGTGTTAAGGAAGACTTGGCCCTTACCCATTCTAATCTGTTTTTAATGGGTGATTTTAATTTATTGTGCAATGGAACTCTGGATTCTGGATATAATAATCTTATCCAGACCTGTGAGAGTCTGCAATTGCGCCAGTGGATTAGTGAGGCTACCCATAAGGGAGGAAATATGTTAGATTTAATCTTCTCTAAGGAACAGGCCTTGGGAGCAGTAGAGATCCTCCCAGTTGGCTGGTCTGATCATCATTTGGTCAAGTTTCAGTTACTTGACCAGAAAGGAGTACGGCCCGCCATTAGAGAGGCTAGGTCGTTTAGGAGCAGAGATTGGAAGGGACTCCTAAAAAAACAGATCAACTCCTCCCTGGTATTTTCTTTTGGGACTATTTTTAATAATGAAAGAACAGTAGAAGATACCTATATGAGTTTTTGCGATCAGATTGTGAGCCAACTTGCTCAAATTGCCCCCATAAAAAACTGTAAAAAGATAAGTAGGCCATCTGCCTGCTGGTATAATGATCATCTTAAATCTCTGAAACTGATCTGCCGGCAGGCAGAGAGAGGATGGAGGAAGACTTATTCGGATGGGGCTAAGTCATCTTGGAAGGCGGTACTTTTGGAATATAAGAAGGAAATCGCCCTGGCCAAATCTGAATATTTTGCTAACACCATTCTAAATTCTAAAAATAATTCTCGAACAATTTTTAAAATAATAAAAGACATGACCGCCCCTGAGTGCACACAGTCCAAGATTATGCCAACCCAGGCCCTGTGTGATAGGCTAGCAGCTTTTTTCATGGATAAAATAAGTAACATCATTGATGGCCTAAAGACGAATGATCCTCCTTTGAGAGATGGATCTATTGTGGAAAGCAATGAATTAAGGGAGCTGGGAAAGGGAAAAAGGACAGACATGGGTCTAACATCTGTCCTGAAACACTTCGAGGCATTCTCGGAGGAGACTTTTAATAGTACTGCTGCAAGTGTGTCTTCAGAATCCCCTTTGGATCCTCTTCCACATAAAATCTGGAAGGAGCTAGGTTCTGAACTTTTCCCCATTTTACGTCAGATTTGTAATAGTTCCTTAGTCTCTGGATTAGTTCCAGTACAGTGGAAACGGGCAGTGGTTACTCCCCTTCTGAAAAAAACGACTCTAGACCCGACTTGCGCCGCCAACTACAGACCAATTTCTCTTCTTCCATACTCGATTAAAATCATTGAACGACTGGTCAGCAGAAGTCTGTCTCAGTTCCTGGAACTCAACCGCAGGCTGGATAATGCTCAGTTTGGTTTTCGACCTGGCAATGGAACTGAGACTGCTCTGGTGACCGTATTAGACAATCTTCGATTGGGGGCAAGCGGGTATTCTCGTTTTGCTTGACCTGTCCGCCGCTTTCGATACGGTTAACCATGATATCCTTCTGACCAGGCTGGAAGAAGTTGGGGTGTCAGGGATGGCTCTAGAATGGTTCCGTTCCTATCTTTCTGATAGGTGTCAGGCAGTCTCTCTCCCGCCATATCGGTCTAAGTTCTCCAATGTTCACCATGGCGTCCCACAGGGATCGGCAATAAGCCCTATTCTTTTTAATATCTACATGCAACCCCTGATTGATATTATAAAGGCGCATGGTGTGAAATTGGTGAACTATGC
Organism: Triturus cristatus; assembly: GCF_964204655.1. Taxonomy (NCBI): domain Eukaryota; kingdom Metazoa; phylum Chordata; class Amphibia; order Caudata; family Salamandridae; genus Triturus; species Triturus cristatus. The sequence goes on along the minus strand of NC_140589.1, from coordinate 1,669,998,839 downwards.
CGACAACACCCAACTCTTTTTCTCCCTAGAGGGAAACCAGTCGATTCCTTTGACAGTTTTCCATGACTGCATGAAAGATACTGCATGTTGGCTAAGAGCTAACTCACTTCAGTTTAACTCAGATAAGACTGAAGTTTTACACTGTACTACAGGGAGGGCCCCCCCTCCATTTCCTGGAACTTTTTGGCCTTTTCCATCCACGTCTAGTGTGGCCCCGGTCAAAGTTGCACACAATTCGGGAGTTATGCTCGACGCTGCCTTGACTTTGGAAACGCATGTAAACAAGGTGGTGGTTTTTCTCTAATTAGAGCTCTGAGGAAGATTCTCCCGGTACTACCAGTGACGGCCAGAGTGCTGGTCGCTGGCAGTATCATACTCAGCAGATTAGATTATTGTAACGCCCTATTGTTGGTGGCCCCAAAATATTTGATTGAACACCTTCAAAGAGTTCAAATTGTGGCGGCTAAACTAGCTCTGATGAAACCATGTCGTTCATCGGGCTCGCTGGCCCTCACAGAGCTCCATTGGCTGCCTCTTTTGCAGAGGGTCCAGTTTAAGTCCCTATGCCTGGTCTTTAAGGCCTTACATGGCCTTGGGCCTATGCCCCTTCAAGAGACCTTTACATGGTATATTCCAGCAAGGTATCTTCGTTCTGCCACTGCATGTCTGGTGAAAGTTCCGAAGATTCGGAGAGTTAGGTCAGGCGGTAGGGCCTTCAGCTACGCTGCAGCTAAGCTTTGGAACAGCCTTCCTTTGGAACTCAGACAATCTCATGATCTCATGCAATTCAGAAAGAATATTAAAACTCGGCTGTTCCCTAGAACATGATGGCCCTGGAACTGTCTTGCTTGCTTTTCCTGTTTTTCCCCCAACCGTCTGATGACCAGTCATGTAGCACAGCGCCAAGGTACCCGTTGGGTGATAGCTGCGCTTTAGAAAAAACGTATACAATACAATACAATACTTGGTGCATACAGAATTACCAAATGTGAGGTGACTGGTCATAGCCCATTTTGAGTTAATGAGGGGAAGATCCTCAGTTACTAAAGATAATATGAGGTGGTTGAGGAACACCAAGTGAGTCATGTGGTTTTCAAGTAGGGTGAGGAGGCATACGGAGGCTCTATAAAGATAGATATGACTCCCTGCATGGAGTAAAGGAAGTGGACCTTAAGGTGGGAGACTATGTGAAAGTGAAAAAAGAAAGACTTGTGCATGAAGGTCAAAACAGATACTCAGCACCATTTTGGGTGATTAAAATCCTGTGCGCTTCAGCCCTACTTAGTGATGTGAAGGTTTGGCATGCAGAGAGATTGGCGTTATTTAAGGGGATGAGTCCTAGCCCAATGTCATTAAACGTGAGGGATGATGGTAGACCAAAAATGTGTGATTGGGTGGATGATTTTCATGGGAGCTGCAAGCCTACTGGTAGTCATGTTTGCATCCCTACCCCTGTCCATAGCTCCACCCCAGATTCATTTCCACAAAACCTACAAAGGGGAGGAGAGAGTGTGGCTGAATATCATACTGACAGGGAGTGTCAGGCTAAAAAAAGAACTAAGTCAGACAGAGTGTGTATGAAGCACAAACGTTTCACTGATTTTGTGGTAATGTAAACCTGTTGCAGTTGTTTCAACGGATGCCCAGTATGTAGAAATGTATGTTATGCTTACACATGTTTGTTCCCGCACCCAAATAGGGTGTTGGCATGCTTTATTCATTTTCTCTTTATTCATTTTCTCTTTTATATTGATGTTGTCATTCTTCATTTTGTTTACCAGTTGCAGGTTGGGGGGTATGTATTGTTTAATTTTAAGGCAGGGGATGTGTTATGGTGAGCTGGAGGGTTGAGTTCGTGCATTGTTTTGAGCTCGAGGGAAACTCAGTGGGTAGAATGTGCTTGCGTCTGGGTGGAACACTGGGGCGGCACTCCAGGGAAGAGCAGCTGAGAGAAAGGCCATCCTATGATTTGCTCCCTATGTGCATTATTGGTGTGAGGGTTTCCGAGACTTGAATAAACCTTTGGAAACCCTGTTCCGTGGTTATTTAACACAGAATCCTGCAGCCCATTAATGACACCAGTCTCTCTCTAGAAGGGAACATGGAACAAGGTATAGCCATGGTGAACCCTATGAGATCTGCAACTGTCATCTGAACGCATTTTCTTATATGACACTTTCAACATTGCTGACATAGGAGGTGGGTTGACAGTTCATTAGCGGGGGCTTAAATGTCAATCCTTCGCCGATGGAAACAGTGTACTCTCTCAGAGATACGATTTTGAAGAAGGCATGAGTCTATTTGGAGCGCTAAGCTATGAAAATCGCAAAATCATGCTATTCCGTGATTGTACGTGTGGTGCAGCAGTAATGGTGGCTTTCATTGCAATAAAACATAATCTGAGGGTAACGCCACTGGAGTATGTTCTAATGTTTCCAGCGACACTCAGAGTTGCTTTCTCTGGAAAGTCCTTCTTCTTTGTTGCTCCAAAGGAAGCTTGTGGATGGGCTGAAAAGAGAAATGTTATGCACCCCTCCCCCTGGGGGTATCAAAACAAGCACAAAGAGACCTGGAGGACGTGGGCCCTTGAAGCCAAAGAGGAATTGATTCCGAAGACAACACAGTCTGCGACTTGGAAGTCCGGGTAAAGGATGGAGATGATGGAGATGCGAGTGATTCCACTGGCAAGGGTACACGTCAAGATGAAACTTGGCCTCCACCTCCCACAGAGTATGGTACAAGGTCATGACACTGGATGAGACTTCTGAGTGAGCTTCCGTCTGGGTGTCATCAGGTAACAAGTGGATCTGGTACTCTATCACAGATGGACGCATTTGTTGCTGTCTTGGGGGAAAGAACTTCACAAAGTGAGCAGGAGACTTGGAGAACTGATGATCAATACTGAGTAATAATTAATTGGGTGACCAATGGGAGGGGGAGGGCAAGCTGAACTAATGATAGTTGTAGTTGCTTCCCCTACCCTCTCCTTTCGTTTGGGTTTCACTATTTATTAAGATTCTTCTGGGAAGGAAGTTTAGGGTGGGGGAGTTGGGGTGTGTGGGAAGTTTATGGTTTTCATGGTTTTGTTTTATTGCAAGTATGAGCAGACTACTGACAAACAGGTAGACACATTAGGGAATTCCAACTTAAAGTGTATTTTATGCCGCTTGCACAGGTTATATACACAGAGGAACTCCCTGCAAAGCCTCAGGTCCATTAAAGACCAGGGCAGCACATCCCTCGGGGGGCTACTGGCAACCCCAGAGGAGTAGTCATCTCACATTGGCAACTTATACGTAATGTCAATAACTATGCATGATGTAGCTCACAACCAATTTTGCATTATGACCTGTAATGTTAATGGGCTAGACAACAAACCTAAGATGGTGGCTGAAGTGCTCTATTTAAGAGGGCAAGGTCCACTCCAGACATCATCCTCCTTCAAGAAACATACCTGCTGGGCACTAAATATGACTTTTTCAGCCATAATGGTTCTACACAAGTGTTCCACTCGGGCTGCACTCGAGGTTTCAGGGGGATTGCTAGCCTTCTGTGCAAGACAGCACCACTTGCAGTTTCCGACATACAGATCGGTGCAATGGGCCGATATATTATCATGAAGGGGCAGGAGGAGGGGCGCCCATAGATTCTCATTAGTCTCTATATCCTCTGGGATTGCAGGAAAGTACCCCTGCAATTACGACTGGGCTCCTGCTTGGAGCACCGCAGTGAGTGGCGCTAATAGGTGGAGACTTCCATTTGTTGATGAATCCAGGCCCAGATATACATAGTGGGGCTACCACAGTCAGGCACCCAACATTGAGTAGATATGTGGCATAGATACGTAGATTCATAGGTACGTGGCAGTGCTGGCATGGAACAGATTCCTTCATTTCACTTATTGCTCTAATGCTTACCATTCTCACTCACACATTGACTATGTTTTCATCCTGGTAGTAGAGACCGGCATGCCGTTGCAGGTGGGCATCCTCCCACGGTGGGCTTTCAGATCATTCTCTAGTGGAAATAAGTCTGTAAAGCGTACACAGAGGTCTAAGGGGAATCTGGAGACTAAATGCCTGGCGACTTAGAGATGAACAACTCTCTGACCTACTCTGAGATGCTGTGGCAGAATTCTTTGAGGACAATGTGGGTTTGGTTCCCTCACAGGCCATATTGTAGGAGGCCTTTAAAACAGTCATCCAAGGGGGAGCAATGACCAGCAGAAAGGATACGGGAGATGGATGACGTAGAGGAGCAGATTAGAGAACTGGAGACACACCTGGCACACACATACACTGAGGAACATCTCAGGTAATTAGAGAGACTTAAACATACCTTTTGGGAGTTGATGCTGAACTCAGCCTTATATGCCGGGCTCTCTTCTCAGCATGGGATATGCAAATGGGGAGATAAAACAGGCATGGTATCTACTAGCTCACCACATGGGAAGCCTAGCAGCAATTGATTCCATCAATTCTTACTGACAAGCAACTATCGCCTCGGGCAGCACTGAAATCTGCAATGTCTTTGATCAGTACAGACCCCCGCACATAGAACCAGAATGTTCCATAGTATTTGGTCTGCCCATGGGAAGGCTCTCAGACATGGACTGTGCTGAGCTTTACCTTCCGATTATGGCGGATTAAATCTACTGACTTCTAGTAAGGTTGCTGGCCAAAATGGGATTCTCATAGAATTCTATAAGAAATATGCATCACTGATTTTGCCATATTTGCAGGACCTCTTTGGAGAAACCTGCACCACTGGTCAGCTACCGCACAACTTGCGAGGTGCACTTATTGCATTAGTCCCAAAGCAGGGTTAGCCTCTCACGCACTGTTCATCATACCGACTCATATCATTGATCAATGTTAAAGCAAAGAACCCTGCTAAAATTCTTTCTACTACATTAGCTAAAATAATTCATACTCTAGTTTGCTGAGATCAAGATGGATTTATGCAAGGGAGAGGCACTAGACATAGCATGCGATGTTTGCAGGTTGCCCTGGCATGCTCCCACGATCTCAGGGATACAGCGGCTTTGGAGTCTATAGACTTTGAGAAAGCCTTTGACACAGTCCATTGCCCTTTTATGTATCCAACACTGAAGAGGAGAGCTTTTGGTCAATGCTTCTTGAAGTACTTGACGCTGTTACACACGGACCTTTGGGGACAAGTAAGGGAGAATGGGGTGTTGTCAGAACCCTTTCCTTTCCTGTGGCACATGGCACAAAACAGGGCTGTCCCTTGTTGACACTCCTTTGAGCCCCTGGCAGAATGGGTGAGGATAGATGCACAACTAACTGGGTTTCAGTGGCTGAATTGCACTGAAGATAGAGTGTCATTGTTTGTAGATAGCTTTTTAGCATATACTCAGTGCCCAGCAGTGTCTCTGTAATGCATAATGTACATACTTAATGTATACAGTGACACCTCTGGTCTCTGCACAAACTGGGGAAAATCAATCTATTTTCCAGTGAAAGGCATAGACCTAACGAGTACTACCTGCAAGTAGCTGACAACTACTTCAAATACCTAGGTTTAATGGTCACAAAGAATGGGAAGAGAAGTTGGGAATTAAGGGTCTGATTTAGAGTTTGGTGGACAGATTACTCCATCACAAATGTGGCAGATATCCAGTCCGCCGTGTTACAAGTGCCACTGGATGCAAACGTGATGGAGTATACCATCCGCTAAACTCTAAATCAGGTCCTAAATGTAGCTCAGCTGCTGTCCCGAGCGAGGCAGGATATGGCGGAATTGGTGGCTCTCCCGTTATCCACAATGGGTCCGAGGGCATTGTTCAAGATGACCACACTCCCCTGCTTTCTTTATGCTATGCAAATTTGACCATAGCAGTTTACTGCACAGTTCTTCTAAACCGTCCAATCAATGTTTTCTAAGTTTGTATGGGCTGCTAGCATGCTGCCGATATCCTTCAACAATGTTCACAACCCACAAATAAGGATGAACTTTGAGTATCTGATATCAAGAAATATTACTGGGCCTCACAACTGCTGTATGTTAATAACTGGATTTTGCGTGATAGATCGGACCCTTTGGTTTGGCTGGAAATAGAGCTGCTAAATCTGCATGGTCTGCATGCAATGCTGTATGGTGCGCCCATCCCCTGAGCTCTCCCACCAATTATTAGAGTATCATTGTTATGATGGAACAGTGCACTTAAGAGTATTAAATAGCACAACAGATCAACAAGGAAACCTTACTTTGGCAAGGCATGCGTCTCACGCAAGTGGCTGCAGTACATGCCATATTATGGGACCTTATTGGTATTTCTATGCTGGGAGATGTGTGGGCCACAAATAATATGAACAGTTTTGAAAAATGTACCAAAGAGTTTGCTGTTGACACCAAACAATTTTTTAAATACTTAAAACTCCGACATGCGGTAGAACCATCCAGGCAGAAGCTGTCGGCCATGCTCAAATTCAACTCACATGATTAAAGTAACAGTGGAACAGATGGGTAGACAGGGATCTCTAGTGTATGCAGGTCCTCATTACCTGCACAAGACCCTTTTTTGACATTACAAGAGTGATGGGAAAAGATGAGGACACACTTGAAGGTGACGATAGGAGGAGGGAGGCAAGGCTGGCACCCCAGACCCTTGCAATCGCTGCTCATTTCTAACTTATTCAATTCGAATACCTACACAGAGTGTACTATCACCCCACTAGATTATGGTGTATGGGTAGAGCATCCTCCTCACACCTGCCCACACTGTGCTGATGAGATAGGTACCTTTTTGCATTTAATACAGGATTGGCCAGTAGTTACTGACCAGTGGTGGCGAATTCGGAGGGAATTAATGGTGGTGGTGAGCCCACAGGTGGTATGTTATGTTTATAGTTAGGGTTATTTTTGTGGTCATGTTATGGTTATATTAATGTAGATTTGTAGAGCGCCCAATCACCCAATAGGGTATCCTGACTCTGAGCTGGTGTGTGTTTTAGCCAAACTTAAGGGCCTAGTGGAACCACTAGAAAAGCCAGGTCTTTAGCTTCTTGCAGAATTCAAGAAGTAAAGAGGGGGGCTCTTATTAGTAGCGGCAGGTCATTCCATGATTGAGGAGCAATGTAGGAGAAGACTCGACCTCCAGATCTGGTTTTCTGTGATCGTGGGATGTGTGCACATAGGAAGCCTGATGAGTGGAGGTGTCTGGATCGTTTTTAAAAACAGATGCAATTTTGAGGTATGCTGATCCAAAGTAATGTAGTGCCTTGAAAGTGTCATGGGGAGTTTGCATTGGGCTTGTTTGCGTATGGGGAGCCAGTTGGGCTCCTTCAGGTGTAGTGTGATGTATGTGAGGCATGGGAGGTTGAGAGTGATTTTGTCAGCTGAGTTCAGAATGGTCTGCAGATCCAAAACTATTTATCCTTTGAGCGATGGATAGTTGGGGAAGTACAACTGGATCCAAGACTCTAGTCAGCATTGGTCTCATGGTGGCCAAATGTGACATTGCTAGATCCAGGTGTCATCAGGTAACGAGCGAGCAGGGACACTATCACAGCTGATTGTATGTCGGGATCACGCATGCGTTTAGAACGCATGGCTTTTTAACGCCATCATTAGTATGAACGCGTCATAACGACGCGTTCATTTGCACACAAGTCATTACAACAACTTGCCTTGGGGGGGCACTAGACTTTGGATTAGTATCATTTACTAATCCAACTCCAGTCTGCGCAACAGTAGGGAAGGTGTTGGATTTTAAATCCAACACCTCTCCACTAATGTGCCCCCCTAAAGTAAGTTGCTGTATTGAATTGCGTGCTAAGCAAATGCGTGTTAATGACATGTATGTTCTATTGCCGGCGCTCTAAAGGCACAGTGTGAGTCCGGGCAAATAACTGCAGATTAGCGAAGGGGAATGGCCCTCAGTGTGACAGCAGAAAAACCGATCTATGAGCACATGGCGGTGTGCAAAAACACTATGGGGCCCCTGGATAAGAATGCAAGGTTTTAATGGACAAGGTTAATGTGTATGGCCCATTGTTTGGAAATATAGAAAATAGAAACTGTGATGATGTGATTTGTGGGAGGGGGGACCTTATACAATATTGTGGCTTGAATTCCCATCGTAAATACAATGGACATGTTCTATGCTGCTTGATGTGTATGCAATACCAGCATTGTTTTCAGAAAAAAGTAATAAAAATAAGTTAAATTGAAACTAATAATTACCAATTTTAAATGGTCCATGAAACCTAGAATAGAAATCTGAATCATAACTTAGAGTTCTGAGAAAATTCTATGTTTGTGTTCTTGTGAACACTGTTGGAGCCTGAGAAGAGTTCGACACATCTACAAGTTGAAACTCCAATCTGTGCATGATCAACAGTTCTGTTAAAGGTCACAAAGTTATGTCTGGTTATGTGGGTGTAGTGCTGTTACTTCATGCAGACACATTTTTCTGCATCTACTTGTCTTGTCTAAATAAAAGCTGTCTCATAGTCACAATGTACTTAGCAATCTGCCTGGTAAAATGCTCGCAGTACATATCCCCTAGCAACAGATCAATATGAGCTTCACAAATGGCAAAGAGTTAGATTTCAGCATACATCACAAAACTCATTGGTAAGTTCAGAATTACAGGAGGTATTTACTAAAATGTTGTGCAGGTGCTCTCGCAGGGCAAAGTGAAGCACAGCATTGCATTGATTTACTTACCATAAAAAAGCATTGGCAACGCCAATAAGTCTCGCCTAGAAGAGCTATTGGCGTTGGCAATGTTTTTTAGCCATGCTGTACAGCAGCACAGATGCTTTGCAGTGTGGCTAAAACAAATTTAAGAAAGCACTATGATGCAGCCAGGGCTAATGCACTTTTAAAAAAAAGTGTAGTACCACTGGATGCATCATAGTCTTTTTTTATTATTATTTTTAGTCATGCTGCACAGTAGCCACACTGCTGTACAGCATGGCTACAAATCATTACCAATGTCTATAATGCCCATGCTGTACACCATGAAGGAAAGGCAATGGCAGAGTCAATGGTCTCAAAGGCAAGACTATTGGTTTTGGCAGTGCTTGTTAGGTCTCAGCATAACACCCCAGTGATTTTGAGCAAATCAGTAGATCTCTCCATTCATGAAAAAGAAAAGCAATATGACATTTGTCAAAAAAATCCTATCACATATAGACAGCAATTTTAGTGAAAATACATTCAGAAGCAGATAACATCTGGTGTTACCATAAAAGCAGATAGCATCTCTTGTCACAATGAGCATTCATTTCAAAGGAGAAAAGGGCTTCTTTGAAGTGTGTCTTGAACAATAAAACATAGCTAAAAATGGCAAGAGGTTCAATATGGACGACAGGGAAGAAGAAAAAATAAAAGTAGTACCTCAGTCAGAGCGTGATCTGAGGAAGGACAGCAATCAAGCTGCAGCAAATGGTACTTGGTCCATCCTGCAGCCAGAAGAAGAAGTAGTGAAATCAGGACAGCTGGCCAACTAGAAAGCAGCAAATAAGAGTGGCAATGAAGCCAACAAATGTTAAGCAATGCGCAAGCTGCAAGCCCCTTGTAGTATGCAAAATCTCACACAAGCGAAAGCGCATGCAGCACATGCTCTGTCACAGGCGAGACCTAAAAAGGTCCACAGATGCATTGCGAAGTTGTGCAGTGCCAGACGAACACCTGGGAAATCGTTGAAAAATGTTGTCACAATGTTTTATGTGCACATTTTCCAATGAAAGCGTTCAATAGTGCTTCACTGATGCCAGATAACCCAAAAGCTCCCTCAATACAAATGTTAGGATCACTAATATTTGGCAGGGCTTTGGTTTACCAGTGCTATTGATATAATAATCTGCAATAAGACAACACTTACTGATTAGATAGCTATCTTACTTCTATATAGGTTTACATTGATAAGACAATTGCATCCACAGACACCTTTATCGACAGGCAATGTATGTTAACAAAGAAGCACACAGTTCCTACACAACACATCTCAATGTTGATACTCCCTCACTAACATGAGTGGAGGTTTACTTTTTGTCAAAGACACAGAGACACATAATATGTGAGACCAGCTTTACTGTTTATCATAGACTTCAAGAAATATACTTTTGAGACAATAAGAGAGAAGTTATTTTCTTTGTCAACACATTCATGAAATCCATTGAACATTCATGCTCCTCTTCAAAGCTCTCTGTCAACCAAAGTATGACCTCTTTTTTAGATCTGACATGGAAATAGCACCCCTCTTGGAAATACTGCAGCCAAAACAACTGAAGAAAATACAGAAGAAAACCATGAACTAGCCAAAGCTAACCACCTCTGTCAAACCATTGAACAAAATATTGACTCAAAGTGAGAGAAAGATAGCAATAACGAAGGTGAAAGAAGAAAGGGAAAATATTAGCCTTTGTATTTTTCATAAACCCTAAATCTTCTTTCACATTAGTGGCAAATCATCAGGACTGAGTACAAAATGCCTAATCTACATAAAGGCCTATACTGATATGTAAAGCCCAAATAGTTTTCAAGAAAAGCCCCTTGTTAACTCATTGACGGTCAACCCCTTGTTGCTTACTCCTAGCATATTAGCCTACCCAAATACCTTGGCCATGGCATATAAGTAGGCTAATACACTAGGACCCTCAACAGTACAAGTAAGCGCCTAGGGCTCGACAATCCATGGGTTCCCAAGAGGCCTTTTCTTGAAAACGATTCGGGCTTTGCATGGCAGCATAGGCAGTCCTCCTGAATTGGAGTGACAACCAACTGGTACCTCATATGATTTATATTAACAATATACTACTGGGAGCAGAGCTGTCACCTGCCATACTTGTACTTCAAAGGCACTGGCCCAGCACACTCACAAAGGACTTCAGACTAGCCTGCTGTGCTTCAACTCAGACTGGTGCAAAAAGAACAATTGATGGACAGAATGCAGAACAATGTCATACATTCATCCCAGTACATCGATCTGGGCCTAAATCCATTGTTTGCTTTGCTCCCCATGCCATTCCAGTTTGAACCCAGCCATATGCAAATCAGTCTTGACGCTGAGCCCAATGGGAACAGTCCATCCTGAACTGCCAGGCCAGGTCTTCCCTTCACTGGAAACAAGCATCCTAGGACCGGTGTCGGGGTTTCACCCCTTATCAGCCAGGTTAGCTTGACTCCAGTGGAATGGAGAGCTGGAACCTGGGCAGGGAGGCAGGAAATTCCAGACACCTCTGGAGTTTTCCCCCTACAGAAGCTTCCTCCACTTTAGAGTGGAAACCAGGCATAAATAGTGGCCCCTCAGACCCAATTCTCCAGATTACTTCTGGTTCTGTGGAAGCCTCCAAAGAAGGACTGCTCTGTTGCTCAGCTGCTCTGCTGCAAGAAGGACTGCCCAGCTGCTCTGCATGCAAGAAGGACTGTTCTACTGCAAGAAGGACTGTACTACTGCCCTCCTGCCTGAGGAAGAAGGACTGGACCTGCACCTTGAACCCAGGACCACCAGAGTGACTCCAATGGCCCCAACACCCTTGTACCCTGCATAATGATAATGATATGTATGATATGTATGTAGAAAATGTTTACACAAAAAAGATAGAAAAATAAAACATACCAAAAAAATTATCTGCACTTACATATGAAATAATGTGTGACAGAGATGCAATATAATGAATAATAAAAGCTTCTCTGGTAGTTTTCGTTTTTTGTGTATTGTATTGTTGGGTTGTTTGGCAATTCAGAACCTAAGTAGGCCATATCAAAGAAATATAGGTCAGATAAGAGGTTTTGTTGTTCATTAGTACCCTCAAGTGCCACAAAATGTCAAGAGCCCAACCACAAGCCAGCTAGTACACAAAGGACTCAGTCTGAACAAGCAACACTCCAAGCATTGGAGTGAAAATGGAGAACGAGCCATAACATCGAGGACAAAAACACCATTAAATCTGCCCTGAGATGCTACCACCAACAGATCGAAAACAATAATTGCAAGCACTCACACACCACCTTGACTCCCACACCAACAGCAGCCAAAAAATCCTAACCATCATAAAAGATTTCACTGCGCCAGAGGCTGCCTCCAACAACATCACCTCATCAGAGAATCTTTGAAGCAGGCTCTTGAAATTCTTCTGCAACAACATCACTTCCATGCATAGCAACATAGACCTGCAAAGAGACCCTGTTCCCCTCGCAACTCAACTGTCCATCTCTGCTGAAGATGGCCTGCCTCACCAGGCTTGAGAGCACTGCAACACAAACGTCCATCCACTCCAGGGCCCTGTCTGACCCATGCCTCCACCACGCCTTCGTTAAAGGACTCCAACCCATCGGGGAAGCCCTTGTCCCCATCTTCAGTGCCTCCATCACCTCAGTCAGTTACTTTTCTGGATGCATGGAAACATGCCATTGTCATTCCCCTGCTTAAGAAACCCGTGAGGACCCCTCTGCACTCTGCAACTACAGACCAATTACCCTGTTACCATACCAAGAAAAGTCTGAGAGAAACTAATCAGCAGAGGCTTTACTGACCTCCTCAGCATTCGCCAACTCCTTGAGAACTCGGAGTCCAGATTCCATCCCAACCACAGCACAGAAACAACGTTCATCGCCACCACAGATAACATCTGTATGAACCTAGACAGAGGAAACTTGGCTGGCCTCATTCTCTGGGCCCTCTGCATCATTTCACATGGTCTCCCACCCAATCCTCATCCAGCGCCTTCATAAGAGTGGCATCCCAGGATACAATCTCCACTGGGTCTGCTCAATCTTAGTAGATACAATAAAAGCAATCAGCCTGCCTCCTTACTCCTGGAAAGACCGCAAACTCATATATGGAGTACCTCAATGTTCATTCCTCAGCCCAATCCTCTTCACTGCGTCTACATGATCCCTTTGGCCAGTATCATCAGCGCACACAACATTATTGTCTTCTCCTATGCTGTTGACACACAACTCATACTTTCCCCCTCGAACCCGGAACAGAAGGAACAAGTTCCCCACCTTATTGTCCAAAGTCACTGACTTAATGAAGTCCAACTGTCTCAAGCTCAGTACTGACAAAATAGAAGTAGTGATCTTCAGCAAGAACAGCTCACCAGTCGGACTCCACCTGGTGACCGGTTAACCTGGGACCCACTCCCAACCCAGCACCCACACAAGGATCCTCAGGATCGTCACTGACAACAAACTGGACATGATCATGCAAGTCAGTGCCATCTCAGCATCCTGCTTCCACATACTGAAGATGTTTAGGAAACTTTTTAAATGGCTCTTAAGTAACAACAAGCAGGACAACAGGAACACCTTCTATATCAAAATCAGCAAGCAACTCACAAAAATGCTTCAAACAATCCAGAACATCACAGACTGGCTTCCACTCAACCTTCGTTGCAGAACACACATCACTCCACACCGCAGGGAACTCCATAGGCTCCTGATACCCAAAATGAGCACAGTTCAGACTCCTCACCCATGCCTTCAAGACGCTACACAACACAGGCCACGCCTACCTGAACAGGCGCATCTCCTTCATCTAACCCACCCGATACCTCTGCACTGCCGTCCTTCAACTTGCACACATCGTAAGCATACATACAAGCCGGGCCTTGTCTTACATTGCTCCCAAAGCATGGCAAACCTCTCACTATACATCAGATCCACCTCATCTCTTCTTGAATTCTGCAAGACCTGGCTTTTTGAATAACCCTCCCAAACATTAGCAAGGCTAGGCACAATCTTGCTTAGTGCCCTTATACCCTCCCATGTGATAGCTGACTTTACTAATATACATAAAATAAAACATAAAATACCACTCAGATGTTTATTATGTGTAAAATTAGAATATAAATTAGCAACACTGTCACAATTTGTAAATTTGGGAAACAAGAGATCCAGCGCTAATCCTCCTCACTAAGGAGAGACAAGAGATTGGGGATTACAAGTGAACACCTCATAAAACCATGGTAGGAATAGGACATAAAATAGGCCCAGGCCCCAAAATAAAAGGGGCCCCTATTAGTGAATTAGATAGGATAGCTAAAAAGGTAGCCTATGTTTGCAAACTGAGGCAATTTTGAACATGTAAAGACATGCGGTATAGGTGTAGTGCAAGGGAAAGGAGACTACATACATTTGTGTTTGCTGCAGGCAATGTTTGTTTTAATATCAGGGAAATTGACAGCTCAAACCAGCCCATCAAACCATAAAACAGGACCAAAAACAGCCCAAAAAAACGGCCCACGTACTAACCTGTCAGACAAACCCCTCGGACACTGCCTGATTGTTCAATAACCCAGTCCAACGCTGCATCCAACATAATTTACCCAAGAGAAAATGGGGAATTAGGGAGAGAGAAACAGAGGAGGCATGGCTCCTCTTTTCCTGGAATTGTATACTGGATTATATAAGGGTCCCTCTCTGTAGCTCAGTCAGAGGCTTGGCTGTTATGGGACATATGATTAACAATAGCAGGTAAGGAAAAGTATACCTGTAGTTTGACAATATTCAGAACCTCCTTTCCCATGTGATAGCAGTAGCATAAGGAAAAGGCAGTGAAGGCGGGACCAGATTGTAGCAAATCTACTGGAGAATCTCCATATTTGTAAGTACGAAGTAAATGGGGCAAGGAAAGGAGAATACAGAGAGAGAGAGAGAGAGAAGGCAAAAAAAGTGTGGGAACTAATACCGTGAGTGAAATAACTCTAGAGGGAACCATGCAATCAAGAATCATTGCGGAGCAACATGGTTCTAGTACTGCAGGTTCCTAGGCTGGATATCGTAATCCTGAAGTTCTGATTGGTCTGTCTTATTCCTTGACCTGTGGGCCCAAGCTTGATGATTCGTTATTAAAAGCTCTCCAGCCTTTCCAACTGCCTCACGGCTTCTGAACTGCTTAATTGTTTTTTGCTGTGCTTTCACTCCAACCCCTGGCTTTTTAGGTCGAGTATTCAAGACCTCTTGTATATACTTTAGTGTACTTTGTGGGCTCTGGAGATCAGCCCTAGGACTTGTCTGCTTCCGCTTAGGGACTTTTGTTTCTATTCAACTGCCTCTATTTAACTGTCTTGATAGAAAACGACCAGTAGAGGTCAGTAAAATACCAGAATTGCTTTCTGCTGAGGGACTTTTTTATTCTGGCAATTGGCTCTATTTAACTTTCTTGATAGAAAACGACCAGCAGAGGTCAGTAAAATACCAGAATCACTTTAGCATTCTCTAAATTCCAGTCCATAGAAGTTGTCTTCCACAAGCACCCGTAGACAATAATATGTTTTTCAGATCTTGTATTTTCAGTGGTATGACCACCGAAGGCCCTGATTTTATATTAAAAACAGAGCTTCGGACTATACCATTTCCCGCTAAAAAGCAATATTTATCTCTATGTTTCCCATACCTGGCATATCACACAGTTTGGTGCTTACTTTCCCTCCATGTTAAACAACAGTAGATGTTTCAGCACCCAGGCTAATGTGCTGCATAGCTAAATACATATAAGGTCTCAAAGATGAGACCAATTGCATTGCAAATGCTTGTTTATACTGAATCCTACAAACACAAATGGTCTTACGATGCCTAGTACCATCAAAAGTAAACTCCTTCAAGGAAAGGAACATGCAGTACATATCAGATACAATATAAGGAACAGCAGCATTGGTAGCTGTGCAGACAACAGTTTCAAAGAAAGATGATCATTATTAAGCCTGTCATGCGATTAATTTCAGTACTATCTGACAAACCATGAAGCTGAACAAAATATGATCAGATAAGCCTTCCGCCTGATGGCTCAACAGCTCCTCCTTATCAAAAAGTGATCAGTCAGTGGGTTGCCTTTGTCCAGTGAGTGTCCTACAAAAATGGTTGATTGTGACCATCCCAGGTCTGAACAATTGAGTTTGGAAATTTACCCAAACTATTCCAAAGTCATGCACCTGATCACACTGTGCCTACAAACACCAGTGAGCCCAGACTGGCCAACGGTCAGGGCCAGACTGGCCGTAGCGGGGAACAAGCGTTTCCCCGGTGGGACGCCAGGGTGAGGGCCGGTTTTGGACCCATGGGAGCCGTTTATGTTACTGGGGGCCGGTTTAGTAGCATAGCTGCAATATCGGCCCCCTATAGCAAATGCAGCTGCAGTGTTTTCCAAGTGCAACCCTCTTACCCCCCTCCTGTCGGCGGCTGGTCCAACTCAATTACTAGGGCCGGTTTGCATTCCCAGTCCGGCACTGCCAACAGAGTCTATAATTTGACTAAAGTGACAGAGTTTAATAGTCCATGTTCATTGATAGAGAGTCTCTCGAAACTTTGGGCAATTCATGGACACCTGGAAATATTGGAGGCCAGCAGAACCCAGAGACCATGCATAGCCATGCATGGGATCCCTCTAGGCTGCACAAGGAAACTGGGAAATGAAATAATTGCCCTGATGAAATCTGCAACAAGCTCCATAAGATGAAGGACTTGAGCTTGCAAGAATAAGGTCAACACAGCCACGGAAGTCCTATGGATCTGAACACTAAACCAGAGTTCTGAGGCACATCGAGAAGAAAAGAAATGAATGCATCGCATGGTATTGCCAACCAAGACTGCAGGAACTCATCAAGAGATATCACTCTGAGATACGGTCTCTTTAGAGAGTTTCTTATGTTTCGAATTGAGTCCTGAAGTAAACACATCTATTTCAAGTAGGGCTCTCGGGGATGGCTACAGCAAGAAAAGAGCGCTCATCCAGACTGCAGCCACTCTAGTTTCGAAGCAACTTAAAGTTTCAATCCGCTACCACACTGGAGTGTCCCACCTCATTCTCCATCTGAATCATGACATGGGGGTCTAAACACCAGAAGACTTAGCTTTCGTTTGCCAGCCTATTTAAACTTGAACTACAGACCCTCTTTATATACCTAACTACAAACCTATTGCCTATTAATAAATGAACAAAACAGTTGACAGAGTAAACTAGGGGCCCGATTCACAGAACTAACTTAAGACAAAATCCTAAACTTACTACTTTTGGTATTCACAGAAGTTAGGATTTTGTCTTAAGTTTGTCTTAAGACAAACTTAAGACAGACTTAAGACAGACTTAAGACAGACTTAAGTTAGGATTTTGTCTTAAGTCTGTCTTAAGTCTGTCTTAAGTTTGTCTTAAGTCTATCTTAAGTCTGTCTTAAGTCTGTCTTAAGTTTGTCTTAAGTCTGTCTTAAGTCTGTCTGAAGTTTGTCTTAAGACAAACTTAAGACAAAATCCTAACTTCTGTGAATACCAAAAGTAGTAAGTTTAGGATTTTGTCTTAAGTTAGTTCTGTGAATCGGCCCCTGTCTATGGTTTTTTGGCAAAGGATCATGCAAGCATATCTAAGTAATGTATGTATTTAATGCACATATTGACCAACAACATGCCCATGCAGCGCTCCACTATGGAACCTGAAAACTGTTAAAGATGCTGAGACTGTCTTCGGAGCTCAAAATGGTGATGGTGCAAGGAGAGAGAGAGAGAGAGACAAGCTGTGGGTCAGCTGAAGCAGCCCTCCCCAGGCTTCCCCCACTAAGGTCGTGATTACAAGTTAGGCAGAGCAATATTAACATGGTTTTATGCACACATTTGGCTACGTCTGATTATGGCTTGTAAGATTTTTCAACACCTGTTTTTTTCGGCTTGCAGATCCTGATGGAAACATCGCATGAGGCATTGGCTCAGAGTTCAGGAGGTCCAGCAGCACCCTCACTATTTCACACGCAAGGCCCTATGCACCAGCCCTACACTTCAAAAGGGCTTTCATGAGGAGCCTGGATATTTATTGGTAAAAGATATGCAAAAGGAGAAGCTGGTTTCTCCCTCTTTGCGGCTATGGCGCTGCCCCAGTTCCAATCTGGCCACTGATCCCAGTTTGGGCGCATACTGCCGTTTGTGACTCAAATGGGATTCCAGATCAGGAGCACGTTGTGCCCAGTGTGGGAGTTTGCACCTGCAATTTGTGCCAGGTAAAACCCGGTGGAAATTATGTAGGTACATCATCCGCAATTCTGACGCGTACATGCCAGAACATGTGGATTCATGGGCATCTTGTGTGTAGTTCTTAACCTGAAGGTGTCAAACTTGGAACCAGGTGCAAATTGTGCACATGCTAAATGCCACACTCCACAGTAGCTATAATGATAGGGTGTGCAGTTTTCACCGGGGCATTTATAATTTCAGCCTCAGTAGTAACAAGCATTGGCGAAGCCAATAAATCTGGGTTTAATGTGCTATGGTATGCGGCCTAAGCACTTTAAATTCATACAAAGAAACAAAAGAATGTCTATATTGACAGCTCCCTTGTCTTCGTTTTAGTTTTCAGTTCAAAAGCGAGTCGGATAGAAAGGGACCTTTCATTATAGTTCTTCTTTAGTTTCTATAAAATCCAAAGAAAGGAAGGTCTATAGTGAAGGCTTCTTTGCCACCCAACCATTATTTGACACAGAAACAAAATGAGTTTGTATTGGAAGCAAGTGTGGCTTCATTATAGTGAGCCAATCACTTTTAAGTTCAAATAATTTTATTAAAAGAAAAGAAACAAAGTGTCCATACAAAGATACACTATAAAATTTGCAAAATCACATTCCAATCTCGCTGCTTAGAAATAAAGGAATTAGACAAATAATACAAAGATAAAACACAAAAGAGAACATTAAACAATAAATGAACCATGTGTACTATGAAAAATATGACAGAGACTTAGCGAACTCCGAAGAAGGTCAGAGTGGTTTGGGGACCTCTTGTTGAAACAATTTTGGCATAGAACATCTTTTGGCACTATTATCAATAAATGAGGTAACAGGTGACCACAAGTCAACACGTTTCGTAGCCATTTGAGGTGGGTATACAACGGAAGTGTCTAACCTGTGATTATGACAAACAGTATACCACCAAGCTCTATATGAAATCTTCGTGAAATCTTTCCAGTTAATAGTAATTTGCTGAAAGGCAAGCACTAACAATAAATCAATAATCTTAACATTAAGGGAAACCCCGTCCCATATGGAAGAGAGTCTCCCCAAAAAGATATGATTAACAAAAAAAAGGGACTGAAGTACCATATATCAAGTTAACCTGTGACCATACCTGCTTCCAAAAAGTTTGTACTTGCGGGTAGATAAATAACATATGAAACAAGTCAGCATTGGGGGAGGAACAGGTCCAACATGTGTCTGGAGTGGCTGAAAAACGCTTACATAAACTGGCTGGTGTGAATAAAAGCCTGTTGTAAACAAAAAATAGTGTTTGTGTGGTATTTGCTGCTCTAGATGTCTTACGTATTTTGGACCAAATGCCCTTCCAAAGGGAAAGTGGCCAGCATACCGCAAAGTCTTTTTCCCAAGCGACTTCAGTTTTTGACTTCTATCAGTGGCAGTGCCATGTAGGTGTTTATATATAGTAGAGGCTTTAGGATTGGTTAACAGCAGGGTGTGTAGGCGCGAAGAAGATTCAGATCGATTGGGAATGGCAGGCGTGACAGGGAGACGGGAGTAGGCTTCCAATACAACTCGTTTAAGGGTATTGTATTTCTGAATAAAGGAAGATGGTAAGTTGAATGTTTGCATGAGCGTGTCAAAAGGCAAAAATTCTGAATTTAAGAATAATTGACGAATCCATATCAAACCCTTGTCCCTCCAAGTTCTCCAATAAAGGGATCTATTATGGAACAATAAATCTATATTATGCCAAATTGTGGAATTAAAAAAAGAATCCTTAGAATCAAGAGTAGAGCAGAAAGGTAAGCAGAGTAATTTGGAAGTGTGTTTAAATATAGGAGTGGAGACGGATTGCGGTTTACGCGAAGAAAAAGATACTCATGAAAAGAGTAAGGAGACATAAACAGGCGTTCAATTGAAGTCCAGAGAGGGCAATCATCTACAGAGTCAAGCAACCACAGAGAAGCCTGATGCAATAGAAAAGCTTTGTGATAAGCCTGAAAGTCTGGAAAGATAACTCCACCCTCTGTTTTAGGACGGATTCGTTTTGATAAGGACATTCGAGATTTCTTATTATTCCATAAAAAAGAGGATAAGGTAGAATTAATTTTTTTAATTAACTTGGAAGTAATGGGGATTGGGATATTCTAAATGGTATACAAGACAGTAGGTGATAACATCATCTTTATAGTGTCCAAGCGGCCCCACCAAGACAAATAAAGAGAATGCCACTTAGAAGTTAATTCTGTGATCTTTTGAAGGCATTTATTCATACATAATGATACCGTTTCTGAAATTGAAGGTGTAAAATATAAACCTAAATATTTAATATGATTTGGACTCCATTTAAATTGAGAAGCTTGAAATTGGGAGCTAAAAGTGTATTTTGTTAGCGGTAATATTTCGCATTTATCATTATTCAACTCATATCCTGAGATAAGCGAAAAAGATTTCACCTCCGCTAAAAAAGCTGGAATTGATTCTTCTGGCTTAGACACAAAAAGTAGAATATCATCAGCATAGGCTGCCAGTTTAATATGAGCATTCGGTGTTTGGAATCCGTAGATGTTTGGGTTTTGACGCAACGTGGATAAAAATGGCTCCAAGGTCAAGTTAAAAAGGAAAGGAGAAAGAGGACATCCCTGGCAAACCCCCCTGCGTAAGTCGAAAAAGGAGGAAATTAAGCCATTAGCACAAATTGCTGCACGAGGATTAGAATAAAGCAGAGACAATAAATTAATGAAATTGGGACCAAAACCAAACCATTTAAGGGTGTAAAATAAATATTTCCATTCAACTCTATCAAAAGCCTTTTCGGCATCTAATGCGATTGCCGCCAGAGGTTAATCAAGATGTGAAGATTTAGATAGGATATCAAAAAAGAGCCGTGTATTATCATTAATAACTCGCCCTTTAACGAAGCCGGATTGTTCCTTACCTTGTAACTTTGGGAGATAAGAATCAAGACGTATAGCTAAGGCTTTAGAGAAAATTTTATAATCAATATTAACCAGTGAGATAGGTCGGTAGTTTTTGCAATATTTGGAGTCTTTACCATCTTTAGGAATAAGAAAGATATGAGCTTCAGAAAATTATCCAGAAGAATTTTTTGAAGAGCAAAAGAAATTGATAAGTGAGTATAGTTTGAGTAATAAAAGTGTAGAAAAATGAGAGTAAAATTCAACGGTAAAGCCATCCGGGCCAGGAGCTTTATCTGTTTTGAGAGTCTGAAGGGCTTTTAATAATTCATACTGGGAGAGGCTTGATTCTAAGGGGGAAAGATCCAAGGAAGAGAGTTGAGGTTTTTGGATGTTAGAAAAAAATTGCGAGAGGAGATGATCAGTAGGTTGGGTCTCTGATGAGTACAAAGATTTATAAAAGAGAGAGAATTCATGTAAAATTTCAGCATCGTTAAATTTTAAGACTGCATGCTCCCCAAAGATAGAATCAATGTTTAGTTTGTTTTGACGGATTTTTAAGTAATTTGCTACATTTTTTCCTGCTTTATTTTTACCCCCATAAAATTTTGCGCTGGATTTTAATAAATAAAGTGAGGCATCTTCTGTTGATTTTTTGTTAAATTCCAATTTAGCATTGATGAGGGTCTTTAAACATGCCTCTGATTTTGATGTGTAGTATGAATGTTCTAATGCCTTAATGTCTTGAAGAAGATCTGAAGTACTCTTACGCGCAGCTTTTCGTTTCTTTGCCACGTAATCTAAAATAAAACCCCTTGCGGCAGCCTTGAAGGCATCCCAAATGATTACGGGTGATAGGGAGTCTGTATTATTCCTTTCAAAATAATCTGTGGAAAATGAAGCAAAAGCTGTAGTGAATCTGGAATCTAAGAGAAGTGCATTGTTGAAACGCCATCTTCTGGGAGAGTTATTCTTAGGGAGTATATCAAAGCTAATAGAAACCGGTGCATGATCTGATAGGAGAATAGGACCAATGTCTGCATTTAGAAGGGACTGTGAAATGTTATGAGATACAAAAACATAGTCAATTCTCGACTGGGTATGGTGGGTTGAAGAATAGAATGAATATTCTCTAGTAGTCTGGTAACAAAGGCGCCAAGCGTCAAGCAATTTATGTTGATGTATAGTGTGGATAAAAGACTTATGTGATTTGATGGGTACAAAGGACACTTTTGAATTCCTATCCAAAAAGGGGTCAAACACCTGATTACAGTCTCCTGCCAAAATAAAATTGTCTTCCATATGTTCAGAGACATGCTTCGCCAAAGTAGGCCAAAAGGAAGCGTCCCCACCCGTGGGTGCATATACATTAAGAAGAGAAACCAAAACACCCTTTAATGAAAGTTTAACAATAAGCCATCTCCCGTCACCATCCGCTTCCTGCGAAACTAATGTAACTGGTAAGGATTTACGACATAATGTCACCACTCCATTTCGTTTGCCATCTCCTGGAGAAAAGTAAGCCTCACCCACCCAGTCTTTTTTCAATTTTAGAGATTCAATATCCGTAAGGTGAGTTTCCTGGAGGAAAAAAATATCAGCATTCAGCCGAGCCAAGTGTGACAATACTCTTTGTCTTTTAATAGGGGAATTTAGACCCCTAATATTCCATGAAACTAACTTAAGTGACATGGGATGTAAAAGTGGAATAAGATCAGCAAAAGATAACAACCTAATACAATAAGATAAAAAAGATCAACAAAAGAGCAATACATGTTTGCAATGCAAAAGTTCAATATAATACAAAGAAATTGTAAAACATTGAAAGATATAGAAAAAAAAGAGAGAATGAAAAAGATTTAGGACACTGAGAGATGTAGAAAGTATGTGAGCAAACCCACGAAAAATTGAAAAAATAATATGAAATTGTGAAAGTCTAATCTGTCATAAAAAGATTGCAAAGAAAAGAGAAAGGGAAGAGGGAAATATAGGAAGAACATGAATCGAAGATATGAAAAAGTGCACAAGATAGATTCACACAAATCAGGATGAAGAAAGAAAGTAGAAACATTAGAAGAAGTAGGCAGAAGAGATAGAGGAGAAAAGGAAAAGATGTTGGATAAAATAGGTAATGTAATGACAGGTAAAAATATGCAAAAAAGAGGACAAAACGAGACAAAAATGTGACAAACACTATGCTCTGAAGACAGAACAAAATATAGGAAGAGGTAAAAGACTAAAAAGGGAACGAATGACATACCTACAAAAAGGGAACACAAATGTAGGGACAGGTGTAACCACATGGAACAGATGAGACGCCTAGTGAGAGCTGAACCGGACCCGGGGAAAACACGTCAGGACTTGAACATGACTGTGGAAGTAAGAAGAAAAAAGAATAAAGAGTTATGCAAAAACTTAGGTAATAAACAATGAGCAATAAAAGTAACAACAGTTGAAATCAATAACAAGCGTTACCAAAGTAGCATTAGTCTATAAAATCAACGAGGATACATATCAGTGAGGAATCTGTAAAAGAAGGAAAAAAGATGATTAAGTAAAAGGATCAAGAAAGTCAAGTAACATGTGAAGAAGATGGTCCTGAAGAGTCCATGAAATCTGCTCTATGAGCGTTGATGAAGCTCTGCAGTCGTATCGGATCCTCATAGGATGTTGTTTTATTGTTGTAAGTAACTTTAAATAAGCACGGATGGAGAAGGCCATATCTGGCACCCATGGCACGAAGATCTGGTCGCATATCGAGGAAGCCTTTGCGTCTGGACGCTGTGGCCTTGGAATAATCTTGTGCAAAGAATAGTGTGGCACCAGACCATGAGATTCTTTGAATGGCCTTAGCCGCAGCCAAAACTTTTAATAGGTCGGTGTATTCTAGAAAGTATAAGATGACGCCTCTCGGCCTCTGATGAGATGCAGTGTTGGTAGCAATCCGACCCAGCCTGTGAGCTCGTTGTATGTTCAATATGGTATCTTCAGGCAGGTGCAAGATCTTGGAGAGAAAGGATTTAAAGAAGTCAATAGGATTCGTACCTTCAACTCCTTCCGCCAAACCATAAATGCGTAAGTTATTCCTTCTATTTCGATTTTCAAGGTCCTCAACTTCTTTTTGTAACATTGTAATCTGAGAATGCATGGCAGGTACGCTTTTAGCAACAATGTCCAGGGAAGAAACAGTATGTTGCACTGTTGTGAGTATAGTATCCAGCTGCAGCCAATTGTCTGAAAGAACCTGTAGTTTGGTATTAGTTTCCTCAACAAATGGCCCGAGGGCCCTGATTTCCTGTAACAATAACTCCATTGAGACTGGAGAGTTCGATTTGGGCGGCGAAGGAGGATCTCTCTTAAGGCGTTTCACATTGGACTTTCCTGATGGTGGTTGTGCAGGATCCATATCTGATTTACCTTGGTCCATTACAATACCTCCAGATGCTTCCAATTTAGATAGTGCAGAAAAGACCTTTGAATTTTTGATGAAAACACGCTTAGGTGTCAGAGTAGCAGAGAGAGTGCCCTTTATTCTGCCCATCAATTTGTAGTAGAGAAATCAGGAGACGCGTAAACAACTTGAGAACAGGGGAATAAGCAAAGGAAAACACCCGCCAAATGAGCAAATGTATGGCAGAGCAGAAGAATGCACTTGTGATAAAGGCTCACAGTCTATTCCATGAACATCTGACAACAGTGAAAGGCATGAACAATCCTAGACCCATCCTTCAAGTGAATCATCGTGATGCATCCCTCCTTCCAGAACCAGGGACACTATTATATACACATCCCAGAGGCAGAAAGTAGCCAATATAGGAAATGTCCCTTATACGATGTCAGTAATAAAACATGAATAAAACCAGAACCTCACTGGCACACACTGTGAAGATTTTGCAGAAAAAAAGAAAGAAAAAAAAATGCTGTAATTGCAAGAAACGGTGGCCGTAACCTCCTCACCACAGGAATGAGAAGTGGAGGTGAAACAGGGTCAAGCGCCATCTAAAACAGCAACTGAGAAAATAATTGCAAAGTTATTAATGTGTCCATCGCACCATCAGATTTTAATTGTAGACAGCACAGTAATCAGGTTGTTGCAAATTAAACTGCCAAGACAGGACATTGCTTGGAGAAAAAATAGAGCTCTTGATTTGCGCTGGAGTGGAAAAAATAGCGGTTAACAGTGCATAGATTCAATAGAGCGCAAGTAGGGAAAAAATAATTGGTAGAAAAACCGTTGAAATATTCCATGAGGATCAGCATTTTTATATGCCACAGCTTATTGGCTACAAACTTCAGTGATGCTTCATGAAATGGCGGCTGTACCAGTAACCCACAGTAATAATACCAAAAGAAGATCACTGCATATCCAAAAACGGCAGCTGGGTGAGGAAGAACCCTTCACAAGCACCAAAAACCGCTGAAAACTAGCAAACAATAAGAAAAACAACATAGCCAATGTGTCACTTGAGGAGATTAAGAGCGCTCGATCCGCGCTTCAGTAAACAAAATGGCGGCGCTTCAAGCGCGACCTCCGTGATACGCGCGTTATGAAAAATATAAAGCTGACTGTACCAGTAAAACTTTCCAAAGGTACAGCATCCTTGCGAGCAGATATTCAGCGGCCGGGAACTGCACTAAGAAGCACGCAGCTCGGTCCCTGAACGCATTGTCCCTCCGCCGGTCCGGGAGCCTCACGGCGGCGCTGCCATATTCGTCGGGCTCCAAGCTACGCCCCAGCCAATCACTTTTAGAAAGCAGAAAAGAAATACCTGACCTCTGCGCGCTAATGAGAACCCAACGGGAGTAAAGGGTGGGGGGAATGACATGAATTGGCTGGATGGGGGAACAAGGATCAAACAGGGAAAGTAAGAATGGGTAGAAGGGAGAAACATGAGTGGTAAGTTGCGACTTCCTTTGGAAAAAGCTCTTTTTTGCTTTTTTCAAAGTACCATGTGGCACACATACATGCCCTTAGGGCATGTATGTGCGCCACATGTGCACACATGCACAATTCAGGGGTGCAACAGGGTGTCCGTCTGGAACCCTTGCACCCTTGAAGTTGCGCGCGCAATTCCCATTCATTCCAATGGGCCTCTTGGCCCATAGGAATGAATGAGAAGCCATTCCTTATTTGTGACTCGCAATTTGTGAGTCGCAAATAATGAAAGTGTAGGAATCGCAAAAATTATTGCGATTCCTACCTACATAGCATTTTGCGAGTCCTTAATAGCGATTCCCTAAAAATCGCTTTAAGGACTTGCTAAACTGCTTTTATCTACATCTGGCCCTTAGTGCGTAAATGTAATTGCAAATTACCATATGTAAGTCTGAAAATTTCCAAAGGCCGAAACACGTCGTCCTACAGAAGATGAACTTTCTGAATACTTACGCTAGGAAAGCTTAAAACCTCTCAAATAGGTATTTCGTTTAAACCTTTCCCTTGCTTCTTCATTTTGAATTATGGACTTTTGAAGAGACATCATTGTTAGAAATGGGAGTCTCTAATTGGCAGAGGTTTGCCTTTGAAGTAGATGAACTTCAAAGAAAAGTCTTTGTAGTGCACAAGACCCTGCCTTTCCCTGCCCTGGCTCTCCAGACACACTACACGGTGGAGGAGACAGCTCTGGGTGAGGACATGCACAGCCCTATTTAGGTGTCAGTGACTACTCCTCAAACCACTCTAGTTCAGGAAGACCCATCAGCCTGGTTATGGGGTATCAGGATATGCAGGGCACACCTCAGCTCCCTTTGTGTGACTGTCTACAGTGAATGCACAAACAGCGCAACTATCATCGTAACCCAGACGTGGATTCCACAGGCAGGCAGGGGCACAGGATGGATAATCAAGATTGTCAGCTTTCTAAAAGTGGCATTTTCAAACATGTCACTTAAAAAGTAACTTCACAAAAAGAGGTACTTTTAAATTGTGAGTACAGACTCCAAATCTCTAACAGCTCCCAATGGTAAATAACACTTAAAAGGTACTTCAATGCAATCCCCATGTTACTCTATGGGAGAAAAAGGCCTTGCAATAGTGAAAAACGAAATTAGCAGTATTTCACTATCAGGACATGTAAATCACAACAGTACATGTCCTACCTTTTATATACACTGCACCCTACCCATGGGGCTGCCTTGGACCTACCTTAGCGGTGACTTACATGTAGTTAAAGGGAAAGTTTGGGCCTGGCAAGTGGGTGCACTTGCCATGTCGAAACGACAGATTAAAACTAAGCACACAAACACTGCAGTTACAGGTCTGAGAAATGTTTGAAGAGCTACTCATATGGGTAGCACAATCGGTGCCGCGGGCCCACTAGACGCATTTGATTTACAGGCCCTGGGCACAGCTGGTGCACTTTGCTAGGCTAGTAAATCAAACATGCCAATCATAGATAAACCAATCACCAATACAATTTACCCAGAGACAATATGCACTCTAGCAATGGTTAGCAGTGGTAAAGTGCCCAGAGTCCTAAAACCAACAAAACAGGTCAGATAAAATAGAACGAAGAAGGTAAAAAGTTTGGGGATGATCCTGCAAAAAGGGCCAGGTCAACAATCATAAACATCACCTGTTGTTTTCAAAACTGTGGTTGGTAAAGGCAAGAGATGACCATGGAATATGTATATTCAGTTGCAATTGATATGTTGATCTATGTGTAAATATTTATCCTGTCTATCTGTGTGTGACAAAAAATGTGTTTGTAAATTGTATTACAGTATACCTCCAAATCCATAATGATAAGAATAATCACACACACGGTTGTGTGCAAAGTTCTATGATAATTTGCAATGACATTTATGCACTAAGGGGCATATGTTCAAGGAAGTGACGTTAGCCGTCATGGCTTAAGGCCTCACTCCGCCACTTCAGAAACGCAAGGCTGCACCATATTTATAACGATATGGCGCAGCCTTGCGTTTCCCCCTGCGCTGGCACTATACTTAGCAGTGTAGCACCAATGCAGGCACCCTTGAAGGGGAAAGATTGTTTGTGTACAGGAAGGTCCCCCTTCCTGTACATTAATAATCTTAAATTGCCATTTTGTCACTTCTATGTGTGCTGCCTAATGCAGCATACATGGAAGTCACAAAATGGCATTTGTTTTAAGATTGTTTATGTGCAGGAAGGGGACCTTCATGTACAGAAGCAATACAGGGCATTTTGCTTTTTCCACGTGTGCTGCCCAAGGCAGCACACATGGAGAAAGCAAAAACGAGGAGAAACAATGTATTTCCCCTTGTTTCACCAACTTAAGATCAGATTTTACCTGGTATTAATTTTGGCGCTGCCTCCTATTTACGCTGCCCTTGTAAATAGGGAGCAGCATCAAAATCAATGGGTGTTGCAGTGGAATGCCCACCGCCACACCCACTGCCCACCCCTTTCACACTAAGCATAGCGTGAAAGGGGGCCTTATTTACAAGGCAGCGTTAAACCACGTTAAGTGGCTTAACGTTGCCTTCTAAATAAGACAATGCCACTATCGCCACCATAATATGGTAAAAAGTCACGTTGTGGTGGCGATAGGGGCTTGTACATATGCCCCTAAGTCTCACAAAAATAATGTTGGTGACTTGCAAACAAATGAGTTTTGTTTTGCATATGCAAGTTAGTGGCATTAATTTATACCTGTGTTCCCCATTTTTCTATGGTCAGTATATCAACCCAGGAGCAGCAGTTGCCATAGGGCGCCCCCTGTCTTTTTGGCGAGAAAGAGAGAGGGCAGGAATGCACAGTATTTAACATTATATGGCGCATTCCTGCTCTCTGCCTTTGCTGGCACACAAACTGTTGCCTAGATCCAACACAGGCACCCTTTCACTGTGGCACAAGGGTGCCTGTGTTGCAGGGAGGAGTGTTTTTGTGCAGAAAGAGACACCTTCCTGTGCAAAAACAATCCTCTTAGGCTATTTCCTCTTTCTTTGTGTTCTTCAGAGTGCAGCACACGTAGAAAGAGAAATAAACAAGGAGAAATAAGCATATTTCTCCTCATTACGGAGGCGTAGCCTTTTGATGTATTTATTGATATACCAATAATAGTAAATCTGTTAATGCTTCAGAATCCATGAGTGGATGCGTGGGAACACCATTGCTTCATCCATGGAAAGCCTCCCTGAGGCAGAGTAATACATGGCAGAGACTTGCGCTGCCTTGCGTCACTCCACATTTACCAAGCCATGCCGGGCCACGCAAGGTGGTTTTGTGTGGCTTGGCAAATATCAATCTAGGTTTTGTGTAGCCCTTGTTCTCCGTGCGCGGACAAGGGCAATGCACAACCATGATAAATATGCCCCATTGTATACAGAAAGGGCAGGAGAGACTCAACAGAAGTAAATGGGGAGGACTATAGTCAGGGGATTAGCCAGAAAACTAAAATCGTCTCCACCAAAGCACTGATGACATAAAGCAACCAAACCAAGTGAACCAAACCTTCCCTAGAACAGCTTCCTTTTCTCTTTCATCAATGCATCTATCCATTCATTCTTCCCCCTTCCATCCACCTGCTGATATCCACTATTTACATTGTCATTCAGTGATTCTTTCATTTATCATTCGATCTTTTCCCATTCCATCCATCCACTCTGCCATCCATCCATCCACTCTGCTGTCCATCCATCCACTCTGACACCCATCGATCTATCCACTCTGCTATCCATCAAATTTGCTATCCTTCGTATGACAAAATAATTTGAGATAATGAATGACTGATGATGGGTTCACTGTGTGCAGTGTTTAATTTGTGCTGATGGTGAACACCACTCATTTTTTATGACTGCAACATGTGTTTCCTCATTAAACTTTGACCGCGAGCAAAAGAGAGGAAGGCAGAAAAGGGAGAAAGAAGAAGGAAGAGTATTAGAAGGTGGTTCTGACCATGTGAGCCACCCGGATTGTTCACTTTTTGAACACCTATTTGTTGAGCTTTTACTGTGGGGGAGCCTCATATGTTGGGACTCACCCACAGTGAACTCATGATGAAAGGGACTGCATGTGTAACTATTTTACCGGTGTCCCCCTGGGCAAGTAGGCCGCTGTGCTGCCGCCAGAGTAAGGGGCACCAGACCGGTTACATGCAAACACGTGTGTAAATGCGTGTGCACAAGTGCAAGGGCTGCACAGGGGAGATTCCAGGCGTGAGCAGCCCAGGAGCAGGTACAAATTGAATAGTGTGGCAGGATTTATGCAGAGCTGGGTGGTGACACTGAATAGGCTTTCTACAATGGGAAGAAACCTTTGAGGGAAAGTCAGTGTGCTTTACTGTTTTTATTCCATTATTCTCCTATGAGGATTGGGAGCACATGGACTAGTGTTACTTTCCTGGGGCCTACAAATTCCAGACACGCACTAAAGTCCACTGTAACTTATGTGAGAAGAAGTATTCTGCAGAGTCCAAAGTCATATTTGTACTGCTTTTGGGTCATCCAGAACTGTCATATTTCCCTGAGTCAGCTCATAACCAGAGCCTAGGGGCTGACCCTGCCAGGCTTAATTAATGACCTTCCTCCCCCAAGCTGTAGCATCAGAGGCCTAGCCCTGCACGACAAGCATTCCATGGGCGAAAGCCTCCACTCCAAGAAGAGAAGATGGGTGGAGATACAGGTTCATCCCACAGCAGCTGACACCTGGTGCCAGGCACCAAGCTGCTCTGGAGAGAAGGCAGCGAGGGGCGAAGGGGCTCTCAGAGACCATGTGGCATGAGACCCCTGGATGACGCCATTTTGAACAAACCCAGAGCCCTGGGCAGGAAGGAGGGAGCAGGGGCAGAGAAGTGATGTGTCGCTGTGTGATAGGGCAAACAGAGACTTCCTGCCAGCCCCTCCCCATTCTTTAGAAAGAGTTTGCACAGGAAGAGGAGCTGTCTTTGGGGTGTGGTCTGCTGAGGACGACTGGTGCTGGAGCCTGGCACCATGGGCAGCTGGAAGGAAGAACCTCCAGACTGGCCCAGGACCCTGTCTTGCGCCAAAAGGGGAGACCAGGACAAGTGACCAGAAGCCTGGGCCTCTGCGCAAGGAGAAGAAAGGCCCTTGAAGAGAGCCAGGCGAAAGGCTGGCACAGGGACCCTGCTGAAGCCACCCTCCTGGAGATCAAGAGGGTGAAGGAAAGTGCTCCCAGTGGCTAGGGAGCGCTACCAGGAGCAAGAAGAGGCCAGTATGGAGCAAATCGGGCGCCTTTGACCTCTGCCAGGACCGATGACGAAGTGCGTGAGGCTCTGCTGCCGGTCCAGGAAAGATAAGTCGGGGAGCGCCGTCGCACTCCCCATGAAAGTGCCCTGTGGGGTGCCAGGAGCCCACCCTGGACCCCGACGAAAATGGAGACAGGGGAGCGCCTTCACGCCCCCCTGGGAATAGCGCGAGAGGCCCGGGATCCCAACTCTAGGCCCCGCTGAAGACGGGGAGCACTGCCGCGCCCCCATGAAGATGGAAGCCCCCGTGAAGGTGTTCCTGGGGGGGGCGGGATCCCAACTCTGGGCCCCCGTATGCCTGAAGCAAAGCTGGGGAGCAACGTTGCGCTCCCCGTGAAGATGGCCCTGGGCCCGGGATCCCATTTCCGGGCCCCGACTGGAAGAGGAGGGAGGACGGGACAGTGCAGCAGCACTCCCCCGCAGCAGCGGGAAGGCGTGGGGGAGTGCCGTCGCACTCCCCCGAAGACCCGCTAGGCCGGAGGCTGCATCGCATCTGCCCGTGCAGGCGGGCAAACCAGAATGGAGGTGCTGCTTCCCGCAGCACTATGCGAGGGTGCTGGCTGGAAGGGGAGCCGGTGGGGGCAGCGGGGAGTGGGCTACCCGGGCTTTCCTCCAATGCTGTCACACTGCAGGAGGCCTGGGTGTGACCGGGCCTCCACGAAGAGAAGAGCAGCCGGGGGTGGCAGCAGGGGTCCGGGTGGGACCTGGCCCCCCCACGAGGATCGGATGCCGCGTGAGGCCACCAGCTTGGGTAGCGCGGCTCTCCCCGAGCCGCTGCTACGATATGCACAGTGCCGGACCACCTCGCCCCATATTGCTTTACAGGCCTGAGCAGACCTGCAGGAAAACACCGTTTTTTCTGCGTGTGGTGGCCCCAGGAGGACGGGGTCACCACGGCATGTGTGCCAAGGTGCAGGGGGAGCTGCAGGAGCAACGCAGTCTCCCCCAGCATGAAGATGTTAAGTCCCTCCCTAAGTCTTATGGGGACTTAACAGAAACAACCCCTCAAGGGCTCAGCCAGCAATCAACTCTCCCCTGGGCTGGAACCTTTGTTCTACAGCTTGGGGGGCGGTGACCTAAGGACTGCCTCAATGTGTGGAAGGCTGTGCTGGTGATGTCTGGAGAAGAACATTCCCTGGAGGTGAAGAGGTGCAACTGCACTAGAAGTGCATTTACCAATGTTATTCCTTTTAGAGGGACAGTAAGTCACACGTGTAATGTGAAGTACCTGTGTAAGGCGCAGTCATAAACAAAGTGGGGTTATGTTGCCAGACATTCCTCCTAGGGTGTCTGGCTGTAAATGCTTAATCCTGTGATTTTATCTGTGATGCCTTTTAGAGGCTGTGATTGCAATGCATTCCAACTGTTATCAGCTATGAGAAGTACCTCCTTTAAAGTGATGCCCTAATATTTATTCTTGCTACTGCGTTAGGGGAAGAACAACCCCGACTGTTAGCCACTATGATGTAGAGGTGTATACTGTATGGTCAGTATAAGAGGCTCAGTTAGGGTTATGTGTCCCCAGGTCAGGTGTACATATTTGTAATGCTTGTCGAGATGATGGGGTGGGTCGTCACTGTGATGGTGCCAGCTGGTAAGGCCCTCGCTCCAGGTTGTGTCAAACCACTGAATTAGGGGGCAAGATGATGTGCATACATGGGGGTGGTGGTACTAGACCCCACCCCCCCTGCGGGAGGGGTGGAGCTGTTATGCAATGTCACAAAGTAATTCCAACAGCTTATGTATATTTGTAAATTGGTGCATAGTATGAAGTAGTGTGTGTGTTTAATAAATGTACTCTTACTTTAATAAAGCAAAGTACAAACTGGACAATCAATTATTGAGTGTTATTTCTGCACACCGGTAATGGCGATTACTAGCCCACACCACCTCCCTTGAGTAAGCCTTAGACTGCTCTGCAACACTACCCTCTGAGAGTCAGGCAGTACAATGGAGTGTTTGGTTCCCAGTGAAGGACAAATGTGACATGTTATTTGTGCAGGCCTCACAAATACTGCCTCGTTTTCCAACAAAGAGAAATATAAGGAAACAGGACAGAAGAAGAATAGAGTGATGGAAAAGAACCTGTAATCAATCAATCAATCAGGGGTTTGTAAAGCGCGCTACTCACCCGTGAGGTGCTCAAGGCACTGGGGGAGGGCGGCGGCTCCGGATCAGTCGAAAAGCAAGGTCTTGAGGTCCTTCCTGAACGTGGTCAGGGTCCGGGAGCGTCTGATATTGACAGGGAGCTCGTTCCAGGTCTTGGGTGCGATGTAGGAGAAAGCTCTCCCACCAGCTCTATTTCTGCGGATGCGGGGGACCTTTGCCAGGGCGAGGTCGGCGGAGTGGAGGTTCCTCTTGGATACGTGGAAAGATACTCTCTCGTTGAGGTATTTGGGTCTTATGTTGTTGAGGGATTTGTATGCGTGGGTGAGGAGTTTTAAGGTGACCCTCTTCTCGATGGGAAGCCAGTGGAGGGCTCGTAGGTGTTGGGTTATGTGTTTGTGATGCGTTGTCCCAAGGACAAGTCTGGCCGCTGCTTTCTGGATGGTTTGGAGTTTGTGTAGCAGAGTTCTGCTGATTCAGGCGTAGAGGGCGTTGCCGTAGTCCAGTCTGCTGTTTATGAGTGAGTGGGTGACAGTCCCTCTGCAGTCGGGGGGATCCATTTGAAGGTCTTACGGAGGATCCAAAGTCAGTTGAAGGTAGTGGAGGCAACAGCGTTGATATGGAGAGGGAGGCGTCAAGGATGATGCTGAGGTTCCGAGCGTGGTCTGTAGGGGTGGGAGGTTCGACGAGGGCAGAGGGCCCCCAGGTGTTGTCCCAGGCGGAAGCGCAGGGTCCAAGTATGAGGACCTCGGTCTTCTCTGCATTGAGCTTCAGACAGCTGTTTTTCATTCATGCAGCCACGTTCTTCATTCCTTCCTGGAAGCAGAGTCTGGTGTCTTCGGGATTCTTCGTGAGTGAGAGGATGAGCTGGGTGTTGTCGGCGTAAGATACGATGTTGAGCCCATGCTGTCTGAGAATGGCAGCCAGGGGGGCCATGTAGATGTTGAAGAGCGTGGGGCTAAGTGACGATCCCTGGGGTACGCCGCAGTCGATCTCCGTGGGTTTAGAGAGCAAGGGAGGTAGTCGAACCCTCTGGGTTCTGCCGGAGAGGAAGGATTGGATCCAGTCGAGGGTGGCTCCTTGTACCCTCGCGTTGTGAAGTCCGGTAGCGAGTGTGCGATGGGAGACAGTGTCGAAGGCTGCGGAGAGGTCTAGGAGGATGAGGGCCGCAGAGTGACCCTGGTCGAGTAGTATGCGGATGTCGTCGGTGGCGGCGACGAGGGAAGTCTCGGTGCTGTGGTTGCTGTGGAATCCGGACTGGGAGGCGTCTAGGATGGAGTTCTCTTCAATGAAGGCGGTCAGCTGGGGGTTCACGATTCTCTTGGTGACCTTGGCTGAGAATGGGAGGAGCAAGATGGGCCGGTAGTTCTTCAAGTCCATAAGGCCGGCTGATGATTTCTTGAGGAGGGGTTTCACCTCCGCCCATTTCCAGTCGTCTGGGCAGATGCCAGATCTGAGGGAGGCGTTGATGGTTCGTCCTAGTTCGGGTGCGACGGCGGTGGTGGCCCTGTGGAATATGTGGATGGGCAGGGTCTGTTGGGGCTCCAGAGTGGGTTTTCTTCATGGTCGCGGTGATGAGTTCGGTGGTGGCGGGATCCCAGGTCGTGATGGTCGGCTTATCAGCAGTGGTGGGTGTGGGGGTAGAGTCCGGCGCTGGTTCGCTGAAGTTGTCATAGAGGGCCTTGATCTTCAGGTGGAAGTAGGAGCTGAGCTTGTCGCAGAGTTCCTGGGAGGGTATGATGTCCATGGTTTCGCTGGTGGGTTTAGCGAACTGCTGTATGACGTTGAACAGTTCCTTGGCGTTGGTTGCATTGGTCTGGACTTTGTCTCTCAGGGCATTCCTGTGGTTGTCCCATGCTTCCGGGGTTTTCTGGTTTCTCCAGGTCTTCTCTA
This sequence comes from Triturus cristatus, assembly GCF_964204655.1. Lineage (NCBI taxonomy): Eukaryota > Metazoa > Chordata > Amphibia > Caudata > Salamandridae > Triturus > Triturus cristatus. The sequence continues at coordinate 1,669,963,802 of NC_140589.1, read as the reverse complement.
GGCATCTGCAGGAGCGTCTGGCTTCTTGAAGTTCTGTGGTGAACCAGGCAGCCTTCAGAGGGCGTTGTTTGGTGGAGTGGCGGAGGGGGGCGAGGTTGTCGGTGCAGCAGGAGATCCAGCGGTGAAGTTCCATGGCTGCGGAGTTGGTGTCAGTTGTGGCGCTGGGGGGGGGTTTGAAGGAGGGTGGTGTTGAGGAGTTCCTCTGTGACCTTGCTCCAGTTCCGTTGTGGCGGGCACGAGGCGGGCTTGGGTGCGGTGTTGGTATTGAAGGTGAAATGGACACAGTGGTGGTCAGTCCAGAGGGGCTGGGTGGTGTGGCTGAAACGGATGTTTGTTCGTCCCGCGAAGATGGGGTCAAGTGTGTGTCCAGTTCTGTGTGTGGGTGTGTTGACCAGCTGCTTTAGTCCGAGGTTGGCGAGGTTGTCGAGGAGGGTGGTGGAGTCTGGGTCGTTGCAGTTGTCGAGGTGGAAGTTCAGGTCCCTGAGGAGAATGTAGTCCATGGAGATGATGGCATGGTGCGCGACAAGCTCGGCGATGGTGTTAGCGGGTTGGGTGTGAGGTCCTGGAGGTCTGTAGATGAGGGTGCCGCGTAGTGTCGTCCTGGCGTTGGTCTGGATCTGGAAGTGGAGGTGTTCTGTGTTGGGGTGGAGGTCACTCGTGCTGGATGTGGAGAGTCGGAGGGGGGTCTTGAGTACGAAGGTGAGGCCCCCTCCTGGGCAGTGTGGGCGGTCCTTTCTCTGGATCTTGTAGCTGTCGGGTATGGCAGTGGCGATGTCGGGGCCGGAGGTGGCGTTGGTCCAGGTTTCCGTGAAGAAGGCAACATCGGACGAGAGGGTGTCGATCAGGTCCCAGATCTCTATGGTGTGTCGGTGCAGGGAACGCATGTTGAGGAGGATGCATGTCAGGGTTTGGGTGGTGCGTGCAACAGGTGGCTCTTTGGTGGCCGTGGCAGCATTGTCGATGGTGAAGGATCTGTGACATTACCTGCACGAGAACTGTGCATGGGTGGTGTTCGGTGAGGATCTTGTGCAATTGGCGTGTCTTCGGGTTGAGTGCGTGAAGGGTGGTCGATTCGTAGCGGTGAGGCCTCGGAGATCCAGGGTTCCTGGCGCTGGTCGCGGTCGGGACGCGGACGGGCGCAGACGGGCTTGACTTAGGCGCGCTTTCAGCGCACCAGCGGCGCGACCGCGCATCGGGCGGCATCAAGTAGGGGAGGGGGCGGGACCAGAGGAGGGGTGGCGGGAGTGGGGCTGAGTCAGGGGTGGCGGGGCCGCAGGGGCAGCAGCGGCGGGAAAGAACAAACTGTATAGACTAAAATAAATAGTAAAATAATAGTAACAACACACAGTGGCCCAAGCAAACACCAAAATGAAGAGTAAAGGGATTACAAGCAAGACGGAAAACGGCAGTCAAGAAAATGGAACAGACACCTAAGGCGCGCTGCCGGCCCAAACTCTGCTGTGGAGGGGCTCTGAACCGGAGTGGAGTACTTTGAGCCTGAGCTGCTGGGGAGTGCTGGCCTGGACCGGAGGTCCAGGCTTCACAGGCGCTCCCCCGCAGCGGTCGGCATTAAGTAGGGGAGGGGGGCGAGACCAGAGGAGGGGTGGCGGGAGCGGGGCTGAGACAAGGAGATAGGAAGAGCAGGGTGGAGGAAGTCAGAGGCAAGAGGTGGATTCACGAGTAGGCAGTCTTGGTTTTTAATTGCACGTGTATTCAGCAGCGACAGCAGCAGGATCCAAAGAAAGCCTTTGGGCCCCTGTTTATAAATATATATATATATATATATTAGAAATAAATCACCGACTGTTTGATCTTACAATGTTGATAAGATACAAAAAATGTCTTGTCAGGAGATCTTAATGATCATTTAAAAAGAGGCACACAGGGCACATTTGAGTATAAAATGCTCTAAATGTGTGATGCATGTTTTGAGAAGGTAAAATTATTTAGAAAAAGTCTTTGAGATGACTTTAAAAACCCCACCAGCCTACATTTACAACTATCCCAATTACCTGCCTCTTGTTCACATAAAAAGTGGAACAATCCTGCTTCAAAAAACTTCAGTTTGCATTTCTGGCAATATACTTTTGGGCGAATTGTGATTTTCTCTAAAATAAATTTTTTTTTTTTGGTCGAGCCTGTGCAGCACATGCTCTGCTCTGCGAGGCATGCTGTATTCAGGTAGGGACTTGTAGCTCCGCTCGTTCTCTGCCCATATTTTTCATTGCCTTGAGTCATTGTCCACTATAAACTGTGGCTGTTCATTTGTCAAAGGCTCAGTAGTCCCTCCTTAGTACCGCCTTGTCTCATTTTGTAACCTCCCGTCACGGCACCCCCTGTTATGTGTGTTGTTACTCGTTAGGCTTTAATTACAGCCTACGAGCACTATTTTCTCAAATAGCTTTGTCCTGCCTGCTGTTGCAGGCTGAACACACACTCTCCTAACCCTTTTTTTTTAAATTCGTACAGCTCAGGCTGCGAAAGTTCAAGCTATTGGGATTGTAAATGACAATGCCTTTTCTTTATCTGTTTTAAAAACCACACATTAATAAAAGGCATTGTCATTTACAATGCCAATAGCTCAAACTCTCGTAAATGCGAGACCTATTGTATTGCAAATGCTTGTTTATAAAGCTTCGACCCACCCTGCCGCTAGATCCCAGTTGTGAAGAGAAGGTTTCCCCTTTAAATGTCTCCCCCCTCCCCCCCCCCGCCGTGTGCTAGTGTCGTGTCAGCTACATGCACAAATGAATTTGCATGTGGGACTGATAGCATATTGGAAGAGTTCAAATGTTATGGTAAACACTTACCCTGGCCTGGGAGAAGAAAGAGGCTTGCTGAAGAGACTTTGCAGCTTTCTAATGAGCCTTAGCTCTTTCCAACTTCAAAAAAAGAGAGATTAGCAGTGCACTTTCAGAGAATGCACAAGCTCTCCAAGAAGGCCATTAAGGATGCCCTGGGGATGAGCCATTAGAATGCAGAACGGGAGAGACACTGCAAACGATTAAAGAAAAGTGAACTCTGACAATCTTCTTCGGCAGCACCTGAGCGGATCTGCAAATGCTGTTTAGGCAAGGCATATTGTAAGGTGAATTATAGCCACGTTATCTACATACCTACAATACCCTGTGTTCTACTTATTATTAATACATACTCTAGTATGTACATTACATTATTACATACTCTACATTAAAATATTACTTACTGAGAATAGACATGTTGGAGAATGTAATGATAATAATACATTGGCTCGTGTGTAGCACTTATTACCACAGTTTTGGTCATTTCTAAGCAATACAAAAAACAGAGGCGACTATTAGCCTAGTTAATGGCTCTCAAGGTAGTGACTTGAATAAAAGTCTTAGAAGCGATGTCTGAATTTAAATTAGTGATAAGACGAGCAAACAAATGTGAGTGGCTTGCATTTAAACGGTGTATATGCGCATCCAGCTCATAGAGTTAAGAAAGTCACATCTGAAACTGACTTATGTGAAGGATGCTTTTCTGAATAATAATTCCCCAGAGAAGCATTAAGTACGAGTTACTCACCATAGCTGCACTTTAAAATCTCAAAGCAAGGGGTATTGCTGTCTGCTCCAATTTTAACATTTCAAGCAAAAATCTGATTAGCACCGTTTTAGGGTCTCAGCTTTGGAGTTTTACAAATATGTCATCACTATTAACGTTGCATAGTGGAGGTTATATGAAAGATTTGAGATGTCCCCAATTCAGCACCCTTGTTACCCCTAAACAGAGAACAAAGGGTAACTGAGATTTACCACTTGGCCTTCTTAAAACGATTATGTTCTAGATGAGCTTGTGGTGCAATCCGAGGGCAGGTGTCTACCCGGAGGGACTGCAAAAACTTGTATACTTAGTCCACTGTCTGAAATGATTTTGGCTAAATTACATAAGACGTGCATTAAGCAATTTGGGGGAAACTGGGTACCGTCAGGACCAGATATGTTGGGTCGACATGCTAAAGCTGAAAAAAAGTTTTATACCTAGTGCAAGACAAATGTTGTAATGTGATACGTGAATCAACTTGGTGGTGTAAACTGTAAATGTAAATGTAGATTGTGCGTGTATTTATATAGCGTTTATTACCTCTGATGAGGCATTGAAGCGCTGTTTCAGTGGGTAGTATGCTACTCAAGAAAGCAAGTTTAATAGTTAGTAGTTTATTACAAAATCTTTTTTTTGTGTGCATTAGTTGTGTTAGGTTTGTGCTCTTGAATTCAAGCGTTTTTAGTAGAGTTTGGAGTAGGCATAGAATGAGAGGAATGGAATTGAACTGGGGAAGTAGTAAGCAGTGGTCGGGTGTGCTTGTTAGATGGGTGGCATGGTTAAAAACAAGAGGCAAGAGTTTGAGAAAGATGTTCGGGAGTTCATAGTCGTCAGAGAGGTTTGGGATGAGACAGAGGGAGGGGGGATGGGGAGGTTGGAAGGGATTTTTTGATAGCGAAATGTAAAAACTTTATATATATATATATATATATATATGTGAACAGCAAGGAGGATTACGACGCACTCTTGGAAGTTCAAGTAAACAGCTTTATTTCAACAGTTAGTCTGGCAGCACCACTACGCGTTTCAACTTGTTTGTCTTCATCAGGTGGTTGCAATATGCCGTGCCTTGAGTCTAGTGCTAGGCATGCTGGTATTTATAGTCCAAATATTAGCTAAGTGCTTGTGTTCGGCATCGTTATTGTCTTATTTGTTATTGCTGTAACTTCCATGCCCTTCCTCCACTTTTAATTAACTTGGGCCGCATCGGTGCTTCAAAGAACTAAAGGAACGCTTCTCACCTCGATTTTTAAAGTGAGGCAGTCCTTTGTAATGGAGTTGCGTGCGCGGGTTCATGAAGTTGGGTCCTCCGGTTCCCTTTGTCTTCAAGTGCTGAGTGCGCCCCGCAGGAGATGGGTATCTCCCCGCCTGCTCCAAACTTCCTTTCATGTACCGGGCGCCGCCGCTCTGGAGAAATTTCAGAAAGCAAAGCGTGGTCAAAGAGCAGCGCGCTCATCTGCTGGTGCGTCGTTGGGGGTAAAGACCACAACCCCTGGATATGTGAACAGCAAGGAGGATTACGACGCACTCTTGGAAGTTCAAGTAAACAGCTTTATTTCAACAGTTAGTCTGGCAGCACCACTACGCGTTTCAACTTGTTTGTCTTCATCAGGTGGTTGCAATATGCCGTGCCTTGAGACTAGTGCTAGGCATGCTGGTATTTATAGTCCAAATATTAGCTAAGTGCTTGTGTTCGGCATCGTTATTGTCTTATTTGTTATTGCTGTAACTTCCATGCCCTTCCTCCACTTTTAATTAACTTGGGCCGCATCGGTGCTTCAAAGAACTAAAGGAACGCTTCTCACCTCGATTTTTAAAGTGAGGCAGTCCTTTGTAATGGAGTTGCGTGCGCGGGTTCATGAAGTTGGGTCCTCCGGTTCCCTTTGTCTTCAAGTGCTGAGTGCGCCCCGCAGGAGATGGGTATCTCCCCGCCTGCTCCAAACTTCCTTTCATGTACCGGGCGCCGCCGCTCTGGAGAAATTTCAGAAAGCAAAGCGTGGTCAAAGAGCAGCGCGCTCATCTGCTGGTGCGTCGTTGGGGGTAAAGACCACAACCCCTGGATATGTGAACAGCAAGGAGGATTACGACGCACTCTTGGAAGTTCAAGTAAACAGCTTTATTTCAACAGTTAGTCTGGCAGCACCACTACGCGTTTCAACTTGTTTGTCTTCATCAGGTGGTTGCAATATGCCGTGCCTTGAGTCTAGTGCTAGGCATGCTGGTATTTATAGTCCAAATATTAGCTAAGTGCTTGTGTTCGTCATCGTTATTGTCTTATTTGTTATTGCTGTAACTTCCATGCCCTTCCTCCACTTTTAATTAACTTGGGCCGCATCGGTGCTTCAAAGAACTAAAGGAACGCTTCTCACCTCGATTTTTAAAGTGAGGCAGTCCTTTGTAATGGAGTTGCGTGCGCGGGTTCATGAAGTTGGGTCCTCCGGTTCCCTTTGTCTTCAAGTGCTGAGTGCGCCCCGCAGGAGATGGGTATCTCCCCGCCTGCTCCAAACTTCCTTTCATGTACCGGGCGCCGCCGCTCTGGAGAAATTTCAGAAAGCAAAGCGTGGTCAAAGAGCAGCGCGCTCATCTGCTGGTGCGTCGTTGGGGGTAAAGACCACAACCCCTGGATATGTGAACAGCAAGGAGGATTACGACGCACTCTTGGAAGTTCAAGTAAACAGCTTTATTTCAACAGTTAGTCTGGCAGCACCACTACGCGTTTCAACTTGTTTGTCTTCATCAGGTGGTTGCAATATGCCGTGCCTTGAGTCTAGTGCTAGGCATGCTGGTATTTATAGTCCAAATATTAGCTAAGTGCTTGTGTTCGGCATCGTTATTGTCTTATTTGTTATTGCTGTAACTTCCATGCCCTTCCTCCACTTTTAATTAACTTGGGCCGCATCGGTGCTTCAAAGAACTAAAGGAACGCTTCTCACCTCGATTTTTAAAGTGAGGCAGTCCTTTGTAATGGAGTTGCGTGCGCGGGTTCATGAAGTTGGGTCCTCCGGTTCCCTTTGTCTTCAAGTGCTGAGTGCGCCCCGCAGGAGATGGGTATCTCCCCGCCTGCTCCAAACTTCCTTTCATGTACCGGGCGCCGCCGCTCTGGAGAAATTTCAGAAAGCAAAGCGTGGTCAAAGAGCAGCGCGCTCATCTGCTGGTGCGTCGTTGGGGGTAAAGACCACAACCCCTGGATATGTGAACAGCAAGGAGGATTACGACGCACTCTTGGAAGTTCAAGTAAACAGCTTTATTTCAACAGTTAGTCTGGCAGCACCACTACGCGTTTCAACTTGTTTGTCTTCATCAGGTGGTTGCAATATGCCGTGCCTTGAGTCTAGTGCTAGGCATGCTGGTATTTATAGTCCAAATATTAGCTAAGTGCTTGTGTTCGGCATCGTTATTGTCTTATTTGTTATTGCTGTAACTTCCATGCCCTTCCTCCACTTTTAATTAACTTGGGCCGCATCGGTGCTTCAAAGAACTAAAGGAACGCTTCTCACCTCGATTTTTAAAGTGAGGCAGTCCTTTGTAATGGAGTTGCGTGCGCGGGTTCATGAAGTTGGGTCCTCCGGTTCCCTTTGTCTTCAAGTGCTGAGTGCGCCCCGCAGGAGATGGGTATCTCCCCGCCTGCTCCAAACTTCCTTTCATGTACCGGGCGCCGCCGCTCTGGAGAAATTTCAGAAAGCAAAGCGTGGTCAAAGAGCAGCGCGCTCATCTGCTGGTGCGTCGTTGGGGGTAAAGACCACAACCCCTGGATATGTGAACAGCAAGGAGGATTACGACGCACTCTTGGAAGTTCAAGTAAACAGCTTTATTTCAACAGTTAGTCTGGCAGCACCACTACGCGTTTCAACTTGTTTGTCTTCATCAGGTGGTTGCAATATGCCGTGCCTTGAGTCTAGTGCTAGGCATGCTGGTATTTATAGTCCAAATATTAGCTAAGTGCTTGTGTTCGGCATCGTTATTGTCTTATTTGTTATTGCTGTAACTTCCATGCCCTTCCTCCACTTTTAATTAACTTGGGCCGCATCGGTGCTTCAAAGAACTAAAGGAACGCTTCTCACCTCGATTTTTAAAGTGAGGCAGTCCTTTGTAATGGAGTTGCGTGCGCGGGTTCATGAAGTTGGGTCCTCCGGTTCCCTTTGTCTTCAAGTGCTGAGTGCGCCCCGCAGGAGATGGGTATCTCCCCGCCTGCTCCAAACTTCCTTTCATGTACCGGGCGCCGCCGCTCTGGAGAAATTTCAGAAAGCAAAGCGTGGTCAAAGAGCAGCGCGCTCATCTGCTGGTGCGTCGTTGGGGGTAAAGACCACAACCCCTGGATATGTGAACAGCAAGGAGGATTACGACGCACTCTTGGAAGTTCAAGTAAACAGCTTTATTTCAACAGTTAGTCTGGCAGCACCACTACGCGTTTCAACTTGTTTGTCTTCATCAGGTGGTTGCAATATGCCGTGCCTTGAGTCTAGTGCTAGGCATGCTGGTATTTATAGTCCAAATATTAGCTAAGTGCTTGTGTTCGGCATCGTTATTGTCTTATTTGTTATTGCTGTAACTTCCATGCCCTTCCTCCACTTTTAATTAACTTGGGCCGCATCGGTGCTTCAAAGAACTAAAGGAACGCTTCTCACCTCGATTTTTAAAGTGAGGCAGTCCTTTGTAATGGAGTTGCGTGCGCGGGTTCATGAAGTTGGGTCCTCCGGTTCCCTTTGTCTTCAAGTGCTGAGTGCGCCCCGCAGGAGATGGGTATCTCCCCGCCTGCTCCAAACTTCCTTTCATGTACCGGGCGCCGCCGCTCTGGAGAAATTTCAGAAAGCAAAGCGTGGTCAAAGAGCAGCGCGCTCATCTGCTGGTGCGTCGTTGGGGGTAAAGACCACAACCCCTGGATATGTGAACAGCAAGGAGGATTACGACGCACTCTTGGAAGTTCAAGTAAACAGCTTTATTTCAACAGTTAGTCTGGCAGCACCACTACGCGTTTCAACTTGTTTGTCTTCATCAGGTGGTTGCAATATGCCGTGCCTTGAGTCTAGTGCTAGGCATGCTGGTATTTATAGTCCAAATATTAGCTAAGTGCTTGTGTTCGGCATCGTTATTGTCTTATTTGTTATTGCTGTAACTTCCATGCCCTTCCTCCACTTTTAATTAACTTGGGCCGCATCGGTGCTTCAAAGAACTAAAGGAACGCTTCTCACCTCGATTTTTAAAGTGAGGCAGTCCTTTGTAATGGAGTTGCGTGCGCGGGTTCATGAAGTTGGGTCCTCCGGTTCCCTTTGTCTTCAAGTGCTGAGTGCGCCCCGCAGGAGATGGGTATCTCCCCGCCTGCTCCAAACTTCCTTTCATGTACCGGGCGCCGCCGCTCTGGAGAAATTTCAGAAAGCAAAGCGTGGTCAAAGAGCAGCGCGCTCATCTGCTGGTGCGTCGTTGGGGGTAAAGACCACAACCCCTGGATATGTGAACAGCAAGGAGGATTACGACGCACTCTTGGAAGTTCAAGTAAACAGCTTTATTTCAACAGTTAGTCTGGCAGCACCACTACGCGTTTCAACTTGTTTGTCTTCATCAGGTGGTTGCAATATGCCGTGCCTTGAGTCTAGTGCTAGGCATGCTGGTATTTATAGTCCAAATATTAGCTAAGTGCTTGTGTTCGGCATCGTTATTGTCTTATTTGTTATTGCTGTAACTTCCATGCCCTTCCTCCACTTTTAATTAACTTGGGCCGCATCGGTGCTTCAAAGAACTAAAGGAACGCTTCTCACCTCGATTTTTAAAGTGAGGCATATATATATTCCACTCTCACTCCGCTAGGTAATTGTACCCATACACAGATGACAGCACTTACGGGTGCGATTTCCAATATTTTATTTTCAGGAAATTGGGGCGTACAGAAGCGTTTCGGCAACCGCCTTTATCGATGCTTGCACGAAACGCCGGCATCGCCATTTTCTTTATATGCACATATTACGCAATGCCAATTCATTGAAACAGTGAAAGGACCAAACATGCACAGTATACTGAAACAAGCGCAAAAATTCCGTCATCTTAGAATATCAACGGTGGAATACGCATTCGGAACAAGGCATCCTGGTACCAAATACTTAGATATGGCGAAATCGCCAATAGTCTAAATGTGCGTGTACATCATATTAACAATTACAATCCAGCCCTGGATGGGCACCTTACCATGCATAATGAATAAGCCAACAAATAAACAGTATCCCATAAAGCCCTGTATGGGCTATGATCCAATGTTAAGATTGCATTGGGAAAAATTGCGTAGAAAAAAGATTTCACTAAAGCGACTTAGGGCAGTCCTCAGATATAAATAATTCATTTCATAAAATAACGTGACAAAAAGAATGCATTTCAAAGATCACGATTTAAACCCCCAGAAAGAGACAGAAGAAATCATGGAAGAAGAAAACATGGAACAAGGAAACTACTAATCTCCCAAATTATCTGCTAATTCTTCACTACTATTGAGGCCATAGGGACTTTGGCTCTGAAGGTCAATAATGTACCGTGATTCTAGACGTCTAAGTCTCTGAACCCTATCCCCTCCCCTCGGATTAACTGGTACATGATCCAAGCAATAGTGCTGTAAAAGATCTCTGTTGCGATTATGATGTTGATTAAAATGCCTAGCAACGGGATATGCCTCATCAGCATAAGCAATGGCCCGCATATGTTCGAGTATACGTATCTTGGCTGGGTGGATTGTGCTGCCAATGTAGCAAAGCCCACATGGGCATACCAAGCAGTATACAGTATAGGGGGTCGTGCATGTAAGGAACTTAGAGATTCTCTTAGGTGCGGTTAATCCTGGGACATTGTAAGACAATACATGTTTGCTCTTCCTACATGCCTTACATTTGCCGCAGGGATAAATTCCATTCAGAGATCTGAGTGAGGATTTGGGACTGTCCACATGTGGATCACTGTGGACCAGGGTATCACGTAGTGATCTAGCTTTTCTGAAAGTAACCAGAGGATTGGTAGGTAGATCTTCCCCTATTATGGTATCAGAAAGGAGAGTATGCCAATTTTTCTTCAGTATATGTTTCAAGTGTCCAGCATTGTCCGAGAACGTAGTAATCATTCTGAACATGCTGTTCTTAGCTTTCTTCTTGGACCTGACTTGCTCTCTAAGCAACTTACTTCTCATAGTAGAGTTCACTTTTTGTTGAGCTTGTTGAGCTTGTACTAACACTGCATCACTGTAACCTCTCGCTTTAAAGCGTTGTATGCTTTCCTCAGCTGACAACTTACAATCCTGATCCCTGGTATTGTTCCTCCTCAAACTTAATAATTCCCCATAGGGGATGCTGTCAATAAGTTTCTTTGGATGGCTGCTCGAAGCATGCAGAGTGGCATTTCCTGCGGTAGACTTACGATGTAGTTTGGTGTGTAACTTGCCATCTAATATGAATATGTTCAGATCTAAATAGTTAACTGTTTGTGTGCTCACTTCTCCTGAGAATCTCAAATTAATGTTGTTGGTGTTTAATACCTCAATGTAAGATCGTGCGAACTCCTTTGAACCCTTAAACACAATAAAAAGATCATCTATATAGTGGTGCCATGCTATAATTCTGTCCGTCCAAATTTGATTGGGCGCGGCCCAGGCCACCTGCTCCTCCCACCAGCCCACAAAAAGATTGGCATAGCTGGGGGCGAAGCAGGTGCCCATCGCCATTCCAGACACCTGTCTATAAAGTTGATTATGATATTTGTTTTCCCCACGAAGGCGAACCAGATCTTTAATGACAGATTCTGAGAAGATATCAACAGCATCTGTTGGCATTTGAGGGAGGAAAACGGAGGCCAGCTTGAAGGGTCTGAGTCCCCTGCTTTGTTGTATTTCTAATTCAGCCAGAAGTTGAGTAGCACCGACCGTTACTTCGCCATCTTCGGTGCTTTCCATTTGCAGGCTGTCTAGTATCTGTAACATCCCTAGATCTTTTCCCGTCAGGCGGTCCACATAATTAGCCTGGCCTCCTGAGTGCTTGGGTTTGTTAATACCAGGTTTGAGTTTGAAATACTTATGTAACTTTAACTTGCGGGTGAACTTAAACAAGTCAATACGTGTTTGCATGAATTCCATTTTTCTTTGAGGACAGAGTAAAAGTCCGAGTTTCAAGACCGATTCTTCGGCATACAACAAGATGTTTGGTGTCAGATTGATGATAGTCAAGTTGCTTTTATCATCTATTTCCTTTTGTTGAATGATTCCTCGCTGCGGGTCACTGGTGGGGAGCGCTCGCAGCTTATGGCCCCCACCCCCCCGCCTCGTCTTCCTCTACCAGCAGACTCCGGGAGTTTGCCTTTGCCTCCCTTCTGTTGTTGGTTGCTAATTAGTCTGAATTCCTCGTAAAAAAGGAGTAGTTTCGGTCCCTTGGCCTCTTCCATTTTCCTCACTTGATGATTCACCCCCTGTTACCTCAGACTTCGAGGCATCTGTGGGTGACTGTGTTTTCTTCAATTGTAATTCCTTTCTGGGATTGTCATATTTCCTAGGAAAAGTTAGAACTCTGCCAAGATTATAATCCCGCTCATCGTTGTCGAATTTTTCTTCTTTTCTTTGTTTGATCTTTTGTTCATAGATTTTAAGTCTTTTTTTCATAAGTTCCCTCTTCTCCTCCAATTTCAATTGGTCATCCTCTTTCAATAATTCAGTTTCTAGCTCCTGTATGTCAGCTAGGGCTTTGTCGCGATCCCTCCACGCAAATCTTATGAGAATAGCCAACATCCCCTTGCAGGACTGGGCCGTATGTTCCGCCTATTCATCCAGCAGACGGGGGTCGGGATTCTCATATGCGGGAACAGTATAGATGCGTAGGCCCCGAGGGACCCTGTTAACCTCTATATAATTTTGTAGAGAGGTTGCCTCCCACCATTTTCTAATTTCACGCTCATAGAGACGTTCTAGAGCGGAGAATTTCAAAGTTATGTTAGTTGAAGGTCCCCTCCATTAATGTCTGCTTTATTTGTCCCGTTGCATTTTTTAAACATATTCTGCGCCGCCTCCCGGCGTTCCGACTCCCAAAACATGCTGTAAGTTTTTCCGCTGTATACACAGCTTAAAATGTCATCGCCCTCGTACCCCCTAGTTCTGTAGTTACATATGCTTTAATGGCAGTCCATTGTGCCACCGGCACTTACCAGGAAAGTAGATCGTAGCCCGGTCCCACTGCCACCAGGATCCGACGGCAACCCTCTGGTAATAAGGCGAGATAAACTTCCGGTCACGGTAATCCTTTTTCTATCGCAGATTGTAATCATGGTGCAGCAGGAAATAATCCAATTCCAGCTCCCTGTGCACCAGCCTGATGCACTTGCAAACGAAACGCGTCGTCTTGGTGCACATTTAAATAATTGTGCAGTAATCCCTGGTGTGCCGCTTGTTCTCTCGTCTGGCGTTCTGGAGGAGAAGTCTGGGTGATTATATATTACGGTGGCTGCCGCCGCAGCAGGCACCGACACCATCGGATGGTGAACTGCGTTAGCAGCAACTAAAGCGATATATATATATATATATACATATATATACATATATATATACATATATATATATATATATATATTCACTGAAAAAACCATAGGTTTCACACATGTTATAGTTAGCGGAAATTTTACTGATAAAAAACCAATGAAATTCCCCCGTTATAGTTAGTGCAGGCAACTATAACTCACGCGACCGCAATCCTCTGCTGATGCTAATACTGTATTTAGACACTTATTTGCCCATGTCTTCTTCCATACATTTTTAGCTATACATATATTACAAATTTTTTTTTTTCATAAAGACACATATGTCATCAGCAGAAGATTGCGGTCGCGTGAGTTATAGTTGCCTGCACTAACTATAACGGGGGAATTTCATTGGTTTTTTATCAGTAAAATTTCCGCTAACTATAACATGTGTGAAACCTATGGTTTTTTCAGTGAATTTGCAAGGTTTTTTAAATGCTAATTCCTAACTATAACGTGTGTGAAACCTATGGTTTTTTCAGTGAATTTGTACGTTTTTTTAAATGCTAAGTTACTTTACGCCATTCGTGGCGTGCGCGCCCACTTTACGCAGTTAGTGCCGTGCACGCACGGTGGGCACGCGGTGCGATGACAAAGCAAGAAAGCACGTCAACAAATCTGTTTCTGCTTTCCTCCGTGACTATGGTATGGGTGCCATTTACCACAACAACTTGCGTTATGACATGCAAGACATTTATAGAGGAGATGGTGTGCACTTCAATGATGAAGGGAACAGAGTCTTCCTCTTGAACCTTAGACTCTGCATCGGTACTTACTTGTAGGTACCACTAAAAAATCATTTCATAAACACAACGGCTCTTTTTAGAGCCCCCTAATATCTAAACACTTAAATCTGATTTTCATTTTTTTTTTTTTTCTACCGTACGCTTACCGTAAGCTTACCGTACGCGTACCCCGTGATTTTTTTAAAAATCAATAAATGTTTTCTTTGTACTTTACAGTCCTTCTTTGACCCCCTCACAAATGTAAGGGGGTCTGTAACTCTCCTCATTGCCCCCTTTTCTTGTTTTCACTCTTTTTTTTCTGAGTGAAATACACAAAATGGCGGCCGCCGCTTCCTGGTTTCGGCCGATTCGAATGTTTACTAAGATCTAAGAGCCAATCAGAATCGCGCTCGCGCACGCCACCGTACGCTTACGGTAAGCGTACGGTAAGCGTACCGTAAGCGGGCTCAGATATATATATTGATTTAAAGGCTATTTTCTCAGAATCTACTGAACAGATTTACACCAAACCTACAAAAGGCACTTCCTTGACCTAGGGACTACCTCTCTGCCAAATTTCGAGTAATTCTGTTCAGCCGTTCGGGCTGTAGCTCGTTCTAAAGGTCCTATGGAAAAATGCATGGGGAAAACGCGTTTTGGGACCCCCCTTTTATCTCAGCCCCGCTTGACGGATCCCCCCGAGACTTTCAGGGTAGGAGCGGAGCGTAGCGCCCCACCTATTTTGAGAAATTCGCGAGGATTCATCGACCGGCGCCAAAGTTATTCAAAATAGAATGTTGAGGTTTTCCTATGGAAAAGGGGTCCTAACTATAACTACCTACTGGCGACCGCCAGTAGGTAATATATATATATATATTCACTGAAAAAACCATAGGTTTCAGGGGTGTTATAGTTAGCTGGACTTTTCACTTGTACAAAACCATTGAAATTCCCCCGTTATAGTTAGTTCAGCTAACTATAACTCGCGCGCCCGCAATGCACTGCTGATGACGTCACATATTACATCACTCATGACATGGTCAGTGACATCACTCATGACATCACTGATGACATCTCAAATGACATCACTGATGACATCACTGATGACATCATCCAGTGAATGTGTGTTTTTCTGAAAATTAAATATGTTTTATATATGTATATCTCAAGGTCGATGGAAGAATAAATGGGTATATAAGTGTCTAAATGGATGATTTGTTTTTGAAAAATTGATTGTGTAACTGACTGATTAAGTGTATCATAGTGAATACATGGCTTAGTGAGTAATGTTTAAATATGTAAATATCTGTATCAGTCTCTCACTTTGTGTATAAGTGGCTGCATGGGTTGGTGAGTAGCTACATGGGTGTCTATATAGGTTATTAGTTGGTTTTTTGAGTATCAGTCTGAGTGTCTGCATGGTTCGGTGGGGGGTATTACGTAGTGCATAGGTGCATGAATGAGTGACTCACTGTTTGTATGGGTTGAACACAGCATGTGTGCAGGACTGTATGGGTGGATGAGTGTGTGTATGGGTGTGTTAGTGAGTGAATGACTGTCTCAATAGTGTCTTTATGAGTAACTACATATGTTTTAAACTAGTATATGTGACTATTGGTGTATATATGTGAGTATATGTGAGAGTGAGAGATTGAAAGAGTTCCTGTATGAATAAGTATGTGTTTCTATAAGTGATTGTTTAAAAGACTAAGTATGTGTAAGTTTCCGTAGAAGTAAGTATGGTGGTGTGTGTATAACTGTATATGCAAGTAAATGTATGTTTGATTCTTTATTAGCATGAGTGACTATGTGTGTGAGTAACTCTATGGATGAGTGGCATTGTGTAACAGGATGTATAGGTGTATGAGTACATATGATGAGTGAGTACATGTATGAGTGACTGTATAGGACTGTTGGTGAATGAGTGGATGTGTATGTGGATCTTAGAATTACTGAAGAGGTTGTTGTAACTGGTATTGGTATGTCCATTGTTTTGAAAATTTTAGTCTCTATTTTTGAATGTGTGTATCAAAGGTTATATTAGGGTGAGAGGAGGTCTGCCACTCTATCACAAGGATGATGTCATCAGTGATGTCATCAGTGATGTCATTTGAGATGTCATCAGTGATGTCATGAGTGATGTCACTGACCATGTCATGAGTGATGTAATATGTGACGTCATCAGCAGTGCATTGCGGGCGCGCGAGTTATAGTTAGCTGAACTAACTATAACGGGGGAATTTCAATGGTTTTGTACAAGTGAAAAGTCCAGCTAACTATAACACCCCTGAAACCTATGGTTTTTTCAGTGAATTTCTGAGGTTTTTTAAATGCTAATTCCTAACTATAACGTGCCTGAAACCTATGGTTTTTTCTGTGAATTTCAAAGGTTTTTTAAATGCTAATTTCTAACTATGCCTACAGAGATAGGACATGTGAAGAAAGAAGAAAAAATGCACAGAAAGAAACAAAAGAAGTGCAGAAAGAAGCAACAGAAGTCCTCAAATACGAAGATAAGTGCAGGAAGAAGGATAACGTGCAGAAAGAACAAAAAGAAGAGCAGAAAGAAGCCTTGTTGCAAAATCATCCTGTACCCTCAACTTTTTCAGACGGATACTGGTGGTAACTGAGTCTGACTAACCAGTCCTAGAGCCAGTGCTGTGTTAAAAGACACTTAGAATACAGTGAAAACACCTACATACACTAGGGAACATTATGCGTTGGGGTCCCCCTGTGATTAGCATGACCTCCTCTGTAAGCCCCTAGTATATAATAGGGCATGGGGATTAAAACTACCTCTTAAAACAGGCCACAGGGCGTTTTTGCACACGTTAACTCAGGCCCCGTCCCCTCCATTCACCACTGTGTAAACACGCCCTGTGTCCATTTTTAGTTGGGAGATTAAGTTCATTTGAATCCTCAGGGTCCCTAGGGTCCAACTAGCCCACTAGGTACCTCCAGTAAGTGCCACAGAGCTGCGTTGCAGAGAGGTGTAAAAAGTGGCACGGCCTGGACCACCTCTCTGCAATGCAGCTCAGTGGCGCTTACTGGAAGCACTTGGTGGGCTAGTTAGCCCCCAGGGGCCCTCAGTATTGAAGGGAAATTATATCCCCAATTTAAAACGTGCCATAGTGCGTGTTTGCACACGTCACCTCAGGCCCCGTCCCCTCCCTTCACCACTGTGTAAACGCGCCCTGTGGCTGTTCTAAGTTGAGAGATTAAGTCCCCTTGAATCCTAAGGGTCCCTAGGGTCAAACTAGACCACTAGGTACCTCCAGTAAGCGCCACAGAGCTGCGTTGCAGAGAGGTGTAAAAAGGGGCTTGGCCTCAGAACACCTGGCTGCAGCGCAGCTCCCTGGCGCATACTGGAGATGCCTGTTGGGGGCGCGTTTGCAGAGTGCTGCACGGAGGGGGCATGGCCTCCGGCACGATGCCAGTCTTTTATTTATTTTAGTTTTTTAAGAAGGGGGGCTGTTTGGTTCTCCTTCTTATTCTAATTTATTGGCCCTGATGACCCCATCCCCCAGGGCCAGTCTCCTAATTATATTTTTTTGACCCCAATCCCCAGGGCCGGCCACTGTTTTTTATTATTTTTAAAAAATATATATTCATAGACACACCTAGGACATGCTGGACAAACCGTACGTACCTATCACCATGACGATTTGCGTGATATTCATTAAAAGGCGACTATGCATGCAATGAATCCACGTGGAATGTATTTACACCACTAGTGAAGCTCTGACATGTCCGATGCCCTACCGTGCCTAATCCTGGTAGACACCCTTGTCGTTTATTTATACAAACATGGGTAGCTATTGACGGGCACATTTAATACACATGCACACCAAGCCATTCAAAGGGGATTCGACAAAAATTCGACCAAAACTATGCAAGAAACCCCCCTCACGGTTAATAAAACACACATCCACTGCCGGATGTGTAATACTTTTTATTTTACTCTCTGGAAAGGGGACGAACATCACTTGAGAGTCACAGCGTGCTCCTGACAGAGCCCAATGCTGTGTTACACCCACCATTGCCTGCCGAGTGCCACACACCTCTGTGTTGTATTCCACTAGCTAGTGCATATGCTATGACACTCTCTAGCCCATGTGCACTGTAACACCACCCCGTGAATATGTCATGCCACACTTGTCTTCGCGCGGGTTATATTGCCCCATCTAACGTGCCTTTCTCGATGCCTATGTTATAACGCACAGTGCTATGCCATACATATTACAATCTGGGATCCATATCTTTGTCACAGTGCATATGCAACGTTACACTCCCCAGCACATATTTTATATTACAACTTTAGAGACTAGTTAGGTTACACAACACTGCCCTGTGCATATTACACTCCAAGGCGCATATCGCATAGCACGCGCTAGTGCCTGTGCTATCTCGCGCTCTCCAATGAATCTGTCATTGCGCACAATGTATTGAATATTATATTTCACGCCCGGTTCATCTTATATCACACTTTTTGGTGCATAGTTTATACCATACACTATATCTAGTTTTCATTTTCAATCGTGCTCTCAGGACTATGTTCTATATAACACTGTGTTCACCTACCCTTTTCACGGGCATTACATTTTGCGATAGGGGGTGGAGGGTCAGGGGGTGTTTCTGCCAAGTGAGCCCGGAGTCACAGTCACAAACGTCCTCTTCTTCCTGAATAAAAGTGAGATTATGCTGCATACTTGTTCATATTTTAAGTAGTTCGCACAGACACAATGTTTTAAAAACAATAAAGTTCCTAATACCCGCCTTCTCTGAACAGTTAGCTTGCTGCCCCATCCCATTCCTCCCTATCCTCTGTTGTGTGAATCCATGGACTAGCCTCCTCCCTCCTGCCATGCATGGTCTGATGTGCTGCCACTGCCCTCAGTTTAGTATGATGTACCAGTCCACTCCTCCTGCCCTCCATTGCCCAATTCTATGCCCCATCATTGACCTCCTGCTTAAACTATGTGCTTAGCTTGCTGCCCCTATTCTCCTTCCCCCTGCCCTCCGATGTCTTTGTGCATGCCCCTGCTCCATCCTTTTTGCCCACCATGTCCCATGGACCTGCCACTCCTATCTACTCTGAGTGTTCTGTTGAGCTGCCACTCCCCTCCCACCTGCCTAGCATTGTCAGATGACTGTAACCTGTCCCTGCCACCTCCACCCTGCCTGTCCACATGCCATGCCCCTATCCTCTTCCTCCTGTCCTACATGGTCCATTGTACTGCCACACCCTTCTGCCCTCCCTGGTCTGTTGTGCTGCAACTGCTCCTCCTGCCTGCCACGTGTGGTCTGTTGTGAGGTCCCTTCCCCTGAACTTTCTTGTCTGTGCACAGGTCCTGACCCTCCCTTCTATCCTCCATCGTCCTTTGTGCATGCCCCTCCACCCTCCTTCTTGCCCATCATAGCCATTGTGCTGCCACTAACCCTCCCACTTGCCATGCATGGTCTTCTGTGCTGCCATGGCCCCTCCCACCTTCCCTGTGTGGTCAGTTAGCTGCCCCTGACCCCCTCCCACCTTCCCTCCATGGTCTGTGTGTATGCCATCACAGTCTCACTGTTGCTCTTCATGGTGTGTCTTGCTTCTAGTGCCCATCCTGCCTGACCTCCATGGCTATCTTGCTGCTCCTGCCCTGCCCCCTTGCCCCCAGCCCTACTCCCTCCCTCCTGGCTTGTCTGTTCCATTGTAATGCCCCTGATCCGTCCCTCCTGCCCTTTATGGTCTGTTATGCTGCAGCTTTCTCTCCTGTCTGTCCATTATGGTCAGCTAGCTACCATTGCCTCTTGCCCCTCTGTTCTCTGTTGTCCATGTGCATGGTCCTGTCCCCTCCCTCTTGCTTTCTATGGATTGTTGTGCTGCACTCCCGTCCTGCATGCCCTGTGTGGTGTATTGTGCTGCTGCAAACCCTGATGCCTGCCCTGCAGGGTCAGTTTGGTGCACCTCTCCATGTCCCTCCTGTCCTCTGTTATCCAAGTCCATGTCCCTATCCCATTTCCTTCCATGATCCAATGTACCATACTTGCGAACATTTTGAACTTGGTAAGAGGGAGATTTTGAAAAAAAACTGGGGTATTGATTTTCCCCTTTGAGTTACATTGAAAAAGAGGATATTGTAGACAGGAGACAGATCAAATAAAGCCCATTTGAACTTAAAAACATTGGACGTTTCCTGGCTGAATCGGGTCTGTTGGCATGTATGGTTGTACTACCATTGCCTCTTCCTTCTGCCCACAATGGTCTATTACATTGCCACAGCCTTGAAGGAGGGTAGATTTTGTATCACAGGGGCCCCTGGCCCGTTCTGTCCACACCTGAAGTATGAGACCCTTGTCCTTGCCCTGCCAGCTGCATTTGTAGGCCGTATTAAATTGACCAGCGGGTCCTGTGTTGCTATATAATTATCCTGAGACATCCTTACCACTCAGCCAGCATAAACCCCTGTGTAGGCCCTTCTGTTCAATATGTAGGCCTCTTTGTTAAATTGACCATAGCTCTGCAATTTTAGTGTATAGCAGTCTGAAGGCAGGTCTGCGAGGCCTTCTGATCCAAACTAGTAGCCCCCACCCTACCCGAGTGCTCCGTGCTCGGTATCAAAGTTCAACATCCCCCTGAAGCTGTCGACATACAGTAGGCTGCATCCTGGACTGGTACTTGCTTCCTGGGCAGGTTTCCCGCTTTTAAGGAAGTGGCAACCGCAGAGCGTCAAGTTAGGAGAACTGAGGAGATTTTATACATGAATATATTGAATTCCCGTACAATACCCATTATTTTCTGCTTGCTCTATGGAACTTACGATAAGCGATTGGCCTGAGAGACTGACCTTTTCACCCAGTCCATTGTCAGCATTAAGTGGGTAAATGACGAAATGTCTGGTAAAATCTGCAGACGAAGCTTTTGGGTAGCATACGTAGGTAGATGTAGCGTGCAAAGGAGCCCACAAAATGATATAAAAAGGGAGCACCCACAGATATCGACGGACTACCTCGCCGTCTGTATGTAGGTTAACAGGCAGTGCAGGTTTTCCCCAAGAGCTGGGAGCTCTTGTCTTCCTTTGCTTAAAATGTCTTGCTCTGCTTTGCTTGAAGTATCTTATTCTATTTTACCTATATGAAATGTCATGTTATGTTTAACCATTGTTCTCTTTACTTTTGCATTTAAAAGATTTTGTATTGTAATTGCAGGAATGCTTGCTCTAAGAGTAAACGTGAGTGTTCCTAGGTAACATTTTCCTTGGTGTAACTTGTTTCTCATGATGCATTTATAGATGTGTTTTCTCTCTCTCTCTGTCAGTACATTAATTGAGATACAGAGAATATTATGACAGCTGTATGATTATCTGGATTCTGTATTTTGTACTTTATGTCTCTATTCTGCGGTTTCTTTGAAGTTGCATCTTCTCATTAAACTGCCATTGTATTCTGCCTCCAATTCCATGTCTCATATGTCTGTTTTCTTCATTTTTGGAGCAAGCGTTCCTAGGCACCCCGGCTCAAATTAAGGTGCCCCTTTTGTCCCTGACTCACTCTCCTGCTCAGTTCTGTGGTGGCTCCCGGGGATCTGGGGACCGCCCCTAGCTTCCTTGACCCGTAATAGATCTTCCCTCCAACAGCCTCTCTTGCAAGTCCTGTATTGTTGGTTTGTTGCCCCTGCCCCCCTTTCCACTGCCCTCCATAGTCTGTTGTGCTTCCACGGCCCTTCCTGCCTGCTCAGTGTGGTTAAATTGTTGCCTTTGCACCCTCCTACCTGCCTTCAATTTTCAGAGTCCGTGCCCCTGGCCTCTGCCTCTCAACAGTATCCTAATGAACAACTAGATTGCTAACATTCTATATTTATTACAAAAGTGTGGAACGCCTGACATCATCTTGATGTAATCAAAACTGTAATACCTAGAGCATTTCCTTTAGAAATTACATATATGAGAGGGTCTTATTGGCATCAAAATTATGGTTAGTGCTCTAAAAGACTAAAATAAGGACATATTTTCTGAGTTTTCAAGTAGCGATAAAGCACTTTTAAATTATTTGTTATCTTTATGTTTTTTTATCCAGTTGACCACTTGATTAAATGTTGCACTTAGGGGAGAGGATGTGGTGTTACTTCCAGAACTGCAGACTTTGCAACTGGGGAACCAGGTTGCAGTTTCTGCTTCAGCTCGACATTCTGTGATTCTGGTCAAATCACTTAGTCTCCCCATGTCTACAACCAAAATGAATTTGTTCTTGTGTGATGTAACCAATGCTCATGTAAAGCACTCCAATACCTGACAAGTCTGCACTATATAACACTGCAAAAACACAAAATAATAAGTGTTTTGCACACTTTTGTCATTGGGCTATATTTGGGCTACATCTGGGTGATTTTGGGCTACATTTGGGCTCTTTTGTCTCCGGTGGCCATCTTGGGAGATTTATTTGTTATGAAGTTTCCTAATTTCCTCATGTACTGCAGTCTCCTCAGTAGGAAATGCTTTCAGTTTTTTACTTTGATTCCATCATGAAGGTATTCAGATATGTCACACATTTGCCATAAATTCTGAATGTTAGCACTCTAGTTGCTCATTAGATCACTGTAGTAAAACTACTGCACCATGGAAGTCTGCTCCTGGTATTAAAAGTGCATGTTTCAGTCTGCATGTCAGAATGTTTTAATGAAATAGAAGAGGATTTGAGAAGTCACTCAAAATGTGCCCTCATTTTCTTTCTTCAGCATTAATCATAATTTCTATTGCAAAATGAACCTCCTCATTGTGTTCCTTTTTAAATTAAATGTTTTAAGTGTTACCAGTTTATTCCAATCAAGATGGCTTCAGGTGTGCCATACTTTTGTCATAAAGAAGACAGTAAGCGCTCTAGTTGTTTTTAAGAACATTCTGGGACATTCTGTCATTGGGCTATACTTGGGCTACATCTGGGTGATATTTGGGCTACATTTGGGCTCTTTTGTCTCTGGTGGCCATCTTGGGAGACTTATTTGTTATGAAGTTTCCTAATTTCCTCATTTACTGCAGTCTCCTCAGTAGGAAATACTTTCAGTTTTTTACTTTGATTCCATCAAGAAGGCATTCAGATGTGTCACACATTTGCCATAAATTCAGAATGTTAGCACTCTTTTTGCTCATTAGATCACTGTAGTAAAGCTACTGCTCACCAGGGAAAACTGCTGCTGGTATTGAAAGTGCATGTTTCAGTCTGCATGTCAGAATTTTTTAATGAAATAGAAGAGGATTTGAGAAGTCACTCAAAATGTGCCCTAATTTTTCTTTCTGCAGCACTAATCATACTTTTTATGGAAAAATGAACCCCCTCATGTTGTTCCTTTTTAAATTAAATGTTTTAAGAGTTACCACTTTAATCCAAGCAAGATGGCTTCAGGTGTGCCATACGTTTATCATAAGTAGGACTGTTAGCGCTCTAGTAGTTCTTTGGAACACTCTGGGAAGCTGCAGTAGAACACAAAGGAATCAACTGACAGTCTCTGCCCTTGTTGGATGTACATGTTTTACTGAGAATGTCAGACTTCATTCTCACATGACTGAGAAAGATAATGTGAATTTACAGAAAATAAGCTCTCAGTTTAGCCTATAGATCACCTTCCAAACCTCTGTGGTAAAAGCATGAGGAAATATTTTTCTCTCAATCATGATATCCCAGCAGAAGGCTTTTTCACATGGTGAAATCATCTTAGAACATACCACAATTCCTAAAATGAGTATGGTACCATCAACAAATGATTTATAATGTAACTAAAGTCTTAAAACCTTCTATTAACTGCAATGCTTTTTAATGAGGTGCTATCATGTATATTGGTCCCAAGATGGCTGCCAACACTTCTTGGATGAAGTGCTGACAGCCAATCAGATCTCAGGATGAGATGTGTGGTTAGGCTCCGCCCACATATATATATGCTTTTAAATGCTATTTTCTCAGGAAATACTGAACAGATTTACACCAGACCTGCAAAAGGCACTTCCTTGACCTTATGGCTACCTCTCTGCCAAATTTCAAGTAATTCTGTTCAGCCGTTCGGGCTGTAGCTGTGT
Organism: Triturus cristatus; assembly: GCF_964204655.1. Classification (NCBI taxonomy): domain Eukaryota; kingdom Metazoa; phylum Chordata; class Amphibia; order Caudata; family Salamandridae; genus Triturus; species Triturus cristatus. The sequence goes on along the minus strand of NC_140589.1, from coordinate 1,669,939,933 downwards.
CTAAAGGTCCTATGGAAAAATGCATGGGGAAAACGCGTTTTGGGACCCCCCTTTTTTCTCGGCCCCTGCTTGACGAATCCCCCCGAGATTTTCAGGGTAGGAGCGGAGCGTAGCGCCCCACCTATTTTGAAAATTTCGCGAGGATTCGTCGACCGGCGCCAAAGTTATTCCAAATAGAATGTTGCGGATTTCCTATGGAAACAGGGTCCTAACTATAACTACCTACTGGCAACCGCCAGTAGGTAATATATATATATATATATATATATATATATATATATATATATATATATATATATATATATATATATATATATATATATTCACTGAAAAAACCATAGGTTTCACACACATTATAGTTAGGAATTAGCATTTAAAAAACCTTGCAAATTCACTTAACAAACCATAGGTTTCACACATGTTATAGTTAGCTGGACATTTCACTCGTGAAAAACCATTGAAATTCCCCCGTTATAGTTAGTGCAGGCAACTATAACTCACGCGACCGCAATCCTCTGCTGATGACGTCAGATATTACATCACTGATGACATATGTGTCTTTCTGAAAAAAAAATATTTGTAATATATGTATAGCTAAAAATTAATGGAAGAAGACATGGGTAAATAAGTGTCTAAATACAGTGATGTAATATCTGACGTCATCAGCAGAGGATTGCGGTCGCGTGAGTTATAGTTGCCTGCACTAACTATAACGGGGGAATTTCAATGGTTTTTCACGAGTGAAATGTCCAGCTAACTATAACATGTGTGAAACCTATGGTTTTTTAAGTGAATTTGCAAGGTTTTTTAAATGCTAATTCCTAACTATAACGTGTGTGAAACCTATGGTTTTTTCAGTGAATTTGTACGTTTTTTTAAATGCTAAGTTATGTATTTTTTTTTTTTAAGGTTTTTCACCGTGCGCGTACCGTACGCGCACGGTGCGCTTCGCGCACCGTGCGCACGCTGTGGTAGCACGGTGCGCTTCGTGCACCGTGCGCCCACATTACGCAGTTCGCGTTATTTTTCCGTTTCTACCGTACGCGCACGCTATGCGTACTCCGCGATTTTTCGCAAAAAAATTAAAGGAAATTTTGGCCCTTGGGGGTCCTTCGGGGACCCCCTGACAAAGGCTAGGGGGTCAGGAACTGTCCACCCTGCCCCCTTTTCACGTTCTCCACCTTTGTTTTTCACCCCCTCAGACTGCGAGAGACAAAATGGCGGCCGACACTTCCTGGTTTCGACTGATTCGAATGTTTACTAAGATCTAACAACCAATCAGAATTGCGCTCGCGCACGGCAGCGTGCGCGTACGGTAAGTTTTACCGTACGCGCACGGTGCACGCTTATAGATATATATATGCTTTTAAATGCTATTTTCTCAGGAAATACTGAACAGATTTACACCAGACCTGCAAAAGGCACATCCCTGACCGGAGGACTACCTCTCTGCCAAATTTCAAGTAATTCTGTTCAGCCGTTCGGGCTGTAGCTTGGACTAAAGGTCCTATGGAAAAATGCATGGGGAAAACGCGTTTTGGTACCCCCCCTTTTTCTCAGCCCCAGCTTGACGATACCCCCGAGACTTTCAGGGAAGGAGCAGAGCGGAGCGCCCCACCTATTTTGAAAATTTCGCGAGGATTCGTCAATCGGCGCCAAAGTTATTCCAAATAGAATGTTGCGGATTTCCTATGGAAACACGATCCTAACTATAACTATCTACTGGCGACCGCCAGTAGATAATAGATATATATCTATACATACATATATATAGATAGATAGATAGATAGATAGATAGATAGATAGATAGATAGATAGATAGATAGATAGATAGATAGATAGATAGATAGATAGATAGATAGATAGATAGACAGACAGACAGACAGATAGACAGATAGATAGATAGATAGATAGATAGATAGATAGATAGATAGATAGATAGATAGATAGATAGATAGATAGATAGATAGATAGATAGATAGATAGATAGATAGATAGATAGATAGATAGATAGATAGATAGATAGATAGATAGATAGATAGATAGATAGATAGACAGATAGATAGATATCCAAAGAAGCTGGAGTCCAGGGGCACTGTGCACGTCGGTCCATAACGGGCTACGGACTCCCCAACATAAACAAAAGTACAATCCTCATGAGTAAAGGATGTCGAGGACGGACTTGAAATTTCAAAATGCATTAATTAAAAAGTAGATCTTTACCAACACGTTTCAGCCGTAGCCTTGATCATGGCTGAAACAGGTTACCCACTTGCAAAATAGGTTTGGTGCATGCTAATAACCTTTTTAGCGGTCGTTTGCAACGGCTAAAAACAGTCTTACATCTGGCCCCTAGTCCCTTGTCACCCTTCCTCCTGACTCTTTGATAATTAAGCCTATAAATGGTCAGGACCCAAGGTCTTTGGTGCAGCATAAATTATATTTCATTCAAAATTGATAGCTCAGGGGCATGACTATAATGAGGAACCATGTAGACGTGTCCTCGCCAATCTCCTGTCCCTGGACAGGTTTCCCAAGAGAGTGAATCCTGGAGCGAGGATTCTGCTGTAGTCTGTTAATCAGTGTGAAAGGGAGACGGCATACTGCCCTTTCATTGCTGAAGGTTTGGCAGCTGTTGTGTCAGGAGCTCAATAAAGAGGCCAGATCAGAGTGCGGCCTCTCGTCATGCGCCTATCACCAAGATGGCCGCTGCCGCCAAGATGGCTGCTGCCACATCCCAAGAGGTGGGCGAGCCGTTGCACCTGCTGATTCATCCGACCACAGGAGGGAGGATTGCCTGAAGGAACTGTGAGATCCCAATGGGTGATTGATTGAGGCAGTTACCCTACAAAGAGGCGAGGAGCAGCAGAGGTGAGACCCGGGAAACGCGTGCTGCAGGCAATGCAAGCCTCAGCCTTCCATTCAGCTGGACCTGCTCCTTCTGTGAAGGTATCATAGGGGTTCCAGTACTCTTAATCTTAACTAGTTTCCAAACACTTTAATCACTAGATGTGACTGTAAAACGTTCCAACGTGCTGGACTGGTATGACCTCTGCCCAAGGTCACTGCTACTGCAATGTTGATACTATAATGTCAATCATAATAGTCCCTGGTCACACAGAAGGGTTCAAAGGCCCCTATAAGCCGTTCAATTTACTTCAATGTATGTTTTCTTGAAAAGCTTTTATTCTTCAAATTAAAGTCAATGTATTGTTCATACAAATGCTTTTTCCCCCCAATAATCACTTGATTCATTCAGTCCTATAACAAAGTAGAGCCATATGCATTTTGGACGTAGTGTCCGTCATCAGGGGATTATCTATAATATGAAAATATACACACTAACTTAAAAATCATCAAACTTAATTAGTTATTGGGAGGTGAGTGTTAAAAAACGCGGTATTCACCAGACAAATAATATGATGCTGAAACCAACAGAAATATTCACACAGATACGTATTAGTACAACTTAATACCTGAGCAGTTATCGAACATGACGTTGAAAAAGTTACTAGTATAGATGCCAAAGTGAAACGTCATTGCATGCGTGCTGCAGTCATAGCTGATTCTGAAGAATTCATGTCACCTGTTATGCATGAGAAAGAATGTTATCTGTGTGCTTGTTGGAGACGGTGTTATAAAAGTAGTAGTGTGTTTCCATGAATAACTGATACAGCAAGGTGGAGCACCAAAATACACATACAACCATTGCTACTTCTAAAAAAAAAAAGTGCATGCCACCGTGTAACCAAATCTGCGGGGTGCATATTGCGCATTAATCTCTCACGATAATACTCAGGGCGAACATGTAATACGGAGATGTGCTCTTTCGTGCAATTGCTCACCGTATTAAATGGCTCCGGAGTGTATGCAATTCTACAATGTACAAACCCTTGCATTAAAGACATTATCAGGCGGTTCCAGCAAACATTACTGGAGCTGGCAAACTGGGATCTAGAATGCCAGATCCAACGGGCTCACCGGATTCCAGTTTCATGCATGGTTAAAAACCACTTCTATAGGCCATAGACCACGTCCAATGCTGATTTATATAGGGAATTTTCTGTTACACTAAAATCACGTCCTTCTACACTATCAAAAATCAACTCGGTCGTCTTATTTGTGTGCTCAGATGGAAACCCATTTAGCCTATAAAGATGGATCATTTCTGTACCGGATGGGATATAACCTAATGGTATGCACAACACAGGAGGAATAGGGGGGTGGGCTAACTTAAGTTTGTGGCTCGTAAACATAAATGTTATTCAGACTAACTAAGACCAGTGTAGTTGTATTGCCTAATTGCTCAGATTCAGATTCATGTAAGATTTGGCCCTTTCTGCAGGGTCACCTTCAGGATTTTCGCCTTTGCCCTCCATTTTTTGTTGAATTTGTTTTTGTTGGCTTTTGAACTCTGCGCACTTTACCACTGCTAATCAGTGCTAAAGTGCTTGTTCTCTCTCATTAAACATGGTAAAATTGGCTTATACCCAATTATCATATTTAAGTTATTTGTAAGTCCCTTGCAGAGTGGTATACCATATACCCAGCCCCTGTAAATTAAATGCTACTAGTGAGCATGCTGCACTGGTTGTGCCACCTACTTGAGTAGCCTGGTAAACAGGTCTCAGGTCTGCCATTGCAAAGCCTGTGTGTGCGTTGTTAAACTACCATTTCGACCTGGCAAAGTAAACCATTTGTCAGGCATAAACCCTCCTTTTTAATACATATACGTTACCCCTAGGGTAGGCCCTGGACAGCCTCGAGGGCAGGGTGCAATGTATTTAAAAAGATGGACATGTACATTACATTTTATATGTCGTGGCAGGGAAAAACTCTTAACATGTTTTTTCATTACTGCAATGCCTATCTCTCCCTTAGCATAACATTGGTGCTACCTTATCACATTTTATAAGTGAAATTTCCAATTGGGAATAGGTAGTCAGATCATGTTTAGTGTCTCTGGAATTATAATTTAAAACCCTAACATATGGTGAAGTCGGATTTTACATTGTAACTCTAAAAATGCCACTTTTAGGAAGTAGGCATTTTTTCCCCTTAGCCATTTAGTACCTGTAGCCTGTACCTGGGCACATGACACAGTGTAGCTGACAGTTGAGCTTAGTGTATTCCTCCCAGACAGCCACACACAATAGGGAACTTAGGTATGTTTGGATGGGCCATCACTAGCAGGATATGAGGGAGGAGCCGGGCACAGCCCCCTATATTAAGTCTGGAGCCAGAACAGGGAAAGCAGGATGCCTGGGGACTTCAAAGGGAAACCTCTAGAAGTTTCTCCCACACTTCAAAGTAACAACTGAGTATAGATGCTGGACCTCAGACATCAACGCTTCAGTACACTTCTTGACCTGTGGATAATCTGCCAGGAAGAAGGATTGCTGTGCTGCTATCAGGACTGCCACTGTTGGGCTGCTGCTCTAAAGGAACTGATGCCCTGCTGGGCTGAACTGCTACTTGCTGCCCTTTTGCCTGGGGAATAAAAACTGGATTATGCAACTTCATCTTGAACCCAGGGGACAAGAATAAATCCAAGGGCTAGTCTTCTGGTCCCCTGTTCTGTGCCCAGCGACATAAAAGGCTCCCCAACATCCTGAACCAACTGCTGGACCCAGCTGCAGTGAGTTCCTAAACCCTAACCCTGGTACCTCTTAGGTCCTTGGTGTGGCTCAAAGGTGCTGAAATCAAGCTTTTGGGCTCTTTGCGACCCTGAACAGACCAGTTCACACTGAGACCTTGTGGCGTGCATTGCAAATCAGTATGAAGCTGCACCAGTCCGACTCTTCTCACTGCAGCATCCACTGCTCGTAACGACTGCCTTTGCACTGCAGCAACGCCAGCCCATGACACCGCCCAGTTTATCGTGCTTCACCGACAGCATCCCATGATACTCTACCTGCTCCTCGCTGCCCTCTGCAACATGAACAGGACTCCTGGCATAAACTTGAGAAGGTAAACCTTCAGCAGGAATAGCCTGGGACTTTATCTGACCAGCACTCCATCGCGGTCGGCTTGAACTTTTGAATTTGACCTGGTCCAGCGCGACCAGATAGCCGTGGTTGGCGCTTTGTGCTTTTAGGCGCTATTGTACACTTTATTCTTTAAAAAAAATGCATAACTCTGGTTCTACTAATTGGATGTTTGTTATTTTGGTCTTATTTCATTTATTAAGTACAGTGCTATCTTTTTTTACCTTGTGTAGGATCTTTGTGTGTGGTTTTTTCACAGTTTTACTATTTGAAGTGTTGCACAAATACTTTACACATTGCCTCTAAGTTAAGCCTGACTTCTCTTTGCGGAGCTACCAGGGGGTTGATCGCAGGTTGATTTGAGGGTTTGCTTATGCCTTACCCTGACAAGGATTGTGGTTGCTCCTTGACATGGGCCCACATCAGTCAACCAGCAACCCAATTTCTCACACTGGTGATCAGCGGTGGGGATCAGGACTTGTGTTTGTGCAGTGCTTTGGTGTAAACTACCTTCCCATATCTAAGACCAATTCAAGTTTACATTCTCTTTGGTTGCCTTCTTTTTGATTTTTCTAATCCTTCCCCAGGCTGTTGTGTCTGAAACCAAACCTGCAAGGATGGAATGCGAGCTGGCAAACATGGAGTCCTACACTGGGGCCCAGCTTAAGGAGTTCTGGAAGGAGAGGGGACTTCCACCCAAGACCACCGCCAGGAAGGTTGAACTACAAAAGGCTCTGAGGGCCTGGCGGAAGCTCACCAGTCAGTTTTGGAAGCCACAGATGAGGATGAGAAGATGGAAGGACAAGAAGAGGGCCTTTCTGAGATACAGCCTTCAGCAGAGGGGGATAACTTGGTCCCTGAAGTTGAGCACCCTGCTAGGGCAGGGAGCAGTTTCTCTTCTCACAGACTGTCCCTAGGGGAGCTGTCGGAGAGGAGATAGGAGAGGGAATTCAGGCTGTAGATGGCAACTCAGGATGGAGGAAAATTAACTCGCCATGGAGTCAGCAAAGGAGAAGGCTGTGGCTGAGAGAGCCGTGAAGGACAGGAGACTTGCCATGGAGGAAAGGAGAATGGCCCATGAGCTAAGTCTCAGAGTGCTGGACATCAGAGGTAAGTCAGTGGAGTCCAGCAATAATGGTGGCAGCATACCCAGGGGACAAGAAGGTCTGCATAGCCAAAGATCTGGTGCCCAATTATGTCGTAAGGGATGACATAGATAAGTGGCATTCTGCATATGAGGTAGTTCTAAAGGTACACAGGATTCCAGAGGAGTACTGGGAGGTGGCTTATGGAAACGCATGCCTCCAGTGGGGAGCAACACACTGCTTACACTAAGCATGGAAGACCAAACCGGATATGCCCCCATGAAAGCCATCCTTGTCACCAAGTATGGACTCACCCCAGAAAAATACAGCATCCGGTTCAGGGACAGCCAGAAGATGCACAATCAGTCTTGGGTAGACTTCTTGGATTATGCCAGCAAAGCATTGAATGGCTGAGTGAGGGCAGCAAGGTTAATGATTATGTTGGGTTGTACAACTTAATCTCGAGAGAGCACATGCTCAAAACATGTTTTACGGAACTGTGCCAGCACCTGGTTGACAGCATGCTGATTGACCCCCAGGAAGCTTGCTTAGTGGGGGGGACCTCTGAGTCAGTACCAAAGTGTCCAAGAAGGTACCTGGGAGTGACCCCCAGGATGAGTAGTTCAGGTTCCCCCAGCAGAGAGAGGGACAGGTTAAAGATGACCCAGACATGTCCCAGAGTCCAGAGGGAATAAAGGGGTCCTATTCCCCATCTGAGAAACAGAGGGTGGTGCTGGTAGGCAGTGGCCAAGGGCATCATATTTCCAATGCCCGCTGCTTTGAGTGCCTCCATTTAGAACACAAGCAGCAGAAGGACTCTCACTGTCTGAGGAAGCCACTCACCTCTACATGGGTGGCCAGTATGGCTTTAGGGGTAAGTAGTCCTCAGAGGCAGGTCACAGACCATGCCATGGTCTCCCTTTTTTCTTTTTTTGCAAGTTTTATATAGCGCAAACATGACCCAAAGGTATTGGAGTGCTCTACATGAGCACCAGTTACATTACATAAGGGCACATTCATTTTTTGTAGGCACAGGAGATTAAGTGATTTGCCCAGAATCTCAGGATGCTGAGCTGACGCCGAGACTGAACCCGGTTCCCTAGTTCCCCAGTTCCAAAGTCAGCCACTCTGGTTGTTATACCACACCCTCTCCCTTAGCTGGGAGATATACTCAGAGGGTGAGCTGGTGATCTCTGAGGGTAGAAGTCATCACTTCCACCACATGAAAGTGAATGTGAATCCCTATTACTGCTCTCAGGGACACCGGAGATAGCCAGACCATGGTAGTGGAAATACTAGCTTCCCCAGAAGAGTACACCGGACAGGTTTGTACGGTGACTTAGGCCCATGGGCAGGACTTTTTCCGTGCTATGGCCCTGATATCCCTGGAGGGGGGGAGGTGACCCAAAGGAGGGCCATAGTTAGTCCCCAGATACCCATAGACTTCATTCTGGGGAATGGGTTGCCCCCAGTGGCAGGAGAACTGAGATGCATGGCAGCCTAGGGTACACTGACAGTTCAGTTTTCTGAGGGTACCACTCTCAAGCAGAGGGTACAGGAGGACAGATTTAGGGGCAGAGTAGGAAGAGCTCATCCCCGCCCCTTGTTCAGTCTCAGGGTACAGACCCTGGGCTGAGTAACCAGTCTCAGGCAACCACCCTTGAACTGGTACGAGGTAGACTGGAAGCAAGGTGTAAAACGCCCAGGTCTACTGCCCCTCACTCTGAGAAACCTCGGAGGTCAAAGAACCCTGCATGGCCTGGCTCTTGACACTGACCACTGTTGGTTACTGTACTTATGGAGAGGGTTTTTCTTGGGTTGGGAACAGAAGTTTGAACTAAGGGGTGGAATGGACCACAACACTTTATTGGACATGGTAGTACTATATGCCTACTGGGATGCATCTGTGAGGCAGTTACGGTCAGGTGCTGAACAGATGGGGTCCACGGATGAGGAGAAGGGTTCTCCTTGGGTCAGTTCAGTGGCTCAGGAGAGTATAGACAGAGAGACCCAATTGTTTCAGAGAGGCGTAGAACCGACAAGTTCCCCTGCATAACACGGCCTTCGCCCAAGTTCTATCTAAGCAGGGAAGCCCATCAAAATATTGATTAATCTACCCTGGCTTTTGGCTGGATGAGGGGTGTCTTGGACTTGGCCCTTTCCGCAGGGTCATCCCCAGAATTTTCACCTTTGCCCCCCACTTTTTGCTGAATTATTTTATGTTGGATTTAGGACTCTGCACACGTTACCACTGCTAACAAGTGCCAAAGTGCTTGTGCCCCCTCTTTAAAACATGGAGGAAATGGCTTATACGCAATTAGCATATTTAATTTACTTGAAAGTCCCTTGTGGAGTTGTCTACCATATACTCAGGGCCTTTAAATTACATGCTACTAGTGGGCCTGCAGCTCTGGTTGTGCCACCGACTTGAGTAGCCTGGTAAATATGTCTCATGCCTGTCACTGCAGAGCCTGTGTACGGAGTTTTAAACTGCCATTTCGATCTGGCAAAGTTAACCTTTTGCCAGGCCCAGATGTTCCCTTTTAATACATATTAGTCACCCCTAGAGGAGGTCCTGGACAGGCCAGATGGCAAGGTCAAATGTTTTTTAAAAGTTGGCATGTACATTTAGGTTTTACATGTCCTGGTAGTGAAAAACGATTACATTCATTTTTCTCTACTGCAAGGCATACCTCTCTCATAGGATGACATAGGAGTCACCTAATTACTTTTTCTAAGTCTAACTTCCGAATGGGAATAGGTAGTTAGTTCATGTTTGGTGTCTCTGGAATCACAATTTACATTCCTAACTTTATAGTGAAGTTGGATTTTAAATTATAGTTCTGAAACTGCCACTTATAGGAAGTTGGCATTTTCTTCCCTTAGACATTTATTGCCTGTAGCCTGTACCTGGGTCACATGACTGGGTGTAGTTGAAAGTTGAACTTTGAATATTTCGCTTAGATAGCCGCACACAATACAGAGCTTAGGTGTGCCTGGATGGGCCATCACTAGCGGGGTGGGAACAAGGAGCTGGGTGCAGCTCCACTTACACTTGAATAGGTTGTGTCCTGCCTCCACACAAAGGGCTGTATACCCCCTGTAATTAGTCTGGAGCCAGGACATGGAAGGTATGATGCTAGGGGACGTCAAAGGGAAACCTCTAGAAGCTTCTCCCCCACTTCAAAGACACAGCTGGGTATAAATACTGGATGTCGGACACCAACTTTTCAGTACAATTCTGGGCCTGTTGATACTCTGCCAGGAAGAAAGACTGCTTTGCTGCTACAAGGACTACCACTCTGCTCAACTGCTGCTCTAAAGGAACTGCTGCCCTGCTGTGCTGACCTGCTGCCATTTAGCTGTAATTTCCTGATTCAACTACCACTGCCAGTAACCTAGGAGTGATATTTGATACCAGGGCCGGACTGAGAAAGCAAACCAGCCCTGGCAATTAAGTCAGACCGGCTTTTGGGGGGGGAGGGGTGATGGTGGGAAACACTGCTGTCACATCACTGCTGCAAAAACGGCCCCCAGTAACAGAAACCGCCCCCACCGGTCCAAAACCATCCCCCCTCCCTCTGGCCCACTGGGAAAACGTCAAGTTTTGGACCTTTTAAGGTCTATGGCTGTAGTGCCATGCAAAGATCTTCATATTTATTTATCATTGAAGTTATAGTTGTATTCCAGTGGTTCTAGTTCTCTTTACGACCTGTCTATCTCAGTTCCCTGCTCCTTATTCAATGACTTTCCTACCTATTTCTCCTGCCGAGGAGCATATTTACTTTATATTGCTTCTGAATGGTTGGCTTGTAGCCTTCTAATGCTGACTTGGCAGAACTACTTTTTAGTGTGTTTAGGCACCTTCCCATTCTCTTCCCTGCCTATTGTTTATTTTTTATTAACTTTTTTGATCCATTTTGTTCAGAGCCCATTGGCCGCATACTGCAAACAGTTGAATTGTTTTTGGGCTCCCACTCCTCATGCTGTCATCTTGAAACTGTAAATCAAAAATAAAGTAAAAAGATTGCCACCATGCACAGATGGTAGATGTTTTTGAGTGGATTTTCTTAAAGCATAAGAAAATTAATTCAGAGAGGGATTCCACAGATGCACACACATTCACCGCTGTCCTTGTATTTTCATATGCATGTGTCACATAGTGGTCATCTAGGAAAACATAAGCATTGGCAAAACCAATAGTTTTCAGAGGTGAAACCTACAGGGTTTGACAATGCTTCTTTGTTTACTGCTATGTTAAACTACTAAACAAGACATCCTAGCATACATATCCAAGAAATAGAGATACATCTTGGTTGCAGGATTATCCCAAACTTTTTGCCTTCTTTCTCCTATTTTTTTCTGACCTGTTTTTGTTGGCTCTAGGACTCTGGGCACTTTACCACTGCTAATCAGTACTAATGTGCATATGCTCTCTGTGTAAAATGTAATGGTGATTGGTTTATCCATGATTGGCATATTTTATTGACTTGTAAGTCCCTAGTAAAGTGCACTGGGTGCCAAGGGCCTGTGAACCAAATGCCATTAGAGGGCCTGCAACATTGATTGTGCAACCCACAAGAGTAGCCCTGCAAACATGTCTTGTGTGGGCAGTTTTGAACTGCCATATCGACCAGGCAAGTGAACCCACTTGCCAGACGCAAACCTTCTCTTTTATTACGTGTAAGGCACCCCTAAGGTAGGCCAAGGTAGCCGAGTGGGCAGGGTGCAGTGTATGTGAAAGGTACGACACGTGTTGGTGTGTTTTACATGTCCTGATAGTGAAATACTGCTAATTTTGTTTTTCACTATTGCAAGGACTATCTCTCCCATAGGTTACCATTGGAGCAGCCTGGTAACATCTTACAAGTGTAACTTTCAATTGGGAAGAGCTAGAGACGTGGATTTTGGGTTCCCTGAACTCAGGGTTAAAGACACATCTTTCTGTGAAGGTGGTTTTTAAATTGTGAATTTGAAAATGCCACTATTAGAAAGTGGGAATTTTCTTGATTTACCACCCTGTGCCTCTGCCTGCCTGTGGAACCCACATATGGTTTAGACTGTCAGTTGGGCTGTTTGTGCATTCACTCTAGACAGTCACACTAAGGGAGCTGAGGTGTGCCCTGCTCTGATTAATCATCACCAGGCCTTCCTGAGCCAGAGTGGTGGTGCTGGAGCAGAGTTTTCTGTTGAAAATCTATTGGGTTTTTAAGCTCTGGTTTGTCTATTGTCGAAAGAAATTAAAATTATTAATTTATAACTACTAATTATTTGTTTTGTGTAAATGTTCTGATTAATCAATACGTACTAATAAGAGAAAACTATATGTGGGGATGCATTAATGTTGCTAAATAATAATGTGTGGGTTTAATTAAATAAATGTTGCTGAGTGCTGTTTATTTTAAAGCACAAAAAACGCTTTTAAAATGTCGTGTACTAATGCTTTTCTTGTGTTGCAAAGGCTAGATAATTACATACACATAATGGTATTAGTGGGGTTAACACTGTTTAATCACTATGCTGTGGTAACGTTGTTTTTGTTTCTTTTAATTAAGATGGTACGTTTTGGCCTATTAAAAAATGGCTGCCGTTTAAAGCCTGTATTTGAGTAGTCGATTTGTGATGAGAAGGCCTTGCTGAACATGGTCGAGAGTCATCTGACCACAGTCTTCGCCTGGTTAAAAAGTTTTCCGTGAGGACAGCAGCTCTGGGCGGACATCCAAGTGTCCTTGGAGGACAAAGGAGCCACAATGAACTTTGTGATCACAATGCTGGTTCCGAGGAAATATGAACATAAAAAGAAACATTTGCAAGTTTTAGTTCCTTCTTCCGTCTTTTTATTTTTGTGATTTTTCTGAGCGGAGATTTTTCCAAATGTAGCGATGCTACATCCTTTCCTGCTCGCTCTGCTCAGCGGTTCAGCGGATATCTTAAACATTTTATGTTGCCTTCTTTTGTTAAACTTGTTATAAATATTGTTAGCCTAGAGAGGGTTTGTGTCATTGCATTTCGGATTCTGAGGCCACTTCTTTCCGAACTTGCGTTGGTGAGGATCGATGCTGAGAGGACGGTGACTTGGGAGACTGAGAGACCTGTCCTGACTCGTTTATGACATTTAGCTAGAATAGGTAATTATGAGAATAATGATTTTGCTTTTGAATTGATTTTCTTCGAACTAATTTTAGATAAATTACCATTATTTGAAATACAGTGTTGGTGGTTATTTCTTGTCAATTATTGAGTATTCTATTTTGATTATTGTTGATTATTATTGGTTAAATCATGACTCAAGACAGTGTCAATTAGGTCTTATCGACCTTAGTGTAGATGCAGGGTGTTTAGAAGGTTTTCTCTCCACAGGTTCAGTGCTGATAGAGTAATCGAGTATATGTTAGTGAAATGGGCCCAAGCGTATGATGAATGTATGTGCGTGTATCTGTGAATTTACTCTATCCGTGGAAGTGGGGAGAATTTGTACACCCCAATCTGCACCAATTTCCTGGTAGCAGAATTTGATGGTTTTGATGATTGTCTTGATCTGATTAGATTGCTTGTACATTGGCTTTTTGATTTATTGATTATTGATTGATGTTGGTATATGTACTAATACTATATGTTGGAGTCGTCGTGTTGAGTTTCATGTAGTGCTTCTGGAATTTGGGAGCTGGTAGCAGTTCCGTAGTAGGGCAGAGGGAAGTATATGCTGCTCTCGGGAAAGACGGGATTGTTGGTCCTGTACGTATGCAGGAAAAACGTGTGGCAATTGAAGTTGCACGTCACATTGTCTGGGTTCGGAATCAGTGACATCGTCGCGTGTTACTATTAGATATTTTCGGTATAAAAGGAGTGTGTATGATAGTGAAGGTTATCTGTGAAACTCTGGTCTTAAGTCCCAGGGATCCGTAATGTTCACCGTTAAAGCTTATCGCGGGAGAAGTAATAGGTATTCTCTGAGCTTGTTTGGAGGACTGGGCAGAGGTAAATGCTGCTTGGTTAATGTGTGATATAATTCTGTAGTAGGACAGACTGTTCGCTGTTCTCGGGAAGGCAGGATTCTGTGTGTATGTACTACATTTTCTTGTATGAATGTGCGTGAATGTATAAGCATTTAGTTGATTGAAAGACTCTTTGGAGCAGTCCTAGAGGAAACAGTTAATGGATGCATGTTAGAAGGGCAGAGTAGAGGGATGTGCTACTGTGTCAACGAGAGTATAAATTCCGTACTGAAACAGAAGTGAGTGAAAGACGGGATTCTTGTGAAATAGATTTTCTTTACTATTCTTTGGTTAGCGAAGCAGACAATGGAGATGTTTATATGTTGTAACTAATAGATTTTGTAGAATCTGACACGAAGTCTACTGAGAAGTTTGTAAAGGAGGGGTAGACGACTGACAGGAGTCAGGAGCAGGAGAGACTGCAGCGACTGCTGACGTCATACAGACCGCGCTCTGATTGGATAGTAGATCAGAACAGTGCTCGCGCTGAGATTGGTGCGTTGGTGTGAGCCACGCAGAGATTGGAAGGAGTCACTCTGTATTCTAGTGACGTAAACGCTCCAGGATTGGTGCGTTGGTGTGAGTCGCGCTGTTATTGGATGAAAAATCGTATTGTACAGTTGTAATACGGAAAGGATTAGAAAGTTTTGGTAAACGTTAAAATGTATTACCAAGAAGAGAAAAAGAAAAAATCTTTGTTCGGAAAAATAAAGCGATGGTTTGACAAGGATAAAAATGTTAAAACGAGAGAAGGTGAATTGTTACCTCCATCGAAAACGCCTGCATCCTTTATGGCTGCGAGATATGGGTATCATACCTGTATATGGTTGGAGAATTGGGTTAGGTATACTAAAGAAGATGGTGTCCTAGCATTCCCAGAACATGGTTCATTTAATCTGGCCGTGTTGAAAAATTTGCGGGAAAAGATGTTGTGTCTTGACCCAAGACCAAGGCCGACACAGTTTGAGGCTTTAGTGGAATGGGAAGAGGAAGTACATGAGCGAGAAAAACAGAGGTCTGGAGGAAACTATAGATACATGTTTGGGAGGAGACATGATCGTGAAACTCATCATGATCGAATTAAGAGATGGCGAGATGCTAGTATGTCAGAGGGATTATACCCTATGAGAACAGTTGAAGAGAAGGGTACAGAAAGGGTTCCTGAGGCAGAAGTGAAAAGATATGGAATTAATGAGTATGAGGATGAGGTCTTGAATGACATGATTTACAAAAGACCACCTCCATATAGACCAGAACCAGAAGAGAGCACACCAGTGGTTTCTCCGATAAGAGATACATTGTGTATCATTGAGACAGAAAATGTGACACCAGAATTAAGAAGTGGTAACCCTTTTAGAGAAAAAGAGGGAGAGAAAAGATGTGGTGATGAGAATACGAGAGAATTAGCCAGAACTACATCGGAGTTGACTGAAAAGATTAGAGAGCTGACAAAGAATCTAGAAGCTGTTACGGTGCCTGTAACCATAGGTCCGGTTATGCCTGTTTTTGATAAGCAGAAGACGGGTGAAAATAGTTTGGTGATTCCATATGTTGGGAATAGATTGACAAATTTGGCTGGCCCCTCAGGAGATTCAGGAAAAAGGACAGAAAATGATGATTTGAGACAATCCAGACATGAGACATGTAGTGAAGGATTAGAGATACAGTCTAATTCGAGATTGAATGCTAGTGAAGCTAGTTGTTCAGGGATGCCGATTTTAGAACCGCAGAAGAAAGTGGTTCCAGTGAGAAAATCTACTGAAATAACAGCTGAAGATTTGAATGAATGGATGAAAGTTCTTCAAAAGAGGGATAAAGATTCACAGGCAATTGATGTGGCTAGGTTACGTGTAGAATTAGAAGAGCTTGTTGCAGGGACAGTTCCTACGGAAATTCTGAAAAATCATCATGATGGTGAACTGTTGTTTTCTGTGCAAAAACATCACCTGGAGAGCTAAAAATACACATGACAGGTTAAGAGCAATAGCGAATGAGCAGGGAGTTGACATTGATAAAGTGAAAGCTTTGCAGAAGTCTTACAGAATGGATTTCACGGATAAAGATATTGAGAATCTGAATGGTGCTGGTAGAACAGGACAGATTAAAGAGATGATCGCCTTATTGCGAAAATGGGGTGACGTAGAAAAATGGAAGGATAGGTGGTATAAGATAAGGGAAGAATCAGTGGATAGGACTTATTCAGCATTTCCTGTGAGAGAAAAAGAGAAAACAGTGGATGCTTATCCTATGAGAGAAATACCTGGAGGATGATATGTACATGTTCCATGGACCAGACAGGATATTTTATCATTTATGAATGATTTCCCTCGATTGAGAGAAAAGCCCGTCGAGTGGTATAGGCAGGTAGACAGGTTTGTGAAATTGTCAAAAGTGCTGTGGATTGACCTGAATAGTTTGTTTGATATAATTGTTCCAGCAGACTTGTGGGCTGAGTGTAAAATAGTGGTAAGTTGGCCTACTGAGGAATATCCAAGAGATCAGAGAACAGGAGCACCAGATCCAGAGGTAATGAGAAAGTATGAGCAGGTGATCGTATACCTGAAAAGTAAAGTACCTCCAAAAGAGACAGACTGGGTTAAAATAGATCGAACACACCAGGAAGAAAAAGAATCAGTTCATGCTTTTTATGAGAGGCTGATACTGGCTTTTAAACAATTCAGTGGGGATGAACACCTGGGTGACAAGGATTTGAGTCATTTTGTATACAGATTTGTATATGGCCTGAGACCTGAGATTAGTGAGAGAATTCGTGAGCATACAGTGGACTGGCAGAGTAAGAAAATAGATGAGATTCTGAGACATGCGAAATACTTCAGTGATGAAATTGAAGCAAAACAGAGAAAGCTGAAAGAAAAAGCAATGTGGGCACAAGTGAAAGTTGCGGAAAGACAGGAAGCACAGTTGGTGGAACAGGCGAATAATGCAGGAAATAATCCAGGGAATAGGCCCAGGTATGCAGGGAAAGGAAAGGGGAATCTTGAGGAAGCCAAAAAGAAGTTCCCGTGTCACAACTGTGGCCAACTGGGACATTGGAGATCTGAATGTACCAATCCACCATTGGCGAATAATGAGGGTAAAATATTAAATCAACAGGTGCAGAACGAAGGGAATAATCGACAGCAGCAACAACCTTCTGTTGTGAAACAGCAGAGTCAAGAGCCAAAACCGCCCTTGCCGCAGAATAGAGGATCACAAAAGTACAATCAGGATTCAGGATTCTACAATGATGAGCAGGTAAACAAACCAAGGCGTTCTAACCAGGTACAGCAGTACTTGTTAAAGAATGAAGGGAGTGAGTCTGAAGGTGATTATTGACGGTGCCGAAGAGAGGAGGAAGAGTGCATACTTGGTGCAACTCTAGAAATAGACCAGGCAGGACCATTTGTAGATGGGAAAATAAATGAAGAAGGTGTTACTTTTTTAGTAGACACAGGTGCGACAAGATCAACTGTCAGGTCAGTAGATATTAGAAATCTTCCTCTCTCGGATGAAGCAATCCAAGTAGTTGGTGTAGCCAATACACAAATCAAGACACGTCTTACTGAACCAGTAAGAGTACAAATAGGGAAATTTTCAGACATGCACAGATTTATTGTCTGTGACACTAGTCCAGTGAACTTGTTAGGCAGGGATCTGCTTTGTAAGATGAACTGTACGATTTTTTGTACACCGGATGGAATAGCTTTTGAAACACCAGATGAGGATGTTTTGTACCGAATGACTCTAGAAAATAGAGAGAGTGAGTTAATTGGTGCATATGCTGTGTTTGATCCGGAGGATTTGCCTCAAGAGCTGAGAGACACAGTGAAAAGGACAGTTTGGGATTTTACTGGAGAGGATGTGGGATTGATGAATAATGTAGATCCTGTGAAAATTGCAGTGAAAGAAGGAATTACTTATCCTAACATTCCTCAGTACAAAATGACACCAGAAATAATTGAAGGAATAACTCCTATTATTGAGAAAATGATTCAACAAGGAGTTTTGAGAGAACTACTGAGTAGTCCGTGTAACTCACCGATAATGGAGCTAAAGAAACGTAATGGGAAGTTCAGGATTGTACAGGATTTGAGAAAAGTTAACAAAATTGTGGTGGCATGTTGTCCCATTGTGCCAAATCCGTCAGTGATTTTGTATCAGATTCCACATGATGCTGAGTGGTACACAGGGATTGATTTGTGTCATGCTTTCTTTTCAATTCCATTGCATCATGACAGCCAGCCGATTTTTGCATTTAGGTTTGGCCAGCGTATTTTAGCATGGTGTCGTATCCCACAGGGATATACGGAGAGTCCTTCGATATTCAATCAGTTATTGAAAAAATCATTGGAGAGCTTGATTATGCCTGAAAATTCAGTACTAGTGCAGTATATTGATGATTTGCTCGTGGCATCAAAGACACGTGAAGCTTGTGAAGTAGATACCATAGCTTTACTGAATCATCTGGCAGATGGAGGGTTAAAGGTATCTCCAGCTAAGCTGCAATTTTGCAAGAAAGAGGTGCATTATCTTGGACACAATATTGAAAAAGGTCTAAGAAAAGTGACGGATGACAGGATCAGAATTATCAGAGAAATGAAAGCCCCAAAGACCCAGAGGTAAGTGAGAATGTTCCTGGGAATGGTGGGTTATTGTCGTCAGTGGATAATTAATTTCTCCCTGATAGCAAAGCCACTGATTAAGCTGACAAAAAGTGAGATGACAGATCCATTGGAACTAGATGGAGAACAAATGGCAGCATTTGAGGAGCTGAAGAGCAGAATGTGTGAAGCACCTGCTTTGGGTATGCCAGACTATGAAAAGGAGTTTGAGTTGTACTGCAGTGAGAGAAATGGATGTGCACTTTCAGTGTTAATTCAGAAACATGGTTTACTGAGAAGGCCTATTGCGTACTTCTCATCGACACTTGACCCTGTAGCTGTCGGTTTACCAGGTTGTCTAAAATCTGTGGCCGCAACATGCAGAAGTCTGGAACAAAGTGAGGGAATTATAATGGGATATCCTGTAAGGGTATTCGTACCTCATAATGTGGCAATTCTTTTGACAAGAAGCAGAACTCAATACATGTCACATAGTCGGCTGACTAAATATGAGAAAGTCATTCTGGGAGCATCAAATGTGACTCTGGAGAGATGTGTGAATGTGAATCCAGCGACATTATTGCCGGATATTGAAAATGTGGGTGTGAAGACAGAAGATGATCACAATTGTTTGGATGTGCTGGATTACTGTACAAAACCGAGACCAGACATAAGGGATCTTCCCTTGCTTGAGAGTGATCATGTGCTGTTTGTAGATGGATCATGTCTGAGGAATGATGAGGGTGTGCTGAGTGCAGCATATGCAGTGTGCAAGGTTTCAGAAGTGATGGAAGCATCACCATTGAAAGGAGTGAAATCTGCACAAGTTGCAGAATTTGTGGCATTGACGAAAGCTTGTGAGATTGGGAAAGATCTGAGAGTGACTGTGATGACTGATAGTCAGTATGGATTTGGAGTTGTGCATGATTTTGGCCAACTTTGGCTACAGAGAGGTTTCTTGACGTCGAGTGGGACTCCAATAAAGAATGCTGAAGTGATTGGGAAATTGCTTGAGGCGATACAGCTGCCTAAAGAATTAGCAGTTGTGAAATGTGCTGCTCATGGACAAGGAGATGATTTTGTGACAGTTGGAAACAGATTTGCCAACGACATTGCACAATATTGTGCTAAGAACAATCACTCAATTAATAGGGAACGAGAAGGGGAAATGTCTTTTTGTTCTGTGATGTTTACTAATGTCCTAGAAACGTGGGATGAAGTGAAACAGTTGCAGGATGAGGCAGGAAAGGAAGAAAAGAAAGATTGGATCAAGGCAGGTTGTGCCCCAAGAGAAACAGACCATGTTTGGGTCTATAGAGATGGCAGACCAGTCATGCCTAACTCTATGCTGTCGACAATGGCAAGGATGTATCATGGCCAGGGACATTTGGGAAGGGATGCGATGATCAGGTCTTTTAAACAGACTTGGTACAATGCAAAGTTCAGGACAATTGCAGAGAGCATCTGTCAAAGATGTTTGATTTGCCAGCAATTTAACACTGGGAAAAAGACAGTGGTGAGTCTGGGAACGATAGGCAGAGAAGGTGGTCCTTTCACGAGAATGCAGATAGATTTCATTGAAATGCCCCAAGTGAACAGATTGAGGTATGTTCTAGTAGTAGTCTGTTTGTTCTCAAGATGGGTGGAGGCCTATCCGACTAGGAGAAATGATGGAATAACAGTGGCAAAGTTACTGTTAAGAGAGTTGATTCCTAGGTACGGGTTTCTAGTAAGGATTGAGTCTGATAGAGGTGGACACTTCTATAATGAGCTCATGAGTTTGATCTGTGAAGCATTGGGCATACAGCAGAAGCTACATTGTGCATACAGGCCAGAGGCTTCTGGCGTTGTTGAGCAGATAAATGGCACAATCAAGAACAGGATTGGTAAGATGTGTTTAGCCACTGGAATGAAATGGCCTGATGTCTTGCCTCTAGTGCTAATGACTATTAGATCTACTCCAGATAGAACTACTGGGTTGAGTCCGCACGAGATTTTGATGGGACGTGCAATGCGTCATGCATTTGTACCTGTCAATAAGTTGATGACAATAACTGATGACATGATTTTGGATTACTGTAAAGGCCTGGCTGACGCAGTTCATTCTGTGTTTCACCAGGTTGGAGAAGATGCTACTACACTTGAGAAGAAGCAAGCTCATGATCTGAGTCCAGGGGACTGGGTGAGGGTTAAAGTACACAGAAGAAGAAATTGCTTGATTCCAAGGTGGGGAAGGCCAAGACAAGTTATTCTGACTACGACAACTGCAGTGAAGTGTGCTGGTGTGAAAAACTGGGTACATGCGAGTCATACTCTGAGAGTTCCAAACCCAAAGGATGGGACTGGCAAGGAGTATTTTGAAGAGTCAGATTCCAGTGATGATGAAGACACAGAACCAGTGAGGAAAAATCGAAGTTCAGAAAAAGAAGCAGAAAAGACTTCAAGAGAACCATTGGGAATCTCAGAAAGGAGATCAGATTCTGTAAGAGAGCCTGAAGTTCCAAAAAGCAGTGGAGGAAAAAGAAGAGAAAAGAGCAGTTCCACAGAGACTACTCCTGAATCAGAAGAGGAGATTGAAGAACCACTTGAGATTATACCTGAAGAAGTAGGGTCAGAAGAAGATAGAGAGGGACAGTTTGCGGAAGACCCCCGAGGAGGTGTAGGGAACATTCCTGATAAGTTAGGTGAAGGGACAAGTAGACAGCAAGAAGATTGCGTGTCGGAGACTCGAGGAGGGAAAGAAGTAGGGAAGTCTCAAACAGTGGTGAAAAAGACTGTGGAGCGAAAGAAAACTGCTGAAGAGCAAGAGGCATTTGAAACAGAATCGGATGAAAGTGAGAATGAGAAATCAGAAGGTCGAGTTCTGAGAAAGAGAACTTGGATTGGAGAAAGAAATAATACAGAAGCGAGACCGAAAAAGGTTGTAAGAGGAGATTTTTGGCCTAACAGCAGAGTAAAGAGGCTGAGATACAGACTGATAAGAGCAAATACATCGAAAGCTGAACAAGTGAATGAGGTATCGAGTCAAAACGAAGTGAAGAGAAAGGAGCAAAAGGAGTCAAAAGAACCGGAGGAGATAAAGAGAATTAGAAGACCCAACCAAAAGTACAGATCACCGGAATGGTCTTATGTGGCACTGTCTGAAGGAGGAGAAGAAGAAGAAACAGTGAATCGAGACAATCCGGAGGGGATCTTGAGAAAGGTGGTTGAGGAAAACGAAAAGTCTGTTGGAATCTTAAAAGTTATCCTGACTGACATTGGAGAAGAGTCGGATGCACAGGATGTTGTTGATGATCTGATACAATTTGATGTTGCTGAAGAAGGAGTGAAGAGTGATGAATATCCAAATTGAGTGAACTGAAGAAATCATTTGGAGAAATCACTTGGAGAAAAGTGAAAAGGAGAAAGTCTGAAATTCAGCTGTCTGAAGTGATCCAGAAATAAAGAATAGCAGTAGTGGAGTAGTAGAGGCTAAGTCAAAAGACACGGTCAAAGTAGTAAAATGGCTAATATAGAGAATAATCAAAGTAGATGTGCCTTTTTGAAAAGATGGTGTAGAATGTGCTGTTGCTGTACTGGATTATTAATGCTACTATGGGGTGTTTTAGCTTTATTAGTTACTTTTAGAGTTACAATAGGTACATTTGAGATACATACAGAGAATGAGACTAATGTAGGGAAGAATTCACAAAAAGTAGTCCCAACTAGGATTAGTAATACTTACATACATAAAGATAGGTCAATTAATGATTTTTCTAGTAATGTTTTTTCAAAGTTGTTGTACGAATATGTGAAGACAATGGAAGTGAGGGATTGCTACGTATGTATGCAGTTACCTGCATCCGTTTCAGAGGGTGTTACTTATCACCATTTACCAGCTACGTATGGAATTTCTTGTAGTGTGTTAAGTAGTGTTTTTTATTTGCTAGGGAAAATAGATTATGAGATGTCTAACAAAGATAGTATTTTTGGGCATTTGCCTATGAATAAAAAGCTGAATCCAGCTAAAGAAGCTAACATTTTTGGTGAGATTTTTATTGAAAAAGAAGAATTAACATTAGATTACATTTTTAAGAATAATTTAACTTGCAGTTTAAAAGAAGAGGAGAAAGCTTTCCTAAACATGGTGGAGGAAAGGAGATACGGAATGCATGAAAAGGCAGGGAAATATAAAGTGAGTGAGACAATTTGGGACATTGAGATGGGAAAAGAATTGAGAAATGGAGCTAGTCCAACTTTAGCTTTAGATGCACCACAGAAGGGTAAGCTGTGCATTACAAGAAGGAAATCCCAATATGATACATACTTTGTTGGGACTAGTGAGTGTCATGATACATACTTCATTGCAACAGGATGGGGTTTTATGGGAGGAGAGGATCCAGTTTTCCCAGGAGTGTATTATGTTTGTGGGAACAAGGCTTATTACAGGTTGACTGACCATTGGTATGGTACGTGTTATGTGGGCCTGGTCTTTCCAAAGATCTTTCATATAGATAGAATAGAAGATGTAGAACATATTAATTTACTAACACGTTTTAAGAGAGAAACTTGGTCAGAAATAGTGGGTGACATTTTTGGAGCTTTAATTCCAGCAGTGGGAATTTCTTTGAATGCATATGGAATTCGGAAACTGTCAACAGTGGTGGATCGCTTATCGACAAATACCGCTGGAGGGTTTGTTTTGGTGAATACGGAATTGATTGCCGTACGTGCCATGTCTATGCAAAATCGACTTGCCCTTGATATTCTATTAGCCAAGGAGGGTGGGGTCTGTGGAATGCTGAAAGTTCAACATTGTTGCACTTACATTCCAGACGAAAGCAAAGACCTGAAGGTCTATATAAAAAATATTACTGATTTGCATGAAGAATTAGTACCACTGGAAGCTGAGAGTATTTGGATTAAAATAGCTAATAAGATAGTTGCTGTTAAGAGTTTTATTGCAAAAATAGGTAGTACTATTATAGGTAAGATATTGTTTCCTTTGACTTGTATAATTGTTGCTTTATTGATACTAAGATTGGTGTGTTTGTGTTGTAAAAACAGGGGAGGGAAAAAGAAATTAATTAAAAGAAATATTGAAAGGAGAAATAAAAGAAAAAGAGATCCACAAGAAATAGAATTAGAAGAATTGAGGGAGAGTGTTTATTTGGAAACAAGGAGGGATGATGAAAGGGAGTCTGGTGTGTAGTGTTGTCTAAGGAGAAAAAGACATTTCCAATTTCTCCTAAAATGGGACTAAAATTTTACTAATTTTTTTTTTGGGTTGTTTATTTGGTGATAATACCACCAAAGGGGGGATTGCTGGAGCAGAGTTTTCTGTTGAAAATCTATTGGGTTTTTAAGCTCTGGTTTGTCTATTGTCGAAAGAAATTAAAATTATTAATTTATAACTACTAATTATTTGTTTTGTGTAAATGTTCTGATTAATCAATACGTACTAATAAGAGAAAACTATATGTGGGGATGCATTAATGTTGCTAAATAATAATGTGTGGGTTTAATTAAATAAATGTTGCTGAGTGCTGTTTATTTTAAAGCACAAAAAACGCTTTTAAAATGTCGTGTACTAATGCTGTGGTAACGTTGTTTTTGTTTCTTTTAATTAAGATGGTACGTTTTGGCCTATTAAAAAATGGCTGCCGTTTAAAGCCTGTATTTGAGTAGTCGATTTGTGATGAGAAGGCCTTGCTGAACATGGTAGAGAGTCATCTGACCACAGTCTTCGCCTGGTTAAAAAGTTTTCCGTGAGGACAGCAGCTCTGGGCGGACATCCAAGTGTCCTTGGAGGACAAAGGAGCAACAATGAACTTGTGATCACAATGCTGGTTCCGAGGAAATATGAACATAAAAAGAAACATTTGCAAGTTTTAGTTCCTTCTTCCGTCTTTTTATTTTTGTGATTTTTCTGAGCGGAGATTTTTCCAAATGTAGCGATGCTACATCCTTTCCTGCTCGCTCTGCTCAGCGGTTCAGCGGATATCTAAAACATTTTATGTTGCCTTCTTTTGTTAAACTTGTTATAAATATTGTTAGCCTAGAGAGGGTTTGTGTCATTGCATTTTGGATTCTGAGGCCACTTCTTTCCGAACTTGCGTTGGTGAGGATCGATGCTGAGAGGACGGTGACTTGGGAGACTGAGAGACCTGTCCTGACTCGTTTATGACATTTAGCTAGAATAGGTAATTATGAGAATAATGATTTTGCTTTTGAATTGATTTTCTTCGAACTAATTTTAGATAAATTACCATTATTTGAAATACAGTGTTGGTGGTTATTTCTTGTCAATTATTGAGTATTCTATTTTGATTATTGTTGATTATTATTGGTTAAATCATGACTCAAGACAGTGTCAATTAGGTCTTATCGACCTTAGTGTAGATGCAGGGTGTTTAGAAGGTTTTCTCTCCACAGGTTCAGTGCTGATAGAGTAATCGAGTATATGTTAGTGAAATGGGCCCAAGCGTATGATGAATGTATGTGCGTGTATCTGTGAATTTACTGTATCCGTGGAAGTGGGGAGAATTTGTACACCCCAATCTGCACCAGTGGTAGGAGTTGTCACTGACACCTGAATAGGGCTGTGTCTGTCCTCGCACAACCACAATGCTGTCTCCAACCTGTAGTGTGTCTAGAGCCAGGACAGGGCAAGACAGGACCTGTGAACTACAAAGACTATCCTTTGAAGTATGTCTACTTCAAATGGCAAAAGGGGTATAAGAATTGGACCTATAACCCCACATTATCAGAACACTTCTAGATCAAGAGGAGACTCTGCCACGTGGAAGAGCTGGAGAACTGTCAGGAGGAGTATTGTCCCTTTGCTGTGTTGCTTTTCTGGGTTTGCCTGCAGTTGTTCCCTCTGTCATGGAGAGAAAAAGGACTAGACTATGATTTGTGTCCTGCTTGAGAACATTTCCCAAGGGCTTGTGTGTACTTGCCTCCTGTTAAGAAGTCTCAGGGTCAGCAAAGACTTCACCTGCAGCCCCTGGACTCCTCTGCTGGGAGTTCTGACCTGCCAAGTGGTACCAATTCCAGTTCTGGGCCCTTAGAGGTGGCTTTGCAGCTGAAAGAAGAATAAAATCCATGCGGTGAACCTCCGCAATCGTTCACAGATCAAAGCTGAGGAACAAAGCAAGATTCTAGCTTTTGTGAATATGTCCAGTGCATATGAATTTTATATAGCGCAAATCTAGCTACTAATCAATCATGTACAGTTCCATGGTGAGGGTTTAAAACAACAATTTTAATGAAATCACGATGGTGGAAGGCGAATGTGCAAGAGGCAGGTAGAGTTAGGTATAGTAGGTTGTCGAAGATTGTGAAAGGAGAGGATTACAATTGAAGAAGAAGGCTTCCCAATGTAACGGGCTGATAACTGTAATGGGAAGGGGCAGTACATATTTGAGACAGGGCATAGTTAGAGTAAGGGTTGGTGCAGCACTTGCCATAGAAGTGTGAGGGGCAGATCAGATGAAGGGCGAAAGTAAGCTGAGAGGGTAACTGTGAAGCTTCATGGGAGCAAGTTGCATAGGGGTGAAGAAACTGGCACAGAAAATAATTATTTAATTAAATCACTTGAGGCTGTGTTCTAAAGTTGAAGTGCCTTGTGCAGTGTCAATCTAGCAACATGATCATGTTCTCATTCTGGCCAATGCTGCTTTCTTGTGCAGGAGATCCATGCCAAGAGTTTCCCGCCAAGTGCTCTATATGACTTTGTTTACTGCTTAAGGACAGTGCTATAATCTGTTGGGTGGTCTACCCAAAGTGGTACCCTTTTGCATAAGGGTGAGTACAGTTCCCCAACCATGTCATGACTTTAATATTAGTTGGTGACAGTTGATTAAAACCATTGGGCTATAGGTCTTTAAACCTGCACCCTAGTACGAAGACTGCCAATCTGCTGTATCAGTGTAAAGCTGAGCAAATGTCATGGTTTTGCTCCTTGATTCACCCTGATTGTATGTGGTATGCATGAGAATGCTTAAGTACATCATAGGTAGGGAAGCCATTGTTGGGATCCCAATGACTATTTAAAGATCTTAGGATGCTCCACAGGGTTTAGAGGAGGTCTCTGTTGCTGCCTCCTCTCTCCCCTGTCTGTATGAAAATAAAAGCTATTGTAAAGCCAAGTGCATGTGTCCGGAATTGAATTCACATCCACTAAAAGGAGCAGGGTGGATTATTTGTGTTCACCTAACCTCATCAAGACACTTCAGCAGTGAGCTTGTGGCTTGGGAAGTGCAAATCTTGATGACGGTGGCTAAGAGCATAGCAAAGTTGCATACCCTATGCAGAGATGGGCTACTTACCATCACCGCATGAAAGGGCAGATTTATTAAAATGTGCACAAGCAAATGTACAGTAGGAATTATCTGTGTTGCGTTGCACCAAATTTACTTTGCAATTATGTCATTGGAAATGCAAATGCAAACAATGCCATGCATGCATGATTTGTCATTGTGCCATACTTTAAATGCAGAGTAAGCATACTCTTGCATGAGTACTGTAATCAAGGCAACCCACTGAGTGCAATTCTCTTCATGCAGAAGACCTCCCAAGTGTTGATTGTGTGATATGTGTAGTTCTCAAGTGAAGGACACTCGTTAAGGAAAGAAATTATTTAGCAATTTCTGATTGCACGTTGTTTGTATCTGTTTCCATGTGATACTAGTAGTCCACCACTCTAGACTGTGTGACTTTAGTTGATATACCTTTACCTGGAATTCTAGGAATGTTTGCACAACAAAATGCAGTTTAGGTCTGGACTTGCATCAACTTTCAGTACAAAACTCCTTCTCTGTGGAAGAGTTGAATGATGCTACTGTTTGTGTTGCTTTGCAAAGCACGAGTACTGGCTCACTTGTAAATCTGGGCCTAAATGTGTCTGTTGGACACGCAAGAACTGAGCAATAGCACCTACCTGGAATAAGACCAGGCTGGATCTACAGTACGAAAGCTTAGTGACAGTTCCTATGTAGGCTCATTGCCATGGAGCTGTGGTATAACTCAAGGAAACATTGTGACCATACTGATTCCCACCAAATGTTGAGTAACAACTTTTGTTGGAGACTCACTGCCAGCGTATTGAACATAAACTCGCTCTTTTGGCTTATTAATGAAAGGAGCTCTCCACGCTTGTTGGGGGAAGACTGAGACCAGAGACAGAATCTCTGGCTGTCTCCACAGAAGGGTTAGGGAGGGACTATACTAGAAAAGGGCAAGACTTCCTGCTGCTGCTTTCTGTCCCAAGAGGAGGTATACTGCCCAGTGTGTGTAGAACATGCTAGATTCAGGCCTGGGATTCAGTATTCCATGTGCGCTGTTGTGAGAACATTTGGCAACATTGCAACCATGAGACCAGACTGCTGAAAAGCTGCCCAGTCCGACGAAGAACCATAGTCACGAGCCACCCTGGAGGAGAAGCGCTAGTGCCTGTGTGCCTCCAATACAGTCCCTACATCCATGTTGTGCAAGTGGCGCTAAAGACGTGCCTGTGTGTTTCTCCGACTGCTGCTATATCTTTGTTCCACAACTTGGGCTGAAGAAGCGTGAGGGTTGGTGTGCCTTCGCAACTGCCACTTAATCTTCGAACCCCCAGGAGGTACAGAAGAATGAGCATGCGAGCCAATTGTGCCTCCGCAACTGCTGCCATCTCAAGCTGTGCTGGCTGCTGCTGAACTGTACTTCCACCTGATCGGCGCTGTAAAAGAAATAAGAAGACCGCTGAGCCTCTCCAGCTGCTGCTGTACTGTTTCCTCCAAGTAGCTTTGACTGCTACACCACTGTCACTTTGCCCAAAGAGCATGAACCAAAAGCCGTAAAACCTGTGTGCCCTGTGACTGCTGCTGCACCAGCCCATGGCCGGAGTGGGAACAGAAACCAGCCCTGGCAATTCTGCTCGACCGGCCCCTGGGGGAAGGGGTGCGACTGAGAAGCTTGGCCCCGTGGGCGGGTGGCGCTAGTGTCAAGCACTGCTACCTCTTTTGTTACAAGGGGCCGATATTGCAGTACTGCAACAAAACCAGCCCCCATGGATTCCAAAACCGCTCCCCACCCATCCGGACCACCGGGAAAGCTCCCGGTGCCCACTGCGGCCAGTCCGGCTATGCACCAGACCAATGGCGCCTGCCCTATTAAACCTTTATTGGAGGTCCTGTGTCTCCCTTTCAGTGTGGTGATTGTGTTTGTTCACAAGTGCATCCCCCAACGTGAGGGCCCATGTATTTCAGCCCCACGGCCACACTAAGCGACCGCCACCCAACTAAGACAAAGTTTGATGAAGCATGGTCACAAGGGACAACCTGCAAGGGGCACGTGTGCTCCCCGGAACCACAAACTGAGTAAGATATTGAACTGTGTAACTGACAAAAGCCAGTGCTGGTGCGCCTTCCTGTAGTCTTTTCAGAGAGACGTGCAACTGCATTCCTGTTTTACACACATGCATGTCTTTAGAATTTATAGGATGCTACATATACTTATTTTAAATATTTATGCCAGAAATTTTTATTAAACTAACTAAGCATTTCAAAGTCTTTAACCTTTTTTCAAAACGAATACCACTGTTTGGACAATATATTTATTGAGAGAGATACAGATTTCAGCTGACAGCCGCGGCCCGTGGAGGGAGTCCCGTGGGGCGGTAAGGCGGGGCGGGGGAGGGGGCAGGGTGGGGGGGTTCTAAAAACCGGAATATGGATAATTGCAGGTAAGTAAACAATTAAATAAATAAAACGAATTTCGTAGCGCGCGCTGCATCGCAAAATGCGATGCAGCGCGCGCTACGGAATTCGTTTTATTTATTTAATTGTTTACTTACCTGTAATTATCCATATTCCGGTTTTAGAACCCTCCACCCTGCCCCTCCCCCGCCCCGCCTTACCGCCCCACGGAACTCCCTCCACGGGCCGCGGCTGTCAGCTGAACATAGCATTCCACCCCAACCCACGCTTCAGGCTCAGCCTAACTTCACTACCCTCTGAAAGTCAAAGCCCAAACTGGAGGAACTTCACAATTCATTGACTGTGCACTAGTATCTGGCGCCTGTGGTTCAAAGGACAAGGGTATTACTAGTCACAAGGATTACCTAATTGCCCTTGAGTTCTACCGTCCCTGGAGAACAAGCCTGACGGGTGCAACTAATGATATACATACTTGTGTGCTTTCCGTACTAATCATAAAAAACTGCATACAAGTTTTCAAGCTCTAAAATAAATGTTTTCTTGTCAACCGAAAACCTGATTTCAACACAAAGTTATATTAATAGTCTGGTACACGGAATGTTGTAACATTCGATTAACATACTATTATTTGGAACTCAAAAAAATACAATAGTAATTCCTTCTTAAGTCATCGAATCTGGTAAGGTTTCAGGAACAGGGTAAGAAGACAGATAAAACTTAGTGAATTAAAAAGAGTTAAACACTTAACACAGCATGAAGCATATGTTGTGGGATGTAAGTCTGTACTTTAAAGGTTGCTGTGAGAAAGTCATCCTTTCTGCCCTGATCACACCCATTTTTTGGCTGATACTGCTGGTTGCTGCCTCTTATTGTGCCCTGGGCTCTGGTAACCAGACCCAGGGCCAGTGCTCTGTGGAAAAGGTATATGGTAATTAGGTGTAATTGCAATTGGTATGACAACCTACCTGTAAGCCCCTATTATATGGTAGGGCATGGAGGTTTACAGGCCCAGCTGATTTAATGCACTCAAGTATTCACAACTGGGTAGCCTGCTATCATTTTAAAAGCCAGCCCTGCCTTGCAAGGTGTCTTTAAAATAATGCTCAATTTCGGCTTTGGATTTAAAAGTGCTTCCAAAGTCTTAAACTACCTTCATTTTACATATAAATCACCGCTAAGGTATACCCTTGATGCCTCCAGGGTAGGGTACCATATACTTGGCAGTTCAGGCAGGACTGTTACAATTGGAGCAGGGTCAGGACTGATTTGCATATAGCTGGGTCCAAACTGAGGTGGCATGGTGTGCAAAATAATGATGGATTGGGATGGGTCCCAGAGTAATTACCAGTGGCTCAGATTAATTAAAGCATTCCAGCCATCACTTTATTGTATACTTTAGTGTGTCGCCCTAAGTGGGATGGGTATGCTCAGACGTGGGTCCGTGCACACTGTATCACCGGACCAACCTGTGTCCGGCTGATGAACCCATAACCATGGCGAAACTGGTCCTGGGTGACTTGTGTTCTGGTTCAGGGAGGACTTGGCTTGGCAATTCAGGCTGGACTGCTCTAACTAGAACATGATCAAGACTGATTTGCATATAGCTGGGTCCCAACCAAGGTGGCAAGGTGTGCCAAATGACGATGGACTGGGGCCCGAGTAATTACCAGTGGCTGAAATTAATTTAAGCATTCCATCCATCACTTTTCTGTATACTTTAGTATCTGGTGAAGGATGAGCACAAATCAAAACACATAGATCTATGAAAAAATTCAAACGTTACTGCATTTTCAACATTTACACAACGCTTCTCCCATACTCTATAGAGTGCGCTCTATCTGTGAAGGTTGAATGAAACATAATAAAAGATTGCACACAGTTTCAATTTTTGGGCATTTTAATAAATATATATATCAATAAAAACTCACTTTACTACAACAGATTGGTATACAAGCAACTAATATCTGAAGTGAAAATCATCAAGTGCTTATCAAATATTGAAAAAAAACAGATGCTACTCGAACTAGTGTGACATACAACAATAACATTTGTTAAAAAACATTGGTCCTACATGGACAAGATGCCCAAATGGTGATCCAAGTCATACATTGTATGAATGAGACCGCTAGATCATAACCACGTTAGCATTACAAACATAATTGAAAATGTTCCGTCCCGGACATTTCGGTTCAGATATAGGTATCCTATGCATTTCCAATGCAAGTTCTATTTAATGACTTCTAAGAAGTCTATAATAGAAGCAACATTTGTGCCAAAAAATACATTCTCAAAAGACTTTCAAACGTGAGAGGATCTAAAAGATTTTTTAGATTTTGATCCAACCACATGTACCATTCCAGATGTACTGCGCATTGGTATTTGGCCCCTTCCAAGGTGAAATTTAGGGTAATTTATACAAAGCACCAACACTTTGTTATCGCTTGAGGAAGGGAGAGAAAGAAGATCTGAAAATGGCAGGAGTTTGTAAAAATATAAGGTGCTGACATTTATTTGCTGGCAAATGTAGATTTTTCAGTTCAATAGGATGAGCCGTAGAAGAAAAAGCGACCAAAATGGAGATTGCAGGAAAAAAAAAAAACAGGAATTTATTTAATAATTTCAGTTAATGGTGTGGCTCCAACATGTGGCCTCTGTGAAGGGTCAAAAGTTGATTTGTGCTCTAATAGAAATCAACAGTCCACTTCATTAAAACGTTCAGCATTCCAGCTTCATGGACTGCACAATGTGCCAGCAGGTTACAAGCTGTTTTTCATTATATCTATGATCACATCATTATCAGCTTTTCCATTAAAGTCACCTTTCCATTTAACATCTTTACATTTATTAGAGACAGATAAGTATCTGTCTGCCACTTCATTTAACATTGTGCTTCCCTGCTATCAACAAAAGTCGACGATAAAACACACGCTTTGTATTCACCTTGAAGAGGGAAGAAGGATGTGAGACGGGGTAGAGGAGAGAAAGCATGCCACCGGCGCAGGAACCTCATTATACAAAAGAAAGAAAAAACAGCCAGCAAGAGACAGTTGCCATAGAAATGCTCAAGTGGTAAGTGCTTGTTTACAACAGACATCTCTCCATTGTTTCGTCGCTCAACTTTGTAAGGATGGCAAATCCACAGTCAGCCAAGCATTAACATTAAGACGAGAGATAGAGGAGAAAGAATTTCCTTGGTTGCAAATATATAACAAAAAGCACAAAGGCATTTACCCTGTGCACCCAACCTGTTAGATCCCTGCTGCTGCAGCACTGATCATGCAATTGGTATTCACATTGGCAAAGTTAAGGCACCAAAACAAAACCAACAAAAAACTACTGTGAACCCAATCTTTACGTTCACTGTAGAGCCGAAAACCTGAAATTTGACCATGTGTAAGTTAAATAAACAGGTCAAATCCAGATATCTCCTGTTTGTATATCTATAGCACAACAGGACATACAGTGAGGGCCCTGTCGAGTTTAACAATGCTTACCATGTGCTGTGAACAGAGCTGCAAAGCAGGTACCACTGACAACGCCCCTTTTTGGAAGTCTGTGCGAGTACACTATGATTAAAGTGACATTTCTCCAAAGACACAATCATACCTCTGCCAATAGACAGTCTGTTGACGCAGGTATTATATGTGTAACAAACATGCAGTGCACTGTAGAGATAGGTGGTGTTATCATAAGGCAATCTATCATGTCTGTGGGCCAGGAGAGGAATGCTATCAGACTCTTGGGTCTTCACAAACAAAATCCATAAACTAGAAGGTCTCTTCTTAATCCCCAAGGGCATATTTATTCTTATTTCACGCAACACAACACAGCAAGTCACCTTGCGGCTCTGTGTGAAAAGGAGAGGGCAGGAATGCGCCATATCTATGAAGATATGGTGCATTCCTAATTTCTTACTGTGCTCGAGCACTCAGTGTAGCCTAGAGCCAATGCAGGCACCCTTGCACCATGGTACAAGGGTGCCTGTGTTACAGGCAGGATTGTTCTTGTGCAGGAAGGAACACCT
Organism: Triturus cristatus; assembly: GCF_964204655.1. Classification (NCBI taxonomy): domain Eukaryota; kingdom Metazoa; phylum Chordata; class Amphibia; order Caudata; family Salamandridae; genus Triturus; species Triturus cristatus. The sequence continues at coordinate 1,669,906,559 of NC_140589.1, read as the reverse complement.
TCCTGCACAAAACCAATTCCCTGAGGCGTTTTCCACTTTCTACATGTGCCGCATTCTGCAGCACACATAGAAAGCGGAAAAATTAAGGAGAAATAAGAGATATTTCTTATGCCTCACATTGTAAGGCGTATCACACTGACGCATTCCCAGGTCTACCATTATTGGTAAATCTGTGAATGCTTCAGAATCCATGGGTGAATGTGTGGGAACACCCACGCTCCACTCATGGAACGCCTCCATGTCGCAGAGTAACACAAAGCTGTAACTTGCGCTGCCTTGCATTACTCTAGATTTACCAAGCCACGCAGGGCCACACAAGAAGGCCTAGCAGTGTTTGGTAAATCTCATTATAGATTTTGCATCCCTCTGCGCCCACTTGCGTGCCACTTGCGTGGTGCAAGAGAGACGCAAAACCCTTGATACATATGTACCCAAGCCTTTTTGTCTGCACAATTCTGAAGGGTTAGGCTCTTTCTCTGTCACTGCGCTATTGTATTGTAACTTTACTCTCTCAGTGTGGGTGTGGGTGTGACTGTGGTTAGAAGCTTCATCATCATTCTGTGTAATCCCAAATGCCAACAAAAGGAACATTCACTGAATGAAGTTGCAGTGACAAGGTTGTTGCAGTGAAAAGAAGTTTCAATACCTCAAACTGTGGACTGTTAGGCTTGGCAAGGATCTAGTGTAAACAATACATGCAGCAATATAGTGTTGTATCTTCAAGTTCGCCAATGAACGAGTGGGGTTGCATAACTCAGACTTAGCAATACCACTCAGTGGTCATGGCCTTCCCTCACTATAAAAAGGGCTCAAACAACACTGTTCCCCAGAAATATGTCACATGCTTTCAACTAGTGTGTATCAGTAAGAGGGCAAGATGGTATACCTTGTGTACTGTGCTGAGGGAGAGATTAAGGGGTGGATATCTTGGACCAGTGAAAGTATTTCCCGTTATTCTGCACAGAAAATTGCATATGTGTTATTTGTTAATGTGGACCGGCACCGAGAACCTGAAAATAATACATGTGAGATGCAGTGAGACTCAGACCTAGGTAACATGAATTGTTAAGATGTGCTCATATTCAAAACATGAACTTGGAAAATAACAGAAGTGCGTATGTGCTCAGAAATCAGGAATGTTAGTAGGTACGATGTGCTAACACTCCAAAAGGAGAAATAATAAATGTAAGGTGAGATTACATGTAGAATGTGTAAATAAATGTTATTTTGTTGTACTCATACTCAGGACTTTCATGATGTGGAAATGATAGCTGTTAGAGTGAAATTTTTAAAAAAACAGCACAACTTGTGGTGAACTTAAATATAGAATGTATTTATGTATTAATAGAATGTATTAATAGCTTGCTTAATCTCCACTTACGGCCCCATCAGCACCGGGGATGCTTGTCTTCACCTTGGAGATGCCCAGTAGGGACCATCTCACAGGGAAAGCCAGGATGGGTTCCCCAGCGGTATACAGCGCCGGGACGCCCCGTTGCTGGGGCAGCTGTGCGCTCTACAAGTATACAACATTTACATTTACATGTAGAAGTAATAACAGCTAGGGTGCAGTTACATGGACAATGTGCAAAGAATAACCACTGGGCGGCCCTTTTTGTTCGAACTTACGAACAATAATTGGAATGGTGAAGTATCAAAACGTGAAAAACTAGAATTCAGATCAAAATGACTCAGCACTTGGCAATGAAGCATTATTACTCACTATTTAGAGAATTAATAGCCTCCTCAGAAGATGTTAACCACTAATAATTGCCTCTACTAAAATTATTGAGGGAAGTAGCATTAACATCTCTTAATGCCTTACAGAATTTGATTGATACGGCTTTCCACGCCGTTCTTCTAACTTCACCTGGCAGATAACAGGATGTCTCCGCTTAAGCATGCTGATTGGATGAGCCAGTTTCAGCATTCCATACATGGTGCTAATATTATTTACTGTGCTTTGGCAATCAGAACTTAGACACATTTGCTGTCTGGGTGTAATAACACTCTGAACATGGAAACAATAACTGTTAGTATGTGATTGGGAATAATAAATGCTTGAATGAATTGATACTCAGTTATTAGAAATAATAACCTTGTGGGTGCACTGATACTGAATGCTGTAAATGACTACATGGATTGACATACCTTGAATAAGCGCATATAGTTTGAGTTCTTTTGGTCAATGCAGTGATGTGCAGCGTGAATACCGAGGGGGGCAGTGTGGGGCTCACAGTGCAATGTAATGTGCTCAGAAACTCAGTGGCAATATTTCTGTGCTCTTATGTCACTGGTTTTTGGGGATCACATAAGTAGCACCAATATGTAAAAGTTTAGCTTTAAAGTGCTTTTTCTTCGAACCCTCAAAAGTGCTTCCAGTCACAAATTTGACTGCCCAAATTAGGGAAATCAAATATAGTGATATAAAGAAGATTCAGAAGTTTAATCCCAGTCTAATATAAGGCAGCCTCAGATTCTAAATCTATTTAGCATAGTTAACTGCCTACGGGGAATTTATTTTCTTTCAAAATACCAAGAGGCAAAGCATAAAATCTGCATGTCATTGTGACTGTAGACTTGATTCTATGGCCACTACTTTACTCGCAATCCTTTCACATACCCACCCTAAGTATTGCTTTTCTGATTTACAAATATTCTTTCTTTGCATCGATACTCCTTTCACTTTTTAAAATATTAAAAGGGAGAGTTGATTCTGAGGACTGCTAACAGGGCACAAACCCCTTCTGAAATTACATATCCATCAGTAAATAATTTCATGAGCCCCATTAGAAGGGGCTTCAAGGGGGTTCCTAGGTTCCCAGAACAGGAGGGGCGATTACCTTTACATGTACCTTGCAATGCGCTTTATTGATTATGGTCAATAATTAACTTGTCTCCTCATTTCAGTGATTCTTTGTCCAGTAAGACTTTTACGAGTTGATCAAGCACAAGAATCTAGTTCAAGTATGTCAGCCCCACTCCTTTGTTACAGAGGCTGCAGTTCTTGTAAAGGATCCCAAATTAAGATTCCTAGGCTACCTACCTTTGGAAGACCCTTTGACCCATCCCAACCCCCTCCTCCCCCCCAATTTTATTTTCCACCTAATCTACTGGGGAGAGGATTCTGAAATGATGCATAAAGTTCTTCCCAGGTCCTCTAAAGACAAGGCAAGATGCACAGAGAATTGTTACAACAGCCAACAAGACATGTGGCACAGGAGATGAAAGTGTTAGAAGTACTTTGGGCTTTCATAACTATTGCCTAATATTACCTGGTGCCTAGCAGCGACAAATACCAAAGTCATACAACCACACTTCCTTATGTAAAGAAGAGGTTGTCAAAAGAAAAGTAATAGCATAAAATATGGCCTATAAATGGCACAATTAAGATTAGTCGTGGTGCACAACATTCCGCTTTCAAATATCTTGTAATATCACCTTAATTAAAAAAATTAGTTACTGCGGCTTTTCTTCTGGCCAACCTGAAACTAAAACACAACAGTACATGTGATAAAGGATTTCAGTTCATCCTTGGCTGTGTGGCTGAGTACAGAGAGCACTGCACAAGTGAGCATGGTCTGCCATAATTATTGTACTTATATGCCTTTTTTGGAGGCTGCCTCGTACTTGCTTTTTCAAAAATTACTGTTAGTCTATACAGATTTAAAATTTTCTCCAGAGGTTTTGGTTGACAATTGTGGTTCTCAGGGTGTGTCATGTTACATCAAGAATTGTAAAATATGTGTTATAATTGGTAAATGCAGCTTAAGTGGTCAGCAACGCAATTACTCCGCAAAGCCAATTACAACAGTACATTCACACAAACCATTTTTAGAACATTGAAAACCGGGGCGTTTCACTGCAACAGATATGGTAGCAGAGAGCCAATAATGGATGGACTAGACCTCCTGCTGCAACATTCCAAGGGCTGCCTTTCTGTTTCTCCCTTTTTGTTTACATTTAAAACATTGTACCCTCAGAGGGAGAAATGTGCTAATAGCTTTGTAACACTTATGCCTCAGGTTAGACCAGTTTTTAAAGGCCCCTTCCTTCAATGTAGGCCTTCGCTGGTGGCTACAAGCCCTTGCAAGTGAATAGCTCTGGTAATGAGTGTGAGGGTCTTCAACAACCATGATAGCTATAGTGCTACACAAGATGATTGTTCATTAGTTAAGAAAATGGGAAGACATTCATTCCCAGGGCCCAGATCTCTGATGGTGTGTTAGACAGCAGAACACTCATGTGACCACCATTCTTCAGGCTGCTTAGCTTTTTATAGACTTAAAAGTCTCCTCTGCCCGGTATGTTTGTGATTATCAGCGAGTTATGGTTAAAGAGTTTACTGCACGGTTTTAGCTAACAGGACACAAACCCCTTCAGAAATTACATATCAATCAGTAGATGATTTCATGAGCCTCATTAGTATGCGAAAGGTGAGGTAGACATGTGGCCTAAAATCATGCAATTGTTAACTATTCTGAAGGCAAGACGTCTTGGGCTTTATTTTATGCCACTGTTAAACATGCTTTGCATTTCCAAGCCTAATGACTGATGAATGAAGAGAGGTCTTTGAATCACCAGCTAATGCCCTGCAAAATCTAGTGATTTCGAGGTTAAAATGAGACCGAGTCGAGTGTGCTCAGTTGGTAACGCCTAAAATGAACCTCTAATGGAAGTGCAAGAGTTCAGACTTTTTTTTCATTTTACCAAAATGCCATAAAAGTTTTTCAAATCATATTTCTGTGGCTACCCAGGTTTATGCTCAGAGGTATAGGAGAGTCTTGCTTTTCCCAATGTAGGAAAACGTTTTTAAGACAAAAGAAATCTAACCTTAAACTTTCTGAGTTTGAAAAGCTAAGGTCTCTTTTCACAGAAATTTACTTGCATTCCTAATCCGAGATTTAAAGCTCAGCTCTGCTGACGGAGCACAGGTCTGCACCCTAAATGGCTATTTTTAGCACCCAAAAATAAAGTTTTGAATAAAGTACTCCCCATTTGGAAACAAACCCTCTCTTTTAGCTTTTGTCTTAAATCCATGCCTCATTTGGCTTAAAGGCACATTGGGCGATAACAATGCCTGCCATACATTGCAGGGGTATTTCCTAAGCCCATAAATGGTCTGATGGAATCTAGTGCACTGTTCGTGCCATTTTCGGTTTAGCACACAGACATCTTTAGCTGTCTGTAGGCAGGCCTATTGTTTTCAATACATAAAAGTTTCTTAATGGGGACTTTGGGTCAGTATCTTACTAATGTTCGGCCTGTCCAGGATCATTTCAATCTCTGTTTTCTGATTGGATGAGGTGTATTCCTCCGCAGCATACCAGATGGGACTATTTTTATTTGCTATTGAGCATCCAACGAGAGTTTAAGTGTCCCCTTGCTTGCTCCTTCTTTTTCCTTTTTGGGTTACCCTTAATTGAAAACCCATTCCAACACTGCCAGCCATTCATGCATATTTGTGTGTTCGCATGGCGGAGTTAACATGTATTGACAAACAGCTAATCATTTTTAAAGCCAAGACCAATTGGATTTGCCAATGTTTGCTTTTTTATTATCCTTTTTGCAACTTTTAACCTGGTTTATTAGTGGAATTTGCCGATAATTTATGAGCTGATACTCAGGGAATAGGTACTCAAATGTGCCATGTACTTCAGAAAGCTAAAATAAATTATGTTGTTTGATACTAAGTCAACCTACCATGATGGCTAATGAAACAAGTCTAATACACACTGCAAAATACATTTCAATTTTCAGAAGCAATGCAGATCATAACTTACAATGGATAGAGAATCCAGAGTATCAGCAGCCACACAAAAGCCATCCTGATCCATGCCCCCTTTACAAGCCAGGTGATAACTGATAGTAGCCAAATTTGTGGCAATGCCTTGTCTGAAGGTATCATGAATATTCAGGATAGGCAAAATGTGACTTATGAATACAGCATACCCCTGCTCATTTGAATATCTTGAAAAACCTTCAGCCAGAAAACTTGAGAAGCAAAGGAGAAGTTTGCTCTCCTAACCTGAAAAACTCACTAGTAATACAAACCCAGATGTGCTGCATTCCAGATACCATACGGGTTGTTTAACTAACTTTACTATGATGGACTTGCAGCTTGAGCAATCATGATAATTGTTGCTTCTCACGAAATTATAGCAGAATTTATCAATTTTTTCACACCTTTCTCTGTTTTAGGTTCGAAGTTTCAAATAGGCAAGGTAAGACAGTAGACTTAACGCACCACATGGTGGGGGCACCACATTGCTGCAAAAGGCCCAAAATGTCCTTGTATGCTGCATGAGGAACATTCAAGATGGCAAAGTGTCTATTCCCTGAACATCTGGAAAGCCTTGCACTGTTACTGCTGTATTTCTATCACTTCCTTAGTCATGCTAAAGACCTTTATTTTGTCATAATTAGTGGATTATATTGGGCCATGTAAGGAAGTGGTAAACCCACGTATGTAATGGTATATCACAAACTCGACCAACACACCACAAGTCATAGTTTACCTAAAATCCACATCTGGCGAAATGAGCTTGGAACCCTGTACCAAGACCCAGTTGCATCGAGGATGCTTATGTACAGTGCGTATTGTGTGATAAGCCTACTTGGCCTCGCTCTGCCTTCTCCCTTTTAAAGTTAGATGCAAGTTTGAACCATAGTATCGAACATCAGACCTTCTCCTATCCACCCACGCCCCTTCATTACTACATCTACCTCCCTTCTGACAGCTGTGTAAAGGCTGAATATTTTATTTAGTAGAGTGATTTACCTCAGTTGTTCTTAAACAAAAACAATGACATTTAACCACACATGGGAATCAATTTGACACCATTTCGGAACTCAGCAATTAATTCAAGAATATGTTTCACAGGTTTTGACTCCTTATCAAATGTAACAACGAGGCTGAATAGCACAGGGTGGCTCCATTAGGCTGACCGCTTTCATCTTCCACTAATGGAGCTCAAGCAAAAGATTAAAAAGGGACTGGTACAAGGTCACGTGGGCACACTAGGATAACAACCTGATTTGGAAATTCCAACACCAATATTTTAGGAACTAGGTGAATGTGAAACTATGGGCCTGCTTTATGTATTGGCAGGTGGTCCGATTTCCTGCCAAGGCGACAGAGTGAATTACTAATGAGGTGCTGCCTGCCAAATTTAGAAATGTCCACTGTCTGAGGGGACATTTCTATCACTGGCAGGAACCACCGTCGCGGCGACTTCTGTCAATGCATTGTAAGTTTGACGGAAGGCTCCGTCAACATGACAGAGCGGAACGACAAATTTATGTTTTTTTCATTTTCAGAAGGAAAATCCCAAAGCAGGATTTTCTTTTTGAAAATAAAAAAAGACAATGTTTACCTTGCCATGGGAGTTTACTCTCATAGCGCAGGTGGCACTAGCACTTTTGAATCCCTCTTACCTCCAGGTTTTTCCTGGCAGTGACAGGCATTGAAAATCAGCTATGTCCACTCATCTAAATTAGATGGCAAAAATATAGCCACACCTCCGACTGCCCTTACTCTGTCGGCCCATTGGAAAGGTTGGACCATGGCAGGGACGGGATAGTCTTGAATGTCCTTCACACCTATGGTCCGACCAGTTCTAAATCAGGCGGGCGAACCATCATGTTGTCGGAAGGGAACTCCATTGCTGTTATGATGGAGTATCCTATCTGCCAACACTTAAATCATGCCCTCACTTCAAATCCTGGTAAGGTGGAATCATCCTTCTGATATCTATAAAAAAAAGCACTGATTTTGAATGGATGAAAATAAGTGAATATTTAATGAATCATATAAGGTGCTACGAAAGCGAGCGCTTTACATCTGTATACATTCTCCTTAGCCACCAGCCTGCACACACTTGACTCTACCAAGCAATTAGGTCAGAGCAGCTAAATAACTCACACTCTGTATTTTGACGCTGTGTACATCAAATAATTTGAAAATGGATCAGCAGTGATATGTAGCACACAGCTCAGAAAGAGCACTTTGATCTCGAACAGGACCCACTGGGATCAGTTTTCAGTCTTTGGATGATACACTTTGCCTACAATGTTTGCCTTTTTTATGTGTATGATGAGTTTGTGAAGACAATCCATACTTCTTGACTTGTACTAATTAATGCTCACTTTTGATAAGACTGTGTTTTGCATTTATACCCTCACTACAAGTAGCCACTTAATTCCGGTGGGGCCAGATATAAAAAATACCTGCTCCGCTAGAATAACGAGATTTATGGTAAGTAGGCATGTATGTTGTCTTTCACGAAGCTCCTGCAGCGGCTAAAAGCATGAGTAAGCAGGGCAATCAGACCAGAATACCCTTGGCAGTTCCTCATATCTAAGGGGATCTCACACATCCCATACACCCCATCAGGTAACTGTGCCTCGCAAGAGTTACAGATGCCCATGTGCGTGTACCTCGAGGTGGGGAGAGTTACCGGACACAGCTGCAGGGCACTCACAATTAAAGATGAGAATAAGGAAGCAAAAGTCATGATAACAAACTGTGATTAACTCATCTTTGTTTTGGAACCTGGCAAGCTTCTGTAAGCGCAAACCATACTATGTACACTCTGTTTTTTTAAACAGCTCAGAAAGCTGTGTTTGTTTTCGTTTATCTTATTACATAACACACATCACATGATGTGGGCCCTTGCACAAGACTCCATAAAATTACTTAAGGAGTTTGCTCAATCCTGCTGGAAGCTGTATCTGCATTTTGAGAGGCAATGCAGATGACTAAGAAGGTAGGCTGTTGGTAACCCCGTTTTTCTGGGTGTAGTCATTTGCTTCCACGCAGTTTGCTTCGACAGGCTTGGCAGAGCGTCAGCGCAGTCTGTTCTTCAACAATGAATCATGTGGTTTGTGTGATAGTATTGAATCAACAAAACTATATAAGTAATTTAGTCCCCCGGATCTGTGATAGCTAATTGACCATGCAGGGCATGCTTCAAAACTATCTCCAAGTACAGCCTCATATTTTACTTCCTTTGCTGCAGCACAGTTTATTTCCTGGAAGTGAGTCCCTTTTCCGCAATGACTTTTTCCAAGATTCATTTGCAGTGCGCTTTTCAATACCTCCAGCGGTAAGATAATCGTACAATTTGCTTTTGCATTCAGGCGCCGGGTCCCCGATCGTGGGCTGAGAGTTTATAAGAATTCCATCTCCATCTGTGGTGCTCATGGTGCTGTCATCGCTTGACTTGGTCTTCTCCAGGCCACGGTGAGATCTGGCCTTGGGAACAAAGACCTCGTCAGGGGGCATCTGGTCGTTGTTTTGGTAAGCATTGACTTCTCTCATGCCATAATCCACTTGGTGGGAGCAGCTTGGTAAAGATGGCGAGCTGGACGAGGTGGCGGCAGGAATGCTAGCGCCGCTTGAACTAGGAGCAAATGGCACATTCAAGTGGTGCTTGACACCGTCCTGGTAGAAGCAACAAGTATGCAAACTATTACACTCTTCCTTCGCAGTCCGAAGGCGCTTCTTGTATGGGCAGTCCTGAGCCACCAGCCACTCCGGTGCAGTGGCCCCACCAAGAGCACAAGCGGAAAAGCACCAGTTATTCTGCATGATAATTTCTCCATGGATCCGCTTCATCAAGTTGTTTATAAGGACTGATCGTCGCAAGAACACTTCAGGGTCATCAATATATTTCAGTTTTTCCAGGGACATGTAAAGGATGTGGGCACGTTCTTCAAAAACTGAGATCGTCTAAAAAAAGAAAAAAGAAAACAGGATTGTTGAACATGAAAACAAATAGTGTGCATGGGGAAACTGGTGAAAGATATAAGGTGGAAACTGTTTATTTCTTGTCAAAAGTATTGATGAGACCATACCATGCCACAACCCCGCACACCCCTGCAAGATTTATTTATAAAATATAATTTAAGGCTACAATTCAGGATTTTCATGTCTATTCATAGCCTCCATTTACCCACAACGTAAAGTGCTAAACCTTGTTCAGGTCATATCCAATGTAGGCGATTCACTCCAAACCAGTGATGCTCAAAGTACGGCCCGGGGGCCGCACAGCTCACATGCGCCACCCTAGTCAACAGCTGCACTAGCTTGCTGTTTACTCGACTCAGCACTAACAGCAAAAAGATGTTAAATAAACAGGCAAGCATTTGTTTAAAGGTTAATTGAAGATAAAGAAAGAAAGCAGCAAAAGTGTAAAAATATGATAAACACTCTTCAGAATTCAAAAAGTGTATTTCATTAACTTGCAGAACCGTTTCATCGTAGTACATCAGGTTATCAATGCATTGAGAAGTATTTTTTTTAAGTGATAGTTTTCAAACATGAATTTAGAAACATTCATTCTACTCCCCACCGTAACAAAGCCAATAGTGAACTAAGAGGCAAGTCAGTTGTTATGCGCACTCTTTGAGAGTCCTGGATTCCTATATACCTGAACAACATTACAGTTTATTAAATAAAATGCAGGAGCAGGTTTTGTACATTCCACATCCCAAAGTCATGTATTTCGAGGCCCTCTTATATAAGATATTGAAAAAAAGGAGGGAAGGTGAAATAACATAATTGTCTAAAATCACACAATGTAATTAAGCAGGGAAGCTGGGATTAATGCCAGTTTTTCTGGTTTCACATGGTGCAATTCAGCCACTAGATGTATACGCTTTGCTTCTCCTACACCCGATTTACCGCCATTCTCGCTCAACCTCTGGCCATCATCCTGTTGGCATCAATGCAGGCCTCAGTCATATCACAGACCAAATCTTTATGCGCCTGGGAAAATGTTTGCGAGTACCAATGCGCTAAACTAACCTGTTTTAAGAGAATTTCGGTTCTTGGTGTTAGAGCCTAAACAGGGTTGGGGGGGAAGGGGGTTTATAGTGTGGAGTAAACGAGAAAGGTAGCTTTGTTTACTGTGCAAGGCTAAAATAATTGTAGTTGTACTAAACACATTTAGATTGACAGAGGACAGGGCGATAACTTTACTGTTTTCATCAGTCAATAAATATTAAAGAAAGCAGCAATGGGTGAAGAGATGTCGATTATTTTATCCATACTGCACTGTTTTGTTTACATTTGACGAGTATATCTGAATGGAAAATTATGTAGCCTATGATATATTTTTCTAGATCCTATCCTTGATACACGTAAACAAGCACTGAAAAAGAAGACAGGTCTATCCTTTGGTACCTATTGGCTGTGCCAATTTTTTTCAGCCATGCTGTACAGCATCCCCGATGCTGAGCAGCATGGTTAAAAAGGAAAAAGAAGAAAGCTTATGACATGGTCACCCACACGTGAGCATCTACAAAATGACACAGGTGCCTTTTTTCGTTTTCTTTACCAATCTGAGTTCGATCGGTAAATAAATAGAAAAAAACATGTGAAAGCATTTTTTAAAGCAGGTTGGGAGGGAGCAAAAGTAAACACGAGGGGAGAAAGCAACAAAGGGTGCCAGGGGAGGGGCAGAAGCAACAGAGGGATGTCTGGGATACAAAATAGAGGTGAGGTGGGGGAGCAACATGAAGGGGTACAGGAGGGGGGAAGCAACAGAGGGAGTGGGGGTAGAGAAAAGTAAATGGGCAAATAAGGGCAATGTAGAACGGGGGTAAAAAAGCAAATGGGAGAGAGAGACAGAGAGAGCAATGTGGAGCTAGAATGGTGACACATGAAAAAGTAATGCAGGGCGAGAAGCACACTAGGGCGAGCACATCACGAAGGAGGGCAAGAGGACAAGCACATGGGCTAGAGAGAGGAACTTGGAGCACGGTGGTGGGGTGAAGAGAGGTCCACTAGGGAGACAGCTGGAAACACAAGAACTCTTGCAGAGTAAGTAATTACTTCAAAGTGAGCAGTGGAAGGACAAAAGTAAATTGGAATGACGGAGGAGGGAGACAGACATAAAGTGGACAAGGCAAGCCACTGAAGAAGAAGCAGACAAATGAGAGTGATAGTAAAGACACCCAGTCGTAAGCAATGGGCAGGATGCAAGCCTCTCCTTGTTCTTAGTAAACCTACAATATGTGTTTCGCAACCTCAAAGACTAGGGGGCATATTCTCAAGGAACTATCGCTGAGTTAACGGCACTTTATCGCAGCCAAACTGGCGATAAATATATCGCCCCATTCACAAACTGGTATTAACAGCCCATAACATCAGTTTACCTGCGATAGCAGCCGCAAAAAACATCGCCACAGATGACCCCCGCAACTATCGCTAATGGGATGCAGAGTAGCCATGTCAACACCACATCGCAACATTCTCAACGACCAGCTACATCGGCGATAAGTCCACAAAACATGCAAACTAGCATGTTAGCAGCAGTACCTCCTCAGAGGCAGCGCAGACACAGACCGCGGACCTTCAGGAAATGCACCAGCCTCACAGACATGACACCAGAGTATGTCATTGCCCACTACAGGCTCAAAAGGACAACCATCCTCCGCATCCTGAACATCATTTCCCACAGGCTGACTGTACCAACACAGCGGACAACCAACATCCCTCCGCAGACAAAGCTGCTGGCTGTGCTGCACCTGTTGGCCTCTGGGACATTCCAACCAGCAACCACCAAAGTCGGAGGAGTCTCACAGCCGGCCCTATCAAAGTTCCTCACACCTGTCTTGGATGCCATCATCAGCTTGCTACCCCAGTACCTATACTTCCCCCACACTGCGCAGGAACAGCTGGAGACTAAGCAAGGCCTCTATGCCATAGCTGGATTCCCGGCCGTCTTGGGGGCAATTGACTGCACACATGTCCTACTTGTGCCCCCTGCCAACACTGCACACAATTACTGCAACAGAAAGCCCACGCAGTCCATCAATGTGCAGGCAATAGTGGAACACCAGGGACTCTTCACCAATGTCGTCGCCAACTACCCAGGCAGTGTGCATGATTCATACATCTTCCGACAGTCCATCATCAACTGGTACTTCCAGGATGGCACCTACAGAAATGCAGTGCTCGTTGGTAAGTACCAAATGAGCACATCACACACCTCAACTCCACAATCATACAACTCACAACTCTGGTAAAGAACACGTTACAAACCCACATACAACATGCCAAACAACATGCCCACCCACCAGACACAACTAACCGTGGGAACCTGGCCTAGCCATGTACTTGAGCCATCAACGGCATGGCACCTCAGCCTCACATCAGCAGAATGTGGGAAGAGGAAGGAACCAGGCATGTGTGAAGGAGGCGATGTGACCGATGAATGAGACTGCACACAATACCAAGTGTAGCATGGATGTATTGGACAGACTGCAGTATGCAGACCACACACATATCCATGTCGACATACACCGTTGGTGTTTGGTGTAGCGGACAGTGGACGCAACCATGTCACCCCAGCCAGAGGGTGAGGACAAGGAAATGTAGCTTGTTACGTCCCCCCCTGTAATCGTGAGAGGAGTGGGCTGGCCCGGCGTAAGCCAGGCCAGCATAGGGGTGTGAATAAAAAGCACGTAGCTCTGGGCGTGGTCCTCTTGCGGAATGCCCAACATCCCTGCCAGGGTGGCGCCTCTCACCCCGCCACGAACCCGGGCCGCTGGTCCCCGACGCCGTCATGGCCGCCCCTGCGCATACAGGTATCACTGCTCACCTGCAGACACCGGCATGTGTCAAAGAGGGCCCACCACGTGCCGGTGCAAGCTCCAAGCCTGAGGCCCACGACCTTGGCATACTCTTCGGACCATCACGGCCACTGCAACACAGGCCCGCGGAACTCCTTTCCCGTTAACATACTCCACCGGCATACAAAGCGGACAAGTAGGACACACATTTGGAACGGAGTCTTGATTACTCCGTGGCAGAGTACATGATTTAAGGCTGAGTTCATGTCACTATACTCCCTCCGATGTGGTGCCACCAAGTCTGTGCATTGGACTCCCACCAACCGTGTCTGTGGGCCCTTGCTGACTCCGGCCTTCGGCCTGCACTGTGGTCCTGCAGGCCTCACACCAATCCAATGCAGTCCGTCACAGGCAGGACACGGCCTCCTTGCCGGCTGCACAACCGCTCAGCTCTGGTGCCACTACCTATGTCACCCACAAATGTAATACAAATGCCATTCAACGTCGTGTGTGAGAGATCCAGGATGAGATGGCTAGACAGCGGTTGGCCCGCGCTGACCGCTGCCTCCGGCCGACACTGCGGCCAACTAGGTCGCACTTTTGGAACTGAGTCTTGATTTCTTCATGGCAGTGTTCATGTCACAATACGCAAGGAGAGGAGTAAGAGGAAGATGCGCTTCAGTCCGGAGAAGAAAAGGCTCACCTATCCGTAGGTGATGGGACACTACCAACAACTGCACTGGTGTCACTGACTGTGCAGCGCATGCCTACCACATGTTGCTGTGGTTCCCTGTTGACCGCTGCCTCCGGCACACACTGCGACAGAGTAGGTCACACAATTTGAACTGAGTATTGCTCTCTACAGAGCAGAGTCCATGTCATTGTACAGGCCTCATCGCAGAGTGCATCCCCTTCCAGCTCTGGAGCCACTGAGTGTGTGCCCTGAAATCCATGGGCAATCTCTGTTTGGACGTCGGTGGCGTCTGAGCCCATGGGCTGGAGGCTGTCTTCATCTACATGTAGCTGATACGGACAGGGTGGAAAAGTGGGGTCTGTAACATTCAACTCCGCCATCTGCCTGTTTCTGTTTGCTTCTGCCCTCTGTATCATGCCCTGGAAGGACACCTTCCACTGTCCTCCGCAACCCTCCACGAAATTCCCCTTGGACATCTACAAGTACACGCTCAGCTTGCGTGGCACTACCTCAGTGCACCGCAAGTCACCGTCCCGTAGCGGTGTGCCTGTGCCGGCCGCTGTGCATTCGGGGCCACATACTCTGCGCTTGGATGATGACACCCCTCCGAGCCCCGAACACACAGCCCCAGAGGCAGTACAATTTGGCTTACAAACGCACCTGGGGCATCGTGGAGCGCACATTTGGCATGTTGAAGTCATGTTTCAGGTACCTAGACGTCACTGGTGGAAAGCTCCTGTACAGCCCTGGCCTCGTGTGCAAGATGATCGTTGCATGTTGTGTGTTGCACAACATATGTGTACGCAGCAGAGCCCCATGGATACGAGTGCCAGATGCACCGGACGATGATGATGAAGATGAGGCAGGTGGACCACACCCCACTACAGCCGCAGCAGGAATTGCCCGTAGGGACTACATCATTGACAATTTCTTCTCTGGTTGATGTCACATTGTGAGGGTCCTTAGCAGTAATGGCACAGTACGTTGACTGACCACAGGCACGGCATGTGCTAATAAATGCATTCCGAAAAAGATTCCCTGCGTGCATGTCACTCATCTGTACAGGCACTTCACTCAGACAAGTGTGGGTGCGACATGTTGTGCTGACAATTTAGAAATTTGTTAATGGATGGTGGGTGTGTCCCTTCTGTGCAGTGAGGCAGTTTGGGGTGTCACGTATTGGAACGGCCAGTTCTGTGTGTCACAGTTGTTACGGCATCCCACTCTTCGGCGTTTCACATGTGTCCCAATTCATTCAATTTTAGCTGTCATATGTGGCCTACAAGTGACAAGAGGGCTTCTTTTGGACTCTGATATGTGCCACCATGATGCAGGGATGCACCCTGTGACTCAAATCCTGTGACATGGGCGACATGTGCGTGGGGGGAGTCACTGCCCCTACATTGATCCATGCTTTCATTATTTTTTGGTCATGGACATGGCACGTCGGTGTGCAGGGGGTGTTGTTTGTCCCTCTGCAATGTGAAGAGGAGATGCGGTTTCACAGTGTGTTCCATGTTTGTTTCGCATTGGCGCAGGTTACATAATGAATGAATGTCAATGTACACTGTGGCTGTTTGTGGGGGACTGCCTATCTGATTTGGACAATGGTCATTTGTTCTGCGTCACAGCTGTGGGGTTGTGCTCGTACGTTGTCACCTCACTGTTTGTTTGGTCTGCTTTTATGGTGCATTGTCCCACCAGACGCGTGTGAATTGCGGGCCTGTTGCTGGTTTTCGCTGCTTTTTGTATCGCGCTTGGCCTCATCGTAACTTTTTTTGCATTCGTGTTTTGCATTTTTGCGGCGTGGCATTGATTTTATCGCGGTCATTTGATGCGTTATCTGGGTAGTATCACATGGTACAGCCGTGTTGTGAATACTTGGTTATCACGGCGTAAATTTCCCGCAATAGACTGTGATGTTGAAAGTTGTGTTAAGTAACTTTTAAGATGGTTATCACACGTTCTTGAGAATATCCACCTAGGTTTTTTGAATGACACAAACTACACAGAGTGGTCTTGACTGAATATGCTGGCTAAATAGAAGTAACACGTGAAAACGCAATGAAAATTCCCAACTTTTATTATGTGAATATGTTTTGATTGTTTATCTTAATTTTGTATTTATAAGAAGGTCCAATATTTCAGTTTAGTTACGGACAACTTTAGCTGTCTGAAGATCTTACGTCTACATAACATAAGCGCTGGGCTCCTGATCAGCCCATTTTAGTTATTGGTTTCTTTGGGTGAGTTGACTCTGCAGTTATTTACATAAGCATACTTACATTTTGCATTTGTTAAAAGTAGTTCCTCCCGATTGTTTATTTTAAATGTCCACTACAAGTCTGTGAGGCGTACCCCTTTGCATGCGGCATCCATAGTTCTTTGCCATGTGCAGCACTACCTGAATCATTGCATGGAGAACTAACCACACTTGAATCTGTAGGTAATCCCCTTATCTAAGATGGAAGCCCATCCTCATGATCCAACATCCATCTTAGATGAAAGGTTTGTGGGGGTTCACTCAAATTTGACCTAATTTCCACTTATAACTGGCAACCAAGAGGGTCTTGTAAAGTTAAACAATGTGAAATCACTTTTTTAATGACCTCCGCATTGATGCAATGGAAGACAATGTATCAGACTGCATACAATTTCTTCAACTAATACTGATGAAGGTGATTAACCCACATGACTTCAAAGAATTTCCTTAAAACACATGAAACATTTCTATTATTTTTGAAGTATCCACTTATAAACGATTATAAACAACGTTAAATAAATGAACATTAAGGTGTGGAAGAACCTTAGGTTAAGGAAGTTGAAATATTTATTATGTTACGTACAAGGCAACATACATTTTCAAACAAAAAGAGCAGCAAACACAAGTTTCATGCCCAAGCAGCTGCTTCTTCATCGCTGCAAATTAAAATACAAAACGTTCAAAATCCCCGAATAATGATATATTAAACAGATTACAAACCAAACACTTATCTCACTGCAGAAGATAACATCTAGGGGCCCGATTCACAGAACTAACTTAAGACAAGATCCTAAACTTACTACCATTTTCGTATTCACAGAAGGCACTTACTCATTTTGGTATTCACAGAATGCACTTACTCATTTCGGTATTCACAGAAGTTAGGAGTCCTAACTTTAGGACTCCTGAATGCCTTCTGTGAATACCGAAAGTCTTAAAATTAGGATTTTTCTCAGTTTAGGAGTCCTATAGTCAGGACTCCTAACTTTACTACTACTAAACTGAGCAAAATGCTAATTTTAAGGCTTTTGGTATTCACAGAAGGCATTTAGGAGTCCTAAAGTTAGGAGTCCTAACTTTACTACAACTAAATTGAGAAAAATCCTAATTTTAAGACTTTCGGTATTCACAGAAGGCATTTAGGAGTCCTAAAGTTAGGAGTCCTAACTATACTACTACTAAACTGAGAAAAATCCTAATTTTAAGACTTTCGGTATTCACAGAAGGCATTTAGGAGTCCTAAAGTTAGGAGTCCTAACTTTACTACTACTAAATTGAGAAAAATCCTAATTTTAAGAATTTCGGTATTCACAGAAGGCATTTAGGAGTCCTAAAGTTAGGAGTCCTAACTATACTACTACTAAACTGAGAACAATCCTAATTTTAAGACTTTCGGTATTCACAGAAGGCATTTAGGAGTCCTGAAGTTAGGACTCCTAACTTCTGTGAATACCGAAATGAGTAAGTGCCTTCTGTGAATACCAAAATGAGTAAGTGCCTTCTGTGAATACCAAAATGGTAGTAAGTTTAGGATTTTGTCTTAAGTTAGTTCTGTGAATCGGGCCCTAGGTGCCCAATCACTCATAAATATGATTACAGTCTTCCAAAATGTCATCAATTGTTTTAGTTAGTTCTGTCAAATTTAAACTCATAACTGATTTCATAACCACGTCAACTTCTACCAGAACTGTTTTCTCTATCTTGTTCAACAATTTCAACAGACATTCATATCATACATGAAGGTGTTTTTTCCTTCTCTCTGCTTGCCCTTCTGACAAATCTTTAAAAACAGGACACAAGTCTACTCTAAGACCTCTGGGAAAAGGACAGGCTCACACTGGACCAGCTAAGGGACATTAAATATATGGTTATAATCCTTATGCTGGGAGACAGATGTAGTGGTAATCAAGAATAAAAACTTAAGAGATCAGGAGACCTACTTGATTAATAAATTAGAATCTATCAGAAATTAACATAGCAAGTGGAATAAGTATAAACGAGAATACCCTACGCATTTGTATCGCAAAGAGTTAAATTGTGAGCTAACAATGATCATGTCAGATGCAATGAGTTGTATCTGACATGATCTCACTAGAATAGAGGATACATTATTGGCTCTATTCCCCAAAGACTGATAGTCTTCGATGTGTAACTCCAACTTGACACAAAAGTGATAAACCAATAAGATTTTTTGGGGGTGTTTATCTATTGCCTCACACTGATATAATCTCACGTTTGCCAAGGTTACAGTCATTCAAGTATTTTCGGGTTTTGTAGCGGAAGCTTGTATGTTGCTAATTTGATTATCAAGGCTATCCATCTAATAGGTGGGTAACCAGTAGACGTTTCTTTTCAATTTCCATGGCAGGTAGGAATCTCCAGTCCACAAATTGAAAGAAGACAACATCCAGTTACCTTAGGTGGGGGATGGGATTGCATAGCCTAAGTTTGTTTTTTTCTTTTAATTGACGTTTGGGAGGACAATCATTGAACATGCAGTACTTTTCAAACAATGCACTGGTAGGATTTAAGATCCAGATGTCCAATATGGCATCTTGGACGGTCACTATGCTTAATATAGAGGGAGGCTTTGAGAATGTACTTTGTAAGTATTCATAATTGAAATTAAAATTTGGTCTTTCGTTTTACTAAATACAACCCGTTTGGCAGTTGTGAGATTTTTTCTGAATACTTTCCTTGCTCTATGTCTCTTTCTGATTTTATTTTACAGAACACATTTTTGCAGATACAAATGACAATATGCTTCTGATCTTACATTACAGCATTCTGAACTGATTGGCAAGTGCTATTTTCCAGTACTCGATAATTGATTATCTGTGGTCAACTCAAGGCATTCTTTGAAAAAATACAATATATAATGGTTAGTTGTAATTAGATTCAATTTTTAGTTAGTGAGTTAAAATGTACATATTTGAGTAATATCAAGTTGCAGTATGAATATTAACTGGCTGACTCCATTGATAAGACAATAGAATGTGTGTGTCTCATTGTGTGACTCATTATTAAACTTATGGAGAATCACCGTAATAGCCAATTGCATGATTAGTCACACTGTAATTCAGGGTGCAGACAGGCTATGAAGTGTCACTCAGTAAAGCTTACCTAAGGTACAAATACCCTTTCAAGATAAATATTTTGTATTTTTCCTGATGAGCTGTTTATCATTGTAGATACATCACTAGATAGAGATTTGAAACACACATTTATGACTAAGCAGGCCTATGAATGTTGTCTTCAGCATTGTGATGAGTATTTGATGTGATCTGTTTAATATACTATTTATATTATGGGACTTTGAGCACTTGACATTTTTGATTTTCAGCCCTGCGGTAGTGGCTACAGGGTTCTCGATTTGAGAAGGTATGCCCCAGAGCCCTCACTGTGCCTGGGCACCTCAGGCATTCACTGGTGCCAAGATTAAGGGCAGCTACTAGGACCAGGAAAAGCTGACAAAGATCCCATTCAACATTGCGACCCGGAGGGGAACATTTATCAGTGCTTAGTGGCAGAGCTTGTGTGTATCCCTCGGATTCCACAAATGTCCAGTGTTTCCGTTTTGGGTTTTTATGTGTCTTCTTACTGAAACTATATAAAGTAAACCTTCTTTTTGAAAGATAGCCATCTAGGGTCCCGATCAAATTTATCTTGCTGATAGTATTTTTAGGAATTATTATTGCGGTTCTGTAGGCAAAAGAATGGTGTAACATCTGAAGCAAAGAGCCTAATAAAACACTAGAACCCTACGCATGATAGTGGCAACGTGATTGTTTATTGCATTAGTGGTACATTTCCATTTGAAAAGCAACAGGTCTGACTGGAAATGCATCCGGATCTATTGGCTTTGCCAGTTTCCCCCCTCCAGAATGTTTATGTCTTTATTGTACCGCTATCTTGGGCACCTCCCCTCTTGCTGTGTAGTTCGGCATGAACAGGTAGTTTCAGTCATTTTCACTATATTTGTCCTGCCTAAAAAACATTGACCACTGTTATTTGGCTTGTGTTTTCTAGTAAAAATACTGAATACCCTTAATAGGCATACTAGTCATGAATTTGCTAGTTAAGAACACAGGGACATATCATCAACGAGGCGATAAAACATTATCGCCGCTTTTGCGTCCGTTTTCAGGCGAAAAGCGGCGATAATTTTATCGCCTAATCAGCAAGGTCACGCCATCTCGTGAAACCTTGCATTAGCGCCTGAAATCTGAATGCCCAGCTTTGCATCTCTAATGAGATGCAAAGTGGGCGTTCCTGCCCTGAAATGACTGGAGAAATGTCGCTAAGCGACATTTCTCCTATCATCAACCCCCACGCTATGAAGCATAGCGTCAAGAAAAGTAGCGATAACCCCTGTTATCGCTACTTTCCTTATGCCTGCTTCAAAACTGACTAAGCCATGATATCCTACGGAAGGTGGATATCATGGCTAAATTTGTCTTGCCCTATCATCAAGCTAACGCCAGCCAAACTTTTTGAGATTATCACTGGATTTCCACCGATAATCTCACGTTTGGCAGTTAGCGCTAGGATTTTATCGCTTTTGAGATAAGCGTTGCTAATAACACGCTATCTCAGCGATAAAAATCCACGTTAGCCGGCGATAATTATCCTAGCGCTAAGTGCGCTTAGCGATAATTATCGCCGGTCCTTGATGATATGCCCCACAAAGACTCTGATGTGGAGGAGCATAAAGTAAAAAAATCAGGAAAAAGAACCTAAACTGACCTTCCAGTAAGGGTCCAACTGTGTGAACCGACTTTTATATTTTGTCTGCATTTGAGTAGTGACTAAAATATTAAAATGAAGCCTGCTGCAGTGAAAAAATACTATTTTGTTCTGTATGTAATGCATCTTTGTAGTAACGATTTGAATGTGTGATGATTCCTTATACTTTCATACTTTTGAGATGTAAAATAGTGTCTTGTGCATTGCATTACAAGAAAGTGGAATGGTACACCAAACAGCCAGTATCATAAAGTGAGGGGAAATGCTACTCGGGCGGAGCAAAAGCCCGTTCTATGTGTAGTTTAAAAAATTGCTAACAATAAGTTGGAAGGCACTCGCCCTCTCAAACGAGAACTAAAGAGGACCACACTCTATGCCACATAATTTTGTATATCGTCGTTTGTGGACAAAATCAATCATATTCTATAAAACTGTCAAAGCAAACGTGGTCTGCAAAGACTTGAAATAGGTCTTCTGGCTGGATTTCTTTACCTTCATAGACTTTTGGCAATCAGTCTGGGTAAAGTGAACTGCCTACCTTTTCAATCATGAAACTTTAAGAGACGCCAAGGGTTTAGTTACATCACAAGTTCACAAACAGAAGAAACAATGTCTCGTTAATCCTAGCCCCAATGTCTTGGGCCGCAATTGCTTCTGTTCTCAGTCTGATCATCTCTCAGGTTACTCTCATGGACGTTATTTAGGGGTCGCAGCGAGCGCCCTAGCTGACCCCTTGTGAACCCTGGCACTGCCTTTGCGACCTCTGGCCTCAGAGGTGGCAAAGGCACTGCCCAGAACTGAAGGTAAACGATGCTGTGTTGGGCACGGTTTACTTTCTGCAGTTCCAGGCGTGAACTGAGGCACTCAGCTTAAAAAAACATAAGTATAGACAAGTGCCATGTGTACTCTGCTGAATACATTTTTTTTTTAAATGGCATAAAAAAATATACATTTTAAACAAAATGTGGCAGATTTTTATTATTGTGAACATTATGAAAATGTGTATAAATAAGAACCTCACCTAAGGGCTGCAGTGAATCATAATGCCTTACAAGTAACACTAACCAACATGCCGTCGTTTCAGAGTAAAATCTGATCGTACTGTACACGTTACAGAACTGAAGGAAGAGTTGGATATTCCAAACACAGCACATTTGAATTCCTTTAAATGAGTGCCTGGCCCTTCAGAGTCCTGCCATACCTTGTATCGGCCCCTCTCTATCTTCAAACGTACCCCTCAACAGAAGCAAGGGGAGCACCAGCATTCTCGGTGCCAGAGTCAGCTGACAAGAATAACGTGCATCGGTCAATGCTAGTAGATTAACACACTGGAATCTAACAGGCAACATCTATCACGTGCACCAAGAAAAAAACGCGTATTCCAAAATACATGACAAATAAGCCAAAAATTAAGGTATCTAGGTTAGTGCCGTGTCAAACGGAGCCAACTTCGAGCTGAAGGGTGGAGAGCTTAATTCCTTAAATAAATATTTATCTTTCACCTACTATCGCTTCCAAGTGCAGCAGCTACAATCTGTGTTGACATAACTGAGCTGATGTCGGTGCATTGTTTATGGAAAGATTGTGGTAAAACCGGTTCTCAATCCTGAGTTCTTTTCTAAGTCTGGCTAAAGACAGCTTTAGCTGCCTGACGATCTCATCTAACCAATTCTTCAAAAAAGGACTAGAGGAGCTTTATAGAGACAGTGGGGTTAGGATCAATCCATTCAGCCATTGGCTTTGGAGTGCGTGTCATGGTTTAGCACTGCTTTGATGGGCTACTCATAGTTCTATTGTTCAATTTGTGTTTCCATTAGGTTTTGGCCATGGGGCATTAAATAAGCTGCAGGTGTGATATGAAATGTAGCCAATATGCATTATTTAATGTATTTAATTTGCTGACCACATAACATTTTATTTAATAATAGCTGTTTTTTGCTTTTTTTTCCTACTTATAAAATGTGCACTGGTCACATGCCTTAGCATGTCATAAATGCACAGTGCTAGTCAACAATATCCCTTGTGTGTTCATTTGTTTTACTTTGCTGCCTTGATGTTAAATTTAAAGCTTAATTTGCTCACAAAGTAACGATGTGTGCCCTTCTAGGCCTTCTAACAGATGCTACCAAAATACTGGCCATTAGTCAGTGGTAACCACTATGCATTATTTTGCTTCAAATGCCTTTCGTGGTCACATAGCAAACTTCATCTTCTGACTCATTTTCATAAGTCTCTTCTTTGAATGTGCAGCTTCTGTCTTCTAATGCAGTCATTTCACCTAAATGGCCCTACGTTCAGGGTCCATGTTGTTTGAGGCCAAGATACTCATAGGATTTTCTTTCTAGGAGAATGTGAATAGGTATGTGAATTGTTCTGTGGGTGTGTGAGAGACTGTATGGGTGTGGATTACATCAGGGATGTCATTTGATTTGTCAGTGATGTCACTGACCATGTTATGAGTGATGTAATATGTGAGGTCATAAGCAGTGCACTGTGAATGTGTAAGTTATAGTTAGCTCAGGTAACGATAACTGCTGAATTTCTATGGTTTTGTACGAGTGAAATGTGAGCCGAACTATAACATACCTCAAACCTTTGTTTTTTTCAGTGAATTAATAAGGTTGTATATATATATATATATATATATATATATATATATAT
This sequence comes from Triturus cristatus, assembly GCF_964204655.1. Classification (NCBI taxonomy): domain Eukaryota; kingdom Metazoa; phylum Chordata; class Amphibia; order Caudata; family Salamandridae; genus Triturus; species Triturus cristatus. The sequence continues at coordinate 1,669,882,614 of NC_140589.1, read as the reverse complement.
ACACACACACACACACACACACAAACACACACACACACACACATACACACACACATACACACATATTACCTTCTGGAGGTCACCAGTAGGAAGTTGTGCTAATAGCTTTGGCGCCGTTCGACAATTCTTCACAAAAAGTTAAAAACTAGTGTGCCAGTAAACTTCTCCTGCTGTCTGGAAAATATTGGGATGAATCATCAAGCGGGGGCCGAAAAAAAGGAGGGTGGTCACAAAACGCATTTTCCCCATGCAATTTCCCATAGGGATTTTGGTCAGGACTACAGCCGAACCACTAAACAGAATTGCATCAAATTTGGCAGAAAGCTTGATCATTGTCCAGAAATAGTGCTTTTTGTAATTTAGTGTGAATCTGTTTGGTACTTTTGGAGATATTAAAGAAACAAGATTTATGTATATCTAGAGACGTGAATCCACAGAGGATCCACGAGCTAACAGCAATGCCATGATTGTCTGCCATCACTTCAACGAGAATGTGGTGGCAGCCATCTTGAGACTCGGATTCGGCTGAGTCCCAAGTAAAAAAGGCAAATAAATGTACAAGGCGGCAGGGTAGGATTACCCTGACCCCTTAGGCCTGGTGGTGGGGCCACACAGGGACACAGTCTGTAGCCAAAAATGTTTTTTTTAAATGTTGCTGCGAACTCGCGGAGTATCCGCAGATTCGTGGCTATTTTATTTTATTTTTTTAAAACAAGCGCTTGTGTTTTTTTCTACGCCTCCGGGTGATTAGGGCCGTGGGGGACAATCCATTACATATAAAACAATACATTACATATATATTTGCGGGACGGGTCACACGTGGCCCGTTCCCAATCCTGATTTAGCCCTGCGAACCCCATCCTCTGGGGCCAGGCCTTTTAAAAAAGTACTAGGGGGTGTCTGGCCCCCCTTTGGGACCCAATTGGGCCCCGGGTCCAGGCAGATTTCACCTCGGGGGACCCCATCCCACGGGGCTAGGATGCAATAACAATGGGGGGGGGGCACGCAGCCCCCTTCCTGAGCCATTATTTGCCCTGGGACTCCATTCCCCAGAACCGGCTTATATGCTATGTCTGAGGGTGCCTATTCCCAGGAAATAGTGGTTCTCTGCCCGCACTGGGGCAGGCAGACAAACTTATGTTTTCTCCCACTTGGGGGAAGCAATTTCAAAACTCCTGCCATGCGGGACCAAACACCAAGTCTTCTCCCAGCGGGCAGGAGCATGAAAAAAGTGCGAGCCCACTGGGAGCAGACTTTTCTTCTGTTTCCCTGCCCTCACTGATGTGGGCAGGGAAGCCAGATGAAAAGATTGCTCCTGTTCGCAGGGAGCGGCATTTTTAGCTGCTCTCTGCGAGCTGGAGCAATGTCGGATACCACTAGTTGTGGTGAGACGGCTGGGGGGGTCTTGGGGCTCCCCCTGCAGCCCCCAACCATAGTGTAATGGGTGCCCTGTGTGGGCATAAGGGCACCCACCATTTGTTGGTCGGGCCCCGGGGGTCAAAATTGGTCTGGGAAAGGGGGCTATGTGCCCCCTACACCTATTTGCAGTATGGCCGGGCCCCGGGGGATGGGGTCTCCAGGGCCAAAATCGGCCCAGGGGAGGGGACTGCATGCCCTCCTCCCTTGTGAATATAGTGGAGGGCCCCTGGGATGAGGTCTCCGGGGCCAAAATCACACCCTTGCCATGCACTGCTAATTACTTAGTCATGACATTTTCTATGACATTATTGAAGTTATCTCTGCAACATTTGCAATATAATTATTGACAGGAAAACTGTGCATAGCGAGGGCTTGAGTTATAGTTTAGGCCTGGGCGGCAAATTCCGTTCCGCTCGCGGAATTTGCGTAATTTGCGTAATTTCGCGTTCCGCGGAGAACGCGAAATTGCTCAAGAGTCTGCTTTCCACGATTTCGCGAAATTTTTGCTTGTTCGCGTTGTCAAATTGCATGTTCGCGAGATAATTCTCCTCGAGCACGCAAACAGCAATTGCAAACAGGAAAAAAGCATCGCGAACAAGCAATTCCGCGTGTTCGCGGAATTTCTGCGTGTTCGTGGAGATTTTTTACCGTTTCGCGGAGATTTGCGTAACGCAATTACGCAAATTCCGCCCACCCCTATTATAGTTACCTTAGGGCTGGAGTTACAGTTCTTGAGATAACTATAACTGCTGAATTTCTATGGTTTTATGTATGTAAAATCTGTTCCTAAGTATAACGTCCCTGTAACCTTTGGTTTATAGTGAATTTCAAAGTTTTTTAAAATTCATTTTCAAAACTATAACATCCCTGTAACCTTTGTTTTTTTCAGTGAATACATATATAGTCAAGGTACACATATGTGTAGTTCAGTAAAGTAAGCCTATACTCACCTGTATATACCTCCCTTGTTCATATTTAGGTCCTTAATATTTTGCCCACAATATTGTCGTAGCATGACACTATAGAGAGGACATTCTGGTGGAAAACCTAGAAAGTTGGCATACTTCAAGGGCGGATGCATTAGGTAACTGTGCCCTACTTTCACAACAGTGAAGAATAATAGAGCCTAGGCTGGTCTACAATATACAGTGAATTAAATTCACTGGGTTTCCCTATCCACTCTCTGAGTAGGATAGGAACTGCATTTTTATTGTATAATGTAGAAGTAATTACTAGGCTAACACTTAAGAAGTTAGGGTCTGATTTAGACTTTTGAAGAAGGAGGTGACTCCATCAAGATGGTCAGTGATACTGCCCCCGCCATCCAGAAAGACCTCTGCCTGCCAAATCTAGAGTAGTTCACCAGCTCTGTGGACAACTCTTAACAAGTTGTGACTGTGGTTCCTCTCAATGTTGTAAACGTTTGACGGATGGCTCCATCAAAGAGGATGCTGATCAAATTATACACAGTTTTTCATTTTTCAGAAACAAACCCCCAAAGCGGCAGTTTATTTTTGACCAATGACCCTTACACCATGGGGTTCATTATTTCTTTTTTACTGTCCCTGGCAGTGATAAACATTAAAAAATACTGTCTGATCACATGGCTAATCTCCGACGGCCCATATTCCAAAGATAGAATAATCTCTTTTGTCAACAAAGCTGATGTGCTGCATCAAGGTGCTTTCTCAATATAGAAGCACTTGTGGGCCAGGGTGTAGCCTCCTGGCTTCCAATTAGCAAAGGGCTAACGAGTCTCAGACTGGCACGCAGATGAGAAATGTTGGACCTGGCTTTTTTTGCAGGGACACCCCCCAGATATTTTTCCTTCTGTGGATGAATTTGAGTTTGTTGGCATTATGACTCTTTACCAAAGCTAACCTGTGCTTCAGTGCTTGTGCTCTGTCCTTTAAACATTGTAAAACTGACTTGACACATTTAACTTAATTGTAAGTCCTAATAAAGTGGTATTCCCTATTCCCAGGGCCTGTACGCTAAATGCTACTAGTGGACAGAAGCACTTTTTGTGCCAACCACTCAAGTAGCCTTTTAAAACTTGTCTCAGGCCTGCCACTGCAGTCTGTAGTGCAGTTTTAAAACTGCCATTCTTGACCTGGCAAAGTAAACCTTTTGCCAGGCCAAAACGTCTTTGTTAATGAATATAAGTCACCCCTAAGCTAGGCCATAAGTGTATTGTATTTAAAAAGTAGGACATGTGGGTTTACGTTTTGCCTGTCTTGGTAGTGAAAAACTCCTAAGGTCGTTTTCATTACTGTTTCTCTCCTATTGACTAACACCGGGCTACCTTGGTACATTTAATAAGTGCTAACTTTAGATTGGGATCCGATAGGAACACGCTGTTTGGACTCAAATGAATTGTAATTTAAACTCATCTCTAATAATAAAGTTGGAATTTTAGGTCAAAATTCTGAAAATGTCACTTTTAGAAAGTTGGTATTTTCTAGTCCTACCCATTTGTGCCTTCTGGTAGTATCCTGAGGCACATGACTGTGAAGGGCTCAGGGGCTTGTATATTCCTGCTAGACAGTGACGCAAAAGGAGGTTAGGTCCAAATGGCTGGGGGTGGAGCTGTGCCCTGCCCCACTTAGACTACAAAAGGCTTGTCTCCAGCTTTTTCAAAGGACCCTGACACCAGTCTTTTGTCACCCCGGACTCCTTGGAGCCTTGACTGGGTAAGGGAAGAACTTACCAGAAGTGTGGGTATGGCAGGGTGTTCCCCTGCACAAAAAGGCTGGCACATGGATGCATATTGGACCTCCTGAGCCACTTATTAGTACACCCCTTGACCTGTAGACTACAGAAGAAGTACGGCCTTGTTCCCCAGAGGACTGCCCTTCTGCTTGAGGTATTCCTTGATCCCCAGAGGACTGCCCTTGTCTAACAGAAGACTGCCCTGCTACTTGAGACCTGCCCTGCTCTCTGAGAAGGAAGACTGGACCTGCTTCCTTCATCCCAGACTAACCCGAGTGGCTCCGAGGGTCAGGTGGCTGACCTCCAGTTCTGAGCTACAGGGACACAACAAGCTACAGAGGCCTCCCTGCAATTGCACAGCTGACCAACTGCAACTGGATCAGTTTAGACCTGCCTAATCCCAGCCGGCCTCTGTTAGAGTGAGTGCCTGATCCCCAAGAGGTGCTTACCCAGGTCTGGACCCTCGACTGCCATCACAGTACACTTCTACCATAAAAGGAGACATCCTGAAGTTTTGGGCTCTTTGCAACCACACACGGCCCATTCGAGCCAAGACTGCCAATGTGAGATCTGCACTTCACGCTACAGCCCGGGTTGACTGCCAACTTGAATCTCCAACTAGGACGGTCTGCAGCGCCTCAATGGATTTTCATGCTACAGCGAAGACCATCCGCGATGCCAGGCCTGCTCTTCGTGCTAAGGGGACTCGTGCTACAGGAATGAGGAATTACCATCTGCGACACTCGCCCTGCTACTCACAGCCTCCTGCACCACAAACTGAACTTTTTGCACCAGACTTTGAGAAAGTATCTTTTTTAGCAGGACTAACCTGGTCCCTATATCTGGCCTGAACACTATTGTGGACTGCCTAAACGTGTGACTAGCACAACCAGTTGACTGCCAGTGGCGCTTTATGCTTTTAAGCGCTATTCTTACCTAAAACTTTGAAATTCAATATCTCCGGTTCTACTGATTGGATTTGTTGATTTGATCTCATGTGACTGATTTTAATGCACCCCAGACCGAGACTTCCTGTCTCAGTAATATTCAGGAAGGAACTTTGCTCTCAGTTGCCCTAGTCAATTGCCGGTCGCTCTCCAAACATTCCTTCGAAATTAGCAAACTACTTTCAGGAAATAAATGTGATCTTTTTTTCCTGACAGAAACTTGGCACTAAGACTCCTCTGCCCCAGATAGCTCTTTCCATCCTGGTTGGCTTCCGAACAAGCACATAGACAGAATGGATACACAAGGCGGGAGTGGTGATAGTGTAGAGACTCCGATCAGTGCTCTATCTCTAAACCCCAAAATATGGGAGCCACTGAGGGCTTCTCTTTTGCAATAGCCTTAACTTCTCCTTCGCTAGTTTATAGACCCCCCCAACTGTACATCCGAATCACTTAATCTGCTAACAGACTTGATAGGTCAACTTTCTATTTTCCGCTCAAAATCCTGTTGCTTGGTGACTTCAACCCTCACATTGATGATCTTAGCTGCTCTCTGGCTAAACACTTCCTCTCTGCTTGAGAGGGATTCAACATTACTTAACATGTGATAGGGCCAACTCATAAAGCCAGTCACACACTCGACCTTATATTCTCGCATTCCTTGAATATTCAGAAGGATGCAATCCTTCAATTAACATAGTCAGATCCCTTACTTGTTCCTTTTAAGATTGTCAAGATCTGCCCTTAGAAACAGCAGCTCCCTGTGCAGAAAATCTCCAGGCCTTAGAGGCAAGTCTCGGAATCATTGTTCTTGGAGGCACAACAGGCAACTCCGCTCAAACTCTCAGGGGCAGCGTGCCCTGATCTGGCCATTGTAACTGCCCTTGATCATATCGCTCCTTTAAAAGCAGTATCCCAAAGGAGATAAACTCCTTTTGCACCCTAGTTTACTACCGGATTTAAAAAAGATAGATCACATTGTAAGCTTCTTATAAGCAAGTGGAAGAAGTCGTACGACCCAGAAGCGAAAGCAACCTAAAAAAAAGTGCTAAATAATTTGCGTAGTGCAGTACGCAAGGCACGTAAAGTCTTTATTTCATATTCTATCAGCGCTGACGCCAATAAACCCCTCAAAATCTTTAAAGTGGTGAACTCTTTTCCGTCCCCTAGTATTTCACAAAACTACCTGATTCCTTCAGCCATAATGTGCGAAGGAACTTTTTCTACAACAAAATCCAAATGATCTACACCACATTTCCCCCTCAAAAGGCTCCAATCTCTTTCGCCAACATAAATACCTATCATGGACCACTGCTATCCAACTTAAATCCCCTCATGAATGAAGACTCGGCCACCCTATTGACCAGCTGCAAAACTGGGTCTCCCCGGATATCTTGAAAATGGCAACACCAATGATCAACCCCATCTTTACTAAGCTGATGAATGCTTCATTGGAGGCAGTGAAAGCGCCACTGAGCTGGAAGCAAGCTATGCTTCTACCTCTTCTGAAGAAAGCTAATGCGGACCTCAATGTGCATTGCAACTTCAGGCCTATTTCCCTGCTGCCGGCAAAATGTTGGAGAAGAGGGTCAACAGAAAACTCTCCAGTTTCTTGGAAAACAATAACCTGCTTCATGACACTCAATTGAGCTTTCATGTGGCCTACAGCACGGAATCCGCTACCCTGGAGGTCGCTGAATTCATCAAGAGTCCATCTCGACCCGGGTTAGGTAGTCATGGTTGTCCTTGACTTGTCCGCAGCCTTCCATACGGTCTCCCAGTCCATTCTCTTGGACAATTTATGGGACGTGAGTGTACAAGGTCCAGCCTGGGCCAGGCTTAAGTCCTATCTGGAGGGCCGGTCAAAAAAGGGATTTTCTCCACCACTTCATATCCACAGCCAAACCATATGATTGCAGGGTACCTCTGGGCTCCGCCCTGAGTCCAACGCTTTTTAATATCTACTAGGCCCCTTTTGGCTAAGCTAGTGAAGGCATGGGGCATAAGGGTTGTCCCTTACGCAGACAACATGAAGTTGATGCTCTCTTTCCAGGCGAAGAATGTCGGTGCATTGACTGTGTTTAAGGGATGTCTGAGGGTTGTTGACGAATGGATGAATGTAAGTTGCCTAATAATTGAACTCTGACAAAACAGAGATACTAATTTTGGCAGTGACTGACTGTCACCCAGACGCCTACAACTGGTGGCCTTCTGAACTAGGCTCCCCTCCCTACCGTGCAGCAGTGGTAAAAAATCTTGTGGTCAAATTTGACTCCAACCTATTCTTTGAACCTCACCTGTCATTAACGCTCTGCTGACTTTCAAACTAGATTACGCGAATTGGCTATAATCAAGTCTACCATTCTATGTTCTTCACCACCTGCAGATTATTCAGAATGTGGCAGCCTGGCTGATTCTGAAGATTCCAGTTCAGTTTCCTCTGTCGCAGCTCTTTTTCGCAGTCTTCATTGGCTGCACATTGTTAGCGCATTTGAAGCCCTACAATTCGCCTACAGAGCTTGGGAGCAAAAAGGGCCCTGCTATCTAAGTAAATGTTTGCTATCCTATCATAAGGAGAGAGCACTTTGTTCCAACTGACAAAACTTTCTACATGTCTCGAAAGTTAGCTAGGCAAAAAGAGGCAGTCGTTCTTTTTCCACCCTAACTGCCAACTCTGGAAATCTTTGCCTTCAACCTTCCTGTAATATGGAGTGCCCGACAGCCAAGAACTCCAAGATGACCCCCAGTCCTCGACCACCAAGTGAGGAAGTCGGCGGTCGAGAATCGCCGGAACGTCAAGCGATGACGTCACACGTGGAGACGGCAGTCCGGAATAAAAAAAGGATGTCGGCGTGGAGAATGTAAATGTAAATGTCCAGTATTTGTAGAGCGCGAACGATTACCCGAGGGTGTCACAGCGCTGGGTGCCGTCGGGAAGATTAAGCGAGCTATTGCCCAGAGTCACATGGTGCTGGGCTGATCTGCCGTCAGTGCCGGGGATCGAACCGTGAAACCCCAGGTTTTGGAGTCAGTCGCCCTGGCCGCTGCACCACACGCTGGGCAACGAAGTGGAGAACAGCAGAGACCACGATCCCGGAGGTGAAGACAGGCAAGGAGGAAGACGGACCAGTGAAGAAGAAGACCAGCGGAAAGAAGAACCGACCGAAGAGGAAACGCGAGAGAGCCAACCACATATACCGGAGGGAGGAGGAGCAACCAGAGAGATCGAGGCTTGCCCAGGACAGAACGCCTGTGTATCCGGATGTCCAGGAGGAAGCCAGGACGCTGTGGTACCCCTGGCTGCGGTCCCGAAGGACCGTGGCCCCAGGCAAGTGCCTTTTCTCCAATATTTGAAGAGACTGACAGGAAGGGGGGTGAAGGGGAACACTGCATGACTGTGGCACGGTCATAGTTTAATTCCTCACCCCTGTTTCCCTTACACACTGGTGACGGTGCAGCACAGGTGAAGGGTAGTGTACCACTGACAGGTTAAGCAGGAGACTGACTCGTTCTTTTTTTCTTGTTTCTTTTGGTTTTCCCTATTCTGGGCAACATGAGTGTCTTATGAGGACGGGCATGTCCCGAGAGGCTACCTACCCGAAGGGGACCTGATATGGAGGTTCATCCAGCAGGAGCTGGACCCCAGAGACTTTTGTGCTGCCCCTTCCCACCCAGCAGGAGCTGGGCTCCAGAGACTTTTGTGTTTTCCCTTCCCACCCAGTAGGAACTGCACCCCGGAGACTAATGTGATTTACCTTACCCTCTTGAGAGAATCGGGGACTGTTAACTACCTTAATTATAACCCGCACAATAAAACCTACTAGGCGTGACCAAGTGCCCCATCACTAGCCACGGGCTTTCTGGTGTCTTGCTTTCATAAGGCCTGTAAGTCCCTTATCACCCTTTTCCTAGGGTAGGAACTTACAACACTTCCATTTCGCACCCTTTGAATCAGTCTTCCGTAAACTTCTGAAGACCTACTTCTTTCATAATTAGGCTGCCCACATCGGATCTTCAGTCAATCCCGTAGTTACACCTTAAAGCCGCTAGCGTCAGGAAGCCTCTTCAAATGCAGCCACGTGCTTTACAAATACTATATGGTATTGTGTTTATAATGCTCACAATGTATAACTTAATTGCTTTTAGGCACCAAGGCAATGAGTAGGAATTGCGCAATCTTGAATGTTCATCTGCTGCTTCAAACTTGAGCCAGCCCTTTCTTGCGCCAGGCGTATAAGAAATGTTAATTAACTAGGCTTGCTGTCAAGAGTCATATGTTCAGAACCCGGGTCACTCATCCAAATTTCTTTACAGTGACCCTTGAGATGTGCACTGACATTCCCAAACCTAAATTCATAGATTTATTCAGCTGCAGGTTTCATGAAGGGTAACGATTTGAGTGATTTCTATCTTCTTAGACTCTGTGGAGCCACTACTTGTAGTAATTCAAGACAGTTTTCTTCTTTTGGCAGCCATTTGGTTCTGTGTATGAGGTTTAAATTCTCCACACTGTGAGACCTTTAACTGAATCCTAAGAATTAGTGTACTGCATAAGCCCAGAAGATCGCAGATCCCTTCTTCGGGTGGCACTTGTGAAGGAGTCTGTTGGCCTAATTTACAATTAAAGTCACAAATTTGCTCCAGTGTGGTATTCTGTGATTTGAGGAAATTTCAATTTTTCATGGAATCACAAATAATTCCAAAAGTAATCCAGGGAAATTTCAACTACCACAGCTTTCTAGGAGTTTTCAAATGTGTAAATACTTATACATATGGAAATGTGATTGATGTATATTTCCAAATAGTGTGTTTTTCTTTGCTGCAAGCGGAAAACAAAAAAATCCAGTCGAGAAACCCCTTTTTCACTTTTCACCCTTAGCTATTTTAGAGGTGTTCTAGCCCCTTTCCTGCCATGTACAAGTATTTACTCATGTCCTTAACATGAGTATTCTAGGTGGAAACTACTTATAAAAAGTTTGTGAATACTCACAAAATTGAACGTTTGAGAGCATTCGCCACGTCTTGCAGGTGACCACACCTTGGAATGCCCAAAAGGCAACAAAGTGTAATTGCACTCATAGTGGCTGTTATTTGCACATCTACGTCCGCCTTTGTTTATTTAGCCTTGTGTGCTTTTGAAAGTCTATGTATAGTAGCATCTGGGCATTTAATTTTCTGTTAGTTCAGCAAGCTGGAACACAACCTAGAGAGTGGATTTTTCTAGCACGGTCTTTAACCTCTCTTTGCACATTAAGGGAATACAATTCTTTTTATAGGACACAATATATATTGCAGATGTGTAACTGGTATTTGATGGTGTGTCACTAGGTCAGTAACTGATCATTATGAGCACAGGCGAACAGAAGAAATCCAAGGCTGAGACTAAACATTGTTTCCTCATTTTAGTCCACCTGAGCTTTAATAAGGTGCTGGTATTGCCCATTTTGGATGAAAGCAGGTCTGCCTGTTGCTCACAGCATTACTAACTGGAACAAACACCTACATATGTTTATTTCAAAATGGCACTGCCACCAAAGCAAAGATGCAGTGGTGACAAGTGGCACAAATGTTCATTTAGGCACAGCCAGACTCCTACGCAGGTAGTGCCATTGGCTTCGAGGTCCGGACAGGCTGGACTGGGCATTGGGCATTTCCCCGGGAGGCTAGAGGCTGGTTTAGCAATGGTGGGGGCTGGTTTTGTTACTGGGGGGCGGTTTTGCAGTAGAGCTGCAATATCGCCCCCCCTCCCCCCGAACAAAACCAGCAAGCAAGCATTTCCAGCCTCCCAGCGCCAGGCAGTGCTTCACCAGGGGCTGGTCGGAGAAAATTGCAAGGGCTAGTATGGCTTACAGTCCAGCCCTGCTGGCTTTCCTACCACAGGATGATTTCAGTCAAGGTGTGCCAGTCAGTACTTTACCTCTACAGCACATCCTGCTGAAACCTTTAGCATTGTGGGATCAGTTAGCTAGTCTGGCATTGATGTGGCCTAGTTTAAATGTAAAGCTCTATCCCAAAAAATCTTTGCACTGATGTGGTACACTGCTCGTCTGAAATAAATGGTCAAATCTAGTGTATGCACGGCATTTCTATAATGCTCCGGAAATTTACCTGATGCTCAGTGGTATGCCTTTTCAAAGCAATGTCTCTGACATAGGTTCTGTCAAAGAGAAAGGGACAGACAGAAGGACAAGGTCGACACTGACACTTGCAGTGGAAGACTCCTGAGAAAATCTTTAGGACCCTGCGCTGTAGCTTTCCTCAAGGCCCTGGGATCTGCGTGCAGTCTCATAAAGAGCCAGGCTCAAATCCGAATACACTCACTACTAATAGTACTTACTATTAGTGATGGTGTAAATGTGGACGCACTACCATTATGCTCAACCTATGACAAGGGCAACTAGAATTATGCTAGTCTGCATATATCCTATTTATGGGTTTATGCACTTGCCACATAATCCATCGTCTTCTGCATAATTTGCAGGTTTTAACAAACATATATTTTAATTCTAAATCAAAAAATCGAAAGTTACCGAAAACGCAGCCCGGCCAAGTTGCCTTGCAGTGGCAAGCGTTTTGTCATACAGAGGCAGGTCATGTTTCAGTTGCTGACAAAGTATTTGGATGTTAAATTGATATTAATGAGGCCAAATCTCGGTCCATACAGTGTTAACAGTACTTCAAAATGTTCTGCAGTAGGCCATATAATTTGCCTTTTCCTGCTGCATTATTTAGTCAGGCCTGACGCACTATTTGGTTCTCCCCGACATATAATTCCATTGGTTCAGCCTATAACTGTGAGGAGTGTGAAGGATACAACTGTTAATATTACTTAGAGGTTTACCACGAACTTTATTTATGTCACAAGCTGATAAGAATAAACATATCCTAGAGGGTAAAACTAAATTGTTTGTGTATCAGGCCAACATGTTTCATCCCCCCTGATCATGGCCAAGAGGGTCTGAGGCTTTCAGCATTATCAAAGATCTGCTGGCAAGGACTTTAGATGTTGTCCATATTGACAGCCGGTGAAAATGTGATGTGTAAGAGATACCGAGAAAATTATACAAAAACCAAAGGTCCAGTGTGATAGAATATTCTTCTGAGTTTCAGCCTTGCATGCCTACAAACACGGAAAGATGAGAGGAACAGACCCATTGACGAAGAATACCACCTTTGGGTGGTTGACAGACCAACAGTCTGCAAAAAAAGACATTTACATTGTTGTTTTTACGCTTGGCAAAGGACAACAGTAGATTCTCCACGATAAGGAGGTGGCACTTTCTGTGCCATCCCCCCCCCACCCTTGGAGTCCCTAGAGGAAAATATACACTGTAATGTTATTTCTCAGCCAGGTTAAATTCTCTCATGTTAATATGGAATGTTAATGGATTTAATTCCCTAATGAAGCAAAGATCATTCGTCTACTTGAGGAAAGGCTACCTGGCCATTGAGTGGGTTGTATGCCACCGGACACCAAAGCGGGGTGAAGGGTGATCACGGTTCTTAACAAGGCTCTCCCATTTTCTACTGGTGTAGAGAAAGCACCCATGAGACATTTTATTACAGTGAAGTAAAAGGTAACCGCTGTGGCACTCATGTTCACTTTTTACACCATGAAACAGGATGTTTGGCTGTTTTTCATTTTTTTTGCTGATTAAATCTGTGCCCTTTGAGGAAGATTGCAAACAATGTGAGAGCTTTGATTATGTGCTAGATGGAGCACTGCATAGATCCCAATGGATGCAAGATAATGACCCGTTTTTTACTGAACCTGTACCATGTTGTTGGACAGGGTGGGCCATTATATTGCAAGTTCCTCTTACTCGAGAACCCAGGCGCGTAGCTAGGGGGGGGCGGTGGGGGCGGACCGCCCCAGGCGGCACTGTTTTGCGGGCGGCAGCGGCCGCGCGGCACTGGCCCGTTGTGGCGGCCTTTATAATTTATTTGGAGACACTGACAGTCAGTGTACCCAAATAAATTATAAAGGCCGCCGCAACGGGCCTGTGCCGCGCGGCCGCCGTTTCACATACAAGCACTGCTCACGTGCTTGCAAAAAAGGAAAAGCAACAAATTGTCGCATGCAGCACACGCACCACGTTGCCAGATTAGGCTATTTGGGCGCGCGGTGAAACAAGCTCCGCCTCCAGCGCGTGCACCACGACGTCGAGCAGCCCACAACGCTGGTGCAGCCAGGAAGAGCGCGTGCAGGGGTTGGGATGGATTCCTGCACCCCACCACCATTCCCCGATGACGTGGATGAATCGGCTATGGTGCCTGACACCCCTGGATGGGACCCGTTTACCAATATGTACTTTTACTTTAAAGGTAGGAGAGCACAGTGTGCGTCTGCGTCTGGATGGGCAGTTTTTCAAACTGGAGTGTAGTGCAAGCCCGGTTCTAGGGGGTGGGCCTGGGCAATGGCAATGAATCTGCAACCGATGTACAACAATAATAAAAAAATGTTCAGATAACTGGTGATTTATGATCTTGCTAGAGAGCAATCATTTGTCTGTTAGTTTTTAAATGCAGATAAACTGTATTTTATGTGGGTAGCTCGGTGGGTTACTGCCTTTGTCACAGAGATCCTTGTGTTACTTGCCGTTCAGAAGTTACAATCCTAAAATAGGACAGTGAACTCAGAACTGTCATCAAAGAGCTGCATACAAACTTCACCTTTTTTTGTGTTGTGATATAGTTAGAACTTCTCCAGTCTTTCATTATTCTGATGTCGCTAAAAAGAGTGTGTTTGGGAAGTCATACATTTTTATCAGTAAAGCCAACCCCCAACCACTGGAGTACTCTTTAAATCCTGAGTTTGTGCTTCTCCAGACCAAAGCCTAGTAAAATATATTGCCCACCAGCATGGATGACATGTGACTCCTACACTTGTAATCCTCATTGGCCTATGTGACATTCCCCGTAGACTGATTCATTCTCTCTGTATAATGTGTGCTGTTATGTAAAGTACTGTGACACCTTACACTGATATGAGTAGCGCTATACAACAAATGGAATGCATATGAGAGAGGGGCAACAGAGATGAGGGGCACTGGTTAAGGGTGGCAGTGAGGGAATACGAGGAGCTGGTCATGGGATGTGGCAACTACCGAGAGATGAGGGGTACTAGTAGAGGGTGGCAGTGAGGGAAGCCAAGAAGGAGGTCATGGGGTGGGGGGGGGGGGAACTACAGAGAGATGAGCGGCACTAGTGTAGGGTGGCAGTGAGGTAAGCGAGGAGGAGGTCATGGGGTACGGGGGCTACGCAGCGATGAGGGGCACTGGTGGAGGGTGGCAGTGATGGAGTCTGAGGAGGAGGTCATGAGGGGGAGAGGCTGCGGAGAGATGAAGGACACTGTTGGAGGGTGGTAGTAAAGGTATCCACGGAGAAAGAGGTCATTGTTAGGGCCCCAAAAAAGACTTTTGCACCAGCACTAAATCCAACCCTGTCATGGCCTTTCTGTTTTCGTATATTTAATTAACAGTCGGGTGATTAGGAAAACTGTAAAGTGCATGCTAATTACATTTACTGCTATATTCAATGCTTCAAGTTTGAAGGTGATTTTACTAATGTTTTTTTACCAGGAATAATGAAAATGCAACTGGATGGTGGCTCATATGGGGCTGGGGCCCAAGGTCAGCTGTGAGATAAGATGCACTGAAGAGGGGTGGTAGAAAAGTGGATAAGCAAGCCTGTAAGGGAGCACGCTGCAGAGTCTGGGGTCAGGTGGAGGTAGTAATGAAGAGGGATTCTTCCTGAAGGTCACACGGAGGGAGCCTGAGTAGTGTCACTTGCCTGATACTCCCACCTTAGAAATCTCCTCTTCCCATCAAAGGGACATATCATGGAGAAAAAAAACACTTTTTGAGAGTAATAACATTTATAAAGAGATTTGGAAAAGAGTGTGTTTTACTGGGCCTTGGTAGACTAAGAAGAGCTAAAGGAGGGTTGGAAGCAGGCCTGGCTAGACATATAAGCGACAAATCGGGCCTGTAGTGGCCCACCCGAATGCACCCTTGGCCCACCCAAATAAAAGTTCCTGGAGCCGGGCCTGGTGTAGTGTGTGAGTTTTGGTGATATAATGTGAGGGTAGAAGGAGTAATTTAAAGGTTGGATAGTTTAAATATAGGATGGGTTAATAAAAGGCAGAGGTAGTAGGAGTATGGAGTAGTTTGGGTGTTGAAGGGGTCATTATGTTTGTGTGCATTTACTGATCTAGCACGTTCTAAATTCAGTACACTTGTGAGCAGATTTACCAAGATTCACACTATGCAACTATGTGCAATAGTCTCTCTTGCACAACCAAAATTAGCATTGCATTGTATTTACTGCGCATTGTGCCACAATGATGGCATCAGCCACACACATGCAAATAACTCTGTTATTTGTGACAAATATGATTTTTAATTTATGCAAAGGCAGAGAAACAATACTTTGTATGAGTTTTGTGTTTTGAGTAAACCCTCGAATGTAATTCTTTTGTGCAGACAGACTCCTAAGGGTAAATTAGGCACTGTGTGTAATTTTAGCAAATATCACACCTAATATGCTTTGAAATATTTTGGCATTTCCCATTGTCTGTTGTTTGTACTGGGCTACGCTAGTTTTTATGGCTTTAGTTAGGTTGATATGGCTTTGTTTGGAGTTCTAGGCCTGTTGGTGTGGTTCCTACCCCATTACACCCACTTTACAAGAATTCTAAGGGGTTTTGTGCTACGCGACTAGAATTAGATTACTCAACATTATGTTGTTACATATATATTATAATTTATGGAATAATAAAATGTAAGAGGAGAGAGGGAGAATTTCAATATCAGTAAATAAGCCCAGTTCTAGAAATCCTTGGTATAGTGAAAGGGAAGGGGCATGGGGTATTGAGGCTGACTTTGTGACATCGAAGATTTGCTCAGGTAAAATGGGTCATGCTGAGTGCGCAGGGTAAGTTGATACTGGGAGACTGAGTATAGGAGTAGTAGGAAGTGGGGACAGTTTGAAAGTTGGAAGTATTTAGAGGTCAGGAGGGATGTGACAAAATATAGGGTAGCTTCGGTGCTGGGGAGGAAGTTGGAAGGGAATACTTTACAACTGGAGGTAGTTTCAGCATTGGAGGGGTAGTTTGAAGGTGGAGTTCGCATGAAGGTAGGTGTAGTTTGTTTGAAGGGGTGACATTGTTCTAGAAGGTAGTAAGTGGAGATACTCTGACTGTAGGCAGAGTTCTTTGACAATAGAAAGTAGTTTGAGTGGAGAGGTAGTCTAAAAGTATGGGGTAGCGAGAAGATGGGGTAGTTTTGTTTTTGGAGAGGTTGTTTTGGTGCAGTTTGGGTGAAGGAGGTTAGGTTGAAAGGGAGGGATCATTTGAGTATAGAAGTGCTAGATTGAAGGTAGAAGGGGACAGTGTGAGGGAAGATTGGGATATCTGATGGTTGGGATAGTTTAAGGGGCAGTATTGGGTAAAAGTGCATTAGCCCTGGCTGTGTATTAGTGCCATTTAAAATTAGTTTTAGCCACACTGCAAAGCATCTGCAATGCTGTACAGCATGGCTACAAAGCATTGCCAAATCAATAGCTCTCAGAAGCAAGACCTTTTGGCTTTGCCAGTGCTTGTTTTTGATTACAGCGTCAGCTCAGCAAAGTAAGTCTGTGCTGAAGTGGACATTTACAGCTGAAGAGTGAATGTGGCAAGCAACACCTGCGTGTTCTTAGTAACACACACAAAAAGAGCGCGGGCGATATGAAAGTGCAGAGACCTTGGCATTACTCATGTGCTAACAAGAGATGTTTGTGAGGACTGGCACATATCATGATATCAGGACTCACATTCAATTACTTTCCTTTCTAAACTTTCAGGAATATTGAAACGAGGCACCTTGGGTGCAATTCATTTTAATATTACATTGGGAAACTAAACTGTTATTAGTATACATTGCCACGGTTCCTTCTGCAGATTCCGTGGGTTGTCTCCTCCTAGTATACCCTTTTCCCCCCACAAAAATAGGAAAATATTTCTATAGATTTTTACATCTTTTTTGCGGGCATGGGGCTGTCTGTAGTGACAGGTGCAGGGTCAAGGCTGTCTCTACGCTGGGCCACGGGTCAGATCCCCCTTCTGGCCTGGTAAAAACGGAATTTTACACATTCTACTGCATTCCCTGGCCTGACACTCCAGCTTATTGAAATTCTTTCGGAGCACTGACAGTCTTTAAAAACTCACATTACTATACTGTAGTGACCGTAGGCGACCCTGAGTTGGTGTTGAATGCTCTCTGTTTGGCGGGAGGGATTAGTAGAATGGTTACACTGCTCTCTCCTGGGATGGGTGGGGTCAGGGTATGTAGTTCTTCTGCGGCTGGGGCAGTGGATGGCTCCACTGCTCTCTCCTGGGAGGGGCATGTGGGATGGCGTCTACTGAGCTCTCATGGGGGGCTTGGGTGGAGTGAGAAGGCTTTCACTGCAGGGCTGGTACTGCCCCAACTACAGAACTCAAGTTAGTCTAGTGATCAGGTGCATTGGACTCACCTGTAGTATCCTGAAGGTCCTGCCAGGGGAATCGTGGTCAAACCCAGTTTGGTGGACCGGTCTGCAGACATTGCTGAGGTCACGGACGGGGTAGATAGGGGACAGGGGGACAGGGGACAAGGGTCCTGCACAAGCTGTGATTTTATGAGTGAGATGTCACAAGCAGAGTAGGTAGAACTGATGTAAGTTTTGGGTTTCCTTCTGCTTTTCCTTCAGCGCGTAGCTAGGTGGGGGCCGTCCGCCCCAGGCGGCAATAATTTGGGGACAGGGGCTGTCTAGCCCTGGACCGTGTCATGTATGTGCATGTAACTTGCATGATCGAGGTAACTATTAGCGGCGATACTACGTGTGTCTCTGACCTCTTTCAGGTGCTCGCCATCCTTTTTCTCCAGCACCCCCCCAGGGGGGCGGCAATCTGAAGGATAGCCCCGGGCGCCACAAGCTCTAGCTACGCCACTGCGAGAACCTCAATTCGGCAAGATAACTTTTTTCTTTTTTATTCTAATTTCAAGTCATGGACAAATATTCTTACCTGTTGTTTGGACACCTTTCTCTCCCACAATGGATCTGGCAGTTGTGCAAAGAGGCAGTAAGAACTATCTGCCATTAAAATTGGGTTTCTATTCACCTTTGTGCTTAGCCTGGGACCCCTTTAAGAAACGTTTTTCACATTGGGTGGAATTTAAGCCTAGGAAAGTCAATCAGATTCCTTTGGTGCAGCAGCCACTGGTAGAGACCCTCAGCTACAGCTCTAACAACTGACCGTTAGGAGAGTCAGGAAAAGAGAAGAGCTCAAGAGCTCTAGCATATTTGCTAATAGCATTACTGACCTTCGAGCTATTCAAAAACGCTAGTGGAATGCAAGAAGCGTCACGTCTGGGGAAAGACAATAACTAACATTACTGACTGTTTCTGTGGTCATTAACTGAAATGAAAAAAAGTGTGGCCAGGTTGATGAGAGGCATTACATGACTTCACTGAGCTTAAACAGTAAACCACTTCATCACAAAACATATGTCTCAATTCCCAAAGCTCAAAATCATGTTCTACTTTTTCCACTCTATAAAAAATGTTGGCTGAAATTCTTGTCTATTGAAAGTAGAACTGGTGTTTTCTGACAAGAGTACATGGGTGTAAAGCTTTGGTAATATGAATACAAAAAAGTCCACAGCTTTCACCCTTTGCTTTACTTGCAATAAATCAGTCTGAGATCCTGGATTTTCCTGATGGGACTCTATTAAAGATACTGAGTTAAACAAGTTTCATACAATTGCCATCCTGAAACGAAAAGTTGCCATTCTAATATTCCAAAATAATATTCTATATTGCTATTGATTTCTCTATGTTGGGCAAATTTAACTCCATCAAATGATCACAAGCTGGACAGACTTGCAACAAAAAAAGAAAATGCTAGGTTAACCTTCAATTAAAAAAAAGTGTGCCCACCCAGCAACGGATTTTAAAGTTTCTCAACTGCCAGGAATACCAGATTAAGCACAGCCTTGTTTTTCGTCTGAACAGAGACGTGTGAATATTCTGATCTTTGGGGCTTGACTTAAAAGAGGAGACAATAAAAGACCACCATTGAGGCTTAGTATGTAGCATAAACTTTGGATCAATTTAGGATCATCTAGTTCTGAAAAACAGGCCTACAATTGGGAAAGGATACAGGAATAAGACCTCCACCCCTCGGTCTAGGTCCGCTCTCTCCCCGCAGCTCTGTCGTACCGTCTCTTGCCTCCAGACCCCGACCTACTCCTTGGGAGGTTCAAGGCTGCTGCCCGCTTCTGCGCCTGCTGCCCGCTCCACTGGGACCAGACTGCCTGCAACCACTGTAATCTTTCTCAGCCTTTTTTCTTCATTTTTTCCCTGTTGTGCCACTGTTATTGTGCCCATCTCTGTCTTGCTCTAATTCCATCACTGTTTAGATCTCGCCTAGCGTTGCAGCGCAAATGCGCTGCCATCGCTTTGCGAGGCATGCACTATATACTGTAGTGTGGAAGCTTTGTGGAAGCTCCGCCGACTCTCTGCCCATTGGCTTTTGTCTTAAATGCTGCCTTCTAGTTGGTTTGAGGCTTGATAGTCGCTGCTCATTCATCATTTGTATCCTTACACAGCTGTTGTCCCCTTTTCTCCTAACACTATTTTCTTCCATGTCTCCCCACCCCACCGCCCCCTCCCTCAGTCTGTGACTTCTCACCCTCCCCCGCCCCCCCCCTCCCACCCCTGTTCATGTTTTCTTGCCTGCCGGCACTTCTGTTTTCATCTTTATTATTGCCACCTTGAAATATGCGAGTTCAAGATGCGTGCTGTACAAAAACATCTTGTGTTTAATGAACTAGATTTTAATGTTACTCTAAATATAATAAGACTCTAGGCAACATTCGGATATGCATGGCAACTGACACCTCTTAGTTCACAAATGACATTGTTGTCGGGCGGGAGGAGAGGCAGTGTTTTAACTTGTGCTTAAAACGAGCACTTTTAGTAACTTCCTCTCAATTCAGTGCTATAATCTTGTGTACTGAGGTGACATGCTAAAGAAATGCACTTTTTTGAACTCTGAAGAGACATTATCGCACATTTACATCATGTTAACTGTATGATTAACATGCCTATCATTTTCACGGCTCGCCCACTGGCTCGTATACGCTTGGCTCGTCTCCGCCTGACTCTACCTGTTAATTAATATATTGGCTCGTGCACATCTAACAAAGAGAGATGAATGGATACATGACAGTGAGCCCGGTAGATGGTAGAGAAATAGAATGGTGCAGACCCCTGCTCAAGAAGCTCACAGCTGACCCCACCGACCTCAAGAACTATTGGCCCATCACGCTCCTCCACTTCGCAGCCAAAGTTGTAGAGAAAACAGTCAACAGGAAACTGACACGATTCATTGAAGAGATCACTGTCCTCGACCCGACTCAATCCGGATTCCGAAGCAACCACAGCACAGAGACCACCCTACTCGCCGCCACAGACGACATCCGCACCCTCCTGGACCAAGGTCACTCCGCAGCCCTCATCCTACTCAACCTATCAGCGGCCTTCGACCGCACACTAGCCGCCAGACTACACGACGCAGGCATACAAGGAACAGCCCTGGACTGGTTCTGATCATTCCTCACCGGAAGAAGCCAAAGGATCAGACTCCCACCCTTCCTCTCCGAACCCACGAAAATCACCTGCGCAGTCCCACAGGGTTCATCACTGAGCCGCACCCTCTTCAACATCTACATGGCTCCCCTTGCAGCTATCGTCCAACAAAACAGCGTCAACATCATATCCTACGCCGACGACACCCAGCTCATCCTCTCCCTCACCAAAGACCCCACCACTGCCAAACTCAAATTCCAGAAAGGAATGCAAGACGTCGCAGTCTGGATGACCAACATCTGCCTGAAGCTCAGCGCCGAGAAGACAGAAGTCCTCGTCCTCAGTACCACCCCTTCTGCATGGGACAGCACCTGGTGGCGGACTGCCCTCGGAAGCCCACCTACACCCTCAGACCATGCCAAGAACCTCGGCATCGTACTCGACTCATCACTCACCATGAACCGACAGGTCAACGCCGTCCCCTCCAGCTGCTTCAACACCCTCCGCATCCCCCGCAAGACCTTCAAGTGGATCCCTCCCGAGTCAAGGAAGACAGTCACCCACGCACTTAACACCAGCAGACTGGAGTATACACAGACAATACAGAACACCGCCCCCAGACTCGGCCTTTGGCATCCACCCGGCACGAACACATCAGCCAACACCTATGAAGTCTCCACTGGCTCCCCATGGAGAAAAGAGTCACTTTCAAAATCCTCACTCACGCCTACAAATGCCTACACAACAACGGACCCAAATACCTCAACGACAGAATAAACTTCCACGCACCCAAAAGAAACCTCCAATCTTTCAACCTCGCACTGGCCGAAACCCTGCGCATCCACAGAGCCAGAGCAGGCGGAAGATCCTTCTCTCACATTGCAGCCAAGACCTGGAACGAGCTACCGGCAGCGATCAGACGCGCCCCCTCCCTGAAAACCTTCAGGAAGACCCTCAAGTCCTGGCTCTTCGGCTAAACAGCTCTGCGGACCCCCCCTCAGCACCTTGGGAACCTCACGGGTGAGTAGCACGCTTACTATTCCCTGATTGTTTGATTGACACTTTAAAAGTGATAAATAACTACTTCCCTCTTCACTAACTCATTTGAAGGATTTCCGCTAATGAATGACTCATCTTTCTTATATCACACAATGACAATTCACAAAAAAGGCAGCAAGAAAAATCAAAGATGGAACACCTACTTTTTGAGCGGAGTTGCTGAGCTGCGGATGGAAATCCTCGTCTTCTATATACTTCCTTTTAAAGTATACAATCTTGGATGTTGTTATTGGGTTTGAAACTCCCCTGTAATGCGGTTCTGTGGAAATAAATTAGATCAGCTGAGGCAAAAGTGACATTCAACATATATGGTCTTCGTGACGCACTCCTGGTTTAGTAGCTTAAGATTTGGGGTGGCTGTGTTATTTCTGAAATGTAAGGAAGATTCGAACCATAGGCTGAGAAAGTGTTTTGATCTTCAATGTGTCATTTGAGTGGGTTGCTACGCTGCCTCTGATTCTGTTTGAGCTGTCCTTTCTAAGGCTTTTAAAATTAGGATGATCTGCCGTATTCAAGAAAGGAGCACTATTCTCAGTGAATTGAGTTTATATTATAAACAGCAGGTCAAGTTGATGAAGGTCAATACGGTCAGCAATTTTGTGTCTGTGTTTAATTGCTGAACATTCATTACATAAAATGGCATTGATGTTAGGGTTTGAAAGATGTTTTATCAGAGGCACGCTTTGCAGTGTCATTGAGTGGTTAAGGGCACTGACTCTTTATGGGTTTCAATGGTGGCTGGAGCCTGTATTACTGAGGTGGTTAAACAAAGACAGTAAGAACTCTGGGGAGTACGTTCTATGCTTGATCTCATATTCTTGGCATGTTTGAGCAGCCTGGTCAGCAGCTGGTGGTACCTAAGCATGGACTGGTGGAGATGGGCTTGCCATTGGCATGCCTATGGCTTATCAGAGGCACGCCTGCAATGGAAGAGTGATTAAATAGTTGACCACATGCCTATAAATTGTGAATTGTGGACAACTAGACCTAAGGTGGAAGTCAATAATGGCACATCCGGACACTCCAAAAATGGCTTCAATGAAACACAGTACAACTTTAAACTGGGAAACACAATTTGAAGCAGATTTCTAAAGTAACACAAATAATTGTGTGTGGTTCGACAAATTGAAAGCATTCTTACCATCACCTTTTGTGTGTTTGATGTACCACCCTAACTGGCAAGGGTATTCCCAGACATGTGTCCTGTGCTTGCTGTACCATTGAAACCAAGCTACATCTGATTGACGAGCCCCAATAAGGGCTCGTGTTCTGGTTCAAGAAGGACTTGGACTGGCAGTTCGGGCAGGACTATTCCTCTTGGAGCAGGGTGGAGACTGATGTGCATGTGGCTGGGACCAAACTGAGGTGGCACGTGGGCAAACTAATGATGGGTTGGAATGCTACTCAGACTATTTACCAGTAGTTAGACTAATTGCAAGCATTCTTCCCATCACCTTTTGTGTCTTTAAAGTGATCCCTAATCAGGAGATAAAGACTTGGGCGGCACCGTTTAAGAAAAAACTATGGGCCATCACACTAGAAATAGAGTGCAAAATATCTATTTACTAGACTGAACATATGCAGGGAAATGCAAGAAAATCAATTAACAAGCAAAAATCACTACCCCTATGACTTTAAACTGATAAAAACACAGGGTTTTCTGAAAATTCAGGTGCATGGCTGCAATGGAAGAGCACTTAAGTAACCAATAGCCAGCTTCAATTGCAAATTGTGGACAACTAAACCACTGACTGACACAAGACGGCAGCCTATATTGGCACATTAGGGTGGTCATGCAACTACTTCAGTGAAAAGCACAATGCAACTTTAAATTGGGACACAATACAAAGCAGCTGTCAAAAGTAACGGATAACCAAAAACATAGACTAGCTGGCAGCACTTCTTATCAAACATATGGGGTGTCACACTAGGCGGAATGCAAACATCTTGTTTGACAGATCGTACAAATGTATGATAATGTAAGGAAATCAATGATCAAACAAAGGTCACTAACCCATTAATGTTTAATTGATTAAAACACAAGCTGATCTACAATTAAGATGCACAGATGGAAGACAGCTCAAACAGCCGGCAGCAGGCATACACATCGAGAAATGAGGAGAACTAGACTGCTGATTAACCCAAAATGACAGTCAGTAATGGTACATTAGGACACTCACAAAATGGCTCCTGTTAAAAACACAATGCAACTTCAAGTTGGAACACAATATGAAGCAGATGCTCAAAGTAACCAAAGGAGAAAGGGTACACAGCCTAGTGGGTGACACCTTTTACCAAATATCTACAGGCCATCACACTAGAGACTGTGCAGAAATCATAAGCCATTGCCTGTAAATAGCAAAATATAAATCCATTACATTCTTTTCCACTCCAGGCATTTAGTACAGCTATAAGTGTGATCACTTTTTTATAATGCCTGTTTAGTAAGAATAATATAGGTCTTTAGCTTGTCAACATATAAAACCGTAATAATAAATATACTAAAATATGTACTAATTATAGCGAGGTTTGTATATTGTTTGTCAATGACTTTCAGGTTTTATACTTTACCAGGGCGACATTTTGCAAATGTGTCATTCTAATGTACTTTTTTAAAATCGTCTTGCAAGTCCTCGGAAATGTCAGCTTGTCTTTTTACTAATTGTTTCTTATCTAACACACAACATTTAAACGCCTTGTAAATGAACAGTACAAATATTTCAAAATATATCAGGAATCACGAAATAACTTTTTTTTGTAATTCAGATGTGTGATACAAACAAAGATTTAAATAGGAGCAAAACAAATCAGAACACTGTACTTGGTGATGTGCAAATAAAGATTTGCAGAAACTCAATTTCCCAACACTATACACAATGTAGTTTTATCCGTAAATCCATGTCAGTGGCAAATGTTGTGGCCACTTCAATGGAAAATCTGCTGATTGCAAAAAAGTGTGCTACCTTCAGGTATACATTTATTAACTGTGATAGTTTTTAAACATTCTTGCTCCCATCCTGATGACAATGTGGTTAATGAACTAAGGCAAGTCAGCGGTCATGTGTATCCTATCCTATATGTGGCTAGATTTGTATTATATATGGAGCCTGCAGGTCTAGTACAACATTTTTATATGATTTTTCAAGGCCTGCTATGGTATGAAGTGCTTTGTACGTGTGGGTGAGAAGTGTGCGTGCTTGTGTATCGGGAGACAGTGGAGTTCCCTTAAGTGAGGTGTGATGTGGTCCTGCTGTGGGAGATTGAGAACTAGTCTGGTTGCTGCATTCTGACTGGTCTGGAGTCTTTTTTGAGTTGGTTGTTTATTCTTGAGTATAGGGTGTTCCTGTAGTCCAATCTACTAGTAATGAAAGCTTGGGTGACCGTTCTCCCGGTACTGTTCGGTAGCCACTTGAAGATCTTCTTGAGCATCTTCAGGGTGGAAAAATATGATGATGCAACTGCGTTAACTTGAACAGGCGTACCCAGTTTGTTATTTATAATGATTCAGAAGTTTCTAGCTTGCGTGCTGGGCATGGGAGCAGGTCCGAGATCTGTCCGACACAAGTGAAATCCCACGGCAATATGATCTTCCCGAAAATTACCACTACAGTCTTGTCAATTGGGCAGTTGGACTTCTTCTAGGTGGCTACTTCTGCCATGCACGCAGTGAACTTTCTTCTAGTGCAGGGTGTTTTATCCAAGAGGGATAGTATCAGTTAAATGTAGCCTGCGTAGGTAAGGATATTGATGTTCTGAGCCCAGATGGGGTTTGCTCACGGGGTCCTGAATATGTTGAAGAGGGTCAGACTGAGAGAGGATACCTGCAGGACTATACAAATGAGTTCCTGTGCTTCTGGGGAGTATGGTGGCATGCTGACAGTTTGGTAATTCCAGTGGGAAACGTGGAGATCCACTGGACAGCACGGCCTTGAATGCCCATGTCGTGGAGTTATCTGACCAGAATAGGATGGGAGATGGTGCTGAACACTGCAGAGTGGTCTAGAAGGTTGAGTGCTGCAGTTTCTCCTCTGTCAAGGAGCTTCTGTATGTTATCTGTTGCTGCAATGAGGGTGGTCTCAGTGCTGTGGTTAGGTCTGAAGCCTGATTGTGTGGTGCCAAGAAGCTGGTTGTTGGTGAACTGGTCAGAGAGGCGTCTGTTAATGGCTTTCTCCGGGACATTGGGGGCAAGAGTCTGGTGATGCCTCGGAGTATATGTCCATCATGCTTTCTGTGATTTCCTCTGCACTGATAGTGTCCCATGAGGTTATTTTGTTTGTCCAGCACCAGGTTTCTGGCAAGGTTCAAGGGGCCTAGTTGTGGGGCAAAGTTGGTGTATGCGGTTATGATCTTGCTGCAGAAGATTTCCAAGAGGTCATCACACTGTGGTTGAGTTGAGTTGATGTTGCTAGCGACTACTATGGGTGTGGTGAAATCCATGGCTTTAGCAAACATTTCTTAGATGCTGTTGGAGCTGGTGTTGATGTGTTTGGCTACAACCTTCCTCCCGGTTTCTCAGATTTACCGGCTCAGGTACCGGCTAAGGGCAGATTTGAATGCATCTTTTTCCATCTTCCCCAGGCTTGTTCTCCACCTCTGTTCTAGTTGTTTGCAGTGTGTTTTGCCCATTCTGAGACCCACTGTGTGCCAGCTGGCCTGGGTTCTTGTTTTTGCTATATGGCTGTGTTTGCGAGTGGCAAGGGTGTTGGCACAGGCTGTGATGATCCATTTGTTGAGGTTGTCCATGTTGAATGCTAGGTGGCCGTGTGCTCCGGTTGGGTCTTGTGCAGGTTGGGAGTCCAATTCACCTCGGCTAATTTACTCCCGTGTCGGCATGCTAGACTCATCATGGAGGTTCTTCTAAGGTGTTGGATGCTGATTGTGAAACTGACATTGATGTGTCCAGGTGCGGGGTGTGGGTGTTTCAACCGTGATGTTGTTGAAGGATGTGAAGACGGAGTCCAGGATGTGTCCCGCAGAGTTGGTGGGATCTTAGATGCATGCGTTAGTCTGAGGTTTTCAATGCTGTCTAGGAGTGCGGCTGAGTTGGGGTCGCTCTGGTCTTCTAAATGGAAATTGAGAATGACATTTGGTTGTTGATGTTAAGGTCATCCATGTTTCAGTGAGGAACAGGATATCTAAGGCAGTGCCATCCAGCAGGCCCTAGCTCTCTGTGGCATGTTTGCTGAGCCGGCGGGTGTTAAGGAACATTCATAATACTGCTGTGTGGGATGCATGTGTTTGTTAGAGGGTGGTCGAGAGGGTGAGGCTTTGGGTGTTGCTGGTGTTCTAAGTAGGTATTGGACAGTGGGTACAGTGGTACAGGACAAGCGGCAGGAGGTGCAGATAAATGCTTCCTCTGTGTTGTGCGGTGCATCACAGCAGCAGAGTGAGGAGCGGCGGCCCTGGTTGAGGGCATGTAGGAGTGTAGCGTGGTAGTGGTGGATTAGAGGAGGCCCAGGTTTTCTGACAATAGCGCGGGAAATGTGTTGATGCGGTGGTGTAATACAGGTCCCAGCTGCCCCTGTAGTGCAGGGGGGGCCCAAGCTCCAGGGGACCCCCTCAGCACAGTACTCTGGCCGGTGAGTTCCCGATTGAGTCCAGAGAGGGCCCTTCCAAGCACCTTGCAGGGGGCCCCCTCAAGTTTCATTACGCCAGTGTGTGGATGGGTGCAGATGGGCTTGCCTTCAGGGCGCCTTTGGCATGCCAGCGGCGTGTGCGTGCTGCTGCTGCCATTGAGTAGGCCCTAGGAGGAGGAAGAACAGTGGACAGAGCCGAGAAAGAATGCGACAGGCAGGGGAGCAGGAACGGAAGAACGTGACAGGACAAAAACAGCGGTACAGGGGGCAAAAGCAGACAAAACAAATGCACATGAACGGGCAAAAGCAGACAAAACCGGCAAAATACTAAAAAAAACAGTCAAAAGCAGACAAAATAGAGGCACAAAAGTGAACGAAAAATAAGCAGACAAAACAGGCACAAGAGTGAATAAAAATGTGCAAAAGCAGAAAAAAACAGAAGCAGAAGAACGGGTTGAAGTAGACAAAACACAGGCACCAAAACGGACAGAAGAAGACAAAACAGAGTCACAAAAAGCGAATGAAAACCAGGCAAAAAAAGCAGACAGCACAGAGGCACAACGCGTGTGAAGAATGACCAAAAGCAGACAAGGCAGGGTGAATGAGAGGAGTAGAACAGAGGTGAAAGATGAAGGCAAAAGGGTAAGGGGGAAAGAAGCGCTGGAGCCGGGTCCCCAAGGGCCTTGACCGCAGGTAAATCAGGGGGTGGGGGGATCGCTGGCCCTGTGCATAGGCTTAATCCGACTGATTTGTAACTACTTCCATAATCATTCTTTACGCATACTGATTGGTCCAGACTATTTTTACAGTAAAGAAATTCATTGCATGTATACTCACCTTGGACTATAGGAAACAAATGGAGCCATCAGCTCCTGAAAGCCTGCCCCTGTTTATCTCGGCATGTGGCGGTTGTAAGCGTGCTTTCGCCCCTGTGGAGCGCAGCCAATACTTCCTGCTCACCTATTATGGCAGCACAATGCCTCGCTAAAGCAGGGCCTGGCTTTGGCGCGGAGTCTGTGGTAGCTTAAAAGCTTCCTCTCGGTTGTAACTGTGCAGAATAACAATCCATTCCGGAGTACAGAGCAGGAGCGCAGCCCTTCCGCGCGGAGGTGGCACCGTGCCGCTCTTTTGTCATGTTAATGGCTCAATCCGTGTGTGCGCAGAATGGCAGCTGCTTACGCGAAGCGTGCTGTGAGATGGACTCCAGATATGTTCTTTCAGAGGCTTAATTCTCGCCCAGCCTGCTAGCACAACAACGTTTCACTCACTTTCCACGAAATCAATACCCTTGCAATTCATTGCATTAGCTACAGTCAGCGACGGCGGTTTGCGCTTGACGCACAGGCACGTAGGTGCCGTCCGAGGGGGGCGCGCGGAGGGCACGTACCTGCGAAAGGGTGGCATGTTCTGCTGTCCGGGTGCTGCGCGTGCAGCGCGTCGGAGGCGCTGGCTCTTCCGTAACACTCGGACTCCCACAGGCTCCGGTACTCGGGGACGTCAGCGGATCCTTCAGAGGCAATGGGGTCACAGAACCTATTCATGGACAGAACCAGAGTCATGTCTTACAGCCTCGAACCTGCGAAACAAGGGGAAAAAGGTGGGGTCAGCGGTCTCTTAGGAAAGACTGCACATATGACTTGCAACGCTGTTTTCAATTCAGGCCAAAAATACATTAACCGTACAAATAAATGCTGGGACTCGCTGTTTACACGTATTGTCAAACTCCGCTGAGGGTGGTGCAATCGGGTTTACTTCATTTACATTTTGAGCTCATTCTTGCACAAGAGCAAGGGACACACTGGCACGCACACAAATACCCGCTGCCAAGTAGAGAGAAATCTATTTTCAGAAAAACCAGAGGCTCGCCTAAGAGACAGTTTTGAGGTAAACGGACCGCCATACCCAAAAGCTCGCATTTACAGCTGTCCTGCTTTCCATTCCGTCACATCTCCTCATCGACGGAACAACCACCTCGGCGAAGGGCTCCTCCGCGAGTCTGAGGCGGCGGGAAAGCTGTGTGAGTTGTTTCCACTGGCCACAAGTCGGACTAAAATGGATCTGCCTCCAGTCAAAACATTGTGAGATCAAGACAGAAAATTGGCTCCAGTTTCGAGCTGTGAGTTCCAGTCCCGCAGGAGCCAAGCACAACACGGAGAGCAAGCAGAATATTAAACAGGAGCTGTGGCTTCAGGGGCATTCACGTGTCTAGCTTTCCCTCACGCTCTTCCTGCCCCCTGTATCCTTCCGGCCCTCTCACTCCTTCAGTGAAGTCTGCTCTCTCTCTGCCGCACTCATCCTCTGTTTCTCTTCTTCCCTCCGCTCTCTTCATTTCGAATGCCTTTCCTGCCTCACAAGCTGCACATGTCCTCCAGGATTTAGTCTCTGACCATCTCCAAGACATCAGTTTCTCCCTCCCCCTTCCTCTCTCTCCTGCTCTAACGTTGCTTGAAATTCTGTCACGAAGGAATGAAGCCAGTTCAAGTGTTCAAAAAACGTGCTCAGCACATTAACTTTCAGATTTAAACTGGCAAAGGCAGGCACACTGAAAGGGCATCTAAGGGGTGAGCATATGTCCAAGAAGTTCACTTTGCTTCCAGAAGACAATCATTACACATTATGGCCAGGTGCATTTCACGAGCCCTAGCTTCACAAACTTTGTGCATTGTTGAACATATAAGATACTTTATAAAGTGTATAATGTCACAGTAATTTGAATTTTTAAAACTCAATATTGCTTGGTGTCTATGTACCCAAAAATGTATAAGCACTGCTTCCTCATAAAATGGCTGGCCGCTTACATACAGCACTATCGATATTTACATAGGCAGCAAAGTATTAGAAAAGTCACAGAAGACACCTTCTAGAGACTCAGCGGACTCCACATTTGTAAATACCCAAAGATCTTCTGAAAGGGGAAAAGCCTTCCGCTCTAGTCTCTATGTAGCCTGCCGCTTTCTGTGCAGGCCTGCAAATTGCAAGGACCTGCATCAATATCAGACCAGCAAGTCCAACAATCCACCCTCAGATCAGTCATCACTAGGGTTTCCATGAATATTTAGCTGTATAAGGCTTGCTAATGTATATTGCCATATGGTTGCTTGTCAGTGTGTTGTGTAATCTGCATGCTGGTATTTATGAGTTTTTTATTTGTTTAGGTTTACTGTTCTGTACAATTGTGTATAAATACAAGTTCAGGTACATGTCTTTTACAGTGGTATTGTATTGTTTATTGTTTTGCAGTGAAGTTTGCCTATACGCAGTCAAGTGCACGGACCAACAAAAACACATAGAAGAGCTATGGAAATGGCTTTCACAAGGGGGCCTGGAGACGAAAAAGCGTGTGAGTACAAGTGAGACAATTCAGTGTAGCAAATGGCGTGCCCACCATAAGTTGAACACCTCAGTTTGATTTAGTTAGCAAGTGTGTGTACTGAAGGACTGAAGATTTCTGGTTGAGGCATAAGCGCTTATATTTTTTTCCAGGTATATCCAGGGCAAGGGTCATAGATCCATCTGGGGATACATGTCGACACCGTGGATTGGTGCCTAAAGAAACCAAGACAGCAGTGATGCCAACATAGGGGGCACAGCAGTTGTCAACTCTGAATCCAATTCCATCTACACTTTTCACTGTGTGAAACGCAAGGAGTACAAGTAACTCTAAAGGCAGAACAGTTTCAGGTAGGACTTCATGCACCATTAACAATGGGGTTACCATGAGACTCTAGTGATAGACAACTATTGAAAAGACAGATATATATTTTAAACTCATTCCTATTTTTGTGGCACTTTAAATACAGGGACTTTGAATCGAACAGTTAAAACATTCTACATCTTTTTTATGGCACTGGGACTCAATATGACTACTAGGCATGATGTTATATCTACTCAAAGTAGCAGAAACGAGCTCTAATACTCTGTAGTGAGCTAAATACAAGTTGATGTCAACTTATCAGGAAGAAGGGCTACATAACTGTAACTACAGAAGTGCAGAACTGATGATCCTGGCGGGCACAAGTCTCCAGTTTACCAAGGCTAGATTTAGGATCTGAGCAATGCAGAAAAAAATCCCAACAGCTTGAGTAATATTAGACGGTTAATAGCAAATGGACATTCCCAAAAATGTCTGTCTCTTCCTGGTGTGTCTTCTGAATTATTGGCACCTCGTTGAAATTAACGGTATAATTTTATTTTCAACTTTCTTATACATTTCTTATGTCTGTGTTTTTGATAAAACCATGACATGAAAAGTTTTATTTCTGATTGGATCCAATTGTTTTATTAAGATGGATGAAAAATTACATTTTATGTTATGATTTTCTGTCAAGAAATACTCCTCCAAAATAATTTCTCACACACACACATACTCTCCAGGATATAGAGAAGTATACAAAATAAGTGATGGATGGAAAGCTTAAATTAATCTCAGCCACTGATAATTACTTGGCGCCATACCACAATCCTTTTTATTTTGCACACCATGCCATTTCAGTTTGGACCCAGCTATATGCAAATCAGTCTTGACCCTGCTCCAGTGGGAACAGTCCTGCCCGAACTGACATCCCAGGTCTTCCCTGAACCGGAACACAAGCAACCCTAGACCAGTTTTTCCCTAGTTAAGGGCTCATCAGCCAGGTACAGCTCAGTTCCAGTGACTCAGTGTGCACAGGTCCAATTTCTGT
Organism: Triturus cristatus; assembly: GCF_964204655.1. Classification (NCBI taxonomy): domain Eukaryota; kingdom Metazoa; phylum Chordata; class Amphibia; order Caudata; family Salamandridae; genus Triturus; species Triturus cristatus. The sequence goes on along the minus strand of NC_140589.1, from coordinate 1,669,850,607 downwards.
GGCATACCCATCCCAGTTAGGGCAACAAACTGAAGTATACAAAAAAGTGATGGATGGAATGTTTGAATTAATCTCAGCCACTCGTAATTACTTGGGGCCGCATCCCAGTCCATTGTTATTTTGCATACCATGCCACCTCAGTTTGGACCCAGCTATATCCAAATCAGAATTGACCCTGTTCCAATGGGAGCAGTCCAGCCCAAACTGCCAAGCCATGTCCTCCCTGAACAGGAACACAAGCAACCCAAGACTGGTTTCGAACTAGTTGTGGGCTCATCAGTCTGGTACAGCTTGGTTCCAGTGACACAGAGTGCACAGGACACACATCTGGGCATCACCGCTCCACTTAGAGCGACAACCTTCAGTATACAGAAAAAGTGATGGATGGAATGATTGAATTAATGTCAGCCACTTGTAATTACTCGGGTCACATCCCTGTCCATCGTTATTTTGCACACCATACCACCTTAGTTTAACCCTGCTCTAATGGGAATAGTCCAGCTCGATCTGCCAAGCCAGGTTCTTCCTGAACCGGAACACAAGCAACCCAGGACCAGTTTTGCGCTAGTTATGGACTCATAAGCCAGGTACAGCTTGTTTCCAGTGACTGAGTGTGCACAAGACCTACATGTGGACATACCCGTCCCACTTACGGCGACAAACTGAAGTATACAAAAAAGTGATGGATGGAATGCCTTAATTAATCTCAACCACTGGTAATTACGCGGGCAGCATCCCAGTACATCATTATTTTGCACACCATGCCACCTACAGTTTGAACCCCGCTATATGCAAATCAGTCCTCTTGACCATACTCCAATGGGAACAGTCCAGCCCGAACTGCCAAGCCAGGTCATCCCTAAACCAGAATACAAGCAACCAGTAGCACCTGGTGTCAGGGTTGAGTGGTGGGGTAGGGGGGAAGGGGAGGACTAACGACCACAACAAAAAACGAATAAAAAATAACGTACCTGCGGCATCACTGCTCTTCTGCTCCTCACCAGCACAGGCTCCCAGAATCCTCTGCGGCCAATCCTGATGCTGCTCTCAGCAACATGAGAGCAGCATCAGGATTGGCTTGAGGGCCCTCGATCTGGAGCCTGTGCCTGCTGTCTCCAACCTGTCAATGCAGCTCGGGTTTGAGACAGCTTCAGTGCGCATGATGGGCAGCCAAACCAACAGCGCACTGACAACAGTGCACACCACTCCCCCTGCGATGGCCCCGCCCCCAAGACTCGCCCAGGAGGGAAAAATAGAATGATAATAAACTTGGCTTACTATCATTTTATTTTTCAATGTTTGACTGCTGGCAGGTGGCGATTAGGATGCTGCCCAAGTGATTACCAGTGGCTTAGATAAATTAAAGCATTCCATTCATCACCGTATTGTATACTTATTGTGTTGCCCTAAGTGGAACTGGTATGCCCAGACGTGGGTCCCGTGCACACTGTGTCACTGGGAACGAAGCTGTACCCAGCTGATGAGCCCATAACTAGGGCGAACCGGTCCTGGGTTGCTTGTGTTCTGGTTCAGAGAGGACCTGGCTTGGCAATTCAGGTTGGACTGTTCCTATTGGAGCAGGGTCAAGACTGATTTGCATATAGATGGGTCCAAACTTAGGGGGCATGGTATTCAAAATAACAATGGATTGGGATGCGGCCTAAGTGATTACCAGTGGCTGAGGTTAATTCAAGCATTCCATCCATCACTGTTTTGTATCCCCCAACATATAGAAGCATGCCGGGGCTGACACATTTGGGAAAAGCAGGTGGGAAGTTTGAGTCGAAAACATGATCAGGGTCAAAGCTTTGCCCTGGCTGTTGTGAAAACCTACGTTAATGGAAGGCTACACAAACTAAGAAGGTGTAGCCATGAAGAGTCCCCAGTTTGGCAGATGCATTCAAAATATTACTTAAAGACATGCTCCATTAAAGTGACCTAGAGCCACTACAGGAGCGTCAGCCCACCTGGTGACAGGTGGATCCTGCGTAAACTGAACTCTTGGACTACCAGCATGAAATAACAATGAATGTTGACCTTGGGATAAACAAAGGCACACTTTTTGTCCCTGCTTGCCCATAACTAGTCCTTACTATTTGCTGTCATTCTTTGTGTCATCTGTTCCTTGCACCTTCCCCCCTCCAATGATTAGGGCTTCATTGCCAAACACCTGCCCGTATACTACTCTGCTGGTCCCTACTTTCTCTTCTACGTGTAGCCTCCTCCACGTTGCCATGAATTCAGATAGCTTAACTACAAAAGTCGACTTGGTTGCCACTCCCTACAACCACCTTCACTCCCACTTATGTTGATGGTTTAACTGTCCACTCAGGCGTTCCCATCCTCAGGACTGCATCTGTCCTCTCTCTTGGTCACATGGTGAATGAATATACTGCTAACACTGGCTCAACCTTCCCTCAATTCTAAATTTACATGCCCCTCAGTTAAGCTTGTGAGCTTTCTATCTGACTCTCCCCTTCAGGACCCCTGAAATGACATTGGTCATTTTCTCCATCACTTTTCTGCATGCTTATGGCTTACATGCTATAAGCATTCAAGATGCTCATTGACCCCTCACCTTACCTCTTGTGCCTTCCAACCCACACTGGCGGATTAGCAGCCAGCTCCCTATGTGCATTTCCCCTGCATGTCTTTTTGAATGCTTGTGAGCTCTTCCCACATAACCCAGTGTGCTATTAGCTTAGCTCAAACATCCTTTCCCCACTTCTGCATACTTCCCACATATGTTGATGGCTACCCGATCTCTCACTTGCTTCCCCTGGACAGCTCTTGTCTTTCTCCCATCCATTTTGCACCACTACAAAAGCATTCGAATTGTAAATTGGCCAGTGCTGAAACAGTAAAATTACTGGAAAAGTCTTTCTTTCTGACTGTTTATGCTTTATAGTTTTAAGTATAGATGAGTATCTTGAGTGCACTCTGCACATGGTACTGACAGTCTGAGTGTGTGGTCGATACTACACAAAACTGAACAATTAAGCACAAAAGTGAAATTAAATCAAATGAAATCTCCACAAGCACATTTCCTAAGTGCTTCCGACTAACTACCCTCCACTCCGCTTCTACCACTACTCTTAGGTTAACTGCATGCATTATCAACCACTAGCACTCTGAAGGCATTACCACAAGCGAGGACAATGACCTGTGGCTACGCTGCGAGTCAGACGTGTGAAATACAGTCCAAAGAGAGATGCAACTTTTTCAGAAAAGAACTGGGATGACAGACTCGCTGTTTGAGATGTAACAGAGTTACCTGCTACACAGCAACAACCTTACCCAACACTGCTCAGATGAAACCCATAACAAAGGAACAACCCTAGATGCCATTATCGCCCAACATGACACAGTCACGATCGACCACATCCTGCCCGTTGACTGGTCCGACCACCACCTAATCCTATTCCGCCTCTCTCAACCGATCATATATCAACCTCCCACCGAGACCTCCCAAATGGAAGAGATATCTAACTCAGATCGCCATGGCCATCCTAGAGGAGAGGGTAAGCTCGCTCCTGCCTATCTCCTCAGACAATCTCTCCACAACAGAACTCACCTCTCACTATAACACCACTATGACGTCCATCCTAGACCAACTAGCCCCCCTGAAATAAAAAAAAAAACAGGAACATTCCATCCAGATCCTGGTTCAACACGGACATTAACGCCGAAAGAAGACAACTAAGAGCCACAGAACGACTATGGAGAAACAACCCCTCCACAAGCCTCCACGAGCAACACAAAGCAGCCTGAAGAAAATACAAAAAACACATCAATAATGAAAAAAACACTTTTTTCTGCACCGTTCTGGACAACGCGATAAACAGGCCCAAATAACTCTTTAACATCATCGGACAACAAGCTTCCAAGCCCCCTGCAACCTCAGTTTAGGCCTCCAAAGACCAGTGCGACAACTTCGCCAACTTCTTCAATGACAAAATCACCAAGATTGAGCTCTCATTATACATCAACCTCAATACTGCCTGCAATAGCCCAGCCCCAGAGACCGAAGCCAGCACTCACAAGCATGCCATGAAAGCCTGGAAATCCTTCAACCCCATCCATGAAGACATGATTCTCAAACCCGCATCTCACGTCCTAGATCCTATACCAACCCAATTGACCAAAAAACTGAACCTCTCCATAGCCCCGTTCTGGTGCAAGATCATAAACACCTCCCTAAGAACTGGTGTCATTCCAGACTGCGTCAAAGTTGGCCAAGTCACGCCACTACTAAAAAAAACAGACCTTGACCCCAACGATCTGAACAACTTCAGACCCATCTCCAACCTCCCTCTCCTATCCAAAATCCACAAAAACTGCGTTCTCCTACAACTGACTCAGCACTTGGACAGCATCAACCTTCTAGATCCCCACCAACCGGGTTTCAGAAAAGGTTGTGGCACTGAGACCGTGATCCTTAGCGTCGTGGACGATATCCACAAGTCCCTAGATACTGACAAATGCTGCATACTCATTCTCCTGGACCTATCAGCAGCTTTTGAAACAGTTGATCACAATCTTCTCATCAAGGCTCTCCAAGAAAGGGTAGGGGCTGATGAGGTGGTCCTACACTGGTTCTCCTCCTTCCTACCAACCACTCCCAAAGGATAAAAATCAAAACCTTTACGTCTGACCTACACCCCGTTAGCAGAGGTGTCCCCCAAGGCCCAGTGCTCTCCCTCCAACGTTTCAACATATACATGGAACCCCTCACCACCCTACTCAAAAAAGCCAACATCCCCTTCCACCTATATGCAGACGACACCCATATATATCTGGAAAACTCCTCCATTGAGGACATTCAGAGACTCAACGACACTAAGAGAAGTCCAGCACTGGCTATCAGCAAACCACCTGAAACTCAAGAAAGACAAAACAGAAATCCTCCTCATCTCCAACAAAGAAGAAAACCCTCAAATTGTAGAATGGCTATAAGCAATCGATGCTCTCAATGACAACCTAACTCTGGCTAACTCTATAAAATCACTAGGAATCATCCTAGACCCAAAACTCGACATGACCAAGCACATTAAGAACTCTGCAAAGAGTGCCTTCCTCAATCTGAAAATACTCAACAAAATAAAACCCTTCATCCCACCAAAGGACCTCAAACAAGCTCTCAATCACTGGTGCTATCGAGACTCGACTATGGGAATGCAGTGCTCACTGGTACATTAAAATCCCACCTAGCCTCCCTCAAAACAACTCTCAACGCAGCAGCCAGAATGGTCACAGGAGTTAAGAAATATGAACACATCTCTGCCACACTCAGAGATCTAAAATGGCTTCCAGTCGAAATGCGGGCCAGCTTCAGAACTGCCTGCCTCACGCACAAGGCCCTGCACACAGGGAAACCCGACTACCTGGCCTCCAAACTCAACAAAACCGGTCAGACAAGGAACCTTAGGAGCTCCAACACCCTACTACTCATCCCTTTAAAAAACACGAAAAAAAAAAAAAACGCTGCACGGTCCTTCGCCGGAAATGGACCCAAAATCTGGGATTCCACCCCAGCCGATATCAGGACTATCCCTTCCTTTAGCAAATTTAAAAAAACTCCTAAATGACCTCTTCCTCAGCCGCTCCTTGCCGAACCGATAGCTGCCGCCGTAGCGCACAAGCCAGCACTCTGTAGCACCCTGACTCTGTGTCATTAAGACCTACCTCTCCCACGCTCCCTGACCCGTTCCTCGCACCCTCCTCCCCGAAAGAGGTTCAGCCCATGACAACGTGCACGCAACAAGATTATCTCAGGACTTCCTCACCTAAATGCTGCACAACATGCTGGGACTTCCGAACCAATATATATACCTCTACCTTATTGTGTGACTTCTGCATTGAATCTGTTGTAAAGTGCTCCAATACCCTCGGGTCTGGCCAGCGCTATATAAAACTCCTCAATAAATAAATACTCACCTTGTAGAAATGATCCGGAATCACTCAAACCTGAATGTCATGCCTCTCTGCCCACGGGGCCCCATATCAGTTCTCACATGAGATGTCAGTTCTCCAGCCCCAGTTTACAAAATTAATCATGCAATGCCCACAAGCACCATCAGGAAGATCCAGTGAATTATGCGCAATAAATGCCTACCTGGGCACAATTCGGGCAATATCAACACTTTGTATCCAGACCACTTAAGAAACAAATCTAAAGCTTAAACAAAATGCTCCAGCCCTCCTACTGATTATCACTTAAAATGTTGATTAGTTCACCAAATATATCCACCAATGCATAGTCCTCCACTGATTACAACACAGAAAAAATCACATGCATCATCAGCCGCCTGAGCATCGCTCCATGCCTATGCACCATATACCCACTGTAAATGTTAGTTGGCATCTACTGTAACAGTGTCATCCCTGGACACCTGCACTCGCTCTATATCACTGAAACAGACATGGCTCGTGTTATCTTTGAAAAATAGGTTAGGTAATCCTGGAAACACCAGTCGCCACCAATTAGGCTAGCCGAATAGCACCTTATGGATGTGAAGGACCAACAGCCTTACTAGTCTCTGTTTGTGCATGAACTTCCTTCAACATGAATGATCATCAAATCCTGTTGACTAGATTAAAAATATAAGACTAGCAGACAACAAACACCAATACTGGATCGCCTGCTTAACACACTCATTACATTTATCATTGAAGGATTATGCTACCACCAACAATCGACCAACAGGTGTGGTGCCCTTGGACTCAGCATTAACTCCTGAAGTCATCACATCAACACAATCCTGCTTTTTGCCCTCCTTGCCAGTCTTGAGGTCAGATTCAACACCTATAGCCCACAATTTTCTTCAAATTATCAAAACAGACATCTCTCAACCATCATACAAAGAATGGATTCCAACTACCTTGACCTCAACACTGATGTTAGAAATGGGGGTATCTAGTTGGCAGTGGCTTGCACCCTGTCCAAGTAGAGACCCTTCCTTCTAGTCAGGGTAAGGGCATTACACAGCTAAGATAACCCCTGCTTACCCCCTTGGTAGCTTGACACGAGCAGTCAGGCCGATCTCAGAGGCAATGTGTGAAGCACTTATATAAAACACACACTGTGAAAACACTACAAAAGGACACCACTGCAGTTTAAAACAATAACCAATCTTTATCTGAATAAAACAAGACCAAAATTACATAAATCCAACATACAAAAGTAAAGATATGAATTTTGCATGAATAAACTACAAATTCAGGTCCTCAAAATCAATAGCGCTAACCGTCGGCTATCACAGTGTTGTGAGCAACACAAATCCAACAGTTCAGTGGTGCTGCATTGGCAAGACCTGCAAAACAATACCTTTGGAAATGAAGAGGCCTTGGAGACCTTGCAATGAAATCCGAAGATGTGGTGTCACCGGCGGATGTCTGTTCCGAAGGTCAGGCCGGAGTTGTTGAGGCCTTGGCGTCACATGCTTCGCAGTCGATTTCCGTGATGTTGCGTTCAGAAGCGCTGGCATCGGGCGGGCTTTGACTGCGATGTCATCATGGTTGATGCGTCGTGGTGTTCACAAGTGCAAATCACGTCTTTGGCGCAAGCAGCAGCGCGGCGTCGGTGCTAAATCTAGGTCATTGGCAGACCCAGGGCTGCGGAGTCAGACAGGGCGATGCACCATGCACTCAGCCACGGTGCAGGGAGTGGCGTCAAAGACAGTGTGAAGTGGCATCTGTGAGGTCGGGGCTACAATGTTGTCGTGGTTGATGCGTTGTGCTTTTCACAAGGAGTAACCACGGCTTCGGTGCAGGCGACGGCACCAATGACGGCGTCGGGGTTGCTTTTCTTGAAGTTACAGCAAAACTATTCAATTCCAAGGGCCCAGGACTGGTTTTGTCACCACCTGGCAACGCGGGACTCAAAACAGAAGAGTCCCAGTGCTGGAAACAAGATGTGGATGAAGTCTTTGATCTTCCTGAGACTAACAACAGGAGGCAAGCACACACAAGCCCTTGGAGAGCCTTGGCAAGCAGGACGAAGAAAGCACAGTCCAGTCCTTTTACTGTCCAAGACAGAAGCAGCAGGCCAGCACAAAACAACAACAAGCAGAGTGACAGTTCCCCTCCTACAGCTTCTCTAGCTCTTCTTCTTGGCAGAATCTCCTCTTAGTCCAGAAGTGTTCTAAAGTCTGGGGTTATAGGTTTAAACTTATACCCATTTTGGTCTTTGAAGTAGGCATACTTCAAAAGATAGTCTTTGTAGTGCACAGAGCCTGCTTTGCCCTGGCTGGCCCCAGACATACTACAGGGGTGGGGTGGAGGCAGCATGGTGAGAGACCAGACAATTAATGTAACTATAGGTTTCACTGGCTGGAACAATGCAAAGACTTTGGCTATCCAGGTGTCAGTGACAGCCCCTCCCACCACTCTAGCTCAGGAAAGCCAATCAGCCTGGTGATGGGCAATAAGGATGTGCAGGGCACACTGCAGCTCCCTTTGTGTGACTGTCTAGAGTGAATGCACAAACAGCCCAACTGTCAGTCTAAACCAGACATGGGTTTTACAGGCAGGCAGGCAGAGGCACAGGATGGTAAAGCAAGAAAATGCCCATTTTTTGTATGCAATGTGTATGTCTTTTGCTTTATCGCCCTAAGTGCGCTGGGTATGCCCAGACATGGCTGATGAGGGGTGATACCCTAAAACCTGTCAGAGGATGCTTGTTTCTGGTTAAGGGTAGGCCTATCTTGGCAGTTCGGGTTGGACTGTTCCACTGAGGAGCAGGCTCAAGACTGATATGCATATGGCTGGGTCTAAACTGGGGTGGCATGGTGAGCAAAAGAACAATGGGTGGATTGAACCCAGAACTCTTGACAGGGGTAAATGTTTGATTTGTTCTGCATTCCGTCAATCATTTGTGTGCCTTTCACTTTCTAAAAGCGGCATTTTCAAACATACAATTAACAACCACCTTCACTAAAAGATGTGTATTTGAGCTCAGAAAGCCCAAGCTCCAAATCTCTACCTCTTACCAATTAAAAGTTACTCTTGTAAGGTATTACAAGGCAGCTTCAATGATAACCTATGGTAGAGACAGTCCTTGCCATAGTGAAAAACAAAATTGGCAATATTTTACTGTCACTAAACACACCAGTACATGTCCTACCTTTCACATACACTGTACCCTCCCCGTGGGGCTACGTTGGGCCTACCTTAGGGGTGCCTTACATGTAGTAAAAGGGAAGGTTTGGACCTGGAAATTGGGTGCACTTGCCAGGTCGACATGGCAGTTTGAAACTGCACTTTTAGACACTTTTGTGGCACGCCTGACACATGTCTACAGGGCTACTCATGTGGGTGACATAATCAGTGATGCGGGCCCACTGCTAGCATTTGATTTACAGGCCCTGGGCAAACACAGTGCACTTTCCTAGAGACTTAGCAGTAAATCAAATATGCCAATCATAGATAACCTATCATAATCACAATTTACATAAGAGCACTTGTACTCTAGCACCGACCAGCAGTGCTAAAGTGCCCAGAGCTCTAAAACCAGCAAAAACGAAATGCAGCACACAATCAAAAACAGGATGTCAAAAGCAAAAGGACAAGAGAAAAATTCGCCAAAGATGCCATGTCTAACAAATGGCAAAACTGAAAACCTAACTCGAGATTCTAACGACCCCATACAATAAGATGGTTTGTGGTCACAAAGCCTTTGATTCACCAAAACAGAAGATTTGAGATGTAAAGCATCTTTATGGCATGTACAAAGGCCCTCATGGGTCGGAAAAGTCTTTCTAAGTTGTAAAAGGTCTTCTGCAACCTGTTGCAAATTGCAAATAGAGGCGGGTGTGAAATGGGAGTCCCCCTTTCATTAGGGGCTTGTAATGGAATGCATCAATCGTTTAAGAACACAATTGCAGCTGCAAACCATTGATCATTTACCAAAGCTGTGGCAGTAATTGATTCCCAAATGGGAAACTGTCTATGTGGCACACTTTCCCTTTTGTGAATAGTGTCAGTGGCCTCACGGGAGAGAAGATAGTGGTCCAGAGGACCACTGCCTTATCCTCCCCATGTGTTTCCAACAGGAAACACATATATCTTTAAAAAGCAGCCCTTTAATGGACCTCGGTTGCTTTTAAACACAAGTTTCATGTTTGAGAATTGAAATGCAGGGATGTAGGTTTGCTGTCCCTTGCAGCCCTCCACCCTAGCATTCATAGCCATTAATAGATGGTTGCAAATTGTGATCTCCCTAATTAAAAGTTATTGGGCAGGTTGATTTGTGATCCCCTATGAATGGACAATTTGCTGTGTGACCTATTAATGCACAGATCACATTGTAACTTGCATTCACACTTGCTAACCAGTCGGTATGCACATTGCACATCACTGGGTTTCGAATAGGAATAGTTCATCAGGCTCCAATCCCTCTCTATTTCTAACCTGTCACCAGATAACTTCCTTATGTCTCTAGGCAGCAGTCAGTAACCCCACCTCCACCACCTAACTCAAGCACAAACTTCTGATTCATGTTCGACTCCTAGCTGAAAAGCAAATACAACAGGTCACCCAAAGCAGCTATGATCATCTCAAGGGCCTCAAGAAATACATGGTTCCTCAAAGACAAAGAGAGAACCACAGACATACAAAGAACAGTTTGATGGCAAAATTGGTTGTGACAGTGTACTCCACTGCTACCTCCGTTAACAGCTGTGCACAAAATAGGCCTCAATGCTGCAGCTAGACCTTGCACAGGAACTCCATATTCCCCAGTTTCACCCCACCTTGGAGAATGCACATGAGCTCAAAATCCAAAAAAGGATTCATTTCAAAATTGAGTTAATGATTCACAAGATACTACACAGCCACTGGCTAAAATATAGGTACATGTCCCCACATGCAACCTAACATCTGCAACCCAAGACCAAATTGAACGACAGCCAACAAGAAAGCAAAGATGGGAGGATATAAATTTCTTGTAGCTAAACTCAGTATCCCAAATTCCCTTCCATCTTTCCTTGGAGTAGAATCCATCCACAGTTTAGAAAAAACTAAAATGCCTATTTCCAGAACAAATACGACAGATACCCGTTCCTCGATTTACCACAGCCCACTTCAACAAGCATATACTACCAGGAGCTCACCAATAACTACAATCACTTATAGATGTAAATGTAAATGTAGTTGAGCTTATATAGCGCACAGCTACCCGCAGTGGGTTTCCCGGCGCTTGCTTAGGGAACCCGTCCTGGTATTCCCCTGTGAGATAGCAGGGTATCCACAAGGTGAAAGTCAGGCATCCCGCCGCGAGGGGCCGTTGTGGAGATTAAGGAAGCTATTGCCCAGAGTCGCAGAGTGTGAACCCGTGAGTCGAGGAGGCACCGGGGCGAGAATTATCGAGTCCATGGAATTTTTAGCCCAAGACCCGCCGAGGCGGGGAATTGAACCCTGGTCCAGGAACGATCTCAGCTTCTGGGTCTGCCGCCTCTGACCCCTGAGCCACACTTCTCCACAACTTTACAATAATTTAGGAATCTAGTACCGAAGTAGCAACAGCACACTGACCACAGATGATATCAGCATTCCAGTCTGTACGTAGCACGTACTTGGATATCCCAAACGTTATGCACTATACAAATGACACACAAATACAAATAATCAACTTGCTTTGTCGGGTGAGTCTATTTTTTTCTGTGGACAAACGTACAGAGAAGGAAAGCACCCCCGCACTATTACGTGTGCATGCATTACTTCTACCTGTCTGACAAAATAAAAACTTTTCATAAAAATTGCTAGTACTTTTGTTAAAAATCAACAGCTCTTGCACAGACGTTTACTTTTAAAGGTTAATATTTGTGTTTAATCTCTACTTCTTGCACTCCCTGATTCCATGTCCAGAGCTTAGAAAGTGCCTCAATTAATGTAACTATAGGTTTCACTGGCTGGAAGAATGCAAAGACATAGGCTACCCAGGAGAGGAAATTGAACATTAGGATGAATCTATGGATTCCAGGGGCCGGCCAATCCAACACTTTAATGGCCATGATGAATACATTGCAAAGGTCCTCAGTACACAACGATTATTCCTTGTGAGTTTATGACTTTTGTTAAGTATGTAATATTCAAGGGCTTTCTTCGTGTAAATATATACTCTGCTATTGTACGTTTGCAACGGTATTCATACAGCCTGACCCAATGTAGGAAGTGTGTTGCTCCTTCGCATGTAGGAAGTGGTAAAGAGTGAAGTGAGACAGGCTCTATTAAAGCAATCCCTGATAGGACATCCCATGGCTGTAGGCATATGTTTACCATACGACCCAAAATATCTTCCAACTGCCCTCCACCCCGCATGTGCTCCAACGCATCAGACAAGGCCCTGAGCTCTGCATGCAAGAGTGCTACTCCCACCACTGACTTCAGTTTAGCTTCGCAACGCATCCATTGAAGGTGTCGTTGCTTTTATACAAGGTGCAAAAAATCCCCGTCCACCAAGGTTTGATTGCTAAAATCTGGACAAGCATTATTTTCTTCAAACTGTATAATTTTCACTGTCTCATTATTTTAGTGTAGGAAATTACAAGACGCGTGGAATTACTGTTGAGAGAATACTTCATATGGAAAAAAAAAAAAATTATTTAAAGTATTGAGCTGTAATCTATTTACATAGTGGGCAGGTTAAATACATGTGTTGCAAAAATTAGAAATGCGGTTTAAAAGCTCTGGTAGGTTCTTTGTGCTTTAATATGAGTGCTAAATCTTTCAACTGTGTCCCTGTGCTTCACAAGAGGATTGCGTGGAACATGAATAACACTAAAGGTTTTGCAGAAGAGTCATAACGAATCAGATGTGATAATGCCCAAGTTATGGTTTAGGGATGCTGGCACTGCCAAGCTCATAGAGTGTTGTCTGCATGGAATTCTGGCAGTCATAACTCAGCACATGCTTGCTGCATGGCAGACATTTAAGAAGCACTGTGAAACGAGGCCCCGGTTGTGCATGCTGAAATACAATCAGATATTGTTCACTACCGAGGAAGAATGCCAAGTAGCAAGCTAGTCCTGGCATGTATAACAATGCACTGCTGGCGCCTCCTTCGCCATGCAGAGCAGTAAAGAGCTGCTTCGCTTCCTCCGGCGTGCCTGCTGGGGATAGCTCAAGAGCAGATTAATGTGGTGAGGGCAGAGCTGGAAGGTTGCCGAACAGCTCCTGGGCCACAGGGTTTGCAAAAACATTTGCATGTATTTATGCTGGTACTGTAGTGTCTCAAACAAGACTTGCGTTCATGGGTTATATCACAAGTGTTACTAGGACATTCTCAGTGCTTGGTTAAAAAAAAAACAAGATGTGGGGAGCTGGATAGATAGCAAGACATACAAGTCGATTCTATCGATGCACAAAAGTCCTTTGAGGGGTCACCGTGTATTTTCTCTAAGTAAAGTTGGCCGTGTTGGGCATGCCAGCACCTAGAAGCTGTAAGCCACCAAATGTTTGATACCCAATTGTGCTCACTCACCCACAGCCATCCGATAGCTCTGGTTTACCTGTATATACTATCTTATATCACATCAGGAACTGAAGCTGGGATTAATAGCTGACCTTCAGTCAGTCAGGAACAGGGTCCAACAATTAGCAAAGGCTGTGTAATGGAGTAAAAATCTAGCTTTGTATTGCTCGAATAGGGTAGACCAGGTATTTATAAACATGTCCTGACCCATGGCAACGGGCCGTGAAGTGTCTTCAGCGAAGACACTTGGTTTAAGGGTTCAAAGTGGGGGACACCCACAGGTGTATGTAATTCCTGCTGAACTGTGCATCTTTTAACATTTTTGTTTCCCACCATAACCGTAGATGTTCATAAACACATGGCTAACGTCAGTACTTGGATTAACAAATTGTATGGACTTTTTAATTTAGGACGCAAACTAATATATGTGAAATAGGACCCAATGCTGACAAATTCATAGATAGAGTTTTACCAGAGAAGCCCTAATCAAATTCTGCTGGTTCATTTATCAGTTTAACTAGCACCGTTATCATGAATCGTAAACAATAAAACGTTTGACCAGGTAAATTTGAAAATAAGTGACAATAATTTGTTTATTGGAGTGAACTACAATTCACTGTTCGAAGAACTCGAGGCCCAAGCACCACATGTGTGATCTTTGCAGCTTGTGGTCCAAAAGCTAATGTGTGAAGAGGAAGCCTTATATCTCAAAGTCACAGAAATCACTACAGACATCTGAGACTGCCCTGGAATAAGACTGTGCCCTTGGGCGCGAGTTGTGCACTTATGTGGCAGGTTAGGTTTGTGACGCTTTCTATAGAATTGGCTGAAGTCCATCATTAATAAATGAATGTCTCCTGTCAATGTCTCCACGGTGGGGGGGGGGGGGGGAGGGGGCGACATTGAGTTTCCTTAAGCCGCTGTCTACTAACGAGACTGCGCAGTATCACAAGGAGCTCCCACGCCTGTCAATCAGCTTTCTTTAGTTAATGGTGGGGCTAAAATACCTAATTTTCAAGTTTCCTTCTAAGGGGAATCCGCTCTAAATGTGGATTCCTCGGACATGACTCACGCGGGCAGCATACGTCAAAACTTACCAGACCCATTTTTTGCAGAAGCAATGTGCCCAAAACATCCCTCCTGGACGAAAGGTAAAAAAAAGTGTCATACATGCAAGAACGACTTCATACCTCCAATAATACTTGATAATTCGGAATCTCCTTTTCAGTCATCAGTCGCGCTGATTTCGTAATTCCTATATCCTAATAAAGAAAGGCGCGCGGGCAGCTTGCAACAAGTGCCTGCTGCAGGGAGTGTGGTGCCAGACAGAGGCAGCCTGTGCAATTGTACAGCCTGCTGCTTCGGGGAGAGCGGCTGCAGACCAAGCAGCAGTCTGGCTGGCCAGCAGACAGGCACCGCGCACGGAGGGGCGTGGAAGACGTGCCGCCTCCCAAAAAACGAATCTCGAGTTCACACGTCCACGCAGCTCGTCTCGAACTGCTAACGCTGTGAACAGGCGCCCTGAGGCATGGAACCGCGGGTCCCCACCGGCATGAACACGCATTAGTCTGGATTTATATTTTAGAAAAACATGAAATGAGAGAGAATTATCGGACCTACTACCCAGGTGTCTCCCGACAGATGTGTGCTGGGTCTGAAATGTTAGTGCAGAGGCGTAAAATCGAATCCAGATGCCCCACCCCCCATTGTGTGGTCAGTTTGTTTTTCTTTTCCCCCTTGGGGGTCCCAGCAGTGCAACCGTTTTGAGGAAAGGTGTCTACTCCGAGGTCGAGAGATGATCTACTTGAAGCATCATCTTCGCCCCCTCCTCCCCTTAGACCACCAGCGCCCCTGAGGAGAGGCCGGGCCCCACCTGACCTCCTGCCGCCCCACCCGAGGGCCCCGGGCAACGGCCGGACTGCGCACAGTCCGAGGCAGGAAGTCAGCCTCCTGCCACCTGTCCATATTCCCCACAGCTGCGGGTGTGTGCCACGCACGCATGCCCGCACCCCTCGGCGTCCCCACGCCGCCGCCTCCAGCCCTGCCACCCCTCCCCCAACCCTTACCGGTGATGTGTAGAGCAGCGCCGGGGTGAGGGTCAGGGTCTCTGCGGGTTGGCGGCGGGGTCGGCTGGCTCCCCGCGGGGCATGCATGGGGCGAATCCAGGGCACGGAGTGCGCTCCCGCTCCTCCGCTTCTCCCGACGGTTATGGTAATGATGGGTTTTAGCCGAGCAGCCAGCGTGTGAAACCAGTAAATCCTGTTTTACATTTCCCTCTGGATTTAATAGGAGAGATTTCAGTATGCCCCCAGGGTTAGAAAGTGAATATGACAACCGCATTTCTTTCTTTTCTTTTCCCCTCTCAGAGCTCTCCACACACTGCTGCCTTCCCTTCCGCGGGAGGCCACCCCCTGCCCCCTCCCCTCTTCACCAGCCCCCTCCACCCCCTCCCTGCTCCCCAGTCTGTGCTGCTTAACCGCGAGACGCTCAGCCTCGCCACAGACGTTTTCAAGACACTCTCAGGATCTTACGGCTATGTTTTTTCCTCTGACTGGGTGGTGGTCACGGCCATTAAGGTTTATTGCAGTATTTTCTTCCATGTTTCTTTTTGCCTTGCTCGCGGCGATGCCCAGACTGCCAGGGCGAGCACTGCACCACATCAGATGAATAACACATGACATGTATCTCTCCCGCCGTCTAACATTTTGCATTTATGCTTTCCATGTAAACTGAGTGTGCGAATCGAAGTTTTTTCCGATGTGTAGGCAAACGAATGTCTAGGTGCCCTGCTTTTCTAAAACTGGGTTATTACTGCCCTTGAACCAGTCACAAACCCAATGTCCCGGTGCCACTCGAAGCACCAGAGAATAGCCATTGTCCCCTGAGTCCGACGAGTTGAGTCACTGTTGAAATGCTGCACAGTAATGTTGAAATGCTGCACAGTAATAATCACCAAACATGATTTTATTGACTTGAAGCCAGGCCATTGCCAAACAGGGTTGTCTACTCTGTTTCAGACAGACTAGCAATACTAACTCTGGTGTAAATTCCAGTTTGTGTGTGTAACCACAAAATAGGCCTGAGGAGATGTTAACGACCAGCAGGGGGTGACTCCCCAGCGATGAAATAATAACACACAGAGGCCAACCTGGGTCAAGTGAATTAAAAACACAAGTGGAAGGAGTGTGGGGGGGATTACTTTTTATAGGACGAATTCCCTCACTCACCCATTAGGTGACATGCTTCATCATAGGGAACCTCCTCGCACCGCGAACATGGTTGCTGTGCGGGCTACAACCCCCTCACTAAGAGGGAGGAGCTAAGGGATGTTTTAATTGTTAATAAGACGAGGTATACTAAAACCTGTGATGAGCCAGGGTGTGGAGGGAGAGTGTGAGAAGGAACGTGTTGGTGAAGATAAAACTAACTCCCTGGTGTGTTGATAGGCAATTTTATTGATACACCCAGGGATCAGGGTTAAAACCAAATACACCACCATGCCCAGAGAATTCAACCTAGCATGGTTGTATGTGATCAAAGGGTCAACATGTTTCAGCCATTTTGCCCTCTGTAGAGGTGCTGTGGCTTTCTTCAGGACCTAATATTTATGAGTGTTCAAAGGCTGCAACGGCTGGCGGAATGGACGTCAGTTATGATTAGCTGGAGTTCTGCGGTGTTCCTATAAATCAAAAATTGCTTTTATTTGATATGTACAACATGAAACACAATTACACTCCTTAATAAACACACCACAACAATATACTATTATGGTGTAAACCCAATGGCTACGTGTGAACAATAATACAAAAAAAACCCTGACAGAAGGTAAGAGCTTACCTGTAATTTGTGGGGAGCTTGTGGTAACTCGTCCCCGGCGCACTTGATGAGGGTTCCATTAAACCTAAAGTGATTGAAAGGAGGGGGCACGTGTGGCTGTAAATCACAGTCATAAGATCATACAGCAAATCCAACAGTTGATTAAAACAAAACAGAATGATCCTGACTGTGCATATTTCAAAGTGATTCTTGGTAATAATATCGCAACCAAAGCACATAAACAACCTGGTGGCCCGTAGCAGTAGGCAGAGCACAAAGCCGGCAGAGACCTGTGTCAGCGTAGCAGGGAGGCTGCACAGGCTGTGGATGATATGCAGATGAGGCTGGAAAACACGGCAACCCATTGCTACCAAGGTGTGCGGGGGTGGCGAGACTGATAAACGCGTGAAATTCAAAATGTAGAGGGAAAATATAGAGCAGGGCACTTGGAGGAGTGTCCTAGTTCAGCTGCTCAAAAAACTTGTCAAAGAACGTGACTGCAACTACGGGGAACACAATGGTCAAAGAAGGAATACGGCACAGGGAGGACTGTCCTGTTTGGCAGCGAGGAGGAGGCCTGCCATCAGTACTACAAGTGTGAGCAACCCTAATTCCGGGTAATTTACGGGGAGCAGTAAGGATGAGTATGACAGCGAAGTAGAAGAGGACGCTGAGGTGTCATACTAGCAACGCATGTCTAGTGTGGGACACGAGGAACTGCATAGTTAACCCCGACTGGGATAAACGCGCAGTGGTGCGTGGTATGGTCAGGCAGGCCGGACTGGACGAACAGTGGCCGGAGAGCAAGGCTATCCAGCAGGGCGGGGATTAGACCGGCCGGTGTGGCGGGGTCAAAGGGGGTCTAGCGTCGGGTACGAACAGTCAGACCCAAGGATTCTCGCTTACCTCTGCTCGGATAGCCGGTGCTCAGGTGTGCGTCCCTGGAGAGCTGGTGAATAGTGAAGATCTAAGCCGAGACAAAGTACCCTAATAGCGTGGTGCTGCACTAGGGACTGGTTTATCCTTATTATTAGTACAGTGAAAAGGAGAGCTGACGCAATCCTTATTGAGATTCAAACTCTTGAAGGCCAGATCAAAACCACTATCTCTCTCAGCCTGTACAAAAAGAATTTCGAAGAGACTAACCAGAAACTGAAGAAAAGTCTCCTGGCTTCCAAAATCAAGAAATTCCAAAAGGACCTAGCCCGTTTCTCCATGGAAAAGATGTACCCTTATGCGGCTGAGGATTACAAACCACCTGAATATAACCAACAGGGACGTGGTTTGAGATCCGGATACTCTTCATCGGGATCAGGACTGTCATCATCCGACTAGGATTCAGGCTCCAGTGACTCTGAATCTGGAAGATAGAACTCCAACAGGAGAAGAGGTAGAAGCAGGAGACAGATGTTCCCCAATCCCAACCAACAGCCACAATGGTGGCCCCCTGGTCCGTGGTCATATCCCATGCTGCCTCTTCAATACCCTAATGCACCGTTTGCCCCTCCACCGCAACAGTTCTTTAGCCATCCTTTTTTAGAACAGGGCTGTGGACGCCCACGGGGCAGACAAAGATCTCAGGCCCAAGTACATTGGGAAGAAGCGCCTTTATCCCGGACCACTCGGAGCATGAGCAAGACGACAACTCAACCAGGGACGAGCAGGGAAACAATATCCTAACCCTTACCAACACCAGCTATACTACCCCTGGAAACAATGAACAGGAAACAGAGCTTAACATCGTCCCCACCTCCACTGCCGACAACAGTCGGGAGACCCGTGACAATCCAGTCGAACGGACCACCACTCTTATTGTAGATCTGAGCCAGCGACTACTGGATCCCATGGAGACCAAACTTGGCCATTGTGTTCCCCGTAGTTGCAGCCAAGTTTTTTGAGCAGCCGAACTAGGACACTCCTCCAGGTACCCTGCTCTATATTTTCCCTCTACATTTTGAATTTGAGACCTTAGTGTATTAAAGGTCTCATTTGTGCAGATGTTTCCTTTGACCCGACTAGACCAGGTCAAACTTGAATTGTTAGGGTAAAAACTAGACTGGCACTGCTCTTGATGTAGTTAATTGTAGTACATTTCTTGAGATAATCCTAATAATGTTTGTCTGCAGGACAACCCCCGATCCTTTCTGTTTATGTCTGTATGTATGTAGGTGAGGGTATTCCTTTCATGACTATTGTAGCTTCAGAAAGAGCATTCATGACATGACTGGACCTTGTAATCAAAGAAATTGTTCATTCTGGTAATAGCAATGCTGATGGTTGTTATGGAAGTATACATAACGTGATGGATGAAATACTTGAATTAATGTTAGCCACTAGTAATTACTCGGGCCGCATCTCATTCTGAGGTTATTTTGCACATCATGCCACTTCAATGGGACAGGTATGCCCAGACGTGAGTCCAGTGAAGTCTCTGCCACTGGAGCAAAGCTATTCCGGACTGATGGGCCCTAATAAGGGAAAAACTAGGCTTGTGTTGCTTGTGTTTAGGTTCAGGGAGAACCTGGCCTGCCACGTCTTGCTGAACTGCTCCTATTAGAAAAGGGGGATGACTGATTTGCATTTGGCTGGGTCAAAACTAAGGTGGCAGGGTGTTCAAAATAACAGTGGACTGGGATGTGACCCAGAGTAATTACCAGTGGCTGAGATTAATTCATGAATTCCATCCATTATTTTTTTTGTATACTTCTATGCAACACTGTAGGTGGGGCAGGTACGTCCAGATGTGGGTCCTGTGCACACTGTGCAAGTGGAACCAAGCTTTACACAACTGATGAATCCTCATGAGGGAAAAACCGGTCTTGGATTTCTTCTGTTCCGGTTCAGGGAGAACTTGGCCTGGCAGTTCAGTTTGGATTGTTCCTATTGGAACAGGATCAAGAATGAATTTCATATGGCTGGGTCTAAATTGAGGGGGCACAGTGTGCAAAATAATGATGAACTAGAAAGTGGCCTGAATAATTACCAGCGGCTGAGATTAATTAAGGCATTCTATCCATCACTTTTTTCCACACTTCAATGAGATGCCTTTAGTGGGACAGGTATGCCCAGACGTGGGTCTCATGCACACTGTCCCACTGGAACCAAACTATACCCAAGAGACAAAAACACTCTTGCTTGGGTTGCTTGTGTGTTCATGGAGTACAGTCCACGTCTGGGCATTCCCGTCCCACTTAGGGCGAAAAGTGTACTTGCAACAAATGATGGACAGAATGCTGAATGATTCAAGCATTCACCCCCATTCAAGAGATCTGGGTTAAATCCATTGTTCTTTTGCCCACTATGCCACCCCAGTTTGGACCCAGCCATATGCAAATCAGTCTTGACCCTGTGCCTCATGGGAACAGTCCAGACCGAACCGCCAAGCCAGGTCCTCCCTTGACCGGAAACAAGCATCTTGGGACCGGTTTCGGGGTATGTCACCCTTCATCTGCCACGCTAGCTTGAATCCAGTGGCACAGTGAGCAAGGGACCCAGGTCTGGGCATACCCGTCCCACTTAGGACGAGAAGTGTAACTGCAACAAATGATGGACGGAATGCTAAATGATTCAAGAATTCTCCCCCAGTCAAGAAATCTGGGTTAAATTCATCGTTCCTTTTCCCACTATGCCTCCCCAGTTTGGACCCAGCCATATGCCAATCAGTCTTGACCCTGTTTCTCATGAGAACAGTGCTTAAAAGCAAATAGCGCCTAGGCGTTACTTGGGTCGCGCTGGCCAAGGTAAATCCAAAGTTCAGGCCGACCGTGATGGAGGGAAAGTTGGCTACAGGGCCTGCTGAGAAAGTACCTTGGCTGGAGCAAGCATAGGGATCGAAGACTCGATATGTAGGTTCCGACCACACAGCCGGGTAGATGCGCCGTTGTTGATCCACACAGTCGGGTCCCATACCACCATGGAACCCCATAAGATGCAGGTGCTGCATCATCGTCGAGCCTCGCAGTTGGGTCCCGTGTCACCATCATACCCCTTACGATGCGGCGCTGTGTTGTCGTCGAGCCTCACAGTCAGGTCCCGCGTCGTTGTCGAGCCACACAGTGATGTCCTTGAGGCGGCACTGTTTTAGTGTCAAAGGGAACTGCACCAGTTCGATCAGCGCAAAGTTGTCATTGTGTCAATTCTTGCAGAAAAGCAACTGCAGAACCCACTTACCAGGCCCAGGATTGGATTGGCACCTCTTGGCAGGACAGGACTCACAGTCGGCAGAGTCCAGCTGCTGAAGCAGGGTTGATGGAAGTCCTTGATGGCCCTGAGACTTCACTTTAAGTTCTTGGAGGATGTAGAAATGAGGACCAGTTCTTCTCACTCCCAGGCAAGAGACAGCAGGCAAACACAGCAGTGCAGTTCAGCAGTGTGGCAGTCCCTCATGACAGCACAGCAGTCCTTCTTGACGGAATGGCCTCAGATCCAGAAGTGTTCTGAATTGGTGGTGTCGGGGTCCAGTACTTATACCCAGTTGTACCTTTGAAATGGGGGAGACTTCAAAGAGGCCTTTGAAGTACACAAGGTCCCTGTATTTCCTGCCCTTGCTCCAGACTCACTACAGAGGGGTATTCAGGTCTTTGTGTGGGAACAGGCACAGCCCTATTGAGGTGCAAGTGTCAGCTCCTACCTCCCAATCTAGCTCAGGCAGACCAATCAGCCTGGTGATGGGCCATCACAATGTGAGTGTCACACCCGAGCTCCAATTGTGTGTGATTGTCTAGAGGGAAATGCACAAAGCCCAGCTGTCACTTACCTCAGACATATATTGTGAGAGAGGGGGAGGCAAAGTAAGAAAATGGCAACTTTATAAAAGTTATAAGGAATACGGGACCCTAAACATTAGATAAGGAAAATAATAATCTGGGAACACAGATCATGCCCAGGCAATAGCCAAACAATTGTTGAAACACATTTTATTATTACTTGAAAGTAAAATCGGTTTGTGGGAGTGAGTACCCCTACGGGGCACCCCTGACCAGGTATTAAAGGAATATACAGGCAAAAACATTTGCGACAAAAAAGTAAACAAAGGATCAAAGTCACACTTTTGTAAAACACAGCACACTTTTGTAAACACAACACTTTTGTAAAACACAACACTACTTTTGCATAATCACACAGGTCAGAGTGATAATGACGACTTTTCAATCCACTAGAAATATGGGATCATCATCAGGACAATGCAATATTTGCCTGAATACAGAAACCAATATGAAAACAAGTTCATCAAGTTAAGAACCATAGAAATTACATATGAACAAATGAATCCAATGGCTGCACCAAGAACTCGTCGGTACACTACATCTGAGTGCCATCTCATCCACTAATGCCGTTCCCAGAAGGGGAATTCACGAGGACGCAACCTGTCGTTGAGCGTGGGGAAATTCTCAATGAATTACACCATGTGAGCGGGATGTGGTCCTATGACCAGAAATCAGAATGCAAGTCCGGCTGGCTAAATCTTAAGGAAATCCTGCGGTGAACAGTCAACAAAGGACACAGGGAGGCGGGATATGTCTGATGGCACAGAGTAATCCCAAACATGCCGGACAATCAAAATAAGCTGGCTCATTATATACGCCAAGAATGCCAGGGTGGTACTGTTTTTCGTGTTTTTTAACAATTGATTGGATATTGCCCCGGCATTCCTAGTGTTTCCAGAGTATTGTTTTTAAGGGTGGGCATAGTGGGCGTAGTGGGGCTACGTGAAGCAGCACATAGTGTGCCCAAATCTATGCACACTACGCGCTTCGCGTAGCCCCACTACGCGCCACCCGCCTCCCGCCCGCCCTCCTTTATAAAAGATAACATTAATTTATAATAAAGAAAATTAAACACCACTTACCAGAAGCGCGGCGTCTCCGGGGCTCCCTCTTCCTGGTTTCCAACTTTTCTGACAAATGCGCATGCGCGGACGCCCGCGTATGCGCATTTGTCAGAAAAGTTGGAAATCAGGAAGAGGGAGCCCCGGAGACGCCGCGCTTCAGGTAAGTGGTGTTTAATTTTCTTTATTATAAATTAATGTTATCTTTTAAAAGGAGGGCGGGCGGGAGGCGGGTGGTGGGCGGCAGGCAGCTACACTTCACCCTCGTGTGCGTAGGCGCTGCCTGCTTCGCCTACTTCGAAAACTGCGAAGCAGGTAGCGCTATGTACACTACGTGGGCGAAGCGTAGTTGTCAGCCCAGGGTTAATTGTTTTCCTTATCTAATGTTTAGGGACCCATGTTCCTTATAACCTGAGCTACCCTTGGTCCCTAGTGTAAATTGTTATTGTGATTGGTTATCCATGATTGGCATATTTGTTTTACCAGTGGGTCCCTAGTAACCGGAGAAGTTTGTCGCAGTGCCTGTCGCAGCGCTGAAGAAGCGTGCCGCCGCTTCACCGGAGAAGCATGTCGCAGGGCCTGTCATGGCTCAGGAAACCACTGATTTCGCCGCACGGCCGTCGGGCGTGCACACATTGCATCAAAGACGCCATTTTGTTACATCGCACCGGATCGTCGCCAACGTATCGAGCCGACATCTTGTCGCATCGGAACCGGAGCGCAGGAAGAATCGACGCATCGCCTTCTCTGCGACCCCTTTGTTTGTTTTGCTTTACACATCCTAGGTACTTTGAGACTAAGTGTCGCATTTATCATCTACAAGTTTCTTTTTGCAAAAACCTTTCTAAGACATTCTACTAAGTAACTGTATGTTGGATTTTTGTCGTTTTGGTCTTGTTTAGTTCAGATAAAGATATTGTATGTTTCTAAACTGGTGTGGTGTGGTGTTTTCACTGTGTTACTGTGAGTGTTGGTACACATTCTTTACACATTGCCTTTGGGATAAGCCTGTATGCTCGTGCCGAGCTACCAAGGGGTGAGCAGGGGCTATCTAAAGTGTGTATCCCCCTTACCCTGACTAGAGGCACGGGTCCCTATTTGGTCAAAGGTACCTACCTCTGCCAACTAGATAACCCCAGTTCTAATATTGGTGGCTGCAGTGGGATTTGAACTTGTATTTGTACTTGACCCACAGTGATTGGTGTACATCACTAGATTAGTGCAGACCACTATGCAACCACATACTGTGTTTTATTTTTGATCTGACCCTTGAGTCATCCACGCATCATGTCTCAAAATGGTAAAGCAGCAAGTGAGAAGGCAGAATTGGAGTTTCACAATGAGGATTTGTATTCCTACAAAGTAGATAAACTCAAGCAATTTTGCAAGGATTTGGGATGTCCCATGAGGCGTAGCTCTAAGAAGGATGAGCTACAGAAGGCCTTAAAAGCCTGGTGGGAGGCCAAAGGAGCTGAGGAGACAGAGAATGCAAAAGTGGATGAAGATGCGCAAGAGGATGGGTTCAGGTCACAGGATTTGCCTGTGCCAAGGGCAGCCTCAAGGACTGCCAGCGTCCATTCCGCGGGAAGTCTCTCCCGAGAGGAGCGGGAGAGCACCAGAGGATCAGAGAACACGAGTTGGAAGTTTTGAAACTGAAGAACCAAAAAGCTGGAAGAAAAGAGATTGCTTTTGGAAAGGGAGAAGAGGGCAGAGGAGAGCAAGAACGCTCTCGCCCTGGAAGAGAAGAAAGTGCTTTTGGCTCAAGAGTTGAGTATGAGGGAACTGGACATTCAGGCCAAGCAACTGGAGTCCAGTTCAAATGGTGGCATCGCACAGCCAGTGCATGGGGGTAAGGTGTATATACCCAAGGATTTAGTACAGAATTTCCAGAAGGGAGATGATATCTATGCATGGTTTGAGTCATATGAGCTTGCATTGAAGATGAATGAGGTGCCTAAGAAGAACTGGGGGGTGGGCCTATGGAAACACTTTGAGGCTTCTCGGAGGGATGTCTTACCACCCTTAGAGAAGGCGGTTAACCTGACCTACGCCAATATGAAGGAGGCCTTATGCCTCAAGTATGGGCTCACCCCAGAACAGTACAGAGTGAAGTTCAGGAATTTCAAAAAGTATGATTCAGACACTTGGGTTGAATGTGTGAGGTTGTACACGTGTGCACTGGAAGGTTGGATAAAGAGCATCAAAGTAACTTATTATGAGGGGTTGTGCCATCTAATTAGTTGGGAGCACTTGAGCAGTCTATGTGTTCCAGAGCTGCGCCAGCATCTTTTGGACAGTAAGTTAACTGATCCCAGTGAGCTTGCTAAGGAGGCGGACCGCTGGACCAGCACCAGGGTCCA
The DNA here is from genome assembly GCF_964204655.1 of Triturus cristatus. Taxonomy (NCBI): domain Eukaryota; kingdom Metazoa; phylum Chordata; class Amphibia; order Caudata; family Salamandridae; genus Triturus; species Triturus cristatus. The sequence goes on along the minus strand of NC_140589.1, from coordinate 1,669,825,133 downwards.
TAAGGGTAACACAGCCAAAGCTGGACAGGGTGCCCAGCAGAAGAGTGGGGGGACAAAGGTAACCAAAATAATTTCTCTAAAGGGCCCCAAAACAGTTCAGAGGGAAAGGAGTCCCAGCCCCCCCCCCCCCCACCAGGCCTAAGACATCTCAGCCCCCTAAGGGCGGGCGTGACATGCGGGGTCCCCCCAGGTGTTACTCGTGTGGTGAGAAGGGCCACATAGCCCCTAAGTGCCCCAAGAAATCCCAAGCACCCACTGGTGCTCAGGCACCGGGTTTAGTGAGTGTAGCATTGGGGGAGGAATTAGTTTCCAGTGAAGGGGAGGAGCAAGCAGTGATGACCCTTGTCTCTTTAGGAGACAGAGAAATGGTCCAGGAATCCTACCTGCCTGAGAACATTAAAAAATACAGGCAGTGGGTGACCATCAATGGGAGGAGGGTGGAGGCTCAGCGAGACACAGGAGCCAGTGTGACATCTGTCAGGTGTCAATGGGTGTCTGAGGAGCAGGTTATTCCCAATGCAATGCACCCTGTAGTTGCAGCAGACAACTCCCTATGCCTCTGTAAGGTGGCGCTAGTTCCCTTTGAGTGGGGGGGTCTCAGGTTCCTTGAAGGTCATTGTTAGTCCGTCCATGACTGTAGACTGTCTGCTTGGAAATGACCTGGAGGGTTCCCCATGGAAGGCTCTTTTGGAGATGTTGGGACTGCCCGAGTGGGTCTGTGTGACTACTCGGTCAATGGCAGCCAGTAGGGGTAATCAAAAGGACCTGGAGCCCAAAACAGTGGCCCAGGTATCTGCCAGGAAGAGGAGGGGCAGGGGTGTGGGAAACCGACCCCAGCCGTTCCCACAGTCCAGGAGGAAGCAGAACTTGAGGGTGATGCTATGGAACCTACAGGGGAACAGGTGGCCGAACTGGGAGACCTGCCTGAGCTGACCCATTGACAGCTGGAAGGAGGTCCCTCCAGGGAGGAGTTCTGCAAGGCGTAGATGGAATGCCCTTCTCTCATTGGTATGTGGCGACAGGCTGCAAACCAGGCAGCCAGCAATCAGTCTGGGTCACATCTTATTTACTGGGAAGATGGATTACTCTATAGCGAGCCTAAGGTTGCTGAGCCTGGTGCAGCCTGTGTGCTGGTGGTACCCGAGCGCTTCAGGACCTTCCTACTGTGCCTGGCTCATGACGTGCCTCTCGCAGGACATTTGGGGTGTGACAAGACCTATCAGGCTTGCCACCCACTTTTACTGGCCCCAAATAAGGAAGCACGTCTGTAAACATTGTAGGACTCACCAGACTTGCCAGGCAAGTGGCAAGAGTCAAGGGAAGTGTAAGGCTCTCCTTCAACCTTTTCCTGTGGTGAACACCCCTGTCGAGCGGGTGGGCATCGACATTGTGGGGCCACTGGAACCCAAGACAGCCTTAGGCAACAAGTTTATCTTGGTCTTGGTGGACCATACCACCCGGTACCCGGAAGCAGTCCCTCTCAGGACAATGACAGCCCCCGTGGTGGGCCGTGCATTGATGAGATCTTTTCCTGTGTGGAGTTCCCCAGAGAGGTGGTCTCCGACCGGGGTACCAACTTCATATCATCTTTGTGGGAGGAGTGTGGTATAACTTACAAGTTCACCACTCCTTACCATCCTCAAGAGAATGGGTTGGTTGAGGGATTCAACAGAAACCTGAAAGGTATGATCAAGGGTCTTGCGGAACCCATGAGACGGAAGTGGGACGTCTTTTTGCCATGCCTGTTGTTTACCTACAGGGAGGTACCCCAGAAGTCCTTAGGGTTCAGTCACTTTGAGCTTCTGTACAGTCACCCTGTGAGAGGACCTCTGAGTCTGGTGAAGGAGGATTGGGAGAAGTCTCCTGGTAAGACCCCCCCAGGATGTGTTCAGCTATGTGCTGGCCTCACTGCTTCAGGAAACTCGCTCAGGCGAACCTAGAAGCTAGCCAGGAAGAAATGAATAGATGTATGACCAGAATGCCACTCTGGTCGAATTTCAACCAGGGCAGAAAGTGTGGGTGATGGCATCAGTGGAGCCCTGTGCGCTCCAAGACAAGTGGACTGGTCCCTATGAGGTAGTGGAGCGCAAGAGTGACATAACCTATCTGGTTGACTTGCAGTCTCCCAGGAACCCTTTGAGGGTCCTACATGTGAATCGCCTCAAGCCACACTTTGAGAGGAATATTGACAATGCTCCTTGCTACAGATGATGGGATGGAGGAGGAGAGTGACCCTCTTCCTGACCATCTGCCAGCCAAGGAGCAAGATGGGTCAGTGGATGGGGTAAACCTCTCGCCTACCCTGACCCCAGAACAGCAAAGGGACTGTCGCCATGTGTTGGTTCAGTTTGCCTCCCTGTTCTCCCTGATGCCAGGAGTCGCTGACAAGGTCAGGGCCAGCATCAAGGAAGAAGTTTCCAAGATGTTGGCGCTACGGGTAATTGCGCCCACCAGCAGCCCCTGAGCTAGCCCAGTGGTCTTAGTACCACAAGGTGCTGCACCCGGTACCACTCCAGAACTCCAGTTTTGTGTGGACTACCGTGGGCTCAATGCGGTCACCAAGACTGACGCACACCCCATTCCCAGAGCTGATGAGTTTGTGGATCGGTTAGGCGCTGCCTGGTACCTCAGTACGTTTGATTTAACATCTGGGTACTGGCAGATTGCCTTAACTGAGGGGGCCAAGATGAGGTCAGCGTTTTCAACACCTGAGGGGCACTTCCCATTCCGGGTTATGCCCTTTGGGTTGAAAAACGCCCCTGCCACCTTCCAGAGACTGGTCAACCAGGTACTGTCCGGGCTCGAGGAATTCAGGGCCGCTTATCTGGATGACATTGCTGTGTTCAGCTCCAGTTCGGAAGAACATTTGCAACACCTCTGCGAAGTGTTGAAGGCTCTGCAAAGGGCAGGCCTCACTATCAAGGTGAGTAAGTGCCAGATAGGGCAGGGATCTGTGGTGTTCTTGGAACACCAGGTAAGGAGCAGCCAGGTGGTGCCCCTACAAGCCAAGACTGATACCATTCTGGCTTGGGAGCCCCCCAAGACCCAGACAGAGATGAGAGCCTTCCTAGGTCTCCGGGTATTATAGAAGGTTTGTCAAGGGGTATGGCACCATTGTTTTGCCTCTACCTCCTGTATTTTTGACACTGTGCTGGATTTCGTTTTTGCTGGTTTAGATGATTGGGCACTTTGCCACTGCTGATCAGTGCCGAAGTGCAAGTGCTCCCTGTGTAAAGTGTTATTGTGATTGGTTGTCCATGATTGCCATATTTGTTTTACCAGTGGGTCCCTAGTAAAGTGCACTAAGTGTGCCAGGGCCGGTAATTCAAATGCTACTAGTGGGATTGCAGCACTGATTGTGCCACCCACATAAGTAGCCCTGAAAGAGGTCTCAGGCCTTCCACTGCAGTGCCTGTGCGCAGTTTGTTAACTGCCATGTCGACCTGGCCAGTGTACCCACTTGCCAGGCCTTACTCTTCCCTTTTCTTACACTTAGGACACCCCTATGGCAGGCCCAAGGTAGCCCCCCTGGGCAAGGGGCAGTGTATGTAAAAGGTAGGACATGTACTAGTGTGTGTAACATGTCCTGATAGTGAAAAACTGCCAATTTCGTTTTTCACTATTGAAAGGCTATCTTGCCCATAGGACAGAATGGGGAATGCTGTGTAAAATGTTTACCTGCATATGTTCCCATAGGAGGGAAATAGAAACGAAACTGGGAGTCTGGTATCCCTGAACTCATAATTTAATAACACATCTTTTAGAAAGGATGGTTCTTAAATTCTGTGTTTGAAAATAGCACTTTTTAGAAAGTGGTTATTTTCTTGTTCAACCTTTCTGTGTGCCTCTGTCTGTTGATTAACTGTCTGTGTTGTGAGTGACAGGGGCTGGCGTGGCTCCAGGAGTCGGGTGGCTCCAGGAGTCGGGGTGAGTCAGCTCTAGTTTGAATAGGCCGATCTGCATTTGGAGTGGTGGGAGGAGTAGCACCTGGGCCTGAATAGGGCTGTGCGTGCCTTCCACAATGCTGGCTCCACCTCCTGCGGTGTGTCTGATGACCCTGGCACACACTAACAAAGGAAGAAGTTGTGCACTGGCAGAGTGCACCCAGAACTGGTTTGGGCTGGGCCCAGGACCCCTCACACATAGGGAACAAAGACTTTTGGGGTATAAATACTAGAGCTGAAACCCCTGAAAGTCAGACTACTTCGTGATCAAGAGTAACCTGTAGCCAAAGAGGACAGCTGAAGAGACTGAGGAGAAGTACTGCCCTTGCTGTGTGTCTGGGGCTGGCCTGCAGTTTGCTGTTTCTCCTGAGGAGAGGACCAAGGGATTTTGCTATGTGCTGTGTCCCCTGCTTGAAGAAGGACTTTGCTGTGTGCTGTGTCCATCTGAAGAAAAGTCTCCAAGGGCCTGAGAAGAGCTGGCCTCCTGTTGTGAAGTTTAAGGCACAAAAGGACTTCACCCCCAGCTTCCCTGAACTTCCTTGCTGGGAATTCTAACCTGTCAGGAGGGCCTGTAACTGTGTGTGAGGCCTTTTTGCTGTTGGGAGCTGGAAGTGCTACGCAACGAGGGAGAAGTGTGTGTAGCTGCCAAAGCTGCCGCTGTCGCATCACCAAGGAAGCGCACCGCCGCTGCCGCTGTTCGCCGTTGCATCACTGGAGAAGCGTGCCGCCACCACAGAGGGTGCCGTCGCATCACCAGAGAAGCGTGCTGCAAGGCCGTCGCATCGCTGAGGAAGCGTGTCACCGCTGTTCTCCACGGCATCACCGGAGAAGCATGTCGCAGGGCCTGTCGCAGCACTGAAGAAGCGTGCCGCCGCCGCCAAATCACCGGAGAAGCGCCATTTTGATGCATCGCACCGGATCGTCATAATGCATTGCGGCGCCATCTTGTCGCATCGGAACCAGAGCGCAGAAAGAATCGACGCATCGCCTTCTCTGCAAACCGTTTGTTTTGCGGTACGCAGTCCAGGTACTTTGAGACTAAGTGTCGCATTTATCATCTACAAATTTATTTTTGCAACAACCTTTTTAAAGATATTCTACTAAGTAACTGTATGTTGGATTTTTGTTGTTTTGGTCTTGTTTAGTTTAGATAAAGATATTTTATTTTTCTAAACTGTCGTGGTGTCCGTATGTGGTGTTTTCACTGTGTTACTGTGACTGTTGGTACAAATACTTTACACATTGCCTTTGGGATAAGCCTGTCTGCTCGTGCCAAGCCACCAAGGGGGTGAGCTGGGGTTATCTAAAGTGTGTATCCCCTTACCCTGACTAGAAGCAAGGGTCCCTATTTGGTCAAAGGTACCTACCTCTGCCAACTAGAGACCCCCACTTTTAACAAGTACACTGCACCCTACCCTTAGGACTGTCTAAGGCCTACCTTAGGGGACTTACATGTCATAAAAAGGAAGGTGTGGGCCTGTCAAGAGAATTAACTTGCCAGGTCGACATGGCAGTTTAAAACTGCACTCACAGATTCTACAATGGCAGGCCTGAGACATGTTATGTTTAAAGGGCTACTGAAGTGGGTGCCACAATCAGTGCTGCAGGTCCACTAGTATACTTTAAAACAACAGGAGTAAACCCATAGACCTGGTTGAGATCTGGGTGAAATGGTAATATGAACAATATCTCAACCAGTATTATTTTAAAAACTAGTAAATAGGCATGCACATAAAATTGCACAAAGGCAAGTAGAGAGACTCATTGTTTAAGCAAACGTGCCAGAGGCATCATGTATTGAAAAAGGAAACATAAAGTTGAAACAATAAGGACACATTGGGAACAGTTGCAACAGCACTGTTAGCAATGAATACGTAAGCAACCCGACAAACTCTGTGCACACAAGTGCTTGTGACACTCAAAGTGGACAGCGCAGGTGACAAGTGGAACAGCGATAGAAGGCACAAGGTGAGAAAGTGACAATGATAAGAAGGTACTTCTGGTTCACAGGTAGGTGTTTACAAAAATGTGGGCCAAATTGGGCATATTTGGTGAACCAGAGTTTATGGCGCCACAAGTTGCGCTAGAATGTCGACGAGGTTTCGATCCATAACATTTAGGATCATCATCAGGACCAGGTTACAGATTGGTAAGTGCTGTACAAGGAATGAAGGAACGAGAAATGACGGCAAGTAGTGGTGCGGGCAGGATGGAAAGGAATAAAGAAAAGGAGGTACTAAATGAATACCTGTACGAGGCTCAAGGTGGTAATGAAGAAAGAGAAGGGGTTGGATCTGGTGGGAGAGCGGGGTCTGGTGGCACCGGAAGGCCGCCCAGGGGAAGAGGCAATGAATGCTAATTGGGGAAAAGACAAAGGGAGTTGAAGGGAGGTTGGATGCAGAAGCATCCATAGGTAACAAGGGGCGCAAGGTAATTAGCAGCAAAGTTACTTACCGAATAGAGGATCGGTAAGGCAATCGTGTGGTGAGGGACTCTTGTAGGGTTAGTAAGGACCGGTCATGGGGCCCTGTGGAATCCGATGAGAGGATGGGCATCTATATCGAGACAGTTAGAGAACCTGTAAGGTAGGAGGAGGAACCGGTGAGCGGGCCGGGGAGCCTGCATGAACAATTGATTAGACTGGAGAGGGAACAAAGCTTACCCGCATCTACTGGTAGTCTGGATGAGGCACGAGCTGAAATAAGAAGGCGGGAATGCAAAGTAAGGAAGGGAAGGGTAGGAATTGGAGGTTGGGTCGTGGCAGAGGACAAGCGGTAGGTCACTCACCAAATGGCAGAAATTCCAATCTATGTTTAAAACGTTTTTATTGAGACAAAACAAACCATGGGGGAGGGGGACAGGAGGCAGGATACGTGGAATACAGTCAAAGAAGAAGGGATGCATCTCCAGAGGGTTGGCAATAGGTGAAGCGTTGGCTCAGAGGGAAGAACACAGTAAATGAACGCTAGAATTACAAGCTGTGGAATCCCACGCGCGTATCCGACACCCAAAAGCAGAGCAATAAAACCCCCCCCAATCAACCCCTCAACAGAACACAGTCCCCCCCCTCCCATCCCCCATCCTCCCAGTACAAAAACAACAACACTCCCCCCTCCCCCCGTCCTATGGTCCCGCAGCAAAGTAGCCCTAACCAGGAAGCCCCGCACAGCCCCCCCCCCCCCCCGCCGGGGGTCCCCATCTCACATGTAAGCTAGTCCGCCGGGGTCACCGGCGGCCGCAGCCTGAGAAGCCTAAGATACCTCGGGCAGGTGAGCTCCCGGAATTCAGTGGACAGCAGCGCTAGAAAGGGTTGCCATAGCTCCTCAAATTGGTCTATCTCCCCCGCAACCGTAAGCGACAGCTTCTCCATCCCCAGCACATGCCAGAGTCTGTGCAACCAACCGGTGATGGAGGGGGCGGTGGATGTGCGCCAGTGGATCAGAATGTTCTGAACCGCAGACCCCAGCGCTATCGCAATCTGCCTACCCCTGCGGGACTTCAGTGGGTACATTAGGTCATTGGGGAGGCCCAGCAGGACATACGCCGGGAGGCGCGGCAGCTCTATGCCAAAGTGCTCATCCACCTCGTCCAGAACTTCCTTCCAGTAGGCGGTCAGCACTGGGCAATCCCATAGGATGTGTGTAAGGGTACCTTCCTGCCCGCAGCTCCGCCAGCACCCCTTGTCAGTGTGTCTATGCATTTCATACAGTCTCTCCGGGGTGTAGTACCAGTATGTGGACACTTTAGTGAAGGTTTCCGTAAGGCCCGTGTGGTATGCAGAGTGCCGCGCCCGATACGCAATTTTGTCCCATTCCTTGTGGCTGAGTGTCCTACCCAATTCCCTGTGCCAACGCTCCCTCCCCGGATTGTAGTAGTGAAACGGCGGGGGTTGTAGGTGTTTGTACAGATCAGTGATCAGTTTAGCGTCGGAGGTCCGAGTAGCCAACCACCGCTCATACGGTGTAATTGGACGGGCAGCGGCGGCACGCACCTGAGGCTGGAGGGCCCAATGCCGAACTTGCATGTAGCGCAATCTGTCCAGCTCCGTCAGGCCGAACTCCTGGCGGAGTTGCTGAAAAGGAACCACTCCTTCCGGGCCATAGATCTGGAAGAGTGCCCTGCAGCCCGCCTGCACCCAGTGGGAGAAAACCCCCGGCTCCATCCCAGGGGAGAAGTCCGGGTTGCCCGCAATGGGCGTGAGCGGCGAAGGGAAGGTGGTAAGGCCCCGGGCCTCACAGACCGCGTCCCACACACGCAGGGGGACCCGCGTAACAAAGGAAGCGTAAAGATTAGCGGGGCGGTGCGCGCGGCGCAGGAATGGAACCTCTTGTAAGGTGCGGCCCGCCACTGCCTGGTCTTGGAAGAGCCAATGTTTGTCGGACTCCCACCTGCTCCACTCCACCAGATAGCGGAGCTGTGCCGCCTGAAAGTACTTACGGAGGTCCGGAATGCCGAGACCCCCCGCTTCCGGAGCAAGCGTGGAGAGGACCCTCTTCATGCGTGGCCTGCGGCCCTGCCAGACAAAGCGGGAGATGTCAGCCTGCATTTGTCGTATCCAGCCCACCGGGGGTTGGAGTGGAAGGGCCCGGAAAAGATATAGTATCTGGGGCAGCACCGTCATTTTGACCGCCGCGATTCGCCCCAGCCAGGACAGCAGGCCCTTGTTCCAGCGGCCAAGCTCGTCCTTGATCTTCCTGCTGAGGGAGGCATAATTGGCCGTAACCATCTCCGACAGTGTAGGCGCCAGCAGAATCCCCAGATACGGCACCGTGGACGAGGACCACTGCATGGGGAAGAGCCGTTGAAGATCCCTCCTGGTTTCCGCAGCCAGGGACACGTCCAGTGCCATCGACTTGCTCATATTCATTTTGAAGCCGGCCACCCCCGCGAAGGCGTCCAACTCTCGGAGGCAAGTAGGCAGCGACCTCCTAGGGTCGTCCAAAGTCAGCAGGACATCGTCCGCATAGAGACTGACGGTGTGGACGTACTGGCCCATCCGGACCCCGACAGCATCCGGATTGTCACGAATCCTCTGAGCAAACGGCTCCATGTAGAGGGCAAACAGGAGCGGCGAGAGAGGGCAGCCCTGCCGCGTGCCGCGCTCGATGGCAAAGCTGCCAGAGCTACACCCGTTTACCCGCACCGACGCCGAAGGATGCTTATAGCAATTAAATACCATGGTGCGGAACTTATCGCCGATTCCCAGTTTCTTAAGGACCCGCTCAAGATACGGCCAGTGAACTCTGTCGAAGGCCTTCTCTGCATCAACGGACAACAACATCCGCTCCCCCGAGATCCTTGAGGCCTTCTCCAGAACATGTGTCACCCTCTTGGTGTTGTCAACCGTCTGTCTACCGGGCACAAAACCAGCCTGGTCCGCCTCCACCAGGTCGGGGAGGTGTGGACCCAGCCTGGCTGCGAGAATCCCCGTGTACAACTTGAGGTCGACATTTAGGAGAGAGATGGGCCGGTATGAGCCGCAAAGGGCCCGGTCCTTCCCAGGCTTCGGGATTACCGCGACCGTCGCCCTCAGGAGATCCGGAGGGATGGCTCCCGGTGCGGAGAAAGAGTTAAACAGCCGCGTAAGGACAGGGGCCACGGCCGTGCAAAAAGTCTTGTAGAATAGCGACGTGAACCCGTCCGGGCCCGGGGCCTTGCCATGTTTCAGCCGCGCAATAGCTGAAATCACTTCCTCCACATGGATGTCCCGCTCCAGGTGGTCAGCCTGAGCCGGGTCCAGTACCGGGAGGGTCACCGACTCCAAATAGCTATCGGTCTCCCGTGGCGGGGAGGGCTCCTCAGCATACAGCGCCTCGTAGAAGCCGCGGAAAGACTCCGCTACTTCCGCGTCCCCGGAGACAACCCCCCCGTCCGCGCCCACCAATTCTTTCACGACGCTGCGCTGTTGCGCGACCCGGAGCCGGTGTGCTAGGAGCTTGCCACATCTGTCCCCCCCAGTGTAGTAGGCATGTTTCAAACGTAAGGCGGCGTACTCCGCCCTATCAAGATCCAGAGCCGAGAGGAGCTTCCTCGCTGCCTTCAACTGCCTCCAGACCCTCGGCGCTCCCGTACGGCGGTGGACCTGCTCAAGCTCCCGAACTTGAGCCGTCAACTCATCCCTCTTCAGTTGTCGCTCCTTATTCTCGGCTGCAGAGATAGAGATGAATTCCCCCCGTAGGACGGCCTTCAATGCCGCCCACTGTGTCGCCTGCGAGGTGTCAGTGTTGCTATTGTGAGTGAGATAGTCCTGTATGACCTCCCCGATGCGTTGCACCACCGATTTTTTGTGTAGAAGTGTGTCCCGGAGGCGCCACACCCCCCGAGAGGGGGAGGCCGCCGGCCACTGGAAAACGCCGATAACTGGAGAGTGGTCAGACAGGGTCAGGACCCCGATGTCCGCCGCCGTGGCAGCGGCACGCATCGGTCCACTCACCAGGAGGTAGTCCAGCCGTGAGTAAGTGCGGTGTGCGTGCGAGAAGAAAGAGTAGTCCCTATCCGTGGGGTGCAGGGAGCGCCAGAGATCATGCAAGTCCATGTCCGCAATTCGGGCCTTCCCAGCCTGGGACAGTTCCCCCGTCTGCGGGAAGCGCTGCGCCGATCTGTCCATCCCAGAGTCAAAGACAATGTTGAGGTCTCCGCCCAAGATAACGTGTCGGTCCGGGGAAGCAGTGACATCCACCAGCGCGGAGTCTAGGAAGCGCTCCTGGTGCTCGTTTGGGCTATAAACGGAGCCAACCGTAAATGCTATGCCTCCCAGGCTCATGCGATACGCAAGGAGCCTCCCCTTCTGTTCAGCACACTTATGCAACACCTCCCCCCGAAAGGAGCTCGCTAGGAGAATGGCTACCCCTGCCGTCTTGTTCGCTGCCGAGGAAAAGAACTGGGTGGGGAACTTAGCAGAGCGCATCCTGTGGCAGTCTCGGGGCAATAAGTGTGTCTCCTGCAAAAGGCAAATGTCCGCCTGCGTCCCCTCCAGCAACGACAGGATCGCCCTGCGCTTCACCGGGTTATTCAGACCCTGAACATTAAGGGTCACTACCTTTAGGCCCGGCATTCCTCGCAGGGATCGGGAGCGCCATGCAATGGGTAGGGAATCAGCGGGTGGGGCGCGCGGGGCCGCAGCGCGGGACAAGCCAAGACAAAGCGGGCAAAGACAACATCGGACGGGACCTTCCCAACCCCAAAACAACCCCCTCCCCCACCCAAAACACAACCTTGGCAACTAGCCATCCCCAAACTCAAACACCCCATAGTCTCAGTCAAGCCCCAAAACGGGCAAGTCCGTAGAAAATAGCAAAGTGGACGTCCAGCCACTCACCTCCGCCCGCTCCCCCCCAACCCCCCCGCCCCGTGCCAAGCATGTTAAGAAGCTAAAGACATCTCCCCCCGGAGTGTATGTTAGGCCGTCAAGGCCACGCTAGAGGAGCCGATCGAGTCCCCGGCCGCCGCCCTCAGGGCGTCTGCCATGTCCGCCCTAATGGTAGGGGAGTCCGGGCGCCCTGCACTGGTCGCTGAGCGCCGCCTCGATGACCTCCGCCGATTCCGTCCCTCCGAGGACCTCCACGACGGCGTAGCTCCCTCTTCCTCCGCTGCCGTGAGCCCCAGGACACCACAAATGTCTTGCAAGGAGCGTAGCTGATGCAATACCCCGTTCCACCGAAAAATCAAGCGGAAGGGGTGACCCCAAGAGTACGGCGTCTCATGCTCGCGCAAAAAGTCAGTGGCAATCCTAAAGGACCTGCGTTTCTGTAGAGTGATGGCAGAGAGGTCCTGGTACAGCGCCACCGGCCGATCCCGAAAGGTCAGGGGCTGTTTCCTGCGGGCTTCAGCCATGATACGCTCCTTTAGTGGAAAGTCGGGCAGGAAGGCCAGAATGTCCGGTGGGGGTGCCGATGGCTGGCGCTGGCGGCCAACCCTATGCGCCCTGTCGATGCTGATGGGAAAGTCCGCGGCCTCCCCCAGGATTTCTCGGAACAGGGCCCGCAGATAGCCCCCCAGATCGGACCCCTCATCCGCAGTCGGCACGCCACGCACTCGGATGTTGTTCCTCCGAGATCTGTTCTCGAGGTCCTCAGAGTGGGCCTGGAGCTCCACACACTGTTCCCGGAGGCGAAGAACGTCCTGCTGGAGGTGGACTATCTCCTCCGCTCGCTGTTGGCCCTCCGTCTCCACCGCCTCCACACGCTCACCTAGGCCCTCCACCTCTCTGCGCACTTCTCGGACCTCGCTGGCCACCTCCCGCTTCAGTGTCTGGAAGTCCTCCCTGAGGGAGCTAAACAGTTCCTCCATGAAGGCCCTCGTGACGGGTGGCTCCCCTCCAGTCACATCCGCCGGAGCCCGGGAGGGCCCCGGCGAGGGCTGTGTCCTGTCCCGCAAGTGCTGGGCCCTGCCAAGCATGTCCGGCAGAGTACGGTCCCCTTTCTTCGGGCCTCCTTTCCCAGCCATCGTCAGCTCCGCAGTCGGGCCCCGATCCAGGCGCCCCAGAGATGCTCAGCCGCCGGCAAGCACTCGGGCCGGGGGATCCCCCACAAGTGAGGTCGCTGCGTCACAGGTGACAAAATGGCGGCCGAGCCCGGTCACCGTCAGCCGCAAGAGCTAGCGTGAGACAACCAAGGGGGCCGCAGCGAGGGGGTCCCAACAGCTCATCCCTCCGGTAGTCAAGACAGCAATATCGGGAGGTCGTGTGCAGCCAGCATCCAGGGCTCAGCGGAGGTCGCCACCACTGCTCCTTCGGGGACAAAATGGCGGCCGGGCGGAGCAAGCCACACCGACTAGGCCCGGCGACACCCCCGGGGCCTCCGAGGTGCCCCGCCGTGAAATAAGTTCCACCACCGGCCCCCGTTAGTCACGCACAGGGGGCCAGATGATCCGGCCCCAACAAGGAGTCCGCCGTACCTCGGCTAGGGGTCAGGGCCTCCGCAGTGCCAGGTGTCGCCGTCACCAGTCCGAGTGCCGGGGCACCCGTCCCAAGCCCTCCACACCGTCGGGCCCCTTCCCGCCAGGCTCCTTCAGTCACCGTCGAGCGGCGGGCCAGATCCCCTCCAGACCGCAGCTTTCAGCACCAGGCCCAACCGAGGCGCCCGGACAGCTCTCCAATACGCTCCGCCCCTCGGGCTCACCGCCGTCGTCCCCTGATCTCAGACGAACTTTTGGGGGGGTTCCCCCGGGGCGATCCGGACCAAAACAGCACCGATGTGTGCCCCTGATGTTCCGCCACGCTCCTCTCCCGCGCTGAGCCTCAGCGGGGGGAGAAAAGCATAACAAAAAGGCTTTAGCTTGGCCGGGCCGGAGGAGCTACGGGAGGAAGCGTCCGCTCACCCCGCCATCTTGGCCACGCCTATAGAAGAAGAAATTCCAATCTAGGCCGGAGCAGGATCCTCTGGGCTTCTGTAGGGGAATGGCGTACATCCGAGGTCGGATCCCCGATCCTCAGGGAGCCATCGGGACCGATGGGCTTTTGGACAAATACCTGTGTCGTGGGGGGTGGATGTCAGAGCATATGGAGCTCTGCGTGAGGGAGGGAGGGGCCGGGGTGAGGGATGCGAGCCACGCCTGAAGGCAAGGGACCGGGATAAAATCGCTGTGTCTAAACCGGGGTGGGAGGAGGAGGAAATGGAGCGGAGTTGAGGAGGCCACAAAAGAGGATGGATTGAACAATCAAACCGACAAACCTTGCAGTGATAGTGTGCATATAATATATATTTTATAACTTGTCACATTTATATGTCAGAAGCAAACATAAATGGTGATCAGTGACAAGAGAAAAATTCAAATCGCCACTTAGATATGTGTATACATAAATGCGTTTTACATTACAGTGATTCATCTGTATGGAAAATGTAAATGGCAATTAATATGTGAAATATTACAAATAGTCAAGGTATGAAGGACTTATTGGTGTTTTACGGTGATATAGTATATCTAAAATGGTCCAAGAGCAGGGAAGGTAGCATGATGGACCATGATACATAATGAAAACCTTAACGGTAATTAGGGGGGAACTGACTGGAAGGTTGGGTAGGGTTGTTGTCCCGGGTAGGGGGGGGGTGTGTGGTCAAGGAAATGCGTGATTACAGCTGTATAGTGTTATTTCATTCGTCAATAGTGTTCAAACCCTGTTTAACATAGTTGCATTGTGTGATCCATTTGCATTCACTTCTGTTGAGCAATAGTTGTTGATTGCCACCTCTGGTGTAGGTTGGTCTATGACCTGCCTCATCATATCCAATTCACTGTGTTGTTTGTCCATATAATGGGCAACTAGGGGGTTACTCATGACCTTGCAATGGATGCGTCTTTTGTGTTGGATTATGTTATGTTATTTTATGTTATTGACATTTATAGTTCGCACAGATATTGGAAGAGTATCCTGGCGCGGCACCAAAATGGGAGCTGAGGATCAACGGATCATTAGATAAAAAGCAGAATTTTCAGCCGTTTCCTGAAGAGCTTCGGATCCTGAATGCCACGAAGGTCCAGAGGAAGTAAATTCCAAGCCACCGCTGCCTTGTGGGCCAGAGAGCTGCCACCCATTCTAGTAAGGCAAAAGCGCGGGATGACTGCCAGAAGCTACGCAGCTGAGCGCAACTGTCTCATGGGTACATAGAACTTAAAACGTTTCCTAAGGTATACAGGGCCAAGTCCATACAGGGCTGAATGTGCCAGGGTGAGGGCTTTAAATGTAACTCTTTCAGCCACAGGAAGCCAGTGAAGATCGTGAAGGTGTTGCTTTATACTAGATCTCCCCAGAATGTTAAGTAGAGACCTTGCTGCCGCATTCTGAACTAACTGCAGTCTCTTCAGCTGGTACCCTGGCAGGCCAATGTACAAAGCATTCGCATAATCAATGCGCGAAAGGATCAAGGCACGGGTAACCATTTCCTGGCTGTCCTAGGGAGCAGGGGAGACATTTCCTGAGGGATTTAAGGGTGCCAAAACACTGCCCCGCTAACTTCTTGATCTGTGTGGAAAACCTGAGATCTTCATTGAACCAAATTCCGAGGTTTGTGGCAGTGGATAGTCAGCCGGCCAGAGCAATTCCCTAAACTGAGGAGGAAAGGTCCCAAACAAGAGGATCTCTGATTTGTCCTCATTGCACTTGAGCTGCGCAGGGAGGAGCCATTGAAAAATGCCCGTGAGGCAAGTTCTAGCTCGAGCAGGGGATGAGTCGTTTTTGTTCCATATAAAGAGGAGCTGGGTATCATCAGCATATGCGATGATCTTGGTGCCCAACTCCTCCGCCAGATGAATAAGCGGAGTTACATATATATTAAAGAGGAGGGGGCTCAAGGTGGAGCCCTGAGGCATTCCTGTAGTCACCTTTTGAGGAGCAGATGAAGACGGGGGAAGCTAGACTTGCTGAGATCTGTCTTCAAGGAATGATTTAAGCCAGTTCCAAGCAGACCCAGAGATACCGATATCAGAGAGGCAGGACAGTAACAAGGAGTGAGGCACAGTATCAAAGGCCGCAGAGAGTTCTAATAGAATCAGAGCCGCGCTGCCACCAGCATCCAAACACTCCTGGATTGCTTCAGAGATTTTGACAAGGGCCGTCTCTGTACTATATGAGGCTCTGATGCCTGATTGGGCTAAATGGAGCAGTGGAACAAAAGTCAAGACTTTGCTCAAGAGGGAACTCTCCTGTGAGGACAAAAGCCGTATCCACTGCAAGGCCATGAGCGTGAGAAGTTGGCTTGGTATATGCTGTCCACTAGTTATAGTGGGCCCCTTGCACCAGTCCAAACGACCCTTATTGATGATTAGGTTAAAGACAACCTGTAGTGTAGTTCCTATTTCCCTAATAGGCTCTGCGCATTGGAATAATAAACCCTATAGATTTGGCATGGGACTGAGGTCAGTATGTCCCTATCGAGTATATTAAACTTCATTACTTTGTGCCAGCTAACTCAGAGGCCACTAGAAACTCCTTGTAAACAAGAAGAGAGTAGTTTCTGGCAACCGCATAAACATGACAACTTTGTTTCCCTTTAGAATCGGAACACTCTCAGAATCGTGGAAACAACAGATAACAGTTTCACTCAGCCAATCGTGCATGCTTAGTTTCTTCAGAGTTACACAGAAAGAATAGACGGGTGTTTCAATAAAAGGATTTATTGAACAGTCTTGTTTCTCGTGTAAGAGATATAGCTGTTACAATCGTAAGACAGTATGCGAGATATATTATGTACAGCGTAAGCAGTAGAAAGAAATAATACTGTGCTAGCATTATCTTTTAGTTATGACACATATATTCATATACATAAATAACATAAGCTAAAAATGCGAGTACTCATAAGATGCTTCTCTTACTAGTTCTGCCCCAGTGTACCTAACCTAAGTGTAGTACAAGGTAAGAAGTAGGTGATGTATTCAATATTATGGTAGGCTATAGTATGGTATGCTATAGTCTGGTATGCCAAGTCTGGTATGCCAAGAGTCCCTCTAGGTTCTAGTCAAGTCCATACCTTGAGAATGAGAGAGGTGGGAATCTTTTTCTGGGTCTCGAACTCTAACACCCCGCAAAGGGAGTCAGAACACTGGAAGCTGGATTCTCTGCGAGCAGGGATGACAGCGTCTCTTGTCAGTGCGTCAGGCCGGGACACAGGCTCCTCTAAAGTCGAGGTCTCCTCCCACTTGCTATAGCAAGAGAAGGTATATTTATACCTGGTAGGTGCCTTGGAATGTTAGCATTGACGTAAAGTCGGGCAGAGGAAGACGTCAGGAATGAACCCTTAAGGAATAGCGTTTCATGCATAGTAAATGAGTTCTTGGAGAAATCAATAATCTTGTGCTAGGGGAACTCCCAAGAGCTTATGGGTCTGGTTTCTAAAAACTCGTTCTGACGTTGGGGTGGACGGATGTAGGTGACCATGCCTGTATTTGGATAGCATGGCTAATGCATAAATAAGGACTGAGATCTTATGCCTATATTAGGGAAATGCGAATTGTGCCTATATAAGGACATGTTTCAGGAAAACCTATATACGGACACCTAAAGCGGAATACAACACCCACTCCACTTTTAAATGAACGATAGTACTAAATGCTAAACATTAAATGCTAAATATTAAAATGAGTACCACATGTTGCAAAAAAACATTTGCAAAAGCATACTAAAAGAAGTTTTATTTATTATTAAAAAACTTTTGCTAAACATGGAATGCTAAACATGTAATGAAAAGGTATTGTACATTTTAAGGCAGTTTTTCATTCTAAGCATATATCAGAAATAAATGCAATATGAATGAATAGCAATATATACATATGATGAAATGGTTGACAATTATTCAAAAACCAAAGCCATTTCATAACATGGTACTAAAATGAAATAGTGGTAAATAAGGTGACAATGTGTCCCTTGAAGTATTCAAAGAAGTCCATTCTATATGAATAGTTCTACTGTAAGCAGATTGAATTGCCATGTATTTTCAAATTTAGAAAAAAAACATCAATTTTAGGAAAAGTTCCAAGTTTTGTTCTGTTTTGAAAATATGGAGGCCAAATTCATAGCTTCCCCGGTACACTGTGAGCCGAATCTAAGTCAGTGTATGGGTCTGGTGTAAACATGAAATCATCTACTCCTGTGGACAAAAGATTGTCTACCGATGTCGCTGACAGTTGGAACACCTTGTTTAGAAGGTTAACTGCACAGAGATGTGAAGCATCGCCTTCAGCATGGGATGCCGCAGCAATGTTCGCATCCGTTGTTACCTGTGTGCCTGTTGATCCATCTTGTACCTCAGCAGCAGCAGGAAGCGTCTGTGAGATCTCAACGAATGCCGTCATCAGGATTGGTAGCCTCTGGGGACAACACCGAGCATGGGCCGTTATCAGGTCCAGCAGAGTATCGATATCCATTGGCATGACTGATGGTAGTGTTAGACAAATGTTCAGCACGCATTCTTCACCGCAAAGCAGGCAGCGTAGAACAGGTAAGATGCAATCTTGCCAGATTGGTCTAAATGACAGAAACCATGTTGTATTAAGTTCCTGTAGATGAGGTATGCCCAAAAGTTGCATTATGCGCTCACGGCACTTCCGTTCTAGGAGAGCTTTCTCCAAGTTGCTGGGAGTGACGCCGGTGGATAGGCTTGCCATAGCGTAGTAGTAGGAATAGAAACAGGATTCCTGCAATGAGTGCTAGAAGTAATGGCATACCATCAAACACCGAATGCACGAAGTTTGGAGTGATTCCAAGGACTGCCTGAAAAGGTTTTAACTGTCCTGAACATATGGTCTTAAATACATGACAGTCCCACTCGTATCAGACATGTGTAAGATACGTCCCATCATTTCTACGAAATGTATAGGGCAGTGTGTACGTATTAGAGCTTGTATCTCAGCCGAAGTCCTTGCAATTTGTAGATCATAGGTTTCTTTGTCCGAGGTCAAAGGCACGGTCTGTTGCAAAAGCATGGCTTTCATTCTGCTTAAAGTATTAAAACGTATAAAAGAAAATTCAATGAAGGCCATAGAGGCGACTCCCTGACTGTGTCTATTTGGGGGAACAATACTTGCATACAACAAGTAACCCTGGAGCTAACCAGATATGGGATTCCTGGCAACATGCCACAGGAACTTTGATCATTCAACATGAGGTAACTCCTGTTAGAAAGTTGGCCAAACGTTGGATTAATCACAGCAGGTGGTGTACCCTGCAGGTGGCAGGACAAGTTTACCACAGAACCATTACAAGCCCCATGTAAAGAAATGTCCTGAAATATGAGTGATCCGCTCCGTGCATTTTCACAGTGTGTACTGCTGAGAAACACTTCACGACCCCAACTCCAACAGCTATATTCGTAAGGTAAATCCCAGTATATCTTAATGTATTCTTTACCCAACCTTTCATATTTGCCTGCTTGAATTTGTTTGAGGCAATACTGGAAATGAAAAGTAGTGACAGGCAGAGTTATTTTGCCATGGATAAGCCATTCTGTAGCTAGTTTTTCTGCTACCGTAAATGGTAATTTTTCCAGTTTTTCTATGCTCAGCACTGTATACTTTGCTCCCCTTTGTGCCAGTCCAATCTGTTTATCCGTGGGATTGTATTCTGAAAACAGAGACGACGTGTTGATAAAACGCCAAGGCACATAACCTGCAAGCAAGGATTGCAGCGTCCAGCCTAATAGCATAATGGAACGTAACTGAGATTGGCCTTGTTGTAACATGGCTAAATCTTGTTCCAGTATGTCAATAGCAGAGGATACAATGCTGTCCAGTGAATATATTCTGGATGACAAAGTCGTTAACCCATTGTCTACCACAGTGAGAGATTTCTCTAAGTTAATACGATCAAGCTCACGTATTCTTTCTGAGGCCTCTGCCTGTGAAACCTTCCATATTTCATTATGAGCAGCATAAATGCCGGCATATATGAAACGTTTTTGACGTGGGTTTCTCTGTCCTAGCACAAAATCCCTAAGGTCTGCTTCTTCTTTAAGTAACGATAAGTGCTGTTTCACATCCTCGAGTGTAGATTTTTGTAACCAGTCGAGGCACAATTTTCCTACACTGTATGTTGTTACTACACCCGGGTGCTGTCATTGAACATAACGTGGGTCTGGCCTATGGATAGTAAAGCCCTGTATTCTTTTCAGGAATCTTTCTTGACAGATGTTTGTGTCTGTGGGCCAGAGCAACCATTTTTTCCAATCAGGATCTGATCTGTTGTTTTGCAGTATTGTGTCTACTGTGACCGTTCCCTGTGTAGTGCTATTACTTGCAGGTGTTGGTACAGAAGGTATGTTCATGTCTCTGATCTTGGCTAATCCAAGGCAAGACGTTTGTTGCACAGAGTCATTCAAAAACATTATTTGCTATGAGATAATACAGGCTCGAAACAAAGCTTCTATCCCCTGCACTTGCCAATCTTTTGAACCCCAGACAGATTTTGTGTCGATTGTGTCTTTCCAAAAGTCATACCCTTGTCTCGACAGCTGGGCAATAAAGGTTGCAGAATAAATCTGTTTTTGATTAGTTAACATATTTTTCTGTCCTGTTATGTTTACATTTCTATAGAAAAATGTTTCTGGATCAGACGTATTGTACCCTGAAAAATATGGAAACTTATTTGCAAAAGTTTTTGAACTACCCTTTGGGGGTGTAGAACAATGTTCCCATTGGTTAAACATAAGCACATTTCTAGGTGTTGCAGATTTATGCTAGAAATGATGACCATAGTGGTTGTAACAATAAAGGTGTTCGTAGTCTGATGAACCCTCTAAGTTTTCATTGTTCGAGAACGCAGCAGACCTTTCTTTATCAGACATCATGTTATTAACAGTCTTAAAGTCTCAATCATCAGAATAGGTACTGGAGGTAATAAAGTCACTTAATGAAATTTTAAATAAATGTGGAATCTTCAAAAGTTCAGATGGGCAGAATATGTCGAAATCGGTTTTGTCCCAAACTATACCATCCTGTGATGTTCACTGCTGACAAGTTTCTTGCTTCACAATAGGAAGATTTGTGTGGTTTTAAAAGTAAGTTCACATTTGTATTTTTTGTGTCCAAATGAATGTATCTGCCATTCATAAGCACGCTAAGAGTCATTACCAAAGCTAGCCAAAGCAGAAAGAAAAATATTCCAGAAATAATCCATAGTTCAATCCATGGTGAAACCAGATAAGTGTCTTTCAGAAAATGAAAAAAGACTTGTACTTGTTGTTTGAAAGTTTTTTGGGCTGGCGTTGTTTCAGGCTCATTTGGATCCTCAGAAAACGTATCAAAGTTAATGAAGTAGCCAGAAGCAGTTCGGGCCAATTGTTGGAATTGCATCAGGATTCGTCGAAATCGCTGGAACCAGTTGATCATGTGTTACGTTGGTGTAGACAGGTGTATCTGGACGAACTGTTACTTGAGTTTCAAGAGGGATGGGTTCCATAGCATTGTTACTTAGTCCTTCATCTATTACTGCTGAATTCTCGATGGTTATGAGTCTTTCAGTCTGAACCTCTTGGAAAGTAGCGAGAGGAGGGCGTCTGCTACTAGGTCGGAGTCCACGAGGCCTACTATTTAGTATCGGCCACATAGTGTGCTTTGATGAGGTCGATTGACACAAATCTTTTCACCTTTTTTCCAGCAAGGGGCGGCAGAAGTACTGTTCTTGTTCCGTGGACGGCTAGGACCGGTACTGGTTGTCTGTAAGAAGGTCCAAATTTCTCCTTGTCTGCAATCTTCTCTCTGACTAGATCCCCAACTTTTGGGATCCAGACAGGCCTTGCTGGGACTGCCAGTTTTCCCCCAGTGGTGGTTGGCTTCAGGAACACATTGCTTTGTTTCAATCTTCGTTCATTTAGATCCTGTAAAACAGGCAAACGATCTTTGATATCAAAGGGTTTATTTTCCACCACTGTGCCTTTACATTCGAGATCAGGAACCCACATTCTTGTCCCAAATAGGACCTCATATGGAGTGACCCCCCCCAGAGAACTTCTTGGCAAATTATTTAATGAGCGTTGGACCCCATAAGGATGTTTGACCCACCCATCATCCGAACCTAATACTCTAGCTGTTATAGACTGCTTTATGTCCCGGTTTTTCATTTCCACAACATAATTTCCCTCAGGATTAAACGGAGAGGAGTACCGCAATGCTACGCCCAAACTGTCCATGGCTTCTTTGTAAGCCAGAGAGCTAAACGCAGGGCCCTGGTCAGAATCTAGTGTGCCAATTGCGTATGTGCCGATAAAGACTCGCAAATCTTTTATAACAGTTCGAGCGTCAGCCGAGCGCTGAGGCCACATCCATAGGAACCTTGACTTAGTGTTTGTGGGAATGCATTTGTCATAAAGGATGCCTGCGCGTAGCTAGTCTAATGCTGTCTAACAATGGTGTCTGTACTGGGCAGGCTACTTTGTAGTCTGGTGTCTGATGGCATTCTGCACTACGCTGTCTATTGCAGTCTCTTCAGTCATTGATGAAGATGTGAATCAGTGTATTCATTCCAGGCCACCTGTACATCTCTTTTAATGTTAATATTGTTTTAGAGTTCCCCTGATGTGACAGACCCTCCCCAAGATGTGCTTCATAAATCAAAGCTGCTCTACATTCCATGTTTGGAATTACCCTATCCCCCACTCCAGGGATTCGAGCAAAAGGAATCTTGTTCGCATCAATTACATAAGAGTACTTGAGTGAAAACTTCTTTGGTAACGCTGCACCACTGCCTTTGCTTGAAGCATTGACAGCCAATAATATCTCACTGTCTATTCTCGTTTTTGAACGAGTGATCGCAGCTACGGAAGCCATCTGAACAGCCCCCTTTGCGGCTTTATCAGCCAATGAATTCCCTGCAACGTGAATGCCATCACGTTGATGACTCAGCATGTGTATCACTTGAGCTTTTGGTTGTTCGTTTGTCAACTGAACTACTTGTTCCCAAAGCGATTTATGCTTTATTGTGCCACCTTTTGCATCTTTGAATCCGTTTTGAAGCAAATTCTGTAAATATTCATTATATGACTGAACACAGTAAAAGGAATCGCACACTATAAGTGTTAGGAATTCGCGATCTGTACTTTCAAGTGCCAGTTTGAATGCTTGTAGTTCAGCTCGCTGAGATGTACAATCTCCTAGAGATTGAGTTTTAGTGACCATTGGTCGGAAGTTACCATTGCGCATGCGTCCTTTAACGATTGTGCACGCTGCACTGTAAGCTTGCTTACTCCCTGTAGCGGGTTGTGCTGATCCGTCAGTATAAATGATAAATTTATACTGATCGAGAGGCAGAATTTCAGTGGGCAGAGGACATTCATGTTCATATTGCAGGAACGCTTGTGTTTTTAAATCAGTATAAAAAGCATATTCAACATCTGTTCCAGCAAGAGAATTAACCCATTGGATCCATCTAGGATGTAAAGCTTTTGCATTTGGAATGCTCGCTTTTGTAACCGCCTCTAAGGCTGGTACTGGAGTCACGACAATAATGCGTTTCCCCTGAGCTAGTGCTCTTTCTTTTGCTACAGCGGTTTGAACTGCTGTCAGTATTTTTTCTGTTGAAGTGAAGTGCATTTCTGCTTGTGTATACAAATGTGATTTGTATTCTATTGGTACTTTTTCACCCTCATTAAATGTTAAATAGTTGAATCCACATTGACCCGAAATTATTCGGATCGCTAAATTGCGTTTATTTACGCGTGTTTGTAAGTGATTTGTTGCTAACATGTTAGCTTGGAGTGAACGTAGATGTCTGCGTGTTCCTGTGTCCAATGTTTTGTTGAAAAATCAGGTTTGATTAATTCGTAGAGAGGTTTAACCCTTTCTGCGTAATTTAGAATGTAAGTTCTTCCAAAATTTAGGAAACTCAAGATGGATTGTAAATTTTTCAGCGTTTTTGGAGGTTGGAGCAGCGCACACTTTTCTAAAAAGTTAACTGCCAGGCCTTTTTCCTTCACTTGAAAGCTCATATCCTAAGAAAAGGACATTGAGATGAGCAATTCTGGATTTTTTAAAGTTGAATTTATAGCCCTCAGAGGCGAAGCCCAGTATAATGGTATTCACCCTGTTCAAGTGCCTATCTAGGTCATCGTCTGTCAGATAGATGTCATCGACATATGACAATGCCTCGTCATCATAAATTTGTAGTAACTCTGTTACCCTTTCTGAGAATGACCCCGGGCTGTTTTTGAACCCTTGTGGGAGTCGACAAAATTGACCCTGAGTCCCCATTATTGAGAAAGCTGTTAAGTACCTGCTTTCAGGTGCTATGTTTTGACAAAAGAAACCATATGAAATGTCCAATGTGGTTTTATATTTGTTTTACACACAATGTTATTCATTAATGCTGTACTATGTGCATTGTGCACAGCAAATGTTTTGGAACAAGTGTTCAAATGTCTGTAATCCAAAACTAGACGATATGTATTGTCTGGTTTGGATACAGGAAACAAAGGATTGTTCATTGAGGAGGTGCATGTTTCAATCACCCCTTGGTAATCAAGTTGATCTAAGATCTTCCTGACCTGTTTTTTATCTTCTTGCTTTATTGGGTACTGCCTTTGTGCAGTAGGTTGATTTTTTAGCTGTATTTTGTGGTGAGGTGAGTCCTCATCCCATCCTACATGATTTTTGTATAATGCTGGGGCCTGGGCAACTGCCCATTTCCTGGCATAAGTATATTTTAGGTGAATTGGAATATGGTTGGAGAAAACTGGCATAATGATGTCCTCGCCATGTGGGCACTCCCTGACAAATTTTGGTGGCCAGTCCTGTTCTGCTAGAAGTATATCATAACCCCTTGAAAGTTTCTCCCAAAAGAGTGCTTTCACTTTTCCTGGTATGTCTCCCTCCATCCAGAGTGTTATTTCATATAACATTTGTGGAGTACTAACCCTGATGTCTACAGTCTCTACTGTGATGTATTTATTCAAGTCCACTATCTCCAGAAGTTCCTTCAGGTTCTGGTGAGCTATTGTTACTTCTGCTGCACTGTCCAGCATTGTCTGAGCCCATTCTCCGTTCTTGAGCTGTGTTCTCAGTATTCTCGGCATGTCTGATCTTCAGACCTGCTACCTTCTTTTTGGTGAATTGAGGTTTTGATTTATTTTTCTGAACGTGTTGATCGTCTTTGGACTTCACACGTTCTTCTTTGTGATGTGACCGCCCTCTTCTTTCTGATGTCTGTGACGATATCTGAAAGGTACGAGAGGAACGTGTATCAGTATCCTGATACCTGTCAGGTTTTCTTAAATTATCCCTATTCCTGAGGTTATACCTCCTTTCAGAGGGCTCCTTTTGAGGTGACCTACCTCGGCATTGAGAACGTTTCTCTTTTGAATTTTGTTTATTAGTTTCCCTCTTCTTTTTAGAAGATGTAGGATTTTGTTTAATAGAGTCCTTCTCAGGACCTTCAGACAGTTTTGGCTTCAAAGGTTTTTCACCCAAACTGTCTCTGCCTAATTCTGCATAAGATTTTTCTATTATTCTGGGTAGTTCATGTTGATGTTCTGTTACATCAAATTCCCTTAAGCGTTGGCAGATTGCCACTGATGCTGCCTCTCCTTTAATATCAGATAATATTATTGTTGAGACCTGGTTGAAGTTTTTCAGTAATTTCATACCTAAATTTAGAGCAGGCTCTACCCCGTATTCGTTTTGAATTTGTTTCAGGACATCTGGTATTACTGCAATTGACGGAACACCATGTGTTTTAGAATAGATGGCAGCAAAGACTGTGCCCCAAGTGGTGCAGTCTTCCAGTTGTGGTGCGATCCCCATTGGTAAACAGATTGTTAGGATTCTGTGTTTCTCATAGGTGCTAGTATTTGGAAATACTGCTTCGATTTGAGTAATTTTTCAGCTATCCAGGATGGAATTTGTTCACATTTTGTGGGCATTTTACCCATGACTGCGTGTAAAGTCTGTGGAGTAATTGTTTGTGTATACCCATGTTGAGGGGTTTGATTTGGAATGGTCATTGGTGGTTGGACTGTGGAAGACCGCATAACATATTGGACTAATTGTACATTTTTATTAACTCTTGTAGTTGAGTGAGTAATTCCTCATCTGACATCTCTTCGATGTCAGGATGAGGTATGTAGCCGGCTAGAATCGGCCATGTTGCTCCTGGTCTACCTAGTGGACCGAGCCTGGTAATGTTTTTGGGATGTTTTAGGGAGCCTTTAAACCAGAGATTATGCTCCTGGTATGTGAGTGGAATTTCAATATCCTCGAAAGGAATATATTCCTCAGGTGGTTCATCTTCTTTAAAGAAGTGAAATACTTGTGTTACTGGATTTGATTCTCGGAATACAATCCATGAATAGAATACATCTGTCTGAAAGGATTTGTGTGCCTCTATCACGAAAACTGCTCTACCACTTCTTGGTGTTAGGCCGTGTTTTAAAAGTTTTAGAGTGATGGCTGTCCTTAAGTTTGGAGGGATGTTTATAACACCCTCATCGGTTTCATTTAAACCTGTAAAATTAAAAGATGTTACGACTGGGTCAGCCGCAGCTACACCATTCTCGTTGTTAGTATCCCCGTTAAAGGACATTGTTTTTGAAAAATGTAGAACAAGTTTCAAGAAAACAAAGATAAGGTGCACAATATTTTGGAACACTGTTTCCTTCAAAGTTGAACAAACCAAACAGCTAATATATAGGGTTTTTGTCCTATTCAGTTTTGGCGGATACTTAACCCTACCCACTCCAGACGTCTTATGGAGTATGTGAGTAGGGGTCTCTGAGAAAAGCACGACTGAGTTACTCAGTATCTGGCGTTAAATTAGTGCCTTACCAAACGTTGGGCGCCATGTAGTGTAGTTCCTGTTTCCCTAATAGGCTCTGCGCATTGGAATTATATACTCTATAAATTTGGCATAGGACTGAGGTCAGTATGCCCCTATTGAGTATATTAAACTTAATTACTTTGTGCCAGCAAACTCAGAGGCTACTAGAAACTCCTTGTAAATAAGAAGGGAGTAGTGCCTGGCAACCGCATAAACATGACAACTTTGTTTCCCTTTAGAATCGGAACACTCTCAGAGTCGTGGAAACAACAGATAACAGTTTCACTCAGCTAATCGTGCACAGTTAGTTTCACAGAAAGAATAGACGGGCGTTTCAATAAAAGGACTTATTGAACAGACTTGTTTCTCGAGTAAGAGATATGAGCTGTTACAATCGTAAGACAGTATGCAAGATGTATTATGTACAGCGTAAGCAGTAGAAAGAAATAATACTGCACTAGCATTATCTTTTAGTTATGACACATATATTCATATACATAAATAACATAAGATAAAAATGCAAGTACTCATAAGATGCTTCTCTAACTAGTTCTACCCCAGTGTACCTAACATAAGTGTAGTACAAGGTAAGAAGTAGGTGATGTTTTCTATAGTATGGTAGGCTATAGTATGGTATGCTATAGTCTGGTATGCCAAGTCTGGTATGCCAAGAGTCCCTCTAGGTTCTAGTCAACTCCATACCTTGAGAATTAGAGAGGTGGGAGTCTCTTTCCGGGTCTCGAACTCTTAACACCCAGCGAAGGGAGTCAGAACACTGGAAGCTGGATTCTCTGCGAGCAGGGTTTACAGCGTCTCTTGTTACTGCGTCAGGCCGGGACACGGGCTCCTCTAAAGTCGAGGTCTCCTCCCACTTGCTTGGGCAAGGGAAGGTATATTTATACCTGGTAGGTACCTTGGAATGTTAGCATTGACATAAAGTCGGGCAGAGGAAAACATCAGGAATTAACCCTTAAGGAATAGCGGTTCATGAATAATAAATGAGTTCTTGGAGAAATCAATAATCTTGTGCTAGGGGAACTCCCAAGAGCTTAAGGGTCTGGTTTCTAAGAACTTGTTGTGACGTTGGGGTGGACGGATGTAGGTGACCATGCCTGTATTTGGATAGCATGGCTAATGCCTAAATAAGGCCTTGGATCTTATGCCTATATAAGGGCAATGCGAATTGTGCCTACTTAAGGATATGTTTCAGGAAAACCTATATACGGACACCTAAAGTGGAATACAACAAACCTTTATTGAAAGCTATCCTAGTGGTAGCTATGGAGAGCAGTCTTCAGGCTAAGTCTCGAAGGAATGTAAAGCAGCTTGGTTTACCAGATTATAACCTCCTGAATGACCAAATGAAATGAGAACCACACAAAGTATATATAAAATATAAGTATTTATTACTAAACACTCTCTACTAACCTCTTTATGAGATTAGAGAACAAGGTACACAATATTAAAGCACTAGAACGACAGAAAATAGCACAATACACAGTGGGCTCCAGGGGGAGACCAAAACATATACTAAGAAAGTGGTATAACAACCACGACTTGGCTAGACACAGTGCCTAGAGCACATAGAATCACTGGGATCCCAAGGAACCACCCAAGGTAGTGACACAGGGGACCCACGGAGGACGTGTGCAGTGTGGAATTTTAAAGATTAAGGACACTTAGGAGAGGACTTCACGCAAACCCTTTGGAACATAGAAGGTTCTAAGGCCAGCACCCTTGAGAGTACCGAGGTACCTGTGTTACCTATTCCAGGAGAGCTGGGTGCATAGGGGTCAAATGGTGTTGTATACGCGCGGTGATTTCAATGGCGTGATGCGAAGAAGTGCTGCTGCCGGGAAGATGAGAAGGGTCTGGTGTGATCCAAGCCTGGATCAGAGCTGAGAAGAACCTGAAAGCAGAGGGGACAGAGTCTGGGTCACTTCACAGTGACCTGGGGCACGATAGACGAATGCCCACCGATGTCGGTTGTTTCAGGTGAGAAGAGGTAAAGCTTGATGCTGCAGCCACGGGGACCAGGAGACATTGACGATGAACAAAGTATGCAGGTGAGCTTTCCCACAAAGGATGTCGGGTGGTGGGGGGTCAGTGTCCGGATTGAACACCAACAAGCCTTGGCAACTGCAACCCACCCGGTCAGAGAAAAGATGCTTTGGTGAGGACAAGCAAGGTCCTGGGGACTCCCCAAGCGATGGAGAGTCAGGGCATGTCTCGAGCAAGTGGGAAAACCCACTTAAAGTTAAAGTTCCCTTCTCAGGGACCCACAGGTCGATGGACCAGGGATCGCGAAGGGACCTCGAGCTGAATCACAAAATACCAGCCCACGGAACACTCATAGAGTGTAGGCCGTAAATCTTCAGTGAAAATACTGCTCAGGGTCTGGACTACAAGTAGCCCAAAGCACAGCCTCAGGGATTGCCAAAAAGCATATGCTGCTGCAAATGTACACTGTGCCCAGGGGTTCAGGTTGCACGGTCCCCACGAGGAATGCGGGTCTCAGAATTGCTGAGAGCACGGATCAACCTCAGAGACCATGGGAACCCACCTCCTGTGTTGCAGAAATCTTTGGAGTCCTTCAGGAGCTGCGTAGATGCAAACCGGTCAGATGCGTTTCAGGTGCCTGCCTTGCAGGGGAGTAACTCCTTTACTCCAAGGGAGATTCTTCAGTCATCCAACGTAGTGTAGATAGTCGAAGTACTTGGTTTCTGTAGCAGAGTTTCGTCCAGGTAAATCTAAAGTCCTGTAGTCAGGGGTTCCTACTTCATACCCAAGGAATGGGTGAGACAAACTCTGGGTACCCACCTATGGGAGGGTCAGGACAGAGGGGTGGCTACACCCATGTCCTTTGTCCAGTTTCATGCCAGAGCAGGAGCAAATGGCTCCTGCAACCGGTTTGAGCTGGACTATACACAGGGGCACCAAATGTGCCCCCAGTGCAGACATCAAAGCACTCTCAGAGTGCACCCACCCAGCCCCAATACACTAAAGCCTGTCTGGGAGGTGGTCACACCTCCCTGTGACAGGAAACTTATTGTCCAGCCTCCCCTGCCAGAGTTTCATCCAGCAGCAGGAGGGCAGACTTGTGTCTGTGGCTGGCAGCATCCATTTTGTGATGCCAGGGTTCTGTGAAGCTGGTACTGGGTGTACTGGTGTTGTCATATTTCTCCCTCTAGTAGGGTAGAATCATACCTCCCACACCAGTTACTGATGTGGAGGTATGATTGCAAGGTGTTTGACACCTAATACGACATGTTTCCATGCTGCTATTTTAAAGTTAGCATTTACCGCAAGGTTATAGTGCACTTAAGTATATATGGTTGGCTGCATCACAAACAACCCCGGAATAGAGGTTCTGAAGGCTGCAGAGGGGCTCTGCTCATGCATGGGCACCCTCTCACATAAAACCCAGCACCCTGCCTTCAGGATTGATAAGGCCTGCCATAGGGGTTACTGTTAGGTTTATATGTGCAGTGATAAGGATAGATATAGTGAACCTATATCTAAGTAAGGGGTGCATGCACTACCTTACACAGGCTGCTGTAGCAGACCTGTTGTGTCATTTTTAATGGTGTCACAGGTGTGGCATAATACATGCTGCAGCCCCTGAGAGGCCTATGGGGTACCTATGCCCTAGGTATATAGTATACCATATACTAGAGACTTATAAGGGTACCCCAGAATCCAATCTGGCATGTACTTAAAGTACATGCAATCAATTTAGAGGAGAAAGCAGATAAGCTGGGGTCCTGAATAGCAGGATCCCAGCCAGTCTAAGTCGAAAACAGTGAAACATCAGCAAAAAGTGGGGGTAACTATAAGAAACAGATCCTACTCTCCTACAATGAGTGCCCCCCTGGTTGCCCATTATATGGACAAATAACACAGTGAATTGGATATGACGTGGCAGGTCATAGACCAAACTACTCTACCGACCAGAGGAGGCAATCAACAACTACTGCTCAACAGAAGTGAATGCAAATGAATCACACATGCAACTCTGTTAACCAGGGTTTCAACATTATTGACAAATGGAATAACACTATACAGCTGTAATCAAGCATTCCCTTGACCACACACACACCCCTACCCGGCCCTCCAATCAGTTCCCCCCTAATCACCATTACGGTTTTCATTATGTATCATGGTCCATCATGCTACCTTCCGTGCCCTGGGACCATTTTAGATACGCTATATCACCGTAAAACACCAATAAGTCCTTCATGCCTTGACTATTTGTAATATTTCACTTATTACTTGCCGTTTACATTTTCCATACAGATGAATCACTGTAATCTAAAATGCATTTATATATACATATATCTAAGTGCCGATTTGAATTTTTTTCTTGTCACTGATCACAATTTATGTTTGTTTCTGATATATAAAATGTGATAAGTTTTACAATATACAGTATATGCACACTATCAGTGCAAGGTTTCTCAGTTTGATTGTTGTTCAAGCCATCCTCTTTTGCGGCCTCCTCAACTCCGCCCCTTTTTTCCTCCTCCTCCCACCCCGGTTTAGGCACATTGATTTCTATCCAGTCCCTTTACTCCTGGCGTGTCTCACATCCCTCACCCTGGCCCCTCCCTTCCTCCCTCACGCAGACGGTCCATACGCTCTAACATCCACACCCGCGACGCAGGTATTTGGCTGCGACGCCCTACTCACTCGTGAGCCGACCTGTCCAGCAGCCCATCAGTCCTGACGGCTCCTTGAGGATCAGGGCTCCGACCTCAGATGTAAGCCATTCCCCTACTGAGCCCCCATTTTTCTTTCCTTCATTCCTTGTACAGCACTTACCAATCTGTAACCTGGTCCTGATGATGATCTTAAATGTTATGGATCGAAACACCGTTGACATTCCAGTGCAACTTGTGGTGCCCTAAAGTCTGGTTTACCAAATATGCCCAATTTTGTAAAAATTTGTAAATACCTACCTGTGAACCTCAAGTACCTTCTTATCATTGTCACTTTCTCACCTCAGGCCTTCTATCGTTGTTCCACTTGTCACCTTCACCGTCCACTTTGAATGTCACGAGCACTTGTGTGCACAAAGTTCGTCGGGTTACTTACGTATTCATTGCTTCAGTGCTGTTACAAGTGTTCCCAATTTGTCCTTATTGTTTCAACTTTATGTTTCCTTTTTCAATACATGATGCCTCTGGCACGTTTGCTTAAACAATGTGTCTCCCTACTTGCCTTCTTTGCAATTTTATGTGCATGCTTATTTACTAGTCTTTAACCCGTTCCGTGCTCATGACGGAACCACTCCGCCATGAGCCACGGGTGCGCTGTGCTCATGACGGAGTGGTTCCGTCATGCTGCGGCCGTTGGCGGCCGCTCCACCCACGCGGCGCTAATTCCCTGCCTGTGCGGGCGATTAGCGCAGTGGGCGGAGTCGTGACGGAACCACTCCGTCATGAGCACAGCTCACCCGTGACTCGTGACGGAGTGGTTCCGTCACGAGCACAGCGGCACCGCAACTGCCCCCAAACCCCCCCAGCGCCGCGGCGGAATTCCTGCCGCGGCGAAGGGGTTAAAATAATACCAGTTGAGATATTGTTGTTCATATATAGCAGGCCCACTAGTAGCATTTAATTTACCCACCCTGGGCATGTGTAGTGCACTTTACTAGAGACTTATAAGTTAATTAAATATACCAATTGTGGAAAAGTCAATGTCACCATGTTTTAAGTAGAAAGCACATGCACTTTAGCACTGGTTAGCAGTGGTGGTATAGTTCCCAGAGTAGTAAAGCCAACAAAAACGAATTCAGCACAAAGGGGAGGAAAATGGCACATAGTTTGAGGGTGGCCCTGCAGAAAGGTCCTGGTGCAGCAAATTGGCAAATATTACATTTGTAATTTTAAGGGTAAGGTTTTCAAAATGTTGTTTTATTTCTGAAAGACAATGCAATAAGCTAGTCACTAGTATAGCTCTTTGTTTTTTGTTTGTTCCTAGTGCATGCTTTCTTTTTGTTGTTGTATACCAGTGCTGCTTCAATCGAGGCTACCATTTGCTGCTCGCACTAATCAAGACCCCACGGACCACGGCCGGAACCTCGTACTCGACTCCTCCCTGTCCATGACCTGACAGGTCTACGCCGTCGCCTCCAGCTGTTTCAACACCCTCCGCATCCTCCCGAAGACCTTCAAATGGATCCCCCGAATAAAGAAAGACTGTCACCCACGCCCTCATAACCAGCTGACTTGACTACGGAAACGCCCTCTACTCTGGAATCAACAAGTCTCTGCTCCGCAAACTCCAGACCATACAGAACACCGCAGCCAGACTCGTACTCAACATCCCACGACACAAAAACATCACCCAATGCATATGAGACCTCCACTGGCTCCCCGTCGAGAACAGAGTTACTTTCAAGATACTCACCCTTGCCTACAAATCAGTCAGAGCTGGCATGACTCGCGAGTGGGGGGGCGTGGGTTGGGCGGGGGATTAATTTAATAATATATATATTTTTTAAACTTACCATTGCCTCCGGTCTGGGACTCCCACGTCTCATCTCCTGCTCTCTGTCTACTTACAGAAAGCAGAAGCAGGCAGCCTCCCTCTCCTCCCCTAAGTCAATCACAACGCTGCAATGACAGCTTTGTGATTGGCTAGGACGCGGTCCTTACAGGCATCTATGGGGAGGCCGTTTTCTCCATGCAGGCTGCGCAGCAGCCTACATGGAGAAAACGGAGAGTGCTATGACTGGTTTGGTCGGCCCTGAAGCCGACCAAACAGTCAGTGCCCATAACATTGGGCGAGCTACTCCTCCCCTACCAGCCCACCGCCTGCCCCCAATCAGGCATACCCTTCTTCTGCTTTCTCGCAGTGTGAGAAGCAGAAACGTAAAATGGTATTTATACCATTTTATGTTTCTGCTTCTTGCACTGCGAGAAAGAAGTGAGGCGACTCTCCGACGCCCACGTGGAGAAGCCGCCCCTGCTACAAATGCCTCCACAACACCGTACCCCAATACCTCAACGAGAGAATCTCCTTCCACCTACCCACGACACACCTACGATCCGCGACCTCACAGAAACCCCACGTATCCGTAGAGCAAGAACGAGCAGAAGGGCCTTCTCCTACATCTCGGACAAGACCTGGAACGAGCTCCAAATCGACATTAGACGCGCCCCCTCCCTGAACATCTTCGGGAAGACACTCAAGACCTGGCATTCAACTGACGGAGCTGCTTACCTACTCCCCTAGCTCCTTGAGACCCTCACCGGTGCGTAGCGCGCTTACAATTTCCCTGATTGATTGATTGATTGAAGATGAGGACACCAACTTAATTTTTAGTTTCCAATTTCGAATTTCTTCACATTTAAAAACTTTCCGTATTCTATTTTGCTTTTTTCCCTGTATTATATTATATGAATCTGCTAATATTATTTAATTTTCGAAACAGTTGTGGACCTGTAATAAGCATCGCAAATCTCCAGGGGTCTGCGGACCACAGGTTAGGAACCACTGCTGTAGTCTATGTTTAGAAACAAATAAAAATTGTTAAAAAACAAATTAATGGGGGGAAATATTTTTTACCCTGCAGTCAGAACAGCAACCTGCCTTTACAACGCAGTGACTACCCCAACTGGAATGTTACCACACGTTCCTTTACCCCGCAAGTAGCTACAACAACTTGCTTTAGGGGGCGCATTGTTGGACTGGTGTTGGATTTTAAGTCCAACGCCTTCTCTACTGCTCGGTAGACTGTAGTTGGAATAGTAATTTATACTATTCCAAACTCCAGCACCCCCCAGGGCAAGTCATTGTAATAACTTGCATGGTAAAGTAATGAGAGGTAATCTTGCAGTCGGGGTAGTGACTGCGTTGTAAAGGCATGTGGGGTTCCATCATACAACCATTAATGGGGAAGAAGTACAAGGCAAATTACAACAATATATCAAGATAATTATGATAAATCTGCCCTAGTTTCTCAGCTGCCATGGACACAAGGAAGGCAACTATGTTAGACTTGAAAAAATACTACTAATCTAAAACCATGGCACCGAGAAAAGAACAGGAGTCCTGCGCAAGTCCAAAGCAATCTTTCAGAGAGCACATCTCACAAGTCTGCATTTAATTAGGTCAAAATGATGTTTCTTGGTGACGGAAGGCCACAAGTATCAAAATCTACTTAATATGCTGCAGTAGGTTTAGTAGTTAAAAGGGGAATAGATTGTTGATATTTATTTATATATGTTTTGCATTTCCTGAAACAGACAGCAAATACTACACTGGTCACCATTCAGGAAATACACAAAAATATCAACATATGTTAGAGAGTAAGTAAATAAGCATGGAACTTGTGAAACAGGGGAAGACTTCACCCAATTCTAAAGTGCCATCATCTAAAAAATAATAAAAAGACTCTCAGTTCAAAGACAGATTTTTCACTGTAAATTTTGCACCAAGTTTTTCAAGCTTAAAATCGTTCTGAGGATCACATAGCTATGCATACCTGGGGAAAATACATGAAATTAAAAGATACAGCATTCAGCATGAGTCAATAGTCTGACGCAAGAATCTGACAGCACCATTAGCAACATGTTTTTTTAGAGAAGGGAAGTAAAGAAACTGATCTAATGTTGACCGTATTGAAGACCGTGCGAAAGAGCGCATCAAGCATCACAGCACAGAACTGAAAAAGGAGAGGCACAAATATTATGAAGGTTGCGCTTAGTGGAAGATGGACCCAATGAATTGAGTGAGATCCACACTATGTAAAAATAAAGGTGCTCTCCTTGATGTGAGGCAAGCCACTATACATTAACCAAAAGACCATATCCCAGTTCATTGCGGCAGATGTAGGGGCCAATCCCATCAGTCACTCGTGCATGAAATCCCATGAGATATGTGATTCACAGTCACGCCAAAGGAAATGGTACTACAGTTGATGGAAGGAGCTGGTATTTATTCTACATTGGGGCACTGTTGGGAAGCAAGGGACAACCAAAGTGCACATTCAAGACAATGTGCATATCCGAGGCCTTTTCACTTTACTCCCAAGCTTTTTCAGAAGATAGAGGAAAGCCATCTTAAGGAGAGGTCTTTTGTTTATTGGCGATGCCTGGCACTACACCTGAAGGTGACAAGCAGCTACATGTGGCAGGTAATATTAGGATGGTATTACCCCAGTCCACCAGACACCTGAGTTTCTTGACTGAGGGCAAGGCAGCATACATGCAGATTGTCCCGTCTACTAAGAAGGGCCATAACAACTTGATAGGGAAACACCATTTTGTTTAGGAACTCTGTGTCCTCCACAGGATGCCATTTTTCCTGTACACAGTCCAGCGGTACTCATGCAACATGTTACAAAGAGCACACCATGCACTATGAGGGGAAGCAAACACCCGGACATGGGATTTGTAACATTTATGATGAAAGGTACTAGTGGGCCCTGCTACTTGAGAGGAACAGGAAAAAAATACCCATGTCTCTAAGCCTAGAATCCGTGGCCACTCTCTGTCAGTCACACCAAAGCCTGGTTTGAATGGCAACATCTGTCAAGACCCTCACTATTTGGGCGATGTCACATTCACAAAGGCACAGTGCTCTCCTGGGGAGCCCTATGCCTGGTCGACAACTGCGATCTTCATGTGTTCCAGCACTGAGTGTCAATCTGCTTCCATCTGGCGAGGCAACCTTTTGCAAAAGGAAGCGCTTTGGCCTCAAACGCATCCATGCCCCTTCTTATGAGCACCAATGTTGCCCTGCTGTGCCGCTCATTCAGAAATGCCTGTCTATAAAGGGAGACCCAATCATTCCCAGCTGCCAAAGGTAGGCCCGCCCATTCACAAAATGAGGCAGCAACCATCATGGGTGGGTCCTATCTATAAAGTAGGCCCTGCCCTGCCCATCCCCCAAATGCCAGGCAGAAGTAGGATCTCTACTTTGATGCTCCAGCGTTTCCTGGATTTTCACATCTTCTTCTACAGAGTGAGTCTTTAGAGAAGTGACCATGCAAAGCTATGTTTCACGCGCTCTTCAATAGTGGTAAGTTTATCTTTTCAATTTGTTATCGTGGCCAACATAAGCTGAACTGGAGGCCTGGCCATGCCATTTAATGGGTGAAAATTGCACGGATTGAAGTTACGTCTTTTTGGGATATTATCACCATTTTGGACCCAGTAAGTCTTGTCAGAAATTGGTGTTTGGCACAACATTGCAGTGTCTGAAGTTTAAACCTTTATGTGGGATAACCTCTGTGATAAGAACTACAACAACTCTTGTCAGCAATTGGTGTTTACACAATCTTCAGTAGTTGGCCTAGGATAAAAAAACAACTGTATTACTAGCATTACTCCCGTGAAGGAACTGATTCATCCTAGGCTGTGGTTGCATCTTCATGACTGCATCCTTTAATAGGACTTTCCAGAGATAAATACTTAGTCTTGCGTGCTCTTAGGTGGAACAAACTTTTTTCTATAGAATTGAAAGTTCTTTAATTGCATATTTGAACAATGATGCGCGGGAGGCCTCTAGAGGGCGCTGATCAAGATGGCTGCACACTAAGGGGTCCATTACCCGCACCGCCAATTAGGATGCGACCACCACCGTGGCGGTCGGATCCCGCATATACAACATTGTGGCAGGCGGTGCTGTGAGTAGCACCCGCCAAAATGTAGTATATGCATGTTGTGCATTGGCATGCACAACGTGACAGGCACCGCGTAGTGCCTGCCTCCTTGTGTATGCCAATGTAGGGTGTACCATGGGTACCCCCCAAGTGCATCCCCCCGCCCCCTCACCCCCACGAAGGTCCGCAATGGGCCACCAAAGTAAACACCACATGCTTTTCCATGGCAGAGTCTCCGCCATGGAAAGGCATCAAACCATCAACATCATAATATGGATGGCAGTGCCTGCAAGGCACCGCCAACATATTGCAGGCCTTTTCCGCCCGGTAGGCAATCGTGACGATTGCCTACCAGCGGAAAAGCAGCGGACGGTCTTTCCGTCCACCGCGGTACCCCCGCCATGCTAATGTGGCGGGGGTAAAAGGCCGTCCTGCGGGGTGTTTTCACGGGCAGTAGCGATCCTCCCGCCATGCCAATGGGCCCCTAAATGAGCTCTCGAGGCCGGAGCAATACAATCCTGCAATATCCACTTATGTATGCAACATTGATGGTTAAAAGCATGTAATCTGACCTTCTAAAGAAATAGTTAGCGATATATCCTGTAGTACCTGTGTCCGCTGCATTCCTGAAGACTGCTAAAGCTTTTGGCCCTATTGGATGGGTGTAGGAAATTGGGTTTGAGGGGATGAAACCCTACTCAAGCAGCAACCACAATCTCTATTAGGGTTAAACACAAGCAAACCCCAAATT
Organism: Triturus cristatus; assembly: GCF_964204655.1. Classification (NCBI taxonomy): domain Eukaryota; kingdom Metazoa; phylum Chordata; class Amphibia; order Caudata; family Salamandridae; genus Triturus; species Triturus cristatus. The sequence goes on along the minus strand of NC_140589.1, from coordinate 1,669,787,595 downwards.
AAACTGAACTTAACCCCTTGATAGTTTGGCACAAGCAATCAGGCTTAACTTAGAGGCAATGTGTAAAGTATTTATGCAGCACTTCAAATATTAATAGAGTAAAAACACCACACCAAGTTAGAAAAATAGGGGCTTATTTACAAGCCCATTGCGCTGCAGATGCATCACTTTTTTGGACACACGGGTGGCGCAGTGTGCATGACCCTATTTACAAGGCCACATAAAGCCACCCTTCCTAGCTTTTTATGGCCTTGTAAATATGGTCCCCTTTCACGCATTGCGCTGCATTAAAGGTGCATTCCATGGGTTTTGCTATGGGTGATCCTACTCAACATCCTTGGAACCTGATGGCGTCCTAGATTTACAAGGTTTCATAAAACCTGGTAATGCGTCAGATTCCTACGGCTCCCCAGGGGAAGCTTAAGGGAGGCGCAACGAGGAGAAATACCTTTATTTCTCCTAGTTTTTCCTTTTTCTGTGGGTGCTGCATTCTGCAGTGATTGTTTTTGTGCAGGAAGGTGTGCCAGCACAGGGGAAAAGAGCTGGAATACGCCGTATCTCATAGATACAGCTCATTCCTGCCCTTTTCTTTTGACACAGCAATATTCCCTGCGGTGCTGCCCTGCGCCAAAACTTCGTCATTGAGATCCAAAGAGTAAACTTTAATAAATAATTTGCCACCAAAACGACAAAAAAAAACAATAAGTAGAACTAGAGATATGAAATTTTAAATATTTTAGTGAAAATTATGCTTAGAAGCACACAGCGATACCAAAGGAGATGATGGACGGAGGGCTTGAGCAAATCAAACACTCACCCCCAGTCAACTGATCTGGGTTTAATCCATCATCACTCTTTAGCTCACTCCACCACCCCAGTTCAGACATGGCCATATGCAAATCAGTCTGACCCTGTGCCTCATGGGAACAGTACAGCCCGAACTGCCAAGCCATGTCTTTCCTGGACCGGAAACAAGCATCCTGGGACTGGTTTCGGGTCTATAACCCTCATCAGCCAGGCTATCTTGAATCCAGTGGCAAAGTGAGCAAGGGACCCACGTCTGGGCATACTCTGCCAACTTAGGGCGAACAAAGCGATACCAAAGGGGATGATGGACGGAGGGCTTGAGCAAATCAAACACTCACCCCCAGTCAACTGATCTGGGTTTAATCCATCATCATTCTTTAGCTCACTCCACCACCCCAGTAAACACATGGTCATATGCAAATCAGTCTGACCCTGTGCCTCATGGGAACAGTCCAGCCCGAACTGCCAAGCCATGTCTTCCCTGGACCGGAAAAAAGCATCCTGGGACCGGTTTCGGGTTCATAACATTCATCAGCCAGGCTATCTTAAATCCAGTGGCAAAGTGAGCAAGGGACCCACGTCGGGGCATACCCTGCCAACTTAGGGCGAACAAAGCGATACCAAAGGGGATGATGGACGGCGCCAACTGTGGTGTTCTGGTCACACTGGGCTGGGACTAAGTCACAAGCTCAGTCTGACCGCGATGGAGCCCCGGCCAGATAAAGGGACCAAGTTAGGTCCGCTGAACAAAGTACATTAAATCCTGGTTTATGAAATGTTATGAGATCCCATTTCAAGGATGTTATGAGGATGCTTAGCATAGCGGAAGTCCCACGAGGATGCAAGGTCCTACATCGTGGAGGATGCATTCGATGAGGGGCTTGCAATACAAAGGTCTACGTTGAGGATGCATCACATAGCGGTGGTTCCTCCTGGCAGAGCACCTTTAGGCTCACTTCCAGGGGTGCTTGACTGGTGTGGCACCACTTCAGGGGTAGGAATCACAGCAGACTGAGTCCAGGTGCTGGGCTCCTAGTGGTTGGGGCAATTTCTGTACCTGAGGCTCTGATCAGGAGGCCAGCCAACCAACCATTGGAGCCACTCTGTTGGGAATGATTTCAAGATGCACGTCTGATCTTTTTTACTCTGGCAGCGAAGCCACAGACTGCATGGCAGCAGAGTAGCAGGGCGCAGCAGAGTAGCAGTCTTTCCTGCCTCAGTCCTTTCTAAGGCTTCCACAGGTCCAGAGGTGTACTGAAGAGGTGGGTCTGAGGGTCCAATATTTATACTTGGTGCCAGCTTTAAGAAAGCTCTGGAAGTTTCCAACCCCAAAGGTGTTAGGCATTTCCTGCCTTTCTGCCCTGACCCCATCTTGTCTGGGGTCACAATAGACTGGTGCGAAACCCTTTATGAGAGTGCAGAGGCAGAGCCTTTGTGATGTGGAAGTGTGGTAGGTGACAGCTCCACACCCCCCCCCCCCCCCAGCAAGTCACATATAACCCATTCTGCCAACTCCTACCCCCCCTTTGTCAAACTGCCCAGGAGCAATACACAAAGACCAACTGCAAGCTACACCTTGTCATGTGACCCAGGATACAGGTTGCAGGCACCAAACGGCTGTACATGAAAATGCCAACTTTCTACAAGTGAGAACAAGATACCTGGAAGCTTCGTGGCCCATGCCAAATGATAAATATGTCGTCTATGAAACGTCTATAAGCAATCAAGTTAGAAGTCCACAGACTGTCGGACAAAATATGCTCAGTTTCAAACTTCAACATAAAGATGTTAGCATAGCTGGGGGCTCCTGAAAAGCCCATAGATGTGCCATTGGCCTGAAGAAAAAATCGATGGTTCCATTGAAAATAACTGTGAAACAAACAAAAATGAAGGATTTCCAAAAGAAATACCTTATTTGCTCTCATGTTCTCTTGTTTCAACAGGGCCCATTCGATGGCCTCAATGCCTTCTGTATGAGGAATAGATGTGTACAATGACACGACGTCAATAGTACACAGCAAAATCTGTCCGCTTTCAGGGATAGCAATCATCCATAAGATGTTAAGCAAATGAGTGGTGTCTTGAAGATATGACGGACTAGCTAGAACAATGGGTTGGAGGAACACATCAAGATAATGTCCTAATGGCTCATGTAAAGATCAACAGCCAGATACTATGGGCCTCAATGGGGTATCCCTCAAATTTTTGTGTATTTTAGGGAGCATATAGAGACCCGGTCTCCGGGGAAAGCGGGTAAACAAGAAGTCTCTAGTTTTAGGGTTAATCCACTTCATCTCAACTGCATGTACCAAAATGGAACCCAACAAAGCTAAAAAAGCATTGGTGGGATCTTCAGTGAGTGGTAAATAAGTCGAAGAATCCTGTAGCATCAAACTTATTTTGTTCTCATATTGGGTGCGGTCCATCACGACCAAAGCTCCCCCTTGTCTGCTTTAGTGAAATACAAAGATTTATTGAATTGTAAAGATTTCAATGCTAATCTTTCACTGGTGGATAAATTAGGTGTACCTGCAATGACATTTGGTAGTTTGGCTAAATCTTGCTGAACCAAAGACTCAAACAAATCAAGTGTTTTGTGTGAAATCGGAGGAACAAAAGTACTCCGTGGTTTGAATTCAAGGTATTCCTCATCTTGTGAAGATGATAATTCACAAGATGTAATGGAAAATAAATATCTTAATCGTAATTTTCTCATAAATTTGTAAAGGGCAATCTGAGAATCAAGACCATTAGCTTGGTTGGTGGGAACAAATGAACTTCTTTTGTTTAAAACTGCCAACTGATTAACAGTCAATTTCTTCGAAGAAATATTAACCACTAATGTTTCATGCGACGTGACCCCCCCTGTTTTTACTGAATCGGTGACCTCGACGGGTTTTGCTGATTCCACTACTGCCTGCATGGGAGGTTGATTTGCGGCCGGACTGATTTCTAAAAAAGAAACCTTAGAGGTACTGGGACCAGCTGTGGCAGTGTCACCAGTGGTTAATAGATTGGATGAAGACACTGGTCGTGCACCAAATGAAAAATGCGCACTGCTGGAGACAGAATCGACAATCTAAGGAAAAAAAGCCTAAAGTAGCTGATGGGGACGTGAAGAGTTGATCATTAAAAGTAAAAATAAATAAAATAATGAGTGATAAATGATGAATTAAAAAGGTGGTGTATGTCGAAAAAAATATTCACAGGATGAAAATACACATGAAATAAGATAAGTGACTCATATAAAATGAAGGACATGAAATTGAGAACATGGTAAGAAAAATGCAAGTGCATGAAATTACAAAAACGAAAAAGACTAATCTAATACATAATCAAACTGACTGAAAATACAATAACATCCATCTGACAACAATAAAACTACCACAAACTGCAATTACAGAAAGCATGATAATTCAAATTTGTCATTAAGCCCTTTGGGGGACAGTGTTTGCATGAACCTGATCCAAAATGATTCTCGTTGAGATAATGCTTTAGACATGTCTCTATCTATATGATTCTCTAAAATTTCAAGCACCCCAAATCTAAGTTGTGAAATGGAGTGTTGTTCAGTCTGCCAGTGTAGTGCTAAGGGTGAACTCACTGTTTTGGTCCTGATCCTACTTTTGTGTTCAGTTATTCTGGTACGGAGAACTCTCTCCGTTTTCCCTACGTTAAAAAGGTCACATGGACATCTGATGGTATAAATCACATGGTGACTATTGCAGTTGGCATTGAAATTTAAAGGAATCTGTTTGCCAGTACGAGGATGTCGTACTCTGTTGCCAACAATTAGGTTATTGCAATGAGAACAATTCATGCATTTAGTCATTCCTTTGAATAAAACTTTATTGGTGTTTAAGGGTTGGTTTAAAATTTCTTTAAGATTTCTTGCTCTTTTGTATGCGAACAGAGGGGGACTAGAAAACATGCCCTTAAAATCTGGTTCAGACTGAAGCAGATCCCATCTGAGTAGGATGCTATTTTTTACTAGATTAGAGTGAGTGGAAAAAGTAGAAACAAACACTTCTCTGGGCTGGGAAGAAGTAGGAGTTCTTTTTTTCAGTAAATCCTCATGATTTTAAACTGATACTCTACTCTCAGCCTGATCAATTACTTTTTGGGGATAACCCCTGTTCAGAAATTTCTGTTTTGAATTTTTAATGGTCTGCAAACCTAACTCTGCATCCGAAGTGATGTGTTTGATCCTCAGAAATTGAGAAAAAGGAAGATGGCGCTTTAAAGGCCAAGGGTGAAAGCTCTGGTAAAGTAGGGCATTATTGCGATCAGTGGGTTCCCGACGTATTCCTGTTTCTGGAGAATTCATTTGGAAGTTTTGGATTCAATTGAATTTTTTTTTGTCTATTGTTGTGACATTGTATCATATTGAGCATCTTTCTAATAATTTTGTGATAACATTTGGTACACTATAATGTGACGTAACTGTAGTGCACTGGGTTAACCTGGACACACTTCCAGGTATCTTGTTCTCATTATTTGAATCAGGTGGTCCGCAGAGCCCCTCATCTGGTGCACACACAACTCCTACACAATTTATTTAAAGTCTGTTGATCATTAATAATTGTTTGAATTAGAATATTGAGTGCATTCTTGCTGCGTTCTTTCATTGTTAACTTTCTAAAAGTGGCATTTTCAGAATTGTGACTTAAAATCTGACTTTACCATTTAAGAGGGTTTTAAATTACAATTCTTTAGACACGCTTACTTGATATTCCTACCTGCTCCCATTTTAAGGTTATCACTTTTTAAATGTAAGAATGTAACACTGTGTTATTCCATGGAAGAGGTAGTGAGAATCAAATAGTTTAGGTCTGGCAACCATATAAAGGTGCTACTCCCTTGCACTGACGTCAGTTCAGTTTTTTCTGTGCCCTAGACGCGGTTCTGGAGCTTCTCTCATCTCTCAGAGATTGCTTTTTGTCAGATATTTTTCTCTCATATTTTTAACAGTGTGCAAGGGATGTCACCCCCTAAGATGGCAGGTTTCAAGCCCTTTGAGGAGAGCTGCAAACAGATGTCTGTGACAGATCTCCACCAGGTTTGCCTGTGGTGCATGGGGTCGTGTCATGACTTCAAAACCTGCAGGGACTGTGCATCATTGAACCTGAAGGCCATCAGGGAACACAATGGAAAACTGTATGCCGCAAAGCATAAGACCACTCCAAGTCCCGCTCCAAGTTGAAACTTTGGTCTCACTCTCATGCCTGGAGACAACTGAGCCGCTCTGTCTTCATCATGCTCCAAATCCTCACAATAAACATAAGTTGAAGCGGAGATACGCTCCTTCGCTCCATTCTCACTCCCCTGATGAAGCGCGGGCAGTGCCAACAGTCCAGTTCCTGAAGTTGGCCGACTTTTGAGCTGATTCTGCTGCTCTTTCCAGAACAACCCTAGCTCCTGGGGTCTTCATCCAAGCCATGTCAAATCAAAGAGTTTCACTCAGCTACGCTTTGGCTCTTCTGATCTCTACCAACCTCCACTCCTGTGTCTTTAGACCCCATGGAGACAAGAGGCCTACCACATGAATTACCACCTGTGGGTTCGCCCATGGCTCCAGTATCTACGCCACCACTGGTGCCCATACCCAACCCAGGCCCAAGTACATTGATGCCAACTTTGCTGCCCGAAGAGGTGGCTGGATTATCCTTTGCAATGGCGAAATGACAGGTGTCCGAATTTGACCAACATCCCAACCGGATCTGACCGAAGCTTCTACACTTGTCTTACCACCAGACAAAAAAAAGTCTTTACATTCTCTTTTTGACGACAATCCTGATCAAGCTGATGAGTTTGCTCAGTCCTATGCAGATGATAACTGGAATGAGAACATGCGGATGCTAGTGGGCTGGACACCTTCTCAGAGTCAGCCCTTTTGTCCGCTTCTGACCTGACCACAGAAAAATCTGTGTCCTATGCCATGTTTATCCGTAGGGCAGCCTAAGTCCTTGACCTCCAGCTCCTCACTATAGTCTTGACAGAAATCCTGCAGCCTGGCCAGACTGCTTCTGAACATCTCCTACCTTTTAATCAGGCCTTGACTGGTATCCTATTATGGGTTTGGGCTAAGCCTTGTGCCAGCCCCTCAGTTAACCAGCAAATTGTCAGATGCCATCACCCTACTCCAGGCACCCTGGACATCTTGTCGCAGCACTCTGCTCTCGAGAGCCTTGTGGTGCAGACCAACCCCAACAATTCTCCTACCACTCCCCCTTATAAGGAATCAAAGTGGAGATGGATGGAAGTCTTCAGCCTATTCTAGACCTGCTCCCTCTCAATGCCTTCCTCTGGAAGGAGAAGTTCAAAATTCTCTCCCTGGCCGAAGTCTTATCTGCTCTCGACCCAGAAGACTGGATGGAGGCATTAGATCTGGAGGACTCCTATTTCCATATTACCGGCCTGCCAGGCTATCGGTTCGCTGTGGGTGAGGAGCATTTACAATTCGCTGTGCTTCCCTTTAGTCTCACCAGGGCCCTGGGGTGTCCATGAAAGTGATGGCGGTGGTGGCAGCCCACCTTCAGAAGTTGGGCGTCAGTGCACTCCTACCTCAACAACCGGCTTTTGAAGGCAGGCTCACCCCAGGCAGTTGCTAAACTCCAGACTACGTCAAACCTCTTGTCATCTTTGAGGTTGACTTAATGTGTCGAAGTCACACCTCACTCCTTCTCAGACACTCCCCTTCATTGGAGCTATTCTGGACACTGTTTGGTTTTGTGCTTTTCTCCCGGGAAAAGAGTGCAGGACAAACACGTTATGATCCTGATCTTTTAGCCTTGATCATGGATTTCAGTGAGGTCAACTCTGATCCTGCTTGGACTAATGGACTCCTGCATCCTGCAGCTCAAGCAAGCCTGGTGGCATATGCGGGCTCTGCAGTGGGATCTGAAGTTCCTGTGCGCTCAACATCAAGGGGACCTCTCCGACCATGTTCAGATTTCAGAGAAGATTGCAAAAGATCTGCAGTGGTGGTTGCTGAACCATGATTTGGTCAGCGGCAGACCCATCTCACTTCCCGACACAGAGCTGACAGTGGTGGCGGATGCATTGCTTCTGGGATGGGGTAGCCATCTGGGAGAGGTACAGTCCCAGATCCACATCAACCTTCTGAACCTTAGGGCCATCCGCTTAGTGCTAAATGCCTTCCTCCTGTCCATCAAAGGGAGGCTGGTGCAGGTGCTTACGGACAACACTACCGCCATGTGGTAATGCAACAAACAGGGTTGGGTGGGGTCATGGACCCTCTAATAAATTAGATTGTTGGTTGACTGGGGTGTGAGCCCTGGTCAAGGATCCACAACAATCCTTGTCAGGGAGAGTCACACGGCAACCATAAATTAACATGTGCTCAACCCTCTGTAGCATGGCACAGAGTAGTCAGGCTTAACTTAGAGATAATGTGTAAACTATTTGTGCAACGCTTCAAACAGTAGTAAAGTGAAAACACCACACAAAAACAATCCCACACCAAGTTCGAAAAATAGAACTTTCTTTAATAAATAAAATAACACCAAAATGACAAAATCAAATCAGTAGAACTGGAGATATTCAATGTAAAAGATTTTAGTGGAAATAGCGCCAACAAGCACAAAGCACCAACTGTGGATAGCTGGTTTTACCGAAACGGGACAAAGTCACAAGTTCAGGCTGACCATGATGGAGTGATGGCCGGCTCCAGGGACCCAATTAGGTCAGCTGAACAAAGTACCTTAAATCATGGTTTGCAGAGCGTAGTGAGGATCCACGTCGAAGATGCGTCTCACAGCCAAACCAACGCATCGGTTCCCAGATGTGACAAGTCTGCACTGGGAGGGCCTGTGTGGTCTTCAGGGATCCTGTCAACGGTGCTTGCAATGTGAAGTCTGGCATCAAGGAGACGGCGCGCAGTTGGGGCTATGGGTCAGTTCTGAGGAGCTGCAAGGCTGCGATGCGGAGACCAGAATTTTCATCAAGACTGCCATTTACAGGGGAGGAGCCTAGCGCTTGACCAAGATGGCCGCGTGAGCTTTGAGCTCCCGAGACCCTCGTGCCCTCCGTCGTCTATCCTGTATATAATCCTGTTTGTATGCATGGCATCGTGTAGATGACTTGTCAGGGAGGCGATCGATGCCACCCGAGGTCGAATCGCCCACCGGGAACCGGAGTTATGCATGGCGGAAGATTGAGGCCTATCTCCGAGGGATGCCAGGGGCTCGAGTTGGCAGGATGCCCGACCTCTAATTGAACAACAGCGGCCAGGCGAGGTGTGAACTGCCGGACGGAGGTCCCTATCCTTTCACTTTCACTTTCTCGCCCTTTGTCTGCCCAGCCCAGGGAGTGCTCACGGCTGCTTTATTATCATTTGGACGCTCTGCATGCCACACTGGCGACCCATCGTAAGACGGAGCACTCCTGATCTCTCTCGCTGAGAGAGGGCAGTCCTGTTTGAACCGACTTGCTTGAGCCCACCATGTCGGGCAAAGCAGAGGTGGACCGGCCGAAGCCTAAGGCCACCAGGCGGGGAGCCTATACTCAAGCCAATAACATGGACCGCTATGCCCAGCAGAAGGGGTCACCGGGTGCACCGAGCCAGTCCCCAGACACACAGAAGACTGCCTCACCCTTGGCCCCGGAGCTCTCACTGCAGGATGTCATGGGCGCACTTGACGGGCTGCAGACTTCGATTGGGAGACAGTTTGATGCCCTGGCGCACAAAGTGGATACCATCTTGGTGGATGGTAATCTGATCCGCGCGGATTTGGGCAAAACAAATGAACGGGTCAAATCCCTGGACATCAAGACCACGGGCCTCGCCGATGATGTCTCGGACCTGCAGACCGAGGTCCGTAAGTTGCGGACCGAGAGTGATCTCGCCGCCCGTCGGCTGGAGGACTTCGAGAGCCGGGCCAGGCGCAACAACGTGCGCGTTATCGGGGTCCCGGAGTCCTCGGACGAGACTTCAGTGGACCTGCTCGTGGAGGACTTGGTGCTCAACCACCTGCAGCCTAAGGGTCTAGGGAAGTTCTTCGCAGTTGAGAGGGCCCATAGAGTGCCGGGTGGGCGGCCCAAGGTGGGAGCCCCACCGAGGCCGATTGTCGCCCGGCTCTTTCATTTTCGAGACCGGGACGCTATCCTGCAGGCCTCGAGGGTAACGGGCCCGGTCCCCTTCCAGAACGCGTCGGTGAATTTCTACCCTGACTTCACCCAGCAGGTGCAGAGGCAGCGGCAGGGCTTCCTGGGGGTGAAGAGGAGGCTTCGGGAGAGGGAACTGAAATACGCCATGCTCTTCCCTGCCAGACTACGTGTGGTGTTTGAAGACCGAACATTCTTCTTTGAGTCGCCTGCCATGGCGGATGAATGGCTGGACGCTCTGCCTCGACTACGCACGGAAGAGGACACTGCCGTAGACTGGGACAGTGGCCGGGATGAACAAGGTTGATGTCTTCGGAACCGGACTGACTCGGACTGACTTTAGATAATGACTTGCAGTAAATACGGAGGTTGTGGGAGGACGAGGGGAGCTCTTTCCTCCCTTAGGGTACTTTTTGTAGATTTTGGGTTTGGTAGGGCGACAGGCACACTGCAAGTTGGGGGGGCTTTGTAAGCTGCAGCAGGGGTGCAGGGTGGGGGGGGTTACCAGGATTTTGGGTTTGTTGTTGGGGGGTTTGTTTCCGCAAGGCATAGTGATTATTTCCAGGACTGTTCCATGGTGGCTCTTCGGGTGTGGGGTGGGCCTCTTTACGTTTGGGGATGGGGGGTAGGGGTTTAAGTGTTATAAGCTGGAATGTTAATGGTTTGGGGGATCGCATTAAGCGTGGGATTGTTTTGCAATTCTTGAAACGGTCATTGCCGGATGTTGCCCTGCTGCAGGAGACGCATCTTATAGGTAATACGTGCTATGCCCTGAATAGGAAGGGTTATATATTCATAGCTCATTCGGGATTCTCCTCTGGGTCCAGGGGTGTGGGCATCCTAGTCAGAGCCTCGCTACCATTTGAGGTGGACTCCACCATTGTTGATGATAGGGGGAGGTTTGTGGCGGTGGCGGGGCGGTGGGAAGGAAGAACTTTGGTTTTAGTTTCGGTTTATGTCCCGCCGGCCATGCAGGCCTCCACGTTCACAGATCTGGGTAGGGCCTTGCTGGATCTCCCGGGGGGTATGCTTGTGGTGGGAGGTGATTTCAACGCTGTTGGCTCCGGTCTGCTGGATAGATACCCGCCCAGAGACACAGGGGGGGCTCAGAAGTGGCTTCCAGACTTTCTAGACACGCTTGGCCTGATAGACTGCTGGAGGCTCCGGCACCCCACACAGAGCCAATACACTTTCCACTCCGGGGCGCATGGTAGCCTTTCCAGGATTGATTACCTACTCACTCTGGCTGCGCATGCCTCATTGGTGTCCGAGGCCAGGCACATGGCGCGTGGTATATCTGACCATTCGCCAGTGTGGGTCAGGCTGGATCTAGGTCGGGAGGGAGGGGGAAGGGTGGCCCCTATCAACCCTTGGTATTTCCGAGACCCCAAGAGGCGCAGCGCGCTGGTAAAGACAGTAGATAATTTTTTCAAGGACAATCAGGGATCCGTGGACTCGGCAGTGTCTCTGTGGGAAGCATTTAAGACCGTGCTGCGAGGGGAAGCCCTCTCCCTTGTAGTGGCTGCCAAGCGGCGGAGAGATGGCGATGTTTTGCAGGTTGAGGAGGAGATCGCGGCTTTGGAGGGAGCGCTGGAGGAGGAGGTCACAGAGGCCTCACTGCATGAGCTGTGCTTGAAGCAATCCGAGTATAAGGACCTGGTGACGAATGCCGCTAAGACCCTCAGTAGGGAACAGCAGGGCCGTCTGTATGATGTTGGTGACAAGGCCGGGAAACTCCTGGCTTGGCTGGACAAAAAAGAACGGGTCAATAGAGTAGTGCCGGAGTTGACGGGAGAGGGGGGAGAGGTGATTGTGGAACCTGAGAGGATTGTACAGTGTTTCTCGGACTATTTCCGTATGGTTTATGCCTCAGTGTCGGACAGGCCGCCCGAGGACTCGCGTGACCTCCTGCGTGATATCGCATTGCCCTGTCTCTCCGATATAGATAGGGACGATCTAGATGGTGACATAACGGTCGATGAGGTGGCGGGGGCTATCCGCGCGTTGAACTCGGGCAAAGCCTCGGGTCCGAACGGCTTACCGGTCGACCTGTACAAGCTGTTTCCGGATAGGGTCGCCCCTCACCTGCGTGCCATGTTCGTGGAGGCGCGGGGGAATGGGGCCCTCCCGTTGGATCAGCGACTGGCGACGATTGTGGTTATACACAAAGAGGGCAAACCCCGAGATAAGTGCGCCTCATATAGGCCTATCTCACTCCTTAACGCAGAGCCGAAAATTCTGGCTAAAATCCTGGCGGCCCGATTGATTAGGGTACTCGGTGACTTGGTCCACCCGGATCAATCCGGATTCATCCCGCACCGTAACACAGCGTTAAATCTTCGGCGCCTTCATGGTGTAATCGCCAGGGCGGGCACGCTGCGTGAACCAGCTATTGTGGCATCTCTCGATGCCACGATGGCCTTTGACACGGTGGAATGGGCATATTTGTGGGCCGTGTTGACCAAGTTCGGCTTTGGCCACGGTTTTGTGAGCTGGGTGAGGTTGCTGTATGAGGGCCCTCTTGCGAGTGTGGTGGTAAATGGCCGGGCGTCGACTCCGTTTCAGCTTGGGAGGGGTACTCGGCAAGGTTGTCCCCTGTCGCCATTGTTGTTCGCCCTCGCCCTTGAGCCTCTGGCTGCGTGGATACGCTGGCACCCGGATATACGGGGACTTAGATGGTCGCCTGAACACGAGGATCGTATATCGCTCTATGCTGATGACATCCTGTTGTATCTTGCCTCACCCAAGAAATCACTTATAGTGGTCTGTGACATACTCACATCTTTCGGTAGGAACTCGGGTCTCGTTATCAACTGGAGTAAATCGTATTTATATGTTCTTAGTGGCGAGGTTCCACCGATCCCTCGATTGGGTACCGGCCAACTACTTTCGGGAGGTCGAAGGCCTCCAACGAACGTTGCTGTGGGATGGGCGGCCGCGAATAGCTATTGCAAAGTTGACGCTTCCATGGTACGACGGGGGTATTGCGCTTCCAGACATCCGACGGTACTATTGGGCCACCCAGCTGAGTGCGATTAATCATGGGTTTTATGGCCCTGCCCTCAGCCCTGGGTATGCCATGGACAGGTGGTTGCTTCGTGGTGGTAACTATTACAGGGCGTTGTACTCGCGGTCCCTGGACTCGTCCCTCACGGGGCCCACTGGTGTGGCGGTGCGTGTGTGGAAGATGGCAACTGACTCGCTGGGCTGGAAGGATAGGCTCACCCTCGCTACCCCGCTGTTTGAATCTGAGAGACTGGGTAGGCTTTGGCACACAAAAGGCTTTGACAAATGGGACTTGATCGGCATCTCCAGGGTCGGAGATGTGCTGATTAAGGGGAGGGTGAAGTCCTTTGAAGAGTTGCAGAAGGAGTATGAGCTGGGACCATCCGAGTTTTTCCGCTATAGTCAGGTGCGTCACGCCCTCCGATCAGTCCTCATAGAGGGTGAGAAGGTGCCTGAGTCCTCTCCTTTGGAGGACCGGGTCCTTGATGGCCATATGCCCGAGAGCACGATCTCGCTCATCTATAAGAAACTGATCAACGTCCGGGCGGATATGCTTCTGGGGCTGAGGGACCAGTGGACTAGGGATGGCCTCGAGTTGGATGACGAGGATTGGCAGTCTGCTGTTTCCTCTCCTAAGGAGGTTGCGATCCCGTCGCGTCTGAGGCTGGTGCAGCTTAAAATACTGCATCGAGTGTATGTGACGGGGCCAAGGCTGGTTCGCATGGGATTCTCGGAGGACGGCCTATGCAGGAGGGGATGTGGTATGGTGGGTACTTTCCTGCATATCATTTGGGAATGTGGTGTCATTACGGAATTCTGGAGGAGAGTCCATGCAGTGATGGGGGAGGTGACGGGCATTGCTATGCAGCCGGAAGCGCGGTGTTGCCTCCTGAATGTCTGGGGGCCCACTGACCACGATGAGGCACAGACCCAATGGGTGACTCTGGGTAACATGGTCGCTAAGAGAGATATCGCGCGATTGTGGGGCTCCGCGGGGCACCCCACATTGACCGCGTGGAAAGAAAATATGGACTGGAGTATGCTAAGGGAGAAGACGGTATATTGCGCTAGAGGCCGCCCTCGGAAGTGGCACGCCATCTGGGGGCGGTGGAATCAATACAGGGGGGGAATTTGTCTTGCCCCTGATTTGGATCCCCCCGAGGAACAGCTTTCCTCCTAACCTTCTTTCCAGCTCAGTATGGTTAATGGACTTCTTTGGCCTCTGCTGTCCCCCTTCTTCCTCTTTTCACAGTACTGTAACTGGTAGATGATTGGGGTCCTGCCTCCCCTGGGGGGCTATCACCATGGGCATTCAGTGTTCTTGCCTTGCTGGGGGTTGTTGTGTGTTTTGTGTTTATTTAAAAATGGAATCTTTGCACTCCTCCTTCACTGTACTGTGGACGCGTCTCTGTTCCTCTTTATCGAAGCTGCCGAACCTCCGGGTTGTCGGCTGAATAGCTGTGTCCAGACTTTTGAAAATAAAGGTTTTTATTAAAAAAAAAAAAAAAAAAGACTGCCATTTACGAGGATGCGAGGGCCTGCACTGCAGATGCGCCACGCAGTGGCAATTCAAATGGGGCTGCAAATGTGATGCAGGTCTTTGCTGTGGGTCAAATCGATGCAGCAGCAGTTATGCATCAGTTCAGCTCGGGTTTGCGCCACGCAGCAGAGGAGATGCGTCATTTCTGCTGGATCCACAGAGGCTGCCAGAGCACCTTAAGCCCTTTTCCAAGGGTCCAGGACTGGCATGATACCACTTGGGAGGGTAGACTTACAGATGCCAAAATGACAAAAATCTAATCAGTAGTACTGGAGATATTCTATTTAAAAGGTTTTAGTGGAAATAGCGCATAAAAACACAACGCACCAACTGTGGATATCTGGTTGTACCAGAACGGGGCAAAGTCACAAGTTCAGGCTGACCACGATGGAATGCGCGTCAGCTACAGGGACCCAATTAGGCCAGCTGAAAAAGTACCTTAAACCATGGTTTGCCGAGCGTAGTGAGGATCCACGTCGAAGAAGTGTCGCCCAGCCAAAGCAATGCATTGGTTCCGAGATACGACAAGTCTGCGATGGGAGGGCCTGTGTGGTCATCGAGGACCCCGTCAATGGGACTTGCAATGTGAAGTCTGGCATTGAGGAGGCGGTGAGCAGTTGAGGCGATGGTTCAGTCCTGAGGAGCTGCAAGGCTGCAATGCGGAGACCAGAATCGTCATCAAGGCTGCCATTTACGAGGAATTCAAGGGCCTGCGATGCGGATGCACCATGGGGCTGCAAAAGCAATGCAGGTCTTTTTTCTATGGGTCAAATCCATGCAGCAGCAGTGATGCGTCAGTTCAGCTCGGGTTTGCGCCACGCAGCAGAGTTGATGCATCATTTCTGCTAGATCCACAGAGGCTTGCAGAGCACCTTAAGTCCACTTCCAGGGGTCCAGGACTAGCATGGTCCCACTTGACTGGGTAGACTCAAAGATGGCAGAGTTCGGGTGCAGGTACAAGGTTGTTGGAAGCCTGTTGTGTCCCTGAGGCTTCAGATTAGGAGGCCAGCTTGGTCACTCTGAGTTCTGGGTTCAAGAGATGGAGGCCCAGTTCTTCTCACCCAGGCAAGAGGGTAGCAGACAGCAGTCCAGCACAACAGGGTAGCGGTCCTTCAGAACAGCATTCCAGCAGAGTGACACTCCTTTCAGCAGCACAGCAGTCCTTTTTTATTATTATTTTTTTATTTTTAAACCTTTATTTATAATTTTCCAAATAAGAACAACCCATTCATTGAGTAGACAGAACAGCATGTACAGAGTTACATAAACAGATATACAGTAGGTCATGCCTGTAGTTATGGGTATCTTTTCTCAAGTGTCCGATGGTATTTATAGGCACATCCAGGGAAGTCACATTATCCGTCCCAGCTAGTCTCATATCAACTACAATACATACCACAGTGTAGTCCATGGCAACGCTGAAGTTCCAGATGTGCAAGAACTTTATCAGGAGATGTATAATGCAGTTCATGTTGCTTAGATCGACCTACTAACACAATTACATCCCTCCCACTGCAGCTAGATGATAGGTCGCCATCCCTCCTCTAATTCCCGGGATGGCATTGCAGGGGGGGGGGGTCTGCTATCGCTCCCTGCTGCTACAGGGCTGTCCGGAGGAGAGCCTGCAGTGCGGGCCAGTAAGTATTGCACAAGAGGACCCCATATATCTTTTGGTCTTGAGGTGCGGGGCAACGTCTCTGCATAGATTGTAAGTTGGTCCTGACAGTACACCATGTCCTCCAGCCATTCCTTGAATTTAGGGGCCCGCCCTCTACCCCATCTGCATGTATACTCTGCGCTTCGCTAATAATAGTGAGAGTGTGACATAGCGGCGGCACGCTTTGGGAATTTGCTTTGTGTAGCCTAGGAGCGCAACTAAGGGGTCGCATTCCATCGGTAGGGCCGTCATTTCAGAGAGTGCTTCAAATATCTGCCCCCAATATTCCATCACCTTCGGGCATTCCCAGGCCAGGTGCAGTAACCCAGCTCCCGATCCACCGCATCTTTCGCAGCGGTCTGTGTCCCGTAGCCCAAAGCGGTGCAGCCCAGCCGGGGTACAATGCATGCTCTGCAAAAACTTATAATGGATTATACGCAACCTGGCACTAGCTGATATTTCCGCAGTTTGTAAACAGCAGTATTGTCATTGTTCATTCGTAATGTCACTGCCCAGGTCAGCCGTCCAGTGTGCCCGTGCAGTACTATGAGGGTGCTCGCACTCTGCTCTGATCGCTCGGTACAGGTTGGACACCAGGTGCCTAGGGCTCGCTCTCTGTAACATCTGATGCAGCGGCTTAAGAGCTGCTGGCTCCCGCGGAAAGCTCGGGAGAATGGCTCGCATACCCTGTCGCAATCGCACATATAGGAACATTTCTAAGGGGGTAGGCCGTACATCGACAAAATATTGAGCAGACGTACAAAAATTTCCATTGCAAAACAAATCTCCCCAGGTTTGTCTGCGCACTCGAGTGCATAATTGTCTGAAGCCCCCCTCCTGCAGCAGCAAAAGTCGTGGGTGGTACATCAGGGGTAAAGCCGAGGAGTAAAGAGTCGAGACTCCCAGGACCTTCATGATATACTGCCATGCGTCCACTGTGCCCATGATTGTGGTTGGCTCAGTGCCTCGAGGACGAGAATGCGCATGTATCATTCCATCTAGGGGAATCGGGTCCGCTAGCCAGTGCTCCGCCGCAACTTGCGGCATGCATGCTGGCGGGTGCACCCAGTAATAGACGTAGTGGGCTTGTGCGCAGGCGTGGTACAGTTCAAAGTTTGAATGTCAAATTCCCCCTGCGCTGCAGGCCTCATAAACACCGTCCACTTGACTCGCGGCTGTCTATCCCCCCAGAATAAGCGCATAAGTTCAGAGCGCAGCGTTTTAAAGAAAAACCTTCCCGGGTAATAAGGAAGGTTTAGAAAGAGATATAGGAACTGTGGTAATATCACCATCTTAATCAGTGAAGCTCTGCCTGCCATTGACAGATGCAGAGCTATCCAGCGTGTGAAATTAGCGGTAAGACGACTTATGGCAGTTCTATAGTTGAGGCGGATCATTTCATCTCTATTCCCGGAAATCTGGACCCCCAAATACTGCAAATCTGTGTCGCACCATGCAAGCGGGTAGTCCAGGGAGAATTAAACCACTGCCGGTGTCAGGGGAAAAAGTTGAATTCAAGCAAAAGGTGCACTGGCGAGTGGTCAGAATATGTACGGGGCAAATGGGTCACTCCTCTAATAGACGGTCCCAGACCTCTCGTTGTTAGGCAGTAATCTATCCGGGCCCATGACGCCGCACTCGACGTAAAGTGCGTGCCTTCTGTGGACTGTGGGTGCATGTGACGCCAGGTATCTTTTAGCCCTCCCTCTTCCAGGATATCTCGCATTGTTGCCTGCGAGCGGTTATAATGATGTGACGCCGCCATAGATCTGTCTATGCTAGGGTTGAAGGCTACGTTAAAATCCCCTCCCCAAATTATATGCGTGGTGCCCAGTGCCAGTATTTTACCCCATAGAATTGTGAAAAAGTCAGGCGCATCTACATTCGGGCCGTAACAGCTTATCAACGTGACAGTGTCAGCCCCCATCCTCTCCCATACAATTGCATACCTTCCCTGTGGGTCTATGATCTCTCCTTGTGGCAGAAAAGGCGCATGCCTTTTGACAAGAATGGCTACGCCTCGTGCATAGGAAGAATATGAGGAGCCGGTAAGCTGCCCATTTCCCTGAAAATGATATATGCCGCTGTGGAGTAAAGTGTGTTTCCTGTAAAAACGCTATACTGATTTTATGTCGATCTAAATATGAGAGTATCTGTCTCCTCTTTCTAGGGTCTCCCCTCCCCCTCACATTCCAGGACAAAATCCCCATACAATTAGCAGATGGCACGTCACCCACACTCCCCATTGGTAATAGTATGAGCTGTTCGTAAGCCGGCACTTATCCCACTATCCGCAGTTGCACAGGTACTTAGCTGTCTGTGTAGAAACATCATAATGCAAGCTGGTATATTCCAACCATCCATCCCCCCTCCCTCCTCCCACTGAAGCATCCCAAACATGCCAGTAAATAATTTCCCTCCCCCTTCCTACCCCAATTATCCCACACTAACAGAGCTGGTAAACCCTCCTTAGTATAGGTAAACAAAGAAAAAAGAGGGTTCTCCCAGGTGGGGACTATTGCCAGGGGGCTTACAAGTAGCACTTACTTCCCCAGGGGTGCGAGATGTCATTCCGCACCCCGTAGAGGTAGCAAGGGTGTCCAATGTATTCTACTTATATTCTCCTATGCCAGTCCTAAAATAGTGCGCACAGCTATGAATTGTTTAGTCAGAAGTACCATATCCAGTTTAGAGATAAGATGCAGCTCTCACAATCTTCGGCGGTATCAACATCTGTTTGCTCCAAAACATCTTGGTCAGTCAATATCAGATGTGGTGGGCGACGGGGAACCATCAGCAGATTGCGCCACTTTGTTGCGTCATCTCAGGAAAATCTTCAGATTGCTGGGGCCTAGTGCAGAACGTTTGTTTCCCTTGGTAAGTGATGCGAAGACGGGCCCGGTAAAGTAAGGCATAGTCGATTTGTGCCTGTCTCAGCTTCTGTTTCACGGGAAGGAATTTCCGCCTGTCCTCCTGCACCGCAGCAGTGAAGTCCGGATAGATAGTGAAAGTTACCCCTTCATAGTGGAGGTGCTTCTTCTCCCGCGCCACCCTAAGAGCCACATCGCGATCTCTATAGTTAAGGAGGCGGGCTATGATAGGACGTGGTGCGCTCTCTACACTACAAATTGAGAAGAGAAGGATTCCGCCCCTATCGCCGCCAACAGCAGTTTTTCAACATACAGCTCCATCTTGCCCATGTTGGTACTTTCGGGTATTCCTAGGAGTCTGATGTTGTTGCGGCGACTCCTCGGCTCAATGTCCTCATTTTTGGCAGCGATGACTTTCAAGAGCTTATCCATCTGAGCCATAGTGTCTTGCATATGCGCGGCGGCGTCCTCCGAGTCTGATTTGCGCTTCTCTGCCTCCTTGATCTGGTCCTCATGACCGTCTATTTTGCGCACAATGTTATCCATCCGCGTATTCATGTCATCCTTTTTGTCCGCAATTGTTGCTATGCCCTGGCGTACTTCCAAGAGGATAGTTTTCATATCAGCGTCAGGCTCCACTGGCGTCTCTCGGACACCCATTACCGTGGTTCTGTTGTCACCATCTGGGAGGGCTTTGGAATTCCTTTTCGCTTCAAATTGGAGCCGAGGCTGTCTAGCGTCCGGCTTCCCCATTCTGCCTACTGTCAGAGGGCCTCCTCAAGGCGCCAGTACAGCCCAGTTCGCACCACAGCACCCTTGTCCCACCTGGCTGTGCTGAGTGTTTCCCAGATTTTTCAATCAGTCAATATTCAGGATAATGTACTCCGTCCAGCGCGTTGCCTTCTGTAGAGATCACAGGATGCCACACTGCTACAGAGTGACATCGGTAAGGGCTCCGCCGCGTTGTCCACTGGGGCAGGGTTCAATCGCCTCTCGAGCGTCTCCACCTCACTTCCAGCGCACTGAGTCGTCGTCGTACTTCTCCGCCAGCATTAGCACGTTGCAGACCTCCCCAATTTACTGCATGACGCGCGCAATCTCCTCAAGAATAGCTCCCTTGCGTAGTGTTGTAGGGCACCCTTAGAGGAGATACATTGCAGGCCCCGCACAGCGTCCGCAGTCAAAGATACGCTCCGGACTCCCTCCAGTCGTCCCTCTCAGCCTCGTTCAGTAGGTCGGACGTTGGTCGAGAGTGGCGTCTATCGGAGCCTCTATGGCAGGTATATCTTACTGCCAGTAACTGCTCCTGCAGTCTCACGCTTCCACTTGTTTATAAAGCTGCCACCAAGCCCCGTCGCGTTGTCCTTCTCTTTTCGCCGCCACAGTGTCAGGCGCCAAGGCCCAGTCTCTGGAGCGCCCGCAAGGAACCGCGCCGCCCCAGGCACTGTCTCCTCCAAAATGCCCACGAGCCTCACACAAAAGAGCCGCCGCGAGCAGAGGTTTCGGCTCCTGCCGCCCCAGAACGCCAAAGGCGTCCGCTTCTCACCCGATCCGCTACTGCAGAGCACGGCGGTACTCCTGTGCTTCTTTCAGAGCGCCGCAGTTCAGAGCCCTCCTCTCTTGGGCCCCAACTCACTGTTCATGGCCCGCACTTTGTCTTACAGATCGTGGCCTTGCTGCTGATGTAAGGGCTCGCTGCCGCCTCCTCCGTCAATGTCTCCTTCTGCGTGGCGCCACCCAGCCAGGGCCAGAAGCACCCCGACAACTAGTTCTCCGCACCCAGCGCAGCCACCGGTTCAGTCCGCATCCGTATCTCGCCAGGCCCAAAACGTCCGGCTCCGCCGGTTAATGGGGGACTCCGCACTCACAGCGAGGATCTCTCATGCAGTACCGCCTTCCGTTCCCTCTCTGCGCTCCGCGATGGCCGATCCGCCACCCGACAGACCCAGTTTGCTTTTTCCCGGCCAAGCGTGCACAGTTTTCGTCTCAGCTACACTCACCCGGCAGTCGAGGCCCGCGCACCACGTGGGCGCCGCGACCTCGCGTAGACAGGCTCTTCCAGGGTTCGGCCTCCGATCGAATAGGTCTCGCTGCCGGCTGGATCAGTGGCCGCCGCTTCCAGGCTCCCCACGTCTCCACCACTCATAAAACTCGCCTGGATGGAGCAGCAACACAGCAGCTACCCTTGCCCTCCAGTTTCAGTCGGCAGCTGGCATTAAAGAAGGATTATTTACCGGATTTTAACACCGGACTGCGGGAGCCTCACACAGAGTCAGCCATTCCGCACTTGCGCCACCTAGTGCCCCCCAGCAACACAGCAGTCCTTCTTTCTGGTGGAGTATCCACGGGTCCTGAAGTGTACTGAAGAGTTGGTGTCTGAAGTCCAGTATTTACACCGAGTTGGGTCTTTCAAGTGGCAAGAAGCTTCTAGAGGCATGTCTTTGTACTGCACAGCTACTCTGTGGTCCTAGCCCTGGCCCTGGTTCCAGACTAACTACATGGGGTATGCAGCTCTTTAGGTGGAGAAAGGACACAGAATATTCAAGTGTAAGTTGGGCTGGGCCCAGCTCCTCACTTCCATTCTGCCTGTGATGGCTCATCCAGTCACACCTAAGCTCCCCATTGTATGTGGCTGTCTAGGAGGAATATACAAAGCCCAACGGTCAACTACACCTAGTCATATGACCCAGAGACAGGCTGTAGACACCAAATGGCCAAGACAGGAAAATGCCATCCTTCAAAATTGTAATTTAAAATCCGACTTCACCATAAGTTAGGATTTTTCATTACAATTCCAAAGATATCATACATTACCTAGTTACCTGTTCCCATTTGGAAATTACACTTAGAAAATATAACAAGGTAACTCCAATGTTATCCTAAGGGAGGAGTAAGCCTTGCACTAGGGAAAACGACTTTAGCAGTTTTTCACTACTAGGACGTGTAAAACTTAAAAGTACATGTGCAATTTTTTTAATACATTGAACCCTGCACTCTGGGATGTCCAGGGCCTACACTAGGGGTAATATATGTGTATTAAGGAGGTTTATTTTGCCAGGTCAACATGACAGTTTACAACTGCACACACAGGTTGCAATGGCAGACCTGAGACATGTTTAAAGTGCTACTTAAGTGGGTGGTGCAACCAATGCTGCAGGCCCACTTGTATCATTTAATTTACATACCTTGGGCACAGGTGGTGTCACCTTACAAGTTAATTAAATATGCCAATTGGGTGTAAGGAGATGGCACAATCAGTTTAGCACTGGTTAGCAGTAGTAAAGCGTGCAGAGTTCTAAGGCCAGCAAATATGGAGTCAGCAAAACTGGAGGAATTTAGGCCTGATACCACTCCTGCCCAGATATCAATAAGATCAGGAAGGACCGAGCCAAAGTCATCCTAGTGGCTCGAGATTGAGCACAGAGAGTTTGGTTAGCAGAACTCCTGGGCTTGAGTATATGTCCTTCAATCAGGCTGCCCCTCTAGAAGGACCTGCTTTTAAAAACAACTGGGCAGGTTCTGGTCCCGGGTCTTTGCAACCTCCATCATCATGCGTGAAGATTGAGCGGTGACGGTTGAATACCTTTGACTTACCCTGGATGTTTTTGATGCCATCTTGGTAACGACGTGTCCCTCAATGAAAACTATACACTTGTCATTGGGAAACATTTGTGGTTTGGTACGGCATGCACCAGATTGACCCCCCCTCTAGTCCAGTCTGTCTGATGTTTTATTATTTGTTCTGTCTTTAGCCCGGCAAGGCCTTGCTCTGGGCACAATTAAAGGTTATCTTTCAGTCCTCTCGGCCTTCTTACAAGCCATCCTTGTTTAGATCACCAGGTGTATTGCAGTTTCTGAAAGGGCTACAACACGTTTCCTCCTTCTCCGTTTGTGATGCCCCAATAGGACCTTAAACCTCCTCTTACTTTTTTAATGTTTATTCCATTCAACCTACTCCACAGCTGTCCTTTGCAGCTTTTTACCATTAAAACTGTGTTCTTGATTGCCCTCACCTCTGCACGGCATGTGAGTGAACTTCAGGCTTGTGTGTTCATCTACTAAGAGATGGAGTTTACCAAATGTCCCCACTTTGATTCCTTATAATGGAGAGTGTTAGGAGAATTGTTGGGGTTGGTCTGCACCACAAGGCTCTCGAGAGAAGAGTGCTGCAACAAGATGTCCCCTCTTGATTTCTCCTGTGTCCGGATGTCCAGGTTGTTCCCAGGCTCACTGTCAGTCTCAATATCTGGTGGCTCTACCTTTTTCTGCACCACTGGACCCTTCGCTCTTTCATGTGCCCACCAAAACTGCAGAATTTTTAGCCAGATCTAAAAGGCCAGCCTCGGTTTTACACATCAGTATCAAGAGATTACCTTCCTCTCAATACCTTATATAAAGGCGCATGTCTAGTCACGTCAGGTTTATCCCATCCTTCTCAAAAAGCTCTTAGTTTAAAAAGTTTTTTGTTCCCATGGCATCACTAGCAAAAATGCATTTGTCTCTCTTCTCCCTCTCTGTTCAAAACTGTTAGAACCGCTCAGCTTATTCTCTGTCCTCCGGAGTAGTAACCAGGCTAAAAGACGCCGTCAGCATGGTCACACCCTCTCCCAGAACAGGATGCACTACCTTGCACAAATATCCCAGGGCCTCGCAGCATACTTATGTTGTGTTTATCCTTGCCACATGCTAGCCTTCAGTTTGACCCGCCCCCGCAAGGCTTCATTCAAATGAGGGAAACCAAGGCACCTGACTCACACCGCAACAGAAGACAGGGCCATTGAACACGTCTGGGTGACCCTCTTGTTTACAGTCTCATACTCTCTAGTACACCGATTCCAATCTTGCCTCACATCCATAAATCGGTTTGGGTCCTACTCGCAATAGGGAGGCACTGCAGTTGCAGCCTCTCATAAGAACGGCTGTGCAGTCCTTTAAGGGAAAAATGTCAGATTGTTTAGTCAAGAGGAGCTCTCAAAAGACATGTCAGCCATGTATGGAGCCCAACCATGCCCCACACAAGCTCACAATCTTGTCCAGAAGGTTTATAGAAATAGCGCCACAAGGATATCCCATAGTTCTAGGTCTTTCCTTAAGGAAGACATTTCGGTGTGCTGGTAGCTGAAGGTCACCAACAATAAATCCACCATGAATCTCAAGTACTCAATGTTCCCTCAGGGTGTAAGGTTGTACTTCATTCGGTTATCCAAAAAAGCCCAGGGCCACCAAGAGATTCACTGGCACTGTAGTTGGAAGCACAGTACTTCCTATTCCCTGGGCTATAAAAGTGATTTAATCGAAATACGCAATTATTCAGACTATCTTGTTCTCAACTGAGCCACCAGCGGTGTTAGATGTTTCTTAAAGCAAGCACAATGGCCAAATGGAAAAAATTTAAACTTTGAACTCTCAAATCTGTCCCTGCCAATGGAACTGAAGAAATATATGAATGGGTTTGTAAATTGCTACAGTCAGCATGTCCAGACTGGATATCCAGTAATTGTCTAACACTATATCTGTCAGCAGGTAAATTCCTTCTATCTTCAATACCTGTAGCCCAGCCAGGCATTGAACCTCCATAATATTGTCACAGGAAATAACCCTTTCTATTTTGTTTTCAATAAGCAGATGTTGCTTAGGAGCCCCGATGTGTGCTGATTGGATCACTGAATAGTCCATTAAATCCCTTTGGCCTCCAACCTGGAAACATCCTGAACCTCAACTTTTCTCATGCTGGAAAAATGGAATGCATCACAGTGGTTCCAGATGCATCTTGGTTTAATAATCCCTATACTATATATTGGATTCACATATAGTTTATGATCTCCATGCATCTGTGAAGCAATAATCCCCTCCTACTCAAATCTTACTTAGGGAGAATGCGCACCTGTAAAAGTTAAAGAGCTGTGACCTCCATGTCAAAATGATTTTGACCTAGCCTACCTCTAGACTGGTAGAAAATATTGGATCTTCTTTGTTCAGGGAACCTCCTGCTCTCCTAGGCGCCTCTGCAACCTGTGGACCTCATTCAAAAAAGTGTCTTCTGCGGCATCCGGCCTCTTCATAAATGTTATGAGTGAATCCACTGCACATTAATGATTGCGCCTCATTGACCATAGTAAATGGCTGCACAAACATTCTCATATTTGTGAAGAAAGCATTTGCAAAGAGGTTTCCTTTACAAACTGCGAACCCTGGCCTCAGAGGGGGCAAAACCTTTGCCTCCTCTGAGGCCAGGAGTCACAAAGGAAGTGTCAGGAGTAGCAGGGGGAAGCTAGAGGTCACAGCTGCGACCCCTGACTACCTCCAAATGACATCCATGGAGCGTTTTTGACGTCATAGTCATAAATGTATTTTCCAGCTTTTCAAACGGATCTAACTCCGCTGCTTAGGCCCTAATTATTGGAGCTTTCCCCTTTGTGTTTCTGAAGCTCTATTGAGCTTTGATTTATCACATGAGCCAAAGGGCAGAGGGGAGTAGGCAGGCGTCAATGGCTCATCAAGAGAGCTGTTTCTCGAAAGGTTTCATTGCAGCAGAGACTTGCCTTTGTACTCTTCGGGATTCACTCACCGTGAATCACTAACCATTAGGAACAGGTACAAGATCAGGAAACATGCACATGCACAAGTCAGAGACAGCAGGAACTGACAGGGCAGTGGAGATGGTGTAGGAAAGGTGAGTGGAGGATAGGACACACACTAGTGAAAGGGCCTGGTAGATGCAAAGGTCATGGCGGGGGATGGTGCACTGCTATTTCCCACTAAAGCACACAAACAGTAATGGATGGAATGCTTCAATTAATCTCAGCCACTGGCAATTACTTGGGACTGCATCCCAAGCTATTGTTATTTTGTACACCATGGCATCTCAGTTTGCACCCACCTATATGCAAATCAGCCTTGACCCTGCTCCAGTGGGAGCAGTCTAGCCCAAACTGCCTAGCCAGGTGCTCCCTGAACCGGAACACAAGAAACCCAGGACTGGGTTTGCCCTTGATATGGGCTGGCCAGCAGGGTATAGCTTGGTTCCAGTGGCAGTGTTCATGGTACCCATGTCTGGGCATACCCATCCCACTAAGGGTGACACACTAAATATACAAAAAGGTGATGGATGGAATGCTTGAATTAATCTCAGCCATTGGAAATTACTCGGGCCGCATCCCAATCCATCCTTATTTTTCCCAACATGCCACCTTAGTTTGGACTCAGCTATATGCAAATCAGCCTTGGCCCTACTCCAATGGGAGCAGCCCAGCCTGAACTTCCAAGTCCGGTCCTCCCTGAACCAGAACACAAGCAATCCAGAACCAGTTTCACCCTTGATATGGGCTCATCAGCCAGGTATAGCTTTGGGATTCACTCACCCTGTTTCACTGGTCATTATGAGCAGGTACAAGATCAGGAAACACACACATGCACAGGTCGGACACAGCAGGAATTGACAGGGTAATGGAGATGGTGGAGGATGGGCGAGAGGAGGATAGAGCACACACTACTGGTGGGGCCTGGTAGATGCAAAGGTCATGGCGGGGGAGGCTGCACTACTGTTTCCAGCATAAGCAATGTCAGGTCTAGGTGGCTTCAGGTCTAGGTGACTTGCACAACACCGTCATTTGTTTTAAGGTTCCCCATTTGGCAGTTTAATCTGTATCAGGCTGGTGGTGTTCTAGATGTTTGTTTTGTTTTCTCTTTTTAAGTTCCTCTTGTGGAAGGGCTTTAAGTGCTTCCGTACTTGAACACTTTACTGGACATTAAATCCACAAGATATCACAGGCTGCTTGTCCCATGTTTTGTGGTGGTTAGAGAGGATCCCAGGTTTTGAGAGTACCAATTCTTTAGAAAAGCAATTGTATCAGCTTGAAGTATGTTGTTACTTTCTCAACTTTTGACCTCAGGCGTTCTTCCCCAAAAAACCTATCTGCTCATCATTGTTTCTATTTGTGTCTCACTGCCAACTCTCTTCCCCACTCAAATATAGTCTTGAGAACTTGTTAGCAGCATTTTCAAGATATGTTAGTGAAAAGGGGTGAGACTGGCATATGAAGTAACCCTGGGCGGTTGAACTCCGTTCCACTTGCGGAGTTTGCCGAGTTTTCCGCACTCCACGTTACACGGAGCTCGCTGAGTTCTGATAAACTCCGCTTTGCGGAGCGGAGTTTTTTTCATTGCACGCGTTCACCAACATCAAGTTGGCGAGCGCGAGCGAGGAAAAGCCACCTCCCGGTGAGATTTTTCCTCGTTCGCGATCGTCAACATCAAGTTGGCGCGCATGGAAAATAAACCTCCCTACGAGATTTCTCAACGCGGGGGGGTCAGGTTTCTCATTGCGTGTGATCGCGCATGGTCGCGACCGCTCGCGGTGAGAAACTGCCCGTTCGCGTTGAGAAAGCTGCCTCTCAAGTAAAAATCTACTCGAGCGGCAGAAAAGGAAAGAAGGGACCACTTGCGCTGTGCAAGGTGCCGTTCACAATGATTGCACAGTGCGGACAAGCATCCGGCACAGTGCAATCACAGTGAATGTCATTTTTCTATGGAACTCCGGCACTTGCGGATCTCCGCATAGTGCGACTGAGTTATTTTGCCACTTTGGGGAGTTCCGCGTAGTGCAACTCCGCGAACTCCGCCCAGGGTTAATATGAAGTCATCTGAGATCTATTGATGTGACTACAGATAAGTCCACCGAAAAGTTGATGGCGTCTAAAAGGCCAGAGTCTAATGTGTATGAGATTCTCTCCTCCTCCACAAACCCCACCGCATCAAAGAGTTCACCTGACATTGTGACTCACAGCAGGCAATTAATAGAGGCCAGTTTTGTGCTGCACCACACAAGCATTAAAAGTAAACAGTCTAGATGAGTAAAAAATAGAATAGATACTGCACCTGAACAACAGCCAGTCTGTCAGATGAAGTGTAATATCCTCCCCTCTGGTATACCCTCAGAGATATCATGGGACAATAGCCAACAAGAACAAATGAAGACTGCAGTGTTACTTGAAATCTATTGATGGGAGTTTAAATATTATGGACAGCTACAGATCAGTTGCGTACACCCATCTCAGCTGATCCTTTTTAACACCTGCACAAGAAGAGGTGTCAAAGGGAAGACAAGCTCAATATGGCTTCACCTCCTTCAGTCACCCTCCTTGAGTGTATACTTTAAAAATAACATCAACTGGTGCCCTGGCACCCACCTCACTGTCATCATTAGTGCCCTCCAAAATACACAGAATATGCCTGGACTCCAGCCACCCAGCCACACCCCACTTTAAACACTACCCCACCCCATCACGCCATGTAAAAAACAATGTATGATACCCTGCCACCCTCTCAAGTCCCCTTTCAAAATACCATCCCAACCATCCCGGTATTCTAAAAAAAAAAAGCATAACTTTGCATCCTGCCACTTTCCAACCAGTGCCTGGAAAACAACTTATCCAACCCCGCATCAATATTTAAAAAAAATACATGGCGTCCTGCTATCATCCCTACTGCCCTCTGCAGCGTCCTCGCCGATCCCTATTTGAAGCCAGACTCTTTGTTCACCGGCACAGAGAGTTGGTACCACGCTGGAGACCAGGTGACGGTGTACCATCCCGTATCGGTGTATGTCTGAGTAGATCCGCATGGACAGGTGAAGGCGACTGTTGGCATTTTTTCACCTCCCTCAGGTTCATTGATACCTGATAGAGCTGGGGAAAGCCAGTGAACCAGCAGACCATCGCCTCCCATTCCCCTGCTCTGTTTGTGTCTCTGGAAATATGGCTCAGGTGCGAGAACTACAGTGAAGGGATCACTTCTCTTGGTGAAGAAACAGCAGTGGAAAAGCAGTGACTAACCAGGATGGAAATCCGACATCCCTGCTATAGTCTCTGCACGAGAGCCATACATTGGACGCTGCACACACGACCTGTATTTTACTACAATACTTTTTATGGCACAAACAACGAACATTGGCATGGGAAGGGTTCATAAAAAAGAGATCACAATTATACAGCTGATACATTACAGATACTGTGCAATATGAGAGGAAAGGTGATGTAAACAGCACTGCACTGTGACGATACTGACCATGCTTTGTATTCCTAGCATGATGCTGTGTTCAGCCCATCAGCCAATTCTGGGACGAGCCATATGTTAACTGTAGTGGTTTTTTGGGAAGCTTGCTTATATTGTTTATTAATTAATTCTTGAATTGATATATAAAAATCGTTAATAAAAAATGTTTTTTGAAATGTCTGCGTAGCCGCATAAAATAATCAGTAGAACAGAAAAACAGCTTAATTACTGTGGAACGACAACCTTTTCAAGTTGAACATCAAATCTGGAAATTGGAGATACCTTGGGCGGTCATTATCTAACGGAATCCTCAGCTCCACAGGGAGGTATGGATTCACTGTGGCCATTTGTATTTTTCTAAACGGTTCTCTTCAAGTGTAGGCAACGATTTTAACTAGCTAACAGAAGTAGCAGGGGCCTTCCTGACCCTGCCGCCTTCTCACGCAGAATTCCGAAAAAAACGCACAGCCACAGTGAAGATGCACAGTTGTACACCTGGGCAGAGAAAGGAGAAACAGGTCAAACAGCACAATCCTCAAAATGCCTGTGAGAGCGCAAGAGACCAGCAATCCCAATTGTTAAACTGCAGAACATCCCGCAACAATGTTGCTTTTCCACAATGCCATCGGTGAAAGAGATACACTGACAGATACATTGCCCAATCAGTGACAACACCAATGGCTCACTATGCACCCCGCCCCCCCCCCCCCTCATACTTGCATGAACAGTGGCGTATTGTAAAATAATGCAGAATGTGACGAGGGGCCACCGAGTCTCTCATATCTCACAGATATACGTGGGTGCGGAGGTTTGGAGGCCCCTTGGAGGGTTGAGGCCACCCTGCAGGGCCCAATGGCCTGTCTCACGCCCCTAAATTGTAAAACCATACCCCACAGAGGTTTTCAGGTTGACAACCTTCAACTGTAAAATGACAATAAGGGGAAGAAGGAACACATGGTGAACAAGCACGACTGTATGCAGGCATCCATTTATGAAAACCTCAAACAATAGTAGCAAGAAATAGACAGTAGTTTAAGTGGGACACATGCTGTTAGGACCAGGCAGTGCACATAAAACAGGGGCCAAGATCCCTCCTCCCCCCTGTAGGAGTGTCTCCATTAAAATAGTGTCATGAGTTACAATTCCTCAGATGTTCAATAAAATCATAAACGCCAGGGTAGTTCCATTCAGAGCTGTTGCCTATTGGCTTAGTTCCAAATCAGGGTGCAGATAAAATTCCATGGATTCATAAAAATAAAATAAATAAGGTCTTCAACAACGTCTTACATCACTACCATAGAAAGGAGTTACTAAACTTTCGTTCATGTTAAAAAATGAATAAAACAAAAAAGGTCAGATTTGTTTGGCCAAATTGTCAATAGAGTAAAATATATTATATACTGAGTCACCAAATAGATGAGGGAAATCTATATTTTAATTGAATGTCCATCAGCAGTGTCACTCAATTTATAAAATATGATTATATCAGAGAAACTAGGGGATGAGAAGGAGAAAAAATTGATTGCGTCTCTTAATCCCACCCAGATTATTACAAAATGCAACAAAATCTTTAATAAACATTTGACAGAGCACAAATGGCAGAGCAGTAGAACTGTTTAAAAAATATTTCCGTCACCCATAACCGAGGCCAAACAAGTGTATTTTGTTGAATGTAGAAAAAAAGTCAAACGAAGCAGGAATTAGTTACATTTAATCTATAGGAGAATAAAGGCACAACGCCATTTTAATGAAAATCCGAGTTAGAAGTTCGGTGGAAACACCACTCTCCCAATTTTATCCTACACATTTCTCCAAGAGAAAAGTTTAATATGTGTGTGTGGGGAGAGTGAAGTTTGGGATGAGGGGAATACCTGTGAGAAGGTGTGCGGAAACACAATTTACTGTGGTTATTCTCCTTTCTCCAGGAGAAATTCTGTAATGGTACATTAATTATGTATTCCAGAAGTACTGAACCTAGTGGTCCGTGGAGGGAGTTTGGTGGGGCAGTGAGGCGGGCGGGGAAATGTAAACACCGGAATATGGATGAACGGAGGTAAGTACACATTTAAATAAATAAAACGAATTCCTTTGCGCGCGCTGTATAGCAAATTGAGATGCAAGGCGCGCAACGAAATTCGTTTTATTTGTTTAAATGTGTACTTACCTTCGTTCATCCATATTCCGGTGTTTACATTTCCTCACCCTGCCCCTCCCCCCGACCCGCCTCACCCCCCCACGGAACTCCCTCCAGGGACCGCTACTGCTAGTGGTATCTGCAATTGAGGATGCAGAATAACTGATGCCCTGTTCCTGTATTCTGGCATGTCAGAAGACCGAGGTCACTGTACAAGCATACCTTACAAATTAATGCTGACAGCCTGTTCCAGAGATAGTGTACAAATAGTAGTAATCCTTACTGTTTCATGTTATTATATAACCATATACAACTTACGTAATATCAACCATACAGAAGCTGCTAAAAGAAAAAAATAATACTGTTCTACCCAGTTCTAAAAACATTAAAAACAATCAAATAATTTCGTTTTGTCAAGCTTTCCCAATATTTTAAATCAGCAGAACTTTACATTCCCATCTGTTTATTGCTGTGATTAACATGTTGCAATCTGTCCCAGATATTTTGGAGAAGGTGCCCCTAAAAGAGAATTAAATTGCCTGTGATATGGATTTTATCCCTTCATTTTTAAAAGATTATTCCAGCCACACGTACTCCGACATCGTAAGCATAACCAAGCTTGCTTTAACCACGTTAAGGTAGTGTGCGGCCTAGCTGCTGGCTGCCGCATGGATGAAAGCAGGAAGACCTTGCCAGGAAGAGAGGCAGAGGATACGGTGAGGTAAGTGGGGCTGTGCTGGGAGCTTTGAGGGGTAGTTTTCGAGGCTGTGCTGCCGGCCGGGGGGTAGTTTTTAGTGCTGGGGAAGGGTCGGGGTAGTTTTTAGTGCTGGGGAAGGGTTGGGGTAGTTTTTAGTGCTGGGGAAGGGTCGAGGTAGTTTTCAGGGGGGGGGGGGATAGTTTTCAGGGCTGGGAGGGTGGGGGTAGTTTTCAGGGCTCGGGGGGGTGGGGTACTTTTCAGTGTTTAGGGAAGGGCAGAGTTGTTATTAGGGCTTGGGGGGGGAGGTCGGGTAGGTTTTTAAATTAGAGGATAGAGCATTATGCCTAAGGGCAGTGGATGGGGTTGGCATAGTTTAATGGACAGCGCGGGGGTGCGTCTGTAGTGTATGTTAAAGGGCAGGGTTTTAGGGCTCAGAGCAGAGGGAGGGGAATGGGTAGTTGGGGTCGTTTTTAGGGCTCAATGAGGGTTAGGATAGGTTTTTTAAATTAGGGGTTAGGGTTTTAGGCCTAAGGGCAGTGGAAGAGGTTGAGATAGTTTGAGGAACAGTGGTGGTGGGATGGGGTCGGGGTAGTGTATGTTAAGTGGAAGGTAGGGGGTTTGTAGATTAGGGCCAGGGGAGGAAGTGGGAGTAGTGGGGAGCTTAGCTATGCATACCCCTTTACCATTCATGCCTTCACCACGAAATTGCATGGTAAAGGCATGCGTGGTAAAGGAATGCTTGGTTAAGACGCATTTGTGGTTAGGGCTGCGTGGTAGAGGCACGCGTGGTTAAGCCAGGCGTGCCTCTATCATACAACCGATTATTTCAGGAATTTCTTTTGCATGTCCAATAGCTCATGACACATACAAATAATATGCTCCAATGTTTCCCTCTCTGAGTTGCAAAGGCTCCACAGGCTAATAGTTTGCAGGGGGATTTTCCGTTGTCCATCACCCTGATAAAAAGATAGGTAAAGGAGTCAATATCGTTTGAGTTGTTGTATGGGTTTGACTTTTCAATGTCTAAGAGGGAACTGAACATATTGATTTCATATCTTAGCAGCGACTTCAGAGCAGCTTTGGTCATTTTACGCAATTCTTTTATAGCGGGCAGACTGTTTTTGGCCTGGAAGTCCTAAATACAATGTTTTGCCTAGAATCATATTGTGGTACTATCTGCCCCCTGAGTATCTATGCAGTAGTTGAAGCAATTCATTTTGCTCCATGATTTAATCAACATGATTCCAAAATTCTAACCCAAATTGACTCTATGATGTTGCTTTCCTTAGGTTAAATAACTTCCTGATACAATTAAAAAACTTTGCTAGTAATTTAGAGGGGCCAGCAGACTGAATAATAAGTGCAAACTGGAACTAGTTTAGTGTTGGCAGCGGTTAAAGTAGGGCTCACTGTGCCCCCCCCCCCCCCCCCACCGTATTTGATCACAATAGTTTTTATTGCTCCTGTTGCTGCTGCCAATTTCTGTTGCAGGTGTTTCATATGGGTGTTCCTGTTTAGTTTGTTATCAAATATAACCCCTGGTTATGGATACAGGACACCTGCTCAATTTTGACATTGCTTTTGTGTTTTTTAAATGTTGATCTGCAAATTGTTCTCCAAATTAAAGGAGTGTACCTTCTTCAGACGTTCTTGGAGGCCACATTGTGTGATTGAAAAAATTACCAAATCATCAGCTGATGCCAGAAATAAAATTTTAGCATCGATGAGTTTTGGTGAATGACCCTTATCATGCTGAAGGATGTCTACCAGGGCTGAAATATATAGACTAAAAAGTAACTGTGCTAAAATACAGCCTTGTTTTAGTTCTATAAAGGCGTAGATATTTGGGGTCAGCCCCCACCTTGAGATAGTTGAACTCTCGCCCAGGTGTTAATGTGCAGATCAATTAGGAGCTTTAGCAAGCCATGCTCAATCCGCCAAAAGCCTAAATTTGCCCATAATTTAGCTCTATTTACTTTGTCAAAGGCCATTGCAAAGTCAATGAAACATGCATACAGTGCTGTGCCTTCAGCCCTTACGGCTTCCTGTGCAAGGATGGAGAGAGCCAAGATACTATCAGTGGTTGAACATTTTCTTTAGAAACCTCCTTGATGATAGGCTAGACTCTTAGCTTCATCTACCCATTTTTGAAGGTAGCTTAATTAATGTAAAGACAAAATCTTCTCTTTTGCATCGAGCAGTACGATCAGCCTGTAATTCTGAGGGGAATTTCTTGGGCCTCGCTTATAAATTGGCTGAATAATTGAACCCTTCCAGGATGTTAAGACATCCCCTGTAAGAGCAGTATGTTAATAACAGTAGTAACTAAATTGCTCTAGGACACTGGATTTAGTTTCATACCTGCCATGGATTGGCCGTTTGGTCCACGGGCCCATAAGTTAATACATTCCCTAATGAGCCATTTTGTCTCCGGTGGTGAAATAGCATAATTAGTGCAGGCCCTACTGGTGAAGCAAGACGATTAATATAATAATGGCCCTCCATAAAGCGATACTTAGTGCTCTTTCCAGACCATGTACAAGATGTGTTAATCTTCCCTATTCTAAATGTGTTAGCTACAGCCCCCACTAACGTCCATCTTTTATTTGAGTTTTTAGTGCGGATTGTGACAATTTACTCCATAAGTGTTCTTGGAGGTTTCTTTTGACGTTATAGATTTCTGCTTTTAATCATTGGTTTTAGCTGTTTCAAGGCGTAGGAGTTATCTGAGCTAATCCGCCTTGTTGATTTGTTGCATTTGTCTTCTGACAGAATTTGCAATTTGTTCGATTTTTACCTCGTGTGGCCTCAGATGTTTATAGATCTCTTTATCCTTTCTGTGTTTGATGCCAAAAAATTTAATATATTCGTCAGTAGGTTAGTGCACCTCTGAATGTCTAGCACTTGGGCGCCTATCCACATTTTAGCCTCCTTCATAATGCCATGTAGAAAGGTTGACACCAGATTTGTTGTACCTGATTATTAGGGGAACAAATCAAAATGATCCTTTTCCCTGACTTTATTCTTGCCTGCTCACCATCTGATTTATTTTCCCCCGATTGACAGTTTTTTAACAGTGTAATTGCTGTGGTTTGTGATCACTTTCCAGTCTCCTTATAATTTGGAATTCTTTTATCTCATGAAAGTCTGCCAGTTGTATTAAGGTGTAGTCAATTGTTGATTTTTTGCCCCCTTGTGCTAATGGTTGCATGGGTGATTTGGACCTTTGCAAATGTCCCATTAAGATTTCAAAGCCCCATTTCAAATACGGCAGAGCAAATTAGTTTTGGCGACCATTTCGTTTTAGATTCCCTGAAGACTGCTTCAGGTATTTTAAAATGTGATCAGAGAAAAAGTCATCTTCCACTTCTTTCCCTTGATATATTAGTGTGTTGTTAAAGTCGCTTGTTACCAACACTGTAAATATTTTAATTCAATGGACCAGAGCTTCCATCTGTTTCAAGAGAGCGTTGAGTTCTTTCCTCTCTTTGGCAAATGTATGGGAGGGCATATACATTGATAACGCATAGCCGCACATAGGAATTGAAGATCAATAGTGCAGTTCAATAAGTGTTGTGAGCTAATGGTAACTTGATAACTATTTATGTCTACTTCTGATCTTAATAAAATTGCGATGCCCCCAGTTGGTCTTCCCTTTTATTCTTTTTATAGCTGGGGCGTGTATACTATTATGGTTTTGCATTATAATCTCTGAAGTTTTTCAGGTTTCCTGTAGACTGTTTACTTGATAACTTTTAAGAAAGGAGAAAGGATTGCATTCGCTCTCCTTAAGCTGCCGATCCCAACCCGCAATGTTCCATGAGGAAACATTCAGTGGGGTCGTCATGCAATCTGACCTCTGGCACCTCACATCGTCAGGAATAAATAGATGGTAAGGCACCCTGGTTCAAACCT
Organism: Triturus cristatus; assembly: GCF_964204655.1. NCBI lineage: Eukaryota > Metazoa > Chordata > Amphibia > Caudata > Salamandridae > Triturus > Triturus cristatus. Next base: position 1,669,751,790 of record NC_140589.1, on the reverse strand, counting down.
TCTAGGGAGCTAATCTATTTTACATTATGGTGTTTTTTTGCAAAAAACCCGTAAGGTTTGTGATTTAATTCGCAGTCGCCCCGTCGGATCCTTTAAAGGTGGTCATGTGTGTCCAAGCTGTGTGTTTATTATAACCATCATAATATTTTGAATCAGATTTTAAGAAATATGGTTATTTAATGGGTACAACGGGTTTCAGAATTATCCCCAGTCTGATATTGTGGTGCATTTTCTTAGGATTGTTGTGTATGATTCTCTCGTGGCCTAGCTTGTTCATGTGAATTCTCTCTGTGAATTGATATTCAACCTAAATTGAATGCTTAGTATATCGCCTGAGCTTATATGTTCCAGCTCTCAACAATGCTGCAGTATTCTTAGAATATTTCTGTTTAGAATATCAAATGGATGTTCTGATAATCCATCGGATGAAAGACAGATAGGGAAAAGGATGCTCTCCCTTGTTCTTGCTGTTTGTTTGTCTTGAAACTTTGGAGCCTCTGTGTCCCTCTGAGGGCCAACGTATCGACAGGCACATATTTCCCTGTCGAATTATGAGTCAGTGCCCTCTCTATTAATGCTCTGTTGTTTTTGACGGTGTTGGCATGTTGCTTTATCAGTTGACCTTCTTCCTGTAATTAAGTCTCTGGGGGTTTTATAAAGCTTTCACTGTTTCTGTTATGCCTTCAGAAATGTTCATGAGGAAAAGTCTATTCTCTTCTCCCAACTCTGAATTGTTTGGACCAGAGCTATTTGTCTCTATTCTTGGGCCCTATTGTTTTTTTTCACCTAGTGGTCATTTGATTTCCTGAGAGTGGTCATTCTTTTCTAATTGGTCCTCTGAGTTGTTTTTTTCTGGTTGATCCTCCTCGATGATATGATGTTATAAGATATGCTTTCCAGGGAATGCACTTTCCAGTTTCAATCATGTTTTATGACAGATCTAAATCAATCATTTGATTAGCCAGCAGTGTCAAGGAATTCTTGCCATTAGTCAGTTTGCCCTTCTTCCTTTGCTTAGGGTTGTTGTCAAAGATAGAGTACATTTTCTGCACGTGATCTGTTTGATTTGACTAGAGTCTATCGCTTGCTTTGGTCCCATTTTGTAGTTTGCATAGTCCTTATAAACGACGCATGCTTATGTATGGTTGAAAGTCATCTGATTGATGTTCTGGGTCTAAGTTTTGATTCTGCCCCTCCCTCTTGGCTTCTTGGCGCCGTCCTGCCTGAGCTGAGGTAGAATTAATGTCTATGTGGCAGCTCTTGCCACTAACATGCTTTGTTGGCCACTTTGACTCCACAGCGCTTTTTGTCCAGTTCACAGTTAGTCCCTCTGACTTTGTTAATTTTTGTTGTAGGCGTTGAGCCCGTGTTACTGGCCTCCACAGTTTCTGAGCTGGTGATTTGATTTATATTGCCTTCCTCCAATAGAGACTTAAATTTATGTGGTATCAGTTGCAAGGAGTCTATTATGTCCTATATGCAGAGAGATTGATACGGCTTTTCCACTAATGCATCTGAGAAGTCATTTTGACGTTTGTTTATTATAATGTTGGTTTTTGTATCCTGTTGATCACCAACTCCTCTAGTGATAATGTCTGGAAATCCATTTGACTAAATTGGTTTAGATGTTTCTGCTAACGTATTTGTTATTGCATTCATAGCAATAAGTACCGGTTAAGTAAGTGGAATATCTTTCTTGGTGCCTAGGTCCTTTTGAATTGTGAAGTTTGATTTTGGCGGTACATGAATTATGGCCCGTCTCAGCACAGGTAAGTAGATTAGATATTGTTGTTCAATATAGCTCTCTGGCCTACCTTGTTGTTGCGAAGCTTGTGTTTATAAGTCAAGCACACTACATATATCAGAGTCCTTCATTGATTTCCTTATACCATTCTGGTTACTTTTCTCCGTGCTACACTCCAAGGTTTGCCCAGACAGTTCAGGTCTGTAATAGATGGCCTCATGGTCCGAATCAGTATGAGGCATATCAGAGAGGACATCAGCTGTTGGACAATGTATCTGTGTGGAGACCACCATTGGTTTCCTTGGATATTGCGCCTCACCCATTGTAACATAAGGTACTACGATGTCCTTCTCTACGACTGGTGGACCTGTGGCCTGTACACATACACCTTGAAAGCAGGACGTTATCGTTGGTTGATTGTTTTTAACTGCCTTTTGCTTCATGGCTGTTATGGCTTTGTGTGTCTCTGTGGCCCCTTTCCCTTGGGAGGATGGCAGTGATTGCGTGCAAACAGACCTCTACCCTTTCACTGCGACACCTAACGTGCCTCGGCATGTCACTCCTGTTCTATTGAGCTGCTGACCAGCGTCCTTGTCCGCCCACTGCTCTTGTCCCCCCTGCTCCCATGGCTGCTCTGACTCACCTCTGACTCTACGTTGGGCCAACTCTGTGCTGCTTGAGTTTTGAGCCGGCCGGCAAGCCAGCGGTGCTGGGTTCAATGGTGTGGGCAGGCGGCGGTGAATTGAGTAAAAACGAATGGACCGCCAGCTCCTCCTTACTCCTTGCCTGGTCCTCTTCTAGAAGACCGTGGCCTGGCCTCTGTCCTCCCATGCCCTCCTGTGTCCTCCTGAGCCTCCTACACTTCTTGGTGCAGCCTTGCTCCACTACACTGGTTCAACTTACAGAAGTTGTGACATGTGATTCTCTGCTCCTGACTCAGAGCTGTACATCCAGTCTATGTGTAGCTCCATCTCTTTTGCCCGTTTCCCTGGAGTTTTGCATGCGTCAGTAGCTTTGTCAGTACACCTCTCTGCTCACTCACATACCGAAACCTCCCAGTATTTAGGCTATTGGGTTTAGTGTAGTGAAAAGGCCATCAACAGGGCAGTGATAAAATGCCAGTTCTCACTCTTTAGCATGTCCTTATTTACTGTTCACCTACAAAGTATCAAAAAGGCAACAGAAATCACAACTCCTTTGTTGGCAGCATATTCACGAACATTTCAGAGATACTTTATCCATATACCTTATTCATAGTGAAAGATTTAAACCATTGCTGGAAGTTCAAGAGTCAAAATCCTCTGAACTAAAATGATGGTGTGGGATTGGCTAAAAGAGAAGACAAACCATTGCTTGCTAATCACTATTACACAGTGTTCATGCTATAAAACATGGAATCAGTGTTGTATGAACCTCATAGTCTCACATTTTCTGTTCAACATTTAATTTCAGTAAGATTAATTCTGAGAAAAGAAAAATAAGACTCTAAAAGTTCACCTGTTGATGTGTGTTTGTTATTGTGTCCAATTTATTTGTTATCAGAATTCCACCTTGCAATTTGGGGTGTTGTTTCCTTTCCGGCACAATGTGTTCAACCACACAAGTGGGGGTACGTTTGTTAATAGGAGGAGTGTGAGAATGCCAATAGGACTTGTATTGCGAAACTTTCCCACAGAGAAATGCAAGGAAATGCTGTAATCATAGCATGAAGTTTGCAGGCCCTTCTGGGTAAGAAAGGGTAGAGGGAGTCACATTAGTCTTACCTCCTTGAACTTCCTAAGGTATCTATATTTTAGAATTGTCTGGGGTTGATAGGTTTCCCTGGGTGCTGGCCCATACCAGTCTAAATAATACAGCTACCCATATCCTAAGTATAATTGTAATTTAAAGAAAAAATCTTGACATTTCCACATTGTATTTTGGGACCTTTCCTGTGTGGTACAATAGCCACCTTGACAGAAGAGGCGCAGAAGTCTGAGAATGCTGGATGGTAGAACCTTTGCCAGTCTCCTCAAATTCCTGAGCTTTCCCAAACTGAAATGTGAGGAAATTCTGTGATGTTCCTATATCTATGCCAAGGACCGCGCCTAGAGCTTACCGGAAGGCCTACGCGAGCAGAAGAGGAAGGAACGCTGCTTGTATTGTGAGGAGGCGTGTTCTAAGAAACTACACTCAGCATGTGGCAGAACATTCACGCCACCTGAATTTCCCTAGTGGGAAGCAGTGCTCTACAAGCTGCTTGGAGTAGCGGGCTTTGGTGGTAGCCAAGGATACAAAACGTTGGTAGCCAAGGGATATAGGAAATGCTGCTCTAGTCAAAAGACATCAAACTTGTTTTTCTTCTTCTTTTGTATCACAAGAGGGGCGTCAGTGGAGATTTAAAGACCGGCAAGGGTTAGCCTCCCTACTCAGATATCAGAAACACAGTAAAGGAACCCTTGGGTCTGTAGTGTAGTTGTACCCATTACAACAAAAAATGCTATTTTTTTTAATGATTGCTTGACTACCTTCTTTCTCTCCTCTATGAGATGACAGTGTTAAGGTAGTTCTGCTTTAGCATCATCATATGAACACTATTGCATAATGTTTGTGCACACCATTGCTTTTCCTCCTGCGAAGTTTCTAAGCATTCATACTGTCTTTTTTCTCCATCTCTCGTCAATGACATTTGGGTAGGATTGAGACCCCTCCCTGCCTTGTGCTCCATGCCCAGGTTGGTTGAGTTGCAACACCCGACTACAGCAGGTAAGCCCCCCACTTTGATTTTTTATACATCATTATGTTTTGTTTAGTGTGTAATGTTCAAATGTCTGCCCATCCCAGCCTCAAGATATTAGGTTGGTACATCCTGGGACAGGCTTCAGCACACATATGATCATTACAGGATGATTTACGCTGTAACATTGACTTTTTGTTATGATATAATCCACTCTGACTTTGTACCAGTTTTCACATGTATTTATTATATATGTTTCCGTACGAAAACCTCTTTTTGAATCCGTCTTCTACAGGTACTGCCAATGAATCCTTCGCCCTCTGATGTTCTGTGGGATCACTGGATGGTTTTGTACAAACTGTCTATTTATCTTTATCACCTTGAGCACACTTAGCAGCAGCACTGTAAGCTCCTGAAGAAAGCCTTACCACCATCTGGGTCATTGGCTGAAACAGGCCGACAAAAGTAACACAAAAGCGGGTCTAATTCCTCCCACATTGCTACGCTGCTTTTAATCCTAGCACAGAGTCGCCCTATTAAAGAATTTTTTGCAAACCCTAGAGCTAGTTTTAAACCATCTTTTTTCTTCTGCTCTGCTGCCCTCACCCTACACCCCCCCTGGGTATTTAAGGCCCCATTAGCATGTCCGCCCGCCAAATGTCCCTGGTACTCCCCCCACCATATTAGTATGGCGAGGGGCACCGCGGCGGATGGGAAGACCGTCCGCCGCTTTTCTGCCAGTCGACTCGTCAACCGGGCGGAAAAGGGACATGATATAGTGGCTGTGTCTGCAAGACACCGCCATCCATATCAGGATGCATGCGGTCATTGGCCTTGAAAGGCATGCGGTGGCTGACATTGGGGGCATGTTGCGGGCCCCCAGGGTGTCAGGGAGTTGGGGTGTGCAAATGGGGGGCTACCCATGGTACCCCCCCTCATTGCCATGTAGTGCATGGCAATGATGTAGGCACTGCATTTGCATTGAGGGCAGGTCTGCAGCCAGCAGATCCACCTGCAATGTCAAATGCCCAGGATGCGTTCGGCAGTGTGGCGGGCGCATCCTAATTTGCATTGCAGGACCGCCGCGACTTCGGCGGTCGGTCCCATGCTCCGTTGCGGTGGCGGGCAGACTTTGTCTGCCCGCCATCGTAATGGACCCCTTAGTCTATACCTCTTTTAGATTGAAAACATCCCTGAGCTCCTCTTTCTCAGAGAGGGGGGCTGTAGCCCATATCATACTAGTCATTACGGTACTAGGAGGTTCCCAATTGATGAAGCATGCCATCTTCCGGTGGGTGAGGGAAACCATCCTATTAAAAGGAAGCTCTTTTGTTGTCACAGGTACAAATAGTCCACCAACACTATAGCTGCAAGGGTTACTTTTCTTTCTTCTTCTTTTACCACGTGTACACATGTTTTCAGAAAAGGAGAATGGACAAACCTTATTACCTCTACTCTCCAAGATGGTGGTTTGTCCATAGGATGTTAACAGAGGTTCCAAAACCAAAATAAATCACACTTTTCCTGTGATTTCATTATAGTAACAAATATAAGGAGGTATTTCTAACAGAAGGGTACAGCGCAAGGTGTTAGTTCGCTTATTTTTCAGCACTTTCATCACCCCTTTGCTATTATTTTGCCCAGATGGTTGCTCAATGCAGCTAGAAGATTCAACTTCTGGGTACCATTGACTGTCTCTTTTCTCCTTCGTGATGTTAGGAGGAGTTTCACTAATAACCTTCACCTTTAATCAAGACTTACAAGATTGCCAAGAGCTTTTCACCCTCTTAATGAGACACTTGTCACCATGTATACTAATCGGGACAGCATGGCAAAATGGCTATTGGAAGGAGTCACGCTTTCCTCTGGCAATCAAGTATGTTACAGATCTTCTCAATATTTAGTCCAAAACAGATTTTAGTTAAAGTTTGATGTATGAAGGACATTTTGAGTAGGAGAAAATAAATCGATCCATGCAAGTTACACCATCCTGTCCTCCCCTGGGTGTCTAACTTTCAGATATGTCTGGGGTTGATAGGTTTTCCTGGCTGCCAGCCAACCATGGGAACAAAAAAAGCAACTACCCATATCCCAAGAATGTCATTCAAAGGAAAAATCTTGATGTTCCCCTGTTGCCTGTTGGGGTCTTCCTGTCCTGTAATGGGTCCGCACACACAAATGGAGTACCGTTTTGTTAAACAAAAGTATGGGAATGCTGGACTTTTGTTGATCCACTCCGATTCCTGAATTTTTCCTCACAGAAATGTGAGGAAAATCTGTGATTTTAGCCAAAGTTTGATGTTTGCCAGGCAATTTGCGTAGGAAAAAGTAGTGGGATTCACATGAGCTACCCCACCCTGGATTCTGCCGACTATCTAGATTTGAGAAATGTCTATGCTTGGTAGTTTTTCACAGGTTCTGATGACCCCATACCCAAATATAGCTGCTACTCATTCTTAAAATGACTGTAATTCAAAGGAAAAATCTTGTTGTTTCCATGCTGCATTTTGGAGCCTTTCCTTTTCTGGGAGATAGGCCTATACACACAAGAGAGGCACCTTTTGTATCGGGAGAAGTGTTGGAACATTGGATGGTAGGAATTCTATCAATCCACACTGATTTCAGAAGTTGTTCTCTCAGAAATGTGAGGAAAGTCTGTGAATTTAGCCAAAGTTCACAGGACATTATGAGTAAGACAAATTAGGTGGACCCACACTGACCATACCAACTTGGACTACTTCGGATTGTCTAGTTTTCAGGAATGTCTGAGATTGGTAGGTTTCCCTTGGTGCTTGCCAACCCCAAGGGAAACAAACCACAGCTATCCTCATCCTAAGAGTGAATGTAATCCAAAGGGAAATCTTGGTAATTCCACATTTCATTTGGGGCCTTTTCTATCTTGGTTATCCTCAGATGTGTGGGAATGCTGGGTGGTAAGACCTTTGTTGATCTTTGCAAGTTTTCGAACTCTATCTCATATAAAAGTGAGGAAATGTTGTGATTTTATGGCAGGAAATTCGGGGTCAGAAAAATAGCATGATCCATGCACGCCTTACCATCTTGGACTCACCTGGGTGTTTCGTTTTTAAAAATGTCTTGGGTTAATAGATTACCTTGAGTGCCAAGCTACCCAAGGACCAAATAGCACAGCTGCACCCTTCCCAAGTTTCAATGTAATTCAAGTTATACATCTTAGGGGCATATATACAAGCCCCTATCACCACAGGAATTTCACTTTTGAAGACGTTCCTTTGGTGATACGGGCTTCACCTTATTTACAAGGCAGTGTTAAGCCACTTAGCGTGGCTTAACACTGCTTAACGCTGCCTTTTAAATAAGGCACCCTTTCACGCTATACTTAGCATGAAAGAGGTGGGCAATGAATGTTGTGGTGGCGTTCCGCCACAACACCCATTGATTTTGACTCTATCTCCTATTTACAATGGTGGCGTAAATAGGAGGCAGCTCCAAAATTAAGCCAAAAAAAATACCTGGTCTTAACATGGCGAAACGAGGAGAAATGCTCTATTACTCTTCGTTTTTTTTCTTGCTGTGGGTGCTGCATTGTGCAGCACACATAGAAACAGCAAAATGCCATTCAAGATTGTTTATGTGCAGGAAAGTGTCCCTTCCTGCACATAAACAATCATTTTTAAAATGACGAGTTGCAACTTCTATGTGTGCTGCACAAAGCGGCACACATAGAAGTTACAAATCCCCATTCAAGATTGTTTATGTGCAGGTAGGGACACCTTCCTGCACATAAACAATCATTCCCTCAAAGCAGGCACCCTTGCACTGTGGTGCAAGGGTGCCTGCGTTGGCGCTAGGCAGATGAAATTAGTGTCAGCGCAGGGGGAAACGCAGGGGTGCACCATATTGTTGTAAATATGGTGCAACCCTGCGTTTCAGAAGTAGCAGAGTGAGGCATTAAGCCAAGAAGGCTAATGCCGCTCTCCATCACTTCTTTGCAACTATGCCCCTTAATGTTTCCATGGTGTGTATTTGAGCCTTTCCGGCGTGGGGTGACCATAAGTTTGGTGGGGCAGAATAAACCAAGCATTTCAATATTTTCTTACTTACTTTCACTATTTCATGATTTCAGTGATTTGTTTCTTTGGGAAAATCTGGAGTGATCGACAGACATAACCACTGAGTTCAGAATTGTGTCTAGTGTTTAGAAATATACAGCTTTCTGGGTTTATCGTGGGTTTCCCATGCATTTCCCCCACAAACTGCAAAGAGGGAGAAACCTTTGAAATTGGAAATATTGTCCACCACTTAGAAAATTGCAAAAACTGTTGCAAAAAAGAGGATTTTCTTTCAACTCTTCCTGTTTTTGAAAGCTTTGAAGAGGGTTATCTTAGCACAGTAAACCTTTTGTTGATGCATTTTTAGAAAGAAACCACACACTCTCTTTGACAGCACTTTTTCCTTTTCTTCATAAAAAATTCAAATGTGCAAAATGTTGGCTTTTTCCATCGTCTTTGTGAGGGAAACTACAAAATCTAGCTACCTTTTGAATCCCCAACATGTGGGAAAATATTGGCCTGGATATCCTTAGGGGTAAAAAGGCTTCAAAAGGCTTAGGTGCAAAGAGACCCAAATATAAAAAAGGCTCAGTATTAGAAAGAGGGACCCTAAACATTTAATGCACCAAAAGACTCATACTTATTCTGTTCCTGAAACAACAGTGGCATTTCTGCTTTAGAAAGAAGCCTGTGAACTCCTGGACATTGAGGAAATGATGAGTATACCTAAAACTCGCACCCCACCAGGTTCCAAGGGTCCATTCGCTCATAACTCATTATAATGTTAATAGTAGGAATCAGTGCTTAATTGGAGCTGGTGGTTGCCGGTCAGGGCAACCGACACTTATTTTCTTGCATCAGATATTTATTTATGAGTGCAGGAGAGGGAAAACCACACAGAGCGGAAAGACAAAGGAAGAGAAAGAAAACAACACCGTCACTAAGGGAGAAAGCAGGCGCCTGCAGGAGAAAGAAATAGGGGCAGTTGATTAAAAATTACCGTCCTTGATATTCGGCATTCCAATATTTAATTGCACCGGCCGCCAGCTTCTGAGCGGAACTTCAGGCACTGGCACTCTTTCTTTCACAAATTAAGCACTGGTAAGAATGATAATATTAACATTGACATAAGGAATTTTAACAACAAGAAATCATGTAATATATAACTTTTCATGCTACACATCTGGAGATTCTAACAGTTGTGAATAGCATATATTGCTATTAGCCAATGTAATGGTACACAAATTACAGATCTAGAAAAATCTGAGTACCTTTCCAGGGTTTGTAATTGTGATCTTCAGACCACTGCAGTTCACAGCGGTGAGCTTTAATTTACCGAGCCATCTTGCTTGTTTATGAAGTGCTGTGTCTCGCACCCTAAAGTTATCAGAATGAAATGCTTGATTTTGGGGAAAGGAAGGGTCGTCCAACCTTCAGTCACTCACCCCAGCTCCCCTAGAATACAGTGGCAGGTGAGAGTACTTTATGCTCCTTTCACCCTCTTTTATAAGAGGGTGACATTTTTAATTATTGGGCTTTAGTGTCCTGTTTCCAGAAATCAGAAACATCATCAAGCTTTTAAAAAATATTAAGGTTCTATATAATTTACCTTAAATTACACAGATGTACGCAACACACTACCCAGGGACACTGTATTGGTGGGCAGATAATGGACTCCCAGAAAAATGCATAGATGGTGCACATTACTGAAAATCCGCAATAGTTTAGTTGTGTTGGGGTGTGAATACATCAAAATGGTGGCCTCCTGCTAGGCTAAGGACTCCCATAAAATATCATCCTAACATGGGTGTGGCTTTCCCCAAAATGACAGCGACTAGGGTCTAGACCGGCCAAATTTGCAGTGTCCAGGCAAAGAGAATTTGCCAGAATGGTGGCACATCTGCCAAGAGGGACATGCAAACGTGTCACTTTTGCTGTGATATGGTTCTATCTGTAGTAGTGTTTCCCACAGAAAGGTGGCTTTTGGGATAGGCTGTGAACTTCTGCAAAATGGAAGCCTAGTTCAGTGGTGTAGTCCACAATAAATTGTAGGGCGCCTATTGTATAGTAGTTTCCCACAAAAAAGTGGCTCTGTTTGTTACTGCAACATATCACAAAATGATGATCTGGGTGGTGTTGTGGTTGTCTGTAAAAAGTCAGCCTTGTATGGTGTTGTGGCTTCCCACAAAAGTCAAATATCGGGAATGTTTTGTTGCCTGAAGCATTCTCTCGAGAAACAATAAAAGATTGTCACAATTTGGCCAATTCACTAAAAATACCATGGCTTTGCTTTGTGAAAGATAAATATTATGAAAAAGGACTGGGGCAGTTTTATGATAGCCCTGAAAGCATCCCACTGAATGGTAAAGCGGCTATTAAAGAGGCTTTACATTCAAGGGGACACGTGCGCCACCCCCATCAAGATGAGATCGGTCCCCTGTACTTGTCCCCTTCCCCAGTGCAATAATATTTAACATTCACCACTAATCTGCAGATTAGATTTTATTTAACTAGATTTCGATTAGGAAACGTGCATCTTTGACTGGCGTTTCCACACCAGAGTGGTTGGGTTAATGATCTCTCATCTTGTCCCTGTGATAATTTGACAAGTCAAAGCACTTTGCACTTTATCTTATTCTACACTTTATATAAAACGCCAAGGAGCACATTTTTAATTCCACGGTTAAAGAAAATGTACCTTTGTACATATACTGATGGTTTTAAATTTTTGTATTCACTGGCTACCCCTGATACTTGTAGTGCGATAGCCCACTACATAAAAGTATCATTGGCCATTAGGAAAAATATGAGTAATAACACACCGAGCAGCCTCACCGAAATCATCGTATGCGAAGAGTCGCATGGCCTTGGTACCATTTTGAAATATTTTTAACACATTGTTTAAACTGTTTGTATGTTATGATAATGTTAATGGTGTCATGAATGGATATTAGATTGTTTTTTAAGCAATGTGCACATTTTAAGGTTATGGATTTTAATTAACATGGAAATTCTGGAGGTGTATTCAGCTGCCATAAATGCCACTAGAAAGGCACCTTAATTTAGGAATTGGCATGACTTATAGTTTCCCTTCACGATGTTTTTAAATGTCTGCCTAACTATTGTATATTAATAGTCAAAGCCACTATGCTTGACTTAGCGAATTAATTTGGTGTTCTTGATGCATTGAATGTGTTTTTGTATTCTTTTATGGCTGGTTAAGCCGAATAAAGATTATTGATTCATTGATTGTTGCCTGTAAAATGGCAACCTTGTGTGTTGGTGTTGCTCACCGCAAAATGGCCACCACATGTAGTCAGTATACATTTTTTCTAAATGGCAGCCTCATGTGGCGTTGTGAGGATGCTTACTCTCTTCTGCTTCGGTAGAGCCTGAATTGGATGGGATGAGATGAGAAAAGATAGGACATTTTCCAAGAGGGTTGACGTTAGGGTATGGTGGAACATCCCCTGAAAGAGGCATGCCATGGGTTTTGATTGGTTGGCATGGTTTCCTCCTACTGACGTGTAAAATCTGTGGAAAGAATTATAGATGTATCACTCAACCCTATTTAATTTAACGTTAAGTTCTAATTGCCTCATGTCATGATCTAATGAATAAGCACCATGTCCTTGTGTGTCTAAGTTTTAATTATATATGGCTTATGGATATTTTTACACTTGTTTGCTTTCCACTTAGCATAACACCTGCAACAGACTGTATGGCTGGTATTTTGTAAACCACATTCACCATGAACAGTCCTAATGATGTGGCAAGGACACCAAAGAAGCATTGACAAAGCCAATAGCACATGCATACGAACATGCAATATGCATACACACCTTGACTCAGATTACATATTTATGAACAAAGGCAGACAAAGCTCCACAGGCATCCACGCATACATTCCTGCAGACACACATGCCCATCGGATGCAGGAAGTATTGAACCTCAATGTTCTGGAGCGTTAAATGAGCCTTGTGACCCCAGGCATTAATTATCCTCAATAGCTCAGATATTAATGAGCATCAGTTGCTCAGTCAGTCATTAATTCCAATAATCCCAGAAAACAATGAGGAAAAGTGGCTGAACTTTGTCCATCTCCCTTTGTAGATTGCATGTATTTGCCTTGTGTCAGTGCCAGTAAGCCAAACATAAAATGGATAAGAACCTTCTGCAATGTGTACTTGCCACAAGAACTTGCGCCCAAAATAACCTCACCCTGTAAAAAACAGTGCGGTCTACAGTTTGATTTGTGGAAACAAAGGAACCTCAAGTCTTCAGAGGACCGTTCACTGCAGACAGATGGCATGTGAAATTCACCACTGTACTTCGGTAAGTGGAGTGCTTTTAATACGGCCCTCACCTAAGCACTGGGTCTTCTCAATGTCCAATGACAAGGCCAGCATTTTTTAGCAGGGGCCTTTAAATTTCAACGACTCACAATCACACGCCTGTTCAGTACTTACTTTGTAACAAAATAAGTGCCTGGTCCCTGTCAAGAGGCCACCGCAGCTTGCACCATCCATTGCCTGTTCCAGCGCTGAAAATGGCAGTGACAACGTAAATACTAACCATCACACTGCTACGATTGTGACTATTCCGATTATTCCAGGACCGCAAAGCTGTAAGAAGGGCTTGCATTTCATGTGTTAGTCATTTTCAATGTATATTGAATTAATATAACATATATGTTCGCCTCTTTTCTAAGTTATACACACAGCACCACCAGGTGGCAGACTGTCATAAGTGCCAGTGTTGACAATTAACTGCAGATGCTGATCACTGGGAACCACCGACTCAAATTAAGCACTTCTCCTGTTTTATTTCTATCGTTCACAAAACAATTGTTGGGTAAACTAGTTATTTCCCATTATCCAGAGCTACTCAAACCCCTCCAACCCCTCAGTTTCAGTAAACCAGAGGGTCCGCTGGCATGGCCTTCAATATTTATTGGCGTCTTTTCAACGCGTTTCAGTTTTGCTTTGCTTGCTGTAAAGCTTCAATGATAAGCTCTGCCGCAGCACTACACAGCTCCAGATGAATAGCAGATGTCTGCACAGAGCTTGCAGCAATTTTCCATTTAAACTTGAGGTGTGTGGAAGAGAAATGTGGGTTTTTTGTGCTATGTGCAGTCATCACATAACTGTGGCAAGTTAACTGTTGGCAAAATTCCTGACTTTTCTAAACTTTAGTGGATTTCTTCTCATTGCATAAAGAACATGAAAGAAAGAATGCATAGACTGTAATATTTATTTTGCCATAGGGAGCTGCTCTGGGCTCCCAGTTCAAAGCTGATGAAGTGTTACGCATAACAGATGACTAAGGTATTTGTTTAGCATACGCCTTTTTTATACCACATTTGTCATACGTGTTGCGTGTTGTTACACTGTACACACACAGAGGTGAAGTAGTATAATGCTGTACTTCTGTTGGAACTGGAGGACAATAGGGACTCTCAGCTCCATCCGGTGGGGATTTTATAACAACCCTAAGCTTGACATTCTAGGAGAGAAGCAAGGGTCCGTACTCATGTTGATCTTTACAAACTTTTATTGGGCAGAAGGTGTGTGCTTTCACTGAAAAAGGGTTCTTGTATTGCATGCCTTGCCTTGTGGGAAAACCTATGCTCAGTACAGTATACCTGAGCTGGTTATGGCGACAAGCCAATTGAAGAAGTCTGATTGGTTCATTGGGAAGATCCAATAGATCTGATATGTTTATCATGGAATGTTGTGACAACGGTGGTGGTCTGACTTGTTAATTGTCAAAAGCATATGTTAAAGACAGTAGACCACTAAAGGTGCATTGATATAATACTGATTTAAATCCTGCAGATAGTTATTTTGTTAAACGGAATCACAAAGACTACCGTAGTGGACAGGTGTTCTGATGTTGGTTCCCCCAACAAACCTGGGGGATAGAAGAGCTATACTGTGACAAACCTTTTTAGATCCACTTATGAGGGGCTGTACATTGTTTTGCTAACAATAATTTTGTATATATTTCTAATATTATGCAAGGTTCTTAGTTATGTGGGTATTAAAGCACTTTGTTGGCCTAACTATCAGCTTCAGCTTGCTGCCAGTTTCTTGTAAACCGAATCCTTCATAAAATACATACATAAATAAACATAGGGAGGCTTTGGATCAGTTCTCTTCAGCCACTGGTCTAATTTTATCTGCAGTGCGTCGCATCTTGCATAGTCACAAATGCTAAACGAGGAGCCCATCTTTGAATAGTACTGTTCATAGTATATCACTACTTTACCAATCCATGTGGGCTGCCACATTTAGAAGCAACATGTCATCCATCTAGGATTGATAAACAAAGATACACTATGCAAAATGCTATTCCAAAAAGGCCAACCAGTGTGAAGGTTTCAGAGCAGCCATCTCGGAATGGTTTTGTACGTGGCATATCATTTTTGTACCTTTCCAAGATGGTTCGCACATTGCTTTTAAATTGGCCAGACATGCTGAAGCTTTAGAATAATGGTACACCAGCATAACACCGTTCCATGATGGCCGCCCGCCACTATGATTACATTTTTACTTATTTTTCACAGCAAGCATGTGCTTGTCATATTTAGGCATATGAACCTTTTTCTATTTTTCTACTTTTAATTGATATTGTATATTTCTTTTTGAGTTTGTGTACTTGTTTTATTGTGGATCAGTGAATGAGAGAATGCTAGAATGAGTCAGTGGATGGATGAATGGGTGCATAGGTTGAAAGATGTGTGGCAGGGTGCATGTATGATGAGTTATTGAATGCCTAAACTCACCAATGACTGTAGAGGCACTTTTAGGTTGTAGCAAAGCATACTGACGTTCCTAACCAGTGATTGTGCTTATGCTGCTTGCTGCCAGGTTTACTGTTTTCCAGCACTCTCTACAAAAGTGTGGTTAGTTGCGATGCTAACTCAAAGCCCTTCACCGCATCTAAGGATATTCCAAACTACACTGTTACTGATGATTAACATGACGGTCATAGTGATCTGTCCTCCCACAGTGAACCCTGCTTGGGTTGTTATGTGGATTGTATTTCCAACCAGTGCTAAGGTTGTTACCAAGATTGGTTAAATACATCTGATATGCAAGAATGTAAAAAACTTTTTTTTTTTTTTTATTGAGCAGAACAGGGATAGTAACAACAACAAGCAATCAGGAAAAATTCTCCATGTACAAGTCAATCATGATCCTTATAATATAGCACCTGAGACCATAAGACATTAATGTACTACACTACTATAACTAAAAAGAAAGAGAAAAAAGAGAGGAAAAAAAAAAAAAAGTTCTTTTTCTTTTTTCTTTTTCTCTCTCCTTACCATAGAATCTAATGCTGCTACAAAAATGTCGCAATACAATACATATGAATTTTAAAACCGAATTTGCTGCATATTACTAACTCAATATTAAATCAATTCATAAAACATATCGTCCATAGCTACATTATCTTGAAACATTACGCCCTCTTTCCTGCTAATCCAATACCTGGAAGTTCTTTAACTAAAGTGAAATAATAATTTAAAATATTAAATGCTGGGAAGTGTCTACTTAAAGAGTGTGCATAGTACCATTATCGAATAACTGCCAGATCTTTACAAATGTATTTATTGCTCCCGCCCTCCTGGCATACGCTTCCTCAAAACCTCTCGTCCGCTTCATTTTATTAACCCATTTCATATAAGAGGGAATCTCCAGAGACCTCCAGTTTTTAAGAATTAATGAACGTGCCATCAAAGAGCAGATCATTACATATGCTTCTTCATATTTGGTCAGTCCTGGTTTAACTCTGGAGATTCCGAATAAGGCAATTTCAACTTCAGGATCTACCGGCTTTTGGATGGCCTGACTTATAGCTATGAAGATGTTTCCCCAGAACTCATTAAGTTTAGGACAGGTGTAGAAAATGTGGAGCCAATTTCCTTCCTCCTCAGCCTGACAACGAAAGCATCTATCTTCCACATCTGGATATCGTTTACTCAAAGTCTTGGGGGTATAGTATGCTAGCCATCTATTTAAAAAAGCCATACGTTTAAAATTAGCCGCTCTCAAAGCCTTATGGACGAGCCGGGCTTGAAGTTGCCATTCTTGACAGGACAAGGCACACCCTGTTTCCCATTCAACCTTGCTCAAAAACGTATGTAGGATAGGGATCTCACTATCTTTCCGGAGCAGAGTGTACCATTTTCCTATGCCTTTAACTTTGGTTTTGTAGAGCAGGGAAGCCAAATTCATCGTCGCAGAAGGGGAGGGAAAATTGGCCTTTTTTAGAAAATTGATGACCTGCAAGTAATCGAGGAAATTGGGTATAGTTTGATCTATGAGCTTGTTTTGGACCTCCTGCCACGAGATCACCTTGTTATTCGTATAGAGATGACCCAATTCCTCAATACCAATCTCCCTCCACTTCGAAATTCGAGAGGGATGAAGCAATAGACCTAAAGTCTTACATTCCTGCAGCCTTAAATAACCCCAGCCTGGAGAAATCTGCTGTTTAAATAGCAATTGAAGTCTGGAAAATAGATCACGTAATGTCTTATATCTTGTGTTTTTTGGCAATTTAATAATTTTTTAGAAAGTAGGGAGTTGTACACCTGCCTCCTGAACCATTCTATTTAGAAAAAAATGATCTTCTAAATTATTAAAGTCCAATAAACGAGCTACCATATCAAGGATTGCAGCTTCGTAATAAGTGCGGATTTTGGGAAGTGCTAGCCCCCCATTATCTACCTCCAGTTGTAGCACTTCAAGTTTCACCCTGGGAGCCTTCTTTGCCCATATGAAATTCCTGAATAGAGAATCAATTTCTTTGAAATAGCTCGCATTAATCTTTAGAGGGACATTACTAAAGAGAAAGACCAGAAGAGGGAGGATGGACATTTTTATCTGCGCCACACGTCCTATAACTGTCAAAGGAAGTACTGACCATTTATCCAACAGGCTTTTTATTTTTATCAGCATAGCCGAGTAATTTAATGTAAACAGTTGATCTATTGATTTAGAGATGAATATACCCAAATATCGTATGGGGGCTGACTTAGATGCTTGTTTTTGCAGAATAGGTGGTAAAAAAGAGTTATCATTGATATTTAACATGATAATTTCTGTTTTATTTTGATTAATTTTATACCCCCCTATAGATTCAAAGCTAGTGAACTCGGCTAAAAGCCGCTCTAAATTAGATTTATCAGGAAGCAGATAAAGAATAATATCATCCGCGAAGAGTTTCAATTTCTCCATCCCATCTATGGGCGCTCTCATTTCGGGGTTTTCACGAATTCTAATTGCCAACGGCTCAATAAAAAAAGTAAATAATAGGGGGGACAGGGGGCAGCCCTGCCTGGTCCCCCGCCTAATAAGCACTGTCCCAATCTGCTCGGAGTTCACAACTATTCTAGCTTCAGCCCCCTGATATATATTCCTTAGCATATGTATGATTGAAAGCGGAAATCCAAATTTATTCAGCCCAATAAATAATGCCTCCTAATTTACGAGGTCAAAAGCCTTCTCGGCGTCGACCATCATAAACATTGATGGGATTTTATTACAGGTGAAATAGTCAAGGGCTTGAATTAAAAACCCAGTATTTGATGACATGAAGCGGCCTTGGCGTTATATGTATCCCTCTCATCATAAATACACTTGTTATTCTCGTCAATTTCGCTCCGCTTCCCGGATAGATTTTTTCCTGGTTTCCCAGTCAATGAAGTGTCTTGGTTCAGAAATAGGGGCAAACTCTTTTTCTGACCACTCTTTTATTAAATTAGAGGTTGAAATCATCGTACAAACAACTTCTCGTTCCAGGTGGCAAATGGATTGGCGCCTTACGCAAGATTCAATTTGGGTAGCGAATATGAGGATTTGGATTTCTGAGTTTTTTACTCGTAATCAAGAGTCTGCAGGGGTTTTTGCAGTCTGGGGAGCATTTAAAGAAACTTTGCGAGGCCAGCTGATAGCCTATTCGGCAGCCCAGAACAAATTACGCCGGGATTAAATTGATAAACTCCAGTGGACTGTAGAAAGTGCACTCCAGCTTCGAAATAGTTCGCAAGGTTCTACTAATGTGGAGTGTTTGCTCGAGAAGGCCAAACAATCCCTTCGGGAATTTTTTCTAATGGAAGTGATTAATAGCACTAAAACCTTCCAACAGAGGGTGTATGAGGAGAGCCAGATGGTAGGCAAACTGTTAGCCGGGGCGATGAAATTTAAGCAGGAAGCGGCACTGGTGTCTGAGATTACTGATCCTCAAACCGGGAATACAACGAGTGAAAAAGAAGAAATAGATAAAGTTTTTATCGAGCATTATTTGAAGCTATATACCACAAATTATGAGCCACCCCAGGAGCAGATAATTAAATATTTTGAGGGAGTTACTTTACCGTGCCTTTCAGAATTTCGAGCCGAGCACATGGGTCAACAGATTACGGAATTGGAGGTCTCGCAAGCAATAAATTCTATTTCAGGAGCAAAGGCATGTGGGGCCGATGGCTTTCCTGCTGAACTATATAAAATATTTTCAAATGAATTGACGCCCTTCCTGACAAAGCTGTTCAATGTTATTAAAAACGGCTCTGATATTCCATCGAGTTTTAAAGAGTCCGTAATTGTCAGCTTTGTCAAGAAGGGGAAAAACCCAAAGGACTTGAATTCCTACCGTCCTATTAGTTTGCTCAACGTTGACTATAAAATTCTGATGAAAATATGGGCACATCGGTTTACACCAGCCGCTCAAGAATTAGTTCATAGTGATCAATCTGGCTTTGTAGCTGGCCGCTTCATGCAAAAAACTATTTGTTGAAGTAGATTTTACTTTCTAAACTCATTGAATAAAAAGAAAGTAGGTTTCTGCAGACATTAAAAATGATAAATTGCGTATGGGAGGAGATTTCTAAAGAGGCTTTTTGTGTACATTTCATGTTTGAATTCTACAGCTCTGGTCTTAATTAGACTTTATGAGGGTAGATAGGTTTTATTATAATATTGATCAAGTTATGAAAAAACATCTGCTAATTTGAAATGGTAAGAGGTATGGCAGCTCTTGGCAACGGAGAAACTGCCTCATGACCAGAGGCACACTAAACGCATGTTCTTCGCCATATGGTCACTTCTTCACACCTATTTCTCAAAACTTGAAAATCAATAGTTCTCTCCTCCGAGACTGAAAGCTTTATAGCTGTTCTAATTAACACTATGGCCATTTGAGAGTTTTGCAATGCGTATTGACCTGTAGATGCTCCATGCATTACCACCAGCATCTAGTGTCAGCTTGTAGAGTCGAGAGGCAGAATGGCGACTTTGATGGCTCATAATATATAATTACGGTCAATCCCTGTAATCTTGTAAGATGTGAAAGGAAAACAAAAATAATTGTGCACAAAAAAGTTAGTAGTGTATTAGTTTTCTAATGTATACTTCAAACCTCATATTCCTGATCTTTAGAACAATCCCAGGTGCCAGACCAGACCTGGAGTTTCAACAGCAATTGCTCCAGCATGCCAGTAGATGATATCGTCAGACACAGTGACAGCCACGTGCCCCATTGTGGAGCCATATATAGTTGCATATACATCATTTCCTTTATTTGCACACCATTCAGTGCAGATTCGGAGCACCACCCACAACTTAGTCAGCTGTATCAGTGCCAAATTTCGATGATGGACAGTGTGTCAGGGAAAATTCCCAACATTCCCCACGAGAACAGGCTTTAAACCGTGTCACAACTGCAGGAAGCAGGTGTCAGTCACAGATCAGCACAGTAATTGCAGTGCCTAGGTTTTGGTCACAATTCAAAATCATGTGACAAAGGCCCCCGGATGCACCCGGAGACGATCAGGAAGAAGAAAGCAAAACTCCACGATGTTAGAAAGAGGTCTCACTTAAAACAGTAATCCCACTCACGGTCGAAGTTGCAGGTTCATTCCCAGATGAAATCACAGGGCCATTCCCATGTTGAGTCCCGACCTTGATCCAAGTATTTGAATAGGCAAAAGCTCTGTTTATTCAATTTAGATACGGAGTTCTCCCTTTAAATTCCAGAAGAAGTACCTGGGAAAATGTATCTGTAATACCACAGTGCCCCACCTGTCATTCCTCTCCCGAGACCCTTGATCACTTATTTTGCCCCTCTTAAGTTGACCTCTGCAAAATCTGGATAATTCCTGCCTGCCGTTTATTATCTTTTACACGCCCTAGTGAAGCTTTACGTATTTTTAAGTCAGATACCACAAGGTGGCTAGTATTTGCAATTTCGATATTTCTGCTCTTTGCCTGGTGGAAGAGGTCTAAAATGATAAAAATCGTTTCTGAGAATTTGATATGAAAATGTACACCAATTTGATGTTAGGGAATAGAACCATACATTTTATTAACATAGCTGCTCAGGAAGATGGAAACAAGTTCCTTTCAAATTACCCTGCAAAAGGCGGACTCAATGCAAAATTTTAATATTGCTAGATGCTGTGATAGCTTGTTTTTGATGTAATGCAATGTAGTATTTTAACTGTTTTTATGTTTATGAATTTTTTTCTTACGATATAAATGATCATATTTTTGATTGAATAAAATATATATATATTCTGCTAGGTCTAAGTCCAAGTCCAGCCATAAGAGCAAAAAGATTATGTACGTTTTAACACCCTCTTGCCACTGCAGAACCAATCAAGAAGCCTTGCAGTCAGCATTCCAAGGGACTGATTCTGCAGGTGTCTTTCAACTTTGACCCCATTCTGAGCTGGTCGCTATGTGCCCACTTTACCTGGGCGGTAATTGATGCCACACCAGATATAGGCTTTTAAAGAGGCTTTGCTGTAGATCCTCAAGATGATGCCGGCTACCTCTGGAGCGTCTTTGATCCCCATTGTTAGACATTGGGTTGTTGAATGCCTGGGGTGTGATCCCTGGTTAAGCAATAGCCATTAGCTAGGCACAAAAAGTAGCCAGGCTTAACTTAGAGGCAATGTGTAAAGTATTTATACCGCACACAAACAGTAGTAAAGTGAACACAGAGCACAAGAAAAAACAATTTAGAAAGATAGAGTAAAAAAACAAAATTATTTCACACCAAAACAAAAGAAATCCAACTAGTAGAACCGGAGTTATGATTTTTTACTGTTTTTAGGAAAAACTAGTGCCTAAAAGATCAAAGCGCCAACCACGGACATCTAGTCGAGTTAAACTTGCTCACAGTCGAAAAATATGGCCGACCATGATGAAGTGCAGTTCGGATACAAGAAGTGGATTGGGCTTGGTCAGCATTTACCTTCGGACTTTTAAGAAATTCTGAGAAAAAGTGGCTGCGAAGGTAAAGTTCAGCAAGGGCAAGGCTGCAGGAGGTGACCGACGAGGGAGCTTCATTGTCGAATGGCCTTGGGTCTTCCAACTTAGTTGCTAAAATGGAAGTTGAAAATCTCTAGCGGGACAAGGAAGAGGACTGTAGCTGAAGACAATTCCACAAGGTTGAATACCCCTTTGGTGAAAGACCGTTGATAAAGATTTGCTGCTGTGGGTGCTAATGTAGCGGGAGAAGTCGCAAAGTCAATTAGACTGGTGATGCACTTCAGGTGGGCAGGTGAGCAGGTTGGTCCCGGTCTCCTCTTGGTTCTCAGGGCAGTTTTTAACCAAAAATGTTTTAAGTCCCTACTTTTGAAATGTGGCTATCTGGTTAACTTTAACACCCCTTCCAAGGGCCCAGGGCAGGATGGCTGCCACTTGGAGGGTCAGGAATCACTCAGGCTGGGTCCAGGTGCCGGCACATGATGGACGAATCCTTTTTTGTTCTTATGGCTCTGGACAGGAGGCCAGCAAACTAGCACTTGTGGGTCACTCTGGAGGTCCTGGGACAATTGAAGAGCCAGTCCTTGTCCCCAGGCAGAAGGTAGCAGAGTAGCAGGACAAAAAGGGCAGCAATCCAACAGGTCAGCAGCCTTGTAGAGCAGCAGTCCAGCAGAGTGGCAGTCTTTCCAGCAGCACACCAGTCCTTCTCCCTGGCAGAGTATCCATGAGTTTAGAAGAGTACTGAAGAGTTAGTGTCTGAGATCCTACTTTTAAACCCTGGTGCCCTGCTTCTGGAAGGTGAGAGAAGCTTCTAAACAGTGGCTTTGTAGATCATGGAATTTCCTGCGTCCACGGCTCTGGCTACGAGCTGGCTTCAGTAACAATTTGGGTTTGTTAAGGCAGATCACAGCAATTCAGTTGTAAGTAGGGCTGTGCTCAGGACTGCCCCCATCTTGCCAGCAGATGGCCCTTTGAGGCACACCTAATCCCTCTATTGTGTGACTGTCTAGGAAGAATTCACAAGTCTAACTGTCAGCTCCACACACTCATGAGACCCAAGACAAGCAGCAGGCACAAAGGGCTAATGGAAGGAAAATGCCAAGTTTTTAAAGGTGTTATAGCAAACAAATGATGGACGGAATGCTGACAATGCAAACATTCTCCCCAGTCAAAAGATCTGGGTTAAATCCATCTTTCTTTTTCCCACTACACCACCCCAGTTTGGACCCAGCCATATGCAAATCAGTCTTGACCCTGTGCCTCATGGGAACAGTCCAAACTGAACTGCCAGGCCAGGTCCTCCCTGGACCGAAAACGAGCATCCTGGGACTGGTTTCAGGGTATGTCACCCTTCTTCAGCCAGGCTAGCTTGAATCCAGTGGCACAGTGAGCAAGGGACCCACGTCTGGGCATACCCATCCCACTTAGGGCGAAAAGTGTTATAGCAAACAAATGATGGACGGAATGCTGACAATGCAAACATTCTCCCCCAGTCAAAAGATCTGGGTTAAATCCATTGTTCTTTTGCCCACTACACCACCCCAGTTTGGACCCAGCCATATGCAAATCAGTCTTGACCCTGTGCCCCATGGGAACAGTCCAAACCGAACTGCCAGGCCAGGTCTTCCCTGGACCGGAAACAAGCATCCTGGGACTGGTTTCAGGGTACGTCACTCTTCGTCAGCCAGGCTAGCTTGAATCTAGTGGCACAGTGAGCAAGGGACCCACGTCTGGGCATACCCATCCCACTTAAGGCGAAAAGTGTTATAGCAAACAAATGATGGACGGAATGCTGACAATGCAAACATTCTCCACCAGTCAAAAGATCTGGGTTAAATCTATTGTTCTTTTGCCCACTACGCCACCCCAGTTTGGATCCAGCCATACACAAATCAGTCTTGACCCTGTGCCCCATGGGGTGGCATGGCGAGCAAAAGAATGATGGATTTAACCCAGATCTTTTGACTGGGGGTGAATTTTTTGATTTGTTCTGCATTCCGTCCATCAATTGTGTGTCTTTTGCTTTCTCGCCCTAAGTGCGCCAGGTATGCCCAGACGTGGGTCCTGGGCTCACTGTGCCACTGTAATCAAGCTATCCTGACTGAAGGGGGTGAAACCCTGAAACTGGTCCTAGGATGCTTGTTTCCGGTCCAGGGAGGACCTGGCTTGGCAGTTCGGGCTGGACTGTTCCCATGAGGCACAGGGTCAAGACTGATTTGCATATGGCCAGGTCTAAACTTGGGTGGCATGGTGAGCAAAAGAATGATGGATTTAGTCCAGATCTCTTGACTGGGGGTGAATGTTTTGATTTGTTCTGCATTCCGTCCATCAATTGTGTGTCTTTTGCTTTAAGTTTCTAAAGGTGGCATTTGCAAAGTTGTAATGAAAAAATTCGACTTTACCATTAAACAGGGTTTATCATTACAATTTCGTAGGTACCAAACATAATATAACATACTCCCAATTAGGATCTACAGCTCATTAAATGTAATGCAGAATCACCAATGTTATCCTATATGAGGGGTAGGCCTCCTATTAGTGAGAAACGCATTTAGGAGTTTTCACTAACAGGACATGTTAAACTTAAAAGTAATTTTAATTACAAAGCACCCTGCCCTTCGGCTAGCTAATTCCTACCTTAGGGGTGACTTATATGTAATAAAAGGGGAGTTTGAGACTTGGCAAGAGAATTAAAATGCCAAGTCGACATGGAAATGTAAAACTGCATTCAGGCTGCAATGACAGACCTGGGACATGTTTTAAGGTTCTACTTAAGTGGGTGACACAATAAGTGCTGCAGGTCCTCTGGTAGCATTTCCTTTACAGGCCCTGGGTATACGGTATACCACTCTAGAAGGGACTTACAAGTAAATTAAATATGCCAATCAGGTGTAAGTCTATTAAACCATGTTTAGGGAAGCGAGCACAATCACTTTAGCACTGGTTAGCAGTGGTAAAGTGCACAGAGGACTAAAACCAACAATAACGAATTTAGCAAAAAGTGGTGGGAAACAAGGCAAAAAGTTTGAGGTTGACCCGGCAGAGAAGGCCAGGTCCAACACCTATGTGCCAGCTGGGGTCACCTGTAACACATGTGCCGGTGGGCCCCTCCCTTGTACCGACCAACTGAACCTATTGGGCCTCCTCCTGGTTCCTTGCCAGCTGTCACCAACAGTTTCACTCTGGTCCCTGAGGTTATACTGATTCCAACTGCACCGGTGCCAGACCTGACTTAAGTGGTGGCCAGTCCAGATCCAGTCATGATGCTGATCTCCAAACGCAAAGCCAATGTTGGACCGCTCAAGACCTATGTTGCACTATGAAATAATGTGTCCCAACATTGGATGAGCTATAGCGTCTTCCATGATGCCAGCACTAGACCTGTTTGGCTCCGAATCAGACACATTTCAGGGGCTTCAAAACACACCACATAATGATGACATCAGTGAGAAGGAGGAAAACTTGCTACCTTCTCACCATATGAATGCCGAATTGTACAAGAATTTTAAAAATACCAGTGTGTTGGACACCTCACCTGGGACTGAATTAAAATATCCATGAAATAGGCCAGCCTCTGGTGGCTTGGCGTTTTAGACTCCGCACTCAACCCCAAGAGGTTGGCAGTCCAAGCTTCCACAAGTACTGTCAACCCTAATGCGTTCGCTTTTCTGCCACCAATTAGGCAGTCAAAGCGATTTGGCACATTTGGCCAGAGTGTTCTCTTCCTCCACCTTGGCACTTAGATCCTTGAAAACCTTCTGTCTTCCTGGGCTGAGAGACACATACCATTTGGGACATAGCTATGGGGATATTTCGGGCCATCCCATACAAGGACAGGAACACCCTTGCCCACACAATTCAGAATGAACAGGACATTGCAAAATATATCCTGATGGCTGGACTCGACAAAATATAGTGCGTGTGCCGTGCCATGCACACAAGTGTTGTGATCTGGTATTTTGCTTGGATGCAGACTACTAGGTTTTCCGGTTATTTTCAGGCATCCTTAATGAATGTGCCCGCCAGTTGATCCAGACTCTAAAGTTAAACAGCAGACTTGGTGCTAGAATGTTTTAAAGACAGACATGCTATTGCCTGTTCCCTAGGCTTTCTTCTCCCATCCTACAAATTTCACCAACAATACAGAAAATTTAGGCTACTCCTGGGTGTCTAGTTTATCAACAACTGCAGCCTTTGCAACCAGTTCAGCAGTCAGTTCGGTCTTTTAGCAGTTACAGAGGATGTGGTGGTAACTAGGGTCACAGACATCACCTAGGGCAGCACTCTTCCAACTCCTCCTCACCCGACTCAGTGGCTATTAAGTTGCTTTGACTTTCCCTTGCAGGATTATATTTTTCCTACCCAGCTTGGAATCCATCACTTCAGATCAGTGGTTACTACAAATTGTTCAAAAAGGATATTCCATGCCCTCCCTATCATTTCCCCTTGTATCCCACACGTTCCTGTTCAAGATTCAGTAGATCACGAGGCCATCCTTTTGCAGGAAATCAAATTGCTTTTGCTATTGAGCCCGGCGCTCTTCAACATATATATGAGGCCACTGGCTGAAATTGTTCGTCAGTATGGAATTAAGATCATTTCATATGCTGACCACACTCAGCTAGTGGTCTCACTGGCACAGGAAGTTAACCAGACCTCAAAAGGAGGGCTGAGGAAATGCCTAGAGGAAGTCAAGGACTGGATGTCCTCCTCCTCATTAAAAATGAATGGAGACAAGACAGAGCTTATGCTCCTGGGCCCTGCCAACCCTAACTCCCTCAGCACTCTATGGCCACCCTGCCTGGGCACCCCTCCGGCCCCAAAGGACAGCATCAAGAGCCTTGGGGTGTGGCTAGACAGATCTCTGTCCTTCGGCACCCAATCCACTAAACTGGCAGCCACCTGCTTCGGCCTCCTCAGAGTGCTAAGGAAGGTACTCCATCTTCTACCGATGGAGGCAAAACAAGTAGCCATTGAGGGCCTTATCCAGTCACGACTGGATTATAACAACGCCCTCTACCTCGCCGCCCCTGAGTACACGATACGGAGATTACAGACGGTGCAGAACTGTGCCGCGCGCACTTTGCTTCAGATCCCTCGACGTCAATCAGTCAAAAATGGACTGAAAAAACTGCATTGGCTACCCATTCCCCAAAGAATACAATTCAAAGCCTTATGCATTGCGCACCAGGCGTTCTGGAAAACGGGTCCTCTCATCACTCGCAACCTAGTGTCACACTACCTCCCCACTAGGAATTTGCGATCCAACCAGACCTTCACGGCCACAATTCCCAAAATAAAAAAGTCCAGAACTGGCGGTAGGACTTTCACCTACAACGCTTCCAAGCTATGGAACACCCTACCCCCCCACTTAAGGAAAAATTCCAATCTCACCTCATTCAGGAAACAGCTAAAAACATTCCTCTTCACTGCTGCCCAATAACTCCGGGCTACCTCCTCTTGTTCTGTTGGTTTCTTAGCGCTTGGACGCCCCCGGGCAGCAATCGCGCTCTACAAATCGACATACAAATACAAATACATACAAATATTGCCCAATATTTCAATTGAAATGGTACCAGAATGTGAAAACGGTAAGGGTTGTTGCTCCAGCTACTTCCTGGTGCCCTAGATGGACAGAGGGCTTAGCAAATGTGGAATTTTCACCTTCCCTGAATGTCTTCCTATGGAAGGACAAATTTGAAATGCTCACTTTGGCCCGGGTTCTTTCTGCCCTGGACTCGGGGTATGGGATGGCAACCTTGGAATTGCAGAACAAATACTTTTATGTGTCCATCCTCCAGTCCCACAGATATTACCTTTGGTATGTGGTCTGGTCTGAGCATTTCCAATTTTCCGTTCAACCCTTCATCCTTACCTCCACTCCTCAGGAGGATTTATATATTCCTGTCCCTCAACTGGATGCTCATGGTGGACTCTCTGCAGTCAGTCAAAGAGAATCTCTGAATGACAACTTTTATTCTTTCATCCCTTGGATTTTTCATCAGTGAACCAAAGTCCCATCTGACACCAGCACAGAGAATTCCTTTTATAAGTGCCATCCTGGACAGAATGGCATTCAAAGCATTCCCATCACCGCAATGATACCAGGACATTCAGGATATGATCCTGATGTTTCAGGCTCAAACCTTGGTCTTAGTGTGCTTGGTTTTGAGGCTTCTTGGACTGCTGGTCTCATGAATCCTCGTCTTCCCTTGTGCTGGATGGCACATGCAGGTCTTGCAGTGGAACCACTGTTTCCAGTGGGCATAACCACACGAACGCTGTGTGTTGGACAGCATCTGAATCTCGAAGGAGACTGCCAGGACATGCTGTGGTGACAAGTGAACACCAACTTGTCTTGCAGCAGACTGTTGTCCCTACCTCACCCAGAGATCTCATTAGTGACAGGTGCATCATCTTTGGGTTGGGACAGTCACCTAGGGATGGTGGAAATCAGGGGCCTATCGTCCGCCGTGGAAGAAAGGCTCCATATCAATCTCCTGGAGCTTCATGCCACCCGAAAAGGTCTGGAAGTGATTAGCTCTATGGGAGCTGGTGATGGAATGTAGAACCTTTCCTGTGTCATGGAATGGTGTGATGCATGGTATGATGCACCACTCATTCCATGGTGGGAAGGAAAGATAGAGGCGGTTGGTGCTGTCTTATGGATCCTGCTGTGTCACTGATTAAACCTTCATATCAACTTAAAAGCGGATCTCGACTATCATTTCACTGGCGACGAGAAGACTATGCCTGATTGGGGACAGGCAGCACGGCGAAGCACCAATTCCCCTGACTGGATTTAACGTCTCTTCGAGTTCTCTTGCGGCCCGAGTGATCGGCAGAGACTCGTGATCGACACGAAGAAGTAACGCTCCTGTCGAAGAAGTAACCAACAGGTAGAAGGTTCCTCCGTGAGTTCGTTGCTATTTTTGGACAATTTTGAACTATATCAAGTATATTTTTAAAAAAAGGAAAAAGTACCGTTAACTCCACGCGCTGGTCTTCGCGCTGGTCTTCGCGTGCTGGTTCTGTCGGCTGGAACGCAACGCACGTCTCGGCACGTTCAAGACGCTCGTCACCTAGCAACGCCTCAACGCTCCTGATTGGCCCATTCTGTTACCCGGCAACAACCCGATAAACAGAGTCACGAACGAAGCGTTTTTGTCAACAAAACTTTAAGCGTGAGCACACGCTTTGCTTGGAAACAATACCGATGTATTCTGGTATATTTTTACATAGAGTTGACATTTGAACAAGGGTTTTGGTGGAATTTTGTGGGAATTTTGGTGAAATTTTATAGAGGATTGGGGGATTTAAAATCCTTTACTAGTTTTACTAGTTCTATTTTTTTTTAATAAAAATGGCATTAGCCTCATCCTCTAGTATGTCACAACCTCCTCCCTTTTTGTCCGAAGAGGGTGATCCCATTTTGCCCTGGAAAAGGTGGAAAAACCTTTTTGACTCCTACATTGTAGCCATTGGTGGGGAGAAGTTTTCAGCTGTCAGGAAACAGGCTATACTACTTCATAACTTGGGTGTAGAAGGAAGGAACACTTATGACAGCATGGATCTCATTCCAGTGGTCGAAGGTGATGCTGCTCCTAGCGATGTGTTTGAGATGTCCCTAGTTATGTTGGAAAAGTATTTTGGTCCACGTATCAACGTGGTTCTGGAGAGACACAAATTTTTTACTAGGATCCAGGGTCCAGTTGAACGTGTGGGCAGCTATGTGGCAGCTCTAAAAACTCTTGCACGAACGTGTGAGTTTGGTGATCTTGCGGATTCGCTAGTAAGAGATCAGTTGGTAAGATGCACCAACAGTGTTCGAGTTCAGGAAAAGCTCTTATCTAAAAATCCCTCTTTGACTGAAGCTGTAGCCATTGTTGAGGGAATGGAGAACACGTCTAAATGGGTTAAGGAAATTAGGAAAAACAAGGAAGAGAAAAGTCAGAAACCTAATGAGGTACATGCCATAGAGGAAGAAGAAGAAGACAATTTGGAGTCTTGCAACAGTTTAGCGAAGATTTCTGCGTCTTCTGGTGGGAAGACTGCTGAGAAGGATGTACGCGTGCGCGTTCCCTTGAAGAGCACTCAAAGTAAAGTGGAACGTGACAATCATAGTGGTTCTTCTTCTGATAAGCCCTCTTCTTCAGTCTCTAAACCTAAATGTATGAGATGTGGAAGCTTCTCACATTTCTCTAATTATCCGCATTGTTATGCGAGGGAGGCAATGTGTAACAAATGTGGTGTCAAGGGGCATTATGCGAGAGTCTGCAAAGCTTCTGACAGAGCTCGCAACCCTCAGAAGAATGTGGAGATTGTGCGTACCATTCTGTTGAGTGCTAGGGCTGACGATGGAAAAATAGATGCAGATAGTATAACCATGCCAGAGTGTAAAATTATGGTTGATGGGTTTGACTTTTCTGTGTTGGCTGACTCGGGATCGCCTTTTACCATGATTGGTAACAAACAGTGGGATGAGTGTGTAGGTCTGGACAATGTAGCATTGTTGAGGCCAGATATCAATCCTGTCAGCTATGGGGGATCCAAGATCAATGTCTTAGGTTATGTTCAAGCATCTATTCAATTTAAAGATAGGTGTACTATGGGGAAAGTTTATGTAGCTGAAAGGGGTGACAATTTGCTTGGGTGGAGGCATCAGCGTGATCTTGGTATCATGCTTAACCCTTGTGCTAAGGATCCTAATAATCAGGTGATGCTGGTAGATTCTTGGGACTCAAGTTCTGATTGTTTTGAGAAATTTCCTGAAGTATTTTCAGATAGCCTAGGCTGTCTGAAGGGGTTTGAGCATCGCATTGTCCTCAAGGAGAAAGCTATTCCTTGTGTGCACAAGGTGAGGAGGGTGCCAAACATGATGATCGAACCACTGAAGGCTGAGTTACAGAGATTACTCAAATTAGGAGTAATTGAGGAAATTGAAGCCTCAGAGTGGCTTGCTCCCATTGTTCTTGCCCCTAAGGATGGTGGAGCAAGTGTCCGCATGTGTGTGGACTTGAGAGGACTGAACGAATGGATTTGGGTGGATCGGCAACCTTTGCCCAATATTGCTGAGTCCCTAAGTGTTCTTTCTGAGGCCAAAGTATTTAGTGTGTTGGATTTATCCTCGGCCTACCATCAGGTCGTACTGCACAAGGACTCAAGACATCTCACATCCTTTGTAACACCCATGGGGGCGTACCGGTTTTTGCGTATGCCCTTTGGGTTGGCATCAGCAGCGGCATGCTTCCAGAGGGTTATGAAGATGGTTTGGGGGGAAGTTATTAATGTGATGTTTTTTCAAGATGATATTTTGGTATATGGGAAAGATGAGAGGGAGCATTGTACAACCCTTTACACGGTATTGGAGAAGCTGAGGGATGCTGGACTCACGGTTAAAAAACAGAAGTGTAAGATAGGTGTGAGTTCAGTAACTTACTTGGGTCATGTAATCTCTGGGAAGGGGATACAACCAAAGTTGGAATTGGCTGAAAGTGTGGTGAAAGCACCTATTCCTCAAGATAAGGACCAAGTGAGGTCGTTTTTGGGACTCGCTGAGTTTTATTCCAAGTTTATACATGGGTTTGCTAGTGTTGCTGAGCCGATCAGGGTCTTGCTTAAGAAGGGGACACAATTTGCTTGGTCTGACGATTGTCAGAAAGCTTTTGATTGTATAAAGATGGGGATAGGAAAAATGCCTACCCTAGGTCATTTTGATGTTAATCGGAAGACTTTGCTTACAACTGATGCCAGTCTTAAGGGGTTGGGGGCTGTGTTGTCTCAGGTTGTGGATGGGGAGGATAGGGCAATTGCTTTCGCCTCTAGAGCCCTTAAGGATGCTGAAATTAATTACTCATGTATTGAGAGGGAAGCTTTGAGTGTGTTTTGGGCGGTACAGCACTTCAGGTTTTACCTTTGGGGAATTCCTTTTGTGGTTCGAACAGATCATCGTCCTCTGGTACAAGTTTTCTCATGCAGGCATAATGAGAACATCACACCCAGGCTTAAACGTTGGAGTGAAGGTCTACAGGAGTTCAATTTTGTTGTTCGGTATATACCTGGTATGAGTAACAAATCTGCGGATTGTCTCTCTCGTTTACCTGTTGGGGAGTCCATGGATTGCAGTGAAGTGGAATGTGTGTCATGGGTTGCTGAGCCTGCGTTCTCATCTGAGGAGTGGGCGGAGGGAGTTAATAGTGACAAAGAATTTGCTTGCCTGAAGAGATGGGTGAGTCATGGATGGCCTGATTATAAAATCCTGGATCAGGAAATGAGACCTTACTGGACTGTGAGGGAAGAGTTGTCGTTTTGTTGTGATAATCTCATGAGAGGTGGAAGGGTGATTCCTCCTTGTGTGTTCAGGGACAAAATAATTAATCTTGCCCATGAGGGACATTTGGGCAGGAGTCTGACGAAAGCCCGTGTGAGAGAAAAATACTGGTGGCCTGGCATGGATCGGATGATTGAACTAGTGGTTAAAGATTGTGTGTCCTGTGCCTCTAATGACAAGTCTCATATTCCCAGCAATGTTCCTCTGTCTCCTGTGGTGGTTCCTGAAAAGGCATGGTCAAAGCTGGGTCTGGACATTGTGGGGCCATTTGAGCTCTTACCTTCTTTTGAGAGATTTGTTTTGGTTCTTGTGGACTATACATCTAAATGGGTGGTTACCAAGTGTGTGTCGGTGGCTAATACTAAAACGGTGATAGATTTCCTGAAAGATGTCTTTGTGTCTGAGGGGGTTCCTAGGTTCTTAATTACTGACAATGGGGTGCAGTTTGTTTCCCATGAAATGCACAACTTCCTTAAAGACTTTGACATTGTCCATCAAAAGACAGCTTTATATTCACCTCAAGCTAATGGGTTGGCTGAGAGAATGAATAGAGTGATCAAAGGATGTGCTCAACGGGCTCTTGAATTTAAGCTGCCTTTTAGTACTGTTTTGAGGGATACTTGGTGGGCTCACCGTACTACGCCTAATGCTGTTACTTTAAAGTCTCCTTTTGAGGTTTTGAGGGGGAGGAAAGCTTCTTCCAAATTAAATCCCAGTTGGTTACCTTCTAGTTTGGGAGAAGAGTTGTCTGTTGAGACTAGGAAAGCTAGGATTTCTGAATATCAAAGCAAATACAAGGCTAATTATGATTCCAGGATGAATGTTAAGTATAAGAAATGGTGTGTGGGAGACCAGGTCTTGGTGAAGAATCCCAGGCATACCCTCAAAGGTAAAACACGTTATTTGGGTCCCTTTATCATTGTAGCCACCAAGAAAAATGTGGTAAAGGTTGACACGGGTTGCTGGTGGAGTATGTCTAGGTTGGTCAGGCACACTGGTGTTTCCCAGAGTGCAGAGTGTTCTGATTTGCACACTGGTGTTTCCCAGAGTGCAGAGTGTTCTGATTTTTCAGAAATGGGTGAAAATCATTCAGGAGGTGAGGAGGTTGGAGGGGAATCCGAACGGCATCCATCCAGGTCTAGGAGGGTACCTGTTAGGATGAAAGATTATGTACTGTACTAATGTCAACTTGGTTGAGTCTTCTCTCAATGTATGTTTAGATGATGGACCATGTACTGTACTAATGTTGCTTTGTTTGAATATGTTTTATATTGCATTTTCGTTTTTGGATTTTGTTTTAGTTTTATTTTATTCTTTCATTTGGGTGGGAAGGGGATGTGTTATGATTAGCTCTATGGGAGCTGGTGATGGAATGTAGAACCTTTCCTGTGTCATGGAATGGTGTGATGCATGGTATGATGCACCACTCATTCCATGGTGGGAAGGAAAGATAGAGGCGGTTGGTGCTGTCTTATGGATCCTGCTGTGTCACTGATTAAACCTTCATATCAACTTAAAAGCGGATCTCGACTATCATTTCAGTTTGCATAGGTCTTCATAGACAACATGATGTGGCACTGCAACAACCCAGGTGAAGTGTGGTTCTGCAACAAGTATGATGACGTGGGATCTCGGATCTTCTGCCATGAGGCACGGTGCCTTTTGAGAGAGCTGAACCGTGAGGGGATATAAATGACACCCAATCATCTTGCAGTGTAACTGAACATGAGAGTGGACAAACTCAGAAGTCATTAGCTAGCAAACCACAATTGGCGTCTTCATCCTGGTGTGGCTCAGGACATGTTTGTCCAGTGGGGCATGCCCTGGATGGATCTTTTTGCCACTGCAGAGAATGCACGGTGCTGAGATTACCATATGCACTGGTGTTCTCACCAGGAGGGTCCAGAGGGGAGGTATTCCACCGGCGGTGAAGCACAGGATATCTGTAGGTGTTTTTCTCTTGCTACGAGTTATGAGGAAGGTCAGCATGAACCAGGTGCAAGTCATTTTGTTAGCCCCAGATAGGGCCAAGAGAGTAGGTTTACCAAACATTTAGTGTCCTGCACCCGCCACCCAGATCTTCATAATCTACACCTCCACACATGGAGATTGAGCGGTTTCAATTTAACCTTCTTAGGTTGGGGGTTCATCTATGTGCCCCATTGGGAGAAATTTGTGGCATGGTGAAGGGACCGTCAGCTTGATCCCCTGCAGGTCAAATTATTAGATGGTCTGTTGTGTGTCTTGTCTTTGACCTAGCAAAGCTTTTCAGTGGGCACAGTTAAAGGTTATATGCAGGGGTGTGTGAAATATGCTTAATTTGCTTTCGCATAATTACATGAAACTTCAGGAAAATTATGCAAAATTATGTAAAATGTGAATCCATCATTTAGCACTATATTTTAATACAAGGACACATTTTGCAGTGAAAATTAGTGCAAAAAAACAAGTGGTGAGAGCAGAAGTTGCTCGCGTTCTGGCCATTCACATTATTCTTGCTTGCTTGCAGTAAAATTTTGCCACGAACGGCGCATAATTAAGCGACATGGTGGAATTTCAGGATTTTGTTTACCAAGAGTAACAAGCAATTTCCAAAATTACGCTGGCATAATTTAAATTGTCCCATGTCTGGTTATATGTCATCCCCTCAGCTTTTTTATTTTTGCCTCAACAAAGTTCTTCATTCATGTCACGTGTTTCGATGAACTTCTTAAAACGTTTGAGGCACATGATTTTATCCAGGACCCTTATTTTACCTCAACTGGACCATAACTTAATCCTCATATTTTTGATATACACATCATTCGAGCCCATGCACAGTTGCTCTCTATCGCTCCTCACTATTAAGAGTTTTTTGCAATCACAATCAGTTCTGCACGGAATCAGTGCAACGTCTGTTCACCAATTTCTTTCCTGACAGTTGTGCTCAAAACCAGACTTCCTCTCTGCTGAATGATGGAATCGCCTTTTCATGTGGGTCAGCCCAGTGCCCTCCCTTGCCTTTTCCTTTCCACCCTAACCTTCGAAAGAGGAGGCGATGCTCCACTGCTTGGATCTAAAGAGAGATTGAAGTTTTCGCACAGAGCGCAGAAGAGAATACTGTGTAGATGACCAGCTCCTCTTCTAATTTGCTGGTGCTAAGGAGGGAAGACGGTGCAGAAACAGACCCTCTACACATGGATTATCCTGTGCATAAAGGCATGCTATGCATTGGCCCAGTGGGAACCTCATGAATGCCTGCAAGCTCATTCCACTCGAGCCGACACTGCCTCGACGCCTTGGTGAGGAGTGCTTCTGACCCAGACATTTGGCAAGCTGCAACATATGCATCCATACATACATTCACCCAGCACTATGAGATTCATTTGCCTATGAGGTCCTGCAGGACTATATGCTGTGAGTCCACTCAGACCCTCCACCTGTTGGGAGGTACTGCTTGGGTAGCTATTCCAAATGTGAGGAACCTACGCTTAGAAGTATCCATCAGAAGAACATGTTACTTACCTTTGGTAACAGTCTTGCTGGTGGATACTCTACCCAACCACAGTTTCCTCACCAGCTGCTGGCCATGCAGGCAAGAGCGTTTGGGCGGTGGGGCCAGTTGGGGGGGTGTCTTGACGGACGATGACGAGCGAACATTAATTATTAATTTAATTTTCGCTTATCAATGTCCATCGAAATCCCCCCCTCCCGGCCTCACCGCCCCACCGCTCTTACCTGCACGGGCCGGGCTGTGCCTCACTGATCTTCCTCCTTTCCATTCTGTGTCGTGGACTCTAGTACTTGTTAAAACAGTCCCAAGTTACTTTTTGCACACTATTTCTCCAATTCGTCACAGAAGTGCAGAACAAAGCTTACATCAGCACGCAAGAGTGACACCTATATAAATTGTAACTCCATACCATCATTTCTTGGGCACCAAATGAAAAAACAACAAGGTAATGGATGGAGTGCTTAACCCCTTCAGCGCGGCGCGGATTACCGCGCTGTGCTGAAGGGTTCTTGCGTGGGCGGGGCCGTGACGGAGCGGTTCCGTCATTCGCACAGCGCGACCGACGCGCATGACGGAACCGCTCCGTCACAAGCATCGAAAGGGTTTAATTAATCTCAGACACTGGCAAATGCTCAGGCCACATCCCACTCCATAATTTTTTGCTCACCATGCCACCTTAGTTTGGACCAAGCCATATGCAAATCAGTCTTGACCCTGCTCCTCATGGGAACAGTCCAGCCCGAACTGCTAAGCCAGTTCCTCTCTGAACCGGAACACAAGCAACCTAGGACCAGTTTCTCCCTTGTTATGGGCTCTTCAGCCAGGTATAGCTTGGTTCCAGTGGCACAGCGTGCAAGGGACCCACATCTGGGCAAACCCGGCGCACTTAGGGCATCAAATGAAAAAACAATGTGATGGATGGAATGTTTGAATTAATCACAGTCACTGTCAATCGCTCGGCCGCATCCCAATCCATCATTTTGTGCCCACCATGCCACCTCCGTTCGGACAGAGCACTTAAAAAGAGTATCCACTAGAAAGAGTGTTACCGACTTTAAGTAACTTGTTCTTCTCATACAACAAAAGCTATACTCACGTGCCAGATCTGCACGTCAGCCAAAGCAACAATGATACAAATTAACTTTGTGCACAAATTGAAAGTATAAGTATCACTACAAACAAATTCAGAAAGCAAACATCACCAGCAATAGCAACAAAATATAACTTTCTAACATTAGGCGTTTTTTTTTAAAAAAAAGCTTAATTTTGAGTTAGAAATGAGGAAACAACCTAAGTCCCCGCTGAAATGCATTTAGCATCCGTGATACATTAGTAAGTCAATGGAGAAAAAAACATTAAAAGGAAATGCTGTCTAGCACTGGAATGGTTGAGCAACCTGAGGCTGGCAAGTAGGTAAGAAGTGCATTCAGACTGGTAATACTGGGTTGTGTCTGTGAGAGGTGGGGTGCCCACACTTTGCTCAGGGAAGCTGATACTAGGCAATATAAGTAGGGATGGAAAATGGCAATGGGAGCTATTACTAGAGAAAGTGGCATCAAAGAGGGTGAAAGTTAGGAACTTGTAGCAAGAGACATCAGAGATGCATGGATATGTGCACGGTATGGCTGCCAGTAGGTTGCACATTATGCCTGTAAAGCTGACGTGTATTGGAGCGGTAAGGTGCATAAAAGCCAGCTATAGTAAGAATAATGTTTAATTTTGTTAGAAATATAAACCACCCAAGGCAGTGGACAATACAAAAGATGTACACATAAAATGTCAGTTAAAAATGTAATTGGATAGTCAGAATTAAAATGTGAACGAATAGAGCTATAAAATTTGATAACATTTAAAAAAAATTCTAAAGGGATCAGTTATAGAGGGTGACTCGTATGTAAACTGTAATACATCATGTGCATTATTTATCACATTTCATAGAAAAATATTTCTCAAAAAGGGAATTTTACTAGCGGTAACTTTACTACTAGTAAGCTTACTAGTAGTAAAGTTACCAGTAATAACTTATCTTTGTGAATACCAAAAAGTAGTAAAGTTATGCTTTTGGTCTAAGTTAGACTTTTGATCTAACTTTAACTTTGTGAATTGGGCCCTAAGTATAGAGCTGATCAGATTTCATCTGCGGTAGCAGTGTAAAGAGCCCTCAAGTCAGCATAATGGGCATTG
Organism: Triturus cristatus; assembly: GCF_964204655.1. NCBI lineage: Eukaryota > Metazoa > Chordata > Amphibia > Caudata > Salamandridae > Triturus > Triturus cristatus. The sequence goes on along the minus strand of NC_140589.1, from coordinate 1,669,714,012 downwards.
ACTTTACGCCCTATAAACCGCTTCTTGTAGAAATGAAGTGACAGGTTACAAGATAGTACAATACCCAGTTAGGTGTAACTGGTTACCTTTTCCAGTGTTGCCTTACACATTTTCCATCAAAATTACCCCCTCTTATTGAATTATTAGAAAACCACACACTTATTCTTTTCAGTATTACTTTTAAATAAATTACTAATGGAATAAGTGGAACTAGTATGTAGGATCTACTGGAGACCAACTTGCAGGATTATGTCATCCACGTGCAGTAATATGTGTAAGCGGTGTACACTGAGCAATGGGGGTGGGGAAGTGCTAAGGTTAGTAAAGATAGTGAGCAATTCACAGAGATATCAGGAAAAAAGAAAATAAATGCTAAGATGCACCCTTTCTTTAATCCATTTGATACTAAAATGTTTCTGCACCTTGTAAAATCGAGCACTATGAGGCCTATTCACACATTGTAGTACGTTTAGCAATAGTACTAAATATGCACTGCAATTTGCTATTCACAAACTTGTGTACACCTCTCCTATTTTTACTTTTCTGTGCAGAGATCTCTGTCCCGATTGCAGAGGGACAGGAGGAATGGCTGGTAAATGTGGGATACTTTCTACTAAATTGGAGGGGTATACGGAGGAGTAAAGAGTTTGGGGTGCCTAAAGAGGGGTTTATTTAGGGACAGACAACCTCCCACAACAGAGTAAGTCTGTTCCTATTTACATCCTGTACTTTTAAAACTACTACAGCCAAAAAGATACCAAATCAGTTGTAAATGTACTCCAGCTAAGATCAGGAGTAAATCCAGTACAACACATGGCTAACTACCGGAACTGCAACAATCCTCTATGGAAATTAATGGAGGTGGCTACTTAAAATAAAACCCCATGGGAAATAATGTTAAAATTAATTAGCTTTTTTCAACTTGAAAAAATATATATCATTTTTAATTAAGATTAAAACAATTATATATAACTTAGAAATTAAGAATATTGTGCAATAATTTTCAATAAACTTTTTAATATTTAAAAAAGAATGAAGGAACGAATGAATAAAAATGTATATTGCACAACAGCTGTCCAGCAGGGTGTCCCAGTGCTATGTATGTTGACCCCAAAAAACTGCAAATTTTAGATGGTGTGAAATAGCCAAGTATTAAATTGTTTTTTTAAAGCAAATTCCAAGGGAATGGCACAGAGAGAGAAAGGAAGCTCATTTCATGGTAAAGAAAGAAAAGGAGCGTTCTCATTTTCCAGTCCTCTGACCTTCCAAATTTGTAACAAGAGCAAATGGGAGGACCCAAACAGTTTGTTGGGGTGATGATATCGGAGTCTGTCAGTTCGTTACTTGTGACTTTTCTTGTGGAAGGCTCTAAAAGTCAACATCAAGCATTTAAAGTGGATCAATTTTTGTTCCGGGAGCATGGTAACATCTCAAATAAGGGGTGATTGATTAATAATGGACAATATTAAGTAGTAGCCTGCATCTAGCATTTTGTTGCCACCTGAAGTCCTCAAACCAGGTACTGAGAAAGACCTAGGTTAAGGGTATTGGTGTAGCAGTGATTTGTGAATGGACAGTGGTCTTGCAGGTGTTGTCGTGTATGAAGACTTCAGGAGTGAGAAGCAGGCACCTGTCACCACCACCTCTTGCAGATGGAAGGAGAGTTGTATGTCAAATTTAACTCCTAGGTTCCTTACTGAATCGATTGGCAAGGGTGGTTCTCCTAATTAATTTGGCCACCAAGCACTAAGCAATATAGATGGCGAGCTTCCAAAGAACACATGTTTAGTTTCAGGCAGCTAGTCTTCATCCAATCTGCCACTCTAATGATATGAGCATTGAAGGCCTCTTGGGGCTCATCATTAGATTTTTGGAAAGAAAACATGAGTTGCATATAATCCTCACAAGACAACACTTTGATGCCAGATGACTAGATGATAGTGGTAAAAGTCATACATACATTAAACAGCACTGGACTCAAAGCAGAGCCCAGCAGGACACCATGTCTCAATGGCTTGGCAGAGGAAGTGAAGGGACAGTCTTGCAGAGGTCAGATGAAAAAGCCAGTGCAATGCCAAGACACATTCTTCCATGTTGGCTAGGCATTCCAATAAAATAGGATGAGACACAGTGTCAAAGGTCACAGAGGGATTTAGTAACAGCTAGGCAGAATATTGGACTTGATCAATACTCATCTTAGTAAATTCCAACACCTCAAGGAGAGCTGATTCTAATCTGTATTGAAGCTGGTTTTAAAACCCAATTTTGTGCTATGAAGCAGATCATGAACTTCAAGGTAGTCTAAGAGCTGACAATCAGTATCGCCAGCATTTTAGAAACAGCTGGAAGTAATGGAAGAAATAAATGCAACTTTTAATTTCTGGTAAAAGAAATGCATTAACTTGAACAGAGGTTTGGAAAGATGATCAGAATTGTTGAGCAGCACAGAGCAGACCCTTTTTTACAAGAAGCATGGAAAAAGTCTAAAGAGGAGGAGGTGGATTATGAAGTTGGCACATATCTATTTTAAAAGGAAGTGTTTATTATACCGGACGGGAGGTAGAGATGAGCCTACTCAGTTATTAGTACCCCAGACCATCAGCGAGAAAATCCTCTTTTTGGCCCATAGTCACTTCTTAGCTAGCCAGAAAACGGAGACAGTGACACTAAAGAATTTCTACTGGCCTAAAATATTTACTGCAGAGAGTATAAAATCTACCGGAAATCTAATCAGTATCAGCCTAGTAGGGCTCCCCTATGTCCGTTACCCATCACTGATGAGCCAGTCAAGAGAGTAGGCATGGGTATCATAGGCTCACTTATTCCATCAAAAAGGGTTTACTGATTTGTACTCTTCGTGGTAGATTATGCAACACAATATCCAGAGGTCATACCTTTAAAACAACCCAACATTACTCACAATCTCCAGTACAATGATTGTTATTTTTTCAAGAGTAGGTTATTTCCCAGGGATGGTAATTGACCATGGCACCCCATTTTCTTTCATGCCTAATAGCCCACATCTGTTCATGGGTAGGGATAAAACAAACCCATACATCAGACTATTTATTTATTTATTTATTTATTTAGGCGATTTATTAAGCGCACAACTACCCGGAGGTGTCTCGGCGCTATAGGACAGCTTAGAACAGGCAGTCAGGAGAGACGGAGAGTATTATTTGAATAACCATGTTTTTATATACTTCCGAAAAGATAAAAGAGTGGAGGCACTCTTAATATGTAGCGGAAGTTCATTCCAGAGTTTGGTTGTTGCCACGATAAATCTCTTATCGCCCCAGGTGGCTTTCTTGGTTCTAGGAACCCTTAGCAGCTGATTAGAGCTAGAGCGTAGATTCCTGCTAGGTCTGTACCGGCAAAAGCTTTTCTTAAGGAATTCAGGTCCTGAGCCATGGATTGATTTATAGGCTATACATAATGCCTTAAATTTAGACCTGCTTTTGATAGGTAGCCAATGAAGCTGTCGAATGACTCCTGAAATAGGTTTGAATTTAGGAGTGCCCGAGAGAATCCTAGCCGCGGCATTCTGTACCATTTGTAATTTTTTCAGGACTTTTTCTTGTGCATTTATAAATAGTCCATTGCAATAGTCTATTCTAGACATGACAAGGGTACTAATAAGAGTTTTTCCTGCGCTAGGAGGAAGATAGGGTAGAAGCTTCTTTATCATTCTGATGGTGTAGAATGAAGATGAGGTGATATAATTAGCGTGTGGCATGAATGATAATTTGTCATCAAATAAAACTCCAAGGTTTTTGACTCTAGTGACCGGAACCGGGGGGGAGCCTAGTTCCTCAGGCCACCAGGAGGACGACCAGCTGGGGTGAGGCTTTCCAAAAATCATCACCTCCGTTTTGTCGGAGTTTAATTTCAGACAATTTTTTGACATCCAGGTGCAGATGGTGGACATTCCTTTTTTAAAATTGTCTGCAATGAAGTTTCCATTTTCGTATATTTCAATGACAATCTGGGTGTCATCAGCATATGATGAAAGTCGCAGATCGTGCGATTTTATGATTCTAGCAAGGTCTGCAACATAAAGATTAAACAACGTAGGGCTTAATGAAGAGCCCTGCGGGACACCACATGGTTGGGAAAAGGGAGGAGAGAGAAAGCTTCCCAATTTTACTTGTTGTGAACGATTGGCTAGAAAGGAGGCTAATAAGGCCTTGGCTTTGTCTTTAATCCCTATGGCTGATATACGGTTAATGAGGGTTGAGTGGTCCACCGTATCAAATGCTGCTGAAAGATCCAACAGCACCAGAATTGCAGCTCCACCCTTATCCATGGTTGTACGTATTTCATCAGCTGTTTTAATAAGCGCTGTCTCTGTTCCATGCCCTTTCCTGAATCCGAATTGGGTTTCATCTAAACAGTTATTGTTTTCGATGTATTCGGCCAGCTGAGTGTTCATCACCTTTTCTATGATTTTTGCTGGAAGAGGGAGACCTGCTATGGGTCTGTAGTTACAACAGTCAGAGGGGTTGAGGTTGTTTTTTTTTAAAAGAGGTCTGATTATTGTTTCTTTCCAGATGGAGGGGTATATTCCTGTTTCAAACATAGAGTTACAAATTTTCGTCAATTCTGGGGCTATGGTTTCTGCAATGGTTTTTATTATGTTGGGTGGGCAAGGGTCATTGGGAGATCCAGATTTGGATTTAAAAATAAGGTCAGTTATGTGTTCGTTTGTGATTTTTTTAAATTCTGAAAAGGAGGGAGGAACGTCCTGATTCCTGTTTTGAGATGCTGGACTATTGTATGAGGAAAGGTCAATATTAGGCATAGTGGTTTGTGCAGAGAAACTGGAGTAAATGTCCATTACCTTATTCTGAAAAAAACTGGCAAGATTATCACAGAGAATTTGGGTAGGTGCTACTGACGGGGGTGTATCTAATCCTGATAATTTGGTAACAACTTTATAAAGTTGTTTCGTGGAGTCTTGAGAGGATTCGATTTGATTAGTATAAAATTTACTTTTCTCTGTTATTAATAATTTTTTGTAATTGGAAAGTGCTTCCTTGTACTGAGTTTTAGCTGTGCTGTCATAATTTCTGCGCCAATGGCGTTCCAGGTTTCGACATTTCTGTCTATCTAACCTTAATTTCTCTGAAAACCAGGGAGCGGAGGGAGTTTTCCTGTTTTTGGAGGTATTTTTTGTAGGGACAAGTGTATCAACGGCTAAACGAAGCCATCGTGTGTAGAGCATGGCTGCGTGTTCAGGATTGTCTGGGAGGTCTTGATGTGTAGCTTTCAAATAAGTTTTGATATTATCTGAGGAGATGCTGTTCCACGCTTTAAAGTTGACCGGCGAGAAAGTAGAGGTCTGATTATGTGGTTTATGTACCGTGTTAATGTTAAAAAGAATTGCAAAGTGGTCAGTCCATGTTAAGGGAAGGATGTTTCCTAGTGAAATGTGTTTATTGTTAGTGAACAGTCCATCGAGAGTATGACCGGCAGTATGAGTCGGTTTGTTTATTAGTTGAGAGAGTTCAATAGAATTGAATTCAGAAAGTAAGGCAGATGTATTTTCATCATTATTGGATTCAAGGTGAAAGTTAAAATCACCTAGAATAGTGAAATCAGCTTCTCCTGCGGAAGGCTCTATTAGGGACGCTAGAGACGAGAGGAAGTCTGATCGAGAGCCGGGAGGGCGGTATAATAATATACCTTTGAACGTGTATGCTTTGGTAAGTGATATGGCAAAAGAGAAAGCTTCGTATCCATTAATGAGTATAGGATCTATTTTGATATTATAAATATCACGATGTATCAGGGCTATACCTCCGCCTCTTTTATTAACTCTGTCCAGTCTTTTAACTGAAAAATCGTTAGGGGTTACGATAGCAAAGTCAGGCCCTGATGATGGATCGGCCCAGGTCTCGGTTAGAAATAAAAGATCCAATTTGTGGTTCTCGAGAAAAGCAAGAATTTCATATTTGTGCTTAGGTAAAGAGCGGACATTGATGAGCGCAGCTGTGACCCTATGATTATTAGTAGGGTTGGTCGATGAATCTATAGAAGTGGATGGTGGTATGCAAGAGTTAGGTGTGCAGTTATTGCATGGCATTAGCACTTGAGGTGGTATAGAGGTGTTACAAGGACACCTTTGTGAGTTCTTGGATATGATCCTGATGTTTAGCAACTGTCCTCTGGTATAAATTAAAGAGGCGGGTGGCTGGGCTGGCCTAGGTGAATCAGGGGGGGGGGCGCTAGGCGCGGTCCAGGCGCGGACGGGCGCAGACGGGCTTGCCTTTGGCGCGCCTTCGGCGCGCCGGCGGCGCGCCCGCTGCGCGCGTCCGCTGCGCGTTGCGCTTTGCATCTGGCTTTGTAGTGTTTATGCCAGCAGCTGATTGGATGGCTAACCGGAAGTGCCGGGCCCTTCCTGTTGCATGTGATCCCTCCACTCAATCCGAATTATCGGTGGTGGACCGGGGATTTTGTGCTCCTGAGTGGGTGAGTTAGCGGCGCAAAATATATTTAAAAATTTGTAAATGGGTAGTGGGTTAAAACGTCACAATGTACAGCGATTCAACATACAAATTACAGTGTGATTGATGAGCCCTTTCCCAGGCGCTCCTAACGGTTTCCAGCAAATACAAAAGGCAGGAGCCCTTTACCAGGCGCTCCTAACGTACAGTTACAATTCTCAGCTCACCTTTCTGAGTCTAAGCGCGTCCGCTGCGCGTTGCGCTTTGCATCTGGCTTTGTAGTGTTTATGCCAGCAGCTGATTGGATGGCTAACCGGAAGTGCCGGGCCCTTCCTGTTGCACGTGATCCCTCCACTCAATCCAAATTATCGGTGGTGGACCGGGGATTTTGTGCTCCTGAGTGGGTGAGTTAGCGGCGCAAAATATATTTAAAAATTTGTAAATGGGTAGTGGGTTAAAACGTCACAATGTACAGCGATTCAACATACAAATTACAGTGTGATTGATGAGCCCTTTCCCAGGCGCTCCTAACGGTTTCCAGCAAATACAAAAGGCAGGAGCCCTTTACCAGGCGCTCCTAACGTACAGTTACAATTCTCAGCTCACCTTTCTGAGTCTAAGCGCGTCCGCTGCGCGTTGCGCTTTGCATCTGGCTTTGTAGTGTTTATGCCAGCAGCTGATTGGATGGCTAACCGGAAGTGCCGGGCCCTTCCTGTTGCACGTGATCCCTCCACTCAATCCGAATTATCGGTGGTGGACCGGGGATTTTGTGCTCCTGAGTGGGTGAGTTAGCGGCGCAAAATATATTTAAAAATTTGTAAATGGGTAGTGGGTTAAAACGTCACAATGTACAGCGATTCAACATACAAATTACAGTGGGATTGATGAGCCCTTTCCCAGGCGCTCCTAACGGTTTCCAGCAAATACAAAAGGCAGGAGCCCTTTACCAGGCGCTCCTAACGTACAGTTACAATTCTCAGCTCACCTTTCTGAGTCTAAGCGCGTCCGCTGCGCGTTGCGCTTTGCATCTGGCTTTGTAGTGTTTATGCCAGCAGCTGATTGGATGGCTAACCGGAAGTGCCGGGCCCTTCCTGTTGCACGTGATCCCTCCACTCAATCCGAATTATCGGTGGTGGACCGGGGATTTTGTGCTCCTGAGTGGGTGAGTTAGCGGCGCAAAATATATTTAAAAATTTGTAAATGGGTAGTGGGTTAAAACGTCACAATGTACAGCGATTCAACATACAAATTACAGTGTGATTGATGAGCCCTTTCCCAGGCGCTCCTAACGGTTTCCAGCAAATACAAAAGGCAGGAGCCCTTTACCAGGCGCTCCTAACGTACAGTTACAATTCTCAGCTCACCTTTCTGAGTCTAAGCGCGTCCGCGCAGACTGATGGGCTGGTGGAGAGATATAACTACACCTTGAAAACTACCCTACCTAAGGAAATTACATAACTTAGAAGCCTGCACATGGGATCAGATGTTAACAATAGCATTATTTGCTATAAGATGTGAGGAACAAAAGACAATTGGGCATTTCCCCGTTGAATTACTCTTTGGTAGAAAGCCAAGAACTCTGCTTGATATGGTAGGAGAAGCATGGGAGGATGAAAGGGATACTAGTAGGCCCTTGTTAGTTTATGTCGCAAAGTTACAATCAAGATTGGGAAAATTAAGGGAAGTTGTAACCCAAAACATGGAAAACGGACAGAGACAGCAGAAATCTCTATATGATAGACAAGTGAAATTGACTTTCAGACCAGGAGATTTGGTTCTTCTATTGCTACCCACGTTAGAAAATAAAATGTTGAGCTCTTGGCAAGGACCCTTTACAGTGATTAGTCCAGTAACCCCAGTAACATATGGGTAGACGTAAGCAGGACCCTTAAAGAATACCAGATTTATCATGTTAACCTGTTAAAAAAATGGGAGGGACCTGCCTCGCATTATGTGCTTCATCTGTCTCTATTCAGCCTGAGCTGGGAAAGGAATGCATTGATGAGCAGTTAGATGCTAAGAAAACAGAAGGACTTTTGGAGGCGTTAAAACAGTGTGCCACTATTTCTTCTCTTAATCCAGTTCGAACAAATATAATACAACACAATATAACAACTTAACATGGAAAAATAGCGCAATTTAGACCATAAAGATTACCTGAGGCAAAGAGAGCTGCCTTAGATGAAGAAGTAAAAAATATGTTAGATGAAGGGATTATTGAGACTTTCAAAAGTGAGTGGAATTCCCTGGTGGTGTTAGTACCGAAACCTGATGATAACAATTAGATTTTGCCTTGACATCAGAGAGGTCAGCAAAATAACAAAATTTGATACATTTGCAATCTCCAGTATATATGAAATTATTGAGGACTTTTGGGAAGTGTAATATATCAGCACCTTAGACCTTTGCAAAGGTTATTGGCAGGTACCCATCAATCCACTAGATAGCTGTTTGAACTCTGAGTGAACTGTTCCAGTTAATCGTCTTACCTTTTGGACTACAGGAGGCATTAGCAACTTTCTAAAAGATTATGAATACTCTCTTAAGACCCCATCAAGGGTATGCCACTTGATAAATTGATTATATTATTACTGGAGTGAACAATTGATCCCTCGATCAGCTTAGAGTCACTGAACCAAGCTGGGTTAAAGATAAATCCCAAGAGAAGCAAACTGGCTCATAGAAAAGTTAAATATTTAGGGTATCTAATGATGAAGGAGTTTATCAGGCCCCAAGAGGAAAAAGTAACAGCCATAAATCGAGTATCCTCTTCCAAAACGAAGAAAGATCTCCGGGCCTTCTTAGGACTGGTAGGCTGTTACCGTAGTTTCATTCTATATTTTCCATATTGGGCAGCACCCTTAGAAGATCTTTTGAAGAACAATTTTAATATCAATCAGCTATGAAAAATGCCATGCCTGAGTTACTAAAGGCCATCCAAACTCTAAAGTCAGTCATCACTCCTGAACCAGTTTTAAGTCGTCAAACTTTGGAAAACCCATTGTGCTGCAAACAGATGCATCGGGAATTGGCGCTGATGCAAACTCTGATGGGAATGAAAGACCTATCCTAAATATTAGTAGAACACTCTTTCCAAAATAACAGAATTATTCACAGATTGAAAAGCAATGTCTCATCATCAAATGGGCAATGGAATATTGAAGAAAATATTTGGATGGCAGAGAATTCCGCTTGTATACGGACCATGTTCCTATGGAGTGAATGGCTTGGAACTAAGCTGATAGTGCAAGACTCATGAGATGGTATTTAAGCCATCAACCTTTTAGGACTACCACCAATCATCAGAAAGGAAAACTTCAAGATAATGCAGACCTTTTTTCAAGATATTCTTTGGACAGAATTCATCCCAAATGGAAGAATGTAAGAGGGAGGAGATGTGAGGGAGACAAGCACTTACCTGCTCAGGAGGATCAATGCAGGACAACTCCCTTGCATCCCTCGATGATGTAGAAAAAAAGAAAAGACAGTGTCATAGGGAGGTGGTAGCAGAAGTAAAAGTTGGACTCAACGAAAAGGGGGCGGAGTAAGAAGAGAGGAGCTGGCAGCAGCAACAACTGAAAGGTGATCAGGAAGAGTGCGCGTAGATGGAAGAGAAGTTCCTAGCCGGGAAAAGAGAGAAGTTGAATGTGGAGGACTCTGACTTACCTTAACACCTGGAACAAGGAGCATGAACTGGAGAAGACCAACGGGATGAGGAGAAAAAGGACCTAGAAGAGTCTGGTATGATGACTGGTGGACTCTGCGGATGGAAGCTTCAGCACATGCCACAGTCCAACAGGGCTGTGGCAACCAGGGTGAGTGTTGCTACCAGGAATGGTGGAGGTGGGAGCAAACTCAGGGGGAAGGTTGGATTCTCATTTTCTAATTTGTACATTGGAATGGGGATAAATAACACAGTGATAATCAGTAATAACTTAAGATAGGAGCCTAACCTCCATAAGAGAGAAGAATGACAAGAAGATAGCCAGAGGAAAGAGAAACTCACCTTTTTCACCAAGATGTCTACTGAATCTCGCAACACTCAATTCAATTCAATTCAATTCAATAAAAGCTTTATTCGGTAGGCTTAGCAAAGCCATAAAAGCATAATACAAATACACAATAAAAATATGTCAGAATTTACACAATATAGGTACTCAAGAGTTTTTTTTTCTTTTTTTTTTTTAAAAAAAGAAACCAACGTTTTCATAAGGACTTGTTAGTTCTGTATTGGAGTGGATGAGTACAAAAGTAGCAAAGCTAATCAAAGTGCAAAATAGCAAAACTTGAATACATAATTCATTTAGAGTTTGAATTAAGCAAATGGTTATTAAGACAAATTATTGAAAAATTAGTTTGAAATGCAACTGACAATCGCAAGATCAGGATTTATAATTCTAAATTTGTTCGATGCCTGATGCAAAATTTAAAAAATTTAGCAATGTTAAAACATATCAGAGGGGAGTCCAACATTTGTAGTGCCAGCAATGCCGGGCAACATTCACGTCAGGCCATTTGTAGCAGAAGAGGTTTCAGCCACCGTTTTCTTGGATCAACATAAAATTTACAGAAAAAAGTGACATGTAGAAGGGATTGTGTGGAGGTGTCATCACACGGGCAACAGGAAAGCTCCTTTGACCAGTCATTGAGATTGGGAAAAGTAATAAAACGGTGAAAGATATTGAGTCTAAATCTGGTGAGTAAAAAAACGTCATAAATTGGCAAATTAGAGATTAAATAAGGCTCAATATTGTGTGAGGTTTGAATTTGTAAGGAATGCTGGACGGCAAGTTTATTGGCTTCAGCGGCCAGGCGAAGATCGCCTAGATGTTTTAGGCATTCAGCCTTTAATAGCTTGCGTGGGATCGTTGCCAAGTCCAGAGGATCTGTATAAAAATGTGGATATCCCAGGTCGGTGAAAAATTTCTGTACATGGTGCAGCCAGGGGATTTTATGGTAGTATTCTAATTTTTGACAGTCCTTAATGATTTCTTGAGTAAGAAGCAACTTGTCTGAAGTCCAGATGTGATGCCAAGATTGGTTGCATCCGGATGATGTCAGAAATAAATGGCAAGGCCAATTCTTGGTGACAGAAATAAGTAGATGAAGATTGGGGGACTGCTAGTAGATATCTAAGAAAACTATTTTCGATTTTTTGGATGGGATCCACTTGAGCGTGTCCCCATATACCCGCACCATAGATGACGGTGGTGATGCACTTTGGGCGGTAAACTTCAAGAATCTCTTTCGGGGATCTCTTTCCGAGTCTCTGAGTGAAAGAGACTAGGGCCATCCTTGCTTTCAGAAACTGAAGTTTTCTCACCTCAATTGCCCTTTTCCATGTCCCTTTTTCGTCAATCACCACTCCTAGATAAGGATAAGTTGCGGAGTAATCAATCTTTGTGTTTGTGATGTAGATGCCATGACCCTTTGGTGGATTATAGCCGGACGACTTTAAAAAGGTTTTGGTTTTATTGATTTTTAAATCTAGGTCAGACATGAATTTATGATAACGGTTTAGGGAGCGTTGTAGTTCTAGTGGAGTGCGTGCAAGGATTACCGCGTCATCCGCGTATAATAGAGCGGGGATTGGGCGGTTGTTGATCTGTGGTAAGTCCTGGCTCCCCTCCAGCATGGCTACCTCTAGACCGTTGTTATATATAGTAAAAAGGAAAGGAGCCAGGAAGCAGCCCTGTCTGACTCCCCGCTCCACCCTGAATGATGTGGATAGCTGGCCCCCTATGCCGAACCTAACTCTAGCAGTAGCATTTGAGTAAAGTTCTCTTATATAATTGACTATGGTCTTGTCCACCCCTATGTCAAGCAAGATGGTCCATAGTTTTGCGTGTGAAACGCAGTCAAACGCTGCAGAGAGGTCGACATAAGCCATGTAAAGTCTTCCTCCCTTCGCGTTTACAAATTTGCCTCTTATTAGGACCAGATTTAGGACCTGCTCAATGGTGCCCACGCCCTCCCTGAAGCCATATTGGAGGTCATAAATGATGTCGTTTTCCTCCGTCCAACATTGCAGCCGTTCGAGTAAGATTCGACCCACCACCTTACCTAATGAATCAAGCAAAGAGATGGGTTGGTAGCAGGTCGGATTGTTATGGTCTCCCTTTTTGAAAAATGGCACCAAAATGGACTCCGACCAGGAGTCCATCGGTCTAATATCTCTAGTGGCTTCCAGCACTCTATGTAGGAGGGGGGCCCATAGATCGGTGTTGGATTTATATAGGTCCACAGAGACCCCATCCGGTCCAGAAGCCTTCCCTCCCCGGCTAGCTTTGAGAGCCGCTTTTATTTCTACCAAAGTAAAGTCTAAGGAGAAAGGATTGGGAGCGTCACTGGCGGGTAGTATGGTCTGTTCGGCGGGACCTGGGGACATCAAGGATGGGTCTGTGAGACTGAACATGTGTGAAAAGTAATTGATTCATTCATTCTCAGTGATAGTAACCTCTATGGTACCTCGCTCTTTTGGGCCTGATAGAAATGAAGAATTTATAACCTCCAAGAAAGATGAGGAGTCCTTTAATTTGCAGCTCTTGTGAAGAGCAATACAATGCTCTTCTTTTAGTTCTTTCCTACGGTTTTTTAGAATCTGATTATAAGATTTTCTACATTGAGTGACCTCTATTTTATCTCTGGGGACTTTCTTTAAGGCTAGTTTAAGTGCTTTGTACGCCTTTGAGCAAGAGGAATTGAACCAGCTGTCTGTCGTTTTCCTTTTCATTTTAGGGAAGATCGTCAGAACCTTGTTTATCTCACTAGCGATGGTTTTAAAATTTGCTACAATCTCCTGGGGTGATGAGGACTCCGCCAGACAGATTGTAAATGCTGCCGGGTTCCCTTTTATAATATTTTCCAGGATTTTATCTGGGTCAATGGATGACCATTTTAGAGCGTAGCCGTTTGGTCTATTCATAATGAGATTATCTTGTTGTAGAGGGTTTTTTACGTAATTGATGGGGCCAGTTATTTCCATTGTGATGGAAATAGGGAAATGATCACTGTAGGCACAGTCATGAGTGGTGAAGTTAGTAAGTAGGTTGGCGGCGCAGAGTGCCAAGAGTATGAAGTCTATACAGGTTGAGGCTCCTCTGCCATGGTATGTGGGGGTTAGCTTGACAGTGGGTGTTAGTAGCTCGTTAGAAAGGGTCAGTTGGAGCAAAGACATGGTTTCATTCATGAACAAACCTTTTGAGAGAAATGGGTGGAGATGTTTTCTTGGTGATCCATAAAACCACAGGTGAGATTATTTTTCTCACATAGTGAAAGATTAAAATCTCCTCCCCAAATTAGGATTGGATTTTTCACTTGGGGGAGATTGTAGTATTCCAGGAGAAAATGGCGCATTTCTTTCAGTGTGCCTATCAATTGAAGATCTTGCAAATTATTATAGAAGTTTACTATCAACACTGAAATAAGTTTGTTACATTTTATGAGTAGAATCTGATAGTTTGGCTCATTTTTTAATACGCTAATGGTTTGTTCTGGGATTAGGTTGGAAATATAGATCACTAATCCTCCCTTAGCTCGCCCTGAAGTTGAAGGGAGCGCGGGAGAAAGAAAGGTTTTATAACCGTTTAAATGAATGAGAGAAGGTGCGCAGGTTTCCTGCAGGCAGAGGATGTCATAGCGCCTTGCAAATTCTAGCCATCCTTCATGATTAATTTTTGAATGAAGGCCTGCGATGTTCCAAAATATTACACTAACTGGGTGGCCGGCAGTGAGTTTTAGTGGTCTCTTTAATGGAGTAAGTGGTTGATTAATTGGGACAAGAAAAGAAGAATTCTCAGGAACAAGAATCAATTTTGGGTCTAATTGAATTGCAGTTTGTAAGTTAGTTGAACTTGCTGTAAGATTGGGGGGTGGGTGTGAGATGACTTCTGAATGTGTAAAAGATGGCAGAAGTTGATGAGGGTGTGAGACTGGGAATTTACTCAATGACGAAGACTCAATTTCAGAAGTGGAAATTAGGAGAGGTTGCGTTTTATTAGTTACTGACACAGGTTTTGGGAAGTTAGGAAACTTTGAGAATGTGGATAGTCAGTCTACCTCCTCTATTAGTGACAATGAGTCATACCTGTTTTGTGTAATAACAGAGCCATTTGTTTTTTTAACCCCTTCGATGCGCGTGACAGAGTGGATCCGTCACGCGCGTCGGTCGCGCTGTGCGGGTGACGGAACCACTCCGTCACGGCCCCGCCCGTACAAGAACCCTTCAGCACAGCACGGTAATCCGCGCCGCGCTGAAGGTGTTAACTGGGTGGGTGAACGGGCGGTAAAAGAAACCGAGTGGGACAGGAAGAATTGCTGAGGGATGGGGCGAAGACTCTTCCTTTTGTGCTAAGAGAGAACGGACGGCTCGTGGGGTATTAAAGTTGATAATGATGCAATCACCCTGGATGGTTTTTTGCGAGGGACCGATCCATCCGACTCTCCGTACCATGATTATTTTATTGGGATTGAGTACATTGAAGTGTCTATGTTTTGCAAGCCAATCCACTGCTTTGTTTCGCAGGAAGGACCAGGATTCTATCGCTCCTTGAGGTAAGGGGGGAACACCTGTTAGGACAATGATGTAAGGGCAGGTGGCAGGCGGGAGATTTGGACAGTCCAGGTTTGGATGAGAACTTAGGGTGGCGATATTGGAAAAACTTTTTGGCTGGACTTTCTTCTCTTGAACGAGTGTCGAAGCTGGCTTCTTCTCATTCATGGTCCTAACAGGGGGAAATGTGTTTGAGCATTTGGGAATGTCAGTTTGTGGGGAATTAGTATGCTCCTCACTGTGACAAGAGGGGTTAGTTAAGGAAATAGTGTGAGTGCCAAGAGTCAATAGGCTGTCAGCTCTTAATGCTTGGGATCTAAGTAGATCGTTGGCTTCTAGAATTTGGTTCAACTTAAGGTCTAAAGACCTAAGTGATTCGTTGAGCTTAGTGGAAAGGCTAAGAGCCATTGCCTCGAGTTTTTGGTCAAAAATACATATTGTGTCTTCTGTTGAATAGTTGACGTGAGTTTGAAAAATAGAGTCGGGAGTGGTTAAATTGGAAGTAGACTGAGCGGTAAGGTAAAGTTGCCTTTGATCTGTTTGGGTGCCTGAAGGGCACATTTTCGGTTTTCCGGTATTTTTACTCTGTTTCTTTGACTTACTACTCTTCTGAATAATCCCTGTGGCTAGATCTAATGAATGCTTGGTTTTCCTCCGAGTTTGTGGGCCCTTCACACTGGGTGGAGCAGGGGGGGTATGATTGTCAGTGGCAACAGGTTGGGATTGTGTAGTTTGAGCCACAGATGTAGTAGGGGGACTAAGTGAAGGAGTCTTATTCAAAGAAGAGAGGGTACTTAGCGGAGATTCTCTAGGCGGGGACAAACAAGAATCTATTAAGAGTCTACGTTCTATTAGATGGATCTCTTTGTTTATTAAGGAATCAGCCCATAGGAGGTATGCGTCCAATGTCCCCGCAGTGCACATACGTTTCTCCATAGATCGGTGCGGGAGTTATACTGGGGTGTAAACAAGGAGATATGGCCAAACCTTTTAAAACGGGTATATCGTAATCACAAGTAGCTGTCTTGGGTGAATCTAGCCGTAGAAAATGTTAACTGCAGAGGAAGCAGGATATAGAGCCGCAGGTTACAGAGACGGGGCCCAGCCCAGCCTCTGCCAGCCCACGACGGCCTCAGGCGGTCCCGCCCTTGTCCCAGGCTTCTCCCCGCGCGTCCCGCGCGCGTCCCGCGCGCGTCCTCGCGGGACGAGGGGCCGGGCTGTGCTTAGTAGCGCCTCCTGGCGTGCTGAGGTTTCTGGGGCGGCAGCGTCACCTGGCTGGAAGCTGTGGGGCTGCTGGACGTGGTAGTCCAGGTCAGGGGGCGGAGCCTAGCCCGGCCGGCGCTGGAGCCTAAAGATATTGCGCTCTTGCGCCTCAGCGGGGCTCGGCACAACTGCTGGCAGGTAAGTGCCCCAAAGAGTGATGTCCCACCGGGGACTCGGCCCCGGGCTGTGCTTAGTAGCGCCTCCTGGCGCTCTGAGGTTTCTGGGGCGGCAGCGTCACCTGGCTGGGAGCTGTGGGGCTGCTGGACGTGGTAGTCCCGGTCAGGGGGCTGAGCCTAGCCCGGCCGGCGCTGGAGCCTAAAGATATTGCGCTCTTGCGCCTCAGCGGGGCTCGGCACAACTGCTGGCATGTAAGTGCCCCAAAGAGTGATGTCCCACCGGGGACTCGGCCCCGGGCTGTGCTTAGTAGCGCCTCCTGGTGCGCTAAGGTTTCTGGGGCGGCAGCGTCACCTGGCTGGGAGCTGTGGGGCAGCTGGACGTGGTAGTCCCAGTCAGGGGGCGGAGCCTAGCCCAGCCGGCGCTGGAGCCTAAAGATATTGCGCTCTTGCACCTCAGCAGGGCTCGGCACAACTGCTGGCAGGTAAGTGCCCCAAAGAGTGATGTCCCACCAGGGACTCGGCCCCGGGCTGTGCTTAGTAGCGCCTCCTGGCGCGCTGAGGTTTCTGGGGCGGCAGCGTCACCTGGCTGGGAGCTGTGGGGCTGCTGGATGTGGTAGTCCCGGTCAGGGGGCGGAGCCTAGCCCGGCCGGCGCTGGAGCCTAAAGATATTGCGCTCTTGCGCCTCAGCGGGGCTCGGCACAACTGCTGGCAGGTAAGTGCCCCAAAGAGTGATGTCCCACCGGGGACTTGGCCCCGGGCTGTGCTTAGTAGCGCCTCCTGGCGCGCTGAGGTTTCTGGGGCGGCAGCGTCACCTGGCTGGGAGCTGTGGGGCTGCTGGATGTGGTTGTCCCGGTCAGGGGGCGGAGCCTAGCCCAGCCGGCGCTGGAGCCTAAAGATATTGCGCTCTTGCGCCTCAGCAGGGCTCGGCACAACTGCTGGCAGGTAAGTGCCCCAAAGAGTGATGTCTCGCAACACTCTTCCAAACCCCTCCCTACTAATATTTCACGCTTCAGTTGCCTTCCTGGTGACCTTAGGCTACAGAAACCATGCTTTGTTGAGAGTAGAAGAGAAACTACCCCAAAGTTAGCAGTCAGGATTTCTTCCCTTCAAAGTTTTCTTGTTCCTTCTTATTTTCCACTTACCTGGGTTTATCCTCTTTTTCCGAGGGTGCGTCGGCCAGGGTACTGATGGAGCAGACCCGACAGAGAAGAAAAGGAAGAGGTGTTATCCAGGGAAAGGATTTCAACCTACTTTATAAACATTGTCTTTATCCTTACAGCATGAAGAAGACCTAAGTGTTGACTAAGGAAATAGGCTGGCAGTGCCTTGGTTCTCCCAGCAGCTAAGTAAGGCTAAATTGTAATTAAAGCAACTAGAATAGAAATGGGTCAAAGACTATAAGAAGGGGCATAAAGCTACATTTAAGGCAGTGTTGCTGAGCTTTAAGAAATTAATCATCCATGCCAACAGTCTTTATATTCAAACTGGATCAGTGAAGTTTGCAACCCACAGAGAGAAATATTTAAAATCATGCAGGATCTTTCAGCAATTAGTCAGCCAGTTGTGGCCTCACAAACTCAATGTAATGCATTTAGTGAATTCTTCACAGAAAAGGTATGCCTGATTAAAGACTCCATTACAGATAGCTCAATGGTTGAGTAGTTAGAACCCAAAGAATAAGTATACATGGATACTATTTGGGCGATTTCACCCTGCTGAGGGATGATACAATACTGGGGCTAATGGTTAAAATTAAATCAGGCTCACCCAACAACCCTATCATGATGCAGGCCTTAGCTCCTACTATTTTAGACCCACTCAGTAAATTGCTTAATCTCTCCTTACAAACAGGAGTGGTCCTGAATGTTTTTAAAAAAGCAGTTGTTGTTCACCTGTTAATAAAGGTGAATAATGATCTGGAACTGTGGAAGAATTACAGGTCCATCTAATTTCTGCCTTATTCTGCTAACATTTTGGAAACTCATATAGCCCATGGGATATGTAACCATCTACAATCTGGAAAATTCCTGGATGCTCAACAAGCAGGGTTTTGACCAAAGCACAATACTGAAACTGTTTTAGTGTTGGTCGTTGATGATCTGAAGAAGGATCTGAATGCAGCTCAAACTATGGCTTTGGTCCTGCTAGATCTTTCCACAGCGTTCAATACAGTAGATTATAGGATTCTTCTCCAGCGTGCAAGAGCTGTGGGTATACTAGAAACAGCACACAAATGGTTAAGTTCCTATCTGAGTAATATAACCCAAGCAGTATATTTATTGACCTTTAAAGTTGCTGAATGTTAGAAATTGGGTTTCTGCACCCTTTCCAATCAGGAACCACAATCCTAGTCAGGGTAAGTCAGAAACACACTTTAAATTAACCTGTGCTCACCCTCTGGTCACCTTGCACAGGGCAGTCAGACTCTAGAGGCAATGTGTAAAGTATTTATGCAACATTTCAAACTTTAACACAGTGAAAACACCACAAAAAGACAGCAGTTTATAAATATAGATTATGCAAAAATCCAAATAGCAGAAATCGAGATATGAATTTTTAAAGATTAAGATTAAAAATAGCAGTTACAAGCAGTAAACGCCTATGGGGGTTACCTGGTAACGCTGGACCGGGGCAAAGTCAAGAGATCAGGCTGACCGCAATGGCATGTGGGTCGGAAGCAGGAGCCATGCAAGCCCTGTTGAACAAGGTACCTTGATCCTGGTCGCAACACCGAGATGCGGGGCACAGCCGAGCGATGTGTGGGGGTCAATCCCTGCAGCAAGGTGATACATCGATTTTCTTCACACAACAATGACGATGCACTAGTTCCAAAAAGGAAGCGATGAAGCTGAGATGCGTTGTTTCTGAAGCCAATGCGCCGGGTTTCTCCACGCAGTCGAGTGGATGCATCAATATTCTCACACTGCAACGGCAGCGATGCGGTTGTTCTGATGCATCAGTTCTTGAGGGGATGTGCTAGTTCCCAGTGTGATGCACCGGGCCAGTCCCTGCTACAGCGTTGATGCTTCGATTCTGCTTTACACAGCAGAGGATGCATTGGTTCTACTGGAGCAAGCACATGGTTCCACTTCCAATGGACCAAGCAGAGCAGCAGGAGGTGAGACTTTGATATTCCTGAGGCTCAAAACAGGAGGCAAGCCACCATGCCCTTGGAGATAACTGGGTTCAAGCAAGAGTCCAGTTCTTCCTCAGCAGGGGCAGAGGGTAGTAGGACAGCACAGCAGAAAAGCAGTTCTTCGAGAGAAACAGTCTAGCAGAATAGTAGTCCTTCTAGCAGCACAGCAGTCTTTCTTCCTGGTAGAGCTTCTTTACAGGTCCAGAAGTGTCTGCTTTGGTGGGATCAGAGACCCAGTACTTATACCCAGTTGCATCTATGAAGTGGAGGTGACGTTAAAGAGGGGCTTTGAAGTGCACGGAGGTCATCCCTTCCCAGCCCTGGCTCCATACTCACTAAAGGGGGGTAATTAACCCTTTGTGTGGGGACAGGACACTGCCCATTCATGTATAAGTGTCAGCTCCTCCCTCCCATCCTGCCCAGGATGAGTCATCCATATGCAGATGGGCACTCAGCCACACCTTCCCTTCCTTTTTGTGTGGCTGGCTAAAGGGACTGCATAAAGTCCAGCTGTGGCAGGAATCAGACTAGTGTTATTTCTGTGATTCAAGGCAGGCTGAGGAGGCAGAAAAGAAGAAGGATCCTAGTGAAACCTCAGGTGATCAACCATTGGAGAGATCTGTAGGTTTAGATTGGATTTGAGATATTTTAAGATGGCCGCCGCATTTGTCCGTGTTTCTGCATGCATTTTGTTTGAGGCTCAAGACGAGTGTGCGCGTGCTCCTCTGCGCACTTCAATTTTGAATTCCTTGACTGAAGTTCGTTTTTGGCCGCTCCTCTTAACAGAGTGGGAGGCGGACTAATTTGACTTGCGCTTGGTTTCCAGATAAGAACTTCTCCATCTATTTGACCTCAAGTTTAGAGCGGCAGTCCTTCAATTGGGCAGTGTCCTTCTGTGCAACTGTTGTTCCCAAGTGTGTTGCTCCCTCTCCATATTGCCGACTCAGTTTGCACAGTTCCTGAGCAGAAGAGCTCCAGCGAGTCTTGTCTTGGCTTGAAGGATATTGTTTCTGGTCCTCCTCAGTGTTGAGACAGGATTCTTCGGTCTTCATCATCGTCTGAAGTCAGTAAGGAATATCCTTTATAACTTACAGACCTTTTGTGTCTCTTCCCCCCCACTGGCGAACTTTCCTATCCTTTCCTCCCTTTTTTTTCCTTCCCTGCTCCTTTTTGCGCACTGCATCCAAAAAGTGATTCCTTGAAAGAGTAGTATTGGCGAACTCAGCAACACACCTTCCGAGAACAAGAGAGAGAACAATGACTAATCTTTATACAGTCCTCCTGATCTGCTGTATTACAGAACTGCACATGTTTTGTTTTGTACACCTTGAGTTATAATCAAAGAAAAGAGGCAATGATTTCAGGACTAATTGGTAGGAGCTGGTCTTAACTCTGAAATAGTAATAGAAGTAGAGTAGTTGCTTTATTGTTCTCTTTCTCTTCTGTGCATTAGGTGCCTCCCCTCCCTGGGATCGTTTCTGGTGGCTGCAGAAAGAAGAAGTTCCCCAGTGAAGGTTATATATTGTGAGAGGGTTTTCACCATCCTGAAGCAGTCTCTTGTCTGTCCCATTCCCCTTTCCCCCCTTGCTGGTGGGCGTTCTCATAAATATTTGGTGGCGGCACCGGTGAGTGGGTGTTGGGAAAAAGCGAAGAGAAGAGAAATTACATCTTTCTAAAAGTCGCATTTCTAAAATAGTAATGCTAAATCCCTTTGCCAGCAAAGAGGATTTATCATTAACATTCCAATTATATTAAACATGATGGAGCTACTACTTCTCAATCAGGAATTACAGCTTAAAAGTATAATAAGGAATTCCCAATCTTAACCTATGAGAGGGTAGGGCCTCACAGTAGTGAAAAACAAATTCAGGTGTTTTTCACTGCCAGAACATGCGCAACTTAAAAGTACATGTCCTACCTTTAAGGTACACAGCCCTCTGTCCTATGGGCTTCCATGGGCCTATCTTAGTGGTGACTTATATGTACAAAAGGGGAGTTTGAGGCTTGGCAAGGGGTTTTAAATGCCAAGTAGTCATGAAAGTGAAAACTGCACACACAGGCTCTGCATAGGCAGGCCTAAGACAGTTTTAAAGGGCTACTTGTGTGGTTGGCACAATCAATGCTGCAGACCCACTAGTAACATTCAATGTACAGGCCCTGGGCACAGGTATTGCACTCTACAAGGGACTTACAGATACATTAAATATACTAATTGTGGATAAGTCAGTTAAACCATGGTTAGGGGAGAAGCACATGCACTTTAGAACTGGTCAGCTGTGGTAAAGTGCTCAGAGTCCAAAGGCCAACAAAAAGAATACAGCAAAAAGTGGAGGTAAGCAGGCAAAACGTTTCACCCCAAGGCTTTCAGGTCTAACACTCATGTAGAAATTGTTTGTGGAGTTCCTCAAGGGTCCCCCCTCTCGCCTCACTTGTTTAACATCTATTTGCAACCCTTGATTAAGAAGAGGCTGTTGCATTTTCCACTTTGCAAACGATTCTCAGATTTTCCTCTGTTTGTACGACCAAAGTGTGTCACAATTACTGTTTCAATATCTTTTGTGCTTTATCTATGGATGAATGAAGGCCAATTCTTTGAAGTTAGGTGCCGAAAAGACTGAAACGGTAGTCCCATAGCCTAGACTAACCATTACTAGCCCTGTGAACTAGGTCCACTTCCTGCACCAAAAGTTGCTATAAATTATAGTGTGGTTTCAAAATGGGTTTTTCATCCTCTGGACAGTGAGGAAACGTAATTCCTACCTTTCCTCTGGAGCCTTGAAAATGAGTAGGACGGCAATTATTGGCGCATGTTTTGACTATGCTTACAGCATCTACTTGGGCCTGCCAGAATGTGATCTGAGGTGACTCCAGCTCCTTCAAAATGCTGATGCTAGGCTAATATGCAGATCTCACCGAAGGGCACACACACATCCTCTGCTAAAACAACTTAATTGGCTCCCAGTTATACAGCGCATTAAATTTAAAGTGTGCCTGTTTAGTCTTTTAGGCTATTCTGGATTAGCCACGGACTTTCCAGATATATTCCAACAATAACTTTGTGCTCCTATATGGCCAACTTGTTAGTGGTTATAAGAGTTTGCAAGACTTGGACTGGCAGGCATATGTTCTCACTTCTAGCCCCTAAGATATGGAATTCTCTTCCAATGCACATTCGATCATTGCCATCATTGAAAATGGTTACACGCACATTTGAAACTTTTTCAGGAAAGCTTTTGGCTCTGATGCATAGTCCTTGCTGGTGTTTGCTTTTAGCCTCCGGAGTATTAGCGCCATGATGCCTATGGGTGAACGTGCGCTTTACAAGTACTTGAACCATAACTAACCATAACCATTGCAAAACTCCTACTGAGAAAGCCTCCTACACATTATTTCCAGCCCACCCTCCCACAATACACGTTTAACGTACATTTTTTATGTGTTCTAGGCTTTAAAAAAATATTACATTATTTTACATTAACATTAAAATTGTTTTAATAAATGTTTTTGAAGTTTAATAAAGTTTTCTACGTTTCCATATACCTTACCTTAGAGATATCTCCATCCTGGTGGCAGACACGTCTGTGTATGTGTGAAAAGTTAACAGGTAAATTAGTTACATTTGTTAAAGTTAAATTCGGCTCTACCCCATGGTTTCAAGGGGTGGAGGCATGTACTTCTACACTTTGGAGTAACTTTATACTTGAAAATGGTGAATAGCCAAAAGTAGTAAAGTTTCTCCAATAAGTAAAAGTAAATTTACGTATGAGTAAATCTACACTTCTAAACTTACCTTTGTGACTAGGACCCTATGTTTCGGTAAGCTGTGTAATTAAAGGTCTTAATCGATAGTGTGGGATGTTCAGGGCGGCCAGGTTCTGCAACAATATCACTGATATCAGTTTGTCCACTCTTTCAATGGCAGTGGAGAATTGATATCTTTCATGTCAAATATATTGTTCAAAAGTGATACTGAGAGCTGAAAATTGTTCAAACATGAAGATTGCTTGTAGAACAGAGATTGCTCAATTGGAAACATCTTGCTGAAGAGCTGAGTAAGGCAATCTGTCTATGATTTGTTCCATACAGAGTGAAGTGAAAATTGCCACCTAGCGTTCTTGGGAAAACAAAAAAGTGATGAATACATTCGTTAAATTAATCTGAGCCACTGGTAATTACCCTTGGCCACATTCCAGTCCACTGGTTTTTGCCCACCTTGCCACCCTCAGTCAGGAACAGCCATATGCAAATCAACTTTGGACCTGCTTCAGATTGAACAGTCCAGCCCAAACTAACAGGGAAAACCTTCTCTAAATAGGGACACTAGCTACCCCAGATTGGTTGTAGCCTTCTTGGGCCTCACCAGTAGGGTGCAGAGTGATTCTTATGGCACAGTGAGCACAGGACAAAAGAGCGCTATACAATATAACCTCAATCACAATACAATATTGCTGAGTACCCCACCTAAAGAATATAGCAAAACCAACTCTATTAGAAATATTTTTATAATTGATATAGCTTCACGCAAAATGCAAAATAGAAGATTCTAAAAAATACAATTTCTTCTATATTTGGCTTGTACACAGGCCATAACCCCCCCTCCCACCCCCGTTCTTTGTGTCACAAGATATCATAGTCCTATAAATACATGTAAATTCATTAAAACATGTTTCCGGTGCCACACCTAATCCCAAGTGGAAGAGATTTAGTCCAAATACTCTTGTTCTTTAAGGTTTACTAAACAGTGATCCTTCTAAAAAACAGTATCGTCGCACGTTTCAGAGGAACCACATAGGAGAGCACAATTATCTTTATAATCAAAGTGGCAACTCATTTTATGTCTCGTTGTTTTGTGGGGCGTAAAAAGAAGACTCATTATTATCATTCACATATTTGGTCTATTTTTCCATCATTGTTAATTTGTCACAGGTGGCCCATTTAAACATCACATCTTACACACAACCATCCCAGGGTGTATGTGCATTAGACTAATAAACCCCTCTTAAGCTCGCAATCACCAACCCTCTCAGAATAGCTGCATTAACCACCGCTCAAAAGAGATGTAGACTGTTCTAAAGCACTTTAGTATCGTACGAGCTCTGCAGGCAAAATGTCCATATGCCGGCTGAGAGGCAGTTAACACAGGTGGAGCAAATGGACTGGTGTTTGGTTGAGCATTTTTGCATTTTGTGTGAAGACATTAATATTTATAAAAATATTTAGCTGGTTTTGCTAAATTTGTTAGATAGGGAACTCACCAATATTTTTTTTGTTGCAGATTTATATTGCACCAACTCGACCCGAAGGTATTGGAGCTCTTTACCTTACACAGGGACACATTCATTTTTTGGTAGGCACGGGGAGATGAAGTGATTTGCCCAGAATAGCAGGATGCTGAGCCAATGCGGAGGCTCGATCCTTGTTCCCAAGCTCCAAAGTCGGCAGCTCTGGCCATAAGGCCACATTAAAGTGTATGCAATGAATTAGTTTGTTGTCAGATTTAGGGGCCGTTATATAACCCCAAATATTTGGCGCTGGACCCATGTCTGGAGATACCCATCATATGTAGGGCTTCATTTTGAGGCAAACAAAGCTAAGGTATGCCAAACCGGTCTGTGATCGCTTGTGTTCCTGTCTGGTAGTTTAGGCTGGACTCTTCCTATTGGAGTAGGACCAAGACTGATTTGCATTTGACCGACTCTAGCTAGAATGGAACATTGGATAAAAAACAGCATTCTAGGATGCGTAGTCCCCGCCGTCTTGTCCTTGCCCACATTGGAGTGCAATGTGTTCACAGGGCCGTACCACAAAAAAGGCCTGCAGAGCCTGACCCTAAAACTTAACTTCGACCCAGCGATGGAATTGTCAGAGTGCAGACACATCACTCAGTGTGCTCTGTATCCAGCTGCCTCAGTAAGGTCGGCCCCAGGCCCGCTGCTGAACAGGATGGAGTCAAACCGCAGGAAAGTCAACCTCCGTTAGCGCCACGACGGAGGGAATCACAAGTGAGTCAGCTGTAATACTATGCAATGCGGTCTGTAGGCACACCCTCTGATATAGTGAAGATGGTCCCTGGGGTGGAGGGCCAAATCCAACTGTCACTACAGTAATATCCCCTAGAGTAAATAGTAAACCTTGCCTTAATCCAGGTCAATGGTTTGGTTCCCTGTCTTGGCCCAGTGTTCACTTCTTGGGGGCAGCACCATCAACCCTCCACAACCAAGGTCACCTCTTCCTGTGCTCCCCATAGGCAGCCCCAGGTCTTGCTGAGGGGGCAGGCAGCGAGTGCAGCAGCCCCCCCACACGCCACCTGTGGCCAGCTTTCCCAAGCCAGAGAGGGGGGAGGGAACCGGTGGTTTCTTCACCTCCCAAGCAGGGCAGTCATTTTGTGTAGCAGCGCTGGGGGGGTGCATCAGCCCCACATATCCTCTTCTCCCACTTACCATGGGGCAACATCACATGCACCAGCCCCGTCCCATCAGGGTGTTGCACCGTGGGTGCACCTCACCGCAGGCCGCAGTGCCCGTTCACTGGGGCCACTTCAATCAAGGCTGGCAGTGTGTTCCCGGCACTGCGGGCCCTGCCCTCCTCCAGTCACAAACAGGCCCTCTCGCCATTGGGCTGCAGCCTCCACGCCTCTGCTCCAAACAGCCTGAGCATCAAGGCTAGGTTCCTCTGCCTTGCGGACCCCCGGGACTCTCCGACGCACCACCGAGCAGCTACTCCCTGGGGTTTTCACATTCGGTATAGTGACGCCGACTACCTTTAGGGCTGCCACTACACCAGTCTCCAACGCAAGGCAGGCAGCAACGCACAGCGAGGTGGATCACTGGACACTTTGGCCACACTCGGGGGGCGGTTGCATGCAGGTCTCTCCTCTGACCAGTACAGCCCCACCGCCGCCAAGCAGGGCAACTCCAGGCCTCTAGGCCAGCTCCTTGTCACACCCACTACAGCATCAGTGTCACAGGCAGCCCACAGTTCAAGCGGTGCGTTCAGCAGCTATATGGGGCCCCACTGCACTCAGAAGCATCCGTGTCGCGTCCCAAGTGAGGTTCCTACTCATGGGCTGCGGGCAGGCAGTATTTTGGGACACAGGAGTAGCAGGATGCTTCAGAACACAATTGTTGGGGCTGGAGCAAGCACTTAGTGCTGCTGCACGGCCCTCTTATTGCCCCCCCCCCCACAATCCTACTGTTTAAGATAACTTCCCTAGCCCCTGTAAGTTAGCCAACAAGTGTTTACCCCTAATATGGGTTTCGAATTTCAAATCAGAAGGTTTGGAATATTCCAAACCTCTTTCTGTTCTTTACAAACCATTTTGGAAGCTGCAAAAGTATATGGGCACGATTCACAAAGGTAGACTGAGACAAAAGTCTAACTGTACGACTTTCGGTATTCACAAAGGGCATTTACGAGTAGTAATTTAGACTTTTGTCTCAATTAAACTTAAGTTTTGGTTATAAGTTCAACTGAGAACAAAAGTCTAATGACTAAGGATGAGGATGTTTGGTGTCATTTAAACTTAAGACCAAAACTTAAGTTTAACTGAGTTAGACATTCGTCTCAGTTTACCTTTGTGAATCCGGCCCTATAATCTCATAGAATCAGAACTTAAGATCTAACATAATTTGAAGTCAGACTTTTCATGTGTGTTTGCTCATCTGCTAGCAGAAAGTAATGTGAGGACTTAAGTGGGATATCAACATTAAATGAGAACTTGTTTTGGCTGCCGGTAACAGTAGAATATGCAGACATTCCTAATAGGTGATATCTTGACCTTTTCAACATGGTGTAGTCCCAATGATCAACTATGTTCAACAATATAGCTAGACCTGCCTAAGAATGACACTGTTTGGCTTTAAAGGCAATCTTACTTACATTAGAGTATGATACAATGTTTAGGTAATCTACAAATTAGTCTCTTACAAACATACTATAGCCATTCATTATTATGCTTTTCTTTTCCTAGGAAGATGGAGAAACCAGCTAAATTCAACCTAGCCACTGTTAACATATTCAATATGATTCAGAACTGCACTATAATGGTTAGTGTCACCAGGAATGGCTGGAAGCCAAGACCAGGTGTTAATTTCTCTATGCAGATTGCGAATATGTGGAACCTTTGAAGTGGTTAGGTCACTTATCCCTCTTCCTTCTCTTTCCAAGCCAACGACTAGTTGGCTTGCAGCTTACACAACTGTATTTCATAGAGGTACACTATACGTAGGTCTAGAGTTGGAAACTGCAACATTATTACCCTGTGATGGAGTGATTAATGTGGCCTCCCAGATGGAAAGAAAGGCATCAAGTCAACGCCTGTCTTTTTCAATGAGTCAATATTTTGCAGGAAAAGTTCGGCAAGTATAGGTCTGGCTGGAAATCAATGGGGATTGTCGCAATATCTAAGCAGCTTAACACAGTTCATATCAGAGGAAGTGATCAGTTTTAAATCCATAACTGAGTGGCATATACCTAACAACCACCAGGGAAGACCAAGAAATGTATAATACCCCCACTTTTAACCAAGGCTCTGATGGCACCAAGTAAGCAAAGCAAGTGGGCCTGACCCTTCCTAGAAGAGCAACCTTGTGTCTTCCATCCAAGCATCTTTCCATTCATCCTTTCGTCCTTTCATCCATCATTAAATCTTTCATCATTCCATCCATCCAATGTATAGTCCTTCATCCATCCATTCACACATCCATTACTAAGCATGCATCCATCCATACATATATACACCCACCCATACATCAATCATTTGGCTTACCCATCCACTTGTCTATCTATTCAACTATCCTTCCTCTGAGATTCCCATTTCCCCATCCATCCATCCATCCTCCCAGATTTCTATTTAGTCGGCTATCCTTTTACCCACTTATCCACCCATCCTCTCAGATTTCCGTTTATCCTGTCATCTTTTCACCCACCCAACCATCCTCTCAGATTTCCATTTACTCTGCCATCTTTTCACCCACCCACCCATCCACCCATCTATCCATCTTTTCAGATTTCCATTAATATGCCATCATATCACCCACCCATCCTCTTGGATTTACATTGACTCTGTCATCCTTTAACCCACTCATCCTCACTGCCACTCATCCACCCATCTTTTCACCCACTCATACATCTATCCTTTCACCCACTCATTCATCTATCCTTTTACTCCCTCCACCCATACCCACCCACCCATCCTTTCACCCACTCATCCACCCATCCTTTCACCTACTTATCCATCCATATTTTCACCCACTCATCCTTTTCTCTTTGTACCCAACCATCCTTTCACACACTCATCCATCTTCTTTCCCTTTTCTACAATCCATCTTTCTTTCTTCCTTCCCTATAGCCTTAATGATGAGCTTTTGTCTGTCAAGTTGCAGAGAGAAGTGCCCATAAATTACTCCACCTCCACTGTAGCCACTAAAGTGGGATGGGGACAGGGGGGTGGGGGCTACTGAGGATACCATTGACATTAGCATTAGCTTTTTATTTATCTTCAACATAATGATACGTTGATTTACATAACCATGAAATGTCAAACAATAAGAAAAAAAACAAGAACAAGGGTCTGGAATGGATTAGAAGATATCCAACCTGTAATTGAATGCAGGAAAGGAAGGAATGACAAACTTGCTACTCATGATATTCCCGTCCCCACGCCAACATAACTTATTAGTATTAGAACATCAATCATGCTGGTGATATGACTTGCATTATTTATCGATACCAGTTGTTATTATCAGGGTTTGAGTCTTCAGGGTCTTCAGCATATACACTGGATGTCAGTTTGCAGGACCAGTTATTTCTTTAACTTAGCACTAACAAATAATCCATGTACAGTTTGAAGGCTATGCATTATTGCATACTCTTGGTTGGTTATTAGAACACTTAGGGCCTGATTACATGTCTGGTGGTCCGAGGACAACCAGACTCATGGTGGTCGATCGCCCCATTGGGAGTTGGTTGGTCGGACCACACTAGGACCGCTGTCTCTGTCAATCCTGGCATTGGAGCGGCGTCCAGAGGCTGCAATATGGTTGGCGAGACTGCCGTGGTCCGCCAAGCATATTACGAGTTTCCTCTCCTCCAGGGTTTACATGGAAGTTCTTCCTCCATGTAAACCTTGGAGGAGAGGAAAACAACGGGGCCTTACATGGCCCCCTTGTGCCTCAACTGCATGTGGATGCACACAGGAGGGCATGACATGTGCAGACTTTAACCCCTTGTGTGCGCACGACGGCTCCCGGCCGTCGTGCATTACGGTGGGCGTGTGCGCACGACGACCGGGAGCCGTCGTAATCGCGAACGCCGTTTGTTTCTCCCGCACAGCAGGAGAAATAAACCCGCACGCAAGGGGTTAAAAGAGACATCACCATGGGACGCCATGCAGCCCGCCTGACCGTCTACTGTAAAGTTGTAATGTGGCAGGAGGGCAGCGCCATCATTCTGCCGAAAGTCATAATCGGGTCCTTGCTGTCTCATATATAGCTCCTTAGAGATGACAAAATGTGTGTCTCTCTGGCCCATTCTATTAATAAGCAGCCGCGGCCTTTGCAGGTAAGAGCAGTTAGGTGGTGGGGCCGGGTGGGGGGGAGGCGATTTTGACAGACGACGATGAGGGAATATGTATTATTTATTTAATTTTCCCTTGTCATCGTCTGCTGAAATCCCTCCCACCACCCGGCCCCACCACCCGGCCCACCACTCTTACCTGCACTGGCTGCTGCTGTTAATAAGTCACCCCAAAGCCATCAGAATTTTCCACCTGTGGATCCAAAAATGTGTCTCTCATCAGTAACATTGAACAGCGGTCAATTTGCATACCAACATCTCAGACAACTGCCCACTATGACCATAGCAAAGTGTGGACCCATTTTATCTTATTTATTCATCTGGGGTATCATGTATGGCCTGCCTGATTCATGGTAAAGATGGACCCAATTTAACGCAGGTGAATGTATTACTTCTCTGTGCTTGGATAATGAAGTCTATTTACAGTTTGCTGTCTTGAGTGAACACCTCAGTCAACTTTATGAAAATCATTTTTTGCCACACTTACCTCGGAAGCCTAAGAAGGAGGAAACCCAAAAAGGGCCAGTTGAAACAGGATGCCCTTCTACCGACACCATGAGAGGTGTAGACTGCACCTTTATGGTATAGTAATGTTCTGGGACTGGGGATGTGAGTTCCAGAGTCACTAACGTTGGAGCCCTAGCTGTTTATTGCCCATTAAGATAGTTATTTGTAAAGTGCATGTTCACTCCAGGAGGACACATTCTGGGTCTGATTGAAATTACAAATGGTTATTGTTACCCAGTTCGATTGTACGTATATAATTGACCTCGGAAAGATGAAAGGCTGAGTGGACCCACCAGAATTTGAACCTGTGACCATGCAGTCAAACACAGATTCCTGCAGCGGACGCATTGTTTCACTGAGCAACCAAACCCATTAGAAGGAGGATGCAAATGTTATTAGAAAAAGTGCTCTCTTGATCTATAGTGCTTTGAAAATGGGACCCTCTCGGACACGACTAGCCGTTTATTTCTGTGCACTCTCTGTTAGATGGAACGGTCGACATCATGATCAGGATGAGTTCAATGGGTTTACGAAACTGACAGGGTGAAATTAAGTCTGGTCTCAGGAAGAGAAAGTTTCCCAATAGGCAGCTCAACATGTACAGATTGAAATGAACGCTTTGGATTTTAGTCATGGAGCTGCAGCTAAATCACCTGTAAAAGAGAGTATGTTTTCTCATGCAAAAGTGTAATTTAGCAAATGAGAAATGTTGAGTCTGTATGGCTTCTGAGTGGTGTTTATCTCCTTCCATCATCTATATATTTATTGAGCCATGTTTGTACAAGCAGCTTCTTACATTATAAGAAATTGGATTACTGGTTGAAGGGGTATGAAACCCTACTCAAGCAGGAACCACAATCCTTGCCGGGCAGGAAAACTCCAAAATAACCTGCGCTCAACCCTCTGGTAGCTTGGCAAAGAGTAGTCAGGTTCAACTTAGAGGCAATGTGTAAAGTATTTATGTAAAAGTATTTATGCAGCACTTCAAACAGTAGAAGTAAAAACACAACACAAGAAAAATTCCACACCAATTTAGAAAAATAAGTACATTTTAATGAATAAATCAAGACCAAAATAAAAAAAATCCAATCAGTAGAACCGGAGATATGCAATAGAGCCAAAAAGCGCAAAGCGCCAACTGTCATTATCTGGTCGCACTAGACCGGGGCAGAGTCTCAAGTTCTTGCTGACTACGGACCGAATTAGGTCCGCTAAACAAGAGTACCTTCAATCCTAACTGCGAAGAGATGTGGAATACCACATCAAGGATGCAGCACACAGCAGAGGTGATGCGAGGTCCGGGTGAGCATATGCGTCATGCAGTGGTAGTTCCGGCGAGCTGTGAAGCGTAAGGCAATGTCTATGTGTGGAGCTGAGTCGTGGAGTGGCAGTTCTGATGGGATGCATTGGGCAAGGCAATATCCTTGCATGCAGAATGTAGATCATTCCCGCAGCAGAGCTTTTGACGGGTTGCGTTGGGCAAAGTGATGTCCTTGCCTGGAGACGTGTCTTGCAGCGGCGTGTTCCGATGGGCTGCAATGGTGATGCAATGTCCTGTATAGCAGAGGTGATGATTCAGTTACAAGGACGATGCGTCAGGTAGCAGAGGCAATGTTCTGGTTCTGCAGGAAATACACCGCCCCTAGAGGAGATGCACCGCTTCTGCTGAATTCTCAGATGGGCTGGCAGACTACATTCATGTCACTTCCAAGGGTCCAGGAATGGGGTGGCACCACTTAGGAGGGCAGGACACACAGATGGTAGAGTCCTGGTGCTGGGTTCAAGATTGTTGGAAGCCTGTTAGGCTTCTGGTCAGGAGGCCAACCAACAGGTCCGTGGAGTGACTCTGGGGTCCTGGGTTCAGAGATTCAGGTCCAGTGCTTCTCACCCAGACAAGAAGGCAGCAAGTCAGCACAGCAATGCAGCAGTCCTTCAGAGCAGCAGTCCAGCAGAGTGGCAGTCCTTTCAGCAGCACATCAGTCCTTTTTCCTGGCAGAGTCTACAGGTCCAGAAGTGTACTGAAGTGTACTGGTTTCCACATACCTGAGATGTCAGGCGTCCCCTTTCTCCCTGTCCTGCTCCAACTTGCCTGGGGTCACAAAAAGCCAGTGTCAAACCCTTTATGAGAGTGCACAGGCAGAGCATTTGTATTGTGCAAGTGTGATAGGCGACAGCCCCCCCCCTGTTGACTCAGAGAGGCCCATCCTGCCAACACCTATCTCCCCTTTGTCTCACTGTTTGGGAGCAATACACATAGATTAAAAATCTGACTTTACCATTAAAAGGGCTTTCAAGCACAATTCTTTAGACACCTGCTCAAAATTGAAAGTAACAGTTTATTGAATGTAACAAGGTCCTACTGGAGAGGTAGGCCTTGCGAGAGACAAGCTTTGCAGTAGTGAAAAACTAATTTAGGAGTTTTTCACTATCAGGAAATGCAAAACTTAAATGTACATGTCCTACTTTTAAAATACACTGTCCCTAGCCCTTTGGGCTGTTCAGCGCCTACCCAAGGTGTGACTTATATGTATCAAAAAGGAAGGTTTTGACCTGCGTTTATTTTGCCAGGTCAAAATGGTAGTTTTCAACTGCATACACAGGATGCAGTGGGAGGCCTGAGACATGTTTAAAGGACTACTAAAGTGGGTAGCACAATCAGTCCTGCAGGCCCACTAGTAGTATTTAATTTAATGGAGCCTACATAGAGGAAATCCAGAGAGCACATTACTGGTTTGGTCGACCCCAGAGGGCCGACCAAACAGTCAAGGCACTCAGAGTGGGCAAGTCACTCCTCCCCGACTCACCCACCCACCCGCCCCCAACCAGGCGTACCCTACCTTCTGCTTTCTCGCAGCGTGAGAAGCAGAAACATAAAATGGTATTTAAAATACCATTTTATGTTCCTGCTTCTCGCACTACGACAAAGCAGTGGGGTGGCGCTCCTCCGCCCTAATGGAGAAGCCTCCCCTGCATTAGAGGAAAACCACGCCAAGGATGCCAGATCTAACAATAATCTTTTGTTTAAAAGCTTTTTTCAGTAACATGTTAGGAAAATTCTGGCATAATTTAGGTATTTAAAGAAAATAAAAACAGTGAGCACCTTGGATTTTTATTATCTGTTACTAAAATGACTACAGAGAAGTTCTCACATTTCTCCCTTAAGTTTTGACCATTCTGTGAGTAATTCCCTTGTGTAGATTATTCCACTGGAGCTCAGGACTTATAGCCGCTATTCAAAGCTCATCTTGTCACCTGAGAGGTGACCACCTGACCCACTACAATAAATATACTCCCATTTTTTTTTCCTGCACCTTCAGATTCTTCCTCAAACGGTATGTGCCTGTAAATTGATTTTATGATAATCCTTTCATTTCAAAGGAAGGGCCGCAACAGACCTGGAAGACCATCTGACTATAGGGGTTGAAAGGTGATGTGGCTAGAAAAGATGCAAATTGAATTTGATTCTCTGGGTGCTGGGCTGGTTTTCAGGGGAGTTGGAAGAGAAAAAGGATTAAAAAACAACTAGCAAAGCTTAGTTCTCTCATTTTAAAAGACTGGAGCACAAGCCATTAGCATGTTTTTGCCATAAAGTAGCTCCGGGGCATATGAGCTTTGCTATAGTGCAGAAAAGGCTACGAGGCTGTTCAGAAATCAGCTTGTTTCGCTGAGCGTATTTCACACGTCAACGTTTCACACATCACTAGCAGCCAGAAAGCTAAACAGTAGTAAGGAGAGAGAAAACCATGTGTTTGAAATCACTTTTATCTGGCTGGTGAAGGGCTGTAGCGAGAAGTCTGCACTCTTGTCATGCATCTCTGGACATTGATGACCGTTAAAAAAAACACTAGCCTCCTCTTAACCCTTAAGGACAAAGGGGGTTAAGATCTCCTCAGAATGAGCCTGCTTGCTGTCTAATTGCTTTTGCAAGACTGGGAAAGCGTAGAGACAAACCTGCGTCCACCTGGAAGAAGTGAGGAAAATCATTTGTCCTGCCTAATCCATCTCCAAGTAGATTTCCTTGAAAGTTTGAGGGCTTTGGAGCTGCAGGGAAGAAATTATAGAACCTATTTTAAAAAGTTAGGACTTTGATAATTTCCATTGCTGGAGGAGCGGGAAGGCATAACCGAAATAAGTGCAAATTCTGTGTCTACATTTTCTTCATTTGTCCTGCTTTTGTCTGAAATGTTCTAGGTTGCCACAGGTCATCAAAACAGAGGTATCTGACTTTTGGAGTCCTGCCCCACTGAAGATTTGCAACCTCCAAAAAATGATAACGTCTGAAGGTTAAACATTTCACTGGGTTGAACTGCGACGCTTAATTTGAGTCGGTGGTTTTCGGTGTTCAGCACTGGCCCTTAATGGTCAAACCTGGTACTTGTGACAGCCTGCCACAAGGTGGTGCTGTTTGGCTAAATTAGGGGTGCCCTCAACAAAAGTTAAATATTATTTCCATATACATTAAAAATTACTATTACCTGCCAGCGAAGCCATTCTTATAGCTTTGGGAGCCTGAAATAGTCTGAATTGTCACACTTGTAAGTGTGATGGTAGTAGTTGTGTTGTTACTATTATTGGCAGCATGGCAGTGTCAATGTGTGATGAAAGCTGCAGTGGCCTTCTGACGAGAGCCCTGACACTTAGGTTGCTGGGTCCCAGTGTTCCATAAAAGCATGACAGGTGTGAACCACAGGTTTGTATCTGATTATCTGCCTTACATCACCATTAACATTCAGAGGGTGCTCAGGTAAGAACTGAATAGTGACTCATTGTAAAAATTAGCACATTCTTGGATGGGGGCCTGAAAAGGACAACTGACTCCATCTCATCATTTGATGCACAATACAACGTACCTGCATTGCAACTCCTGTACTTTGAATAGATGTGTGGGACCATTGTCTGCATCTCGCCATGCTTACAGTTTTCATAAGCAGAGTGTAAGGCATCACAGTTTTACAGTTTACACAAATGGTTTCCGCTTGCACTCAGCAGGTAATAACCCTTCCAAGCTTTACGACTCTCTCAAAGCATTTGTGCATTACCCTTTGAATCGCAGGAGGGGAGGGACATCCATGGGTAATGCCTTTTCCTTTCGATTCACAATCAGTCATAATGGTTGCTTGAAAATTGTAATGACTTTGCAAAGTAATGCACCCGGAAAGGCAGTTGCACTGTTTTGGAGAATGTACATAATTTCAGGATCAGGCCCCTATTGTTCTTCATGTTGATATCATTTTCTTAATTAAAATATGATATTTTTACGTATATTGGTTTGGTAATTTTAATGCGTTTTATTCTTAATGACAATGATTTTATAATACATAGGATTCTGTAATCCCTGTATTAAATGCAGTTTCTATTTTCTTATAATTGGCAATGCACCCAGTTCCCGATTATAAAGAAAAGACGCTAGAATTTAAGTATTATAAGTTATTACAGTTGAGTTCTGATGTCATAATGCCTGCTGCAGGCAGCCAAGGACAGAACATCTTCTCTATTTCAATAGCTTACAATGAGAAGCAGAGAGGATATGTTTATTTTTTGCACTCCTTAGATAGAGAAAAGCTAGAATATTTCTGCATGTTTCTACACATCCCGAGGTACTGCAGCTTTTGTTTTGTTAAACTGACTTGTATTGAAGTGTTTCTAATATCTGTTTGTAACACTATCTAACAGGTTTGTGATGTGTTACATTTTGCACTAGAGGTCTTACTTTTATTCTTCATGTTTGCAAACATGCTCACTCTTTCCCCTTACACATACATAAAGCACGTTCAAAGTGAAAGGTGGAAAAGTATTGGGTTCCCCCTTCATAGAACATCAGTGGGTGTGGATTGAGCAAACTCGATGCTATGAAAATACATATAATGAATATACTCACAAATATCATATTATGAGGTGCGGCTACATCATTGTCAATATTACCGATTCCAAGCATTATTCATTTTGGTGAGTTGACAATCTGTATATTTAATAGGGTGTCAAAAAAACTAAATTTCACTCCAAAGAGATTTCAATTTAGGGCAGCCAGCAAACATATATACTATGTCAGCACCATATGTTGAGCACCTAAGGCGACGGTCATTAGTTTGGCGGCCCCACTTGAAAAGTTACCCTGAAGTATGATAAAGACTGAATCAAGTCTTATTGTATTGTACATTCAAACCAGCTAATTGAAACATGGAATTGTCCAATTGCATAGCCTCTCATAGATTATGTATGGATACGTTTATACCAGTTACCTTACTAAAGAGTGCTGCTTGAGCTTCTAAATCATCAAAATCATCTAGAATGGCTTCTGAGAATATTTTGTAATATCATTTCTGGTTTCTAGATTTAACCAAATTAGTTATGAGTGGCCATCCTAAAAAGGTTGCTGTCGATTTTTTGCATAAAGGTCCCGATTCACAGAACTATCTTAAGACAAATTCCTAAACTTACTACCATTTTGGTATTCACAGAAAGCACTTACTCATTTTGGTATTCACAGAAGGCACTTACTCATTTCGGTATTCACAGAAGTTAGAAGTCCTAACTTTAGGACTAATGCAGGGCCCCATTCTCTCCTGCCCATCCGGTTGAGGCCCTGAGGGGCACCTATTGTGGCCCTCTTCACATCCCTGCACCATGTGCCATGAGGTGCCTGCCACACGATGCAGGAGTGTGTAAAAACGTCCATTGCACAATGGAAGCTTGTGCTGCGGGCGGTTTCGGACTGCGGCACAAGCTCCAATTGTAAAATGGAAGTTTGCAACCGCTGCATGTGCGGTTGCATCCTAAATGCGGCGTCGGGACCACTGACCGAAGGTCGGTCGGTTCCGCATCCACGGCGATGTCGGTCGGAGGCAACTCTGACTGAAAGCGTAATGAGGCCCACAGTCTGACACACAGATCAGGTTAAAAAAAGTCACTCCTCACAGACTGCATCAAAAGATATGGAGGCACTATGTTAATAGTGTTATACATATGATGGCGCTATTTTCTACTACAATACAAATTTGATTCAAATTGGAGTAAGATTTTGAAAAAAGTCCTGGAGGTATATGGTGTCAACAACAGAGGCACCAGGGGGAGCACGGTCTACTGGATACAGGTGAATGGAGGTTGCTGTGGGAGAAATTACACAAAGGCAATGTAGTCCTGATGGTCCTCCAAGACCTCTCAGCAAGATGTAATACTGTTGACCATAATTTTCTCCCTTTTTCCCTAAGTGAAAGGACTAGGTTAAAGGACCTTGAACTTTCTTGGTTTCACTCATTCCCATCAGAGCATAGATGTACAGTCCAACTGGAGGGCGCAGAAGGGGAGCTGATAGTTGATTCCTAGAAAACTGAAATGTGGATTTCCATAGGAATCACCACTATTACAGCTACTCCTCATTATGTACATCAGACTCTGAGTGACCCAGATTAGGCCATAGGGTCTCTCGCACAACACAGTATATTCAGCTGTTACTTAGGACCATAGGGAAATCGAACCATTATGATAACGTCCAAGCACATCAAGCAGACATTTACATGAAAGAAGTATAGTTTTCTTCAACTGAACACAAGAACCAAGACTGAAATCATGTTCTTTGTGTGTATAACAAGACTGGGATCAAATAAGTGTTGTATGTTATCTTAATATTGTGTCTTAAATCTTGTTTGTCATTAATTATTTTTTTGGGGGGGTTTCATTTTTTTATGTAGAATTGTAATTTATATTGAGTTTTGAAAAATTGGTGTACATAATGTATAATGTCTTTGTTATTTTTCTTGTTATTAATTTAACAATTTATTGTATATTTCCTAATTTTAAAGTCTAATGTTTTTTGTTTTGGTAGTTAATATTTGATGAGTGGGTTGTAGGTTTCTAGGGGAATGGGGTGTGAAGTGTTATAAATTGTTTTGGTTACTTTAAAAAATATTTTTGAATGTTATGTTTGAAAAATATGTTTTAAGCATTTTTTTGGACTATCTATTTTTTTAATTTAAGATTTTTAAGTGTACATCATTTCTGTAAAATATTTAATAATTTTATTTTTAGAACAAAATTTAAACATTTAAAAAAAAATGTGACATTTTATGTTATTTTATTTATAATTGTTTGCTTTTTTAATGCAATGTATTTACTTAAAAAATATAAAACAATATTATTGAAATTACTTTTTTCTTTTCATTTGATTTACATTTTATTTGATAAATATATGTATAACTATAAAATAGTTTTTTTCTGAATATTTTTAATTACAATAATCTTTATGTTTCTAGTGTTTTTGTGGTTTTGTCTAAAAATTACATATTTGTGTTCAATACATTTTAATATTTTTTTCTATTTATATTGTTTGTTTAAATGTAAAGAATTGTTGCCTCCCCAACTCCAAGCACTATCCTCAATCCAATTTGGCTACGTTTCAGATGGTAATATTACCTCTAAATTCTCCACCCCCCCCAAGTCCAACATTTTCTTCAATATTAATTCTAACCCTCACTGAAGTTAAAATGTGGCTAATCTAAACCCCCAAAAAGGGGTAAGTGGGGAGTGTGAATACTAAATATAACCGCTTCAAAGTCCACAACTTGCCCCAAATGTGGCTAGGTTTGGAGTGGAAACAGTGAATCCTGTTAGAGTAGGGCCTTGACATAGTTGTTTCAGGTGTTTTAATGTAATATTGTAAGGAAATATGTTGCACATTTACTAGATTTTGTGACTCTTTAGAAAATTGAATAATATTAGCATGGTTAATAACATACATATACATACAAAACAACATAAAATGTAAAATGCTTTGTTAATTTCAAGGAATTTAAAATTAGTGGCTAAATGTTAAGTTTGTATTGTTAGCTCTATTCATGGAAGACTACAGCAAACTGATTCTAGTATGGAAGATTGGTGGCTCAAGTGAAACATTAGCATTCCCAGCCAAAAAAAGAGACCATGCATTAGGTGCAAAAAGGACAAAGTTATATGCTGGAGTCTTACATAATGCTTTGTAGTTTAGAACTAAAATTACATTTTGGAAAGCTTCAATCTTCTCATAAAATAAAATCTTGATTTTTTAATATGTTTTTGTTTGTGAATTAACTATTTCAGAATGTATGTGTGATGTATAATTGTTTATGTATTAGTGTGTATTGTTTTGAGGCTCAAATCACTGAAATTACTTAGGCCGGTGGGACCTGGCTTTCAGTAGTGATTCAGCAGTTGCCCACAGAAGTCAACAGATTAAGAACCACTAGTCTAGACCATTGGGCTGTGTGTTGGAAAGGACCAATATACTTAATTGCCAAATTACATCTATTGTACCAAACTAGAGTATTCTGCTGTGATGGAAGAACACTGCTTGCCACAAAGAGATGTCAGAAATTGAGAGCCTACTTGCGGGCTCAAACATCCTGAAAGTGGGTCAGATGTAATGCAGTTTGTATAGCTGATGCCACTGTAATGTACAGAGACTGTATCTCTCTCCATGCCTGTCCTATTCCCTTTTTGTTTCACCACTAATTGGGTTTTTTTCTCTGTCCTTTCCCTCTTACATCCTTTACGCTCTCAAAAAAAAGACTAACAATTGGGGCTAGCTAGATATACGCAAATGTATAAACGACTATTATCCATTCTTGGCTAGCCCTGTAACAGTGGTTGTGAATGTATTCTGTATAAAAATAATTAAATTTAAAAAAAAGAAATTGGGGTAACTTTGTTCCCTTTTAAATAGTGTTGTTGAATATCTGTAGGGAAAATGGCGCTTCTGTACCAAGAAACAAGCTGTGTAGTGTGATTTATTTATCTGTATTAAATCAACCAATCAATCATTCTTAAATAGTATAGCTCTCCCATTCTAACAAATAAATTCGGTCCATTTCAAGGAATCCTGTTTGGTTCCTTGAAGGTAAGGGATTATGGTAGATGGAGTCCAAATTGATTCACCACAGGATATAGCGACTGATGAACCTTCTATCGCTACAGATGCTAAATCCTCGGAAGAAGGCCTATTGGTGCATGAGGGTATGGAAAAATTTTATTCCATGTCAGATCACTCATCTGATGAGAGTTTAAACGACAGTAAGGACTGGGCAGATTATACTGCAGAAAGCAGTTTTTTTAGGTGAAGATGAAGACGGTGGCCATTCATATTTAGTCTCACCTAATGGCAGTGCTGCCACAGTTAAGAGACGCAAAAAGAGGGGGTCACACAGCCGCGCTTCCACTAAATGTACTTCTAAAACCGCCGAGAATACCCTGTCTGATATTCCTGTTGAAAACAATCCAGAAGCACAAGTTGGGGCTACAATCGTAGAGACTGATGCTAATATTTTAGATGGAAATAATTATGATGGCTCATCGGGCAGAAATTAAAATGGAAAATCTTCGTACTCAGGCCACCTGCGCTAAACTTAAAAATACTGTTCGCCGTGCAATTAAACTTTCCGCTGAAACAGCGGATAGAGTAACTGAAGCTGAGGCACGCATTTTGGCTTTGGAAGAAGAATCTAAATCTCAGAAGCAGGAACTCGAGACTGTTAAAGGCCTTAGGGATGATCTTTCCTTCAAATTATCGGATCTTGAAAATCAGGCTCGTAGAAATAACCTGCGATTTCTTGGAATACCTGAAAAGAAGGAAGGAACTGATGTCAGACAATTTGTGATTGGACTTTTAAATGAGGCTTTTCCTGATGTAAAAGCATGGGACTGGTCAAAAGAAGTCCAAAGGGCGCATCGTTTTCCTTTCTTTATTAGGAAACAACGTCAGGGTGAGATAGATTATCCTCGTGCAATTCTTGTTAGCTTTAATAATTTTTTGGCAAGGGAGGAAATTTCAACCCTAGCAAGACCGGAAAAAAATAGCATTGGCTAAAGGATGTACATTTTTTGTCAGGCCGGACTTTTGTCAGGCAACGGTGGCCCTGCGGTGGCACCTTAGACAATTAATACCAGATTTTCAGAAAAAAGGAGCCACCGTTTACCTTCAAAACCCGGCTAAATTAAAAATTCTGTGGAAAGGGCAAACTAAATTTGTTTTCTCAGAGATTAAGGCCAAGGAATTTTTCATACACCTTAAAATTTAGATTGTCGTTTGGCATAACATTACACTATGTTGCCATCATATAACATTCAATCTTTCAAGAAATTGGTGCTACATTTTTTTTTTTTTCCTCTCTGTTTTTTCCTATTTTACTTTTATGGCAGTACGCGGAGCTGGGTGAACGCAGCGTTCCATCTTACAGGAACTGAGAGTTCCTGAGCCTCATGTGTTGGGGAGGGGGGTGGGTCGAAGGTCACGGACCTGGGGGTGGTGGGGGTGGTGGTGGTGGGGTTTGGGGTGTAATGCAGTAAGAATGGTTGACCTAGGCACTGTAAATCTGAAAAGATTGATTTTTATAAGATATAAGAGTTATAGGAGCATCATAATATTAAGAGTTGTCTTGTTTATTGTGTTTATCAAGATTCTAAGATGGGGAGAAATATAAAAATATGCTCGCTAAATATCAATGGTCTGAATGATCTTAAAAAGATAGGGATTTTGCGACATTTGATTCAGTGGTTGCAAATTGATATTTTATGTCTTCAAGAAACACACATTTCTTGGTCCAAGAGGGGCTTACTGAAAAATCTGGGTCTTGAGCTCTTAGTTTGTTCTAAACAAATGGGTGTTACAAGAGGAGTAGCTGTTCTTATAAAACAAGGGATTGGGAAATCTGGTAAAACGCTAGGCGATAAATGGGGTAGATGGGGAATTGTGGAAATTATTATTGATGGGACTGAATTTACAGTTTGTTCTTTATATGGCCCTAATCTAGACGACAAGGAAATGTTTAACCTCATTAATTCTGAATTAGTTAATTGGAATCAACCTTTAATTATATGTGGAGATTTTAATATTAATATTGCGGCGAACTGTAATATTAGGGATACCTGGAATTATCAAGGTCGTAAGACTCAAGCCTACAAAGCCCTTAGGAATTTAATTTTGGGGAATGGACTGATTGATGTTTGGAATAAGCTTAGACCTACAGAGCCAGGCTTTACTTATTTTTCTGCGCCACATCAAAAATTTGTTTGCTTAGATTATTTTTTTATTTCTGCCAAATTTATTGAAGACTTAAGTATAGATGTGGTACCACAAATTGTGTCAGACCATAACCCTATTGTTCTGGAATTCTCACTTCCCTCTATTGAGTATCTCAATAAAAGGCAATGGTCGTTTCAAAGGAATTTATTGTTAGACCAGGACTATTTATCTCATATGGATAGGATTATAAAATAATTTTTTTGCTAACAATAATAATTCTGCATCGATCCAAACAGTTTGGGATACTTTTAAATCGATCATTAGAGGTGAGACCTTGAGTTTTTCACAATACCGTCTTAAAAAAAAACAAGCTGAATTTAAGGTCGCTTTGGACAAAATAACTCAGGCTGAAGTAAAACTAGCCTCTTGTATTGGAAACGGTTTTGGTGTACAGGAAGCTCAAAAAGCTTTATCTTTGGAGCGTTCGGTTGTTTATTCTTTTTTGGCAGAACAGGTAGCTGCGAAATACAAATTATTTAAAAAAGAATGCTACGAATTAAGTGAACAGACGGGCAGAATCTTAGCTCAAAGACTGAAACAGAAGGCAGCAATTACCGAAATATTTAAAATAACTGATCAGAGCGGTGTCACTCAAGAGTCCAGGTCTGGCATACTAAGGGCATTTCGGGATTTTTATCAGTCTCTATATAATAAATCGAATGATGGTACTAGTGTGAGGAGTGATGTGTCCAACTATCTTTTAAACTTAGATAGCTCCTCTCCCCTAACTGAAGTTCAAAGTACAATACTATCTGCTCCAATTACTTGGGAGGAGATTGAAGAAGCTATACTTGGCTTAGCTCCTGGTAAAGCAATGGGTCCGGACAACATTCCTTTAGAATTCTATCGTACGTTTCGTAATGTTTTGAAATCAGAGCTATTAAAAAATGTTCAAGAAGCTTTTTTTGGTCGGTCCCCTCCCTCATGGTCATTAGCAACTATAGTTGTATTTAAAAAAAAAAGGCAAAGACTCTTTGGATTTGGGGTCGTATAGACCAATTTCTTTATTAACCTCAGACAGCAAGATCTTTTCTAAAATTTTAGCAAATCGATTAAAAGACTTTATGCCTAATTTAGCAGCAAAATATCAACATGGTTTCATTAAAAAAAGAGATACGACGGACCATATAAGAAGAATTATTACTCTTCTTGATTGGGCGCAGGCTTCGGGATCCCCAGTCGGTGTGGCCTTATTGGATGCAGAAAAGGCGTTCGATAGGGTTGACTGGGAATTCCTCTGGTCTTTTTTGGCCTGGAAGGGATTTCCAGTTGATTTTATAATGGCCCTGAAAGCCTTATACAACGATCCTAAAGCAATTATACGAATAGCCTCAGATACCTCTACCACATTATCAATAACGAGGGGGACTAGGCAAGGGTGCCCCTGTTCCCCTCTGCTATTCACACTATACATAGAACCATATCTTCAAAAACATTCGAATGATGATAGCATCCCCCCTGTTATGATCCATCAAATAGCATATAAAATCTTAGCCTATGCAGACGATGTGGCGATTGTCACCTCAGATATTAATCAGGCACTCCCTAAGATCATAGAAATAGCTGGTGAATTTGGTTTGTATTCTGT
Source organism: Triturus cristatus (assembly GCF_964204655.1). NCBI lineage: Eukaryota > Metazoa > Chordata > Amphibia > Caudata > Salamandridae > Triturus > Triturus cristatus. The sequence goes on along the minus strand of NC_140589.1, from coordinate 1,669,669,781 downwards.
ATACAAACTAAATAATTCAAAAACACAGATAATTCACTCTGTCGCCGGCTCACCAACTGGCTAGACACTATCTAACTCTGCTTTGTATTTAGGCGTGAAATTGTCAGCTAAAGTAGAAGACATTGTGGGTCTTAATCTTGATCCACTGCTCGTTTCCACTAATAGGTCCCTCGAGAGGTTAGATAATTTACATCTTTCTCTTTATGGCCGTACTAATGTTGTTAAGATGCTTTTTTTCCCCAAGTTTCTTTATTTTTTTCGGACCATCCCATTACTTTTTCCGTCCAGCTTTTTTATTAAATTGGACAGGATAATTTCAAGATTTTTATGGGGATATAAAAGAGCGAGGAGATCTCTTATTTGGTGTACTTTACCCCCGCTGAGAGGAGGCTGGGGGATGCCGAATTTTCATTTATATTATTTGGCGGTATCACTTAGGTTGATGACTATTTTAATTTTTCAAGGGATAGTCCTGGACAATTTCTTATACCCATCAATATATACAATGATTCTTGGTAGTCAAGCACAAAGATGTTTAGTACGTTTCTCAGAACCAAGTTACTATAAAAAAACAAGATTTAAAGTTATGGAAACGGCCTATCAGATATGGAAGATGTGTAAACGAAGATTTCGTTTGGATAGCAATTTTAATTTCTACACACCTTTATTTGATAATCCTATGCTGCCATCAATATTTTCAGATCATACCATGCAGCGCTGGCAAAGTCTTGATATTTCTCAGTTAGGGGATCTTTATCCAAATGAGCAATTTGCAACATTTGCTTACCTTCAACAACAATATAATCTACCTAAGGCAGATTTTTTTAAATATCTTCAAGTACGCAGCCTTCTAAACTCTAAAAACTTATTGAATCCTAATAAAATTAAGAAACATGAGGTTTTAGAATGCTGCTGGAAACAAAATAGAATTGGGGTGATTTATCAGACTATGATTAACGGCTTAGAAGACAACCTGGAATTATATAATAAAAAATGGCAAAAAGAAATGGGTATTGAAAATATTAATATATCTGATGCATTAACACTTTCTGTTCAAGTTCTATGTAATGGATCTTTAAAAAGTCAATTTTTCATGAGTATATTTGACTTATATTATACCCCTGCTAAGTTATTAAAATGGAAAGGGAATATAGGAGATAAGTGTAATCGTTGTGGATGTCTAGGTGCGAATTCTATTCATATGTTTTTTTTTTGTCCTAAGTTATCTCAATTTATTTTTGAAATTCAAAAGTTCTTAAATCAAATTATGAATGTTCCTATAGTACTTTCTGCTGACCTGGTAATACTTGGCATTCAATCAAACTCAGACCGGCTGCACACACGTGCAGAAGAAGGTTTTTTATTTATATCAATGTCTATTTTTAGATATTGTATTACCTCTCACTGGCTTGATGCTGATCCTCCTTTATTTTTTCAATGGCAAACTAAATTGCTAAATATCTACCAATTAGAGAAAGCTGTGTATTGTTTGAAGGGGAAGAAAAGGAAAATTGTTGGTTTAAAAATTTGGGCCCCTATCCATGACTGGATAAATTGTTAATAATATGATCTGTTTAAATGTGTTTAATGTTGTCAATTTTCTTAAAAATGGTGCTCAGTTCTGTTTATTGTGACTTAATGTAATTCATTGGATATGTAGTGTTCCGTCAACCATTCATTTGCTGCTGTGAAAATTAATAAAAATATTTTTTTTTAAAAAGGAAAGGACCAATATACTTAATTGCCAAATTACATCTATTGTACCAAACTAGAGTATTCTGCTGTGATGGAAGAACACTGCTTGCCACAAAGAGATGTCAGAAATAGAGAGCCTACTTGCGGGCTCAAACATCCTGAAAGTGGGTCAGATGTAATGCAGTTTGTATAGCTGATGCCACTGTAATGTACAGAGACTGTATCTCTCTCCATGCCTGGCCTATTCCCTTTTTGTTTCACCACTAATTGGGTTTTTTTCTCTGTCCTTTCCCTCTTACATCCTTTACGCTCTCAAAAAAAAAGACTAACAATTGGGGCTAGCTAGATATACGCAAATGTATAAACGACTATTATCCATTCTTGGCTAGCCCTGTAACAGTGGTTGTGAATGTATTCTGTATAAAAATAATTAAATTTAAAAAAAAGAAATTGGGGTAACATTGTTCCCTTTTAAATAGTGTTGTTGAATATCTGTAGGGAAAATGGCGCTTCTGTACCAAGAAACAAGCTGTGTAGTGTGATTTATTTATCTGTATTAAATCAACCAATCAATCATTCTTAAATAGTATAGCTCTCCCATTCTAACAAATAAATTCGGTCCATTTCAAGGAATCCTGTTTGGTTCCTTGAAGGTAAAAAATAGTAAGAAATCAACCAGATGGTTCATAAATGTAAATGTTTGCTGCCGACATCTTCACCCTTCCATGTAAATGCTTTGAATACCATTTCATTAATCATTATTAATACTTCTAGTTTAAAATGTTTGCAAAGAGCAACGCCATGATGTAAAGCACTGTATAAAAACAGTTTATTTAAATCAGAAACGGCAATTTCACTTTATATGTGCAAACTGTGTCCTACAAACTTTGAACCTCATGGAGTCCTCAATATTCTCTGCAACAGAGTTCACCACAATCGTTTTAGAAGATGACAATGATCCAGGACATGTTCTTCTGCCCCCAATTCGTCAACTGGAACATTCTGACAAGCTTCTTCTTCTCTGAGATAAGGCTGTGCTGATGAGGGTAACAAGGCCCAGAGATAAGGCTGTGCTGATAACTGTGACAAGGCCCAGAAATAAGGCTGTGCTGATGAGGGTGACAAGGCCCAACACACATGCATAGGTCTTATAAGGTTTGTCCATGCAGCCAGCCTTTCTACCACACAATTACTATAAAATATTGAGCACAGTGTATAATGAGCCAACGTTGTGAGGATAGCGGTGTGAAGGGCAGAGGCATGCTAATCCATTAAAGAAATTATTCTGTGATAAGCCTAATGTCCCCATATTGAATATAACCTGCCATTTGCATAAAAATTGGAGCACAGAGAGCATATTATTTACAGAAACACATAGATAACGTTGACCCACATTGTGAAATGGGCTTCACTTTATAGAACTTAGGGTCATATTAACAAGGAACAGGAAAAATTAACGCTAAGGGTGCTTAGCGTTAATTTTTTTAACGCCTGCTGTCGCTGGATAATATTGCCTGGTTATCGCGTTATTAACAACGCTAACCGCCTAGGCGATACAAAATCCAGCGATAGCGGCATTTTGGGAGGTTATCGCTGGTAAAGCAGCGATAAAACTACAAGGATAGGGATCTCCTTGTTGATAGCCCATCGTGGATTTGCGCTTAGCGACATTTCTCCTATTATTTTGCTCTGGAACGCCCACTTTGCATCTCATTAGAGATTCAAAGAGAAGCATAATGAAAAAGGGTGCTAACATGCGATTTTGCAAGTTAGCACCCTGTTGTTGATAGGGCGATATTTTTATCTCTGGTTCTTTGGCTTTTAAAGCCAAAAAAGCGGAGATAAAGCCTTTGTTAATATGCCCCTTAAATACTGAAAAGTGGCTGTACAAAAAAAGGGGTTAGCTAAGACTGCCATCCTTCAATAAAGCTTGCTGAACAAATAACAAATATTCAAATTTTCTCATCAAAATATGTCAAATTGAAAACCTTGAGACAGCAGTTAGATACATTGCACAAAAACTAAAACTTTTAGTCAGATTTGTCAACTAATGTGAAAGGCGTCGCTTGCTTTCTGCAATGTGTGGCTGATTTTTGCAAACTTCTAGCCTTGTGTTGGCCTCCACTTCCAGTCTTGAATAGTTCATTAGGTCTCGTTTACGTGGTGTGATTTATGCATGAAATTTTGTAAATCAGACCAATGCAGTGAAAATGTTTTGTGAATTGGCACTATATCTTAGGCACAGCCATTGTTGAACCCTGATCTTGCAAAGAGCCAAACGGTAGAAGACCTTTGACAGTAGGATTTGGCTAAGCTTACTTTTTATTCTGAACATTTGAGAAAACCGATTTCCCAAAACAGATAGTTGATTTGTATCTCTAATGTTGGGTTTCTCCAGAGCCCAGTATTCTTCCTGCATGGCAATAAAAGAATGGTCCGACCTCTGCCAGAAAGAGTTGAAAGGACCAGTTATTCAGGTCCTCCTTGTCTGCAGGAAAATGTTTTTCTTAAACGGTCTGAGAGAGGTCAGATGAACTTATACTAGTTCGGCAACACTTGAAAGGTCATGTTCAGGTTTCTCAAGAGCATCTGGTAGCACAGGGAATGTATTACCTAGGCCAGCTTCATTGCATGGCTTCCAGAAGCCAAGATTATTGTGATATATTTATATTTTTTTAAAGTAACCCTGCCCTGTACAGAAAGGAATTTGTAAATTTCGACTTTTTTAAATATGCCTGTAAGGTAAGTTAAAAGAATAATTCAGTTTATTTGCTTTCTGACTCTCAAATATGAACAGACTGGGAGTGCTTTGTTTGACTGTGCATAAAAGCAGTTTAGCACCTCCCACTGAATAGACACTTGACATCTAAATGAAAGTATAAACCATCAAGTTTGCCTCCCGCTTACAGAATTACAAGCAGATGAGTTTCTGTGAGGTGCATCTTGATATAGTTAGCTTTATAAGAGTACTTTAGAACGATCACTGTCCATGTTTCGGACAGCAAGGGCTCCATGCACCATCATGCAATGGGTTCGCATAATATGTGGAGCCCCTTCAAATACTTTAGATGTCTGTGCTGCTCTGGTGTTCCCGATGGAAAGAGGACCACCTGTACAGATTCTGACCTAGGCTAATCAATTTAAGTCATGGAAAATGTAGAAGTTGTGTACACTGACAAATGGCCACAGTCGATTTACCCTTAATTGGATTACAGAATACAGACTGTTCCAATATTGCGCTTTCAAGGCAATAATAGACACAACTAATTAAAATAGGTTTTCGATGGGCCAGTTGCCTCTTTGAAGGATTTCAGGTGTCATTTCAGATGTATGTTGCTGTGTTGTGAAACGTCAGAGGTGGGTCACCAAACTATGGTATGCAAGAGAGGAATAAATTGTACCCCTGCATCGTGGTGTAGCTTGGTCAGTAAGATTGGGGGCAGTGGTGTAACATGGGCCCCGCAGTTACTGCAGTGCGGGGTGGGGCCCAAGCTCCAGGGGGCCCCCTCAGTACAGGACCCTGGTTGGAGAGCTCCTGATTGAGTCCGGAGGGGGCCCCTCCATGTACATTACAGGGGGGCCCCTCAACTTTTGTAACACCACTGCTTGGGGGGGGGGGGGTGACCTTCAGATTTCCCGACAAGCATGCTGGCATATAATTTTAAAATACATTATACGAAAAGCAGGGTGCATGAGAGGGGCTTAAGAGGCAGTGAAAAGAGAGAGGAATGCAGATTGGTAGGAGTACATTTTGTAAAATAAGCAGCATTTTTTAGGGCTTTCAAAACAAAGATGAAAGAGAGTGTGTGTGGTTTGGTCAACGTATACATGTAAATCACAGGTGAAATCCGACAGACACCTCACTATACCGACTAAAAGCTCCAGTACCCAACTATTCAGCTGAAAATAAATTTATTATGGGGGTGTAACACCACAAACACCCCTCCCCCCCCCAGAAGCTGGGCCCTGGACCCTGCCTTGCATGTTGCACTGTCAACAAGGATTTTTGATTTATCGAGGACAAATACAACTTGGAGTATTTATTTTTCTCCATATGTATATTTTTGTTTTAGGACATGGTTTATGGTACTTAACCAAATGGCCACATGTACTACGATGTCTTTCTGTTTATTCATATCCTGTAACATCTATGAAACAACTCTTTTTCTGTCAAATGCCTTTGCTGCGTTTCCAAACTCTGCTATCATTTACCTTGTTTTAAACTCCATTTTGCTAATCTAGATCCAGAATTCCCACCCTGAGGCTACACTCTACAAGAGCATTGGAATTGAAACTGAAGACATGCAAGGCATACTTTTTTCTTTGTTTATACAGCTTTTTAAAGGATTTTCTTTCTGTTTCAGGTCTGTGCTTGAGCACCCAAACATCTTTAGGGCAGTAAGAAGCAATGCATCTAAAACGTGTCACTGACCTTCAATACAAAGTTCCAAAACCAAACATAATGAATATTACAAACATGCTGCTTTTATGCATATCTGAACTGCAGGAGGGAGGGCAGGCTTTGTTAACCCGTTTTAGTTCTGTCATAAAAATATGTTGTGATGATGCATGAAAAATGCGTTACTTGCAAAAGTCTCAGCTATGCTGAATGAGTTATGTTAACAATAATGTGCCTACAGGCTTAGGAGGGGGGGGCTTCAGCTCCCAACTGGCTGTGATGCAAAACGCTTATAGGCAAGACTGGCATTCAAAGAGAACTTTTTCAGTTTTGAAGGAAGCCTGTATTGGAAAACTACAGGGACATCAATGGGCAGTACCTGTGCCCATAGTATGGCCAATCTGTATATGCATGGCTTTGAAACTAAATACATATACAATATTATGAACCCCTTCCAGGACAAACTGAAACTTTGGAGATGTTATATAGATGATATTCTGGTCATATGGGAAGGTGACCAGATGTCTCTGGACAATTTTCCAATTGGTTGAATTCATGTGACAGAAATTTGAGATTCACTGGAGAAGCAAGTACTCAGTGTCTTTCTTGGACCTTCTATTATATCCGAAGGAGGGAAAGATTTATACAGAACTATTTCAAAAACCCATGGCAAAGAACTTGTTGTTAAGCTATCATAGCTTTCATCCACGTTCCCTACTTACCAATCTTCCTGTAGGACAATTTTTAAGGTTACGTAGGAATTGTACGGTACTGACTATGTACAAAAAACATACAAATAACCTAGGTGAAGAACTGGCAGCAAGACAATATCCGCAACGACTGATACAGGAGGCGGCAAAAAGAGCACAAAATAATAACAGGAAGGCGTTACTTGAATCACACGAGAAAACAAAAAGTGATAGAATGGTCTGTGTGACTACTTTCAGCAATCTAACAGATAACATTAAAAAGGCCATCAAGAAAAATTGGCATATTAATAACACAGGGAAATAAAATTTGGAAAAACTGTTGTTTGCGTTGAAACGTAGTAACAATTTACATGATTTGTTGGTTCATACAAAACCCAGGATAAGACAGACCTATATAAACAACCTACACTTTGGAGAAGTTCTCCAGTTACTGGACACTTCCCGTGTTGTACCTGCTCTGTGTACCCTGTCACTCGACACACGACATAACTGGACATGACATTGGAGACACCTTGGTTGCTCAACAACCATACTAACTTTAATACGAGTGGAGTAATCTATATGATAACATGTCCCTGTTCACTTCGGTACATCGGCATGACCACACGTAAGGTTAAGCACAGGATTGTCGAACACCGAAGTGCGTTTACCTGCAAAACACCCAACACACGTATGGCTAGACATTATTCAGAAATGGTCCATCAGAAGATGATTTGATGTGGGTCATCATTGACAAACCGAAATATGACATCAATATGGGCCCGCTAGATAGAGTCATCTTTCGATGGGAACAGAGATGGGTGTTCCAGATTAAGAGTCACATTATAGGGCTCAATGAAGATATTCCCTGGTGTTCCCTCTGAACAAGATATCTAGTGATACGAGGATTATAGAAGAAGTATGTCCTTCCATATAAAGTGAACATGTGCAAGAAATTGACTATATACAGCAATATAACTATGTAGATATATCCTGTGCATGACGATCTTGTATTATGCACTTACTATATGACTGACTATTAAACAACATTATAACTATGTAGATATATCCTACGCACGAAGTTCATGTATTATACACACTATATGACGGACTATGGGGTTTTACAGGACTGAATGCTGTATAACCGTTTCATACAACATGGGTTAGACTGTTGGTGTAGTCTACAGATAATAGGACTTTGTTTATCTTTATTCGTTATCAACAAAGTCTTTGTCAATAGATATTAATTACATTTATATTCAAACACTGAGGACCCTCGTTTCTACATACAAGGGGTAACATTTGATAATTATCTGTTTTGATCATTTCGCTGCAAATTCTCCTGTAATTATGTACGGAGTACGCTCCCCCGACCCGATGGTCATGGGAACTATAGTTCCCATGACCATCGGGACCAGGAAGTGAAAGATTCTACCTCCGGGGTATGTCGCGAGCCAGTGCCGGAGGGATGCTTCAAAATCGGAAGTTTACCCTTCGTCTTTCCCCTTCGGTCTTTACAGAAATGAAGGCAGTTCACGGAGAGTAAGGTAACACATAACAGCCAGGGACTTGCAGTAAAGGAGTTGGGAGGACGCTTGTCCGGGGGGCGGTCTCTGCGATGGGCAGCACTTATGTCGCCACGAGCCTCTTTTGGCACTCCATAAGTTTATTGTTCTACGCCATTGCCAATCTCAGAATTAGTCATATGAATAGTTGCTTTTAGATACTGAATACACTAGTCTTTTTGAGACACTCAGCAACTTTTCTGCTCAGCGCACATTTGTGATTCAAGAGTGTGCCACATGACCAGTTTCATGTCTGTTAAGGATATTGAATGCACTATTTTTACAGTGACGAGAATCAGCGACTCTCTTCCCCCGCCTTTTTAAAAAAAACTGTGAGAAGGAGAAAGAATAAACTGTGAGTTATGTACAAGATACATTGAAATATTATGAGTTGGGTTACTGATAATTAGTGATGCATTAGGTCACTCACTTTTAGAATTGCCAAGGAAACAGTGACACTGTTTGTAAGACTGTGAACCATGCTATTTAGTGATAGCATTGTTGAAAAGTAAGGTCCTGGGTCGCTCATTTTAATTTCTATGTTATGACATTATATTTGTTTGTATGTTTACACCTTCAGACTTTGGAAATCTGACAGTAAAGAACCCTTGGAAGGTGGAGGTACATTAAAAATACCCAAGTGGTGAGATGCTTAATCATAAGCATGACCGATTACCATTAATTATTTTTGTCACGTGTGTTGTGAGGTGGGGGGTCACATTGGTGTGTGTGTGCACACAAATATAATGGGGCGAGCATTTATTAAGACTAATGAAGATGTATACTTTTTGCAGATTGTGGACCATACTGCAGCTGGTACCACTTTGACTGATGCCATTACAAATAAGTATGGTATTTTATACATTTTTATAATATAATTTTTGCACAGAAATAGCAGAGTGACAAGAAGTGGGTCCTGAATAATGCCAATGAACCAACTGGTCGCCCAAGGCAGAAACATGTTGACCTTACTTTAATAGGGAATATTTATATCCCAATTTTTTCACTTAGCTTTTTCAAGCTCTAACCATTGGGGACACCGATTAAAGTAGATGTTGTCTTCCTTGAGTTGGTTTTAACATACTTTTTTCACTTTATTTGCACTCTGTCCCAGCTCTGACTTCCATTGGATGATTTAAAAACAAAACACCTCACGCTCCTCTCCTAACAGGGGAGTTGTAGCCCACACTGTGAACCTTGCGGTCACAGTGTGCAAGAGGGAACCCAGTGATGAAGCATGTCACCTTTGGGTGAGTGAGGGTTCTCGTCTTTATAAGACTAATGCCCTACTCTTTCCTTACACTGACACAGTGGTCAGTTATTGAAATAACTGACAACATCCCAATCATTTTTTGTGAGTACAGTGTATATGTAGTGGTTTTGTGTATTTAAATCACTCCACAATTAAACCCTTTTGTGAGATATTGCTTAAAGAAACAGAAGGAAAACTGGGGCCCATGGCGGACCCACTTCCACCATGTGCTACCTGGACTATGAGTGTGCCCATAAACTGTGCTTAATTTATTAAAAAAATAAGTGCTGGTACCTGGGCAGGAGGTCACTGCAGCTTGCACCACCAATGCTCCGGCCAGCGATGCCCAGGACAGTACCAATGCAACTGTTAACCATCACACTAGTGTGACTGTTCGGAGTCTTCCACGCCCTCATATCTTTAAAAATGGCTTGAGCGCTGGTTATAGTAATTTATAATGTATCATGAATTAATATACATCTGTTGTTGTGCTCATTTCTAAATCAGACAGTCAGTGCCACCATGGTCCAAAGCGTCAAAAGTACTAGTGTTGACAAGTAAGTGCCGGTGCTGAGCACCGGAAACCATCAGCTCTAATTAAGCACTGCCCATAAGACAGAATGTGAACTTGAAGAATCAAGTAAGTCATGCACAATGTGATGTACAAACTGAAGATCAATTCACTTGCTGTGTAATTGATGTAATGTTATGGTTAAGGAAAATAATAAAAATAATCATTTAAAAAAAAAAAGAAACTTGTGTGGGGAATTACAGGGTTCTAGCAAGTATCCTCACAGAGGCCACAGCCCTATCCATTTTTTTAATATCTTAGTTTGCTTTTTGACACACATACAGGTAACAGAAAACTATAAAAGAAAAAAACATATATGGGGTAGGGAACAAATGACCAATGCAAGTGCGACAAAGATTTCAACATCTGTTGTTGGGCAGTAGTGAACCATGACCAGTATTAGCTCTGTGCAACTGGTAAAGAGCAACAGAGTGTTATTGTCAAGCAGTTCATCCAAGGTAATTACCATAATGTCCGCACTTTCATGTCTATTCGGTTGACGGAGCGCTTGCCTTGTCTCAACCAAGCATTGTTACTATGTCCATGTGTCCAGATGACATTTCCTTTGCATGTCTGCACCTGATTGTCCAGCTTGGAAAGCAAAATTGAGACAAACTAGATATTGTGCATATAATCCAACAGTCAAACATTAAAACAAAAGCAAACCATCGTCTAATCGTCACGCCCTGACCAAATGTGTATAAGAAATGTGCTGCCCTCGAATCTAATCTGTATTAAGTGTGTTTCACAGTCCCCCTGGTGCCTAAGGAGATGAGTGGCTAGGCTTCACTCTCCCCAATGCACCTGTGCCCCAAGAATGTCTTTCTCTCCCATGGCATCGCTAAGTTTATCCTGAGCCGAGGACGCCATGAGTCCGGGCATCGGTATTTGTGTCCAGTCCGCCATCTGCCTGTGAGGGACTGCTTCTGGCCTCCCCATCTACTTGCGGCAAGTCCGTGAGTATTGTGTCCCAAGATTGCGTAATATGGTATTTACGCAACCCGGCTACTTCCTCCCTGTGCAGTGACGTGCTTTCTGCCTGTGCCCACTCAAGGAGTGAATTTTTCCAGGTGGCAACTACAGGAGGGCATCTTTTAGTGATCAGTCTTTTCGCTACTATGAGGCTGAGGTCGATAAATCTGGAGGTAACCTTGTGCTTCTTTGGTCTAGGGTAGAAGCCCAGTATGCACGCCTCCCATGTGTGCGGTAGTGTTCTGTCAGTGCATGTCGCTAGTGCTGCAGTGATTTCCTGCCAATATAAATGTAAAGAGGCACAGGACCATAACATATGAAGGAGGTCCGCATTCACCTGTAGGCAGCGGGGACATGTCGATGCGGTCATTTGAAATTATTTGTTTAGTTTGTCCGGGGAGAGGTACGCCCTACGCATAATATATGTTTGTATAAGTCTGAATCTGGAGTTCTGTGGTAATCACGTGGGGGTAGCTAAAATGATGTCCCATTCGCGATCCGACCATAGATTCCCTCTGTCCGCCTCCCACTTTAAGCGGAGTGCCGTCATGGGATTTATTGTGTGTGTAAGCAACGCTTCCACCAACCAATATACAATATGGGACCCGTTTCCCATAACGTGAAGGTATTGTAGCAGGGGAAACAACCTTTACAACGCAGTCTTTACATCGCACTACATTTACAACGCAGTCATTACATCTCAACATCCTTTACAACGCATGTCACTACAATGCATCCATTACATAGCATGTCACTACAACGCATGACACTACATCGCATGTCACTACAACGCAGGCATTACATCGCATGTCATTACAACGCATACCATTACAACGCATAGTAACCCTACACTATCCAACACTTACCCTACTGTTGCACCCCCTGGAGTTAGAATAGTACATTTACCCCTACACTATCCAACACTTACCCTACTGTTGCACCCCCTGGAGTTAAAATAGTAATTTTTACCCCTACACTATCCAACACTTACCCTACTGTTGCAGCCCCTGGAGTTAGAATAGTAATTTTTACCCCTACACTATCCAACACTTACCTTAAATGCAATGTAATGGTATGCGTTGTAATGTTATGCTTTGTAAAGGTATAATGCGATGTAATGGAATGCGTTCTAAATGTAGTTTTAAAAAATTAATTGTGGTGGTATGCGATGTAAATGTATACATTGTAAAGGATGTTGCAATATAAAAACTGCGTTGTAAAGGCATGCGTTGTAAATGTCTGCATTGTAACATCATACATTCTTGTAGCAGGAGATTCATCTCCGGCTCAGAGGTAATGTCACCCCACACGTCTGAGAGTGATCTTGTGATGGAATTATGGAGCAAGAATTGCCCTGCCAGCAAATCACGCTCCTCCGCTAGAGACTTGAATGGTATCAAGGTACCCTCAGTGTAAAGATCACCCAGAGTATGCAGATCTGCTGCATGCCAGCTTGCCAGTACCCCATTAGAGGTGCCCGCCCTGCCCCAGGGCATCCCCAGGAGTGGCAGGAACGGAGTGTAAGGGACTTTATTCCTGTTGAGGTGCGGACTCCTTCTGTAGCACCGGTGTGCTAAGGCAATACAGGTCTGCGAGAGACGCGGCGAACGAGCAATGGGATGGAACAAGTGGTATATCTGGGATTGGAAGCTGTGTCATCGAGGCCTGCCAACCATTTCGTCACCCATTGCAATTGTGCCACCAGGTAATACAACTCCATGTTGGGGACTGCCAAGCCACCCTTGTTAATGGGAGCATGTAGTTTCCATAGCGCTATCCTGGGCCGACCCGTCCTCCAAATGAGGTCCAGAGTCAGTCGCTCAAGGTCACGAAACATTCTGGCCGGGGTATAGACCAGGAGATTGGAAAAGTAATATAATAATTTCGGTAATACTACCATCTTGGACAGTATTATTCTGCCCATCACATTCAGTGGGAGCGACATCCAAAACTGGATCTGAGCCCTGATGGCTGATATAGCCCTAATCAGGTTACCTTCCAGTATATCAGCAGGGTTCCGATATATAAAGATGCCAAGTAACGGAATGTGGATGGGTGCCAGCAGAGAGGAAAATCGTTCATACGGATGCCAAGGTCAGTGGTGTCGCCCCGAAAGTGGTACAATCCCGACTTCGCCCAGTTCACCCGGAGACCCTTTTAAAGTCTCGGATAGTAGTGGCGATAGTAGCGGGGATATCATGGAGATCCTTCAAATATAATAGCAGATCGTCAGAGTATAGAGAGACTGCATGCAGGATGCCCCCTAGCCGAATGCCCCAGTCCACCCCCTCCTTATGAAGCCGCGTCGCAAGGGGTTCCATAGCATGTGAGAAAAGGAGCAGTGACAGAGGGCATCCTTGCCTAGTGCCTCTTCCTATCCGAATGCTGTCCGATATTAGTCGGCCCGTCCAGACTCTTACAGAGGGTCGCATATACAGCAACCTAACCATATGCAGGAAAGTGTCTCCCAACCCATATCCCCGCAGTACCTCGAAGAGATACGGCCACTCCAGGGAGTCAAAAGCCTTTTACAAATCAAGGACCAGGCAGCCGGAGCGGGGCCAAATATCCGTCGCATAGTGTTGCACCCTGAAGAGTCTGCGGATGTTCAGTACTCTGCAGAACAAAGCCGTTCTGATCCGTATGCACCAAGGTCCGTACCAGTGGGGCCAGTTGTGCTGCAATAATGGACGCTAAAACTTTATAGTTGGTATTGAGTAGAGCTAACGGCCTGTACGAGCCTAACATCTCTGGATCCCTCCCTAGCTTAGGAAGAGAGATCAGCAGTGCCTCTTTTTGCATGTCAGAGAGTGCGGAATCCGCTTTCAAGGCATAGTAAATCTTCTCGAGTTGGGGCACCAGGACCTCTGCGTATGCCTTATAGAACTCTGCCGGCAAACCGTCCGGACCAGGAGTTTTACAAGGTGCCAATGAGCATATGCTTGCCCTGATTTCATCCAGTAAGAGGGGGTCTTCTACTCAAGTCATTGTTCTGGTGTAGTCTGCGGTAAGACAATGTCTACTAGATACCTATTAATATCGTTGGTAGTGGCTAACGTATGCGATTCGTATAGTGTCGTGTAGTGAGCCGCGAATTCCCGGTGTATATCCTGTTGAGAGTACATCATGGAGCCCTGCACGGAGCGAATTGAAGTGACTGGCGAGGCGGCATCATCCTGACGGATTAACCAAGCTAGGAGTCTGCCAGCCTTATCGCCGAAATGGTGTGTACGCACCGAGTGCGCCGAATAATTAACACAGCAGAGTCTTTCCAGTAATCAGGCATGTTCTTGCCTGCTGTTTAGTAGTCACCTGTCTGATCCCTCTACTGCTCTATGGATACCAGCCTCCCTTCCAAAACTGTAAGATCCGTCTCTAGTTGTCTACACATGCCGGCTTGCGTACCTAGGCAGTGCCCCCGGACCACAGTCTTAAAGGAGTCCCACTCCATCAGTAGTGATGATGCGGTTCTGCATTTTCCTCAAAGTATTGTGTCACAGCTATGCCCAGTGACTCCCGAAATGTCGCATCCGACTGTATCCAGCTGTAAACGCCATCTCGGGATCAGCTGCATGCTGCTATTCCAGTCTAATTGTAGGGTGTGGGGATTATGATCTGAATGGGTCCTCCCAAAATATTGGGGCTCCGTGATGACCGGCAGGAGACACCATGATCCGAACAAGGCAGACATGAAGTCCATGGGCCCCCCAAAAAACGAATATACCCTGTTGTGTGGGTACCTGTGCCACCAAGCATCTGACAGATGCCACTGCGCCACCCAGCTGTTGAGTGCCTTCATGGAAACTGTTGTGGGCGCGCCGGGAAGAGGGGAAAGGAACGGTCTATGGATACATCCATCACACTGTTGTAATCACCCCCTAGAATCATCGGGACCCCGTGCCAGGCAGCTAACTGGCCACAGCCCTATCCATGCAATTGTTGAAGGCTGGAATTATTTAAGACACCTCTGTTCAAAAATAAACATTTGTACAAAACAAAAGCAAACAAGCTGAAAACGTTGAATACCCTAGTTACCTTGGCAAGGCTGTTAACCCCTTGTGTGCCACGCCCTTTCCCCGCCCTGTGCCGGCTGTTGCATTAGCGGGCGGGGTTCATGACGAGCTGGACTCGTCATGGGCACAGCGCAACCGCGGCCCATGACGAGTCCAGCTCGTCATGGGCACACAAGGGGTTAAATAAAGAATATGCATATAACATAAGAATGCAAACACTGTAAACCCTACTTGATTAAAAATGCTCAAGGAAAAGTCTATGTACTCTGATGATTCAGTTTTAGGCAAGAGCAGCAATGGAGCACAAAATATTTCCTGATTCATAGAACCACCAGAAACCATTTGAACTGTTCAAAATGCCCCTTGCAGGGGGCTTCGGCCCCAGCGAGGATGGCCGCTCTGCCGTGGAGTTTTGTGACGACTTGAGGAGACGAGTTCTCCCCTGGCAGTGTTTCCTGTTCCCGAGACCCTTCAGACACATGTTTCTGCTCATGCAGCCCAGCAGCACATTTTGGGCTGTTTTTCGTTATTTGTGGTGAGTGCTAACATGCTTTGCTCCTCACTGGACGGCCCGCACCAATACTCGCGCCCGCCATTTTGTATCTTTGCTGCCGACCGGACTTTCTCCACATGTCGTTTTAAAGCCAATTATGCATTTTGTACCACTTGAGTTCCTTTGAGACTCACTTTATTGGATTTTCTGTCACATATGCCTTCTGCTGACCAACAAACCTTGAGCATTCCTTCACAAAATGTCTTTTTTTTTAATCTTATGTTTCCCTCATGTATGGTTTATAGCGCTTAGCTTTTACTGAGGAAATACCCTGTCACAGAGAGTTATTTTCTTCTCAGCTCCTGACAACTTTGGACAATAATACTTACCTCAAACAGTCTCTTTTGATATAGGGTGCTCCTGCTTGGTTTATTTTATGGCAAAATCGCGCTCCTCTCATGGTAGTATTATCTCTGCTAACTCTTCTTCATTGGAGGATGACATCCCCTTCAGCATTTTACAAGAAAACATGGAAGAGCTAGATTCTGGTTCTACAGCCATCGGAGGATGACGCCCACTGTACCTCGCATTGCATCCAAACAAAACTCTAAGCAAACGTGTCAAAAAAGACCCACCTTCTCCTTCCAATTCTTCGACAGCACTCTCAATAGAATTGCTTTTGGAGGAAATACGTGCTCTCAAGCCTTATATGGAGGATACAAATACTCTTCTACAAAGTCTTGAAAACAAATGGTCTGATATGGATCAAAACGTTACTCACCTGAAACAGCGAGTGGACACTATTCAAAGTGTTACTACTCAAGTCCCTTCTTTACAGTTGGAGATTTCACACCTTAAACAGCAAGTGGAGAATTTGGAAAACCGTAATAGGCGCAATAACCTCAGCATTTATGGCCTTGCGGAAGGACTTGAAGGTATGGATCCCCTCTACTTTTTCCAATCCTTCCTTCTGAATCTCCTGGGTCTTCCTGAGACTCCAAAATTGAATATTCAAAGAGCTCATTGCTTGGGGCCAAACCCAAGATTATCATCTTCCTCAGCCAAACCAAGAGTCGTTATCTTGTATTTTTTAGAATACACTGACTTACTTAAAATTCTACAAGCTGCCAGAATTAAAGGGAAAATCTCATGGCAGGGATGCAATCTGTTTTGTGCTCAGGATTATGCTAAGGCTACAGCAGATCGACAGAAGAAATTTTTGGACATGAGACATGCTCTTCGAAACATGAATGCTAGATATGGTCTCGGAGAGTCCTCGTTCATCGATGTTTTTCTTGTAATCTGTTACATATCTGCATTTGATGCATTTCCTTCGTATTGATGTTTTGTTCTTATTGGCGTTTGCTATGTTTCTTATAATCGGTTCTTTCTCTCTTTAGTGTCAGGTGCAGTTTATCGTGGTCCTCTGTTATTTGATGCCCTTTTCCCACCTGGAGGATGTCTCCCTTACTCGTCTTCGTCTTGGAGCTTCCCGCTGGATTGTACCGTCTTCCATATGTGGTTCCACCACCCCCATGTTCATTATGTGTTTGTGGTATGTCTTTTTGTTTTTGTTTTCCTATTATTCTCTTTGCTTGTTCCAGTGATACTGTTCTACCTATCAAATATTCCCATTAATATTCCTAAGTCTTTCTATAAAACTATATATAGCATTCTTTCAAAATTGTTATGGCATAACAAACCTCCTAGGATGTCTCTCAGTAAACTTAAAAAGCCTAAACACATGGGTGGTGTTAATTTCCAGATTTTTTTTCTTACCACACCTCATTTTTTCTTAAACATTCCTCCTTTTTACTGTCTGAGAGGTTTGGACTCAGTCTAATCTTTACCCATTTTTTCTTCGAAGAATATATTTCTCTTTCCCATGTCCCCTTGTCATTATCCCTCCCTATCCTTAAAAATGCTCGAAAACTTTTCCAACCACTTCTCTCATCTGTTTTAGATGACCGTACGCAATTTTTAAATTCATCAATTTGGAATAATAAACATATTAAACTTGACAATAAGTATATTTTCTGGAAAGAGTGGTTATCCTATGGTCTTAAATGGACTCAACAACGTTTTCAAGATGGTATTTGCATACCTTTCTCAGTATTACAATCCCATTTTTCCCTTCCCTCTTTATATCATTCTAAATATATATCTTTTACAGCAGTTGCCCAGGCTTCTTACAATTCTTTAATCTCCTCTCATGCTCCTACCCCCTCAACTCCTATTACCACATCATTTTTAAGTAACTCTCCTTCGGCTTCTCTAATATACAAAAAGTTAATGGATATTCCTATTTCTCGTGATAAATCTGACGTGGAATGTAGTTGGGAATCTGATTTGGGTGAATATTTCCCTATTCCAATGTGGAATAAAATCTGGACTAAAATATGGAGATCTTCTAGAGCAGCTAATACTATTCAAACTTTATTTTTTATTTATAATAGACTCCTAATCACTCTAGCTAAACTATGCAAGATTTACCCTAACATCTCCTCTACCTGTTGGTCATGCAGCTCTCCATTAGCAGACCTCAAACATATGCTTTTTGACTGCCCAGCAATACATATTTCTGGACCCAAGTCTGGCGGCATATTACTACCATTTGTCATTCCCATATTCCTTTTGTCTTTTTTACATATTTTTCTAGGTAGCGTCTTTGAAGTTCGGTCCTCCTCTTCTGCCAATTTTTATATTATTGATTTACTCATAGCTGTCGCATTGCAACAGATCACTAAGTCAGGGAAAGATGCTTCTGCTTTATCTTATCAAGCATGGTGGTATGGCGTTTGCTATAATCATAGATTAGATAGAGCCTATGTACACCCAATATCGCTTGCTATTAAAAGAGAGATACTTTGGATGCCTGTTACCGAATTCTTAAATGTTTCAGCTAAAAAGCTATCAGCACATAACCCCTGCTTTGAAGAAGTACCCAAACTCCCTTGAATTTACAATTACTGCTGTTTTAATTAAGGTTTACCTTATATTAATGGAATATTTCATTGTAAGTAGGAACCTTTATGCATAATTGTTCCTCCCACTTATTTTCTTTCTATCTCTCCGCCTGTCTTTTTTTTCTTTACTTCCCTCTCCCTTTCCCTCTTATTTTTACAATATTATTCTATGCATATGTATAATTCTTTGTTAATTGCATTGTATATTATTTTCATAACAAATAAACTCCCTTTAAACTAAAAAAAAAAAAACCCTTGCAAGCCTGCAAGCTGCAGTTGTGGAGTTTCTAAGACCTAATTTGCGATTAGGGAGAGGAGACAGACACCTAGGGGGTTATTTATGGGATTTTGGCGTAGGGCAGCGCAGGAAGGCACCTTGCTGTGCTCCCCTACGCCAAAGTAAAAGGGCAGGAATGTACTGTATTTAAGCAATGTTGTGCATTCCTGTCCTTTTTTCCTGTGCTGGCGCTGTTTCGGCTGCCTCGCACAAATGTAGGCACCCTTGCACCATGGTGCAAGGGTGCCTCCATTGCAGGCAGGATTGCTTATGTGCAGGAAGGGGCACTTTCCTGCAGGAAAACAATCCTAAGAGGCCTTTTCCTCTTACTATGTGTGCTGCACATAGAAATGCGCTGCGATGACAAATGATGGATGGAATGCGGAATGAATCAAACATTCGCCCCAGTCAAGAGATCTGGGTTAAATCCATTGTTCTTTTGCTCACTATGCCACCCCAGTTTGGACCCAGTCATATGCAAATCAGTCTTGACCGTGTTCCTCATGGGAACAGTCCAGCCTGAACTGCCAAGCCGGATCCACCCTGGACCGGAAGCAAGTCTTCTGGGACTGGTTTCGGGGTAACACCCCTGGTCCCAAACTGGGGTGGTGTAGTGAGCAAAAGAATGATGGATTTAACCCAGATCTCTTGACTATGGGTGAATGTTTGATTCATTCAGCATTCCTTCCATCATTTGTTGCTGCAGCACATATTTCTCCTCGTTACGCCTCACCTCTGGAGGCATAAGGATTTGGCACTTCTCAAGGTTAACTTGACTATGGAAATCTGGGGCAGTTTCAAATTGCATGGGTGTTGCGCGTGAAAATCCACTGCAACACCCATGGAATTCCTACTGGGCGCAGAGTAAGGCGATGCAGCGATTTGTGCTGCATTACCTTACTCAAGATTTATGAGGCTACTCAAAGCCATGTGGTGCAAAAGTGATGCAGGGCTTTCATAACTAAGCCACGCAGGGGCCTATTTTTGAGCCGGTTTGCGTCCCTCTTGCACCAGGCAACCTGATGAAGGAGCGACACAAACTTTACATGTGATTTATGAAGGCATTAAAGACCATTTTGAGTGGTCCTGAGTAACTCCATAAATCTGGAGTAAGGCAACGCAGTACAAATTGCAGCATTGCCTTACTCTGCCCTGGGAAAGCATTTAATGGGCGCTGCGTGGGTGTTCCCACAAAACTTCCATGCTTTTTTATGCATTCCCAGATTTACCAGAACTGGTAAATCTGGAAATGCACCAAAAAGATACGCCTTTCCAGGAGCGGCCTAACACAGAGAAATATCTTTATTTCTTCTTGTTACTTCCTCTTATTGTTTGTGCTGCATTCTGCTGCACACATAGAAAGAGGAATATGCCTTTTAGGATTGGTTTAATGCTGGAAGGCGCCCCTTCCTGCACATAAACAATCCTTCATGCAACGCAGGCACCCTTGCACCATGCCTGCGTTGGTGCTAGGCTTCCAAAAGGGCGCCAGCACAGGGTAAAAGGCAGGAATGCACCTACTTGCCTTAAATACAGCACATTCCTGCCCTTTCCCTGTCACACAGCGCAGCAAAGTGACTTGCTGCACTGCACTGCATGACATTCTCGTAAATAGGCCCCCTAGAGCAGATGCTGTGTTCACAGGTTGAGTACATAGTTTCATGCATAGCTAAACAGCATGCAACACCCACTGTCCTGTTATGGATTGCTTCACTGAGCCACTTGGGAGTGGTTATTGGAGCTGTCAGATATCATCAAATGACCGCCCCTTTGTCATGTGTTTAAGTGCATGAAGTCTCTAGTGGCCCTTGAAAGACTCCTTACAAGCAATGCTTAATTTGAGCCGGTGCTCAGCACCGGTACTTCTTTCACAGGGCTGGGGCTACGATTTCTGACCCTGCAGGTGGTGGTCTCAATATTAATTGCCCAATTTCTAAATAAAAAGAACATACCTTGCATGGTGACGGGCTGGTATGTTTTCATAGGCAGGCATGCGTCTGTCCAGGCAGGCATAAT
Organism: Triturus cristatus; assembly: GCF_964204655.1. Taxonomy (NCBI): domain Eukaryota; kingdom Metazoa; phylum Chordata; class Amphibia; order Caudata; family Salamandridae; genus Triturus; species Triturus cristatus. Next base: position 1,669,648,873 of record NC_140589.1, on the reverse strand, counting down.
TGTGTACCACCAGGTTAGTGATGCTGTCATCACGCCTGTCATGAATCCAAGAAGTCATCATTAACGCATGGCTTGCATTCTATTCCCGGAGTCTCCTGCACCCTGCCACTCTCTGAGCCTAAGCCTCCCATTGGATAATTGTAGTGGGTGCTGGCTTATGACCGAGTTAAGGCAAGGAAGCTGCAAGAGCGCATTTCGAATTTGGGAGTGAGGGCTTGTGAGGAAGAATAAATGAAAGTAAGTGTGGACTTTCCACTTGCTGTGTAGCCAGAGTAGTATAGCCTGCAGCCCTGCATTTCAACAATATTTAACATGCTTGATGAGGCCCACCACAACATTTGTGCTCTATGGAGTCACCTGCAGTTTCAGTGCTCTGCCTCCCAGCATGCTAATTGCTGAGTGTGCATGAGCCCAGTAGGCGCAACAGCCATACTCACGTCTCACAGGCATTGCCAGCATTACGGCTGGGGACAGTGCTTGTGCTGTAGCAGGCAGGGTGACAGAAAGCTGAGCAGTGGATGCCGATGCCATTGTCATAACTGGACCAAACTAATTACAGGCATCACTAGCAGGGACATGACCTGCTGTGCTCAAGCGGCCGCCTGATCTGCAACAAACCCAGTCAGACTGCACCGATTAATATGTTTAAAAAAAGCATTTTCTTTTGGTATACATTTTCAACCAAGCAAGACAGCAACCTGATGAGACGATGGAGGAGCTTGTTGAGAGACTTGATACACTTATAAAGCACTGCAAATTCAATTAATTCAATGATGAAGAAGCCATGCATCTTAAAGTTATTGATGGTTGCTTCTCTGTCTCATTCCGACGATGCATGCTAAGTTTGGAGAAAGTGCACATGGCTGCAAGAATGGAGGAACATGCCAATCGACAATCTGCCGATATGGAAGTTGGAATGACCCAAAAAAAATCAGCATTGAGCATGAAAAGTAACCAGAAATACAAGGCAGAGTCCCACAGAGTGATTTCTCAGAAGAAAAAGAAATTGTGTTTTTGCTGTTGATTCTCCTTTCCACGTGAAGGTAAATGTCCTGCTATCGGACAAATATGCCAAGGCTATGGGAAGGAAAACAAAGAACTGTCTCCTATACCACATCTCACACCGTCAAGAACCAAGGACTATATCTGGGCAGCTTCTACGCCCTTGCAGAGTAAGGGATCCTTTGTGGTGACCATGCGGCACAAGATAACGACAGTGCAAGCACTGATTCATGCACTTCCAAGTACTTTGTCGAGTGCATGTTTATTACGTTTCGACACAGCTGCTGACATGGGGCTGATTTCTATTAACTGCAACTTGAATGCCCTTTCTGAGATAGTGAGTCAGTTCCCAACTTTGTTTCAAGGACTTGGGAAACTGTAGACAATGGTACAGCTTCACATTAACGAAGATATTCGTTCCGTTGCACAAGAACACCGTTGCATTGCTTTTCACTTACAGGAAGCCATTGAGAAAGAACCAGAAACGCTGTTAAAGCATGGTATCATCACACACTCTACTGGTCAGACTCCGTAGTTTCACCCATTGTGGTGGTGCCAAAAAAGGACAGTAGAGGTTTAGTACCCATTTGTGTTGATATGCGTCATATGGTAACTGCCCAATGACCTGGAAAATCCCTAACCAGAGACTCGATGTTCATCAGCTCCAGATCTCACAAGTGAGGCAGGCCCATCTAAGTGCCTAAGTCAAGCATCCAACTCTTCTCTGGAGATGCCAAATGAAGGTGCCCCTCCTCTACCTCATACAACTAGATCTGGGAGGCTGGTGCAAGAACCTCGACAACTCATTGAGGAATTTTAATGTGTATATGTGTATATATTTGTTCGTACTTTTATTTAACAAAGAGGGAGATGTTGTGTCCTATGTTTATGTGCATGAAGGTTCTTGTGGCTTTTGACAGACTCCTTACAAGTATTACATAATCTGGTGGGTGCTACTGGGTTTGGTTAATAAAGTTTGTGATGCAGTACCTACAGTTAGAGGGTGTATGCAGAAGAATAAAGATGTGCAAACCAGAGCTCCATGGTTGACACGATCTATTACATGCTCACGGGCTAGGCAGGACGCTACTATCCCATGGCCCATAACAGTACATTATCATGTGCAGGCCCTAACGTACCCAATCATGCCAAAGTGTGTAATTATAGTTTCACCACTACGTGGGGGTGTGGATGCAGTTTGGTTACCTCCACTCATACAGTTAATCTGTGGAAAAGGATAAGGTCTAAAATGCAGGCAAGGGCATTTTGTGTCTCCTGAGTCCACTGTGTCTATGTCAGGACTGTTGTAGGGGAATAGGAGGTGTGTCAACTGCAGTTTTTAACAGATCTAACTGTGAATGAAAGATGTCCGGAGATGGACACCTTTCTCTCTCTCCCAGCATGACAATGAGTGCTAATTGTGTTTTGGGGAAGATCTGTGTGCACAGAATAGTATTAGCCCACGCAGCACATTTTGTGCATGCTCATATATTTATTTTGTGTATATTACCCCATGCAGAACATACTGTGTGTGTTCAACTTGCACTGTAAACTCGTAAATCTGCCTGGGGGCAACATCTGCCAATAAATTGGGCATACGTCCACTGTTTGCCCTGTATGTGCTATATGAGTAAGAATACTCAGAGCAGCGTGTCCTGCCAAGGGCGGGGAAGAACCCAGACTCTTCAACCCAGCTCGAAATATACATACGTTTCTGTATGAGACTGTAGGTCATTTCCAAAAATGAAGACACTGAGAAAATGTCAGGGCATTCACCAAAATGTATAGGTAGAACATATTGCCATCAAACTACACTACAAACATGTAACGTGCACTTTTGTTTCCACTGCTGAACAGGCCCCACTGCCACTGCTTTGAGTCAATCAGGCCTGAAAGGAAAGCATTGAGTCTCAGCAGGAAGGTTACCCAGAGAACTGCTTTTGTGGCAGTAGGGTACTTTAACCTCTGTTACATCACCAATCAAATAACGTTAACAAAAGCAAGCATTGGAAAAGCCAATAGGTTTTGCTTACAAAATCACTTGTAAGCCAGACTTACCTCCTAGCCAAAGGTGCCAGCCATGCTGTATTTGTATTTCGATAGCTGCGCGTCAGCAGAAGTAGTTACGGTGCCAGGTGCATTGAACCTTAGGAGAGGCCCAGCAGCTGAACGTGGATGCAATGGATGACACATAGTTGTTCCACTAATGGAAGCTATTGGGGGAACAGACCTTTGGCCTCACTGGCTATTCCTTTGTTTTGCTGCAATGTGAGCCAATGTGTCTTGAACTGGAAAAAATAGCAAAAAGGACAAGTTTTTGTATATAATGAATGTATTAGATAAATAACTAGGCTTCCCAAACACTACCATATGAATTTGCCGTCCAGTAATTGAGAACAATAAATAATTGCCGTTACCGAATCACAAATTGAAATGAACAGAGCAACATCAGTCTTAGATAGCGATTTGTTTTGAGTCATATTCCTAATTTACTCATTCCGATTTGCAATTCGGTGCCACTGGCAACAACCAATGACATCAGAAGCAGGAAGTGGACCAACTCTTGCACATTGCAGGCCAGAGGAAGTCTCTATGGGAGCTGAGCCTGAATTGAGTAGAAAGATCAGTAGAAATGGCAAGCCAGGAAGCAGAACGAAGAGACAAGAAGAAAAAGAAAACAAAAGTTTAGTGATCAGGAACAAGAGATGTTGGTGTGTGATAAACAATGATCAACTTTTCAGAAAGGGCGTAACTGGCTATCATTCAATCTATGAAGATGAGGATTTGTCAGAGAATAATGCATGAGCATGTTAATGCAGAAGGAGTCACCACTAGGAGCATAGAAAAGATGCATAACTTGGAGGCCAACCAGCGACCAGGATCAATGGAAGATGGGCAGGAGAAGGAAGGAAGCAGCTGGTTCTCAAGCGAGGGGAACCAAGCACTGCGGCACTACCAACTCCATTGGAGGAGACCATTGAGTCGACTCTGCTGCCTGATGCTGCCACTGAATTCAGTCAACACCACACATTCCTCCAGGTTAGTGCCGACGTTACTGGAAGAATCCGTTATCCCTACCATGCATGCAGGGTGCTTGATTGTGTAGCGCAGTCACGTGTCACAAAAGCCATTGATACAGTATGAAACACATCCCTTGACAGCAACTGGTTAGACCAGTAAAAAGTATTCTGGGACTTATAGTGAAGTATACTATACCACACCAGCCGCGGTCGGTAGTAGGAGTACCCGCAGGGCGGTGACGTGGGGAGAGGGATGGGCAGGGTGGGGGGTAGTAAACTATGGATTACGGAGGTTTACAGGTAAGTTAACATATAAATTAATAAAACGAATTTCGTTGCGTGCACTACATCCCCAAATGCGATGCAGTGCACGCAACGAAATTCGTTTTATTAATGTATATGTTAATTTACCTGTAAACCTCCGTAATCCATTGTTTACTACCCCCCACCCTGCCCCTCCCCCTCCCCCTCCCCACGTCACCGCCCTGCAGGTACTCCTACTACCGACCGCGGCTGTACCACACTGATCAGCACTTACAAGCCTTGCAGGCACTGGGAAGAATGATGGACAGTCTGTCTGGTAACATACACACATGCTCTCACGGAGGACAGTAGGCATGCAAGGGAAGATGGTGATTTGTGTTTAAACATTCTTTACATATTATGCTCCCGTGCTGGTTCTTTTTCACGTACTAAGACAGTGTCCTTTTAGTTCAGATACTCGTATAATATGCATTGCTTTGTTTAGGCCTAACTGTTTTTATATGAACTATTGTAGGTAAGACTTACCAGTAGCTTCTTCTCACACTACATCATGAGTCACAAGCTTGTATTTTGACGTCAGCCAATGAAACAATTTACTCATAGGGGGTTATTTATGAGAGCCTTGAGTCACTTTTGCACCACGTAAAGTGGTACATGATTGACGTAGGGCATATGAATTCCCCCCGCCACATTACCAATGCGAGGGGGACCCCGGCGGACGGGAAGACCGTCTGCCGGTTTTCCGCCGGTAGGCAATCCGCCCGATTGCCTACCGGGCGGAAAAGCAGTTAATATGGTGGTGGTGTCTGGTAGACACCACCATCCATATTAGTATGCAGGCGGGGTGTTGCCTTTCCGTGGCGGCGTTGAGGCAGGCAGGTTTCGTCATTGGGGGCCTGTAGCAGGCCCCCAGGGATTCTGGGGGGTGCACATGGTACCCCCCTGCCTTTCAATGAACAACGTGGCAGGCACCGCGCGGTGCCTGTCACGTTGTGCATTGAAACTCACAACCTGCCTTTGTGGCACACATGACCCACCTGCCACCAAGTCACCCCTCCGCATCCTGGACACACATTTTCCGCGATCATGCAACAATGTTCCGGTCACGTCACCGCAGCGGTGAAGACAAGGAAATACATGCGCACAATGCAGAAGGCAGGGCCAGCGCCAGGCATGGGCAGGGCACAAAGAGCACAGGGCCACACCTCCACCCACCACACACTACCACAGCCCCTGAAGGCACATGCCATGTGCCCCTCCTGTGCACCCACATGCACAACAACAAGCCAGGTGAATCCACACCCTGCACCACACAACAAACAACCAGGGAGACAGCCACTGCAGGAGTGAATGCAGAGGAACACACAGCACAGTAGCACAGGGCCAAGGAAATACACACACCACAACACCACAACACTCAGGGCAAGAAAAATGAGTACGAGCACCAAATGAACACACACACATGCAAGGAACAAACATCCCACTGGACACACAGCCTGCCAAGTCACACAGACATACCCTATACTGACACACAGACACATCCACACACCACATGGCAACAGGATTGGAGCACAACAAATAGGAAAGCCAAAGTGGGGTGCACACAAATGGAAGACCATGGAGACAAACAACAAGCATGTGTACATCACATCAAGACAAGGAACATAGAACAACACCCTCAGACCATCAAAGCACACATGGCTGGCACAGTGAGTGAAGTCAAACCACAGACAACTCAGTGCAACAACACAGGGAGACAGCAAGGCACACCATGTATAGACACACGGATGAAAGGAAGGCCCTGAAGTCAAACTGTGAACAGCCACACATGTATACAACTACTACACAGGAGTACACCAGCAGCACAACACACAGGGCCCATTGACACACTCCATGACTGCCAAACACCAGTAGGAATCTACACACATACCCCCCTCACACCAGCAGCACACAACACCAGTGTCAAACACACTGAAGGCTGGCAATACTTGCCAGTCAATACACAGACAAACAATCACACACCCTGGGGGTAGCCACAAACATCACACATACACAGGGATGCCACAACAAATGTCTGCACAAAAACAACAGTCAAACACATATCCCAACAGAAACACACACAGAACCACAACAAGAACAGACATGCCCTGTGCAGCTAAACTGTGTAAAGGCAATGGGAGCACAGACACAACAGGAGTGCACAACTTCATCACTCAGGAACAATGCACAGACAACATACCACAACACAGACAAGAAGTGCACCATCACAGAACAACACAGCCACATCAAACAAACAACAGATGCAATGTACAGGCAAATAAATCACATAGCAAACACAGCAGGACATCAGGGGATGCACACCAGGCAATGACAAGGCAACATACACCCACAGCACTGCATGCACAACAAGCAGTGTGTGCACACCAAGCATACCAGCCACACACAGACATGAGTGACATAACATCAACCCGCACAGCACTGATCAGCACAGCACCAAGATAACAGCACACCCAGGAAGTGAGGCACTACCACAGCCAACACACATACATCCAACTCAACACCAACAGATGCACAAGTCTGGGACAGAAAGGTGGAAACAACTTGACTAGAGGACTGGGCAGCACACACAGTTGAACTGCATATGAGCAACCATGACTGCCAAACAGCACAAGAACACCATATACAATCCGTTGGTGAAATGCCCTTTGTGACACATTGATCCTGGCCAAAGAACTGCAGCACAAAGCACAGTGTCACAAATGAAGTGATGGGAAGGCACACATACATATAAACCAAGGCGACAGCTGACATCAAAGTGAAGTGTACTGCATGTCAGTAGGGGACAAGGCAGGAGTGCACCATACACAAAGAGAGGGAGTGTAGACTCACAATGGGTAGGCATCTGAAGCATAGATAGGGGATGGTATGACAACACACACAACATGCCATACTGGAGGCAAAAAGGCACCATGTGACAGCAATGCATAGGAAAACACAACCACAATGGCAGTGTGGAGCAGCAGGTCTGCACAGTGAGTACAAACAGTATCAAGACACATGGATGAACAACAAAACACAACACTGACTTGCCAGTCACACACTCTGCATACTCGTAAGTGACAAAAACAACAAGTACGAGTCAGCCAGAACTGCAAGGACACACCAACACACTGCCCAGTGCACAACATACAACTCACACATGTGCATACAACCACATCCACAGAGCTGAACAATCAAAACAACAGGCATACAACTCCTGGGTGACACATGTGTGTAGTTGACAATGCAGGGGCATGCACACATCAACACTACCGACAAACCCACCCCCTTCACACTGCACACTTCCTGACCATCCAAGAGCATACATTGAAAGTAAGCCATGGGACTAGGATGACTGGCCATCACAAGATGACCACACACATACACCACTGGGCACACATAAAGGAAGAATACACATACATGATGACCCTGGCCAGCCTGCCTGCAATACTGTGGATAGAATCCCACGCTGTGCTGGCAGTGCCCCCCAACCTGACATGTGTACAATATAGCCAACATGAACAAATAAAGAAAATGACAACTGCTTTCCATTTAAAACTGACATAATTGCCTCCACAAGTATCTGGGTCAGGAAGAACTGAAGTCCCTCTCACCCCTGTAAAAAATAGAGTAAGTGAGCCAAGACATTGGCTATGTTGAAGTGGCACACAGACCATGTGGCACAGTAAACCATATACACACAGCATAAGAACTTTATTCAGTAAGGACACTGACAAAACAGACAACAGGAGCAACTGTCTTTATTCACATATTGCACAGATAGGCACCATGAGATGAGAAGAGCAAGGCACCAAATGCAGAGCATGTCCATGAGAAGCTGCACAGGCAAGGGCAAAACAGCAGTGAACAACAAGGCCAGTGGCCAGTCCAGAGTGCAGCGTATGTCAATGAGAAGCTGCACAGGCAAGGGCAAAACAGCAGTGAACAACAAGGCCAGTGGCCAGTCCAGAGTGCAGCGTATGTCAATGAGAAGCTGCACAGGCAAGGGCAACACAGCAGTGAACAACAAGGCCAGTGGCCAGGGCAAAGGGCAGAGTGTGTCCATGAGAAGCTGCAGAGGCAAGGGCAAAACAGCAGTGAACAACAAGGCCAGTGGCCAGTCTAGGGTGCAGAGTATGTCCATGAGAAGCTGCACAGGCAAGGGCAAAATAGCTGTTAACAACAAGACCAGTGGCCAGGGCAAAGGGCAGAGTATGTCCATGAGAAGCTGCACAGGCAAGGGCAAAACAGCAGTGAACAACAAGGCCAGTGGCCAGTCCAGGGTGCAGAATATGTCCATGAGAAGCTGCACAGGCAAGGGCAAAACAGCAGTGAACAACAAGGCCAGTGGCCAGTCCAGGATGCAGAGTATGTCCATGAGAAGCTGCACAGGCAAGGGCAAAACAGCAGTGAACAACAAGGCAAGTGGCCAGGGCAAAGGGCAGAGTATGTCCATGAGAAGCTGCACAGGCAAGGGGCACACAGCAGTGAATGACAAGGCCTGTGGCCAGGGCAAAGGGCAGAGTATGTCCATGAGAAGCTGCACAGGCAAGGGGCACACAGCAGTGAATGACAAGGCCAGTAGGCAGGGCAAAGTGCAGAGTATGTCCATGAGAAGCTGCACAGGGAATACTTGAACACAGCAAAGAACAACAAGGCCAGTGGCAAAAACGAAATGCAGGGTATGTCCAGGAGAGGTTGCACAGGGATTGTGTGCGACTGTACCTTTCCATGGTCAGCAACACAGTCAGGGGGTAACAATGTGCAGTACAGGCCCACCTGTGTGAGAGACAGGTGTGTGAGGGTGACTATCACTCAGACTTGGATATCAGGCGGACTGGGAGCTGGCTGTGTCTCGGGGACTGTCGGGGCACTTGACCGGGGAGAGAGCGGACCAGCTGAGGTAGAGCTATCAGTGGCTTGGCAAACCGGAGGGCTGCTTGGACCAGGTGGTGTAGTGGCACGTGGAGGTGGAGTCATGCAGACAGGAGACACGGTGTGGCTGGGAGATTGTGGAGGGGTGCCTTTCCACTTCTTGGGGATCCTAAATGGCTTCCCTGCATTGGTATCAATTGGAAGTGGTGTGGACACAACAGGAACGCTAACCACCAAAGCTGCATCAGGTGCAGACACTGGAACCCCTCTGGTGATGTGCTGGATCCAGCGGAATGCTTTGCCTGGCTTTGCCTTTGCTTCCCCCCTTCCCCTCTTTACTACGTGTTACCCCTACAGTGCCCTCCTTCCCCTGCTTCACTGGGCTTGGAATGGGAGTCGAGGTGGTTGGTGAATCTGCCTTGGAGCCCTTCCTAGGTGTACCCTTGGCATGCACCACCTTCTTGGTGGGTACAGAAACTGTGTGCTTCTCTTTGCAAGATGCTTTAGGGACCGGAGAGTCCTTGGATAGGGATGCCTCCCAGGCATGTGTGCCTGAGGTCTGCTTCTTTGCATTTAGTCCCCTGGTGTTGTCTGAAGGGCTTTTCTCTCTGCGCTCTGAGGTGACTTTGGTCTTCTGTGGGGATGGTCTCTGAGCCCGGGACCGCTTGGGTTGCTGCTGCTGTGTGCTTCGTGTGCTGTATCGTGACTTTTATGTAGGTGGACCGTGGTCACTATCATCAGACGTGGCCAATGCCAGGGGGGTGGACAAAGGGACCGGAGCTGGACTGTGAGTATGTGCCTGTGGAGGGCAAAGCCTGGATAGTCCGGTGCAGCCCACCCACGTCTGAATGTATGCCCGCCATGAAAGCAACCACCTGTGCCACTTTTTTGTCGTGGTCAATGAAGGCATTGGGGAGAGCTGTCTGGCCTACACACAGCTGGCGCAAAAGGTCCACAGACTCAGCACTGATGGCAGAAGGGGGGACAGGGGCAGCGGTGCCAGGGGTGAAGGACAATCTTCCCCTCTTACTGAGGCAGAGACAGGCAGCACCAGAGGAAGTGGCTGGGAGGGTGGGCACTGGCCACTGTGTGGTGGAAGATGATGCAGAGTACCCGTTCCCTGTGCCCGCCAACATGGATGCATCCCAGCTGGCATCAGATGATGTGGTACTTTGCGTCTCAGGCTGGGATTCCTCCAGAAGATTCTTGTCCCCCTCTGAGGCATTGGTGACATCTGTGTCACTGGATTCCTGTGCAGCTGTTGTGCTTGTTTCACCCCCACTGGTGTCCGCCTCCTGTCCCTCCGGGACCACAGGGGATGCTGCATGAGAGAGAGAGATGTAGGGTCAGGTCAGTGGCAGCAACAGAACAAACATATGCAAGCAATGCATAACAAAAGATGACCAAATCTACATGTTGCACACCACCCTGTGCAATCACATCGTGCCAACTCACTATATAGACTCAAACAGTGTGTGGAAACTGGAAATTCAGGCATAAGTGAGCCATGTGATGACAACACAGCACAACACCCTGCTAGTGGCTCCGTTCAACCAGACACACAACTAGCTCTGAGCACACCTAGGGACATGATGGGGGCACACTACTTGTTGCCACTGACAGATTTGGATGGCACAGGAGTGGACAACACAGACACAGACTACAACATGACATTCCACAATGGCCATGAGCCCATGCCACCCACCATGTTGTACTTTGGGGCCCAAAGACTGGTGCACATTGTTGTCAGATGTCTAGGCCTCCCAAATCTGAGTGCATGCAATGGACGCATTGATGAAGGCACACTCAGATCGGGCACACTGCCGTTCCCTCCCATGGGATTCCCCAGACTAGCCCAATGCAGACGATACCTGAAGATCACGACTCAGAATGCAATGGGAATGCACAGCATTCCAATTACCTTTGTAAGTGCAGGTAGTGCAAATGCGTAACACCGGCACCCAGCCCAACAGCCACTTACATGCCACTGCATCAAACTACCAACATCACATAGGCCAGCGCTGGCACATGCTCTGTACACATGCAGCCACTCCCAGCCAAAGTCACCCTCCCCAAATGCTCACCCCTGGCTTGCTGCTGATGCTCCTTCAAACGTGCATCCAGCTCAGGCTGTGTCACTACCAAGATGCGGCCCATTAGTGGTGTCATTCTGCGCCGTGCCAAATGCCCAGTGCGAGGAAGCAGCCCCAAGGCCATCTCCGCCACATTCTTTGCCAGCCGGCTGATGTCGTCCCACCTCTTGTGGCAGTGGTTGCGCCGTCGGTTTGAGACCTCCAGAGCTCACACCTTGGCTGCAATGGCCCTCCACACTGCCTTACGCTGGTGTCCCTTGAGCTGCAGGCATGGAGACAAGAGGGGGAAATGATCAGTGACACAGTGTTATGTACCTACATCTCTCAGTACAGCAGCAAGATACAAACTCATCACAAATCCAAAGATATGTCTAACAGAGACAAGAATACATCTCACATGGTACGTCTGCATGGGAAAAGCTGATGTAAATGCACGCAGGTGTGAGGGGGAACACAGTCCCTGCACATCTCACACACATGCAGGATGCCAGCACTGAAACCCCTATGTAGCCTGCCCACATCTCCAGTCCATTTTTAGGTTGAGCAACACAGACATCACATATCAACCTGTGTTTGGGGGTAGACTCACTGTGTCCAAGACTGTGCAGCCCTCAATGTCCCTGCCCTGTGAATAGATAACTGTGTCATGGATGTCACATTGAGGGACATGATCACACAAATCAAAAATCTGCATCACAAGGCCGGTCATGTGCAATCTACAGTGCTGAGATGGCTCATAGCTGGAGTGCAATGAGAAAAGACTGATGTAATACTCTGTAAGTGAAGTGATGTGTCCTTGTCTTTGTGGGAGGGGACTGTGCAGGCCAGCTGGGCTCACACTGAGATGGACAACAGGGGCACACACAGCCATTCAGCCAAGCAATCACTGTCCTGACTCCTGCATGAACAACTTTCTGCGTCACTGTATGGCTGACAAAACAACACAGGTCACTCATACATACATGTGCAGGCAGGGAAAACTGTGGCATTGGCTACACACACCTTCCCCCTGGAGACAGCATGTTTTGCAGTGCATGACACAACCCCACACTCTCAGGCACATACTGCATCAGTCCAACTACATGTTTGCCCCCCCCTGCCCTCCCCCCCACTGTTGAGGACTTACCACAACATTTGGGGCACCATATTACCTTGGGTACTGTGTGAGCACCTCGTCCACCAGGACCTCCAGCTCCTCGCTCGTGAAGGGACTGGCACGGATCTTCTCTGTCCTTGCCATCACTGTGGATATGAGACAACAGCGGCGGAATTGGGTGGTGAGGGGTCTCTGGCAGCAGTCCCTGGAGGCAGCAGCAGGTGGGGGGTCTCTGGCAGCAGTCCCTGGAGGCAGCAGCAGGTGAGGGGTCTCTGACAGCAGTCCCTGGAGGCAGCAGCAGGTGAGGGGTCTCTGGCAGCAGTCCCTGGAGGCAGCAGCAGGTGAGGGGTCTCTAACAGCAGGCTCTGGGAGCAGTGGAAATGTGAGGCTCCCTCCCACACATATATAGCCCCCTGGGGTCGTTTCAAAGGTGCCAAGCTGCAGCAATTGGTGGTCCAGGTCTGCCTCTTTCAAATGCATCCAATGACCGGCTCCCCGGTGGCGGAGCACGCCTACCGCGATTTTCAAAATTGAATCATGCCACCGCAATCAAGGTTCCCATTGGCTGTAAGGGCATGCTCCATGGCAGTGACACACCGCTGGGGCCCGGTGTGCGCTACCGCGATGGTGTATCTTTCAAATGCATGCAATGACCGCCTCTGCAGTGGAGGGGCACGCCTACCGCGATTTTCAAAATTGCATCATGCCACCGCAATCAAGGTTCCCATTGGCTGTAAGGGCATGCTCCATGGCGGTGACACACTGCAGGGGCCCGGTGTGCGCAACCGCGATTTGTGCGGCGGAGAATGCCAACCGCCATTTGGGCATGTCTCCATGCCTATCTGTACCGCACTTTTGTAAATGGGGGGTGCTGGTGACACACCATTGGGGCCAGGCGGTAGCTACCGCGATTTGGGCAGCGGAGCATGCCAACCGCCATTTGGGCATGTCTCCATGCCTATCACTACCGCACTTGTGTGAATGGTGGGTGCTGGTGACACACCGCTCGGGTCAGACGGTAGCTACCGCGATTTGCGTGGCGAAGCATGCCAACCGCCATTTGGGCATGTCTCCATGCCTATCACTACCGCACTCGTGTACATGGGGGGTGCCGGTGACACACCGCTGGGGCCAGGCAGTAGCTACCGCGATATGGGTGCCATACATTGACATGAGGCACCGCAATTTAGGCAGCAGAGCATGCCAACCACCATTTGGGCATGTCTCCATGCCTATCACTAGCGCACTTGTGTAAATGGTGAGTGCTGGTGACACACCGCTGAGGCCAGGCGGTTGCTACTGCGATTTGGGTGCCATACAATGACAATGGCCATCTGGAAAACCTCAACAGTGCACAGTGCCCACATGGTCAATGGCACATCATTGTGCCCACGATGCCAATGTTCCATTTATTCCACTGGTGACTACACATGCCATGTTTGTGTATGTGATTTCGTTGATTGGCCTGTACTCCCTCACATGTCACTTATGATATTGATGGTCGTGTACGCAGGACAGTGTTGTTCTGGACTCTACAATGTGTACACATGTCAATGTGTTGAGGTGCAGTGACAATCACAGCAATGTTCGTCTCAATAAATGATATTTTTTGCATGTCCTCTTGTGTCTGATCATGCACCCAATCGTAATTTCTGCTCCGACTGTGGTCATTGTGTTGTGGATGTGTGCCAGGTTCAAATGGCGCATGAAGGTGTGTCAGGTACAGCAGCTAGGTATGAGACAGTGGTGTTGATTTGTTACACATATGCTGGATGCTATATTCCCAGGCGTGTCCATGTGAAATTTGGCCATATCCCTATGTGCATTCACATTGACCGAGGTGGTGTTTGAGGTACTTGTTTTGTGTTAGTTGACAGGTCTGTAACTCAATTTTGATGACAGTCATTGTTGGCGTTGTGTCACCCAGAACGTGAGATGCTGTGCCCATCTTATGATGTATTGCATTGACTTGTGTACACTTTCATCTCAACTAGGAGGAGACCAAATCTGCTTCGTCACTTGACAGTGCTGGAGGTCATGGAGGATATTGCGATCATCCGGAAATGCCGTCTGGGTAGAGCCACCCTAAAAACCCTTTGTGATATGTTGGAGCCCCACCTGCAGCCTCGCAGGACATATCCAACAGCTTTCACCCCAACTTATAAGGTGATGGCAGCCCTGCATTTTTTTTGCCACAGGATCGTTCCAGCACACGGTGGCCAGCGCAGGTGGGATGTCACAACCGATGTTCAGCATGGTGCTGCGTGATGTTCTGTCCGCCATGATGGTATACAAGGACAGATATATCCATTTCCCCAGGGGTCCTGAATTGGCAGCTGTGAAGGGAAATTTTGCTCCCCTTGGACAAATCCCCCATGTTGTTGGTGCCATTGATTGCACCCATGATGGGCCACCACAGGCACGTGAGCACATTTACAGGAATCATAAACATTACCACTCCATAAATGTGCAAGTGGTGTGCCTGGCAGATATGATCATCTCCCACGTGTGTGCAAAATTCCCAGGCTCAGCCCATGACTCCTACATCCTGCGGAACAGCATTGTGCCCCAGCTGATGGCTAATCTGCTTCCCGAGCATGCATGGATAGTGGGTGAGTATGCGTAGCCGTAGGGTGTGCTGGGTGTGTGACCTGCTGCCCTCGGCCTCAGCAACATTGCAATGTCTCTTTGTGTTTGTCATACCTAGGTGACTCTGCATATCCCAACCGTCCCTGGTTGCTGAGCCCACTGCGGAATCCCAGGACCCCGGCTGAAGTCCGCTACAATGATGCCCATGGGAGGACACGTTGTTTGGTGGAGCGTACTTTTGGTCTGCTTAAGTCAAGTTTCCGCTGCCTGGACAAGACCGAAGGTGCACTGGCGTACTCGCCCGGGAAGGTGTGTCAGATTGTAGTGGCATGCTGCATGCTCCACAACCTAGCCATTCGCAAGGAGATTCCCCTGCTCCTGGATGATGATGAGGACCCAAGGCCCCCGCCTGCAAACCAACCCGTGTCCAGTGATGAGGACAGTGGAGAGGAGAAAGGTGTTGACCTGCGTGAACAGCTCACCACCCGCTACTTCACTTGAAGGTGGGTGACAATATACAACATACCCATTGTCTGATGATGTTGCTGTTGTCGTGAAGGGGTATGTTAGAATTGTAACAGCAGCCAGTTGTAGACTCAGTGGTGGTTGGCATTGATTCTGGGACAGGTCATTTAGGAACATCTACAGGATGTGTATGTTGACACTTGTTACCCATTGTGACGTGTGCATGTTGTATTATCTTGATGGTATGTGTTGTGTGATGTCTGTGATGCCACACCCACACCAGTAAATGTTGTTCTGTTGTGTTTTCCTAGGTGCTTTCAACTTCTCCTTGCCTACATACAGTCCATACTCCTGGTACATTGTGATCATGTTGAAGACTGTACATCCTGCAATAAAGACAGAGCAGACACAACAACATGTGTGTAAGGATTTTTTATTTACAATGGTGACATGTGAGGGGGTGTACATTTACATTGAGGTGGTGGTGGAGCAGTGAGTTGACAGTTATGGTAAATGAGATAATCGAGTAGCACCACATTGATGTGGTGACCCAGTCCAACAGATGCCATTCACAAGGCAGTGTGGGGAAGGACAGTCCAAAAAGTCAATGCAGTGGTGAAGAGGGTTGCCATCAGGGCTGGCTCAGTGACTTGCGTTTAAGCAGGTGCTTTGCCTCCAAATACTCCCAGGGTTTTCTTAGGACGGCCCCTTCGTCGCTTGGCGGGGGGGCCCTGCTGCAGGGGCCAGTGGGGTCTGAGGACTCACCCCTCTCTGTTGGCGCAGGGGAGGATGGTGAACTGTCATCCTGCGGCCCACCAGAGGGAGGTGGAGGTGTTGGTTGTGGCGCAGGCCTGTCCCTCAGTACCGCCATTTGCTGGCCCAAGAGGTCCACAATTTGTCCCATGCTGGTGTCGATGGACCTCACCAGCAGATTGAGCTCGCGTAACAGTTCGTCCGACCGGCCCGTTCGTCCCTGGGCCTGTTCAAATGCCCCAAGGACTCTGGTGATGTGGCCCAGAGATTGGGTCCCAGCCTCTTGGTGTCTGTGGGTGATCCTGCCCCTCCCACCTACCCTGCTGCCACAGACCTGTTGCCTCACCACTGTGGGCACCCGCATCCTCTCCCTGCCCTCCTCAGTCCGTGGTGTGGGGTTGTCATCCTCTGGGACAGGGAGGGTGTTGCAGGCAGCACTGGTGGTGGTGGTGTTGGTGGTTGCGGTGGAGGCACAGGCCGTAACAGCAGGGTTCTGCAGTGATGTTGTTATTGCAGCAGATGTGGTTGGGGGGACAATGGGGTCCTGGAACCTGTTGCTCCCTGGTACACCAGATGGGCCGGCTTCGAGCTCATCGTCCAGAGAATACCGGGAGTCAACATCTGAAAGTCCATGTACCGGGGGGGGGGGGAGACTGGCTCTGCAGGTTGCTGGTGTTGTCCTTTGCAGTGAGTTCTGGGCCACCTCTGGGTTAGATGGGAAATGGTCATTGTAGTGCACCCCGCAAGCTTGGTGTTAGCTGTGTGTCATTCACTGTTTGTACACTACACAGTTGACTGATCATCACATTGTTTTCTATGTGAACTACTGTGCCTCCTGAAATGATACAGTGGTACATGCATTACTTGTCCATGGTGTGAGGTGTAAATACGTACTATGCGCCACATGCATAATTTATGATTACAGGGACCTGTTGACATCTAGGGACTGGCACAACATGTTATTTCATTGTGGACTCTTTCTTGATTTGTCTGACCTGGCAGACGTCACATCTGGCCATGGACTGGCCATTGTCATCTCCTGCATACCTTTGTCCTGTCATGTGCATATCTTGATTTGCACCACCAAACATGCTTTCTTATTTTTTGAATGGTCCTTGTTGCTCTGACCCCATGGCACTGCACATGTCAATAGGTGCTGTGCATGATTGTGCCCAGACTTTCTTCTACATGTGCATTGGTGTCTCACACTTTGGTAGTTGTGACAGTTTCCTTTGCTTACCTGTGTGCACACTGTGCGTGGCAATGGGGTTGGTGTGCATATTTGTGCAATGAGAGGGCTGGTGTTGTCATATGGCACCATTTCTTTTGTGACAAATGGGTGGGTGCACGTACTGGCTACTTACCTGTTATGTGCTCACATTTGGCTTTGTTATGTGACACATCTGTGTGTGCGTGGTGGAGGCTTACATCCTGCTCAGTGGTGTCACAAGACAGAATAATATGTCTACCTACCTGTTAGTTTGTTTGAGGTGGGCCAATAGATGCCACATGCATCTGGGTGGTATGGAGAGCTTCATATTGCTGTACTGGGGGACAAGGGTGCATGGTGGGAGTGGTGGTACAGGCCTCCCACCCACAGACACCCTCACAGGGAAGATGGATACCTACCTGTAACTTTGTTTGGTGTACTGCAATGGCTTCCAACTGCTTCTGGGTGAGGTTGGGGGAGGGATCCATCTTGCTGAAGTCTGGGCCAGGGTGCATGGTGAGAGTTGTAGTGCTGGCCTCCCACCCCCAGACACCCTCCAAGGGAAGATGGCTACCTACCTGTAATTTTTTTAGGTGTACTGCAATGGCTTCCAACTGCTTCTGGGTGGGGGAGAGCTCCATCCTGCTGAGGTGTGGGCCAGGGGGCATGGTGGCAGTAGTGGTACAGGCCTCCCACCCCCAGACACCCTCCCAGGGAAGATGGCTACCTACCTGTAAGTTTGTTTGGTGTACTGCAATGGCTTCCAACTGCTTCTGGGTGGGGTGGGGGGAGGGATCCATCTTGCTGAGGTGTGGGCCAGGGGGCATGGTGGGAGTTTTAGTGCTGGCCTCCCACCCCCAAACACCCTCCCAGGGAAGATGGCTACCTACCTGTAAGTTTGTTTGGTGTACTGCAATGGCTTCCAACTGCTTCTGGGTGGGCTGGGGGGAGGGATCCACCCTGCTGAGGTGTGGGCAGGGGGCATGGTGAGAGTAGTGGTACAGGCCTCACACCCCCAGACACCTTCCCAGGGAAGATGGCTACCTACCTTTAAGTTTGTTAGGTGTACTGCAATGGCTTCCAACTGCTTCTGGGTGGGGGAGTGATCCATCCTGCTGAGGTGTGGGTCAGGGGGCATGGTGGGAGTAGTGGTGCAGGCCTCCCACCCACAAACACCCACCCAGGGAAGATGGCTACCTACCTGTAATTTTTTTAGGTGTACTGCAATGGCTTCCAACTGCTTCTGGGTGGGAGTGAGTGCTCTATCCTGCTGAGGTGTGGGCCAGGGGGCATGGTGAGAGTAGTGGTACAGGCCTCCCACCCCCAGACACCCTCCCAGGGAAGATGGCTACCTACCTGTCACTTTTTTAGGTATACTGCAATGGCTTCCAACTGCTTCTGGGTGGGGGAGTGCTCCATCCTGCTGAGGTGTGGGCCAGGGGCATGGTGGGAGTAGTGATACAGGCCTCCCACCCCCAGACACCCTCCCAGGGAAGGTGGCTACCTACCTGTAAGTTTGTTTGGTGTACTGCAATGGCTTCCAACTGCTTCTGGGTGGGGTGGGGAGAGGGATCCATCTTTCTGAGGTGTGGGCCAGGGGGCATGGTGGGAGTTGCAGTGCTGGCCTCCCACCCCCAAACACCCTCCCAGGGAAGATGGCTACCTACCTGTAAGTTTGTTTGGTGTACTGCTATGGCTTCCAACTGCTTCTGAGTGGGGTGGGGGAGGGATCCGTCCTGCTGAGGTGTGGGCCAGGGGGCATGGTGGGAGTAGTGGTACAGGCCTCACAGCCCCAGACACCCTCCCAGGGAAGATGGCTACCTATCTTTAAGTTTGTTAGGTGTACTGCAATGGCTTCCAACTGCTTCTGGGTGGGGGAGTGCTCCATCCTGCTGAGGTGTGGTTCAGGGGGCATGGTGGGAGTAGTGGTGCAGGCCTCCCACCCACAAACACCCTCCCAGGGAAGATGGCTACCTACCTGTAAGTCTGATGTGGGTTGTGTAATGGCTGACACATGCTTCTGGGTGGGGTGGGGGGAGGGATCCATATTGCTTGGTTGTGGGACAGGGGGCATGGTGGGAGTAGTGGTACAGGTTTCCCACCCCCAAACACCCTCCCAGGAAAGATGGCTACCTACCTGTTAGGTGGAGATGAACAATTCAATGGATGCCACATGCGTCTGGGTGGGAGTGAGTGCTCCATCCTGCTGAGGTGTGGGCCAGGGAGCATGGTGGGAGTAGTGGTGCAGGCCTCCCACCCACAAACACCCTCCCAGGGAGGATGGCTACCTACCTGTAAGTTTGTTGTGGGTTGTGTAATGGCTGACACATGCTTCTGGGCGGGGTTGGGAGAGGGATCCATCTTGCTAGGCTGTGGGACAAGGGGCATGGTGGGAGTAGTGGTGCATGCCTCCCACCCACAAACACCCTCCCAGGGAAGATGGCTACCTACCTGTAAGTTTGATGTGGGTTTTGTAATGGCTGACACATGCTTCTGGGTGGGATGTTGGGAGGGCTCCATCTTGCTGATGCTGTGGGTCATGGGAGCCTGGTGGGAGTTGTAATGCTGGCTGCCTGTACACATGCCCCCATGGTAATGTTGCTAGCTATGTTTGGGGTGAATGGGAGTGAGTGAATGTTGGATCTGTGAGACATGTGTTTGTGAGTGTGTGGTGCAGATGAATGGAATTTGTCCTAGGTGCTGTAGCTTTGTAGTTGTGCAAGACAGTACATGGCAGTGTGGTGGTAGTCATTTGTTTGTACTTACAAGCCTTTACTCCCCTGGCTACTCCTGTGAGAGTCTCTGGATGCAGTATGGCAAGCACCTTCTCCTCCCATGGTGTGAATGATTTTGGTGGAATGGGAGGGCCACTGCTAGTCCTCTCAGCCAGCTCACAGTTCTTGCTTCTCCTCTCTTTGACAACCCTCTTCAGATCATGCCACCGCTTCATGATCTCCTTTTTGGACCGTGGGGTGGTCCCTACTGCATTGACCCTTTCGACTATCCTTGCCCATATTTGTGTCCTTGTGGATAATGGTGTCTGTTGGACCAGGCTACCAAACAGTTGTGGTTCCACTCTGACTATCTCATATCTCATTTACCATGACTGTCAACTCACTTGCTGTGAATTTGGGCATTTTATGTGTTGACATGGTGTGTGGTGTGCAAGGTGGTTGTGGGTACAGGGGTGTGAGTGGTGGGTGTGGTTGTGATGTGTATGGTGTGTTATGTGCAGGGTTTCGTGGTGCAGGTGTGGTGGTGATGGTGGTGGTGGTGGTGGTGATGTGTGTGTGCTGTATTCTTTTGCCTCTCCTCTCTGATCTGGTGAATGCCCTTCTCTTCTGGAGTGTTCCAAAGGATTGTGGTCAGGGAGGGTGCTGGTTTTATACTCAGCTATGTGGGTGTGTCCATATGGTGGAGTGCTGTCAGGTGTGTTTTCCTGAGATTTGTTTTTTTCTTTTTGCCATCTGGTTGTGTCATTGGTGTGTGTTATGTGTTTTTGGGGGGCATGGCTAGTTTGCTCTGTGCACTTTTTGGCCTTAAAGTGGGGTTTTATTCATTTGTCCGCCATATTTTTCACGGATCGTCCGCAGCGGTGACTATGCTGCAACTCTTCCGCTGGCTCTCCCATTCATCCCTGTGTGCGACCGCGGCGGTCGGAAACAGCGGAACGTTCCGCGGCACCATCGAGGATATCCTAATTTCCCGTGCGGTGTCTCCGCTATACTTGCGGCGGGTTGGTGTTTTTCCGCTGCGGTTCCGACAGCTGCGGACGTATTTTGACAATCTCCGCCCGTTACGGGCGGTATTTCTTGGCCCCGTTCCGCTGCGGTTGGTGTTTTTTGGCGGTTGATCCTAATTTGGCCGCCGGTTTTTCCACGGTTCAGGTGGGCCGTGGTTTTCCGCTTCCATGGCGGTCTGGATGGTTTTCCGACCGCCATCCTAATATCCCTGCATTGTGCATAAGCCCCATGCCTAATAGGCATGGGGCTTATGCACAATGCAGGGAAGGCTTTGGATATCACTTGACGTGTAGCACATATTTGTATGTGGGACCAGTTACTCATAAAACTATAATTACTATTAGTCCTGGTATAGAGGTAGCTTGGCACAAAAAGGTGTCAGGCTTAACTTAGAAGCAATGTGTAAAGTATTTATGCAGCTGACACAACACACAGTAATAAAGTGAAAATACAACATATTAAAAATCCCACACCAATTTAGAAAAATAGAGTAAAGTTTAATAAATCATTTAACATCAAAACAACAAAAATCTAACCAGTAGAACCGGAGTTATGAGTTTTTAAAGTTTAAGGTAAAAAAGAGCGCCTAAAAGATCAAAGTGACAACCGCCGACATCTAGTCACATGATACTAGTCTGACCCCGATGGAGCACGGATCAGATGCAAGAAGTGGATTGGGCCCAGTCAGTGCCTACCTTCGATCTTAGAACACATGTTGTGGAAAAATGTCTGGGATAGTAAAGCTCAGTAGGGCAAGGCTGCAGGCGGTGTCCGAGGAGGAGGCCTTGTCGTCGTGGAGCAGTTGGCCGAAGTTGTAGCAAGATTTCCACATATGGACTTAGTCTCTTTTTTGGAAGTAGAAACTTCCAGCTGGATGAGGCTGCAAGCTGTAGCCGGTGAGGGCTCCACAAAGCTGGATGCGCCTTCTGCAAATGACCACTGAAAAGGATTTTCTACTTCTGATAAGAGCAAAGTGGAAGCTGCTGCGAAGTCAGGTTGATCAGCAATGCCCCTTGAGCAGATCGACGAGAAGGGAGGTCCCGGTCTCCTCTCGTTTCTCAGAGCAGTTTTGAGCCACAAATTCTCTAATTCACAGGTTTTGTTTTTTAGCTATCTGGACACCTTAAGTACCACTTCCAAGGGTTCAGGACTGGAGAGGTATCACATGGAGGGTCGGGACTCACTCAGGCAGGGTTCAGGTGCGAGTTCAACATGGGCAGAGCCTTTTCTGTCCCTGAGGCTCTGATTAGGAAGCCAGCCAACTATTCCTTGGAGTCACTCTGGTAGTCCTGGGTTCAATAGTGGAACAGGGCTCAAACAGTGGGAAAGGCCTCTGAGGATTCAAGGAAGGCTTCAGGCAGCAGAGCAGTCCTTTCAAGTGCAGCAAAGGAGTCTTCTGAAGTACACAGCAGACAACAGCAGCAGGTAGTCCTCTCAGAGTCCTTCCAAAGGTCCACAAAGTGAACTGAAGAATGGGTCCGAAGGTCCTATTTTTATACTTGTTGCTTTCTTAGAGGCAGGGAAGAAGTTTCCAGAGATTCTTCTTTGAAGTGCTTTGAATTTCCTGCCTCCTGTGTCCCGGCTCCAGCCTGGCTGTAGGCACAATGCACTACTGTGAAGTTCTTTGTGTGAAGGCAGGACACAGCCTATTGATCTGCAAGTGGGGCTGTGCCTAGTTGTGCCCCCATCCTGCCAGTGATGACCCATCCAGACACATCCAATACCTCTATTGTGTGGCTGTTTGAGAGAAATATGCAAAGTGCCACTGCCAACTACACCCAGTCATGTGACCCAGGAATAGGCTTCAGGCACCAAATAGCTAGGGCAGCAAAATGCCAACCTTCTAAAAATATAAATACAACAAAGAACCTTCACTGATAATTATTTAGCCAATACTGTTATTCATTCCTTGCAGATCAAGAAATGTAAATAGCTTGACCTCGTTTTTAGGAACATAGTAGCTTAAACATTCATTTGTGTGAATTCATTTTGCATTCACCAAATCATAGGCATTGGATAACATTGCCAAATGTTGTATGAGCTCTTTGGCCCACAAAAAATAAAAAATAAAAAAAACAATACTTTTACACACATAAAAATGTTACACAACATATAAAATAAATTCAGTATAGCAGTCTTAAATTTTCAACAGGAGGAATCTGCTGCTGTATCTCAGTTATCTTATCTCCTGAAATTATATCATGCAAAGGGGTTGCCTTTGCATAGTTGCTAAGTCCAACAACTCCCTAATGCGTAAACCTATGCATTAGGGAGTTATTGGACTTAATATCTATGCAAAGACATCCCTGAAAGTCAAATTAGGTGCCTGGTCTTCGTTAAAATAATCAGTTGTTACAACCTCTTCACATGCTATAATTTCAGGGGTCTAAATACTGAGATACGGGGGCGTGGCCAAGATGGCGGCGAGATAGGCTGTGTTCTTCGGAGCTCCTGCCCGCCGTCCGCCGCAAAAAGCGTCTAAGAGCTTCTGCGAGACCTGAAAGCGGCTGCTGGGGCTGGGGGAAGGTTGCCTCAGTGGCCCTCTGTCCTTGGCTGCGGCGGAGGTCGGCGGTGGCCATCGATTACCAGCAGCTCGGAGCGGACGGGCGGGGAGGCGACCCGGCCTCCCCCTACTGGCGCTTAGCCGAGGCTTCGACAAGGCGGCGGCTACAGACCGGGACCGCCAAGGCCAGCTCCTCTTACACCGGCCTCTATCCAGTGACTGGGAGTTGCGCAGGTTGCCCGCCGCTCCACCTGCGGGCCGACCCTAACTGCTCCAGAGGTCGCGGAGGCCTAGACTGCGGAGGCGGAGTGGAGCCGAATGGCGGCATGGCCCCTGGAGCCTGCCTAGCATTCCTGAGCGGCCCGAGTCCTGGGCCTGGTTGGTGCCGGGGCAGAGCCTACCCCCCTTCTGTGCCGGAGACAATCGATCCAACGCTGGAAGCTGCCGCCGTGGCCGGTGAGTGACGCGGCTGGGTCCCCTGGTGTCGGCCCTGGGGGAGGCTATCTACGGTGGTATCGGAGTAGGCCCTGGGACGGACAAGTGAGAGGAGCGCCTCACTGCGGGGGCCCGGATCCAGCGACCGGCCCCCGCCTTTGTGCACCTGCGGCCGGCACCGTGGGGCCAGGGCTGCCTCCTACCCGCTCCCGCAGCGGTCCGATGCAGATTTAAGGGAGCGGTGTGGCCCTCATCCCCCCCTTCTTTGATCGGGGCAAAGCAGAGAGGGGGAGCCAGAGGCGCGACAGAGAGGAGAGGGCATACTGAGTCTCTGCCGTCCTCGCTGGGATCCGGCACCGCACGAGAGTGGAGCCAGTGGATAAGCCTGCGGGATAGTGGGTGCGCGGTGGCCCGGCCCTCTGGTACTCACAGATCTCTCCCTTCTATAGCCCGGATGAGTGGACCCCGATTTGGGAACACAACCTCTTCCCCTGTACTCCCCCTTGGCATTAAATTCTGACCTGCCTGGCCGCACTGGGAGACCGCTAATGCGCTGTTCATGAGCCTGACGCTGCCCTAATAGAGTCAAGATCCTGGCGTCCATTCGTACTGGGTAGCGGAGCTGACATGCGCCTCCCGGTGCTGGTCTTTTATCGGGGATCTTAAGACTATGCCCTCATCCAGGACGAGAAAACAGAAGCCTTTGAAGGACATTTTTGGACGAGCTCACTCTATTCCCAATCTTGCAGTCGCGGCCCCCAAAATGGCGGCACTGCAGCACTCTCCTAGCACTGGGGATGAACCGATAACCAAAGCGTTCTTGGAATCCCTCTTCCAAACCCTCAGAGCTGACCTGCAGATGGTGAAGGCGGATCTCACAGCAGAGATAAAGGAGATCCATAAGGATGTCGATGACATGGGGGAACGTGTGGCGACGTTGGAAGATAAGAGCGACACTACAGCGACGGACATAAATACGCTCCAGCAGGAGATACTCCGTTTACAGGATCAGCACCTGGATGTCCAAACCCACCTGGAGGACTTGGAAAACAGGTCACGCAGTCATAACATTCGTATTCGGGGAGTGAAGACATCAGACGACACCAAGGACCTCTTTGCATTTTCAACGGGCCTGTTCCGCCATATCCTCGCGGCTCCGGATGGCGCTGAGATCGTCTTGGACCGGGCGCACAGAGTTGGCCCTCCTCGGGCGCCCAACGCCCCCCCAGCAGACATTCTTGTGTGCGTCCAAGATTTCAAAACCAAAGAGGCGATCCTCGCAAAAGCAAGAGCCCTCCACCCTATGTCTTATCAAGGGCACTCTCCGGTACTCTACCAAGATCTGGCTCTGATCACCCTGCAGCGCCGCCGCCAGTTCCGCCCAGTGACTGAACATCTCCGTCAGCAGGGTATCCCGTACTCGTGGGGTCACCCATTCTGCCTCATCTTTCGATTCAATGGCAAGCTCCTTCAGTTACGCTCACTCCTGTCGACTACTGGGCCTGGCGCTGCCGAGTGGGGAAGACGACCGCCAAAGCACTGACTCGGGGCCCGAGCCCTCTCCATCAGGGTGGCAGCACCGAGGTGGGCGCCGACGTGTCTGGAAGTCAAACAAACTGGACATAGCAAAGAACCAGCAGGAAGCACTGGCCTCCGCGACGGATGCCCTGGCCGGGGCGAACCCCAGTGCCGAGTGAGCAGCTGATACCCGTATCCTTTTGCAACTGGCTCAAGGATCCCAGGCGGGCTGGCGCATTTGTCTTGAAAAGGGTTTTTGGGGGTTCTTTTGGGTATGGGTTCCCTCGTCCACTTTTTGCTGTTGCTCCCTGGAAGCTACCAGACAATAGATTTGATGGCCTGTGTTGTCACCCCCCTTTGTTTAATATAGTCAGCAGCCTACATTGCAAACTGCACTACTCCTGGACTTCTGATGCCATACACCTCTCTTAAAGTCCTCACACTAAATGTGCGAGGGTGGAATAATCCCATCAAACGAAGAGCCGTCCTTCACTACTTAGAGCACTCGAAGGCTGAAATATGCCTCTTACAAGAGACCCACCTTCTTTCTAAAGATCATCATAGATTGAAATCTCGGGCCTTTCCTACGCAACTGTTCTCCTCTACCGCCTCCAAATCAGCTGGGGTAGCTATACTGGTCTCCCGATCCTTTACTGGCAGGGTTTTACAAAAAGGGGCGGAAATTAAGGGCCGATTGCTCACCTATCAGTTCTTATTGGGAGGGGTTACCTTTGTGGTTGGGTCCATATACGCACCTAATGAAGGGCAGATTAAATTCCTCCTCAATGCACTCAATGAGGCCGCCGCAGCCTCGGATCGCCGCCTGTTGCTAGGCGGTGGCCTCAATATTGTCTTTGATAACACTTTAGACCGTTCATGCCAGAGAACCAGCCAAGCGGGTGTTCTCACGGCTACAGGCTGGGCCCATCTTCGTGATTTGGGGTTGTCGGATCTATGGCGCCACTTTCATCCGAACAGTTGCAGTTACACCTTTCACTCGGGGCGCACAAAACATACGCACGTTTGGATTACTTCCTTAGCTCCTCATCACTTCAGGCCCATGCATTCAGCACCGAAATTTTAACGGCCTCCCTCTCAGACCACTCCCTGGTCCGAGCCACTTTCCAGCTCCCACCGTCCTTGCAGCCTCCCCGACACTGGCGCTTGCGCGACACGCTGCTACATCACCCCACTTTTATCGAACAGCTCCAGAAAGCAATCGCGAACTTCCTTACTTTCAACGCTAACCCGGACACATCTTTAGCGACACAGTGGATGGCACTGAAGGCAGTCATGAGGGGGGAATTTATAGCTATATCCTCTGCCCACAACCGAGAGCGAAGCCGTAAACGGGCGGAACTCACTCAGCGCATCTCGGAGCTCGAACAGCTGCATCAGAGAACTGGCGCTTCCAGGGCCTGGCGTCAGCTTTGCATAGAAAGAAAGCAACTCACAGCCTTAGACCAGGACAGGGCAGAGTTTGCGGCCCTTAGGCTACGTCACTCATACTATACAGGAGGGGACAGATGCGGCCGCCTTTTGGCGAACAAACTGCGAGAGGCTAGGCAGAAGCAGGGGGTTCATGCACTCCGGATTCCGGGGGGTGAGTCGGTATCTGACGACGCAGCCATAGCGGAAGCATTCCGAGACTTCTATGCTGACCTTTACACAAGTGGGTCCCTGGAGGCCCAGAATAGTGCCGATTACATAGCTGCAGCTCATATGCCCTATTTAACTCAAGCACAAGCGGATCATCTGGATAGGGCTATCCAGACGGAGGAAGTTATTGCTGCAATCTCACGCCTTAAGCTGGGTAAATCGCCTGGCCCCGACGGCTACACGGCCGCCTTTTATAAGACGTTTTGCAGCCAAGTGGCCCTACTCCTAACAGGTTTGTTTAACACCTTCAATCACGTCGGAGCTATCCCGGGAGAAATGTTGGAGGCGGCGATAGTTGTTATCCCCAAACCCGGGAAGGACAAGACAGCCTGCAGTGCCTACAGGCCCATATCCCTGTTGAACATAGACATTAAACTGTACACTAGCATTATAGCGACTCGATTAGTGCCATATATGGCCCAACTGGTTGAACCAGATCAAGCGGGCTTTATTCCACAGAGGCAAACGAGCGACAATACTAAGCGCATTTTGCACTTGATTGAAAAGGCCTCCCGTACCCAAGGGCAATACATGCTCCTGGCCATTGACACGGAGAAGGCCTTCGACAGGGTGCACTGGCCTTACCTGGAGATGGCCCTGATGAGTGCTGGTTTTGGGGAGAAGCTGCGCACTAGGATTCTAAATTGCTATCGTTCCCCGATGGTGACAGTTCGGGTCAATGGTTATACCTCCTCCCGCTTTCCCATAGAGAGGGGCACTAGGCAGGGGTGCCCCCTGTCGCCCCTCCTCTTTGCGCTCTACATGGAGCCTTTGGCGCTCCGAATTCGACGACATCCCCTCATCACCGGGATTAAATTTGGGGGAGACGTTCACACTATTAGTCTCTATGCAGATCATATTTTGCTCTCCCTGTCAGATCCCATAACGACTCCGCGCTCGCTTCATCGAACTGCATGGCTTTGCACGAGGGTCGGACTTTAAAATCAATTTGGACAAATCCATAGCGCTTAACATTTCACTCTCCTCGCACACTCTTGACCACATCCAGGAGGAGCACTCCATGAGCTGGGCATCTGCTTCGATCCCCTACTTAGGAATTCATCTAGCCCCCACTATCCAGGCCACTCCTGAAGTTAACTATTCTAATCTTCGCTCCCATATACGTAAAGAATTAAATAGATGAAAAAATTGCACAATTTCCTGGCTAGGTAGGATTGCGGCCACCAAAATGACTGTCCTCCCACAGATTTTATACCTCTTTCAGACCCTTCCTCTTTGCCCACCCCCGGGTTCGATCCAACAGACCCAGGCGGACCTAGCGCGCTTTATTTGGCATGGTCACAAACCCCGATTCCGACACGGGGTGGTGGTTCTTCCTCCGGAGAGGGGCGGGGTTGAAGTGCCTGACCTGCAACTTTACTCCCACGCTTCTCAGCTTAGATACTTAGTGGAATGGCATCAACCGGAATCGGAGAAACACTGGCTGTTTCAGGATCAAGCGGTGGCGGCCAGGCCACTACAAGGCATTCCCTTTCTCCGTAAACAACATAGACCACCCAATCTCTATGCTTCATACATCACAAGCACTGTTCTGGAATCCTGGGACCGCACTAACACTATCCATCACCTGACCACCTTCCCGTCACCTCTCACACCAATATTTGATAACTCAGAGTTCCATCCCGGTGCGGACGCCCGGACCTTTCGCGTCTGGCGTTCCTCCTCCTGCAGATCCTTGGGTCACCTTTTTGATTTAGATGGCATAATTACATTTCCGCAGCTCAAGGAACACTATGGCCTTCCAGAATCAGAGCGCTTGCCTTATCTGCAAATCAGACATTGGGCACTTCACCCGTAAATTAGACCTCAGGCACAGCACCTTCTGACCCCCTACGAAAAATGGCTGGTAACGCGCAGGCCGAGCTCGCTGGGAAAGAGACTTAGGCAGATCTCTAAGTCACTAAGAATGGGAAGGCATTTACCATAGGGCGCGGCATTCGGCAGATCATTCACCAAGATTGTCACTTATTGGTACTACACGCCGGAGTGCTTGCATCGCTTCGACTCTCGCCGGAGCACTCTGTGCTGGAGGGGGTGTGGGGAGGTGGGCACCCTAGAACACATTCTCTGGAGTTGTTCCTGTCTACAACCATATTGGTCCCAAATCCTTGATGAAATAGACCTACACTTTGAGACGCAACTCCCACGATTTCCGGCTTATGTCCTCCTGGGCTTACCCAACCCATTGACATATCCGCTTAAATCTCGGAGGGGCCGGCTGTTGGCTATTGCCTTAGGCGCAGCGACACAAAACATTCTGATACACTGGCGCTCTGCTCAGCTTCCAACGCACTCTGGTTGGCTTCAGAGACTCTGGCAGGTGCTAGGCATGGAGAAATTAACCCTCACATTAGCCGTTAGAGGGTCTGAATTCCCAGACTTATGGAGGCCCTTTCTAACTTTGCTAGTGTCCGAATTCCGCGAGTTGACCTTCCCCCGTTATCTTCGATTACTCCGCCTCCCAGACACACAGATTCCAAAGGGCATTACCCAGAAGAGCCGCAACAGACGGCGTTGATCTCTAGACGCGGTCTTCCCCCTTTTTTTGTTTTTTTTGTTCAAGTGGACAAGGGGGTGGGGTGGTGGGGGGGTGGGAGGGGTTCTGTTGGGTGTTAGTATGTTTTCTTATGTTTCCTTTTCTTCTAATTTCACAGGTCCGCTCCACGCTTATAGCCTTTGGTAAAGCTATGTTCGGCGACCTAGTTGCCCCAGATGTACTGTTCTTATGGAGCCAAGGGTTTTGTTTCCTATGATTGTTTGAAATCAATAAACAGATTTAAACCATAAATACTGAGAAACAACAGCAGACTGTTTCTTCTTATGGTAAATTCCAAGGAGTACATTTAGGCAATGTACTAATATTATTCATTTCATGAATCTGTCTACTTTCCACCAAGGGCCATATGTAACAAAATACAATTTTGCGAATCTCAAATTGCGATTTTCTGCGAATCGCAATTTGAGACTCGCAAAATGCAATGTATGTGGGATTTGCAAATAATTTTGCAAATCCCACATTCTCCTTATTTGCGAATCGCAAATTGAGATTCGCAAATAAGGAATACCTTCCCAGTCATTCCTACGGGCTAGGAGGCCCATAGGAATGAAGGGGAAGACATTCTCAATTTGCGATTCTCAATTAGAGAATCGCAAATTGAGAATGCAATTTCAAGGGTGCCCGGGTGTCAAAAGGACACTTTGTTGCACCCCTGAAATGTGCATGTGTGCACATGTGGCACACATACATGCCCTAAAGGCATGTATGTGTGCCACATGGCACTTTCAAAAATGAAAAAATGTGCATTTTTAAGTGAAATGGCAATTTACCAACAACTTAAAGTTGGTGGTATATTGCGATTCCTTAACGCCAAATCGCACTGTCTTTTGTGCTTTTTACATTGCATTTAAGGAATCGCAATTTGCGATTCCTTAAATGCAATCGCAAAATAGGAATCACTAAATTTGTGATTCCTTATTTTGCGAGGGGGGGTTTGTGTGCTACATTGCACACTGCTAATTTGCGATCACAAATGCTAAAATTCTGCGAATTTCGGCGTTTGCGATCGCAAATTGGCTTCATACATATGACCCTGAATCTATAAAATTATTTTCAGTTCTCATTAGTTCACATGTCAGGTTATGTAACAAAATACCATTTTGCGAATCTCAAATTGCGATTTTCTGCGAATCGCAATTTGAGACTCGCAAAATGCAATGTATGTGGGATTTGCAAATAATTTTGCAAATCCCACATTTTCCTTATTTGCGAATCGCAAATTGAGATTCGCAAATAAGGAATACCATCCCAGTCATTCCTACGGGCTAGGAGGCCCATAGGAATGAAGGGGAAGACATTCTCAATTTGCGATTCTCAATTACAGAATCGCAAATTGAGAATGCAATTTCAAGGGTGCCATGGTGTCAAAAGGACACTTTGTTGCACCCCTGAAATGTGCATGTGTACACATGTGGCACACATACATGCCCTAAAGGGCCTATGGCACTTTCAAAAATGAAAAAATGTGCATTTTTAAGTGAAATGGCAATTTACCAACAACTTAAAGTTGGTGGTATATTGCGATTCCTTAACGCCAAATCGCACTTTTAACATTGCATTTAAGGAATCGCAATTTGCGATTCCTTAAATGCAATCGCAAAATAGGGAATCGCTAAATTTGTGATTCCTTATTTTGCGAGGGGGGGTTTGTGTTCTACATTGCACACTGCTAATTTGCGATCACAAATGCTAAAATTCTGCGAATTTCGGCTTTGCGATCGCAAATTGGCTTCATCCATATGACCCTGAATCTATAAAATTCTTTTCAGTTCTCATTAGTTCACATGTCAGGTTATTTCTAAGTGCATACGCCACATTCAAAAATTGAGTCGGTTTGAATATGTAACCGATAGTTTCAATTGTTGAAACTTCAGAATGCGGATTTAAATGTCTAAGCACAGAAATTTCAATAAAAGATCCTATTTGATTTGGGTAATAGTATAACAATTGATCATCACTGTAGAACAAACTAGCTAGCACACTGCAAGAAATTACATAAGTCAGTGGTAAATTGTGGTAGGTCAAACCCTCATCAACAGATGAAGGTATTTGCATACAAACGTACCAATCACCAAAATCCATAGTATCTACGTACTCTTTCAGTAACACAGCATAAACATTTGAGCTAAAATCTATTTTCAAAGTAGCATTGTGTAAATAATTGTCATTCATATCAACAGAATCAGAAACATTTATTTTGGTAGCTCAGGAAGAAATAATCAGCTTTGAGTCTTTCAGAGAAACATAATGTGGCAAATTTAAAACATAAATCATTGCAATCATATCAAAACAATAAAATTTAACTAAAGAAGAAATCAAAAATAGCAGCAGTGGCTTGAGCAATTCAGCAAAGTCTTTGCACAGGAAAAAGAAAAACTTCTGGTTTTGGTAGAAATCTCATGTAAGGAGAAACTCTCTTATCAGCTTCGTTGATGAGTAAGTTCAAGAAGAACTGTGTCAGTCCATTAGTTGGTACATCAAGATTAAAATACAAATCTATAACACAATGTACTTCAGGGACATTCAGATGGACATGTATTGTTAAAGCAAAAGTTGTAGAATTCATGTTCTCATTCATTAGCAGCCAAATAATTCCATTCAGGGGATGCGTAGCTTTGACTCTGTACTTTTGCGCTTTTTGATCTCCTCACAACTGTTTGCTCATCATCTGTGTCACTTTGATCTGATGGCTTAGAGCTTTCAGGAATGGTTGGTGGTTCTCTTCCTGTGGTCAGGCAGCTTCTCAGAATGTCACTACTTTTGGGGCAATGGTCTCCGGCTACAACTGGCTTTTTTATTGCACTATGCCCTTCATTGGGGTCTGTACAACTCGTAGTCAACTCTACTGATCATGACCCTTCGGTACCTACAGATGACTCTCTCGAATGCTCCACGGGCTGAACGAGTGCTGCCCCAGCAGCTGGATGGTCCCCAACAGCTTGGCTGACCTCAATCAATCAATCAATCAGGGGTTTTTAAAGCGCACTACTCACCCATAAGGGTCTCAAGGCGCTGGGGTGAGGGGGTGTGCGGCTCCGTTGAGGTCATTTGAAAATCCAGGTCTTGAGGTCTTTCCTAAATTGGTGCAGGACAAGCTGCAGTTCACAATTGATTCCATTATTTTTATTGGAGGTGACGTGGGATATCGTTCCAGGTCTTGGCTGCGAGGTATGAGAAGGGCCTTCCCCCGCTCTGTTCCTGTAGAAACGTGGGACGATGGCTATGGACAGGTCAGCTGAGTGGAGGTTTCCCTTGGGGCATGGAAGGAGAGTCGGTTGTTGAGGTATTGAGGTCCGATTTTGTGGAGGGTCGTGAAGGCGTGTGTGAGCAGCTTAAAAGTTATGCTCTTCTTTCGACGGGGAGGATTAGTCAGCTGTGGTGTTCTGGACAGTCTGGAGTTTGCTGAGGAGTTTTTTGTTGATTCTGGCATAGAGGGCATTGTCGTAGTCCAGTCTACTGGTGATGAGGGCCTGAGTGACTGTTTTCCTGGAGTCGGGGGGATCCCTCAGTCTTACTGAAACCACCGGCACATTAGGAACAAGTGCTGTTGCATCATTCAGGGGACTTGGGACTCTGAGTATGTACTGCGTGCACCCAGTTCAGGAGACCCTCACACTTAACAGCAGTGTTGGTGACCAGGGAGACTTGGAAAAGGCCCCTTCCAGTGAGGTTTCAAGCATGTTCTTCGCAAGTACTTCTCCACCATTACCTAGTCATCCAGACTAAAGTCATGGCACTGCTCCTGTTTGACCGTAAGGGCAGCTTCTCCAACATGGTGAGACAGATGTAACACATCAGTGAGGCACTTGCAATATTCCAATATAGGGTGATCGGTAATATTGACTAATGTATTAGTGGGAACAGCTGGCAACCTCATCACATGTCCCATGATCAATTAGTGAGGTAACAATCCTGTCCTCCTACCTGGAGTACTTCTCAAACTCATCAACACCAGAGGCAATGCATCTGGCCATTTCAGAGACGTAGAGGCACACACGTTTGCTAATCTGGATTTCAATGCCCCGTTAACTTGTTCAACTAACCCGGAAGCCTTTGGTCGGTAACTGCAATGAAGCTTCTGCTCAACCTGTAGTGCTGCACATAATATTTTTAGGCTCTCTTTGTTAAAATGAGTTCCACGGTCTGACTTCAGGGAAGTCAGACACTCCAAACACGGAATCAGCTCCCTTAACAAATATTTTGCCACAGTCAGAGTATCGTTTCTATGAGTTAGATAAGCTTCAACCCATTTTGAGAAAATGCACACAATGACCAAAACATATCTCAAACTGTTGCAAAGGGGCATTTCTATAAAGTCCATTTGTATCCAGATGAAAGGACTTGCGGATTTACCAGTGTGATTCATGACAACCTGTGTTCTTCTTCCTGGGTTCTGTTGCTGACATATTATGCAGCGATGGCATAGCGTCTCTGCAGTTGCTCTAAATCTGGGAATGTACCACACATGTTGGAAAAGGCGCATCATTGCATCTCTCCCTACATGTACATGACCATGCTAGTGCTTTGCCGTTGGTGGCAAGAAGCTATCAGGCAATACCGGTCTGCTATCAACATAAATCCAGACATCATCGTCTCTCTTTGTACAGCCTGTTCGTACCCAAACCCTTTTGTTCTGCTTCTGTCACCTCAGTCTGTAGTTTCCTAACCTCCTCCTATATTTCTAAAGCTGACAACATCAAAAAAGGTACAATATGTGATGTTGGATGTATTTGTCAAGATATCTTCATTCAAGGCACAGTATCTCGCCATCTTGTCTGCATACCGCTTACCAGCTGTGATATAGTCTGTACCTTGTTGGCCATGTTTAAAAACGACATCCTGATCATTTGTATGGAAGTCAATTTTGCGGGTGTTCAATAAATTGAATAGTTCAGTTTACAAAGTAAATAACTTCCAAGCAGATTCACTGGACTTGTGTCGCACACGGCAAACCAGTGATGATCCTCAAAGGATGCAATTTTAACGGTCCTTGGTTCTGAAATTGGGGTAGACATTTTTTTGTTAATAACGCCTATAACATAGATACTTTTTCCAAAGAGCTGTGGGTTTGTAACCTCTTCTGTTCACACAGTAGAGTGGGCGTATCACCCGTGTTGACAAGGAATGAGATAGGATTCCCATCCACTTCTCCATCCACATAGGGACCACTTTGGTCTACCTCAAGAGCTGTGCCACGCACGGGGTCCTCGTCTCCCCTCAGGCACCATCATGCTAACAGGTCTTGGTCACTATCATCCAACTCAATCAAATATTGCTGTGCTGAATTCTGAAAAGCCTTTTGATTCACATTGTATCTTTGTACCTGAATATTCTGTTGTGGCAAAGGGACTTGTGGCATTTGCATTTGCTATATCACATTAGACTTCATTCTCTGTCCTTCCATCTGCTGAGTCTGTCCCATGCTATTCCCTTGAGACTGTGCGTAATCCACTATCTGCATCTCATTCCTCATGTTATTCAGAACAGATTTACACTCACATCTCCAATGTCCAAGCTTTCTGCACACGTGACATGGATTTGTCTTTTTCAAAAGCGACACCTCAATACCTGTTTTAGGATCCACAGGGCCACCAAGACCTCTACCATGCAACAGGAATTCCTGCTGTTGAAACCTATTAACACCCTGCATCATCGGAACCTGATTATAACTTCTCTGTGCCTGTCCTGTCTTCTCAAAACCCATCTAATTCTGTCCTTTCTGCGTCACTTTTATCTGTGTAATCATTTATTCCTCCTTGAGTTTCATATGCCTCAGGTCAATATCATCTGCACAATATTTTACAAAACGCAATATTTTGTCCACATATTTACTTTGCCAACAAAGTATCTGTGGTTGAATCCTCTCAGAAATCTCAGGTCTCAAACCCATGACAAACTTATAAACAAAATGTCCCACAAGTCTATCCACAATAGTATCTGATCCACTTTACTGCTTGAAAATCTATACTAACCTCTCATAAAAAGCATGTACTGAGTCTTTCAGCTCTTAGGTCGTCCTGTCAATCTGCATCCAATTAATTTCTTTAGGAGAAACCTTAGTCTTTAGGTGAGTTATCACCTGATGATATTTCCTCATTACCTCTTGAGATGGTACACCAGTTCTAGAATTCTTTGGAGGTTCTCCCTCTAGCCACTGCACATCAATCTTGCATTCCAACCACAAATCTGCTGGAACCACAATTTCAAACAAACTATTGAAATCAATCCACAAATCATTTGAGATTTTAACAAATCGTTCGACCTGCCTGAACCATTCCATTAGCTTCTCTCTCAATCTAGGGTAATCATTTGTAAATGACAAAATATCTTGTCTATTCCATGGTGCATGGACATACCCTCCTCCAGGTACTTCCTTTATAGGGCGCATTTGCATATCCCCTTCACAGCCACCAAAAACGTTAGATGGTGACTGCACTTGAACTAGTTTTATTTCCTTCTTTTTCAACCAACTGCCTTCCCACTTTTCTCTGTCATCATTTTCTAATTAATATAATTAGCTCTTTTATCCATAATTTCCTCCTTCGTGCTCTCATGTTCTCAATGTCTTTATCAGTAAAATTCATCTTGTAAGATCTCTGCAAATCCTTTGAATTTTGAATGTCTATACCATATGTTTGAGCCAATTCAGAAAATCTCTCATAGGTCGCATTTTCTCACCTAGAAACATTTGTACAGAGAAACAGTAGTTCCTCCTCTTCATACGCCCTTAATTTTTCAGGGCTAAATGTTCCCTAAATCATTTCTTCTGATTCAACTTTTAATCGGCTCAGATCCAGGAACGATTTAATTGTCTGAACCAAATTTTTTGCTGAACTTGGACCTGTAATAGCATCTGAAACATGAGCTGAACTAGAAACGGAAGGTTCAAACGAGACTCAATTTATAGTTGGAGCTGGAACTGAAGCAGGATATCCTTTAAGCCATTCATCAAGTTCTTGAGGAGTACAACCTGATTGCTCTCCAGCGGGATATCACCCTTAATTGACAGAGTTATTCCCGGTGCACTGAGATCAACCATACAATCATTTATCACTTGCACACTAAGAGAACCCTTACCACGGTGTTGTCGACGATGTCTCACGTTCAACACCACAAACCAGCAGACAACCTACTGAGTGTCTCCTACACTAAGACAACCCGTAAGTAATTATCTTGAGATCTTAGGCCATGACTGACCCATCTACAAATTCAACTTTGCACAAAAACAGCCACAATCATGCATGGACTTTAACCATTTCACTCCGCTCAACAACACACAGCCATTTCAAAAACCCGCAATATTAAGCAAAGCAATAGCAACGTGCATCACACTCCATTGCTGCTGTTATACGTTGACTATCCAGAGCGATACTCTATCAGCACTCCATCAAATCTTCTCTTTGCCGAACCAAAAATTGTGGACTTTTTGGACTTGGGCTAAGGACTATTTTAGGCACCCTAAAGTCTCACTTCGCTAGACAGAACCATAGCTCTGCTACCAGATTTGTTGCAGAATGAAGCACTACTTAAATTATGTTATTGTATGCTTACTCTCCTTGCTACCCTACTGTACTGTACTGTACCTAACCGTACTGGGCCTGCTGCGATTAAGCAGTCTGTAGCACTTCCATTTATCACAGAGGCAATGATCCTCTAATGAATCTTACTTCGTTAATAGGAGGGGTGGAAATTAGGGTGACCAAATTCCACGTTAGCTGTGCAATGAGGACCATTAATTGACAATGAGAGTCTCTTAAGGACTTCAGTCCAGAATATCACAGCTTGCATGAAAGCTCTACACATTCAGGCAAATCTTTAGAGGATGGCCATCCAATTCTGAGTACAAAACTCCACTACGCTGAGGCAGAAGCATGGTTTGCATTTCTAACAGCTCAGGCCCCATGAGGCAATGGAAAATGTTCCACTTTAAAGTCCATTAAGGACAAGTCTAATAATTTAAAGTGTAAAGGGAAAATAGAAATTTGAAAAAATAGAAATGGATTGGCAAAGAAGGTTTCAGTCCATCAGCTACCGATTGCAGCAACGGACAAACAGTTCAAAAGAAAAGATGGATCAGCATAGCATCCGGATCCCAAGTAAGAAAAATCAGAATGGCGGCTCTCTTGCCCCTCCTTTGGGGTTTCTTCTTTTATAGAACTTTAGCAAAGTCCAGTGGCATATCATCACACCACCATCGAAAGACTATCATATGTCCCAGTTCACGTTAAGTCACCTTATATGATTTGAAATTTCAGACTGGTTTCCCATGCTAGTCATGATGAATGAAAGTTTGTGAATCTTCACAGGCCTAACATTAGTAAAGAAGAAATACAAAGTTACAACTTATAGCCATTGCTGAAATTCTATTCCCACAGGAATATTTCACTGTGAACAGTTGTAAAAAGTATTGAAGAATGTCAGAGTGTAGAAGTGTATGGGACAAAATATGAAAGGTCAGCATTAGAAGAACATTTTTGTGAAGGTCTTTACATTAGCTCTGCACATTTAAATGAAAGCTCTGACTTTACTTCAAACATAATGAGATTAAATCAATTCAAATTGAAGAATATATCAATTTCACACAATGTTGTTACATAAAAATAACTAACCTTAGAAATACCCTACTACCACATTTTTCGATATTCATATAAATGCACGTTTTAAAATTTCTACTCTACTAAAATCATTTCTCATATTTCAAAAACTACATACTCTCAAGTATCAATTTGCAAAATATGTAGCCTGTACTTCATTGCTACACATTTTTGCCCCAAATTTTCTAACTGGTGCATTCTCAGCAAAAAGCATAAAAATGACTAGGCAACTTAACATTGCATCAAAATTCTCAGCAATATACGTCTATAAGCAACATATGCATTTAGAATGTATTATCTTAACTTGTTTACGTGTATTATTGTTACCTTATGAATGTATTTTCTTCATCTCACGTTTTAAAGCACACTTTTACAGTGCCTCTTAATACACTTATCTCTGTCTTATGTGTCACTGTGTCTATCGTGTGTAACTTGTACTTTCAGCCTTTCGTGTTTTCTGTGTTTAAATGTATCATGCGTTTTTAAATAAAATGCAATTGTATCATATATTCAGTGTGTGTTGATGTACAAAGTATCGTATGGTTTCTTTCTCTCTCTGACAAGGATATCTGAGCAGTGGTTCTGAGACAACCCTAGACTGCTGTTGGTGCCTATCTTAGCCAGTGTCTCTAGTGTCTTTTCCCTTAACCAATTGTTCCTGAGTTTTTAACCAATGTAATATGTTCAATTGAAAACAGGCAAACGAGTGGGATTCTTGGCTATATTGCGTTTGGGGAAATACACTATTATCTTTAAATCCTGACAGTACACAACACAACTAACTGATAAAAGAAGCATTGGGGGACAGAGCGAAAAGTTATATGCGAGTGTCTAACTTAGATGATAGAACAGACTACAGTAATATGGTGACCTCATTTTAGTGTGCAGATTCCCTTTGCTTTATTAAGTGACTGCCTTAGGGCAGCTGGCAGACCTGTCACAAAGGACTCACTTAATACCTCGTAATTAGGATGTTGTGAGAAACAGGAGTTTCCTTCAGCATCAGAATCACACATTGAGCATTTGAATCAAATTTATATTTTTCTTTCCCACTCTAAAAAATACTGCCAAACATTCATAAGGAAACTGCCCGGCCAGGACCTCCATGGACCGGAAACAAGGATCCTGGGACCGGTTTCAGGGTATCACCCCTCATCAGCCAAGCTAGCTTGATTCCAGTGGCATGGAAAGCACGGGACCCACGGCTGTGCATACCCTTCCCACTCGGGGTGACAAATGCAAATAGAACAATTGATGGACAGAATGCTGACTCATGTGATTCAAACAATATACATCAAACTCATACAAACAGTAAATCTCATTGAGTATTTAATGAGATTTACTGTTTATGTGAGTATATGTTTTGATGTATATATCTGTTATCACATGGCTCCCGTGCAACTGTGAGCTTTTCCCTATTTCTGGTGAGAGATTCTGCCTGACTAATATATCAGTCAGGCTATTTTCTGTTTTGTTATAAGTCTTCCACCACAAAGTCAGACACCAGATCCTTGGGTATGTGGATTTAAAAAAAAAACTTTTTATACACTTGGCCTTTGCCAATGACTTTCACCAGCACAAATGCTCACTTCAATTTCCACATTGAACCGATAAAATCAGGTTGTAAATATACAATGCTCATTATGGGCAGGGACTGTGGCTCAAACAGGTTATAAAAGTACAACACCCATAATGGAAAGGGACGATGGCTCACACGCAGCTGGCCACACCCTTGAGCAGCTGCTCGGGACACGCAGGTCAACATGTGATGCACACACACGTTCACTTGCTGTTTTACCTTGTGTGAAATCTCAGCAAATATGCCCCTAGGTGTCTTATGTAACTTATCCTCATGTACCAATGACTTGGGTGGATAGGGGGCTTTTATGTACATGGGCACATGTACGTTTAAAAAAATAATAAACCATATAAATAAATAACAAATGTTTAGAGGCACACATTTAAACTTGGCACAAACTTAAATATAAAAAGTACAATTTACAATGTTGCTTCTTTAATTCTTGTATATCTGCTGCATTCTGCATCACACATACAAATATTTAAAAACAGGCAAGGTATTTATTTTTCACACAAAGAAATAAAGTACAAATGCACATGGATACTTATTTTTTTCAAATATTTACAAAAAAAAGGATAACATTGATTTTTTGTGAATCGTTTTAAATACTAATCCAAACACAATTAATGACAAACAACCATTTTAATCAAAAACTTATTTTAAAAAGTACCACAGATAACATTTAACCAAAAGAAATTAGAGAACTTACCAAGCGTTCTGGCAACAGGTCTTTATTTCTGGAGACAACATCTGCCTACCTATGCTGAGCCTGCTGCACCATGTGTTCTGTTTTTGATACTTCAAACTGGCAGCATCTAACCCACTCATAATGTTGCCTGCATACCTCAAAAGGATACTGCCTTTCCACTCGGCACCAGACCCCAACATCTGAGGACAGTAGTGCATACAAGTCAAATCAGGGCCCCTCATCCCTCTCCCCAAAATCAATCTTCCTCACTTTTCCAATCATATTTCACTGCAATCCTAAAAGTAGCCTAACCCCAATAAAAAACACCATCAAACCACTAAACTATCAACTAAAAGAGTATGTAGACGGGAAACAACCTTTACATCGCGGTTAGTACACTGCGATGCAGTTACATCGCAATCGTTACAACGACTGCATGTTACCACGCCATGCCATTACAACGCAAGTCTTTACATCGACTTGCGCTAGATGGCGTGCTAACATTACAAATAGTGTAGTTTACTATCCAAACACCTTCCCTACTGTTAAGTGGACTGGAGTTGGAATAGTAAATTACGCTTTTCTAATGTTAGCACGCCATCTAGTGAAAGTCGATGTAAAGACTTGCGTTGTAAAGGCATGGCGTGGTAACATCGCAGTCGTTGTAATGACCGCGATGTAATGGTACGCGTTGTAAAAACTTGCGTTGTAACATCGTACATCCTATGTAGACTCATACTAACAAACAATTACAAATGCACAAACAATGACCGTCAAAACTGACAAAACTAAAAGTGTTTTAACAAACTATAAACAAACAAACCAATGACAGGCAAAAACACAACCACAATGGTGTGATTCACAAAAGTGAACTTATACTTTAGTGTACGTTTACTATTCTTTTGGTATTCGCAAACTACAAGCTTAAATTTACTAAATGCAATTTTACAACTGCGGAGATTCTGAAGTCAGGACGGAGAACTCCGCACATAAAAAGATCATTTTAAGTGTAATGACTATATTAAAATTTCCCAAAAAGATAATATGAGGACGCACTTTTAACCTGTTAAGTGCGGGTGTCGGCCAATGGCCGACACCCACACTACCTCCCCAGTGTGTGTGTCGTTGGCTGACACAGGGAAGCACCTGGGGTGAACCACTGGGGTGAACCACTCAAGAACTTCATGTTAGAGATCATCAGTTCAACAAGTACTGACTTGCACCCACTGGGGTGAACCACTCAAAAACTCCATGTACCAGCTTCCCGAGAGGCGACCCGGAGGAGGGGCTAGCGGAGTGCGGTCCATTGCGATTGTTTCTACAAATATGGCTCCCATGAGCTTTGAGCTGACGAGCTCCTGGACGACGCACCTGCGTGCCTGTGCGGGCAACGAGGCCTTTGACGGTTGTTTGGCGGCCCTCTTTTCCACCCCTAACTATTTTCTCTACTGAGGAGGGAAGTTTATCCCGAAACCCGAGCCATGTCTCGGGCGATATTTTAAAACCTGGGACATGTATCGGGTCTAGAGATCATCAGTTCAACAAGTACTTACTTGCACCCACTGGGGTGAACCACTCAAGAACTTCATGTTAGAGATCATCAGTTCAACAAGTACTGACTTGCACCCACTGGGGTGAACCACTCAAGAACTCCATGTACCAGCTTCCCCAGGGGCGACCCGGAGGAGGGGCTAGCGGAGTGCGGTCCATTCCGATTGTTTCTACAAATATGGCTCCCTTGAGCTTTGAGCTGACGAGCTCCTGGACGACGCACCTGCGTGCCTGTGCGGGCAACGAGGCCTTTGACGGTTGTTTGGCGGCCCTCTTTTCCACCCCTAACTATTTTCTCTACTGAGGAGGGAAGTTTATCCCGACACCCGAGCCATGTCTCGGGCGATATTTTAAAACCCGGGACATGTATCGGGTCTAGAGATCATCAGTTCAACAAGTACTTACTTGCACCCACTGGGGTGAACCACTCAAGAACTTCATGTTAGAGATCATCAGTTCAACAAGTACTGACTTGCACCCACTGGTGTGAACCACTCAAGAACTCCATGTACCAGCTTCCCCAGGGGCGACCCGGAGGAGGGGCTAGCGGAGTGCGGTCCATTGCGATTGTTTCTACAAATATGGCTCCCTTGAGCTTTGAGCTGACGAGCTCCTGGACGACGCACCTGCGTGCCTGTGCGGGCAACGAGGCCTTTGACGGTTGTTTGGCGGCCCTCTTTTCCACCCCTAACTATTTTCTCTACTGAGAAGGGAAGTTTATCCCGAAACCCGAGCCATGTCTCGGGCGATATTTTAAAACCCGGGACATGTATCGGGTCTAGAGATCATCAGTTCAACAAGTACTTACTTGCACCCACTGGGGTGAACCACTCAAGAACTTCATGTTAGAGATCATCAGTTCAACAAGTACTGACTTGCACCCACTGGGGTGAACCACTCAAGAACTCCATGTACCAGCTTCCCCAGGGGCGACCCGGAGGAGGGGCTAGCGGAGTGCGGTCCATTGCGATTGTTTCTACAAATATGGCTTCCTTGAGCTTTGAGCTGACGAGCTCCTGGACGACGCACCTGCGTGCCTGTGCGGGCAACGAGGCCTTTGACGGTTGTTTGGCGGCCCTCTTTTCCACCCCTAACTATTTTCTCTACTGAGGAGGGAAGTTTATCCCGAAACCCGAGCCATGTCTCGGGCGATATTTTAAAACCCGGGACATGTATCGGGTCTAGAGATCATCAGTTCAACAAGTACTTACTTGCACCCACTGGGGTGAACCACTCAAGAACTTCATGTTAGAGATCATCAGTTCAACAAGTACTGACTTGCACCCACTGGGGTGAACCACTCAAGAACTCCATGTACCAGCTTCCCCAGGGGCGACCCGGAGGAGGGGCTAGCGGAGTGCGGTCCATTGCGATTGTTTCTACAAATATGGCTCCCTTGAGCTTTGAGCTGACGAGCTCCTGGACGACGCACCTGCGTGCCTGTGCGGGCAACAAGGCCTTTGACGGTTGTTTGGCGGCCCTCTTTTCCACCCCTAACTATTTTCTCTACTGAGGAGGGAAGTTTATCCCGAAACCCGAGCCATGTCTCGGGCGATATTTTAAAACCCGGGACATGTATCGGGTCTAGAGATCATCAGTTCAACAAGTACTTACTTGCACCCACTGGGGTGAACCACTCAAGAACTTCATGTTAGAGATCATCAGTTCAACAAGTACTGACTTGCACCCACTGGGGTGAACCACTCAAGAACTCCATGTACCAGCTTCCCCAAAGGTGACCCGGAGGAGGGGCTAGCGAAGTGCGGTCCATTGCGATTGTTTCTACAAATATGGCTCCCATGAGCTTTGAGCTGACGAGCTCCTGGACGACGCACCTGCGTGCCTGTGCGGGCAACGAGGCCTTTGACGGTTGTTTGGCGGCCCTCTTTTCCACCCCTAACTATTTTCTCTACTGAGGAGGGAAGTTTATCCCGAAACCCGAGCCATGTCTCGGGCGATATTTTAAAACCCGGGACATGTATCAGGTCTAGAGATCATCAGTTCAACAAGTACTTACTTGCACCCACTGGGGTGAACCACTCAAGAACTTCATGTTAGAGATCATCAGTTCAACAAGTACTGACTTGCACCCACTGGGGTGAACCACTCAAGAACTCCATGTACCAGCTTCCCCAGGGGCGACCCGGAGGAGGGGCTAGCGGAGTGCGGTCCATTGCGATTGTTTCTACAAATATGGCTCCCTTGAGCTTTGAGCTGACGAGCTCCTGGACGACGCACCTGCGTGCCTGTGCGGGCAACGAGTCCTTTGACGGTTGTTTGGCGGCCCTCTTTTCCACCCCTAACTATTTTCTCTACTGAGGAGGGAAGTTTATCCCGAAACCCGAGCCATGTCTCGGGCGATATTTTAAAACCCGGGACATGTATCGG
Organism: Triturus cristatus; assembly: GCF_964204655.1. Lineage (NCBI taxonomy): Eukaryota > Metazoa > Chordata > Amphibia > Caudata > Salamandridae > Triturus > Triturus cristatus. The sequence goes on along the minus strand of NC_140589.1, from coordinate 1,669,604,231 downwards.
GTCTAGAGATCATCAGTTCAACAAGTACTTACTTGCACCCACTGGGGTGAACCACTCAAGAACTTCATGTTAGAGATCATCAGTTCAACAAGTACTGACTTGCACCCACTGGGGTGAACCACTCAAGAACTCCATGTACCAGCTTCCCCAGGGGCGACCCGGAGGAGGGGCTAGCGGAGTGCGGTCCATTGCGATTGTTTCTACAAATATGGCTCCCTTGAGCTTTGAGCTGACGAGCTCCTGGACGACGCACCTGCGTGCCTGTGCGGGCAACGAGGCCTTTGACGGTTGTTTGGCGGCCCTCTTTTCCACCCCTAACTATTTTCTCTACTGAGGAGGGAAGTTTATCCCGAAACCCGAGCCATGTCTCGGGCGATATTTTAAAACCCGGGACATGTATCGGGTCTAGAGATCATCAGTTCAACAAGTACTTACTTGCACCCACTGGGGTGAACCACTCAAGAACTTCATGTTAGAGATCATCAGTTCAACAAGTACTGACTTGCACCCACTGGGGTGAACCACTCAAGAACTCCATGTACCAGCTTCCCCAGGGGCGACCCAGAGGAGGGGCTAGCGGAGTGCGGTCCATTGCGATTGTTTCTACAAATATGGCTCCCTTGAGCTTTGAGCTGACGAGCTCCTGGACGACGCACCTGCGTGCCTGTGCGGGCAACGAGGCCTTTGACGGTTGTTTGGCGGCCCTCTTTTCCACCCCTAACTATTTTCTCTACTGAGGAGGGAAGTTTATCCCGAAACCCGAGCCATGTCTCGGGCGATATTTTAAAACCCGGGACATGTATCGGGTCTAGAGATCATCAGTTCAACAAGTACTTACTTGCACCCACTGGGGTGAACCACTCAAGAACTTCATGTTAGAGATCATCAGTTCAACAAGTACTGACTTGCACCCACTGGGGTGAACCACTCAAGAACTCCATGTACCAGCTTCCCCAGGGGCGACCCAGAGGAGGGGCTAGCGGAGTGCGGTCCATTGCGATTGTTTCTACAAATATGGCTCCCTTGAGCTTTGAGCTGACGAGCTCCTGGACGACGCACCTGCGTGCCTGTGCGGGCAACGAGGCCTTTGACGGTTGTTTGGCGGCCCTCTTTTCCACCCCTAACTATTTTCTCTACTGAGGAGGGAAGTTTATCCCGAAACCCGAGCCATGTCTCGGGCGATATTTTAAAACCCGGGACATGTATCGGGTCTAGAGATCATCAGTTCAACAAGTACTTACTTGCACCCACTGGGGTGAACCACTCAAGAACTTCATGTTAGAGATCATCAGTTCAACAAGTACTGACTTGCACCCACTGGGGTGAACCACTCAAGAACTCCATGTACCAGCTTCCCCAGGGGCGACCCGGAGGAGGGGCTAGCGGAGTGCGGTCCATTGCGATTGTTTCTACAAATATGCTCCCTTGAGCTTTGAGCCGACGAGCGCCTGGACGACGCACCTGCGTGCCTGTGCGGGCAACGAGGCCTTTGACGGTTGTTTGGCGGCCCTCTTTTCCACCCCTAACTATTTTCTCTACTGAGGAGGGAAGTTTATCCCGAAACCCGAGCCATGTCTCGGGCGATATTTTAAAACCCGGGACATGTATCGGGTCTAGAGATCATCAGTTCAACAAGTACTTACTTGCACCCACTGGGGTGAACCACTCAAGAACTTCATGTTAGAGATCATCAGTTCAACAAGTACTGACTTGCACCCACTGGGGTGAACCACTCAAGAACTCCATGTACCAGCTTCCCCAGGGGCGACCCGGAGGAGGGGCTAGCGGAGTGCGGTCCATTGCGGTTGTTTCTACAAATATGGCTCCCTTGAGCTTTGAGCTGACGAGCGCCTGGACGACGCACCTGCGTGCCTGTGCGGGCAACGAGGCCTTTGACGGTTGTTTGGCGGCCCTCTTTTCCACCCCTAACTATTTTCTCTACTGAGGAGGGAAGTTTATCCCGAAACCCGAGCCATGTCTCGGGCGATATTTTAAAACCCGGGACATGTATCGGGTCTAGAGATCATCAGTTCAACAAGTACTTACTTGCACCCACTGGGGTGAACCACTCAAGAACTTCATGTTAGAGATCATCAGTTCAACAAGTACTGACTTGCACCCACTGGGGTGAACCACTCAAGAACTCCATGTACCAGCTTCCTCAGGGGCGACCCGGAGGAGGGGCTAGCGGAGTGCGGTCCATTGCGATTGTTTCTACCCACACTACCTCCCCAGTGTGTGTGTCGTTGGCTGACACAGGGAAGCACCTAAAGGCCTGTCGGGTGCCCAGCACCAGGAGTCCTTTATTTATTTATTTTGATCAGGCTGCTCGGGAAAAGATTCCCGAGCAGCCTGATCTTTTTTTTTATTACACTGACTTTTATTGCAGTAAAAATAAAATAAAAGGAGCCGATGGGCTGCAGGACAGCGTTCCCCGCAGGGATCCACCCACTATACACCAGGGATAGAGGGATAAGCCCCATGGGCAAGGGCTTGTGCTTCCCTTTCACCAAATATTTATTGTCAGTGTTTCTGGTCCCTGGAGGAGCATATGGGGGGCAATTACCTGCGATCTGCCCCCTCGGTGGGGAAGAAAGCCCACTAGGCATTAGGAATATTTTTATCAATCATACTGTACTTATTAAGCACTGCTTATCACTGTGAGGGTATCCAGGTGCTGTGCTTTGGAGTCAGTCGAAGAGCCAGGTCTTGAATCCCTCTCTGATGTAGGTTAGTGAGGGTGAGGTACAGAGGTGGCAGGGAAGGGTGTTCCAGGACTTGCATGCGAGGAGGGGTAAGGGGCGTCCTCTGGTGCGGCAGCGACGGATGCGTGGTACCTGTGCGAGGGCCAGGTGAGTGAAGCGAAGAGTCGTGGACGGTAGGGGGTAATTCAGGTGGTGGTTCATATAGGTGGGTTCTTAGTCGTGGAGTGGTTTGTAGGCATGGGTCAGGAGCTTAGATTGGAATCACTCTTGATGGGGAGCCAGTGGAGGTCTTTCAGGTGCTAGATGATGTGGGTCCTCTTTGGCAGGTTGAAGATCAGTCTGGCTGCTGCAATCTGGATCACCTGGAGTCTCCTCATGAGTTTGGTGGTGGTGCCTGCATAGAGTTGCTGTAGTCCAGTCAGCTGGTGATGAGGGTCTGCATCACAGCTTTCCTGGTGCTGATGGGGAGCCTCTTGAAGACTTTGCACAGCATGAGGAGAGTGTGTAAGTAGGCTTAGAAGACAGCATTGACCTGATGTTTCATGGAGAGTTCACTGTCCAGGATGATGTTGAGGTTGTTGGTATGGTCTTTCAGAGTGGGAGTGAGTCCAAGTTCCGATTGCCACCATGAGTTGTTCCAGAGGGAGGTGTGTCTGGCGAAGATCAGTATTTCAGTTTTGTCCTTGTTGAGCTTCGGTCACTTGTTCTTCATCTAGGCTAAGATGTTCTTCATACAGCTGAGAAGATGTCAAGTTGGATAAGGGTGGCTAATTCTCCCCTGTCAAGAAGGGGGAGCATGTCATCTGTTGCAGCGATCAGGGCTGTCTCTGTGCTATGAATGGCTCTGATTCCTTATTCATGATTGGGAAGGGTCCAGCAGGTTGTTTCCCTCCAGGTGTTCTCTGAGTTGGCGGTTGATGGCCTTCTCCAGTACTTTGGCAGGAAACGGGAGCAGTGAGATGGGCGGTAGTTCTGGAGCTCACTGGGGTCTTCAGAGGGTTTCTTGAGGAACAATCTAGTGTTGCCAGGCATCGGGAAAGGTGGCTGTGGAGGTATCAAGGATGTTGGTGGCTGATCTCTTCTCATATCTTATTTAGATAAAAAGGGGTGAGGGCTGCCCAGCATGATGCCCCAAGGGCAGATGGGGGGGTAATAACCCCCATATACTCCCCAAGGGGGCCAAAAGCCCATTGGACACCAGCGATTATTGATACAACAGGTTTATGGAGGTGGAGTTGGGGGATGCCCTCATGGGCATGGCCATTCCCCTACCTCAAATAAATTGTGCTCCCTGAGGGAGCAGATGGGGTAATTATCCCTGATCTACCCCACAGGGAGCCGGAAGCCCCACCAGAAGCCAGGAATCTCTTTGTTAATGCAGGGGTGGGGGTTGCTCGGGATGGGCATTGCTGTGCCCCATCCCAATTAAATGGGACAACAGTCTTTCTGCTACCCAGGGGCAGCAGGGTGTAATTACCCCTGATCTGCCACCTGGGTTTTTTTAAATGTCAGGGTGGGGGCTGCCCACCTTCGGCATGGTTATGCCCCCACCCCAACTAAGCGGTATACCCTGCCAACTTATGGCGAACAAAGCGGTACAAAAGGGGGTGGTGATGGACGGAGCATCATAACCAATCAAACACTCACACCTAGTCAACAGATCCGGGTTTGATCCATCACCGCTTTTTAGCCCACTCTGCCACCCCAGTTCAGACATAGCCATATGCAAATCAGTCTGACCCTGTGCCTCATGGGAACATTCCAGCCCGAACTGCCAAGCCATGCCTTCCCTGGACCGGAAACAAGCTTCCTAGGACCGGTTTCTGGCATTTCAGCCGTCTTCAGCCAGGCTTGCTTGAATCCAGTGGCAAAGTGAGCAAGGGACTCACGTCTGAGCATACCCTGACAACTTATGGCGAACAAAGCGGTACAAAAGGGGGTGGTGATGGACGGAGCATCAGAACCAATCAAACACTCACACCCAGTCAACAGATCCGGGTTTGATCCATCACCGTTTTTTAGCCCACTCTGCCACCCCAGTTGAGACATGGCCATATGCAAATCAGTCTGACCCTGTGCCTCAAGGGAACAGTCCAGCCCGAACTGCCAAGCCATGCCTTCCCTGGACCGGAAACAAGCTTCCTAGGACCGGTTTCTGGCATTTCAGCCGTCTTCAGCCAGGCTTGCTTGAATCCAGTGGCAAAGTGAGCAAGGGACTCACGTCTGAGCATACCCTGACAACTTATGGCGAACAAAGCGGTACAAAAGGGGGTGGTGATGGACGGAGCATCAGAACCAATCAAACACTCACACCCAGTCAACAGATCCGGGTTTGATCCATCATCGTTTTTTAGTCCACTCTGCCACCCCAGTTCAGACATGGCCATATGCAAATCAGTCTGACCCTGTGCCTCATGGGAACAGTCCAGCCCGAACTGCCAAGCCATGCCTTCCCTGGACCGGATTCAAGCTTCCTAGGACCGGTTTCTGGCATTTCAACTGTCTTCAGCCAGGCTTGCTTGAATCCAGTGGCAAAGTGAGCAAGGGACTCACGTCTGAGCATACCCTGCCAACTTATGGCGAACAAAGCGGTACAAAAGGGGGTGGTGATGGACGGAGCATCAGAACCAATCAAACACTCACACCCAGTCAACAGATCCGGGATTGATCCATCAGCGTTTTTTAGCCCACTCTGCCACCCCAGTTCAAACATGGCCATATGCAAATCAGTCTGACCCTGTGCCTCATGGGAACAGTCCAGCCCGAACTGCCAAGCCATGCCTTCCCTGGACCGGAAACAAGCTTCCTAGGACCAGTTTCTGGCATTTCAGCCGTCTTCAGCCAGGCTTGCTTGAATCCAGTGGCAAAGTGAGCAAGGGACTCACGTCTGAGCATACCCTGCCAACTTATGGCGAACAAAGTGGTAGAAAAAGAGGGTGGTGATCGACGGAGCATCAGAACCAATCAAACACTCACACCCAGTCAACAGATCCGGGTTTGATCCATCACCGTTTTTTAGCCCACTCTGCCACCCCAGTTCAGACATGGCCATATGCAAATCAGTCTGACCCTGTGCCTCATGGGAACAGTCCAGCCCGAACTGCCAAGCCATGCCTTCCCTGGACCGGAGACAAGCTTCCTAGGACTGGTTTCTGGCATTTCAGCCGTTTTCAGCCAGGCTTGCTTGAATCCAGTGGCAAAGTGAGCAAGGGACTCACGTCTGAGCATACCCTGCCAACTTATGGCGAACAAAGCGTTACAAAAGGGGGTGGTGATGGACGGAGCATCAGAACCAATCAAACACTCACACCCAGTCAACAGATCCGGGTTTGATCCATCACCGTTTTTTAGCCCACTCTGCCACCCCAGTTCAGACATGGCCATATGCAAATCAGTCTGACCCTGTGCCTCATGGGAACAGTCCAGCCCGAACTACCAAGCCATGCCTTCCCTGGACCGGAAACAAGCTTCCTAGGACCGGTTGCTGGCATTTCAGCCGTCTTCAGCCAGGCTTGCTTGAATCCAGTGGCAAAGTGAGGAAGGGACTCACGTCTGAGCATACCCTGCCAACTTATGGCGAACAAAGCGGTACAAAAGGGGGTGGTGATGGACGGAGCATCAGAACCAATCAAACACTCACACCCAGTCAACAGATATGGGTTTGGTCCATCACCGTTTTTTAGACCACTCTGCCACCCCAGTTCAGACATGGCCATATGCAAATCAGGCTGACCCTGTGCCTCATGGGAACAGTCCAGCCCGAACTGCCAAGCCATGCCTTCCCTGGACCTGAAACAAGCTTCCTAGGACCGGTTTCTGGCATTTCAGCCGTCTTCAGCAAGGCTTGCTTGAATCCAGTGGCAAAGTGAGAAAGGGACTCACGTCTGAGCATACCCTGCCAACTGATGGCGAACAAAGCGGTACAAAAGGGGGTGGTGATGGACGGAGCATCAGAACCAATCAAACACTCACACCCAGTCAACCGATCCGGGTTTGATCCATCACCGTTTTTTAGCCCACTCTGCCACCCCAGTTCAGACATGGCCATATGCAAATCAGTCTGACCCTGTGCCTCATGGGAACAAACTGGAACGGCATGGTGAGCAAAAAAACGATGGATTTAGGCCCAGATCTCTGTACTGGGGTGAATGTATGACATTGTTCTGCATTCTGTCCATCAATTGTTGTTTTTGCATTTGTCACCCCGAGTGGGAATGGTATGCCCAGACGTGGGTCCCTTGCTCTCCATGCCTCTGGAATCAAGCTATCCTGGCTGAAGAGGGGTGAAACCCCGAAACTGGTCCTAGGATGCTTGTTTCCAGTCCAGGAAGGACCTGGCTTGGCAGTTCGGGCTGGACGGTTCCCATGAGGCACAGGCTCAAGACTGATTTGCATATGGCTGGGTTCAAACTGGAACGACATGGTGAGCAAAAAAACGATGGATTTAGGCCCAGAACTCTGTACTGGGGTGAATGTATGACATTGTTCTGCATTCTGTCCATCAATTGTTGTTTTTGCGTTTGTCACCCCGAGTGGGAAGGGTATGCCCAGACTTGGGTCCCTTGTTCTCCATGCCGCTGGAATCAAGCTATCCTGGCTGAAGAGGGGTGAAACCCCGAAACCGGTCCTAGGATGCTTGTTTCCAGTCCAGGAAGGACCTGGCTTGGCAGTTCCGGCTGGACTGTTCCCATGAGGCACAGGGTCAAGACTGATTTGCATATGGCTGGGTTCAAACTGGAACGGCATGGTGAGCAAAAAAACGATGGATTTAGGCCCAGATCTCTGTACTGGGGTGAATGTATGACATTGTTCTGCATTCTGTCCATCAATTGTTGTTTTTGCATTTATCACCCGAGTGGGAAGGGTATGCCCAGATGTGGGTCCCTTGCTCTCCATGCCACTGGAACCAAGCTATCCTGGCTGAAGAGGGGTGAAACCCCGAAACTGGTCCTAGGATGCTTGTTTCCAGTCCAGGAAGGACCTGGCTTGGCAGTTCGGGCTGGACTGTTCCCATGAGGCACAGGGTCAAGACTGATTTGCATATGGCTGGGTTCAAACTGGAACGGCATGGTGAGCATAAAAACGATGGATTTAGGCCCAGATCTCTGTACTGGGGTGAATGTATGACATTGTTCTGCATTCTGTCCATCAATTATTGTTTTTGCATTTGTCACCCCGAGTGGGAAGGGTATGCCCAGACGTGGGTCCCTTGCTCTCCATGCCACTGGAATCAAGCTATCCTGGCTGAAGAGGGGTGAAACCCCGAAACTGGTCCTAGGATGCTTGTTTCCAATCCAGGGAGGACCTGGCTTGGCAGTTCGGGCTGGACGGTTCCCATGAGGCACAGGGTCAAGACTGATTTGCATATGGCTGGGTTCAAACTGGAACGGCATGGTGAGCAAAAAAACGATGGATTTAGGCCCAGATCTCTGTACTGGGGTGAATGTATGATATTGTTCTACATTCTGTCAATCAATTGTTGTTTTTGCATTTCCCACCCCAACTAAAGCGGCAGCAGTCTTTCTTCCCCCCTGGGGGGCAGGTTGGGTAATTACCCTTGATCTGCCCCTGGAGTCAGAAAGCACACTAGATGCCAGGTACTGTTCTTTTCAATATAGGAGTGGGAGCTGCCCACATGGGCATGGGCATGGCCACCCCCCAAGTAAATGGGGCAGCAGTCTTTCTGCCCCCACAGGTCCAGATGAGATAATTACCCCCAATTTGTCCACGGGGCAGAAAACTCGCTGTATGGCATCAATATATATTTTAATAAAATAATGGGGTGGGTCTTTCCCATCCTAATATCAAGCCCCACCCTCACCCCTAAAACCTCAACAGTCTTTCTTCTCCCTTGCGGACTAAAGTATCCCATTCCAATGGCCAGTAAGAGGACATTTGATTCTTTTGAAAGTTGTTTTTACACATGGAGCAGGCGAGTTTGGCTAACTTCCAGTATCATCCCACTTGCAATGGTGAATGGCTGCACTTTTTTTGGCTTGGGTAGGCTGCCTCCTGGAAAAACCTCCCAGACCCAGACAGTTATGAAAACACAACACAAAAAGATGATGGACAGAAAGTTAAACATTGTCAAACATTTACCCCCAGTCACAGATCTGGGTTTAATCCATTGTTATTTTGAACGCCACGCCTTTCCAGTTTGGACCCAGCCCTAGGCAAATCAGCTTTGACCCTGTTTACCATGGGAACAGTCCAGCCCGATGAGGGTAATACCCTGAAACCTGTCCCAGATGCTTGTTTTTGGTTCAGAGAGGACCTGGCTTGGCAGTTCCGGCTGGACTGTCCCCTTAAGTAGCAGGGTCAAGACTAATTTGCATATGGCTGGTTCTAAACTGAGGTTGCATGGTGAACAATATGGGTAGATGCTGGATTTGGAGCCATGCTTGGCCTCCACAAAAGAAAAGGTGCCTACTTTTTAAAAATGTAAAGGTTGGCTTGGTTTCCGTATGAGCCGTCTGAGCTATGGCCCAAAATTCACAGCTACCTACTTTGCAAAAATCGTGTCCGTCTTGAGTGGAAATATGTGATGTATCCATGTTACGTTTTGGCCTGTTTCCTGTCGTGGACACTAGACCTTCCCACACAAGTGAGGTACCATTTTTATCGGACGACTTAGAGAGATGCTGAGTGGAAGAAAGTTAGTGGCTCCCTACAGAGTCAACAATTTTCCTTCACATAAATGTGAGGAAAATGTCTTTTTAAGTCAAATTTTGAGGTTTGCAAGAGATTCTGGGTAACACAACCTAGAGAGAGCCATGCAAGTCACTCCATCCTGGATTCCTCCAGGTGTCTAGTTTTTAAAAATGTACAGGTTTGCAAGGTTTCCCAAGTGTCAGCAGGGCTATAGTTATAGCACAAAATCCACAGCTAACCACTTTGTAAACAAGCATTTGCAATGTAATAGGTCTCGCATTTGCAAAAGTTTGAGTTACTGGAATTATAAATGACAATGCCTTTTGTTTTGAAAACCTGCAAGCGGTGCATAATCACACACTTTGAACTTATAGTCCTTGCTTACAAAAAGCGAAACTGGCAGTAACCTTCTGTAAAGCAATACCTATTGTATTGCAAATGCTTGTTGTGGGATGGCACTAGAAAGCGGCAAAGCTTTGGCCATACAATTTGTTTTTTTTTAAATCGCCTCATACCACACATCTGCAGTTCGAAGAACTGTACATAAGTGATTATGTTGTGTGTATTTGTGTGCCATTTACCAACATTTCTATGGCCATGGATTACAGATATTAGTCATTTAATGGCACACAATACACAGCACCACACTGCAGGAACCCGAGAGGGTGGGAAGGTGCGTAGGGATCGGTGGGTGAAGGGCTGCAGCACTTATTCGCAGGTGACATAAGATTCACAAGCCATGGGCACAGCAGCAATCTTAATTTCCCAATCCCGAACTAAGGATACGTACTAAATAACTTACTAAATTAAGTGTTTTCCTTAAGTCAGCAACTACTTTGAAAAACTTGCAAGGGCGGGAGGCAGGGTGAAAAGAATTGTCTTTGACTGCTACTAAACGGCACATTTGTCAGACAGGAGTGTTTGAGGCGGGACCAGGACACACTACAACGGCAGCAATATTTGTGGTCTGCCTTTTGTCTTCTTTGGGAGCCACAGACAGCACATCTTGTCTTTGTTCTTGAAGTGCACAACTTTTTCAAACATCTTTTTATGCTGGGATTAACTCATTGCAGGTCAGCTGAACTTTTGTCTCAGAGAGCTGCGTCAGATAACTTAACTTGTACACCCACACTGGCTTTCACCTCAAGCTCAGGGCTATGTCATGTCATTTGCTTTTTTTTTCTCAATGCCACGTTGCCCTCTACAGTGCATGCCACCTTAAGCCTGCCTTGCCGTTAGTTAGTACACACTCTATAAGGAGGGCAGACTCCGATGTTGTGTGTGTGTTAATTTGGTGTAATCCTGGCACCAATTCTGGTGCAGGAATATGTGCCCCTAGGCCCCAGCCGTTAACGCACTCCTCCAACACATACGGCGTGGAAATGCGCTGTAGAGCCCGGAGAAGCGGTGTCAGCCCAGCAGCCCCTTTAATAATGTAAAATCAAGGGGGAGGAGCCAAGATGGCGACCGGAGCAGACGCTTGAGCGCCCGGCTCCGTCGGCCCTTGGCCTCGGACTATCATCCTGACTACTATCCTCTCCGATTTTCGAGGTGCAACGTGTGCGACGACGCGCTGACTGCGCCGCCGCTTTCCCGGAGTCTTAGCCCACCCGGACGCCGGAGTTCTTGGTGCTTTTGTTCTCCGTATTGGACCCCTGCTCTATTGTGGCCCTGGCCGGCCCCCTGGAAGCTCCGCAGTTACCGGACCTGCTAGCGTAAACCTGAGCCCCGCGGTCCCGGTCCCACCTCACACCACGGACTGTCGCCGGATGAGCCGGGGGAGGGACGCCTGGACACCCCCTGCACCCCGCACCTGATGGGCTGGAGCTATAGGGTAAGCCCCGGTGCGGCGGGTCTCCTGCCCCGTTCCGTGGAACGCGCTGTGGGAGGCTGCAGACCCCCTTTTTCTATTGCCTAGTCGGCTGCAAAGAGAGCCCGAGGGAAGGGCAGTGACTGTTGGCTTTTCCCTGTTGCGGCGCAGACCTGAGGGGAATTGCCTCCTTGCTACGATCCCCCCCCTGGCCACTGTACTGTTCTGCGGTAAAACATGGCGTTGATTGCCTGCTCGCGGCTGGGGGATGCTACTCCGGTCTCGCCCGCTGCCCGCTTCGCCCTCCCTCTACCAGACACCAGCTCCATAGTGCCGTCCCGGATTGCTACCGATGTGGGGGCGCAGCCTCCGCTGACATGCGGCTCCGTTCTGGCTGCCCTGCGGGACTTTCGTCTACAAATGTGTCTTGGCTTGCAAGCGCTGAGTGAGCGGTTTGACTCCATACTGTCGGCTGCGGGTCGTGAGCGCCCCGTTTGTCATCAACAAGGCGTGGGTCTGCCAGTGCTTTTGTCCTCTTGCGGGGACGCAATGGCTGTTTATGATCGTGCTACACTGGTGCCTGCATCTGGCTTTACCGGCACCCAGGATCAATCGCTCTCCAGCTCAATTGCGGATACTTTGTCTCCCCGTTCATTGCTGCCTGCTTCGTTGTTGCCTGCCTCACCGTGCCCGCAAGGGTATCCAGCGGAGCGGCACCTGACGTCCTCGAGGAACTGTTCACGGTGGCCTATTGCTTCTTTTCTGTGGAACTCCTGTACTTTACATGCCAGGTCTGGACTTTATGTGGTGCACAAGGGGACCTCAATAGATGGTCGGCGGCCATTTTGTGACTCTACTTCACCATCCTCTCCCAAGCGGCCATATTGTCTTTGTCTGCACGGGGTGCGGGGCCTTCATGTAGGGGCTGGTGTAATCTTAAGCCCGCGATCGGGCCAGGGCTAAACTGATTTATATCGCCATGGTTTCACGGATGGGCTGGACTGGGACTGGAACTGTTTGTATATGCTGTGCGCACTCGTCGCGGTTTGTCCGCATTCATTTAAATTGTTATGACACGTTATCTTCCCACGACCGCTTTTGGCGTAGTGGGTTCTCAGTGTGTGGCGGCCATAGTTGGCCGATGGTTTCGGGCGCTCTGGGGTAACGTAGGCTCCTCCCCACTTATCTCTCTGTTCTCTTATTTTTCTTCACTCTATTCCTACTTTCTCTCTTGTCTATATTTCGGGTTCATTGGGCGACAGGCACTATGCTGGGGGGGGGGAAGGCCATAGCCTCCGCATTGGTGTAGGGTGGGGGGGTAATTCACTGTTTCTACTTAGTTCTATGGGCCTTTTTCTTTTATGTCTCTGCGCTATACTTGTTTCGATTCGGGGTCCGGGTGTGGGGTGGATTGAGTGGGGGCGGCTCTGGAGGGGTGCATATTTACTCATGTGACTATCCTGTTATATAACTGCATCGCCTCACTGCCTGAGATTCTCCTTCCATGACCGTTTTAATGATGCTGCTGCTCTCCCGTGTAGTGAAGCTATCTTGCGGACTCGAATCTCCTTGGTTCTTATTCTTTACTGATTTTTTTCCCTGATAAAATTATTTTGAAAACCTTAAAATTAACCTTCACTTCTCCTTCCCCTGGTGTCAAGGATCTCTCCAGTTTATACCTCATGACTCGTTGCTAATCTTGACCGTGGATGCGCAGGGGATGTAATGTCTGTACAAGTGCTTAACCGTACCGTGGCCGGCCTGACGGTTGTAGGCCCGTATTTGTTCTTTTCATATGCACAAATAAAGGTTTTTAAAAAAAATAAAAAAAAATAAAAAATAATGTAAAATCAAACTAGGAGCCACAGAATAACATAAACTTTTGAAAATGAAGAGAAAAAAAATTAGAACAGCACTGGACTGTAATTTGTCCGCGCAGCTTACATTCCTGCAAGCTGAACAAGGGACTGTGTATTGGCGTGCGTTGCCGTCTGCTCTGGATGGCTCTGTGCTGTGGTGTAGAGGGTTGGGTTAAAGCCGGCTCTGGCACCAAAGTCTGTCCAGAGCATGCCATGCTGACAGATATGGCGGACGTAAAGCGCGCGCCGTAGACAAACAGCAACACGAGCAGGAACCAAATAAAACAAAGATACCGTGGTTTTTTTTATTATGTTTTTTTGTAACACACCTATATATATACCCATTAGGATTTCGTAGTACTGGGTTTCTAATTTCAAATCCATCATTTATACAAAATACTACAGCCTGATGGATGCAGGGATTTCATAAAAACAACACGCACAAAAAAATAAAATATAAATAATTTAATGCAACTCACACACTCACGGCTAGAACTGGCTTGTGTTTGGGGGGGAAGATCAGCGTAATGGTGTTTTCAAAGGCAAAGTGAAACAAGCCCAATCATGAAACAAAGAGCAGCCCTACTTGTCACCGGCCTCGCAGGCTTACAGTGTCCGATTCAACAGCGCTCACACTCTCTTCTTCGACCTGCAAATGCTTTGTGCAAAGGAGCCTTGAGAAACTGCTGGCAACACCCGCCGCTTTCTTCTGGCCACACATGTTAAGAGAGGTCGGAAATGCTGGAGTCTCCAGGACAGCAAACACAGCAAACAGCAGTTGGAAAAGCATCAAGCTGTGAAGCGATACCGTGCTGAGTACTGGAAGCAGTTAGCTGGGCGAGCCACGTATTTTGTACTTAAAATAGGCTGTGCTGTATGCCTCCTCACACGCAAGAGTTGAGAAACGACTTCGAGCCTGAGGCGCTTCCTTAACAGCCCGGGCCTTGCGCTTAATTAAAGAGCCTGTGCCTTCTTTTAGCATCACGGCGCCTGCTTCACGCTAGCTGGGTTTCATGAAACATGAAGCGTGGTGGCTGTGAAGTGTGAATTCGTTTGGTGAGAGCGGAGACCAGTGCTTCAGGTGATGCCAGACAGGAAGGGTCGGTCCTCGGTAAAGAGCGGTGGAGCAAGGCATCGGGTGAGGGCAGGAAGCTGGCAGATGTGCCAGCAGCGGCAGTGTGCAAACTTCGGGAGCAGCAAAGAAAATAAGTAGTCCCTAAATTAATAGATGACAGCCAATAGCGGAGCTAAACGGTCGGTGCTGCTTCCTGCAAAACGGAGGCAAAATGGAAGTGACGTATGTGATCAAAAGCCAACCATAAGCCAGATAAGAAGACCAATGCCAGAATCAACTAATGGCAAGCGACAGGAGAAACTACCCTTCATATTTGTGTTTACTATAGGTCTTGCGGCAGCGCATGTGCTGTCTAGGCGAGACCTAAAAACTGATTTGCTTTGAGGGAAAAAATATGATATATCTATTCATTTTGCATTTTGGGTTGTTTCCTGTCGCAGGCACTAGGCCTACTCGCACAACCGAGGTACCATTTTTATCAGAAGACGTGGAAGCATAGAATAGTAGGATATTTGTTATTACTAATTGGATTTTGCTGCATTTGTGCCTTCCACATGTAAGCCAATGTGTAGTAAAGAAGACATTTGAAAAATACCCCCTAAATCATATGCTCCTATGTATGCCCACAAATTCAGAAATGTACAAATAACCACTGCTTCTAAATTCCATATCTTGTGCCCATTTCAGAAATAGAGAGTTTAAATTGATACCTATTTTTGACTCTACATATTTCACCAAACAAATTGGTCTATACTCAGTACACAGTAAAAAACCACTGGGCCCGATTCACAGAACTAACTTAAGACAAAATCCTAAACCTACTACTTTTGGTATTCACAAAAAGCATTTAGTAGTAGTAAAGTTAGGATTTTGTCTTAAATTTGACTTAAGACAAACTTAAGACAAACTTAAGACAGAGTTAAGACAGACTTAAGACAAACTTAAGACAGACTTAAGACAGATTTAAGACAGACTTAAGTTAGGCTTTTGTCTTAAATTTGTCTTAAGTCTGTCTTAAGTCTGTCTTAAGTCTGTCTTAAGTCTGTCTTAAGTTTGTCTTAAGATTTTCGTAAGTCAAACTTAAGACAAAATCCTACTAAATGCCTTCTGTGAATACCAAAAGCAGTAAGTTTAGGATTTTATCTTAAGTTAGTTCTGTGAATCGGCCCCATTGTACGGTGCAGCTCAGTTATTGGCTCTTCGTACCTCAGGTTCTTGGAAAACCTACAAACCCTGTATATCCTCACAACTAAAAGGGTGTAGCAAATGTAATGGGACATTGCTTTTGTAAATCAGCCTCCGTGGGAAAATGTTACAGATGAAAATATTGTCACATTGTCTGTTTTATAGCCTACTCATTTTCAATATTTCTTTATTTCAGCACTTCTTGTTCCTGAAAGCTCGCGAAAAGTGACTTTTTCGCTGTCATGTAGTTCCTATAACCCTATATAGGATCTGTGCATTTAGACAACATAGACTGTGGGATCGGTGTCCAGACTGATTCCAGACACCCCCACCGGGTATTTTTGCCTGTATACCAGCTAGCTCACAGTGCCACTAGAAACCCCTCTTACCAAGGAGAGAATAGTTCTTGGCAACTATAAAACATGACAACTCTGTACCATCAGGCATCGTGGAAACAGTGCAGTACTTTTCGCTCCGTCACTCGTGCTCACTTTGTCTCAGAGAGATACACAGAATAAACGGTGGGGATGTTTTCAATAAGCATTTATTGAACCAGCGTATTTCTAGTGTGAAATAGGTGAGCTGAAACAACCATAAGGCAGAAACAGATTTAATGATTATAAGCACCAACAAAGTAAAAGTTTGTTAGATTCCTACCATAGTGCTAAAACAATTAATACAGGCAGGTATATAAAATACATTTTAGCGTAGTTCCTATATCCCTGATAGGCTCTGCGCATTGGAATAATATACACTATAGTTTTGACATAGGACTGAGGTCAGTATGTCTCTATCGAGTACATTAAACTTAATTACTTGTGTGTGCCAGCTAACTCAGAGGTCACTAGAAACTTCTCAAATATACAAGAAGGGATTAGTTTCTGACAACCGCATAAATATGACATCTTTGTTTCCCTTAGAGCCGGAACAATCTCAGAACCGTGGAAACAATAGATAACAGTTTCACTCAGTCAATCGTGCATGCTTCGTTTCTACAGAGTTGCCCAGAAATAGAGAGATGGGCGTTTCAATAAAAAAGGGGTTTATTGAACAGTCTTATTTCTCATGCAAGAGATATGAACTGCCACAATCGTAAGACAGGATGCAAAGTACAATACGTACAGGGTTAGCAGTAAGATAAAATAATACTGCAATAGCATGGTTTGTAGCTATGACATATATTCATAATATACATACATAAATAACACAGGCTAAAATGTGAATACTCATCTGATGCTTCTAAATAGTTCTACCCCAGTGTACCTAACCTAAGTGTAGAACGAGGTAAGAAGTAGGTGCTGTTTTCTAAAATATAGCTAGCTAAAGTTTTAGTTTTGCCAAGAGTTGCCAAAAGTTTCTTTAAGTTCTAGTCTGCTCCATACCTTAGAATGTGTGAGGTTGGAATCTCTTTCCGGGACTCGATATCTAACACCCCGCAAGGGGAGTCAGAAACACTGGAGCTGGATTCTCTGCGAGGAGGATGACAGCGTCTGGTCAGTGCATCAGGCTGGAACTCGATCTCCTTCCAAACTTGTCGTGGCGAACCGCAAGTAGGCAGTCGAACTGGACCTTACCGGAACCGTGGTTTGCCAGGGCAAGTGCAGGTATATTTATACCTTGAAGGTGTTTAGGAATGCCTGTATTGACGTAAAAGTCGGGCATCAGTACGTCATGAATGAACCCCTAATGAATAGATGTTCATGCATAATAAATGAGTTCTTGGAGAAATCAATATCCAAGCAAGGGAAATTCCTAAAGGCTTAAGGGTCTGGTTTTCCAAGAACTCGTTGTGACGTGGATTGACAGATGTAGGAGACCATGCCTGTATGTGGTTAGAATGGACAATGCCTAAATAAGGGCTGGATTTTCTATGCCTAAATAAGGGCAATTTGATTTGTACCTATATAAGGGCATAAAACAGGAAACCTATATACGGAATCTAAATCTACACACAACACCCACTCCAGTTTCGTATGAACGACATTACTAAATCCCAAACATACTAAACATATCTAAAAGAGAGTTTTGCATGATTAGCTAAAACATGCTAAAACATGTGTCCTAAAAATGCATTACGAAACCATTGCTATGCATAAGGTGCTGTACATATTAAAAGCAATATTTCATTCTAAGCAAATGTGTGCATTGGAAATGCTAAAAAGAATGAACCAGAAATATATACATATGATGAAATGGCTCGTTAGTACAGAAAAAAAAAGCAGAAACTATTTCACTATCAGGTTTAACACAAATCAATTGTTGATGTGACAAGGTGGCATAATGTCCCTGGAAGAATTTTCAAAGAATTCTGTTCTCTATGAATAGTTCTACTATAAGCAGATTACTGTGCCAAAAATGAAAAAAATACAAATTTGGAAAAAAAAATTTAATTATAGGAAAAAGTTCAAAAGTTAGTCCCTTCTCTGAAAAAGAATGAAGGCCAAATTCAGAGTCTCATCAGAACACTATGTGCCTGAATCAAAAGTCAGTGTGTGGGCCTGGAGAAAACATGAAATCTTCTAATCCTGTAGACAAAAAGTCGTCTACCGTTGTAGGTGAAAGTTGGAATACCTCGTTTAGAAGATTAATTGCACATAGATGTGAACTATCGCCTTCAGCATTAGTTGCATCAGCAATGTTCGAATCGGATGTTACCTGCGTGCCTGATGTATTTTCTCGTACCTCAGCAGTAGCAATTTGCGTCTGTGAGATCTCAATGAATGCCGTCATCAGGATTGGTAGCCGCTGGGGACAACACAGATCATGGGCCGTTACCGGGTCCAGCAGAGTATCGATATCCGTAGGCATGACTGATGGGAGTGTTAGACAGATGTCTAGCACGTATTCTTCACCGCAGAGCAGGCAGCGTAGAACAGGTAACATGCAATCTTGCCAGATAGGTCTAAATCACAGAAACCATGTGGTGTTTAATTCTCATAGACAAAGTAAACCCAAAATTTGGACGATGCGCTCACGACACTTCATCTCCAATAGAGCTCTTTCCATGGTGAACTGGGTGTTGCTGGTGATTTGGCTTGTCATATCATAGCAGTAGGAGCAAAAATAGGATCCCTGCAACGAGTGCTAAAAGGAGCGGCAGTCCGCCAAACACAGAGTTTGGAAATATGCAGAGGAGTGCCTGAAAATGTGCTAACAGTCCTGCACATACGTTCTTAAATACATGTATAATACCGCTCGTATCAAACATGTTTAAGATACGACCTAACATTTCTGAGAAACGTACAGGGCAGTTTGTATACAAAAGGGTATGTATCTCGGCAGAAGTCCTTGAGACTTGTAGATCATAGGTTTCTTTGGCCGAGGTCAGTGGCACTGTTTTCTGTAAAAGAATGGCTTTCATTCTGCTTAGAGTATCAATTCGTATAGAAGAGATGTTCAGTGAAGGCCATAAAGGTGACTCCCTGACTGTGTTTATTTGTGGAAACAAGACTTGCATACAACAAGTGACCCTGGATGTAACTGTAACGAGATATGGAATACCTGGCAACATGCCACAGCAGCTGTGATCATTCAACATAATGTAACTCCCATTTGAAAGTTGGACAAAAATTGGATTAATCGCTGCAGCCGGTGAACCTTGCAGGTGACAGGATAAGTTTGTAGTGGAACCATCACAGGCCCCATGTAAGTTAATACCCTGACAAAGGAGAGAACCGCTTAGTGCGTGTTCACAGTTTTCACCGCTAAGAAACACTTCACGTTCCCCACTCCAACATCTATATGTGTAAGGTAAATTCCAGGATGTCTTGATGTATCCTTTACCCAACCTTTCATATCTGCCTACTGGTATATGTTTTAGGCAATACTGAAAATGGTAAGTTGTAACAGGCAGACTAATTTTACCATGTATGAGCCATTCAGTAGCTGGTTTTTCTGCCACTGCGAATAGTAATTTTTCCAGTTTTTCAATGCTCAGCACAGTGTAGTCTGCTCCCCTTTGTGCCAGTCTGATCTGTTTATCAGTGAGATTGAATTCTGAAAACAGTGACATTGTATTGATTAAATGCCAAGGCACATAGCCTGCATGCAGGTTTTGTAGCGTCCAGCCCAATAGCATGACAGAACGTAGCTGAGACTGACCATGTTGCAACATGACCAAGTCTTGTTCCATGATGTCTATGACAGAAGACACAATGCTGTCCAATGAATATATTCTGGACGACAGAGTTGTTAACCCATTGTCTACTACAGAGAGAGTTTTCTCTAAATTAATACGCTCAATTTCTCGTATTCGTTCTGCAGTCTCTGCTCGGGTAACCTTCCATGCTTCATTATAAGCAGCGTAGATACCGGCAAATATGAAACGTTTTTGACGCGGTTTTCTTGGTCCTAGCAAGAATTCCCTACGGTTTGCACCTTCTTGAAGTAAAGTTAAGTGCTGTTTTACATCCTTCAGTGTAGCTATCTGTAGCCAATCAAGGCAAAGTTTCCCTACACTGTATGTTGTTACTATCCCTGGATGCTGTCTTTGAACAGAGCATGGGCCTGGCCTATTGATAGTGAAACCCTGTGTATTGTTCAGGAATCGATCTTGACAGTTATTTGTGTCTGTGGGCCAGAGCAACCATTTTTCCCATTCTGGATCTGATCTGTTGTGATGCAAAATATTATGTACGTCGACCTCCCCCCGTGTAGTGCTATTACTTGCAGGTATTGGTATGGTCGGTGTGTTCATGTCTTTGATCTTGGCTAATCCAAGGCAAGACGTTTGTTGGACAGTGTCATTCAAAAACATAATTTGTTCAGGGAGGATACAGGCTCTAAACAAAGCTTCTACCCCCTGTACTTGCCAATCTTTTGTACCCCAGACAGATTTTGTCTCAATGTTGCCTTTCCAAAAGTCCAAACCCTGTCTAGACAGTTGGGCAATAAAGGCTGCAGAATAAATCTGTTTCGTATTGGTTAACATATTTTTCGTTCCTGTCTTGTTCACATTTTTAAAGTAAAACGTTTCTGGATTAGACAAATTGAAGCCTAGAAAATATTGAAATTTCATTGCAAAAGTTTTCGAACTACCCTTTGGTGGTGTAGGACAATGTTCCCATTGGTTATACATAAATACATTTCTAGGTGTTGCAGATTTATGCAAGAAATGATGACCATATTGGTTATAACAATACATGTGTTCATAGTCTGAAGAACCCTCTAAATATTCATGATTTGTGAATACTGTAGACATCTCTAGATAAGACATTATGTTATTAACAGTCTTGAAGTCCCAATCATCAGAAAAGGTACTAGAGGTAATAAAGTCACTTAATGAAATCATAAATAAATATGGAATCTTCAAAATCTCCGACGGGCCAAAAATGTCATATTCAGTTCTGTCCCAAACTATACCATCATGTATAGGAACGGCTGTGATGTTCACTGCTGACAAGTCTCTTGTTTCGCGATGGGATGCTTTGTGTGGCTGGAGAAGTAAGTTCACTCTTTTACTTGCTGTGTCCATTTGAATATATCTTCGACTTATCAGCATACCCAGAGTTATTACCAGAGCTAACCATAGTAGAAAGAAGAATATTCCCAAAACAATCCAAGAATCATTCCATGGTGAAACCAGATAAGTCTTTTTCAGGAGATGAAAAAAGTCTGTTGCTTGTTCTTTGAAAGTTCTTTGTGCTGGTGTCGTTTCAGGTTCGCTGTTATCCTCGGAAAACGTATCAAAGTTCATGAAATAGCCAGAGGCAGTTCTGTCAATGGTTGGAATTGCATCAGGATTCGTTGAAATCGCTGGAACCAGTTGATCACTTGTCACTTCATTGTAGACAGGTGTATCAGGAAGAACTGGTATTTGGGTCTCAAGAGGGACGAGTTCCATAGCTTTGTTGCTTAGTCCTTCATTTCTCACTGTAGAATCTTCAAAGGTGATGAGTCCCTCAGTTTGAACCTCTTGGATTGTAGCTAGAGGAGTGCTTCTGCTACATTGGCAAAGTCCACTTGGCCTACTGCTTATTATCGGCCACATAGTGTGGTTTGATCAGGTCGATGGACACAAATCTTTTCTCCTTTTTACCAGCTAACGGCGGCAGTAGTACTGTTCTCGATCCGTGGATTGCTAGGACGGGTACTGGTTGTCTGTAAGAAGGCCCAAATTCCTTCTTGTCGGCGATCTTTTCTCTGACTAGATCACCAAGCTTTGGGATCGAGACAGGCCTTGCTGGGACGGCTGGTTTTTCCCCAGTGATGGTTGGCTTCAGGAGCACATTGCTTTGTTTCGTTCTTAGTTCATTTAAGTCCTGTAAAACAGCCAAACGATCTTTGATATCAAACTTTTTATTTTCCATCACTGTGCCTTGCATATCAAGGTCCGGTACCAACATTCTAGTTCCAAATAGAACTTCATATGGAGTGACACCCCCTAGAGAACTTCTTGGCAAGTTGTTAAGTGCGCGCTGGACCCCATAAAGGTGTTTGACCCACCCATCACCCGAACCTAATACCCTAGCTGTTATAGACTGCTTTATGTCCCGGTTTTTTCTTTCCACAACAGAATTTCCCTCAGGATGGAATGGAGAAGAATACCCAAACTGGCCATGGCTTCTTTGTAAGCTCGAGAGCTAAACGCAGGACCCTGGTCAAAATGTAGTGTGCCTATTGCGTGTGTGCCGATAAAGACTCGCAAATCTTTTATAACAGTTCAAACGTCAGCCGAGCACTGAGGCCACATCCAAAGGAACCTTGATTTAGTGTTTGTGGGACTGCTTTCGTCCACAGGGATGGCGGCATGTAGATAGTCTAATGCTGTCTAGCAATGGTGTCTGTACTGGGCTGGCTACGTTGTAGACAGGTGCCTGGTGGCGTTCTGTACTGCGATCTCTTTTGGAGTCTATGCAGTTACTGATGAAGATATGAATCAGTGTATTCATTTCTGGCCACCAGTACATCTCTTTTAGTTTTAAAATTGTTGTAGAGATCCCCTGATGTGTCAGACCCTCTCCCAGATGTGCTTCGTAAATCAAAGCTGCTCTTCGTTCCATGTTTGGTATTACCCTATCCCCCACTCCAGGGATTCGAGCAAACGGAACGCTGTTTGCATCAATTATATATGAGTGGAAATTTTTTAGGTAACGCTGCACCGCTGCCTTTGCTTGAAGCATTGACAGCCAGCATTATTTCACTGTCTATTTTCGTTTTTGAACAAGTGATTGCAGCTACGGAAGCCGGTTGCACAGCCCCTTTCGCGGCTTCATCAGCCAATGAATTCCCTTCAACGTGAACGCCATCACGTTGATGACTCAGCGTGTTTATCACATGAGTGTTTTGCAGTCCATTTCGCCACTGAACTACTTGTTCCCAAAGCGTTTTATGCTTGATTGTGCCACCTTTTGCATCTTTGAAACCATTTTGAAGCCAATTCTGTAAATATTCATTGTAAGATTGAACACAGTAAAAAGAATCGCACACTATGAGTGTGGGGAAATCGCGATTCGTGTTTTCAAGTGCCATCTTGAATGCTTGTAGTTCAGCTCGCTGAGCTGTACAATCTCCTAGAGATTGCGTTTTTGTGACCATTGGTCTGAATTTGCCATCGCGCATACGACCTTTAACGATCACGCGTGCTGCACTATAAGCTTGTTTTTGCAGATCCGTCAGTATAAATAATGAATTCGTACTGATCAAGAGGGAGAATTTCAGTAGGCAGAGGACATTCGTGTTCATATTGCAGGAATGCCTGTGTTTTCAAGTAAGGATCAAAAACATATTCAACATCAGTTGCAGCAAGAGAATTAACCTATTGTATCCATCTTGGATGTCAAGCTTTTGCATTTGGAATGCTCGCTTTAGTAACTGCCTCTAAGGCTGGTACAGGAGTCACGACCATAATGCGTTTCCCCTGTGCTAGGGCTCTTTCTTTTGCTACAGCGGTTTGAAGTGCTGTCAGAATCTTTTCTGTAGAAGTGAATTTCATTTCAGCTTGTGTATACAAGTGTGATTTGTATGCAATTGGTGCTCTTTCACCTTCGTTAAAAGTTAAGTAGGTGAATCCGCATTGACCCGGAATGATTCGGATCACTAAGTTGCGTACGTTTACGCGTGTTTGCAAGTGTTTTGTTGCTAACAGGTCTGTTTGAAGTGCACGCAGAATTTCTGTGTGTTCTTGTGTCCAAGTTTTGGCTTTGAAATCAGGTTTGATTAATTTGTAGAGAGGTTTAACCCTCTCTGCATAGTTTAGAATGTATGTTCTTCCAAAATTCAGAAAACCTAGAATCGACTGTAAGTTTTTCAGCGTTTTTGGAGGTTGGAGCAGCGCACACTTTTCTAAAAAGTTGGCTGCCAGGGTTTTGCCTTCACTTGAAAGTTGATATCCTAGGAAAAGGACGTTGAGTTGGGCAATTCTGGACTTTTTAAAGTTGAATATGTAACCCTCAGAGGTGAAGCCCAATATAATGGTGTTCACCCTGTTCAAGTGTCTGTCCAGGTCATCGTCTGTCAGATATATATCATCGACATATGACAATGCCTCGTCATCATACATTTTTAGTAACTCTGTTACTCTTGCTGAGAATAACTCCGGGCTGTTGTTGGACCCCTGTGGGAGTCGACAAGATTGACGCTGGGTCCCCATTATTGAGAAAGCGGTCAAATATCTACTATCAGGTGCAATATTTTGACAAAAGAAACCATTTGAAATGTCTAATGTGGTTTTATATTTTTTACGCACAATGTTATTCATTAATGCTGTACTGTGTGCATTTTGCACTGCAAATGTTTTACAACAAGAGTTTAGGTGTCTGTAATCCAAAACTAGACGATGTGTATTGTCTGGTTTGGAGACAGGAAACAAAGGATTGTTCATTGATGAGGTGCATGTTTCAATCACCCCCTGGTATTCAAGTTGATCTAAGATCTCCCTGACCTGTTTTTTAGCTTCTTATTTATTTTATTTATTTTATGGTTTATACCGCGCTAGAATCGACTCTAGATAGAGTATCTCTGCGCACAGAATAGAGAAAGAGAGGGAGATGAAAAGAGACCAGCAGCAGCAGGTAGCGTAAAGTTCAATTCCGCTTAAAGGTACATGCGATGAATAGCTGAGAGATTCCTAAAATAGAACAGTTTTGAGTTTTTTCCTAAATGTAAGGTGCTCTGAGCATTGTCTGAGTTCAAGAGGAAGGTTATTCCATAAAGTTGGTCCAACTACCGATAAGGCTTTCCCACCTTGTCTAGTCTTCTTTATGGTAGGTACTTTGAGTAGAAGTTGACTGCTCGACCTAAGAGACCGTGGGGGATTATATGGAATAAATTTGTTCTTCCAGTAGGGAGGTCCACATCCATGTATGGTCTTGTGAATCAGGCAGTACATCTTAAAAGTAATCCTCTTACTGATTGGGAGCCAATGTAATTTGTCAAGAAGGGGTTTGGAAGGAGTTCTAGGTGGGGCATTCAACACAAGTCTTGCTGCGGTGTTTTGTATCACCTGGAGTTTTGCTAGGACTCCCTCATTAGCTGACAACAGGAGTCCGTTGCAATAATCCAGGCGACTCAATACTAGTGCCTGTACCAAAGTTTTTCTGGTGGAATCAGGTAATAGTGGAAAAACTTTGCGTAAAAGTCCAATGACATGAAAACATTGGCCAACCACTCAGTTGCCATGTTGTTTGAAAGTGAGCGCCCGATCGAGGCGTACCCCTAGGTTTTTTACCACCTGTTTAGGTTCTGGTACTTGGCCAAGCTCGCATGGCCACCAATCCGGTGTCCACAAAGTTCTTACCTCCCCAAAAAGCATGACTTTGGTCTTGTTAACATTGCATTGAAGGTAGTTCGAAGTCATCCATTTTGCCACAGCCTTCATGCCTTCGGAAAAGGCCACCCTCACTTCATCGGTGAGGAGTTTGAAAGGGAACAGGAGCTGAGTATCGTCGGCGTAAGAAACGGGGACGAACCCAAAATCTCTCAAAATTCTGGCCAGGGGTGCCACATAGATGTTAAAAAGAGTGGGGCTCAAACAAGAGCCCTGTGGCACCCCCTTCGTGATGTAAGTGTCAGTCGACTGAAATGAGCCCATGCTAACGGCTTGGGTGCGATTAGATAGAAAACTCTTTAGCCAGGCTAGTGCTGTGCTCTCGATGCCAATTGTAGTTAAACGTTCGATTAAGATTTTGTGAGATATCGTATCGAATGCTGCCGATAGATCCAACAGTACCAAGATCACAGAATACCCTCTGTCCTGGTACATATGAAGGTCATCAGTCACAGATAGCAGGGCAGATTCAGTACTGTGTTTTGGTCTAATACCAAACTGAGAGCTATCTAACCTACCGGCCTGTTTAATGTAGTGTGAAACCTGTTTATTCACATGTTTCTCTATAAGTTTTCCCAAAAAAGGAAGTAGAGAGATAGGCCTAAGGTTGGACATGTCAGTCCAGGGGATGGAAGGGTTTTTCCTGATGGGTCTTACTAGTGCTTTCTTCCATTCCCCAGGAACTTGACCCTCCGTTAATGAGAGGTTGATGAGACATTGAATCTGTGGGCTCAGAATCCTTCCTACAACCGGAATGATTCTGGCCGGGATAATGTCTGAGGGGCTCCCACTCTTAGTCTGGCCTAAATAACATTCAATCTCCACTAGGGAGATAGGAGGAAAGGTTTCCAAGGTCGTTGATCCTGACTCTTTTCCTTTCTCCGAGAGTAGAAACGTATCTCCAATAGTGGATAGATTGGATCTAGTAATGTCATCATGTATCTTACTTATCTTATTTGTGAAAAACTGAGCCACTTCGTTACATAGTTCTTGTGATGCTAGTTCAGAGGTTTCACAAGCAGCTGGTTTCACAAATGACTGTAAGGTTTGATATAGAGTCCTGGGAGTATTACCTGCGGCTGAGAGGAGAGACTCTATGTGGGTTTTCCTGGCGGTTCGAATTTCTTTATGATACTCAGTAAGAGCTGCCCAGAAATGAACCTTGTCTGTTTCATCATGGGTCGTTCTCCACACCTTTTCTAATTTTCTCGCCCGTTGTTTAAGTAATCTTAAATGCTCAGAAAACCATGGTTCCTGGTTCCTGTTTGCGAGCTAGGCGTGGTTTGAAAGTTTTCATAGGGGCAATCCAGTCAACCTGATTATAATTGGCCAAAGCCTTGTCGACATTTTCCTCAGAGAAAATAAGAGGTGCAACAAATTGCTCCTGAAATATTTCCGGAGTGATCTTATGCCATTGCCTACGTGTAGTAGGAAAGGCTTGCACCAGAGGAGGGACTTTACCTGAGTGAGAGGTAAGGAATTCCAGAACAAAGTGATCTGTCCAATTAACTTGTATAGGGGGGGCGCATATCAGGGTGTTTCGTTTGTTAGAGAAAATGAGATCTAGAGTGTGGCCTGCTAAGTGCGTGGGACCAGTGTTCATTAGGGTTAAACCTGACAAAGAAATGTCAGTTAGTAAGGACTGTGCATCTACATTATCCTTCAGATCACTATGCACATTGAAATCTCCTAGGAGTACAAAATCGTTCTCCGCATCAATGTGTCTGGCTAGTATCTCCAACAGCAGGATGTTAAAGCCGGTACAAGGGCCCGGAGGGCGATATACTAGTACCCCTTTATGGCCAATTTTATTAGAAATGCAGATTTTAAAAACCAGAATTTCTAAGTCTGGAGTGCTCATTTCCTCTAAAATAGTGATTGATAAGTTATTTTTACATACAATCGCAATACCTCCCCCTGTCTTGGCAGGACGATCTAACCTGGCTTTTTTATAACCTTCTGGGATTCCTAATGTAATGGCTGGGACCGAATGAGGTTTTAGCCATGTTTCAGTCAGGTAACAAAGTTCCGGTTGCACCGAGGCATCATGTCCCAGACTTCACTGCAGTGTTTAGGCAGAGATATGATGTTGCACAGAAGGTTTCTGCTCTTAAAAAGACCCTGAGGAACAGCCGTTAAGGTGGTAGATTCACACGGTACGCATAACGGGTGGTCATTAAGGGTTTGATATAAACATTTCCGACAGGCAAAGGGTCCCTCTGGTGGAACTCCCCCTCCTCCTGTACAACCCTGCAATGGCGGCTTCCAAATACGTAATAAATCTAATGATGAGTATATTACCCGAGGTTTCATCTGGTCCACAGGGCGAGTGGCTATGAGGGCCATATCCTCTAGCCCTTAGCCTCGTCCAGTCGCGGACGGGCGCAGACGGGCTTCTCTTTGGCTTGTCTTAGGCACGTTCTTAGGCACACCCCTGCGCGCGACCGCTGCACGCTCAGAGTGACGAGCAGCCTTTGTAGTCCTCGCAGCTCAATACGCTAGAGCGCTAACCGCTCGTAAAGCGGAAGTAGCTGGGTCTGCCTGTACGCCCTCCGCTCAACGGCTGCTATCACCGAGTCAGACCGAGGCGTACAAGCTGACAACTGACCCCAGGCTTCCCTACCAGATCTGTACAAGTGAGTGGGAGATTAATAAAGCATTAATCAGGTAACAGGGGCGTTTTTAAAAACAAAGTTCGTAATTTTAAAAATCACATTCAAATATCATTTGTGCAGCGCTAAGCCTTCACTAAGACCAATATACTTCCTGCTGTGTTTGCTGGAATCTAGCGGATCAGGGGGAGACTCTGCCACTGTCACCACCTTACCGCACAGAGCCCGCCGTTCCCCGCTGCCTTTGTAGTCCTCGCAGCTCAATACGCTAGAGCGCTAACCGCTCGTAAAGCGGAAGTAGCTGGGTCTGCCTGTACGCCCTCCGCTCAACGGCTGCTATCACCGAATCGGACCGAGGCGTACAAGCTGACAACTGACCCCAGGCTTCCCTACCAGATCTGTACAAGTGAGTGGGAGATTAATAAAGCATTAATCAGGTAACTGTGGCGTTTTTAAAAACAAAGTTCGTAATTTTAAAAATCACATTCAAATATCATTTGTGCAGCGCTAAGCCTTCACTAAGCCCAATACACTTCCTGCTGTGTTTGCTGGAATCTAGCGGATCAGGGGGAGACTCTGCCACTGTCACCACCTTACCGCACAGAGCCCGCCGTTCCTCGCTGCCTTTGTAGTCCTCGCAGCTCAATACGCTAGAGCGCTAACCGCTCGTAAAGCGGAAGTAGCTGGGTCTGCCTGTACGCCCTCCGCTCAACGGCTGCTATCACCGAGTCGGACCGAGGCGTACAAGCTGACAACTGACCCCAGGCTTCCCTACCAGATCTATACAAGTGAGTGGGAGATTAATAAAGCATTAATCAGGTAACTGTGGCGTTTTTAAAAACAAAGTTCGTAATTTTAAAAATCACATTCAAATATCATTTGTGCAGCGCTAAGCCTTCACTAAGACCAATACACTTCCTGCTGTGTTTGCTGGAATCTAGCAGATCAGGGGGAGACTCTGCCACTGTCACCACCTTACCGCACAGAGCCCGCCGTTCCTCGCTGCCTTTGTAGTCCTCGCAGCTCAATACGCTAGAGCGCTAACCGCTCGTAAAGCGGAAGTAGCTGGGTCTGCCTGTACGCCCTCCGCTCAACGGCTGCTATCACCGAGTCGGACCGAGGCGTACAAGCTGACAACTGACCCCAGGCTTCCCTACCAGATCTGTACAAGTGAGTGGGAGATTAATAAAGCATTAATCAGGTAACTGTGGCGTTTTTAAAAACAAAGTTCGTAATTTTAAAAATCACATTCAAATATCATTTGTGCAGCACTAAGCCTTCACTAAGACCAATACACTTCCTGCTGTGTTTGCTGGAATCTAGCGGATCAGGGGGAGACTCTGCCACTGTCACCACCTTACCTTGCTTAACCGGGTACTGCCTTTGTGCAGTTGGTTGATTTTTTAACTGGATTTTGTGGTGAGGTGAGTCCTCATCCCATCCTACATGATTTTTATATAATGCTGGGGCCTGGGCCACTTCCCATTTCCTGGGATAAGTATATTTTAAATGTACTGGAACATGGTTAGAAAAGGCTGGCATGATGATGTCTTCACCATGTGGGCACTCTCTGACAAATTCTGGTGGCCAGTCTTGTTCTGCTAGAAGTATATCATAAACCTTTGAAAGTCGCTCCCAAAAGAGTGCTTTCACTTTTCTTGGTATGTCTCCCTCCATCGGAGAGTTATTTCATATAACCTATGCGGAGAACTAACCCTGGTGTCTAGAGGTTCAACTTGAATGTCTTCATTTAGGTCCACTGTCTCCAGAAGCCCCTTCAGGTTCTGGCGAGCTACTGTAACTTCTGCTGCGCTGTCTAACATTGTCTGAACCCAGTCTCCGTTCTTGAGTTGTGTTCTCAGAATCCTCGGCATGTCTGATCTTCAGACCTGCTACCTTCTTTTTGGAGAATTGAGGTTTTGGTTTGTTTTTCTGAACGTGTTGATCGTATTTGGACTTCACGCGTTCTTCTTTGTTCTCTGACCGTCCTCTTCTTTCGGATGTCTGTGATGATATCTGAAAGGTACAAGAGGAACGTGTATTAGTATCTTGATACCTGTCAGGTTTTCTCAAATTATCCCTATTCCTGAGGTTGTACCTCCTTTCACAGGGCTCCTTTTGAGGAGACCTACCTCGGGATTGAGAATCTTTCTCATTTGAATGTTGTTTGTTATTTTCCCACTTCTTTTTAGAAGAGGTACGATTGTTTTTAGTAAGGACCTTATCAGGACTTTCAGACAGTTGTGGTTTAACTGGTTTCCCTCCCAAACTGTCTCGGCCTAATTCTTCATACGATTTTTCAATTATTCTGGCTAGTTATTGTGGTTGTTCTGTTACATCAAATTCCCTTAATTTCTAGCGGATTGCCACTGATGCTGCTTCTCCTTTAATATTAGATAATATTATTGTTGAGACCTGGTCGAAGTTTTTCAGTAACTTCATACCTAAATTCAGAGCAGGCTCTGCCCCATATTCGTTTTGAATTTGTTTCAGGACATCAGGTATTATTGCCATAGAAGGAACCACCATGTGTTTTTGTGTAGATTGCAGCAAAGACTGTGCCCCAAGTGGTGCAGTCTTCCAGATGTGGCGTGATCCCCATTGGTAAACAGATTGTTAGAATTCTGAGTTTCTCATAAGGGCTAGTATTAGGAAATACTGCTTCGATTTGAGTAATTTTTTGAGTTATCTGTTTCATCAGATGTCTAGCACGCATTCTTCACCACAGAGCAGGCAGCGTAGAACAGGTAACATGCAATCTTGCCAGATTGGTCTAAATGACAGAAACCATGTGGTGTTTAATTCTCATAGACAAAGTAAACCCAAAATTTGGATGATGCGCTCACGACACTTCATCTCCAATAGAGCTCTCTCCATGGTGAACTGGGTGTCGCTGGTGATTTGGCTTGTCATATCGTAGCAGTAGGAGCAAAAATAGGATCCCTGCAACGGGTGCTAAAAGGAGCGGCAGTCCGCCAAACACAGAGTGCACGAAGTTTGGAAATATGCCGAGGACTGCCTGAAAAGGTGCTAACAGTCCTGCACATACATTCTTAAATACATGTATAATACCGCTTGTATCAAACATTTTTAAGATACGACCTAACATTTCTGAGAAACGTACAGGGCAGTTTGTATACAAAAGGGTATGTATCTCGGCAGAAGTCCTTGAGACTTGTAGATCATAGGTTTCTTTGGCCGAGGTCAGTGGCACTGTTTTCTGTAAAAGAATGGCTTTCATTCTGCTTAGAGTATCAATTCGTATAGAAGAGATGTTCAGTGAAGGCCATAAAGGTGACTCCCTGATTGTGTTTATTTGTGGAAACAAGACTTGCATACAACAAGTGACCCTGGATGTAACCGTAACAAGATATGGAATACCTAGCAACATGCCACAGCAGCTGTGATCATTCAACATAATGTAACTCTCATTAGAAAGTTGGACAAAAATTGGATTAATCGCTGCAGCTGGTGAACCTTGCAGGTGACAGGATAAGTTTGTAGTGGAACCATCACAGGCCCCATGTAAGTTAATACCCTGACAAAGGAGAGAACCGCTTAGTACGTGTTCACAGTTTTCACCGCTAAGAAACACTTCACGTTCTCCACTCCAACATCTATATGTGTAAGGTAAATTCCAGGATGTCTTGATGTATCCTTTACCCAACCTTTCATATCTGCCTACTGGTATATGTTTTAGGCAATACTGAGTAGGGAAAGTTGTAACACGCAGACTAATTTTACCATGTATGAGCCATTCAGTAGCTGTTTTTTCTGCCACTGTGAATAGTAATTTTTCCAGTTTTTCAATGCTCAGCACAGTGTAGTCTGATCCCCTTTGTGCCAGTCTGATCTGTTTATCAGTGAGATTGAATTCTGAAAACAGTGACGTTGTATTGATTAAATGCCAAGGCACATAGCCTGCATGCAGGTTTTGTAGCATCCAGCCCAATAGCATGACAGAACGTAGCTGAGACTGACCATGTTGCAACATGACCAAGTCTTGTTCCATGATGTCTATGACAGAAGACACAATGCTGTCCAATGAATATATTCTGGACGACAGAGTCGTTAACCCATTGTCTACTACAGAGAGAGTTTTCTCTAAATTAATACGATCAATTTCTCGTATTCGTTCTGCAGTCTCTGCTCGGGTAACCTTCCATGCTTCATTATAAGCAGCGTAGATACCGGCATATATGAAACGTTTTTGACGCGGTTTTCTTGGTCCTAGCAAGAATTCCCTAAGCTTTGCACCTTCTTGAAGTAAAGTTAAGTGCTGTTTTACATCCTTCAGTGTAGCTTTCTGTAGCCAATCAAGGCAAAGTTTCCCTACACTGTATGTTGTTACTATCCCTGGATGCTGTCTTTGAACAGAGTATGGGCCTGGCCTATTGATAGTGAAACCCTGTGTATTGTTCAGGAATCGATCTTGACAGTTATTCGTGTCTGTGGGCCAGAGCAACCATTTTTCCCATTCTGGATCTGATCTGTTGTGATGCAAAATATTATGTACGTCGACCTCCCCCCGTGTAGTGCTATTACTTACAGGTATTGGTATGGTCGGTGTGTTCATGTCTTTGATCTTGGCTAATCCAAGGCAAGACGTTTGTTGGACAGTCTCATTCAAAAACATAATTTGTTCAGGGATGATACAGGCTCTAAACAAAGCTTCTACCCCCTGTACTTGCCAATCTTTTGTACCCCAGACAGATTTTGTCTCAATGTTGCCTTTCCAAAAGTCCAAACCCTGTCTATACAGTTGGGCAATAAAGGCTGCAGAATAAATCTGTTCCATATTGATTAACATATTTTTTGTTCCTGTCTTGTTCACATTTTTAAAGTAAAACGTTTCTGGATTAGACAAATTGAAGCCTAAAAAATATGGAAATTTCATTGCAAAAGTTTTCGAACTACCCTTTGGTGGTGTAGGACAATGTTCCCATTGGTTATACATAATTACATTTCTAGGTGTTGCAGATTTATGCAAGAAATGATGACCATAGTGGTTATAACAATACATGTGTTCATAGTCTGATGAACCCTCTAAATATTCATGATTTGTGAATACTGTAGACATCTCTAGATCAGACATTATGTTATTAACAGTCTTGAAGTCCCAATCATCAGAAAAGGTACTAGAGGTAATAAAGTCACTTAATGAAATCATAAATAAATATGGAATCTTCAAAAGCTCTGACGGGCCAAAAATGTCATATTCAGTTCTGTCTCAAACTATACCATCATGTATAGGAACGGCTGTGATGTTCACTGCTGACAAGTCTCTTGTTTCGCGATGGGATGATTTGTGTGGCTGGAGAAGTAAGTTCACTCTTTTACGTGCTGTGTCCATTTGAATATATCTTCGACTTATCAGCATACCCAGAGTTACTTCCACAGCTAACCATAGTAGAAAGAAGAATATTCCCAAATCAATCCAAAGTTCAATCCATGGTGAAACCAGATAAGTCTTTTTCAGGAGATGAAAAAAGTCTGTTGCTTGTTCTTTGAAAGTTCTTTGTGCTGGTGTAGTTTCAGGTTCGCTGGGATCCTCGGAAAACGTATCAAAGTTCATGAAATAGCCAGAGGCAGTTCTGTCTATGGTTGGAATTGCATCAGGATTCGTTGAAATTACTGGAACCAGTTGATCACTTGTCACTTCGTTGTAGAGAGGTGTATCAGGACGAACTGTTATTTGGGTCTCAAGAGGGACCAGTTCCATAGCTTTGTTGCTTAGTCCTTCATTTCTCACAGTAGAATCTTCAAAGGTGATGAGTCCCTCAGTTTGAACCTCTTGGATTGTAGCTAGAGGAGTGTGTCTGCTACATTGGCGGAGATCACTTGACCTACTGCTTAGTATCAGCCACATAGTGTGGTTTGATCAGGTCGATGGACACAAATCTTTTCTCCTTTTTACCAGCTAGGCGCGGCAGTAGTACTGTTCTCGATCCGTGGATTGCTAGGACGGGTACTGGTTGTCTGTAAGAAGGCCCAAATACCTTCTAGTCCGCGATCTTTTCTCTGACTAGATCGCCAAGCTTTGGGATCGAGACAGGCCTTGCTGGGACGGCCGGTTTTCCCCAGTGATGGTTGGCTCAGGAGCACATTGCTTTGTTTCGTTCTTAGTTCATTTAAGTCCTGTAATACAGCAAAACGATCTTTGATATCAAACTTTTTATTTTCCATCACTGTGCCTTGCATATCAAGGTCCGGTACCAACATTCCAGTTCCAAATAGAACTTCATATGGAGTGACACCCCCTAGAGAACTTCTTGGCAAGTTGTTAAGTGCGCGCTGGACCCCATAAAGGTGTTTGACCCACCCATCACCCGAACCTAATACCCTAGCTGTTATAGACTGCTTTATGTCCCGGTTTTTTCTTTCCACAACAGAATTTCCCTCAGTATGGAATGGAGAAGAATACCGCAATGTTACGCCCAAACTGGCCATGGCTTATTTGTAAGCTCGAGAGCTAAACGCAGGACCCTGGTCAAAATGTAGTGTGCCTATCGCGTGTGTGCCGATAAAGACTCGCAAATCTTTTATAACAGTTCGAGCGTCAGCCAAGCGCTAAGGCCACATCCAAAGGAACCTTGATTTAGTGTTTGTGGGACTGCTTTTGTCCACAGGGATGGCTGCATGTAGATAGTCTAATGCTGTCTAGCAATGGTGTCTGTACTGGTCTGGCTACGTTGTAGACAGGTGCCTGGTGGCGTTGTGTACTGCGATCTCTATTGCAGTCTATTCAGTTATTGATGAAGATATGAATCAGTGTATTCATTCCTGGCCACCAGTACATCTCTTTTAGTTTTACAATTGTTGTAGAGATCCCCTGATGTGTCAGACCCTCTCCCAGATGTGCTTCGTAAATCAAAGCTGCTCTTCGTTCCATGTTTGGTATTACCCTATCCCCCGCTCCAGGGATTCGAGCAAATGGAGCTGTTTGCATCAATCATATATGAGTGGAAATTTTTTAGGTAACGCTGCACCGCTGCCTTTGCTTGAAGCATTGACAGCGAGCATTATTTCACTGTCTATTTTCGTTTTTGAACAAGTGATTGCAGCTACGGAAGCCGTTTGCACAGCCCCTTTCCCGGCTTCATCAGCCAATGAATTCCCTTCAACGTGAACGCCATCACGTTGATGACTCAGCATGTGTATCCCATTAGTGTTTTGCAGTCCATTTCGCAACTGAACTACTTGTTCCCAAAGCGTTTTATGCTTGATTGTGCCACCTTTTGCATCTTTGAAAACATTTTGAAGCCAATTCTGTACATATTCATTGTAAGATTGAACACAGTAAAAAGAATCGCACACTATGAGTGTGGGGAATTCGCGATTCGTGTTTTCAAGTGCCATCCTGAATGCTTGTAGTTCAGCTCGCTGAGCTGTACAATCTCCTAGAGATTGCGTTTTTGTGACCATTGGTCTGAATTTGCCATCGCGCATACGACCTTTAACGATCACGCGTGCTGCACTATAAGCTTGTTTATTCTCCGTAGCCGGTTGTGCAGATCCGTCAGTATAAATTATAAATTTGTACTGATCAAGAGGGAGAATTTCAGTAGGCAGAGGACATTCGTGTTCGTATTGCAGGAATGCTTGCGTTTTCAAGTAAGGATCAAAAACATATTCAACATCAGTTGCAGCAAGAGAATTAACCCATTGTATCCATCTTGGATGTCAAGCTTTTGCATTTGGAATGCTCGCTTTAGTAACTGCCTCTAAGGCTGGTACAGGAGTCACGACCATAATGCATTTTCCCTGTGCTAGGGCTCTTTCTTTTGCTACAGCGGTTTGAAGTGCTGTCAGAATCTTTTCTGTAGAAGTGAATTTCATTTCAGCTTGTGTATACAAGTGTGATTTGTATGCAATTGGTACTTTTTCACGTTCGGTAAAAGTTAAGTAGGTGAATCTGCATTGACCCGGAATGATTCGGATCACTAAGTTGCGTACGTTTACGCGTGTTTGCAAGTGTTTTGTTGCTAACATGTCTGTTTGAAGTGCACGTAGAATTTCTGTGTGTTCTTGTGTCCAAGTTGTGGCTTTGAAATCAGGTTTGATTAATTCGTAGAGAGGTTTAACCCTCTCTGCGTAATTCAGAATGTATGTTCTTCCAAAATTCAGAAAACCTAGAATCGACTAAGTTTTTCAGCGTTTTTGGAGGTTGGCGCAGCGCACACTTTTCTAAAAAGTTGGCTGCCAGGGTTTTGCCTTCACTTGAAAGTTCATATCCTAGGAAAAGGACGTTGAGATGGGCAATTCTGGACTTTTTAAAGTTGAATTTGTAACCCTCAGAGGTGAAGCCCAATATAATGGTGTTCACCCTGTTCAAGTGTCTGTCCAGGTCATCGTCTCTCAGACATATATCATCGACATATGACAATGCCTCGTCATCATAAATTTGTAGTAACTCTGTTACTCTTGCTGAGAATAACCCCGGGCTGTTGTTGAACCCCTGTGGGAGTCGACAAGATTGACGCTGGGTCCCCATTATTGAGAAAGCGGTAAAATATCTACTATCAGGTGCAATATTTTGACAAAGGAAACCATTTGAAATGTCTAATGTGGTTTTGTATTTTTTACGCACAATGTTATTCATTAATGCTGAACTGTGTGCATTTTGCACTGCAAATGTTTTACAACAAGAGTTTAGGTGTCTGTAATTCAAAACTAGACGATGTGTATTGTCTGGTTTGGAGACAGGAAACAAAGGATTGTTCATTGATGACGTGCATGTTTCAATCACCCCCTGGTATTCAAGTTGATCTAAGATCTCCCTGACCTGTTTTTTAGCTTCTTGCTTAACCGGGTACTGCCTTTGTGCAGTTGGTTGATTTTTTAACTGGATTTTGTGGTGAGGTGAGTCCTCATCCAATCCTACATGATTTTTATATAATGCTGGGGCCTGGGCCACTGCCCATTTCCTGGGATAAGTATATTTTAAATGTACTGGAACATGGTTAGAGAAGGCTGGCATGATGATGTCTTCACCATGTGGGCACTCTCTGACAAATTCTGGTGGCCAGTCTTGTTCTGCTAGAAGTATATCATAACCCTTTGAAAGTCGCTCCCAAAAGAGTGCTTTCACTTTTCTTGGTATGTCTCCCTCCATTGGAGAGTTATTTCATATAACCTATGCTGAGAACTAACCCTGGTGTCTAGAGTTTCAA
This sequence comes from Triturus cristatus, assembly GCF_964204655.1. Classification (NCBI taxonomy): domain Eukaryota; kingdom Metazoa; phylum Chordata; class Amphibia; order Caudata; family Salamandridae; genus Triturus; species Triturus cristatus. Next base: position 1,669,567,395 of record NC_140589.1, on the reverse strand, counting down.
CTTGAATGTCTTCATTTAGGTCCACTGTCTCCAGAAGCCCCTTCAGGTTCTGGCGAGCTACTGTAACTTCTGCTGCGCTGTCTAACATTGTCTGAACCCAATCTCCGTTCTTGAGTTGTGTTCTCAGAATCCTCGGCATGTCTGATCTTCAGACCTGCTACCTTCTTTTTGGAGAATTGAGGTTTTGGTTTGTTTTTCTGAACGTGTTGATCATATTTGGACTTCACGCGTTCTTCTTTGTTCTCTGACCGTCCTCTTCTTTCGGATGTCTGTGATGATATCTGAAAGGTACGAGAGGAACGTGTATCAGTATCTTGATACCTGTCAGGTTTTCTCAAATTATCCCTATTCCTGAGGTTGTACCTCCTTTCACAGGGCTCCTTTTGAGGAGACCTACCTTGGGATTGAGAATCTTTCTCTTTTGAATGTTGTTTGTTATTTTCTCACTTCTTTTTAGAAGAGATACAATTGTTTTTAGTAAGGACCTTATCAGGACTTTCAGACAGTTGTGGTTTAACTGGTTTCCCTCCCAAACTGTCTCGGCCTAATTCTTCATAGGATTTTTCAATTATTCTGGCTAGTTATTGTGGTTGTTCTGTTACATCAAATTCCCTTAATTCCAGCCGATTGCCACTGATGCTGCTTCTCCTTTAATATTAGATAATATTATTGTTGAGACCTGGGCGAAGTTTTTCAGTAACTTCATACCTAAATTCAGAGCAGGCTCTGCCCCATATTCGTTTTGAATTTGTTTCAGGACATCAGGTATTATTGCCATAGACGGAACACCATGTGTTTTTGTGTAGATTGCAGCAAAGACTGTGCCCCAAGTGGTGCAGTCTTCCAGATGTGGCGTGAACCCCATTGGTAAACAGATTGTTAGAATTCTGAGTTTCTCATTAGGGCTAGTATTAGGAAATACTGCTTCGATTCGAGTAATTTTTTGAGCTATCCAGAATGGAATTTTTTCACGTTTTGTGGGCATTTTACCCATGACTGCGTGTAAAGTCTGTGGAGTGATTTTTAGCACATTCCCCTGGTGAGAGGTTTGTCTTGGAATTGCTATTGTTGGGTTGGACTGTGAAAGTCCTCATGACATATTGAACCAATTGTCTATAAATGTTGATCATCTCTTTGAGTTGAGCAAGTAATTCTACATCTGTCATTTCTTCAATGTCAGGATGAGGTGTGTAGCCGTCTAAAATCGGCCATGTTGCTCCTGGTCTACCTAGTGGACAGAGCCTGGTAATGTGGTTGTAATGTTTTAGGGTGCCTTTAAACCAGAGATCATGCTCCTGGTATGTGAGTGGAATTTCAATATTCTTGAAAGGAATATATTCCTCAGGTGGTTCATCCTCTTTGTAGAAGTGAAACGTTTTAGTTAATACTATCCATGAATCGAATACCTCTCTGAGGTGTGGGTGATGAATTGAATAAGCAGGAAACAGTAGATGGGTTGTGAACTCTTTAATGCAGAGAGTAATCTTGAGACCTCATCCTCCAGCCAAGCCAGTGCAACTGACAATAGCTTCAACCCATAACATTCTCTTCACCAAACATTCTTCAAAAGAACACCCACAGCAGCTGACATCATCATCTTGACATGGATGCTCAGATCCATTAACTAAGAACACTACATTACCTTCCCCTTTTCATCAATCAAACTAAAACAAATAAAAAAAACAAAGTATACGTAATAGAAAGACCTACTGGCCAGCACCATAACATCAATCTTGAAATCGAAGAGGAACTTTCTTTAGTCTGATTGGTCTCATACCTACAGAGTGTGAAAGGTTATTTGGATTCCCAGAGATAGCATTCTGGCCACACATAGAGGGACACTTCACAATTCTATTGAGATTCCAGACTCTATGATCCTGTGTCCTCACTGCATTGCCCAGAAGCTTGTTAACTCTGATTGGTTGACTAAACTTGGATTCACCACACCTTCTTTCAGGGAGTTTTATCCTGACCATGTCACCCACTTGAATGACAGTTCTTTTGACAGATTTTCTCGTATCAAAAATCTCTTTTCTCCTCAACATTTTCTTTAACTCCTGGTTTTTCCAATCAGCTTTTTTATCAGTTACACCACCCACTTCCAACCTCTTAGAGGAAACCCAAAGAGGACTTACTTGAGTGCTTGCAATCCTTCCTTTAAACAAAGTAAAAGGAGTAACACCCGTAGAAGAATGTGGAGTGAACCTATACTCAAACACCTTCTTCTTGATAGCTTCCTCCCAGTTATAATTAGAAGTCACGGCTAATTGCATGGCCTCCTTCAACACCCTCACAAATCTCTCAACTACTCCATTGCATTCAGGATGATAAAGAGCCGCACGCTTATGCGTGATACTTCTCTCTCTCAGAAACTCTTCAACCACTCTGCAGACAAATTGTACCCCATTATCAGTCAACACCGAATTTGGCAACCCTTCATTTGCAAACAATTCATCCAAAAAATTGATGACCGATGAGGAGTCAACACTATTCACTATCTTGATAGATGGCCACCTGGAAAACATGTCCAGACAAACTAGGACATACCGATCTTGTGACTTTACCTTGACAGGGCCTAAAATATCAACAGCAATATCGATCCATGGACTAGTAGCCTGCTTCCTCACCAGCATCGGTTGAGTTCTACATCTTAAAACTTTATCACTACTGGCACACAGAGGACAATCACGCACCAATCTTTCTACAAAAGTATCCATCGCGGGCCACCAATAGTTTTCCCTAAGCCTCTCTTTGGTTTTGGCAATGCCCATGTGACTAGCATGTGCATTATCAACCAGTTTTTTACGCAACACCAAAGGAACAATCAATCTGCTTCCTCTAAAAAGAAGATCACTGGAAATCGATAACTCCTCCTTGATAGACCAGAACCCTTTAACCTCCTCATCACACAACCGTTTCTCACACCAACCATCACGAATATAGGAAACAACCTGTTGCAAAACAGAATCATTACCTAAGGCCACACTCCATTCCTCTTCAGTGATCACACCTTGAGTGACTAAACACACTTGTATGTCTTCTCCAAAGTCTTCCCCAAGAAAAGAATCATCCTCTTCACCATCGGAGCCAGAAGAATTACCAAGTCTCGACAAGCAGTCTGCCAGAATGTTGCTAGCCCCCGGCAAATAAGAGACAGAAAATTCAAAATCTTGCAAAGCAACCACCCATCTCCTTATTCTATGTGATACCCGATCAATCCCTTTATTCCCAAATACTTTCTTCAAGGGTTTGTGATCAGAAATCACTGAGAAAGCTTTACCCCACAAAAATTTCTTGAGCTTGCGAATTGCCCAATAGACAGCCAAAGCTTCCTTTTCTACAACTGAGTAGTTGCATTCAGCTCCCCTAAGTGGTCTTGAGATGAACAAAACCGTATTGTCTACATGTTCCCCTGGTTGCAACAGTACGGCACCTAATCCTTTACCACTAGCATCTGTCATGACAAAGGACTTCTTTTTGGGATCAAAACTAGAGAGATTGGGTGCTTTGTTTAGACAGTCCTTAATTAAATCAAATTCCTCACTACACGATTTATTCCAAACAAACTCGCTCCCTTTTTTTAATAAGGATCTTAGATTTTCAGTTTTTTTAGCGAAACCAGGAACAAACTTATTGTAGAATTCTGCCATACCCAAAAATTTAGTAAGTTCATCTTTGCTTGCCGGATAATTGAGGTTGGAAATGGCTTCAACTAAAGAAGGCTTAGGTTTGATCCCAGAGCCAGAGATTGAATGACCCAGATATTCAATCTCCTTAACATCAAACTTACATTTATCCAATCTAAGAGTAAGGCCATGATCTTGCAATCTAGAGAGTATAAGACCCATTCTCTCATCATGCTCTTGCAAGCTACAACCATAAACAAGAACATCATCTTGGTAGACTTTGACCCCACCAATCCCGTTTAGTATGTTCTCCATGACTCTTTGGAACACCGATGCAGCTGATATAAGACCAAACGGCATCCTTAGAAATTTGTATGTTCCAAAAGGTGTTATAAAAGTGGTCAATTCTTGGCAGGAGGGGTGTAGTCTGACCTGGTGGTAGGCAGAAAACATTTTACAGAGGAATACTTTGCGTTTGCGTTCGGGCGCACACCTTTTGAAGAGCTTGAAGTGCCTTGTGTGGACCCCTTGGAGGCTTTGTCAGGCCCTGCAGGTGCATCTGTTTTTATTTCCTTAACTTCTGCATCAGTACTCTTATTGTTGTCTGCTACTTTGCGTATAGCCTCAGAACAAGCTTTTGAATGCTCATGCAACTTTAAAGTGGTGATGACTTCTTCAAGAGAAGGATTGTCTTTTTGCCAGAGTGCGTCTTTTGCTTTATCAATAGATGACCCAAGCATGAGTTGATCTCTGAGTCTTTCCTCCAAACTCGCCCCAAAGGAACAAGTGGAAGCCAGCTTGCGCAAGGAGGTGACATATTGTTCCACAGATTCTTCATGTTTTTGGAGTCTCTTTCCAAAGTGATAACGTTCTAATATCATACTCATTTTGGGTAGGTAATGCAAATCCATTTTCCTTATGCAGATTTCATATTCATTTAGTGAGTTGCCCTCACTGTCCGGTAGGTCAGGGAGGTGTTCGAATACTTCTTGCCCCTCTGAACCAAGACAGTGTAAGAATAAGGCAGACTTCCTTTCTGCACTCAAAGACGTACCGCAGACCCTGGCATAATTAGAGAAAACTTTTTTCCATTTCAACCAAGGTATGGGAGGGTCTTCTGGGGCAGAAAGAAAGAACGGGGGCGCGGTTACATTTTGCATGATGTGAATAAAAGATGTCACAACACTGAATTAAAATTATAACAAGCCGAAGTGGAAGATGCAAACCCAAATTACACTTGTCACAATTCAAACCAACAGACTGTATCAGTGTATCATTGCAACCAACTAAGACACCTTGATATTAAAGAGCTTCCCTTACCTCTGAGGAAAAGAAAACAAAATGGTTGCACTAAGCATTCAGTATATGCAAGTAAACATTAGAGCATTATTATTATTATTGTCATATATTAGAGTATGACAAAGGAAACAACAGAAAATAATAACTGTGCAGATCAGAGTTGCCACCGTGATGAAAACGAAAGTCAGTGTGGCGAAAATCCAACATGAACAGACTTGAATGCAGACGTAATTCTCACGAGGCAAGGCAGTAAGTGAGGCCGAGACCAAGAATCAAAGTTTTACCTCGCAATGTTCGAGCGGCGTGTTCCTCGAGTGTTGTAGCGTTGCTGAGCTCGCAATCAGGAAACAAAGCGAGCCGTTCCTTTCCCTTAGTTATGACGTGTAGCGGGAGGCGCCGGGAGTTGGCAGGGTTGCGTCAAGCAAAGCGGGTTGCTAAGCAACAGCACCCGATGCACACCGAGGCCCAAACGATAAGGCCTCTACACAAACCAATGAGGAGGCACCTCACAGGAAAGGTGACAACCCCCAAACCAACCAATGAGGAGACGCCTCCCTGAAAAACAACGTCGAAGGCGAGGAGAGGAAAACAGGAACCAAAACTTGTAGCGAGTCGCAACAAACACAGGAGGTGCTCCGCTCTCACAGCTCGTTCAATTATGACACAGGAGGTGCTCCGCTCTCACCGCTCGTTCAATTACGACACAGCCAGTGGATGAGCTCCCACGAACTGGAGGGAGCGTAGACGGAGTCGTTTTGAGTGGTACAAACGATTGCTGAAGGTAAGAAGCGGTGTGCCAGAATGCTTGAGTTCGAAGAAAATAGATGAGTTGAGGTCTCTTCAAGAGTTTCCACTCGTCGCCAAAATGAGGTGTGGGTGATGAATTGAATAAGCAGGAAACAGTAGATGGGTTGTGAACTCTTTAATGCAGAGAGTAATCTTGAGACCTCATCCTCCAGCCAAGCCAGTGCAACTGACAATAGCTTCAACCCATAACATTCTCTTCACCAAACATTCTTCAAAAGAACACCCACAGCAGCTGACATCATCATCTTGACATGGATGCTCAGATCCATTAACTAAGAACACTACACTCTGTCTGGTGAGATTCATGTGCCTCTATCACAAAAACTGTTCTACCACCTCTTGGTGTTAGGCCATGTTTTATAAGTTTTAGTGTGATGGCTCTCCTTAAATTTGGAGTGAGGATTTTTGCATTTTCATCGGTTTCATCAAAACCTGTATAATCAAAAGCTGCTGCCGGGTACAGCTCCACCAGTATCGGTGTTTGTGCCGTTTTCGGTCATTGTTTAATGAAAGTTTCAGAGCAAGTTTCAAGGGAACAAAGATAAGGTGCACAATATTTTGGAACACTGTATCCTTCAACATTGAACAAACCAAACAGCTAATACATAGGATTTTTGTCCTACTCAGCTATGGCGAATATTATCCCTACCCACTCCAGACGTCTTATGGAGTATTATGAGTAGGGGTCTCTGAGAAAAGCACGACTGAGTGACTTCAGTATCTAGCGTTAAATTAGTGTCTTACCAAACCGTTGGGCGCAATCTAGTGTAGTTCCTTTATCCCTTATAGGCTCTGCGCATTGGAATAATATACACTATAGTTTTGACATAGGACTGAGGTCAGTATGTCTCTATCGAGTACATTAAACTTAATTACTTGTGTGTGCCAGCTAACTCAGAGGTCACTAGAAACTTCTCGAATATACAAGAAGGGATTAGTTTCTGACAACCGCTTAAACATGACAACTTTGTTTCCCTTAGAGTTGGAACAATCTCAGAACCGTGGAAACAGTAGAAAACTGTCGGACTTAGGATGACGGAAGGAATGACCCTTATACATTGTTATTATGCAGGAGATGGTAGTCCTGCTGGGATTCCAAGAATCCTCATGCATAATGAATAAGGCTAGTTTTCGCAAAAAACACTTCATGTACACAGTACCATAACTAGGTAAAATGTCAGTCACAAGAACCGTTATGTAGTGTAATGGCAGGGGAAATATAGGTGAAAGGTCTTGTTACTCCCTTAGCCTATATCGGTGAAACCTATATGAAACATAACACCCCCTCCTCATCCGACTGAACGAAATACTAACATTTTAATGTACTTCAAGGCATTGTACGCAAACAACTAATTAGTCCATAAAAAAGTGTGTACATTTTTTTAAAATGCTAACATTTTATTTTAAGCTGTAGAAGTCTTACTAAAATATGTTCGTATATATATTTCGAACAACAATGAGTGTCTGAAAGCCATGCTGTTCAGTAGAAAGAAGAGTGTTATTTGTTTAAAAATTCCAAATTTGGTTGTTTTGAAGAAGGCCACATTTTTCCCAGCACACGATGAGCCATATGTTTATCTGTCCTGGCTGGAAGACGCAACATCACTGTCATTCTAAGATGGTCGCCTGTTGCGCGTCTGATCACTTGTCCGTTTTCACTATTTATAATGCGTTGGAGCAATTGTCAGCACTCGTTACACCATTCGTGCGGACATGGAGTGTGTTCGTTTGTGATACTTAACGAAGGTAAACCCTAATTTAGCGAAAAAATTTTCACAGCATTTTGAGTATTCTTGTTCTTCCACGGTGGTTTGACTGTTTTCACACTCAATCTCCGGGTTAAGCATTCGTTTACGGTAAACTTATCCCGCACTTTTTTGAATTATGGTGTTTTCCATTCACTTGGTGAAGGGACCTCGTTCTTAGTTTCTCCGCTAATTCAATCACGGTGAACATTGCGGCAGACATCGTTTACCTAATTTAATTTTCAGAATTTCTTCAATGTGGATTTTCTTTTAGTCCCTAGCTTCTTCTTTCTTCCTCTCTTTTTTCACGACATTGTTGATTTTTTGTATTTTTTCCAAGCTTTCATAGGCCAGAGGGTAGTGACACTTTCTCCTATCTTTATATTCCCAGGATTCATCCTGACGAAGGGTTACCCACCCGAAATGCATTGGGGATTTATCCTTTGTTTTCTTTTTGAAGTTAATGGAATGGATTAAGCAACTTCATGGTTGAATATTCATGATGTCAATGGATATATTGTTTTGAATAAAATTTCAAGATCAACTTCAGTGACATTTCATTTGGATACTCAGCGATTTTCTCGCATCACTACAGCTGTGCTGCTAGAGGGACACCACTCATAATCGAGTTGTGCAACTGCTTTCTATTTTTTCGCCTTGGTTTAGAGGACGACTCCTCTTTAGCACGCTCAGGAATCTTTTTAACCCCTTGCATGCTTCTGACGGAACCACTCCGTCATGAGCCACGGGCGCCGTGTGCTCATGACGGAGTGGTTCCGTCATGCTGCGACCGTTGGCGGCCGCTCCTCCCACGCGGCGCTGTTTCCCCGCCTGTGCGGGCGATCAGCGCAAGTGAGTGGAGTCATGACGGAACCACGCCGTCATGAGCACAGCTCGCCCGTGACTCATGACGGCGTGGTTCCGTCATGAGCATGGCGGCGCCGCAAACCCCCCAAACCCCCCCAGCGCTGCGGCGAAATTCGCGCCGCAGCGAAGGGTTTAAACAGTTTATCTTGTTTACAAATTAGGTGTACGTGGTAATTCATATCATTTACTTTCTAAAAGTGGCATTTTGAAAATTATAATTCAAAATCCGACTTCACCGTCAGAGAGAATTTTTCATTACAATTCCAGACACCAAGCATGAGCTGGTTACTTGTTCTCATTTGAATACTACAGCTTATTAAATGTATTAAGGTAACTTCAATGTTATCCTATGGAAGAGGTAGGCCTTGCAATGGTGTAAAACAAATATAAGAGTTTTTCACTCTCAGGACATGTAAAACTTAAATGTACATGTCCTACTGTTTAAATACATTGCACCCTTCCTTCTGGGCTGTCCAGGGCCTACCCTAGGGGGGAGTTATATGTATTAAAAAGGAAGGTTTGAGCCTGGCAAAACGTTTATTTTACCAGGTCGAAATGGCAGTTTAAGACTGCACACAGAAGCTGCAATGGTAGTCCTGAGACAGGTTTGTAGGGCTACCAGTGACAGCTGGCACGGATCGGGTGGTGGGGCGGAAGAGGGGGTGAAAACAAATATATTACACTTACCTCTTCACAACCGCTGTCTCTCCTCCGCTTCTCTTCCATCCTGACGAGTCCTGGAAGCACACAGGCTCCCCTAAGTTAATCCTGACGCTGCTGTCACCAGCACGACAGCAGCCTCGTGATTGGTCTGAGCGCCATTGGTTCGGCACTCAGACAGGGACTGAAAACCTGTGCATATTCTCCACCCAAGCTGTGCAATACAACCAAGTGGAGCGCATGACTGTTTGGCCGGCCTAAGACAACCGGCCAACCCATCATGCACACTTAGAGAGTGCCCACCATTCCTCCCCCTGCTCTGGACAACTCAGCCCCTCCGCACCCTGCACCTAGAACTGAGCCAGTACTGAAAAGTAAAATGATGATAACATTGCGTTATTATCATTTTATTTTTCCTTTTTTGCACTGCTGAACCTGACAACTCAGTTAACATCTTGCTTAGAAGGCATTGACTTGGTGAGTCTAAGATCCTTGTTTTCAGCCCATCACCTTCATCTTTTACATACAACAACAACTTGACCCTTTTTATGAACTCTTTCCCATGACCAATGTAAACTGTGAAGGAATCTGGGGCTTCTTTTGAAAAAAATAACCTTTATTTTCTACCACAATTTGCTCCAGTGACTCAGGCATGTGGATTTCAACTAACAATCTTTCAAAGACTCTTGTCATTGATGGCCATGGTTACTTCAAGAAGGATACTTCTCATTCCAGGGCGCAAAACTCAGAATGGTGCAATATTACTGCACCTGGTAAATAATACACCGTTCAGTAATGGTATTACCCCCAGGATACCATAAGGCTCAAAATGACTCTCATAGGTGGTTAATGCTTTGCATGTGAATTTTAAATATTAGCAAAGGGCTCCTGCTTTTGCATCATGTACACCTACAATCAATCAGTATTTGTTAAGCTCGACTACTCACCCACTAGGGTGTCAAGGCTCATTCTGAGATGGGCTGTTAAAAATAGTGGAAAAACATGCTAGCAGTGCTGCTGGTAATGCTTTTCTCTTGTTTATTACTTGAGTGGAAATGAATTGGGACTACTGTCAGCAAGCGTATTTGCCGCCGACCGCGGCCCCCGCAGGGGGACACTAGAGCGGTCGGCGCCCTAGTGCCGCCTGAGCACTGGTCACCCCTCCCTGCCCCCCCCCCTCAGTGGGGGGGGTGGGGACGCCGGCCGGTGTCTCCCACCCCTCTCTCTCGCCTGGAGGTGACGCGTAGGCGCGTCACTTCCGGGCTTCTGTGGGGAGGGGGAGGCTATTTAGCCTTCCCCCACCCTCCTGGCGACCTCTTTGTTCACCTATGGAACAGTGATATGGCGGCAACCGTGGGTGGGCAGTCAGGAACTGTGCTTATTTACGGATGCCTCTGGTAGGGAGGGCTTCGGGGCGATCCTTGGCGAAGACTGGTGTGCTCAGGAATGCCCAACGTTTGGCGCAGGCCCAAGATCACAAAAAACATCACGGTACTTGAGCTCTTCCCCATTGTAGTTGCTTTGCACCTATGGCCCGAAACGTTGTCAGACAGAAAGGTCCTATTCTGGTCTGACAACATGGCGGTCGTCCAGGCCATCAACGGTCAGACAGCCAGGTGCCGTTTGGTACTATGCCTGTTGAGGGAATTGGTTAGGATCTGCTTGCGCGCCACTGTGGAATTTAGGGCCAGGCACATTGAAGGTGTAAAAAATGTGGCAGCTGATGCTCTTTCTCGTTTTCAGTGGCTCCGCTTCAGGAAGGTTTGGCCACGGGCGAGAGCTCAGATGACCCCATTCCCGGAGCACCTTTGGAGGATCCTGCAGTGGGACAGCAGCTGAAATCGATGGGGGAGAGAACACTGGCCCCAGGTACCAGGAAACGTTATGGTACACACTTGGCAACCTTCAGGGCGGTGTCCCTGGCGCTGGGCACTTCAGGGGCAACAATGGAGATCAAAGTCAGAGCATTTGTGGTATGGGCAAGGGAGCAGGGGAAAAGCCACTCTTGGGTTGGTAGCCACTTAGCGGCAGTGAGCCACGACACCAGGTTGTCTGGGGGGACAGACCCAACCAATTATTTTGCCATAAGGGCCGCCCTTAAGGGATGGGCAAGGGACGAGCCTAGGGTGCCGGACAACCGAGCCCCCATTGACTTTGACATACTGAGGGGCATGCTGGGCGTGCTGGAGGCGGTCACCTATTCACCATACGAGGCCACGCTTTTCTCTGCTGCCTTTTGCCTGGCATTTTTCGGCACATTCCGAATCAGCAAGGTGGTGGCAAGGTCCAAGAATGACAACTCGGGGGATGCTCTAGCTACCTCAGACGTGTCCGTCACCGACTCCCTGACCATCCGCCTCAGGAGGTCAAAGACCGATCAGGCGGGGCGGGGGATTGACGTGGTTCTCTGGCCCCTTGGGGACCCCAGGTTTTGCCCAGTCCACTGGGTGAAGGAGCTCCTGGGGTGCCGCCCCCCCACCCCGGGCTACTTGCTTGTACACAGGGACCAGGCCCCGTGACCAGATACCAGATAGAGCGAATGATCAGGGCCAGCTTGTCCACGGCGGGTCTGGACCAGCCAGAGAAGAGATACTCCAGCCACTCTTTTAGGATTGGCGCTGCCACGGCGGCCACCTAGCAGGTTTAGCGCCCGCCAGGGTGAAAAAAGTGGGGCGGTGGGAGTCAGACTGTTACAAACGCTATGTTCGCCCCTGAATTAGTGACTAATCCTTTTGTGTGCAGTGATTTGTAGTGGCTTTTGTTATTGCGTGGATAATTTACTGTTTGATTAAATAACCAGGAGTGTAAACCGTGTCTCTTGTTTTACTAGGGCGACTGGTGTGGGTGATCGGGCATTCATTTATCTCCAGGGCGGCCCGATGGGCGTCGCACCAGAATTGGATGCGGCACTTTCCAAAGACACATGTTGAGTGGATGGGTTTCCCCGGCATGAGATGGTTCGAGCTCCGGAACAAGCTGGAGCAGAGGCTGGTCGCGCAGGGCTCCACCCTCCCCCACACTTTAGTGGTTCACCTTGGGGGGAATGATCTCATCACCCTAGGAAGGAGGTTGTTGCTGCTAGCCATGAAAAGAGACCTGGGGGATATATGAAAGCGCTTAGGGAAGTGCGAAGTCATCTGGTCAGAGATTATCCCACGCAGAACCTAGAGGGGGGCCAAATCAGCGGAGGCAGTAGAGCATTCTAGGAGACGCATCAACGGGGCAATGCGGAAGTTCACGGAGCAAAGAGGCTTAGGTATTATACGACATGAGATCATCAAGGGGAGCGTGAAGGGGTATTTTGATATAGATGGCGTGCACCTGTCGCACGTGGGCATGGATCTCTTTCTCTTAGACTTGAGCGAGGCCTTAGAGATGAGGGGTTACAGGTAGAGCAAGGTGAGGTGGGGTCCCTGGCGGCGACGGTGGGCCACCTCCAGGGCTGTGGCGGAGTTACAGGCGATCTGGAAGCAGGCCGGTACCAAGGGTACCTCTGCGCGGCACCATAGGGGGTGCCTGAGCCAAATCCGAGGAGCCTCAGGGGAGGGTCCTGGAAGCCATGTTGGCGCCCCACTAGTCCTGCGGGCGGTTGTGGGCCTGAACAACCGGGGGTTTGCTATGCGACGCTCTGCCCCGAAAGGGGCGTGAGTAGAAGTTACCAACGGCACGTGATCCTGTAAAAGAATCACCTGGACGGCAGCGAAGGCGAGGTTCGCCCCAGCGCTGCCCGGCTCATCAGGCGGGGAGGCGGCCCAGTTGGTTGCCTGCCCTTGGATAGCCCGTAAGATAACCCACCCATTACATATTGGAATATGTAATAAACCTGCAGCAAACTTTACCCAACCTAACAGTCTGTGTGTGTGTTATTTGGGTATGTATTCTGGGGGAGGGGGGACTGAGCGTTGCCCATGGCGATACTATGCTCACTGTATTTCCTCTGATCCTCAGTTTTGCGTGGGCAGTTTTATCCTGTGGGATTTGGAAACCACAGCAGCGAGAGGTGTTTGTGCTCGTCTATCACTGGGCCCAGGTACTAAAATGGCCGCGAAGCTGTTTGCGACCGACTCCGCTCTGCGCCCCTAGCTCAGAATTAGAACATAATTTATTCAGCTACGAAGAACAGCCACCTCGCCAAACATCCTGGAATTACTGATCGGACTGCATCAGCCTGAGAGAACCATCGAAGCACAAACACACTCGGAATGTGGACCACAATGTGTAAATAGTAACAGAAAGTGGTTACCACTCGATATTATCCCCAAATTTAAACATTTGAGCACAAACGTCTTGGAATAACTTGCGAGTACCAATGGCACCGCAGTGTTTCTGAATATATTTGCAAATACGAAATCATTTATGGCACTGCGGTAACGCTCCATCACTTAATTCTATGGACGGTCAAAACATGTGTAAATTATGCACATCTCTGTCTTCCGGGCACATTGCTGTGGCATCCCACATGAGTCCCTCCCCGTTGCTCTCTCGTTGAACTGAGGCTGCCAGTGCTGTGATCCAAGTTAATTTCGGAAACAACGACAAACGCCGAACAAGTGCACATGCTGAACAAAAAACAGATGAAGTTGGTCTCTAGGCGCTCCCAGTGGCTCAAGATCTTAAAGTCCCAGACGTAACCAGCAATCAAACACGGGTCAAAGGGAATGCATCTGCGTTGTTAAGCCATCTGAATATTTTAGCATGCTTGTGGTGCATTAAAATGCATACTGCGGCGGGTATAATAATGAGGGGGGATAGATACTGGCTGACAGCTTTTCGGGACGCGTTTATTGAAAAATTGAAGAGGATGCCAGACGAGAACTGCCTTCAGGTGACAAGATTAATAACGAGGTTGTCTTGTACAGTACGACGGTGCTAGGAAGCTGTTAATTTGCACGGCAGCCTCATATAAAGGAATTGCAGCCTCATTCATGAACTATCGCGTGTTTACCTCCTTTGTTGTGCCGGAGCACGCATTTGTCATCTGCCTGGAAGCACAAAGGAGGAAAGCGGCGCCTGCCTGGTGTGTATCACTGCAGTGCTGATCGCATGGGTTGTGGAGGCTTGTCACAAGATCACTGGCATGGCGCCCCGGGTGGATTTAAGTGATTAACACTTGTCAAGGCCCCAGCCCGCAAGTCTTACTTCAGGTAGCTACAGTCAACACAGATGGTAATTAATTCCTTTTTCCAATAAATGCTAAATTGTAGTTATTTTGAAGACATTACATTGTATGACATAACTACATTCTCAACAATATCTACAAAATCACAGAGCTCGAGCACACACAAATATAATAGAATGTTGAACTTTCTTTATACCTAAATATAAACTCATTGACAACGGGGCAAGTGTATTTTGCCTAAGCACGAAGAATCGTGCTATAATATTGCACTTTGAAAAATGAGAATGGATTTTTAAAAATGTTGTTGTCTGTGGGGTCAGCTCCAGGTGGCCAACCTAAAAGGTTTCTTGACAGGGCAGTCAATCCAGTCTCCATAGATGTGAGCCACGTCCCTCGTTCCTCTTCGGATCCGCTTCCTACGGTCACTCTCACCTACCCACTGTAAATTAACTTGTTTACTTCTAAGCTATCTAGTCTCCAGAGATATTCACCCCATCCCTGATTCAACATGCATTCCCCCTCATCCTCTCTTCGTTGAGGAAATGTGACTGGTCAATCTTATATACCGACTCCCATCTACTCACTGTCAATCTCTTTCATAACAGACATTCACACAGCCAATAGGTCTTGCCAATGAGACCATTGGGCTTTGGCAATGTTCGTAGCCATGCTGCAGAGCATCGTGGCTGCTGTGCAGCATGGCTAAAAAGATAAAGAAAAGACGCAGTGATGCTGCCACCATGTCATTTTCTAGGCGCGAGCATGCTGTCAACAAGAATGCATGCTTACAAAAGAACATTTTAAAAAAATGTACATATCTGAGCAAGAACGGTAAACAAACCTAGTGTAAAAGTGCGGGAGTGTGATCGGAAAAAGAAGTCATGCTCAAAGGGAGTGACAAACACAAGACTGACAAAGAAGCCAACAAATAAGAAGAAGCCAAATAAGAGTGACAGGAAAGTCAACCAATGGTAATCAATGGGTGAGCTCAAAGTCTCTGTATGTCGTTGGTAAGCCCACAATTTGTCTTTTACAACCAGACAGCTTGCGCTTTCTGGTAGGCTCGACCTTAAAATGCACTTTTGCTTACATCGCATAGGATCCTTCTTTACTTTGCTGCTGAAATATTGTTCAACGTCTATAACACATTTTAAGTATTCTCCCATGTTATGTTCCTTTACCTAAAAATGCTTACTCTTCATTCTCTCACCTCAATGTTTGTTTGCACCAGGCTCCACCCAACATCATGTCTAACACTTTATTTGCCAACGCACAGAAGTAGCGAAATAGCTAAAGTATAATTTTGCTGACAAACAACTCCTGACGTGGAAGACAGTAATTGCAGTAGTAGGTGGGTGGGAGTAACTATTAGTGGTGGTCAATTTCTGCTGCAGGCTATTGATGACGGTGGGAAGGAATGCTGGAGTAGAGCCACTGATGAGAAGAATAAGATTGTCCAACCTGGTCACTCCCTACTGAACTTTCTTATTTCCGAGTGACATAGACGGAGATAAATGTGCTTCTCACCGTAGATATTATGGTTCTACAACATTCAATCAGTGATGTTGACTGTTAAGTGCTGACAGTTCTGCCTAACACTGTCTGAGCCCTCAATCATTTCTAAATGTAGGCTCTTTCCCAAGCAAATCTGGGCAAGCGGCTGGATACCCTATTGGGGGATTAGCATGCTTTATAAATTCTGATTGATTGAAAAGTCAATAAGAAAATGCACCAATGTCTGGCCCAACACACACGTGGGTTCTATTGAGGATTCAGTAAATTGCCCCACTCACTCTTGGTGGATTATTAAAGGGGCTGTCTGGTGTAGAGGAAAAACAGTTATCTTTGTCCAGTCTTGTATCTCTAATAATCTGCAACAATAAGCCATCCAGAATGTTGGCTCGTTTTATGATGTCTGCTTGGGTTTTGAGATATATTTTGTTAACATTCCCTGAATGCCACGTTTAAGTAATGTATCAAAGTGAAAATCTGTAGGGAAAAGGAAAAGCGTTACATTACTGCTGGCGGGCTTATAGATTCTACACACCTGCTCTAATGCCATGTGCCACCACATTGATATCTTGGCCCTATGAACTTTGAGAGAGCTGATTTGCAAAGCACTTACCTATCCAGAATGCGGTTAAGAGGTAATAATCTATAATAATTATAATGCTTTCCAGGATATCACACACTCATAGACAGCAAGAAAAAAAGAACCCAATTTATTTGGGTGAGTTGTCAAGTTAACCACGTCATCAACTGTAATAATTTGGTATTTGGACAAAATACCAAATACAAATATATTGTGATTCACACATTTTGTGTCAAGATTATCAGGATGCAAATGAAGAATTGGTGTACGGAATACTGAACAATGTCAAATACTCACCCACAGTCAGAGATCTGGGCCTAAATCCATTCTGTTTTTGCTCACCACGCCAAACCGGTTTTGACCCAGCCATATGCAAATCCGTCTTGACCATGCTCCCCATAGTAACAGTCCATCACAAACTGCCAAGCCAGTTTGTCCCTGGACCGTAAACAAGCATCCTAGGACCGGTTTCGGGGTATCACCTCTCATCAGCCAGGATAGCCTGAATCCAGTGGCATGGCAAACACAGGACCCACGTCTGGACATACCCATCCCACTTGTAGTGACAAATGCAAAAAGAGCAATTGGTGGACGGAATGCTGACCGATGTCAAACACTCACCCCCAGTCAGAGATCTGGGCCTAAATCAATCGTTTGTTTGCTCACCACACTAAACCAGTTTGGACCCAGCCATATGCAAATCAGTCTTGACCCAGCTCCCCAGGGGAACAGTCCAGCCTGAACTTGTAGGCCAGGTCCTCCTTGGACCATAATTATTTTGCAAGAATATCAAGATATCAAAAATATCATGGACAGGAATATTGAAGTTAAGAATATCGTTTTAAGAGGTTTTTTTAATATTGTTGCAAGAAATAACGTTTTAGAAAAATATTGTTGTATATAATATTGTTTGTAAGCATTCTTTTATTTGTATATGTATGTTATTTCTATATTATGGTCGTGTGTTTGATTTTATGTGTTTAGTAATTTTTTTATTTGTGTGGTAAGTAAAATATCATATTAATTTGACATTTTTGGAATGTTTATTTTCAGTTGTATTAATGTGTAAAATTAATGTATATATAATTTTTTTAGCAGAGGGATGTTGGGATTTTAAGGGATATGGGGCCATATGTAGGAAGCCCAATACCGGTCGGTAACGGCCGATTTTCGGTAAATATACCGTTACCGACCGGTATTTAGGCTTTTGCTATGTAGGGGGAACATTTCAGGATTCGGTAATTTACCGAATCGGTAAAATTACCGAATCGGTAATTTTACTGATTCGGTAAATACCGAATCCTGAAATGAGATGTAGGTGACACTCAAATGAGTGATGTGTAGGGAAAATAATTCGGTATTTAGCACCAAATATATGTTGGTGCTAAATACCGAATTCATTGCAAAAAGCAATATTTTGCTGGACTAACAGTGCCATGTGGCAGACATACATGCCCTTAGGGCATGTAGGTGCGCCACATGTGCACACATGCAGGAATCAGGGGTGCAACAGGGTGTCAATGTGACACCCTGCCACCCTTGAATGTGCTCCCCCCATTACCGAATCGGTATTTACCGAATCGGTAATGAGGCATACCTTCCCATTGATTCAATCAATGGGAAGGTATGCCTCATTACCGAATCGGTAAATACCGATTCGGTAATTACCGAATTTCTCCGATTCGGTAATATTTACCGAATGATTACCTACATACGAGTTACCACTTCTTAAATACCGAATCGGTAAAGTTCGGTATTTAAGAAGTGGTAACTTGTATGCTACCTACATATGGCCCATGGTGCAGAGATTTTTTAAAAGTGAATATTTATATTTAAAAGGAAGGTTTATTTTTTAACAGTATGCAAATTAATATTGTGAAATCAAGAAATACTTTTTTTATTATTAAGTTTATTCAACATATTTCATAATTCATTTTAATATATTGGTAAATTACCTAAATAATCATTTTAAATATAGAAATGACAGAAATAATTAAAATTTATTAAAATTAAATTGCACAATGTTAACATTTTGTAAATTTAGTTTTGTTACATATGTTTATTTAATAAGTTTATTATTATAAATTCTTATTTGAAAGTTTATAATTTTTTATGTTTTTAATGATGACAATTAGACTGTCATTGTTAAAATAATATTTAAAATTTGTAAAATGTTATATTTATTTGAAAATATTCAAATTAGGTATAATTAAATTATGAAAATAGAATAAATATGTATTATTTATAATGTATTAATTAAGATGTATTTGTACATTTATATACTACAGGTCTATTTATGGAAAGGTTTATAAATAATAATGACAATTTTATTATTTGTTTATATATTTGGTATACGTTTTTTGTTGGGAATACATTTTCTACTATTTTCTAAATGAAATGTAATATAATTTATATCTATTATATAATTGTGCAATTTATTTTATATGTTTTGTAATATACTCAATGACTTGTAAATTTGGATTATGTATTGATTTTTAATGTTATGTTAATCCCCTTAACTGCTGGGCCTCCCCCCCCCCAGTTCTGAGGACTTTTTTGACTATTTGGGGTAGTTTTTGCTTAGGGCATAACTTTTTTTCCACATAAGCTATACATGCTAAATTTGCGTCCTTTTTTCTAGCATCCTGGGGGATTCTAAAGGTACAGAGGGTTTGTAGATTCCCCTGGAAGGGACCAAGAAATTAGCCAAAAAAGAGCTACATTTTGGGTTTGGGGGGAAAAATTGGAAAAAAGTTTTGAAGAAGAAAGCGTCTGTGTTTTTTCCTTGTAAACGGTATCAACAAAGCATTTGTGGTGATAAAATCACCACCATCCCAGCTTTCAGGAACAGGCAGACTTTTGTCAGAAAACCAACTTTTTCTACACAGTTTTGGCATTTTAGTGGGACATAGACTATTTTTCCTTTTTTGTGTGCTTTCAACCTCCTTTCAGTTAGTGGTAGAAATTGATGTAAAACCAATAATGGATCCCAGACAGCTATACATTTCTGAAAAGGAGACAAAATTCTGAATTCACCAAGGGGTCATTTGTGTAGATCCTTCAAGGTTTTCCTATATAAAGTAACAGTTGAAATCAAAAAATATTGAAAACAAGTTGAAAAAAACAGCCATTTATGCCTGTGTTTTCACCTGTAACTTTTTCTACGTATGGCAGTTTCTAAAACAAAAATACACACATGTCCACTGGACCCTTAAGGTTGCAGGGGTATATAGGACTTGTAGGTTCACCAAGAACCCGAAGTGTGCAGAGCCAATAACTGAGATTCTCCTTGTTCTGGTTTTTCATTGTGTACCGGGTATACAGCAATTCTCTTGGTAAACTATGAAGAGTGAAAAATAGGTATCAAGGAAAACAATGTATTTCCGAAATGGGAACAACATATGGACTTTAGAAGCAAAGGTTATTTGCACAACTCCGAAAATGTGGGTACCCATACCAGCATGTGAATTAGAGGGCATTTATGAAAATGACTTTTTTTTTACATACTGTCTTACATTTGGAAGGCAGAAATGCATAGAAAGTCAATTGGCAATAACACTTGTTCTACTATTTTGTCTTCCCATAAGTCTCCCTATAATAATGGTACCTCACTTGTGTGGGTAGACATACTGCCCGTGACAGGAAATGGGCCAAAACGCAACCTGGGCACATCACATTTTTCTAGTGAAAAATGACCCCTTTTTTGCAATGTGCCTAGCAGTGGATTTTGAACCCCAGCTCAGCCGGCACCTAAGGAAACCTAGCAAACCTATACATTTTTGAAAAACTAGACACCCAGGAGAATCCAGGATGGGGTGACTTGTGTGCCTCACATTTCTGTGATTGAATCTGTGTGGATCCACCAACTTCCACCCACCCAGCATTCCCCAAAGTCTCCCGATAAAAATGGTACCTCACTTGTGTGGGTGGGCCAAGTGCCTGTGATTTATTTGAACTAAAATTGAGGTTAGCAGGGGATTCTGGGTAGGAAACCATTGAGGTATCCACACAAGCCACACATCCCTGGACTCCCCCGGGTGTCTAGTTTTCAGAAATGTGTGGGTTTGGTAGGTTTCCCTAGATGACATCCGAGCCCGGGACCAAAAACGCAGGTGCCCCCTTCCAAAACCAGGTCATTTTGTGAAAGATAATTTTGATGTCTCCACAATACGTTTTGGGCCCTTCCCTGTTATGTTATGTTAAAATAATTTTATAATGCGCATAGCTACCCAAAAAGGGCTTTCCAGCGCAGACCTGAAGGAGCCGAGGAAATGAGAGATTATTGATTAAACAACCAAGTTTTTAATTGTTTACAGAAATTCGTGTAGAGTGTTTCTTTGCGAATCGCTAGGGGGAGAGAATTCCATAAGAGTGGGCCAAGATAGGAGAAAGAGCGACCACCCATTCTTGTGAGTTTGACACTAGGAACCACACATTTTTCCTGAGTCGTGGAACACAACAAGCGAGAAGGCTGATAGGGGCGGACAAGATTTTGCAGGTATTGAGGAGCAGTACCTGTCTTGATCCTAAACATATAGTGCAGAGCTTTAAACTTGGTCCGATTTTCCACTCTAGGCCAGTGTAAATCCCTCCAGGCACTAGAAGTAGAAGGCATTCTTGGGATTTTGCAAAGCAATCTTGTGGCGGAGTTCTGCACCACCTGAAGCTTACGTAACACCTCCCTATTTGCTCCCAAATAAAGAATATTCCCATAGTCCAATCTAGATGTTACGAGTGCCTGAACTACGGTCTTTTGGGTAGCACTAGGGAGCATCCAGATGATTTTCTTCAACCATTTTAAAATGGTGAAGCAGGTGGCGGCCTTTTGCAGGTACTTGGCCAACCAACACACAAGTGAGGTACCGTTTTTATTTAGGAGACCTGGAGCAATGATGGGTGGTGGGAAATTTGTGTCAGCCCGGTGATCCCACAACTTTCCCACGCAAAAACATGAGAAAAGTGTGATTTTTCAGCTGAATTTGAGGTTTACTGTGGATTCTGGGTAGGAAACCTTTGGGGGTACACGCAAGCCATACCTCCCTGGACTCCCTGGGTGTCTAATTTTCAGATATTTCTGGGTTTGGTAGGTTTCCCTTGATGGTCGCTGAGCCAGGGGCCAAAAACCCAAGCGACCCCCTTGCAAAACCAGGTTGTTTTATGATAGGTACTTTTGATGTCTCCACAATGCGTTTTGGGCCCTTGCCTGTCACGGGTACTTGGCCCACCACTTGGGGGAATGCTGGGTGGATGGACGTTTGTAGGTCGCTACAGATTCTGGAACTTTCCATCACTTTAATGTGAAGAAATTTAGAATTTTAGCTAAATTTGAGGTTTGCAGGGGATTATGGGTAACAAAAAACCAGTGAGAGCCACGCAAGTCATGCACCCCTGTACTTCCCTCGTTGACTACTAGTCACAAATTCGCAGATTGCCTAGTTGATGACTGAGCTAGGGTACAAAAGTTCTTACAAAAGGCCATCTTACCGCCACAAATACAAATCTGGCACTAATTTGATGAAGTTAATCCACCACTTACATTGGTTGGTTTTAGCAGCTCCAGAAACGTTGGCTTCAAAGCACAAATACTTATCAAAGTATATAAATATTGAAACCAAGCCTTCTGAAGGTGAGCCATAAAGCCACTTCACGACACCAACCACTTTATTGTCCATTCACACTCCATTCACGTACCACACACAAGACTTCCATACCACCAGCCACGGGCCCAATCAAACAGATCACTTGCACTCACATCAACATACCGCTGCCATGCAAGGGCCCATCACAATCTTACGCCTCAAGACATAATGAGTTTGAGTACATTATGCCACCTGTCAAGTATCCACCTCCTTCTTCCTGAACATTACCAAACGCATGCTGAGTAACCCTGAGCATACTTTTCATCATTTTTTAAAAATGTATTGTGGTGGGTGGCCTGTAGTTTCACTAGGGTTTTTGTTTGTTTGTAAGTAATTGTTCTTCTTTTACAAAGGAAACATGTTGCACATTTCACTACATTTTCTCCAATTTTTTAAATCAATTTGCAATATTTATTTAATTCACTAGCCGGTCAGTAGTCTGCCAATAGGTCTTTCAGCCAGTGGGCCCAGAGCTACTCATGGGTACATTAAACAACTGTTTCAGTGGTGTCTGTTGAATTTAAACATCATTTAGGGCATGGGTACTCACAAACTTTCTCTCGGGGGCCAAATTTACAGTGTGGTTTCTGGCTGAGGGCCGCACCGGTGGGGGCGGGGCCAGTGGGGGAGGGGCTAGAGCAAAAAAAAACTACGACCATGAGGTTGAACACAGGCCACTGCAGCGGACGCCTTCATCCACTGAGCCACCAGACCCGGTATGCACACATATCTATCTATCTATCTATCTATCTATCTATCTATCTATCTATCTATCTATCTATCTATCTATCTATCTATCTATCTATCTATCTATCTATCTATCTATCTATCTATCTATCTATCTATCTATCTATCTATCTATCTATCTATCTATCTATCTATCTATCTATCTATCTATCTATCTATCTATCTATCTATCTATCTCTCACTCTGTCTCCCGCCCTATCTATCTATCTATCTATCTATCTATCTATCTATCTATCTATCTATCTATCTATCTATCTATCTATCTATCTATCTATCTATCTATCTATCTATCTATCTATCTATCTATCTATCTATCTATCTATCTATCTATCTATCTATCTATCTATCTATCTGTCTATCTGTCTATCTGTCTATCTGTCTGTCTGTCTGTCTGTCTGTCTGTCTGTCTGTCTGTCTGTCTGTCTGTCTGTCTATCTATCTATCTATCTATCTATCTATCTATCTATCTATCTATCTATCTATCTATCTATCTATCTATCTATCTATCTATCTATCTATCTATCTATCTCTCACTCTGTCTCCCGCTCTATCTATCTATCTATCTATCTATCTATCTATCTATCTATCTATCTATCTATCTATCTATCTATCTATCTATCTATCTATCTATCTATCTATCTATCTATCTATCTATCTATCTATCTATCTATCTATCTATCTATCTATCTATCTATCTATCTATCTATCTCTCACTCTGTCTCCCGCCCTCTCTATCTATCTATCTCTCTGTCCATCACTCTGTTTGTCTCCCTTTCTCTCTGTCTCTCTCTCCGTCCATCACTCTGTTTGTCTCCCTTTCTCTGTCTCTCTCTCCGTCCATCACTCTGTTTGTCTCCCTTTCTCTCTGTCTCCCTCCCTGTTTGTCTCCCTCTCGCTCCCTTTGTCTCCCTCCCTGTCTGTCTCCCTCTCGCTCCCTTTGTCTCACTCACTGTTTGTCTCCCTCTCGCTCCCTCTGTCTCACTCACTGTTTGTCTCCCTTTCACTCTGTCCCCTCCCTCTCTCTCTCTCCCTCTGTCTCCCTCCCTCCCTCCCTTCCTCCCTCTGTCTCCCTGCCTCTCTCTCCCTCCCTCTCTCTGTCTCCCTCTCTCCCTCCCTTCCTCTCCGTCTCCCTCCCTCTCTCTCCCTCCCTCTGTCTCACTCACTGTTTGTCTCCCTTTCTTTCTGTCCCCCTCCCTCCCTCTCTCTCTCCCTCTCCCTCCCTCTCTCCGTCTCCCTCCCTCTCTCTATTGCTCTCTCTTTCCCTCTGTCTTCCTCACTCTGTCTCCCTCCCTCCCTCCTCCGTTCTCCCTCCGTCTCCCTCCCTCTGTCTCCCTCTCTCTCTCGCTCCCTGTCCTCCCCCCTCTCCCTGTCTTCCTCCTCTCCCTGTCTTCCTCCTCTCCCTGTCTCTCCCTCCCTCTTCCTCCCTCTGTCGCACTCTGTCTTCCTCCCGCTGTCACCTCACCCCCTGCTCTCACTCCCTGCTGCCCTCCATCACCTCACCCTGCTGTCCTCTGTCACCTCACCCTGCGCTGAGACGGCTTCCAGGGAACGCACACGGCCGCGGCACCCAAGTACTTCACAGGTCTTTTAAAGACCATTCACTTGTTAATGAGACTTTGTTGTATTTCACCTCTTCTTAGCGCCCCTGCATCTCCACTCAATCAGAGGGGAGATGCAGGGGCGCTAAGAAGAGGTAAAATACAACAAAGCCTCATTAACAAGTAAATGGCCTTTAAAAGAATCGCTAGGCCTCACAGCTCCGCGCTGCTGTAACCGGCGGTGTTCGCTGACAAGCACAGGGCACAGGCACTATGTCTGCAAGGTCCGCGGGCCGCCAAGGAAGGCTTGCCGGGCCGCTGACGGCCCGCGGGCCGTACTATGAGTACCCGTGATTTAGGGCATGGATGGCATTAGATTGAATTGCAAAATGCGTTTTATTTTGGTATTTCATTTTTTTTTCATGTGTGGTTGTTGTGTAACTTGAAAACCTTTTTTAGCCGTGTGGATTTTCATTTTTGGCATTGTTGTATTAAAGCTGTGTTGGTTATTATGCCTCCTTTGTCTGGCCAGTGTGTTTGTAATAGTGGGCCAGCATTTCCCTTGTCCGAGCCTCCCCGTGTGGCCAGGGGCCATTTTGTAAAGTCTGTGTCCATATACGGTGGCTTGATTTCATTGTTTTCCAGGCCTCCTGCTTGTTGTTGTTGTGAGTGACCATGTAGCTGGTGGCCATTTTGATGTGGTGGCAGTGTTTTTGTCACAGACCTGCATGTCTTCTTTACTTTGTTCCTCTTGGCTTATTGCTTCTTGTTGTGGCCTGCCTGGCCATGAGGCTGGCGGCCATTTTGTGAAGACAGCCAGTGTGCTTTGCTTTTGCAATAGGCCTGCATTGTCTGTCTTCCCTTTCTTATTGTTGTGGCCTGCCTGGCCATGTGGCTGGTGGCCATTTTGTGAATGCAACCAGTGTGCTTTTGTCATAGGCCTGCATTGTCTGTCTTCCCTTTCTTGCTGTTGTTATCAAGGCTCACCTGACGTTTCCATGGGAACGAGAGACAGGAGACTGAAGAATATATCCCAACTTCCCTCTGCCACCAATATGCCCAACTGAGTCAAAGCAGAGCCAGTGTGCAGGGGGAGGAGGGGAGACAAGGGGAAGAGAAAGCTGAAGAAGATCCCTTGGCACGGCCTGGCATCAAGGTTACATCACTGGAGACTTCTGTAATCCTGCAAACAAAGTGTTGTCAATACACTACTCTGAAAAGACTGTAAGGCATGACAATAAAACAATCACCAATAACAAAACAAGGTGTCCACCTGGTTTGTTCCCCTCTTCCACTTGTGTACACTAAAGCGTGTTACAGGAGTCAACAATCAATTCTGCCTAGACAAATATAAAACACCAGGGTGGCGTGCTATTCTATATGTAATGGTCTTTATGTATTGGTGCTTACCAGTGTAGGTAACCAAGAAAAAATAGAACTGTAGCCCAAAAACAAATATAACCAAGGCTGACTCTCCATACAGCCAGAGTGGTGAACAAAAAATACAAAAAGTGCGGGCCACACCAACCTTGTCTCCTTTACACTCTGGAGAGCTTAATGCTGACTGCTGAGGAGGTTTGTAGCCAAGAAGGATAGAGTGTAAGGTAACTCCTTACTTTAGGAGTTTTATAAAGCTGAAGGGCTTCTTTTATCTAGCCAGGAATGTATTAATATCATGTGTCTCCTTAACTGTGGAGCTCGTAGGCAATATGCAGGGACTTCACATACATAAGAAATATGCCAACAAAGAAAATGCAGATGCTCATGTGTGCCACAAGGATCCCTTCATACAAGTGCTTTTAGTAGCTTTAGCAGGTGTATTACATTCAAGCAAGTGCAAGCGAGTTACCGCCTTATTCTGTGGTTGTTCTGTAAGACAGGAGCGGCCCCACCGAGTGATATGCTGCCAAAGGAATCAGTGCAGAGGAGGGTCCCCCACTGAGTACTGCTGAGCCTAAGTGTCGGGCAGAGGAGCGGGCCCACTGAGAAAGGTAGTGCAGAGGTGTCCAGGTGGTGAAGAGGACCCAACGCGACAAGACTGGTAACTGGGCGTGGGATGCTAGGAGCAGCAACCCGGAAGTGATGCAGAGCCCCGGACGGGAAGGGAAACGCTCGCCAGAGCTGGAAAGTAAAGCCTCCTTCCCGTCCAAACAGGACAATGTATGTGGGCGGAGCTCCACCCCTGCAGCCGACTGCAGCAGTGACGGAGCATTTATGACAGTATACCCTCCCCCAACAGTGCCTCCCACCGGTTTGGGTTTCCAGGGATATTTGCGGTGAAAAAGACGAACCAAACGAGGAGCATGAACATGCCCCACAGGTTCCCAAGTATGATCTGCAGGCCTATACCCCTTCCAGTGTATCAGATATTGAAGCATACCCCGAACCCGTCTAGAATCCATGATAGCCCCTACTTCGTATTCCTGTTCGTCTTCCACCTCGACAGGATTGGGTTGGATGGGCAGCACTGTTCCTGGTGCCAACTGTTTCAGCAATGATACATGAAAGACAGGGTGTATCTTCAGGGATGCAGGGAGTTCCAGTTTCATGGCCACAGGGTTTATTACTTTTAGGACCTTGTACGGACCTGTGAAACGAGGTTTGAATTTTCAAGCCCTTTTGATCCTAACATGACATGTTGATAACCAGACCATGTCCCCAATAGCGTAGTCAGGACTTGGGCGGCGATGAAGATCTGCATTTGTCTTGTATTCGGCTTTAGCTGTATCTAGATTGCTTATAGAAATTTTTTATATATCCTGAATCTGCTTGACAAAGTCTTGTGCAGCCGGAACTGAAGCAGAGACCGTAGGGAGTGATAGCAAGAACCAGGGATGGAACCCATATGTACAGAAAAAAGGGGAACTGTCAGTAGAGCTAGGGATACTATTATTAACAGAGAACTCTGCTGCCCACAAATACCTGCCCCAATCTGAGGAGGATTGTAACAACTGACACCATAGGTACTGCTCTAAACATTGATTGACCCTTTCTGTTTGTCCATCAGTTTGTGGGTGATCACCTGAAGAAAGCCACATATCGATGTGTAAAAGCTTGCCCAACCCCTTCGAAAAATTGGAAACAAACTGAGGCTCATGATCAGAAATCAGTTCGGAAGGTAGCCCATGCAATCTAACTATGTGTTGTACAAACAACCAGGCTAACTCCTGAGATGTGTAAAGGGATTTCAAGGATATGAAGTGGGCCATTTTAGTTAACATGTCTACCACCAACCATACCACTGTATGTCCGCATGTTGTTTTGGGTAGTTCCACAATGAAATCCATGGAAACGGAATGCCAAGGGCTGGGAGGAGTTGGCATGGGAACTAAGAGCCCAGCTGGGACTTGATGTGAGCTTATGGTTTGTGCACATATATGACATTTCTGTATGTAGGTCTTGGTGTCGGTGGTCAGAAAAGGCCACCAAAAATAACGTCTTACTAGATCCACAGTTTTTGTATAAGCAGGATGACTCAAAAGGACATGGGCATGACTCCATTCTAGGGCCTGACTTTGGAAATCTGATGTGGGAACCACGAGCCCTCCCTGAATGTATAGAAGGTTCTCTATTCTAGTTCCTTGATGCTTTTCTTCCCAAACTTTAACCTCTTCTGTGTCTTGTGCCACTGCCACTCGTTGTAGAAAATCCTCTTCGGAACTAATGACCCCAAAATACGTTCAGAGGCTATTATAGGAAGAGATTCTGACTCTTGTTCTTCTATTTTGTAACCAAATCTGGATAAGGCATCCGCCTTTCCATGTCTTTTTCCTGGTTGATACTGAATTACGAAATTGAATTCACTGAAAAACGAAGTCCATCACAATTGCCTCATAGACAAGGCCCTAGCTGATTTAAAAAACAGTAAATGTCTATGATCAGTGAGGACCGTGACCTTATGTAAGGCCCCCAGTAAGTACTGGTGCCATTCCTCGAATGCTTTCTTTATGGCTCACACTTCCCTGTCTCCTACCGAGTAATTCTGCTCTGTGAGGTTCAACTTGTGTGAAAAAAAGGGCTACCATATACAAGCACCCGGTGGTGACGTCTCTCTGTGAAAGAACACTACCTATAGCCATTTGTGATGCATCAGTTTCCACGGTAAAAGGGTGAGATGGGTTTGGGTGTCTTAGTACAGGAACATGAGCATAAGTCTGCTCAAGGTGTTCAAAGGCAGTCTCACCTTCGGAAGACCAGGAAACCACCGCCCCTTTCTTGAGCAACTTTGTGATAGGGGATGCTAGTGCAGAAACATTCTCTATAAAACGCCTGTAAAAATTAGCGAACCCCAAGAAGCTTTGAGCCTCTTTCACAGATTTTGGAGATTGCCACTGCGTGATTGCTGTTACTTTTTGTGGATCCATGCTCACCTCATTTGGTGAAAGAATAAACCCCAAAAAGGCCACTTGATGCATGTGGAACTCACACTTTTCTAACTTCATGAACAAGTGGTTTTCTTTCAGTTTCATCAACACTGTTTGTACATGGTTTTCATGTTCAGCTACAGTGAATGAGCAGACCAGGATGTCGTCAATATAAGATATGGCATAGATATCAAACATTTCCCGCAAAACCTCATTAATGAAGAACTGGAAAGCTGCGGGAGCATTGCACAACCCGAAAGGCATGACCAGATATTCGTGCAACCCAAACTTAGTACGAAAAGCTGTTTTCCATTCTTCTCCCTATTGTACTCGTACTAAGTGGTATGCCCTTCGTAAATCCAGTTTGGTAAAGATTCTAGCCTCCTTAACCTGATCCAGCAAAGAGGGAATTAATGGCAAGGGATACCTGTTTTTTATGGTATTTTCATTAAATGTTCTATAATCGATACAACATCGAACACCCCCTTCTCTCTTGGGTATAAAAAAAAGTAGAGGAGGCAGGAGACCTAGAGGGATGGATAACCCCAATGCGCAACATCTCATCCAGATATTCTCTCAAGTATACATTCTCCTTTTCTGTGAGAGCGTAAATACGACTACATGGAATCTGGGCCCCAGGTATTAAATCTATCCTGCAGTCATAGGGTCGGTGTGGTGGAAGGGCGGTGGCGTTTTGTTTATCAAAGACTTCTCCTAAATCCTGATTGCATGAAGGGAGTTCAGGCTCTGTATTGACACATGATCCAATTACTGGGGCTTGAGGGGTCTGAATACTTAAACAGTGTTCTGCACAAAAAGCGGAAGGAAACAATAGTGACCTTTGTCTCCAATCTATGGCAGGATTATGCTGAGATAACCATGGAACACCCAAAATGGCGGGGAACTGTGGGGATTGAATCAAGTCAAAGGAAATGGATTCTGTGTGTAACTCATCTATACACAAGGACAACGTTCCTGTAGTGTGAGTGACGGGACCAGATTTATTAGCACTGCCATCTATGGTGTTAACTTCCACTATGGTAGATTTTTCTTCCATAGGTATTTCCATATTCTTAGCCCACTGTATGTCCATAAAGTTCCCCGTGGCACCAGAATCTACCATAATGTGTAATTTGATAGCCTGATCTTCCCAGTATAAGCAGGCCCCACATATAAATGAGAAGACTGTAGTAGAATGGCACTCCGAGGAATAGGTTGAGTCCTGAACCATCTGAAACTCTCATCCCCTTCGACTGCAGACTCATCAGTTTCCCGACTCCCTTCGCCTTTTAGGTTTGACAGGACAATGCCTCAAAAATGTCCCTGCTTGCCACAGTACAGACATAGTTTCATGTCACGGCGACGCTGACTTTCCTCATCACTAATGGGACCCTTAATGCTTCCTATTTGCATTGGCTCTGCTTCGGTCACAGGTCTTTCTGTCTCGGCTCGTTTCTCCTTGTATACCATAATCCGTGAATCAGTACGACCCCTTTCTCTCTTTCGTTCATGTAATCTATGATCAAGTTTCACCACCAAATCTATGAGAGCCTTACAGTCATCAGGAGAGTCCACTACTTGAGCACACAGGTCTTTCAATTCATCCCTGAGTCCTTTATAAAACAATGCACTTCTTTTAGCCAATGGCCAACCGGCCTCTGCAAACAGACGATTGAAATCAGGTATGTGCGTTATCAAATCTTTTGTTCCCTTTTTTAGGTTTAATAATTCCTTTCCAATGGATTGTATGAAAGAATGTCTATCGAAAAGTTTTTTCAACTCTTCTTTAAATGAATCATAGTCATTAAGGAGAGGGTTGTTACGGTCAGCCAATGGTATTGACCACGTTGCCGCTACACCCCCCAGATAAGAGAGAACAAATGCCACCTTGGCCTGTTCGGTCGGAAAACAGACCGCCTTACACATAAAGTGTAATTGGCATTGATTAATGAATGTTGCAAAGCGGGAAGGGTCTCCAATAAACCTTTCCGGAGGGGCTAACGGTATAGAAGGAGGGGTCGTAACTTGTATAACAGGACTCCCTGATATGGGAGGTGTGGAAAAGGGAGCAAAGGCACCCCCAGAAGCCCCTTTGGGGGTGTCATGAGTAACATCTCTCTGCAACGTATCCACTTTAATGAAAGAGCATGTGTCTTTTTATGCAGGTTCCCTATCATGTGTGCTAGGTCAGCTAAAGTAATCTGATGCTCCTTCGTCTCGGGTGAAAAATCAACGTGGGCTTCGCGTTCTATCAAGGCTCACCTGACATTTCCACGGGAACAAGAGACAGCAGACTGAAGAATATATCCCAACTTCCCTCTACCACCAATCCGCCCAGCAGAGTCATAGCAGAACCAGTGTGCAGAGGGAAGAGGGAAGAGGGGAGACAAGGGGAAGAGAAAGCTGAAGAAGGTCCCTCGGCACGGCCTGGCATCAAGGTTACGTCACTGGAGACTTCGGTGATCCTGCAAACAAAGTGTTGTCAACACACTACTCTGAAAAGACTGTAAGGCATGACTGTAAAACAATCACCAATAACACAACAAGGTGTCTACCTGATTTGTTCCCCTCTTCCACTAAAGCGTGTTGCAGGAATCAAGAGAGAAAGAATCACCAGGGTGGCGTGCTATTCTATATGTAATGGTCTTTATGTATTGGTGCTTACCAGTGTAGGTAACCAAGAAAAAATAGAACTGTAGCCCAAAAAGAAATATAACCAAGGCTGTCTCTCCGTACAGCCAGAGTGGTGAACAAAATATGCAAAAAGTGCGGGCCACACCAACCTTGCCTCCTTTACACTCAGGAGAGCTTAATGCTGACTGCTGACGAGATTTGCAGCCAAGAAGGATAGAGTGTAAGGTAACTCCTTACTTCAGGCGTTTTATAAAGCTGAAGACCTTCTTTTATCTAGCCAGGAATGCATTAATATCATGTGTCTTCTTAACTGTAGGAGCTCGTAGGCAATATGCAGGGACTTCACATACATAAGAAATATGCCAACAAAGAAAATGCAGATGCTCGTGTGCGCCAAAAGGATCCCTTCATGCAAGTGCTTTTAGTAGCTTTAGCAGGCATATTACATTCAAGCAAGTGAAAGCACGTTACCGCCTTATTCTGTGGTTGTTCTGTAAGACAGCAACGGCCCCACCGAGTGATATGCTGCCGAAGGAAATGGGGCAGAGAAGCGATCCCCACTGAGTACTGCTGAGACAAAGAGTCGGGGCAGAGGAGCGGCCCCACCGAGAAAGGTAGTGCAGAGGCGTCAGGGTGCGGCAGGGATGGAGCATTTATGAGAGTTGTGGCCTGACCATGTGGCTGGTGGCCATTTTGTGATGGGACAGCCAGTGTGCTTCTGCATTAGGCCTGCAAGCCTTCTTTGTGGTGGACATGTCTTCTTGCTGTTTGTTGTTTTGCATGCATTTTTTTCTTCTTTTATCCAGCAAACAATGTAGCACATTTCACTACATTTTCTAATAAATTAGCAATATTATTGATTTGAATTGATTCACAATGTGGCCTAGTCTGCCAATGGGTTTTCCAACCAATAGGCCCAGAGCTACACATAGGTGCACGAAACAACTGTTTCTGTGGTGTCTGTTGAATTTAAACATCATTTAAGGCATGGATGGCATTGGATTTAAATGCAAAATGGTTTAGAGGGGTATTTCACTTTCTTTCATGTGTGTTAAATAAATGCCTTTGTTGGATGTGTGTGGTTTTTGTGTAACTTGCAAACCTTGTTTAGCCCTGTGGATTTCCATTTTTGGCATTGTTGTATTATTAAAGCTGTGTTGTTTAGCATGCCTCCTTTGTCTGGCCAGTGTTTGGGATAGTGGGCCAGCATTTGCCTTGGCTGAGCCTCCCAGTGTGGCCAGAGGCCATTTCGTAAAGTCTGTGTCCACATAGGCCTGTTTAAGTTCATTGTTTTTCAGGCCTCCTGCTTGTTGTTGTTGTGAGTGACTGACCATGTGGCTGTTGGCCATTTTGTGGTGGTGGTAGTGCTTTTGCCATAGACCTGTATGTCTTCTTTCCTTTGTTCCTCTTGGGTTATTGCTTCTTGTGGCCTGCCTGGCCATATGGCTGGCAGCCATTTTGTGAAGGCAGCCAGTGTGCTTTTGCCATGGGCCTGCATTGTCTGTCTTCTCTTTCTTGTTGTTGTGGCCTGGCCATGTGGCTGGCAGTCATTTTGTGAAGGCAGCCAGTGTGCTTCTGCATTAGGCCTGCATGTCTTTCCTTTGTTCCTCTTGGCTTATTGCTTCTATCCATTGTCAGCTGCAGCTCCCTGAATGCTGAATCCCACGTGATGTACAATGCCAATCCGGGTCCGGTACATTTGTATTTTTGTTGTTGTTCTTCTTCTTTCCTATCCTTCCTGGGTGTACTGTACACTAGCACACCAACTATGAAAGCCCTTTTTTTGGTCAAAGTCTCACAAATGTCTACATTGTATTGTTATGTTTTTTTAATAACTGAGGTAATAAAAGTAATAATATTAATAACACTAACAAGTGTGACCACACACTAAGTTATATATTATATTTTTTTGTTTGTATTAGTAGTAATTGAACCACAACAATGAATGCCACGTTTCACTGATGATCTTCTTGCGTCTTTGCTTTAGGTGCACAAAAGAGGAGGAGACATCATCACCTATTGTACTGCCAGACAGAATTCCTGCTGCACACGACGTCACATGACGTGAACACAGACATCTCTTCAACTTGTGCCACTGCGTGCTGCTGACATCTTCAAGATGGCCCCAAAGAAAGGTACCAGGCCCAGTACCAAGAAAGGTGCCTGTGAGAAGAAGGTACTGCCACTTACCAAGACCGGTATGTCGTTCAAGACCTTTTTTGGCAAAACAAAAATTGCGCCTGCAGCAACGGTGTCTGGGGAGCAAGCTGGGAGCAGCACCCCGCATCAGTGGACTCACCCCTCCAACCTAGGCCCAAGCCCATGTCTGTTGCAGAGGCAGCCAGTCTAATTATGAGTCCAACGCCGACGAGCAGTGATGTTGAAATTGACTTGTCGTTATCGTAAAGTAGTACCCAATCAATGCAGGGAACTCAGATAAGTGGGAAACAACAGCCACAACCACCCCCAATAGTAGTTGTTCCTCCCGAAGTAGGGGCAGTTCAGGAGACCGACCTTCCTGCAGAGGAATAAGAAGAGCAAGCCACTCTTTCGGAGGATCCATTGTCTTCCAGATCCCCAGCAAGGAGAAGAAGGGTTAGTCCATCAACTTCTTCTTCAAGCCCCCCTTCTGATGATCTAGACACCACTTGGATCCTGCCTCCGTCTGAGTTGGAGACACCCCACGCCCATGAGACAAGGCTAGGTAAAAGCAAGGTTCCAGAAAGCCTTAGAGTTATGGAAGTAGATGTAGAAGAGGAGGATGATGATGATGACGAACCAGTCATCATGGACATTAGTCCCGCCCCAGTGGAGACTGACATTACCCCTTCCCAAATTGCTGTGAGGGCTGTGGCACGGATATCACCAACACAGATGATACCACCAACACCCCCTCCAGCTTCCATATTTCGCCGGCAGCGACCTACATCCAACACAACTACCTCAGTAGAAGTAGATACTGCAGAGAGTCAAACTTCACGCCCACCTACCAGTTCATCCAGCATTGTAAGTGGCACCAGCAGCACCAGAAAGTTGACCTCCCCAGTTTGGGACTTCTTTTCGGTTAGCAGGAAGGAGGTGAAAATTGCTATATGCTCCATTTGTTGACAAGGTGTTAGTCGGGGTAAGCTTGGTACAAACTATGGTACCGGAGGCCAAACAACCCATCGGAAAAAACACCACTTGATCCAGTAGAAGGCACACCTTAGCGGCCAAAAAATGGCACCCACTGTTGTTGATGGGGATAAAGAAGTAGAAGAAGATCCGATAACGGTGGAAGGTGAACAAGAGGGAGACATTTCCTCTGGTACACAAAGTAGCCCTGTCCCCAGCAGTGCAGTGGTACCGCCCACATCCTTATCAACAACATCGCAGTGGCACGAGAGTCAGGCTGAGACACCAAGGGGTCCCAGGCAAGAGAGTACTGCAATGAAAAAACGTGCATTGAGCCTAACAACATCTGGCGTCATGAAGTCACCTGCATCAATAGCACCAGAAAAGAAAAAAATCCAGGCTACCATTCGCAGCATGTTTAGGTCAGAGGGGCAGTACGAACGCAACCACCCAGCGGCACATATGAACAGCGTGAACCTGACTAAAATGTTAGTGCTGTACCTCCTCCCTTTTACTTTTGTGAAAGGGGTGGGTATTCTTGAATTTGTGACAGACATCTGCCCAAAATGGAAGGTTCCCAGCCGGTCCTATTTTGCCAGAGTTGCTGTTCCAGCACTACATCACGACATGCTGGAATTGCTTGGACAAGCTTTGCAGTAGAGTGCTGTTCACACTATCCACCCACACATGTGGACCAGTTGCCAAGCCACTGATTACATGTGCATCACCGCGCACTGGATCTCTTTAGTTGGAGTTACAGAAAAGATATCTGCAGCAGGTGTTGTTGACACTGCTGAGATTTGTAATGCCACTCGGAAACATGCAACTGTAGCCATGTTCCCCATGGAGAAATCTCATACTGCTGCAAACATTTTGGAAGACTTTGACAGCAAGGTCTTTGAATGGCTGCGACCAAGAGGGCTTAACATTGGTTTGCTTGCCATGGTCAATGGCAGTAATATCGTTAAGGTCATGGCCGATGGTGGCTATTTCAGGGTCCTGTGTTTGGCGCACTACATTAACATCATTGTTCAAGACTTTCTGAAAAAAAAGACAGAGTCAGCAACTTACTGACCACCTGCAGAGGAATCTGCACACATTTCAGCCATTCTTTTAAAGCCCGGAAGCAGCCGAGGATCATTCAACTTGATAATAGGATGCCAGTTAAAGCACTCATCCAGGAGGTGCCAACACGTTGGAATTCAACTTATTACATGCTTGAACGTCTGTTTGCGTAGTACAGACCAATCAATGAATATGTCATGCAAAGAGGGGATGCTAATGTGAAAGGCATGATCATTGAGATGGAACAATGGGGCCTCGTTAAATGCCTGACTGAGATGCTATTTCCTTTCGAGCTCTTCACACGTGAAGTCAGCAAGGAGGACTGTAATATGGGCCAAGCTATCTAATTATTGCACATGCTACAGGAACAGCTGAAGGGAGTGTCTGCAATGTACGCAGGTGTGGAGGAAAAAAAAGAAACATATGAGTTGGTGGAGAGCGTAACCCTTTGCTTAATTGAATATACAAGGGTGCAAAGAGGCATTGTGTCATGCAACCATTGCATTTGTGTCACAATTCTGGATCCAAGGGACAAATCAGAACTGAACATATTTATTCCTTTTTCAGAAGTGGATGTTGCCAGCTACAAATCTTGGATAGCTGTGATAGCCAGTCGCTTAGAAAAAAAGAATGGCTGGGAATTAGAGGCCCGCTACTCCAGGACACAATAAGTACAACAATGCAGCTGGGCTCAAGTTCAACTTCAGGGCCTGAGAGCAGTGCGGTTGGCTCACAGCAACCAAAACCACCCACAACACCAAAAACAACATCAACAACAACAAGAACAGGAGCATCAGCCCCACCAAAAATCGGCACAGGAATGGTTTCTACAGCAAGGGCTTGTTAGGTCCAGTGCTGAGGAAAAGGCAAAAGAGGCAGAGCAAACTGGAGCACCCTGGAGCATTGAGCAGATGGTCCAGGCCTATCTGGATGACCCAACAGAGGTCTACATTGATCAAACCCATTACTGTATTGGTATGGGAAAAGGCACCAATGGACAGTGCTCAGCAGGCTGGTGAACAATTATCTGTCTTGCCCTGTCGCAAGTGTCTCTTCTGAGCATGTTTTCAGTGCGGCTGGTGCCGTTCTGACAGTGAGAAGGACCAGTCTCTCACCCCAAAACATGGAGAGGTTAACTATGATCAAACTGAATCAGCGCTTTATACCATTGGATTACACCATACCTGAAGTAGCACAGCAGGAAGATGATGACAGCGACTTAGGTCATGGAAGTAGTGTGGTAGATGACCTACTTTTGGGTGAACCACCAGAGCTTGAGGACAAGGGCAAAGGGAGGGAGCCCCTGGTTCAACGATGACCTGAGGGAAAGGAAGCAAATCTTGCGCCGACATGAGAGGTCTTGGCGCAAATCAAATGACCATTTGCCACTTACAGAACACAAAGCTGTGTTAGCTAAATAGAAAAAAGCCATTATGACCAGGAAGGCTGAATACTATGAGGCAAGGATTATGGCTGCCGATAACAAGCATAAAGTAACCTTCCATATTCTAAATGAACTCGGTCAGAAACAAGAGCAGAAATCCACTGCTAGCCTGGAAGACTGCAACAAGCCCCAGTCCTTCTTCCTCCATACAGTCAGGGACATCTTAACTGACCTACACTCTAAACCTGTTGACCAGTGTCCCCTGGTGGCGGACCCAGCACCTTACGCCCACGGCAAACCTCTTACCACCCTTCCAAGGCTTGACCGAGACGCCCTGATGCATCTGATGGACCGTGTCAAGTCTGACTCGCCAGCGGACCCCTGCCCACCAAGGGTGTTCAGATTGGCCCGACCTGGGGTAGAGAGGGCGGTCCTTGACCTGCTCAATCGATCACTGGAAACAGGCTGTGTCCCTGCTAATTTCAAGGAAGCTAGGGTCACCCCCCTATTGAAAAAACCAGGGGCAGGCGCAGCCAACTTTAAGAACTACAGGCCCATCTCCCAACTTCCCTTCCTGGTGAAAGTAGTGGAACAGCATGTCCTCAAAACTTTACCACTCTTTCATCGAGGAACAATAGCTGCTCCAGGTACGGCAGGCAGGTTTTAGGGCCCACCTCAGCACAGAGCTGGTAATGCTGGCAGTAATGGACGAACTTAGACTCGCGGCCGACAGCAGGAAACCGTGAACCCTGGTTCTACTAAACCTTTCTGAGGCATTTGACATGGTCAATCATGACCAACTACTGTCCCGGATCTCAGAGTTGGGTATCCCTGGGCTGGCACATCAACTGATCACGTCCTTCCTGTCAGGTCGGTCACAAAGGGTACAACTGGCTGACCAGGTGTCCAATATCAGCGCACTAACGTGCGGAGTCCCGTAGGGGTCAGCGCTGTCCCCCCTTCTTTTCAACATCTCCAGCCGCTCATGGCTGCTCTGGCCCGCATGGATTGCCAAGTAATTCAATTACGCTTGTGCAGCTGCTCCTGCCTCCTCCTCCTCCTCCTCCGCCAGAGCCACCAGCCGCCGATATTTGGTACAGACGGCCTCCAGCTTCCGCTGCCGGGTCATGGCTGTTAACTCCTTCCTGTTTGCTTGTGGTTTCGGTTGGGAAGGAGTAGCTATATCAAGAAAGAAAAAAGACAATTATAACCAAAACTCTTAGCAAAACAGCAACACAAAATTAATTCTACACATAAGATTATAGTGGCACAGTAGCACTAGCAAGCACAGTACATAACATTTGTGGTATCCTCCCACCTGCTCGGCCTCTAACATTTGTGTGAGTTTCAGGCATTACTACTACGTACTATGGAGTAGACATGTTTTCTTCTTCTCTCTCTCTTGTTTAGCTAAATTAACCTTGTTGTAGGCATGCAAGCTCAGTCAGCTTGCGCGCTAGACAGACATACTTTTGTCGCAGACTCACGTTATTTTTATTTACTATTTTCTGCTGGTGGGGCAGCTGTAGTCTACAACTACACAATTATCTTATTCTTGTATTATGACCATACTCGGTTACATCAATGGCAACTGCTCTTCACTTACACCCTGACTACTACAACAAGGCAGATGATATCTGAGCCAAATGATCATTGATTATATATGGGACGATGTGAGGTACTATTGGTTGATTGTGTAACCATGCAGACCCCGTTGTCAAGTTGCCCCTGGATGCTGATCATGTAAGATATGATAAAGAGACAAAAATTGATTGTGTGAAACAAATAAAATATTTTTTTAAACGCTGTAAAAACATTTTTTGACAGGAAACAGCAGTTGCAATAAAATGTACCTATCTAATCTGATCGACTAGTAGTATCGCGGACCGTCTAGTTATTATTTATTAATGCAGTGTTTCATTTCAATTCCAGGATCCTAAACCTAAGTACAACCTAGCCCGCCTATTCCAAAGAAATTGGAAATGAATTGCCAAAATTAAATATGCTTCATCTAAGTTTCGATCTCATTTGAAATCATCAATTAATCAACCCCCTTTGACGGGCCAATTGTTCACTAAGTCTGCATTTCCATTTATTTTAGTCCTCAAAAATGCATAGATGGACGCATGCATATTGCATACACCAAATTGTTGGTTGGTTGCTGCTGATGTGCTGATGAGTTGCTATATTACTCACTTGCTAACAAACTACAATGTTCTACTAAGGACTGAAGTCAGCAGCACGTGACGAAGGACGTGTCACGGTGACCGCTACAAAATTACCAACTAATACTTAGTAACTAACTATAGTAGCTACCTACCTACCACCACTATCTTAGTGACAGGACAAAGGAAGCAAGTCTCTCTAGAATTACCTAACTTAAGTTCTCTAAACTCACTTACATAATCAGCCCAAGCGAGCACAAAGTTGCAAACAAGTAAGATCAGTAGCGCTGAGCACAGAACACACAATAGTACTATAATTACCTACTCACCAAGTCCCACGACCTCAACACCTAGCAGGTCCAGCAGGTCCTGCTCCCGGTCCAAGATGT
Source organism: Triturus cristatus (assembly GCF_964204655.1). NCBI lineage: Eukaryota > Metazoa > Chordata > Amphibia > Caudata > Salamandridae > Triturus > Triturus cristatus. Next base: position 1,669,528,141 of record NC_140589.1, on the reverse strand, counting down.
TGGAGCACCGGTGATTCAGCTGGTTGTGGGTGCGCCGGAACTCAGAGCAGCGAAACACTGCTCGGTGCACCCTCGCCCACCGGCGTTGACGCTCCTGGGTACTGTAGCTGGAGCCAGGCTGGCCGCCTGCTGCCAAGGTTAAGGGTAGGTGGCACTGTACAAAAAAAACAAGGGCAGCCACCTCGGAGAACAGGGCCGGGGCTGCTCCCCTTCCGGGCGCTGTCTTCCGCAAGGAAGGCAGCTCTTGGTCGCACTTCCTAGCCTTAGCCATGGTTCTGGGGGGCGGGGCGGATAAGAAAATGTAGAAGTAAAAAATAAAGTCAGGAAGTAGGAATGTAAAAAAAAAAAAGCAAGTAATAGAAAAACAGTACAATAAATGCAGTAAAAGTAGAAATAAAACACAAAATATACACTTTGGGAGAGAGAGGGATAGAGAGAGGGATAGACTGTGTAAGAAACAAAAGATTGAAAAGGTTGGAGAGGGATGAAAAACAGGCCCCATTACCATACAAAGAGTAGAAAAACAAGATGGGCGCGCCCATTGGCGACCGCGTGGTATTTCCCCCCTGAACACACAATCCGTGTTGCTGAACGTCAGAAACATCTCACATAGCGTTGTAGTCGTTTTTTTACTGCTTTGCGTAGGTTCACATAGCGCGGCTACGCGAAATCCGCTCGGGCTTAATGCTGAGTGAACCTTTACTAATGGCTCCCATGACAGCCGCATCAGGCTCAGGAAGACATGTCTTTCTTGTGCCTTTAGCGCACTCACAGTGCTAAATCCATCTCCTTCCAGTTTGTGGATGCAAGTTGGGGGGTGTCTGAGTATGCCACAAAGCCATTCCTCGAACTGAGCGAGCACAACTACCTTTGAAAATAAGGCAAACATCCTGGAAATTTTTCAAAGCTTTCTAAAGAGAACATCATAAACTATGAAGAATGGTAGAGTGTGAAACACAGGTAGTCCGTGACAACATTGCATAAGTCCAATCCACCGTTATGTACAGTTATATGTAATGCACTTAAGTTATTATAATGCAAACTGAACATCTACTGATGGAGGATGAACATGGCAAGCAGGTGAAACATTAACCCATAAGTCTATGGTAAATTCTATGCGAGTGAGGCACCAATGAATTTGAATCCATGGGTGAAGATGAAGTCATGACATGTATCTGTACTACCTTTACTATCTGCCTTCTACCTATGTAATATTCCTGGGAAAGCATGCCTATTGTAAGCTTTTCCTACCCGTTCGTGTGTCTGTCATCAGAGACCTGACTAATCCTTAATTTCTTCCATGCATTTCGAGACCCTTTAGATGCCCATATAAAACTAATAATTGGGCCCTGCAGCTTTCCAAACCATTCTCCAGATTTACCAGATTAACTCTTCCAAAAATGGGTAACGGTAGATGTGCCCAGCTTTCTATCAGTTTACACACATCTTTCTTGGCTCTGTTGAAATTTACTTCTAGGAGTTTTGCGATGTCCTGTGTTACCTTAACTCCAAGTTCCTCATCTCCTTTTTAATCTTCTCATTTTCCCCTTCTGCATTCCAAACCATGATCTCCGTCTTCCCTCTTTTTATCTTGTAGCCTGATATATTGCCAAAGTCTTTAGCCATTTTAACAACATGCACCATTGTGGCTTGCAGGTCAGCTGAATAAATCATGAGGTCGTCAGCATACAGAGCTAGCTTTTACCCTCATCCATTGCTTTTAAAGGAGCTGATCCCTGGCTCCCTTCTAATTCTTCTGGCCAGTGGTTCAATTTACAGATCAAACAATAATGGCGGAAAAGTTTACCCTTGTCTTTTCCCTCTAGTTATCTCAAAGGATGATGTCAGTATTCCATTCACAAGTACTTTTGCCCTTGGTAAATTGTATAGGCCAGCAAGTACCTTGCTGAACCTACCCCCTATATTTAGAGATTTTATTACCGTTGGCAAACATATCTAATTTAACCGGTCAAATGCTTTCGTCGCATATAGAGCTATGACTGCCTAAGGGGAATTATTAACAGTGGCCAGATCTATTGACCCGATAAGAGCATATGCGAGCTCATGTAATGAACGCCTTCGTATAAAACCCTTCAGGTCTTCATGAACCAAGATCACCCATAACCCCATTAAGCCTCTCTGCCAAGATTTTAGCAAAAATCTTGTAGTCACAATTTAAAAGTGACACCGGCCTATATGAGTCTCAGCTCCTTGCATCCTTCCCGGGTTTCAAGATTAAAGTAATGGTGGCCTCCTTCCAAGACTCGGGTATGGGTGCTCCATTTACAAAAATCTCAATAAATAAATCTGTTAGAATTGGGGCTAGGGCGCCAGCTAAGGCTCTGTAGATTTCATGTGGCAAGCCATCCAGGCCAAGGGCTTTCTCCTGCTTGCCAGCCTTAAGCGCTTGTTCGACTTCCCAGATTGCTATTTGCCCATTTAAAGCATTACTTTTTCCTTCACTTAACATCTCTTCAAAGTATCTGTAGAGAGCTCCCTCAATCTCCTTCCTGCTCGTTAACACTTCCCCGGTGTCCTCACATTTAATTTCATTCACCATGTTCCTCACCTGATCCTTTTTAGTTTGCCGTATTCAAAATGAGCCAACTTACTGGCCTCTCATCTTTTTCTAACCCTGTCCTCGATAATGATAGTTAGTTTTGTTTTCAAGCCTAATAATTCTGGCCGCAGGGGTTCTATCTCTTCCTGCCTCAGATTTAGTGAAGTTATTTCTTCTTCAGTTAGTCTCATCCTTTTTTCTAAGTTCAAAACTTCTTCTCGATATGTTCTCCTCTTAGCTGCCGACAAGCTACCTATCTTTCCCCTTAATTAAGCCTTAAACCTAATTAAGGGGAAGTATTGTGTCCTAGCTACACTGCTGCCAAATCACAGGGAGGAGGTACATGGCTCAAACGTCCAAATAGCTTTTTTTCGTTTGGCAATTGTAATATTTGCCATTTAGGTCTTAATAAAACAGTCAGGTTTTCATACAACAACAAAATGTGTACCATATCAAACATTTAATGAACTGTCAATCAACACATGTCATCTACGTTGTCATTTGCAACTGTTCAAAAATCTATGTCGGCAGCACTGTTAGGCAACTATGAGTTCATATTCAGGAGCATCGCCGTGCCTGTCTGAATAATGATCAGACAAATGTGATGGGATCGCATGTGTGTGATTCGGATGTTTCAAAAGCCAACTTTAGGTTTCACGCCATTGACTGGATACTCCAAGATAGAAGGGGTGGTGACAGGTAATTACGTTTGAGACCGCAGGAGGCCCTTTGGATATGCAAACTTAGAACAGTGTCCGTAGGGTTAAATTCTGACAATGAGATGCATTTCCTGTTGTAAAAACTGAAATTCTGCCTTTGAAATGCATTTCCCCCTGTATATAAACACAAAAAAACCAGAAAACTTTAAATGATGATTCTGTCAGTTTTGATTATGAAATACATTTCCTGTTGCAAATACAAATATAATGCAAATATACTGAGTGTTAGCAAGCTGTATCTTGTATATACTTGAATTATGTATATTTAGGTCGGGTTTTTATAACATCATGTTCACTGTTTTCTCCTATTTTGATATTAGGCACATGCATTTTGATTTTTGATTTCTTTCTGGTTTTGGACAAAACTGTTAATTATAAATGAATTTATGAATTTTCTTTGAACAAGTACAGTGATTGTAACAACTGTTGCCAGATGTGGGTTCTCAGCGTATTCCCGCTTTGATTATTCTCACATTTATATTTGGAAGTCTTGGACATGGGACTGTGAATGTTGGATGCTCTACACTATGTACAGAATTTTGTAATGGGGTCAAGTTTACTCCATTTTTTTGGATGTTAAGTAGTGATCTCAGCAAATTGTCTGAGACTGTGTAAGAGGTTATTCTAATTGTTTGACGTTCATGAACAAATATCAACTTATTTTTGTGTATAATTATTATGAATATATGCATTGGCCGAGTTTTATAATGAAGTGTTCTGTTTCTCTGAGACGAAATAATTAACACACGTATATTCGAATGGGTATTCATTTTGGTGTGCTCACCCTTCGGCACTTGCATGATCTAAAATACATCTTTATATATCTGCTTTTAACCACCCGCTTTCCGAATAACACTTTGTATATATGTTTCCTTTTACAAATACTGTGTCACCCTACCAAATATATGTATTGTGTTTAGTTTGGGCTGAGCTCTGGGTTCGTCCTAACAATATGATATGGGTTTTATAAATGCTGAAGGCTCAGCCTCGGTGTAATTGACCGAACCTGAGGGGGGGGTGATTATAGAGTGGGGTGTCGGTTCTGTATTTCTAGGGACGTTTAGAACTTTATATACGTTAATGCACATTCCCATTTTTGTTGAGAACTTTGCTGTTAGTCTGGTGTCAAGATTGATCTGGCAGCCTGGTTGCTGGTGCACGTACGTAATGAAAGAGGTTGGTATGCATTTTGAGCGTGCATCAGCATTTCAATAAAGTTGTGGAGGTTTTTGTAATGCGCAGAGGTGAATATGGTGCAAGGTCAGATTAATAAACTTGTTGTTGCACTAGGTGACGTAGTCAGTACGTCGATACAAGGCTTACTACGCCTGACATTAATGACGTTTTAAAATTTGATAGGCTGCAGTCATTACGTTGGTGTACGACAAACCACGCCCATCATCGATGACGCTTTAAATGATTTTTATTTTTAAACAGACTTTTATTGATTTTCAACAAGCATACATACAGCCCTGCGGGCACCATGATGAACTAGATGGGAAATCAGTATGCATTACAATTGTATACAGTAGCAGTCTTAACGACTTCCCAAGATGGACTGCACTCAAAAGCTCTCTACCAGGAAGCTCAGGAGCACAGTACTGACTCTCCTCCATCCCCCCACACATAGCCCAAGATACAGGTCTATCCATCTTTATGCGTGGTCCAGTCCAATATTGTGAATCAACATAAAGAGCTCCCGAACCTCAACCCCACTCCCACTCCCTAAACACCCCAACAAAGTCTCCCCACCCCAACCACCCACCCAAGCATGCCGATGGCCACTAAAATACTCATGGAGTCAATCAGAGTTCCCGTACCACCTAACAGAGTCCCCACTTCACAGGTCGCAGCCTGTATCGGATCAGGAACACCAGGGGGAAAGTCCCCATCAGGCTCTCATTGGTCCCATCCTGCTCTTTAATCCCACAGGTGGGATTGCTGCTCAGAGGGCCCGTGCATCCTTCCCCTCATCAAGTGCATTCTCGTCGTCCACAATCGGGTGTTTGGCCAGTTCCAGAAGCGCCACCCATACTCGAGCCATTTCCAATGTCTTGTCGTTCCCACTACGTCAGGCCTTACATAATCTATAGTTCCCTTCACTTTCTGCCCATTTCAGCAGTTCCCTATTCCAGCGCACTAGAGTAGGTCCCTGTCTCGCCTTCCAGTGGGAAGTAAGTTCTCTCTTGGCCAGGACCAGCCCCAAATCAATAAACTTGCTGGTAATCTTAGTCTTGGCGGTGTGTGGAAACCAGTGTAACAAGCAAACCCCTGGTGTCATGGCTACCTCCCTATCCGTCACAGTCGCCAAAGCAGTCGTCACCCCTCGCCAGTAGTCTCCCAACCGTGGACAGTCCCAGAACATATGGAGGAAGCTCGCCCCTCCTTGACTACAACAAGGGCAAGTGGCGAACACCCCAAAATATTCGTTAATTTTGCCGGGTGTGAGGTAGGCCCTATGTAAGACATAGAACTGGATGAGCTGAAAGCGTGCATTTCGAGAGCTTTTCCACGCCCCTTCAACAATCGCCTCCCAGGGTTTTTCTGCAATGGGCTCCCCCAGATCTGTTTCCCATTTGAGCCGCAATGCCATCAAGGGGAGACGCACATCCTGAGTGATCCGCCTGTAGAGGCAAGTTACCGCTTTGAAAGTTCCCGCCGCCATCACTATATATTGACAGGCGAGAGACGTGTCAGGCTCCGACAATCCCTTTCGCCAGTGCTTTCTGATAGCTGCTGTCAGGGCCGCATGCAGGAGAAAGTCCCCCCGTGGAAGGTCATGTCGTTCCCTGAGATCATTAAAAGGGAGGAGGTTGCCATCCGCGTATAGGTCACCTACTGCGGTAACTCCCGCCTCCTCCCAGGCCAGCAATTGGCTCCAATCACAATGACGCTTTAAATGATGATAGATTAAATGCCTTTGAACTTTTATCAGCTCCAGTACGCAACTTTGTAATGAACTGATAACTCTTCGGTTCGGTGTCTCTCTACCCTGTGACGATAGTACCAGCTCGGGTAAGTTAGCAGATTTTGATATGGATTTTGTTTGCCTTCGGCTCTATGTCCGCCTAACCACGCAAGGCATAGGGCTAGAGGGATGAGACTATTATTTTTAAACCTTTTGGTGAGGGTGGGTTGTTACAGCAGCTACATGAACACCATTTAAATGCATCCGTGGTCCAAAAAGATCCAGTAGAGTATTGGCAAATAGACTTGGGAATACACTTCCCCCCCCCTTTTTTGTGATGATACTTTGTCCACATTTAGGATACCTGTTGCAATATAGTTTCTGTTTAAAAATAAAACCTTGCTTTCATTTTAGCAGGTAGGCTATTTTATGATACCATAATAACGGGAGCGCGCGTCTCGGGCGGATTTGCCTGTGTGACTTTTTTCGCATGACTTAGTATGCCAATGTGGCTCACACTGAAGATAGTGCCATATTTATGCACTTATTTCTAATGAACTATAAGAAAATAAGCTCTAGTACATAACACACAAGGTATACATTTGTGACCTAAGTTTTTTTGTTTCAAATTCTGATGCAGTTTTGACTATTGTGCCTACCCGAGTCTACTGAACATGTGTCTTCTTATTGATGAGATGATTTATTTGCCTAACATTTGGATACACATCTTCAGAGTAAAGGTATTGAGTTTTGGCTCAATGGGGATGGCTCGAGTATTTGGCAACTCACTTTTAACAGGCTATTTACATTTGTGTTTGGTTTAATTGCGTTGGTATCTGTTTTTGTTTTTTACTTCTGAGTTGAGTATAGAAGAACGGAAACCAGTCCGTGATCTATCATGCTATTTGTGTTATAGCTAAGAGAGTGGTTATTTTCTCCCTGCTGTGATACACTGACACAATATGAATGTTGGTGGAATGATTCAGTGGGTTTTGTAATTCTTGTCTTTTCATCTTTTTTTTAGCTTTTACAAAACTTGGGGTCGTACGTAGCATTGGCACGTATACTTCTTCCTTCTCTTTAGTTTACAATCTTTTCTTGCTCTTCTTGTGCACGTTTATCGGTTCTTTGGTGTTGGATCTTTATAGAATTTCAGGCATGTGTCTGTAAAAACACAGTCTTGATTGGTCATCTGTATAGATATAAAGAATTGTGTATAATATGAAGGACCTGTCATTGTATAGTATTTTAGTCATTTGATGATTACTGAGTATGAAATAATCCAGTTTCGGTTTTTAATGATTGTCCATTGTTTTATGTTGTTTGTATTGTGTATATTTGGTTTTTAATGTCATTTTATGTCATGTTGGCAGCCCTGAAGAAGCCCTTTCGGGCGAAACGCGGTGCCTGCGGCTGTGTACATCCCACATCTTTTTTGAAAAATATTAAAGGAAGTAGTTTCTACATCGAAGACTTTGAAGATTGATTGTTTCTGGCATATTGTATGCTACTTGCTTTGTTTCTCTCTGTGCTTTGTTTGTTTATGCTCATTTATCAGGTCTTGTGGCAGCGGACCTTAGAGGTGGGCACCCACACTATAAAAGATTTGCTTAGGTTACATCTAGTGAATAAAGGGTTGGTGCAGCTTTAATTATCCCTTACTGCCACTTTCTTTCGTTAAGTCTAAGGGAAAGCCTAAACTTGATCCTCTAATCCACCTTGTTCTGACTCCTTTCTATTCTTTTCTCACTGTGTTTCTTAGTCATTTTTTTCACTGTGGGACCATTTTTCCTGCTCTCCCCTCCCCAACTCCTCCGTCCAGCAACTTCTCCCCTCCCGTTCCCTGAGCCAACAAGTCTTTTGCCCTCTTCTTGCACTCCTCAACGGATATCTGCAGAAGCCTTTTTCTCCCCTCAAACTTCTCCCCTCCACTCTCCACAAATCAGCCTGACTAACCTTGCGTTTCCTCCTGTTTTTCTCAGCCTCAGCACTTCCTTGAACCGTCTCTCAGCCCCCATTTGCACCCGAGCTTGAGTTTCCGGTTGCTGTGCTTACGACGTCCCCGGGTCAACTTCCACCTCCGCTTGCTTTCCGAGGTTGTCTCCACCTCATCTCCCCCGGAAGGGAATCCTGGACGCCGCCCGCTGTCCTCTACAAATCTCCAGTGCGGCTCTCGACCAGCGCTGTTCCCACTCTCCAACACCTGCTGTGGCTGCTCCTCTTCACCCTTCCTTTCCACCCGGGCCATCCTGCAAACCTCCTCTCCAGCACTGCCGCTTCCCAAACAGGTTCGTATGAACTTTAATATTCATTTTACTTGTTTCACAGTTATTTTCCAATGGCGACTTAGTGATGTTGGTGCTACCGCTTACCTGTGTGATATGGGCCGGAGACATGCAGCCCGATCAGGCCAGTGTAGATTACCAAAGGGGTTAAAAAAAAATTGGAAATCGTAAGCTCTGCCTTTTTCCGTTTTCACTGGCATCCGGTAGCAGTTTCTCCATTTAATTATTTTTCCTCAAATTGGCTCCCCCGAAACTTCCTATACCCCAGCACACTAGGAGCGACTCCCGCGACCTTCCCTAGCCAGCCGCCATGTTCTCCTTGGTCCCAATGTTCCACTTTCTGTGACCTGACTAATCCTGTCTAATTGTCAAGTGAACGTATACTAATATACGTTCGGTGTGGAGGAGTGTGGCTCAATGGTTAGAGCGGCAGACCCTGAAGCAGAGTTCTGGCCAGGGACCAGGGTTCGATTCCCGCCTCGGCGGGGCTCGGGCTCAATTTCCTCGGACCTGTCTATTCTCGCCTCGGTGCCTATTCTAATCACGGGCCCCACGCTGCAACTCTGGGCAATAGCTTGCTTAGCCACCACACCGGCCCCAACAGCGCTAAGGATGCCTGGCTTCACCCTGGGGGTGCCCAGGAGTGGACACTTCACAAGGAAAGCCAGGAGGGGTTCCACAGCGGTATGAGTATCAGCGCCAGGAAACCGCAAAAGGCGACACCGCAAGGTGGCTGTCTGGTGACAGTGCGCTCTATAAGTACCTTGACATTTACATTTACATATGCCTTCCATCTCTAGCAACTTGAAGCGCGAGAAAACGTTTCTGTCATGCCCCATCAATGCACTCATTGTGCTAAATCCAACTCCTTTCAGTTTGTGGCTGCAAGTTGGGGGGTGTTCGTATATGCCGCAAAGCCATTCCTTGAACTGAGTGAGCATATCTACCTTTGAAAATAAGGCAAACATGCTGGGAAATATTGCCTACGTTCCCAAAAGTAATAAGCCAAACAAACGTCCTGTGGGTCTCATTCACCGACACTTTTACTTTGACAGTGTGAAAACTCAATTACTAACTTGCATCATACCCAATGTAATTGAAAAAGGGTACAGGACACAATATCATGTATGATGATTGTTTTCACATCTTAAATTAAAGATGTGAAAACAATCTTCAAATAAAATATTGTGTCCTGTATTGCTTTTCAATAACATGGTTATGATACAAGTTAATAATTGAGTTTGCACACTTTCAAAACAAGTAGAAATGTTGGTGAATAAGTCCCATTGGATATTTTTTTGACTTAATACGCCTACTGCAGCTCTCGATGGCAATCAGTGTGGTCCTTGTGTAGTATACATATGTTCCCTAACAAGCACTTCAAAATCCAGTAAAGCCTTTAACATTTTGCCAAGCAGAGGACTCCGTGACAACGTGGCGCATGGTCTGTCCACCAGAATGTGCAGTGTGGGGGCTATAATGCACTTGTCAATTGGCAAACAGAACAACTACTACATTCTGAAATCAGATAAAGTTGTTGAGAAGTCCATGATTTCCTGAAGTAGAACAAATATTCTGCGGCTGCTTGCCTAGCGAAGTAGTGGCCCACAAACAGTAGGTATCCATTCACAGCAATTGAAAGGTTTACCTAATGGCAGCTCCACCTCAGTCAATTTCCCAGGACTTAGCTTTAGTATGATACAATATAAAGCAAGTAGGAAAACAGAAGGCGGGCTTACTTGGGCACTGGAGACAGTAAACACGAGTCTCCTGCTTCTTTCCTTGCATCAAGGTCACTTTACAACAAGGACATGGTCGCTCCTTTTTGGGTTTTGCAGGAATTTAGCAAAGTGTCGTTCCTGCAGCCTTGCCACGTCCTCCAGAACACATGTAGTGGATGCTGCTGCATCTGTAGCAGTGAGACTTTCAATCACAGACAACTGAAAGTCAAGGAAAGACATGAATCTTCCTGTGGTGGTCCGATGATAAACAACATATGCATTGATTGTTGCCATCTGGATCAGGTGAGTAAACCATTTCTCATACCAAGTGCGAGTTTTATGACTCGCATTGTATGGCTGAAGAACCTGGTCGTTCTTGTCCACTCCGCCCATGTACTTGTTCTAATCAAGTATACTGGTGGGCTTGTGGACTACGGCCATCTGACCCCAAACCGTGATGGGGAAGTGCTCTCATCATGATTTGTAGTACATATCACGTCTATCCTATCTGAGAACGTGAATGTGAGCAGTTTGTTGGAATGCAACGCAGTGCTCTGGGATTTCTAGAGCTTCTTGCAAACAAGCTCCTGCAGGAATCCTTTGCGGCGACAATGAAGTGTACCGTAGGCCACTGTGCCAGGTTTGTAGAGCTCACTGAATAGTTCTACTCCTTTATAGAAATTGTCCACATAAAGGTTATAACCTTTGTGAAGGAGTGGCTGGACAAGCTCCCATAAATCTTTCCTGTGACCCCTAGCATGATAGGGTAACCTACAGGGTTTAGAGTTGTGTCCTTCCCTGTATACACTCTCAAGCTGAAAGAAATAGCTCCTAGGCAACACAACACCTGGCGAAAATCAGGTAATAAACATCAGAACCAGGACTCGGTGTACTGCCAGAATATGTTTAAAAACAATGGGGCCGATTCACAGAACTAACTTAAGATAAAATCCTAAACTTACTGCTTTTGGTATTCACAGAAGGCATTTAGTAGGATTTTGTCTTAAGTTTGACTTACGAAAATCTTAAGACAAACTTAAGACAGACTTAAGACAGACTTAAGACAGACTTAAGACAAATTTAAGACAAAAGCCTAACTTAAGTTTGTCTTAAATCTGTCTTAAGTCTGTCTTAAGTTTGTCTTAAGTCTGTCTTAACTCTGTCTTAAGTCTGTCTTAAGTTTGTCTTAAGTCAAACTTAAGACAAAATCCTAACTTTACTACTACTAAATGCTTTTTGTGAATACCAAAAGTAGTAGGTTTAGGATTTTGTCTTAAGTAGTTCTGTGAATCGGGCCCAATGCATTTTATTCTTTGTCATCAATTAAAAAAGAGTCTTTTTTTGTAAACACTACATCAGAAGACAAATGACAAGACAATGACATGATTATTAATAAGGTCATGCATCTATTATATCACAAGATCTTTTGTTGTAAAAAAGACATATACACATTACATAAACAAACAATATATGGTGGCTAAATCTAAGTAGATGGAGATGTAAGTCTCTACGCACGTTTCGGCGTAACAAAAACGCCTTCTTCAGGAGAAGCCACTTGGATTTCTGCATGAAAAACATAAAAAGCCATGTAACATAACTGGACAACACATGTAACACATTATCCATATAACATGACATGACAAAGCCTAAGTCGTATTCAAGTAAACCGAGTCCAAGAATATTAAATAATGCGCAAAGTACATCAAAATGATTCAAGGTGCTAAACAATTACATTAGATCTAGAGAAATGGTCCACAGATCGAAGCAATAAAGAAAGAAAAGATAATAGTGACTAGAAGAGAATTGAAAATGCATAACCCAAAAGTGAAATAGATAAGTAGTCCGAAAAGATAAGTGACCCAAAGTATTAGGACTTGCCAAGACAAAAAGTGAAGGGTGTGAGAACTAAGAACTAGGCGCTTACCTAAAAACAGAATATGCAAACCTAGGCAAATGTGATCAACAATGATAGAAGTGAACCAAGACACTGGAAGGGAATATGAGAATAAAGAAAATACACATCCTGGTGACGCTGCGCAGGGCTCTCTCTGGGTGCGAGAGGGGTAAAAGTGAACGAAACCCACACCTGATGTCGGGCGGTACCCGAGCACGGACCGGAAAGGGCAGAGAGCGAACCAAACCGACGCCATCCAAGCCCCAATCGGACAAAATGGCGAAGCAGGGGTTGGCGGATCAGACCGCAAGCAAGCTAGATGCGGTACTTGCCGCAGTGGAATGCCTGGAGGGCACCATCAACTGCACCCACACCTCCCTGGAATCCAAAATAGATGAGGTGGCTATCGATCTTACACATCTGCATGCAGATCACCGGAAACTAGCGGATCGCACCACCACGTTGGAATCTACGCTCGCTGACATCAAACCGCAGGTGGTACAGTCGGATAAACAAGTGCACGACTTACTGAGCCGAGTGGAGTTCCTGGAGAATAGAGCGGAGGATGCCGAAGGAAGGGCGCGACAAAACAATGTCTGCATAGTGGGTGTGCTGGAAAAATGGGAAGGACAAGCACCTGCCCTGCAAATAGAGACCTGGCTCAGAGACCTACTGCCAGAGGGGTCCCTCTCACCACACTTTGTCATAGAGCGTGCCCACAGGGTCCCGGCGACACCCCTTCCTGCGGGATCGAACCCACGGCCTATACTTCTTCGGATTCTTAACTACCGGGACCGAGATACCATTTTGCAGGAGACCAGGAAACTCCAGGATATACGCATAGACAACCACAAAGTAATGCTCTTCCCGGACTACAACATCCAGGTACAGCGCCAGAGATCCTCGTTCATGGTGGTGAAAAGGCGTCTGAGGCAAAATTACTTGAAATATTCCCTATTGTTCCCTGCGCGACTGCGGGTGGTGGCCAACGGAAAAACACATTTTTTCAACACGCCGGAAGAGGCAGAAGACTGGCTGGATACATTCACTGCTGCGGGGCCCCAAGACAGATCTGCAACTGCTCCGCTGCCTAAGCTGAAAGGCCCTTTCCACCGCAGGCGTAGAGAGCGCAGGACTATGAGTCTGGGGCTGCCGTCCACGTCGCCGATGGGCCCTCACTCGGAACTGATCCTAAGCGGGCAGCGCGACACCTTGCAAGCGGTGGCAGAGATCAGTGGGCCACCAAGAACCGAGGAGGCATCCAACTCCAGCCAACGTGACTTCTCCAGTGACGACGAACAGATCTATGGCCTGCAGAACACGCAAGACTCGACCGCACTACCGGATGTCACCCCACAGATGGCGGACTTGATAGCATAAACGCAGCAGGTTCCTGTCTTTGTCAGGACTATAGACCGAGGTATTGGGGTACATAGGTGGGGGCGACCCGCGGTTGGAAAGATAGACATTTGAGACGCGAGCCGTCATGACCCTATACTGTTAATTTATTGCTGGGATCACTGAGGTGCTTCAGGAGGGAGGTAGCAGGACCCAAATGTATATGTTGTCCCTGCCCTATGGGCATCTAGGTGCATGACCCAACTGGAGTGTGCTCCCGAGCCATCGTACGTAGTTTGTCACATCCATATTGTATTTTGCCTGTGTATGGGGAGCCCCTGGAACGCTAGACAAGGTGTTTGTATACTAACGTAGAGTAGTCCGCAGTACACCCCCCGGATTGATCTGACTGTTATCTCCAGTTGAAGGTTTGGATGATTGCTGGTTGCATTATCGCCCTTTTGGTATTATCAATTATTATGTTTTTGTTGGAATGTTACGTTGAGACATCATTTGTTATGAGGCGTTTTATCCAAGGCCATGGGCTGCGAGTCAGAATGTTAGATATGGTGTACGATGCTCAGTTCTATTCAATACATATGGCTGTGGGGCTGCAACAGACACAAGTTTACTTGACGCATTGGGGGGATTATGTCTTCCTTTAAGATAGGTACATGGAATGTGAGGGGCATGCATTCGCCGTCGCGTAGATATCAGATCTACTCGCACCTAAAGCAGCACCATGTCCAAATTGCCTTGCTGCAGGAGACTCACGTGGCCAAATCAGAGATACAACACTTACGCCGTCACTGGCGCGGCCAGTTATTCACCACAGGGTACTCAGCATTTGCACGATGTGCACTAATCTGGGTGAGGGCGGGGGTTCCATTCACGATCACACAGACACTTGTGGATGTGGAGGGGAGGTATGTAATAGCCAGGGGCACGCTAGATGGCCGTCAAATAGTGCTTGCATCGATATACGCTCCCAATACAGAACAGGCTGCATTCCTCGATAAATTAACACACATTCTTGCGCCATGGCATGACATCCCCATGCTTTGGGGGGCGACTATAATAGTGTCCTTGATGAGTCATTGGACCGCTCTTTCGAGCCCCTCCCAGGTACAAGCACGCACCACGCTATGAAAGCCTTGACTAATTGGGCTATACTTTGGCATCTAAAGGATGCCTGGAGACACCGTCATCCTCAAGACAGGATATATTCTTATTACTCAGGAGCCCATGACCTGCACATGCGACTAGACAGGTATATGCTCTCGGAGGAATTGCTCCCCCATATATTGGCGGTATACTATTTAGGCCAGACGCACTCTGACCACAACCCGCATGTTTTGGAGATGTTATGGGAGCGGCCCCGCCCACCGATCCCGACCTGGCGGCTGCAACCAGACCTTTTATTGGATGCGCCCTTCAGGGACCTACTGGCAGCCAATATCCCCCGGTATTTTGAGGAAAATACCAGTACGGCCACGACACCTTTGGTGGAGTGGGACGCGTTTAAAGTTGTGATAAGGGGGGACTGTCTTGGTGCGCAGGCAGGTATGTGGCGACAGTTAGAAGCAGATCTTACGCATCTTGAAACTGACTTGCTTAGGAGGGAGGGAGTGGCGTTGGAGGGTGACAGTGATCCTTTGGAACATTCTAGAGACGAACATTCTAGACTACTAGAGCGTCTCCGTAAATTGAATTACGCAGCACATTCAGCGCGCACCCATCACATGGGAGACAAACCTGGTAGGCTGCTGTCGTGGCTGATACGGCACCCGTGACAGCGATACAAAATGCTCAAGGAGTTATAGTGCACACTCAAAAAGATATACACCGTGCTTTTGAAGAACACTACTCCACAGTATATAGATCTTGCTTGACGGCTACGGGTGTAGACATACAGGATTTCTTGTCCACATTGAACCTGCCGCAACTCACGGACTGTCAGCAGGGAGAAGTAGGTGCTCCTCTTTTACCGGAGGAAATAAGGGATAGTATATACTCCCTATCGAATGGCAAGGCTCCGGGTCCGGATGGACTGCCGGCCAAATTCTATAAGGCATATTCAGCGGTGCTGGTACCGGAGCTGTTGCGAGTATACTAGGCAGCACTGGAATATTCAATGCTCACCCCCACACAAAATGAGGCAACATTGGTGTCTCTTTTGAAGCCAGGCAGGAACGCTGACCTCCTGGGATCCTATAGACCACTGGCCCTGCTCAACACAGACTACAAAATCCTTGCCTTGGCCCTAGCTAAACGTCTTGCCCCGTTTGTGCCAATTCTGGTGCATGCCGACCAGAATGGATTTGTACCCACTAGAAGCACCTCCTTAAATATTCGAAGATTGTTCCGGATCCAGAGGTACGGCACGGAGAACTGGCCTAGGTCTGACTGTCTGGTTCTGGACCTGGAAAAAGCTTTTGATTCGCTGGAGTGGCCCTATCTCGCCGCGGTTTTACGTAAATATGAGCTGGGGGATGATTATCTATGACTGGTGCAGTTGCTATACCAAGAGCCCACAGTACGAGTTTGCACGGGCAAGCTCCTGTCAGATGCAATTAGGGTAAGGCGAGGGACCAGAGAGGGATGCCCTCTGTCCCCGTTGCTTTTTTCCCTGGCGATGGAACCGTTAGCGGCTCTCCTCCGAGAAGGGGGCGCGGAATGGGGCATCCCCTTGAGTGACGGACTACACACAGTGTCCCTATATGCGGACGACCTGTTATTATATATACAAGATCTACATGCTGTGCCGCCGGAGATATCAGCACTGTTCGGTAGATTTGAGGCGGTCTCGGGTCTCAGGGTAAACTGGACCAAATCAGGTGCATACTCTTTC
This sequence comes from Triturus cristatus, assembly GCF_964204655.1. Taxonomy (NCBI): domain Eukaryota; kingdom Metazoa; phylum Chordata; class Amphibia; order Caudata; family Salamandridae; genus Triturus; species Triturus cristatus. The sequence continues at coordinate 1,669,511,865 of NC_140589.1, read as the reverse complement.
TGTGAGGATGTAGCCGCAGCCGATATAATCATTAATGGAACTACACACCATTGGTATCCGACCACATTCAGATACCTAGGAATACACATATACAGGTCCCAGACAGATATTCTGGAAGGAAATCTGGTCCGAGCCATCTCCTCCGTCAGAGCACAGATGAAATTCTGGAAGTCCTTGCCGCTCAATGTGATGGGCCGTGTCACCCTAACCAAAATGATAGTACTACCCAGGTTACTATATTATTTTGCGAATCTACCGGTGTATGTTCCAGTGAAGCTATTGAGGGAATTAGAAGGGATGCTCCGTGGCTTGATCTGGAATGCGGGGCGACCTAGGATAGCACTGCAGAAACTATATGCACCCCCGGAAAGTGGCGGTTTAGCAGTCCCTCACCTGGAACTATATTATTTAGCGGCGCAATTACAGTGGGTCGCGAAGTGGCTCAGTGGCAAGAACCTGACGGACACGGCAACCGGGGACACGGTCTGGACGCAGGCCCAGATCTGTGGGTTGTTTCACCCGCTAGGAAGAATCCCTCACCCAACACAAATGCATGTCGAGCTGGCTCACAGATGTTTCAGGAGAAGCCTTCACCTCACAAAAGACACGATCCCATACGCCCCTGTACTACCACTTCTTGGGACACCCAGGGGCAGTGACCCTATAACAGACACGAAGCTGGCGCCCTGGGTTGCGGTAGGTGTGGAGACAGTTGGAGACCTGTACGCGGACGGTGCCCTGCTGTCTTTCGCCACACTGATGGCAGACAGTGAATTGCCAGCGGGCCAGTTCCTCTTGCACACAGCCATTGTGCGAACATTCACACAACAGTGGGGTGACATAGCCGACGAGCCGCAGACACACCAGTTAATACAGTACCTGCACGTAATGGGAGAGGGCTTGCATGTGATACATTGGCTGGCACAGGCTCTACTCATTCATGTATTGAAACCACTGCAAAGACTCCGCACACACTGGACAGAAGACAGGGGCCGTCCTTGGTCGGATAAAGAGTGGGAACGTGTCACAGCTAGTGCCATGCATATACCGCGGAACTCACAATTTCAACTAATACAAACTTACATTTTACATAGGGCGTACCTTTCACCAGACAAAATTAATAAATATTTCAATGTCAATACATCCGAATGCCTGAGGTGTCATCTCCTAGGTGCTGATCTATTACACATGTTGTGGTCCTGCCCCCTGCTTCTACCCTACTGGCGCGCGATATTGGTAACGCTAACCAACTGCACGAGCACTGTGATACCCTCCACGTGGGAGGTTAGCGTTTTGGGGCTTTGCAAGAGGACTAAGGCCAATAAGGCAGTCTCCAGGTTTCGGTACCTGGGCCTCATAACGGCGAAGCGCCTCATAACTAAATGGTGGAAGCACAAGGATCCACCGGAAGTATCACACTGGGTGAAATCTCTTGAGGTCTGGGCACGGGCGGAGGGTACCATCCTCCGCAGGGAAGAAACGGCAGGGTTACGAAAATATCCTATTGCACAGTCTTGGGACGAAATGCTAAGAACGCCTCCAGCGCACCAGACAAGACCTGACGCTTAAAGAACCTCCAGGTCGTCGACACCACGCTGACTTTACATGCCATCCCAATAGTATTCACTAGGCTAGGCAGGAACCTCACATTACCCCCCCCTCCCCCCAAGGGGAGGGGAACCAAACAAAACAGAGGATAAGAAAGAGGAAAAGAAAAACGTCATGTGGTAGCAGCTCCTGAAGCGCATCACTTCCACGCACATGCTCTCATACGGAACGTTAGCATAGCAGCCCACACATTATACTTGCACGCCGGTCCGGCCCCGACTCCACCTGAAAGGTACTCCAAACACAGGTATCATATGCCCTCGGTTAACTGATGTCTCCACTTTTTTTTTTTTTCTTCTTTTTGTTTAATATTATTAGTAATTGTTGTTGGATGAGGTTGAATTGTTGTTGCATAGAAAGGGGGAAAACAAAAACAAAAAACAAAAATATATATCTAATGCATAGACTTGACACTGGAACGCCCATTGATCTATTTACTCATAACACATTATATGATGTAATTTCAGAGTTGGATTGTATGGCGAACTGTACTTATCAGCACACACTGATGTTCTTGCAAACCGCCCTCGCGGGCATGGAGAGGTGTGCTTAGTGCCTTCCTCCTGGCCCTCCATTGGAGATAACAGAGTGTGCGGGCTGCAGGAGCCCGAGGGGATTTGTATACGTAAATGTAACTCCCACGCCCTAGGCATGGCTGATAATGAAATACATTGATGGTAATATTTTGATTTATATGAACAGTGTTCAGGAACAAGCGATATTGTTGAAATATTGATGTGTACACCTGCCTGTGGACTAATGTACCAGAAAAGATAAAATACAATAAAGATATTTAAAAAAAAAAATATGAGAATAAAGAAAATACCTAAATTGTATGTTCAAAATGTAGTCACGACCTAACAACATTTAATTGTTGAAATATGAAATAGTGATACCTTTCCTGAATTTTGTGTGGCCCAAACAAGGATGTATGAAAGGGTCCAACAAAGGGTATACAACGATATCCCTTATATATATCTAGGAGAGATGATATATGGAAAATGTAATTAAACTAGTTGGAACGGCAAATAAAAGGAACAGGGGTAAAGACTTATGTGGATGTAAGTACTCATATACCTGGATAAAGACAATTCTCAGAAATGGAAATCGTGATTCCAAACAGAAAGACGCTTGGGCCCAAGTCGTCTACACGACAAAAATCGCATGTGGTAGGTAAAATCAAATCAGTAGGTAGGCAGCAATTAAATCTAAAACTGAAAAAACATGGACAATATTGCTATTAAAGTTGGCTTCTCGTGTATACTAAGGAGCTTATCAAGGTAACATGTGGATAAGAAAATACCTGTTATATTGGGATGTATCGTGTATAAAAATAGGTGCGTCACGGGCAGTAGATGCTCAAAGGTGAAGACATGCCCGTGAGAACGGTGTAAAACCACTGCCCGACACGATGCCTGTTGAATATAACCAAAAACTAAAATTGGAGACTGAATTGGCCCCTATGTAAATGACTGGCTATAATGTATGCTCAGTAAAGAGATAGCTGTAAGTTGCGGCATATCATTCATAAAGGCAAATAGAGTGAGGGAAATAAGTAAATGATAAATACGAAGCAGAGATAATCTAAACTTTAACAAAGCAAAGGGGAATACACGCTCGAGTAACTGCGTGATACATATCTAATGCGGGATCGAAAACAGCAAATATCTCAATGACTGATAAACACCGCAAAAAGAAAAGCGACCAGACTAGGATAACGTGAATAGCACCATATAGAAAGAAAAATGAATAGCGGCGCGCTAACTAGATTAGACCTGTAATAATGTAGTGTAGGTTGTAATCCAATACTCACGTGTCGTATGGTGAAAAACAACTTCTGTACTGCCTCCAAGAATGGGTGGAAAAGAAAAGGCAAATGCAGCGTCTATATATTGGTGCTTCGAAGCGCGCCATTGCGGACTGGATGCGGATATCCGGGTCACGTGGTACAACGTACTAGGAACGTGGACCGGAGCAGAAAACAACTAGCCTGCTAACTGGTCATATTCGAGCAGCGAGAGACCCAAACCTAGGCCATAATAGATGACGCCACCGCCCTACTTCCACACTGCCACTCTTCACCGCCGCCCTCCCGCTGGATTGCAAGTTGCAATCCGGGCCGGTGGTCTTGTGGTGGCTGGCCCACATGCTACCTTTCAAAGGCTAATAGGAGAGCCTTAGAAAGGCAGCGTCGTGGCACCACCGTAGCGCTTTCCACCATGGCATGGACTGTAAAGTCCATTCTGTGCGAAAACAGGGGGTGAATGCACACAGGGGGGGCACAATATGTGCCGCCCTGAGGCAACAGGAGGCCATGAAAACACTGCCATGAAAACTGTGGTGGTGAGGAAATTCCACATATGTAATGCCAAGCATTTTGGAGTCTCTGACCGCCGTGCCACTGCCAGAGATTGCGGTCCCTGACGGTTGTGGCGGTCTTGTGGAGGTAGGACCGCTGTACTCAAATTGCGGCAGTTGGACAGCCAGTGCGGCAGTTCCTGCCATTCCACCACGAGTAGGGCAGTCCTATGGACCACCGTACTCGTAATCGGGCCCTTGGTGTTTACTTTTTTTTTTAAAGGAAATCTGTTTTGGTTTCTAATAAACCAATATTTGTAACTTTGATTTCCTTGTTTCATGTTTCCAAGAGCGCTGCTTTTTAAACACTTTTTTAGATTTTTTTATGGTTCCTGGATACTTTGGATTGTTTCAACGGACCTCTTTTGGATGTTTTTTTGTATTTTTTTGAGTTTTTGGAAAATATTTTTCCAGTTTTTGGTGGATTTTATATTTTGACGATGTGGATACAGAAGATGATCTGCAGCTACAGAAAAGTAAGTCATATTTAAGTTGGCAGAAAAAAGAGCATAACATTTCATTTTAAATATTTATTTGTTGGTAGTTTGTAGAGGTTGAGGTTGTTAGGTTTCTGTTTTATAATAATTTACTCTTACTTACTTTTTATGTCTTTTTTCTAGTTTGTGATTGGTATTGTTTTTTGGTAGCTTAACACTTTCTCAGTATTGTACTATTTTCTTTAGTAAGCACATGTAAAGAGATAGAAGTAGAGTCTTTGATTAATTATGTCTTTTTACATTTTTAATTTTAATTGAAAGTACATTTTTCATTTAAATGTTTTACTTCACACAGAATTCCTGATATTTGCCAAGAACAACACACAAGTATTGGTCCTGACCCTCTCTGCATTGTTACCACCAAACATTTTGCCTTCACCTCGCATGTTTTCTGAAATATTTTTTGCTGGCATTAGCGCTTTGTGCACTTTGCCAGTGCTAACCAGTGCTAAAGTGCTTGTGCTCTCTATCTCTCTCAAACATGGTAGAACTGGCCTACACCTTATTGGCACATTTAATTTGCTTATAAGTGCCTTGTATATGGTACTACATGTACCCACATCCTGTAAATCAAATGGTTCTTGTAGGCCTGCAGCACTCATTGTGCCACGCACAAAAGTAGCCCTTTAAAGCATGTCTCAGGCCTGCCTAAGGTCTTGATACCCATTGGATAACATTGAGTTACTTTATTGTGCTTAATAAGTACTAGCCTTTGATTAGGAGCAGGTAAGGATATCATTTTTGGACACATATGAATATCATGTCAAATCTCTTTAATGGTAGAGTTGGATTTTAAGTCATAATTTTGAAAATGCCACATTTAGAAAGTTGGTATTTTCCTTTCCTAACCATTTGGTGACTGCTGCCAGTGTCCTGGGTCAAATGATTGTGAATAGCTTTGATGCTGCGGTTTGTGTAGTCCTACTAGACAGTGACAACAAAATGGAGTGGGTGTGAGCAGGATGGTCATTCTGCCAGGATGACTGTGAGCAGAGTTCTTTTGTGCCACACTTACACTTCACAGTGGCTTGCCTTCAGCACCACACACTAGTCTTTTGTCATCCCTGACTCCTTGGAGCCTTGGCAGGAGAAATAAAGAACTTTCCAGGGACTTCAAAGGCTGGACCAGGTGTACATATTGGACCCTCAGAAGACCTCTTCAGTACACTCCTGTCCTGTGGAAGACTTTGGAAGAACTGCCCTGCTGCTACCAGAAGACTGTCCTGTTGTTTGAAAGCCTTTCTTGCAGCTTGAAGGAGAACTGGCTGGACCAACTCTTTGAACCCAGGACCACCAGAAGTGACTTCAAGGCTAGTTGGCTTGTCTCCTCTGTAAGTTCCAGCAACATAACAAGCTTCAGAGACCTTGAACCCTATACCTGGGCTATGCTGGAGTGAGTCCTAATCCCCCAAGTGGTGCCCCCCAATCCTGGACTCTTGGAAGTGATATTAGAGGTGCTGCTTCTGCCTAACCCTAAATACTGGGGGGCATATTCTCAAGGACTTATCGCCGAGTTATCAGCACTTTATCACAGCCAAAGTCGAGATAAATGTATCGCCCCATTCACAAGCTGGTGCTAAAAGCACATATCACCAGTTTACCCGTGATAGCAGCCGCAAAAACATTGTCACAGATGACCCAGGCAACTAACGCTAATGAGATGCAGAGTAGGCGTTCCCGTGCAAAAAGCCGCGACAACACCACACATCAACATTCTCAACAACCAGCCAGATCGGCGATAAGATCCCAAAACAGGCGATACGGTGTTAGCAGCAGGAAATTAACACCTGCTCTTAACTGGTGTAAAGTCAGACAACAACCGGCACCAGACAATGGAGCACAGCCCAGAGCCACACATGAAGAACAACAAATGCCCTGTGTTGGAAACAGCCCCACTCCCACTCCGCAGGGTGGTGGTGGACCTTCCCAACACAATGGGGTAGCTTGGCTCGAGTGGTCAGGAAACAGGCGCAGTGCTAAGCATACAATATACCCATACAATAACCATGCGTGCATCCGTTCCAAAAACGACTCTACACCGTAAAAATTATGAAAATATCCTTCTTTATCTTTTTCTCTTAGTTGCTGATTGGGAAAATAAATAACAATCACAATATACAAATTCTTAAATAGAGCAGGTCAAATAAATAATTGCTGTTTGCTGAAATAAATAGGGGTGATCATAAATAACAGGGCATAAATACAAGTGCAATATATACAGACAATTAAATACTTTGAGGTAATAAATACTGTACCAATAAATACTGTACCAATAAATACTGTACACCAACAAGTCCTGTGGACCTATAAACACAGCGCAGCATTAAATAGATAAGAATTTGATAAATACAGTTTCCCCAATAAATAATTAGAAGTATACAATAACACTCATGAATCAGATGACACTTCAATACTTAAGGGCTGATTTGGCCCAGGCACAGCTTGTAGGGTGTGGAAGGCTTGGGGGGTCCTACTCCCTGGCTGAGGCAAAGGCTGAGGCCTAAACTGAGGTAGATCAAAGGGGGGAAATTCCAATGCCCTGGCTTTCCTCTCCACACAACCTCTCTAGGTTAGTCCCAGTTCACCCCAGGCACAGTCAGGTGGGTTTCAGCACCTCCCTAGCCCCTTAGAGCAGTCTCTCAGGTCTCCACAGGGCCTTAGGCGCCCTCTACTCCACTTACTGCCCTTTTCTGATGTTCCGACGCCGCTGGAGTCGTGTCGACGCCGTGAGGCGGTTCCGGTTCGGTCTCGGCGGCCTCGGCACAGTGTCAGTTCTTTGTCGACGCCGGTAGGCGGTTCCGGTCCGATGTCGGTGGCCTCGGTTCGATCTCGACCTCCGATTCGTCGGCGTCGGGCAGTCTCTTCACGATGTCGACTTCGGGCGGCTCCGGTCCGATGGCGCTCTCGGCTCCGATGACGTCGGCCGGCCTGGCCTCGCTGTCGACTTCCGGCGACTCCGGGGTGCGATCCTCACCCCCGACCTCCGGTGCTCTTCCTCACAGGTTCCGGGCGACTCCGGGGTGCGATCCTCACTCCCGACCCCCGGTGCTCCTCTACCTCGGTCTCCGACGACTCCGGAGGGCGGACTTCACCCTTCCGATGACGCCGCTCACTCGACCTCGGTTCACCTCCTTCTCGACCCTTGGTATTCCTCTCGACCTCCGCCGGCGCCCTCTTACGACCTCAGGCGGCTCCGGGTACGACGTCTGCTACCTCAGTCAGCGCCGCTTCTCCACCTCGGGCTCCAGGTCTTCGGCTACTCGACGCCAGGCTCCAGGGAAACCAGTTCTCAGGTCAGAATCTTGCTGTTTTCTTGGTTCTAAGGCCTGTTCCTGCTGTCCAGGTCCTTAGGATGGTTTTCTTCTGTCTTCTTCCCACACAGGGCTATAGGCTGGGATCCATCAGTAGGGACAAGTATCAAGGGTGGGTTTATGGACCCCACTCCAGGCACAAGTTTCCACCCCTGCTGCTTCACTCCTTCCTCCTTCACTGTTGTGCTCCTCTCTCTTCACCAGTCAGGTGCCAACTGCCAGCTCCAACTGCCAACTGCCTCTCTTATCCTCCCAACATTCTAAACGGTTTCCAACTGTCACACAGTTCTGGAATCTCCTGGAAGGTTCTGGAAAGTGCTGGTAGGTTCCAGTGGATGCTGGTGATGTCACAGGAGGCCACCATTTTGTGCTTCAGGCCCTCAGACAGAAGTTTCAGGGGTAGCTAAAATGGCTCCCTGAATCTGTAGCAACACTAAAAAGTCTGGTGGTTCCCAAAAAGGAAAAATTCAAACAGGGTTTGAGGCAAAAGTGGGACAAAATAAATAATGATGAGGAGGGACCACCCAAAGGGCTGACAGGTCTAACACGCGTCCTCCCCAGCTGAAAGTGGGGAGAGCTACCCAACCCCTTGGGAGTTCTCATCACTAAGGCGGAAATACCTTGAGAGACCGTCTGCATTGGCGTGGTCCACTCCAGGCCGATGTTCCACCTGAAAGTCCATCCCCTGTAGGGAAATAGACCACCTCAACAACTTGGGATTCTCCCCCTTCATTTGCATCAGCCAACGAAGGGGTCTGTGGTCGGTCTGAACCAAGAAGTGCGAGCCAAACAGGTATGGCCGCAACTTCTTCAGAGCCCATACCACTGCAAAGGCTTCACGCTCTATTGCACTCCACTTCTGTTCCCTGGGAAGTAGTCTCCTGGATAGGAAGACCACGGGTTGATCCAGACCCTCTTCGTTGAGTTGCGATAACACTGCCCCAATGCCATGTTCTGATGCATCTGTCTGGACAATGAACTTCTTGGAAAAGTCTGGGGCCCTTAAGACCGGGGCCTCGCACATGGCTTTCTTCAATTTCTCAAAGGCTTGCTGACAAGCCTCCGTCCAGACTACCCGTCGAGGTTGTTTCTTGGACGTGAGCTCCGTGAGAGGGGCTACGATGGTACCGTACCCCTTCACGAAGCGGCGATAGTATCCCGTGAGGCCCAAAAATGCTCGGACCTCAGTCTGTGTCTTGGGGGGTTCCCAGGCCATGATGGCCTCGATCTTCGCCTGGAGGGGTTGCACCGTTCCCCTACCCACCAAGTGTCCAAGGTACACTACCGACCCCTGCCCGATCTGGCACTTGCTGGCCTTGATCGTCAATCCAGCTTGTCTCAGGGCCTGGAGAACAGCTTGCAGGTGACGCAAGTGATCCTCCCAGCTGTTACTGAAGACGGCTATGTCATCCAGATAAGCAGCAGAGAAACTCTCCATTCCGGTGAGGATCTGGTTTACCAGGCGCTGAAACGTGGCAGGTGCGTTCTTGAGCCCAAAGGGCATCACACAGAACTGGTAGTGGCCATTGGGCGTGGAGAAGGCTGACCTTTCCCTTGCTCCATCAGTCAACGAGATCTGCCAGTACCCTGAAGTAAGGTCAAAGGTACTTAGATATTGGGCAGCTCCCAGCCGGTCAATCAACTCATCCGCCCTTGGGATCGGATGTGCATCAGTCTTTGTCACTGAATTCAGTCCCCGGTAGTCCACACAGAACCTCAGTTCTGGTTGGGCACCCGGTGGTGCAGCTTTCGGTACTAACACCACCGGACTGGACCAGGGGCTGCTAGAAGGTTCAACCACTCCTAGCTCCAGCATCTTAGTGACTTCACTATGAATGCTGGCCTTCACCTTGTCTGACATCCGGTAGATCTTGGACCTCACAGGTGGGCTGTCTCCTGTGTCCACGTCATGGACGCACAGGTGAGTCCTACCCGGGACAAGGGAGAACAACGAAGAGTACTGCCCCAGGACCTGGCGACAGTCTTCCTGCTGTTCAGGAGTTAGAGATGGGGAGAGAATCACTCCCTCCACCGACCCATCCTTTTCTTGAGACGCAAACAGATCAGGGAGAGGCTCGCTTTCCACGTCCTCTCCTCCGTCAGTCACCATCATCAAGATGACTTCGGGCCTCTCGTGGTGGGGTTTGAGGCGGTTGGCATGCAGCACCCGCAGGGGCTGACGAGGGGTCTTCAGGTCCACCAAGTAGGTAGCCTTACCCTTCTTCTCCAACACCTCAAAGGGTCCTGACCAGCGATCCTGGAGGGCACTAAGCTCTCCGGGTTCGATCACCCACACCTTCTGGCCAGGCTCCAACTCCACCGGGTGAGCGTTGTGGTCATACCACGCCTTCATCACTGCTTGGCTGGCTTCCAAGTTGTCAGAAGCTTGCTTCCACAACTTAGCCATTTGGCTCCGGAAGGCCAGCATGTAGCTCACCACATCCTGGGGGAGCTTTCTGGGAGTTCTTTCCCATCCGTCTCTCACCAGGTTAAGAGGTCCACGTACAGGGTGCCCATACAGAAGCTCGAAGGGGCTGAAGCCCACTCCCTTCTGTGGCACTTCCCTGTAAGAAAAAAGTAAACAGGGTAGGAGGACGTCCCATTTCCTCCGCAGGCTTTCAGGCAGACTTCTGATCATGCCTTTCAAGGTTTTATTAAACCTCTCCACCAGACCATTTGTCTGGGGGTGGTAAGGAGTGGTGAACCGGTAGGTCACTCCACACTCCTTCCACATTGCCCGCATATATGCTGACATGAAGTTGGTCCCCCTGTCGGACACAACTTCCTTGGGAAAACCCACTCGGGTAAAGATTCCCATCAGGGCCCTAGCCACAACAGGTGCTGTTATGGTCCTCAGAGGTATTGCCTCTGGGTACCGTGTGGCATGATCCACCAGAACCAGGATAAACCTGTGACCAGCTGTAGTTGGTGGATCTAATGGACCCACAATGTCGATGCCCACCCTTTCAAAGGGGGTGCTAACGACAGGAAGTGGTTCCAGGGGAGCTTTCAGCTTCACCCCTGTTTTCCCACTGGCTTGGCAAGACACACATGTCCGGCAGTAGGTATCGGACGACACTTTCATCTGAGGCCAATAAAAGTGTGGGACAAGACGGGCGAAGGTCTTGTCTTGCCCCAGGTGTCCTGCCAATGGTATCTCGTGAGCCAACTCCAGAAGGAAGGCTCGATAACGTTGAGGAACTACCAAGGCTCGTGACGATCCATGTAGGGGTGCCTTGGGTTCACTGTAGAGGAGGCCATCCTCCCAGTAAACACTGTAGTTCCCTTCAACGTTCCCTGCTGCCTGGGCTTCGGCCTGTCGCCTCAGCCCCTCAAGGGTAGGGCACTCCCTCTGGCCCTGGCAGAATTCCTCCCTGGACGGGCCTCCCTCCACGTGCCACTCGGCCGGGATGGGTAGGTCCTCCAGGTTGGTAACGTCCCCCTCCGCAGACTCCTGGTCCACCACCTCCGGTGGCCTATCCGTCCTACGGGGTGGAGACGCCGAGGCAGGCTCCTCCTGTCCTCGGTTCTTCCCTTGACTGGCAGCTGGCTGGGCCTTTGTTCCAGGCTCCAGCCGGAATGAACTCCCTCTTCGGGTAGTCACGGACCTTGTGCTAACACAGGCCCAGTCAGGTGTACCCAGCATCTCGGTATGAGTCCGGTATTCCACCTCCTTCCAAGCGTTGTGCTCCATGTCATTGCCCAGCAGACAATCGACTGGCACGGCAGGGCTTACGGCAACTCGAAGTGAACCTGCAACCCCCCCCCATTCAAAGGGAACCTCAGCCACGGGATAGTGGCCGGTTCTGCCGTCAGCCATCGCGGCTGGGTGGAGTACATCGGGAATGACTTGCTCTGGAGACACCAGTTGGCTACGTACCATAGTCATACTGGCTCCTGTGTCTCTCAGAGCCTCCCCTCTTTGGCCGTTGATGGTGATCCACTGCCCATACTTTGCAGTATTTGCGGGCACCTGGATCTTAGGAACCATCTCCCGTTCTCCCAGGGACACTAAAGTGACACCCGCCCACTCCCTTCCCTTAGTTAAGGGCATCTCCTCCCCGAGCACTACACTAGCTACTCCGGGGGGCTTTCCTCCAGTGGGAGGGGGTGATCGTTTCTGACACTTCGGATCTCCTTTATAGTGTCCAACGCCACCGCACTCATAGCAATGGACAACCCTTGGCTGCTGACTCTGGCCAGGATTAGGGTTTCTGGGTGGGTTAGCCTTAGAGGTGAATCCTGTTCCCTTCCCTTGGAAGTTATTTTGGGGGCCTTTGGAGAACTCCTTTTTCTTTTCCCCTCCCTCTTTCTTCTGGGGGGCGCCCTGTCCGGCCTTTTGAGTATCCCCTCCAGTCCCCCTTGTGGACACCCGGGTACTAGCCCAAATGTCCGCCTCCTCAGCAAGCTTCCGGGGACTGGTCAGCTTGCTATCCACCAGGTGTTGCCGCAGTTCAGGGAAACATTTCTCGAGCAGGTGTTCCTTCAGTACTAGGTCAAACAACTCCTCGTAGTTCCTCACTTCACTGCCCTGAATCCAACCTTCCATTGCCTTCTTCGCATAGTCCAGGAAGTCCACCCAATTCTGCGTGCCCAGCTTGTGACTACCCCTGAACTTCTGTCTGTACTTTTCAGGTGTTAGTCCAAACTTTCTGATGAGCGCCAGTTTCATGGTGGGGTAGTGGGTCTGCTCATCCTCCTCGAGGGCCAATAAAGCATCCCTACCTGCGGGAGGCATGTACTTGTACAATCCCCCTCCCCAATACTTCGCTGGAACCCCATGGGCCCTCAATGAGACCTCATAGGCTGCTAGCCACTTGGCGATGTCGTCACCCGCCCCATAGCTCGCTACAATGTCCTTTGGCAGGTAAGGTTTGGATTCCCTGGTGGACTCTTGGTTTTGGCTGCCACCATTAGGAACAGGTTGTGCCCCGATTCTCAAAATCTGAAGATCTATTTCTTTCAGTCGCAATTCATGGGCCATCCTCTGCTCCTCTTTCTCCTTTTCCAGCCTTGCTAAGTCCCATGTGAGCTGTCTCTTCTCTCTCCGGTCTGCTAACTCCACTTCGGATAAGCCCCCACTAGAGACAGTGCTGCCCTTCCTAGAAAGTGTCCTGGGCCCTGCGGACAGGTTCCCCACCTCAGGTTGGTACATCTCAGCCCCCTCGGGGTCAGGCTCTCCATCCCTGTCTTCCTCCTCAGCCTTGCTTTCCCTGCGTGCCTCCCCCCAAGCCCTTAAGCTGGTTTGGAGTGCACCCTTCTTTGCTCCTGGGGGACAGTACACCCCCTCTCGCTGGCAAAACTCCCTGAGTTGGGCCACAGTGTACGTGTCTAGATTTTCAAGAACAAACTCCATCTTGCCCACTCAGGTTAGAGGACAGGTTTTGTGTAGTAACAATGCAGGGGGGTACCTTTAGTAATACCTCCTCCCACCACCAGAGTAAATTTGAAAAAAACAAAAACCCACAATTAGGAAGGCCGCTGTGAGAAAACTCCCGGTGTAGGCCTATGGACTACCCACAGTTATTGTTGAGTATATGTAGGCACAGCTCTATCCCACCGCTGAACACCAATTTATGTTGGAAACAGCCCCACTCCCACTCCGCAGGGTGGTGGTGGACCTTCCCAACACAATGGGGTAGCTTGGCTCGAGTGGTCAGGAAACAGGCGCAGTGCTAAGCATACAATATACCCATACAATAACCATGCGTGCATCCGTTCCAAAAACGACTCTACACCGTAAAAATTATGAAAATATCCTTCTTTATCTTTTTCTCTTAGTTGCTGATTGGGAAAATAAATAACAATCACAATATACAAATTCTTAAATAGAGCAGGTCAAATAAATAATTGCTGTTTGCTGAAATAAATAGGGGTGATCATAAATAACAGGGCATAAATACAAGTGCAATATATACAGACAATTAAATACTTTGAGGTAATAAATACTGTACCAATAAATACTGTACCAATAAATACTGTACACCAACAAGTCCTGTGGACCTATAAACACAGCGCAGCATTAAATAGATAAGAATTTGATAAATACAGTTTCCCCAATAAATAATTAGAAGTATACAATAACACTCATGAATCAGATGACACTTCAATACTTAAGGGCTGATTTGGCCCAGGCACAGCTTGTAGGGTGTGGAAGGCTTGGGGGGTCCTACTCCCTGGCTGAGGCAAAGGCTGAGGCCTAAACTGAGGTAGATCAAAGGGGGGAAATTCCAATGCCCTGGCTTTCCTCTCCACACAACCTCTCTAGGTTAGTCCCAGTTCACCCCAGGCACAGTCAGGTGGGTTTCAGCACCTCCCTAGCCCCTTAGAGCAGTCTCTCAGGTCTCCACAGGGCCTTAGGCGCCCTCTACTCCACTTACTGCCCTTTTCTGATGTTCCGACGCCGCTGGAGTCGTGTCGACGCCGTGAGGCGGTTCCGGTTCGGTCTCGGCGGCCTCGGCACAGTGTCAGTTCTTTGTCGACGCCGGTAGGCGGTTCCGGTCCGATGTCGGTGGCCTCGGTTCGATCTCGACCTCCGATTCGTCGGCGTCGGGCAGTCTCTTCACGATGTCGACTTCGGGCGGCTCCGGTCCGATGGCGCTCTCGGCTCCGATGACGTCGGCCGGCCTGGCCTCGCTGTCGACTTCCGGCGACTCCGGGGTGCGATCCTCACCCCCGACCTCCGGTGCTCTTCCTCACAGGTTCCGGGCGACTCCGGGGTGCGATCCTCACTCCCGACCCCCGGTGCTCCTCTACCTCGGTCTCCGACGACTCCGGAGGGCGGACTTCACCCTTCCGATGACGCCGCTCACTCGACCTCGGTTCACCTCCTTCTCGACCCTTGGTATTCCTCTCGACCTCCGCCGGCGCCCTCTTACGACCTCAGGCGGCTCCGGGTACGACGTCTGCTACCTCAGTCAGCGCCGCTTCTCCACCTCGGGCTCCAGGTCTTCGGCTACTCGACGCCAGGCTCCAGGGAAACCAGTTCTCAGGTCAGAATCTTGCTGTTTTCTTGGTTCTAAGGCCTGTTCCTGCTGTCCAGGTCCTTAGGATGGTTTTCTTCTGTCTTCTTCCCACACAGGGCTATAGGCTGGGATCCATCAGTAGGGACAAGTATCAAGGGTGGGTTTATGGACCCCACTCCAGGCACAAGTTTCCACCCCTGCTGCTTCACTCCTTCCTCCTTCACTGTTGTGCTCCTCTCTCTTCACCAGTCAGGTGCCAACTGCCAGCTCCAACTGCCAACTGCCTCTCTTATCCTCCCAACATTCTAAACGGTTTCCAACTGTCACACAGTTCTGGAATCTCCTGGAAGGTTCTGGAAAGTGCTGGTAGGTTCCAGTGGATGCTGGTGATGTCACAGGAGGCCACCATTTTGTGCTTCAGGCCCTCAGACAGAAGTTTCAGGGGTAGCTAAAATGGCTCCCTGAATCTGTAGCAACACTAAAAAGTCTGGTGGTTCCCAAAAAGGAAAAATTCAAACAGGGTTTGAGGCAAAAGTGGGACAAAATAAATAATGATGAGGAGGGACCACCCAAAGGGCTGACAGGTCTAACACCCTGGACCAACTGAACATGCAGCCCGGAGCCCCAATAGCGCAACAACACCCACCGCCACCACCCCCAGGACCCCCCCCCCGGGCCCTACCCCAGGCACCCCCCCCTTTGGACAAAGATATTACACATCAACTCTACGAAATCATGAACCAAACAATTCACCTGAAGTCACACAATCACAACACCTAACATACATGTGAGGTCACAAAAAGGAGAATCATACGTTCATCTTAAAATATCCAAATAATCAGTTTATTACAGAATAAACCCAAAAACAACAATTCTGAAGTCATGGCGGGTCTTCTCAGGACATTCTGTAAGTCACAGCCTGGAAGACAAAAACCTAGATAAGAAGGTGTGTCATGCGCTCATCAAAGTACAGAGAGACAGAGTGAAAGAAAGACAGAGATAGAGATAAAGAGTGAAAGAGAGGGAGAGGGAGAGAGAAAGAGAGAGAGGGAGAGAGAAAGAGAGAGAGAGGGAGAGAGAAAGAGAGAGAGAGAAACACAGAGAGAGAGAGAGAGAGAGAGAGTGGGATAAAGAGAGGGAGATATAGAGAGAGAAAGAGAGAGAGAGGGAGAGAGAGAGAGAGAAAGAGAGGGAGAGAGAGTGCTGACACTGCGAACCCAGGCCTCACTGCACACCTGCTGCCACCGGTGTGTCTCCAACCAAGTGCCGGTTTACACTGCAGTCCCCCAGGTCCTTTATCTGAAACAGTTTCCAGAGACATGAATGGCAGAGTCCATACAGTTGCACACGCCGTTATCGCTTGCCTGCCCCTGCGCACACAGGCTGCTGCACCCCAGCCCCTCCCGCCCCCAGCGGTGATTGCCCACCCCTGCACAACCAGGCCTCACTGCTCACCTTCCGCCACCGGCGTGTCTCCAAGAGGGCCCACCATGTGCCGGTGGGAGCTCCAAGCCCGGTGACCGTGACAATGGCACCCTCCACATCATGCAGCCCCGCACCTGATTCTGGGTCTTGATTTTGCTATGGCAGAGACCATATCAGTGTACATGGCATCATCGCCGGCTGCACACCCGCTCAGCTCTTGAGGGGCCACTAACTCTGTGAACCGCGAGGCGACGCCACGTGGGGGTACGCCCGCACTGCCCACTGGCTCAGGCCTACACTGCATTCCAGCAGGGCTCACACTAATCCTACCAGTCCGGACCACCAGGACAGCGCATCATCGCAGGCTGCACACCCTTTCAGCACTTTAGGTGCCCCTATCTCAGTGCACCGAAAGACACCGTCCCGTGGCAGTGTGCCTGCGCCTGCCGCAGTGTATCCGGTGTCACTAAGTCTATGCACCGCAAGCCATGGACCCTTTATGATTGAGTCTTGTGGTGCGGATGCCATGATGTCACCCACGGCACTGGGCAATGTGAGGTGGCAGGGCCCCAGGCCCTCATGCATAAATGATAACCACACAGAGACACCCAGTTGCAGTGTGGAAATGGCGTCCACTACGTGCGCCAGGCCCTTTTTATTGGCAGGGTAACATGTCCTGTGATGGCTGTGCTGGATGGGTGTGGTGTGGGTGTAAACCAGCCGTGAGGGAGTGGCTGTGGCATGCTGACAACTAGACCTGTGAGCAGCAAATCCCTACAGGGAAGACCTGGGACATGTAGCATTGTTGTCCCCCCCCTTGAGCGTAAGCGGAGTGGGCTGGCCTGGCGTATGCCAGTCCAGCGTTTGGGTGTGAATAATGACCCCGGGGCTATGGGGGTGGTTCCATCCTGGGCTGGACAAGGAAGTAACTAATGCGTGTGTGTCCGTTGTAGTGTTGGCGCCACCCGGATCGCAATCGCCAATGTGTCACCCTGTGACCCAAGTCCCACAACATGAGCAACATGGACGTAAGGGGGACTCGCTGACCCTATATTCATCCACACACTTAAAAGATCATAGACATGACACATCTGTGTGAATATGAATGTTTAATGCACATTCAGTTGACTGCTGTAGCTGGATCAGTACAGAGCCATGCAAACCCCACTTTACATTGTTGGCCCGTGGAGGGCCAGCCAGAGTCCTTCAGAGAATGACAAGTACATATGATGAGGAGGAGTTCAGTCCACAGTCTGATAGCTGTGTCATTGGTGACCAAACAGAATATGGCAGTCCATGTGGAGGTCAAAGGTGATTGTCGCAGACTGCATCGGGGGACAGTGGAAGGTGATGATGCAGAGGGCAGAACCAAGCAGGCCATATGGCAAAGATGAATGCTACTGCGTCCTTCTGACCACGGAGGCAGATTCATCCGCATCTTCGTCATCTGCTGTTGCATGTGCCTCACATGTGGCTGGTGGTGTTCTGTCTCCAGCACTGTGTGGCAGTGACAACTCAGGGGGCGAAGGTAGAATGTCTGCCGCACTGTGTGGCAATGACACATCAGGGGCCGTAGATGTGGATGGAGTCGTAGCAGTAGCATGCATCAGCGCCAGGGCTTGTGGCAGCAATGCCATGAGGAGGGTCTTTAGGGCATAGAGGGACCCAGCTACCTCTCGCTGGTGTGCAGCCGTGGCAGCCTCTCTTTCCGCCTGCATCCGTTCCATGTTCTCCATGATCCTCCACATGTGTCCCAACTCCCGGGCGAGATAGCTGGAGGCACTCTGACTAGACAGTCGTTCTTGTCTCAGAGTCAGGACTCTAGCGATGTCAGCCATGGTTCGTTGGAGAGCATGGAGCGGACTGTGGGTGTCCGTTAGGGACTGTGAGTGGTCCCTGATCGGACTTAGACACCCACGTATGGCATCTAGTGTAGCTGCCATGCGGTTGAACCCCACCTGCACCTGTTCAGCCAGCTTCTCCTGGCACCCCATCACATGGCGTTCGAAGGCCATGTATTCGTCGTGGGGTCCTGGGAGGCAGCCGTGCTGCTGGGTGCTGCCTGCTGTGTGTTCTGTGCAGGGGCATGTTCTCCTCGTAGCAGGTAGGCTGGCCTGCTCCTGGAAGTGGGCTGCGGAGGCTCTCCACGAGCTATTGGAGGGCATCGGAGTTGAAGGTGTCATGGTCCTCTTCGTCATCAGAGAAGAGAGGTTTGGCCTGCTCTCCAGGAGGTGTTGGATTTCCCCCTGCAATGTGAATGGGAGAAGCAGTTTAACATTGTGTTCACATGTATGTTGATGCATTGTACATGTTTACATTCAGACTGCATGACAGTGTACATTGGGACTGTTTGGGGGGAGCTGCCTATTTGATGCGGGGCAGTGGGCATTCCGACAACATCACGGATGTGTGTTTGTACTTGTACATTGTCAACTCACATTTCCCTGCAATGCCAAATTGGATTGGCCACTTTCTACACACATTCGGCACCAGTTGTGTCCTCTGTTCTGTTGTGGACGTGTTGCTGTTTGTACCACATCGTTGTCAATGTTGATGTGCCCTGCATTTAATGTGTGTGTGTGCTGCATTTTGGGGGAGTCGCCCCTGCAGCTCTGATTTAGCTGCCCCTTATCCCTTACATGTGGTGTGCCTCTGACTTCTGTGCTTATACAGTGCTGAGATGTTGCTACTTGGGTGCATTGGTCTCTTGGTGGGAGTTGGGGGTCTGGGTTATGGTTTGTCGGCAGATGTGATATGCTTAATTGTGCATGTGTGCCATTGTGCCCATCTTCCCCCGTCCCCCCAGTCCCTGGTCATTACTCACCCTGTTGCTGTTGTGTCCGGTCATGTTGAGCAGTGTCCGGACCCCCAACTCCTGCAACCGTCTCCCCACTGATGACTGTGGACACCATTTCCTCCATCTTGTCCAGCTCCTCCTGTGGCGCTGGGCTCCCACCTCCAGTCTGCATTGCTGCCTTCCGGTTGTTTGCAATTTTCTGCTTGGTTTTGTGCTTCACATCATTCCAGCGCCTCTTGACCTCTTCCATTGTCCTCTTCAGCACTCCGACTGCATTCACCTTGTCCACGATGGTCTGCCATATTCCATTTTTAGTTGCCAGTGACACAGTGGAGGTGACGAACAGTAGATGATGGTGTTCCACCACCTCCGTTATCAGGACCCTGTTTTCCTGCGGACTGAACCGCTTCTTCCTACTCTTCTTGTCCTTGCCATTCCCTGACCCCGAGGTCCCAGGCTGGTCAGGGCCGGAGTGGGAACTGAAAGCAGCCCTGGCAAATTTAGCCAGACCAGCCCCCGTCCGCGTAGTGAGCGAGCGCAGCGAGTGAGCCTGACCGCTACTAGGGGGGTTTGGTGGGGCTCTCCCCCCAAGACATTTTTAGAAAAAGACAGACCAAAATGGTAAATTTTACAGCACATTTTTCATTACATATTCAATTGTATCAACTTTCAAAGCACAGTAAATAGTAGATGATGACCTTAAAGAGCACCAGGTTACCCACCCAGTCATATGTACCCAAAATGTGCTTAAACAATCAGAGATTGCAGCACCAGACAGATACACAAAAATAACCACACGCGCAGAAAGGCAAACAAGAGGCAATCAGACATTTAAAACACATGGAAACTCTGTCAGACAAGCATTAAGACACTGACACAGAGGCAGACACAGTCATGGTGGTGCCATTTTAGCACACAATGTAGCTAGACACAAAGATCCAGACGGATGCAATCACACAAAGACAGACAGTGTACACACTGTGACAGACACACATACACGTCACAGCCAGAAAAACAGTGATACGGTTATATTCCAAGAAATATATTAATATTTAAGTAAATAAAATGTTAGCTACCCAAGAGAACTACTCTCCTTATGGCTATTAAGTAGTTTGGAAACTACTGCAATTGTCTTTTTTGTATAGCTGAATTTTATATTAATGACATAGTAAAAATTATTTTTAATTTTGTATAGTAATTTTGAAATTAATGATGCTGTAAAATGTTTCTTTTAGATTTGTATTTCTACGAGTATGTTTTTACTTGGTGATGTAAATGATCATAAATTGATTCAAATAAATTACTTACTATTAATATGTATAAACAACACACACGATGGCACAGTGGTATACAAGTCAAACACATGCTGTCAATCAGATGTACATACAGCACGGAACCAAAGTGACACACAGCAAAGACACAGTGTCACACAATACATACACAATGACACAATGACATAAACACGCACACAGTGACACTGCAGCATACAGCACAGATACAGAGAAACACAGATCAAAAGCACAATAACACATAGCACAGAAAACAGTCACACAACACACAGTACAGGGCAGGCGCATAGTGATACAAAGCACATAAGTCATGACGCGCAGCACGGACAGTGATGGACACCACACAGCACAGGGATGCAGCAGAGACCACATCACAGCAAAACATACATCTGTGGCATGCACACACCTGTTGCTGCCGAAGAAACCACTGTCACAACAACATCTAACACACCCAGAGTGTACCACAGCCACAACTTTGCCACCAGACCTCAGCCTGGCCTGTTCCTGCCTGTGGAAATGATTACTAATGCTCTGGGAACATTTATCCACAGCCCCGGTCTGTTCCTGCCTGTGAAAAGGATTCCTGTTATTGGAACATCTCTCCACAGACCACAGTCAGCCCTGGCTGATTCATCCTGGTTCTGCGCTGCACAGTGGAGTGGAGTGAGTTTGGGCGGCCATGCTGGCCGCAAATCACATTTTAATTTTGATGGTGGGAATGCGGGGTCAGGGGTGGAAGTCATTATGCCCACCATGCTGCACTCCTTCCCTGCCTCTAAGACGTCTCCCTCCCTGCTCTCTCACAAGCAACAGGCTACATCGATATAGCTTTTTTTCTTCTCAATTTTCAGCCATGAATCCAATGCACAGAAGTCATGCTGCTGTGCAACAGGGCTACAAAAATTGCAAAAGGCAATAGTTTTTTTCTTCTGCACCGATTGACGGAACACTGGGTTTTCTGCCTGGGGCAAAACAACTGCTGCTATTTTCCCTTTGCTGTTTGGTTTTTCTAGGCTCGCCTCCAGTGAGAAGGTCAGCCATTTACAGAAGGGAGCTGTCTACTTGCTCGATGCCTGTCCAGAAAGCAGAAACAGGGAGACCCTGCTGGCTGTGGCGGTAAATTAAAAAATATGGTGAGCACCATGACTGCCAGACCGGCCAACCCCACGGGACATTGCTGGCTGCCGCTGGAGCCAAAAACACACACTGCAGCTCAGCGGAGCCTGAGTGAATCTCAATGCAGCATTGCAGAAGGCCTGACTCAGAGTATGAGGAGGCGGCGGCCTGGCGTCAACCAATTGCTGTCACCGTGGCTCGCCTTTCAAACCAAGTAAATTAGTCTGAGTGTAGTGCCTCACTCTGTTAATCTATCTCCCACTGATAGATTTTCTTTTTGGCGCTTAGAGCGCACTCAGTCAGCTGCTCACTGAGGCTGCCTTGCCCATGCAGCATGGTGCGTGCTGTGTTGCCAGCGTCTGTCCTTCGAGCGAGTCCATGTGAACAGTGTGTATTGACTGACTCCTCCACGACTGTACACCTGTCATTTTTATTTGCCACCTCACCTTGGTTAGTTTTCACCTACCATGTACTTTAACATGACGCCAGGAACTCCCTCGAAGCCAGCGACGTGTGAGCCCAGCAACTCACAACGACAGGCATACATAATTATCCTTAAACATGGGCACTTGAGACATACATTAAAGAACTTCAGTGAAGCAAGGGACTTGACACTAATTTTGATAGACTGAATGAATAATTTAGCTGGCCGGCTCAGTCCGTGATCTGACATGAACTCGCAGATCCCAGCAGTAGCAGGCATACATTAATTGAGGCGTCTAACAAGTTAGAGCATCAGGGGCTCGACAAAGTCAGTGCAGGACAGATAAGACTACCACCTGGGTTCGAAGTTCGAACAATGGTTCTTTAGAGAGAGGATAGGAGTAGAGGTATTCCGCGAAGAGAACGGGAAAAACATAGAAACGAAAGAGGAAAAGGAATACCATACTCTGTTACAGGATTCCCTCTTTTTCGTTTTCAGGTTCCACCCTTTTTCTCCTGCAGCTTTCCCTCCCCACCTTGCTGCAAGTTTACATTTTCATTTACATTTCCATCAATCCTGTCCCTAGCAGGTTTCCACACTCTTTCTTTACTCATACAGGTTTCATTCTCCAACCTGTTTCAATCCTAGTCGTCTGAGAACTTCAACTGAAGAAGTGCCTGAAAGAGTGTCACTGTGCCAGTCTAAACACGTTTTTGTGCTATCACCCAGCAAATATAATAGTCAAAGTATTTGAATGTCACAGAATGCTTGTTTCCTGGCTGCGCATTTTTCTGGTGCTTTGCACTAGTTAACTTCTTAGAGTCTCTTGTTGCTCAAATGGGTATGATTTGTCATAGTTATCTGTTTCCCTCATCTTCCTTGCTTGAATCTGCTCACGAGAAAATGTCACTCATGTCGGACTCCAGCTCAGCTCTTGCTTCTCTTTGATCTTCGAGCCCAAAACTTGCAGATCCCTCATGAGGCTTCAGCCTGCCACCAGGCTCTCACCTCATGCACCACAATTAAACACAGGAGAGTGATCTTCGATGCAAGACGGGTGAGAGACAGAGAGGCCTGCGTCGAGGTTGAACTCCACAATGTGGAGCCAAAAAATCCTGGAATCAATACCAGGTTCCTCGCTTGACCAAATGTTGTGACCCTTGGCAAATACTTTATTTTACCACGCCTTCATTGTCACTTATGAGACGACCTTCAAATATGTGTGTTTGCAGCAGGCCACAAAAACCGCTTGCGTTTAATTGAATACACTGTAGTGATGCTGCACGATGGCAGAATTCTGACATATAGGCTGCAAGTGACAAGTGCTTTGCCTCTCATCCCACCAGTGACACTGCCGTCAAGGCAGGAACATATCTACTTACAGGTTTAAAAGCGGTCTCTGCTAATTAAAGCCTGTCACTGTAGTGATGCCATCTAATGTGAAACACTGCCGCGTGTTAATGAAGTGTAGTTGTTTGAATTATGCAGTGACTATCATATTTTCATACGATGTTTATTGCATGATTTACATGCAATAGGATGTCCGGGCTCGGCTCATGCACAGGCTCTACTAGGTACCAAGCAGCCAGACCCTTGGCTCGGCTCTCCCTGTTAGCCGTTGAAATGTCACTATGATACTAAAATTATGAAAATGTCACACATACCTATCTGAAACCTTGGCAGCTATGTTAGCTTAGTTCAGTAACAGTTCTCCTACTTTAACCCCTTCAGCGCGGCGCGGATTTCCGCGCCGTGCTGAAGGTTCTGTGCGTGGGCGGGGCCATGACGGAGCGGTTCCGTCATGCGCACAGCGCAACCGACGCTCATGACGGAACCGCTCTGTCATGAGCGTCGAAGGGGTTAATTGCGGCCTGCCGGCCTGGCCGCCCGCACCATGCGCACCAAATCAAAAATTGTAACCATGATGATGATTGAATCATCATCATAATTACAAATTTTGATTTATTGCCTGCACCCGCGGCGGCCCTGTGAGAGGCTAAGCAGCTGAGCGCGCAACTCAGGTCAGTGAGGCCACCTCGCTCTGCACTGCCTCCGCCCTGCTCACAACAAGTCGCCAGGTCACAACAACACAGTCAGCAAATCAATCAAATTAAATTAAATCCACCACCACTGCACGAGGCGTGGCACCCGCCCAGTGCCAACTGTGCCACCATCACCATGAATCATTAATTGATACCGGTAACACTCACCTGCTGTTGGCGCTGGTGGCAGACACAGGTGGGGGCTATGGCTGGCCTAGGAATAATTAAATTATGGCCCCCGAAAGCTCCGGTCAAGTGCCCTGAGTGCCTCTGTGTCTCAATCGTCACTCGTGATGCTGCAGGGCATGCAGTCACGCGCACTTTTAATTGCGCTAGGCCCAATGCGCATGCGGCACGATCTTGATGACATCAGGCACTCCTAGAGGCATGCAGACGCGGCGCCGCGGAGGAGAGAGTGCATCAGTCTGCGTGCTGCGCAGAAGCACCTCCTCCTCCTCCTGAATATTGGGTAGGCTGTGCTGTTTTCCCTGCAGCAGCAGGCTGTCCAGTGTCCACTCCCTGTACCGCGGAGGCTGAGCGGGGGCATGTCGGCGGACACTACAGTGAGAGCGGACTCGAAGTAGTCTGACTGACTCTCTGTCTGAGTCTGACACACAGACTGTTTGTCAGTCTGACAGACTCGGACAGACAGTCAGTCAGAATTCTCTCTTGAAGTGACTCACGTCACTCACGGTCGGACCGAAAATCGGCCTCAGCCACAAAACCGGCCCCCTATTGGAAAACCGGCCCCCACCCCATCCAACCGACCGGGGGATTGCCCGGTGCCCAGAAGTACCAGTCCGGCCCTGAGGCTGGTCCTCCGGGGGGCTTGTGGGGTTCTGGTTGTCCTCTGTACTTGCTCCGGCTCCCTCTATTGTGCTTGGCTGTTGTTTGGCTTTTGTTTGTATGTTTTTTTTCTTCTTTTATAGTGCATTTTCCCGCTTGATACGTGGGAATTGCTGGCCTGTAGCTGTTTTTTGCTGATTTTTGTATCACTATTGGTGTAATCTCCGTTTTTTTTTGCGTTCGTGTTCCGCATTTTTGCGGCATCGCGTTGATTTTAACGCGGTCATTCGACGTGTTATCGAGGGACTATCGCATGGTGCAGCCGTGTTGAGAATACTACATTAACAAGGCATTGTTTTCCCGCGATATACTGGGATATGAAATGTTGCATTATGCTAATTTTGCGATGTTTATGACACGTCCTTGAGAATATCCCCATAGGCTATAAAACGAGAAGTCCAGGACCTACCTGCCAGCCGATTTGCCCAATGTGCATCTGCAGTCTGTCTGACTTCACAGTAGCTCCCGCTACATTAGTCTACCCGGCAGCAAATCCAGTTCATAGTGACCTCTCAGTGATGGTGTCCGGCCTCATGAAGCCCTCTTCAGCTACATCTTGCAGCTTCATGCCGCTGGCAGTTTTCAACTTCCAAAATGTTGTTTAAGTCCGAAGTCAGGAAATTCAGCTTTTCACGCTTTGAGCTTTTTCTCACCATCGTCAATGACTTCACTAAGACTTCGTCCAGCAGCTCCCTGGCGATGATGGCGACTCCTCAGACTCAGCCTGATGCCTTACCCCGTTAAACTCTACCTTCTCCTGGACTTTTCTTTAAGAAAGTTTCTACGTCCAAAAATAAGCCGAGACCCTGTCCAATCCACCCCTTGTATCTGACCTGTGCCCCATCGCTGTCGACCTTACCTTTTGCCTTTGCCCTGTTCTCGTAGGATCAGATGCCTGTGGTTGTCAATTTTATCTTTCAGGTGCTAGATTTCACTTAAAATTAATAAATGCGGTTCTACAGATTGGATTTCATTTGTTATGGTGTCATTTTATTTCGGTTTCTCTTTTTTTAATCTGATTAAGGATTTTTCTTATTTTGTGTTTTCACTTTATTAGTGTTTGTTTGCTGCGTACACAGTTTACACAGAGCCTTTAAGTTTAGCCTGGCTGCTTTTGTACCAAGCCACCAGACTATTAACTACAGGTTAATTCAGTGACTTTTGTTGTTCACCCTGACCAGGATTGTGGTTGTTGCTTGGGTTGGGCTTTCCCCTCCTCTACTAATAACCCAATTTCTTACAACAAGATACAGTCCAAACATTGGTCAGTAACATGCATCTTGACTGGTTTTAACTCTAAATTTCACTGAATGCCACATCCATTGGATTCTCCCAGGACACCAAACTCACCCTCAAGGAACACATTGCCCAAAAACAAAAAGTGGACTGGTACCCAATCTCACTTCTAAAGAAAGGCAAACCATTTCTTCCAGAAAGCAGCTTCAGAAGTGCTGTCCAAGGTCTTGAACTTGTGCATTTGGATGGTGGTAATGCCCTGCTCCATGGCCTCCAAGACTCCAAACTAGCACCCTTTAGGGATATCCTACAGGCTGCAGCAGGCCCCATCCAGGGCCTGAAGAAATATGATCACTTTTCTCTCATCCTGATGGAAATCCATAGCCTCTCCTTGTCAGCCCGAACCATCTTCAAAACCAGCATCATGTACAAATCTATCACCACCAGCACCACCACTCATCTTGCAGATATCTGGTGCACATCCTCAGCCAGGACACCATCAGACTGCAGAGTAAAAAGTGCAATAAAGCGAAAACAAGACAGCAGGCCTTTTCGAACAAAGTACCCAGTAAGCGGAACAACATCCCTGTATCCATCATTACAATACCAATGCTGCTCCAATTTAGGAAAGAGTTGCTCCTTTAAAGAACACTACATCACAATAATAATAGAAAAAGCATGTTTCTTTCCTCTTACTTGTTGACTTTATACTTGCATTTGACACCATCAGACTGCAGAGTAAAAAGTGCAATAAAGCGAAAACAAGACAGCAGGCCTTTTCGAACAAAGTACCCAGTAAGCGGAACAACATCCCTGTATCCATCATTACAATACCAATGCAGCTCCAATTTAGGAAAGAGTTGCTCCTTTAAAGAACACTACATCACAATAATAATAGAAAAAGCATGTTTCTTTCCTCTTACTTGTTGACTTTATACTTGCATTTGCCCATGTACAGTGCTCTACAGCCTTTTTGCCAAGTTTGTGGAATAGATATACCTTATACATACTTACAAAATTCCATTTGAAGTGCTTTGTTGCTTTTTGCACAATTCAAGACATTGACCTTGACCATTGTCCACAAGGTGCTCCACAGTTATGGCCCTGCATTTCTGTCCATAGCTTTTCTACCTTACCTTTCAGCCAGGAACCTGATGTCAACATTCCAGGACTTACCCACGTAGATAAAGAAGATATTGTGGATGGGGCTTGCACATTCAAAGCTTCACGTTTTTGAATGCCCACCGAATACATCTTAGACTAGAAGGGGAGATGCTAAACAACAAAACGTGAGCTAAACATGTATGAGGTGACAAAGGTGATAATGCTGTAAAAAGGTAATATAGCATGATCCAGCATTGCACCAATGTCTCACCATTAAGTAAACTTTTGGGCCCATATTTGGCAGAGGGCAACCCCCTATATATAAATACATTTTATATTTCATAACTTTCATTTCTGAAATAGTGATTTGCTTTCCATAATAACTCAATTGCTCAACTGCAATTTAAGTTCATTTTAGTTTGGTCTGATCCTACATATACACAGTGGCCAATTGGCTCTGAAAAATAATAACTTTCACTTAGTGCCTTAGTCTTTTTTAGATGCATGCTGTATGATTGGGTGAGCAGGTTTCTTCAATCATTCTTTTAAAGAAAGCTCCCAAAAGACTTATCTTGGCTTATGAACATCAGGCTGCTATATTCATCATGTAATGTGCTCTATCGGTCAGCTGAACGTTTCTGGGAAAGTTCTAATTTGACATTTCTGCAAAGACGTATTAAGTGGGCCTTTGCAGTTCGATCTATTCTTGCAGCACTTTTATAGCATTAAAACCCACAGTGGAGCAGCCAAGTGCTCTTCGCAAAGAGTACAGGAATCAGTGCTCAGCTGTGAAGTAAAGAGTGACAAACATTACGCAAGCGGGATAAAGGCAGACTGAAATGAAGGATTTGCAATAATCAAGCTGTGTGGAAGTTGAGCCCAACAAGGCAGTTAGACATAGATTGGGCAAGCGGCTAAGGAGCAGTGGATAGACACGAAGGAGAGATGTACACTGCACAAGCAGCGTGGAAGCGGCTCTTTGCAACAAAGGCAGGTTCCATGCACATTGCACAGCCCGGATAGAGGCAGCCGACAGCAATGACGCAAGAAGGCATATCCTTAGATAGGCTATGCAAACCATGTGAACGCAGCGCACATCCTAGAATTGGAAATTATGCATGACAAAACGAATCAGCTCTTTGACTCTACAGATGCCCGAACCTGCAGCTCACGTACCTTTATGGGGTCACAGAACACCAATATGACATGAAATGTCCTTTATATGTATAGTTGGGTGTACTGCATTACTTACAATATGTACACTCACACCCCTCATTTTCTAAAACCTTATCAGTTTGGATCTGTCGAATTTCTTTGACAAGCAGTGCACTCAGGTGTCCCTTCACTTGCTTTCGTAATAATGTTTTGCTTCCCTCTCAGTTTTGATGTACACATTGGAGGGACTCTCACGCTCACTCTTTCAAAATTCATTGTTTGTCTTTCCCCCAATCTCAGCTTCCAATCAAAACTGTCTCCCATACCTTCCTTTCATCATGGCCATTCTTCCTGACCCTCTCTTCCATCAATCAGTCAGTCAGTCAGTAGATTTGTAGAGTGTTTCTTGTCACCCGTGAGGGTATCGAGCCGATTGGCAGAGTCCTGTTGATTAGCTGAATTGCCAGGTCTTAAGGGACTTTTTGAACTCTGAAAGAGATGGGGATCTCCTTTGATGAAAGGGTAGATCGTTCCATGTCTTTAATGCTAGGTAGGAAAAAGAGGAACCTCTGCACTTGCTATGTCGGATACGGGGGTGAGGTCTAGAATAATGGACGCAGAGGTGTCTGGTATGCTTGTGGAAGTTCAGGCAGTGGTTCAAATAAGCAGGTCCTCATTCATGAGTCAGGAATTTTAACTGGCATCTTTTCTGTACAGGGAGCCAGTGGAGTTTCCTGTGGCAGGGAGTGATGTGGGTTCGTCTAGGGAGATCTGGGACGAGTCTATCTGCGGCATTCTGTATGGTCTGTAGTTGTCGGAGGAAGTGATCTGTGATCCCTGCATAGAGGGAGTTGCCAAAGTCCAGTCAGCTGGAGATGAGGGCCTGGGTGATGGTGCGTCTTGAGCTTTGGGGTAGCCATTTGAATATCTTACAAAGCATGCAATGAAGAAGCAGGAGGAGGAGATGGAGTTGACTTGAGTCATCATGTTTAGCTTGTTTTCCAGAATGATGATTAGGTTGCTAGCACGGTCAGTGGGGGTAGGAGTAGGTCCAAGTACTGAGGGCCATCAGGATGCGTCTGTTTCTGAAAATCAGTACCTCTGTCTTGTCCGATTTGAGCTTCAAGCAGTTGTCCTTCATCCAGTTGGAGATGTCTGTCATGCAGTTGTGGAAGTGGGTCTTGGTGGTGTCTTCGGAGAGGGAGAGAATGAGCTGTGTGTCATCAGCATAGGATATGATGTTGAGTCCGTGGGCTCTGGCGATGCTGGCCAGAGGTGTCATATAAGTGTTGAAAAGAGTGGGGCAGAGCGAGGACCTTTGGGGTACACCACAGATGATTTCCTTGGGTTCGGAGGTGAAGGCAGACTTTTTGCATTCTCCCAGTGAAGAAAAAGGCAATCCATCTGAGAGCAGCTCCTTGGATGCCTATGTTGTGCAGCCTTGTGATGAGTGTGTGAGGGGAGACCGTATCGAAGGCTGCAAAGAGGTCTAGAAGAATCCGAGCCGCAGTCTCTCCTCCGTTGAGTAGGGCTTGCATGTCGTTGGTAGCCATGATGAGGGCTGTCTCGGTGCTGTGGTTGCTGAGGAATCCAGACTGGGAGGAGTCCAGTTGGAAGTTCCGTTCCAGATGTGAGGAGAGTTGTTGGTTCATGGCTTTTTCTAATACTTTGATCAGGAATGGGAGCAGGGAGATCGGTGGGGGGTGTTGTGCAGACGGGGGGCGGCGGTTCGTTAGCTTGTGATGTTGAAGTGGACGATGGAGTCCATGTGAGTTCTGTGGTGTGGCTGTACCTGATGTGGTCGCTATCCACATCAGGTACAGCCATCAACGGCCTCTCTGATTTCCTCAGTGGATTTCAGCAATGCCAACTCTGTGATATGGCAAGCTCTGCCTTGTACCTTATCTGGACCTCTAATATGAATTAGATAGCAGACAGTAACACGTTGCAAAACTACAAAAGGTGACTTGATTATGAATATATTTCATCCAGTCATCTAGGTGCACATCAGAGGTTTCACAGTAACTTCTTAATTAAGAAACTGTAATCCCTAGATTAGGATCTTTCTGTATGAGCGGAACCCCCAAATTCCTCCTCTGTCCCCCTACAAATTTACAGATCAGGGCGATTCACAAATTATGAACCAAAAATGTTTGTGTAAAGTTTGGCGCATGCACATAGCAATTTGGAACGCCACGCTATTTTAAATTAAGAAACAGGTTGCATCTGAAGTCACTGTTGACTTTCCAAAACTACTGCATGCGCCAGCAGGTATCTAGGAGAGTAAAGAAAACGAGGGCAGTACCTGCAAACCTTACAACACCAAGGGGTATATTTACAATGAAATGGCGTTGCGCGACACTGCAAGCAATTTATGAATCCTAGTAAATCTGGGGCAGTGTCAAAAAGCCATGGGTGTTGCGTGGGAACACCCACAGCAACACCCATGACACTGCCCTTTGATGCAGTATACTGAGTCAAAGAGGGCCATATTTACAAGGCTGTGTAAAGCCATGCAAAGTGGTTTTGTGTGGCCTTGTTCATATGAGCTAGCACACAGTGCCACCAGAGCATCAAAAAAAGTGATGCCCCGGTGGCGCTAGGGGCTTGTAAATATGTCCCCAGGTTTTTAGATGACATTTTAAACATGGTAGAAATGTTCCTTTTATTCTTGTTGTTTGTTTTATGTATTTGAGCTGTTAATCGTATTCTGCATGGTTATTTTAGATGTGCCGAGCAACGTTGTGCACATGTTGAAATAAACACATGTTTTAGTTAAATTGTCTTTTTCTTAGCGCAGTTTGCGTGTGTGGTATTGAGAAGAATGAAAAAGGTTTGTTTCTAATCACCACAGGTTTTCTGGATCCCTGTTTAGGAACTGTTCGTAACCCAAAAACATTGACACCACTTCAACTATATAATGGGTGGGGTTCTGCGGGGTTACAAAACCTGTCTTTCACATTCAAGCATTGGTGCATTGAGATAAGCTCACTCGTGTCACCCGTGGGTGTGAAAACAAACCTTGTAGAGCTGAGTCAAATAATCAGTTTATGCAACCGTATAAATATCTATAGTCAAAAATCGTATACAGACATGATGGTGGCCATTTGTCATCTGAACAGATGCCGTATGCATTTGCATAGATCCTAGCAACCTACCAGAACATGAGGCCACTGTTGTGAAGAGGATAACAGCCAAACAGTGGGGACAAATAGGACTGCAGGAGTGGCTAGGTCTCTGCCACTGCAACATTACGAGTTACCAAAGGTAGCTCAGGAAACTACCCCCACTCAACATTCTTGTCATGGGCACCAGCTGTCATTTACAGTGTCTCAGTCCACAGAACCAGCTGTGGCATCAACCCAACAACAGAAGTCTGTATTTTGGCAATTTATGGGCAACATGCGGGGACAGATAGCACTGATACCAGAACATGATGCACTACCTCTTGATAGGCAACGTAGCACACCACAAAATCACAGTAATATCACAACTTTTCCACTTAACAGATCATATCCATCCAAACATATAGTTTACGTAAGACTATAGATCATTGTCCAGTTCTTCATTTTGATGATGTATTCAATATTTATTTCCAATTCTATTTCCAATTTCAACACAGCAGCCGACGCGCGTTTCGCCTGCAGGGCTTTTTCAAGGCTGTAAATGTTACATAAAAGAATCAGCATACTATTCTTAGTCATATATAAATATATAATGTAAAACATTACAATCTCATTAACTATAAAAAAAATAAAAAAGAGAAATGAGATTGTATAGGAACACCCGTGATGAAGAGAGAGACCTCTTTTAGGAGGATCAGCCACCAACTGATAGACTCCATTATGAGAAGTAAGTGACACTGAATGGTTGAGAAGTGAAAAGATTGGATGATCATCCAAAGCAAGAGTGTTGGTTAAAAACTAATAAGACCAAATACTAACACCATATTCTGAGACAAATATTCTTATTAGTGGGGAGCCAAGATCTCACCTCGAATGATTATTATTTTGAGTAAACTGTAGATTCCTCCTAACGATATCAAGACTTACTTCATCAATTCTGCAAGTAAATCAATATACATGCATATTGAGTACAGATAGCATGAGCATATCCACTCAATCTCTGTTTTGTATATGATGCACTACCTCCTCAGCTAGTGAATTTGGGTTGTTGGAGAGGACATGTTCTGACTGTAGCAAGAGCAACACAGATCTATGTATGTGTTAGGTCAAAGGGTGATTCAAATACAAATGTCAAAATGGATTGGAGACCCATGGCAAGCAGTGTGAGCCAGGTGTGTCAGTCAGTCACCGCACTGTGGGGAGCTGTACGGACAGACTTGGTGTCATACAGGCATCACCAATGTCAGATCGACAGCTGCCTACATATTTTTGATAGATCTACTGATGGGATGGCCACTACCACATCAAACCTGTGCAGAGGCACATATCGCGTTCCTGCACTATAAAGGAGATGAGTGCAGGTCTCAACTGTACTTGAGGGACTCCAGGCATCCAATGCTGCAATCCGTTACTTCTCTGCTAGTTGACAACAGTGATGAGATCTCAAGCTTCTGTGGATAAGGGAGCAACAGTAACATGACAGAAGTTAGGATGGGGAAGTTCCAAGCATTAACACGTTACCAAAGTGGGAGATCAAGAGCTGGCAGAGGGGCAAGAAGAGAGGTAGAACCTATAGTTAAGACTGGTTAAGAAACTGGTTTCATGGTGTTGTATTTACTGTGTCAGTAGCACTCTCAGAATAGTAACATCGCTGAGTGCAGTTCACACATTGCCTGTGTTCATATTTCATATTTCTTTTGCACCTGTAAATAAAAAGAGACGTGTTTAGCTATGGAATACATTGTCCACTTGCAGTTCATTTTGAATGGTACTTACCTAAGAAGTAATTGTTAATGATGTCAGTTCTAACTGCATTGCATGCTGGGGCTTCCACTGTATGCAGTATAAAGAACATGGAATGAGGATGGGTCAGGAGCAGGTTCCTCCTCATCAGAGTTTCCATTTTCTAGTAGAGGTAACCGACCTTTCCTTGTTGTGATGTTATGCAGCACTGCACATGGGGTGGGGATTTTGCAACATGTCTCTGGGCTGCACAAAAGTGCCCCTGAGTTCTAATCCTCATATATTTTCTATTCTAGACATCCCCTTTTTGGATTAGATATGCACATGTGTTTAGGCTTATGTTTTAAAAATAAATGCACAATTATTAATATTGTAATTCATTGCAACATGATAATTCAGCTGGAATATATTCATATTTATTTCTGCACAGTTGGAATTGCTTTTTTCAGTTATTGTTTTTAAAAAATGAGCAAGACTTCAGAGAAATTGACAACTTGTATTCTCAGTTATTGTTTTTTTTTTTTTTTAAATAATCAATGTTTTACAGAATTTAAGTAGATAAAAGGCTAGAGGGCTTTATCTCTGACAAATGTTTAACAAAGTTCGGACAGAGTATATAAACTGGAACAAAGCATTGTTAGATACAACGGATCTCCATTCCGGGGATACAAGACTGAGAATAATCCAGTAGCAGTAAACACCTTTCCTTGCTGAAGGCTCTGAGGACGACACATTGAGACTGCCGCTCTTCTTATCTTCCGATGAGCGAGGTCTGGTCCGTGTTTTCGTTGCGCCTGAGTAGTGCGCGAGCAGGCGTGCAGGCGTGCAGCAGGCGGCTGCGGCAGCAGTCGCAGTCACAGGAGCTTCCCGGTTTCCCGGCCAAAAAAAAGCCACAACAGCGCCTCGATAGAGCCGATAGAGCCGCAAACTGCCAGTGGAGGCGGAGGCGGTGCATCTCGGCGGCCGGTGTATCCCGGGGGCCGGCGCTTCCCGTTTCTTCCAGGCAGGCGTGTAACAGCAATAGCGGCTGTCACAGGAGTCTCCCAATCGGGGTGAACCACAACTTCGCTACGGTAGTGCCGCGAACTGACTGTGGCGGCTGGCGCATCTTGGTTCTTGGTTCTCCCGGTCCCCAGCACAGTATAGCAGCTACAGCCGCAGCGGCGGCCGCCGAACGGTCCTCTGGTGAGGCGGGTGAGGTGGGTGAGGTAAGCCACAGCCCTGCAACTGAAAGAGGTCTGGAAGACGCCTTGAAGGCAGCTGTTGTGGAGTTGGAGCACGCGGAACACCATAGCGGACCGTAAGACTGCACAAGATTCCTTCACCTTGCCTGCAGCTTAAAATTAGAGTTAAGCAGCAAGTGGGCTGCGAACATGAGCCACATATAGCGACAATCAGCTTCCTGCTAACTCCTGGACCTGGGGGGTA
The DNA here is from genome assembly GCF_964204655.1 of Triturus cristatus. NCBI lineage: Eukaryota > Metazoa > Chordata > Amphibia > Caudata > Salamandridae > Triturus > Triturus cristatus. The sequence continues at coordinate 1,669,477,396 of NC_140589.1, read as the reverse complement.
GTGGGAGAGGCAGGAACAACCTTCTTAGGCAACGGGAGAGTGCACCCACTTGGCCTGCAGTTCTGCCAGCGATACATCACATCACTTCACTTCATTATTTCACCATCGTCAGTCAGCCAGCGGCAGGGAGGTGAGCTCACGCACGAGTTCACGCACGGAGGTGAGACACGGACAGCTGCATAGGCTCTGGAACAGGGGAGGGTCCCTAAACTTGCTCTATTGCCATTACCTCCCTAGCATCCACCACCCTATTCCCACCCTATTCCACCTCACCTCACCCTCTCTGGCATCGGGTCCACGGATTTGTTCAAGGACCCGAAAAACCTAGCCCAGACGTAGTTTGCCTGCTCCTGTGAGTCGGCCCACTCCCCCTGGAGCGAGCGAGGGAGCAAGGCGACGCCCGCTCCAGGTCTCCAACACCAGCCAGCGACCTAGGGAGCTAAACAGCTGGAGAGCCAGGGGGGGGGGAGGAAAAGCTCTACTTCTACTAGCACTATGAGGTCGGGGAAGGCCAGGGGGCCTCCTGAATTCAAGTCCAAGCCCAAATCAAGTGTAAAACCAAAGCCAAGGACAAGGAAAGGAACGGATTATAATAAAAAGAAAACGAGCCTAAACTCATCCACCTGCACCTGCATCTCCGGCAGTCAAAAACACCAATAACCTCGGGAACACTCCTAAGGAGAAAGAGCGGGTAAAAGAACAGAATAATGGAACTTGGGGCTCATTGCTAAATACAATCCAGCTAGCTGTAGATGCCCTGCAATACCAATCAGAGAAAATGGAGTTACAACTCACCCTCCTCAATACACTGGCAGTCTTTACAGCCGGCATCGATGACAAGCTGGGCAATTTGAACAACTTGATCAGGAGAGCACAAACTAGTTCCTACCTGAGCTGCAATTGCAGCCAAGCTGTCGACAAACTAGCCACATTACCCTCAATGCTTACTGATCTAATAGGAGATCTGAGGAATCTACACAGAGGGAATGCAATACAGGAAACGGGCCCAATTAAATCTGAAGAGGGGGCCTACAGGCCCAAAGCATCTGGATTAGAGCCATCTGAACATCCCGCTCCCGCAAACAAGGAGATATCTCAGATGGGACCGGCCCAACCCCCAAAACTTAACGCAAAACAAAGGCGGCAACAAAAAAGAAAAGGGCGTAAGCAAATTTCTGAATTATCCACGACAAATTACTTTCCTATCTTCTTTGCCACAGAGAAAAAATCTTCGGCTAGCTTAGACAATGCCCTTACCACAGAAGGGGTAGTCCATGCGCCCACTGATCCTACTCAACAGCAGAAAAAAGCAAACGATAGCCGGCCTAAGCAACAGGGGCAAAGGCCTCAAGTTCCAATGACTAGTGACCAAACGGAACAAACAAATGTACAAGGTCCATCGGCAAAAGATCAAACGGAACAAACAGGTACACATAGAGATGTGGCAGTAATGATCAAACAGCGCACACAGTCAAGCGGTGCCAAGAACAACGAAACAAGGCACTCCGATGACCAAGTGGGAGAACTAACATCGCCAAACAAGGAACCTCCTCCCCAGAAGGAAATACCTGTGGCGACAACTAATCAACATATACCAACAATAAAGGCAAGCAAGCAGCCACTCAGGCCAAACTCTGAAGAGGGGGCCAGAGAAAGACCAACTGGCTCAATGCTAAGCTCAAACCACAAAGTTCAAATGAGAGCCACACCAATCATGACCACCCACTCTGCTCCAATTCAACTAGAACACTTACAAGCAAACTGGCCATCTGAAACAGGAATAATACCAAGGCAAACAATCCCAACCAAAGTAATAACACTCACGGCCAATATGCCAGGCAAAGGCTCTAACCTGGCACTTTACGAAGTACACTCAGGCCAAGGTTCACCAGCTCGCCAGGAGGAAGGAAACAAAAAACAATCAACAGAGATCTTGGTTTTCCATCCAGAATATATGTCGGAAGGGCAACATGACACGTTAAACGTGGCAACATTCTTAAACTTATGGAATGCATCCCCAACCTGGGGGGGATAAGCACTAAGGACTTGATCTCGGTCGAATTCCTACCTGCAACAAATTCAAACTCCCCAGAGGCGACCAAGACTACCTGGTGTTCTAGCAAAACCGCTGACTTAATCGCAGCAGAAGCAGCGCAATTTAAGATATGGGGCATCAAGCTAGTTCCTCTACAAAGACTAGCCTACCCCTCACCACTTCAGAGGAGGACAAGACCGGAATCAGAGTCACAACAGGTAAATACCCTTAGCGTCCTTAGAGGCGCCTTGGGAAGCTCGCCCAAAACAAGAGAGATCAGACCCTGGCAGCGACCAATCGAAAGGCCGAAGGAGACAGCCGGATTCGAGCCGGCACCTACAACGAGTCGGAGGGGCATAGCATCAAAGGACTATCAGCCTCCGACTTTCATCGTCACTAAGTCCCTGCGAGGAAGTCCGCCAAACAAACACACATTCAGCCCCCGGGGACGTACAGCAGATTGCGCAAGGGGAGTATCATATCAAAATCGAGCACTAACAAGAGAAATACTATCTCCTACAATCTTCACATGTCCCGAAGAGGCCTGACGCTACCAACAAATTAGTGACGAGCAAAAGGGAAGGTTACCAACCATAGGCATCTGTTCTTGGAACATAAATGGCCTAAACTCAAAAATGGACGATCCGGATATCCAAAAATACATCTCTTTATTTGACCTAATAATGCTGCAAGAAACCTGGCTCACAACCACACAACATATCATGGGCTTTACATGCTACTCTACAGCAGCAGTCAGAACTAACAGATTTGGTCACCAATCTGGAGGCTTGGCTACATACATATCTACTACAACAATACCTTCGGCAGTCCTCATGGACTCATTCACATCCACAACATTAACAGTGAAGATAAAAATACATCTAGGCAATAAAGAAGAAGAGATATGCCTTGTCAACGAATACATCCACCCCAAACACAGAGCTAAAGACTCTAATACAATCAGCAATCAATTGATTGAGTATATCACTCAGATGGAAAAGCCTCTCTTCCTCTTGACAGGGGACTTCAACCAAAACCTACTTGGTTCATCAGCAGAAGAAGAGGCTTTAGCCCTCAATAAAATCTACACCATCCCATCACAAGGCTCCCCGCTACATAGGAGGAAAAATCAAAATAACGCCTTACTTAAAGATCTAGAAAATCAAAATCTTCGGGCCTTAAATGGAAGATTTCCGACTGACTCTCCTCCAGTAGAAACCTTCTACTCACAAACTACTAGCTCTATTCTGGATTACACTTTCGCCAGTTTGGCATTATTTCCACACATCCGGGGGTTCAGAATGGGGGACAAGGGTGAAAGTGACCACCGTCCCCAGGAATGCCATCTGACATCGAGGACGCATACTGCAATTAAGCCAGACAATATGCTAGGGGAGATCTATTCGATCAACCTGAAAAGGATCAAATGCACGTCAACTAACCTAACCACCTTGGCTGAAACTGCCCTCCTCATATATAACACACATAAACCAGATGCAGCAGGGCACATCTCCCACTGGGAGCAATACACAGGATTCTTGCTAAATGAACTGGCAACTAAGAACGCCCCAAAGAGCAACCTCCATAAAGAAATTAGCAAAAGCAACTTAAAAAAAGGTCCGAGAGTTCAAGTAAGGTCACACAAAAGAACAGTCATCTTGACCTTACGGAAGCTAAGATCAGCCCCTAACAATGTACATCTTCGAGCAGAGCTGAAAAAACAAAGGGCTGAGCTCAATCGTACAAAATGGACCATAAAAAAAGATGCTGAAAACGAGGCATGGGCAAAAATACTATACGACACTAAAAGCCGCAATAGCGCCCGCTTCTGGCAATCAACGAACAGGATCCTGCGTCCACAACACAAAGACCTAGGATCGCACATCGTGGAAGAGTCATGGATCAACTACCTCAACAGCCACTTTAATGACCATCTGGAATACACAGGAGCACAAAGAGGTAACAACATAGAGGCAAACCCCACCGTGCCAACGCCGGGACCTCTGATCAAGAGAGAGCAAGTCCAAACTAAAAACTATTTGGAGCTATCAGCCGCTCAGCAAACAGCTGTAATAAAAAAGCAGATCTGTAAGGGCAGGAAAGAAGGCGCGCCAGGACCCAATGGCATCCCGCCAGCCCTATTCAAGGAAAAAAACACAGAATGGGCAACTATTCTGCAACCGATATTCTCGGAAGTTAGACTCCTAAATAGAATTCCAGAATCTTGGAGAGGGTCGACGATCGTCCCTATATACAAAAAAGGCACCAAAATGGACCCCAACAACTATCGCCTAGTGGCCCTCCTTGAGAATGAGGCAAAATATTTTGCGGGAACTATCCTAGAAGAGATTGTGCAATGGGCGGAAGCAAATCAGATTATCCCATTGAACCAGACTGGTTTCCGAAAAAACACAGGAACATCAACCAACATTCTGGCTATCTCCCTAATCATAGATGCTGCAAAAACTAAAAAAATTCCGCTGCACCTGTGCTACATCGACTTCAGTGCAGCATTTGACAATATCGAGAGAGGTAGACTTTGGGGGAAATTGGCGCAATGGGGCATACCACAGCCGACGCTCAATATGCTGAAGCTCCTCCACTCCGACACCTGGGTGCAAGTGAAGCTAGGAGGCGGCACACACCTGTCATCTAAGGTTCGTACCACCAAAGGCCTCAAGCAAGGGTGTGTGCTTGCCCCAATACTGTTCAATCTGTACATGGCTGATCTACCAAGTCTACTCAATACATGCAACTCCCATTCCCCGAGGCTGGGAGGCAAATCTCTGAGTAATCTTCTGTACACGGATGACGTCGTACTACTCAGCCACACCTATATCGGCCTCCAGCAGCTTCTGATCCAAATGCATAGTTACGCAACGGAAAACAAACTAAAAATAAACTTGAGTAAGACCCGAACCATGTCAATTAACACCAAGAATAAACATCAGAAGCCATGGGCCCTAGGTGGCCAAAAAATAGAGCCAGCGTCTGAGTACAAATACCTTGGAGTTATCTTCGACAGAAATGGCACATTTGCACAGCATAAACAAGAAACAAAAAGGAGAGGGGACCTGCATTGCCGTCTCATTGAAAAACTTAGCCAACCATCAGACGGGGCCAATTTTGACTCCTTACTTGAAGGTTATTCAGGCTAAACTACTCCCTTCCATCTGCTATGGCAGTGAGGCACTACGAGGAAGAGACTCTAAGAATCTGGACACAACTCAAACAAAAGCCTACAGAATAATGTTTTCGCTCCCGCACTACACTTCGCCTGCCCAAATAAGGCTGGAGTTTGGTTTGCTCAAACAAGACCTTGCCAGACAGGGAGCCTACATCATCTGCTGCCACAAACTCCGCTCGGCCACAGCTAACACCCTAAATTCGCTGCTATGGCAAGACATTCAAAGCAGGGATAAATCTCAAGCAAGATCTTACCTGAAGGCAGCCCTGGGAGTCACCAACCAACTCGTGACTTGGGATATGCAACTTGGGCATAACACCTTTAAAAAACTGGTTTGGAAAAACGTAAAATCTCTATCCTTATTAGAGGACAAGGCCGCATTTACAAAAAGAAACTACGCATGGATGACCTTAAATTCATACAAAACCCTGACACCACAATCATATTTCAGTCAGGGCTATCCCAAGGCCATAAAACTGCGGTTCTTGAAACTCAGATTAGGGGTTTTGCCGAGCAGAGAGCATCTTCCACCATGGCACAGGAGCAAAGGCCAAGAAGCCTGTCCGCTCTGCAATGAAGAAAAGGGCGATATTCTCCACCTGACTTGCCTCTGTGAAGAGCTTCGGCCAGCCTGCCAACACCTCCTAAAGGACCAGTTCAAGCAGTTAGGGACTAGCACTAGAAGGCAAGCAGTGCTTGCCTGTATGAACCCTGCAAACACGAAACTGAACTGCAGATATGTTAAGTTCCTTGAGATGACCGAGCTCAGACTGTTAAACTCACTAAAACCGGCGATCAACTACACAGACAATAAGTAGGAGGTCATTAGGACGCTAAGGAACATGCCGCCCTGCATCAGGGAAAAAATGCTGCTGGACAATTACTCTGGGTTTCTCACTGCACGTTTTAAAAATGATGATTATTATGAACAAAAAAAAAAAATCTTTTATGCTATTTAAAAAAAAAAAAATTGTAAAATGTTTGCACCGGTTTTAATTAACTATGCATAATAAATTTACTTACTTACTTACTTACTTACTTATCTTCCGACTCGAGAACATAGAGACAGACAAGAACAGCAGCTGCTCTTTCCTTACTGAACATTTCTTCCATTGATGAGAAAAGGTATGCAAGTCTGAACCTGCTATGAAACTCGGAATAAGCCTCTTTTGGTGCTAAGTTTCACTTAGGGAAAGAAGGAATTCAGGATAACAATGTAAAGAACCCTTAGAATATCGTCATAATGTTATAATATATTCTATAGTTCTACCTTCTGATGCATCATTGCCAAGATCTTGTTTATTTTTATAATAGTTAATATTCATATTGTGTGCATTAGGATAGGATTTTGATTTTGATATCTTGAAAATATTTTCCTCATTTCTGAATGTGCTTAAATGTGCATATTCATGATGAAAGAGGTTTTGGGTTCCACTAACTATTCCTGTGAAATCTAACAGGATTGATTGTTACCTAAAACACACCCTACTCAAGTGATGCTCAGTGGATTGAGGGGTAGTTGCAGTCCACTGGGTTCTCTGTCTCAGGTTAGCACTCTGACTAAGGGCCTGGTTTAGGTTTCGGCAGATGGGTGACTCTGGCACAACAGAGATTGATATACTGTCCGGCGTAATATAAATACCATAGGATATTATGGGGTTTATATTGTAGCGGAAGGGATATCCGTCACAGTGGTGACAGAGTAACCCGTCTGCCGAAATCTAAATCAGGCCTTTAGTCCTTAGTGCCAGAGGTTATAGAAAACCTGTTTCTGGGCCTTGTTCTGAAGAGAAATCAGACAGCGTATTACTATTGCAAATCTCTTTCATATAGGAAGCAAAATGTATCTTTTAGTATTCCAAAGCATGCTCCACAGCAGATCTGGTCATTGTATCTCCATTCCTTCTGAGTTAATGAATTCAGAGAACGTCATGATCCGTGGTGGGACTGCATATGCAATGTTGCCTGATACACGAATAAAACGGGCTAAACAATGGCAAACTTGAAAGACACAGAGTGGTTTCTCATGTATTAACCACCCATCTCCTAGCTCTCTTCTAACAAGCTGGTCATATAGTACACAGTGGCGGGACATTTATGAGTCATGATTCCTGCTTGGATAATGTGGCCCAATGTCAGTAGCAAAACACTCTGCATCGTGCACCACTTGGATGACCGGGGTGTGCTGGTTCTTTCTGTTTCTGTAGATCATGTGTACTCACAACCTTTCTGTCGTGGGCCAAAATTACAGTGTGGTTTGTGGACTAGGGCCGCACCGGTAGTGGTGGGTCAGTTGGGGCGGGGTCAGTGGGCGGGGGGCAGGGCTAGAGTAAAAAAATTCAAACCCATTTCAAAACATTAGACAATGCGACAATGCTGTATTTCACAAGCAGATGTAACTACAAAGAGCACATTTTGATAATACATTTTTATTAGCAGACAAAAGCAATCTTAAGAGGCATTGCATAGCTTCATACACACTTTGACCCCAATTCCATCACAGTCTCTCTCTCTCTGTCAGTCGGTCTCTTTCTCAGACAGTCAGTCTCTCTCTCTCTCTCTCTCTGTCAGTTAGTAGTCTCTCTCTCTCTCAGTCAGTCTCTCTGTCAGTCAGTCTCTCTCGCTCTCTCTGTCAGTCAGTCTCTTTGTCATTCAGTCTCTCTCTCAGTCAGTCTCTCTCTGTCAGTCTCTCTCTCTCTCTGTCAGTCTCTCTCTCTCTGTCAGTCAGTCTCTGTCAGTCAGTCAGTCTCTCTATGTCAGTCAGTCTCTCTCTCCGTCAGTCTCAGTCAGTCAGTCTCTCTCTCTCCCTGTCAGTCTCTCTCTCTCTCTGTCAGTCTCTCTCTCTCTCTCTTAGTCAGTCTCTCTCTCTTAGTCAGTCAGTCTCTCTCAGTCAGTCTCTCTCTCTCTCCCTCAGTCAGTCAGTCTCTCTCTGTCAGTCAGTCTCTCTCTTGTCAGTCAGTCTCTCTCAGTCAGTCAGTCTCTCTCTTAGTCAGTCAGTCTCCCTCTCTCTCTCTGTCAGCCAGTCTCTCTGTCAGTCTCTCTCTTTCTCTCTGTCCGTCTCTCTCTCTAAGTCAGTCTGTCTCGCCCTCAGTCAGTCAGTCTGTCTCTCTCTCAGTCAGTATCTCTCTCTCTGCCAGTCTCTCTGTCAGTCAGTTAGCCTTTCTCTGTCAGTCTCTCTGTCAGTCTGTCAGTCAGTCTCTCTGTCAGTCTCCCTGTCAGTCAGTCTCTCTCTGTCAGTCAGTCTCTCTCTATCAGTCTCTCTCAGTCAGTCTCTCTCTCTCTCTGTCAGTCAGTCTATCTCTCTCTCAGTCAGTCTCCCTCAGTCAATCTCTCAGTCAGTCTCTCTTTCTGTCAGTCTCTCTCTTTGTCAGTCTCTCTCTTTGTCAGTCTCTCTCTCCTAGTCAGTCAGTTTCTCAGTCAGTCAGTCTCTCTCTCCTCTCTCCACTCTCGCTCTCACTAGCGCCCTCCCTCTCTCTTTTTCTCCCTCTCTCACTGGCGCCCTACCCCATCTCTCTCTCTCCCTCTCTCTCTCTCCCTCTCTCTCTCTCTAGAACCCTCTCTCCACGCTCTCTCTCTCCACTCTCTCTCTCTCTCCACTTTCTCTCTCTCTCCACTCTCTCTCTCCACTCTCTCTCTCTCCACTCTCTCTCTCCACTCTCCTCTTTCTCTCTCCCTCTCTCCACTTTCTCTCTCTCTCGCTGGGGTGCCATGGGTACATTACCTCAAGGTCCACGGGCCGCCAAGGAAGGCCTGCTGGGCTGCTGGCGGCCCGCGGGCAGTACTATGAGTACCACGACTGTAGATATATCTTATCTCTGAAGGGTGAAAAATCAATGCAATCTATGACATGAAGTAAGTATGTAATTCTTTAAACTTCCACCTTGTGGTCCTGCAGTTCACTTGGGCTGATGTTTATGTGGATTCTGAACACCCCAAACCTTCCTAAATACTCTCGATAGGGCAGTCCCCAGAGATGCCAAAAACTACATCAATTGTGCCTTGGTGGCTCCACATGCTTGTAGGTGTAGTGCACAGAGGTCCTGAACATGTGTGGGAATTGATTGGGTTCATAAGGTGTGTCTGTGAAGGACTGGATGTAACTCTTTTAGCATGCCTCACCTGAAAATCGACTATCTGCAAACAACATCTTCCTCTGTTTGGCCAAAGTGTGGGCTCATAGAATCCACATGCAGCTCACCATGCCAAAGAGGGCTGCCATTGTGAATGTTCATTTTGCATTTTAAGGGTTATTTTGTCATGATCACCAGGCTACCCCCTGCTTCCACTTGATGGTATTTTGTGAGCAAAATTTGCTGATTTGCAATTGCTCACCATTTGTGAATGTTTCATACATACATTTAGTAATTATTTGATAGTTTATAACCCCTGTGAAAAAAAGTTGATTGTTTTATTGTAACTCTGGAATAGTGAGGAATCAGCAAGCTACTGATGGTAACTGCTGAGTTGAGAAGTTGAGAATCTTGCATTGTAATAAATCTCTCAAGAAAACAGTGGCCCCTCATTTGTGGGTTGGCTGAGCATACATATTAGGAATAGACCAAAAGTCTAATCATGTGAAGACCACTTTGACACTACATTGAGTTTGCATGTTCTAGGATTTGACCATTTCTTCTTTGATATAATAGGCCTACCCACAATTGTGAGGTACTATTTTCATAAGGTGAAGTGTGGCAATGCATAAATGAATTACTCATTGCTGTTGTCTGCAAAATCTGGAATTTTCTGTTGCATAAATATGAGGAAATTTATTTTTCCTCTCCGGCATTCTTGGTAAGAACATGTGGTGAGATCCAAACAAGCCACAACACCCAGACTCGCATACTGAATATTTCAGAAATGTCTGGGTTTGGTAGGTTTCCCTTCCAATCCCAGCTCCAAATATCCCAGCTATGCATGTTTGCTGAATGATTTCATTTCATAAGAAAAATGTTGATGTTTCTATCTTTCATTTTGAGGCCGTTCCTGTTGCAGGCAATAGGCTCTACCACACAAGTGTAGGAAGGAAAAAAAGTAGCACACTTGTTATGTACTGAATTTCTCTATATTTGTGGCATCAAAATTTAAGTCAGTGTGCACAGCTTGTAAAACTCTTAGAATCACCTGATACTATGGGCAAGCTCAAATCCAGAGTGCCACAAATAACTCATATTCTTAAATTCAAGTTATTGGACATATTTAGAAAATGCATGTCTTTTATCATTAGACTTTATCTCCTCAAGGGATGCAAGGTTGAAAAAGATATTGAACAACTAAGTCGTAGTATTGACCGCGTGGAGCTCCTCTCATGCTCTGTGGCTGATGATTGCTTCCGGGTTTTGGTGAAGGCCTTCTGGCTGGTGACGGTGCAAGTCACTGAGTGTGGCTCTTTGAGAAAAATGAGCTGCTGTGTATTATCTTCTCTCGACCCCTTGGCGGATGATGAAAGAAGCGTGGATGTTTCTTGTAGCTGGTCTCCCTTGAGTTTTGCATGGCATGGCTGCATTGAGTGTTGAGGCACTTAAGTGCTGAGAAGCGAGGCAAAGTGGGAACATAGAGCCAATTCAGCTAGAGCAGTAAGAACGCTTTATAGCGGCGATAGTACAAAATGGACAATGCGGAATGGATGCCACAGATGGGAGGTGAATGGCGGGTGGTCTTCTGGGGTGAGCAAGCTAGTGCGGCTATCAACTGTCCTTGTGCAAGCAAACAATTAATTATGGACCTGCTTTCGGGATGCTATTAACTCTTCTTTCAAACAGTAAGAAGTAAGGTTAAAGGAGTAGGAAGCCAAAGTGGGGTCCCTTAGAGTGGTGTATTACATCCCATTTCTTAGGGCAGGTGTTCTCTGGAGGGGGGCTGCATGAGAGGCTTATCTAGTGGTGGGTGCAGCTTGCGGCTTACTAGGTGTCCCTGCATGCTCCCTCGATTTTCTCCTGTAGACCCATCCATTTGCACATACGGTAGTGAACCATTTGAGGGGGAAAGAGTAAGAGCTGGGCAAGGGTTGATGAAAGGTGTACTGTAGAGACTGAGTTGGCAATAAGCAATTTATTACCATGGAGCGATATCTCTTTGTGAAGTACCAGCCAAGAATAGACCTCCAGTAAAGACTCTCAAGTGAAGCATGTCACCGTGGGGAATCCCTGGTGAGTGAGGGGACTCAAGAAAGGACATTTTTCCTTTCTTGACATTTTTCTGACTCTGACTGAGCGGAAAACCTCTTTTCTTCTTTTTTACTAGCTAGGTTCTTTATCCGAGATTTCAGATTTTTGTGGGTTTATGTTTGAATTAGGAGGGTGGACCTAGCATATCCCTCTTTCTCCCCCCGGTTTTTGATTTTGTGATTTACAGCACTCAGCTGTGGGAGTCAATAGATTTAGTTGTTATACGTGACACGACCAAAAACATGACTGATATTACCAGACTCACGTTCTCAGAAAAGGAAGTTGAAAGAACCATCGCATCAATGCTTTCCCTAGCAGGGACATCACATAGAGATTCAGATGAATCTAGCCAATGTTGGGACGAACTATCTGAACTAAAAAGGAACCAAATCAAAACCTTGGTGCATGGCATCATGATGACCGAGTATTTTAGATCTAATACCGCTCCACGAGGGTTCATTGTACGCAATGAGCCTTTCATATTTCAGCAAGACAAAATCTTTAAAAAGGATTGGTCACTCACCTCCTGACACTGCACCAGGGACTGGCTGGTCCTTATAATTAAGACTGCTGCACGACTGTCAGAAGTGATGAAAGGAGAAATCCAAACACTAGAAATCGGCCTAAGAACCTTTCATATCATTCTTTCTCCACACTTTTTTTGACTTTATATTCACATGATCCATGTTTATAAGTGGTTATACGATTCTTGACTTGTATGGAACATTATGTTATTTACTAGATGCCTGTTTCTTTCCTATATTTACCTTGTAAAGCGCTCCGATACCCGCAAGGGTCTTGTTTGCGCTATATAAAACCTTCTAAATAAATAAATCTTAAATAAACTGTCATTTAGAACATGAAGCCTGTCTGTTTGTGAATGGACATACCTTAGCTATAGCTTTTTAACCAACTCTCTGTCCTTCGACATGAAAAACTGGTAATTCCTGAAATCTCAAGCTTTGTTACTATGCACACACTTTTGTGGATGATGACCATAGTTTCTACTTGACATCTGTATATGAAATTTCCTCTACATATGGGTATCTATATATACATATATATCCAATTGTGATCAAGGGCACTGCGTTGCCCAAAACGCGTCAAGCGGAGGAGAATGTGGAATAAATCTTGCCATCCTATCTTTGGTGTCCGTTACTCTCTGTTTGCTGCACGGAAGTCTGAGAGTCTTTTGGTTCTGATATATAGAGATATACACGTATGCATATATGTGTGTATGTATGTGCCTTCGGTGCCGTTGGACGAATCTTCACAACATTTTCAAAAATAGTTTGCCATTCACTTCAGAGTTTCGGGGTGATCATCAAGCAGGGGCCAAGAAAAAGGGGGGGTCCCAAAACGTGTTTTCCCCATGCAAGTTTCCATAGTGATGGGGCGCTAGGTGGCGCACATCCGAGATGGCCGCACATCAGTGAGGCTCAGGAAGCTCGGCGGTATAATCCGTAAATTCTACACACATCTACCAGCGATTTTTGGAAATTAAACCTGCCTACCTGCCGCTCAGACCTTTCGGCCGCGCTGGGCAAAAGGTCATGGCTCCCACACATCCTGGCGCTCAACGGTAGGACTTTCCGTGCTGCGGGCACAGAGGCGGGTGCCGCGGCTGGAGACCTGGTCGGCCGCTGCCTCCACTCAAGTCCTGAGCATCTCACGTGAGCTAGGCTGGACATTTACCGGACTTTAGCTGAAGATCCCCTGCTACGTGCCGGCTCCTGTCACGTCGCCGTGCGCTTTGCCACGCTGTTTGTGCATTTTAATACGGATGCCTGAATCCTGCACCTGCCGTTGACAGAGGTGAGATTCCCAGCAGCCAAGACCGTTTCTCCTTGGCGTGGAGCGTGCCATTTCTCCGACACATACGGCTGCCCTGGGCCCCCCCCCAAGGTTAGCGCCGCATAGCGCATTGGGGGCATATCACACACAGCAACATCCCGTGGGTCCCCCAAGACTGACTTTGCCCAAAATCTGACTGTTTCTGTACACGTGTCTGACTCAAATGGCCCCCCACAACCCCTATCCAGATCTGAAGTTCCCATCCAGGCAGCATACCCCATTCAAACTTCTCCAGTGACACTGTGGATAGTTATCCTTCTTCTGCGGGGAACCAAATTAACCCCTGCCTATCTCCAAATATCGGTGGGCAGGCGCTGTCCACCACAGCACGACTGCCTCCTACTGTGTATATTTTTGCATGGCCTGCTTCTGGGCACATGCCCGCAATGCCTGATCCCACAATACTGCCTGAGGCAGCTGCATCCACACCTTTCATCAGCAGAAACCCACACTGGGGCTCTATCTTTAACGCGTGGATTGGGCAGGACACTGCACGCACCTGCTGACCGCCAGGTGGTGAAGCCTCCCACTCCCTTTTCCTCCTTCTTGTGCCTTCCCGCCGTTGGGTTGTTATACAGCCCCAGAACTCCTAGAGAAACCCCCTCTCCCCTGGGCCTATTGCACTCCTGCTTAGGCTTGCAGGGCCTCCACAACACGCAAGTGGGAGATTGGGGGATAACTGCCAACGCGCTCTGCTGCATAGTCTGGACGTGCAGAGCTGTGCAATGGGGAGGACTGACAGCCGCCAACCCAGACTGACCTTTGATGCCAAAAAGGCCACGACACACTCTTCGTCTGTGGACACCGAACTCACTACTATGGAGCAAGCGCAAGCACCCTCCCACTCTGCTGAGGATGACGTTAAGACACTGCTCTTGGCTGTACAGCATAGTCTATCGGACCTGTCAGGGAAGAAGGACACAATGAATAATCGTTTGGACTTCCTCGTACAAAAGGTGGATAAGCATGATGGGCAATTGAAGGAGGCTGAACGCCGTATATCCGAGAATGAGGGCACCACCTCTCAGCTTCAACCCGAGGTAACGCAAATGGACAAGCTCCTGAAAGTCATTGCGGCTAAAAATGAAGACATTGAATCCAGAAGCCGCCACAATAACATCTGTTTAATTGGCATACCGGAGAGCACAAATACAGGACGCATGGAGGACTACGTTGAGCGTCTCCTGAGAAGCTCCCTTGGTGCAGAATCTTTCTCGCCCTATCTAGTGGTTGAACGTGCACATCGCTCCCTGGGGCCCCGACCTCCGCCAGGCGAAAACCCAAGACCCATCATTGCCAGATTTCTTCATTATCGGGACCATGATGCCGCACTTCAGAAAGCCTGTGAACTGAAGCCACTACAATTTGTAGGGAACACATTCACCATTTACCCAGATTTCACTATGGCGGTTCAGGAGGCATGCCGGAAATTCCTTGCAGTCAAACAGAAACTGCGCAAAGCCCAGATGGAATATGCCCTCCTCTACCCAGCGAGGCTCCGAATCACGCATGAGGGCAAACATATTTTTTGCACGAACCCGCAACAAGTGGAAGACTTCCTAAAAACTGTTTCAAGACACTCACCACGCCGGGACTGCACCTCCAGATCCCCTTCGCCACCCAGGGACTGAGGGGAAACAGGAAGACACATGCAGTATCGTCTACTGCACAATCCACCTGTCCTTACTGAACTGCGCCAACTTGTTACGAGATGCTGACATCCTATGCAACATCCATCGCCTCTTGAAGTTCCCTTGTAAACCTCTTCCGGATGGTCCTACACTCCTGCAGAACTGTCATGGACAGATAAGTGCCCCAGTGGCTTTGACCATTGACTGTGTTATCCCTACACGTTTACATTCGCCTTAGTATAGAATTGGTAGATTTAACCAATGCATCGCCGAGCACCCCTTCCCCCCCCCACATCACTCTACTCCCCTTAATGGGTTGATACCCAGGGGACTGCATCGCAGTAAGAGACATGGGAAGGGATTAGTGCCCTCTTGGCCCCCCTCCACCCCCCATGGGAGATCCCCTTTGCCTTTTTTGTCATTGGATTGTTTTTTGTTGGTCTTTCCTTTTGCTTCGCTGTCCTTATCAGGCTTAGGGAAGCTGCTTGAACTATTGGGAGACAATGGGTGGGCAGCAAAATGCCGGCAAGTTTGGGGTGCCATTGTGAGTGGGGGAGGCTTCGAAGCTAGACACACGTTCTGATGTTAGCTTGATAGAGTTTTCTTTTCGTGGGGGGGTGGGAAGGGATGGGAATGTTTCTTATTGTTCTGTTGCACACCTGACAGCTGTTGCTCAAGGTACCCAACCACACGTGAATGGACATAATACCTTTCAACACCGACACATTCGCCAAATACAATTCCACCTTTTACTATGACAGCACAACCTGATCACTCATGCATCAAAATGCTCACATGGGATGTCAGGGGTTTCCGGGACCCGCATAAACGGAGGCAAATACTAGCGTATCAAGACAGACACCATATACAAATCACTATGCTCCAAGAAACCCATATAGATCCTTGTCGCCATCCCTGCTATGGTAGTAAATGGGCCTCAGCACGCACGTTCTCCTCTTATTCGACATATTCACGAGGCGCCCTCATACTAGTTAAAAGGAATACACCGTTTGTATTAGGTGGCACATACAGTGACACAGCTGGTTGCAGCTGCATACTTTGGGGTACATTGGGTTCGCAATCGGTCACACTTGTCTGTAGTTATGGTCCTAACTTGGACGATCCCGATTATTTCACCTCGCTCTGGGGACAAGTACTTAAAATCAGCTCCACGCATGTTATATGGGGGGCCAATTTTAACACAGCTCTATGCCCTACCCTAGACCGTTCTAAACCCCTTGCTCATCACTATACCAACACTCGGGAGGACCTATCGGGGATAATTGCGGAGCAAGGCCTGGTTGATGCATGGCGCTATACCCACTCCACTGACAGGGAAGGCACATTTTATACAGCAGGGCATGCCGCGTGGCCCCGGTTAGATTATTGGATCTGCTCACGTGGAGTGGCTCCTTGGATTCACTCTGTCAAACACTTGGCCCGTACATACTCCGATCACGCGCCGGTTTACCTAGAAATAATTCCCCCTAATTCAATTGCCACCCCACGCTGCTGGAGCCTAGTGCCCGAAGCGCTATTAGACACCGTCTTTCAAACCGAACTGGGGGAGGAGATTGCAGACTTCTTTACCAGGAATAAAGGCTCTGTTGATCAGGTGGGCACGCTGTGGGAGGCCTTTAAGGTAACTGTACGAGGCATAGGTATGCCCAAGAGATTTCTGGTGCTCCGTGACATTAGAAGAAACTTGCACCGTTTAGAGACTGAGATCAAACAGCTAGAAGCTGGCATGTGGACTACGGATTTTGGCCCCCAACGAGCTACGCTTCGCAAAAAGATTACAGACTATACTGCTACTGCAGACTGTGAAGTGTAGAGGCAAATATTTTGTTGCTCGTCTCTATGGAGAGGGCGAGAGACCTAGTCGTGGCTTGGCAACTACTATTAAACAACCTCGCTAATGCAGGGATACGCCATAGAGATAGTCTTGATATACTAAACACATTTGCCGCTTACTATGCAGATTTATATAGCTCACAACGCACCTCTCCTCCTGACTTTGGTCCCTATTTAGAAGACATAGCTCTTGGATGGGTGGGCGACTCACAGTGCGATTTCTTAGCAGCGCCATTTGAAGATGATGAGCTGCAGGAAGCCATCATGCAAATGAAGTCGGAGAAAGCACCAGGATCCCTCCCCATTGAGTTTTATAAGACCTACATTGATTAGTTGCTCCCAGTTCTGAAAGAGGTTTTTCTCGAAGCCTGGGAGGCACAAATCCTGCCTGCCTCGATGAGAGAAGCACTAATCACGTCATTATTAAAACCAGGTAAACCCACAGACTGCTGTGAATCCTACAGGCCCCTCTCTCTCATAAACACAGATGCAAAAATACTTGATACATTAATAGCGAATCGCCTCAGTCTACTGATGGACAAGTTGGTCCTCCCAGACCAAGCAGGGTTTATTCCTGGAAGGGCGACATCTCACAATCTTAGGACGCTGTTTTCCATCTTACAAGTGGTAGATCCCAAGCTAGCGCTGGTGGCTATATTTCTGGATGGCTCTAAGGCTTTTGATTCAGTGGAGTGGGACTATCTTTTCACCATTTTACAATCCATGGGACTCCCCACGAGTTTTTTACTATGGATCCTACTTCTGTACACCTCACCAACGGCGAAGGTTTTGATCAACTGACACACATCACCCTCTATCTCTCTGTCCCACGTAGGCCTATGCTGCCTCCTTCGCCCAATTCTCATCTCTCTATATGCAGATGATGTTACCCTCTACATCAAAGACCCTCGCCAAAATCTAAACCCACTGCTGCGCGAATTTGTTAAATTAGGCAGCCAATCAGGTATTCATATCGACTGGTCCAAATCACAAATATTCCCGTTAACCAGCTCCGCCACTCCTTTCAAACCAGACTATCCCATTGTGTAATGCGCTGAAGATGTTAGATACCTGGGGATCCGCATCACGGCGGATCAAGAGGAGCTGATATGACTCAACTATGGGTGTGCAATGGACCATATGAATACACAGAAGCCCAGGGGTAAGAAAAAACAGACAACAAGAAAAACAAAATTGACCTAAATGTAATAAACCTGCATGAAGGAGACACTAGAACCTAGTGATGAAGTCCTCATAAAGAGGACAAAATCTCATCACCCACCGTGGTGGCATGCTTCATCATTTGGGATCTCTTAACCAAACCTGGTTTGGCTAAGGAGCTAACACTCCCAAGATGTAACTGAGGGAGGAGCTCGCGGATGTTTTAAACTACGCTAATGAAATGAGATCTCCTAAAGATCAATGAGGCTGGCCTAAGTTGGGTGAGGACCTAAAGTGCAGTGTGAAACTAAGTGATATAAAATTGACTACAGGAACAAAAAAGGTTTTTAATTGAAAATGTGCCTGTGCCAATGTTAAAAACAGAGAACTTGCGCGGTCTAAACAAATTAACGACCGCGCTTATAATCGCCAAGAAAAGGTCTACATGTTTCAGCCATAATAGATCAAGCAATTATGATCAAGGCTTTCTTCAGGACCAAAAAAACAAAACTACTGCAACTGTAAACTAGTGCAAGAGAAGGGAAACACTAGTGTGAATTGAACGTGAAACAATACAACCAACCTTGTACCACAGGAACAATTACAAAAATTTGAACTCCTGCCGGTCAAGACGGTAAGTACCTAAATCAATTGAACACAAAACATGGAACTTATTTAGTAACTAGGAACTGTATTACGTACAGGTTTATAGCCAATACAAATCAGAAATATCGAAAATCCAATTAAGATCTTACCCGTTATGCAATCGGGACTAGGCCTGCCGCTCCTGGAAGCAACTCAGGGCGTGAGGCAACGCTCTGTGAAATACACAATTAAAAACATGGTCTAGTATAGTGCATCATAAAAGTGTAGGAGGTGCAACAGACAACGAAGGCTGTCGCCCTCTAGTCAGAAACACCTTAAACATGACAAAACTCAACTGTGTTCAAGGGAGAACCCTGGAATAGCTCAACAATGATGACAACGTAGAAACTTACGCAATGCCAACAAGCAGGTACATAATGTATATGAGAGAGGAGTAACTGCATGTAGTGCTCCAAAAAGAAAGGCTCTCATTCACAGAACTATTCATAACCTGTGAACACTGAGACCGGCAAACGTGGTAATATTAAGGGAACTTGCCCCAAAGCCACGAGCAAAAACCAGCTTGTTAAAATATACCATATAGATGATCAAAGAGTAGCTAACGCTCCGCTAGATCTCAAGAGAAACGCTACTCTAGTGTCTTGACCAGCCTCAGGGACTCATGTGGCTGCCCTCAAGACGGAGCGCAGGTCAAAGGCAAAGAGACAGCAACTGTGCAAACGTGCCGAAGCAACAGCCTCTAATGAAGTAACACGCTACCGGTAAAGCGGCAACAATGACTCATGTGAATCGTGAGGACAAAATTGCAATGTATTTAAACATGAAAAAGGGGGCATTCACGACACCGCAATTCAAATAGATAGCCAGTGCTGGAACCGCACAGTATTGTACAAACTGACTGGGCAAACCATGCGAAGCAATAGCATACAGTGTCTCACCTCTCCATCGTGACCCCAAACTGTCCTCCTGAGTGCTGGCGGCGGCGGCTGGTAGTCGGCTGATTTCTGAATAAGAAGGCGCCGACAGCGGCCAGACGCGTAAACTCACGTACCGGCAAGGCACGTCAATGGCAATCTATCGGCCTCCACCTGATGATGTCACCAAAGGCGCGGGTAGTATGGGAAATGTAGTTGACCATACTCGAGAACATAAGGCAGGCTCCGATTAAGGCAGAAAAAGACGAGACAACAACTCTATATCTACGATAAAATTATCTGCCAAAAATAAGCTAAACACCACAAATGCAAACACCTTAATGTAGGGACCAACAAGTGGCTGTTATATACAAGTGTAAGCATCATAAGCTGTGCTTGCAGCCCATTGTACAAACAAGTGTCGGCCCCCTATGCGGGCGTGAGTCTGAGGACAACATCTGTTAATGTAGTGCGTGCTGTAGAACATATCCGCGATATGTGTAGGTGAGCCAACACTAAGCTAACCGGTGCAACAATCACCACATGGCTCTCGGCTACTTAGATGTTCGTAAGAGGCCCCAAAGTACAAATGTAAACGCCAATGACAAGCACACTCACGGAAACCAACTATAAATGGGACCATGGTATGGAGTCATTGAGACCAACGCGGTCACTTTGTAACTTGAACACCCAGCGTTGTTCTTTGCTGAAAAGAAATTTAGACACGTCAGTGACGTGTGCAGGAATGAATGGTTGTTCAAGTACCGTCCAGGACATTTGATTAGGACCGCGTTGGTCTCAATTACTCCATACCATGGTCCCATTTATAGTTGGTTTCCGTGAGTGTGCTTAGTGTTGGCTCACCTACACATATCGCGGATATGTTCTACAGCACGCACTACATTAACAGATGTTGTCCTCAGACTCACGCCCGCATAGGGGGCCGACACTTGTTTGTACAATGGGCTGCAAGCACAGCTTATGATGCTTACACTTGTAGATAACATCCACTTGTTGGTCCCTACATTAAGGTGTTTGCATTTGTGGTGTTTAGCTTATTTTTGGCAGATAATTTTATCGTAGATATAAAGTTGTTGTCTTGTCTTTTTCTGCCTTAATCGGAGCCTGCCTTATGTTCTCAAGTATGGTCAACTACATTTCCCATACTACCCGCGCCTTTGGTGACGTCATCAGGTGGAGGCCGATAGATTGCCATTGACGTGCCTTACCGGTACGTGAGTTTACGCGTCTGGCCGCTGTCGGCGCCTTCTTATTCAGAAATCAGCCGACTACCAGCCGCCGCCGCCAGCACTCAGGAGGACAGTTTGGGGTCACGACGGAGAGGTGAGACACTGTATGCTATTGCTTCGTATGGTTTGCCCAGTCATTTTGTACAATACTGTGCGGTTCCAGCACTGGCTATCTATTTGAATTGCGGTGTCGAGAATGCCCCCTTTTTCATGTATAAATACATTGCAATTTTGTCCTCACGATTCACGTGAGTCATTGTTGCCGCTTTACCGGTAGCGTGTTACTTCATTAGAGGCTGTTGCTTCGGCACGTTTGCACAGTTGCTGTCTCTTTGCCTTTGACCTGCGCTCCGTCTTGAGGGCAGCCACATGAGTCCCTGAGGCTGGTCAAGACACTAGAGTAGCGTTTCTCTTGAGATCTAGCGGAGCGTTAGCTACTCTTTGATCATCTATATGGTATATTTTAACAAGCTGGTTTTTGCTCGTGGCTTTGGGGCAAGTTCCCTTAATATTACCACGTTTGCCGGTCTCAGTGTTCACAGGTTATGAATAGTTCTGTGAATGAGAGCCTTTCTTTTTGGAGCACTACATGCAGTTACTCCTCTCTCATATACATTATGTACCTGCTTGTTGGCATTGCGTAAGTTTCTACGTTGTCATCATTGTTGAGCTATTCCAGGGTTCTCCCTTGAACACATTTGAGTTTTGTCATGTTTAAGGTGTTTCTGACTAGAGGGCGACAGACTTCGTTGTCTGTTGCACCTCCGGCACTTTTATGACGCACTATACTAGACCATGTTTTTAATTGTGTATTTCACAGAGCGTTGCCTCACGCCCTGAGTTGCTTCCAGGAGCGGCAGGCCTAGTCCCGATTGCATAACGGGTAAGATCTTAATTGGATTTTCGATATTTCTGATTTGTATTGGCTATAAACCTGTACGTAATACAGTTCCTAGTTACTAAATAAGTTTCATGTTTTGTGTTAAATTGATTTAGGTACTTACCGTCTTGACCGGCAGGAGTTAACATTTTTGTAATTGTTCCTGTGGTACAAGGTTGGTTGTATCGTTTCACGTTCAATTCACACTAGTGTTTCTCTTCTCTTGCACTAGTTTACAGTTGCAGTAGTTTTGTTTTTTTGGTCCTGAAGAAAGCCTTGATCATAATTGCTTGATCTATTATGGCTGAAACATGTAGACCTTTTCTTGGCGATTATAAGCGCGCTCGTTAATTTGTTTAGACCGCGCAACTACTCTGTTTTTAACATTGGCACAGGCACATTTTCAATTAAAAACCTTTTTTGTTCCTGTAGTCAATTTTATATCACTTAGTTTCACACTGCACTTTAGGTCCTCACCCAACTTAGGCCAGCCTCATTGATCTTTAGAAGATCTCATTTCATTAGCGTAGTTTAAAACATCCGCGAGCTCCTCCCTCAGTTACATCTTGGGAGTGTTAGCTCCTTAGCCAAACCAGGTTTGGTTAAGAGGAGATCCCAAATGATGAAGCATGCCACCACAGTGGGTGATGGGATTTTGTCCTCTTTATGAGGACTTCATCACTAGGTTTTAGTGTCTCCTTCATGCAGGTTTATTACATTTAGGTCAATTTTGTTTTTCTTGTTGTCTGGGTTTTCTTACCCCTGGGCTTCTGTGTATTCATATTGTTAGTAGGGGGACTTAGTCCGGGAAGGTAGTGTGTTCCCTCAGACCCTATTACATACTCGTTTTTTTGAATGTGCAATGGACCATGTCAAAGGCTGCATCAATCGATGGATAGCACTCCACTTAACTATGGCTGGTCGTATATCCCTCATTAAAATGGTCATACTTCCCAAATTCTTATATTTATTCCTTAATATTCCCTATGATGCCAGACGGCACTTTTTCACTACCCTCCGATCGGAGCTGATTAGAGTAGTATGGGGCGGAAACAGTCACGTATTCAGTGGGACACGCTTATGCGGCCTTATGCACACGGACGCTTTGACGTACCTAACTTTGAATTATATTATATAAGCTCTCAGGCACACTTTGCTAATTTCTGGTTTAACTCGCCCCGCTATACTCCACACGTCACCACTGAACATTGGCTCGCAGATCCAATCCCACTGGATGGCATCCTCCTCTCTAGAGTTGAGCCCCACGGGCGATGCCCCACTTGTGTATATTGCACAATCAAAGCCTGGTCCCGCATCTTAGATCGCACACCTGAGTCTTGCCTCTATTCCCACCTTTTACCACTCACCTATCATCCAGAGGTGTCGTTATTACAAGAAGGTATATTTAGGAAAGTTGCGCGTACACAAAATATTTGCTGCTGGGGAGATCTATATGTAGGTGGCAAATTCCACACTCTTCAACAACTGTGTCATGACCCCCACCATCTACCATGCAAGCCTTTCTATATGCCAGCCTTCGTCACGGCATCCAAGCATGTCACCCCACATACCCCTCTGAGCCAGTGACATTGGCCCCACTGCACCAAATCTTACGTGCGTCCTCTGCCTCGCCTTTGGTGTCCACACTCTATCATACTTTATATATGGACACTGTCTGTCCCCCATGCGCAGCCCGTGCAAAATTGGCGGCGGAACTAGGTTACGACCTCACTGACAAACAGTGGTCATTCTGCTGCAAACAGACGGAGCAGGTCTCCTTCAATAGCAGGCTCTGCATCATCCATTATCGATTCCTACACCGCAGCAACTACACTCCGGTCAGACTCTACAATTTCGGGTTACGAGACACAAACAGATGCGATAGATGTAAAGCAGAACATGCTGATTTCCTGCACCTTGCTTGGGGATGTCCTGAGGTACTTAACTATTGGCGAAAAGTCCTCACGGCCCTGGACTCTATGACGTCCTTACCTATCTCCCGATCACCACTTATAACTCTCCTTGGGTACACAGAACACATCCCTGTCAAACATCGGAAGTTTGTGTCCTTTTGTCTTGTGCTGGCTAACCGGCGAATGCCCTGCAGATGGGGCCGGGGACGGACACCTAAATTTAAGGATTGGCTGAGAGACTAGGGGGCATATTATCAAGCCCGGCGATAAAATTATCGCCGCTTTAGCAGCAGAAAACTGCTGCTAAAACGGCGATAATGGGCTTGATAATATGCTCCATGGAATTCCAATTGAAGCCCATGTTAGATGTCCTTCACATCTAACATGGGCTTCAATTGGAATTCCATAGAGCATATTCAGCTCAGTTTTCTGCCGCTAAAGCGATAATTTTATCGCCTGGCTTGATAATATGCCCTATGATTCTTTGGCAGGACCAACTCTGCACCTATGCTGAATTACTTCCTCACTCCTCACGTCCCCACAACATTTGGGGCCCACTGCAGGCATACCTACTGGAACATCCTATCAATGCTTCGGACGGGTCATGAGGCCTACTCACATTGCCCCCTGGGCTTACTCAAATTGGTGCACACTGTGGCCCCTGCTTGTAATGGCCTTGTGGAATGCGCCCTCTTTTCCCCTATCCTAGGTAACGTATGTTCGATCCCCCTGACATCCCGCATATGATGGCGTTCGTTATGGCGATTCTGTGAACTGCTTCTCTACTCTTCCATATGCCTCCTTACTGATCATTGGTAATGTGTATTTGTCCTCACTGATTGCTGTCATTTGCTCTTATTGCTACAGATGTCTTTTGATTCATGATATTTTATTATTGTCCACGATACGGCTGTATATTCACTGCAACTGCTGAAATCTTGATTGTATGTCATTGATAAAAAGTTCAATAAAAAAAAGGTTTCATAGTGATTTTAGACATGACTACAGCATGAACCACTGGACGATATTACACCAGATTTGACAGAAAGCTAGATCCTGGTCCAGAAAGAGCCCTTTTTAGGTCTCGCTGGCGTTGCAGCACGAAGCGCTGCCGCCAACGAGAACTATTGTTGCCGTGGTGCCTCTCAAGGGAGACAGACCGGGGCACGCGCAGCGATCGGGGTCTGTGGACGCGCTTCGAGATGCCTCTCAAGGGGGACAGACCGGGGCACGCGCAGCGATTGGGATCGAGGTCTGTGGACGCGCTTGTTTTTATACAGCTGGTATTCTGAACTCAAGTCTGAAAGTGCTTCCACATGCGATAATGACAAAAAAGTGTTTTGGTGAATATTTGCACAAAATCACACAATTTAACTGGGAAATCCCTAACTTATCCAGGTTTTCTGATTTCACTTTGCATAAATGGCTGCCCATTTATCTTTCCTTATGTCAATGCTTTGTTTTGACCTCTTGGGAATTTTTTTATATAGCGTGAACTCGAGTCGAGCACTTTACATGAGCACCAGTTACATTACCCAATGTTACATTCATTGCTTATAGGCATGGGGAGATTAAGTGATTTGCCCAGAATCACACAATGCTGAGACGTTGCCGAGATGATAGAGAGAGCTGAGTGTAAGTGAAAGTTTTAAGTAAAAGCAGATATACTTATTTTTCAAAACACAAATAAAAATATGGATTAACGAAAATAAGCTGGCCAAAAAGAAATATAAATACACACAGACGGAAATGTAAACAAATAAAGATACCACAAAACCGGGAGCCCAACTCATAATGCTCACTCACCACCCGAGATGCGCTTGCTCTGTTTGTCCGCTTCAAGCCTTCAGTGCGTAGGGGGAATATAAAGCAGGACCTCCCTCCGTCCGACCAGCAGATTCCGTTTGCCCAATCAGCACCAGCACGAGCGGGCACGGGCAACACGCACGTGCACCTGGGGTCGACCCGCTGTCTCAGCGGACCTGGCCTGCTGCTGCTCCCAACAGGTGTCCTTTTGATGAGATCAACGACACAAGGCGGTAGAAACTGTATTCTGCGTGCTTTCTGTTTCATGTACTAAGAAACGAAACATACGACGTCCACAGCCCGACACTACCTAGAAACTTTCACAGTACGTCATTACTAATCTGTCGTAGTAAATCGGACCTCACCCCCATTTGAGACAAGCATTGGCAAAGCCAGTAATAGGCCTGACGTTAGTGCAGTGAATAGCCTTGTTGTGATATAGTAGACCAGAAATAATTAACATGGACACACATACAGCCAATACAATAAACTGAGAAAGCCTGTTGCATGTGAGCTGCTCTGGTGTGATTGACAATGTTTGAAGCCTGTAGCTCTAAAAGGAAGAATATAAAAAGTCAGAGATTTGAAGTAGCTTGACTCAAACCTGAATATATGATAACGTATCAAAATACAATAGGTTTCTTGTCGGCAGACAGCTAAAGCTGTGAGTAGGCAAGACCTACAAAAAACAAGCATTTGCAATGCAATAGGTCTCGCATTTACCAGAGTTTAAGCTGTTGGCATTGTAAATGACAATGCGTTTTATTTATGTTTAAAAAAAAAAAACATAAATAAAAGGCATTTCATTTACAATGCCATTAGCTAAAACTCACGTAAATGCGAGACCTGTTGCATTGCAAATGCTTGTTGTAATTTGGTGTTAATCTGTTTAGTATTTTTGGAGATATTAAAGAAAAAGGATTTATGTATATGTAGGGAAGCGAATGCTCTGTGGATCCGACAGATCTAATGATGAGATCTGATTGACTGCCACCACTTCAACCAGGAAGTGGTGGTGGCCACCTCGTAACTCAGACTGGGCTGATCCAAAGAAACAATGCAAAGAAATAAGCATAAGGGGTTAGGGTAGGAATACCCTTAACACCTAGGCCATGTGGTGGGGACCCACTGGCCCCCTGCCTGGGGCCAAAAATGTTTTATTTTAAATTTGCTGAAAATTGGCAGAGGATACACGCATATGTGTTTTTTCATACTCCCTGGATAAGGCCAGGTCCGGGGAGGGGAATTCATAGATTTGGGGGAGGGGGTGTGCATGACCCCCCTCCCAGGGCCCATTTTGGCCCGGGGACCCCATCTGTCGGGCCCAGCCTTTAAAATATATTGGGAAGGGGGTACTTGACCCCCTTCCTAGGCCGATTTTGGCCCCAGAACACCAGCCCCTAGTGCAAGTTGCCCCTTCCTGCAGAAAAACAATCACCCCTACAAAGCAAACACCCTTGCACCATGGCACAAGGGTGCCTGCATTGGCGCATGGCAGCCCATTGCGCACCAACACAGTGGAAAAGGACAGGGATGTGCCCTATCTCATAGATACAGCAGATTCCTGCCCTTTTCTTTTGACACAGAACCGCGCAGTAAGATTCTTTGTGCCGCTGCCCTGCGCCAAAACCTCATAAATGATGCCCTCTGTTGAGCACCCTCAAAGATGGCTTTGCTGCACTGCAACAGAAAGTGGCAACAGATATTCGGTATTTCAAACGTGATGTGACCAAAATAGGACAATGCATGGCGATCCTGGAAGATAAAAGTGATGTTAAAAATGAAGAACTGGATCACTAGAGGCGTGAACATTTAGAGCTCCAGGAACCAAATCTTGAACTACACACACAGTTAGAAGATCTGAAGAACAGATCTCGACGCTCAAACATTAGAATTAAGAGGGTCCCTTTAAACGCAGAGAAAAATGATATGAAAGGGTACACAATTCGGCCCTTTAAACAGCTGCTTCCAAACCTGGCAGAGAAGAACATATTCCATGACATAAAGTGGGACAACCGCTGAACTCCCCGGGCAGCCAACCAGGATGTTTGGACCTGTCTGCACTACTTCAAGCCGAAGGAAAAAAGAATGGGCGCTGCGTGAGATTACGATCCAATCACCTTCAAGGGCACCAAAGTGTGGCTATATCAAGACTTCTCCCCCATCATGCGACAGCGACGGTGCACTCTTAACGAACCCACTACCTTGCTGCGTGAAAAAGATGTCAAATGGGTATACCCTTTCACACTTAACTTTGTCTGGGAGCAAGAAGTGTGCAATGTGCATACACTTGATGAAGTCCAGTCAATTTTGGACCTACCCCCGCCACAGAAGACTGCTGACTGACCCCCAAAGGTCCACAGATCTCCCCTGTCTAAGATGGCTGGCGCCTGTCTGAGACGCACCTCCAGGAAGCAGGCACAAAAATCTGCTACATCAACATCAGAGGCAGAACTCAACTTGAGGAACAAACAGTTGTGGAAGACCAATGAAGCAAGGCATAGCCACACTCTTCAATCCCCTGCATGCAGGGGAATTGCACACTTATGCCAAGGGCTGAGACAATCACCAAACAATAGCCACAACCTGATGTTGGATCACTACAGAGAGCGGATGCCACACCTGGAACAAGTACTACTACCATGCCTGATGACACCAACCCCACCAAACTACCACGTGGCACAATTGAGATACATGAGGTACAGGGTGGAGTAGAACCGGGCCCTGATGGAAAAACACTGGTGTTTTATAGATGAAATGAAATTAAACGTAAATTTATAAAGCACGAATTGCTGCCCTGAGGCGTCCAAGCGCTACCTGAAGAGTGGAGTCAATTGTCAGAGGCGATCAGCAGGACATTAAAAAGAAAGGTCTTTAATTGCTTACGAAAGGAGAGCAGATTAGGGTTAGACCTGAGTTGAAGGGGGAGGAGGTTCCACGATTTAGCGGCGTTATAAGAGAACATCCTGCCACCAGCTCTCGCTCTCCTGATTCTGGGAACTGTAGCCAAAAAGGCCTGGCCGGAGCGAAGATGTTTCGTAGGGTGGTGCTGTGTGACTAGTTCACGGCTGATTAGTGGACCTTTGTGCCAGAATGCTTGATGGGATATGCACATTGCCTTGAAGGCAATTCTTGGCCGAACCGGCAGCCAGTGCAGGCTACTCAGCCCAGGTTTTCCTGACAGACTCCGTGGCAGCTGGAGCAATGTGCGGGCAGCGCAGTTTTGGACAATCTGCAGCTTGCGCAGTGTGTAGTCGGGGGCACCAAGATACAGGGCGTTGTTAAAGTCCAGTCGAGACTGGATCAGGCCTTGAACAGCAACTTGCTTGGCCTCCATAGGTAGAAGTGGGAGCACTTTTTTCAGCATCCTGAGGAGGCCAAAACAAGTTGCAGACAGCCTGATAGCCTGGGTGTCAAAGGTTAAGGCTTTGTCCAGCCATACCCCCACGCTTTTTATGTTGTCCTTGGGTACAGGGGGGGTGCCTAGGCATGGAGGCCAGAGGGAGTCAAAAAACATTGGAACAGCGGGGCCCATAAGCATCAGCTCAGTTTTATCCCCATTGAGCTTAAGGGAGGATCTCGTCATCCAGCCTTTTACTTCCTCCAAACATTTCCTTAGTCCCATTTGTGCAGATTGGCCGTCCTCCTGTGCCAGGGATACCACAAGCTGGGTGTTGTCCGCATCTTAATGCCAAACGGACGAACAACCTCAGCTAGTGGCCTCATATAGATGTTAAATAGCGCAGGGCTTAGCGAGGAGCCCTGCGGAACCCCACAGCTCAGGGGTTTGCTCGAGGAGACTGTATTTCCCTCAAAGATCTGAAAGGACCTGTCGCTCAGAAAGGATTTGAGCCAGAGTATTGCCTTGCCTGAGATTCCAACCTCAGAAAGGCGACACAACAGCACGTCGTGACTAACCGTGTCGAATGCTGCGCTCAAATCGAGGAGGACCACTGCCACTTATCCGCCTCGATCCAAGATCCTTCTGGTTTCCTCGGTGACAGCTAGTAAGGCAGTCTCGGTCCCATGTCTAGGTCGAAAACCCGTTTGGGTGACATCCAGCAGCTGGTTATTCTCCAGAAAGTCCATCAGATGTATATTGATGTGCTTCTCTAAGATTTTGCTCACCCAGGGGAGCAGGGAAGTGGGGCGGTAGTTGCTAAAGTGTCCAGGATCAAGGTTCAGTTTCTTCAGCAGTGCACGTACCATAGCCTGCTTCCAGGGGAGTGGAACTATACCGGAGGCAATGGAGGCATTGAGAAGGTTCCTGATGGTGGGGAGAACAACCTGAATTACCGAGATCATTGCCTCCGGTGGAGCTGGGTCACATGGTGAGCCTGATTTTACTTGCCGTGCTAGAGATTCCAGGGAGTCCTGTTCTAACAATGGAAAATGTTCCAAGGTAGCCGTGGGGTGAGGGGGGGCCTCCACCGGGCTTGGCCATACATGAGCAGCGGGGTGAGAATCCATGGCAGGAAAAGAGGAGTAGATTTGGAGGACTTTTTGATGGAAAAAATTCTGCAAGGTTGTTGCAGTGAGCTAACGTTTTACATGGAAGCGTAGAGGGTGGTGGAGGTTTTGTGAGGCTCTTTACTATATGAAAGATTTCTTTGGGTTTCGATTTTGCCCGCATGATTTGTGTAGAGAAATAGGTTGCTTGAGAAATTTTTACCTCCTCTTTGTAGGCTCTTATCGCTTCTCTATATAGGATTTTATCGTCCAAAGAGAAATCTAGGCGCCACCGTCTTTCTAGTTTTTTGCAGTGCCGCTTTTGTTCCCTGAGTTCCTTAGAAAACCAGGGGGCAGTTTTTTGTGAACGCTTCGTAGTGATTTTGCGGAGGGGGAGTGTGGCCTCCAGAGAATTCGAGATCCACTTTTCATAATCCTGATTAGCAGCGCCGGGATCCGAGTTAGGAGGGGGACGGGAGGTAATAAGGCTGTTGGACCAGGACTCCACTGGGAGTCTAGTCCAATTTCTAACGTTCTTTACAATGGGGGTTTGCGAATAGACCATGTAAGAGGGACAAGAGAATGGTCGGTCCATGGAAGACAAATAGGTTGCCCAGCCTTGAGCTCAATACAATTGCTGAACACTGGGTCCAAAAGATGGCCCTTGATGTGGGTGGCTGAATTGACCAGCTGCTCCAATTGAAAAGCTGCTAAATCGTTTGCCAGCTCAATGGCGGTATGGTCATAGGCGGCATCAAAATGGAGATTAAGATCGCCTAGCAATGTATAGTTGGCCAAAGTAGTGACTGACTCGGCCAGGGTCAATGGAAGAGTCTTGTGAAATTGCTTTGGGGGGGCCCGGTGGTCGGTATATCATGGTGCCTGAGAAACAGTTATTGGGAGAGAAATCAATGCTGAATACGAGGCTTTCGCAGTCAGGGATTGAATCGGAAGTGCATCGACAAAGGAGCTGCTCTTTATATATTATTGCCAGGCCGCTTCCTCTCCCAACAGCTCGATCCTTCTGCGTAATTTGGATGCCCGGGGGCAATGCTGATACAATATCAGGTTCGGAATCTGGCGTCAGCCAGGTTTCTGTTAGGAAGACTACATCTGGCCTACGCTCCTCCAGCATGAGAACAATTTCCGTCCTGTGTTTTGGTAGGGACCTACAATTTAGAAGTAGCATGGTGTAGTCCTGCTTATTGTCATGTGGCTGGGTAGTATTAAGCTTATGTTTGCATGAGGGACAGACCGCAGGCAAATCCAGCGCATGAAATGAGTGCAGGCAGTCTATTTCCCCAGTAGTCCGCATACTAAGTAAGGACTCAGAGCTGTAATACCTTATCTGTTGAAAGGAGGATGCAGGAGTTGTGGCCTCTGGTCTCGAACGGTCGCGGACGGGCGCAGACGGGCTTGCCTTTAGCGCGCCTTTGGCGTTCTGGCGGCGCGCCCGCTGCGCTCGCCCGCTGCGCGCTCGCGCTGGCATGCGTTTTAAGTACCCGGGCTTACAGCGACTAGAGCGCTGTCCACGCCCCCCAACCAAGATGTCTGCCAACTGCCGTCTGCCAAAGTCCTCCTATACCGCACGAGGAAGCGATGTGGATCAGGATGGCAGCGGCGGCAGCTGCTCACAGCCTACTAGTGAGGTGAGTCTGATTGGGGGCAAGAGTAAGGAACACAAGTAAAAAATCAGGCTAAGTGATACAAATCTCAATATTTAAAACAAATACCTCCCGGCTTCCGCCTCAGGAGTACATCAGGTCCAGATCAGACCATAACCGGGATTCATATCTGGAAAATCCTTGGAATTCCGTAAAAACACCGCCTCAGGTGTTTACATTTCCCAGGTGGCAAGGGCAACAACGGAGGACTGGGATAAAACAGTTTACCATAAAAGAGTCGCTTCTCATCCCTCTCCGCTTACACTCATAATAGGCAACCCAGCTTTCCCACCAGAATAAACTCTTACTCATAACTATGACTATTACTCATGGCAAAAAGCTAACTGCAAAATAATGGGAGACCTTTTTGACCACAGGGGCCTTATGCCTCTTACACAGTTACAAACCCACCATAACCTTCCCAACCAAGAGAAATGGTGCTACATCAATATCAAGCACTAGGTCTTACAGAGCACTGGATTTTACAGACCCACATAAAGTCACAAGAGAACAGATAACTCATAACCTTCAAGAAATGGCTGTTCACACGTACGGATGACAAACGACTCCTGTCACTTATTTATGATTTCCTGGCCTGAGCAACCAACATTGATAAATCCCCAGTGCAAAAGAGATGGAAACAGAACTAGGGCGCTCCTTTTCACCCAAAGAATGGTCAAATATACTGCGCAGGACCTGTACCATGGCCCTTAGTGTGTCACGAAAAGAAGCCATGATCAAAATCACTCATTACTGGTACTATACCCCAGCTAGGGTGGCTCAATGAAAACCAAATACTCCGGACAAATGCTAGCACATCTGTTGGGGGGCCTGCACACTGATCCATCTTCTATGACATTGCCCGAAATTAATAAAAAAGATATTGAAAGGACGTATTCAAAGATATTGACAAAATCTTCGGCACCCAACTTCCACATTTCTCCAGCTATACCCTGCTGGGAGTCCCTTATGCTTTGACATAAACCCTTACCTCCCTACAAAGGGAAAGCCATCAGCCTTACCCCTGACCCTCCGTCCAGCTAAGTAGGTGATCACAGCCAGATGGGGAACAGACACCACTCCAGAACACGGCTAGTGGCTGCAAAAACTGGGAGTTCTAGTGGGGATGGAAAACTTACAGTATATTGGGAAAACAAACTTCTATTTGATAAAATGTGGGGGAAATGCCTGTGCATTCTCATGCAAGAATTCAGAGAATTTACGTGTCCGGATTATCTGCGAGTACTACGGCTTACTGCCAACTGAGAGACTACCAGCTAACTAACTGGGCAAACTGTGATTCCCATGGACCCCGTACTTTATGCAACTTGGGGGCATATCTACAAGGCGGCGATATAAAATTATCGCCGCTTTTGCGGCCGTTTTCGGCCGAAAAGCGGCGATAATTTTATCGCTATATCAGCAAGGTCACGCTATCGCGTGAAACCTGGCCTTAGCGCCTGAATTCCTAATGCCAGCTTTGCATCTCTAATGAGATGCAAAGTGGGCGTTCCTCTCCAGGATAACAGGAGAAATGTCGCTAAGCAACATTTCTCCTATTATCAAGCCTCACGCAAAGCAGCATAGCGACAAGAAAAGTAGCGATAACCTCTGTTATCGCTACTTTCCTTACGCCTGCTTTGAAACTGACTTAGCCATGATATCCTATGGAAGGTGGATATCATGGCTGAGTATGTGAGGCCCTATCAGCAAGCTATCGCCAAACTTCGTGGGATTATCGCTGGGATTCCAGCGATAATCTCACGTTTGGCAGTTAGCGTTAGGATTTTTATCGCTTTTGAGATAAGCGTTGCTAATAGCACGCTATCTCAGCGATACAAATCCACGCTAGCCGGCGATAATTATCCTAGCGCTAAGTGCGCTTAGCGATAATTATCGCCGGTTGTTGCTGATATGCCCCTTAGTACCTCAAAGTGGACTAGTTTCCAATGGTGACTTCCTCTGAGAGGGACACCTATAACCCAACAAGCCCCTCCAAGTTCGACCTCCTTTCTGGTACCTACCTCTCCCATCTGACCCAACCCTCTCGATTCCATCGTATTGCCCACCTTGTTCCTCACCAGTCAGTGGATTTAAGGGAGAGTATATGTTCCTTGTTTTCTGACTGACTGCATTCCCATGAAACACACCTTTGTTCCTCAGCTCATCCCTCACAAAACAGTGTCAATGAATAGTTCTGGGATAATCCATAAAATACCAAATCAGAATTTCTGCATAGTAAACACATCTTTTCACTCCACAGAAACTCAGGCCTCTGGGGAAATTCACTCGGGGTGTCCTTGGATGAGAAGTTTGTAGCATACACGTCGCCTGAGTGTCCAGACTTGCACTCTAGTTGTAGACTGAATGAACTTGAATGGCAATTGGCGTCTTGAAATTGACATGCATACTTATTAGGCAACAAATCTCTAAACCATATGAAATGATTTAGGACTTCCTCTGATGTTGCAGCATCGGTAAACCAAGCCTCCAGATGGGGGTATACGAAGATCTTCTGTTTTCTTAGATATGCCAAGGCCACTACCAGACATTTGGACAATGTTCTTCGTGACAACTTTAGTGCTAATGGAGAAATTTAAAACTGGAAATTCTAGAACAATATGTTACTTAACTTTTTTAAACCTATTTTTTGGGGGGTATGATGTTGAAGTTGTTTTAATGAGCTAAGCAACAGATCCATCATTAGAGAGAATGGTCCGCAAGGGTAAAATGGGTTGAGCATGTTATCACACTTTACACTGAATCAGACACACAAGGCCACAAAAATATTGATTTTAGATACCGAATATCAGAATCAGAATTTGATGCATATCCAAAAGGGGTTGTCAAAAAGGTATCTGTGTAAAAAGTCATGAAATCCATCCGAATAAGTGTGGCTCCCTGATAATGGCCTTCCAGTCTCCCTCTTCAAATCAGATGTTGGTGTTTGGGCGGACCTACGAACCCCCTTATACACGGCTTGCTTTCAATCAGCCGAAGTTCCTTACTCGTGGAAAGGGTCAATCCTTCACCTGATATACAAAAAAGGGGACCCCTGATCCCAAGCAATTATTGCTTGATCACACTATTGGATGTGGAGGCCAAAGCCTATGCTAAAATTCTACTAATGGATTTGCAGGCATGGGCACTCAGGGCTAAGGTTATCCCCTTCTATCAAACAGGATTCAGGAAACACTTGTCCATGTTAGACAACACAGTAGCCTTGCCTTACATGGTTGACCACACCCTTTGACCATCCAGGCCTCCCCTATTTGCATGTTTTGCTGATTATTTAGTGGCCTTTGATGGTGTCGATCGAAATAAACTATGGTCAAAATTTGCAGATTGGGGAATTTCTTCCATCCTACTAAGAGCAATTATCTCTCTCTATACAAATCCATGGGTCTGCATCAAAACTGAAAGGGAGAACTCAGCCACACACCGAATCACAGTCAATTGGGACTTAAAACAAGATTGTGCCCTAGCACCCTGTACACTGCTGATTTATGACGCTCGCTTGAGAAGGCTATGACTTTTCCACCTAGGACTGGCTCAAATACACTCCCAATAGTTCAATATGCGTATGACTTGCTGATTCTCGACTAAACTAAAGTAGGCATGCAACGTGCTATTGGCTCATTTAACAAATACAACAATGATAATTAGCTGCTGGTCAATGTTAATAAAACTAAGGGAATGACCTTTAAGAGGTATACAAATAAAGCAAATCCCTGATGGAAGTTAGGAAGTCTAACCATCGAGCAGACAACAAGCTATAACTGCCTAGGGTGGTTTTCAGATACTGGCAAACCCAGCCTTCAGATAAAACATACAGCAAGGAAATCGGCTGGGGTCACATTCGCCATATCTAAACTAAACTCTTAACTTTTTGCACTTTCATCTGAGAGATTGGTTTAGTATATGGTGCTCACTTATGTAAGTGTAGACAACCTTAGAAAGCTCTATACAGCGACCACTTAGGGAGCTTTCTAAGGTTGTCTAAGACCACTAAAATCACCATAAGGGTTGCCTGCATTAGTGCAGGGTGCTAAACTTACATAAGTGAGCACCAAATACTAAGCCAGCCTCTCACACTATCACTCGAGTTACAGGCGCCAAGCTAATACCGACTCTCTCATACGGCCAACAAGCTTATCCAGCAAAGCTTGCTACCATTTTAGATTGATCACAATGCTTTGCTTACAGGAGATTATTTCAAATCCCAAAATACACCCACAGCTCATTACTCCGTCTCGCCTAACTAAGCAAAACCTCAAATTCAAGGCGTCCTTTGTTAAATATTATTTGGTACAGCAAGCCAAATCGGGCACTCTGAAGACTGTCTTGCAAGAGGTCTTCTCCAAGTTAGACAGTACCTAAAGCAGGCAATCACAGACTTAGGGCTTCATTTATGAGGCCCCTTGCGATACTTTTGTGCCGCCAGAACATAATTTTTTTGACGTTCAAGTGCTGCTGCATATTTACAAGGCCATGTAAAGCCACTTTGCGTGGCTTTTCGTAGTCTTGTAAATATGTGCCCCTTTCACGCAAAACACTGCGTGAAATGGGCGGTCCATGGGTAATGCTGTGGGTCTTCCCACTCAACACTTATGGAATCTGAAGCATTCCCAGATTTACGAGAAATCGTAAACCTGGGAATGCGGCAGAATCTAATGACACCCCAGGGGTGGCATTAGGGAGGCCCAAAGAGGAGAAATGTTTTCATTTCTCCTTGTTTTTTTCCTTTTTCTGTGTGTGCCACATTCTGCAGCGCACATAGAAAGAGGAAATTGCCTGAATTGATTAATTTTGTGCAGGAAGGTGCCCCTTCCTGCACAGAATCAATCAGCACCGCCATGCAGGCACACTTGACCCATGGCGCAAGGGTGCCTGCGTTGGCGCATGGCAGCTCATACTGTGCCAGCGCACGGGAAAAGGACAGGAATGCACCCCATCCCACAGAGACATGCCCAGATTCCTGCCCTTTTGTTTTGCCATAGGGCAGCACAGCAAGATTCCTTGCAGTACTGTCTCTACCAAAACCTCATAAATGAGGCCTCTAGAGAGGAGGCAGATACTTTAGCCACTGCTTCAATACCACGTTCAGGTGTAAAAACCATCCTGACGAAACAGGCCCGATCTCTCTTGAGGCAAGCAGACCTCAACTCGGTCCAGGCTTGCAGGCATGCTGCGTCAAGCGTAAAATCCTATGAAGGAATGGGAATGCGTTCCTACTTGAAAGCTGCATTCAGCAGGGGAATGAAACTCAAAACTAACAATGCAAATTTTGCTTCATATCATATTATAGGATTGGTCTTTGTAGATTTTGCAACTACAAGATGGTCAACACTTTACTGATGACCGGAATTTCTTCATGTACAACGCACTTTACTGAAGCCAATATTCTTAAAATCTGGGATTTCCACCTGTAAGGATGCTTGGAACGTTTGCCTGACAACTGACATTCCAATGAATTGGCCTGCTTTGGCAAGTTTATGGATTTCATTTCCATCATTCAGCGAGCACAGACCGTAGGCACATCTTGAGGAAAGTGACAGCCATTCTAAGTATCATATGCTTCGTTTATGGTTTTACTTGCTTTTAAACTACACATGCTGGCACTGTGTGAAATTCAGGGAATACCACTATATGTTTTATCAAGGAATGGATTGCCTCGTGCAATGAGCTTGTTTGTTCTTGATTTTACTATTCTTTTATGTATATGTACCAATTTTAACTAACTGAGACATTAAAGAATTATTGTCATTGTCATTGCCAAGAATTTGGTTTAGTGGGACTTCACACCTATAGTGTGTGATAAAAAAATGGAATAAATGAAGGTTTCGCATCTCAAGGGCCCACCTATGAATTGAGTAAGGACTTGCTAACATTGACTCAGTATAATTGCACACCCTCTACGGTACTGTTATGTGTTCTATAATGCAACCTTCATTCTAGAGGGTATGTATTATGTCCAAATGTCCCATGTTGTAACTTTCATTTACAACTTGATATTTCACATCTCTTCCCAGACTGAGCACAGGCTGGGAGTTGATGGAGAGTTAATGCAAATTATCCCCTAGAAACTTCAGGCAGGGAAAAGATAACTTTTTAACACATACTTTTCCTTAATATTGATTAAAAATCTGACTTTACCATTGAAATAGATTTTTAATAGCTGTTGTTTCATTATTTTTCTAGCTAATTTACCTGTCGAAAAGAGTTATCTTGATGAGTCGCATTGCAGGTTTTACTATGCAGCAGTTAGGCTTCACAGGGTAGGCCTTTAGCAGATGACACAGTAGGTGCTGCAGTCCGAACTAGGAAGTGGCATTTCACTTCCAATCCCTGGGTGCACTTTCTACACCAATTAATTTGAACTTACAGAAAAGTTTAATATGTCAATAAGGAACAAGCCAATTGAACCACGTTTAAAGGGGATCAAAAGCAGTTTTTTCCTAATTGGTAGGGTTTACATTCACAGAGTTCTAAAAACCAGCAAAAATCAGGTCCAGCAAAAGGAAAAATCTGGGGTGCAAGTAACAGCAATAAATCACCATTCCTTTTTGGTGAGAAGGTACCACCTGCAAAACTTCTTTCTCCAGCAATGTAAGGACATCCTTTTGGAGATGCTGTCAATTGAATTGTGAGGGTCTGTGAAGATCTTCCTGGTGGAACACATGGAGGAAGAGACTTGAAACTCAGTATTTATTTTGAAAAATATTCAGAACGTATTTGTCTCTGTTAATCTTTGCCACTATTACAGGCAAATGTTTTATTAATTAGTATGCTTCCCCAACCAGAGTGACTAATGGGGGGAGACAATGCTTTGGTGGTAGATTCCATGGTGGCCACAGTTGGTTGCTGACCACCTCTTCCTTTAGAAGAATTATGCCATTGAAAGGTAATATCTTCATTCCAGTCTTCTTTTTGTCTATCACATCATCCACATAAGAGCCAAATGGAGAGTTTCCTGATACGGGATGTTTTAAGTCCAGTTAAGAGGACGCAAGAACTTCACCTCATGCATAGTACATGGCTATATGCGTGTGCTGCCAGATCTGATGAATCTACCACACTTATTACCCAATTACCAGATGATCATGACTTCTTGGAACACCTCTTGGAAGTCTTGTCTCTCTTTTAATGGTAATTTCTTCGTGAAGCGCTGGAGGAAATTCCATAGATTCCTGCCATAGTGCCCTAATAAGGCAGTAGTGCCAGCCATCTTCATGGCTATAGCCGAGGACTTACATATTTTTCTTCCCATATTGTCTATAAGTTTATACTGTTTATCCGTAGGGACAGAGGAGGTAGTTGTCATGGCATGTGACTTCCTGGCTGCTGGGGCAGTCACTGAATCAGGTTGTGGATCAGCTCAAAGGAACAAGAGCTCCTGATGAGGTGATCTGTATATTTTTCAAAAGACGAAGTGGAGCAGACTTGCCAGATGCACAAGTGAGAAAAGCTGCATAGTCTATTCCAAAAGATCTGAAACCAACGGTAGAAGTGGTCTAGAAGAGACTGGTCGATGGTGAATGGTCTCAAACATAACCAATGTGGTTGCAGATGATCAGGCATTAGTATGTTGGACTAAGGTGCTTTTCTGGCAAGAATATCATTAAATACGTGAATCCAGTGTCACAGGGAAACAAGCCTGAACAGATGAACAGGAAACGTATGTAGATGTCCTAAAAGTGTGAGCTCAGAGAATAGATTGGGATCTTCTTCTAGACTGTCACAAGTGTCTAAAATAAGACAGTCCTACACAATTTCTTGAAGGTGGTGTATGCTTTTTATGTCATGATGTTGACCGGTCACATGTGACAACTGGTGTTGGACAACTGTGGAATAACTGGTGTTACTGTGGGTAATCATTTATTAGGTGGAAGCTGACGGTATCTGAGAGAGCAGGATGAAACAGACCTCCTTGTGACAAGAGTAGCCGAAAGCTGGACAAAGGGTTACTTTGTGTGTAGGAAAGTAAGCCCTATAGTACTCTGGGGTCCAAGCGTGTTCAGGAGCTAATTCTTCTTCAAATGTTACACCCACTGCAACGCC
Organism: Triturus cristatus; assembly: GCF_964204655.1. Lineage (NCBI taxonomy): Eukaryota > Metazoa > Chordata > Amphibia > Caudata > Salamandridae > Triturus > Triturus cristatus. The sequence goes on along the minus strand of NC_140589.1, from coordinate 1,669,437,967 downwards.
CATGAAATGCCTACCGAGCACAGAGTAAGGCAACACAGTGATTTGCGGTGCCTTGCCTCACTCCAAATCTATGAGGCCTTTCAAAGACACGCATATTGACTTTGCGTGGTCTCATAGATATGATTTTGTGATATGCGCCTCCCATTTATTTTGCCAAAACTAGCGTTTTATTGTGACGCTAGGACAGCCTGATACCGACTGCCGGCAATTACCGTTTGCCTATGGGATGCACTTGAATTATCTTAGCTTGAGTCCGTTATTCATACGATAGTGATGACTACATGGTGATTAAAATATAAAAACACCCCTGAATTTATGAAGGATTGGGATTGGATGTTACTCCTGGTTGACCATTGGATCCATACTGGTGCGCCGTACATAAGGAATTTGCTGGCTTGGTGCCAAGTTTAGTTATATATCCAGGAGTACGCCGTAGCATGAGGACCGAGTACTCTTCCTTGGAACGTGGCTGGGAATACTAAAGGTGTCCCGCATAGAGGAGAGACAACGTATTTGCTCGTGAAGTAATTAACCGGCTCAGGAGCACTCCTTTCTACGATATTTGCACCTCCATGCGAATCTACCCTTTGGGCCCCACTAGTACCCCTGGCCTATTATCTTTATCTTGAGGAATCTTCAAATTGACTCATATTCAACCGCTGTCTAGACCGGTTCAGGAGCAATCCTTTTTACGATATTTCACGCAGCCACCTGTGTCTAACCATTGGGCCCTACCTGCATCCCTGTTTTACTCTCATTTCCTTGAGGAACCTTTAAACTGATTCATACTTAAAAGTTGAGATCAACACGTGGGACATAATATAGGTTGGTGATTCGGCCACTTTTCGGTGATTGCTGAGATTGACCCACCTCAACTATTAGTGCCATGAAGAAGTCCTTTAAAAGGATGAAACGCGTCGGCTGTATCGTTGTCAAAATACATGTCTATGATTTTTAAAGAAAGCTGAATTTAAATAAAAAAAGGGAAATCTTTGAAGAATATATGTCTTGGACACAGACTCAAATACTTGTTTTCCTTATTAAAATTGACTAGTGTTGCACCTTTGCTTGTGTTTTATATTGTTATGTTCCTGTTGGGATTTGCACTGTGACAGTGGGTGCGTTTCAGTGTGCACACAGACCCCAGCAAGTATAAACAGGTTAAAACAATAGAGGGATAGCAGATTAGATGCTGTGGCTTTAAGGGTTCCACTGTTCAAATTAACTTTTTCTAAGGCAACACAGTGATTTTTGGTGCCTCGCCTCACTCCAAATCTATGAGGCCATTCAAAGCCACGCATAGTGACTTTGCATGGTCTCACAGATATGATTTTGTGATATGCGCCGCCAGAGCATCACAAAACATGACTCTACGGCGGCACAAGGGGCTCGTAAATATGACAGTTGGTTACCCAAATTCCAATTTCAATAACAAAATTAGAGGCCGACAAGGTAGTCCGCATGGTAAACCTGAGAGGGTTACATTATGTTTTCTAGTTCAAGTAACTCTATTGCATTGCAACTTGAATTAATTATCAACATATGAGCGCACATTGCATGAGCTCTTCCTTAGCACCATACATCAACAGACTTGCTAATGAACGAAAAGAGAAAACATATTTCACTTCAAAAATGATTTCCAGGGCAGTCTTCTGATTAATTAATGGAAAAGGGATTGAGAGGCTATTAGCCAAGAGAAATTAGTGCGAAAGGTTTGATTTCTGTCAAATTTACGGACACTATTCTGAATTCCTTTTAATGTGCAAAACAAGTCTTGTGCATACAATAAGTTGGTGTTTAAATTAATTCTGTCATATATAGCTATTTGTGCCGCTCGTAGGCTGGAACATTTTCCTTTCATCTCCAGATACTTTTACCGATTCGGAAGAGCAAACCGGCTGAAATTGAGGGACATGTGCTTTGACATTGCCAGATCTGTGTCGGGACTGTGAGGACCAGCGGGCTTTGCGCAGCGAGCATTGCCTGCAGCTGGGGGCCTCTTCCCGACCCTCCTCCCCAAGGTACATAACGCCTCGCGGCCCCCGCTTCGCGGGCGCCGCTCGTAGGCTGGAACGTTTTCCTTTCATCTCCAGATACTTTTACCGATTCGGAAGAGCAAACCGGCTGAAATTGAGGGACGTGTGCTTTGACATTGCCAGATCTGTGTCGGGACTGCGAGGACCAGCGGGCTTTGCGCAGCGAGCATTGCCTGCAGCTGGGGGCCTCTTCCCGATCCCTCCCCCTGTCTACTACTTTAGACACGCCCATTCACGCGTGAGCGGGACGCGAACGGGGCGCAGACCGGGCAAAGGGCGGGCCCTCTAAGGCCCTCAGAGGACGAGTGAGGCCGGGCTGGGCTCGGTCCCCTTGATTGTTATTTATATTCCTGAGTTCATCTGCATCTCCCGACAGTATTGCTGCAATGGCCCAGGTTTCGGATAAAGTCACTTCGGAAAAACCGGGGGGCTTGATAAATGGTTCTCTTGACAAATACTTCTCAAGGGTTCAGCTGGATGAGGTCAGGGAAAAATCATTGGCCGAGCGCAGGACTGAGCGTCGTCGCTCAGTTGAAAGTTTAAAACTTAGGGCTCCAGAAGTTTCCATACTCCAGTCACTTCCCCGGGATGGAGGTGGACTTAATGATAATGATGATCCTCCTTCGCAGGAGAGTGTCCCATTTTTGTTTCGGGATTGTACCCCTACACAGTGTACCCCTATTGACCTGGATATTAGTGTTACTCCCCTCCACAGTTCTATTGGTATACCCGTTGTTCCAAATACACACACTCCTAGCTGTGGTAAACCGGCTAGGAAGAATCCTAAGAAAGCTGAAGTGGTTAAGACTCATGGCCCACCACCAAGTAAAATAAGACGTAAGAAGGGTGCGGGCCGGTTAAATCTAAGATTAGCCATTCGGATTTTGGGAAGCACACCAAGTTGACTGCCAGAACCGTACCGGGGGAAGTGGTTGAACCAGTAATTATGCCTATTTTGGCACCCTTTACTCCTATTGTAGGCCACGAATTGGATGTGAACAACACCGAATTATTTTCTACCCCCGCTGAATCACTACTGATGGCACCCTCCTCTGCCGATGAACCACTGCTGATGACAGCCCCCTCCGCTGCCCCACATGACAATTTGGGCCATCTGATTAGGTCTCTCATCTTGCCCATTATCGAGAGTTTGAAGAGGGTGGATAAACGACTTGCGGATATAGAATCCGTTATGAGCAGGAAGGTCGATTTGGTCAAAGCCCAGATGAATGTGGCCGTTCCCACTACCCCCACAGACCCACTATCTACTATTGATGCACCTAATGTCATACCCCAATTTATTAAAGCTACACCCCAGTCCACTAACCAGATAGCTCTTAACCATCAAGGTTTATTGCCCCCTAAGATTGTAAATACTTCGGTCGGGAATCCAGCTAATGTCCCCCCCGGGGAAGAACAAAGGTACCCCCTGGGAACAAGTGGGAAGAGTGGGGAAGCAACAATGACTACAGGGCTCTGGTGAATAATGGGCCACAAGTAGATCTACCACCAGAAGCTGAGCCCTTAGTGGTTGTTTTAACGGGGGTGCCACCACTGGTAGATAATAAAAGAGAAGGGTTCACCCAGTTGAAAAACAAAACTATGCATTGGCTCAGTATACATAGACCAATCACAAAGAATATCAATGGTGAGATAATGCATTTTAGGCGTCTCCCCTGGTTGGGCGGTAGATGTAAAGACATCGAGGGAGATATAGTTGTAGTTAACTTTAGAGACCCACGTGCAGTTGATTACATACTGAATTGGCCTATGGGAAATGGTAACAACTGTATTACCCCACGTGCCTTGACAGATTTCTACCCTAGATCTCTGGTGTTCCCTTTATCCCATATAAGTAAACAGGCTTCAATTCATACAAACTTCCCTATAGCACCCACTAGTAGGTATTTGGCATATGGTCCACACATAGCTCCTGCTGCTGACGCCTTTGGGTGGAACATCGTGCCCCCGAGAGGTAACAGAAATGTCAACATGAGAATGGACCATTTGAGACCCTTTACTCCCCTGGAGGTAGAGAATAGGTTTGATGTGTTCACCGGTATGGATGATTGTGATTGAAGATTACAGTCAATGCTGGGCAGGGAGGGCCGTTCAGGCGCCGCTAGCCCAGTGGGCAGTGATTGCGAGATCCATAGAGAGGCCATTAGATCTGATATTGGGAACATGGCCTCAATGGTGGCCAATAGATTTGATACTGGAGGGATTGCAACTACCACTCAACCTCAGTCTCCGGGGTGCAGTGTCGATGGCTGCCCATCGCCAAAATTAATATGCCCATTAGAAGCTTCTAATGATTCTGTCCCTTGTGTGCTGGGTGGGAAAAAGGGGGTTAATACTGACCTGTTTGCAACAGGTAATAAGGCTATCCACATGGTATCTTGGAATGTGGCTGGATTACAAAAAAAGTTGGTTCTCCCAGAATGGAACACCTTCATCGAGAAGTTTGATGTATGTATGTTCCAAGAGACTTGGAGTTTGCTTCCAGTACACAAACCTGGTTACGCAACCTTTTTCCTGCCTGCTCAATGTTGTGGGAAGGGCAGACGAGCAGGGGGTTTACATGTGTGGGTTAAAATAGAATTGAACTGGGATGTTTCTACCTATGATTCAGCGAGTAGGGACATTCAACACCTCTCATTTGTTGGACAAAAAAAGGGCAGTAGGATAGATTTATTTAATATCTACTCCAGAGGGACCCCGGGGAACACAACCTCAAGTACAGTAATGATTTTAGATCAGGCACTAGCCAACTGCCCCCCGAGCTCCAAAATTATTGTGGGTGGGGATTTTAATTGCACATTTGAAACCCTTGGTGGGGATGACCCTCTGGGTATTGAGGAGGAGGACTCTAGATGGTCCATCCCGGCCCTGACACTTGCCCCAATTAAAAAATGGTCACCAAAGGCAATTCAGATTAATGCCCTCACAGTGGAACATAACCTAAGAGCATTAAATGGTAGGTCATTTTCTGACCGTGCGGGAGCAATGACCTTTAATAGGCTTAGCGGTCCGTCTAGAATTGATTATATTCTATTGGATGTCACTCTGTGGCGTGATCTAATAGATATTGTGGTGGTACCCACACAGGATAGCGATCATAACCCCCTATGTATGAAGTTAAGGTGGGGCAACCGAAAAGGTTGTGGGAAGAATGCCCCCCTGAGGACAACCAACGTGGTTGTCCCATACAATGGTAATCGTAGGCTGAAATGGGACAAGGTTCAACCTCAGGTTGAAATTTGGCAAGGATTCGGGCGTATGTAGTAGACCTGACTATGCAGTTGATGGATCCTGAATCGGAAAAAGGTAGTGCCCAGGGATCATCATTCGCACTGGCCTACAAACACACAGTAGAGGAAGTAGGGAAGTACTTTGTAATCCAGGGTAAAAACGGCAGTATGGGAAAAAAACGCCCAAAACCAGCAACCCTTGGTATTCAGATATGTGCAAGGTAAAAAGGAAAGAGATAACAACGGCCCTGCATAAAAAGAGTCAACCCCTAGTTAGAGCAGCCAGGAAGGATTATGCAAAGGCACTGGTGCTGGCCAAACGAGAATGTGAGGAACAATTCTGGCAGGATCTCAAATGTGCTTCCAAAATGAAGAATTCTTCGTTGTTTTGGGAAATGATTAATAAGGCTAGGCAGCGTAACATGCCTCCAATAGTTAATCATATAACAAGCCAACAATGGTATAGCCATTTCTCTGCTCTGTACGGTGGGTTAGAAGCGACTTCCTCCTCCCCCCCTGATCCTGTTAGTAGGGTCCTTTCTTTTATGATGTTTGAAGAACCATTTTTGGCTTCAGAGGTGGTATTGGCCATTAGACACTTGACCCCGAAGAAGGCCGCTGGCCCTGATGGGATACCAGCTGGTCTCCTTCTGGAAGAACCCGTAGCTTGGGCTAAACTTATTGCCCAAATAATGAACTTGATTTCCAAGGGATATCCCGTGCCAGACTCGTGGAAGGGAGCAGAGGTTATAACTGTGTTCAAGAAGGGTGCCAGAGATGACCCTGCCAACTACAGACCGATCAGTCTGATTGACGTGATACAGAAGGTGGTTGGCAGGGTCATCATCATGAGGGTAGGTGTCTGGATGGAAGAGGAGCATGTTCTCTCTCACTTCCAAGCTGGGTTCCGTCAAAAGGTGGGCACGATGGACCAGGTCTTTCGCTTTTTTGCGATCTATTGCAAGACAGTTACCATCAATAAAGGTAGTTTATACCTGGCTTTCATAGATCTCAGTATGGCATTCGACCTGGTCCCCCGTGCAAGGTTGTGGGAAATTCTAGAGAAGATGGGTATCCCAGGACCACTTTTGGGTTCATTGTGAAACTCCATGAGGGGAACTATGCGAGGATCATATGGGGCACCCAAGGACAACTGACAGAGAGGGTACCCGTGAAGAGGGGAGTACGCCAGGGATGTGTTGTGGCACCTACCCTGTTCTCTCTCTTTGTGAATGGAGTGGTGGACTATCTGAGACAGGATCCGGCAGATGCGCCATCCCTGGCAGGGGAAAAAACACCCACTCTACTCTTCGCGGATGATACCATTTTGATCTCAAAAACTCCCGCAGGTCTCCAAAAGCTCCTGAATCGTTTTAGTGCGTTCTGTACCGATAGAGGTCTTACATCAATACCTCTAAAACAAAGCTCATGGCCTTATCACCCTCTAATAGATTCAGGAATAATCTCTCGCTCAATGGTGAGCCCCTGGAGTTGGTAGACTCCTTTGATTATTTGGGTGTTAGGGTTAATAGTCGGATGAGCTGGAAAGATCATTTGGCCAAAATGTTGCTAAATTATAAAAGAGTCTCAGGGGCGGTCCTGAGTGAACATCGGGAGTCCACGAGTAAACCTGTGGCACCTGCTCTTGCAATTTATGAGGGCCAAGTATTACCGTCTGCCCTATACGGCTCCGAATTATGGGGGTTCGAGAACACATCGGAGCTAGTTACATCTGAAAAAAAAATTCTGAGAGATTTGGTAGCCCTTCCTTCTTCTACTCCGTTAATCCCATTACGGCTAGATTTGGGCAGGCGCCCTTTTAAAGATCTAGCGCACTTGCGCCCAATACTCTTTTGGGTTCGTTTACGAAGGACCAAGGAGCTTCAAAATTACGCAGCAGTTTTAGACGAACTTATTTTGCTTAATACAGGTAATAAGATCAAGTGGTTGAGCAATCTGAGGCAGTTGGTTGTGCTACTGGGGTTGAACGAATCATGGCAGAGCCAATCTCCGCCTCCCAAGCTAATGATTAAGAAGTTGTATTGGGATTGGGTCCAACAGGAGACTTTATGTAGAGATGCAGGGGGCCCCCTAACTGAGCGGTTCTTGGCGTTCAAATGGTCAAGGAAATTTGAACCATTTTTGGACTTTATAGAAAAACCCCTGGATAGATCACTTTACCTAAAGGTTAGGTTTGGGATTCTTCCGGTGAATGATTTCACCTCCAGGTGGAATAACCAGGGTGGTTCATTGAAATCTTGCCCGGGATGTGCAGCTCCTAATGAGTCTGTGGCGCATTTCTTTTTTGCCTGTCCAGCATACAGGGTAGCCAGGAGGACATGGTTAAAGCCTCTATGTAAGGGGTTGGGCCTTAGATGTCATAAAATGGCCCTGCGGGTTCTTTGTACTGACACGTCTTCCACTGCCATGGTTTGCGGAGTAGCTAAATATTTGGGCAGTGCTTGGTTGACACGTATGAGGAGGACCAAGGCACTGCCCTATCCTACTTAATCGCTTGAAGGTACTCTGACAGGCAATCCCCATGATATCTGACAGTGTTTTAATGTATAATTTACTAAAATAGTAAAAATGAACATTTGTTGACGTTGTATTAAGGATTGGTGGGTTTCTGTTTTTATCTTTACTGTATTTTAAAAGCTGTAAACTTTTATGATGATTTTTTTATCGAATAAAGTATTACCTACCTACCTACCATTGCTATTTGTTAAGCGTGTGTGAGAACCGTGAAGTATTTGCAGGGAGCCTGACAACATGTGATCCCTATGAAATGCTCGAGTATGCTGCTGTGTTCCTCACGTGTCAAAATAGAAACCTTGCAGAATGTGAATGCAGATCTAATTCCATCTTTCTATGCTAATATCATAATTTACAGCCTTTTCAAATCCTTATGGATCATATTTATGTTTGTCATCTGCATATCTGTTTGTGGCATTTTGACACTACTTCAGTAGGACCTCGCACCAGCTTCCCCGACCACCTTGAGCAGATCTCCAACCCTGCCCCCTGCCTCTCCCGCTCTGCACCCATTCATGTAAATTAGTTCAGCCCATTGTCTTCCAAGGTCAACTGCCTTATCGCAGCTATCCACTCTACAACCGATGGTGTGTTTGAAGGTGCACAAGGTTGCGTTCATTTTTTGTTTGTTTCTCTGTATATGTTGTGTTAGTCAGTTTTTCGTTAGCTGTATTATTTTATCTCTCCTATTCCTGCGTAATGGTTGTGCTTAGCCAGACTTTCATTTCCTGAATCATTTTATTTTAGCTCCTATTAGTCCTGTGTAATCGTTTATATCAGTCAGCTTTCATTTTCTGTATTGCTTTTTATCTCCTTTACTTTGTGTAACGTTGTGTTAGCCAGCCTTTTCCCTATATTAGTTAGCCCCCCGCACCCCTTCCTGTAGTTTTTTGCTGCGGTTTGACGATCCTGCATCCCACCACCCCAGCGCACCTCTCTCCCCCAGGACCTACATGATGAAGGGTATACAAAAACAAAGCAAACCCAACGACGGACCAAGGTCAAGCACTTGTATTCCTACTGTTTTTTCTTATTACAAAGGTACACTATGTTTGTGTACGTGGTGCAACAACTTCCAGCACCCGTCGTTGTTAGGTGCGGGACAAGACCAAAAGTTTATACATAATGGAAGGTGCACTCAAATAACCAGGTCCAAATTGATATGTATTCCAAAAAGATCTTCTCTTGATCTTCGTATTTATTAAGCAAACAAGGCAGCCAACGCGTTTCGTTCCTAACACACAGGAACTTCTTCAGGGCTGAAAACAATACATAAAGTAACGTATAAAAAACACACACACCGACATATAAAAGTACAATACACTTACATCACAACGTATAGAAAACATTAACAAACCATAATAACCATGATTACAAAACAAAAAAGCGACCCAACATAAGACATGTATATACATATATATATCAAATACATATAAAATCAGCGAACGTTAGGTATAAAAACAGTTAATCTAATCTGTATTCATCTGTATCAGAGAGTGATAGATACGCAGTATAAATAACATAGACATAACACAAAAGTTGCAAGCGGAGAAGGGAAAGGACAAAGAAAAAAGAAAGAAAAACCAAAAAATATATCACAAAAGGACTTCACAATAGTCAAAGTAATTATTAAAGATTAAAAGAGTCTATATTCCTGTATATGTCCCAAGTGTAGGCTAATTTGGTAAGTTGCTAATACTAACAGTATGCTGAATAAGCAACGAGGGAAGAAGGTGGGTTGCGCGGAGGGGAAGGAAATGTGAATTGTAAAAGGGGGGGTTAAAAACGATGGATTCGGCTCACCACAGAGTAGGTAACTTATGTATTTCTATTCCAAATTCATAGAGTAAGGGAAAACCCAGATCACAGCGTCGAACCGTACAGTAGGTGTGTAGTAGCACATCTGAAACATAAATATAAGAAAGCCCAACAGTGTCATGGGCAAAAACAAGCCAAATAGCATTATAAGTAGAAAAAACGTATATCCTACATAAGCAGCATATAAATAAAAAGCTAATTTCAATACGGGGTACACTTACCCACAGGTATAAAAACGAAGGCAAGATCTTATTATAACAGTCACGTGTAGACATAGGTCAGGTAGGTCATAAATTCATAGTTGTACCAAGTAATCTAAAAAAGAATCAAAAAACAAGAGGTCTCACCACCTGATATGTGTTCAACCAATGAAAACGTAAATAAAAACATCGTGTCATTCTCGACACTCAATTAAGAAATGTGCCTAATAACACATACAAATGAAAGGGCGTCAATGTGTTTAAAGCAATTGAAAATATAAAAACCCATAAGTAATAAAAACGGGCAATAATCATGTCGAAATCCATCACAAAGTAACCCATTAGGTTTGTGACCAATAAGCCAGTATGCAAACCATTATATGTACATGTCAGAGGCCAAAGGGTTAGAGAAACGTAACATATAGAATAATAAAATGTATGTGCACCCCCATTGTCCTTAGTCTAAAAACCGACCCACAAATCTAATGTGGCGAACATATTACAGCGCCACAGTAAGCAAGTAGCACATTATAATCCTTTAGCAAGCAGCAACACGTGCATCGTTTTAAATATTGAGAAATGAAGAAAAACGGCATTAGCATGTTTGCTCCACCGAGCCTAAAGGAACCACCTTGCGGAGACACCCAAGTAAGCTACAGCTGTAACCAAAACGTAACATCCCAATATAAAGGGGATAATCTGATGAAAATTCACCCCCCTGGTGATCTATCCATATAAAGCGACCCGCGCACAAGTACTCACCTCCGTATTCGTAAAGCAACCAGCGGCATGATAACCAGCAGCGGAGCGGCGAAGCAAGCAGACCTGCACATCCCGGTCGGTTTAAATACACCGGCCAAGTATAACCACGCGTAATTGGCTGACGTGTAGAATGAACATAATAAAGGGACAAGACCAAGTTCCCTAAATGCGCCGCCATCATGGAATGGCCTAATTTGGTATGCATACCCATTGCAGTCCATGGTCTGCCAAGACCAGTTTAGTAACGATATACAGTAGTGCAATGAAATAACCAAGATTAGAGCCTGAATTGATTATTAGTAAAGAAAGAAAAATAAAGGCAAAAAAAGGCAAAAGAAACCACCAATAGTGCAAAGAGAACTGCAAGGACTATATTTCAAAGTGAATACAGCAGCCATCTTGGAATGGTAAATTACACACAGTAAAGACCATAGAAAGACCATGTATATGGCAGAAAGGAAAGGCAAAGGAAAAAAGAATAACCAGATAAGAGAATATTTACAAAGAATAAATAAAGAATAATTATAATAAAATGAATAAGGTAAGCCAGAGTAGGGCATACAAGAAATTAATAAACAAGAAAAACAAGATCAAAAGTATATAAGCAGCGAACCAAATTTCATTACTTATTTGGTGTATATAAGCTGCATCCTTTTTTCTTTCAGTAACGCAAGGCACATACGATCATAGGTAATAAACATCGTAAATAATAACAGATTGTATGATGCATACAAAGCCTTACTAATTCCATTTAGACAGAGTGATTCACAAATGAAGCAGCCAGAGTATATAGTGCTAGCATAACCTGTTTGGGAAACAACACTACCCCAAAAAATAATGTAGTTCCTTATCCGTGTTATGTCCTGCCTCGGTTGCCCTAAGTCTGTATATCCACTTTGCCTCCTTTTGTCGCACCAGGAGTTCCCTATTCCCCCCTCTATTGGTAATAGGGACATGATCTATTCCATGGAACCAGAAATCATCACTGTTTACATGTGCAAGTCTATAGTGTTCACTCAAGGGATATCTCCGATCTTTATTTACAATGGCCCGACGATGTTCCTGTATTCGGACTTTTAATGGGCGGATTGTACTACCAACATAAATGATGTCACAATTACATCCTATTATGTAAACAACATGAGTAGTATTGCAATTAATAAAGTGCAATATATCATACTTAACGCAAGTGTTATAGCAGAAATTGGAAATTTTGTTCCTTCCATGTGGACACATGTTACATGTTCCACAGGTGAAAAAACCTTTTGGTTTAACTGGCAACCACGTTTCCCTCGGAGTGGTAACGTAACTGGGACATAAAAAGTTGCGCAGTGACCTGCCTCTTCTATATGTAACCGATGGAAAATCAGTGAGACAGCTCTTAAGTGATGGAACCTCTCCAAGTACACTCCAGTTCTTCTTTAGGATGTTAAAGACCTTCGGACTATTGGCATTATACTGTGTAATAAACCTAACTGGATTAGCATCAGGTTTCTTCTTTTTCTGGGATGGTCCTAGGGTGTCTTCTCTAGTCCGACATTTTACTTTTTCAATGGCTTTATCCACAACCTCCCTCGTGTACCCCCTCTGTAAGAATCTAGTACTGGACTCTGAGATGTTATTGAGGAAAGTGTCATCATCGCTGCAATTCCTACGGATTCTAATCATTTCCCCATAGGGGATGTTGTTAACAACAGAGCGAGCATGGGCACTGTTCGCATGAAGGATCCCATTACAGGCTGTGTCTTTCCTGTGAAGGGTGCTGTGTATTTTCCCTTCTTTTATAAAGAATTTAATATCCAAGAAGTTGATACTATCTTTACCAAAAGCCATTGTAAATTTGACATTATATTGATTGTTGTTCAGGTACATAAAGTACTCATTCAATTCTTCCACTGAACCAGACCAGAGACAGATAACATCGTCGATGTACCTCCCCCAAAAGACTATGTGATCAGTCCAGGGGGAGGCACCTCTGCCCCAGGCATGCTCCCTCTCAAACCACCCCATAAAAAGGCAGGCATAAGAGGGAGCAAACCTGGAACCCATCGCAGTACCAAGGGTTTGTTGGAACCAACATCTGTCAAAGAGGAAAAAGTTGTTACATAGAATAATGTCAATCATCTCCATGATCATCTCATTGAAGGAAAACTGGTCAGCATTCTCTTTGTCCAAAAAGGACTGGATGGCCGAAAGCCCAAGATCCTTGCGGATACACGTGTAGAGGCTTTCTACATCAAAAGTTACAAAAAGTAATTCTTCCGACCATTCAAAATCCTTAAATTTAACCAGTATATCCTTACTGTCCCTTATGTATGACGGGAGGTTTACAACATATTTTTGCAATCTCAGGTCAACAAATTCAGAAATCCTCTCAGTGGGTGAACCTACCCCCGAGATAATTGGACGCCCAGGTGGGAAGGCATTGGGTTTGTGTATTTTAGGAAGGATGTATATGCATGGAAAGCTGGGACAGTCAACTCTAAGGTATCGGAATTCGTCTTCTGTAAGTAGCATCACATCCTTCCATTCATTCAATTTGATGTTAATCATGATAGTTAACTTCTCAATCGGGTTACCAGAGACCCTCTTATAACAGGACTCATTGCTAACCTGGCGGTGGATCTCATTCATGTAGTCATCGTGGTTCATAATCACAACATTACCGCCCTTATCCGCCTCCCTAATAACAATGCTCTTATCTTGTTTTAAGCGATTGAGGGCTTTTCTCTCTTGTGCGGTAATGTTGTGAGTGCGCCACGGTGTGAATCTTTTGTTAGTCTCCATCTTATACAGATCTTCACTTACTTTATCATAAAAAACATCTATGTTGCGATGATAGTTCATGACCGGTGTAAATTTAGATTTGGGTTTTAAACCACTGTCTTGGGTATAGTTCTGTGGTATATCCAAATCACTGATTAAAGAAAGTATGTCACATTGTTCATCATCATCGAGTGTCATAAGACAATGAATGTCCCTTACGTCTGCGACCGTATGGGTCATAGGTAGTGAGGGCGCAGAGTGTTGAGGAGTCTGCGGAAAAATTTTGGAGAAATGATCTTTTAATTTAAGAATCCTAACAAATTTAAAAAGGTCTATATGTACGTTTGTAATATCCCCACCCTGTGTTGGACAGAAATTCAAACCCCGCCTTAAAACGGCAACTTCATCCTTGTCAAATGTTTTATTGGACAAATTAACAATTTCCAAACTTTCACCAGGCTGTACATCATTACATGAGAAATTTTGAACACGAGTGTCATTTACTTCTTGACCTGTCCCACCGTGTTCCCTTTTCCCTTTGTACCTGCCTTTGCCCCTACGACCTCCCCGCCGGGTTTTGGCATCTCTCTCTTTTGTTGTAATCTGCTGCTGATTCGCAACTTCGCCATTTCCTTTTGAAATGAGGAAGTTGCTTCTCCTAAAGGGACCTCACGAGATAAGTCTGACGTGGTACTCTCTAGAGAGGAAGACGAGACACCGCTAATGGAACGGGTGTCATCACTCTCCTCCCTACTTTCTCTTGTTCTTTTTTTGTCCTCTGAACCCAGTATGTTATCAAATTTTCTGGCGAATGTGTAAACCCGCCCGTCTTTATAGTCTCGATCGTCTCTTTTTATTTTCTTAAGTTTTTTATCCTTTAAATACAGTTGATGTTCCTCCATAACTTTTTTCAAGATAGCTAAATTTTTTTCAATTAGATCCTTTTGTTCAATTTCATTAATCTCCCTTTCCAAATTCTCTATCTCGGACTGAAGCTTCTCACCCTTCTCCTTAGCATGTTTAATTAGTATCTGCATCATCGTAACCGATGCACTTTCAAGGTTACCCTCCCAATCTTTTAAAAGCTCACTGCTGAGATCCTCAAACGTCGGGAAGATTAGGATTCTAAGACCTCTAGGTACTTTCTTGTTGTCTAAGTACTGTTGGAGCGTCACCCCATCCCACCAACGGGATAATTCTTGTTTTCTTAACCGCTCCAATCTAAGGAATAGTGTTTTGAGGCTAGTGCTAGTGGGAGCATCTGGTTGTGATGTAGATTTTGTATTATCAGTACCGAATAGGTTGAGGGCCATTTCCTCCCTCCCATCTTGAAATTTCTGCATTGTAATGATTAAATATGAAACAAGGAAACAGTGCAAAACAGTCCAAACAAATCATACAAAAACAAAGCAAACCCAACGACGGACCAAGGTCAAGCACTTGTATTCCTACTGTTTTTTCTTATTACAAAGGTACACTATGTTTGTGTACGTGGTGCAACAACTTCCAGCACCCGTCGTTGTTAGGTGCGGGACAAGACCAAAAGTTTATACATAATGGAAGGTGCACTCAAATAACCAGGTCCAAATTGATATGTATTCCAAAAAGATCTTCTCTTGATCTTCGTATTTATTAAGCAAACAAGGCAGCCAACGCGTTTCGTTCCTAACACACAGGAACTTCTTCAGGGCTGAAAACAATACATAAAGTAACGTATAAAAAACACACACACCGACATATAAAAGTACAATACACTTACATCACAACGTATAGAAAACATTAACAAACCATAATAACCATGATTACAAAACAAAAAAGCGACCCAACATAAGACATGTATATACATATATATATCAAATACATATAAAATCAGCGAACGTTAGGTATAAAAACAGTTAATCTAATCTGTATTCATCTGTATCAGAGAGTGATAGATACGCAGTATAAATAACATAGACATAACACAAAAGTTGCAAGCGGAGAAGGGAAAGGACAAAGAAAAAAGAAAGAAAAACCAAAAAATATATCACAAAAGGACTTCACAATAGTCAAAGTAATTATTAAAGATTAAAAGAGTCTATATTCCTGTATATGTCCCAAGTGTAGGCTAATTTGGTAAGTTGCTAATACTAACAGTATGCTGAATAAGCAACGAGGGAAGAAGGTGGGTTGCGCGGAGGGGAAGGAAATGTGAATTGTAAAAGGGGGGGTTAAAAACGATGGATTCGGCTCACCACAGAGTAGGTAACTTATGTATTTCTATTCCAAATTCATAGAGTAAGGGAAAACCCAGATCACAGCGTCGAACCGTACAGTAGGTGTGTAGTAGCACATCTGAAACATAAATATAAGAAAGCCCAACAGTGTCATGGGCAAAAACAAGCCAAATAGCATTATAAGTAGAAAAAACGTATATCCTACATAAGCAGCATATAAATAAAAAGCTAATTTCAATACGGGGTACACTTACCCACAGGTATAAAAACGAAGGCAAGATCTTATTATAACAGTCACGTGTAGACATAGGTCAGGTAGGTCATAAATTCATAGTTGTACCAAGTAATCTAAAAAAGAATCAAAAAACAAGAGGTCTCACCACCTGATATGTGTTCAACCAATGAAAACGTAAATAAAAACATCGTGTCATTCTCGACACTCAATTAAGAAATGTGCCTAATAACACATACAAATGAAAGGGCGTCAATGTGTTTAAAGCAATTGAAAATATAAAAACCCATAAGTAATAAAAACGGGCAATAATCATGTCGAAATCCATCACAAAGTAACCCATTAGGTTTGTGACCAATAAGCCAGTATGCAAACCATTATATGTACATGTCAGAGGCCAAAGGGTTAGAGAAACGTAACATATAGAATAATAAAATGTATGTGCACCCCCATTGTCCTTAGTCTAAAAACCGACCCACAAATCTAATGTGGCGAACATATTACAGCGCCACAGTAAGCAAGTAGCACATTATAATCCTTTAGCAAGCAGCAACACGTGCATCGTTTGAAATATTGAGAAATGAAGAAAAACGGCATTAGCATGTTTGCTCCACCGAGCCTAAAGGAACCACCTTGCGGAGACACCCAAGTAAGCTACAGCTGTAACCAAAACGTAACATCCCAATATAAAGGGGATAATCTGATGAAAATTCACCCCCCTGGTGATCTATCCATATAAAGCGACCCGCGCACAAGTACTCACCTCCGTATTCGTAAAGCAACCAGCGGCATGATAACCAGCAGCGGAGCGGCGAAGCAAGCAGACCTGCACATCCCGGTCGGTTTAAATACACCGGCCAAGTATAACCACGCGTAATTGGCTGACGTGTAGAATGAACATAATAAAGGGACAAGACCAAGTTCCCTAAATGCGCCGCCATCATGGAATGGCCTAATTTGGTATGCATACCCATTGCAGTCCATGGTCTGCCAAGACCAGTTTAGTAACGATATACAGTAGTGCAATGAAATAACCAAGATTAGAGCCTGAATTGATTATTAGTAAAGAAAGAAAAATAAAGGCAAAAAAAGGCAAAAGAAACCACCAATAGTGCAAAGAGAACTGCAAGGACTATATTTCAAAGTGAATACAGCAGCCATCTTGGAATGGTAAATTACACACAGTAAAGACCATAGAAAGACCATGTATATGGCAGAAAGGAAAGGCAAAGGAAAAAAGAATAACCAGATAAGAGAATATTTACAAAGAATAAATAAAGAATAATTATAATAAAATGAATAAGGTAAGCCAGAGTAGGGCATACAAGAAATTAATAAACAAGAAAAACGAGATCAAAAGTATATAAGCAGCGAACCAAATTTCATTACTTATTTGGTGTATATAAGCTGCATCCTTTTTTCTTTCAGTAACGCAAGGCACATACGATCATAGGTAATAAACATCGTAAATAATAACAGATTGTATGATGCATACAAAGCCTTACTAATTCCATTTAGACAGAGTGATTCACAAATGAAGCAGCCAGAGTATATAGTGCTAGCATAACCTGTTTGGGAAACAACACTACCCCAAAAAATAATGTAGTTCCTTATCCGTGTTATGTCCTGCCTCGGTTGCCCTAAGTCTGCATATCCACTTTGCCTCCTTTTGTCGCACCAGGAGTTCCCTATTCCCCCCTCTATTGGTAATAGGGACATGATCTATTCCATGGAACCAGAAATCATCACTGTTTACATGTGCAAGTCTATAGTGTTCACTCAAGGGATATCTCCGATCTTTATTTACAATGGCCCGACGATGTTCCTGTATTCGGACTTTTAATGGGCGGATTGTACTACCAACATAAATGATGTCACAATTACATCCTATTATGTAAACAACATGAGTAGTATTGCAATTAATAAAGTGCAATATATCATACTTAACGCAAGTGTTATAGCAGAAATTGGAAATTTTGTTCCTTCCATGTGGACACATGTTACATGTTCCACAGGTGAAAAAACCTTTTGGTTTAACTGGCAACCACGTTTCCCTCGGAGTGGTAACGTAACTGGGACATAAAAAGTTGCGCAGTGACCTGCCTCTTCTATATGTAACCGATGGAAAATCAGTGAGACAGCTCTTAAGTGATGGAACCTCTCCAAGTACACTCCAGTTCTTCTTTAGGATGTTAAAGACCTTCGGACTATTGGCATTATACTGTGTAATAAACCTAACTGGATTAGCATCAGGTTTCTTCTTTTTCTGGGATGGTCCTAGGGTGTCTTCTCTAGTCCGACATTTTACTTTTTCAATGGCTTTATCCACAACCTCCCTTTTTGGACAAAGAGAATGCTGACCAGTTTTCCTTCAATGAGATGATCATGGAGATGATTGACATTATTCTATGTAACAACTTTTTCCTCTTTGACAGATGTTGTTTCCAACAAACCCTTGGTACTGCGATGGGTTCCAGGTTTGCTCCCTCTTATGCCTGCCTTTTTATGGGGTGGTTTGAGAGGGAGCATGCCTGGGGCAGAGGTGCCTCCCCCTGGACTGATCACATAGTCTTTTGGGGGAGGTACATCGACGATGTTATCTGTCTCTGGTCTGGTTCAGTGGAAGAATTGAATGAGTACTTTATGTACCTGAACAACAATCAATATAATGTCAAATTTACAATGGCTTTTGGTAAAGATAGTATCAACTTCTTGGATATTAAATTCTTTATAAAAGAAGGGAAAATACACAGCACCCTTCACAGGAAAGACACAGCCTGTAATGGGATCCTTCATGCGAACAGTGCCCATGCTCGCTCTGTTGTTAACAACATCCCCTATGGGGAAATGATTAGAATCCGTAGGAATTGCAGCGATGATGACACTTTCCTCAATAACATCTCAGAGTCCAGTACTAGATTCTTACAGAGGGGGTACACGAGGGAGGTTGTGGATAAAGCCATTGAAAAAGTAAAATGTCGGACTAGAGAAGACACCCTAGGACCATCCCAGAAAAAGAAGAAACCTGATGCTAATCCAGTTAGGTTTATTACACAGTATAATGCCAATAGTCCGAAGGTCTTTAACATCCTAAAGAAGAACTGGAGTGTACTTGGAGAGGTTCCATCACTTAAGAGCTGTCTCACTGATTTTCCATCGGTTACATATAGAAGAGGCAGGTCACTGCGCAACTTTTTATGTCCCAGTTACGTTACCACTCCGAGGGAAACGTGGTTGCCAGTTAAACCAAAAGGTTTTTTCACCTGTGGAACATGTAACATGTGTCCACATGGAAGGAACAAAATTTCCAATTTCTGCTATAACACTTGCGTTAAGTATGATATATTGCACTTTATTAATTGCAATACTACTCATGTTGTTTACATAATAGGATGTAATTGTGACATCATTTATGTTGGTAGTACAATCCGCCCATTAAAAGTCCGAATACAGGAACATCGTCGGGCCATTGTAAATAAAGATCGGAGATATCCCTTGAGTGAACACTATAGACTTGCACATGTAAACAGTGATGATTTCTGGTTCCATGGAATAGATCATGTCCCTATTACCAATAGAGGGGGGAATAGGGAACTCCTGGTGCGACAAAAGGAGGCAAAGTGGATATGCAGACTTAGGGCAACCGAGGCAGGACATAACACGGATAAGGAACTACATTATTTTTTGGGGTAGTGTTGTTTCCCAAACAGGTTATGCTAGCACTATATACTCTGGCTGCTTCATTTGTGAATCACTCTGTCTAAATGGAATTAGTAAGGCTTTGTATGCATCATACAATCTGTTATTATTTACGATGTTTATTACCTATGATCGTATGTGCCTTGCGTTACTGAAAGAAAAAAGGATGCAGCTTATATACACCAAATAAGTAATGAAATTTGGTTCGCTGCTTATATACTTTTGATCTCGTTTTTCTTGTTTATTAATTTCTTGTATGCCCTACTCTGGCTTACCTTATTCATTTTATTATAATTATTCTTTATTTATTCTTTGTAAATATTCTCTTATCTGGTTATTCTTTTTTCCTTTGCCTTTCCTTTCTGCCATATACATGGTCTTTCTATGGTCTTTACTGTGTGTAATTTACCATTCCAAGATGGCTGCTGTATTCACTTTGAAATATAGTCCTTGCAGTTCTCTTTGCACTATTGGTGGTTTCTTTTGCCTTTTTTTGCCTTTATTTTTCTTTCTTTACTAATAATCAATTCAGGCTCTAATCTTGGTTATTTCATTGCACTACTGTATATCGTTACTAAACTGGTCTTGGCAGACCATGGACTGCAATGGGTATGCATACCAAATTAGGCCATTCCATGATGGCGGCGCATTTAGGGAACTTGGTCTTGTCCCTTTATTATGTTCATTCTACACGTCAGCCAATTACGCGTGGTTATACTTGGCCGGTGTATTTAAACCGACCGGGATGTGCAGGTCTGCTTGCTTCGCCGCTCCGCTGCTGGTTATCATGCCGCTGGTTGCTTTACGAATACGGAGGTGAGTACTTGTGCGCGGGTCGCTTTATATGGATAGATCACCAGGGGGGTGAATTTTCATCAGATTATCCCCTTTATATTGGGATGTTACGTTTTGGTTACAGCTGTAGCTTACTTGGGTGTCTCCGCAAGGTGGTTCCTTTAGGCTCGGTGGAGCAAACATGCTAATGCCGTTTTTCTTCATTTCTCAATATTTCAAACGATGCACGTGTTGCTGCTTGCTAAAGGATTATAATGTGCTACTTGCTTACTGTGGCGCTGTAATATGTTCGCCACATTAGATTTGTGGGTCGGTTTTTAGACTAAGGACAATGGGGGTGCACATACATTTTATTATTCTATATGTTACGTTTCTCTAACCCTTTGGCCTCTGACATGTACATATAATGGTTTGCATACTGGCTTATTGGTCACAAACCTAATGGGTTACTTTGTGATGGATTTCGACATGATTATTGCCCGTTTTTATTACTTATGGGTTTTTATATTTTCAATTGCTTTAAACACATTGACGCCCTTTCATTTGTATGTGTTATTAGGCACATTTCTTAATTGAGTGTCGAGAATGACACGATGTTTTTATTTACGTTTTCATTGGTTGAACACATATCAGGTGGTGAGACCTCTTGTTTTTTGATTCTTTTTTAGATTACTTGGTACAACTATGAATTTATGACCTACCTGACCTATGTCTACACGTGACTGTTATAATAAGATCTTGCCTTCGTTTTTATACCTGTGGGTAAGTGTACCCCGTATTGAAATTAGCTTTTTATTTATATGCTGCTTATGTAGGATATACGTTTTTTCTACTTATAATGCTATTTGGCTTGTTTTTGCCCATGACACTGTTGGGCTTTCTTATATTTATGTTTCAGATGTGCTACTACACACCTACTGTACGGTTCGACGCTGTGATCTGGGTTTTCCCTTACTCTATGAATTTGGAATAGAAATACATAAGTTACCTACTCTGTGGTGAGCCGAATCCATCGTTTTTAACCCCCCCTTTTACAATTCACATTTCCTTCCCCTCCGCGCAACCCACCTTCTTCCCTCGTTGCTTATTCAGCATACTGTTAGTATTAGCAACTTACCAAATTAGCCTACACTTGGGACATATACAGGAATATAGACTCTTTTAATCTTTAATAATTACTTTGACTATTGTGAAGTCCTTTTGTGATATATTTTTTGGTTTTTCTTTCTTTTTTCTTTGTCCTTTCCCTTCTCCGCTTGCAACTTTTGTGTTATGTCTATGTTATTTATACTGCGTATCTATCACTCTCTGATTCAGATGAATACAGATTAGATTAACTGTTTTTATACCTAACGTTCGCTGATTTTATATGTATTTGATATATATATGTATATACATGTCTTATGTTGGGTCGCTTTTTTGTTTTGTAATCATGGTTATTATGGTTTGTTAATGTTTTCTATACGTTGTGATGTAAGTGTATTGTACTTTTATATGTCGGTGTGTGTGTTTTTTATACGTTACTTTATGTATTGTTTTCAGCCCTGAAGAAGTTCCTGTGTGTTAGGAACGAAACGCGTTGGCTGCCTTGTTTGCTTAATAAATACGAAGATCAAGAGAAGATCTTTTTGGAATACATATCAATTTGGACCTGGTTATTTGAGTGCACCTTCCATTATGTATAAACTACATGATGAAGGGCGCAGCACGGCCACGCTGCAGGCGTGCCAGAGGCAAGCCCATCTGCGCCTGTCCTCGCCTTGACCACGCCCAGCGCCAGGAACCCTGGCCCTCTAGCCATCTATCACTACACCACCACCGAAATCCTGGCGCTGGCTCTCAGAAGCCGCAACACCAACTGCGGCATCTCCTCTCTACGATCCACAGAAGGACCTGTTGCCTGCCACCACTACCGTTTCAGCTGCAACATCGCTATCCTCGCCGCCCACACACAACCAACCTCCGACCACTTGGAACAGCTCCAGTACATGCTGTTCAACACCCAAGCCCAGTGCAAACACGCCACAGACATCTGGGACACCATCGCCACCTCCACCTCTGACGTGATATTAATCACCAAGATCTAGTTCACTCTGTCTTCAGCCTTCAAAATCGCGACCGCAATACTCCACTGGTACAAGATGATACACAGATACCGCACTAACAAGCATGGAGGAGGCATCACCATCATCCACAAGGAGACCCTCCATTGGACCGCCACCGAAGACGACAACTCACCAATCATGCAACTCCTCAATTTCCAAATCTGAACCGACGCCAAGGCTACCAACAGAAGGACACTCACCTACAGACCCCCAGGACCCCGCCCGGCTTCTGCAATGCCATTGCCGTATTCATATCCCCTTGGCTAACGACTCCAAGCATTACATCTTCCTCGGTAACCTGAACTTTCACCTTGCCGACCTCAACGTTTACCAACTCCACCACCCTTCTGGAAAGCATGAATAACATAAGCCTTATGCAACTGGTCACTAGTCCTACACACAACACAGTGCACACACTGGACCCATCCTTCACAGCCAGTGATAAAATCAAGCTCAGCCATGTCTCCGATCGACACTGGACCAACCAGAGCATTGTCCACTTCACCATCACAGGCCCACCGGGACCCACCACCAAACCCTTAATCCCCTCACACCACAGATGGAACAAAATCCCTGAGACCCAATGGGCCACCCTCCTCAAAACCACTGGACTGACACCATCAGCAACCTCTATTTGGCCATCCAAAAGTGATCCGACGGGTTCCCTAACTGCGCCAACACAGTTGCCCCCATGAAAACGGCCAGCAGATCCAGCAAACACATCAGCTGGTTTGCCCACAAATATTGACCCTTCAAACGTTAATGCAAGTGACTAACGAGACTAGAGAGACTCCAGCAAGAATACCACAGACCTCACCACCCTCAAATCATCCCTCACCGAATACTACCACTGCCTTAAAAAAGCTAAGAAGGACGCCCTAACCAACCGAATTGAGGCAAGCACCAATCAAATGAAGGAACTCTTCAGCATCGTCAGTGAGTTCTCCAGCCCATCTGCCACTGAGAATACGATTCGCCCTTCCCAAGCCCTCTGCAACATCCTGGCCAACTACTTCCACAACAAGATATCAGACATCTACAACAACTTCAATCCAGAGCCAACCGATCTCGGAAGCCTCCTAACACCCACCGACTGCACCCAACACCACCTGTTCACCGCCTGGGAACTGCTCACCACAACGAGCACAACAGCCTTCATGACCTCAATTCACTCTGGAACACTGAATGACCCTTGCCCCAAACCACTTTGTTAACCTGGGATGGAAGGAAATCAGCAGTGAACTCACCAACATCCTCAACTCATCCATCACCACAGCCACTGTCCCCGGCGCATGGAAACACACAGAGGTTAAACTCCTCCTGAAGAAGTCCTCAGCCGACCAAACGCACTCAAGACCTACCTGCTCTCTTTCCCCACCAAGGTCCTGGAAAATGCCATCAATCGCCAGCTCACCCATCACCTGGAAGAGCACCACCTAATTGACACCTCCCAGTCCAGCTTCCGTTCCAACTACAGCACTGAGACAGCCTTGATGGCCACAGCCGACGACATTAGATCCCTCTTCGACCAAGGCAAGTCTGCAGCGCTGATTCTCCTCGACGTCTCAGCAGCTTTAAACACACCCTCATCAGCAGACTCCACCACATCGACTTCAGCGGAAAAGCCCTCAAGTGGATCACCTCCTTCCTCACAGGACACACGCAGAGAATCCACCTACCACCCTTCACCTCTGATCTAAAGAACATCTGTGGCATTCCCTAAGGCTCCTCACTCAGCCTCACACTCTTCCACACCTATATGACCCCGCTGGCCAACATCGTCCGTACCCACAGACTCAACATCATCTCATACGCTGATGACACCCAACTCATCCTCTCTCTCACGGATGACCACACCACCACCAGATCCAACTTCCAAAACGCCATTACCAAAGTCGCCGACTGAATTAGATCCCTCTGCCTGAATCTGAACATGGACAAGATGGAAGTGCTCATCTTCGGGTGGAACATCTCACTTTTGGATGACACTTGGTGGCCCATTGCACTCGGACCCTCGCCAAATGCTACGGACCACGCCCGCAACCTCAGCATCATCCTGGACATGAACTCACCATTAAGTATCCTTCTCCTGCTTCCACGCCCTCTGCATGCTTCAAAAGATCTTCAGATGGATCCCTATGAATACCAGAAAAACGTCGCCCCAGCCTTCACCACCAGTCAACTTGACTACAGAAATGCACTGCATGCCGGAACTACCACTCAAATCATCAAGCGACTCCAGACTATACCGAACACCTCAGCCAGACTCAACCTCCTGACCGACCAGCATCGCCCCTCACTTCAGAAGCCACCATTGGCTCCACGTCCACAAGAGATGCCAGTTCAAGCTGCTAACACATGTCTACAAGGCTTTCCACAATATCGGACCCACCTACATCAACCCCTGCTTGACTTTCCACCAACCCACCAGACGACTCTGCTCTGCAACCCTTGCCCTTGCACATGTCTCCCCACATCCGACGGAGCTGCAGCGGAGGTCATCCACAATCCTACCTCGCTGCCAAGTCCTGGAACGACCCCTGCTTCACCTCTGAACCTCACTATCACTAGCCGACTTCAGGAAGGGACTCGAGACCTGGCTCTGCGACTAGAAGGCCTGCGAAACCACAGCGCCTGGATACTACATGGGGTGATAAGCCACACTATACAAACACTGTTTGATTGATTGATTCAATCAGCTTTTGGAAGCAATAGGAACCATTGTGCGTCGTATAAAATGTAAGCACGGATGCTTCTGCTCTTTGCACCATATGACCAGCAGCAAGAAAGAGAACATTGAATATATTTTCCGAGAGTACATTCAACAACTAAAAATACATGATTTGTTTTTTGTATGTAGTGTATGGCAAGGATGTCCAATGTAGGTCCACCGGACTGGATATGTGTCAGGAGAAGGTTGAGGCATAGTTAAAAAGAGCACAAGGCACATAGAAGGAGGGGACTTGATCCCTTATTATTACCCTTGTGGAAGAGACCCAATTAGGATATTCCTTAAAACGGCGACAGCACTTACTCACTGAAATGATATGCCCTTCTACTGATAGAATATCTGGGAAGCTGGGAAAAGGAGCAGAAATGCATATAGAGAAAATCAGTAGGCTAAAATTAGTATTCTCAGGGACTGTAAAATGCAGGAACACAGTCTATATCAACATGTTTCTGCCCCACTGCTTATGGCCATTACTGGTCTGTGGCATTCATCAGGAGGAAATAAGGGGCATATCATCAAGGCCAGGCGATAATTATCGCTCAGTGCTTTTAGCGCGAGGATAATTATCGCCGGCCAACGCTGAATTTTATAGCGGAGATAGCGTGCTATCAGCAACGCTTATCTCCAAAGCGATAAAACTCAATGCGCAAGCTGCCAACTGTGCGATTATCGCTGGAAATCCAGCAATAATCGCACAACGTTTGGCGAAAGCTTGCTGATAGGGCAAGGCAGACTTAGCCATGATATCCACCTTCCAAAGGATATCATGGCTAAGTCAGTTGAAAAACAGGCATAAGGAAAGTAGCGATAACCGAGGTTATCGCTACTTTTCTTGTCGCTTTGCAGGTTAGAGTGTGGCTAGATAATAGGAGAAATGTCGCTTAGCGACATTTCTCCCGTTATCTTGAGGTGGAACGCCCAATTTGCATCTCATTAGAGATGCAAAGATGGGCGTTGGGGGGAAAGGGCGATAAGGCAAGGATTCACGCGATAGCGTTACCTTGCTGATAAGGCGATGAAATTATCGCCGCTTTCCGTCCAAAAACGGACGCTATAGCGGCGATAATTTTATTGCCTTGGCCTTGATGATATGCCCCCAAGTCCCTCCTCTCCCTAACCGTGTCTCTGACTTAGGCAGGTATGTTTTGTAAGCTGTCAAGTGGTGAAAGGAAGAAAGCTACACCTCCCACGTTTGGCACAGCCCATTCTGGTCCTTTGACCTAAAATAAGATAATCATAGGACTCAGCCATCATTATTGTAGGTGTGATAACAATATGTCCCAGTATATGAAGAGTATTTGTTATAAAGTGTCATGCATTGTATCTTAATGTCACTTGTGATAGCACACATGGTCATTACACACAGTAGGATAAAAGGGCACCACCAAG
This sequence comes from Triturus cristatus, assembly GCF_964204655.1. Taxonomy (NCBI): domain Eukaryota; kingdom Metazoa; phylum Chordata; class Amphibia; order Caudata; family Salamandridae; genus Triturus; species Triturus cristatus. The sequence goes on along the minus strand of NC_140589.1, from coordinate 1,669,411,432 downwards.
CACACAAACATATATCTCACCACCAAAAGGTGCAAACGCACCTATTGTCATATCATGGTAGGCTCTGTTTTTAGGTATTGTGCCCTTTTATCAAGCGATAATAGTGGTATCATGCGTGTCAGGATTACTCACCCCAGATTTGAGTATGCTTTTCTGGCATGTGCCATTGCTCTGACATACGGGGTTCCCACAATGAGGCTCGCATTAAGGTGCCCTCAATCCATGGCCTAGTCCAGTGAACAGACCTCTGGGACACCAGGTCACATGCGTCTGCACCTTAGAATAGGTTCTAATGTCATTGAGGGGCAGATGTTTCTAAATCGGCGCTGAAGAAGCATGTACTGTGCTTGTTTGGGGCAAGACTTTCAATTGAAAGTGTTGTAACTTGAAAAACTGCGGTCATGGAAATATTTCATAGCAATAAAGGGCTACAGCATAGTCTTGCTATAAAAAGATGTAGCAAATCACAACTTCTTAATAAGTGGCATGTGTGACGATATTTAATTGATTTTGAATTTATATAACATGCCAACAAAGTATGATGTCAGCTATACGTTTTTACATGTGGTTACAAAACCGTGTTTTTCAAAATATATTGACATAGCTATTGATAGTCTCTATGATCTATTTAGTAGGCTTCCTCTGACAAAATATAATAATATAAAAAATATTTTTTTTAAACCTGCAGGCTCTTTCGTTTGGGAAAAATAGAGAAGTTGACAGTGAGATGGATGTACTATCTGGGTTAAAAATGGAGCATGAACATATTTCCATGGTAAGTCACAGCTGCATTAGAATTTGTTCCTTTTACTTTTGCCATTCAGACCAGCCTTGAAATTTTTCTATCACTGTTCATTTAAGATCAATTCATTGTGCTGACTCTATTTGAAGTGTGTGATCAATTTGGGTGTAGGCTTCCCATGGCGGAAATTGCTGCAGTAGTCAATAATTCGTGTTTAACTTTGAATGTTGTCATGCCAGTACATCTACGTGAAACATGGACACATGGTTCATATAGATAACAGACTCAGGAGGATATGTACAAGGAAGTGGCGGAGAGTGTTGTTAGCCTCCTTTCCACTTCAGAAACTCAAGGCTGCACCATATTTACAAGAATGTGGTGTAGCCTTGCGTTTTCCCCTGCTATGGCTCTAAGTTTAGCAACTTAGCGCCAACGCAGGCACCCTTGCCCCAGAGTGCAAGGGTGTCTGCGTGCAGGGGAGGATTGTTTATGTGTAGCAAGGTGTCCCTTCCTGCACATAAACAATCCTTAAATGCCATTCTGTCACTTTCATGTGTGCTGCTTCATGCAGCACACATGAAAGTGACAAAATGGCATTAGGAAGGGACGCCTTCCTGTACATAAACAAAGCATGGTATTTTGCTTTTTCCATGTGTGCGGCACAGGGCAGCACAAATGGAAAAAGCAAAAACGAGAAGAAATAATGCATTTCTCCTCATTTCGTCAACTTAAGACCAAGGTTTTCCTGGTCTTAATTTTGCCGCTGCCTCCTATGTACGCCACACTTGTACATATGGGGCAGTGTCAAATACAATGGGGTGTTGCGGTGGAACACCCACCAAAACACCAACTGCACGCCCCTTTCATGCTAACCATAGCATGAAAGGGGGCCTTATGTACAAGGCAGCGTTAAGCCACATTAAGTGGCTTAAAGCTGCCTTGTACATAAGGCAACGCCCCTATCGGCACCACAACGTCCATAAAAGTGACGTTGTCGTGGCGATAGGGGCTGTACATATGCGCCGCAGTGTTACAATTGTTGTGTAAGGTCCAATTCCTTACTATCAGTGGTGACCATGCAGACTGTGCAGCTCCAACATGAGTGGTGTCCCAGTACTCTAGGTATTGACCATAGAGTCAATTGGAAGGTAGTTCTAATTTCTGGGGCAACCAGGTTCTGGTACAAACAAGGTGATCCTGTAGCTGTAGCCGTTTTCCTCCTTCTATATAAGAACAAAGGTTTTCCTAGTGTTAGGCCCTCTACATTTATGATTCTCCAATGTTTAATTATGATCTTCTTCAACCTATTGAAAAGTGGGAAAGTGATAGACATCCTGGCCAATTTATCAGATTTCGCTTTCGGTAAAATTTCAAGAATGGTGTTTTTTGATGATATCCACTATTGATCAATTATCAAATAATGAGTTTTAATGGGAGTCATAGTATAATCTACTGGAGTTCTGAACAATCTGCCATGGATCAAGCTCTCTTGGACCTACGGTGGGCACCACTGGTACAAGGGACCTGAGTACATTTCTAAATGTATCCGAAGAGGCATATATACACTTTGATGTTGATTAATGCTCCTCCATTTCAAGCACATTCTTTCATTGTAGTAAATTGTGGTTTGCAATAAATGTAATTAACAGAGACATTGTTCATAGACTTCATGATATAATTTTATTCTATATAATGCCTTCAGACAAAAGGAAGTAGGAAGCCACCCACAGAACCGGTGGATTAACAGGCAATATAAAAGTGTGCCAACAAAATACTACATACATACAGTATCCTCACACACAATCGGTTGAGAGTTTTCTGCTTTTATAAGGTACTATTTGCTTAGTCCTTATAATCTCATATTAAATAAAACAGTACAAACAAAAAAGTAAAAACGCATTAAGGTTGACAAAAATGTAACATTAAAAAGTTGCATTCAGTACAATCATTTGCAATCATCTGAAAATATAAACGAAAACCAAAACATGAGAGCAGTTGCATTTTTAGGCGCTGTTTAGTATCTCACAGATTCATAGGCAGACACTTCCACCTAAAGATCATTTACTGTCACATCAGTGCATTTATAGAAAAATAGGTAAGAAATTTCTGTAAGAAATAATTAACGGATGGGGCTTTTCCTCAAACACAGCACAGAAAGAGAAACAAACACATGGTTAACATTTTTTATGGAAACTGGTCATACAAATTCTTGAGAAATGAAACAAGGTTAAAACATAAGACAACATTTTATAAAGCCTTTGTTCACTAGAAACAAAGAACTGCTGGGCCCGGCCAGCAGAGGGTTAAAACTGGAATCATTTGTTTGCTGCTGGCAGGTAGCTGTAACAGTCAGGGCTCTCCCTTCAATGAGCACTTATTCACATGTTCATCCTTTCAGTCTTTACAGCCAATTCATACATAAAGGCCAGCTGTCTATCAGCCAACTAGCACACAGAAGATTAGAGCCACTATGGGTAATGATGGAGCCCACTGAAGGTGGGGGGTCCATTGTCTGGCGCTGCTCCCTAGTCATTTCTTAGAATGTATGGAAACACCGCAGCAGTTGGCGGAGCATGTCTATCGTTTCTTCAGGCCAATAATCTCACCTTGATTCGGAAAGAATGGGCACGTTGTAAGGTTCGGCAAAGCTTTTATTCTGTACTTCACAAACTCGCAAAGTTTTGGACCTGTTTTCCAATCATGCGCCATGGTAGAATTTCCAAGGATCAATTCTTTATATGGCAAAACAGTTCCATGAACACTTGGTTTTTTCTATTTGCAGCCAATTCAAACCCCGAGGATGTTTCACTTGATTTGCTGAAAAATAGGTCTGCAAATGTTAATTTTGCTTTTTTTCCTGAAATTTTAAAATGAGCTTTGGCAAGCTTGGTGGATCCGACTTTCACCAATTAAGATCGCAAGCAGCATCGGTTCATGCCTGCATTTACATGTGTTAGCACATTAAAGACACCTGTTTTATGATAGCTCCTTGATGGCGAAGAGCATGCTCAGTGGTGCTATCTGCCATATGAGCTAGTGTATAGAGAGACATCTGTGTCTCAGCCCCACCATGCTTCACCAGCAATGTCATGATGGGCACGGGCCATGAATAGCCATGTCTAGGGAGAGGTGGGAATAGCTGCCTGCTAAGCTTTGTGTAATGCCACAAATAGTCACCAAGCTTCAGGATGGAGTGAGCAGATAAATATGACTGTGTTCTTAACATCTCCTGACTCACACCCTCTTCCATACTTTGCATCAGTTACACAAGCAGCAATGGTGGAAATGGGATGGCATGATGCAAGTGGCAGTGTGAAACAATCTTCAGGCTATGTGTTTAGAGGAAGCTTCTCTCTTTAAACATCAGTGACAGACTGCCTTCGTCCTGTGCCGTGAATTCTCTAGAATTACTGAGATAACTGCAGTCACATTACTTTCATTGGAAAACCCCACTCGAAGATGGTCATCCTTTAACTGTAGAGAACTGGAAATGCAAGGGTGCATGCAGTGGTGTGACAAAAGTGGAGGCCTCCCTCTGTGCAACGTACATGGAGGAGGCCCCTCCAGGCTTAATCAGGAGCTCTCAGGTCAGGATACTGCGCTGAGGAGACCCCTGGAGCTTGGGAGCCCCTGCACCACTGGGACTAGGTGGTCCTATGTTACGCCACTGGGTGCATGGGGATTGTGACTTGTCACCAGAAGCCACTCGTTTCTCCCCAGAAGCTCAACGTGGCAGCAGAGCACAGGTCTTTGTAGCACCATTATCTGCATGCTGGCTGAGTAAGCCAGGAACTGAGACAGAAGACGCTGGTCTGCTGTGGTAACTTTTGGTGCAGTGGACAACAGTAGAGGGGCATGGGTGGAGCAATACACTTGAACAGGTGCCTTTGCTGTTCAGATCCTGCGTATATAGGGGACAGATTTGGGCAGGGGAGTGCAAAGCTGCAATGAAACTCTTAAGCAGGCTGTCTAACACATCTAGCAGACAATATCTAACAATGAGAGTTAAATACTCCTCAGGCTGTATCCAAAATGTGAATGGCACTTTCTTCAAGAAGAGCCCGAAGGAGGCGTACCCCAAACATACTAATGAATATAGGATGCTGAATCAAAGCCAATCTGTACATATGTCTTTGGTGTTGATGACACGCATTCTGGCAAACATCTAACACTATCAATATCCAGACCTGAAAAGGAGCATTTGCAACCTCCGTTTAGTTTCAGGAAGTTTTAAATGTTTCTCACATAAATTCAAGAAGTGCTCAGAAGCAAAGTCCCACAACTTCCTACAGCCCTACTTCAATGCAGACTTGTATTCACAAATACAACTTCACCTATGACTTATGTTGGTAATTAAATTCCAACAACGAGAATTTGATTTTCAAGTTTCAAAATGTGCCTGTCTGTTCCGAATACCTTTCCATGATCAATACAGAACACCACTGGTATCAATTCTCTCTTTTCACTTACCAGAAAGGATTGCAGCCGAATGACTATGTGATTAGAGATACTCAAACAATGCAAAGGGTGTAAAATGCAATATTAATAACAAATAAATTAAAGTCGAAATGTTTGTCATATGTGTTTGAATTCAAGAATCAGTTGCAACAAAGTGTCCAATAAAGGAAGGGTGTTTGATAATTTAAAAAGCAATCTGGTGACTCCTGAGTGACTCTGCACTTGTTCCACTAGGTAAGAAAAGCACATAAACACTTGAAAGAAGTGGATTAAAATACGTGGATCTATTTTCTCTCCTCTAGAAACACTAGTGCAGTTTGATCAAGTCAAGGATGAAGGATGAATAATTAACAGTATTATGTCCTGCAGTAAGGCCGAGTAGGAGCAAGCAGAATGACAAAGTCCCAATGACCACTAATCATTAACAACGGACCCCATAAAATATCTCCATAAACACACCCTAACTTAGCTTTAGTGCTTAACGACCAGAATCTAGAGTTTCGATGAAATTCAGACAAACCTTCAGAGGATTACCTACCACATTAGATACTAATCTGTCAATTTCTGGTGGGCAATATATATTCAAACCACTTAGAGCCAGAGAAGAATCTCCTAAAATGTAGTCGAGCCAGCTTACTGGAGTCCAGAAAGACTAGTCACTCTGGCAGTTATTAAATGATATTCTAGTGATCATTAGAGAAAGCAATTCACAATATTTGTGAATTATTAATGTTTTACTATTTTTTAAACATAGCAGATATCTAAAAAAAAAATACACAGCTTTACAATGGCAACAAAATTATTCAGACCACATTTTGGGAGGCTTGAAGAGTATCATTCACAGCGTTGGCTTCCCTTGCTATGGGAACTTTGCTCTCTGAGTAGAAATATCATTGCCAAAGGTCTTTTGTCATAGTATTATTAACAAAATATGTTCTGTACTACGGGGCAGATTTATGACGACTGGCGCATCCCTGCATATCAGCAGGGATGCGCCAGTTATTATGCGCCACAGCTGCGCCACCATGGATGCGCCGCATTTATAATGCGGCGCACCATGGGGCAAAAACGGCACAGATGCGTGACGCATCTGTGCCGAAAAGTGGCGCATTGCTGGAGTTGCGTCGCAAGCGCGACGCAGCTCCAGCAATGATCTGGGGGGCCCTATCTTTAAAATGCTGCGTCAATCCTTACGCCTGCTTCAAGCAGGCGCAGGGTTTTGACGCAGCATGGGCCTAAAAGTGACTGAGTGAAATCTTGTAGATTTCACTCAGCCACTTTTAGGAGGCGTTCCTGCGCCGGAACGCCCCCACCTGCCCTGGAACGCCTACATGTGGCGCAGGGCTTTACAACGTGACGCATCTCCCAGATGCGTCACGTTGTAAATACCCCGCACCATGGCGCAGGATTTGCGCCGCTGCTGCGTCACAAAAGTGACGCAACGGCGGCGCAAAAGTGGCGCAAGTGCAACATAAATCTGCCCCTACATTTCGAGGTTTAAACGATGTTTACAAAAATACTGCTCCAAAAGGTGGAGATTCTTTACTATTAACTCCAAAGGGGTGATATTTTTGTAAACTTTAAGACACAATATTTTTGCCAGACAATATTTAGGCCATGATAATCTGGTACCATAATTTGATAAAAGCATGTGCAGGTACCATAAGTAGATGCCATTTGGGGAAGCATGAAGCTTATCTGTTGGCCTGCTTTACTATAATAATTGATGCCTGCACCACTGGGTTTCAAACTGACTATTGCTGGACTTTATTTGCTGCCTCGGACAAAGAGGTTCTGATAACTTGTAAAACGTGATGTTTGCCTCATTAGTGTGTTCTTGGTTCTAGTTTTGGACTGTATGTCGAATTAGATGTATTTGAACTCTGAGGGGCGGATTTACAAGCCCAGTGAGTCGCCGGAATGTCACTTTTAACAGTGTTCCTGTGGCGCGCTGGGCTCACCCATATCTACTAAGCCATGTAAAGCCACTTTGCGTGGCTTTTCATGGCCTCGTAGATATGGTGTGAGGCAATGCAGTGCAAGTTGCTGCGTTGCCTCACAGTGTGTGGGGAAGCGTGCCAGGGCGTTACAGTGGGTGCTCCCGCGTAACACCCATGGCATTGCACACTTTCCCAGATGTACAAATGCTTTAAACTTGGGAATGTGTCAAAAGCCTACGCCTCCACAGGGGTGGTGTAAGGGTTGTTTTTGTGAAGGAAGGTGTCCCTTCCCACACAAAAACAATCTGATTTAAATGCAGACACCCTTGCACTATGCTGCATGGGTGCTTGCATTGGCGCAGTCATTTGTGCTTTAACGCTGTGAAAGAGGACAGGAAGGTGCCGTATCTCATAGATACAACGCATTCCTGCCCTTTTCTTTTGACGTGGGACAGCGCAGCAGAAAGGCTTGCGGCACTGCCCTATGCCACAATATTGTAAAGGAGGCCTAAATATTTGGCAAGTAGAATGGCATTCATAACATCTGGCCCCGATTAATGGTATGCCATGCATAGACTCTCACAGCGCCTGTTACATTATGGTATTTTAGCAGCTCCCAGGTCTTAAGAGGGCTTCAAGTATAGCAGACATAACCAGCGAGAAATGTTGCCTCCAACTCAGAGAGGGGCACATCTCATTTTTAACAGCTTTACTTTAACCAACCTGCACCGGTTTGTGAAGGAAGTTTATTTGCCTAATAGTAAGGGCACGCTTTTGAAAACGTTATTTTCTCTTGTCCTAAAGAGCAGGGTTTGCTTAATAATCGAAGATTAAAGTGAGTTTCCCTATTGTTCTAGGGCTGACCTCTAAGGTATTAAAAATCCAAAGGAATACATTTATGGTAATGTAAAGAGTGTGTAGTAACCAAGTGCAACAGTCAATCAGCCTATTTGGAATGCAGTCTGCAACTACCAACAAGTCCTCAGCTGGAACCTCCTCACAACAGATGACTGAAAAAGATTCCAATTATGTTGGGATCAACGTGGCTATTGAAGGGAGCCCACTGAGTAGTCAGAGAGGGGGTCTGCTTGCAGGAGCTGTTTCACGGTGCACAGCTGATCTAATTCTTCATGCTTCTGTGACGCAATCCCTGAATACATTAATAGCCTGTACAGAGAAGATCTCTAAACTGAATCCCTGCAGGGTATTTCCTGATTTAAAAGAGTGGGCATGGACAGAATGCAGATGAAGTGAGTCATTATTAGATTTCTTTTAACAAAGGAGAGCTGGTGCACATGGCTGCAGTTCTTTCCCCCTTCAATGGGACTCAACACTGGATCTGGGTGAATGAGTACAACCTAAGCATAGAGCTGTCGGCTCAGATTTACTAAACGTTCACGTCACGCAGCAAGTTGTTTTGCGTGACAGGGAGAAAGCAGAAAAGCACATTATTTACTAAGCTAAGGCGCACTTATGCTCTCTTCTTACACTGGTGCGCTTGCGACAGCCTAGCATCAACACAGGCATCCTTGTGTTATGCCGCAAGGGTTCATGCATTGTGGTCCGGATAGTTTTTGTGCAGGATGGCATACCTTCCTACACAAAAACAATACTTAGAGGTGTATTCCTTTTTGTATTTGTGCTTCAGAATGCAAAACACATGCAAAGAGGAAGTGACAAGGAGAAATATAGATATTTGACATAGTTACGCCAATGTCGGGTAGGCGCAATATTTTGGTGCGAACCCAGGTTTACTGACTTCCATTAATCTGAGTTTGCATCCAAATACATGTGTGGATTCACGGAAACGCCCGTGCTCCACCCACCCGTGCTCCACCAACGCAGGATAACATAAGGCAGAGCAAAGCGCTGCGTTAAGTTCCTTTGGGGGTGAAAGGTGACGCAAGGCCATGCAGATGGAGACATAACATAATGAGACAAACGCAGCAGGCTCGTTTGAGCATTTTTGCCAGGGCTACTTTTGGTTGCCCACTCCGCCCCTGTATATGATAAACTAAACATATCTTTCATCTGTTTGCACATAAGAGGCCTTAGGATCTAAAGTCTTCTTTTCTACAAGCTGAGGGGTATTTCCTCCTGAGGCCTTAGCGTTATATATTAAGTTTCAGAAATTTGAAAATGTACTTAATGACAATGTGGCTGGGATTCAAATTGGTGTCTCTACTTGGATGAGTGCAAGGGTAACTCTGGGCCACATCATGCTTGCAGGTCTACAAGATTGAGACAAACGAGGACAATAGGGATTAACTTTGAAGTTGCCCATGGTGTTCTTATGGGCTTTACCATTGGATTGGTGGGTGATTAACAGTCTTGTGGTGTGGGAAGTAGGGCTTTGGTTATGGTCTATTGTATCATGTCAATGTCTAAAAAGATTATGGTAACTTCCTTAAGCCTCTTCTTTAAGAAATTTACATAAAGGGCAATTCTTGAACGTAGCCCGTTGCTTTCTACAGAATGTTGTCTGAGAGCCTCGGTGATTGTGGCATAATTGTGTGAGAGTACTGCTGAGTCGGCAGAATCATTTTAATCTATATATAATTGATAGAAAGGACTTACTTTTACCATTAGGTTATATCATGTTTTTTTTAAATAATGGTGTCCTTTTAAGGCTAAAAAAGCAGTGATAGCCATGAGCTAGCCCTTTTGAGATAGAAAAGCTAACAGTCTTTTAACATTTGCAGTTGGTAGCATGAACTTTAAAAGTTTTGTTTTTCCAGAATTTGATGAACTGAGAGCTCTGGTGGAAACCGATAGAAGTGACTGGGTCCATCAATAATGGTTGTATTAAATATTAGTGACTTAAACCAAATGTATGTTTTACTTAATCAATCAGAGGGCTAATCTTGTAGGGTCTATTAATTGTGCCTACATGCAAGCTGAGATTCCTTGAAGATCAGCAAGGAGTTTCCTCCCACCCTCTTCTTGTGCTCTTCATTGCACCTTGAGACATTATCCTTTCCTTGCTGCTTCTCTGAGAGAAACAGAAATATGCTGTGAGGGATTTAGGATGGTTAGGTGGGCTGTACTGTAAGTGAGGTGCTTTGAGAAGACTATGTGGGCAGGTAGTGAGTTCAGAAAGTGCTTATGCTGACTGCTAGCAAGAAGGATGGGGAAAAATAGTGTGATGAATAAGGATTGTATGATACAGGAGGGCCTGTTGCACAATCATAGCATTATCAATTCTAAAGACAGAGAACAGCAGTCTTTATAATGCCTTACCCTCCTTCTGGGTGTTCACTTTTGGCATGGAGCAATAAATCAAATGCAATACCACTACGAATACTGTGGCTATGTGTTTGATCATTCTACACACTATAGGGCAAACCCACCTCTTGTCCAAGTCTTCTAATGTCATAGTTACCACAAAAACACTGTGCCTTAAACTTGAAATTATAAGCATCAATCAGTGTAATGAGTCACATTTTCCTTTACGTGTTATTACGTAGATTAATTACATCTGCCAATGTGCATCTTTGGGACTACTAACTGATATCACATCTTGTTTTTAAGTTTCACCGACCTTGTTGTTATCAATGAGAATAAAAACATATGCATAGAGTAGATTTTGCTTAGCCCTCTTCATTCACTGGTCTGTTCAAGGGTCATTCAGATTTGGCTCCTTTCCATTACAGTATTGGGCAAAGGGTCAGCTCACCTCATCAATTGGCTGCCTTGCACTCCTAGCGTTGGCATTTAGATTGAGCACTTGTACACAACTGCCTGAAAAAAGTGCACTTCCTTGACAAAGCTGATTTGCTTGGACAACAGGACACTTCTTGCGTGCTTGCCAAAGCCAGACCTATTGGCTGTGCCAATGCATGTTTATTGTATTTCTGGTGGTGAGATATCCACCTACTACTACTTGTGCATTTGAGAAATGTGTGTGATGTAAGGATGGGTGAATGTTTAACAATCAGTCACAGTTTTTTCGGGCTATCAGTGACCTCAATGCTATTACCTGGTGCCAAACTGTAATGAATTGTGTGCATCATCCAATGTAAGAGGACTCTAGCACATTGCCATGCATATGCACATTTTCACTTAGGAATACCAGTTTTCTTGCTTTAATCCTCCTTTTTGAAAATGTGTATCCTATAGAGAATAAACCTTTATGCATAGTGTGCAAATTTAGTTAAAAATATGCATCATCTCTCATTACAAGAGGATAGGAGGAAAGGTCAAAAGCTAAAGGTGTGCATGTTTTTGTCTGTCCAACGTAGCTTCTCAGCAGGAAGTACTGGCATCATGGAGCGAGGGCACTTTGTTGTGAATGTGCTACAAGTCGTTTTCCACTGTTTAATATCACAGAGCAGGAATTGTTTTTGTGAAGGAAGGGGCACCTTATTGCACAAAAACAATCCTCAGAGGCAATTTCCCCTTTCTAAGTGTGCTGCATTCGGCAGCGCACTTAGAAAGAATTAAAAACAAGGAGAAATAAATATATTTCTCCTTGTTGCACCTCTGGTGAGGAGGCATACAATTCTCACCCATTCCCAAATCTACCAGTGTTGATAAATCAGGGACTGTTTCAGAATGAATGGGTGAATGCGAGGGAACAGCCATGCTTCACCCATGGAACGCCTTCCTGCCACAGAGTAACACAATGCAGCGATTTGCACTGCCTTCCATTACCCTAGATGTATCAAGCCATGCAAGGCTACCTTGTGTGGCTTGATACATCTCACCCTAGCATCCCCATGCATGGGACAAGGGCGATGTAAAACCTTCATAAATATGGGCCATTATCTTTGCTGCTGCCAGATATTAGAAAGGCGGTGCTACGCTGCCTACACGTACGTCAGTGCAATGTGAATAACATTCAGGCATACGTCCTGAAATGTATGCACATTATTAGACCCTGGTTAACACCCACACGCATCTGAACAATGTCTTCACTTTTTTTTGCTTGGTAATAGTTTGGTGGCAAGGGCTTTAATATTAGAGCGAGAAGACTAAAGTTCCTGTTCATGCTACAGGCCAGTCGGATGAAAACCCGAAGCCCAACTATTCACTGTAGGGCTTTGTAGTTGACAGGGCTGTCTTTTGAGACAGAAAAGAGGTGGCGCCCTACTCCTTCATGTCAATAAGCGGGCTGCAAGCACGAGATCGAGTAATAAGCCTTGGTCACAAAGATTTCCTTTGGAGCTCACAGGAAGTTGCCATTAACATATGATATTTACACCAGCTGTCGTATATGTCTTATATTTAAAGTTTCCAGTTTTCCGTTTTTATTGACTTTTACAGATAAATAAGAGAAAGAAACAGTCTATTTCCAGCCTGTATGTATTTTTAAAGGCGGAAAAATACACAAAATTGTACTTCCTCTAAGTGCCTCGCCTGGTTGTCCCTCATGAATTCCAGACAAACTGTTAAGCAGATAGGCATCATGGGGATTTAAAAACAGGGTCAGATTACCTTAAATATGGGTATATATTCACATATATTTGTATATAATGTCAATATTTACCTGTCGGTGTAGAGTTTTGTTATATTTGGCTGCTTAATTTTCCCAAACGCCATAGGCTTCAAAGTAGAGTGCATCTTTATCAGTTAAATAAATGTGGAAATAAACAATTTTACAACTCCATTTAGTCTCAAAACATAAAATAGATACGGATAGATACCAATAAAACGCCCAAAAATAAATATGGATAAATACAGACGGAAATGTTTAAAAAAAATTACCATAAAACCGGGAGCCCTACTTATAGTATTATATTATAATCAGAAAAAGATGCACTGGAGGTGTCTGAAACATGATGAGGATTCACCCGACCAAGTGTCGGTAAATTTCATTTGTGCATGACCACCTCAAAGATAGAACTTGCATTTCCAGATTTGCTCCAGTGCACTTTTTTATGAAAATGGTGTACCAACGATATCTTAGAGGGCTTTAGAATTTGCTGCAAAGGTACCCTTTGTGACTTGAGCCTAAGATGTGCATGGTCCTTTAGAAGTGCGCTATTTGGGCCTACTTCCTCTTTCGCTTTAGCACATTTGTGCATTTATTGCTGAATCAACACCATGTACAAACACGCCTAACAGTTTTGCTATCCACAATTTAACGAGAAAAACAGAAAGCTCGTCATTCTAATTTGCTACTAACGAAAAAGAAGTCGAAAGCCTTCCGTTTAAGTAATAAATGTACAGACCTATGAGACCAGTAGTTTTAAGCGATGCACCCCAGGATTTCTGTATTAACCAAACATTTGCAGTGGGCAGTCAGGGGTTCCCATATTCAAGTCCACCTGTGCCAGGTGCCTTCATTGGAGGAGGGAGGACAGTTCACTCGAGAAGTTAATCACCTGATGAAAAAGGTCTAGTATTTATTCATCTAATGGCATTTAAGCTGGAATGATCTAAAAAATCTGTCAATCAGTACAAAAATGTTTGAGAAATTGATCAGTGAATATGTTTTTGGTCACGGTATTATTTTCTTGGCGGATTAGAAGAGTTATTAGAAGTGCTTTCAACAGGGGTCGCACAGGCTTTCAGAACTCCTTCAATAAAATACTTCAAGGAAACGAGGGCAACAGTTTGGCCCCGATGAGTCCCGACGCACGACAAAACATCAGAGGAGTTAGCAGTCAGTGCACTCAGTAAAGGAGATGTATTCATTTTCTGCAAGCGAATGTGCCTTACCACTGTCTTAGGTCCAATTCCTGAGAATGTTCAGGAGTAAGACATACATACTCAGGCCTGTTAGTCGCAAAGCTTCTTTTTGGTAGAAAATACCCCTGGAAATTCACGAGTAAGTCACACCTCAGTCTGCAATAAGCAATATTTGCTCACAGAAAATGCTTTGTGAAGCTGGCCATTTATGTTTAAGTTATGCAGTCGATGCACTTTTGTTAAAAAGACAGAACTGTGTTAATCTGCAGACCCTGTTCCTTGTGCACACACTTGTCAAATGATTAAACGTAGAGATTACTTTGTTTCGCTTTCACCTCAGAAAAGGTATTTTACCTGTAGGCACATAACCAACTCCCTCCTCGTAAAAGGTACTGAAATAAACAGAGAGACACAATTAAAATGTGTAAGATTACAGCATACTTTCCATACCGGAAGAGCCCCTTGTTACAAACATCATGCCAGTAGCCCAAGCACAGGCTGCACAGTACAGTGGGTCACAGGAAAGGCGGCCATCTTGGCAGGCATTTTCAAGAGTTTAAAGAAAAATACTCCCTTTCATTTTTAATAAAATGCTCGATTACTACAAAAGAATATTTCGAACACGAATGAAAAATTATCCAAAGACTGAGAAGAATTCCTAGCTTGTCTGTCACCACAGATTAGTGTGTTCGAATCTGTCATATAAATATTGGGACCACAGCTGAAGATGTTGCATAACATGTCTGACATTCCATTGTCTGTTGTGCATTTTCTATCTGCGGAATGTTGAATCTGGTGCTTTTGAAGGCAGGTTCTTGTTGTTGGAGACTCCCACGTAGACATGTGTGTACTCCCAATGAGCCTTGATTTCCCCTGTCATTCACTGTTCTTCAGGATTCCAATAATGTGTGCCATCTGCATACCTGTTGTCCTTTGGACTCCTTCATTTCAGTCCAGTGGTTGAGCTCTTCATCTCCTGAGCTGTTGAGCCCTAGAGAAATCCAACCTATCATCTCTTTGCGCTTCATACTACGTTTATTGTACACAGACAGTATGAGAGTTACGTCTGATAGCTGAAACAGCGCCACTTGGAAAATGAAGGTCTCTTTGTATAATGGGTTTGGTTGACCTCGGCGAAGGGATGTCTTACACTTGGACATCTCCTGACCCATGGAGTTCAGCAAGGTTAGCTTGACATAGGTATCTACAAAGTGAATAACAATGTTTAGAAGGATGAGCCCAAATAAAGTTTATAGCAGCTGTGCAGCTTTGTGTTTGTTATAATGCATTCACATGGAAGGATATGGCGTATACCAATGTTAACTGAAATCGATTGACTAGTAGCAATTTAGACATTTACAGATCAAATATGTATTCTGAAGCATACAATTCAGCTCCGTTATCACAAGATTGCTTTTTGGGTTGTAAATTTGTACATACTTTGTAAGAGATAATACTATGGTATACTACATAATCCTGCGGTAAACTAGATTTAGTTACACTGAGCTGAATTTTACAGAATAATTGACATTGAGCAAGCTTCAACTAGCCACAAGACTTAAAGCGGACCATTGAGTTCTCCGAAAAGAGAAATATATGAAGAGGCTGGAATGAAAACACCAAACGTAAGATAAACAAAGAAAGTGCTATGGTAACATCAAGACAGGTTAGAATGGAACACATACTAAATATGGGAACTAAACAAATTCTCTGAATGGATGCGGTTGGTTATTTGCAGTGTGTATGTGTACATATTGTAAACTAAGTTTTTGCATTTCTATTTCAGTGTGTTCATGTTGACAGCGTTGTGTGCACTTTACCTGAGTGAACATCAACAATCCTGTACAATTCGTTTTTTAGAGAGTTTCTGTCCTTATTTCTATGGGCAAGTGATGTCTGAAGAACGTTTACAGAATGTATATATCTTTTTTGTCCAAACTATAAAAACATTTTATTTATATCATTAGCACACATATTACTTTTAACTATCAATTTTGATCTATGTTTTGCACTACATGCCGTCTGTTGTGATGTTACAAGATATTTGTCTTTGACTGATCCGGTATTCATTCACTAGAACCTACACTCCTTCAAATTTCTAAAATGATGGACATTCTCACTGTTGTGTCAAAGAACATACATTAAAATACTCTTGTTGTGTCAAAGAACATACATTGACTTATTTAGCTCAACAGGCATGCCTAAGCTATGTTCATGCATGTAATTTACTTATGTCTTCTAGTGCTTTTTGCAAATGTTTTTCTTCAGTTCATAACCTTTTTCATAGAGATAAGTGCGGGACCTCATAGAAATTAATGTTATGGATTGGGGAAATATAAGTAAATGGGTTAATAGCTACACCTCCCACTATTGGAATGGATATCCTAGTCTTGCTGCTCATAAAGCACATTGCCACAATGACATTGCCTGGATCACTAATGGTGTTATCAAAAATTTCAAGTGTGCCAAACCTCTGGCTGTCTAACGTTTTGATACAATATTTGAAGATGGCCCCTATAGATATTGAGGGCAAGACTTGAAAAAGAAATGTTTTTACAGTGTCAAGATACAAGATATTACCTGGAGTATTGGAGTACTACTTTTTAATGCCATGTGGTCAATGGCCTCATCTCTGTTGTGCAACTCATCACAAACGTGATGGATGTGTCGTCTTCTATTTTATACCTGCATTATAACCTATGGCACTTGTAATACACCAGTGGGAAAATCTGCCTTGTTGTGACAGAGTATCCCACTTGACAACTTCTCAATAAAGCCATTTGATTAAGTACTTATGTTCATAGCATTTCTTTGTGCAAGTCTCCTCTTCATTCACCATTCATTTGCTTGTTTTTCTTGGAACTGTTATGGCAAGGTGGTGTGGTTTCACCATTAAGAAATTTCGATTAAATATTTTAAAATTTGGTCCGAAAGCTCCTTTATATATGTTGGCTCCAACTTGCAACCTGCATTATGTAAAGAGGGTCCAGTAGAAAAAAGAGAGATTTATGCGAGTTAGACATTATTAGTGAGCTCATGATGGGGAATTCTAAAATAGATTAGGTTTTCTGATCCCTATTTGAGGCACTGAAGTCAGTACTTTTTCATGTAGCTTTCCAGCTCCTTGTGTCGATGGATGGAGGTCGGATGTTTGATTATTTTACAAAACTTTATTAAAACTTTTACTTCATACTGTAGATAAGAACAAAGACATACCCTTATAAAAAGAGTAAGAAGTTGAATTTAAGAGAATCTGTTTGGGTCCCACTTTACTTGTATTCACTCCCTTCCTAATTGACCCCACTTTCCCTGTCCACTGTAGATACATCCATTACATTGGAGACACAGGCAGGGAAAATGTACCTGTTTTTAATATGGAGAAAACAAACGGAAACTTTTTTTTAATACAAAAATATTTGTAGAGCAGGCGCTTTAAACATGGGGCCCAATTGGCAAACCTTCAGTACTGCAAAAGACGTTTCCCTGGTAAAACAAAAGACCGCTGACCAGGGTCTAAATGTCCCTATTAGTCTCCAGAAGAACAGGCAAATGTCTCAAATCAACATGCACTAGTTGGTATTAAATAAATACCCAATTATCATATTGTCTGGTAGTAAAGTTCAAACCCTTTATGTGATGCTAAGGATCTAATAAAGGTCCTGAATAATGTCTGGTCTTTCAGGCCTCTCTGTTCTCAAACCCATCATGGGCATCTTGAATTACAATGCCTACAGACAAATTGGACACAGACAACTTTCCTATGCATATCTTATGAGATGGTTAAAAACATAGATAACTTCATAATCAGGTACAACTATACAGTTGGTGACTTGGGTCAACTGGTTTCAGTACTAATTTAAGGCCGAAAAGGTACTGCTCTTTTTTCAGGACAACAAATATGTTTACTATTCAATACCACTTGGTTGGAGCCATCTAGCCCTTCATCCTATGCATTCAAAACGGATACATGAAGATCCAGTCCCATCTTTTACTATAGGTGCTAGATGGTTTCAAATAATATTGGTGAGGAACAGTTATGGGTTGAAGTGAGTGTCTTAACAACTTTCATGTACGCATTCAAATGAGAACAAGCATTGGAAAAGTGAATAGTTTGCACCTTTGAAAGGCATTTACTGACCTTTTTGGCTTTGCCAAAGCTTAAGAGAATCAGTAAAAAAAAGGGTTGTTGCCAATGTGGAACAGCTTCGGCAAAACCAAAAGAATAAGAAAAGAAAGAATGATGTATGTATGCCTTATACATGTTTCTGCATCGCCACTCTTGCACACTTATGTGTCATCACACTGGCATGGGCCTTTTTTTTTACTTTTAAAATACTGTGCAAAATAAGTGGGCACCCATCTTGGAGCAGTAAATTAAAAAAAGAAATAAGTATGCAACACGGCTTCACTGTCTGGAGAGTAGTGACCTGATAGCAAATTGCAGCTGCTGAGCCTGGGAAAGAGAAAAAAAGCTGGAGGGGGCGGGCACCGAACAGAGAGTGGGGTAGAAACTTAATGGTGCCAAGCGGCTTGTAGAAGAGTGAGAAGAGAGGATCAGGTGAGCAACAAAGAAGTGGGGGAATGAAAAAAAAATAAGCAAATAGTGACGAGGAGTAGTGAGGAGAACAAAGGAAAAGCTTGTGGGTACAACATAAAGAGTGTTGGGATGTGGGAAGGGGAAGCAACACACAAGGCAAAAAGCAAGAAAACACATGCACCCTTATTGGTGCTGAAAGCAAAAGAAAAAGAAATGTTCCCTAATGTCAGTCGCGGAAGGATAAAAGTCATCCAATCAAAAGGATAGTATATACAAGAAGAGTATGGCAAGCCATCAAATAAGAAGCAAGCAATGACATGAATGTCAACCAATAATGAGAAATACACCGACCCAAAGGCCACTATAAGTACTTGTATTGCGCACAGCAGGGTTTTCAACTCAATAGGTCTTTCTCTAAAGCTGCCTGTAGCTGAGACCTTAAAAGGCCACCATTCAAGAAATGTAAAATGTAACTCGTAGCTTTCGGTCCTAAGGAGTCTTCTAAAACTTGCAGATAGGCAATTAGTCCAAAGAAAGGCTCCTCAACTTCCTCTTTTGACTCTTAATAAAGAGATTAGACACTTAAAAACAGAATTTAAGGCTTTGACCTCAGTTTTGTTCTAATTACAAACTTAATACATTAAGCACGAATGTATTTAGTCTTCCACCTCCTTAGGCAAACAGTTTTACCACTTCCCTTTTGAAATGAGGATTAGTTGAAGTCTCACTAAATTGGCATCTGTCTAAGAGAAGTACGAAAATATAAAGACAGCAATTAAAATCTGAAAAGAGAAAAGGAAAGGTGAAGGAAACAAATTCCCTTTGAGAGAATATGAGTGAAGATTCGTCTTTTGCCTTTACAAATCTGTACTACGTTTATGGCTATGGCACTGAGGAAAACCAACATTTTGGTCATTTAAAGGTTGTAGGTATGTTACATTTTAGAGGTCTTTCCTATTTAGGTAGCAGGTATAAGTGATAATTATATGAAACTAATTCACAGAATCGGCTCATTTGTATATGCATTTTCTAGGTCATTATTATAACAATAATTCTGTCAGTGGTTTGAAATGAAAATCAAGAACTGTTTAGATTTCGAAGTGTTTATAAATAAATATTAGGCAAATGCAATTGGTACCCACTGCTTTTATTACAGAAAAACGAAAGTCTCATGGTATTTCAATTGTGCCTTGAGAACTAAACTGTTAAGACTAAACCCATGCACACCAAGGGCCCCACTCTAAGCATGCCTGTATTTTCTGTCCACATTTCAGCAGTTACTGCCTGGTAGCATTGCAAGGGTAAAATTACAGGTGGGCGAATATACTGCTCAACTCAGAAGTCCAGAATCTCTGCAGATCACGTAGTTCGTGCAGCAGGCAAAAAGAGGGTCATAATGGGGTAAGTGGATGACTTTACCTTCCACACGTTTTTCAGGGGAAAACCTATATTTAGTGTCTATATGCGCTGCTGCACCTATTTTTCTAGCAAATCTAATCAGCTCAGAGTGCTATGTGTTCAATTGTGTTTTGGGATTTTGAAAACCACCGTCCAATTCAGAGATTATCACACATTTGTATTTGAATATGACAGATAACATGTACATTTCCGGCAACCAACAATGTGGGCAGCTTTGTTGCTGGCAAATTTCCCTGTGTATGAAAAAGACAACATCCAAGTTAGCCTGTAGGGGAACTCACCTCGAATTATATAAACCTGTCCACCTATCAAGTGTTTAAGACAACAGAACAGTCCGTCTGACAACAGGGGGTGGAAAGCAGTAAAAGAAATAATGATCAGATGTCAATAAGTGGGGGAGACAGGGTTAAAGGTTAAAGTTTAAGAGGAAACACTTCACTGGAGTGAAAAAACAAGGCAACAAAGCAGATCAGTTCATAGAGGGCAGAACAAGAGGGTAACTGGGTAAACTGGAATGGAATGATAATTCTTTAACACCATTGTGCAATACGTACCAAAAAAATAAAACTATACTGATACTAGAGTATCTCGCTGATTTATTCACATAGTTCACGGAAACACTGGACAAAACATGCATTAATGTAACATGCTACGCAGCAGTGGCTGGAAATCAATGTGTCATTTTGTTTCAAAATCAGAATTAAGCATATGAATATACTCAATTTTTACAAACAAAATATCAGAGAGCTATCCAGTCGTTGCGTTTGATATTCTTCCTACCTTTATTTCCAGTCACCTTCAAAATTGGTTCAAAATTCTAGCTGAAGGTAACACTGCTTTAATCTGATTCCTAGTTAAGGATACAAGCTGAATTTTCAGAGTGTTCTTGGAACTCTTGTGTAGATTGCCATACTTGCCTTTTGGGACCAAACGGAGGTTGTGATAGCACTCTGTCAGAGTCCAACCATGCAATCCACTGGAAATGTAAACTTTTGTCACCCCAGGTCACCAATCAAGAATGGTGACATATATGTGCGTTGACAACATTTATATCTAAAAGGTAGGTATATGTGGAGTTAAGAATAGTAAATCTATACTTACCTCTATATATTTACCTATACTGTATTCTGGTTGTCAATATGTTTCCTACAATATTCTTGTAGCAAGATATTTTTATAGTCAATATTCTGACATACAACCATTTTTTGCTTATTCTTGCTTTCAGGCCGCAAATGGGAAAACATCTGCCATAATCGGCGTAGCAGATTGTCTCTCAAGATCTATGGCCAATAGTTATATTTCTACCTTTATATTAGTGGATCTTTCACTTGCCTTTAGCCTACTGATTATGGGGTGCAGCTTCAGCAAATTTGAAAACAAAAGGAATGTGGCACTTTTTAGGTCGAGCCAGGCTACTTTTTAGGTTGAACATTCGAGACCTCTTGTATATACTTTAGTATATACTTATATGTGTATGTACTTTGTGGGCTCTGGAGATCAGCCCTAGGACTTGTCTGCTTCCGCTTAGGGAGTTTTTTTCTGTTCAACTGCCTCTATTTAACTGTCTTGATAGAAAACGACCAGTAGAGGTCAGTAAAATACCAGAATTGCTTTCTGCTTGTTCAACTGCCTCTTTTTAACTGTCTTGATAGAAAACGACCAGTAGAGGTCAGTAAAATAACAGAATTGCTTTCTGCTTAGGGACTTTTTTATTTTTATTTTTCTGGCAACTGCCTCTACTTAACTTTCTGATAGAAAACGACCAGCAGAGGTCAGTAAAATACCAGAATCACTTTAGCATTCTCTAGATTCCAGTCCATACAAATTGTCTTCCACGAGCACCAGTAGACAATAATATTTGTTTCAAATCTTTTATTTTCAGTGATATGACCACCGGAGGCCCTGATTTTATATTAAAAAACAGAGCTTTGGATTATACCATTTCCAGCTGGAAGGCAATAAACAGTTTGGTGCTTACTTTCCATCCATGTTAAAGAACAGTAGATGTTTCAGCACCCAGGCTAATGTGCTGCATAGCTAAATACAAATAAGGTCCCAAAGGCGAGACCGATTGCATTGTAAATGCTTGTTTGCAGTAGGTATCAATTGGCGCACTTGTGTTGTTTGAGGAACTGTGCTCCATTTGAATGCTAGGAGTCTTAGTTTTTTGCCTCTGCTGCTGAACTACTGAGCAAGTGCGTGGTCCGCTTTGATCTAGCATGCACTCTCAAAGGAACCTGTTTGTATTTATTTGAAAGTGCCCTCCCTCAAGCTCATGCTCAAAGTTAGGAGTTAGTTAGTGCATGAGTTGGAGAAAGAACAGCAGTGAAATACGAGCATGAGCAACACATCGGACATGTTAGGCTTAGCATCACATAGGTCAAGGTCACCCAGTGCTGGATGAGAAAGAAATTGTCAGTGATATTGGCCTGTACGGTCTAGACAAGCGAAGAGACTCTGCAGAAGGTTTGGTTGTCAAATGCAAAGATGTCTTATTAAAAGCTGGCTGAAGAGAGAGCATTATTGAGAGAAATTATGTAGAGTTAGAAGTCAAGACAGCCTAAAGCAGAGCCTTTCGGATGTCAATAGAGATTTGGGCAGTGATAGGTTTTGAAGAGTAACTCAGTACTGAGCAAGATGGAAGAGATGACTAATGGTGAGTTTAAAATATCAAGCAGAGAAGTCTAAGTTTTAGGTATGGTTTTGTTGTGTAGAGATCCGACTCCATCCCATTTTTTACTGGGGTAGGAGAAGTACACGAATGCTTGACAGTTACGGAGGAGAATGTTAGGGGCACCAGACTTAAGGAAGGTTTTTCGGAGCACCAGATCTGGTTGATGTGGTGAGATTATCTTTATTTTTTATCTATATTATTTCTGGCCAATCTAGTTGTAGGCATTCCTAGACCTGGATTTGTGGGAATTGAAGTGCAGGCATGACAAAGAAGCAGACAATAAAGGCACAGCGAAGTGGATCCTTTGTCTGCTACATACAAGTGGGGAATGCCTCTCTTTCAGGCTTAGGGGTCAATCTGTAGAAACAGAGCAAAGTTCACCAACATAAAATGTAAAGTAATGAAAATTAAGTTTTAGGAATGTTTGTAGAAGAAACACACTCATAACTGTAATATGAAGAAAAAGAAACAGACATATTTAGATAATGCACACAGGTGATCAGAGGTGAGGGTAAGAGGTTGCAGGTTGTGCAAAGGAAAATGAAGGATTTAGTTATTGGAAAGTGTTCAAAGGTGCTTTATTGGCAAGGTGATTAGGACTGGAAATGAACTTATATTGCATATTCCATTCCCGATTTGAAGTGCACTCTTGATTTCTCGAAGTGACTAAAATCTGCAACAATAAGCATGGGCACTAGACGACATGGATCATCTGTGTGGTTTCAGCATGCATATTTCACAATATGTTCCTAGTAATCTTTCTAGCAAGACTACTTTCAAACAAGTCTGTGAGCCATTCTGGCATTTGTATGGTGGCAGTATTGATGGGACACCCCAAGTGCAGTATTTCGAAGATTTAAAAAATGATCCTTTACATGAGACTGATCGGTCGGGATGCTGTACTAAAGTGACCGCACAGTAATCCTTCTTGGGTGACTATAAGTGCTTTGCAATGGAGCAGCCCTTTGTGTCAAGGTACCAGCTCTACTTGATGTTTGCTCATTGGCTCAGAACTACTTTGTCACATGGTTTCATCATGAGGCAAAATTAAAACATTATGTTTCAGAATGCCTATAGAATATGATACTACTAAAATGATATCACAGCACAAGTGATGGGCGGGGTTTGCTGCTATCCAATCTGATCCCCTACCTTTCAAACGATTCACCTCTACTACACAAGCCTCTCTGACTCTATGGTAAGCACACTGATCACACCCCTTAATGACGAAGCACTGTCTGGGTCAATATTGGGGCAAAAGGTCCCCGGCATGGTGATTGGTGTGCACCCTTGCCGAGTGCCTCAGCTGCATGGAGATTTGGACAAATGGACGTTAGGTCATGGGTGCAAACAGATCATTTTTGTGCGCCGTGACCTAGACCCGTCTGATGATAATGCAGTCTTGTTGGAAAGGGAGGCGCGCATCAAGTGATACCCTCAGGGTGGTAGAGGGCTACTACCCTTACCTAGAGTTTACTGACATGAGGACGGTGGTGGGAGCATACCCGTTTTGCATTTCATAGGACCACTAGTGTTAACAGGCCCTTTTACCTGGGTTACTAGAGTGGTCCCTACCAGCCCACTCGTCTAAAGTTCCATGGCCTTGTACTTAGCTCACCTTGGCCTGCATGGATTGTGTGTAGCACCAGATAGTACATGGTACTTGCGTATGCATGCTGGGATATGTGTGTGCCGGGAGATTGTACATAACATGAAGGCCTGTGGGTTCTATTTTGGAAGCCCAGGACCTAGAGAGGCTAATGGTGGTGAGGACTGCAACCACCAGACTGAAAATGTGAATTGTTGACATTCCTGATGGCTAGGGTAGGAACACATACACTAGAGGAACAGGAGCAGAGGATCGTCTGTGCACATCAAGTCTCTGATTCAAGGAAGGGTTACTGGTCAGTGGAGCCTGGGCTCGATGTGAGGGAGGTATGAGACTGATAAGGTTGGCACTGTGGACTAGGGAATATTGACAGAGACGAAGGCTTAGGCTTTGAACCTCTATGAGGGATATTTGAGAGGGGTGGCTGAAAGCTCGGTGTGATTCCTGGTTACTCTCCTGGTCTGTGTTTTGAGTTAATCAGATTGGAGCCACCCTGCTGTGGTAGACTGTCCCTTAGAAAAGGACCAGGCAGAGGAGACAACACTTCACACAAGATGCCACTCACAATCCAAATTCCAAAGGCTTAGAGAGTAAATCACATGTTTCTGGATTTGAACTATAAAGGTGGGAGCCTGATTCCCACACTTTGTTCACCAACACTATTCTTCAGGGGAAAAGGAGAAAGAAGGTCTCTAAGACTTCCAGCTGCTGCAACCAGGAGTGGGGACCAAGGTCTGCTAGTCTCCCAGCTGAGAGATTGGCCATCACCCAAGAAGGCCCAGTGCCTAGAGCATCAGCCTTCTGCCTGCCTGCCTGTCTGCCAAAACCAGTGTGCCCAGGGAGGAGCATGAGAGGGCATCGTGTTAGTGAGGCTCAGTGAGGATCCTGATTAGTGGATCCCAGTGAGCAGAATACGAGGCGCCTGGCCAAATCAGGACTGGCGTTACTAGAAAGTCAGTAACTCCTGCTGGGTTTATGTGAAGTTGTGCGTCTTGTGCATCAAACAGCGATGGGGCGGTCACATGGATGATTGGGGCTGCTACCTGTTTCCACTGAAACTCCTAGGGCATCGCCCATTGGAACTGAGACAGTTGGGTCCATTGCCCAATGCATCTGATTTGTTTTGCCTATCACCCATGGATGTGACTCACTAATGTCAGAAGTGGGGCCACTAGAACCACTGGGGCAGTCACCTGTGTTGGAGGAGTCCTTTTAACAAGAGGAGGAACTTGAACACAAGGTCAGATTTGGTCCTGTTTCATTGCAGCTGCTCCACCAACTTACCAGCAGGAATTGTGAAGACGAAGAAGACGCAGCGCACGGAAGCCATTGCTGTCTGCAACTGCCTCAGCACACTGTCCACTGACGACAGGCGGATGCAGTGCAAGCAGATTAGTGCCCGAAGAGCTAAAACTTTGAAGGTCAAACCCAGACTTTGATATGCATCGCTAGTGTGGGCAGCACCTCTAGGGTTACCTCCAAAGATCCACCAGAGACACATTGGTAAGCATGGAGGAGGAGTGGGGGACAGGAGCCGCAGGGAGAACATGACCCCATTCAGTGCTACGGCGCTAGCCCTAAGAGAGATTCTATGTGACTTATTTAGTATGCTGTATTTGCATGTAGAATAGGTCTGCTTTTCTTACTAAAAGAAAGTATTGGACTGGACAATGATACTACTGGGGTCACTATGGACATTTTGAGCTATATTACCCCTCGCATACCTTGCACACCTAGCTTCGCTTCAACAGCCTTGGATTGCTTGGCCCTCACTACCACTGAGAATCAAGTGCTGAAAAGATAGTAATTGACCCAGTCACTCAGGGCCTATAAAAGTCAGGCCCTGGGACAGCAGGAGTAAAAGGCCACAACTCCCACAGTGGGGCCCAGTAAACCCTACCCCATGGCCCTCTGAAAAGGGTTCTGACAATCCACAACCATTTCGACTACACTCACATCCTAATTACAACAACACTATCTTGATGGAGTCTGCATGCCACCTGCCTTGATTATTAGGGGCATCAGTGTAGAACCCTTTCCAAATACAATGTTTTATGGAGTCCATCATCTAGTCCAAGCACTTGCACTGCCAATTTATCCGTCATGTGGTGTTCTGTAGTATATGATTGTGTTGTTTAGTGAAACTTACACATAACCTCAATATGTTTTCCATTTGACTCTCACTATGCTGCCCCACAGAGGTCACAATGTTCTTAGGATGCTATGAGCTGAACAACCAAAGCCTGCTCTGACTTTCACCATGAACTGATACTTCACACTAATAAATAAAAGTCTTAATCTCACATACTTTAGCTCAATACTGGTTGCTGCAATACAATGGAGGACTCCCAAAAGGGTTTTTTCCCCTCTCCTAAGTCATGTTTTCAGCTGCTTCATAAGAGACAGTGTTGTTAGTGCTGATTTCATTGTCAACAAATTAAGTCATCTGTCAGCTTCTCCTCCCGGACTTTTCCTAGTCCAATCCAAGTGATGCTGGATCCAATCAGGATCCAAACTCACACCACTCTATTGTATATTACACATCAAACTTTCTATGGGGGTGTTAGAGCAAGTCCTCAACCATTATTATTTTTAATGTTACCAATTACCACCACTTATGACCCATTGACTAGTAGCATGACATATATGTATGTGCTAATGAATGCATAGTATGAAGAGATTGTGTTGGTTCATGTTCATTTTGATTTGCCTGCTATCACAATAAATGAATATAAGTTAACTTTGTGCATTATTGCCAATATTTGTATCTGACATTGTAAAGTGCTTTTATTATTAAGAAAATATTACTTAATTTAGATGTGTTTAAGTTAGCCTGACTAGGTCTCAAAAAGCTTACACTGACATCGTTCACATTTGCAGAAAGAAGGTGCACTTTTATTTTATGTGAATAAGCATTTTCAATGTGCATGTATTTCCCTGTATGCTTTTCCATTTCAGAAAATCAGGAAATAGAAGCATCATTGGCGGTGATGTTTATTTTACAAAAAAAAGTAATTGTATTAAATCGTGTTCCTCACGAGGAAGCCATGCTCAGGATGTTCCTGTCTTTTTAACATTCTAGGTCCTTTGCTCAAGTCTGTATTATATACATGTCATCTCCTTCATTCCCAATGCACACCTTTTTATGCAGCAGCAAGTGTTTGCTAGATATATTTTATTTGATGTGTCTTGTGTATTTGAAAAATGTCTGGTTTAAGTGAATATATTTTTGTTAATCCATCCCTATTATGTCATAAAACATCGTACCGAGTGTGTGACTTCTTAATATTAATTAAACAGACTAGCGCAGAGTCTATTCAGTATAAAATAAAGAGAAAGTATGGCATTGTCCCAAAAAATGCTTTCCTAACTGTGGAGATTCTATATTAGTCTATCTATTGAATTTTACTTAGTTTTTGGATGCACTCTTTGAAGACAGACTCTATGTCAGTCTTTTTGCTTAACTTTACTTCGGTCCCATGCTGCTACTTCCTTTAGAGACTGACCTTATTTTGATTTTCATACATTATTTGATTTTGACTTATTATGATTGCTGATTTCCCATGATTTAACTTTTTAACAGCCTTTGCCTACTGTAATGACCTTCATTGTGTAGATATGCCATTTATTGGCACTGAACATAGTCTTATGAAATCTCAGACAAACCTGATCCAATGTCTGGATCCTCTTAATTGTTTTAATTGGAGCAGTGACAGCAACCTTATGTAAAAGCCTGCCATTGAGCTAACCATGTGTACAGTCCGTGGTGCACCATTTTGCCTACTACCAGATGGGTGAACCATAGCTGCTCAAAATGAAACACCTAAGGCTACAGCCTAGCAGAGCATAGAATGTTGTAAGGCCTGAATTTGTACAGTGATTGCACTCACTGGAGGGCAACTAAACTCTAAAGTGAAAGCTTTCCTATGATCAAATGGACTCCGCTGAAGAGGAGGTAAAGTATTCCTGAAATACTTATCTTTACCTCTAGTATTTCTTGTGTTTCCTCTCTAGCAAACTCCCATTTGATGGAGACCAAGATCTGGATTTCACAGCAGACATAAAGCACTTAAAATATTTCTCCCTGTTGGCCTTAGGGTGCCTCAGTGAAAATAACTTGTTTACAGCCACATCATAAGCCTTTTTCTAAACAGCAAAGACACTTAGAATGAAAGCCTGCCTCCAACATTTGTCTGCAATATTTGTCTTACGTTTTAAACCCTAAAGATATTGAGATAATTTAAAACTGATTTGTATGCCAAAAAACTCGAAAGTAACCAAAAAAACTCAGCAACTCCATATTCAGCATCTTTAACAGCACTCAAGATGCCTTACATCAAATCCATTGCATCATCAACCATGAACCATTACCTCCCTCACGAGCAACGCTACAGCCAATATCCTGTAGAGTGTAATCTTGGCTTTTATTGTCCGTTTAGCAATGTAACCATGTAACCATACATGACTGTCTGACCTGGAGGACTTTAATGTTGACCATATACTTATCATTGTCTTATAACTGATTGATCCTTATGTTAAATAGGGAAATGAAGCCTATGACTGAGGGTATGTTTACAATGTTATTCAAAAAGTTGATAAAGAAATAAAAACCAACCATAGACCAGTAGCTGGAGCTCAGCAGTAACATCTGGCACTAGGGAATAATATTACTACAAATTATTTTTAAAAACCCAGTCTGTAAATAGCTCAAGAAGGAATCCTTCAGAAGTGTTGTGTCCTTTTCAGCCTTGGTACCCACCAATGACTATGCCACATACAGAGCTTAGAATTACACATCTTCATTTGTCTACGTGTAACTGCAAACTCAACATTCTTAAACAAGCTTTCATTGCATTCTGATCTGAAACCTGTGTCACAGCTCTATAGATTATATTAGGAGCCGAAAGGATTTTGTCATAAAACTCACAAGGCACAACATCTCTCTCTCTGTAAAATTAAAAATTACTTTTTTTACAGAACAGTATACATGTGTATATGTATGTACAAATACGTCTCCTCAATCAACCTTCTTGGTGCATTAATTATTCCACCTGATCTGGTTACTGGGAGCTGTCATCTTCACAGTCCGAGATTTTCAAAAACGATGAAGAGGTTAACAGTAGTCACTGAGTTTTCATGTTCATTCTTTCCTTCATTATCTCGAACATAAGACCGATTAATCAAATGCTGAAGATGAGAAGATTCTCTGGTAACAGACTTTCCAGGACGCTTGGCAGTCACCATGTCTCCAATGGTGGACAATACGTGGAAGAGTTCAGCATCATAAGGAGTATCATATTTCCTTCTTCGCATTTGCTGAACGATCACTAGATCTCCTCTCTTAAACTTGATGGTCTTTGCATGTCGCCTCTTGTCTGCATAGGCTTTCATTTTCTGCTTGTTAACCAAGTTCTTTGTACAGGTTATGTTCTCATTCCTTTCTCTTTTGTTGGTCCATTGAGGTAATTTGGCTGTCATTGCTTTCCTGAACATCAAAGTCTCAGGACTTTTGCCTTTGGTCCAGTGATGAACGGTAGGCTCGTAGGGTAGAATTCAATAGAGTTTTTAAAGTGAGCCTCTCAAGAGTTGCATGCTGTACTTCTTTCTTTAGCATACTCATAAAACGCTCACTGAGTCAGTTGGCCAGCAGCCAGAAAGGTGTACTCTTCTGATGCTTTATGTTTAGATGCTCTAGGAAATCCTTGTTTTCTTCGCTGATAAAAGGCGAGCCATTATCAGACTTCAAAATGGCTGGAAAGCCCCATGTCGCAAAAATGCCATCTAGTCTCTAAATGAGACTAATTCTCGCGAGTTGTGGATGGGAGATTTTCTATTAGTGGAAAATATGAGTACTCGTCCACAAATACCATCTGATGATGTCCATTATCGAGTGGACCAAAGAAGTCCATGGCTATTCTCTCCCTTGTATGCTTATGGAGTCCTGACATGTTAAGAGAGTGAGTTGAGTAATATTTGTAGAAAGGTAGTGGCATAGATAACAGGCCTTGAGTTCCTTTTTAGCCCTCTATTCTAAATATGCAAATCAAACTCGGACTCAGAGAGCTCTATTGGTGGCAGCATTAACACAATGTCCTTCATGAGCTATTTCAAATATTTTCTGTCAGAGACTCTCTGGGATCAGGATTCTCGACCCTCGCAGTATAACTCCTTCTTGAGTAATGGACAGTTCAACTTTTAACATTTTAGTTTTTTAGATATTCACCATGACTTGTGGCAGTGACGATCTGGGCTAACAATATATCAGCTGGCGTATTTGATTTTATTTTACAATGAAATTAATGTAGGCTTCCACCGTCTTGGATGTAGTACCCTGACCTTGTATAGGCACTCTGGAAAAGTATGGGCAGTACATTCGCCCCAAGCGTAGCTGGACTCTATGTTTTTGATTTCGAACAGAGATACATCCTGTCGGCTGACAATCCTTTTTCATCTAGTATATCTTTCTGGAAAAGGTACATTGATGATATCCTTGTCATCTGGCAAGGACCGGAACAGACCCTGATGGCTTTCCTGGAATGGATTAATACCTGCGATCCAAACTTGAAATTCACGTACACCACTGACAGGAAGGAAATGGTCTTTTTGGATGTGGCCTTTATGAAGAAGGATGGTGGTCTTACTACCAAGAAGTACTATAAGCCGACTGCCAAGAACAACCTTCTGGAATTCACTAGTTTTCATCCCACTACATGAAAATCTCCCTTATGGGCAATATCTCTGCATTCGGAGAAATTGTAGCAGAGCTGATGATTTCCATGCACAGCATGTCAGCAGGGTTGACTACCAAACTACGCAATCGTGGCTATCCCGAAAAAATCTTGAGGAAAAGCTACAAACGGTCTAGAAATCAACACAGGGATGTATTGTTGGAGGATAACAGGAACCAGACTAGCGAAGTCCCTCTGACTTGTGTTACCACATACAGTGTAGCTTCCGATGCTTTAACGAGATCCATCCATAAGCACTGGAAGATACTGTCGACAAACAATAGGGAATGGAACAAACCCCTTTTCTCTTTTAGGAGAGCCAGAAACTTGAGAGATTCCCTAGTACATACTCGCCCAAAGAGATTGACTGCGAACACTGTTCCATCTGTACTAAATGCATGGGGCCTACCTAACATAATAGGGAATTTTCCCTGCACTGATTGTCGTGTTTGCCACCTGACCTCCATGACAAAAACTTTGGAGTTGGAACCCGACAAGACATGGACGCAGAGATGCAACTCTAGTAACGTGATCTACTTGATCACATGCCCATGTGGCTTGCCCTATTTGGAAATGACGACTAGGAAGATTAAACAGCGCATATGTGAACATAGCAGCACCATCCGTGCAGAAAAAGTATCGCCAAGATGACAGAGCACTTCCTTCAGATGAATCATACAACGAATGATTTGCATTGGAAGGTCATTGAAAAAATAAAACCAAGCAGTAACACCCAAAGAGTGCTGTTGGAGAAAGAGCAGTGGTGGGTCTACCGCCTCTCTACACACAGACATGGCCTTAATGACAACATCCCCTGGGGTTCTGTATTAAAACGATGAACGTTGGGGGAGCGGATTATTCCATCATAAGCAGCCTCCTTTCTCGGTGACAGTGACTTTCCAGTAACATACTAATCACCTTGAGATTTTAGTGGGATTTTCATTTCCTCTAACATCCTTTGTACTGTTTCACTGTGCCACCTCTCAATGCCCCTTGAAATTATGGGAGTGGTAGAGATCTGAGGTACACCAGGGACACCCTTTGTAGGATCATTCCCTATTTCAGCTATAGCTAATACGATGTGGCACATAGTAGTCCCTATTTCTAGGCTCTGTGAGACAGACGGGTATTTTTTTTGTACCATGCGATGGTGAATTATCAAGGTTGCTCATCATCTGAACTTGGGTGTCTGAATACATATATATTTTTTGTAACAAACATTTTCTTTAACATACGATCGTCTTTTCAAATAGCGCTAAAAGACTAATCCATTTAATGTGGCCATAGTCATGTAGGCGGCATCTATACTCGTGTGCTTGGTAAAATCGGGGCACATAAGGTTTTCTTTTGTGAACTACCAGCCGCGGCGCTCCTGCGGTTAGCAGTTCAGCTTTCTCAGTGCTCGCCGAGGGCACAGATGAAAATGCCGTGACGTCATCTATCCGGTGCCACAGGTTCCGCGTCCTCGATGCGGTGAGTGCTGCTTTTTAAGCAGCCTGGAACAGGACCAAGGAATCTTCGGGATCCTGTTGTTGGGTTTGCTCAGGTGCCACACAGGCTTTTGACTTTGGAGTAGTAAGTACTTGGGCGAATAGGGGCAATATTTTGGTTATCCCGCAATCTTGTGCCTTATCCCTAATGGACTTTCACTTCTTATTCTAGTGTGTGACTATAAGCCACCGCCCCCACCAGGATCCATGGCGTGAGTTTATTTCACGCAGCATGTAAGCCCAGCTGCTCTCCATCTGCAGCCCTTTTTTCGAACTTTTATTCAGATGCCACTAATCACACATTCACGTGTGTTTATTTTAGTAGTCATGTTCAATTTTGTTACCTTTATGCGATAAGACGCTATGATACCGGCAAAGTTTTCAGTTTTTCGAAACATTGCTAAAATATAGGTGTTCCAAATAACCATTTGCGTGTATAATTGAGCACAAAAATCCACAGGATATCAAGTTAATTCCTATGGCTATAGAGTGAAGAGCACTTAATAGCGGCATGAAGAGTGTCACTCGCACTACAGTTTATTTAAATTGTTGACTAGATGTACTTTGTTTGTTGGCAAACTTGTCTCTATGTGTGTTTTGTTTTTCAGAGTAACGATGCTATCAGCAATTCTGAAGGTGGTCCGGTAACCGTAAGTTGTGCGGTCATTTATATGCCACAGGTTAGGGTGCACCTTAGCGAGTGCATACTGCCGTGGCACAAGGTCCTGAAGAAAGCCTCGCTACTGGCACTTTGGAGGCTAAAACATGTAGACCATTTCTACCTACCATGCAGTGATGTGACTGGCCAATCTACCGGGTCTAGCATCCACCTCACTTTTTTAACCTTGTCTTACCACTCCACCAAGTAAAATCTTTTGGATTGGTAAAGACAATTTTAGCTTATCACACTTTCACATTTCGCACTGTCACTATAAATAAAATCGCTCCGCTGTAACCAGGTGTTGAAGCACACCAGAGAGGCACTCGGCCTCTCTGGTGGGAACCCAATGAAGAAGCATGTCACCAACTAGGTTAGTGAGTGAGGATTCTTTTTTTACAAATAAGAGTGACTCTTTCTGCCGTTTTGTCATTGTCTCTGGCCCCACTCTTGTTGTTTTTGTACTCTGGAAAAGCCCATACCACAGCTAAACTTTCATTCTCAGGTTGTGAGTAAGCATGTTCTGTCTGGAACAAATTTATACTGGCATATGCCACAATATGCCTTCGAGCTATGCTGTGCAAGGATAGTGTCTAACCCGACTGAGCTACAACAACAACCTCTATATGAAGCTTTGGATTGAAGTAGGCCATTTCAGCAGCAATTTCAATGATTTGTTTGATTTTTGTGAAACTTCTCTCAAATTCTTGTGACCACTTCAGTGAAGTTTTCTTCTTTTTAAACCCTCATAATGGAATATTTATAGTAACAAAATCTTGTATGTAACTGGCTCTGCCTAGAAATGAGCGTCTCAAAGAAACATCCTGTGTGGGATCAGCATTTGACCCCACTGGCACAGGCAAAAAACGTACTTACTGTAGGAGAAAAAATTCATAGATCACTCAGATCTTCTGCTGAGGAGGCATGTAGGGTAGTGGTGTGGTCATCCCAAAATTATGCCATTTTGAGGGTGCGGGTTATATTCCAGAAGGGGTGTTGATTGAGGGTGGAGCTTGGTATCGAAGGGGGATTGTTAGCGAGGGGTCTAACAGCCAGAGAATGAATGATCAGCAGAGGTCAGACACCTGTCAAAAGTGGGCTTAGACCAAAAAGGAATGTGTTCATCTTTTACTTTTGCTTTGAAGTCATTTGATTAAGTATGGAATCCCTCTCTACTTTGATAGCATAACTGTTTTCCTGTCTATTTTCTTTGAAATTATGTCACCATACACATACACATGGTCAGCCACTATACTTGTGTCATCAAGGTTAGCCAGGAAACCCGGGGCGTGGCCGAGCCGAGCGGCAAGATGGCTGCTTTCTAAGCAAGCTCTGCCGGCCGTGCTCTATTTCCGGCATTTATCCTGCCTAATCGGGGTGATCGCCCCAATAACATCGTAAATCCTGACTGGGACTGGGCCGGAGTCCCAGGCGATCCTAAAAAAAATGATATTGGTGTGATACAGCCGTCGATACGGAGCTGCGACTGTGGGCGCTGGAGACCTACTCGGAGGCGGAGATCCTGCGGCAGCGCGATTCCTGGCGCCTGGGAGCCCTGGGAACCTAGCAAGATTGATCCTTCAGCCTGCGAAACCTAGACACACAACTCCGGGTCTCCGGTTCGGATGCGAGGTCGTGGATGGAGTGACCCCTTCCAAACCCGCAGCGATCTCCAAAGACAAGTTGTGGTGATCGGCGCCCGGTGGAAAACCAGGCTCGCCATTCTAACATAGGCTGCGCTGCGGTCTTGTTCGGCCGCAAGGACGGGAATCCTCTCTGGCACCCAGAAGGTGAGGGGCCATTGTCGACTCGATTTGGCCAATCCTGTGCCAGCCAAAGCTCAGGCAATCTGCTCGGGTGCTCTGTCGCGCGGCCGCTCGACCCGCGAAGGCCTGCAGTGATTTGGGTAGCTGCGTGGCAGCAAGCGTAGATCTTCCCCTAAGAACCCTATGCCTTACTTATAGATGTCTTTGCAGCCCCGTCTGCCTCGTGGTCCCTCTTAGTCTGCGTGACTTGCCCCCCTGCTGCTGCATCTTCGGAGAAGCCACCCCGCGATGCTGGCCTTGGACCATTGGAGCTCTGATCGTGTATTGACGTAGGGTGGGATTTCCTGACTCCGCCGGAGCTCCTCCGCTCATCCCCAGTGGCCTGGCAATACTGCTGTACCTCGAGAGCGGGAGGCTCACCTGGGAGTAAGAAGGTGAGGGGGCTGCAGATCTTCAGCCTGATCGTACCTGCGCCGTCCAGCACGAGAGCAGGGGATGCGGAGGCCCCATTGAGAAATTCCCTGGCCGGCTGTGGCCTGCAGTCATTTGGTGGATTGCGTGCAGACTGGTGCTGATTTTCCCCATAGCAGTGCGGCACCTCCTATAAAGACTTTGGAACACTCTTCCTCGTTTCAACACTCAGCTCTAATCGCCTGCTGCACGGCCGTGGCCGAAGCCAGGGCCCACTACTGCACCAAAATAAGTGGCACCATGAGTACCTCTCTTAAACACACAGGGACTTTACCTACATGCTGACATAGGGCTGGACACCCTTGCATAATGGAATAACTGAATCTTATGCCCCGTGCCTCCTAGCAATATTCAACAACATCAACTAGCCTCTCTTCACATTACTCACCTAGTGTCAACAGGCACTCTTATCCTCATGTATACCGAACTCTGTCTCACACCCAGCCTTTGCACCCTGTTGACTTTGGAGGCAGCAAACATATCAGGCACCTGCCACTTGAACAAGGCTTCTGACGACTCTGTGCTCATTCATTTCGAGGTCCATGGTTCTCCCTAACCTTGTGCCATCCAGTACATTTGAACGCGATGGTGTCCCTCAGGACCCCTACTCTGCCCAACCGTAGTCTGTGATACTGTCCTAAGGTTCCGCTATTCTCCACCGAAGACAACATCACCCCTTGTCTCAGTCAAAATGGAGAAATCTGATCCTAAGCAGTCCAAAATATCATGTGACAGCAGACAGAGCACCCGCACCACCGACTCTGAAGCAAATCAAGACTCAGAATCACCGGTGAATACTTCCACAGATCCGCCTGAAGAAGATATGTGCAGCATCCTCTTAGAGGTCAAGTCCAGCCTCAAAGCCATTGACAATAAACTTGACAGACTCTCTTCCCAACTGGATCAGGTTCGTAATCGAGTTGATACTCATGATTTCCGACTTGATCAGTTTGAGATCAGGCATCGGATGCACACGACTTTCAAGTTGAATCTAAGGAATACCTCCATATGGAAAAGGTGCTGGATGTCATTAGAGCGAAGAATGAAGATCTTGAAGCACGCTCTAGGAGAAACAACATCCATGTTCTTGGTGTTCCAGAGACCACCGCGATTACGAAAATGAAAGTGTTCATGGAAGACCTCTTACACGACCTCTTCAGACCAGACCTATCTCCTATGTTCATAATAGAAAGAGCTCACCGCACGCTGGCATCTAAACCTCCTGTCGGTGCTACGCCCAGACCCATCAAAGCCCGCGTGTTGAACTATCGGGACAGAGATATCATACTGCGCAAATCCAGGTAAAAAGGGACAATCACTCATCAAGGAAATAGACTTTCATTTTTCCCAGACTTCACTCCGACTGTCCAGGCTGTGCGGCGGGAATTTGGCCCAGCCAAAGTCTTCTTCAAAGGTCCGGCACTACGTATGCTCTTTATTATCCAGGAAAGTTGAAAGTGACGAACAAGGGTATACTGCACTATTTCACTGATGCCAAATTAGCATTGAAATTTGCAAAGTACATTGGCCAAACACAACAGAAAAAACCTGCCCCGACCATTGACACTGCTTCTAATACTACTCTCAGTGACAATGACTGATGACATCTATTGTATTACCGTGCATTCTCACCACTCTTTCTACTTATGGATATCAAACGAATAATTACAGAGGCCGAACTATTTCATAGACTCAACAGCACCGGTCCTTTAACTCTGCCTGGTACTTGTGGGGAGTGAACTCCCATTGGTAATTATTTAACTGCACGGCCACTTCTCCACATGGCTGGGCTGTATGCCGGCGCCTCCGTGACCCTAAGGAGATCTCCCTAAGTTCACCAACAATGTTTCTTGTTTTCTCAGTTGAGATGGGTATTGGGGGGGGACTATGCACGACCTAATTGGGGGTTTGGTGTGGGTGGGGGGAGGAGGGGAGTTAAACTGTTATGTTTAGTTTTTGTAGAAGCACACCCATCACAATCTTCACCGCGACTTAGAGATTTACACCGTATTACATTTCACACATGTTCGTAACTAAGATTGGCCACTGCTAGACGATATGGCGAAGGGGAGCGTCCTGGAAAGGTGCTTGCAAATCTCCTTAAACCCTCTCATTGCTCTCCCTACATTACGGAACTGTCAGGTGATGACGGCACGCCCATTAGGGGGCCCCAAAGAAATACACGACTATCTTACCCACTTTTATTCCTTGCTATAAACAACCGCGACACCGCAAATAGACTAATCTAGACTCTCTGGAGCTCTTATGGCTTAGTAATGCTCACAGAGAATACTTGGATGAGCCTTTTGCAGAAGACGACATACTACAGGTCATAAAAAGTCTTCCATCGGATAAAGCACCGGGCTTTAATGGTCTGACGACTGCTTTCTACAAAACTTACGCTTCCTGTTGATGCCTCATCTTGCAGCAATGTTCTCGGAATCCTTAATAAATGGGGTTTACACCCCCCGACCACCAGGGAGGCTGTCATTTCTACATTACTTAAGCCAGGAAAAACTACCCAACCAATGCGATTTGTACAGAGACCTTTCCCTCATAAACATAGACAACAAAATGTACACGAAACTCCTTGCTAACAGACTGCAAACCTTATTACCTTTAATAGCTAGACCTGACCAATCTGGGTTTATACTTGGATGCTCCACATCACATAACTTAAGAACCTTCTTCTCCATCGTAAATCAAATAGATCCACATATACCTGCCCTTGTAGCCTTTCTCAACGACACAAAGGCCTTTGATTCGCTTGAGTGGCCATATCTCTTCACCATCCTGGCCAGGCTAGGCCTAGGCCCCTTATTCATTAAACAGATCCAGCTCCTATATTCTCAACCAGTTGCAAGGTTACGCGTGAACGGTTTGATATCTGCTCCATTTAATATCACACGTGGCTCAAGGCAGGAATGCCCTTTGTCACCCCTGCTGTTTGCCACTGCAGTGGAACCCCTTACGGCACGAATCAGACAGCATCATGAAATGCGTGGCTTGGATTTTCCTATGAGAGATGTCATCATATTGCTATATGCTGATGATATCACCTTTTATATACGAGACCCCTTGGATAATCTAAACCCTGTCCTTAGAGAACTTGCCAGATTTGGCAGCCTCTCTGGTGTGCATATCAACTGGGCAAAGTCCACCTTGTTGCCACTTACCCCTAACTTTACCACCTTTGAGCCTGACTATCCTATCCAATGGGCAGACGGCCCGTTCGATATCTGGGGATATGGCTCAGTACTAACATCCAAGAACTCTGGGACATGAACTTTGGGCGCGCACTAGCATGGCTAGAGGAGAAAATAATTGTCTGGTCTAAACGACCCATATCCTTAGCTGGCCAAATTGCCATGGCCAACATGATCGTGTTGCCCAAGCGTCTCTATTTATTCACTAATCTTCCGTTACAACTCACAATCTTTCCTGAGAACTCTGCGCTCATCGATGATCTTCCTATTCTGGGCCCAAAAGCAACTGCGCATTGCATGGGAAATACTCACTCTTCCTTTGTCACAGGGCGAACTTGGCGCCCCAGATCTAGCGGTGGATGCATTCTGTGCACAGGCGCAATTCTTCCATTAGTGGATATTTCCTACTCCCTTCCAGCCTCATGTAGCGGTCGAATCTGACATTGTCGCACCGCTTCCGCTAACAGTTGCCCTATATCAACCTTATCAGGCGAAACAAGTCAATAGATAATACCTCTGATACACTACGGTGGGCTTGGGATAAACTCTGTATTCAAGCAGTGTAGTCGGTATTGTATGCGCCCTCTCACACTTGCTCATAATCCGCAAATACCCCTATTAGCAGATAATGGCAACTCCGCCCGCGCACATAATTTGGGTTGGGACACATTTGCCGATCTCTACCCCAACTACACCTTCTTGCCCCCCCTGGCATCCATGCCTTGAGACACTTCCCAATTTTCGATTCTAATATTGTATTATTCCATTCGAGGAGCATGTCGCACTTTACACAAAACTTTTTCCTCTCCGCCTCCTTCTCTTCCAGTCCTTGAATCAATACTTACTAACTCATCCTCAGATAAGCTCATTACACGACTGTACAGTGGCATGCAAGGATCTTCTCCAATCACGCACCCGAAAGCCATGGCTAGCTGGAATGATGACCTAGATGAGCCATTATCAGAACTCCAATGGCAATTCTGCTGTGGACAACTGGAGATGCTCTCCCCTAATTACAAAGTTCCCCTCATACATTTAAAATATTTACAGAACTCCCCTGCAACTCAAGCACATGGGTATCCGCCCTGAAGCGAAATGTTGGAGGTGTGCATCTCCAAATGCTTAATTTCGCCATATGGCTTGGAACTGTCCCAACATCGTGCACTTCTGGAAGGAAGTTCTTGAATCTATCAATGAGATACTGGCGACTCGCTACACCCCCACTCCCAAATTATGCCTCCTAGGGTATGTTAAAGAAGCCCCACCAGGCCATCGTAGGATTCTTGCCATGATACTACTCCGAGCTAAACGCTGCATCGCGATGCACTGGGGCACATGCACACCGCCCACCATTAAGACCTGGATCCTGGACACCACGTTCTGTCAGGAACAATTAAATGTGTATTGGGAATTACTACCCCAAGCATCTAGGTCGAAAGACATTTGGGGTCCCTTTTTGACTTGGTTATCAGCTTGTAATCTGGGACTTGCACATGATCCCGAGGCTTCCGCCAATTCTCCTCAAGAGGCGCCTCCTCAACATGTTTCAACGTCATGAGTCATTCCTTACACAAACTTCATATTTCTCCCGTGCATTTTCTCTCCCATAACTTTAGCCGTATAGTCCACCTCCGACGCATTGTGACCGAAATGTGAATGTATGAGGTTTTATCTTGCATATGTGATTAATCATTGTGTTGCTTCTACTTTGGTTTTCCTTTTTCATTTGTTCAGTTACAAAATGATTTCATACTTGTATTTTCTGGTGTCGCATGATGCGCTACTGACTGCTTGTATATGCCAAAATGCCAATAAACAAAATAAAAACAATTAAAAAAAGGTTAGCCAGGAAACCCATCCTATTTATAGCAGGATGAATACTTCAACGTGTACATGTTGTCCTGCAAGGCTCAAAACAGCACTGTAATATGGGCAGTCAATTTGAGCTGGTGATTGCTGGTGGGGGCCGACCAACACTCATCTTTGGTAACAGGCTCTTATTTTTCCGCATCAGACATCAACCAAGAGCAAGAGTGAAAAAAAAGCAACAAAGGGAAGAAGAGAAAGATTGAAAACCTGTCTCAACGGAGTAAAACAGGGGCCCGGCAAGAGTGACATAAATGTGGGGTGAGGGGGGTGGTGGTTTTGGAATAAAGCGGCATCAAGTGTTTTAAGACTAAACCACCTTGGTATGAAAGGACCAACGTTTAATTGCACCGACCTCAGGCTTCTGAGAAGAGCTTCGGACACTCATTATTTTACAAATCACGCACTGTGCATGGGGAGTAGCCGGAATGTAGCTTTTTGATGATACAATTTTCTGACATAACCTACATGGACTTCTTTTGCCCATCTTATATTAAGAAGCTATTGTTTTAAAGACTTTTTCTGTTCTAGTCATCGACATAAAAGTAATAATCAACAGTGGCGTCACTAGGGGGGTGCGGGGGGTGCGGACCGCAACGGGTGACACCCTCACGGGGTGACACCAAAGGGCCGGTCCGGTCGGTGTGGTGTGGTGCACTGCAACCGTCAGTTCAAAATTTGATTGAAACCAGACCACAACCAGCAGTTCAGAAACCGAAACGCAACGACGCGCGCAACCTAACCTTCAGCAGGAGGTGCCTGTGCGCAGCGCGCACTGTCTC
Organism: Triturus cristatus; assembly: GCF_964204655.1. Taxonomy (NCBI): domain Eukaryota; kingdom Metazoa; phylum Chordata; class Amphibia; order Caudata; family Salamandridae; genus Triturus; species Triturus cristatus. The sequence goes on along the minus strand of NC_140589.1, from coordinate 1,669,370,453 downwards.
CTCCTCCGCCGCGTCTGCGCACCTTGGCAGTGACGTCACGTCGTCACTAGAGGGGTGCAGGCGGGCGGCGTTGTTGGAGGATTCCGAATTCCGCAGCATTGGGCCCCAAGTGCGCGTGACTTGGCATCACGACGAGGAGCGGAGGTGAGGAGGTCTCAGGTCGCCACTGACACTATAATTTAATTTTATTCCAACTACTGCAAGGAGGAGCGGAGCGGAGTGGAGTCTGGTTTTTAAGCCTAACGGCCGCGGGCCGCCGACCGAGGTAGACATGTTAGTCATACAGCATGTGATATGAGATTCTCAGTGCAAATGAAAGGGGCAGTCCAGGCTCGGACGACCCTTTGTCGAAATGGGGTCTGAAATAGCACTACCCCAGGGCAGGGTTCTTGCAGTCTGTAACTGGGTGGGCAGAACCATGGTCTGGCAAGAAAGTTTCAAGAGACTCGGAAGAAGGCGGCTAAAAGCGTGGGCGGGACGAGATCTTGTTGCGGGAGGAGAGAGTACTGGAGTCGCCGTACAGCCTCCTGGGAGAGATGGGATATTCTGTCCCATTTCACCGCGGCAGGTGAAAGAGCTCCCCTTTACGCACGCTGGCTGCCCTTTACATTGGTTTTGCCTAGCCCACTCCTCGTTACTCACGCCAGCCAATGACGTACCTCGATGAGAGCAATACACCCTTCAACCGAGCACTCCCCCGACACATCGAGTGCTACCCGACCCGTCCTAGGACGCAATTCGGCGCTTTGTGAAGGTACGAAGCGCTATACAAATGCAATTGCGGTGCAATACAACGCATTTGGGGAAGCGGCTGGTGTCCAGCTGCACGAGCCAGCTCTCGGCTGCGTCGTCCTTCGTTAGCCCTGCTTCCTCAACTTCCTCTGGAGTCAATAACTCTCCTCAGGCAGCGCTGGACGAGGAAGCGGGGGCTTTCTGGAGGGTCGCCGGGCCGCGTCACACAGAGAAGGTAGCTCAGACAGGGACCCCGGCCGCTTCGGTTCCCACCTGACCTCTCTGCGCTAATGACACTGTGTCTGCGAGGGCTCCAGCTTTATACGTAACTCAGGTTCGCTTTGCCTGTTCCAAACACCTGAATTCATTTACAGTCCACCCTTGCCGACCAGATAGCGCCTTATTATTGCACGGATAAGTCCAGCGTTAAGAAAGATGAGGGAGAGGCTTGACATGGGGATACACTTTCGTAACATAGGAACTAGTCAGTCCTTAACTAAACTCCTTTCTCTACCCTCACCAAATGCAATGGGTCTTCTCCTGTGTCTTCCTTCAAAAAGGGCAAACTGAAAATATGGACGTCTGTGGGACAGAGAGAGAGACCCCCAGCCACTGCTCCCCGTCCCGAGGGGCTGCGAATATCGGATGCGAAGCAGCAATCGTCGGGATAACAGGAGTACAGGGGGGCCGGGCTTGACGAGAGGTACTGGTCCACTCCTACCCCCCCTCCTCCTCTGCTACAGATTAGATCACAATTGTACTGTGGCTTCTGTCACCCCCTGCAGCAGCAGCTTCTATTATCTCCCCCCCCCCACCGCCTTGGGGTCTCATCAGACTCCACCCCATGCTTTGGTTGCATTAGTCTACCCAGCGAGCGCTGTCTCAGATCGCACGGAGTCCGTCACCCACTCCAGTGTTGTGTGGCAACAATCAACTCAGCGCCAAAGTGATATAAGCTTGCATTTCCTGACACCCTTTATGTGTACCCCACTAACTCTCTGTGGCGTTACGCCCCAGGGGATCAACTGGTGCAGCAAGTGCAGTGGCACCAGGGCCCAGAGGTTTATGGGGCCCACTGGACCCAGATTATTGTTGTATTTTATATCTAAAACAGCGGCCCACTTCGTTTATTGGACTAAGGCCCACCGTGGACGGGACATCCGCCATGTTTGCGACGGAGTATACCATCCACCAAACTGTAAACGAGACACATGATCAGGACCCACAAAACAGTACAAGAACCTAAATTAAGCCAACATAAAAGAACACATATCCAGACTGGACAGCTCTTTTCCTAGAAAGAGTGAGTATGAGTGACAGTCAAGGTGTGAGAGTCAATGAGTGCGATTGTGGGTTCAGGTGTGTACGCAAGACGGAATCTTAGATGTTTGGGATCCTTGGCTCCAAAGATGTGTGCATTTCTCCTCTGCAGGTCCACTCCTTCCCCACGTGCGTGGGACTCCTTTCAATGGTGGCCTAGGGCTCAGAAGAGGCCTTGGCTTACAGTGCCCATCCCCAAACCATCTTTCATGCATCAGCTGTTTTTTCAGCTCTCTGGCTACTGGGATTGAATGCACAAAATAGCCTAAGCTTGGACAGCTCTCTCACAAACCAGTTTCCAGGCTACCAGGCTGAGGGGAAGGGCACAGATTTGACAAAACGCCCAATTGGTTCCTGGAAGGATAAAAAGGATAAAAGGATGAATGCATGGGCAAATGGGCTGATGGATGTAAGGACAAAACAATATTTGCATGAGTGTGAGAAAGAAAGTGGCTGGAACGATAGAAGTCTGGATGGATGGCCGCCTGGATGGAGGTGTGGAAGGATGGACTGCTGGACTGATAAAAGGAGGGTGAATTGGTGGATGGATGAAGAAGAATGGATTGACGAATGGATGGGTAATAGGATGTATGAATGTTTGGAAGTGTGAGCGAAAGGATGGATGGATGGAAAACTAATAATGAAAGAGTGGATGGATGGAATGGTGAAAGGATTCATGAAAGTATGAAACGATGGATAGATGGATGTATACATGAAAGTCTTAAAGATGAATGGAAGGGGATAATTAGGGACCTCATTACTGTTTGTTTTTATTTAAAAAATCTGCACAGGCCCAGCAAAGCACATCATTATCATGGCCATGGATGCAAGGCAACAATAAGACATGTCCAGAGAACTCGTGATTAATGATCCTGCTGGAGAGCAGTCCTTTGCCTGTTGGTAGTTTTGAAATGCAGATAAACTGTATTTTATTTGGATAGCTCAGTGGGTTCTTGTGTTACTTGCAGTTCAAAAGTTACAATCCTAACACAGGACAGTGGCTATGAACTGTCATCAAAGACCTGCAGACAAACATGAATGGTATAGTTAGAACTTCACTTTTTTTGTGTTACTATAAAGTTAGAAATTCCCCAGTCTTTCATTATTTTAATGTTGCTAAAAAGAGTTTGGGCCGATATACATTTTTATTAGTAAAGCCAAGCCCCAACCACTACGGTATGCTTTAAATCCTGAGTTTGTGCTTCCCCAGCCCAAACCCTCTTTAAATTTACTGCCCACCAGTATGGATGCCACCATGTGATTCCTACATCTTGTAATCCTCATTGGCTCATGTGACATTCCCTGTAGACGGAATTACATACTAGCGATAAAACCGGTCCTGTAATTGCCTTTCTGTTTTTATTTAATTAGCAATCAGGTCATTAGGGCAACTGTGGAACATATTTTAAAGTGCGTGCTAATTATATTTACTGCTATATTTAATGTTTTAAGTTTGAAGGTGATTTTGCTAATGTTTTTTACGGGAATAATGAAAGTAGAGCTGGATGGGGCTGATATGGGGCTGGGGCCTGAAGGTCAGCTGTGAGATAAGGTACACAGGAGCGGGATGGTCGAAAAGTGGATAATCGGGCCTGGAAGTAAGTACTTGTGTTAAAATCGGGCCTGTTGGAATTTGAGGGTTTGCACTTACATCCAGACATCGCTCTTACTTTCAAATAACTCTCCACATGCTCTGTATACACACAGAATTGATCCGTTGTATACTGGTGACTGTTTGCAAGTAGATATAATCTAATCTAGGGCTTGTAGGCTAGCGGACTCGGAGCGGAGGAGGTCCATGCGGTAAGTCGTGAGGGGGTGACACCATGAGTCACCCGCACCGGGTGACACCAACCCTAGTGACGCCACTGATAATCAACACAACTTAAACAGAATCATTCAAAGAATCATCTCACCAGCAAAAAGGGAGTTGTAGTTTCAAATTAAGCGGGCTTAAAATCAGAACGTTGGTTTGTCTTTCTTCCATGAACTCAAGCCAAAGGGAATGACCCATCCACTGATATGGTTTACTCACTTATCATTTAAATCAAGTTCGGTTAATGTTTTTACCCTAATGCTGGATGCACGCATCGCGGTGAAATTGGGATCTGAACATTATCAGTTATGAGCTTGCCGAAAATCTCAGAATGTCATGCACATGCAAATTTGTACATAGGTCCCACTTAGTTTAAAAGTGCGCTACATTGAACAAACTCAACACACAACTGTGCAGACAGAACTAGTGACACTCACTGAAAAAAGTAACATGTTTAGGGCGTTTACGCGGATGTGGTTTATGTTGTCTCTTACATATTTTAATCTGATATCTGCTGCTCTGCTAACCATTAGCGCCTAGTCACTGCTTCAAATCAAAGCAGCATTACTGGCCTACACCTATTTTAGATGCTATATGGTTACTGCGTTACAAAACAACAAATAGAACTGCTAAGACGGATTACCTGATGGCTATTCTTAGAATAATTCAGATGGTTCATTCTAATTTTGCAGTATGAAAAAGGGGAGGAGGGTTTACACTCACTCGGGGGCCTGTTTGCTGCCAGGTTTTTGAAGTGGCTTCCTTTGATCACTTCCGCTGACAGCCTTCCGGTGGTGGCGTTGTACAGAAGGCCGATCAGGATCTCAGGGGCAGCGCCATGTGCTAAGGATTGACATGAAGAAGTGCTTTCACTGCAAGACATTTCCGACGTGCTCATCTGGGAGTCACAACCCTAGAAATAGAAACAAGATTTTACCAAGTTATTCAACAACACAGACATTAAAGAATATGCTCGCATTTCTGTCTGTGTGACATTTCTATGTAGTGGGTGAAGATTAACATATTCAGTTTCACTGCAGCATATTCTACCTCTAAAAATGAATCCAGGGATAGACTGGACATACTTTTCCAATCAACAAAATCAAATTGAATATGAAATTTAGAAGATCTAGGGGACTACAGGCGATTGCTGAGGGATGTATCGGTCACTATGCCCGCTCCAAGATGAGCAACTGATAATGCCGGGCACTGGGTTAATACTGGCAATCCTAATCAATCGTTCATTCCATCGACTTCAATGAAACTCCAAAACTTTTAATGTTTATATGTAGTATAAATCACTACACAGCATGCCAATGCGACTAGCGATTGATACTCATTTGACCAATGGGTGGCGAGGGTCGCATTACGAAGGAATGGAACAATAACTAGAATTATTGACCAATTTCAAGATATAAAATGCCACTAACACATGAATTTGCCAAAGATGTCCTCCCCATCTTTCTAAAAAGTCATTTGTATTTCTCTGTAAACTTCAGCTGTGGACTTATACAATTGTTAGGTAATGTATTCTGCTCAAGGTAATTGGAGAGTATGCATTCTAAATAGTGCTTCATGGCTTGGACAAACCAGTAAGATAAAGGTAGAGGAAATGGCTTATCCTGTACAGATACAGAACGGTTAATTGTCAAATTAAGTGGTTTAGGTCTTCCCAAATCATTGGATGAGCCTGACATTGAAACATCTTTCGATGGAGAATGTAGCAAACTGAGGCCCCCATTTAAATCATGGAATAATGCGGTATTACTCAATTGCCTCTACAACATGGGTAAATGCACATTAATCCGATCACCCTACTTTTCTCGCCCATTCAACAGAACTTTAAAGGTAATAGTAGAAACAGCACTTAACAGGCTCGCTCTACGACAAATGCTGCCCTCGAAAAAGCACAGCTTGGAAATTTCTGTTAAGGAAATTTTAGCTGCCTCCCTGATCTCTTGAATACATAAAATAGTGCTCCGGTTACCTACTGGAAGTCTTCATTACTCCGAATGTAGTATTCCCCACCACATGACTAACGTAGTGAGCTTCAACTCCCCAAGAGAACCCTCCAAGCAAATTAGCGCTCTAGTCCTCCCATCCGTCCTTAACATGGCTGACCTCTTTCACCCCTGACCTAGTACAAGAGGAGGCATGACACACCCCACTGCCTGGTTTTTTTTGGTGCTGCTCTGCATTCTCTTCAGGAGCATGTTACAGGTAAGTGGAGCAAGGTCGTACGATACCCGGCCCAAACGCCTGAGGGGAAGCACTGCTAAGCGGGCTCGTTTGTTGTGCCCAGGATTTGTGAGCGGTTTATGCTGTTGAAGCCCAGTCAGAGCGGGTTCTTACTTTTAGGTGAAGCCCTATCTCAGCTGGCTCATACGGAGGCGATCCTCGCGGTGAGGACAGCTCTGTTTCCTATGGCCACTGTGCAAATGTCTGTGGACAGCGGGAAGCCAGCCAGTGCAGCCTCTTACTTCTTGTTGAAGCCCTGCCTCATCGAGCTCATGCCACAGGGCCGATCCTCACAGTGAGGACAGCTTGGTTTCCTGCAGCTGCTGTGCCGATGTCTGTGGTCCAGCTTTGTTTGAAGCCCACGAACGTCCTCTCCAGCTGTTTGTTTGTAAGGCTGTAGTAGGGCGTCCTGGCGGCTTTGCGGTGGTACCAGGCTCAGCTAGGGCTGTGACGCAGCACGTATTCCTGGCATGCCTGAATTTGCTAAGGAATGTGGACGTTCAGTCACACTGACAGCGTGCAAGCTGCTGGTGTGGTGGCGTTGCCTGGCAACCAGGAAGGTTTTCCAGTGTTGTTTCTTTTTGTGATAGTTAGCCCTTATTTCAGCCTGGTTCCTTTGGGGGCATTCTGTTCCTAACAGGAGTGTTTGTTAAGATGGAGTCTGGTGAGGGACCGCAGATGGAGGCAGGCCCTAGTGTGCAGGCTCTGGTAGAGGCTCCTTCCTTGCAGGCCATCCAGCAGATGATCCAGGCCGCTGTGGCTACAGCTATAAGGAGCGTGAGGGCCCTTCTTCCCCGACGAAGTAGTGTATTGAACCTTCCGCCAGTGCTGAGGCTGACAGGGAGGAGGATGATCTCCGGGGCAGATAGGTGCAGGAACTGAAAGAGGTTTCGCAACATATCAAGGATAACCTGGCATTTTCGGTGCCCCAGGTGGAGGATGATTCAGAGGATTTTTTCATGCAATACCAGAAGCGTGAGCCTGAGTCTCTTCCCTTGCATCCATCGACCAGGAAGGTGATTGATAATGAGTGGCAGTATGTGGATTAAGCAGATGATTCTTACAACCTAGGGGTTGCAGGGATCAGAGGTGTCTGCAGGATACAGGGGAGGTCTACCCATAGTGTTTTGGTCTATTTGGCTTCTTTCAAGAGTCTCTCCATTGAGGATATTTGTAAGGCTGCGACGTGGGCCTCTCCTCGCATGTTCATGGACCACTAGGTGGAGGTGTTGGGTGATTCATCTGCTGGAAGTTTTGCTGAGGCTGTTCTGCAGGCTGGCTCTGCCTGAGATTGATTGCCACCCGCCTGTTGAGTGCCTGTTTGTTTTTTCTCTGTTTGAAGTTTGGATTGAACTTTGTTTTTGCCTCGCATTTTGGTCTGTTGTTTTTTGGTGACCATGAGACCGTTTTGGCTTTGGTATATGCTTACTACATTAGTCATGTGGCGAGGATGACTTACGAGTTGGTAATGCTCCAGTTACTTACCGGTAATGTTCATTATTCCGAGTGTAGTCTTTCTCAAAACATGAGTTCTCATACCTCCCTTCCCTGTTTGGCTATTGGCTTTATGTTGTTGGGTGCTGAGGCTCGGTACCTGAACAGTAAGTGGGGTGGGTCATGCCTCCTCTTGTACTAGGTCAGGGGGGAAGAAGGTCGGCCATGTTAAGAAGGGATGGGAGGACTAGAGCGCTAATTTGCTTAGAGAGTTCTATTGGGTGTAAAGCTCACTACATTAGTCGTGTGGCGAGGAAGACTTACGAGGAGGTAATAGTACATATCCATTCATAAAGCTTGCTTCATCTATTTTGGTTCAGCCCACAGTTAGCGTAAACAGAGTGGGTACTGGGCCAGCCCCTTCAGCCACTGGCTTTGTTGTCCATGCCAATCACATCTTTGGTCAACACACGGGACAGTCATTGGGTTTTTGGAGTACCTTGCATTATTTTCGGCAACATTTTAAGGATGAGAGCACTTTGGGAAGAAACAAGCAACCGAGAGGCAAAGCAGCCCTTTGCTTTATTCTCCAAATACCTTAAGAGATTTCAAACTGCTTATTCTGTACATGTTCTTTTTTACGAAAGCTACGAATTCACCAACGGTACATCTGGAAGTAATCATTCCTAGAAACAGTTATTTTGCTTTAAAGCAGAAATCTTTTTCAAACAACGTTAAATCTCCAAGTGAAAATAAAGTAGCTGTTTCATTATATCTTGAGTTTGCATATATATCTGCCTGCTATTAATGACAAGTGATATTTTTTGTGCATTTGTTTCCTGTGCATTATTGCAGTGAAAAAGAGTGAAAAAGTGTTGTTCAAAATAGCCTACATGCGTTTTAGGAGGTAATATATCTGTTTATGTGCACCCTCTCTGTACCGGTTGACAAAAAAACAGCTACACTGCTACCCTTTTCTCCAGCTGTTGCTGTAGCATGTTATCTGGTGTATATTTCAAATATTACCAGGCTTCACAGCTTATAGTGTGGTTGTGAAGTGGATTCTATTGTCAGCATTTTTACTGTTGTTGTATCACTTACTTTAAATCTGACACAGCAATGACTTTGCCTAATGGAAGCATTTGCACAAGCACCACACTAGTATAGCTTTTATCAGGGTTAATTAAAGACAGATTTAGAAATTGTCTGATCTAGCAGCCACATGGCTGCACGCCTTTTTAGTGTAGAAACTCAATTGTGTTGCTTACTCCTACTTACACCTACTGCTATTCACACCTACCTTCTCCTGCTACTCTTCTTATTACTCTTTCTCCGAACTTACTCCTTCTAATACTCCTACCCTTAGTGTTGCATTTACTATTATTACTAACCTTGCTTCTACGCTACTCCTATTCCTACTCCTATTTAAACTCAACTTATTTTTAATCTTACTCTTTCTCCTTCCTATACTGAGACTACCTTTAGTTTTACTCTTACATATGCCTATTTATACCTAGACTTGCTTCTATTTACTGCTACTCTTACTCCTACCTTTGTCTACTCATACCCCTATCTGCTTTTTGCAGTTCAATGTATATTGCCGATTTTTGCTCCTATTCATACTTTGAATTACTCCCATTTACTTCTACATAAATCTACTTCGACTATTTCTTCTTGACTTACTGTACTCCTGAGTTTATCCCTCCTGTGGTTTACTATTACCCATTTTTTATTCTCGCATGCTCTTACTTTAACTCCTACGTATGCCTTACTTGCTCCTATATACACCTGTATACACCTAATATTATTCTACTCTTACTTTTAAATGCTCCTGACTCAAATTCCCTTTGCGTATGTACATATGTATGTATTTTTATTAAATATATTCATGGATGTCGATTCACCAAAACGGGGGGAAGTGAGATAATTTGTGTATCACATGACAGGAAGTGACATCAAATGACCTTTGACCTGAGGACCTCATGTTAAGAAATGTATAACACATACAGGATTAGTAAAAACACAAAAGGACCACTAAAGCAGATTACTATTTTTGTTACAAATCACATATTAACTAATGTACTTCCATGACATGCAAGGAGCGCATACCTGATATGCGAGGGTGCAGCTATCATTTACACAGGTACAAGCTTCATATAGGCTATTAGAAGCTAAAATGTATACGCATCCCCCAAATGTCCACAAGATCCTTAAAAAGTCAAGCATAACCGTCATATGCCCCCGCATACCCAACACATTCTGTGCTATAGCCTCATAATGTCTGGATTAGATGCGTATGCCACGTGAAGCCTGTAGTATGACCACCTGACTCCAGGTCATTACGAACACTTTCTCCATCCCTGAACTTTTCACCTTGTTGCTTTCACATGCGCCAGTCTAATTGGTTAAATGAAAGCAAAGTAAAACTACAATACCCAGAATGCATTAGGTGATGGCATAAAAGTCTTGGACTGGAAACAACGTCCATAATGATATGGAAGGTGGTAGGCCACCTAGCAGCTTCATAGGCACATTAAGAGCTACAATACAGGCACATAATCCCTCCCTTCACAGGCTCATTATGGTTGGGTACAGTCTCAAATGTCCTGTACATTTTTGCCAAGTGCTGAGTGCATCCTCTCTAGGTGCAGATACATCCTGAATTATTCAGCACAGCCTCGTCATATTAAGGTTTAGCCTTCAATGCTCATTGTAGCTTCTCCATGCACTATTACAGCTTCTGATGACCAGTGCAGTATCTTCATGCACACGTTCAGGCCCTAATGCCAGAGCAATCTCACCATGAGCAAAAGCTGGGGAGTTTAGTGGTAATTTGCTGGACCTCACAACAGCACATTTCCAGGCCTGACTGTTGTTTTCCAAATCATTGGGTGTGCTTGTGCATTTGGCTTATTAAAGCATGCCTAGGCTACAACTACCAGAATGTACTCAGTTATATAAAATTCCGGGAAAAGATGTGTCCTACCTACTATCATGAAATGATCTGGCAAGCCCAGGACATATTTTAATGTAGAGGAATATCAGGTAATAAAGGCCAAAAGAAAGACAAGTAACCAATTGTCAATGCTGATAAAAGGCAAATAAATGGGAACTACCAGATTATGGCCACAACAATGCAACAAGGACCAATTTTCAAACTATGTTTAGGACAAGGAGGCATACTAAGAAATAAGACACTAAAGCTTATTATGTAGAGCAATTAACAACATGCTTCTGCTTTACCTGCTGCACCTCTTTTCCACCCTAACCTTCATCACACTGTTGCTGAGGGAAACACAAATAGGTTCAGAATCATTATGACAAATCCACACAGAAATCCACATTCCACTGGATGTGGATTTTCAAAAGGCCAAGGCTCTTCTTCCATAGTCACCCTCCATATCAGACTTTCTATGCAGCCATTATCCTGAGCTCTGGGTACTGTTGCAAAACCAGGTGTTATTCCCTCTGTAGCCCAATACTGGGCTATGCAAAATCATTTCTGGATAAGGTTGTACAAAACCAGAAGACCCCATTTTGTACTGTGCATACATAACCTGCACAGAAAAGGCTGCAAACTATACGCAGTTCTCTCAGGGCAGCACCAGATCTGTAACCCTGCTGCCCCAGTCCTACCTCAAGCATAAGTGTCAGTGGGTTTAGTACATACAGCATTGGCATTAACACTGCCATTTGGTGGATGGCGGGGGGGGGGGAGACTGCAAACTCTGTAGCCTTTAATATGAAAGGTGAAAAAGTCTTTAGGTGAGGGTTACCCTTTTGTCTTTCCCTGATTACTCAATCAGGGGTATATTATCAACGAGGTGATAAAAAATTATCGCCGCTTTTGCGTCCGTTTTCGGACGAAAAGCGGCGATAGTTTTAACGCCCTATTAGCAAGGACACGTTAACGCTAATCTTCGCACTTTCCCTTAACGCCCAGCTTTGCATCTCTAATCAGATGCAAAGTGGGCGTTCCTCCCCAGAATAACAGGAGAAATGTCGCTAAGCGACATATCTCCTATTATTAAGCCTCACGCAAAGCAGCATAGCGACAAGAAAAGTAGCGATAACCTCTGTTATCACTACTTTCCTTATGCCTGCTTTGAAACTGACTTAGCCATGATATCCTATGGAAGGTGGATATCATGGCTAAGTATGTGTAGCCCTATCAGCAAGCTATCGCCAAAAGTTGTGCGATTATCGCTGGATTTCCAGCGATAATCGCACAGTTGGCAGCTTGCGCTCTGAATTTTATCGCTTTGGAGATAAGCGTTGCTGATAGCACGCTATCTCTGCGATAAAATTCAGAGTTGGCCGGCGATAATTATCCTCGTGCTAAGTGAGCTTAGCGATAATTATCGCCGGCCCTTGCTGATATGCCCCTCAGTTGGGCTAATGAAAAGCAGTATATCTTTATACATGCAGCTGCAGCAAGATCCTACCTAGAGGAGCACAACCTCATGGTGACTGATAGCCTGCTTGGTTATTGCTCTGTCTTGTTCTTGTTGCAGGGGTGGAATTGATTAAGGTCTGGACTGGTCACACAAGACTCCTCTTACGGGAAGGTTGAGAAAGAAGCATTGACTTCTGTTTAGGAGGCTCATGTACTATTATGATAACTTTTGTTTCTCTATTGTACTTTAGCTATCCCCTTGTTGGTCTAGTTAGGCTGCTGAATTAAATATTCTGTAATTTAACTGTATTTGCTTTTACATTAATTCTTTCAATGATCAAGAAATGTTTACTTATGCTATTAGTAGAGTATTTGATGGGTGATACTACTCGTGAAATAAGATGATACATTCTGCTATGAATTTTGTTAATAAACAGATTAAAACACATCTATAGTGTGCACATAAAAGCAAAATACCACTGAGACTGGCCTGGTTCTATATAAATATTGTGAAAGGATTTAATCTGGCAAAGAATAAACATGACGTTGGAAACAATGCACAACAGAGGAAACTATTTATTTTCCCGTCATAACATCTGAAGACCCATCTCGATCCACCCAAATGTAAGTGGACAAAAAACATTTGGCGTCCAGCTTCTATGCAAGTTACAACAAACTTCATCAGCTCGAAGTATAAATAACATCTAAGTAACAACACTTGAAGACACAGTTCATCTTTGATATGGCATGTCAAATGGATCTAACTAAAAAATGAAGAGTGCAGCTCAACGCCACTTAGCAAAATATTGTCACATGACAAAGTAAAAGGCTGAGAGGAACAAAGTCCCTTGAGTATGCTGATTCAACTGGCCCAAGTGATTCCGACCAAGACAACAGGATCTAAGTTTGAAAGGTATTTGCATACAGTGAGACACAACCGTATAAACTTCCCATGAGAAAGATAATGTCTCAACTGAGGTAATATATGAAGAGGTCAATTGAAATAGGATGTAACAAACCTTTTTATAAAGGGATACAGATTAATCAGGCATATGCTTGTATTCACCAAAGGCTGCATCATTAGTATTGCATATCTCCTGACAACCTGTACCACCCATCTGGTGAAAACAGAATCACAGCCAATTATTCTTGCATATACAATGTGTTCAATCATTTCTAGCTGCAAAGCACTACGCTACGCTCGCGTAGTTTGCGAAGTTCGCGCTACTTCGTACTACGTGAACTGCACGTAGCACAGTGCGAACACACGTAGCGTAGTGTTGCGTAGTGCTGCGGTCATTTTTTGCTTGCTCGCGGTCCTCAACGTCAAGTTGGCGACCGCGAGCAAGCAAAATGACATCCCAGCGAGACTTTTTCCTTGTTCGCGATCAGCAACATCAAGTTGGCGATCGCGAGCATGGAAAATAAACCTCCCGGCGAGATTTCCAATGCGAGGAGGTCAGGTTTCTCATTGCAAGTGGTCACGTATGCTCGCGACCGCTCGCGATGAGAAATTACCAGTTCGCGTTGAGAAAGCTGCCGCTCGAGTAAAAATCTACTCGAGCAGCAGAAAACTACAGCTCGCACTGTGCAAGATGCCATTTTCAATGATTGCACAGTGCCGGTTGCTTGTCCGCACTGTGCAATCATTGAAAACGACATCTGGCACAGTGCGAACAAGGTACTACGCAGTTCGCGAAGTGCTACGCGTAGCTCGCGTAGTGCGAACTGCACTTTGCGTAGCTTCGCGAAGTGCTACTTCGCGAACTACGCCCAGGGTTAAAAATGACTTCTAGACCTAGATGAATGAAGAAACATAAAAGTTTATTTCTCAGCAATAAGACTCTACTTTGAGAAGCTCTAGAAGATCAGATAAGAACTGACCTGCAACACTGAACATAAGAGAGGGCAGTTGTGGTTTCTTTAACTTCTCTTGAGGGCCGTTGACACCAACAGAAGAGAATAAATAGCTGACTTATAAGCCAGTGTATGAACCCATCCAAAACATGAACCTCAACTACTTTGAGTTTTGGGTGGCTCCCAAAAGATACTTTTTGAGTCAACCCCAACTTTGGAGGTTACCGAATGATTGAGTCCCTTAGAACATGGTGAAGATGATCCTGGTAGAGCACCCCCACCACTGAAGACTCCTTCCAGATAAACATAATCAAAGTGATCTTCCAACGATTGGTCATTTTACACCCTTCTAGTGCCAGCTAGCAGCAGGAGGAATGGAGGATACCTTTTTCATTGATGTTATAAATGATAGCTGTGTTGTCACATGGACTTTTTGTATTAAAGAGGCAGAATGGAAATATGTCAAAGCCATGAATATTTTAAAATTCTAAAGGACATGAATCCAACCTTCTATATATTTGACAATCAATGACTATTAAGACGTGTGATCCTATTTTAGAGTAGTAAATTACAGCTTTATATAATGCATTCTGTTGTGTCGCTGATACCCGCCAATCAAATAAAGGAAACATAGACCGCCTTTTTAATTAAGAAGACAACATATAACTGTAATGTTCCTCCAAATTAAAAGCAGATTCACAGCATTTTATATCTGGCCAAGGTAAGTCAGAAAGAAGCTACAAAGTAACTCCAAAGAATGTTGAAACAAACTGCTAATTGGATAACAGGCACTGTGCAGCTAGAGTGGGAGATGCTGGGAGACACAAAGATATGAAAAGGAAAGAGTCTGAGATATACACAGTGGGCCACAGGTTGGGATGGGCAAACACAAACAAATAACCATACTGTGTCTGATAGACAAACAAGGAGACTGGGAGGTTGTGAAAGAGAATCGAGACAAGCTTGTTACTGTAAGAAGCAATCCTTATAAGTAGGAAGTACAGGAGCTTCAAAGTGAGAGAGACACACCGAGTTAGATATAGGCAAATGAATAATTTAAAAAACAAAGAATGAGACTGAAACACAAGATCAGAATCTGTAGAGTCACAGAGACTCTAAGAAACAATTCACAGAAACACTAAAAAGGAACACTATGAGATGAACTGGAAGGCAAGGATAGAAGTGTGAAGAAAGGGAACAGCAAAATAATAATCAACATACTCTCCGCATTTCTAGTAATTCTTACTTTACTCTCTAATTCATTTTACTACCACCCTCTAAAGGTTTAGAGTAATTATGATTCTGAGATAATCGCTAAACATCTTATGGATCAGAACGGGACAATTTCCTAAACCGTGGAAAAGGACTTCAATGCTCCTATTATTCAAAAATTCTTCACTTAATCCTCATTAATTAAGCGGTTACCGTCCTATCTCCTGGCTGCCCGTACCAACTAAAGTTCTTGAGAAAGCTGTGAACATTGAACTTACTTCTTTCTTAGATAACAACAATTTGTTAGATCCGTCCTAGTTTGGCTTTAGAGGTGGACAAAGTACAGAGTCTGCATTCGTTGTTGTCATGGATGAGATCAGTTCGGTAGTAGACTGGGGAGCAAGGCGGCGCTTATTTAGCTATATCTGTCGGTGGCGTTCAATACTATCAATCGTGCTGTATTGATTGGGTGACTGGAGCTCTTGGGGATCAGAAAATCAGCTTTGGTTCTATTAAGTTCATTTCTTTCAGACAGAGAACAGTCTGTTACCCTGAACAACTTGGTTTCCATGCCATTTTCTCTTCTCTGTCTGGTTCCACAGGGATCCTCACTTAGTACCACATTGTTCAACATGTATGTTACACCTTTGGATACACTTGTTTGCTATTTTGGGTTTTCAATAGTATCCTACGTAGATGACACCCAGATTATTGTCTCCATTATGAGCAATAAGCAGGAGGTAGCAAACAGGTTCCATAACTGTATGATGGAAATTGGAGACTGGATGAAAAACAATTTCCAAAATTGAACTCAGGAAACACTGAGGTCCTACTGTTTGGTAATAACACCTCTTTCTGAACCCCTTTGCGGTGGCCACAGGACATAGGCACTCTCCTGTCTTCCTCCTAGAACACAAAGAATTGGGGAAGGATCTTTAATGATAAGTTAACCTTTTCAGACCAAATCAGTCAAGTTACCTATTCATGTTTCTACATCTTAAGAATGTTGAAGAAAATCTTTCAGTGTATTCCACCTGGTTTGCAGAAAGCAGTTCTAGTTGCTCTTGTACAATCACAAATTGACTACTGTAATGCCTTCTATGGGTCTTTGCAACAGCAGTTGTTGAATAAATTACAACCCTTCTAAAATGCAGCAGCTCGACTGCTTCTCATTATTTCTACATTTCTGTCAATGTCCCAGACTCAGCCCAGGCTGCATTGGCTTTTCGTTAAAAGCTGCATTGCTTTTAGGGCCCAATGCTTAGTGCATAAGGCCCTCTACAATTCTGGACCAGAGTATATTACATTTAGATTTCAGTGGTAAGCTCCTAGAAGAAAGCTTCGCTCTTCCACTGCTAGTAATGTGGTAGTGCCCACAGTAAGGCGGACATCCTGGCGAGGTAGAAGCTTTACTTTTGTTAAGTGAAAATTGTGGAATAGTCTTTCTTTGCACATTCCTATGCAATTTAGGAAAGTACTGAAAACCTGCCTTTTTTCAAATTAAAGTTTAGGGAAGGGGTTTGTGTTCATTTGCAGCAGCCTCAGCGCCAAGACACCTATGGGCAGTAGCGCGCTTTTATATCCATTTCAATTTCCATTTACAATACTGTTGCATCAAAGTTTTAAATGAGTTCTAACCTGAATATTTCATATATATAGCTGTCTATAAGGCCAAAGATCGGTCAAATCCCTGCAATGCCAATTTGACTCCACACTAAATATGGAGAATGGTATTAAAATAAACCATTTGGATGAGGAAATGGTAACTTTACTAATTTAGGAGAATGTGGTAATTCCTTTCTACATAGCATCACACAACTAGTGCTTGTTCACAGAAGACTCCACAAAGGCGCCTATCTGGTTTACGGTAATATCACACTGTTAAGACTCCCAAAGTGCTAGTTGGTAGAAAGTGCTAACAATAGTAAAGGTGGATCCTGTTGGCAGACTTAGCGGGCATTGTTAGAGATAGAGTAGTGGCAGAGTCATGATAATAGAGAGTTGGTAGACTGTCAATGTAACATGCTTAAGTTAAGAATCAACCATCTTAATGTGCACTGTGTCCATTTCTACCCTTCTGCATCTATGCTTGCTATTTCACTTGAAGGAGGCTGCCACATGGCTGTATTTATCTATGTGATTGAAGCTTATGTTGCCTATGCCTGTGCTCTACTGGTTCTGTTCCTGAGGGACGCCTGCTCTACTGCTGCGTGCTCTCACTTGTTTTGTGTAAGGAAAGGCTGCATAGGCATTCTGGGTGTTAGCACGGTATGTGCAGCTCCATGTTCATACTGTACCTGTTCTGATGGTTTTTAAGTTGAGCTTTCAAGGCCTGTTGTATATAGTTTGTGGGCTTACAGCCTGCCCACTGCTTTTCATTTGCTTGTTTCAGTGTCCTTTAAAAATCCTTACTTCCAAGTAGTTGATCTTTCCTATTTGTCCCTCCTTTTTGTGGGTTGTTCACTCCCAAGAAGTAGCGCCACATTACTTGTACCCCTCCACTTGTCCCATTTTAGCAACTGGAAAAGGACTACTTCTCCCTTTGTGAAATAGCACTCCACAGGAGCACTAGGTGTTTTCAGTTGCTCTGACTGCCGTTTTGCTAAACAGGGCTATACATCTTGACATCATTCTTTTATCAGCTGTGGGGCACCCGCTTTCATGTTTCAACATCGCGTGCCTTTTATGTTATCAGCACGACACCCCAAAGCTGGTCATCGGCATTACAAAGCCAAGTATGTGAAGTCTCAGACCCCGGGAGCCTTTTAGCACTGCCTCCGATCTTGTCATGTGATGCATTCCATCAAGGCTTCACGTAAACACTACTTTGAAAGAGAGCTCCAGTCTCCGTGCTGATTGCTGTGATTCAACTGCAATCCAGGGACAACATTAAGAGAAGTGGTGCAGTTTGATGCATTCAAAACAATCCTTGTTTCTGATCCATCTGATATCGCCCACTATCGGTCAGTTTTGCTCTCGGCTGCGCACGCACCTGTATCAGACTTGGCACATCATCAGCCTCTGGAGACACTCGGCTCTGTGCCTCAGCGCCAAGACACCTATGGGCAGTAGCGCGCTTTTATATCCATTTCAATTTCCATTTACAATACTGTTGCATCAAAGTTTTAAATGAGTTCTAACCTGAATATTTCATATATATAGCTGTCTATAAGGCCAAAGATCGGTCAAATCCCTGCAATGCCAATTTGACTCCACACTAAATATGGAGAATGGTATTAAAATAAACCATTTGGATGAGGAAATGGTAACTTTACTAATTTAGGAGAATGTGGTCATTCCTTTCTACATAGCATCACACAACTAGTGCTTGTTCACAGAAGACTCCACAAAGGCGCCTATCTGGTTTACGGTAATGTCACACTGTTAAGACTCCCAAAGTGCTAGTTGGTAGAAAGTGCTAACAATAGTAAAGGTGGATCCTGTTGGCAGACTTAGCGGGCATTGTTAGAGATAGAGTAGTGGCAGAGTCATGATAATAGAGAGTTGGTTGACTGTCAATGTAACATGCTTAAGTTAAGAATCAACCATCTTAATGTGCACTGTCTCCATTTCTACCCTTCTGCATCTATGCTTGCTATTTCACTTGAAGGAGGCTACCACATGGCTGTATTTATCTATGTGATTGAAGCTTATGTTGCCTATGCCTGTGCTCTACTGGTTCTGTTCCTGAGGGACGCCTGCTCTACTGCTGCGTGCTCTCACTTGTTTTGTGTAAGGAAAGGCTGCATAGGCATTCTGGGTGTTAGCACGGTATGTGCAGCTCCATGTTCATACTGTACCTGTTCTGATGGTTTTTAAGTTGAGCTTTCAAGGCCTGTTGTATATAGTTTGTGGGCTTACAGCCTGCCCACTGCTTTTCATTTGCTTGTTTCAGTGTCCTTTAAAAATCCTTACTTCCAAGTAGTTGATCTTTCCTATTTGTCCCTCCTTTTTGTGGGTTGTTCACTCCCAAGAAGTAGCGCCACATTACTTGTACCCCTCCACTTGTCCCATTTTAGCAACTGGAAAAGGACTACTTCTCCCTTTGTGAAATAGCACTCCACAGGAGCACTAGGTGTTTTCAGTTGCTCTGACTGCCGTTTTGCTAAACAGGGCTATACATCTTGACATCATTCTTTTATCAGCTGTGGGGCACCCGCTTTCATGTTTCAACATCGCGTGCCTTTTATGTTATCAGCACGACACCCCAAAGCTGGTCATCGGCATTACAAAGCCAAGTATGTGAAGTCTCAGACCCCGGGAGCCTTTTAGCACTGCCTCCGATCTTGTCATGTGATGCGTTCCATCAAGGCTTCACGTAAACACTACTTTGAAAGAGAGCTCCTGTCTCCGTGCTGATTGCTGTGATTCAACTGCAATCCAGGGACAACATTAAGAGAAGTGGTGCAGTTTGATGCATTCAAAACAATCCTTGTTTCTGATCCATCTGATATCGCCCACTATCGGTCAGTTTTGCTCTCGGCTGCGCACGCACCTGTATCAGACTTGGCACATCATCAGCCTCTGGAGACACTCGGCTCTGTGCCACAGGGCGCATAAGCATTTCTTTATTCCACATTGCTAGTGCAGCAGTCAGTGCTCACAGTGAGACGGCTGAGAGCACTGCGCTGAAGAGCGGAGCTCTGTCCATCCATGCTGAGGGCAAGGGCATATGAGCGATGGGGCAGCAAAGGGTAGTCCAACGGATGAGTGTTGGATGCTGTAGCATCTACAGTGGAAAGTAGCCCCCTATCGCTGGGCAGAGAGAATAGTCTGGCTGACTCTAGGGCATCACTTTTTAAGTTGTGCATAGCTTCTTATTTAATTATACTTCTGTTTTGTGTCACGTTGACTGTGTAAGGTTTTGTTGCTGCATATAGGATAAATCTACAAGAAGAGAGATCTATTCTTTACTGGTAGGTCTTAATGAATAGGGCCACAAAGGCCTGTTCAGGTAATATAAAATGCCTTGGTAACAGCCAATATGTTGATAATCTTCACCACGTGGATGTAGGAGCCCCAAGAATTCACATTGTAAGAGCTAAGCATTGGTAGCATAATTTATAACTCAATAAATCTGAGGTTTAACTTCATGAACCTCTAACTGAGCATCAGGACGATCACTTCAGTATGAAATGCAATACCACAAGATCAAACAGAAGCACCTTCTATTCTTAGGGACTCTTGTTGCAGAAATAGTAGCTAAACACTAGCCTTGAAAGAAGGGTAATTCGAAAGAACATATGGTAATGGCCAGAATATCTGCTCAAGCCTTTATGGTAAATGCTAACTGCAAATCTCACAGTTGTTCCTTCCAAAACGTAATCCTGATCTCATTCTTCTTTAAGCACCGACCTTGGGTGAGCTCATTGACCTTTTCTAACTGTTACACATTCTCCTGGCTTACAACATGGTGATATCGCTGTTCTTGCCTTCTGAGGCCTGGAGCCTATCCTCATGTTACTGTGGGACAGACAGTGTATTTTATGCTACCTATAGCAGTCAGTAGCTATTGAGTACTGTCATTTATAAATGACGTCCAAAGGCTGCAGGCACTACTGCAGGCCAACTGGAATAATCAGGTATTCCTTGGGGATTCCTGGCCTCCCAAATCATATTGAGTAAATATTCAAAGCTTAGTCCAGGTGGTGGTAGTAGTCTTGGATTTCAGAGACAGTATGATTCACTGTCTGTGCACAGTGAAATAATAATTTTCTAAATGGAGTTACAGAAAATCTAGATTCTATTAAAGATACAGAAGGATTATGCTTTCGTTCTTTGTTACTACCCATCAGCCTGGTGAGGTAGTACTAGCCAACATTGTATAATTATATGTACGTAAATATTGTCTGCTGCCTCTGTATCCAACAGAAAGCATGTGACCTGTACTCAGATCAGGTCAGCCCAACATGCAAATGAATTGTTAGGCTCATCAGCTAATTGAACATTCCTCTCTTTGCGCCCCTATCCAGTTGCAGAGAGGACATGGGAAGAAAGCAGACACTTCACTGTGCTCCAGCTTGATACAAGAAGCTGCATCCCTGTCACCCCTCCATGAGGTATGTGGCAGGGCTTTTTCTGATGACGTGCATGTTACATACAGATTAGGCCTAATTGTATGATGAACATGACTGCATAAATCCTTTAAGGTATCTATGTATGTGAGAGGCTTATGGTCTAGAAAAATATTATTTTGAATTGTGATAGTAGCTACCAGAGTGTGAAAGATCGCCATATCATCTTATAAACGGCTGACATTACTTGCGCTAACAAAAGAAACAGAAATGCTGCAAGGAAGAAAAGGTCCATCCTGAAGTTTAGAAAGCCGCATGTAGTTAGCAACAGTGAGCTACACTGCAAGGTCATCAGGCTAATCACAGAGCTAATGTGAGGGAAGCATGTTTTGATACAATTGTTTGCCTTTCGGATACATCACTAAGGTATTGTTCACACAGTGATTAAAATTGTATTATTTAGCGCTTACTAACCCTGAGGAGACATTGTAGCTCTTTATGGCGAGTAGCACGCTACTCCGGCACTGAAGGTTAGTGGCAGTGATGCAGACGCTGCAAAAAACCTACCCCACCTCTCTCCTTAGAGAATCATTGGGGAGAATGGTGTAAAGAAACCAAATAATGTTTAGGGGCAGACACGAAGACTAGTTGCTTTAGAAGAGTCGGCTGCTGGCATGAAAGATTTGTAGAGGTATGCAGGCATAATACATGGCTTTGCATTAAGTTCTGAGAGGAGATTCTAATCATTCACCTAATATAATAATTAGGAGGCTGGCGATAACAGATAAATATGTTAGGTAAAGTTTAGACTAATTATTAGACAATCGGTGTAAGAAGTTGGGTTATTGTTTGAGGGGGTGGAAGCCCCACTCAGGAAACAACCACAATCCTTGTCAGGGTGAACCACAAAACGTACTAAATTAACCTCTGGCTGCTTGGCGCAAAGCAGTCAGGTTTTACTTAGAGGCAAAGTGCAAAGTATTTATGCAGCACACACACAGTAATAAAGTGAAAACACTAGAAAAATCTCAAACCAATTTAGAAAAATAAAGTTAATTTTAATAAATAAAATTATACCAGAATGACAAAAATTGATTAAGTAGAACTGGAGGTCTGAGATGTAATTTTTTTTGGCAAATTAGAGCCTAGAAGCAGAAAGTGCCACTTGCGGTCATCTGGTCATGCTAAGCGGGGAAAGTCGCAAGTTCCGGCCCACCGCGATGGAGCATGGGCCAGATACAAGGACCGGTTTAGTCCCAATGAAAAAGTTACCTTCCCAAAGTCCAGCTCAAAGAATTCCATTTGTGGTGGAAGAGACCGCAAGGAGCAGGGAGAGCATCGCGGATGGTCTTAACTGTAGCGTGAAGAGCAGGCTGAGAGATGCAGGCTGTGGGCGAAGAGCTGGTTGGGCGTCGTGGACGATTGTCACTGGAGTTTTGCGATTGCGGGGTCACGAGCTGTCATTCCTAGAGCATGGAGTGCATATCTTGCATTGCTGGTCATCACTGGTGAAGAGTCGGGTTCACCAGAGCTTTACGTTTATAGTTGTCGCGGGCAGCAGAGTCTCAGCGCAAACTGGCCCATTCGCAGTCGCAAAGAGGCTACACTTCAGGATTTCACCTTTTCTTCTTTGGAGGAGCTTAAACCGATGCCTGCCAAGTGTCCAGGGCCTGGAGAGTCATGTCTTGGGGATCAGGAACACACTCCAGTAGTGGCCAGCATGGCTCAGGCAGGTCCAGTTGCAGGCCTATGCAAGTCCAGTGCACAGGTCAGCTGGGCATTTGCAGGGAGGCCTCGGGAGCTTGTTATGCCACTGTAACTCACACAGGAGGTCAGCTAACTTACCCCTGGAGTCACCTTGAAGTCACTCAGGTTAGCCAGACAGAAACTAGTAGCAGGGCAGTCATTTGGGAGCAGGTCAGTTCTTCTTTTGAAATGTCCACAGGTCCTGCAGTGCTCTGAAGAGTGGCTCTGGAGGTCCAATATTTACACCTGGTACCAGCCTTTGTGTGTGGAGAGACATCCTGTTTCCCCCCACATCTAGTTCTGGGAAGTCTTTCCTTTCCCCTGTCAAGGCTCCAAACTGTCTAGGGTGACAGAAGACTTGTGTCGGGGCCTTTTGAATGTGCTAGAGGCATGCCCTTTGAAGTGTAAGTGGGGCAGAGCACAGATCCTGGCAGGAGGGTCGATTCTGCTCACACCTAGTCCCCTTTGTGTCACTGTCTGGGAGGAATATATAAACTCCAACAGCAGAGCCATTCACAATCATGTGATCCAGGACAATAGCAGAAGACACAAATGGTTAGGACAAGAAAAGTAGCAATCAAAAGAGAGACAACCTTGGATCATGTGAAGGGAGCCCACTTGTTCTAAGAAATAGACATGCTTTTTAAAAAGAACTCTCACTCACTGAATGTTATTCAGTGACATACGTCATCACAGAGTTCTTCCAGATCCTCTGAGGATCGGGGTGTGCTACGACCTTACAAGGGAGCACCTTTTAAGGAAAAAGGGTGTGGGACCTCTGTGAAGTGATTGTTACAATTGCCTACGCAGTGCCCATATCAGTGTTTATTCTAGGGTCCATCTGGCAAAATTAAAAACTGGGGAAGAAATGTTAATTGAAGTACTATCACTCCTTAGCCCTAAATATGATCAACTAGTTTCTGCCAGGTACTCCAAATACAGTGACTTTCATCAGGATCTGTGAGTCCCTATTAGAACCCTTTGGAGGGGAGTGGCCGGTTATCTAGTGATCATTCATACCATGCCACAAACAAAAGTTACAATACCATAATGTAGTTCATAGAAGTGGGTCCATCCAAGGATAATAAAACAAAAAAAAGACTCTCTTTTAATTGCTAGTTATATACAGGAGGATGAGTCTCAACCTCCTGTTTCCCTCTTCCCTCCCTCTCTTGATCTTTATATTGTTTTTTTAATTAGAACTCTGGACTTGCATGAAATAAATAGTGTTCTACCTCAGGGTGAGGTGGTACGACTGATACCAATCCTTTTACATAACTATAGCGGAAATTACAAGTCTAACATTCTCGGCTGAGGATGTAGAACAAATATTGTCCTCAACACCAGCGTTACAGTAACTGAGAAGAGCAGATGCGGCTACATCCAGCAAAGATCGGGATTCTCTTTCCAATCTGAAGAAAACCCAAATCAAAATCTATTCATGGTCTGATAATGAGTTAACCTCTCAGGGAGAGCAAGGCACCCCAAGGCTTGCCTGACCAGTGTATCTGTACTACCTTGTACCAGACTGCATGTAAGAGGGCAACACCGACTGACAGGTGTATAAGGCGGGCTCCAATGTGCATTACTACTATAGTACCAGAGCTCTAAAAAAAGAGGGCATACCAGTCTACTCCTTTACATAGCGCTACACAGGGACGCTCATAAAACTTGGGTTTTAGGTTCTCCAAATAGGAGTCTCATCTATTGTAACGCTCTCCATAAGGAGCACAATATTGGGGAATGGACCATGAGGTTACCTTCACTTGTGACCATTTTAGCAAATCCCTGAGCCACTCAGAGGTCAGGGGAGCCATGGAGGACTTCCTCATTTTGGGGATGCAGTGCTTTACACGCCCTAAAGCCAGGGCCGCAAAATG
The DNA here is from genome assembly GCF_964204655.1 of Triturus cristatus. Taxonomy (NCBI): domain Eukaryota; kingdom Metazoa; phylum Chordata; class Amphibia; order Caudata; family Salamandridae; genus Triturus; species Triturus cristatus. Next base: position 1,669,345,808 of record NC_140589.1, on the reverse strand, counting down.
GCCAACGTGTCCGTTTTTTACTTAGGCGAGAATATCTAACAAGCACTGGAGCAGATTCTGAGGTAGGATCACAGTGGTAATCGTCACCACCGCTTTCAAGCCCTCCCCCAAAAGGTAGCGATCGTAGGACACTGCCACACCATGCAGTAGAAGTTAGCCACCAATCTGTGCATCAGGACAATTACTGGTTGACAAAAAGTACATCTGACCCATATGTTTTGGGGTTAAGTGCGTGCGGTGTAAAAAGTTAAACTGTAAATTGCAGCCTGGCTTTCTTCGAGACCTGTTTCACTGAGCCCAGACTTTTCTTCCATGTGTTGGCTGGAATTTCTTGTCCCAGTAAGACCTCCCACCAGTCTTTAAGTGACCCCAGTTTGGAATCAATGCAATACTTTACACTGCCCATGCATCAACAACATGCCTCAGCAAGAAGTTAAGAATTTCCAAAGCAATTAGTGTTTTTGTTGATTGTTCTTCTTTGCTGACTCTTTCAGGGATGTTCTTTTAAGGTAAGCTCTCAGTAACCGACCTTAATAGTGGCCAATCAGGATTCCTCTATCACCATTAGTCCTTCGAATCAGTGGTCCGTGGCTGTTCCAGAGCCATATCCATGCAATCTTTTCTGTCCTTCGGTGTCCCCATTTTTCATGTTCATGCAGAGATTCGGATCTCTAAATCTGTAAACAAGCTTTGCATAAAAGATTATCTAACACACTCTATGGACACAGTCCAGAAATATTTGCGGAGATTATCCCTGCTGCTAATTACTGAATCTGGTCGAAATGCACTACAGCTAGTTTTGTTTTGTTGTAAATGGCAGAAAAATAACTGCATCAATCTTATGTGCTGAAACCCCTAATTCACATTCATATAATGTAAATGCAAATAAAACATAATTTTGTTGTCAAGGAAAGAACATAAACAATCAGCAAGATTAGCAGGTTGAACAGTGTTACTTTCCAAGCGTGTTACTGTTACAGACATCTTCAGTCAGTAACCACTTCAGTTGTTTACCACCAAACTCTGCAACAATCAGGCAATCTCGATATTCTTTTACACTGTTATAGAATGATCGAGCATATCCTTAGCATTGCTGACCGGTGCTATTAAGGGGCTGGGTCTTTCTGCTGTGAGAATCCTCGACAATGCTTCATACCCAGTAAAACGAAACAGCTGCCAGATGTGGAGATGTGGATAACATATACAATGTAAAAACAAGATCACATTTCTCAGGAGCAGCCCTTTCATAAAGTAATTTAAGGCAATAGAATCACAGGAATAACTAGAAGTGGCGCTTAGTTATCAAAAAGGCCCGAATATGTACTCTACTAAGTGTATGGAGACCGCTCTTGTAGGCAAAGTGCTCCCAATTCTTTGCAGCGTTCCTGACCTTAGTGCCTTACTTCAGGCCCATCTACACAGCCATCACCTACTTAACATTGGTTGGTTTTTATCAATAAATAATAAGCCCTGTTCATAGTGTTTTATGTACACCTATGTTAAAATTATGTGCACAGGAGGCGTGTCCAAATGGTGACCGTGCTGGCTGCATAAACGCGAGCTGCGTCTCACCGCCAGAATATATCCTGTTGTATCACCCTGCACTCCCCTTCTGTGAGGACGCCAACAAGTGTTGATGCCGCACTGGGAATACTTCTGTTGGCCCGCTTCTGTGTGGTTCGGAGGACGGCATGGTGCTTCCGGACGACTGCGACCTGCGGGACAACGTGGAGCCGCCACTGCGAGCGGCCACAGAGGGGATGGTTTAGAGTCCTCCCACCTGACCTGCATGTGATTCTACGATCCTGGGAGATGGGTGGGACATCAAGCCCTGTTGAGGGGGCATGGAAGTTACCGAACCGGGCGAACACAGGCAATGTTCATTTGTTGTGATCCCCCCCCGCAGAAGACCCTGTAGGATGCCAGTTCAAACGTGCCTTGAAGGTGGGTCAAACAGGGAACGATAGGGCATGTGCGGGCTCTCCTAAGGGAGGGAGGAACAAAGGAATCCAGGGTGCGCTGATGATGGCCTTGAGACTGGACTCAGAGGCCCCCCACACACAATAAAAAGCTTCTCATGCTCAGAGGAGTGCAGCTGTCTTGAGGCCTGGGAAAAAGCGAGTCCACTACTCTGAAGACTATGGGTCGGTACTGGGGAATGTTACCCCGGGCCCGATTCGCAGAACTAACTTAAGACAAAATCCTAAACTTACTACCATTTTGGTATTCACAGAAGGCACTTACTCATTTTGGTATTCACAGAAGGCACTTACTCATTTCGGTATTCACAGAAGTTAGGACTCCTAACTTTAGGACTCCTAAATGCCTTCTGTGAATACCGAAAGTCTTAAAGTTAGGATTTTTCTCAGTTTAGGGGTAGTAAAGTTAGGACTCCTAACTTTAGAACTCCCAAATACCTTCTCTGAATACCGAAAGTCTTAAAGTTAGGATTTTTCTCAGTTCAGGAGTAGTAAAGTTAGAACTTTACTACTCCTAACTTTAAGACTTTCAGTATTCACAGAAGGCATTTAGGAGTCCGAAAGTTAGGAGTCCTAACTTTACTACTCTTAAACTGAGAAGAATCCTAACTCTAAGACTTTCGGTATTCACAGAAGGCATTTAGGTTTTCAATCGAGTTCTACACCACCTACCAGATCCAGCTGATCCCCCGGCTATTGAAAGTCAACGAAAAAGAAAAGGCACAGGGTATATTTTCTGATTCTATGAGAGGCATTAATAGTAGTGTACCCGACACCAGGACGGAACCCGCTGTAGGTTGCATCATACCTTCCCTTATCATTAGTAAACCTTGATAACAAAACCTTGGAGAGGGTACTAGCCATCAGTCTGACACTACTGGCACAAACATTAGTGCATTTAGATCAAAAAGGTTTTATCCCGGGCAGTAACACATTCCTAAATCTCTGCCGACTGTTCTCAGCCATGGACTGGCCATGTAAAAGGGAAACACAATGCTGGGTGGCTTCCTTAGATATCGAGTAGGTCTTTAACACCCTGCTGTGGGCATTCTTGCAATCCGCACTGGGTAGACTGGTTATAGGACCTGCGTTCCGACTTTGCATAGCAATTTTGTACAAGTGTCCAGTCGCTAGGGTCTGTACCGGTACAGTTATTTCAGGCAGGATTTTCATAGAGTGGGGCACCAGGCAGGGTTGCCCCCTCTCTACAGTACTGTTCGCATTATCCTTGGAACCGTTGGCCTGCCCGCTGTGATCACAGGGTGGCCACTGGGGCATTCAAATAGATGGACAGCCCTAAATAATGTCTCTATATGTGGATGACGTCTTGATATACTTGAGAGCGGACCCAGTTCTGCTACCAGAGGTCATTGGTTTGTTGGATGAGTTCTACTGAGTATCTGGGTTACGGATTAACTGGACCAAGTCGTGTCTATTCCTGCTGCTTCGTTCTCCCGAACAACACCGGGAGGTCTGGGAGGGGCGATTACAGTGGAAGTCAGACACCATTCAATATTTGGGTGTACAAATATATCACGCTGAGAGAGATTGATGGTAACTTAGGGAGGGCACTGGCCTCGATCAGACAATCCATGTATTTTTTCCAGCAGTTACCTCTATCACCAATGGGTACGGTCTCAATAGCAAAAATACTGGTCCTTCCCAGGATCCTTTATTTCTTTGCTGCACTACCGGTAATTCTAAAGAAAATATTCTTAGCAATTACTCACAGTGCTCATGTGTGGTAAGGGCAGATATAGGGTGGCAATTAATGCACTGTATGCCCGCTGCAGGAGGGAGGTCTAGGGGCTCCCAATTATGAGCTTTATTATGCAGCGGCACAACTCCAGTGGCCGATGCACTGGCTGGGGGAGCTACCTAATCCCGAACGCACTATGTTCTACATTGGGCTAGGTGATTGCTCGGTATTGGAGAGGTTCCTGAGCACCCCGTCTGTCAAAGGTATTTACTATGTACTACTGAAATTCACTGTGTGATGCTCGAGAAAGTATATTCATAGAGGTAAGAAGCCGATGCCCTATGCCCTAAATCTTCCAAATCTTCCGCCACAAGGTAGGTGTCTGATGAAGTCACACCACACAGATAGCTGGATGACCGCAGAGATTGTGGTCTGATAAGAAGTTGCACTCATTTAAAGACTTGATGGGAACATATGCCCTAGTGCCAGGAAAATTCCTATGTTCTGCCCTCGGCGGGGTCATGGGTAAGATGTGGGGTTCAGAAAAAGATTAACCCAACATTTCAGGACATCTAGATATGGTGTTGGATTCAGGACACACAAAAGAAGTTATCAGGGGACTATATCGAGTCCTGCAGCAGAGTACTTTGGGTGGGGAGGCAGGGTTTCGAGGACTGGTGGGAAGACAAGTTGGCGGTCGAAATGCCATGAATTTGTGGGTTCACTGTTTATGATGGATGAAGACCGTGTCTTGGAATGCTAGGTTCTGCTTCACCCAATTAAGTTATGTACATCATGCTTATCTCATCCCAGACACCATAGGGAAAATGTACCCTAGTGCCCAGTCCACTTGTCCTCGATGTCACACGGAGAAGCAGACTTTGTGCAGATGGTGTGAACCTGTCCGGTTATGACCACATTCTGGAGAGAGGTAATGGAATGCATTTCGGAGGCGACTGCCTATGTTCTGCTTCAGGATCCACTTAGATGCTTAGTCGAACAGTTACTAAACGAACAAAGCAGCTTGTAGCTCCCAGAGCTTGGCTCTGCTGCTAGTGAAACGTCATATAGCTATGGTGTGGAAATCCAGCACGGCTCCAGCAATGGAGCTATAGAGGAAGGATCTGGGGAGATGAGCCGAGGCAAAGTTGGCAGTGTGAGTAGGCACAAGAGCTAGGTAAGGGAGATGCCTATATATGGATCAATGGGAAATTTACCTTGAGAAATTGGAACATAAATCAGACATACAACCACTGTGATTTAGGGGCCGGTGTGGAAGGACAGACCCAGGTCATGTGTGGTCAAGGGTCCACACTGGGGTTATATCTGGGAAGTGGAAGGCCAATGGGCAGTGTGGGATCTGAAATTGGCCACAAGCCTTAGCAAGTTGATATGTCCTGTAACAAAATGGCGAGAGATCGAGGGAGAAATTAATGTGATTCAGTGTATAGAAATGGTGGCTGGGAGTGCTGAATGTGTTTAACTTGTTTTTATGGTTTATTACTATATGCTACTACCTCATTGAGTTATACTACAATTATGGCCTCACACAGCCATGTGTGTTAACCTAAGTGTACATTGATATACTGCACCATTGTACTACTCTTGAGAAATGTACTAGTTATAAAGATGTGTATGTGTGATAGTTACACTGTGATAAACCAATAAAGATACTAAAAACAAATAGGTGCATACAAAAGTAAACTACAGGTACATAGGACAGAACTTGAGTCAGAGGTGTGGCAGGCAAGATGGCTGCTGACAGCTAAATCCCTGAGCTCCGTGGTCCTGTTATAGTATTCTGCAGAAATCATCTCAAAGTGGTACAATCTAGATCCTAGAATTAGCTCTCCTACGAGAGAAGAGACTTAAGACTGAATCTCCTGCTTCGTGGATCCAGTAATATAAAGGGCTGAGGTAATGTCAAATTTGGTGGCTCCTGTACCCCAGTATAGGTATTCCAAAATAAAGACCCTAATATGCACTTTGTCACTCACAAATTTGTGATGGTACTTTTGGAGCGTATCCTTGATCCTGTTCAATGGATTTCCCTCATCAAAGTTTGGAGGCATGTTTGGTGGGGATACAGCTAATTTCTGTGTTCGAAGAAGACAACTGATGACTCTTGTAGGTTCCACCTCCCTATTGTTCACATTGTGTTATGACGGGGAACAACCTTTACAACGCAACTTTTACAACGCACTACCATTACAACAAAACTGTTACAACGCGAGTGCATTGACAACGCAGGACATTACAACGCAAGTCTTTACATCGACTTGCACTAGATGGCGTGCTAACATTAAAAATAGTGTAGTTTACTATCCCAACACCTTCCCTACTGTTACGTGGACTGGAGTTGGAATAGTAAATTACACTTTTTTAATGTTAGCACGCCATCTAGTGCAAGTTGATGTAAAGACTTGCGTTGTAATGTCCTGCTTTGTCAATGCACTTGCGTTGTAAAACTTTCGTTGTAACAGCATGCGTTGTAACAGCATGCGTTGTAACGTCATACATCCTGCTATGACAGATGTGGCATGCTCGGACAGGGGTTCTATTTGATTGGTGCAATGCAATGTCTGCACCCTGCATCTGTTTTTTTTCACTTTATTGTACTTGGCTTGCATTGGGTGGGATTGTAAGCTGAGAAGAGGTATAATGGTATTCTGCTTTAACAGAAGAAGACCCGGAAAATTGATCTGGAAGTGTGGAATGATTGTTAGTTTTTCAATTGGGCAGTCCATTTCCTGGAAGGGGAATTTTCTTGTTAATACATTTTTTGTAGGTGAAATGTTGGAGATAGTAGGGGTACTTTGTTTCTTTCTACAGGGTCAAGGGTCTAAATGGGTAAGGCCTAGTTGTATGTTGGAAATATCATTCCTCTGAGTTCAATGGATGATAAAGCAGAAGTAGGAAAATGGGTGCTAAATCTGGTATCACATGACAGGTAGAGTAAAAATAATAATAATGTGGAATGTTCATGCGATGAACAATTTCATGTAGAGATGTAGAGAGCTATTGTATTGTGAAAGAAGGGAAACAAGTCTTATTTGAATAAAACACATTTGAACACCCTGGTGTAACTACTACAATTTTATCCAACTTAGGGATTCTACCATGTATTGTGTGAATATATATGCACCCATGTGTGTGCTGCTATTTTTATTTTTATTTGAAGTGTTTAGTCATACGTGAAAAATGGTGCAAAAGGATCAGAGCTCCTTCTCTCAATTTGTGGAAGGCAATGTTTCAAACAATCGTAAAATACCCCTCACACACCTAATTCAGTGTCATGCTTCATCATTGGGGTCTTCCCGCCCCTCTACGGGACGGGGCGAGCTATGACTTCCGTAGACACAGGAGCACTTTATTCAGTGTTTGGTGAGTATGTGTAGTGCGTGGGATCGTGAAAAGAAAATGTGAGATGATTAAAATTCTCTGGCTAGTGGAATGAAAATACTTTATTGTCTTCCCTGGCTGAGAATAGTAAAAGTGGGGAGGTGTAGATGGTATACTGTAATGAGTCACCTCCTACAAGGTCGACATGTTTCAGAAGCCATCCCCTTGACTTTCCTCCACAGGACCAAAAAACCGATCCCTGTTACACCTCAATGGGTGATAGAATAAATGTACATATGCCTGATAGTCATAAACAATGTCCTTTGTTCCCTGTTATGGGAGTAGAAAAATATACCACTTGTATATCTTAAGAACCTGAAAAGAAAAATATTTTGGATAAATCATGGCTTTCATCATTTATCTTTATCTATTCACATCACCATCACGTGGAAAGTTTTAAGCTTTTTTGTGATATATTTCTCTTGTGCAACTCTGTTGTCAGTGATGGTACCAATTGGTAAATATCCTCTACTCATAAATCATCTGAAAGAACACTCCTTGTGATTTCTAGTGCCCAGTATCACATTTATTCAACATTGTTTCATACATATGTATCTCCTAGCAAGATATATCTTATGTTACAATACATTCATCCATAAAGGAAGTATTTGTACACTCCTAATGTGCCCCAAAAGGTTACAGATTAATGTTCACAGCAAACGAGCACTCGCATTCATAGTCCCATGATGAGCCTTGGAAAAAATGGGAGATGTTTGGCAAAAGTCTGTGCACTCGTCCTTTTAAACTGTGATCTCATGGTGTGTCTTTTTAAAAACAAATTGTATTCATGCTCTCAAAAGGACGTGCCATAATAATACATACTTTAGAATTTAATCGTTATCGCTCCATGAGCTCACACGAATGGTGTAGGACGCCTTCAAATAGACAATGCTGGAAGAAATCACCAAAGGAAGTACCTTCTCATGGCTCATCGGAACCTAACTGAGGTTTGCCAGAGCCCAGTCTTTTAAAGTGCACCCCTTCTTAGGACCTCCGATATGCCCACATCAACAAGGAGCGTACCATCAATGGAACTACCCCCCGCTGGATTACCCCTTCTATGAAGAGCCCCATTTTTTAGGGCTACGCCAAGGGAGAAACAGAGGGAGGAACCGGAGAGGGAACAATGTTCACTGGGCTCCACAAAACGAAGAATAAATCTGGATGGCAACAAGGAGCATGACAGGGGCCTCAACCAACAAAAAATGAATCTGGTAGTCAACCTTACAAACCACATTCTAACACCGGCACAGATCAGAGTCCTAGAAACCGGACTAGGCATTTTACCAACGGCAAAATTGGATAAATTCCAATTTTGCAAAGAGATGAAAGAATTCATGAGGAGACTTAAGTTACAAATCTTTTTCAAAGACAAACAAAATGACCAGCAGGATGGAGACACTGGTTTGAGACCAAAATCTACTTTCACTCCACCCAAAGCCAATCTACCAGTAGAACTGATCGCCTTCAAAAAAGCTGTCATGAAGGATCTGGAAGAAATAGATCCAGCAACCAACAGGGTCTTTCACAATATCACCAGAGAGGAAAATGAGGCACTCCGAGAACTAGCAAACAACCCGGAATTGGTAATAAAATCAGCCGATAAAGGAGGGGCGATTGTAATACAATCAGCCAAGAAGTATGACCAAGAGTGCCTACGCCTCCTCCACGATGAAAGGAACTATGAAGTCCTCAACCAGGATCCCACGGTGCAAATACGAGTGAAAATAGCAAGTATGGTGGAAGAGGCACGATCACATGGGTGGATATCTAAAAAGGAAGGGGATTTTCTAACTACGTCTTCGCCAAGAACACCTTAACTGTACACTATACCAATAATCCACAAAAATCTGGTCTCCCCACCGAGACATCCAATAGTGTCTGGAATTGGATCCATTTTGGAACCAGTCTCCAAATTTGCGGACGCTTTCTTAAGACCACTTGTACAACAAACTTCCACTTACCTTAAAGACATGAAAGACGTCCTGGAATTGTTAGAATGGCAAACATTTGACCCAGAAAGAGAATTATTGATAAGTTGTGATGTGGGGAGCTTATATGCGAGCCTTCCCCACAACAAGACCCTCAACATCATAGAAGATGTCCTGTTTGACACCGATTGAGACTACCAGACACCAAGAAACATGATTATGGAGTGGTGCCAATTGGCACTCAAAGAAAATCACTCTCAATTTGCAAAAACACGGGGCCAGCATGGAGAGCAATTTTAGCTGGTCTCTATGTACATCAACTTGAAAAACAGAAGATCCTCAATCCCAACAATCCATTTCGTAACCATATATATATATGGAAACGATATATAGATGACATATTGATCATCTGGGAAGGAGATGAAATCACCGCCAGACGTTTCCTAACATGGTTGAACTGCCATGACCAATTTTTGAGATTCACAAGCACTATCTCAAGCGAAAAACCTCTCTTCATTGATCTAAACATATATGCAAAAGAGGGAAAACTAACAACTACTACTCATTTCAAAGAAACCTCCAAAAACTGCCTACTATTGTACAATAGCTTCCACCCTCGACATCTCCGCGATAACTTCCCTTATGGACAATTCCTACGCCTACGAAGGAACTGCACGGAAATCCAAGATTTTAAAAAACAATCAAACGATCTGAAAAAGAAACTGGAAAAATGCCAATATCCTAAAAAGGTGATTGATAATGCATACAAAAGGGTACGCAACAATTGCAGAGACAGCCTTTTAGAACCCAAAATCCATGAGGAGGAAGAGAACCGCCGAGTATGTATAACAACTTTCAACACAAACTCCAATGGTATCACAAAAATAGTAAACAAACACTGGCGAATCATCAAGAGTGGAAGCATCAATCTACCAAAACCTATCTTCTCTCATAGAAGAGGTAAGAGTATCCGTGATTTGGTGGTACACACCAGACCAAAGGAAAGAAGAGAAGAACAGACAATGCAAACCACTTTAATGCCCCCAATCTCTGGGCATCATCCCTGTGGAATGTGCATTGTTTGCAAACTAACTAAGAAAAGCAAAGAAATCTTGTTCCATGATGGAACCAAATGGGACCAAAGAAGATTCACAACATGCAATTCACAAAATGTGGTTTATCTGATCACGTGCCCGTGTCTTTTGGAATACGTAGGAATGACCACACACCCTGTCAAGGTAAGGATAGGGGAATACAAAAGTAACATTAAATGCAAAAAGAGTACCACCAAAAAGGTAGCCCATTTTTGGGAAAAAGGCCGTAAGTGGGAAGATCTCTCGTGGACAGTAATCAAACAAATCCAAAACGAAAGGTATTTCTTCAAAAAAGAAAAATGGTGGGTGTTCCGTTTGAGGACTCATGAGAAAGACCTGAACGATGAGTTTCCTTGGAACCAGCTCTGATGTATAAAAAATCTAACACAGGAATCCCCTGGCATCTAATGATCAACCAAAAAGTTGCTAGATTCATAAGGAGTATACAGTACTACAATCACCTCCATAACTAATACTGAACAAATAGGAGGTTTATGCACTTGGAAACTGGTTTTCTTCCTTTTTCTTTCTTTTTTAGAGAAACTATAATTTTTTGAAACCTGAGTGTACACACACTCTATTTTTAAATATACATGGTTTTTGCTTTTCAATCGTTATCCTCTGACAGGAAAAATTATCCAGTTAATATTTTTCCAGCCTCTAGCGTTCTACAATGGAATTTATTCTTTACCTTTTTTTCCATTAGGTTTTCCATTTTTCATAAATTTGGCCCCCGTGTTTTTTCAAAAAACCCACATACATGGACGCACGTCTGCGATGACTCCATCCATGCATCTCTAGCGCAACAATTTGTTTTTCTTTTTTGTTTAATAATTCCTTTGAATTCAACCTCCATTTGGCTGCCTTTTGAAACTCCTCCAAAATAAGCCTCAAAACAAACAAATATATGCTTGCTTTTTCAACTGATTCAGTGTTAATCGTTCCAACAGGAAGTGGATCAAAATGAACCCTGTTTTGGGTCCATTTACCGGCAGCCATCTTTAAAAATTCCAAGGTCTAGTGTTTTTTCAACCGATTCAGTGTTAATCGTTCCAACAGGAAGTGGATCAAAATGAACCTTGTTTTGGGTCCATTTCCCAGCGGCCAGCTTTAAAATTTCAAGGTCTAGTTTTTCCAGCCACAACTGTTTCCTATCAAGCCTCCTAGCACTTTAAAAGACCGGGCTCTGGCAAACCTCAGTTAGGTTCCGACGAGCCACGAGAAGGTACTTCCTTTGGTGATCGCGCTCCTTCCAACATTGTCTATTTGAAGGTGCCCTACACCGCTCGTGTGAGCTCATGGAGCGATAACGATTACATTCTAAAGTATGTATTATTATGGCAGGTCCTTTTGAGAGCATGAATACCATTTTTTTTAAAAAAAGACACACCATGAGATCACAGTTTAAAATGACGAGTGCACAGACTTCTGCCAAACATCTCCCATTTTTTCCAAGGCTCGTCATGGGAGTATGAATGCGAGTGCTCGTTTGCTGTGAACATTAATCTGTAACCTTTTGGGGCACAATAGGAGTGTACAAATACTTCCTTTATGTATGAATGTATTGTAACATAAGATGTATCTTGCTAGGAGATACATATGTATGAAAGAATGTTAAATAAATGTGATACTGGGCACTAGAAATCACAAGGAGTGTTCTTTCAGATGATTTATGAGTAGAGGTTATTTACCAAATGGTACCATTACCTACAAAAGAGTTGCACAAGAGAAATATATCACAAAAAAGCTTAAAGCTTCGCACATGATGGTGATGTGAATAGATACAGATAAATGATGAAAGCCATGATTTAGCCAAAATATTTTTCTTTTCAGGTTCTTAAGATATACAAGTGGTATATTTTTCTACTCCCATAACAGGGAACAAAGGACATTGTGACTATCAGGCATATGTACATTTATTCTATCACCCATTGAGGTGTAACAGGGATTGGTTTTTTGGTCCTGAGGAAGAAAGCCAAGGGAATGGCTTCTGAAACATGTCGACCTTGTATGAGGTGACTCGTTACAGTACACCATCTACACCTCCCCACTTTTACTATTCTCAGCCAGGGAAGACAATAAAGTATTTTCGTTCCACTAGCCAGAAATTTTTTAACCCTCTCACATTTTCTTTTCACGATCCCACGCACTACACATACTCACCAATCACTGAATAAAGTGCTCCTGTGTCTACGTAAGTCGTAGCACGCCCTGTCCCGTAGAGGGGCGGGAAGACCCCAATGATGAAGCATGACACTGAATCAGGTTTCAGTGTGTGAGGGGTATTTTACAATTTTTTGAAACATTGCCCTTCCCACAAATTGAGAGAAGGAGCTTTGATCCTTTTGCACCATTTTTCACGTATGACTAAACACTTCAAATAAAAATACCAGCACACACATGGGTGCATATATATTCACATAATACATGGTAGAATCCCTATGTTGGATAACAGGATCAAGAGGACGACGATTCTACCTTTTTCCTCTTCACTCCCTGCTTTGATTTTTTGATGTAACTACTAAATTACCTAATAAAATGTGCGGCATATGGATACATCCAACTATTCCCATATAGGATTTTGATTACCACGCAGAGTTCTGAGGGCTACTATTTGCTACAGAACGGCACTCTAGATACAAATTACTTTTGATACTGCATGACACTCTAGATTGACAGGCATTGTGCTTGCTCAGCAATTGTAGCAACTGCGTCTTTCAATCCAAGGTTCCTAGAAAGAGTTTCATAATGCCTTGAGACTTTCGTGATCTGGGTGCAAGTCATCAGTTTATATTTTGAAATGCTCTAGATCAATCCCACCCCAGTCTTTCCCAGCAAACAGTCTAAATACTAGATTTTATGGAGAATCTTGAGTTGGTTGATATTTGTCAGGGATAGCATCTCAAAGAATTAACTTACTCATGTTATTAACCCCAGCATGGCACTTATAGATTAATATGTTTTATTCTTACTAGCTTCTCTCTGTATGATAGATACAATGAAATGTGTTATCAGGAAAGAATACTCTCTAACCAATCCCCCACCATGCTTTCGCCTAAACATCGCTGAGACACTGATCCTATAACCTGAAATGGAGCTCAAGATGGAAGTGCTTTTAGACATTAAAAAGGGATGTGGGCAAGTTACCCCTGGAATGTTTTGAAACAAATGGAGACACAGCTTCATCTAGAGCAGTGCCGACAAAATTGGTGGTGAGAGGTGCAAGCACTGGAAAATTATGGAGGGGGGCAACCAATAGTTGCTCCTTGATATTGGGAGGCTAGAGAAAGATCAGCCAGAGTGATGGGCTATACAAGGACTGTGGGGAACCGGCGAACTCATGGATAAAAAAGCATCAATGTAATGCACTGTATGATAAATCAGTTACGTTTTTCAAGTCACCCTACAGGCAGCGACTCCTTAGAGACTAGATCAGGGAGAATATTTGCATGGCTTTTGAATAGAGTCACCTAAAATACTCCAGATAACCGATGAGACAGGGATGGCACAGTCTTCCCATTTGGCAATATATTATATTTTCCACTTATACTTCTATACTCTTCACTCTAGGCCTGTAACACCAGATTTGAGATTGATTCAGGGCTATGTGGTGAGGTCTCACTGTCACACATACTACCAGAACGGAGTGAAGCTCTCAACAATTCTCTGACACTTGAGGAACTATCTGCCCCACTTAATAAACACACACAGGAAAAACTTATGTCACTGATGGGCTAACAGTTGCATTTTATAAACACAATTCTGTATGCCTTAAGGACAGGCTGTTAAAATTGTATGAGGAGACCCTTATTTGGGGAAAACTCCCTGACTCAATGCCAGACGCACTTATAGTTGTAATGATAAACCCTGAGAAAGACTTGATTTATTTTAATTCATATTTCCCATCATTTTCTAAGCATATGTATGAAAATACTTGATGGGCAATAACTGGAAGAGTGTTGCAAGAAGTAGCCGAGTGAATACATCCTGATCAATCGTCAGGTCTTTGAGTATTTTGTGCCAGGCCCACATCTTATGGGTCTAATTAAACTTGTATATACTAATAAATGGGAGGGGTTGACGGTGGACCATGTGATTTCTGAAATATGGGTGCTGGAGCCAAAGGCTTTAGTGCTTAGGAATTAATGGGTGGATCAAAATATGTAATGTGATACACACTTTGTCACTTTACACAGATTCTGCCCAAATTAAGCTAAAGGACCATCAGAATTTAGTAGCAATCTGGACCTACTAGACAAATGTGGACTATGAGACATGGAATGATGGATTAACTCGTAGACCTCGGGCTACAGTGCATTTTACAACTGAAATACCTAGGTATGCAAGTCCCCTCGCAAGGGCTCCCATTGACTGTGGTGTGATCCATTCTTGGCAAGGGCACTTGTCATGCTACACAAGTGGCACTGCGTTTTTATCGGCACAAGTGGGGTAACACTGGGTGATATCAATTTTATGGATTCCTCCCGAATCTGGAAGTTTCCATCACATAAATATTAGGAAAATGTGTGATTTTAGGAAAAGTTTGAGGTTTGCAGGGCATTGTGGATAAGAAGCCCTCATGGGATCCACACAACGCACACCACCCTGGAATCCCTTTGTTGTTTAGTTTTCAAAAATGTCTGTGGTATGCAGGTTTGCATGGGTAGCACCAAACCACGGCCCCAAATACTGCAGCTACACCAATATTTTATCTCTTAGTGTTTGGTTTTAGGGTCTTTTCATGTTGTGGTCTCGTGGCCCACCCTTTGAAGTTGGGTACTGATCTTATCACAGGACAAGTGGGAACTCAGAGTGATAGGAAATATGTGGCTCCCTGCAGATTCCAGAACTTTCCATCACGGAAACGTGAGGAAAATGTGTAATTTTTCTTTACCAAAGTTTGATGTTTGCAAGGGCTTCTGGGTAAAATTACCTAGTGAGAGCGACACAAGTCACACACCCCTATACTTTCCTGGTAGTCTAGTTTTCAAAAATGAGCAAGTTTGTTAGGCTTCCCTAGCTGCCGGATGAGCCAGAGCGACAAATTCACAGCTGTACACTTTGCAAAAAAAAGGGTCCGTTTTCTGTGGAAAGATTTTAATGTTGTCCATGTTGCGCTTTGGGTCCTTTTTTCCTGAAGGCACTATGTCTACCCACATAAGTGAGGTACCATTTGTTTTGGGAAACTTGGAGGAATGCTAGGTGGAAGAGAGCTTGTGGCTACCCACAGAGTCCAGATATTTCCATCACAGAAATGTGAGGAAAATGTGTTTTGTTTTGTCAAAGTTTGAAGTTTGCAAGGTATTCTGAGTAAACAATGCAGGTTGAAGCCATGCAAGTCACCCCACACTGGATTCTTCTATGTGTCTAGTGTTAAAAACTGTGCAGGTTTGCTAGGCTTCCCTAGGTTCAAGCTGATTTAGTGCCCTAAATCCACAGCTGCCCACATTGAAAAAATACACAGTCACTTTTCAGTGCAAAAATGTGATGCGTACATGTTGTGTTTTGGCCCGTTTCCTGTTGTAGGTACTAGGCCTAAAGACAAAAGTGAGGTATAAATTTATTGGAAGACAAGTGGGAGCATAGAATTAGAGACCATTTGTTATTACCAGTTGGATTTTGCTGCATTTGTGCCTTCAAAATGTAGGCCAGTGTGTAAGAAAGAAGACATTATGAAAAATACCCTCTAAATCATATGCTAGTACGGGTTCCCAAAAATTCAGAGATGTAAAAATAACCACTGCTTCTAAACTTCATATCTTGTACCCATTTCAGAAGAGGTATGGCGCAGCGGCCAGGGCAACTGACTTCGGAACCGGGGGCTCACGGTTCGATCACCAGAGGCAGATCAGCCCAGCACCATGTGACTCAGGGCAATAGCTCGCTTAATCTTCCTGACGGCCCCCAGCGCCTTGATACCCTGGGGTAATTGTTCACACTTTAAAAAATACTGGACATTTACATTTATAAATACATAGGTTTCCTTGATACTCATTTTCACTCTACATATTTCAACGTATGAATTGGTCTATTCTCGGTGCACAAAGAAAGAACATTGTACGGTGCAGCTCAGTTGTTTGCTCTGGCTACCTTGGGTTCTTGAAGAACCTACGAGTCCTATTTATCCCTGCAACCGGAAGGGTCTAGCGGACATAATGGTATATTAGTTTTGTGAATAAGCTACTGTGCAAAAAGTTACTGATGAAAATATTGTCACAAAGGGCTCTTTTTTTCTTCTCATTTTCAATATTTCTTTATTTCAATAGTTAAGTTATTTGGGAAAACCTTGAGGGATCTGCACATATAACCACTTGCTTAATTCAGAATTTCGTTTCCCTTTCAGAAATCTATACCTTTCCTTGATCATCTATGGGTTTCACACTGATTCCTTCCATAAACTGGAAGTAAGTCCAGAGCACAAAAAAATTAAAATGTACTACTACTTGAAAAATGCCAAAACTGTGGTTCAAAAAAACAGTGTTTTTATTCAGCTCTGCATGTTCCTGAAAGCTGGGAAGATGGTGACTTTAGCATGGCAAACAATTCATTGATGTCATTTTTAAGGAAATAAAACAGACACTTTTTTCCAGAGCACTTTTTCCTATTTTTCCTACAACACTCAAAGTGTAGCTATATTTTGCCTATTTTTTTGGTCTACTCCACAGGAATACACAAACCCTTTGTACTTTAACATTCCCAGGATGTAGATTTAGCATGCATACCCCATGCAGAAAAAAGGTTATGGAGCCATAATTGCAAACTACCCCAAATAGCCCAGAAAGAGCTCAGCACTCTGGGTTTAAACAGCATGGACGCGCTGGTGGTAGCATACAGTGGTTTTCATTTCTAGTGATCAGTAGAATTAAAAGGCCTTTCTACTTGTTTCATGAAAGTGATGCCTGCTGGCCTCCTTTGGTAAAGTTCCACTGCAGTGTGCTTAACTTATACTATGTCAGCATTGGATTCTATGCAGTGTTTGGATGTATGTGTGCCTGTGGGAAGATACAGTGCACCAGGAAATATCGCTCATGGTTACATGTGAGTGCTGGGATTCGTGTGTCTGTGACAAGGTACAGTGCATTAAGGAATAGCACCTGAGGTTGTGTGGGCAGGTTAGGATACATGTGTCTGTCTGAGAAGGTGCAGTGGATCAGAGAATAGCGTGTATGGTTATGTGTATGCGCAAAGATATATGAGGGCCTTTGACCTGACACTGCATGTAGGAAATAGGGCAATGTTGAATGAGTGAACTGAGATGTATGGATGCCTGTCTGAAGGTACAATACATCAGAGGCTACACTTGTGTGAATGTGTGTGTGTTTGTGTGCTTGCAAAGCACACAACACAAGGAATACACTGGGTTCCATTTTGGGAAACCTAGGGCTTGCTGGAGGAGCAGGGAGGTGAGAGGTAGAGGTTCCCAAGACAAATTTGTGGATTGCTGCATTCCTGAGAGCTGAGTGGGCCACACATTGGAAAGAGGAAGGAAGAGTCAGATGCTTCAGTGAACATCAATAAGGGCTTTTTGATTCTGAAAGGACGTCACTGGTCAAAGGGGCCTAGGCACATCTGAGGAAGGAGATGAGGCTGATAAGAGAATCATAAAGAGGTGGGCTGGGGCCCTTTGTTAACCTTTTAATGCACATTTCACTGATGGTGACATCCAGTTGTAAACCTCTAGTCACTCCCTTGGCCTGTGTTTGGGGCTATCAAGACTTGATACTTTCCTGCTGTGATACACTGCTTTTTGGAGAAAGAGCACAACAAAGGAGTCTGAACTTCTAAGTGGGAAAGCCCTAGAACACGAACTTCGAAGATGAGCAACTAAATCACCAGTGTGTCTAGAAATGTATCATATAAAGTATATAAAGGGGAGATTGAGACATCCAAATTGTCAAACTGAAGCTGTATATCAGTATGGAGAAACTTTGTACGAGTTCTGCCTGTCGTGATCAGGGCTGGTGACTAAGGGTCTGCCAGCCTCCCATGCTGGATGAGGGGACATCACCCATGAGGATCAAGATTAGAACACTGGCTTGGAGCCTGCAGCACCAGTTTCTGCCTGACCCAAGACCAATTAGCCCTGTGAGGTGAAGGAGAGTGTCTGGAGGGAGAAAGGTTCAGTAGGGATCCCGTTATGTGGATCCTTTGAGAGGAGTGTAAGATTCTGCTCATTCGGGACCACCACACCGATTGGGCTGCTGGCTCTTGTGCCAAAGTCTGCAACCCCCTCGCTAGGTGGCTGGCCGCAGTTAAGAAAAAGGGTTACCACCCTTGGTGCTGTGCTGGGAGAGGAGTGCCACTGCCTGATACAGTGTAGTAACCCACAGATGGCTATCACTGTATTTGTGCCACCCATAACCCCCATATGCCAGACAGGGCCCGCGGTGAAGAGAGAGGCCTGCACCCTGAATCCACATGCAGCCGAGAAGACACCAAGGGTCATGACCATAAAGAGTGAGAGCAACTACTTCATTTACTTTCCAGGATCATCTGGATTTCAGGAGACACTACATCAGAGATGCGTCAAGCATTTTGGCCAACCGCAACCACAGTTCGCCATCACCTGGACACAGTCAGGATGCCAAGATGTGCCCAGAGACTGTAAAGCACCATTCCATAAGAGGGGTTAAGATTTACAATCAGGCAGTCAAGCCTTGGGGAACTTGCTCTTATTAATGCCCTCCGGAATGGGGACTAGTGGACTTGCCTCAGGAAGGCTGTGTATATTATTTGCAATGTGCTGTACTGTACTTTGCGTTAGTAGATAAATACTCCTTTTACATAAAATCAAGTTTTTGACTGGACAATCATTTATTGGGGTTACTGGATGTATTTTTAGTTGTGAGCCTGTGTCCACCTTATAACTACTTCCGCCCAAGAAGCCTTTGACTGCTCTACCCGCGCTACCACTGAGAATCAAGTGCTGAAGGGGTACTTATCCCAGGTGCTCAGATCCCATAATAGACTGGGCCCCAGGACATCAGTAGTAAAAGGGTTAAAAAAAAACACAGTTGGGCCCAGTAACTCCTGTTTGCTCCATAGCTGTCTAAAAATATTTTTGGTAACTGGAGGCAAGCAGTGAGATGCTAACAATTGGGAGTCTAGGGAGCTGGTGTGGCATTGGTCATTTGCAATGTACTCTAGTAATACAATAAGTCCAGTTTTACACACAAAGTCTGCACAATGAAATAATGAAGAAACACAGGATTGGGAGTGTAAATGCTCACCCAGAACAAATTGAAACTAAGTAGATGAATTGCTGGTTGGGTTGAATCATATATAAAATACCTCACACTGTGTTTAAATTTTTGTCTTGAATATATGTTCATTTGTTATGTATATAATGTGTTGTGATATGTAAATATATTCTTGTGTGTTCACTTCACTTATGTAAATGTAATTGTATAGTATATATCTGTGTGTGCATATATTTGTTCTATTCATATATTTTTTTTTTTGAGTACACAACTTATCCTAATTTACTATAAAATCAAATATTGATACAGAAGTACTTGCGATTTCCTTTTTTTATTTGGACACAATTTGGGGATATATATTTCTCATTAAATCCTAGTCATTCTCAAGCATACAATCTACAGGCATGGCATGACTAAAAGCTACAATCAAGGAACCTGACAATCCCCTCACACAAAGGCAACCAGAGCCACAGGGTAGTACTCTCACGGTTGTGTGCTACCACAACCTGGTGGAGTGTATTGGGGATTACATGCTCTGGGCACACCAGATGACATCTGACTTTAGTCATGCTGGCTTCTATGTCCCTCAGAGCCTACACCCAATGCCTATTGATGGTGACCCACTTTCTGTACTTGGAAGAAGTGGAAGGCATGTGGGCTTTTAGCACCATCTCCTTGTTACTCAGGGACACCTGGGTAACATCTGCTACCCCTCAATGTTAACTAGGACAACCTCCTTCCCAAGTGCTACACTAGCAAACCATGGAGATTCCCCTCCAGCTGCACACTCTTAGGAATCTGGCACCTCCATTGATGTGTCCATATCAACAGCACTCACAACATTTGGGGTTGAACTTCCATGACAACTTTTCAAGGAATGTGTATAAAGATGGGTATGCAGTTCCTAAAGGTGAGGAGACATATAAGGTCAGCGAGTACTAGGTTTGATATGTAGGTTCAAAAAGTGAATCCTATTATTTAAAGTGAGAGCGGAGACCCCTCTTCGGAACTGGAGCCCTCACACACCCAGCAAGCTAGGTGTCATGCTTTATCCTCTGGGCTTGCTCCTCGTCGGGCCGGCGCTGCAATGCCTGACGGGCTCCCTTAAATGGGGCTCTTTGTCGGAGATCTTTTCTCCCTGCCGTTTGGTGCAGTGGGGGTGAGGGGCCCAGTAGTGTAGATGTAGTGTAAGTTAGTTAAAACAGGTAAATTATTCCTTGAATTGTATTTATTCTGGTAGGTAAATTGCCTGATTAAAAGTCAATAGAGTGGCGTAAAGCTAGGGGTTAAGTGCCTAGATGCCTACGTCCTACTCTCATTCGATCGACATGTCTCTTGCCTCTGTTGTCAGTAAGATCATGGGCAATTCATCAGGACCAGGGTATCAAATGCTATCTACAGAAAATGAGAGGGGAAAACCTACCTCCCACATCGTAATACAGTGGGCAATGTCTCACTGATGTCACGGAACCTAGATCAGAAAAAGGACAGATATTATAATAGCTGTACGTTTACTCGACATTCATAATGTGCCTTATACGCCTTAGTGACAATAGCACACAACATATTAGAAGGTGTGCATATACAAGGGATGTCTCATGCAGTTATAGTGTCTAGGTGCTGTATATACTGGAAGGACCAAGCACTAAGTGTTTTAAAACCAATTACAACATAAAAACATGAGCAAAGCAGCAATGGAGCATATTGTTGTGGAAATGCTCACCTAAGGGCCTAAATAGTATGGCCTCATCAATTTCCGGCGGAATAAAAGGGACACCAACAGTTAGTGTCCTGTTGAAAGAAAATAAAAATATAAAGAAAGATAAATGTGGATCGGTAAGTGATCAGTATCCATCCGTAGGTGCTCACATGGGAACAGTGTTATAACATGGAGGAGGAGAGGAGATAACGAGGTGGATCGCCAATACCCCCTCAGTGTGTCCCGCACATAGGCAAGCTCACAAGGGGCACAAAACCAACAAGGCACTCGGTGAGTAGTCAAACCTCGGGTGCTGCCTAAAGTGCCAGCGCACCAACGGTCATGGAGAGCACCTAGAAATCTCAGCCCCCGAGGCCAATGTAAAATAGCACCAAACACTGTGGGCTGGCGGACGAGTCCCGTTGCCACTTACCGGAAATCCAGAGATTGTGTGCAGGCTCACCTACCTTCACCGCCGGAAACGGGTGGAATGGGCTGTCAAAACTAGTCCCAAGTTATACCACGCCGGGTCCAATGGGGATGGGGTGGGCGGGGCTATGCGTCACATGTTATACATGGCAGTAATTCAAAGAAGGACAACCTTTGTGAATAACGGCGGCCATCTTGGCCTATTCTTCGCTATGGTGCGGAATGGATTGATAGTAGCCATCTAAAACTGTTGATCGAGTCAAGTGTAAACTCATACATTCTCAATTTGATTGGCCTAGTCTATGTTCTAGTGCAAAATGGATGGAAAGTGGCCATCTAAGACTGTTGGTCGAGTCAAGTGTAAACTCATATATTCCCAATGTAATTAGTAATACAGTCCTGTGAAAATATGGCGTTCATATTTGTCACCGAGTGTCCTTGTCTGATGTCATGTAGTCAGTGTGCGCGGAGGTAAGTATCACATGTGATTTGTGATGGTAATACAAAGAAGGACCACGGAGTCCAAAAACGGGTGGCCATCTTAGCTCAGTCTCAGTCATTGTGAATACTATAGGTAAATGGTCGCCATCTTGGACTAAAGTTGAGTTAACTAACACACTATCCAAAACCACTCAGGGTGAGATGGTGATCAGAAATGCCCACTCGAGTACAAAAAGGTATGTGTGCGAGATAACAGCGGGAATCCTGGACCATTCTCGGGTCATGAAGTCACTTCCCCTGTAATAAGTATCGCTCACTCATGCAGACAATCCTTTTCTGCAATGGAAATCATGAGTTGGCTAAACTGGCCCAGGAAATGTCATCATTGAGTCCCCTGCTGTCAGTGGATAGTCTGTGGACCCATCTCTGTTCAATCTTGAATAGAGCTTTTTGCGTGATCTGTGGGTGTGCTTCCAGTATCAGCAATTTGATGGAATCAGGGGAATGGTTATGGTCCTTGAAATGTGTGTACATCTTGGTCGCAACCCTCTGGCGTCGGATGTTACTCCTGTGCTCTGTGATGCGAATTTTTGCCATCCGTAATATCATGCCTACATATTGCAGGCCACAAGGGCAGGTGATCATGTATATACAGTGCGTAGTATTGCAATTGGTGTGTCTATTCATTTTCCATTGAAAGGTTTCCGATAAGGACACTTCTTTTGTGGTAATGGTAAAGCGACACACTGTACATGAACCAAACGGGTAGTGGATGGTGACTGGAGGCAAATCCCAAAGTTGTCTTTGGTCTGTGTGGTGTGTGTGCTTTGGGCGGGTGTTGATCAAGATGTCCTTTAGATTTTTAGTGCGTCTAAATGCAAATCTAGGGGCAGGGATCTGTAGGTCACCCATGTTAAGTATGTTCCAATGTTTCAACTTTTCAGGGAACCCATTTTTCTTCTGCATAGGTTGGGCCTGGGAATCTCTCCCCTAAGAACTGTTTTGGGGGACTTTGGAGAACTCCTTATTTTTATTTTTGTCCCTCGCCGACTTCTTCTGTTGGGAACCCTGTCCACCAGTGTTGGGTTCCCTTAGATAACTTCTTGTGGACCCTGGTGCTAGCAAGCTCCGTGGGATCAGTGGGCTTACTATCCACTAGGTGTTGGTGCAGCTCTGTAAAACAATTGCTGAGCATGTACTCTCTGGCAATATAATTGTACATCCCCTTTTAGTCACTCAGATCACTGCCCTTTACTCAACCATCCTGTTCCAGGCAAAAGTGATCCACAAAATCCACCCAGGACTATTGAGTCAGATTTTGGCTGTCCTTAAACTTCTGCCTATACTTTTCAGGGGTGAGACCATACTTCCTGACAATAGTGTCCTTTATGAGGGGATACCTCACCCTGTCTCCTTTCCCTAGGACCAACAGTGCATCCATTCCTTCACTGGGAATGGGCCTCCTGAGACTGGCTTACCAATCCTCCTCTGAGACACTGTGCATCTCAAAGGCAACCCTATAGGTCTCAAACCACTTTTGAATATTATCCCCTACAACAAAATTAGGCCCCAGAACTTTGGGGACATGGACCTTTGTGCCTTCTTGGGGCACTGGGGTCCACTGCCACCATTACTGCTGGGCCCTGTGCATTGCTTGGCTTTGAGGTCCAGCTCCTTTATACTCATTTCATTAGCCATCACGTCCCTCCTCGAAGACTCTGACAGCCCTTTTCTCCCCTGCCAGCCCTTCCTCCCAGGCCACTCTCCTCCAAGGCAGTCTTCGCAACAGCTTCCTCCTTGGCATCCTCAGCTTTCTTTTTATTCCTCAGCAGGTTTTAATTTGGCCAACTGCAGCCTGAGCTCCCTTTCAGGTTCCCTGTCCTCTAGTTCCTCAGGGGACAGGTTGTGGGAAGACACTCTGCTCCCTGCCTTGGCAAAGAACTTCACACATGTGGGAAAGTTATCCAGCCCCTCCTCAGGGTACTGCGGCTCAGGGCTTGTGGCCAGGCCCGCTTCTTCCTGCTCCTCCTCTAAGTCCACTTCCTCCTCCAGGCCAACTACATCCTGCTCCTCAGGAGTGGCCTAAATCCTCCTGACTTCCTCAAAGGCTCTGAGGGCTATCTGTAAGTATACATTGGTGGCCTTCCTCCCCACATTCAGCTTCTTCTCCTTGTAAAAGCCTCTCTAGCTCTGCCTTGCTGAGGTTGTCAGCATTGATCAGCTCCATCTCCATGGTAGCAAAAAGGATGTCTGGTAAAATTTTAATTTGGGAAAATGAAAATCAATAGCCAAATCAAGAACTAAGGAGAATTGAAAAAAATCTGAATCTGGAATTAAGTTATTTATATGCAATTTTAGTATTACACAAAATCACTACCTGGCACTGCATAAACACAAGTTCTGGATCTCACCACTAAACACCAATGTAAGAAATTGGGTTATTGGTTGAGGGGCTAAACACCCATCTCAAGCCACAACCACAATCCTTGTCACGCTGCACTACCAAAGTCACTAAATGAATCTGTGCTTAACCCTCTGGTAGCCTGGCACATAGCAGTCAGGATTAACCTTAAGGCACTGTGTTAAGTATTTATGCGGCACACAAACAGTAATACAGTGAAAACACAACACAAGAAAAATCACAAACCAAGTTATAAAAATAAGAGTACATTTTAATAAATAAAATGAGACCAAAACATCAAATATCCAATCAGTAGAACCAGTGATATGCACATTCTAAGTTTTAGGTAGATATAGCACCTAAAAGCACAAAGCAAAACTAGCGGTCCTCTGGTCATGCTAGACCAGTGGAAAGTCACAAGTTCAGGCCAATGGTGATGGTGCACTGGCCAGATACAGAAACCAGGATAGTCCTGCTGAAAAAGTTACCTTTTCAAAATCCGGCACGAAGAGTCTAGTTTGCGGTGGGGGGGGGGGGGGGGCCGCAAGGAGCAGGGAGAGCATTGCAGATGGTCATCACTGTAGTGCAAAGTGCATGCATGACATTGTGGATGGTTGTCACTGTAGCACGAAGATGTGTTCAGGTGTAACAGGTAGGCATTGCTGGAGCTTTTTGTTGAGAGTCACTGTGGGCTATCGTTGCTGTTGTGTGAAGTGCAGATCTCGCGTTACCAGTCGTCACTGACGGTCGTTATAGTGCGAAGAGGTGGGTTTACCAGAGCTTCGCTTTTGAGGCCATTGCGTGTGTCAAAGTCTCAGCACGAACAGGCCCATTCGTGGTCATGAAGAGCCCAGAAATTCTGAATTTCTCCTTATCTTGAAAGGGAGTGCCCTCTGATACCAGCAAAGGCTCCAGGACCTGGGGAGGCACCTCCTGGGGATCAGAGACTCACTCTAGCAGAGACCAGCAGGATTCAGACTTGTCAAACTGTAGGTCCAATTGCAGCAGGTCAGCTAGGCAGTTGCAGGGAGGCTTCTGGAGCTTATTGTGTCCCTATAGCTCAGAACAGGAGGTATGTCAACTGACCCTTGGAGTCACTCAGATCAGCTTGGGTTGAAGGGAAAAGGACCAGTTTTCATTCTCAGAGAGCAGGTCAGGCCTCAAGCAGCAGGGTAGTCCTCCCGGGAAGAAGAGAGACCTCAATCAGCAGGGCAGTCCTCCGGGGAACAAGGCAGATCTCAAACAGCAGGGCAGTCCTCTGGAAGTAGCATAGAGTCCTCTGGAGAACAAGGCAGGCCTCAAGCAGTCCTCTGGAGAACACAGCAGTACTTCTCCTGTAATGTCCACAGATCCAGGCGTGTACTGAAGAGTAGCTCTGAAGGTCCAATATGTGTACCTGGTGCCAGTCTTTGAAGTGGGGATGGCATCCTGGCTATTCCTATATCTAGTTCTAAAAAGGGCTTCCCTTCTCCTGCCAAAGCTCCAAGATATCTGGCTGACAAAAGACTAGTGTCAGGTCCTATTCGAGTGTGCTGGAGGCAACCCTTTGAACTGTAAGTAGACAGGAACAACCCCAATCCACCCATCCTAGCAGGACAGCCCATCCTGCCAACACCTAGTCCCCCTTTGACTCACTGTCTGAGAGGAGTAAACAAAGGCCAACTGCCAAGCTAATCACAGTCATATGACCCAGGACCTAGGCTGCAGGCACCAAATGGTTAGGACAAGAAAATGCCAACTGTTTAAAAGTCCAC
This sequence comes from Triturus cristatus, assembly GCF_964204655.1. Lineage (NCBI taxonomy): Eukaryota > Metazoa > Chordata > Amphibia > Caudata > Salamandridae > Triturus > Triturus cristatus. Next base: position 1,669,319,779 of record NC_140589.1, on the reverse strand, counting down.
CACAAAAAGATGAAGGAAGGAATGTTGAACATTGTCAAACATTCACCCCCAGTCACAGATCTAAGTTTAATCCATTGTTATTTTGTTTGCAACGCCATTCCAGTTTGGACCCAGCCATATGTAAATCAGCCTTGACCCTGTTCCCCATGGGAAGAGTCCAGTCCAAACTGACAGGCTAGGTCCTACCTGGACCGGAAAACAGGCATCCTAGGACCGGTTTTGGGGCATCACCCCTCATCAGCCATGCTAGCTTGAAACCGGTGGCCTGGGCATACCCTTCCCACTTATGGTGAAAATGCAACACAAGAAGATGTTGGACAGAATGTTGAACATTGTCAAACATTCACCCCCAGTCACAGATCTGGGTTTAATCTATTGGTATCTTGCTCTCCACGCCATTCTAGTTTGGACCCAGTCATATGCTTGCTATGTTCGCCCTAAGTGGCCAAGGGTATGCCCAGACGTGGGTCTCTTGCTCGCTGTGCCACTGGAATCAAGCTAAACTGGCTGATGAGGGGTAATACCCCAAAACAGGCCCCAGGATGCTGGTTTCCAGTCCAGGGAGGACCTGGCCTGGTAGTTCGGGCTGGACTGCTTCCATGACGAAAAGGGTCAAGACTGATTTGCATATGGCTGGGTCTAAACTGGGGTGACATGGTGAGCAAAAGAACAATGTATTCAACCCAAATCAGTGACTTGGGGTGAGTGGTTGAAAAGTTTCAGCACTGCGTCCATCATCTTGTTGTGTTTGTTATGTTCACCCTAAGTGGCCAAGAATATGCCCAGACATGGGTACCTTGCTCGCTGTGCCACTGGATTCAAGCTAGCCTGGCTGATGAGGGGTAATATCCCAAAACCTGTCCCAGGATACTTGTTTCTGGTCCAGGGATGACCTGGCCTGGCATTTCGGACTGGGCTGTACCCATGAGGAACAGGATCAAGACTGATTTGCATATGGCTGGGTCCAAACTGTGGTGGCATAGTGAGCAAAAGAACGATGGATTAATCCCAGACCTGTGACTGGGGGTGAGTGATTGAAAAGTGTCAGCACTCTGTCCATCATCCTGTTGAGTTTAACTGTTTAAAAGTGGCATTTTCAGAATTATCACTAACAATTCGACATTACCACTAAAGAGGATTTTGAATGCAATTCATTTGAGACCAAACTTGATATTCTATTCTTATATGTTCCCAATCACATATTTGCACTTATTAATTACATTTAATAAGTTAACCCAATGTTATCCAATGGGAGAGATAGGCATTACATTAGAGAAAAACGAATTTAGGAATTTTGTCATGTAAAATTGAAAATGACGCCTAACCTTTTATATACAATGCACCCTATTCTGTGGGCTATTTAGGGCCTACTTTAAGGTCGACATATGTATTAAAAAGGAAGGTCTAGGTCTGGAAAAAGGTTTATTTTGCCAGGTCAAACTGTCAGTTGAAAACTGCTCTACAGGCTGCAATGGCAAGCCATAGACATGGTTTAAAGGGCTACTGTAGTGGGTGGCACAATGAGCGCTGCAGGTCCGCTAATAGCATTTGATTTACTGGTGCTGGGTACATGCAGTATGATATACTGTGCCAATCAGGTGTAAGCCAATCTTACTGTGTTTTAGTGAGAGAGCACAAGCAATTTAGCACTGGTTAGCAGGGGTAAAGTACACGGAGTCCAAATGTTAACAAAAATGAAATTCTGAAAATGTTTGGGGAAGACCACTGCGATGATAAATTCAAGAGAAGGTAGAAATGCAAAAGATGGCTTCCTCTTTTATTAAGAAGATAAACTCCAGCCACAGCACAAAGTAGTTCCACAGGCAATGCACTCTCTGTGTTCTGCGCATTCACAGTTTCCCCTTGAACAAAAACATTCCATTTGAACGTAAGAGGAAAGAGAAGTGGAAGGAGTGGCGATACCAACCAGAGAGTCTAAACAATACCACACCCCTCTCCCCAATCCAACCTAAACTATATGAAAAGATGGCAGATGAGTTATTTGATTTCTTTAAAAAGAGAACATGACAAACACATTCATTTTTGGTAACACCACAATCCTGCTGAAATTCCAAATCCTTTCATCATCTACTTCAGCTGCCCCCTTGAACATCGTAATCACTTTAAAGGGCTTGTTAAAGTGTGAAGACAGAACACAGGAATATTTTGGTAATTTCACTTTCACCACATCATCCACCTGAATGTCCATGTGTTTAACTGCTTTGCGTAGGTCATACAGCTGTTTCCTTTCTTCCTGAAATTGAAATTCCCTCAATCTCCCTCTTTAAATCAGGTCTCCCACTTGAGTAAACTCTTTGCAACAGATACTCACCCATGGTGGACACACTTTGGTATGGGGATTACGCTTTTTAAAAGGAAGAAATTTATTTTCATGGCATGTGACGCATATGTTTAATCCTCTAATCTATATTTCACCAAATCCATCCAATTTACACCTTTGTGTTTAGCAATCTGAATTATGCAATCTGAAGTGTTTCCTTTAATATTTAGTTAAATCTCTGAATCATGCCATTGGTTTCTGGATGGTAAAAGGCACACTTCTTATGAATAATGCCCCTTTCCTCCAAAAATTGTTCCGTTCAGTTAATATGATTTTGGAATTTCCCTATCGGGCAAACACCTCTGTCAGAAACTTGATTACTGCAGTTGTGGTAATCTCTGTAGATACTGCAACTTCTGTCCATCTGGAGAGAATATCCATTAGCACCAATAACTATCAAGAGGTGGATCTATCACTTAAGGGTCGCAACATGTCAAATGCAACATCATCCTAAACTTCCTTGGGAATCTCACGACAAACCATTGGGGAAATTCTATCTTTCAAAGTTTTGTCACTCAATTTACACTCACAAGACTCTCTAACCATCCGCTCCATCACCAGAGCTATTCCAGGCCACCAGTAAGCAGTTCTCAACCTTTCCTTTCTTTTGCAGATACCCTGATGTCCCTCATGAGCCAAATGCACGAGACTCTCCCTCAAGCCTCTAGTCGGAACTAACCTGATACCCCTTAACACAAGACCATTATTAACAGCAAGTTCACGAGACAACCTGGCACATCCTTTCAATTTTGCCTCACAAAGCCAAGTGTCATTTCCACAAACTATGCCATCATGCATACATTTCATCTCCTCACCCTTCTCCAATTCTGACATCCACTCACTTTCAAAAATGCAAACAGACGTAATGGCACAAACCTTCACATCTTCCTCCATCCACCATACTTCATCATCATCACCTGTCTCTAATAAACCATTTCTCAATCTAGATAAGCAATGAGTCAATTTATTGTCCACTCTGACTCCAAACTGAAAAGCTTGCAACAGAACAATCTACTAACATATTTGTGAAGAGATGCAGTCTAAACCTTTTTTTCCAAAACATTCTTGTAATGGTTTATGATCAATTGGACTACACATCAGATACCCCACGAAAACTGTTTCAACTTCTTCAGTACGCAAAACACTGCCCATGCCTCTTTTTCAACAGTTGAATATCATGTTTCCTCCCCTTTCAATGATCTTGATGCAAATGCAATCATGACCTCACAGCCATTCTGCATCTGCTTAGAACTCCACCAAGACCCTTGTCTCTGGCATCCATGACAACACAACCAGGTGTAAAACTTTTTAAGCATTGTGCTGATGCTAGAGCTGATCTGATGTCCTCAAACTCCTTCTGACACTCGTCAGACCAATCAAATTGAGTGCCCTTTTTGAGCAGTTTCCTCATGCTAAAGGAACGCTTGCATTGTCCAGCATTCCGTCCATCAATTGTTTCTTTTGCACAGGAACGCCTGGCAAAATTCGGAACATTTCAGGCGTTAAACTGTGCCAACTCTAAAAAGACTTGTACGTCCCCTTTCTTAGTAGGTTGCATTAACTTATGGATGCATTCTTCAGCTTGACCCCATCACCTGGGGTAACATGTCCCGAATGCGATATTTCTGGGCAACAAAATTTATATTTCTCAATTTTGAGGGAAATACCCTTCGAGCAGAAATTTTTAAGACCTCTCTAACCTTGTTCATATGTTCCCCCAAAGTGTCAGTGAAAAGGAGTAAATCATCCTGAAAGATCTTTACACGTTACATTACCAAATAAATTTGTCATTAGCCTCTGAAAAACAGAGGTGACAGAGCAGAGCACGAATGGCATCCTATATAAACGGAATACTCCAAAAGGGGTTATAAATGCTGTAAGATTTTTGGATTAATCACACAGTCTGACGTGGTAGTAAGCTAAACTTAGGTCTAGCCTGGTGAAAAGTTTGCATTGCCTGACAAACTAATCATCTCCATGAACTGAGTAGGTGAAACTTATCCTTAATGACCTCTTTATTGAGATGCCTAAGATCCACACACAGCAATCCATTGAGATGCTTCTATGATTTCAATGATACCTTCTACTTGGAGTCTATTTAGTTCTGTCTCTACTGCTTGCTGCAAGCTGAAAGGAATACTTCGGACCTTACATGAGACTGGTTTAGCTCCTTCTTAAAAAAAAAATGCGGTGCTTAGACCCTTTAATACACCCAATCAGAAAATTCACACATAAACAAATCTGGCATGGCATTTACCTTCTTGTTCTGAACTTCTGATTTGTGTTAGGATCAAGGAAAATCCCCCAAAGCTTTTGGGTGGGGCCAGCTTAACACAGTGTCTCCTTTCATGAACACATACAATCTTGCCAAAGGTCCTGTTTCTCTGAAACTGGATATTTGCTTCAAAATACCCCACTAATTCAATGGATTTTCCCCTGTAACTATAAGGTGTGACATTGGGTTTACATAACATGACTCTTCCTTCAAAGTAATTAGAGAAATCAAAATCTGAAAATAAAGATAGCCTAGACCCTGAGTTCATCATCATTAAAACATTGATGCCATTGAGTTCCACAATATCGGAAGGAGGTTCGCAATGAACATTCGCCATACAGTTCGCATCATTAATTATTTAGAGAATGATATCAGTTTCATCAGCCGACACTTCTCTAATTTTGTCTTTAGTCTTTTCCATAGATTACAGCACTTAGCATAGCACAAATAAGTGTCAGCTATAGCGTAAAGCTGGACAATTCAGAAATTGCTAAATGATTTGGAAAGGCACACCTGAAACACAACAGTTTGCCCTTAGTGTGATTAGAAGGCTGTTTTTTCTGTTTTACCAATACAGAACGTACAAAAGACACAACTTCTGTTGTCTTCTGCAGTTCACAAATGCATGCTCAACCTGCTTTGCTTTAATTAACACCTCAGTCAGTTTGGGATCATTACTGGACCACAGTTGTTCTCTTATTTTATTACACTTGCACTCAAGCATGAATTGGTCATGGATCCTTTCTTCAATATTGTCCCCGAAATGGCAGGTGGAGGTTAGTTTGTGAAGTGCAGTAACAAAATCCTTCACTGACTCATTATCTCCTTGCTTACGTTTACCACAATAATAACTTTGTAAGATAATGAAAACTTTGGGTAAAAAATGATTGTCAAGTTTCTTAATTGTGGACTCATATTCAATTAGTGAGGCATCTCCATCTTGTCTGTATCAATATCAGCTAATGGTTCTAGGATTTCTTTTCCCTCGGCACCAAAACAATGTAATAGTAAAGATTTTTTCCCACAAAAACATAAATAGTTTAAAAATACCTTCTTCCATTTAGGCCATGTAAGAAGAGGATCACCAGGGGTTGAAAAAAAGAACAAAGGGGGACAAATGTTTTGCAAACCAAATGTTGCAAAAACAATAGAAAAAAAACAAAGTAAATGTAGAGAAAATAAATGGTAAATAAAAGGGATATATCACCGGTAAATGATGAAGTACCTGAAATCCACCTAAAGGATGTTGTACAAAAATCCTATTTCTTTGTCACTGGAAGAGAATGTTTGGGAGAAGTTCTTCCTGTAGGAACGGTGGACCAGAAGCACTTCCTGCTTAACTATAGAGAAAGTGATGTAGCTGAAGAGTGGATTCAGACGAATTTGAGCGCTACGCAAAAGAAGAAAAAAATGAAGAATCTGTACATAGGAAGAATCAGTGGTAATATCACTCAAGTCAAGCGGGAGTGAGCGCGATCCTCAAAGAATCTGGAAGACTGGAGTTGCAGTGCTGCTGAGACAAAGGGTGTGAAGTGTGCAGCTCGAGCACCACACAATGAAGGTTCCACTGCAGGTGAGCCAGCTCGTGCTGCGCTTGAGGTGAGGAGCTCTGGCGGGTGAATAGGCAGCGTGAGAGCTGCACAGTTAGAGGTCCGTGATACACAGCTAGAGCTGTGCTAAAACTGAATAGGCACAAGCTGAATTGGGAGCTCAAGTTCGGGCCCTAAGAAAAGTAGCAGAAAATGCTAAAAGTTATTAAATAGGCAAACAGAACTATGCCAGCTGCCAAAACTGAAACAATGAGTTTCAGGCGAGCTGATGGCATATAAAAAACAGTACTGTAAAGTAAAGCAGGTCCTCAGTACAACAATGAAGTAGGCAGTGGAGAAGAAAAGAGGAGAGGAGAAGAGAAGAGAGAAGAGGAGAAGAGGGGAGAGCAGAGGAGAGAAGAGGAGAGGAAAGGAGAGGAGAAAAGGAAAGGAAAGGAAGTTGGAGAAGGAAAAGAAAGGCCCTAAGAGAGCGAGAAGCCAAGGATAGCAGCCATGGCAACTCCATCTGGAATAACTGACTCTGCCTCCAGTTCAGGTCAGGTTGTGGCCAAGGTTCCACAAGATCTTCTGCATTTATATGTGGAAGGTCAAGACATTTTGGAAATTGTTTGTGAACTTTGATGTCCCTTGTAAGGTGCACACCTTCAATGAGGTGTCGAAAGCAGTGGGTTTAATGTGGTGCTTGCCATTGGAAGGGAGAGTCATCATTGGAAGGATGCTTGTGGCAGATCAGAAGGTCTGTGAGCGAATGACAGAAGCTCTGACTAGAAGGATTAGGCTGAAGCCAGCTCAGTACCTTCTAAAGTTCAAAAAATGTAGAGGAGAGGATGGTATTTTGTTTGAGACATGGATTCATGAAGTGTTATGTCATTTGAATGAGAGATGAAAGGGACGGAGGCCAAGGATATTCCATTCTTTAACCAGCTGATGGTGACAGAGCAACTTAAGGAGGGATGCGCCGCCCCACTTAGAGAAGGATCCAGGGAAGCTTGAAGGGTTGGCTGACACATAGTTAGCTCACAGGCTGAACAAGGGGATGGAACAGCATGGTTATAAGCCAAAGGGGAAGAAGTACTCTCCCAGTCTGGTGCCAAATCTGAGGGTAAGGGTAAGGGCACGGGTAATTCCCATGGGTCCCGAGGAGGACACATGATAAATGGAAATAGAGCGTCCAGTAAGTAGCATCATGAGAAGGGAAGGCAGGAAAGTTCTTCCATGTCCAAGGTGGTCACTTGCTACAAGTGCCACAAAGAGGGTCATTTTAAGAGAGACTGTCAGGTAAAAGACCATGTATCAGCAGCACCCATGTTTGCAAGTATTCTTCATGTGGGTGAGGTGGCCCTTGGAGAGTCCGGTTGTGCTCTACCTTTTGGCTATGGACATCTGGGAGAGGGACCCAGATGCTCTGAAGGACATTTACCCTAAACTAAGGGCTTTGTACAGAAAGTTAGAATCAATGGAAATGCCTTCTGTAGAATGGTTAGGAGGAAGTACCTTAAACCTAAGGAGATTGGTCATGGTACCAAGAATAGAGTTTTGGTAGCCAGTAAAGAGGACATGGGGTACCCACTTGCCAGGACAGAGATTGAGGTCAATGGTAAGGCTGCAATAGTCAATATTGAGGTAACGAAAAAGCAAGGTGCTGGTTGTTTCTGGGCAATAATTTGATTGCCCCTGTCTTGGTGCCAGGACTAGAAGCCTTTATGTCCACATCAGCTATGTTGACCAGAGCACATGCTGCATGGCAGTCTCTGGAGGAGACTGGAACCATTTCCGATTTGTAGAGACCGGGACAAGTAGTTTGCAGGAAAGGCCAAACTCCAGTCAGGCAATGGACACCGGTCATCCCTTCTGCTCCAGAGGGAGTGGAGGATTAGCCTCCTGAAGAAGACCAGGTGCTGGAGTATGGGTCGATTTCAGAGCTGCAGGGTTTTCTAGCTGCTTAGGGGACCTACCTGGAAGGATTTCTCCTAGGCACAGAAAGAGTGTCCTACACTTATGGGACTTCAAAAGGAAGCCCAGGAACAGGTTGACAAAGGCATGACAGGGAAAAACTGTTAGCTGCGAGGATGGCCTGTTGTACAATAGGCCAGAAAATCCTGAGCCAGGATCTAGGAAGAGGCAAGTGGTTCGGTTGGTGCACAGGAATTTCCTGCTATTACTGGCCCATGAAGTTCCCATGGCAGGACATTTACGCATTAGAAAAACCTAGAATAGGTTGGACCCTCTGTTCTTCTGACCAGAGACACAGAACGATTTCTGTAGAACCTGTCCTGCATGCCAGGTAAGTCGTAGTTAGTAGGGAGGAAAAAGGCACCATTAGTGCCTTACCAGTTGTAGGTGTTCGATTTGAACAAGTGGAAATAGGCATAGTGGTTCCATTTGAACACCCTCAGAGTCAGGCAGCAAGTACATCTTTGTTGTGGTGGATCACGCCACCAGGTACCCTGAGGCAGTAGCTCTGAGGAGCATGACTGCACTGGTGGTAGCAAGAGCTCTCTTGTTGATTTTTTCTACGGTTGGATTTCTGAGGACAGAAATCTCAGACGAGGAACCAATTTCATCTTCTCTTACATGAAAGAGATGTGGGAGCAATCTGGTGCGACATGCCACTTCTCCACAGAATACTACCCACAAACCAATGGTTTAACGGAGTGGTGTAACAAAACACCAAACCGCTTGATGGGAACTCTTCCAGAGAACCTCAGGAGGAAGGTGTATCTTTTCCTGCCATGTCTCTTGTTTGCATACCAAGAAATTCTGTAGAAGGGTGAGGGGTTCAATCCCTTTGAGCTTCTGTATGGACACCTGATTCGGGGTCCACTCACCTTAGTAAGAGAAGGTTGGGAAGGAATCTTAGTATCCACAGAATTATATGGTAGACTATGTGATTGGCCTCAGGACTTTAATGGTGCAGTACATGAGTCCAGCAAAGGAAAACCTTCAGGCTAGCCAAGCGCTGATGTGGGAGTGATATGGCCAGAAAGCTACACTGATGGTGTACCAGGAAGGCCAGGAGGTGTTGGTGCTAAATAAATCCTATTTGTCCTAGGACTTTGAAGGCCAAATTGTGTGGATCATATAAGGTAGTTCAGAAGGTGTCTGAGGTAAACTAGTTGGTGGACACATGTGCCACAAGGGAACCCGAGAAGGTTTTCCACATGAACAGGTTGAAGCCTTACCTCCGGAGAAACTACTGTGAATATCATGGATATGGTAGAGGAAGTTAAGGAAGACAGAGAGCCTCTTTGTGACATTTTTCATAGTGAAATGAGGGATGGCACTGTAGAAGGGGTTCAGTTAGTCCGAGTTATCGCCTGAGCAACAGAGAAAGTGTAGAGAGGTATTGAGACAGTTTTCCAAACTCTTCTTGCTGGCTTCAGGGTTGACACCTGTCTGTATGCATGACATAGGAAACAGTCTGCTAATAAAGAGCAGAATGTACATAATGTCTGACAGGGTTCAGGGATGTAGTAAGGTAGTGACCTGGGGGTCAAAGTTGCCAAGACCTGGGGGTCATTGAGAGATCTCGTAGTCTGTGGTCTAGTCTTGTAGAACTATTGGCAAAGCAAGAGTCTACTATTGATTACTGGATTACCAAACCCTCAATGAGGTGACAACGTTTGACGACCATCCAAACACAAGGGTGGATGAACTAGTGGATCAGCTAGGTACTGCAAAGTACTTGAGCACCTTTGATCTGACCAGTGGCTACTGGCAGATCTACTTAGCACGAAGTACCAAGGAGAAAACTGTATTTTCTATGCCAGAGGAGCTTTAGCAGTTCAAGGTGATGCCCTTTGGGTTGAAGAATTCTACTCCCACTTTTCAGCACCTGGTGAACCATGTTCTCGCTGGGGTGTAGGAGTTCTGTGTGGACCATCTGAATGATACTGAGGTGCTTATCAATTAATGGTAGGACCACCTGAGACACCTAGGGCAGGTGTTGGTGGGATACAGGAGGTGAAACTGACCATCAAGGAAACTAAATGTGAGGTGGGGCAGTTCTCCGTAGTCTACCTTGGGCATGAGGTGGTGAACAGGATGATCCGTTCATTGGCTGCCAAGATTCAGTCTGTGATGGGTATGAGAAATGATTACCACCCAGACGGAAGTGTGGGCCTTTTTAAGACTCACCGGGTACTACAGGAACATTGTTGTGGTGGGCTATGGAAGTATACTTGCCCCATTGATTGCTTTGACCTCCAGAAAGCAGCCAAGAAAAGTGATCTGGACCAAGAGGTGTCAAAAGGCTATGAGAAGCTGAAGAAGGCACTATGCAATGGACCTATAATGAAAGCACCTGACTATAGTCAGCCTTTCATTGTACAGATGTATGACTTTGACAAAGGAGTTGGAGCGGGCTTAGCTCAACTGGATGACAAAAGTAGAGAGCATCCGGTAGTTACTATCTAGGGAACAGAACTGAGTGGCTATTGAGAAGGAGTGCTTTGCAATAGTGTGGACCTTGCATAAGTTCCACCCTTACTCGTTTGACACTAGGTATGTAGTGGAGCAGAGAGCACTACTGAGTAAAGCGATTCAACCACGAGAATGCTGATAGACTTTCCTGCTGGCTTTGCTGATCTGACAACCTAGCCTCCCCAGGTTAGGGTTGGTTCAGTGTAGCCTGATCTGGGAGTGGCGTCTTTTGGGATTGAAAAGTCCCTCACATGGTAATAGATGTGTACCCCTGCCGTGAGTGCCCCAGTTGGGGTGATGTCTGGATCATCTGAAACGATTATTGGTCATGAATGAACACGGATCATGACTATCTTATAGACTGTGTGACTCCAAAGCTTAACCCTTAAAGTCATGGAAAACTTCTGCCATCACCAGGAATTAAGTCGTATGAGCACAGTGGTGGCTACATGCCATAGTTTCAGTTTGTAGTCATCAGTAGAGTGAACAGGCCTTTTAACCTATGTCACGAGAAATCGCCTCTTGGCCCATTCTAGTAAAGTTCCTCTGCTGTAAGAATAACTCACCCTTGGCCTGCATTGGGTTGTGTGCAGCGCTGGTATGCCTCTGAGGAGGTGCAGGCATCAGGAAAAAGCAGACATGGTTGAGTGTGTGGACTGGGATACATGTGTGCCTGTGAGAAGGTATAGTGCATCAGGGAATAGAGCATGTGTTTACATGTATATACGGGGATATACGTGGGCATGTGAGCTGGTACAGCATATAGGCGATAACGTGCAGTGCTGCATGAGTGCCCTGGGATGTATGGATGCCCGTGCAAGGGTACTGTACATTGAACGCTGCACATTGGTGAATGCGTGCACAGAGATGTGTGTGTGTGTGCTTGCAATGGATGCAAGCCATGGAAGACACTGGGTTCTATTTTGGAAGACTCAGGGCTTTGGGTAGAAGGCAGATCTCCCAGAAAGATTTGTGGGTTGCTGCATTCCTGAAAGCTGGGTAGAACAAACATTGAAGGAAGGAAGAGCCAGGTTCTTCGGTGCACCTTAATAAGGGGTCTTTGATTCTGAAAGAAAGTCACTTAAAGGTACGTAGGCATGTTTGATGAAGGAGATGGGTCTAAAAAAAAGAATGAGAAATAAGAGGAATGTGGCCCTTTGGTAAGCCTTTGATGCAGATTTCACTACGGCAGACATCCAGGTGCTAACCTCTAAACCCTTGGCCTGTATGTGGGGCTATCAAGACTTGAGACATTCCTGCTGTGATAGACTGCTCTCTGAAGGAAGAACAAAACAAAGGAGTGAGAACTTCAAAGTAGGCAAACCCCAGAACATGAACTTCAAAGACAGAGACACTAAATAACAAGTGTGTCTGGAAATGGATTATATAAATGGGAGCTTGAGACTCCTAAATTGTCAAACTGAAGTTGCATATCAGCTTGTAGAAGTTCAGCAAGAGTCTGCCTGTTGTGATCAGGACTGGGGACTAAGGGTCTGACAGTGTCCCATGCTGGATGAGGGGACATCACCCAGGAGGATCAAAATTAGAATACTCACCCGGATCCTGTTTTTACCAGCTTCTGCACGACCCAAGACTAGTGAGCTCTGCGAGGTGAAAGAGAAACCCTGGAGGAAGCAAGGTCCAGTGGGGATCCCTTTGTGTGGATCCCGGGAGAGGAGTGTGAGATTCTGGTCCATCGGGACCGCTGCACCGATCAGGCTGCCAGCTTGTGTTTCAAAGTCAGCTACCCCCTTGCCAGATGGGAGCTGCAGTGAAGAATATGAATTACCACCCTTGTTTCTGCACTGTGAGGGAAGGAGGGATGTTGCCTGATAAAACACTGAGACCCGAAGATTGCCATCACCATATTTGTGCAACCCACGAACCATATACGCAGGTGGGGCTACGGTGAAGAGAGAGCGTTGTCACCCTAAATCCACGTGCAGCAGAGAAGACGCCATAGGCCGTGACCCATGGAGAGAGAGAGAGAGAGCAACTACTTCAACAGCCTGTCTGGGAGCATCGGAAGCCTGCCCCCTGATTCCAGGAGAGACTTTACCACATAGGAGGAGTGCCGAGGATGTAGGTCTCTGTAACCACAGCTCTTCCCTGTCTTGACACAGTTTAGCTGCCAAGCTGCTCCTTCGGACTATGAAGCACCACTCCACAAGAACAGGAAAGATTGACAATCAGGGCAAGAGTTACCTGGGAAGCTTGCTCTGATTGATGTGCTCCAGCAAGGAGATTCAGGGATCTTTGTAACAAAGTCGCCGTAGAACTTTGGAGACTTGAACACATTAACGAGGCCTTGCTTGGATGTCGCCACACATGAATGGGGACTAACCGTCAGTGGGGAAGAGGGACTGGAAAGCTGAACCTGGTAACGCTAGTGAGCTTGCCTCAAAAAGGCTGTGTATATTATTTGCAGGCTGCTCTATTGTACTTGGAATCAGTAGATAAGTAATCCTTTTTTACATAAAAGCAAGTATTTGACTTGGCAATCATTTACTGGGGTTGCTGGGCGTATTTTGAGTTGTGAGCCTGTGTTCGACTTACATCTACCTCCCCCTCAAGAAGCCTTGGACTGCTCAACCCGCTATACCACTGAAAGGCAAGTGCTGAAGGGGTGCTTGGCCCAGTTGCTTAGAGTCCATAGTAGGCTGGGCCCTGAGACATCAGGAGTAAAAGACCTCAACCACCACAGTTGAGCCCAGTAAGTCCTGCTTGCCCATGGCCCTCTAAAATGGGTTCTGAAAGAAGGTAACACTAGATATATATTTGTCATCCCTCAGAAGGAATGCTTTAGATATCTATAGATCTGGGCTTTATTAAATGCCAAACGTTAAGAATTGGTACCTGGATGCCTACCAAAAATATAAGTAAGTCTGATTGAACATAGCCCACAAAGAATATCAGAATAATAACATATCTTTGTACAGGTAATAGATCAGCCACTCTCATGGGCCCAGAAGTGGTCAAGATGGCTGGGAAATGAGATTAGGAAATGCTTACTTGATCTGTCACTATGGACCATTCAGTAAGTAGGATTGATAAAATTCCAGTACAATATTATCATAATTTATTAGATTTCTATATTACACCTGCGAAGATGAGTGTATTGACAAGGTTCTGCACTTCCCCAGATGTAGATCCTAGGAAGCAGATCGTGTACACATGTTTCGGACTTGTCCTGTTCTGAGGTCTGTCTACCTAGCCATACTTATCATATTCCTACATATCGACTTGCTATCGAGAAGTACCATGCAGCCAGGTATCAACCTGGGGACTCAGGTGGTAATAGACATGTTCAGCTCCAAAACAAAAAACAGCTGCATTTGGATAAATAAAAGAAAAGATACAAACGTATATGGGGTCACGTCCTCATATATATGTTGTATGGGACCATTTAGTGTACTAGGATTAGTTAGTCCCAGGACAGGCGAAAACCTTGCTTCAAAACGCCTCCTTTTTTCTTTTTTCCTTGTTGTTTTTGTTTGCTATAAATTTGTCTTTGACTGTCCAGCCCACTGTGATGTCCATATGATAACTACCCTGCCTAATAAAAAACCAAAAAAGATGAATGGAGGCAGGGAGGGTTGCAACATGTTCCCTCCTTCCATGTACAGGAAAACTTTACTCTGGGGAGACCAATGTGGTCCCTCTGAAGTAGATGCAGCAGGTCAGAAGACCAGACTAGGTTAAGGGCTGGCGGAGACAGGGAGAGTCACGCAGGTGGATCGGCCCTGCTACTACGGGAGAACCTTCCAGAGTGCGCTCACTGATCTCATGAGGTCCTGACTCTAATATTAAGGAAAACACTACTCCCTTCTACAAACTTGGTGGCACTGGTTAGTTCAGGCCGCCACTGATACTAAAATTAACCTTCCTTTGGACCTGAAGCAGCGCTTTGGATCTCCTTCTGAGGCCACATACAGAGCGAAACATGTTGACCGTTATACATGTCCATTAGGGACATATACCCAGCTACAGAGGGACATAATATCCCCTAGAGCAGAACCACACACTTTGTTTTAACAATGACAGAGGGATCACCCTAATAAATAGTACCCACTCTCTCCAGTCATTTTTTAACACACCACTTTAGACTTCACTGCCACTTACACCCACGCACCCAAACGGCTTCTCATCAAAAGATCTCCGATAAAGAGACCCTTCGGGGGACCCGTAGGGCATGGCAGCGCCGGCCCGACGAGGAGCAAAGCCCAAATGAGGAAGCATGACATCCTTCGGGGTGTGTGAGGGCATTATGATGAGGACACACTGTCCCCCACAGATAGAGTAGCACACAACAAAAGTTTATTCCTCTTTCATCCCCTACAAGAAACAGTGACTCCCTTTGTGTACTAGGTTAAGGGCTAGTCAGAGCAAGCAAGATTACTAAGATTATGGACTTTCGCTAATCTTTAGAGGCACTCTCCGGGTCAGAGGAGAGGGGAAAGACAGGGCTGCTCGACAATCCAACTCCTCTAAGATCACACTGTTTTGGTGAGACTCAAGTATGTCCATGGGTGGCCAACCCAAGTCTTTATAATGGGATGGAGGGTGTCCTGGAGACATTCACACTCTTGTGGAAAGTACAGAAGCCTGCCTGCGCTGTCTGTTCTAATGTTGGCAGACGCCACCTCCCCATCTCTAATGAAGTCGGCATGTTGTACTGTAGGACCCCTCCCACCCACAGACCTACTACTGGCCAGCAGAAGTGTGGACAGAGAGCCCTTCCTTCCTCGCAAACAAGTATGGGGCTAGAGATGTTCGGGGATTGCAGAGACTTTAAAATTACAAACAGATGACGGGTTGCACTAATCTTACAGACTAGGGTCATAGACAGCTGAAGTTTTATCACTAAAATATTAGCTTGAATATATAAGCGGGGCAATAAAGTTACCATCGGTCCGCACCACAGCATAGTCCAGTTCTTAGAAAGAAAGCGGGGCAATAAAGTTACCATCGGCCCGCACCACAGCATAGTCCAGATCTTAGAAAGAAAGCGGGGCAATAAATTTACCATCGGCCCGCACTACAGCATAGTCCAGTTCGTAGAAAGAAAGCGGGGCAATAAAGTTACTATCGGCCCACACTACAGCATAGTCCAGTTCGTAGAAAGAAAGTGGGACAATAAAGTTACCATTGGCCCGCACCACAGCATAGTCCAGATCTTAGAAAGAAAGCGGGGCAATAAAGTTACTATCGGCCTTACCAATGCATAGTTCAATTCATAGAAAGAAAGTGGGACAATAAAGTTACCATCGGCCCTAACCACAGCATAGTCCAGTTCGTAGAAAGAAAGCGGGGCAATAAAGTTACTATCGGCTCGTACCAATGCATAGTTCAATTCATAGAAAGAAAGTGGGACAATAAAGTTACCATCGGCCCTAACCACAGCATAGTCCAGTTCTTAGAAAGAAAGCGGGGCAATAAAGTTACTATCGGCCCGTACCAATGCATAGTTCAATTCATAGAAAGAAAGTGGGACAATAAAGTTACCTTCGGCCCGCACCACAGCATAGTTCAATTCATAGAAAGAAAGTGGGACAATAAAGTTACCATCGGCCCGCACCACGGCATAGTCCAGATCTTAGAAAGAAAGCGGGGCAATAAAGTTACAATCGGCCCGCACTACAGCATAGTCCAGTTCGTAGAAAGAAAGCGGGGCAATAAAGTTACTATCGGCCTTACCAATGCATAGTTCAATTTATAGAAAGAAAGTGGGACAATAAAGTTACCATAGGCCCTAACCACAGCATAGTCCAGTTCGTAGAAAGAAAGCGGGGCAATAAAGTTACTATCGGCACATACTAATGCATAGTCCAGTTCTTAGAAAGAAAGTGGGGCAATAAAGTTACCATCGGCCCGCACCACAGCATAGTTCAATTCATAGAAAGAAAGTAGGACAATAAAGTTACCATCGGCCCGCACCACTGCATAGTCCAGTTCTTAGAAAGAAAGTGGGACAATAATGGTACCACTGGAATGAACTGCGTGACATTCTTGTTCTGAATATAGAAGTGAGACAAAATAAAATGTCACGTGACCACATTACATCAAATTCTATTTCTCAGATAAGAGTTAGAGAGCAAAGCTTCACTGGACCACACTACACCTATTCAGGATGTGAGGTCAAAAAGGTAGTACTGGACTGTATGACATCACACCCTGGCCCTCAAGAGAAGTGAATAAGTAGCTAGATAATGAGGAGTTGCTCTGTTTATTGAGGACACTACATCTCCTCAGTCAGCATAAGAAACATTTTTCAATACCTTGCATATATTTGTGTCTTCCTGCATTTCCTGCACTGCGTTGTTTCATTGTAACCGTGCTTTTGCAAAGTCGGTACTGCTGTTGAATCACGTGGCATCTAATAATGTCCTCCTCTTACACAGCTGGGTGGCATCTACATTGTGTTCATATAGAAGGAGAGGGAGCAGGTAAATCTCTGTAAATGGTACCTATACTCCGGACTCTGAAAATGATCGGTTAACATTATGAGTCTGCTGCATGTGATCGCTTATTGTGCCTTTTCAGTGCTCACTTTACATCCAGATATATTTCCTTGGTTTCAAACAAAGGCATATATTATAGACTAAGTGCCGTGTGGCGCTTGGTAGAAAAGCCCATCCCCGGGGTGCATTGTTAGCCTCCCATCAACCCTTCCTACCTTTTCCATTAGGGAGTTCATTTGTGGCTTTCTTTTATGTGTGCAGAAACTGGGGATGTATTGTAGAACTGCCCCTACTTGCCTTTGTGTAGCAAATAATACACTGCATGAAGTGACTCACAAAATGCCGGAAATATTTTCTTTGGCCCATCCTATCTCAAGCCCGTCAGTTTTTTACAGGCTTTACCACTGACCTACCCCTAATTATCAGCTATGGAGTAAGGAGAAAAGTTAATTTATGGAATGTCAAGTTAAATGCGTGGTTGCCAGCCTTTTTTCCCTATCCTTAAGAGTCCCTATTCATGCACACCTCCCTCCGAGCAGTGTAGTGCTCCCTTACAGGGAAGAGCTATTGTCTAGTTTCAAGCAAAGCCACTTAGCTCTGCTGTGTGCCTGTGTGTACAAGGCTCAGAGCACCTCATCAGGTTCAAACATGCCACCTCCGCAGAGCCTTGATGGACCGACCACAGACCTGCTTTTCTAGAAATGTGAAACAAGGGAGTCTTCTTGTATGGCCTCTCTGAATTCTCCTTCCGTCTGTACTGCAGTGTGATCAGCACAACTTCTCAGCTTGCCACACATGTTTTCTCACAAAAGTCTGCGAGTTGACTTCAACCTGCAACAGCCACAGTGGGGTTTCAGCTCTACATTGAGAACTGACCTAACTTACAGTGCAAGTTAGAGGTTTAAGCATCCTATCAATCAATCAGGATTTATAAAGCGAGGCTAACCACCTGATAGGGTATCCAGGCGCTTGCCGGCCCCGGAGGCTTATTCGAATAGCCATGTCTTGAGGGCCATTCGGAAAACAGGAAGTGAGGTGATGGTCCTATTGGCATTGTCATCAAGAACTCCAATGCAGCTGCTTCAGGCAGCTCTAAGAAAGGTGACCGAAGAAGAAATTTCTGGTTCAATTGCACGGCTCTTTACAGCTGATGGCTGACGCCTACATCTTACAATGAACATCACTCAACCCGGGGGAACAGGAAGCTGACAGACTGCCTCGAAGGCCTGAAGAAGTCTGCATATAGCATGCTCTCCTTTACATTATACGTGGCATCATTATCCATAGATTATCCATAGATTACTTTGCACTGTTTAAGACGAACCACACATGTTGGGGAAGAGACTCATTTACATGACTCCTTTAAGAGGGCTCCACGGATGGCTCGCCATCTTCTGCATGAGTGATACTAACCCCTTCACGCTGCTCGGTGTCATCGCTGGTGCGGACCTCAATATTCCTGCTCAAATGCATGACGTTTGCCACCACTAATCACACCATCCTGGTAGTGCTTAATTTGAGAAGGTGTTTGCCGATGGCACCCACAGGCACCTAAACCTTTTTTTTAGACTGGCACATATTTTTCTCATCTGACATCTCCCAAAAGCATGAAAGGGAAAACCACACAAAGCGGAAAGATGTAGAAAAAGAAAGACGGTGAAACTGTCACAAAGGCGTAACGGTCAGACCTGCCAACTTTGGAACTGGGGAACCAGGCTTGAGTCTCGGCGTCAGCTAAGCATCCTGTGATTCTGGGCAAATCACGTAATCTCCCGGTGCCTACCAAAAAAAATAATAATAATGTATCCTTGTGCAATATAACTGGTGCTCAAGTAAAGGCACCAATACCTTCGGCTCGAGTTCGCTATTATAAAAATTGCAAAAAAAAAGAGGAGACTGTAGGGACCTGCAAGAGTGAGATAAAGGGACAGGGTCTGTCTGGTAGTGGATTAAAAAGGCATGACGTGGATTCTAGACCAGCAGCCTTGGGATTCAGAGCCTCAACATGTAATAGTGCTCGCTGCGGGCATCTGAGAAGAGGTTTGGGCACCAGCATTTCAGTCTATTACAAATTAAACACTGCATCCTGGGTGCCTTCTAATTCCAACCATTCCTCAGGGACTTTTTCCTCGTGCTTACTTCTTAATGAGCCTTCCCTTGGGCAAATTAAATACTGCGAATTAAAATCCTTTTCCTTCAAATTAAATTGCTTTCCCTTGTGCAAATTAAAAAGCCTATGCCTTGATCTGGATGCTAAAACACGGTCATCACTATTGAACCTCTTCCCAGCTACAGCCAACTCTGACCCACAGAAGAAGCAGTGGAGGCTCATCCACTAAGGCGGAGGAGCGTCGCCCCACTGCTCTTCGAGCAGCAGTTAAAGGAAAACTAAAATGATAATAACCAGCATTATTATCATTTTAGTTTTCTGATGCGGGGCAAGGCGGGCTAGACTGCCAGAGCAAGGGCCAGGAGGAGTGGTTGCTCCACTCTAAAGTGCGCATAACTGTTTGTCGGCCCTCTCGGCCCAGCCAAATATTTATGCACACTTTGCATGCTCTGTACCCAGGCTCCATTACGGCCTGGGTGCAGAACAAGCCCAGGCCCCCATTCCCATCTGAGTGCTGAACCACGGTGCTCAGACCAATCACAATGCTGCATTGCAGCGTTGTGATTGGCTAAGGGAGTCAGGAGCCTAGTTACTTCCTGGTTCCTGCTTCTGAGAGGTGGCAGTAAACGGACCGAGAGTCGGCGGCCAGCCTGGTGGCCGGCCTGAAGGTAAGTGTTTTTTTATTTTTATTTATTTTCATTTGGCGCCTTGATGCCTTTGGGCTTAGTCTGCGTGGTATAAATCGTCTTTCATTCATTCATTCATTTACAACCACCGCCCCCCCCCTACCGCCTGCCTCCCCCGGTAAATAGCGGCTGCCACTGAGAAGAAGTAAGTCACTCCTAAGCTTCTGCTCAATAATTTTAGACACAAAGGTGGCTCTGGTGGCGAAAGGGGCTTGTAAATATGGCCCAAAGTCTAATAAGTCCCTGTTCTCTGATGAGGAACTCAAGTTGTCCTCCTACTTGGCAGATGACATCTCCCAAGCTAGCATGAGACGGAGAGTTATGTTTCTGAAATCATTGTTACTGTAGGTATGTGTCAGTATGTATATGATATGTCTGTAGAACAAACTTAGCCAAAAGGCTTAAACTCTCATGCTACGGTGCGGACCATATTTATTGGCTTAACCAATATGGGGGCATATCAGCAACAACCAGCGATAATTATCGCTAAGCGTACTTAGCGCTAGGATAATTATCGCCGGCTATCACCGAATGTTATCGCTGAGATAGCGTGCTATTGGCAACGCTTATCTCAAAAGCGATAAAATTCCAGGTGCAAGCTGGCAATTGTGCGATTATTGCTGGAAATACAGCGATAATCGCACAACGTTTGGCGAAAGCTTTCAAATAGGGCAGGGCAGACTCAGCCATGATATCCACCTTCCATTGGATATCATGGCTAAGTCAAACTAAAAGCAGGCATAAGGAAAGTAGCGATAACCAAGGTTAGCGCTACTTTTCTTATCGCTATGCTTGTTAGCGTGCCCATTGATAATTGAAGAAATGTCAGTTAGCGACATTTCTCCAGTTATTTTGAGCTGGAACGCCCATTTAGCCTCTCATTAGAGATGCAAAGGTGGGCGTTACGGGAAAGGGCGCTAAGGCAAGGATTCACGCGATAGCGTGACCTTTCTGATATAGCAATAAAATTATCGCTGCTTTTCGGCCAAAAACAGCCGCAAAAGCGGCGATAATTTTTTATCGCCGGCTTGTTGACATGCCCCATGATTGGGTGTTCAAGGGATACCCTTTAAACCCCACAAACCTCAATGTGTTTAATTGAGGTATCAGAGGCACAACAGCTGTTATAATAAACAGACATCATGTTTTGGCTCATAACTAATTACACAAAACAGACAGTTCGCCTCAGTGAAATAGTTATGCCGAAGAAAGGTGGTGTAGGAAGTTTGGTATTGATTTTTTTGCAAACCAGTATACACATGGTCAGATGGTAGCAGGCAGCCTTTGCTTCAATGGAATCATATATTGGCTCAAAAATCAACTCTGAAAACCGCGGAGAGGCTTTCTAGGAGAAAAATGTTAATAACTGCACACAACAGGTAACAATCCCCTTTTTACTGGGGATGTTCCTCAAGACAGTGCCAACCGAAACTCCGTAGATAATGACAACTAAAGATATTGTCGCATTTCTTCAGAACAATTAATTAAAAATGCAAAATAATTCATATTCTTTAGTCATGTGTCATCAGCCAGATGAAGTGAATTTCTGCAATCAAATAATTCCAACATGGAAACTTTTGGTTACCAAAATATCGTCTGCACATAATTTGGAAAAAGATGTATTTGTGTATGGGCCACTTGACTGCCCCTTAAGTCCTTGTTCAGGCCTAGACCGTCAGTGTGCTTTCCTGTCTTCGGGCCTGACTGAAGTCCACCTTTCCTCTCACACCTGTCCTTTCTGTACCTGTCCTTTCTGTACCTGTGCCAGAACTGGGCAGTCGAAAAAGATCTGACATAGCAGCCAAAACAGAATTCCTCAGCATGTGTGCTACACAGCCCTGCCAAGTGCCTCAAAACCCTGCTGCAACCTCCTAAAATACATGTTTGCCTGTATGGTAGAGGGAACATCCAGCAGCCATATCTAAACCTAGCCAGTGTCCAACTGTATGGCACAGGGGGCACAGGGTTGCAAAGATGAGGCACAGACAGATGGTTGCAGCAGTTCCCACCATATGTCGTGACGGCAATGACTTCTAACCTGAAATATGTATAGTGCAAAAAAAATCAAATTAACTGTATTGGCGACTAAAGAAGCATTAAGTTGGCATGTCCTTTATAACTTCCACGAAATACACTTAGCAAACAAACACTGCAAGTGAGCTCAACTTCAAAACGGGCAGTTTCGGGGTCTGTCTTCAAGAGAAATTAAAGAATAACAGGGGCAAATAGTGCATTTTGCAGAACACTTTTGATTTACAATGCCCAAAAATTCAGAGGTTCTGAAGGCACACACAAAATATTCCATTAATTTAATGAATTGGCTGATAAGCCTTTGTTGTGTGGTTCCTACGAATCCGTAGGATCTGCGCATTGTTTGGACAACATAAACTAAGGGCTTGGTGTCTAAACTGGTTTCGGACACCCCCACAGGATATATGTTGGCCTATAGACCACCTAGCTCACAGTGCCACTGTAAGCCCCCCTAACCTACCAGGTATCGAACAGTTTCTGGCAACCACTAAACATGACAACCCTGATACCTCAGGAATCGTGGAAACAGTACAGTACTTTTCGCTGAGTCACTCATGCTCACTTGTTCTCAGAGAAATATACAGAGAGTACACAGTGGGATGTTTTCAATAATATTTATTGAACCAACGTTATTCTTGCATAAAATATGTGAGCTGCAATGATTAGGAGACAGAAGCAAATAAATGAAAGAGTAAATAGTAGAAACATATCTACCATAGTTCTGAAGCAATGAATATATGCAGGTATATATGCACAATGGTAATCTAGCATACTCCTACGATGCAGATCCTACTCTGAGTACCTAGCGTGTACGTAGGTGTAGAGACAATAATCCCCCTATGGACGATCCAACCCCATTACCTGATGGGAGAGAGTGAAGGACCCCGTCTTGGTCTCGAGTTGGATACCCCTCACGGAATGTCAGACCGGTGCCCGGTGATTTCTCAGCAGGCAGGGACCTTCAGTGTCAGCAGAAGTGCCTCCTCTACCAATCGATCAGGATGCCTGTTATTTATAATAAAAAGCAACCTTTGTGATGTGTGCACTAGATTAGTGATGTTATGGATATGTGGATAGCGCTGTTGCCTCATGGATGAAGACAGGCCAACTTTTGTACATAGTGCGTAGAGAGGCCTAGTACATGATGTTCAAGGCATCATGATAATGTGCAAAGCTGGATGTGTAAACAAAATACCTTCAGAGAAACTAATTCAACATTGTCATGCATGCAATGTGTGCAAAAGATCAATGCTGAAACGTTATTTTCTAGGACAATGTAAGGAATACGCCGCCTCGCTATATGGGCCTAACCCGGTAATATAACACCTTCTTAATGTTAATGTTATGGGGTATTTATAAAGTGCACGGCTACTCCATGGAGTGTCCCGGCGCTAACAGGTCCCCCTTGACAGAAAACAGTGTGCAACCTCATCCTGCAAAGTCCCCATTACTGATGGAACAGCCAGGTCTTAAGTTGGCGCCTAAAACTAAGAAGTTCTTGTTCTTGTCTGAGAGAAAGAGGCAGACCATTCCATAGTCTTCCAGCTACCACCTGGAATGAACGTCCCCCCTTCCTAGCCCGAAAGAATTTAGGCACCGACAACAAATATTGGGTCGATGACCTCAAAGTCCTGGCTGGGGTATAGGGTATAATTTTATTTCTGATGTACTGAGCCCCGCTGTTATGGAGCGCCTTAAAGGCCAGCACAAGGGACTTAAAATTAACCCTATTTTTCACTGAGAGCCAGAGCAGAGGTTTTAAATGAGCGGTCATGTGAGTCCTGGGCTCCACCAGGGTAATTGCTCTGGTGGCCACATTTTGAACCACCTGTAGCCGGCCCAATACATAATTTGGGATGCCCAGATACAGCACATTTGCATAATCCAGCCTTGAAGTAATCAAGGCTTGGACCACTGTTTTCCTGTGGGACATGGGGAGCAGCGGTAAGAAGTTTCTCATCATTTTTAAAAGCCTAAAACACATGCCGGCCACTGATTGGACCTGCGACTTCATAGAAAGATCTGAGTCAAGCAAGACTCCAAGATTTTTCACAGTGGTAACTGGACTAGAAGGTGGAGACTGATCCTGGAGCCACCAATTACGCCATTCGTCCCCCGGAGTATGTCCGAAGAAGATTATTTCAGTTTTAGCGGAATTGCATGATAGTTGATTTTGTCAGAACCAGTAAAACACTTTAGTCAGGCATAAGTTGAATGTGTTATCATTAAACATCTCGCCCTTCTCGCATGTGAACAACAGTTGGGTGTCGTCGGCATAAGTTATAACTTTTGCCCCATGTTGCTCAGCTAGGGGTGCCAGTGGGGCCATATAAATACTAAATAAAGTTGGACTCAAAACTGAGCCTTGTGGTACTCCAAAATTCAGCGATGGAATATCCACTGAGAGAGAGGGGGACCAGACAGATTGCTGATGGCCTTCCAGAAAGGAAGAAAACCACCTGAGAACCGTGCCCCCCAATGACACATTCAAAGAGTCTCTGTAAGAGTCGCCCGTGGAGTACGGTATCAAAAGCCACCGAGAGGTCCAGCAGTATCAAAACTGCCTTACCTCCTCTATCAAGGGTAGCTTTGATAGTCTCAGTGACTTCCAATAGGGCCGTTTCTGTACTATAGTTCGCTCTAAACCCCAATTGACTGGGATGAAGAGCGTTAGTATCCTCAATGAAATCTGTAATAACCACATTGACATACTTCTCAGGACCTTGGCGAAAAAAGGAAGCAGTGTTATAGGCCTATAGTTGCTTACCACTGCTGGGTCAGCTGAGGGTTTCTTTAAAAGAGGGAGAATTTTACCATGTTTCCACCTCGCCGGAACCTTTTCTTCTAACAAGGACAGATTCAGGACCTGATTAGCGGCTGGATTCAGTACCTCGGCGACAGATGCCACTATTTTCGCAGGGCATGGGTCCGAAGGCGAACCAGATTTAAGCGCCTTCATGATGGTAAATGATGTCTCCAAGGAGATAGATGGGAAATCCAAAAGTATTTCATCAGGAGAGTGCCCTTTAAGTTCTGGCACATCGTCCTGATTCATAAAGGTAGGATTGTCAAATGAATCCTGAATGGACTTAATTTTGTCAAAGAAAATTTTTTCAGCCTCCAATGCCAAGTCCTTGATAATGCTAAATCATCTACTTTACCATCTGTCGCAATTACACTTGACACCGAAAAAGCATTTGGCAGAGTATCATGGATCTTTCTCCGACAATGTTTTAAGCCTTCAACATAGGTGAAGGCTTCATACAGATGGTCATGGCCCTATTCCAAAACCCAAGAGCACGCATTCTTATGAACGGATGCCTCTCAAATACATTTCGTTTGCAACAAGGTACGGGACAAGGCTGCCCTCTCTCCCCCTCACTCTTTTTCCTGGCATTAGAACCCTTACTACTAGACATAAAAATCAATCCTGAAATTGCAAGAATCGACTTTAATAATAAACGGGTTAAGCTCACCACCTACACGGATGACACCTTGATTGTCACAGAAAACTCTAGCCCCTCTATCCGAGCCATCATGGGTACTCAAGGAAAATATGCGAAGTCTCGGGATACAAACTAAATAAAGATAAATCCCAAAGTGAAACCCCTTAAACTACATGCTACTGAAGACCTGTTAGGTAACTTTGGCATCTCTTGGCAAAACCAACATATCAAATACATTGGAATTGAATTTGGATCAGACTTTATAGAGACTATCAAACATAACAAAAAAATCGCTGTTCAAAAAACAAAAACACTTCTAGACTCCTGGTCACCCAAATTCATTAATTGGTGGGGCAGAAAGGAGACAATTAAAATGATGATTACCCCAATCATCAATTATCTAATAGCAATGTTTCCCTTACTCTTATCTGACAACTCCCATCAGAAACTAGACAACAAATTTCGGGATTCTGATGGCAGGACAAGAATTGCACACAAAAAAACCTCAGGTTACACAATACACTTGTAGTCGTAAACCTACCCAATTTTAGAGGTTACCAAACCGCTTTTTTGGCCAAACAGGGCTCAAACTGGATTCAAACCCCAGACAGCTACATTCCAGTGTGGTCGGAAGTTAGGAGAGCGATTTTAAATAACCTAGAACCACTAGCGCTTCTCACTTCCTCCCTTAAACACCTCACTAACTCTATAGACATATTTAATAACACCAACAATTTCTTGCTTACCATTGATAAAAAACTACCATCACAACAAAAAATGTCTAATCTAGCCTCTCTTTGGAATAATCCTGGTATAAGATACGAATGTAAAACACTAAACTGGCAATTATGGATTAACAAGGGAATCCTATTCCCGCAACAGCTTGGTCCTACATCTACATTTCTATCTTTTATGAACATACAAACACAATTTCATTTAGAAAATAGAATTCTATAATTTCATTAAACTCAAAGTGGCTGTCTCTAAATATTAGTTCCACCACAGAGACCCCTCCCTCCCTCCACTAGTCCATAAACTCAACAAAATGGGGCACCATGTATCCAAATTCTACCAACTGCACAGCCCAAAGATGTTGAAACTAAACACCAATGTAACAAACGTTTGGAGCTCCCACTCATCCAATCCTGTCTCAGAGGATGATTGGAAAAAAATATGGAAATCAACCACCACCCACACAATCTCCCCAGTACCTCCCAAACAAAATACTGGCTCCTCCACAAAGCCTTCTGAACCCCTGCCTGCCTCCACCCACTACACATCCCTGAGAACCCGACCTGCTGGAATTGCAATGAGGAAGAAGGTTTCCTGACACATCTAATTCTCCACTGTAAATCACTGGTTCCTTTCTGGGAACAAGTTTTCTCTTTCAATTGAAAACGTTTTAAACTCCAAACTCACCAAAAAATTCTCCTTTCTTATCAAAGGGTTTCTCGACCCTGGTATCAAACGACCCCCTATCGCTCCCTACTAGACCTCCTACTTACAGCAGCAGTCAAGATAGTACTAACTAATTGGAAAAATACTCACAAAGCTTACTTTCAGGCTTGGATCAAATGGATAACATTCATATGAGGGGCAGATAACTCTGCACTACAACACTCTCCCTGGATATTGCAACTCAGGCCCATGTGGGACTCTATGGATAACTACTTTGCCACCAACTAATCTCCAAAATCAAGTACACCCACACCTGCTGTTTTCAGCTCTCCCAACCCAACCTGTACTACTATCCTCTACCTTCTCCACTAGGCCTATTTAAGACATCTTAAATGTAAAACAGAGTAATCTGTTTCGCTACTGTCAATGTACCAATGTGCTACGCTGTCCCAGGCAGCTATTACCCATCTCAACTATGTACTATGCGCCCCATTATAATCTTTTTTTACCCCCCACGTTTACTGTTTTTGTTTTCTTTATCCATTACTTTGCTTTGTACCTTATTTTATGAAAAATCAATAAAACTTGTTGAAAACAAAAAATATATATATTTAAAAAAAGGTACTTACCATGCTTTCCTCGCTTCGGTTTTCTCCTGACGTCACGTCCAGCTGGGCTTAACCATTTCTGGCGCTGCTCTCATGCTGTTGAGAGCAGTGCCTGGATTGGCGGGGGCGGCCTCTCTCGCCAATCCGAGGACACTTGAGGCTTGTGTAGGCTCTTTATGACTGCCAGGTTGAGAGGTACATAGTGTGCATGTCAGGCTGGCTCTCGTAAGCCAGTCAGCCAAAGGGACATGTGCACTAGAAAATGGAGGAGACGCCCCTGAGTCCTAGTCAGGGTAAGTCAGATACGCACCATAAATTAACCTGTGCTCACCCTCTGGTAGCTTGGCACAGAGCAGGCAGGCTTAACTTAAGAGGCAATGTGTAAATTATTTGTGGAACACTTCAAACAGTAACACAGTGAAAACGCCATAAAAAGACTCCACACCTGTGTAGAAAAATAGATTATGCTTTTTATAAATAAAACAAGACTAAAACGACAAATATCCAATACGTAGAAGTCAAGATAGGAATTTTTAAAGATTAAAAGTGAAAAATAGCGCATAGAAGCAATAATCGCCTATGGAGTTATCTGGTTGTGCTGGACCGGGGATAAGTCAAGAGTTCAGGCCAACTGTAATGGAGCACGGACCGGATACGGGAGCCATGTAAGGCTGGCTGAACAAAAGTACCTTGGTCCTGGTTGCAACAGCCGCATGTTCCATTGATGTCGATCCCGCAGTCGAGGTGATGCGTCAATTTTCTCCACAAACTATGTTGATACATTGGTTCCGAAGACGAAGCACGGGTTCTGAGATGTGTTGGTTCCGAGTGTGGTGCACCGGATTTCTCCACGCAGTTGGTGGGGATACTTTGATCTTCTCTCACTGCAGTGGCGGTGATGTGAAGGGTTCTGATGGCGATGCGCTGATTCCAAGTGTGATGTACTGGTCCTGTTTCCGCAACAACGGCAATGCATCGATTCTGCTTCATGCAGCACAGGATGCATCAGTTTCACTGGAACAAGCACCTGCATCCACTTCCAATGGACCAGGCACAGGAGCAGGGTGTAAGACTTTAATATCCCTGAATCTTAAAACAGGAGGCAAGCCAGCATGCCCTTGGAGATCACTCTGGGTTCAAGTCAAAGAGTCCAGTTCTTCCTCAGCAGGGCAGAGGGTAGCAGGCAGCAGGGCAGTGCAGCAGAAAAGCAGTTCTTACAGAGCAGCAGCCCAGCAGCATGGCAGTCCTTGTAGCAGCACAGAAGTCCTTCCCCCTGGCAGAGTCTCTTCATAGGTCCAGTAATCTTTGATTGGGGGCCAGAGACCCAGTACTTATACCCAGTTGTGCCTTTGAAGTTGAGGTGACTTCAAAGAGGGGCTTTGAAGTATGCAGCGGTCCTCCCTCCCAGCTCTCCCTCCAGACCCACTACAGGGAGGTATGCAGACATTTTGTTGGGTACAGGACACAGACTATTCGGGTGTAAGTTTCAGCACCTCCCTCCTATCCTGCCCAGGATGGCCCATCTAAGCTCCCTTTGTGCGTGTCTATCTAGACGGAATGCACAAAGTCCAGTTGTCACCCACCCCAGATGTGTATTGGAGACAGGCTGCAGGCACTAAACTAAGAGCAGAAAAATGTAATCCTTCTCAAAGTGCAATTTTTAAAAGGGTAGTGATAAATTCATATTTACCAGTAAAGAGGATTTATCATTACCATTCCAGTGATATCAAACATGACCGATCTACTCCTGCTCAATCAGTAATTACAGCTTATAAGTGTTATAAGGAATTCCCAATGTTAAGCTATGAGAGGGGTAGGCCTCACTGTAGTTGACCTACCTTTTCCTTACACAGCACCCTGCCCAATGGGCTGCCTAGGGCGCACCTTAGGGGTGACTTATATGTAATAAAAAGGGAGTTTAAGGCTTGGCATGGGTAATAAATGCCAAGTCCACATGGCAGTGTAAGTGCACACACAGGCCTTGTAGTGGCAGGCCTGAGACATGTTTAAAGTGCTACTAGTGTGGGTGGCACAATCAGTGATGCAGGTCCACTAGTAGCATTTAATTTACAGACCCTGGACATAGGTTGTGCACTGTACTAGGGGCTTATAGATAAATTAAATATGCCAATTGTGGACCAGTCAATCAAACCATGTTTTATGGGAGAAGCACGTCCACTCTAGCACTAGTTGGCAGTGGTAAAGTACTCAGAGTCCTAAGGTCAACAAAAATAATTCAGGAAAATTGGAGGCAAGCAGGCAAAATGTTTGTGGTTAGACCAACCATAGTCTGTCAGGTCTAACAATCACAATATGTCAGGGCCACCACATGTCAAATTCTCAATTGATATGAATTCTGGTGGTCCCCTCCCCCAGAGCTGAAGGGGTTGGTTCCGTAACCCCCTGGTGCAACATTAGTTCCATGCACCAACATTGAATAAAAACAAAAATTATTGGACCACTGCCCTGACATGGATCCACTGAGCAGTCTTGTGCAGGCAGTGTTTTCAGGCTACTGTATATCCCGTACAAGTTTCAGGGGCATAGTGTCAATCCAAACAATCTTTCTATTGTGAACAACACAATCAAAGAGGGCACTATGAAGCAGGGACATGTGGATTACATTTTTATTTTAAAATCCTCAGTCTAGTACCTGAAATATGAATGGTAACCACACAAAATATAAAAACAAGAGCAGGTAGGCATGTTACGATCAGCTAAAACAAGCAGAATATTTCTAGCATTATAGTGAATTATTCCTAACATCCGAAAGCCCTAAAACTATTCCTAAGTGCTATTCTAAACTGTAGTTACAACATTAAATAGCAAAACCTGCATTCTAAGTTTCTCTAGGTCAGTCGCACAGCATACCTTTGAACAGCTGATTCAGCTGTTCCTTATCAGAGATCGGCGGGGGAGTGATAATGTGTGCAATTAATCAGGGACACCTTTAGCACAGTACAGCTCCCAAAGTCAGACATCAGCTCTCAGACTGAGAGCAGCTGAAGCAG
Organism: Triturus cristatus; assembly: GCF_964204655.1. Taxonomy (NCBI): domain Eukaryota; kingdom Metazoa; phylum Chordata; class Amphibia; order Caudata; family Salamandridae; genus Triturus; species Triturus cristatus. The sequence continues at coordinate 1,669,289,440 of NC_140589.1, read as the reverse complement.
TAATCTGTCATGACCTCTGCTAATAATTCTAGGGCAAAAATCTCCCCTAATTAATGTTCAAATCCTGGGGTATAAATAGGGGTTGACCACTGATTCGTTCTCATGTTTTGTAAATAAAACAATGCTTGGAGACACTATTTCTTCTACAGACTAAGGGCCTGATATTTATTTAGCCATGCGGCCTGCCATTCGGCAATGGGGACAGAATAAATTCCTCATCCCCATGGTGGAGAGGCCGCTCACCTAATTTATAAATGACTGCCATGCAGGTGGTCATTTATAAAAGCATTGAAGCAGGATTCAGCCCTGTAGCACAGAGTAATCCTTTGTAATTTTGTTTTTAAAATCCCGAAACAGAATTTCCTTCTTTAAAAGAAAAAATATAATGATACCCTCGCCATGGGAGTTTTCTCCCATTATGGGGGTACATTATAACAATTTTACAGTTCTTTACTGCCAGGTTTTACCTGGTTGTAAGAAACAGTAACACAATTACTACAGGTGTAACCATTCAAATTAGGCGAGCGGATATGTAGCAATTTCTCAGTAGGCCTGTACTCTCAGCAGCTGTTCCACCATAGGAGCGGAGGAGCATTAACCCCCACACTGTTGCGCAGAAAGCATGAAAAATAAAATGGTAGATAAATGATTTTCTGACCATTTAAAAAAAAAAGTGTGAGAGCAGGGCGGGGCCAGTGCATCATTGTTGTTGATTGGCAGCACGTAGGAGTGGACACTTTAGTTTGAAGTGTGCATGTTGGTTTGGCCGGCTATCTTGCTACAGCCAGCCTGACATGTGCAATTCAAACCTCACCAATCCAGCTGTCTTAGACAACTGAGTGGAGAACAGGCACAGGCCTCCAGTGCCTTTAGGAACAATGAACCGGCCCGCTTCAGCCAATCCAGATGCTTCACTCATGCTGCTTAACATTGTTAAGAGCATGAGAGCAGCATCTGGATTGGTTAAGGGAGTTGGCCGTAGGACCTTGTGCTCGGAGGAGTCTTTAGCCAGGGACTGGAGAACATCAAGCACATGCTGCAGGCTAAGGTAAGTTAAACTTTTACTTTTCTTTGTAATTTTTTTTTAAATGTATGCTCGTATAGCACTGCATCATTTTTGTATGTCACCAACTGCCACTTCGTACTCCCCAGGGCCATCAGAGAAGTTTGGCCGTGGAGGAGGCAGAGTAGTCTCCACTGTGGCCAAACTGAAGAGCCACCCAAACTTTTAAATCAGACGGACGGACCTTCATATTGGTAGCATGAATACTCCATCGCCTTTGCAATGAAGTATACATACCACCAATATATAAACTGGGCTCTAAATTATCATGCCAAAAAGTACCTCAGATCTATCCACATGTTTAACTTTAAGTAAAGTGCCATGTCTTTAATGACAAAAGTGACAAAACATGCCAGCTTAGACAATGGGCAACCATGATGAACTCAGCATTTATTGTGTGCTGTTAGGAACTTCACACTTACTATTACAGATAACAGACTGAAGGCTGGCCATGAAGCAAAAATATTTTAACTAAGACTATCATAGTGTTCACAACACCGTTGAGGCACCAGCACCTGTCAGCTCTCCTCAAGGCAGCCAAACTGTGCACACAATTACACAGAGACGTGTTTACACATAATCCCTCACACCCACAGACATGATCACTCATACAAGCTCCTACACAGACACATGCATGACTACTCGCACACGTACACAGGCATTCTGCCCCTTCAACTCTCTTCTTCACTTAGCTTCCTGGCTCCCAGCTTCACAGCTCTGCAGCTCTACAATGTGTCCCTCTCACCTCTGTATTACACTTTTGTGCAGGTGTCATCAGGAGAGGGGAGTTGGGAGCCCTAGCACCACGCCGCATAGTGCTATGCTTCTTTAGGGCTTAAGAAACAGCCACTGATTGCAGCTTTCTGTTTCCTGTAGCCTAGAGTAGGCCTATTTCTTATATTCAGTGGGCGGGCTGCAGGGTAGAGATCAAAAGGCCGAACTCAGCAGGGAAAAGGGGTTTCATGTACAGGAAGAGTAAAGAAACAATGAGGGCAGGGACACATGCAGGTAGCAGGGGCTGCTTCACCCTCTGTTCACGGATTCTGCATTCTCTGGTAGAAGGAGGAGGTGGGACCTGGTGGTCATTGGCAAAACAAAACTTGAGGGGGCCCCTGCAAGGTATGGGGAGGAGCCCCCTCTGAACTCAACCAGGAGCTCGCCAGCCAGGGTAATGTGCTGAGGGAGCCACTGGGAGCTTGCCCACTCCGCCGCACAGCGGGAGCTGCGGGGTCCTGTGTTACACCACTGCTGGTGGTGAGGCTTTCATCCTGTCAGGACTCGGGCAAAACCCTTCCTAACCCTGGGAAACATTTGCACTTTTGGCAGTGCCCATCTGCCCTCACTGCTGCCTTACAGACAGAAAACAGGCATACACGATTGAGACTTTACTAAAGTTGTCTACTCTTGGTTACCCAGATTGTGTCTGTACAATGCCCTGCTGTACTTCCACCACCAGCCAAGCAGTAAGAAAGGAGCAAAAGGGCCTGCAAATCCCGTCCTCTTCCTTATCCTGGACTGCCCATGTTCTGGGCAAAATGGTGTAGTGGGTGAATCACTCTTAGTAACTGTGCACATTCCAATAGGAGCCACACAAATGAGAACTGTCACTGCTGAAGATAATGAACAATTCTGGCCTGTCTCTCTGTAATATGACAACAAAGCAGTGTTCAAATGTTAGCATATTTGTCCAAAAAGGATGTAACTGAATTCTGGGTTCACTTTATTATATTGACAATTGAAACACCCATAATCTGCTGTAAATAGATGTTGCCTTTTTTCACATCCTTGAAGGAAGTGACCCGATTTGGGCTACCTGGGTCGCTTATGACCACCTCTCAGCCTTCCATACAAATGAAGAGTCTGTCAGACAGTAGAGAACACAAACCACAGTTATTTTATTAGTATTCGCTCGAGCGGAGTCCAGTCTGACCAGCCTCCTTAGATAGATGCCGAGGGACTAGCCCTCACCAACATAACATCAGATATTATACATTTCCAATACCCAACAGGATCAGCCCGGACTGGAAATTTCCAGTTGGAGCAGGTTAACAAAGGAGGTACAGAAGGATGATCTATCATCCTGAGACCAGGAATACACTATCTTAGCTTCAAGGTTACTCAGCCTGTGCCCGTCTCTCTGAGAGTGGGAGCCGGGCTACATACGAGGAAAGGCATGCAAACACAGAACGAGCTATTCATTAGTGCTACGAAGTTCAACCTTGAATAATAAAAGAACAATCGAAGCTATTTTCCGCTGAGGCAGACGGTGTGAGACAGAAGCTTAATTTCGATCATGGCACAAAATGGCAGCTGAATGCAAAATGGTGCATCACATGTTAACTTAACTCGCATAATGCTAATAGAAGTCAACCAGACACATTTTCAGTCCAACAGACCCTCCTTTTAGCATTTGCTAACTATTTTGTCTAATGCTATATGCAAAGTAAAAGGACTATTAGTATATGCCAGTACACACATGAGTACTATTCAAAAATACCCCGAGGAATAGACATTAGGTCAGTGGTAGCCTGCATATTCATTAGGGGCATTGTCCGAGATGCATAAGGACATCAACACTGAAAATTATCCATATATTAAATATCAGGAATAGAAGTTGAAAGGGAGGTGGTAGAACCAAAAATGCCCTCATCTATTTGCATAATTTCGTGAATATGCTTCTGCAACATAATCACAGTAGTGTCACGGACTGTCTTCTGCGGCTTAGGGGTGAGGAGCGTTGTACAGTAAGAACAGCATAAGGAAAGGCACTGCACCAGAATGCAACTGACAACTAGAATCACAACAAAGTAGATCACCTTTTCCAGAATCTAACCCCATCCACCAAAGAGGTACCAACCCCAAATTCCGCTCTCCATCCCCTTGACATTCTCCAAAATATCTAAAAAGTGTTGGGTAATATTCGTTTCCATATTTGTGATCCCGACTACGCACTGGTCTCCTACTACTGCGCACACCACAGCTCTTAGCTAAGATGAAATCAACTGCATATCTTGTTTGTTCGGAATATATTCGCATACTTTCCAACTGCGCGGTTATGTCACATAAAGTTGCTACTGTAGAGTTAGACAGTATCTGCAGCTTACATCCAAAATATTCCCTAGCCCTTTCACCCCTGGACATAATGGTACCACCACTTAACGTAATAATGGAGGAAAGTATATACCCAAAGGTGATACAATTACTATAATTATTGACCTCCAGGTCTGTCACTCCATCACGAAATTCCTTTGATAACGTCCTTTTAACCCACCTAATATTTTTTTTACTATACTTATAAGGTACCCCAAGAAGAAGCACCATTCCCAAAGCCACGTACTCGGTACCATTATGAACATTGGAATAAGTACCATTAGACAAGAAGTAAAATCCTGGGTGTGCATAAAGTGGACCTTGGTAATCTACAGGAGCATATTCGGTATTCAGATCATCTTTCCTCACTAAAGACATTGTATTCTTGAACAATAACAATTTATGTATACGAAAGCATAAGTACTATTTACTATAGGACAGCATGCAGGATAGTAACCTGCTTCTTGAGTGACTGTCAAATCTTGATAATGCCAACCAGTCAAAGTAATGTTCCATTCCTCCATATACAGATTGTCACAATACACATTAATGTTACAACCTGGATATCCCTTCCCTCGTGGCTTCCTATAATACAAACAGGGACGGGGATATCCCATCCCAAACTCACCCTTTACCTCTACAAATTGTGGAGGGCGGACATATGTATAATTAACCAGTGACAATGGGTAAGAAGTCCACAAACTCGTAACAGGTTCATTAGGCTAACAAGCTGTACCTTCACCAAAGAATTTCCTGTGTGTATCTAGAAATAAATTGCTTGGTATTGTTCTTTTGGCACGAACTGGAGAAACAATATTGTATATAACACATGAAGGGGCATTACAATTGCACTCCTAAACCCAGGACACCCCTCCCAAAATAAACAACAGTAACAATACAACAACAGCATAGAGCACTTTTTTCTTAGCAGACCAAGCAGACCAACCAGACCCATTCTGCCCAAAACGCGGGGCTGCAAAAGACTGTTCTTCCTCCATAATGGGCCAACCAATTGGGTACATTTTTGAATCAGAGGAAAGGGCATTCAATGGAGCCAATAATAATAAAGCAAGAAAAGGGAGCGAGCGTCCTTCAGAGTCTCGCTGGTAAACACATATTGTTTATCTACGGTGGTGCTGTGGAGCACTTTCGGTGGAGCTGCGCGATCGTAGCCCTTTCTGAGGAAATCCCACATCGTTGAGGGTATTGTACCCCCCCCCTTTCTTTCTGGGGGAATAATTCACCCTGTCCAATGTCTGAACAATGTACCAATCTCCCTTTCCCTAAACTACAGTTGGTACCACAGGCAAGGTACACCCTATTATCTTTCCGCGCAATCCATTCCTACTAATCTGACTTCTCCTTTGGTGCACTGTTCTTCTGTCGGGGGCGCAGATTGTACCGAGCTACTCCAGGGACAGAAGGGTCAGCAAAAAGGGGCTCAGACTCAGAGGGACCAATGGGCAGGGGCTCCAACACAGATGGGCCAATAGGCTGGGGCTCCTGGATGGCCTTGATCTCAGGTGGCATCCCCACATTCAACACTGCGTTGCTCTCCTCCTCGGTGGGCGCCCACGTCAGTCGTGCATCTGAGAAGGGAATGAACCGAGGGCCCTGCTCCATTTCAGAGTTGCCGATCCTATAGAGCGCCCAGCAGTCTTAGGGCAATGGAAGGCGCACCCTCCTTCAATGGGTAGTGTGATCCAATTCTTCCGGCCGTCCACCTTCGCTGCCGTTCGGGTGGTGAGGAGGACGTGGAGAGGTCCCAAACTTCCTTTCTAGGATGTAGTCACCGGGTCTGATATCATGGCCCGGCCCCTCAGGAGCTGGCGGCAAAGCTTCATGAATCTGTTGGTGAATAGAGCGCAAGTTTTTAGTCAACTCATGTAAATAATCCACAAGCAAATGGTATTCTTTCTCAGAGAAACGACATGGTTTCGGGACGCCCCATACATTTGCCAGGCGGCCAAACACAACCTCGTACAGTGACAATCCTGTTCTAGAGTGAGCTGTAGCTCTTGTAGACAACAAAGCTAATGGTAAAGCATCTGGCTACGGCAATCCTGTGCTCTCTTTGATCTTTGCCACCTTCAGTTTGAGAGTACCATTGTACTTCTCAACCAAACCTGCCGACTGGGGGTGGTGTGCAGCATGAAATCTCTGCTTGATATGTAAACCATCGCACACCAACTGGATAAGCTTTGAGTTAAAGTGACTTCCATTGTGACTCCAAATCAAACAGAACAAACCACAACGCGTGAAAAACTCTTTTAAGAGTGCCTTCGACGTCTGACTTGTTCCATTTCGACAAAATCTATCTGGATAACCTCGAAAGGGAAGGAAGGTGGTGCAAAACTGCAAGGAGGTGTAGGGGTGCCTTTTCCAGGATTCTACATCATGCATAACATAGAGTACTTCACTAGGTGACTAGCAACTTTGGGAATGTTGTCATTCTTCCATACAGGGTCCAACAGCTTACATATTCCCTTCGCACTAATGTGAGCTGGCCCATGCGCCATAGTAACCACAGGAAGGACATATGCATCCGGTAACATCCATCTCTGCTTTTCTGACTTGTCATTCCAGCACCCATCCTCATCCAAACATGCTGTACTTTCCTGCAATGCTGCTAACTCCTCAATTGTTGCCTTACTCTGGATCTCTTTGACATTGTCCAGAGTTTCCTCAAACAGGGTGGCCTTAGGTACCCACCTGGCAGGACCCGCTACAACCATCTTTTTCATCTTTGTTCGAGCTGTCTCCTTAGCTATCTGATCTGCAAATGCATTTCCCCTCCCCACATCATCGGTGATTGCCTTGTGGGCACTGCACTATAGCCAATTTCCTAGGGAGTGTCAAAGCAGACAAAAGCCTCTGTATAAGGGGTCCTTTGTGAATACGTGTCCCATAGGATGTGAGAAATCCTCTCTCTGCACAGAGCCGCCCAAAATTATGAGCGACCCCAAAGACGTACTGGCTGTCAGTGTAGATATCGATGGCCAGTCCCTCGCTCAACTCACAGGCTCTAATAAGGGCGACTAACTCAGCTGCCTGGGCGGAATGATAAGGAACTTGTGATGTCTCAACTACCGTGTGCAATGTAGTAAGTGCATATGCTGCAGTGGTGGTGCCATCTGAAAATTTGAAACAAGAGCCATCGACATATAGTTCCCCTTGGGGGTCAGATAAGGGAACATCAGTCAGGTCTACCCGTCCCTTTGTCTCCTCCTCCGCCCGAAACAGACAATCAAGTATGTCTATTTATTCACTCTCAGAAGGGAGGAGAAGTAACGTGGCAGGGTTCAGAGTGGCACATCTTTTTATCGTAATATGTGGGACGAAAAGTGTTAACTCATAACCGGTCAGACGTGCAGTGGTAAGGTGCTGTGTTTTGGTCTTATTCAAAAGAGTGTCCACAGCATGCGGTACCATGACTGTGAGATCAGTATCAAGTATGAGCCCAGCCGATTGCCTTATAGAGATGGTGACAGCCGTAACCACTCTTGGACAACTCGGGAGGGCTCTGGCGACTGGGTCAAGCAAAGCAGAGAAATAAGCACACCGCCGTTGCTTACCTCCAAAGGCCTGTATTAAGACAGAGAGCGCACAACCAGCCCTCTCATGTACATACAACACAAACGGCTTTGCATAGTCAGGGGTGCCAAGCAAAGCACAATTTTTAGTTGTTCAAAAGACTGCTGACATTCATGGGTCCACAGCAGTGGCTCATGCACGTCTTTAATTAGTTCTAGAAAACACTTTAATAATAATTAATAACTAGGGATCCAATGTCGACAGTAGGAAGTGATGCCAATTAAGGCGCACACATCCCTCTGAGTTTTATTTAGGGATAGGCATTTTAACAATGGCGCTAATGGTCTCCGGTGTCAATCTCCCACCCTCCTTCGACAGTAGGTGACCTCCTGTCAACAATATCGAAATTTAGAAAGGGACACTTTATGTCAATGGTGAGCCAAATGTAGCAACAACTTAAATGCACTGTCTTTGCATCCCTGTTCGGTGTCAGATGCAATCAAAATGTCATCCACGTACTGGAGCAATACATTACCTGGAGAAAGCGTCAGGGAATCCAATTGGACTTTCAAGGCTTGGGTATATATACTAGGGCTCTCAGTATAGCCCTGAGGAGTGCAGCAGAATCTAAAGCTTCTGCCAGCTAGAGCAAAACCGAATAGGTGACAGCTATCAAGATGAATTTGAATACTGAAGAACGCATTTTTGAAATCAATGACAAAGAAGAATTGGGCAGAGGAAGGAATCATTGTAAGAAGGGCAGTAATGTCTGGGACCACCGGGAACTGAGGAACCACTATTTTGTTAACTGCACCAGATCAATCAAAAAACGATAAACATCTGTGTTGTCATCAGGGGAGTCTGGGGATGTATTTTTTTAAATAGGACTGTTACACACATTCGATGCTGTCCCCTCAACTACCCTCGACTCAATCAGATCCTGTATAATGCGTAATAAAGCTTGCTCCCCCGCTTGTGGTATCTTGTACTGGGGAATATGGGGCAAACCAGCATTGTCTTTAACCTGGATGGAAACTGGGGAAATTTGTAAGAGTCCCAAATCTGTATCACCCATCGCCCACAAATTGGGTGGCACATCTGTAAGCTGAGCAGGAAGGGGCGCATCTTTGGACAAACATTGCTTGGAACTCGTTACATTTGGTCCCATTGTCATGTAGACGCCTTCCGGAGAACAAAAAATTGTCGTGCAGCTTCTTCAATAATTTTAAACTGATTACATTTTCTCCACAATTGGATGTCAATAGAAAGAGCGAATCCACGGTAAAGGGACCAATAGTCATGGCAAGTGGCTTGGAAATGGGGCTCACAACTGGTACACCTGAAAAGCCTACCAAAACATTATTTTGGCCAGACAGAGGTGCCCCGGAGACCAATGAATGAGAAACAGAGCTATTCATTGCACCTGTGTCCACTAAGAATTTCTTAACTGAACCTTGCAAATCTGCAGTGACATAAGGATCGCGCTGATCTACAAGTAGCTGAACTGGTCCATCATCCTGACCCGGGCTGTCCCTGTCACCTCATCCAGACCATAATCATTGTGATAGTCCTGTCTCCCTCGAGGATCATCAAAATAGTTCTGATCAGAGTAACCCTGCGATGTCCCATCCTCCCGAGCCTTGTCCTGATCACCTACTCCACGACCCCATCCACGAGAACCCTGTCCTTGAGGGGCCGTGACTTTCTGTAATAACACCGGACACTCACTACACCAGTGCCCCTCCTCTTTGTAGTACGCGCACTGATGCGGCCCTACAGGTGCAGCATTCCTGCTAGTACAGGAAAGCTGCCAAGCCGGACATCCCCTAGATGCCTACTGCAACAACTCCTTTGTTTTCAACTCCTTATGCTTCTTCGCCACATTCTCCTTTTCCTCATTCTCCCTGTGCTCATAATAATTTGCCATACTCAAAATCACGGAAGGGGCGGATGTCGTCCAAGTGCTCTCCAAAGCCTACAAATGAGTCACGATCTCTGGGTGCAGATTCGTAAAAATCTATTGACAAACAATCGGACACCCCCTTCCACTGACAAATCCTGTCCACTTAAATCCAAAAACACATCCTCGAACCGCGTAAGAAAATCGGACACGCTATCATCTTTCTTCTGACGACATGCCACTAACTTGTCCCAATCTACCTTTCTCAGAGGAATGAGGGAGTGCATATAGTTAATAATTCAGCCGGGTAAAGCTAGTATCTCGGCCTTTGGCTTCTCTCCAGGCTTCCTTTCCCTATCCCATGCTTTAATCTGATCCCATGTACCGCCCAATTCTGCAGCATGATCCTGCATGTGCACCTACCTCCAAATGTCGACGGGCACCAGTAACCCAAAAAACATTTCAATATCCGCAAGTGTCATTACTGTTGATGAAGCGGCTTCTGTAAATTCCTTATAATATGCAGTAGGATTTTTCCTAGGGTCAGGTAACTGAGTCTTAAGGGATAACACCTCACTCCTCTTCCATGTGGTAGAGACCCACTGTTCTTGGAAGTGGGCCTCTACCTTTGGTCTAATGACAGCATCATGCTGATCTCAAAGCTCTGGCAACTCAGGGTGATATATGGGGTGGACTTTTCTCATTGGTAACTGGGATACTATGTTCGGGTTCTTCTCAAACAGCCTACCACGGTAAGCTACCAATATTGCAACATTTCCAAAAACCTCCTCAGGTGCCATACCACCTGCATATACATTATCTCTGATTTCATAAATAACTTGGAGCTCTATAGCATTGAATTACTGTTCCCACAATCCAATCAGTGTAGCCGACATGTGCTTAAGGGCATGCTGCTGCACAAACGGCTCATAATCTCTCTTCACACTCCATACATCTCCAGTACTATAGATGGGATGACGGGCCCACTGAGCGGCCTGATTCGCTACTGCCTTCTTTTCTTCCTCCCCCATATCAGGTTGTATTAAAATTTGTCCCAACCGCTCCTTAGCTGTCGCCCAGCTCCTGTCCCCCAGCCCGCAAACAGGCGTTCCACTACCTAGTGCTGCCGGGAGTGAGGGACGAGGGAAGGGGTAGTAACCGAGTGGGTAGGCACCAATGTCATTAATGGCTGCCTAGTGGGTGTAAGAGCCGGAGAAAGAGAAGACATGGACACAATAGGCATAGCAGAGACACACTAGCAGTTATCGCAGACGCTGAGCCACAGAATGGACAGAAGAAACAGAAACAGCAGGGACAGAAGAGACAGATGACTAGGGCTGTGGCACAGCTGGATATATTCTCTGCGGGCGTATAGAGGCGAAGGTTGGTGTCTAACAATTCCTCCACAAATGTATCGCCTTCCTCTCGGGCAACATAGGATTTGTCACATTGCAATCGAAACTTTCTATCAGCACACTCTATACCTTTTTCTACTTTTTCTATATCATACGCTACTGCTTTCTGCGTCACTCTTTGCATTCTCCCTTTACGGGTCTCCTTTTCTGCCTTCATCTCCCTCTGCTTAGCTTTCTTCTGCCAAACCTGAAGATAATCAAACATCGACTGCCTACTCCGTTTTGCAAACAATTTATCCTGCAGGAAATTCTGGTTTTGTTCATCAAAGGTACATGTTAACGGCCACTGCAACTCGGCATTGTCTCTCGTATATTTGTGCCATAATTTACTAAACATAATAAGGCCAAGGCGGTGCTTGAAGTACATGTCAAAGTTCAGGTGTCCTCTGGAGGCGCAGGCTGCTTTTCCTCCAATCGAGCATCAGTAGAACAACAATGACAACTCACACAACACAGTTGACTGAAACAAGGCATCTTGAAACGGAAACGCGTTCACTAACGATGCCGAGCAGATAATTTCAAATATCTTACCAAAATCAGTCCACAGACCTCGCCAAAACCGGATCAAAGCAACATCATGTTCACAAAGAATTCAAACAAATTCAAGCGCTTGTCCAAAAATGATACGCGGACCATATCAAGCTCAAACAAAACAGCGCCATGCACCTGGTGCACTCAGGTCAAACAAAGTTATCCTCCACTGCCGACTCTTCGGCCCAAATGGTCAGATCCAAGGGTTTCGCCATTCAGGACCCCAGCCGGGATGACCGCTGGCCGAGGCACCCCCCGGTCAGACAGACGGGGCAGCTGAGAGTTCAAGACTCTATCGTGCAGGGATCCCTGATCTGCCTGTCTGACCCGAAGTGGCCCCGTCCTCCTCACCTCTCCGCAGGCAAAGACGGGCCACTCACTCGATGGGGTCCCTGTTTGGGTGCCAACTGAAGGAAGTGACCCAATTTGGGCCACCCGGGTCACTTACGACCACCTCTCAGCCTTCCATACAAATGAAGAGTCGGTCAGACAGTAGAGAACACAAACCAAAGTTATTTTATTAGTATTTGCTCGAGCGGAGTCCAGTCTGACCAGCCTTCTTAGATATCTGCAGAGGGACTGGCCCTCACCAACATAACATCAGATATTATACATTTCCAATACCCAACAGGACCCACCCAGACTGAAAATTTCCAGTTGGAGCAGGTTAACAAAGGAGGCACAGAAGGAAGAGCTATCATCCTGAGACCAGGAACACAGTATCTTAGCTTCAAAGTTACTCAGCCCGTGCCCGTCTCTCTGAGAGTGGGAGCCGGGCTACATACGAGGAATGGCATGCAAACACATTAGTGCAACAAAGTTCAACCTTGAATAATAAAAGAACAATCAAGGCTGTTTTATGCTAAGGCAGACGGTGTGAGACAGAGGCTTAATTTTGATCATGACACAAAATGGCAGCTGAATACAAAATGGTGCCGCAAATGCTAACGTAACTAGCATAATGCTAAAAGAAGTCAGCCAGACACATTTTCAGTCCCACATCCTTCCTGAATGTCCTGCAGCACTGATACTGGGCTTTTTTTTCTGAGGCTCTCAACCACAAGAAATTATGAACATAGGGCCTTTTTTTATATAACTTCAACGTAAGAACTGCCCTTGTATTACACATAAGTCCATTTGTACCAAACACAGCAGCAAAAGCTTCAATTCAGCAACATTCCTCATTAAAGTTCTCGTTGATGACAAACTTAGCATGTTTGTCAAATATTGGATTATATCTAGCTCTGAAAATATTTGAAAGCCCAAAAACCCTTTCTAAGTGTGCATTTGGATTTGAAAGTGAAATCTCTTCCTCTGCAGCCAGGTGCTCAGTCACTGAGGAATACCGTACTGGCTGTAAAGTATTCAAATGCTTTTCATATATGAATTGCACACCATCAGTACATGAAAGGACCACTCAGAGGTACTCTGTGTGCCCACGTACCTCGCTGGAACACACAAGGCACCAAAAAAATATGCTGGATGCCTCAAGCATTCTTACTGACTCTACAGAATCAAATCAGGGTAGTCTGAACACAGTGACAACTACTTATTGGTTAAAAGGTGACCAATCAGATTGGCTACAAAAGCAGGTTCTTAAAAAATCTGACTAGCTGATATTTGTTTTTTTAGACAGAACCACTCTTGTTGGTTGTTTGGCAGTGAGAGTAGCTAGCTTTGCTGTTCAGGAAAGGACAGCTACGCCAGTATAATGTGTTTGGAGTAATTGGGTACCAGGAACCTCGCAACAGACCCTGTCTGGCCTCAAAACTCTGCCCACTTCTTGCTTAAGATTTTCCTGTAAATCTTTCCAATACCTGCTGCTACTATTGTCCGAACAAGTTTAGGGTGTAAAAGAAACAGGCACATGTATATCGATCAGCTTAACCATGAGAATGAGGTTGCACAGTAGGATGCTATTGGTGAATGTGAGTGTGACTACCTTTGAAATCTGGTGAACTTAACACTTATGATTCAGACATAAAAGTGACCAAAGTGCTCTTCTTGTGAAAAATAATCCCTTACAGCACATCGATGATCCACACAAATCTTCAACATATTTAAATATCCTTTAGGAGTCCTGTCAGAGCACATGATTTGCAAGTTAATTTAAACATGCTGCCTTAAGAGGGAACATTATTCTAAAGCACTTCATCAAGGAGCATTTCTTTTATGAAAATAAATCCTAGTATGTCACATTGTCTTATTAAGGATGAATACATCTCTTTACAAAGCATGCTTTAGATCGCATGCTATTACAACGCGGTTGTTACAATGACTGCATTGTTACAACGCAAACCATTACATCGCAAGTCGTTACAATGACTTGCTGTAGGGGCACGCTGGATTTAGGAATAGTATAATTTACTATTCCTACTCCAGTTTGTGCAACAGCAGGGAAGGTGTTGGATTGTAAATCCAACACCTTCTGCCCCCTACAGCAAGTCGATGTAACGACTTGCTATGCAATGGTTCGCATTGTAACAACGCGATCGGTGTAACGACTGCGTTGTAATGACATGCGATCTAAAGCATACGTTGTAAACACTGTTTCCCATAAATGACACCTACTCTTACTCACAAGTCCTTTGCAGTGTGTAATAAAATTGTGCCTATCTATAATATTTTTTGCTGGCTGACTATTGTTGCCCATGAGAAAGTGTGCCTTGTTGCTACAGATATCTCTATCTGAAATACACTTTCATACTTACACTTACTTACAAAACATCAAGGACCTTCATCTTGAGCTTTTCCACCTTTTTCCATCACTCTAGAACACTACCAATTTCTCAGCATCAGTCAACTTAGCTATCTTCATTTACGTAATGTGAAGTGTCTGAGGTTAAAAGGTTTGCAGGATATGGGCAGGGAGCTGTGCTGAGGTATCATAGGAAGCAGGTGCCAGGGTACTGGTGCCCCTCTTTGCATGGACCTTTACTTCAACGGGGAATAGAAACACCCTTGTTTCAACCCTGTCACTTTGAGCTGTTTGTTCCTGCTCTGAACTACTACTACTTTGTGTGTGGATGTGTTCCTAGTGAAAGCTGCACCTGGCTACTGAACCCTAATCAGGGCGAAACCGGTCCTGAACTGTTCTGCTTCAGGGAGGACCGGCCTAGCAGTTTGGGTTGGCCCTTTCCCATTAGGGCAGTGTCAAGAATGATTCTCATACGGCTCGGTCCCAATAGAGGTGGCAAGTTGTGCAGAATAAAGGTGGACTGGCATGCGGTCGCAAGAAATTATCAGTGACTGAGATTAATTCAAGAATTCCATCTATAAGTTTTTAAGCTTTCTTGTGAAACACCAGATTAAAAAAAGTCACTGGGTTTGCCTTTGCTAATGATTTTTGGTAATATTTTTGTAAAGGTTCTTATAAACAGACAGTCAGAGACACTTGCACAGACATACAGACAGAGCGGCTTGCACAGACAGACCGACAGACAGACAGAGGCTTGCACAGACAGACAGGCTTGCATAGACGGACAGAAAGCAGACAGACAGAGAGGCTTGCACACATAGAAAGGCTTGCACAAACAGACAGGCTTGCAAAGACAGACAGGCATGCGCAGACAGACAGAAAGAGAAGCTTGCAAAGACAGACGGGTAGAAAGAGAAACTTACCAGACAGACAGGGGCTTGCACAGAGAGACAGCCTGACAGAGAGGCTTGCACAGACAGACAGACAGACAGACAGACAGACAGACAGAGATGCTTGCACAGACAGGCAGGCGAGCACAGAGGCTTGAACAGACAGACAGAGAGAGAGGCTTGTACAGACAGAGAGCTTTGCACAGACTGACAGGCTTGCACAGACAGACAGATATAAAGGCTTGCAAACACACAGACAGACAGGACAGACAGAGAGATAGAGAGAGAGAGAGGGAGGCTTAGACAAACAGAAAGGCTTGAACAGACTGGTAGACAGATAGAGGCTTGCACAGACAGACAAACTTGCACAGACAGACAGGGGCTTGCACAGACAGACTAACTTGCACAGATAGACAGATGCTTGCACGCACAGAGAAACAGGCTTGCACAAAAAGACAGACAGACAGAGAGGCTTGCACATAAAGTGTCTTTCACAAATAAAGGCTTGCACCGACAGACAGAATTGCAAAGTTAGAGTTGCAAAGGTAGATGGACAGACAGATAGAGTTGCAAAGGTCGATGGACAGACAGACAAAGTTGCAAAAGCAGAAAGACAGTAATATAATAGTTAAATGTCTATATAAGCAGAGCATGCAAGAGCACTGAAAGCACAAGCAGACATACATACACTAAATTGATTTACATAGCTGCCAATAAGTGAAGGCCGTGATTGCTATCACTGGTGGCTGAATTCTGGGAAGTGGAGTCTCTTCGCTCATTCACTACCTCCTAGCATCACCCTAATGCTCCTTCACTCCCTGTCAAGTCCACAGTAAGGATCGGACATTCGTTCCACACCCACATATTTTTCACACTTTGTTGCCTTACCTAAAAGTCAAACAAGCCAATTTGCACCTGCCATTTATTCTCCATGTTTAATCGTAGAGTTTATGCCGTCTGAAGCATATTAGAAGTTTCCCGCTGGCCAGCAGTCCAACTATGACTGGAAATATGTTTATAAAAATGAATGAGGAATCATGGAGACAACACAAAAATACCTATTCCTACACATACTTTGAGTGAAACAGAGGCGATCATTGTTTATACACACTGGGAAAATGATGTAGGTGGAAGGTTGGGTCTTTATGTGCAAGGCTAAGTAGGAGTCTTTTTACTGCCCTATTTTAGCCAACAAATTCCTTGTCCACTAAAGCCATTTTCAATTCATGTTTCCCCTGATTGGGAGCTTTTTCGCAATCTGATTTCTATGAACAAACCTAAATCACTATGGGGCAGACAGGGGCTTTGCCTTTTCGGTCGTCACAATTTCAAAATCAACTATAACATTTCTGCTGGAAGTCTAATTTGCCAACCACATCTATATTCTTCTAACACAAGTTTGCCCACCCATTCGGTCTGAATTATGAGGTCACTAAATCCAATTTCATTCTCCTACAAATCTCTAAGGGCTCTCCACTTTGTCGTTACAGTGAAAAAAGTTCTAACCATACCAAGAGATCATGGTCGTTTTCCACTTTGGATACCAAGTTAAAGGGACAGGATTCTAACATAAGAACAAAAAAATCCATAACACAACAACATTGATGAGGTAATAAATTCCCTGATAACATTTTAATTTTAACTTCTTAAGTGCAGGTTTCTGCCAGTGGCCAACACCCGCGCTCCCTCCCCAGTGTGTCTGTCGGCCATTGGCCAACACTGGGGAAAATTGTAAAGTCCCCTCTGGTACAATGCAGCAGAGGGATTCCTTTACTTCTTTTTAGTGTTGGCTGCCCAGGAAGAGCTTCCCAGGAAGCCTTTTAGGTCGAACCTAGGCTGCGCGCATGCGGTGTCTGCAAGACCCGTTGTAATCTCTACATGGAGTGGAATCCCGCCTCCTGCTTGCCATTGGTTCATCCTCCCATTGCTCTTCTTTAGCGGCTCTTTATTAGTTGGTGCTCACAATACATCATTTCCGTTTTTTACCAAGCAGCACTTACCAACTACAGTTTACTTACACGGCAAACTATTTATGTGGCCCTTTAGGGACTATTTTTTTAATTTCCTGCAAGCTATGGTGCCTGCTTCATGAGCCGCCATGCGCAGTACTATAAAATGCACAGGCGCCGTGCTTGATGTTTTAGCACGGCACCTGTTTTCATGATTTTTTTTCATTACCAGGGTCCGACACGCACATAAGTTTTACATGCACTGGTGCTGCACTTTATATATTAGCACGGTGCCCGCTTTCATATTTGTAACATGGGGGCTGTTGCATTCGGTGAGTAGTTTCGATTTGTGTAGCAGAGGTTGCGTTCCCAGTTTGCCCGAATTTTACTTCACGCGAAATCATGCAACCATGTTTCGTATGTTGCAATAATGAGTATGCATTTTTCTAGTGGCTTTTGGCTAGGGCGGCCAACTTTAAAGCTGGGGACCAGGTTCGAGTCATGGCGGGGGGCTCAAACATCCTGTGATTGTAGAAAAATCACAATCTCCCCATGCCAACAAATGTGTCCCTCTGTAATGCAACTGGTACTTATGTAAAGCGCGCTGATAACTTCAGGTCGAGTTTGCGCTATACAAAAATGCAAAAAACAGATGGTAAAGTGTAGTACTAAAGACATCTTTTAATATAGTTATATTCCTGCAGTGGAGAGGCTTGTTTTATTTACATTAAATAATGGCAGACGCGCATCTTCTTGTGCGCAGCTCGCCCATATCGTTGTTTTTTTTAAACATTCAATAATGGCACGTGGGTTGCCCAACTCATTGTTTCTTTTTAACTTTAACAATAAATCATGGCGGCAGCCCGTCTTGTTGCACGCGGGTCGCCAACTTGTTTTTTATTTTTAATTTCATTAAATATTAGCAGCCCTGCGTCTTGTTGTGCGCAGGTCACCACATGAGCTGCAAAGCCTAGGTGTGGCTGTTCGTCCATCAGAGCAACTGTTTGCTGTACATCGAGAAAATACAGTTGCCATCAAGACAACTAAGCATTCATTTTGAAAATGCATGCGAGTAAAATGGGAGTGGGGGGGCATTTGGGAGAGTTTGAGGTACTGGCGTTGTAAATGACAATGCCTTTTATTTATATTTTGGCTTTTAAAACAGATAAATAAAAGGCATTGTCATTTACATTGTCAATAACTTAAACTCTCGCAAATGCGAGACCTATTGCATTGCATCAGCACCTTGAGACCCTCACGGGTGAGTAGTGCGCTCTATAAATCTCTGATTTATTGATTGAAATGCTTCTTTTTATTTACTGTAATGATGATCAGCAAGCAGGACATGTTGACATCATTACAGTGCAGTGAAAGTAAAACGAGCTGATGGGCTTACTTTACTTTCACTGAATCAGTGCTCGGGGCATAGCTCAGACCCGAGCACTGATTCTCCTGGGGAAGGTATCATTGGAAAGGGGAGAATCTCCCATTTCCAATTATATATGCCCAGTGGATCCCTGCTTGGGGATCACCATAGGAGAGCGATTCCAAAGCAGGGATCTACCACTAGACACCAGGGATTTTGGTGGGGTAGCCCCTTGGGCAAGAACTTGTACTCCCCCTACCCCCATTCAATTCAGCCTGTTAGCCCCCCGAGGGGGGCTGGACAGGAGTTATTACCCCTAATCTTCCGGGGTGGCAGAAAACCCACTAGGAAGCCCACTAGACACCAGAAAAATTTAAAATACAATTATAGGTGTGAGGGCTGCCAACCTTGAGTATGCCCAAGCATTCGTTCCAAAAATGCAGCAACAGTCTTTCTGCCCCCTTGGGGAGCGGATGCGGGGTGATTACTCCCAACCTGGCCCATGGGGGAGGCAAAAAAAACACTAGACACCAGGGTAATTAAACAAATATATATATAAGGGTATGGGCTGCCCGCCATGGGCAGGGCCATGCTCCCACTTAAATAACAAGGCATACAGTCTTGATATCCCCCATTGGGTTAGATGGGGGTGATTACCCCTATCAGCTCTGCAGG
This sequence comes from Triturus cristatus, assembly GCF_964204655.1. NCBI lineage: Eukaryota > Metazoa > Chordata > Amphibia > Caudata > Salamandridae > Triturus > Triturus cristatus. The sequence continues at coordinate 1,669,270,329 of NC_140589.1, read as the reverse complement.
GGGTATTCTACTACACACCAGGGCATACTATTGAAAAAGTATAGGGTTAGGAGCTGCTCGTCATGGTCAAAATGACTACCCCAAATCTGCACCCCCTTGGGGAGGGCAGAAAGCTCTGGACAGCATGGAATCTGTTTAAAACAAAATATGGGAGGGGCTGCCCGGCATGGGCATGGCCATGCCTCCACCCCAAAAACAAGGCAGACAGTCTTTGTACCACACAGGGCTAGTACCTGTGGTCTCCGCCACCACACAGCCCAATAAACTTTCTGACCCCCACAGGGATAGATAGGGGTATTCACCACCAATCTGACCACCATCCCATTGACCTTGGCTTGATCCATTCTTTTTTTTAATTAATTTTTTTATTGGTTTGCACAGGCAAATCAAGAGAAGCATGATTACACTGAGAAAGAAATAGAAAAAAGAAATAATCATACGAGCAGAGGAAAAGAACCGATTAATCGCTGCAAATTCCACATTACAAAACCAGCTATACATTTCAAAATACAGGGTAAACAATTCAAAGAAATGCATCACTAAATCTCATCAGTTTCCCAAATCGGGCCCCATACCCGAAGACCTCTTCTTTTGGCTCTATTTCCTTTACATTTGTAAAGAGCCTTCTCTAAGTTAAAAACATGATGAAGTCTTGAATACCATTCCTGAAAGGAGGGTGGTTCAGGATCCTTCCAATGAGTTGCAATGATTAAACGCAGAATGGCCGAGGCCATAAAATAAAAATAGGTTTGGGAAGAATCTAAACATAAACTATCATCAATCCCTAATATAATCAGAGTTGGTGTTAGTCGTGCCGAACCACCAGTAACTTGATTAAGAAAGTTCTCTGTCTTTGATTTCAAATTAACAAGTTGATTACATCCACTGAACATATGGATTATATCTGCCGGGCCATAATTGCATCTAGGGCATCGGTCAGTTTCCCTTTTCCCCCATCTGAAGAGTTTAGCAGGGGTATAGTATAGCCTAAACAAAGTTTTTAAATGTTGAGCTTTAAGGTTAGCTGCAAGAAATATTTTTTTTGACAAATAAAGAGACCTACAGATGTCCACGTCAGGATCCCCAAGCAAGCCTGCCCAAACACTTTCGGAGCTGACAATATCATCTTGATTGGCATTCAACAAGATTAAGTATAAATCCTTTATTCGAGGCTGCCTATACCCGAGCCAATCAAGTATCGGAATATCGTCAAATCCAGTTATTTGAACCTTTGCGGTTTTGATAATCTCCCTCAATTGTAAATATTTAAAGAAAGTCTTAGTTTCTACCCCAAATTGACTTTGAAGCTCTTGAAAAGATTTTAACTCGGATTGCACAAATAAATCTCCAATTACATTTATACCAGCCTGTTCCCAGGTTTTTCCTAGATTATCATAAAATAAAGGTGGGAAGATAGACGAACGCCAGATAACGTGATATTTATGTAGCTTGGGGATCCTCAGAAGTTTACTTATTTTACTCGAGACATTCCAGGCGGTTCTGACTATTTTGAACCGCGTTCTTTTATAGTAGCTACCGTCTAATTGCCTTAGTAAAACGCCTGGTGCATAATCTCCTAGTGCCAGCTCATAGACAGAAGGAGGGGAGTCCGTGTTATACATCGCCGAAGTTGTACCTAGTCCAAATTTTGGTCGAAATAAACTAATCATTTGCTGCAGCATTACAGCCCAAAAATAATATTGCATATGGGGGATAGCCAATCCGCCACGGTTTTGTGGCAAAGTCATCAACTTTATAGATCTTCTAATCTTTTTATACCCCCATATAAACTGAGAGAATATCCCGTCAATTTTTACAAAAAACTCTTTAGGGGGTTCAATTGGGATACATCTGAAAAGGTAAAACATTTTAGGGAACATAGTCATTTTAATGATATTAGCACGTCCTATGATGGAAATATATAGTTTATCTATACGCTTTAAATCAGTGCTGATCTTAGTTAGCAGCTGTGGCAGATTGATATCCCAAATAGTTGAAGCGCCCGCACTTATATTAATCCCTAGGTAAGTAGCCTCCAAGGACCTCCTAGCATCGTTAAGCAGGGTATTATTAGAACAGACAATCTTAGTTTTCGCTGTATTCAGCCTGTATCCAGATTGACAACCAAATTCTGATGCAAGAGCCTCAATGCGGACCAACGCAGTCAGGGGGTCAGGGGTGACTATAGCAATGTCGTCCGCATAGGCTAAGATTTTTGTGCTAAATCCCCTGACCACTATAGGTTTAATAGCCTGATCATTAAGCATAGCTCTGATTAAAGGGTCTATGTACAAAGCAAAAAGAATCGGGGAGCACGGACATCCCTGTCTGGTGCCACGTGAGATCTTAATTCTCCCGGATTCCATCCCCATCATTTGTATTCTTGTGTAAGGTTGTGAATACATGGCCTTTATGGCTGTCTGAATACAAGGGCCAAAGCCATTGGTGTTTAGGATCTGCCAAAGGAAGGCCCATTCAACCTGATCGAAGGCTTTCTGTGCATCTAATAAAATCAGAGACATTTGATCCCCCGTCTGTTCGGTGATATCGAATAAAGAAATCACCCGGCGCACATGATCCGTTGTTCCACGAGCAGGAATAAAGCCATGCTGCCATGGGCTAACCAGGGAAGCTAATATTTTTGATAGTCTGTTGGCTATAATTTTAGAGTATAATTTCTCGTCAGTGTTAATCAAGGAAATTGGTCTATACGAGGCTGGATTTACAGATGGTTTCCCTTTTTTCAAAAAAACAATTAAATTAGTATCCTTCCAAGAATGGGGTGACGTACCATGATATTGTACTGCTAAAAATAAATCCAGAAGCATGTGCGATAGCTCAGGCTGCAAAACCTTATAAATTTCTATAGAAATTGCATCAGGACCAGCAGCCTTGCCTGATGCCATGGTCTGTGGTGCCTCATTAACTTCGGCTTGTGTGAAATCTTCTTCCAATTCCTGTATAATTTTAGGAGTAGGAGTAATTAAACACTGGCCTGCTGCTATTTGAGAATCAGTCTGAGATTTATAAATATCTCCATAAAAATCAGCGAAAACTTGAAGAATATCCTGAGGATCAGTTACACTATTCCCATCACCCCGTTTAACCTCCAAAATATTGTTAGCAGCCGTCCTCTGTTTCAATTTTAATGCAAGATGTCTTCCGGTCTTTTCCCCATATTCATAGTTATCCCTGGCTCGTGTTTGATATATTTTGGCATTCCTATTATTGTATATTCCGTTTAGTTTGGCTTTAACCTTTATCACTTCTAATTCGATTAGCCTCGCGGCATCCTTCTGTTTACTTTCAATAGATCTAAGATGTAGTTCCTCATTCATAGAGAGATCAGCCATAAGTTTCTGCACGGTCACCCTATGCTCTTTCCTGAGATGTCCAGCGAAGCTAATAATTTCCCCCCTTAAACATGCTTTGAACGTATCCCAAACAATTTCCCTTGACGCACTATACCAATTTATGTCAAAAAATTGCTTGGTCGATCTCCTAAGATGATCTACAAATCCTTCGGTTACCAGAAGTTTCCTATCAAAGGACCATTTGCTAGGGCGGTTCAAATATGCCGAGAGCTCTACCTCGAGTATCAACGGGTTATGATCTGATAGGATCTTTGGGATTTTCCGTATATTGGCACGGTCTATAAGGGAGGTAGATATATAAAAATAGTCTAGTCTAACATATTTCTGATGGGGGCAGGAAAAGTAAGTATACCCGGCATCTCCTACTACCTTACGCGTCCACACATCGACTAATCCATGGCTCCCAGCTAAGGCTTTAAGAGCCTTATATACCCGTGGCTTCCTTCCATCATACCTTCCCAAAGAGATATCCGAAATACCTAAATGGATATTAAAATCCCCACAAACTATAAGTGGGGAAGGCCAGGCTGCTAGCTCAAGCTCCAACTCGGCCCACAGATCAGAATCATCAAAGTTAGAGCCATAAATTGTACATAAAGTTACTCTACAAGGTAATAGGGCTGTGGCCCATCTCCCCCACTTATCTGCTAAGGTTCGCTCCACCTCAGGCATCCGGGTGGTGGTATGTATAGCAACTCCTCTTGTAGTAGTAGTCTGACGTGAGCAGACCGTCTGTTTAAACCCAGGGATACTATTTAGCCCTCTCTTTTGAAAAGGTATATGGGTTTCCTGTTGACAAATAACATCTACCCCCCATGAGCGAATAACTTCGGCAGATCTATACCGTTTGCCAGCATCGTTCAACCCCCCTATATTCAAGGAACAAATTCTCAGCTTACCCATCATAGTAGCTTTTATTCCAATGCAGTGACTTTAAACATCTCAATGACTCAGTATCAATCAACCTATACTTTTTACCAAATTTCCCTGATTTCCCTGAAACTTTTGCTCCACCCCCTTCCCTTCCCACCCCACTCCCTAACCCTCGGCTTCTCAGCCAACCCACCCAGCCCACCCACCCTGCAAGTGAAGGCAACAGACCAACCAGGTCTGTAGTGGATGAATATTGTGCTCTCCCGAAAATAAACATAACTTAGCTATCTAATACTCTCTTGATTATCTGAAATAGGGCCTCCAATGCCCAGATAATCCTATATAACTGCTATCCTTCCATCTGCAGAAAAAGGGGGGTTACCCAAAATCCGATATTAAACTGATTACGCCTAAGTTTAAACCTTCCCTCCTGTATCCAAAAACTCCTTTGCCTTTATCTCAGATGTAAAAAGGCTTGTAGTATCCCTCCAAATTACTTTTAAGCGAGCAGGGTTTAAAAGAAAAGCCTGAGCTCCTTTCTCTTGGAAGGGCTTAATCATCTGACGTAAACGCCACCGGCGCTCCACAGTGACATGGCAGAAGTCGGGTCTGACAAAAAAAGAAAACCCCTCAGTCTTTAATTGGGCATCTGGTCTAGCTCTTTCAAAAACACTTTGTCTCAACAAAAAATTCCCAAAATATACCAATAACGCCCTAGGTTTAGCATTAGGACGAACAGGTTGACGAATGGAAAAAGGGACTCGATGCGCCCTTTGTACCTCCTTATGCCAGTCCCAGCCAACCAATTCTGGCAGGGAGGTCTGCAATAATTGAACAATGTAAGTACGAGGGTCAGACCCTTCCCTTCCCTCCGGAATACCCAAAAATCTCAGGTTGTTCCTACGCTGGTAATTTTCCCCCTCCTCAAGTTTCCACTGAATATCCATTAATCGTGCCTCATGAGCATCCACTTGGCCTTTGGAGCCAGCAACCTCTAGTTCCAAAACTTCTGTCCGAGTCTCAATATCAGTCATGCGGTCACTTATATCCTTACAGGTCTTAGCGACCTTCCTGATTGCCCCTTGAAGTTTACGATAGGCATTCTGTGACCTCTTGCTTTCCGCCCGGGACTCCTCTCGGTGTGCAACCACACACTGCATGATAGACTCTAATGTTGAAGGAGCCGGATTAAGCCCAGCTTCTGATCCAGTAATTGAGTTAGGTTTAATAATGCCCATCAATTGATCTCCAAGTGTATAATCCCAGTTCAGGGTCGCCTGTTTTTGGCCTTCAAGACTCTTTGGGCAAAGATTCAAGGATCGTACCGTTGCTGCGGAGTCTGAGGCAGAGAGTAGTTTAGCCTTATGTTGTGATTGCGGCTCATCGCTAGACAGGGTATCCCCGCCTGAATCAGAGGCAACATCAGACCAAGTTGCGTCAGAGAGAGAATAAAAATCATTTGTCTCTGAATCAAGATCTTTATCCCAGTCCTGCCGTGGGGTCCGATGACCCCTAAAACCCCCTTTGTATTTTGGGGCATGATCTTTCATCTTTCCCATCAAAGCCTCACTCTGACCCGCCAGTAGCGTTGTTTTCTGAGCGGGGGGTATGTAACGTGGCTTGATCCATTCTTGTTGCCGGCACTAGGCCCAGTCACACAAGATGTGCAGCCTTTTTATTGGCACAAGTGAGGGGTAACGCTGGGTTGCAGCACTTTTGTGGAGTCCTGTGGATTCTGGAAGTTTCCATTACAGGAGTGAAAGGAAAATGTGTGATTTCAGACAAAGTTTGAGGTTTGCAGGGCATTGCTGATAGGAAACCATATGGAATCCATTCAAGGCAGACCACCCTAGAATCCTCGGGTTCTTTTTTTTTTGTAGTGTCTGTGGTTAGAGGGTTTGCAGGGTGGCACCACAGCAGCACCCCAAATACCACAGCTACCCCTATTGCTTATCTATCAATGTAGCGATTTAGTGCCTTTTGTGTCGTGGTCTCTAGGCCCGCCCTTACAAGTGGGGTAACGTTCTTATCTGGGGACATGTGGGAACTCAGGGTGGTAGAAAATGTTTTACTCCCCGCAGATTCCACAACTTTACGTCTCAGAAATTGTGAAAAATGTGTGAGTTTTTTTACCAATATTTGAAGTTTGCAAGGGCTAATGGGTAAAATTACCTAGCGAGAGCCACACAAGGCACTCACCTTTGGAGTCCCCTAGTTGTCTAGTTTTGAAAAATGTGCAGGTTAGATAGGCTTCCTTACGTGCCAGCTGAGCTAGGGCCCAAAACCCACAGCTACCCACATTACATATAAATGGTCTGTTTTCAGTGCCAAAATGTGATGTCTTTATGTTGCAATTTGGGCCCTATCCTGTTGCGGGCACTAGGCCAACCCACACAAGTGAGGTACCATTTTTATTGGGAGACTTTGGGAATGCTGGGTTGAAGGAAGTGTGTGGCTCATCCAAGAGTCCAGAACTTTCAATCAGAGAAATATGAGGAAAATGTGTTGTTTTGTCATAGTTTGAGATTTGCAAGGGATTCTGGGAAACAAAACTGGCAACAAGCATGCAAGTCAGCACACCCTGGATACTCCTGGGTGTCTGACTTTAAAAAAATAAAAAATGTGCAGGTTTGCTAGGTTTCCTTGGGTGCTGGCTGAGCCAGGCCAAACATCCATAGCTACCCACATTGGAAAAAAGGATCAATTTTCAGTGGAAAAATGTGATGCGTGCACATTGTGTTTTGGCCCATTTCCTATCACAGGCACCAGGCCTACCCACACACTTGAATTACTATTTTTATTAGAAGACATGTGGGAGGATAGAATAGTAGAACATTTGTTATTACCAATTGAATTTCGCTAGATTAATGCTTTCCAAGTGTAAGCCAGAGTGTAAAAAATAATTCATTTTGAAAAATACCCTGCTAAATCATGTTAGTACAGGTACCCACAAATTCAGAGATGTACAAATAACCACTGCTTCTAATCTCCAAATCTCCAAATCTTGTGCCAATTTAAAAAACACATAGGTTTCCTTGACACCCATTTTTAATTCTACATATTTCACTTTATGAGTTGGTCTATACTAGGAACACAATGCATAAACATTGTAAGGTGCAGCTCATTCATTGACTATTGGGTAGCTTTGGTCCTGGTAAAACCTCTAAATCCTATATATCCCTGCAACTACAAGTGTCGAGAAACGTAATTGTATGTTGATTTTGTAAATCAGCCATTGTGACAATTTTTCAATATTTATTTATTTATTTATTTCAACAGTTAGTTACTTTGGGAACACCTTGAGGGATCTACACATATGATCCCTTGTTGAATATGGAGTTTTATCTACTTTTCAGAAATCTATAGCTTTCCTGGATCACCCATAGGTTTCTTACTCGTTTCGACCACAAACTGGAAGTTGGTTGAGAGCACAAACAATAGGAAAAATGGGCTACCTCTGAAAAATGCCAAAATGGTGGTAAAAAAATTAGGTTACTTTATTCCGCTCTGCATGTTCCTGAGAGCTGGGAAGATGGTGACTTTAGCACAGCGCACCATGTGCTGATGCTATTTTTAGCAGAAACTTTTATCAGAAGCACTTTTTTCCTATTTTCCCCCAAAAACTCAAAATGTTATATTTTTCCTATTTACTCATCCCGCTCCAGGTAAATCTAAAAACCCTGGGCACCTTTAGAATCCCTAGGATGTTAGAGAAAAAGAATGCAAATTTGGCGTGGATGCCTCATGTGGAAAAAGGGTATGGTGCCGTAAGCGCGAACTACCCCATATAGCTAAAAAAAAAGGGCTCAGCACTGGCGGTAGAGAGGGGAGGCTTGCAGTTAAGTGGGCAATACTACTGCCCAATATCTCACATATATCAATCTGGAAATATATTAGAATGCTTTCTTTCTGTTAAATTTTGAATCATTTGACAGCTTCTCTACATACTACCCATAAAAACAAATTATGTGATCAGGCAATGCTCCAGCCAATCATATGGGAGTGTTTGGAAGCTCTCCAAATATTCTGATCTCATCTTAACACTGTTCGCTCTACAAGAACATGCTTGGCGCATTTGAAGTACAAAGTGTTGGCAGTATAATTACATCAGTTAATTAAAAAATGTGATATATATATATATATATATACACATATATATATATAGGGCTTTTGCCACTTATAAGTATGTCCCGCTGTGTGCCACTGCTGTCACAGAAGTCACAAATTATTCTACATGGCAAAGATATGACTTATTTTAAAAGATTGAACAAATAAGTATCCACATTTAAATGACCTAAATCAAACTGCAAATTATATGTGTAGCCTCCCCTTTGTCTCATTTCCATAGTGTCTTTATTGTTGATTATTAAACTTTTCTTGTGTTTACAAAATATAAATATCTAATGCTCAATGTTATTCCTTGTTCTGTGGTGACTCAAAACCTTTCACCCTGCTATTGACAGAACAGCTCTGATGTAGTAATCGCTTTACTCATAGTGGATCAAGTATTGTATATTGTTTCCTCTGAGTTGGCCTATCCACCTAGATGATACAAACTGAGAAAACACAAGCACCAAATGATTAATTAAAATCAAGAAATAGCATCAACAAAATTTATCATAGAGGTAGTTTCAATTTTTTCTCAAATTGTTCCTGGTTCCTTGATTTAATTATGGCAAGCATTTTAGCGTCTTATACTTTTTTGTGATACATTTTCTGTTCTATAAGGGATAAAGTACCACATGCTGCACAATATGAGATATTGCAAGTCAGCATATTAGCAAAATTAAGAATACAAATAGAATCTCTAGTGCAAAATGTAACACATCAAAAACCTGTTGAATAATTGTTGCAAAAAGATATTCAAAACAGTTCAATACAAGTCAGTTTGTTTGTTTTAAAAAAAAGCTGCAGTAACTCAGAATGTGTTGAAACATGTAGAAAGATTCTAACTTCTCTATAATTATCTATGGAATGCAAAAAATAATCATGTTCTTTCTGCTAGTCACTGTAAGCTAAACGAAATACAGTAGAAGAAAGAAAACCAACATTTTGTTTTGTGTGCTTTAAACAGCTGCTCCGTGACCTGATCTGCCTTTCAACTCGGCTGCTGGCACTGGCAGCAGGCATTATGGCTTCAGACCTTGACTGCAATAACTTATAACAGTCCAGTTCTGATGTTTTTTCTTTATAATCAGGGAGTGAGTGCAACACTAGTTGCTGATACTGAAGACATTAGTGAAGTATTGCATGCCAAAGAGGAGTTCTATGACCATATGGAGGCACAAGGGCAATAAGGTTTCATATAAGGTTATGGAGCTCCACGATGGCTTGCAATATAAGGTGCAACAGGGAGTACTTTATTCCTCATAATACAGTATCATACCATCCCCCTTCCCACCCTTCCCACAAACTACTTAAATACTTGCAATGTTGTTTTATCATGTGACAGAGATAGGGTGTTTGTACACATGAACACTAGAAGTAGAATCTGTAATGCAAAATTAAACACACCAAAAAAGCAGTTAGATATTGTTAGAAAATATATTAGAATCAGTTAGATTTTTTATAAAACAACGCTGTAGGTGCTTCATTAGTCACCTGTAATAAGGAAATTAGAGATAGGCTTTTATCCAGGATTATGGGGTCCCATATATTATATTGCATTTTGTAAGTATGATTGTGAAACAACTCAAACGAAATATTTTTTAAGGTTTGCCACACTGTTTGAGTTTAGTGTTCAGGAGAAGGTCATTAAAGATATAATCTAAATTTTCTATAGTGCTAAACAGACAGTGCTCAAGATATTGTTCTCTTCTTCAGGACAAACATATATTGTTTCTGACTGACTGCAGTCTGAATAAGCTTCCACACTCTTACAAAAAGTCAGATTAAATACTAATCTATGTTCCAGTTATATTCCAAACCTAAAGGTCAATTCCTGAGCAAGTTGCCAGCCATAATCCCATTTTGGCAACATAATGATAATATAATCTTTCCTAATGAGCACCATTACCAGTTTTAGCAATGTTGGAGCACAGAGACTGCTTTTTGCATGTTGAAACCCTTTCTTATGGCCAACAAAGCAAATCTCTTATTAGAGCAATATGTGTGATAGAACCTTCAAACCGTCTTTGCTTCAATTAAGTTGTAACAAAGAAGGAACTGAAACAAGTAGCTAAATTACCTTTGTCCGTAATCCTGGCATATGCGAATTACTTCTTATGATTCATCAGAGTCAATTACCTAGGAGATTGTTTTAAATGTCTAATGAAGATCTTACATCTAAGGAGGCTGCTCCTATTTTAGCAAGACACCCGATGAGCCATATTTTATGTGTTAGACCTGACATTCTTAGTGTGGTTTGCCTCCAAGCTTTTTGCCTTCACTCCTCCTGTTTTCTGAGCCTTTTCTGTTGGCTTTAAGACTCTGCACACTTTACTACTGCTCTCTCCTTTAAACATGTTTAAACTGCCTTACACCTGTTGGAAAATGTCCCTTTCTGAAGAGTCACCACAAACTTTTTGCCTTCCTCCTCCTATTTTTCTGACTTTCTTTTTGTTGGCTTTAGGACTCTGGAAACTTTACCACTGCTAACCAGTACTAAAGATCAAGTGCTCTCCTCTCTAAAAATGGTATAATTGGCTTACACCACTTTTTGGCATATTTAATTTACTTATAAATCCCCTTTAAAGTGGTATACCATATACAGAGGGCCTGTACATTAAATGCTACTAGTGGGCCTGCAGCACTGATTGTGCCACCCATAGAGTAGCCTTTCAAGCCTGTCTCAGGCCTCCAACTGCAGGGCCTGTGTGTGCAGTTTACTACCACTTCAACTTGACATTTAAAACAAACTGCTTGCAAGGTAGGCCCTAGGTAGCCCTAAGGACAGGGTAGTATGTAAGTAAAATGAAGGACATGTACTTTTATGTTTTTCATGTCCTGGTAGTGACAAACAGCCTATTTCATTTTTCACTACAGTGAGGCCTAACACTCTCATAGGCCAGCAATGGGAATTCTTTAATACACATTTGAGCTGGATTTCCTGATCAGAGAGGAGTGGCTTTTTCATGTTTGATATTTTTGGAATGGTAATGATAAATCCTCCTTACTGGTGAAGTTGGATTTAACATTACTGTTTTAGAAATACCACTTTTAGAAAGTGGACACTTCTCTTTACTTACTGCTCTTTGTTCCAGACAGCCTATCTCCAATACACGTCTGGGTTGGGTGACAGCTACACTTTGTGTATTCCTTCCATTCAGCCACAAACACAGGAAGGTGAACATTCATCTGCATTCTGATAGGTCCTCCTGGGCACGGAGGAATGGGATGGGCTGACACTTACACTTCAATAGGTAGTACCATGTCCACAAACGAAACACTGATTCAGGGATCCTTGTGTACTTCCGAGAGTTCCTTTGAAGTCACCCCCTACATCAAAGGCATGTATGGTTATAAGTACTTTGTCTCTGACCCCTGAAATCAGAGACTTCGGGATCTTTAACTGAACCTCTGTCAGAAGGACTGCTGTGCTACATAAAGGACTCAACTGGACTGCTTTTCTGGAAGGACTGATTTTCTGCTTGTTGCCCTGCTGCTCCCTGACTCTGCTGGAAGGGTTCTGCCTTCCCTCCTAGTGATCTCCAAAGATTTGCTAGCTTGCCTCCTGTTTTATGAAGTCTCAGGGATACAAAAGATTTTCTACAATTTTGCTGTCACTGCTGGAGTCTGCCGTCTGTGAGTCCTACCCTTGCCTGAGGTGCCCCCTCTAAGCTTTGTGCCTCAGAAGTGGGTCTGCAGATGTTTTAATCAAAAACGGATGCATTGCATCAACTGTGTGAGAAATTCCACTGCATCGCCCTTTGACGGCGATGCAGAGGCTGCCCAACAACAGCGATTCCACAGCCTGCACGGCTCAACAACGACACATTGCATTCACTTCAGCAGAGTTCGATATAGGACCCCTTTTGCATGGCTCGACGACAACACAGTAGACTCTTGACGTCGACAAAAGCGCCATCAAAGGTACTTCTTCAGTGGGACCTGTCTGAGTCCTGTAGATGGCCTGCCGTTGAACGCAGTCAGCCTGAACTTTGGATTTGCAATGGTCCCTTACGACCTCAAGTAATCTTTTGCCCACTAATGACTTCTAAGCACTATTTTTGGGTTTATTCTTTAAAAATTCATATCTTGACTTCTACTTATTGTATTTATGTCCTTGTGGTCTTATTTTGCTCATATAAATATTCTCAATTTTTCTAAACCTATGTGGAGTCTTTTTGTGGTATATTAATTGTGTTACTGTGTGTGTGTTGCAAAAATACTTTACACATTGCCTTTGTAGATAGGCCTGAATGCTCTGTGCCAAGCTACCAGAGGGTTATCACAGGTTATCTTATTGTGTATCTAGATGCCAGTCTTTTTGCATTCTGACCTCCTGGTTCTGACTCTGTTTTTGCTGGTTTAGTGTCTCTGAGTACTTTCTCACTGCTGTTCAATGTTACAGTACAAGTGCTCCTGTTGTAAATTGTGTTATGAATTGGTGTTTCCATGATTGGCACATTTGATCTACTAATAAGTCCCTAGTAAAGTGCACTGAGGGTGCCAGGGCCTGTAAATCAAATGCTGCTAGTGGGCCTGCAACACTAGTTGTGCAACCCACACAAGCAGCCCTGTAAAGGGTTCTCAGAACTTCCACTGCAGTGTCTGCGGCCAGTTTGTAACTGCCATGTCGATCTGGTAAGTGCACACACTTGCCAGACCCTATCTTCCCTATTTCTTACATATAATTCACCCCTATGGTAGGCCGAAGGTACCCCTGTGGGCAGGATGCCATGTATATTGAAGGTAGGATATGTACTGGTGTGTGTGATATGTCCTGGTAGTGAATCACAGAGTACTTTGTTTTTCACTATGGAAAGGCTAGGTAGAATAGAATGGGAGTGTACTTATGACACCTTATAAGCATATCTTCCTACTGGGACAAGATAGGGAAATGGGGTTAAGTATGTCCGAACTCAGAATATCAAAATGCATCTTTTAGTAAAGATGATTTTTGTGTTCTGTGTTTGAAAATACTACTTTTAGAAAGTAGGTATTTTCTTGCTTAGCCATCCTGTGTGCTTATGCTGGGCTTGTGGATTGACTGTCTGGCTTTGGGGTGACAGGGATGTGCATTCTCTTCAGACAGCGACTGGGGGGTCGAGGTGTGTCCTACCTTTTCTGGTTGAGTCAGGCTGGGCTGAATAGACCTGGGCTGCATTTAGAGTAGAGGGAGATGTCCTTACACCTGAATGGGGCCTGGTCTGCCTTGGACAATGCTATCTCCACCTCCTGCCAGGAAGCAGGGCCAGAGAGGACGGAACTGGTTTGGGCGGGGCACAGAGACTCTCTGCCCAAAAGAAAAAATAGAAACTGAGTATAAATATTGGGGCCTACACCTCAGGATTTTAGAACTCTATTGTGGCCAAGAAGACTGCCAAGAAGAAGAGCTGGAGAAGCAGTGAGGAGGAACTACCACTTTGCTGTGTTCTTTGCTGTGTTGGCCTGCAGTTGATGCTTCTGTCTTGAGCAGTGAAAGGACTGGACTGAACTTTCTGCAACTTCATTGTGTGAGTTTCTCCAAGAGCTTGAGGTAGAGCTTGCCCCCGTTCAAGAAGCCTCAGGAAAAGCAAAGACTTCAGGTTCATCTGAAACCAGCACTGGGAACTGTGTGTTTTGTGCTGCAACAGAAGAAAAAGCAACCCAATGCAGTCACCAACACCGCTGCCAGCTCCATGTCCTGAAGGCACCGCAGGGGGCACCGCCACAGCTCGCACCCCAGCCTTGGTCTCACTGATGACGACGACCGACGACGCCACCAAGCCGCTGCTTGCACCGTGACTTGTGGGCCCGCACTCCGCAGCACCTCATTTCACTCCGTTGTCCTGGTATCACCGACGCTGCTGCTCCACGTCGACATCGACGGCCCTGCTGGCACCATAGTTCAAGGATACGCTTGTAAGTTACATGACGCACCACCCTCATCCCGCACTGCAGCCTTGGCCTGCCAGTGCCATCTACTCCGGTTCGTCACGTGACGACAGCGCTTCCGCAACGACGCTGCTTGCACCGTGACCTGCAAGCACTGCGACGAGCACTGCATCACTTCGCAAGGCAACCCTGGTCTGACCAATGCCGCAGGATGACCATCATCAAGCCACTGCCTGCACCGTGACCTGAGGGCACTGCATGCCGCATCGCTGCATTTCGCACAGCAGCTGCGACGCCTTCCGGCGCTACCGACTTCAACTGCGAGGAGTTTGATCTGCAATGCGTGTGACTTCAAGGGCCCGACAACTCCTGCACCAACCTCTGGAACCAACGCCTGCAGACAACAGCTCTTTGGAGCTCAACGAGAGGTCGCCGACACTCTGCATTTGTAGTGTATCCCCCTTATCCTGACCAGGAAGAAGGGTCCCTACTTGGAGAAACGTGCCAACGACTGCCAACTAGAGACCCTCATTTCTAACACTGCCACACAGAACTTGCATTACACCACACCTCAAAAACTACAGTGGCTCCTGATACACAAACGTACTCAATTCAAATTCCTCACACACATTCAAGGAACTCCATAACTCAGGCCCCAACTATCTGAACAGCCGCACCTCCTTCCACCAACCATTCAGACACCTCCGCTCCACAGGGCTCCTACTCACCAACATACCACATATACACAGACCAGATCACGAGGATGAGCGCTCTCTTACATTGCTCTTAAAGAGAGGAATGACCTTCTTCTCCACATCAGAGCCTCCTCCTCTCTCTTAAATTCTGCAAGAAGTTGAAGACCCGGCTTTTCAATTAACCAACCTCCCATAGGTAGGGCTAGGCACACACACACACCTGCTCAGCTCCAGGGTACCCCTGTGGGCGCTAGTGCACTTTATAAATACAAATAACATAACAGAAAAGTCAACAATTTTTGTAAACGTGCTTTAACATTTGCAGGGTATTATGAGCACAAAACATGGTATGATTTACATACGCAACGTCATCCTTGATTCAACTGGATGTCTAGTTTTGAAAAAATGTCTAGGGTTGGTAGGTTTCCTAGGATGCTGGCCAACCTTTAACCCAACTGCAGTCATCCTCAAGGTAAGCCCCTGCCCCAGTAAACAAATTCTGTGAGTCTAGTGTGTGGATTACCGCTCAAATCTATTGAAGGTCCACAAATGCCTGCTACCCCCTGCACTTAGGAGACTTTGGGAAACACAGATAAGGATCAAGCTTTGACAGAGATATTTTTCTGCTGGAGAGAGAGTGGAGCTAATTATTATGCTTTGCTGAAAATTTGAGAAACACCATGTTCAATGCATAGTCTCAAACAGCTAATCAAGGAAGGGAGGGAGCTGTGACACCCTAGTATAGAAACCTTAGGCTATGTAGATGTTGAAAATATATGGTTGTGGTAGGTTTTCAAACAGCCGAGGGTAACATTTGCAACTAAACAACTAGCCTAACAAAAAGTTCCCTTTGGTAACAATTTTTCTGGTAGCTACTCTATCTACCCACAGGGTCATTACCTTTTGAATAACCCAGGGCATCAGATTTATCTGAAAACGTTGCATATAGCTCTCCCATGCCAGTTTGTTGTGCTAGCTGTATTTTAGTGATGTATTTAGCACAGGTGTAAATGCACCGGAGCCATACACCACTACCCCAGGGCCCTGATGTCAGTTCCTCATCCATTTCTTTTGAGTTCTTCAATGTAGGGATGAGGACAGCATAAGACCAAATATGAATGTGCAGTGCAACAGAAATAAGTTGTAACTTATTAATTTTCAAAGGCCTGTGACCATTCTGAAAACTGGTAAGGTGGGTGGGTTTGGTGGGTAATCTACCAATAGATTGAGTATCCACCAAAAGATTGTTACTGAAGTTAAGTAACGTTATCTTCTGAATAGATACTTTAACAGTACCCTCTGCCATATGGGAGGCCTGAAGGTTCAGTCAGACTGCGAAATCCTGTAGCACAGGACAACCTAAATGGCCATCCTGTCCGACTTTTAAATCTAAGCAATAGTGCTACACAAAAGTGTGAAAGAAAACAGATGTCACCACATGACACATCTGTGGAAGAAGAATTCACTCCCCTGGGCAGTGCAGAGGTTGAAGCCTTCGCTCAGGTGAATGAGCACAGATTCCTTCTGGTACTTCCTTCTTGGTAATAGCATAACATATTTCAATGCAGAGGACACATCATCGTGACAAGGTCCTTTTCTCAACTGCTTTTCCCTTTCTGCTGTAGAGATACACAACAGTAAACTCTTGTGCAGGTGATATAATAACTGACTGCCTTAAGGGGTCCAGCCACTGCAGTCCCTCCTCCTCTTTGGTGGGATGGGGCAGAAGAAAAATGGTGGGAAGTGTAACTGACTAACCCATATGAAAAGGGGTCTCCAGCCTGGGCAAGAAAGTCTCTTTAGTCCTCAAGACCAGTTAGTCTAGGTAAACGTAGATTAGGGGTGGACAGACACACAGCACTTGTAGCTCACTGCCACTTTGCACTGAAGTGAGGGGCACCAAGAACACTGTTTTAAAGGTCAACAGTTGCAATTGGCAACCATGTAGAGGTTCAAACGAATCTACCATCAAGAACGTTAGAACCAAATTGAGGCCCCACTGGAGATTAACAAAACGTGAAGGATGGAACACGTATGAAGGCCCCTTAAAAAATATGAAGACAATCAGGGACATGAACAAAGACGTGCTCATTTACCCACCAGGTAACAAAATGATTCACCATCCAGTGTATATTGATTTTGTAGAGAGGAGACACACAATATCATGTCCACCACCTCTGACCGCAGGCTAAAGGAACTCAGGTGTCCTCATTCAATCTCCAGGCCTGAAGTTAGAGGCTCGCTAGGTTGGGGTGCAGAACCTGCCCCTCCAACTGGGATACGAGGTCCCCGCCTGAGAAAAGTCAGAGACGAGGGCACAGAGAGAGTTGCAGAAGGTCTGCACAGCACACCCTCCTTGGCTAATCCAGGGCAATTAGAATCACTTGGGCCTGGTCTTGGTCCAATTTCCATAACACCCGAGCAATTAAGGGTATGGGTGAAATGCATAGTGAAGCAGACAATTCTAGAGCAACCAAAACAACAAGCAACCAAGTTTCCCTGCAGCGGAAACTGGAGGGCACAGAACTGTGGGCAGTGCACCTTCTCGCAAGTGGCAAAGAGGTCCACCTGAACTGTGCCCCACACAGCGAAGGTGTTTTTGACCATCTCCGTGTGGAGATGTCATTTGTGGCTGGCAAGATGATAATGACTCAGGCTGTCGACTCTGATATTCAAAGAGCCTGTTAGATGTTTGCCAACCAGTACGATGCTATGCACTTGTGCCCGTGCCCAGAGCCTCAGAGCTTCCCAGCAGAGAATATAGGACCCAACGCCTCCCTGCCTGTGTATATACTACATTGCAGTTGTGTTCTCTATCAAGATCTGAAAAATTGGCCACGGGTGGGGGGGAAAGCTGTCAGAGTTAGGTGAATCACCCATAGCCTGAGCAAATTGAACCTACTTTTCTGAAGTCAAGAGGCCTTAGATCTCCAGTTCCTCCAGATGCGTAAGCTGGATGCATCTGTCACAACTGTGGCCACTGCTGGTGGTGTGTCTGAGGGGAGCAGTGAGCAACACTCCTTGGTTTTCCATGAAGCAGAACCAAGCATTCATCACTAAGATTTCTGAGGTGGTGTGTGTTGTCAAGAAATCTCAATCGCTGTGGCTACACTGCAGTAGCAGGTGATACGCCTATTGACGACCATTGCAGAAGCTGACTTGCCCCAAGCCACCTTAATGTGTTCAAGTAAGGCCTTGTTAAAAGTAGCAATGGTTCCGATGCCATCAAACTGAATTGCAGAATATTGGTCATGATGTTTTTCCGAGTCTCTACTGTGGATAATAACAGCTTCAACACTTTTGCTGCTTTTCTCAAAACCATGTGGAAGGAGGCAACTTCAGAAGATGATGACTCAAAAAGGAACTGCATCTTTGTTTCTGGAGAGTTATCAAGACCATGGGCGTTTTGTAGTGCAAGTACTCAGTTGTGTCCACATGTACAGGAGGCAGCAAGTTGGCCACCTCACTGCTGTTGTCATCATGGGGAATTATTTCTGGCATCTGAATATGATCGAAATTTGCCTAAAGATGTTATCCATCATCTGAAAGTACTGATGTTGTAGAGTGCGCCCAGTTTGTGATTCCTTCCTGCACCTGACCTCATCAGCCAATTGCTGTGCTTCCCTGTTGGTTCCCCTTAAAACGGGCTCACTTTTTGAGTTCTGTTCTTTGAGAGGGGCTGACGTCAGAGAATGCTTTCCTTTTGGCATCACTGGCGCCATTGGTGGCTCTAGGGTTGGTGGAGGAACCACTGGGAGGGGTCTTGGCCCTGTTGCAGCTCCAGCAGGCATCGGCGGTGTGCCTTGCAAAAGGCCTCTGTGTTTGATTATTGCCAAGGGCAAACCCCCCAGTGGCAGCCCAGTTAAAGTCATGAATAGAACCATGGTGCCCACCAGCGCAACAGAGGAGAATACTGCATTCCTGAAGAGTACCATCATGGCGTGAAGGAACTGCACTGGGCTGGCTTCCAGTGCCAGAAGCTCTGGGTAAGCTGGGATAGGTGCAAAACACAGAAGCAGCATTAGTGGCAGTACTGGCAACAGTGCCAGATGAGGAGCAGACAAAGGATCAGGAAATAAAGCCAGAACAAGAGCCAGAGGACAAAGTAGAAGTGGAATGTACTCAAGGGGAGTAATGTCCGACAACTCAGCAGGAGGCAGAAAGCATTGAGGTAACCTACTCTTGAGTCAGAGTGATGTTGAGGTGTGCGATCTGTCCTTCTTCTTTTCTTCGTATGCTTCCTCCACTTGATGACTTGGGAGAGGGAGACAAGTGAAACTTTGAGTCTGACCTCAACCGCAAACTGTGTTGGCTACAGTGCTCGTTGTACATGTAGGCCATGAAAAGCTTGGTCTCCTACTTCTTAATATCGTTCATGAAACCACATTTCTCAAATGAGCTGAAGTCGAGTTTTGATCCCAAGTTGCACAGGTATAGCTCGTGGGGAGTCAGAGATGTATATTTGTCCATGACAAGAGAGAAAGGCCAGAAACTTCACTTCTTCCCTCAGCACTGCACATATTTGTAGGAATTTGATTAAAAAATGTGAAAAAACTCACAGCGAGCAGCTCTGGCTCTGTGTCAAAGGGCATGGTAAAAAGGGAACTGGCGTTAGGGCACCGGGGTGGTGTGATATGGCTCCAGTGACATCACACCTGCACAACATCCATCACAAAGATGGAGCCAGCGCTATCTATTCAAACGCTGAGGAATCTGCATGGTGAGCTTGGCTAGTATGTGTTCCTATGTGAGAGAGACTGGAGTAAATTACATGTTTTGGGAAACTTTTAAAAAATCTGGCAAACATCATGTTCAGCACAATCTCGCAGCTAGCCAAAAAAGATGAGGGACATCTTGCACACAGTGATAGAAATATTAAGATGTGTAGATGTTAAAAATAAGACAAGATGGGGAAACCTGGATGATAGGAATTTTGTGGAACCCTGCAGATCCTGGATGTTTACATCAGAGGAATTCAAGGAAAATGTGCAGCTTTTGCAAAGTTTGAGGTCTGCAGGGCATTGTGGGTAAGAAACAATTGTGGGATTCACTGAGGCACACAACGCCGGCCTCTTGTGAATGCCTAGTTTCAGAAATGTCTGGGTTTGATAGGTTTCCCTGGGTGGCCATACAGGGCGGACCCAAATACTGCCTCTACCCCTATTGCAGATTTCTCCATGTTGATTTTTGGAGCCTCTGTGCTGCAGGAATTAGGATCAGCCACGCATGGTGGGTACCGTGTTTATCTGAACAAGTGGGGGAAAACAGGGTGGTAGGAAATGTGTTATTCCCCAAGGATTCTGTAACTTTCCTTCACAGAAATGTGAGAACATACATGATATTAGGCAAAGTTGAGGTTTGTAGGGTATAGTGGCTAAGAAAACATTGTGGTTGTCTAATCTGCAAAATGTGCTTTAGTTGGTTTCCCATAGTAGCAGAGTACCGGCACGACTAGAGCAACCGTTCATCATGGCAAGTAGGAAGCAATTTGGATTTATTCCTTCTCTGTCACACTATATGTCAAAACTACGGCCGAAATAATCGTAATTTCAACTAACGTGCCATAGCAATGGGGCTCTGCTCCCCAGGTGGTCAGAAACACCGTCTGGGTTTCAGGGCTGGAGGATAGGTCCAACACTAGGGAGGTCCACCCACACATGATATCCCTGGTTTTTAGTGTGTTTTCTACCTTCCCCAGGGGCAGATTGGGGGACAGAAAGACAATTGGGTCTGCTGGTGGAGGGAACACAGTGTGGGCGTCCCCACCAAAAATAGTCTTCCCCAAACAAACCCTAGTGTCTAGTTGGGTTTCAGCCCTCCTGGGGGGCAGATTGGCATTGAACACCCACATCTACACCCAGGGGGCAAAAAGGCTAATGAGGCCCCTGGTTGTAGGGGGGGGGATAGCACAGACCCATGCCCACGGGCCAAAAATAGTCTTCTCTGTAAACAGCCCTGGTGGCTAGTGGGCTTCCTGCCTCCTTAGGGGGCAAGCCTGTTCAGGGTGAACACCCCCATCAACCACTTGGGGGGCAGAAAGACTACTGGGCCCATGGTGCGGGGCAGCAAAGGCCCATGTTCAGGAGAGCACCCCTCCACCAAAAACTATTTTAATCTAACTTGTCCTGTGGGCTTTCTGACCCCTCAGGGGGCAGATTGGGGGTGAACACCCCATCCACTCCCCAGGAGGGCAATAAGACTAATATGGCCCAGCAGTGAGGACAGGCCATTGCCCTGAGGGCACGATCCCCCACCCAAAAGGAGTTTCCCTATCTCCAGAGACTAGGAATGTGGGATGCACAGACGGAGTGTATAAAAGGGTCGCATCGAGAAGAGATGCTGAAGAAAACAATACAAACTGAACTTTTGCAAAATCAGTCATTTGGGCATACACTCTACATCACACACAAGGTCACATCAAAAAAGTGTTTTAACATTTATATTACACTATTTATTACAAACAGCAGATATGAACACAGGGATACATTTCCCAGAGATAGAGACTAGAGGTATTCCTAAATTTACATATGAACAAAGAGAAGACCTAAATGCCCCTTTCACTCTAGAAAAAATAATGGAGGCCATTGAAGCTCTTAGCACAAGTAAGATACCAGGGAGAGGGGGACTCCCTGCTGGATGGCTCCAAAACTATAATGACATACTAGCATCATAACTCCTGTAAATTTACCAAAACTCTTTAGAACAAGGTGAATTACCCAAATACGTGAGGGAGGTATTAATTGTAGTGTTATTAAAACAAGATAAAGACCAATTAAAGTATAAAGTATGCACGCCTTTGTTGTTACTTCATAAGGATTACAAAATCCTGGGTAAGGTTTTGGTGCTTCAACTTAACAAGATTATCAGCCCACTGATACACGAAGACCAATGCACGTTAATTCCGAGGAGAAGACTCGCCCTTGCTCTTGATATGGGTGAAAATGAAAACACAGACAAGAAAATGGCCCTAGTAGCGTTAGACACAGGCAAGGCCTTCAACGCGGTTTGATGGAAATAACTTTTTGCAATATTACATGTCATGAACTAAAGTCCTGCATTTAGCAGGATGGTTAAAATACTATTCACAAAACCTGAGTCAGAACTACTGTGTTCATCTAGGAGGACTGTGAGGTGTCATATGTCCTGCCACTGTTTGTCCTAGTGTAAACTACCATTAATACTGATAATTTTAAAGGCCTACACATTTAATTTCAGTCATATAGTCATATATCTTCCTGAGGCAATTCCTCGTAATCTATATCACCATATGAACACATATGTATCCACCTAAGACATAGTTCCGTGACATTCGTGCTATATAATTCTTCTGTGACATCAGACTTGAACTAGTGATCTATTACATCCATATGAAGTCATCCTCCATTCATTGAACAAGTGTTCTTTCCACAATCAGTTTTTTTCATAAAATCTATTTGTAGGTGATAAAAACTAAATTCTCAAAGTTAAGTCTGTGTCTTGAAATAAAATGAACAAGTCCATTACATCTAAATATTGATAGCATATGAATGTTCATCAATTCAATATCTAATACGATGCATGGAAATAAAAATTCATAGTCCAATCTCCTAAAATCATTGTTAATTGGTTAGCATTCATTAATTCCATACATCACCAAACAACAGCAGAATTATCAATGAGATTGTTAGAAATGGGGGTCTCTAGTTGGCAATAGTTTGCACCTTTGTCCAAGTAGGGACTCTTGCTTCTAGTCAGGATAAGGGAGTTACTCCCTTAGACAACCTCTGCTCACCCCCTTGGTAGCTTGGCACGAGCAAACAGGCTTATCTCAGAGGTAGTGTGTAAAGCATGTGTTCACACATACCGTAATACAGTGAAAACACTACAAATGGACACCACACCAGTTTAGAAGAATAGGTCATCTTTATCTAAACCAAACAAGACCAAAAGACAAAAATCCAGTAAGCAATAATCAAAAATATGCACTTTGCAAGAATAACCTTAGAAATACAGTTCCTTAAAGTCAGTAGCTTCGTCATATGCTACCTTGGTACTGAAAACAACCAAATCCAACAGTTTCAGTCGACCGCATCGGTGCGGACCGGCTTTGGTGTGAGAAGCTTTGTAAACAGTACCTTTAGTTCCGGCCGACTGCGTCGGTGCGGGCTGGTCGCAGCAACCATCGCTGTGCCCTCAGGTCGTGGTGCTGGCAGCGGCTCTATGACGGTCAACCAGTGGTATCGGTGAGACAGGGGCAGCGGTGCAAAGTTGGGCAGAGCTCGTTGAGGTGCTGGCAGGTCAAGGTGTAGGCGGCGGTGCCGGTCGGTGGGAGCTGGTGTCGGTGAGCCACGGCTGCGGTGTGGGATGGGGCGGTGCTTTGTTTAGCTTACGAGCAGTGCCCCAGACCACGGTGCAGACCACAGCGGCATTGTTATCTGGCAATGGCGCCTACGGTAAACCCAGAGCGGCGGAGTGATGTGAGGCGGTGCAGAGTGTGGCACCCACAAAAACGCGGTGCAAGCAGCGGCTCAGTGGCAGCGGCGGCAGTCGTCGTCGTTGGTGAGACTAGGGTTGTGGTGCGAAGTGCGGCGGTGCCCTCTGCAGTGCCTTCAGGTCACTGAACTGCCAGCGGTCTTGGTGGTAGCGTCAGGTTGCAGTTTCCCTCAGTGGCAACTGAGACACGTGGTCCCAGAGGCGGTACCCAGAGGAGGTTGAAGTCTTTGCTGTTCCTGAGACTTCTTGAGCAGGGGGTAAGCTCTACCTCAAGTCTTTGGAGAAACTCACACAAAGAAGCTGCAGAAAGTTCAGACCAGTCCTTTCTCTGGCCAAGACAGAAGCAGCTACTGCAGGCCAATACAGCAAAGCACACAGCAAAGTGGTAATCTCTCCTCACAGCTTCCCCATCTCTTCTTCTTGGCAGGTTCCTGACCCAAGCGAGTTCTAAAGTCCTGGGGTCTGGGTCCCAATATTTATATCACATTTCCCTTTGTTCTCTTGTGGCAGAGAGTGTCTGTGCTCAGTCCAAACCAGTACTGTCCTCTCTGGCCCAGCTTCCTGGCAGGAGGTGGAGACAGCATTGTCCAAGGCAGATCAGGCCTATTCAGGTGCAAGGAAATCTCATCCCACTGCTCTAAATTCAGCCCAGGTCTAGTCAGCTTAGCCTTGACTCATCCAGGAAAGGCAGAACACACGTCAACCCCCCAGTGGCTGTCTGATGAGAATGCACATCCCCAGCTATGTCACTCCAAGGCCAGACAGTCAATCCACAAACCAGGAGATGCACATAGGATGGCTAAGCAAGAAAATACTCACTTTCTAAAAGTGGTATTTTCAAACATACACAATATAGAAATCATCTTTACTAAAAGAGTTCATGCATACTAAACCCCATCTTCCTACCTGGTCCCAGTGGGAAGTTATACTTATAAGATGTTATAAATAAACTTCAATTCTACACTATGGGACAGATAGCCTTTCCATCGTGAAAAACAAAATTGAATACTGTATTTTACTATCAGGACATGTCATACACACAAGTACATGTCCTACCTTTCACATACACTGCACTCTGCCCACAGGGGTACCTTGGGCCTATCTTAGGGGTAACTCAGATGTAATAAAAGGGAAAGTTAGGCCTTGGCAAGTGGGTACACTTGCCAAGTCGACATAGCAGTAATAAAAACTGTGCGCAGACACTGCAGTAGCAGGTCTGAGATACCTTTACAGGGCTACGTCTGTGGGTGGCACAATTAGTGCTGCGGCCCACTTAGTAGCATTTGATTTACAGGCCCTGGCACTCTTAGTGCACTTTACTAGGGACTTACCAGTACATCAAACATGACAATCATGGAGACACCAATCCATAACATAATTTACATAAGGTGGACTTGCACTTTGGCACTGATCAGCAGTTTTAGGGCCGGCTTTAGGGCAGTGCGACTGGTGAGGTCACACTGGACGCTGACCTGTGGAACGGGCGCTTACCACAGGAGGGGGGGCTGTGTTTAGCAATAACTTATGATTGGCAAGATAAGGGGCACCTTTGCCTGGTGGTAGTGAGGGAATCTGGGGCGGCGGTCATGGGGTGTGGGGGTGCCAAAAATGATTGTCGCACCGTGCGCCACCAGCACTAAAGCCGTCCCTGAGCAGTTTCAAAGTGTCCAAAGCATCTAGACCAGCAAAAATACAGGGGGCAGAGGCAAAAAGACAGGGGAAACCCACACCAAGGATGCCAGGTCTAACAGAGATGTTTCACGTAATAATTCCAATAATTTCAGAAGACGCTAATACCATATTAGGAAGCATGATGACAAGTCTGCGTATATTCAAAATTCCCAAAATGCACTATTTCTCTCTTGCGTCGAACATCATTTCAACTCCCTCCCATTTTGTAGTTTGTTTCAAGTGAGTTAATTTCCCTGGATGTTTTCATGTTAAGGTTAGCAATTAGTAAGTTATTTTCTTGATACTATTTTCATTCCATTTAATTGTATTCTTTCCTGTAATACAATCCCTTCTGATCAACATCTGATTTTACAGCCACCATGACACCTAGTAGCCTACAAAGTCTGTAATGACTTTCAAGACTATGGAATATAACTATATGGTTGTAACCACACAGGGCCTGATTCACAAAGGTAAACTTATACTTTGTGTAAGTTTGCGTTTGTTTGGAATTCACAAAACTGCATTTTAATTGTAAGTGTACGAGTGCAGAGACTCCGCAGTCGGAGCGGGGAACTCGCACATAAAAAGATAGAGCATGCCTATCTTTTCAGTGTGCAGTTTTCCGCCCCGACTGCGGAGTCTCCGCACTCGTAAAGATACGATTAAAATGCAGTTTTGTGAATGCCAAACAAATGTAAACCTACACAAGATGTATAATATTACCTTTGTGAATCATACCCAGTGTATCTTTACATGCAGATGACCTTTTGACATTCCTGACAAAACCTGTAGAGCAGCTACAAAGTCTAGCAAGATTGATAAAAGAATTCAGCAATAAGTCCGGGCTAACAATAAACAGCCAAAAATCACAAATATTCCCATTAGGAGCCCTTCCTTTGAACGAATTCGAGTAACTACCAGAGATGGAGATACCCTGGGTCAAAAAAAAAATTCAATAAGTAGGAATTGCTGTAACATATACTGAAAGAAAATGTCACAAGTTAAACACAGATACATTATTACACACCATAAATAACTCAATAACTCAGTACATTTCTGAACATCTCTACTGCACTGGTGCAAGACAGTGGTCATAACCAAAATGCCAACTCTCCCTCGATTCTTAGATTTATTCTAAAGTAGCATGTTCCCAATCCCACTGAAGACATTTATTGACATAAATGGCAGTGGTGCAGGGTAACAAACACATAGGGTAAAAACGCTACAATATACCCACCTGACATAAAAGCTCACAGTGGTGTATAATCTGAATGGACAAAGTGAAATTACAATGTGCCGTAAGAGTATTGGGCCTGGAATATAAGATCATTGTTTTGTATACAAATATAATGATGAAAATATATTTTTTCAAAGTATTCTACTGATAATAACAATGTTATAGTATTTCTGATAGGAAAGGTAACGTGTTGTTTTATGTTCAAAATATTTAAATAATATACAAATAATTTTTAAAAAGTGTATACTTGCTCTAACTCCTCAGGGGTTGCTAGAAATTGGGTTACTGGTTGACTGGGGTGTGAGCCCTGGTCAAGCAACAACTACAATCCTGGTCAGGGTGAGGCAAAAACAAATCCCAAATTCACCTGTGCTCAACCCCCTGGTAGCTTGCCATAGAGCAGTCAGGTGTAAAGTATTTGTGCAACACTTCAAACCCTAAAACAGTGAAAACACCACACAAAAAGATACCACAAAAGGTTAGAAAAATAGAGCAGAATATGTAATAAATAAAACAAGACCAAAATGACAATAATCCAATCAGTAAAACCAGAGTAACTAATTTTTAAAGAAAAAACTGCAATACAGCACCTAAAAGCACAAAGCGCAAATCGCGGCTATCTAGCAAAGCTGGACCAGGTCAAAGTTAAATGTTCAAGCGCTATGGAGTGCAGGTCGGGTGCAATCCCAGATCATTCCAGCTGAAGGTTTACCGTCTCAAGTTTTGTGACAAGAGTCCCTTTTGTGTTGGAGAGGGTCACGAGAAGAAAGGATATCGTCGCTGACTGTGATCAGCATGGTGCAAGGAGCAGGTGGGGTGTTGTGGTGAGCAGGCTGGTGCTTCACTGTGGTTGACCCCATGAGTGGTCGATACTACTATGTGAAGAGATGGGCCGGCGATAGCTCGTGCTGATTTTCAGTGCCAGCAGGGCGTTTCCTATGGAAATAGAGCGATTTGCATTTGTGAAGAGTCCAAAAGCTTGCCTTTAAGAGCTCAAGAGCCACACCAAAGGTTCAGGGCCTGAGAGGCACCTCCTGTGGGTCAGCAACTCGCTGAAGAATTGACCAGGAGCTGTTGAGGAACCTGTTAGGTCCCTGGGGTTCTGATCAGGAGGCTAATAGACTAGCCACTCTGGGGTCCTAGGATCAAGAAGGGTTTTAAATGGTTCTCCGACCCGGCGTGGTCCCTGCACTCCCATGGACTTTCATGTCCTGACTTTCATGGGAGCAGGAGAGTCCCACTGCCTTGCACAACAGACCAAAGTTTGTTGTGCTGGCAGTGGGGTCTGAAGTTGTTGGTATTGGAAGTGACTGGCATATGCCTGAAATGGACAAAATTGTTAGGGAAACGGCATAGTAGCCACAGCACGACCCAAGGAGCAAGTTGTGGCACGACTCTCTTTGAATCGCTCTGGAGCCGAATAAGCCTTCTCACCTACGCAGTGACAGTCGTGAAATGGCATATCCATTAGGGATTCTTAGACATCCCTTGAGAAGCCTGTTGACCTCATCCAAGCATGGCGTCACAGCACCACACATCCAAATTACGCAACCAAAGCAATCGGTCATGTCTGACTGGCTAAACAATTTAACTGCATTCGGTCTATGCTGAATAGTTTGCGCTAGACATGCCTTCAAGTCCTCGGGGTCCACCATTAAGATCACACAGATCATTTTCAATAAAGCATGGGTGTATCGACCAAGAAGGCAGCTGACATTCACAGGACCTAGGGCAAGCTTGGCAGTAGAAAACATGTGCTTGCCAAATGTTTACATCTGTTTTGATTCTTGGTCAGGTGGAGTCGTAGGAAAGGTGTTAGGATTAACTCTGCTGGTGGATGCCTGAACCACCAAGCTCTCCGGCATAGGAAGCTACATGAGAAATTCAGGGTCTCCTCGAGCTGGTCCGTGGCATCGGGCGACCTGCCTATTGACCGGGGGCCAGAACATGGTTTTGACCACATGCTCTACGACGTGTCCATAAACACCTCATTGAAGGGCAGGAGAGGTTTGAGAGGGTCCTTGCCAGGCTGAAAGACCTCAGTGAGGACAGTAGTCTTAACCTCCATAGTGGGGAGATGTAGGTCAAGGATCTTTACAGCTTGTCTGACCTTAACTGCTAAAGATATACTTTCCTTTTTGACGGTCATAGGGAGTCCCCAGTCTGGTGTCTGGAGAGGTGTCCAGATCAATACCATCCTGTAAAGCTTCATATCAGTTTTTTTCATCATACTGGGGGAGAAATTTGCCCGCATCATAATAGTGCTGGTTGTCATTAAAATCCAATCAGAAAAGTTGATTTTACTTGTGTGCATGGCACCATGGTAAGGGAAGTGTGTCAGAATCAAAAGGATTTCCAAAAGGCTGGACTCTGGTGGATTTAGAATGAAACCTCAGCTGAAGTAGGGAAAAGTTTGAATAGGTGTTAGAGATCACTATAATGTGCACCTCTTACTGTGGTATCACTGGTTTCGGGATTTCGGGACCAGCATCGATGACGCAGGAAACGGCATTAGGACTGGCAGTCGATGGGGAACCTCAAGTGCGTTAAAGAGGCTCAGACAGTGTAGAGGACGAAACCACCAGAAGTCTTACTGCAGACCCCTGCGTATACTTGGACCCAAAGTTGAACCAGAGGGAACTGGTAGCATACCAAAGATATGCAGCATAGCAACTTGCTGTGATGTCACTGATGGACCTGGAAATTCGGGGAGTAATGGGACCAGACTTGGAAATGGCTACTCAGGAGTTTGGCAGCAAGATCATGTGGCACAATGATGCACTTATGCCTTCTTTGGGGATTGAGAGTGGCAGGAAAGGGCAAATTCTGGATTTTTAAATGCTTTTTCTTCTTGAGCTTACCCGAACACTTCGATTAGAGTGAAGATCTGTCATGGGAATGACTTTGAGAGCAGGAACAGAGCCTTCCTTTCAACTTGGGCTGATCATGACATGGAGTCTGGCAGTGTTTAGCATAGCAACATAAAGCTTTGCTTTGTGATCCCGTATGACTTTGGGGTTTCTCTTGGCAGAGTCTTCATAGGTCCTGGAGTTATGTTCTGACCCCAAGCACCAGAGACATACCTGGATGGGATCCATCACAGACATATGTTTGCAACAGTCCCTTTAAGGCTGATACCACGTCATTTTAGGAGAGGACATGTCCATAATAAAAATAGGAAAATCTCCTCATAGATTACATGAGGAACTGACATCAGCATGCATGGATGGTGCCTACATGCAGCTCTGTTCATCCCTTTCAGAGCAGAACAGCATTGACACAGAGCAGCACAACACCATCCACGCAGGAGTACTCCTTTCGAGTTTTCCAGATTCTGTCTGGTGCCTGGGGAATATTCACAAAATGAGGAATCAGCAGTTAGAAGTATTCCTCAGAATATATTTTATAGGTGTATATAGCTTATTTTTATGTGTTTTTATGTACAGTATACAAAACAATTTCAAAACACATTTGCGATGTAATAGCACTTTTGATGTAGTGGCTCACCATGTAATGCCTCCCAAAGTACTTGCATCCAAAGTTATGATCTACAAACCTACAACTCCATGCCTATGCCATTGGCAGAAATGACATATCGGAAAAAAAATTGAGGGGGCTTCAAAGACACACTACCAGGTGGGTGGGTGCTTACTGCCAGGAACATGGCAAGTGTGAGGAAGCAATACTTCAAACCTGCTGGCGGAGAGGAAAGGCTGGCATTTCCTGCAGAGTGGAAGAGGTGTGGCGCAGTGGCCAGGGTGCCTGACTCCGGACTACAGGGTTCACGGTTCGATTACCAGTGCCGGCGGCAGGTTAGCCCAGCACCATGTGACTCTGGGCAATAGCTCGCTTAATCTCCCCGAGGGTCCACAGCGCCGGGACACCACTTCGGAGGTAGGTGCGCGCTTTACTAATACTGGTATTTCATTTCATTTCATTGTGTCAGCGACGTTTGGACAGAGGCTTCTTATATGTAGAAATACACTACGTGGTAGCATCCAGCAAGGGAACTACAATTCCCAGCAGGCCTTGTAAAGACATCATCCCTTTTGGATACTTGGGTATAACTTCCCTCATGGCCTACAGTATATTTGCTAAGAAATCATGATACAATGTTGCTCCAGCCAGGATCTTGCTCAGCGGATATTGGATGGCCTTGCCAGGAATGATTTGTTTCCAAGTGGATTAGTATTAAAGCAGGTTGGGAATAGAGAGACGCATTAATCAAGTTGTGTTGTTGGTAGAAGCGAACTTTGAACTATTTCTTAAGCTCTTCTAAGACTGCAGGTTGTTACACTTTCCTAAGAAAAAGGATTCTCAACTTGGATTATGTGATTCACGCTATGAATGAAATGTCAAAGTCTCTGGTATTAGAGCGCTAGTGTATTTAAACAATTTACTAAATTAGGGAAACAGAAGAATATTAACATTATTGATTATCTTGCAGAGTTAGATACAAAGTAATATTCACATTCTGCAGGGAGTGCATAGTGACCACGCTTCAGGTGGTTTGTATCATATTGTATACTTTATTCACCACAACAATGGCCATAAAAGGTACATAAAATGAAACATACAGAAGAATAAAGTGCATCCAACATAGCAGCATGGTGAGAAGCAATCTAACAAGTGCAAAAAACTGTGACGTGCATACAGCAGAACAGCAGAAAGATGGGCAGCCCCATCACAATCCTGTGATCGCTACATTCACTTTGGTACCTTGTGCGTCCCAGACCGTTAGACATGTTGTGGTTGCTTAAAAGACATTTGCTAAGGCATGATATACTCTAGTACTCCATAATCCCATATTCTAAAACATGACTCACAAATAAAATACTTAAAAAGGTCCCTCGGTCTTGCCAATTCAAGCTTCAGGGTGGACTGTTTAACTTGTACTAGGGGCTAGAAACATAGCTTCTACAGGCTTAGCCCTCCATCAATTTCCTATTGGGAAGATCTTAGACATTTGACCTGCCAGGCTAAATCGGACCTTCGCAGCTACGTTCTCATGAAGGTTGTATAAAAAATTCACCAGTGCCACCTCAACCCTCAGATCCAACAGCATCAACCAGAGTTTGGTTTGGTTTACACAATAAAATGCTATTGATAGGTCCATGAAGGCCATGTACAGTGGGCAGCGCTTGTTGATGATGTACTTTCCAACTATTAGATGTAAATTCAGGCACTGTTCGAATGTCCCCAGCCCAAGACGAAAATCAAATTGATGAGGGCACAGAATGCTTTTTAGGTTCCTCCATGATTTTGAATGGTTGAATATCACCCTCCTGGTAATTTTAACGGTGCTGTCGATGAGGGAAATAGGGGGGATAGCATATGGGCAACATATGATCTCCTTTCTTAAAGATGGGGACTATGGTAGAAAGGGCCCATGAGCGTGGAATCTTTTTACACACTGAGCTGTTTAATATTTTTGTGATCAAAGGACGCCACAAATTTGCATTACATTTGATAAGGTCCATAGGGACCCCATGCGGTCCTGGGGCTTTACCATCTGGACTTTGCCTGATTGCTTCCTCTGCCTTTGGTAAGGTGATAGACTATAGGGGCGGGTTATGTAATTTGCCCTGAAGTATTACCCCCAGACTCTCCTCTAGTTCTATATGACAGAATGATAGATAGAACTGGATTGCGAAACCCATTTGGGGCCCAGAACATTACAGTTCAAGAGGGGGTTGGCCTTGGCTTCCCTTTGTTTGAACTTTTTAACCATGTCCCAGAATGCTTTGCTATTATTTGAAAGAGCAGAGCTTCCCAGGAGCTCCTAGTTCCTTTTATTCAAGGCATCATACCTGGCCTTCAAAGTGCTTTTATAAAGCTTCTGAGCTACACAAACCACAGTAGGATCTTTCATCGTAGCTGTGAGCGCCATTCTTAACCTGCGATTAACTGCTGAGCAATGCCTATCACACCATCAAGGACTCTCCTGGACACACCGATTTGGCTTTTGGAGGTGGTTCCTAATACACAAAATTAAATGTTCATAATGATAAGTCATTGCTCCCTCGCTTACTTCAGACAGTAGAACTGGGTGAAAGTGATTATTTCTGTAGGGCTATCTATCCTAAGTACTGGGAAGTGTCCTCCATCTCTAAAACAGCACCCTGGGAGAACCTAAATAAAATATTTAGAGTAACAAATATGTAGTCGATGACAGAAGCCCACCCAGCCCCTCTAAGGATTGCCAGAGAAGGCCAGTTTCCCTTGAACACATCTACAATATGAAGAAGATTGTGTACAGCCAGATAATGACTGAACTCTTTTCTTCTGTTGTCTGATTGACCACTAAATGATACAAAGCACTTAGACCTCAGCGTCTCAGGATTACCTGTCAATTTAGCATTGAAGCCCCCACAGAGCCTCACTTTGGCCTGGAATAAGAATCCAGACCCTAGTGGCTTCAGATTCATTAAGACGGAAAACAATTGAACAAAAGGAGCGCATACAGGATTTAGAAAGGCATTATTATAAAAATTGATCAGATTAAAAGGAAAGGGACTCATATTATCCTTGACGAGCAGGGTCATAGAGACCGACCTTCCTGTGTCTGTAACCGACACTTCCATTCTTACGTTCAGATTGACCCTTTACCCTGCCACGTGTAGAAGGAATAGCAGGGCAGTAATTACAAGCAAAACCTGCACAAGAGGAGAGAATAATGTACCAGGTTTCCTGTAAAGCAATAAAATCATATTTGGCAATGTGATTAAGCCAAGCCGGGTTGGTAAACTTGTCCTTGAGCCCAGCAATGCTCCTGCTAAGAAAGGAAAAAGTATGATTATTATTTTTAGACATTGGGCCCTTTTTTGAGAACCCATCTCCCCTAGGATTGTTAGCAGGGAAAGGCGCCTTGGTACCATCCAATGGTCAGTCCACACTGGAAAGAGCATCATAACGATTTGCGGCAGATATTAAAATCTGATCCCCACCACAAGAAGAAACACCTGAGGGTAGCCCAGCTGTTTGCAAAACTTGAGACACAGAAGAGGTGTTCTCCCTACTCCTCCTGCCGCTATCATCGATCGTGGATGCCGAGCTGTTATCTGCCTGGAGGTGAAGGGAACACATTTATAAAAATAATATAACGGAACCAGGATTATGTTGCTGTTGGCACCAGCCTTATTTATGGGCCAGAACAATAGACTTTGTACCAAATGAAATGTTCTGAAATTCAATATGACACAATCCCCACGAGTCAGATGGACCCGGCCCAATCCATCCTACCCTGCAATTCAGCAGGCTATCACTAGCAAGAGAAAAATGAAAACCTCTGTAGTGTGCAAGCCAATCCAAGACCTTGTCGAATAATTCCATGTAGCCCCCCGCTTATAGGGATTGGAGCCTGGGGCTTATAGGGATTGTGGTTCTCTAAAGTAGTTATTCAAGGCATAGGGAGATGTTATACTATACATATATGTTCAAGGTACTCATTCTTAATACGTTTAGGTTGCAGACATTGCAGGCTTCATATCCAATTACAGTTGGCTACACTGAGATATTGCTAATGTATATCCATTCACTATTACAATTAAGCGCAGGACCTTCTTAGGGTAAGTTGCTAAAGATATCTCTTTGAATATAGCTATCCACTATATCTTGCAGCTACTCCTAAACAGCAGAAGTTATGAGTCAGAATCGTGGGGTGAAGTGTCTCTGTTAACTTCCTTATCCTATTCCCTTCTCCCGATTCATATCACTGGTCTCCATTTTCCAGTGTACGTGGTCACTGGTGGAGGCACTGAGTAAATGAAGAGTGAACCGCTCCAGTGGATTCGAAGCACATATTAGCCATGTTATTGTATCTGATTTCCTGCAGATGATGGATGTCTATTTCAGGATATTGATACCAAAAAGGATAAATCACTAAAGCCAGGAGATATATCTCATAGTAAGTCAGTTTGTGTGCCGCTTTAACAGTGAGCCCCTAACTGTGCGTGGTCCAATATTTGAAGGTATACAAGGTCAATTGAGGGAGCTTAGACCTTGGGGAGCAAATCAGTTGGTAAGCTCATACAGGTCACAATTTGTCCAAGGTCATGCCCAGTTTTGGCGTGAGGATCAAACAGATCATGCACTGAGCTGGAGCTTACATAGTGGCGTTTTGAAGCTCATTCAGCAAGGGATACAGTGGTTTCCTTTTGACAGGGCCTTGACTAGAAGACATCTTAAGTCAGCGGGTTGGTCCATGGTAATGTTCCAAAAGATGTTTGTGCAGCCCTTTCCAACATTTGCTATCACAGTTGTGACCAAGCTTTAAACAAGTACAATTCTCACATTTGATCCAGACATAGAATCTAAGATGTCCTACCTTTTGTGGCAGAAATCTATTAGTTCTATTAACCACACTAAGGCGAGGATTATTTCACCCTGTTGACTATAATAGGGAGCATTTTCATGACGGTGTTTTGCTTGATGGTGAATTGTATTGTGTTTTTCTATCTCCTTATTGCAATATGATTGTGATTGATAATTGTTGAACGTGAGGTTAATGGTTTTTACATGTTTCATGCGGGTTATCTTTTATATCAAACTGTGAACAGAAACAAGAAACATAATTGGATTGGAGGAGTCCGTCGCAGCACTTACTTTAACAATTCGCAGCAAAGAAAAATTTGCTGGATTCGGAGCGTGAAGGATAAGACAGGCCAAATGTTTCACGTGATAGAATTTGGTTTCTTTCTTGAAATTTTTGTGCTTTCAAATGGAAGCTCCTATGAGCGCAGTTGAGAAAATGAAAGCATAATCCTAGCCTGCAAGTAGAACGCTAGAAAATTTTACATTCTCTCTGACTGTTTCTTTTCTCCAAGGGACTGAATCTGGTAAGGAAGAAATAAAGTGATTAAACCCCAGCACACCAACAAGTACAATTCCTCACCTGGGACCCCTCTCAGAGTTACAGGTCTGCTCAATTACACAAAGGTCTTCTGAGCTCTTCTGGACCTCCTAGCTGCTCTGAGTTTGAAATCTCTTTCCTCTCCCATGTAATTTCACTGCTCATAGGCGTGTTAAACCCTAATGCCATGGCAGCCGATTGGTTTATTTTTGAAAATGTGTTTCCGGCTGCAATTTAGACAAAGCCAGTAATGTCACCCATATGTTTCTGGAAAAGGCATAGAGGGCACCTCGGGTGCACATCCCGCTTATAAAAAGTCTCGACAAGGTTCCCATTCTGTTTTTCCTTATTGAATCCAAGGAGAATATTTCCCTAGTATGGAAAAAGTGGGTATCTGCACTTAAACTGTGCAACTCCTTTCAAGCTTACCATGCAGCACTCACTTTAGCCTGATGGATGATGTGAAATGTCAGGGAGATTCCAGCGCATCCTTGATTGAGGGGTCCTCTAAGGAGGGGGGAATCCAATAGACACATGCCACCAGCTCAGTTCCTGACGACCCGTCTTCTTCTGGGTAGGACCTCAGTTAGAATACAATATACCACGTTCAAATACACATTTCGTGTATAAACGGAAAGCCAAGAATATTGCTTGGGATTGATTAGGAGGTGAAGGTTGAATTCTAAGGAGGAGCTGAAAAGCTTTTTGTTGCCGATCTACACGCAAGTGACTCAAAATGTTTGAATAAACATAGCAAAAGGATGTTAAAAGTGATGAAGCTAGGTAACTTACATCTTGGACCGAAAGAGGTGCCAAATATAAAAAATCTTTTTTCTGAAACGCTCTGTCACAAAATAATTGACCATCAGCAACCACCAAATAATATACTTAGTGGTAATGATCTGCAATTTATTGCCCAGCACTCTTCTTCATGCACTTTCACCACATCGCCTACCCTTTGAGAAAGAATAGATAGAGTCATACCGAGAGCATGCTGGAAGTATTGTAGTATGACCTTCACTTCTCAGATTCCTCTTCAGGAGATTTACATTTGTGGGTCCTTACAGACAAGACTAAATAATACTAGAAGAAATACTGGAACAAAATAAGGAACGCTCTAAATACTAATACATATTAAAGCCACAAATATTTTAAGCAAGTTGGGTCAGAGGGCAGAACCACTTATGTAATTGATTTCCTCATTCTGTGTCACTGAAAAAGCAGAACCTTACTACTTTGTGAAACACATGTCGGCTGTTGAATTGTAATGAAATACACTGAAGAAAGAAATGTTTGCGAAGGAATAAACGCAACCTTGCAAGGTACAATGAGACGTTTCAAGGATATTTCTGCTTTGTATTTTTACAACCTCGTCAAGAGAACTTTGCTCCCAAACAAGGATATTGGTCACTGTTTAGAGTGGGAAATGGACTTACTCATTGAAATAAAAGAAGGCGTGCTTGGAGGAAGAAAAACATCAGACCGCCAATCGTGTTATGTGTTTATGGCAAGTTCAATGGACTGGGGGTTTCTGTTAACACAAGACACAAGAGCACAGTGCTTTCTACCATGATTGATAATAAACAAATCAGCCTTCAAAGGGATTTGAGGCCATCTTTGAGGTTGAGGAGGTGGTCTGTTTCACTGTTGCACCCCATCACTGCATTCTTCAAAGAGCCATGGTCCTGTCAGAAAAAAACAGCGATTCCAGAGCCAACTGCTCCTTAATATCAAATGTGGTGATGGGCCAAGTGGATGACAATAAGTCTGCATAAATCACTCTATTGAGGCGTAAGCCTGAGACACAAGCCTTGATGAATATTAGGTGTTTCATTGAAATGTTGACAGTGGGAAGTTAATTAGATTCCTTGAAAGAACAGGACGTTAGTAACAGCACTAACAGACAAGGAAGTGAAGAAAGCAGTCACAGAACTGATATATTCATGTGCTAAAAGCATTACTAATGTTGGAGGCACTCGATAACATCAGTTATCATGTACTCTACCCCCTTGTGAGCCCCTACATGCATCTACTAGCCGTAAGGTGGGTGACAACCTTATTGCATAGCTTGGCTGGCATTCAATCAATCAATCAGGGGTATGCATAGCGCTGCTACTCACCCGTGAGGGTCTCAAGGTGCTGGAGGAGGGGGGCTGCTGATCCAACAGGGTGTGGAGGCTCATTCGAAGAGCCAGATCGTGAGGTCCTCCTTGAATTGGGTCAACTACACGGATTATCTAAGGTGGAGGGGCAGGGTGTTCCAGTCTTGGCGGTGAGGTAGGAGAAGGATCTGCCTCCGTTTCTGGTCTTCTGGACCCAAGGGACGGAGGCCAGGGCGAGTTGGGCACTGTGGAGTTGTTTGGTGGGTGCATGGAATGACAGGCAGTGGTTCAGATATGCTGGTCCTGCATCGTGGAGGGCTTTGCAGGCATGTGTGAGGAGCTTGAAGGAGATTATCTTGTTGTTTCGGAGCCAGTGGTGTTGTCGAAGGTTTTGTGTGATGTGGCTGCAGGGGGAGATGTCTGGTGACAGACAGACTAAGGAGAAGTATATACTATTAAAGAACAACTGACAAGAAGAAACGACCAATTCCTGATTTATATATTGTTTATTTATGCCAATATACTGTTTATACATATTTGCTTATAATCAATAACGTGTGCTAAGGAGTGATCTTGATGTCGAGGAATAGTCTGGCTGCAGCATTTTGAACGTTCTGTAGTTTACTGACCTCTGAGTCTGCTGAGAATGAGTGCATGGGTGACCATCATTCTGGATTCTGTTGGGGTCCATCTGAATGTCTTTCGAAGCAGGTGGAGCGTGTGGGAGCAGGATGAGGATACTGCGTTGATCTGGCAGTTCATTGTGTCAGGAGTCAAGTATGATGTCAAGGTTGCATGCATGGTCCAAAGGGGTGGGACGGGTTTCCAATGCGGTGGGCCACCAGGAGTCACCTCAGGCTGATGGGGTGGGTCCCAAGATGAGTACTTTGGTCTTGCCCGAGTTGAGCTTGAGGCAGCTGCCTTTCATCCAGGTAGCGACTGCCTTCATCCCGCTGTGAAAGTTGATTCTGGTGGCTGTGGGTTTGTTGGTGAGGAAGAGGATCAGTTGGGTGTCTTCGGCGAAGGAGACAATGTTGAGTCTGTGGCTTCTGACGATGGCTGCGAGGGAGGGCCATGTAGACGAAGAAGAGTGTTGTGCTCAGGGAGGAACCCTGGGGCACTCCACAGCTGATCTCTATAGTTTCTGAGAGGAATGAGGATAGTCTGACTCACTGTGTACAGCCTGTGTGGAAGGAGTGGATCCAGTCCAGTGCCTTGTCGTGGATGCCGGCGTCGTGGAGTCTTATGATTAGGGTGCAGTGGGAGACATGGTCGAAGGCGGCCGAGAGGTCGAGTAGGATGAGGGCTGCGGTTTCACCCCGGTCGAGGAGGAAGCGGATGTCATCAGTGGCGGTGAGGAGTGTGGTTTCGGTGCTGGAATTGCTTCGGAAGCCGTATTGGGAGGTGTCCAGCACGTGGTTCTCTTTGATGAACTCAGAGAGTTGGGCATTGGTGGCCTTCTCGATGACCTTGGAAGGGAAGGGGATCAGGGAGATGGGTCTGAAGTTCTTGAGGTCTGTCGGGTCGGCAGACGGCTTCTTCAGCAGGGGGTTGATCTCGGCGTATTTCCAGTCATGGGGGAAGTTGGCAGTTTCGATGGAGCAGTTGATGGTGTGGCGAAGCTGGAGGGCGATAAAGTTGGCTACTCTATGTAAGATGTGTCTCATACATCATTGTTAGTGAGGTCTATGGTTTATATAGTAGTAATATCAAGCCCAGTTAGTACTTCTGGCAGTTATCACCGCATGGTCTTGTGACACATTACAATAATTTGTTACCTTAATAATTGCACCTTACACCATAAACTATAGTTCTTCATCTGAGGACAACAATAAAATGTTGGGCTAGAAATATGGCTTCAAATGTAAACATATGGCACCATTAAATTGATGTGAACCGTGAAGAATATTACCTTATAACAAGAACAGCTAAAGATATGTGAGCCTCTACCAACGCACCACAATGAGCTGTTATTCATATGATTTTTTTTACATCACCTTCACACTGCATGTTCTTTGTCGTATTACCTCAGGCCAAAGGCTACTACCAGAATATCATGCTTCCTGAGTAAAGTTTAAAAAACATTTACTCATCTTTGCCAACATCACTGAGACCAAGCACTCAAGAGGTTTGTCAGCGATTAATGGATACTCCATTCGAAAAATCTAAGTAAATCAAATCCGTTTGGTGGCTCCACTTTCTATAAAGTGTCTTGTAAAGTGATCAAGGAGATGAAACTATCCTAAAAACACGTCCTGACAAGTTATTGCTAACAGTTTTGAAGGCATTTTTTCAACTGTTTGGCACCTTTTAAAAATCTTTAAAAAATCAGATAAAATTTGGTGTAAATATTCCTTTGAAATGGACAAAAGAGGTTTACACCAGAATATTGAGTACCGAATATCGAATAGCCACAATATTGTGAGCAAAATATCGAGAGGCAGGTACATGTAGGTAAGTAGAGATTTACTATCTTAACTCCACATTCATGTACCTTGAAGATATGCATACATATTTTCAGGGTACGAAGATGTGGAGTTAGGTTTAGATAATCTTTACATACGTACCTGTCGATATTTTGGCTCTCAATATTTTCGTCATGATATTGTGGCCACTCGATATTCTATACAGGATATTCAGGCTCTACAAAAACAAAAAGGATGATGAAACGAGTGGACCTTCTCGCAGAGGGTACCCAAACATGC
Organism: Triturus cristatus; assembly: GCF_964204655.1. Taxonomy (NCBI): domain Eukaryota; kingdom Metazoa; phylum Chordata; class Amphibia; order Caudata; family Salamandridae; genus Triturus; species Triturus cristatus. Next base: position 1,669,230,368 of record NC_140589.1, on the reverse strand, counting down.
ATACTATACCGGTTTACATCTCTTCAAAATAAATTGTATTTATAGTTGGGCTAATAAGAGCAGTTAGAAATACTCCTCTGCCCATAAGTGTGCCTGCCTTGATTGAGATGTGCATAACAGAAGCACCAAGCAAGAAGGGTGTAAGACAATATGCTGTGGCTTTCAACTAAGCCGTGATATTTTCCTTTTTGACGACTTCGGTCTTAAACACTGGCCTGTGAAATATAAGTTTAATATTGTGATATAAAAAGCTTCTCTGACTGAACAGGAAGCAAACCAGCAACTTAAAGGTCAATAAACAACAGCTGTGTTACACAATGTAGATCATAGGAATTTACGGCCTATTTAAAGTTTGCCGGACGGGTTACTCCATCACAAATGTGATAGATATCCAGTTCGCCGTATTATATGCGCCATAGGATATAATGGACTTGTAATATGGCGCACGGGATATCTGTTAAATTTGGGACAGAGTAGCCCATCTGCCAAACTCTAAATCAGGACCTTAGTGTCAATGGGAGGAGAGAACCACATGCTCACCCATATTTGTTGTACTTAGAATATATGGTTATAGAAGGACAAATGAATGGGTATCGTGGGCATTGACTGTAGTCATTGTTGCATATCTTTTGGTGAATACGTTTATCACTAAATTATATGGAAACAAAATGTGATCAAACGTGTGCATATTCCCCCCTAATTTGGAACACCGAGTGGAAGCTCTTTCATCGATTGCCTATCAAGAAAAGATAACGAAATTATTGAAATATTATCAGTAGGAGAAGAAGTGTGTTTCACAAAGGTGGCCTAACCTGACCAGCTTTTATGCACTGGGTTGAACACATTCCAAAATACACTACAGAATAGAATATATGACATTCTTGCTGTGTTTTGCTTAATACTCACGGAGAGACTGCAAGAGGACTCCAGTATTACTGGTACTGACACCTTCCCTTGAAGATTCAACTTTGTTAAGTAAAAAATCTTTTCCCCCACAACGCGCTCCTTTTTCATGCGCCGGATGCCGTAGAGTCGGAAGCGGACCGCATAATTCCCAATCATCTCCGACTCGATGTGATGGAACTTGAAGGTCTCCGTGAAGACGGGGCAGGGTCCCCGCTGAATGCCTGTCTTCGCTCGCTGTTTCTTCATGGGTAGCAGAACAAGGTGGACTTGCCACGAGCTGCAGCTCCCCGTCCTGTTGAATGCCGGGATGTCGGTGACAGCTGTCACTGTTACCAGAAGCCTCTGTTCCTGTGAGTCATAGTCAAAAGTCACATCCAGGGTGCCATTTTTAGCTACCGGCTCAGGATCAAAAGCTTTGGGAAGCTGTGAAGATGATCCTCGAGCTGACATCTCCTAAGAAAGAAAAGACGAACGCATGTAATTACTTCCCACCTCTCATTATTAGATTCATTTGTCAAGTGTGGCCTTCCCAGAGCGAGGTTGCGAGCATCTCGACAGAAATGTGCTCATCTGAAACAGTCAAAGGAAGCAGCTATCTTGGGTCCACATTTTTAGAGGCAGCAAAGGAGGGGTTTGAAACTTAAATTACATTACTATCAAGTACTGATTTTGGAAAGAGCCACCGCACGGTCAAAAGACCCCTATTATCAGCTCTTGTATCAAAATGTACATATTGACCTAAAAGTGGATGGATCAAACATAACATGCTAAAAGGACTTTCCTTAATTACAAGGGGACCACTTTAATTTGTTTGAAGAGCAGGTGGCGGTGCTCATCTAAACCAGTTAGAATGCAGAAGGACATGTAATGTTACATGTTTATGATTTATCATTAGTAAAATGCCATCTCTTTGTCAGTAGGTCACTTATTAAAGCAATAACAAACATCAACAGAGCATGGATATCTAGATGATGGAACAATACCAGGAGAGAGATACATGTTTAAGTAAATAAATAAACACCAAGAAGCCAAATTGCATAGTCTGTACCGATAGCTGGCAGTTTTAAGCCAAATGACTGTGGCAAAAATTATGTTTGCAGTAAAAGAATAGTGGAAAAACAACATTATGCAGTAGTCAGTAGGAGCAACTGTTTTCTGCTGTCCGGCTTGTGCAAAATTGTTCCCACCTGAGTGCAAAATTGCTCAACAAAGATCTATGCAGTCTGCCATCCACTCAGTCTCAGAGTCTTGTGGTCAATAAATACATTATTATCAAATACATTATTATTATCATTTTTATTATTTTTAGAAAGTAAAGTTAGGATTTGGCTACCTTAGAGACGCAATATACAGCAGGACAGAAGCAATTGAAGACAGCAAGATGCCCCAGGCAAGATAGAGTTGAGACAGAATGAGCAAGCAGATCCCCTGAAGTAATTACACTGGCTCCACCTCAAGCCTGCATTATCTTCAAGATCAGATTCATGACATACAATGCTAGCAGAAATAGCACATTGCCAACCTCGTTGAAGAAATAACCAATTGAGGTGGACAGCGACACACTAGAACCCAGGGCTTGGAAAGACTAGAAACCTAAATGTGCAAAGCGGAGCAATCCAGAAGGTAGGCCTTCTCAATCTATGCCCCAAGGACCTGGAACAACATCCCTGTCAAAATCTGAACTGCCCCAAGCACTTGTAATCGTGAAATGATCTGAAGACTGACCTCTTTAAAGAACACTACATCCCCACTCAATAAGGTAAGATTCAGTCTCACTGTAGACAATCCTGAATTATATCCCTGGGTCCCTGCCAATGTTCAGCACTCTGTAATGCACTAGCTAAATTTGCACTGTATACATACTCTTGTCATCCTGACATTATTTGAATACTCAGGGGGTATATTCACAAAGACGGGCGATAACTATCGCCATTGTCAGTCATCGCAAGAAAAGTTAACGCTGCCTAACCCTGATTAATATCGTCATGTGAGTGGGTTATTTCCAAGCCCGCGGTACATGGCGATAGTAACAAAGAAGGGGTGTCAAAACCCACGTACTAATCATCGCGATGGCGAATTAAAATCCTGCGTTAGCCGGCGATACGTTGTGAATGGCCAGTTATCGGCTGAGAAGTCCCATCATCACTACTTTTAGCTCCCGGCCCAACACTGCCCCTGCTTGAAGCCAGGTATCACTGTGAAACTGGCAGCATGGTGACCACGGCAATCAGCTTCCACGAAGTCTGGCCATTTCTTTTAACCAAAAATACTATCTTTTTAGTGGTGCTAACTTAGGCAGACACCTTCCATCTGGAATACCTACATCTTAACAGGCTCCTGGCTGTGTTCCCTTCCATGCTTCAGGTAGTCATCCTGCTGAACACCAGCAAAAGGCAGGTGTAAAATCCCTGGTGCTCCCTCAGGCTATCCCCTGTTTTTGCTTTGCTTCACAGATCTGGCAGTTCGTTGTGAATGTGGTGTTACGGTTTTCTAGTGTGGTTTTGCACGGGAACGCATACTGTGCATCTCTTTAGTGTTAGTTGGTGGTGTCCACCGTGGAGATAAATTCGGGGGCAGTTATCACGGGAATACTGGTGTTGTCTGCAGTTTGCACCAGCTTGTGAATGGGGTGTTAATTTTATCACCACTTTTGATGCGTTAAAATGGGGATAATTTGGAGATAAATCCTTGTGAATATGCCCCTCACTTCCTTAAAGAACACTTGATCCTCGCAAGAGAAGATAGGATTCTGTCTCACTGTAAACAACCCTGAATGATATCCCTGGGTTCCAGTCCATGTTCAGAACTCTGGTACACTGTAGCTAAATTTGCACTGCATACATACTCTTGTAATCGTGAAATGATTTTAAGATTCACCTCTATAAAGAACACTAGATCCTCACACGACAAGATAAGATTCTGTCTCAGTGTAAACAGTCGTGAATTATATCCTTGGGTTCCAGCCCATGTCAGCGACCCATTGGCTCTAGATAGCTTTGCACTGTATGCTTACCCTTTTAAACAAACTAAAGCTTGTGTATAAGGAGATTATAGGCAATAATTATAAGGCCCCTTGTGAGAAAGTTGAAAGCAAAGACAATTTTTATAATGTACGTTTTCAAACTCACATTGACTCCTTCAAATTTCAGTAGAACCCTGAATCTGCTGGATAAATAACTGCCTTGAAGAGAATGTTTCACAAGCACAAAAATGATCTTCAGCCATTATTGGGTGCAAAAGATAGAGCAAGGAAAATCAATTCAATGACAGGTTAGACATGCAGGCACACTACAAAAAGCAGTTCAGCCAAGTTGGGGAGAACCAGGACCTGAGTTCAGCCCCTCTTCACAGCTCTTGCTGTGAATGTTCAAAAGCTAATCGCCGTGGCCCTGCGTGCGCTGTTAGCTGTAGAACATTCACCACACCAGCTGTGAACAAAGGCTTTGGAGCTGAGGGGATTTGAACCCTCTCGGGCTGCGTGAGGCCTTTGTTTTACTAATTAGAAAATTCGGCCCTGATGGGGCAGACTATTCTAATAGCCCGCGTAGGTGGGCTTACCGTTCATCAAAGGCACACTCCCTTGTTAAAGGCCCTCACCTTTAGCTCGGGCCTTTAATGCTGGAGCTGGCCTTTAATGGCTGTTCTACCTATAGTAAACCGGTAATAAACATTCTTGCTCATTAGCTGGACACATGGTCCCTGCTAAAGTATAGTTTACTCACTGCCAACACTCACTGTATGGACTGATTGTGCCAAACAAACTAACTCCCCTCTGATTCTTACTTCTGGACACAGTGAAGGCTTTTTCATTTGGTGAACTGAGATTTTTAAGTTACGCACTCTATGTGCTTTTCCTCTCAGTTCACAAGTTTGTGTTGACTTTTGATGAAGGTGCTAATTTTAATCTGGTTTTTAAAGGCAAGGCACGCTGCAATATCTGTGTAGTGTGAAGCACCAGGAATGGGTTCCCATTATCCACTTTACTGTTCACTATTTAAATGGAGCACATCTCAAAGGGGATCAATGGAGACTCTCTGACCTAGAAGGAGTCCTGAATTGTCTAGAGGTTCCAATAAATCTAGGCTGATGATGCAGCCTTCTGGATTAACCCAAAGGCAAAAAATCTGAGCAGCGTATTTAGGATTCTAGAAGAATATTTATTGGTGTCTGACTATAGAATCATTACAACACAAACAGAAGCGATCCTTTTAAACTCCAACGAAGATATGCTGCCTAAATATCTTTGAGGATGAAAATATTCTAAACCATGAGGTATCTAGGAGTTATGTTCAAATGTTAGTTGCAGGTACATTAGAAGTTCAACTATATTATCCTACTGGGAAAAAAGCTAAGAAAATTGAGTCCTGGCATTCAGTTCTTTTGTCTCTGTTGGGAGGAATACAAATGGCAATACTCCCTCAATGACTTGTTCTTTTCCAAACACTCCATGCATATATAAATTCACTTTTGTTTTGTAAATTAAATGAAATGATAGGCACCTTTATCTAAGCTTTAAACGATAGACGTATAAACACTTACATACTACACATACAACACTCCACAGTAAGGGTATGGCCCCTGCAAGAGCTGGATGAATATATTTTTGCTTTAACCCGTTCGCTGCGTGCGTCGGCCAACGGCCGTCGCGAGTACTACCTCTGTAGTGCTGCGCACGTCCGTTGGCCGACGCGGCCCCGCCCACGCACGGAAATGCCCGCAACGCGGCGGATTTAACACCACGGTTAACGGGTTAAAGATTAACTGTAGTTCTCTAAAATACAAGGATTGTTCAGTTGTGTGCTAATAAACTAGGGGTCTCATGAGAATGGCCCTGATGGGTTTTTGCCTAAATTCCAGTGCCGTGAGTTTTCAAAAAGGGTCTGATTTTGAGTGCTAGCAGTGCCATATCAATGCCAGACAACAAACATATCTCCATATGTGCACCTAACATTCCTCACACGCCCACCTCCAAAATCTCCTTAATATTTTGGAAATTAAATTCCATTAGAATGAAAACCTGCAAAAGTAGGTCAATGCTGCCCATCATAGGTCCAGATCCATGCAAGACTTTCTGAATGTCCAAAAAGATAAATTTACAATCAGTGAATCTAATTGGAACCATTTATTTACATTGTAGTTATCCTAAAAGTCTGGCAGGCATGCTGCCTTTTTAGGTCTCACCTAGCGTTGCAGTGCGAATGCGTTGCTATCGCTTAGCGAGGCATGCAGTATATACTGTATCGTGGAAGCTTCGTGGAAGCTCCGCCCACTCTCTGCCCATTGGCTTTTATCTTAAATGCTGCCTTCCGATTGGTTTAAGGCTTGTTAGTCCCTCCTCATTCATCATTTTTTCCTTCCGCGGCTACCGGCCCCTTTACTTACAACAGTAATTTTCTTCCCCTGCCTTCCCCCCTCCCCTCCCGCAGTCCGTGACTTCTCAGACCACAACAGTCCCCCCACTCCCGTTCATGCCTTCTTCCCACCTGCACTTCCGATTCTAATGCAATAGGACTCACGTAAATGCGAGTCCTATTGAATTTTCAATGCTTGCTTATAAAGTCCTTTCTGTGGCGGATTGGATATCCCGGCATGCCTCTGTTCACACTTGCATCTCGCTGGCTTGTTAAAGCGCTTGTTTATATACCTCTGCACCTAGAGCCTACGTTTTTGGGGTGAAATATTGCACCTGAGAAAATACGACTTTTAACTATTTCTGCTTCTAGTTTCAGTCCCAGGTGGGACCCGCCTCTTCCGTGTTGGCACCAAGAGTAGAATATGCTCTCTTCTGAAGGGCGCTTCATCTGTGGGACACTAAGCATGCACATTAAATAGTGGCCATGTCGCGGTCAGTCGCTCCAGTAATTACTCCTTTCACCGTTTCGTTGGTGAAGTTGATTAAATATTCTCCTGACCTTATCATGGCAGCCAAAAGGACGTACTCTTTGCTTGTTTAGCTTAGGCTGGCGCATGGGCTCTGCCTTTAGATCTGGAACTTTAGGATTCACGAGGGTGAGCAGAAGCGGGGACTTGTTGCAGGATCGGTAAACCTATGAGCAGAGCAGCTTCTGTGACTCTCAACTCTCTCTACCCAGCCATGTCTACAGCAGCGGTGCTAAGCGGCAAGACAGTCTCTGCGTGAGTACCTGCACCTGTTATAGGAATTGGGGCGGGCAGGGCTGCAAATGAGTTATTTGGGGGAGTTAAAGAGCCTTGCCAACTACTATGCATGGGTGGTTAGACTAACCTGGTTCTCGTTGTCTCTCACCGCCTCCTCGGCTTTCCAGCTTCTATTTCACAATTTTCCTTCACCCTCGATCCAAAGCTCCTCCGTTACACTCCTTTGCCCTGCTCAAAGAGAGTCAAAACCGACACAGATATGGAGCGTGGCCTCACTTTGACATCACCATGAGTACGTGAAATGCACTTCATAAGAAAGTAAAGTTACGCAGTACCCCTGATGTGAGCAGTAAACCTCCGCTGCCTAGCCCCCTTCAGTTGGCACTGGCCAATACATGGTCTGGGTGCTCCAAGCCTCCAATCCACGACACCACTCAGTGGCACCCCATGCCAGCTGTGAGCCATGCAATGGTAGTGGCATTACACCAAAAATTATACTTGTTTTAATTTATGTTAGACGCTTCTAATCTAGGTGATATTCTCACTACAAACCTCATCTGATTCATGTGACTTTAATTTATGTTCTTGGATAATTCCATTTATACAGAATCCCACTGTCCTTCACCTGCTTGCTACCACTAGAAGGGAAATTAATCATTGCATTTATCAATCATCCTCAGAGCTGCTAACTATTGGGAGTCGGGCAGAATTTCATACTTCACCAGCGAAGTTGGGTAAAGTCTGAAAATGTTGCTGTTGAATTAGTTTTCTGAGTTTACTGACTTCACTTCATGCAAACAACAACTTGCTTGGCCATTTCATTTGACAATGTCCTGTTGCAGGATGTCCTTCTTTCTGCAGCCCTCTATGTGATTACACAGTTATGCAGTGTATGGGGCACAGACACTGGTTAGAAGGCAGCCCAGGATAATGGACAGTATGAGTAGCAACATTGCAGGTAACTTTGGGCTTTGGCTTTGCCAGTGGGTGAGCATCAGGAATGCGGTAAATAATTAATTTAAGTTCAAGCATTACGACAAATTCAAATTAAAGCACACAGCATAATAAAATTGCCTAACACATTTAGAAAAAAGAGAAATATTTAATGAACAACAGTACAACAAAATATTTCAAATAGATTAGGGTAACAGGGGATAGGAACTTTTTAAGTTTTAGGCCAAAAAGCAAGAAGACAAAGTGAAGTTCACAATGGAACATGAACTAGACGTGACTTTAGGCTGACCGAGATGGAAGTTGCATACACCAAGCGGATCATCCCGGTCAAAGTTTTTACCTTTAGACTTAGTCTCTGAAATGGGAGTCAAAATCACCCAGTGAGTCGAGGTGCAAGGCTGTGGCCAGTAAGGGTTTAATGAGTTCTGATACATAATTGTTGAGCTCCCATTGAAGCTACTGGTTTTGGTACATAAAGCTCCAAGTGGAACAAACCTGGATTTCATAGCTACTGAGGCAGGTTTGTGGGTTAAATAGATTTGCTGCCTAACCACGGTCCAAGATTTTTCCTTTGGTCAATTTGAAAGTCGAAATCCTCCAGCAGGGCAAAGCTGCAATGTTCCGCTGAACCAGTTTTCAGCATGGCAAAAAGCTTTGAGTTGGACGAGCCTGTTTTTCTTGCCCACATCCAGTGCGACCAACCTGGGCAAAACTCAGCAATTTGTCCTGGTCCTCCTTAGGTGGAAAAAATGACTAAGTCAAAACTTTGTGATGGAACGTTCCTCCTGGTTACTCCTGGAGCCCCTAGCTCCTCATGGCAGACTTCTGGGCACCAGGTCTTTCTCCAACTAGCTGTCCTGCAGCCTACAATCCTCTGTGGTCAGCTGGGCCCTCTTGAAATCAGGAGTCCTGCTGCTGGTTTATGTGTCTGTAAAGCAGGGAAACAGGAGGCAAGCAAGTTGACCCCTTGAGTCAGGTCCCTGGGTGCCAGCAGAAACCAGAACTCCTTGAGTTCTTGTGTGAGACCTCTTCTTCCAGCAGGAGGCAGAAGTGTTCTTCCAGCATGGCCTTCTTCTTCTGGTAAGCCTCCCCAGGAATGTTCCGAGGAGGTGGTGGTTGAAGTGTCAGATTTATCCCACACACTAATTAGTAACTGGAGAAATCTTAACACCCAATCCTAACTATTTTTACAAGGTTCCCCCATCTCCTTTTGTGGTACTTCCTCTTTGACTTTCTGCAGAATTACACCAGAATCCCTGTTTAATGATGGTAGAATCAAGCTACAACCAGGCAGTCCTGGCTTAAGTTCCTTGGCCCCTCCCCTATTTAAATGACCTTCCCTTCCATCTCACAGGATCAAAACTTATTTTCTCTCCTACTGTAACTGGAGTTGGCTGTCTGATATGGCCCTGGAATCAATAGGAGAAGCCCTCCCTGGGGACGCTTAGTCAAAACAGGTAATGCTAAAGCTGCAATTTGTTTTGCCAGCTGTTCCTGGCAACTAACAGATAGCTAATCCCTGCTAAGTGGCTAACATCCATTTGCTCTTCATGCATTCAGAGCAAGCTATTGTCCTCTGAGCCAGATCTCTTAACTCTCCCAGCCAAGGATGTGCATTACAGTTCTAAAGGTTTGATGAATGGCGGAACTGGATTTAAGCCAGTTCTGGCTTAGTGTCAGGATTTGATAAGGAAAGTTGAATGGTTCGAAGAAACAACCTGCAAGGATAAGACTGAATCAGAGTAGGTGGGAGATCTGAAAAGCATGAGAGACTAGTCTATGGAGGTTGGGACTGAGCAGGAAGACAGAGAGCATAGGGAGAATCAGGCCAATCAGAATAACAAGATCACAAAGGCAGCATTTCCAAGCATCATAAGAAGTGTCAGTAAGTGAACAATGGTGCAGCACAACTTTCTGGGTTACATTGTTCCTGCTGGTGTTAGTCTGCTCAGTGTTCTGATCCTGCACTTTTGTGGTTTTACTCTTCCTGCTCTCTCTTGCGTATTTCTTCCTTCACCTTTCCTAGCCCTGTATCCTCAGGTTTATTTGTGCTTCCTTAACAAAATTCTTATCAGAATTCTTCAAGTCCAGACTCTGGACAGCATATTGACTTTGGCAACCTGGTGCTTCTGAATCTAGCTGTTTTTTCAAGTAGCTCCAGGGATTGTGATGGGCTATCGTCATTGAAGGATCACGTAAAAATTGCTCCTGAGAAAGGGGGTTGATGTGCATGTATGAATAAAACCTATATTCACAATTCTATTCTTTATTGTCCATAGACAAAATACTACCCTAGTCTATATTACTGAGGCAGAGTCTATTGTTGGAGGACGAGGCCTGTGAGAGGCAAGCAAAGCCTCCTTTCCTAAACCCCTTCTACATTTTCCCATGAAGAGATTATATTACTGTCACGGTTTTCACTCAAACCTTGTTCCTAGGCTCCTCTGTGTGAAGGATAGGAAGATGATTGTCAGAGTTTCTGTCACCTCATACTAATATCCACTTTAGAATCAAGACAGGGTCTGCAGCCCACCATGTGGCATGAGCTCCAATGTTAATCCTCTCCAATTAAAGACAAAGGTCATTGCTCAGGAGTGTCTTTGGGGGTTGCTTGACAAGAACAAATCTTTCTCCTCATAAAAATAAATGAATTAGTGCTTCAACAAGATAGAGAGGGGTCATGCTCCACCCATGTAACAGCTGACATGGGGCCTTCTACGTTAATTACAAAGTATAATCCCACAAATTCGATGGGATTGGGAGTAGTGAATCTCCACATATGCATAGCATACTCAGAAAGGATAGTGGAGACCCTAAACAATTTCACGCCTTTATGACTCAAAGCAGACTCAAGCCCAGGTACATCTAAAGACATGTCTAAAGTTTCTTTCATGTTCTCCTACTTGCCAAAGAAAGTATTGTGTTGGCTACTCTCTTAATTAGCAGAAACAGTCCCAAGCAGATTAAGTTTTAACATTTTTAGTTTTATTCTGCAAGATTTTTGATCATAAGTAGACAACCTGGCGACACATATGTTTCACTTATCTCTATGACAAGGCAACAAGGAGATAATGAATTACATAAGTTATTTTCAACATTTTAGAGCAGAAACCATTTGGACAGATGAGGCTGCAACAGCCATTTTCTAAGATGGCTTGCTGAAAGTAAAAAAAGGATGTTTTTTCCTTGGTTGTCAATAGACCTGTAAAGTGTGGTCCATTGATTAATTTGGTCCTACAAACTGAACAACAATGACAGAAGGGAGGTGTATAACTGTATTGTGGAAAAGGAGGACATTTTGTTAGAAATTGACCTTCACATCCGGAAAACTAGAAAGCTCCCGCTAACTGAAGCCAAAGAGTTTGCTATTAAAAAGACACATATTAAATGAATACTACATTTTCCTTAGGGGTGAGTGGATATATTTGCCCATGCGGTATCTTTGCTTGAGTTTGTTGATCAATAGCACATTCATAAATGTGATTAGATGGAAAAATGATAGTCCCTTCGTGTTGAAGACATCTCTAAATTCCTCATAGGCTGGTTGGATAATTTAGTTCTCCAAAACCTACCTGCTAGCTGAAGCACCCACCGCAATGTAAATAAGGCACTATTTACATTTCGCTGCACTACGTGGTAGGCACGATGCGGTGCCTACCACATGGTGCATGGGAATGTAGGGGTGCACCATAGGTGCCCCCAACCCCCAAACAAAAGTGCCCGGGATGAAGGGAGGCCCACTACGGGCCCCCAAAGTCCATCCCTGCCAGCATTTCCATGACAGGAGAACCACCATGGAAAGGCTTGCAGGGAGACACTTCGTAATCCCAATTGTGGTGACTGGTAGGCACTGCCACCATTTTTGCGATGGGAAGGCCTTCGCCACACCGGCGGGCTCAAGGAGCCCATGGGATGTGTGGCGATCGGATTTTCTGACTGCCACAGACCCCCCGCCATTATAATATGGCGGGCAGGAAATGGCATCAGGATGGCGGTGAATCTGTCGGTGGTGGGTTCACCGCCATCGTAATCAGCCCCTATGTGTTCAAGTTGCATAGACGCGGTTCGGTGGATTCCCAATATTTAAAGCCACCTTCTTCAGGATGAATAGATTTCTCCCACAATTTAAATTAAACCAACAACAATACAAGATAATGTAGTTGGGATTCCACGATCTTCTCTATAATCGACTTTAGTCCTCACGGGTTGCATGTATTAATAACCAATTGTGGGAGAAATCTATTCATCCTGAAGAAGGTGGCTCTAAATATTGGGAATGCACTGAAATGCGTTGATGCAACTTGAACACTAAATCTGATAAGTGTTGAGTGATACAGTAGATATCAATGATCTTACCGATACTCTGTACTCTAAATAATAATCAAAACAGATTAGTGATTTAAAGACGTATGTGATTGTCTTATGTATTTTCCCTGTCTTTGTCAGTGTTTATGTATTCAAGTAATACATTTGTTCTTTTATTAGAAATTATGTGATTGTCTTTCGTATTTTCCCTCTCCTTGCCAGTATTTAAGTGTCAAAGTAATTAACTTGTTCCCATATTAGAAATTGCCTGTGTTTAATATTATAGAAAGAGATCTTTTCACCATTGTAAGGGAGGAATGACATAGTGTATTTTTATCTGCATGGTTTTTAATTGTCAGGACCATGTCTGTCCTTTTTTAAAATATATATATATATTTAATGCTCAAATGTGATTGAATTATTGCTCAGTATAGAAATATTGACTTTTTATGAATAAAGTATAGTTTCTCACTCAATGTGGGGCTTCACCTTGATGTACCCAGGGGAATATAAGAAGTGTTGAGTAAGATTGTGGGAAGAGTATGAACAGTGTGTGAGATCCATTCAAAGATACCTAAAGGGAGATCTTACCTGACTGAATAGTCTGAACACGGTGTCCTGTCCCTTTGGAGAGTGGAATCCCTCTCTGCTTTTTTATTGACAAAGGTAACTCTTAACCAGGGCGAACCTGGTGACTAAAGCCGGCCCACGCCATCACAGTCAGCCTTAACTTGCGATTTTGCCCAGGTCTCATGTGACCAGATACCAGCGGTTGGCGCTTCGTTCTTTTTGGCACTTTTTTTCATCAATAACATTAAAGATATATAACTCCGATTCTACTGATGGATTTATTTCATTTTGGTGTAAATTTATTAAAATGTATGTTTTATTTTTCTAAATTGGTTTGGATTTTTCTTGTGTTATGTTATTACAATATTACTGCTTGTGTGCTGCATAAATACTTTACACAGTGCCTCTAAGTTAAGCCTGACTGCTTTTGTGCCTAGCAACCAGAGGGTTTAGGACAAGTTCATTAAGTGACTTTCTGTGGTTCACCCTGACAAGGTTGTGTTTAATATTTGAGTGGGGCTGCCAACCCTCACAACTAATGACCCAATTCCTTACAGTGGCAGAACTTGATTTTGGCATTGATGGGACTCTCAAGTCCTGGTAAAGTGCAATGAGAGACTATATCTATCCTGAGGGTGGTGGATGATGATCACATGGAAACCTTAATATTAAATGTCATCGCCTCCTCCAGTTCCTCCTTGATTCTAGAGACATTCTGCAAGGGATATACATATGTGGAGCCCTCCCGCTCATGAGGTATGTCGTGTTAAAAGGTACCCCTCCATGTGTACTGCAATTTTACACTTTCCAATAGTGTGAGGTTAGTATCATACAGAATCCTCATGTGGACACCTCTCTGCATTTTAAATATGTATCTATCTGGTGCCTGTTGGTCGCATTGCTCAAGCCCCTAATATTCCATATTGATAGTCTGCAAGTACGAGATTCTGGAGCTGTGTGCCTACCACACCATGCTAGGTTGTTCAGCAACCTCCCCAGAGCTGCGGCAGTCGCCAATGTCTCATTATACTCCACCGTTGCCTGCTGTAGTGTGAGTTCACTAGGCAGGCTGCGTGACCTCAGCCTTTTCTGTTCCTGTCACTGGACTTGGGCACCTGCCCACTGGGAGGATCAGACAGTGGCTCTCTTTTCTCAGTCCAGTCTTATGCTTCATCTGGGTCCATGTAGAATAAGGTCTCTGCACTGGCTAATACCTTCAGTTTCACAAGGAAAAGGACCATGTACCTCAAGTCCAATTTCCACACCTTTGCTTTGACTGCACAGAATGTGCACTGCTGCTGCTGAATTGCTGCAGTATAGTAAGGGAACAGAAGGACTTTGGAATGGCCTACAGCGGTCAGGTCAGGTCTATTGTGTGTGTCCTGAACAGAATCAGAGCAAACACAACAAAATGATGGACTGAGTGCTAAAACTTTTCACCATTCACCCCCAGGCAAGAGATGTGGGTTTAATACATCCTTCTTTTGCTCACTCTGCCACCCCAGTTTGGACCCAGTCATATGCAAATGAGTCTTAACCCTGTTCCTCATTGAAACAGTCCAGCCCAAACTGCCAGGCCAAGATCTCCCTTGACAGGAAGCATCCTTAGACCTGTTATAGGGTCAAGTCTGATTTGCATATAGGTTGGTCTAAACTGGAATGACATGGGAAGCAAAAAAAAACATGGATTTAGGCTCAGATCTCTGTACTGGGGTTAATGTTTGGCACTGTTCAACATTCTGACCATCAATAGTTCTTATTGCATCTGGACAGGATCAGGTGGCGGTCTTCATAATGGGGGAGTTTGGCTATGAATGTCGAAGGTGGGCCCCTGGGTTTGGTAGCTACTATTGGGAAGATGTTGGCCCTCTCTACCACAAAGATATTAGACAAACCTTAGGATGTAAAGGCACCTCTGAGCCAGCCTTTAAGGTATGCTTCCACATCTTTCCCTCCTTGCCCTTAGGAAGATCGATGCTCCAGACATTATTTTGCCGAGACCTACCCTTGGCATCACGACCACGATATTCGAGGAACCTGATTCTCTCCAGCATTTCAGCCATGTTGATTTTGATCTTCACTACTTTCGGGACCAGTTGAGCTGCATAAATATCTGTGTGTGTTGCCCTCTTGGACAACTTTTTCGGGTCCACTCTCAACAGTCCTAGGACTCCGTCTCAAAAGGCCGCACATTTGACCAGCTTTTCTATACAGTAGTTCTTCCAGTCTCATGTTGGCTAGTACAGATCCCCGACTCTTTCTCTCCTCCCTCAGTTAAAAGCCATTCAGGTCAAGGAAGTGTATGACCTAGGGCTGGCTTCTTCCCAGGGAAGGAGCAGCTGGCCCTTCCAGGTACATGGCAGGTCTTTCCTTCCATGCCTTCAGCTCATTTCCCAGGCAGTCAACATATCCTACTAGCCAAGAAGGCCTTACCATGCCCAGTGCTCCCCTTTTAGCCAGATTTAGTTAATTGCCACTTGAACTCCACCCATGATCTTTGGAGACCTCTTGCACTCACACTGCTGTTCCACTCTGCCTGAATATGCTGGGCTGCTACTCATTCAATTATGACCCCTGTTACGGTCCAAACCCAGTCGATGCTCCCATCACCTCAAATTGCTTCAGCTGTATTACCCAACTCAGTCCTCCCCATACCATTCAACTGCTGGATCTTAGTTCAGTTCACAGTGATGGCCATCTTGTAGCAGGGACTGGACGCCTCCCTCTACTCCATGAGCAGGAAAAATATCAGAATGCAGCTCATTTGTCTTGATCGCAGTACTGGCTGCACTTTGCCAAACTGGATCTTTGTTTTGGTGGAAGGGGGACCCGACAGCCAAGGCAACATGGGATGGCCTTGACAGAAGCCTGCGCAGAGCACACCTCACTCTGTCAGCTCCAAGTCATGTACCCATCCACCAATAAATTTAACCCCCAAAAAATCTTGCAACTGCTACTAAGGAATTAGGTATTTCATGATATCCAGCAAATTTCAAGTCACAAAGCCAATTTATACCCTAACTGAAATGAAGCTAAATCAACTGCTCTTCCTTGGTACAATAGTCCATCTTTTTTATGCCGATCGTTTTTACAAATCCCCTATAGATTGACTACATTTCTAAACATACTTCAGTGAAAAATTATTCTGCATTAAAAAAAAGTACTAGAATGATCATTTTAAATCTTAAGGGTTGTAGGCTACTGACTTAATTTCTAGTAAACTTTTTTGAGACAGAGCTTCAGTTTTACCATCATTTTAACTTAGAAGAACACAACAAGCTTCTCCCAGCATCTTGCATAGATGATTTTGGTGGGGGATGTCTAGTTGCCAGAATAATATTAACTACCGTGGGAGTAAAGTTAAAAGCAGTTAGCTGTTTTAGCTCAATCTCCAAGAATGTAGGTGTAAGTTGTACAGGCTCCGGTGTAGGACCTTGCCCTGTTGTTGTAACAGAATACCCTCCCGAAGAGACAACACGATCAGGGGACAGATGCTCATGGCCAGAAGGTTTAGGTACCACACTCTCCTGTCCCAGTCCGAAGTGACTTGGGTCTGGTCAAACGTGGTCTTCTTCAGAACTTTGGGCAAGAGAGGTAGAGGCGACAAGTCATACAAAAGACCTAAACTCCAGCTCAACCAAAAGGCATCTTTCAGAAAGAATTGCCTTGGGAACTCCAGCACACAAAAGTTTGGACAAGATACATTCTCAGCTGTGGTGAAAACATAGATGCAGGTATCTCACCATTGCTGAAAGATGCCCAGGCCACATCTGAGTGTAGACACCATTTGTGTTCCTTTAGACAACACTGGCTGAGTTTGTCCACACTGGCCTTTAAAGATCCTGCCCGACAAGGGAGATACCCTGCTATCTCAGACAGTTCCAGAGGATTCGAGCCTCTGGCAGAGGACCTTGCCCTGCTTGCTGCAGTACCACATAGTGGTGGTGCCGTACTTGAGGACATGCATGAGTTCACCTTCGATGGATGGGAAGAAAACCAACCTCTGATGCCGGTACCCTATATGTGGTTCCTTCTCCAAGAGAGTCTGAACCTTGTTCCGTAAAATAGATAAGTGGTTCTGCAGAAGCCATTGTTATATAGGAGGAATGTCGAGGTGGGGACAGGAAAGGTGAGGCATCACCATTATGAACAGTTTCTAGCGCCCATAGGTCCAATGTGATGCTTCGCTACCAGGGGAAGATACACATTTTCTGGCCTCCAGCTGGGGGACCGTGTGCCGCTAAGGTCAAACTAAAGTGGTTTTGTAGTGGCTGCAGCAAGAGCGGTGGGGGATTAGATAGTATAATGCCCCTAAGAGCTTGGACTCTGTCAACCACACTCCTGGCCTCTTTCCCCAAGGCTTGAGGTACCCATTGCTGAAGAGGAAAGTTCTGGTGCTGTCTCTGCTGAATACCTCTTCCAGATCCTCAAAAGGGGCAATATTGTTAGGAGAACGGCAGCACAGGTGCTGAAAGACCCAGGGAGGATGCTGTGGCCTTGCTTTCCTTAAAGCGCCCCAAGGCGGAGTCCGCCTTGTCTCTCAAGAGATGGGTGCCATTAAATGACATGTCCATTAGTGATGCTTGGACATCTCTTAAAAGGCCTGTGGATCTCATCCAAGCACGGTGCCAAAGCACCACACCGGTACTGACTAACCTAGATAAACAGTCAGTAGTGTCCAGTCCTGAACTAGTAACATATTTTGAAGCACCGTGGCCATCCTGAATTATTTGGGCTAAATTGGCCCGGAGGTCCTTAAGGACTGCAGTATCTATACATGATGTATTAAGTGTTCCCCTGTAAGAGGAGCCTCTACCTACCATGTTAACAGAATATTTGACCTGCATCAATGTTTTTGATTCTACCCATTGCAGTGATACCTCATCTCTCCTGTGTCACATTATGTATATGTTTATAAAACGTTTTTTAAAGTTCGGCAAAATCCGGGGGCATCCTGACGCTAAAACAGAAAACACTGAGAGAAGAAAAGATATAAAATGAGCGAAATGCTAAAATTGCAAGGTTTTCATGACTTTTCTGAAGGCCGAAAGGTTTGAGATGGTATATATGGAAAAGGGCATTGCTTGCTGGCGAGATAGCAGAAAAAGTGGCCACCAGCCTGGAAGTGCTTCAAATAGGGGTTGGACATAAGAAATAAGGAAGCAGAGCACATGGTTTGGCTGGGTGTAGAAGTACAACATGTTTCCTCTAAATAAAGCAGTCATTTCATTTGTATGGAGTTATGGACCAGACATAGTGACTAGAAGATTGAACATGTAAGCAGAGAAGTTCCTTGAGCTTAGTGGAGATCATGAGGGGTAAGATTGATGGCTAGTCTCACAACAGAGTTTTGCGCAGCATGAAGGAACCTCATCAAGTATTATGGGATGCTCAAGTACAGGGAATTCCCATAGTCTAGCATGGAGGTGATAAGGGCATGGATGACTGTGTTGCATATGGTGTCAGGAAATGGAGGGCAAATGTTTCTTAGTATTTTTTGTAGAGCGGAACAGATAACTAATTTGTTTGCAGAGAAGATTTCATTTCTGAATTTTAAAAAAAAGGCAGTACAGAATACACAATGAGTTAGGTACAAATTGTGATATGAACATCACACTACAAACTACTAGCTTCAGTCGCAGCTTGATCGTTGACCGCTGCTTGTGAAGTTGTCTGGCTATAATAACGTTTTTAATAAACCAAACTATCTTAAAGCTTTATCAGAGATGGTTTCAGCTGCCCATTATAATATGTGTTCTGTCATGGAATTAGTCGATTGAAGTAGTCCATCTGAGTTGAGTGATGAGGACTTGTAGAGGAGTATTCTGTATATTATGTACACAAAGATAGAGTAAAGCCAACCTAAAAGACAGAGCTAGAGAAAGCAGGAGAGGGGAAAAGTGTACTAAGAGAGCTTGAGAGGGGAAGGTAGGGGAGTTTGAAGGAGAGTGGATAAGTTACTTATGCAGATCCTACTAGGCCATTGGTTCAATATAATATATATCACCCTTCCAATATGTGTGTGTAGGCAGACTGTCTATTTTCTGGGTACAATGTCATAGCCATTGATTTTACAAGGGGAAGAGAAGGTTCTGATCTATCAAGAAACCACAATTGTTTAGGGGACCCTAATGGGGCCAAATTCTTGAGGTCACCAGGGTGAAGACTTAGGTTACTGGTTGACTGTGGTGTGAGTCCTGGTAAAGCAGCAACCACAATCGTACTAAGGGCAAGGCACAAGCAAACCCCAAATTAACCTGTGCTCACCCACGGTAGCTTGGAACAGAGCAGGCAGGCTTCATTTATGTAAAGTATTTGTGCAACACTTCAAATAGGAATACAGTGCGAGCATCACCCAAACAACAGGTTGGAAAAATTGAGCTTAATTTAATAAATAAATCAAGACCAAAAAGACAAAAATCAAATCAGTAGAAATTGAATTATGAATTTGTAAAGAATAAACAGTAAAAAGCATAATGCTCCAACCGTGGCTCTCTGACTGCGCTGGACCAGGCCAATTCAAAAGTTTAGGCCAACCTTGATGGAGCGCAAGTCCGATACCGTCCTAGATTAGTCCTGCTGAAATTCTACCTTCTCAAGGTTTGTGCAAGAGTCCTGTTCATGTTGGAGAGGCTACAGGCACCAAATATCTAAGGAAAAAAATGGCAACTTTCTGGATTAAACCCAGATCTATGACTGGGGTGAGTGTCTGAAAACTTTTCAGAGCTCCGTCTGTCATCTCCTTGTGTTACCTTTCTAAAAGTGGCATTTTCAGAATTGCAATTTAAAACCCGACTTTACCATAAATTAGGATTTTAAATTGCGATTCCCTAGACATCAAACATGAACTGCTTATCTCTTCCGATTTGGAAATTACACTTATAAAATGTAATAAGGCAATTCCAATATTATCCTATGATAGAGATAGGCTTTACAGTAGTGAAGACGAATCTAAGAGCTTTTCATTACCAGGACATGTTAAACTTTAAAGTACATGTCCAACTTTTTAAATACATTGCACCCTGCCCTCTGTGCTGTCCAGGGCCAATCCTAGGGGAGGCTTATATGTATTAAAAAGGAAGGGTTGAACCTGGCAAAGGGTTGATTTGGCCAAGTTGACATGACAGTTAAAAACTGCACACATAGGTGCTCCAGTGGCAGGCCTGAGACATTTTCAGGGCTACTTAAGTGGGTGGCACAATCAGTGCGGCAGCCTCACTTGTAGCATCTAATTTACGGGCCCTGGGTACATATAGTACAACTTTACTAGGTTGTTATTAGTAAATTAAATATGCCAATTGGGTATAAGCCAATGTAATATATTTTAGGGCGAAAGCGCACACACTTTAGCACTGGTTAGCAGTGGTAAAGTGCACAGCATCCTAAGGCATACTAAAACTAATTCAGCAACTAATTCAGCAAAAAGTGTAGCGAAAGGGGGCGTGGCCTAGCGCGCTGCGATGGCGGACGTGAGTTAGGCGAGCTCCGTCCAGCCCGTCAACTATCCTACATTATCCTGGCCCCCCCGACGATCTA
The DNA here is from genome assembly GCF_964204655.1 of Triturus cristatus. NCBI lineage: Eukaryota > Metazoa > Chordata > Amphibia > Caudata > Salamandridae > Triturus > Triturus cristatus. The sequence goes on along the minus strand of NC_140589.1, from coordinate 1,669,209,980 downwards.
TCGGTCCTGAAGGGGCTACTTGGGTGCTGTCCCCCCAGGCGGACACTCGACGGTGCACAGGATCGGCGGCAGAGTCGCGCCGCGCGTGGGCCGGGGCCTAGAGGCGCCGAAAAGCCGGGGAGTTGAGTGCGGAGTCCCGGCAACCGCTGAGGGCTGCGAGTTGCGTTGTGCCAGGCCCCGAGAGGAGACGCTCATATGCGGCTGGCCAGCAGGAGGTGAGGGCAGCGGCAAAGTTTGGGAGCTTGCCGGCCCCGGGAGAAATATCGGAGGGGCGATCCTACAGCCAGGAACCGGACTTTGAGTGGCCGGTGTCTGGAGGAGGTGGCGGCGGGGGCAGGAGGAACTAGGCCCCTAACCCTGTGAGGACACTGTGTCGGCTGGCGGTGGGGGGGCATTGGAGGACACGACTGTCGAGAGGCTGTGGAGGTCCTCTCTCCCCCCCTGCTCTCTCCCCATCAGCCTAATACGGGGTGGGGTAGCGAGAGGTGGCCCCCGGTGGAGATGTCGTCGGCCCCCATGGAGTCGTGGGCCTTTGTGGTTGTGCCGGGCGGAGACTCGACCCCCACCTGTGGTTAAGAGACTATTTCTGCGTGGACTGGGCCATACTGCGGACCGGGTGCGGCGGCCCCCTACAGGAGTTGAGTGGGGACCTGATCGGGGCTGCAATAGCTGACACGGCGGCCAGGCCGGGCCGCGGAGGGGAGGTGAGAAGAGAGGGGTTGCACGGACTGTGGCAGTCGGGGGGGGCAACCCCTTGCCAGAGGAGTAGAGTGGGATCGCCGTGGTGGCCCCCGACTCACGTGAGGCTGCAACAAGAGATTGGTGACGTACACAGACGGGAGAAATCGGCGGCACTGCCGGGCCGCGCGGCGGACGGCCGCGAATCTCATCTTTCGGCCTCGTGGTCCTTTGCTGTGGGGGCTGCCCGGGCTGAGGCGTCCGGACGATAGGTGGTAGCTGAGATCCGCAAAGCCACTCAGCCGTGGGCTGGCCCGGACTATACTTGGGAACTTTGGCTTGTGCGAGTCCCTGGAGGATCGGACCCCTAGAGGGCCGTATTTGGTCCTGCTGGGAGCCCCCGGAGAAGGCAATGACAAGGGACAACGGTGGTGGGACCGCCAAGCATGGCCCCATAGATAAGTTCACTGGTCCGGGAGCGGCGGCGGGTGCCACCGGGGGGCCGCCGGAGTCTGTTCCTGACAATGCAGCCCTCATGGCGGCCATCACCCAATCCAGGGACATGCTTGATGCCAAGATAGGGGCGGTTGGGGCGGACGTTACGCTGCTGCGCCAAGATCTGCGCAATGCGGTGTCCCGCATCACAGAAGCTGAGACCCGGATTTCTGGAGTGGAAGACGATGTTACCACACTGAAGCAAAAAATGGCGAACATGGAAAAGACCCAGCGGGGATTGGTGCTTCGGGTGGAGGATGCATAAGGGCGGGCCCGACGGAATAATCTGAGATTCGTTGGTTTTCCGGAGGGCTGTGAAGCAGGCAACATGAAAAGTTTCCTCACGCAGTGGTTGGAAAGCTGGCTCCCGCCGAACGCTATGTCACGCTGCTTTGTGGTGGAGCGAGCACACAGGGCGCTGCTGCAGAAGCCACCGCCGGGGGCTTGCCCGCGGCCGGTAATAGCGAAATTTCTGAACTATCTGGACTGCGATGCTGTCTTGAAGCAAGCCCGGGCTAAGGAACCGCTGCTATATGAGAATGTGCGCATCTTAATATTTCCCGACTATATCCGACTAGTACAGCAGCAGCGCCAATCCTTCATGGCGGCGAAGGCCCGACTGAGAGACCTTAAGCTCCCGTATGCCCTCTTATTTCCGGCTCGTCTGCGGGTGGTATACCAATCCCGCACACACTTCTTCGACACCCCGGAGGAGGTATTTCGGTGGACTGACGAAACGGTGAGAGTGAGGGTGCCCACGCCGCCTGGTAGGGGATCGGACTCCTCCTCCGGAGAGGGGGCCCGGAAAGGTCAGAGGGAGCAGCAACGGAAGGGTGGCAGAAGATCGAGATCCAGGAGGCGCTCAGTGTCTGGTGGGGCCTCCTCTGCGAGGGGTCCGGAGCATGGACATTGATCTTGTGGTCCATGGACGCTTGGGGCTGATCTAGTGCGGGGGTGGTGTCCTCTGCTCAAATCTATTTACATTATTTTGTTTTTGCGATGTTATTGTCGGGGGGGTACAAGGGTGGGCTGGTTCTTTGCCAGGCTTGCACCGGTTGAGATTCTGCCCGAGGAACATGGGCTGTAAGTTGGGGATCCATTGGATGGGGCTGTGCCGCGTCCCCCGTTGGGATCTTGGTGCACGCCCCACCGCGACAGATGCTTCAGCGTTATTGAGGTATTGGGTGGGGGGTTTGTTGGGTGGGAGTTGTATTATGTTCTGCGTCGCACTTCCATTGTGGGTTCTTAACATTGTCCATATGTCCAGCCGTAGTCCCCTGTTGGTGAGGTGGGTGGGGTCCATTTCCTATGGCTAGCATGTCGATAAGAGGTCAGGGGATCCCAGACACTCTCCGTGTTATAAGTTGGAACGTGAGAGGGGCCTTGGACAAACTTAAGCGGGGAGCAATATTGCATCAGGCCGAGAGGGCTCGAGCGGATATACTTGTGCTGCAGGAAACGCACCTCATGGGCACGAAGACCCCCTGTCTGCAGCGTTATGGGTATCATCAAATCTTTCATGCAGTATTTGCGAGGGGCTCCAGAGGGGTGGCGATTTTGGTTCATCATAGGATCTCATATATTCATGCGCAGCAGTGGATTGACCCTCAAGGCCGGTATCTGTTTATCCGGGGCATGATTGGGGAGGACCCTCTGGTGTTGGGTTGTGTGTATGCCCCCCCCGCAGTGGTCTTTAGTTGAGAAGATACTGGCCCTTTGGGCGGATATACCGGACGTGCTCTCGGTTATTGGTGGGGACTGGACTGATGTTATGGATTTGGCCAGGGATAGGAGTTGGGGGAGGATGGTCTGAGAAGGGGAGGTCCCACGAAACTAAGTTCCCTAGTGGCTAGTCTGGACTGGATTGATGTCTGGCGGCGGGCTCACGGATATGAGCGGGGGTACACATATCTTTCAGCGGTCCACAACACCTTTTCCAGGCTTGACTACAAATACATTCCCCAGGCAAGGGCTGATAGAGTGGTTTTGGCAGAGATCCTGCCCCGTGGCCTCTCCGATCACTCCCCGGTGTCCCTCGAATTGTCTATGGGCCGGGGGCGACAGCCTTTTCGGTGGCGCCTCTCGCCATGGAACTTGCAGAATGCTGACTATAGTACGCAAATGAGGGAGGCCATTGCTCAATACTTCACCTCAAACGAGGGGTCAGTGTCCAGTGTTGGGTCCTTGTGGGAAGCCATGAAGCCCGTGCTACGAGGGGTGGATATATCTTGGTGCTCAGCGGCACGTCGTAGGCGCAGAGAGGAGTTGACACGGGCGGAGGCCTCCGTTGAGGCACTCGAACGCCAGGCCCGGGAGGAAGGGGGAGGGCAGCTGGTGAGGCAATTGCTCCAGGCCCAACAGTCCTGTGCAGCCATTTTAATGGACGAAGGCCGTCAGACATGGCTGGCGAAGCGTAGCAGAGTATATCAGTGGGGAGACAAGTCCGGAAAGAGGATTCACAGGCTTTGCCAGGGCGTCTTCCACGCTCAGGCCCTCCCGGGACTATTGGATGACGGAGGGGTACCGATTACTGATCCACTACTTATAGCCGACAGTTTTGCCGCCTATTATGCAGACCTCTATTCCACTCTGGAATGCCTATCAGCGGCCACCGTAGATAAATTCTTAGCGGATCTGCCACCTAAAGCGTGTCTAATGATGTGCGAGACCGCTTGGAACTTCCATTAACTGAGGAGGAGCTCGGCACGGCCTCGGGAGAGCTAAACCCTGGGAAAGCGTCGGGGCCTAATGGGTTCCCGAGTGAATTCTTCAACCGCTATAATGTGCAACTGGCCCCATATTATCGGGCGGTGGTGGAGGAGGCCAGAGAGTAGGGTATGCTTCCCCCAGATTGGAGGCACGCAGAGGAGGTATTGTTTCTTAAACCAGGTCGGCCCCCGGATCAACGGGCCGCGTACCGCCCCATCTCCCTCCTCAACGCGGAGGCTAAGATCCTGGCAAAGGCATTGGCTAATCGCCTTCTGCCACACATATCGGCTCTTATACACCCTGATCAGGCTGGGTTCATGCCCGGGAGAGCCACCAGACACAACATACGGCGGGCACAAGTAGCGGTGGCGACAGCTCGACAAACAGGGAAACAGGCGGCGCTCATGTTAGCAGATATGGACAGGGCGTTCGATTCTCTAAGCTGGGTTTTCCTATTTGCTTTACTGCGTAGACTTAACTTGGGCCGGCGGTTCCTTTACTATCTTATGCTCCTATACACAGACTTGACAGCGACGGTACGGGTGGTGGGGGCGGCATCTGCTATTTTTCCGATTCAGCGGGGTACACGGCAGGGATGCCCCCTGTCCCCTTACCTGTTTGCATTAGCTATGGAGCCATTGGCGGCGTGGGTATGGGTGGATGCACAAGTCCGAGGTTTTGAGTGGTCCCCGGAGGTATCTGACAGAATCGCACTATATGCGGACGATGTCCTTTTTTTCATGACGGAACTGGACACGTCGGGGCCGCGGCACCTACGGATCCTGCAGATATTTGGGGAGACGTCGGGACTCTTTATGAATCCTAGCAAATCTACACTGTGGGTTCTAGGGGACCACTCGAGGCCCGGCACGTGGGCGAGTACTATTCAATTGGCGGTTGGAGGGTTGCAATACTTGGGTGTGTTCCTCTCCGAAATACAGGCTATCTCGTGGGAGCGTAATGGGGCACCGGTGTGGTAGAGGGTCCACACAGTTCTTAAGACCTGGTCGCGTATGCCCCTGACACAGTATGGCAGGTCGGCAATTTCCAAGATGGTAGCGCTGCCTAGGCTACTCTATCAGTTGCAAAATTACCCGTATCCGATCCCACCTCGATGGTTCCGACTGGTGAATTCTGTATTAGGGCAGTTTCTGTGGGAGGGTGGTAGCGTACGTGTGGCCCTTAGAACATGCTTTTTATCCTCTTATTGAGGAGGAATCGCGTCCTCAGATATCCAGTCTTATTATCAGGCCTCGCATCTCCTGGTTCTTAATGATTGGTGGTATGGCGATAGGGGGGATCCAGCGTACGCCTTGGAGCGGTTGCTTATGGGGTCTAATGCATTACACACGATTCTATACTCGGCACCTTTGAGCGGCACTTTGCCGTTGGTTACGCGTGTGGTTTTCCTGATATGGAGACAAGCGCTCCGTCGTATGGGTTGGTGGAATGTTTTGACGGAGGAGACCCCTCTCTGGAACAATGGGCGCTTCCCGGACCTGGTGGCTCTACGGGGCTTCCGCGGCTGGGACGATATTGGCATCTCGACTTTGGGGGACGTTATGAATGGCATGACGCTTAAATCATTACAGGACCTACAGAGGGAATTTTCTATGCCCCAATCACAGTTCTATAGATATTTCCAGTTTCGGCATGCACTGTCCCCTAGCCTGGAGGGTCTGAGATCCCTCCCCGAGTTCAGTCCTTTGGAAGCGAGACTCTTCATGGGGGAGTTAAAGACCAAGAAGATTTCCAGGATTTACCAGGCCCTCGTTATCCATTGTTCTACGAAGCTTCAGAAGCTGCTGGGAGATTGGGAGACAGATGTTGGTGCGTTAGATGAGGAGGACTGGCGGGAAGCCCTGGAGGCCCCTAGAGAAGTGGCTATAGCAATGCGCCTGCGCCTTATACAATTCAAATATCTGCATAGGGTCTATTTCACTCGGGCCAGACTGTATCGGGCGGGCATGATTGCTGCTCCGGATTGCCTTAGATGTGGCCGGGAAGAAGGCACATTTATACACACCACTTGGCATTGCCTCTCCCTAGACCGATTTTGGAGGGGGGTGTTCGCCTGCCTGTCAGAGGTTCTGGGTTGGGAACTCCCGCGAACGCCACAACTGGCAATGCTACACGTCATGGAGGGTATTGGGGGCAATCTTTATAAGCGACATCTTTTGCGACTGGGCCTTACATTAGCAAAGTGTGATATAGCCAGGGCATGGAAGGAGCCTCCCCCCGGTGACTGCATGGAAAAACGGCCTAGATTTCTGTATGGGTCTGTAACAGCCCATATTTGTAGCCAGGGGATGCCCACGCAAGCAGTATAAAATATGGAAGCGATGGGCGGATTACCGGGGGATGTGGCTGGAGCGGCCGGTGGAGGTGGAGGATCGTCCCTGGGGATAATCTATGAGGCCGGTCAAGGTGGGGGAGTGCCAGATAGGGGGGGAATACGGGGGGGTCATGTTTTATTGTGCTACGGCTGGTTTGCAGGATATTACAACGGAGGTTGGGACCATTTGGATATGGTGTGACGCAAGGGAAAGGGTGGGGGGCGTTGGGGGGGGTTTGCAGTATTTTATTGTGTCTTTTTCTAATATTGTCGGATGGCATACATAAAAGTGGATTGCTTCTGTAACATGATGCTCTATGACTATGTAGACGACTCTGATATGCAGGGTGCTGTGATATTTATGCAATCGACAAATAAAATATGTTTATAAAGAAAAAAAAGTGTCGCGAAAAAAGCAAAAAGTTTGGGGGTGACCCCGCAGAGAGGGCCAGATCCAACAGAGACCAGCTAAAAACCCTTTTAGCTGGTTCTAATGCCAGCTGCCCCTGCTACAGTTCTCCTGTCCAGTTTGCCCGCAGACCGCTCCCCTATGCTGCCTGTCTACCTACTGCCCTGTTTGTGTCTCCTCTGCTAGTTTCTTGCTGTGTTTTGCTTTTTCTGCCCTGTTTTTTCTTTTTCCTGCTTGTTTTTCTGTTCTCTATTTTGCCTTCTCTTCTTGTTTTCCTGCCCTCTGTTTTGCCTTTTCTGCTCATTTTTCTGTCCCCTGTTCTGCCCTTTTCTGCTCTGGTTTGCCCTCTTCCGCTCTGTTTTGCCTTTCTGCTCATTTTTCGGACCTCTGTTTTGCCTTTTTCTGCTTGTTACTTCCTTCTTCCTGCTTTTCGACTGAGACCTCGCACACAAGTGCCAAGATACCCCAGGGTACTGTACTACACAAATGCTGATTGATTAATTGATTGATTTTGGCCAGCGATAACTAGCTCTGTTTAGGCTCCATTTATTCTGAGACAGTTCTGGTTCATATATATCACACAAATAAGAGGTAGGAATGTGTCTTCTGGTTTTGGCACGTGCTCAGTGAGTAAAAACTGCCCTCACTCACAAAACTGTGACATGCTTCATCATCGGGCTTGCTAACTGACACCCCTGTGCAGACCAACACCTGGGGTGGAGCAAAGGGGAGAGGGAGACAGTACAAACATAAAGTAATGGGATCACCAATGAAAAGTGCAGCATGTGAAAGTTATACTAGCTCGAATGTGTCCCTAATACTATTTTTATTCCTGGACCACCTGACCAGGATTAAAAATGTGTAGGATGGTGGTGAGAAGAGAAAGTTAGGATCACCTCAACCCTCCTTACTGCAAAGGTGTCGACATGTTTCTGCTGATTAAAATGCGCCCACAGTGTTGGGTCACACCGACATTCATCAGGACCTTCAGGATCCTAAATACAACACCCTCTCGTCCTAATTGAGGATTCGCTGGGTTCTTCACTCCAAGATAGGGTTTTAGTAACTTACACTGCTGTAAAACCTGTGAAGAGAGGAAACCTTCCATGAGATCCTCTTGCTCTAAACCAATTTAATGTGTATGAGTAAGAAAAACCCTTCTGGTTTGTGCACATATGTACATCTCACTCAACATACGCACATGACCACCACAGAGAGAACAATGTGTTCTCACATACTAGCTTCTGCTATCCAAGTCAGAATATTCGTCATGGCAAAACCACCTTTTCTTTCAACCGCAGGTATTCGGCCTTCCCATTAATTAGGCATGTCTCTGACACACGTATTATGGCAGTGCAAGCCCTAACACTCACCGAGTTCCATCAATCGGTAAGATTGAACAAGCGAGGGAGCAGGAGCAGCTCCCTATCATCACACACTACACGGAAAAAACATATACATGTTGAATTAGTGGTAGACGACTCAACAGCAGTGTCACATAGGTCATAAAACAAGTATAGTTGTTTAGTTCCATGGGATTATGCACCTCTACGCTCGGGGCATTGTGATAGTCTGGGCAGCCCCCAATTAGGATTTTCTCCTCCCCGTACAAACATAGCACCAAGAGTGTGTCATAACGTCGTATACAGCAAACAAAAAATGTACTCATGCAGCAAGTGTAACTTTGCATTCTGGTCATCGTTAAATTGCTCCCTCCTATAGCAACCCTACTGATGTGAATGATACCCCCTTAAGTGCCCACACATTGTCATCGGCACTGGGCTAGGTAGCCCTCTTTTTACAAGGGGAAGGCACCCATATTCCAAAAAACTCCATGCACCAGGACCGTTTTTGTGGTATTGAATAGGTTTGTAGCCCCCACCCCGACTCCTTACTTTGTCAGGGTGAGACGACTGCCCCCCTCTTGGCGTGAAGGTGGCGGTCTCGCTTCTCCATAGCTCTGTATAACGGGGGTTTGATCTGGTCACGTGGGGAGACGTTCCTTCACGTGACCGGGACGTGATGACGTCCTCGTAATTCTCTGTTCCTCACTCTCAAGTAGTCTCCTATTGTCCTCGTAGAGTGGCTTGTGTACGTTTTTTCATTCAAAGAGAACAATAAATTTTATTAATGTGTTATTGCATCCGAGAACAGGCGTATTAATTTGTATTACTAACTCTCAATTCCTCAGAGAGAAAGGTTAAGGGTTGTGGAGGACCTTTTATATGTAGAGGAGGGGGCATACAAAACACCACGAGCATTCATCCTGAATTTAGCACGGACTACCCTCACCAAGAACTACTTCGAATTCGAAAGAACCAACCATCTACAGACCCACGGTACATCTATGGGTAGTACCTTTGCCCCCAGCTTGGCAGGTCTATATGTTGGGGCCTTCGAGAAGGAACATATCAACAGCCAAGGGAGCCCCTGGTTCCAACACATCAAGTTATGATGAAGGTCGATCGATGTTGTCCTAGTAATATGAACCCATGTGGATTGTGTTAGAAAGTCATCCTTTTGCCTTGTTCATCCCTATTTTTTGCTGAATGATACTGATGGTAACTGACTCTGACTGTCCCCTGGGCTCTGCTAACCAGGCCCAAGGCCAGTGCAATGTTTAAAAAGGTACATGTAATAGGGTGCACTTACAATTGGCATTGACAGACCCTATAAACCTCTAATAGATAATAGGGGCAGGGAGTGCAATCTACCAATAAGTCCCTAGTATATAATGGGGCATGGAGGTTTAGAGGCCCAGCATATTTCCTGCACTGCAGAGTGCCTTGCTTTGCAGAGTGCCTTTAAAAATAAATTGTATGCAAATTCGATGTTGGTAGTATGGGCACTTTAAAAGTGACAATCTACCTTATTTTTACATATGAGGTACCCCCCAAGCTCTCCCCTAGGCGTCCCAGGGGTGGGGGCCAGGTAACTATAATCATGGAGCTTATAAAAAATGTTTTATATGTCCAGATGAGAGAAAACCTGCCCATCTTGTTTTCCCATTGTCAATACGCAGCTCCAGGGGCTAACATTGCAATATATTTTATTTAGCTATAACTATTGCTAGGAAAGAAGTAACATCATTCAATGACTTAAAAGATTGGTATTGATAAAGTCAACATCTTGCCACTGGTGAATTTATCATAACTAGTGTTAGAACCGGCGGTCACTAGTTGGCAGAGGTATACACTTCTGACAAATAGGGACCCACCAACTCTAGTCAGGGCAAGGGGATTACACACTCAGATAACCCCTGCTACCCCCTTGGTACCTTGGCAGAGCAGACAGGCTTATCTCAGAGGCAGTGTGTTAAGCATTTATGACCACATACAGTAATAAAGTGAATACACTACAAATGGACACAACACAGGAGTTATTATAAAAATAGTATTTTTATATAAGGCTTAGCACAAGACCAAATAACGACAAAAATATACCACTATCTTAATAAATACTCTTTGGAAGGAAAAATAATAGTTCAGGTAAAGTTTCTTCTTAGGAAATAGTTCTTTAGCAACAAAAGTAAGTATTCTTCTGAAACACAGTTCTTGGCAACAATGTGACCCCCACAGGAGTCACACGACGTCGAGTTTACGATATTCCCAAGGTTCGGCGTCGACCGCGAGGAGCGCTACGTCGAGCCTGGAGTTGCAACAGAACCCACAAACACAGTACCTTTGGAAATGAAGAAAACGATGATCCACGGCGTCGAGGTCGGCGTCAATCGTGCCTCGGATTCGGGTCGATCCGCAGCGGGGTCGAGAGGTGTCGGGCCGGAGCAGCGCTCACGGCGTCGAGAAGGGAGTCGAGTCGATGCGATCAGCAGCGGCGGCGTGACGGGGTCACTTGGAGCTGGAGCCGATACTCACTACTCCTGGAGTCGCTACTGCGTCGATCGGGCCCGGCGGCCGGCGTCGAAGGCTCGGAACACTGGAGCCGTTACTCACGATGTCGAGCTGGATTCGGCGGCGTCGGCGACGTCGAGACTGCAGATTTCCCCTGTGCACTGGAAATAACACTTTCCAGCAACCAGCAATTCAGCAGAGGGTGAAGTCCTTTGGCCCTGTGACTTCAACAGGAGGCTGGCACTCTTCCAGCCCTTGGAGATTTTCTAGCAAGCTTTTGAGAGTACACACCAAGTTCCTCTCTCCTTGTTCCTTGGCAAAAATAAAGAAGCAGCTTCAGGTTCCCCCCAGCAAACAGCACACTGGCAGAAGGGGGAGGCAAGTCCTTAGATCAGCAGGCTTCTTGTCCTTGGTAGAGGTTTCCTTGTCAGAAGTGATCTGCGTTCTTTGGTTCAGGGGTCCTTCTTTTATACCCCTTTTCTGCTTTGTTCCCTTTGTCCAAGCAGGGAAATTCCCCCATCTCAGGTTTGTTGTGGGTGTTGCCAGGCAGAGGCACCTGGCCTATTCACTGAGCAGGGCAGGGTCCTCAGCCGCCCAGCAGGAGGCGGAGCCAGTATTGTCACTGGCAGGAGCAGGGCTATCAGTCGCCCGGCAGGAGGTGGAGCCAGCATTGTGTCAGGCAGGGTAGGCTATCAGGGACTACTCTTCCCCACTCTAAGTGTAGATGCCTCATTCACCCCACACTGACTCATTCAGACCTCTGGAGCCACCCAGCCCCTGACACACACACCAAACCAGCAGAGACCGGTGGATAGTTGGACAAAAAAATAGCCACTTTCTAAAAGGGCTATTTTCAAACACAGAATTTAAAAACCATCCATCCTAAAGGGTGTGTTATTAAATTCTGAGTTCAGGGATACTAAACTCGACCTGCTACCATGCTCCCTGAGTCAGTTAGATTATAATGGACTTAATAATCAGTCTGCCCAGTCTGGCCTATTGGAGGCAGGTAGCCCTTCAATAGTGAAAAACGAAAATGGCTGTAATTCACTATTAGGTCATGCCACACACATCAGGGCATGACCTACCTTTTACCCACAATGCACCCAGCCCTAGGGCCTACCATAGAGGTGTCTGAAATGTGGCAAAGTGAAGGTTTTAGAGACTGGCAAGTAGGTTTCCTTGCCAAGTCGACATGGCAGTCAGGGACTGCACACAGGCTCTGCGATGGCAGGCCTGAGACACATTTTACACGCTGCTTCTGTGGGTGGCACAACCAGTGCTGCAAGCCCACCAGCAGCAGTTAACTTACATGCCCTTGGCACACGCGGTGCACTAGACTAGGGTCTGAACAGTAAGTCAACCAAGCCAATCATGGTAACACCAATCAATGTATCAATTTAACATAGGGAGCACTTGCACTGTGGCACTGATCAGCAGTGGCACAGTGCCCAAAGCAATATTCCAGCAAAAACATCGTAAACAGAGGAGGCAAACAGAAGAAAATGGAGGAGAGATTCATGCCAATGATGCCAGGTCTAACACGTGTCCCCTCCAGCTGAAATGTGGGGAGAACTACCCTTCACCCAGGGAGTCCTCATCACTAAGGCGGAAAAATCTGGACAGACCATCAGCATTGGCGTGATCTGTACCAGGGTGGTGTTCCACCGTAAAGTCCATCCCCTGTAGGGAAATGGACCACCTCAACAGTTTTGGGTTTTCACCCCTCATCTGCATTAACCATCTGAGGGGCCTGTGGTCTGTCTGAACCCGGAATGAGTCCCAAACAGGTAGGGCCTTAGCTTCTTCAGCGCCCAGACCACAGCAAATGCCTTACGCTCTATCGCACTCCACCTCTGTTCCCTGGGAAGTAACCTACGGCTGATGAAGGCTACAGGTAAGTCTCGGCCCTCCTCATTCATCTGTGCTAGAACAGCCCCCACACCATGCTCTGAAGCGTGTCTGGACAATTAACTCTTTTGAAAAGTCGGGCGCCTGGAGGACCGGTGCTGTACACATTGCAGTTTTCAGGGTGTCAAAGGCTTTCTGACAGGCGTCAGTCCAGATCACAAGTCTCGGCTGCTTCCTGGAAGTCAGCGAGGTCAAGGGGTGCACAATGTTGCCATACCCCTTGACAAACCTCCTGTAGTAACCCGTGAGACCCAAGAAGGCTCTCACCTGAGTCTGGGTTTTGGGCGGTTCCCAAGCCAGGATGGTATCTATCTTGGGTTGCAGGGGGGCCACCTTGCCGCTCCCTACTTGGTGCCCCAAGTACACCACTGAACCCTGCCCAATCTGGCACTTACTGGCCTTGATTGTGAGGCCTGCTCTGCGCAGGGCCAACAACACTTCCTGGAGGTGGTCAAGTGTTCCTCCCAGCTGGCGCTGAACACTGCTATGTCGTCCAGGTAGGCAGCGCTGAAATCCTCCAGTCCAGCCAATACCTGGTTGACCAACCTCTGGAATGTGGCAGGGGCATTCTTCATCCCAAAGGGCATAACCCGGAACTGGTAGTGCCCATCTGGTGTGGAGAATGCAGACCTCTCTTTTGCCCCATCGGTCAAGGCGATCTGCCAGTACCCAGATGTTAGATCAAACGTACTAAGGTACCGGGCAGCCCCTAACCGATCTATGAGCTCATCAGCTCTGGGGATGGCGTGCGCGTCAGTCTTGGTGACCGAATTGAGTCCTCGGTAATCCACACAGAACCGAAGTTCTGGTGAAGCACCAGGCGCTGCAGCCTTTGGGACCAAGACCACTGGGCTTGCCCAAGGACTGCTAGAGGACTCAACCACCCCTAAGGCAAACATCTTGGAGACCTCCTCCTTGATGTATGCTCTGACCTTGTCAGTCACCCTGTAGGCCTTGTGCCTCACAGGAGTGCTGTCCCCGGTGTCCACATCGTGGACACACCACTGAGTGACACCAGGGATTAAGGAGAACAGATCAGGGAATTGTCCCAGCAGATGGCGACAATCTTGCTGCTGCTCAAGGGTCAGTGTGTCAGAGAGGACAACACCATCCACTGACCCATCTTGCTCTTTTGCACACAGGAGGTCAGGAAGAGGCTCACTCTCCTCCTCCATTCCAGCATCTGTGGCTAGGAGCATGCCCACTTCGGACCTTTCTAAGTGGGGCTTTAACCGGTTGACATGCAGGACCCTCAAGGGGTTCCTGGGAGACTTCAAGTCCACCAAGTAGGTGACATCGCTCTTTTTCTCCACAACCTCAAATGGTCCAGTCCACCTGTCCTTGAGCGCACAAGGTTCTACAGGGGCCATGACCCAAACTTTCTGACCAGGTTGAAGCTCAACCAGAGTGGCATTCTGGTCGTACCACCGCTTCATCTCTTCCTGGCTGGCCTCCAGATTTGCCTGAGCAAGATCTCTGAAGCGCCGAGTCTGGTTCCTAAAGGCCAGCATGTAACTGTATACATCCTGGGGAGGTTTTCTGGGAGATTGCTCCCAGCCTTCTGTGACCAGACTCAAAGGCCCTCTTACCGGCTGTCCATACAAAAGCTCAAAAGGACTGAACCCAAGAGACTTTTGTGGCACCTCACGGTAAGCAAACAGCAGGCATGGTAAGAGGACGTCCCATTTCCGCCTCATTGGTTCTTCAAGACCCATAATCATGCCTTTTAGGGTCCGGTTGAATCTCTCAACCAGCCCATTACCTTGAGGGTGGTAAGGAGTGGTAAACTTGTAGGTTACCCCACACTCCTTCCACAGAGACTTCATATAATTAGAAATGAAGTTGGTGCCCCAGTCTGACACCACCTCTCTGGGGAACCCCATGCGGGAGAAAACACCCATCAGTGCCCGTCCCACCATGGGGGACTTCACTGTGCGGAGAGGGATGGCTTCCGGGTACCGGGTGGCATGGTCCACCAAGACCAGGATAAACCTGTTGCCCATGGCTGTCTTGGGGTCCAGTGGCCCCACAATGTCAATCCCCACTCACTCAAAGGGGGTACTGACCACGGGAAAAGGTTGGAGGGGAGCCTTCTGCTTCCGCCCACTTTTCCCACTTGCCTGGCAAGTTTGGCAGGTCCTACAATGGATGTCTGAATCCCTTCTCATCTGAGGCCAATAAAAATGGGTGACAAGCCTGTCATAGGTCTTGTCCTGCCCCAGATGTCCAGCTAACGGAACGTCATGAGCCAACCCCAGTAGGAAGGCTCTGAAGCGCTGGGGTACCACCAGCACACAGGCTGACCCAGGCTCAGCAGCCTTAGGCTCGCTATACAGGAGATCGTTCTCCCAGTAAATCCAATGTGACCCTGACTGATCACCTGTCATTTGGGCTGAGGCCTGCTGCCTCATACCCACAAGAGAAGGGCACACTTTCTGTTCAGCACAAAATTCCTCCCTGGAGGGACCACCATCCTGCTGCCAATGGGTCAGCTCGGGCAGGTCTCCCAGTTCAGCCACTTGTTCCCCTGTAGGTTCCAGGGCATCCCCCTCAGGGTCTGCTCCCCCCTGGACCGTGGGAACGATGGGGGACGGTTTCCCGCGCCCCCTGCCTCTTCTCTTCATGGTTGGGTCCTGGGCCATACTTTCAGGCTCCGGGACCCCATCAACACCCTTATACTAGCTGACATGGACCGGGTGGTCGCACACACCCACTCCGGCAGACCCAACATTTCCAGATGCGCTTTTCGCTCCACCTTAGCCCAAGGGGAGTCCTCCAAATCATTGCCCAGGAGACAATCAACAGGCATGGCGGGCCTCACAGCAACCTGAAGAGTACCTGAGACCCCCCCCCACTCAAAAGGAACTTGAGCTACCTCACACTTCCTCTGTAAGTTGTCAGCAGCTACAACGGGGTAGAATGCATGAGGGACCACCTGCTCTCTGGACACCAAGTGACACTTGACAGCTGTCACACTTGCTCCGGTGTCTCTGAGAGCTTCCACCCTATGGCCATTAATGGTCACCCACTGCCTATATTTCTTAGTGTGCCTAGGCAGAGGGGTTGGAGGGACCATTTCCACGTCTCCTAAAGAGACCAGGGACATTTCTGTGGGACCCCACCCACCGGGGGCACCCATCTCACTCCCTCCCAGGGCTACATTCACTACCTGACGGGGGGTGCATGCGGCGGTGCATTCGAATCCTTCATGGGACACTGGGGATCATAATAATGGTGTCCCACCTGCTTACAAACGTAGCAGGTCATTGAGCCCCTGGGAACAGGTTTACCTGTCGGGACTTCTGGCTTCTTTACAGGCGGAGGCTGGGAACCCTTCCCTTGGTTCCCTTGGGGATTACTTTGGGGCCCTTTCTGAAACTCCCTCTGTTTACCCTGTCCCCCCACTCTTCTGCTGGGGACCCTGCCCACCTTTGGCTGAGTCTCCCACTGGACCCTTGTGGACCCTGGTACTGACCCAGCGGTCCGCCTCCTCAGCAAGTTTTCTAGGGTTAGATATCTTGCTATCAATAAGGTGCTGGCGTAGCTCTGGAAAACAGTTATTAGACAAGTGCTCCCATGCAAACAAATCATAAAGAGCATCATAACTATCCACCTTGCTACCCTTTACCCAACCATCCATGGCTCTGCAAAAGAAGGACACATATTCAACCCACGTACTACCAGGCAACTTCTTACATTCTCTAAAGGCTTGTCGGTACTTTTCTGGAGTTAAGCCATACCTCAACATTAAAGCATCTTTCATATGAGTATAAGACATCCTATCCTCAGCAGGCATGTCCAACAAGGTATCTCTCCCCTCATTGGCAAAGCGACACCATAACCCCGCTCCCCAATCTTTCTCAGGGACCCGGTGGGCCAACAATGCTAACTCATATGCTTTAAACCATTGACCAATATCCTCATTTCTACTGTAATCTTTTATCACATCTTTGGGAAAATAAAACCTACTTTCTGCAGGCACAGATGGAGTGCTGCCACCAGAGGGATTCAACTCTAAACTCTTAGTTTTAAGCTCCATCTCCCTCACCATCTTCTCACGTTCAAACGCTAATTTCTCTCTTTCAAAATCTAATCTTTTGCTCTCCATTTCAGCTTCCCTTTTGCTTCTTGCATTCTCTAATTCCAACTGCCCTCCTAATTTAAGTTTTGCCATCTCTAACTTGTATTCCCTCTCCTTCTCCCTGTCTTCCAACTCTTCAGGAGAAAGGCTCTTAGAGGACACACTGCTGCCGGGAGATGCCACGTGCCCATTCATGGGCTCTTCCACTTCCTCTTCCTCTTCCTCTTCCGGTACCACCCCCAGATCAGAGGGATTTCTGGCCTCTAACCAGGCCTTCAGTGCTTTGAGGAAGTCGTCTCTCAATCTGAGACCTGTGGTAGGAACTTTAAACTGCTTGCAATATTGCTGTAGCTCCTTTAACTTGTATTTATTTATCAATTTCTTATCAAATTCCTCCACAACAATAAGAGAAGGGATAGCAGCTCCGGCATCCTCCATGGTCAAAACTGGCAGTGTTTAAAAAATAAGCTCCAGGAAAGCGGAGAACAAAAATAGAATATCCTACCAAAAACAGATTGTGGCTGCGCTATGGTCTGCTTTCACTATGTAGCGTACACTAATCACTGCACATGAGTCATAAATGCAAAGTTCAATCCTCACCGCTGCCACCAATGTTAGAACCGGCGGTCTCTAGTTGGCAGAGGTATACACTTCTGACAAATAGGGACCCACCAACTCTAGTCAGGGCAAGGGGATTACACACTCAGATAACCCCTGCTAACCCCTTGGTAGCTTGGCAGAGCAGGCAGGCTTATCTCAGAGGCAGTGTGTTAAGCATTTATGACCACATACAGTAATAAAGTGAATACACTACAAATGGACACAACACAGGAGTTAGTATAAAAATAGTATTTTTATATAAGGCTTAGCACAAGACCAAATAACGACAAAAATATACCACAATCTTAATAAATACTCTTTGGAAGGAAAAATAAAAGTTCAGGTAAAGTTTCTTCTTAAGAAATAGTTCTTTAGCAACAAAAGTAAGTATTCTTCTGAAACACAGTTCTTGGCAACAATGTGACCCCCACAGGAGTCACACGACGTCGAGTTTACGATATTCCCAAGGTTCGGCGTCGACCGCGAGGAGCGCTACGTTGAGCCTGGAGTTGCAACAGAACCCACAAACACAGTACCTTTGGAAATGAAGAAAACGATGATCCACGGCGTCGAGGTCGGTGTCGATCGAGCCTCGGATTCGGGTCGATCCGCAGCGGCGTCGAGAGGTGTCGGGCCGGAGCAGCGCTCACGGCGTCGAGAAGGGCTTCGAGTCGATGCGATCAGCAGCGGCGTCGAGACGGGGTCGCTTAGAGCTGGAGCCGATACTCACTACTCAGAGGCGTCGATACCGGCGTCAAGACGGGGTCACTTGGAGCTGGAGCCGATACTCACTACTCCTGGCGTCGCTACTGGCGTCGATCGGGCCCGGCGGCCGGCGTCGAAGGCTCAGAACACTGGAGCAGTTACTCACGATGTCGAGCTGGATTCGGCGGCGGCGGCGACGTCGAGACTGCAGATTTCCCCTGTGCACTGGAAATAACACTTTCCAGCAACCAGCAATTCAGCAGAGGGTGAAGTCCTTTGGCCCTGTGACTTCAACAGGAGGCTGGCACTCTTCCAGCCCTTGGAGATTTTCTAGCAAGCTTTTGAGAGTACACACCAAGTTCCTCTCTCCTTGTTCCTTGGCAAAAATAAAGAATCAGCTTCAGGTTCCCCCCAGCAAACAGCACACTGGCAGAAGGGGGAGGCAAGTCCTTAGATCAGCAGGCTTCTTGTCCTTGGTAGAGGTTTCCTTGTCAGAAGTGGTCTGAGTTCTTTGGTTCAGGGGTCCTTCTTTTATACCCCTTTTCTGCTTTGTTCCCTTTGTCCAAGCAGGGAAATTCCCCCCATCTCAGGTTTGTTGTGGGTGTTGCCAGGCAGAGGCACCTGGCCTATTCACTGAGCAGGGCAGGGTCCTCAGCCGCCCAGCAGGAGGCGGAGCCAGTATTGTCACTGGCAGGAGCAGGGCTATCAGTCGCCCGGCAGGAGGTGGAGCCAGCATTGTGTCAGGCAGGGCAGGCTATCAGGGACTACTCTTCCCCCACTCTAAGTGTAGATGCCTCATTCACCCCACACTGACTCATTCAGACCTCTGGAGCCACCCAGCCCCTGACACACACACCAAACCAGCAGAGCACGGTGGATAGTTGGACAAGAAAATAGCCACTTTCTAAAAGGGCTATTTTCAAACACAGAATTTAAAAACCATCCATCCTAAAGGGTGTGTTATTAAATTCTGAGTTCAGGGATACTAAACTCGACCTGCTACCATGCTCCCTGAGTCAGTTAGATTATAATGGACTTAATAATCAGTCTGCCCAGTCTGGCCTATTGGAGGCAGGTAGCCCTTCAATAGTGAAAAACGAAAATGGCTGTAATTCACTATTAGGTCATGCCACACACATCAGGGCATGACCTACCTTTTACCCACAATGCACCCAGCCCTAGGGCCTACCATAGAGGTGTCTGAAATGTGGCAAAGTGAAGGTTTTAGAGACTGGCAAGTAGGTTTCCTTGCCAAGTCGACATGGCAGTCAGGGACTGCACACAGGCTCTGCGATGGCAGGCCTGAGACACATTTTACACGCTGCTTCTGTGGGTGGCACAACCAGTGCTGCAAGCCCACCAGCAGCAGTTAACTTACATGCCCTTGGCACACGCGGTGCACTAGACTAGGGTCTGAACAGTAAGTCAACCAAGCCAATCATGGTAACACCAATCAATGTATCAATTTAACATAGGGAGCACTTGCAATGTGGCACTGATCAGCAGTGGCACAGTGCCCAAAGCAATATTCCAGCAAAAAAATGGTAAACAGAGGAGGCAAACGGAAAAAAATGGAGGAGAGACTCATGCCAATGATGCCAGGTCTAACAACTAGTATCGAAGAAAAGTTATATAACTATCTCTTCCATAAGCCAAAATCCAGCCTTATAATGGTCTCTGCTGATTAGTCAGACTTAACAGGCTTAGCCAGGTTGCTTCGATTAGGTGATAAGTGGCCTGACCGGAGCAGAGTTTATCTGCTGGAGAGATCTGCTGCCTGAAACTACAAGGAGAAGGAGGACTGCCCTCCCGGAATCTGGATCTACACCCTAAGGCCTGCCTCTGAAAGACTTCACCTGCTGCACAATCTAGTAATACAGCCCTGGGAAATGTGACTTGCTTTAATAAGGATTAAGGGGCAGACTCCCTGCAAGCTACAGGTTAACAGAGCCCACCTGCATCATCTCCACCAAGAATCCACATTCTGAAGTGCGTCCAGTGGACGTTTAAGGATTTGGCCAGGTGCATTGTTGAGATTATAGTCCAGACATCCCAGAGACCATCGAGAAGATTCTAGACCTTTGGAATGGTGTTTTGGACACTTTGACCCTCCAAGGAGACTTTCAGGAAGCACTTCCTGAAGTTTGGAGAACTTTTGTGAAAAAGCTCCATGAGGTGGCCGACCCAATGTCGAGAGTCAAGCCGACTACTTTCAACACTGACCTGGACAGGATTTCAGGTTCGTCCTGCTGAAAGCTTTGGAGCTCCAGACTGCCAAGATTTATTGGGGCCTTGTAGAAAGCCAAGCCGGTGAACCTTCACCGAATCCGGCCTGCTGGGGAGGGTTGAGCAATGTAAGAAGAAAAAGCTCCAGAAAAGTTTTAAAGTGTGAAGGTAACATTTTGACCAGGACCTTCCACTTAGTGTATCTGACCAGGGCTCCATCACGGTATGCATCAAACATTGAATTTCCTCCGGTCAAGCGCGACCAGATGTTCCAGAGTGGCGCTATATGTTTTTAAGCGCTAAAAAGTAAAGTGGTCAATCTTTAAAAATTCATATCTCTGATTCCCTGCATTGGATTTTGTCATTTTGGTGTCTATTTTTTCACAAAAATATTTCCTATATTTATAAATTGGTGTGGTATTTTTATTTTGTGTTGTGTCTTACTTATTTGATGTATTGGTGTTTTGAAATACATTACACTCCTGACTTCTCGTTGTCAGCTACCAAGTGTTGGGCAAGTGGCTAATTTACTGGGACCTTTATTGGACCCTATACCGCGTTGGTTTCCTTATTACTAGTGGTAGGTGTATACTTACCCCTACCAATTACTCACTTTCCAACATATTGTGTGTATGCTCATAAAAAGAGGTGCACTTAAATGCCAGAGCTGACAGTTCAGTGCTTTACTTTTCCAATGCATATTTCATTCAATTCGCTATTCCTTTTTATTTTTTAGTCATTTTTGATCGCTATACTATGCTTTCAGGTTACAGTAATACGAAACCAATAGTTCATTTTCTGTGTGCCAATGCAAATCAGATTTTTATGTGATGTGCATTAAAACTAAAAAGTATTTCCATACCTGTTGCTGCTAATGAGCTCCTATACAAAAAAGCTTAATTATTTCAAAAATAAAAATTTAACATTTTTATTACATCTACATGGCAGCCTGGTTTAAGCAGCAGTGTGTTTTATTTTTTCTTTCTTTTTATTTTTGAAGTATTTCCATGCAATAAAAGATAAAACAAAAATACCCAGCTTGCCAAAGTCAGACTGATTAGTTTTGCCAATACTTGTAAATAGGAGCGTGTAACCCTTAATGTGTCAACTATATATTTTAAAACATGTGTTTTCAATTAGTACATGAAACAAATGAACAATTGTCTGCATTGCTGCATTAATAGTTTAAGGCACTTACCTCCGGGCTGAGGACAGCCGTGCTGTCACTAGGAACATCCTCCTCGTATCCTTTGTTGTGAAAAAGTTCTGTGTCCTGTCCCATGCTTCCTTCACTTGGACACTTATTGTAGGAGTACCGTGGGCTGTTGCTGCCATAGGAGAACTCACACTTGCTGTCTTCGATTTCTGAGGGAGTGCCTGAGAGGTGCGGAGAACCACTGTCATCCTGATATGGCGGGGGCTGCAGTTCATCCAGCGGGGGTGTCCTTCTCATTCTCTGGATGCAGTTGGCTGTGAACAAGGGTCAGTTCTTATCAAAATCGATGCACAAGAAAAAAAAAGTTCACACTGGCCAATTTTGCCGTAACACGCCTGACATAAAGACATCATTATTCAGTGAGCAATCATACTAGCAGTAGATTGATGTAATGTGTTATCTGAATTGTCCAATCTTTTTTCCTTTATCAAATTAATTTGTGATCATCACATATTCATTGTTCTCCATGCTCTAAACATGGATAGTTCTTCATCATCATGGAAAGCTTGTGATCTGTCCTACCATAGTTGGGTGCTTCTCATTTTAAAACAACCTTTTTCAATGTGTTACTAATGAGATCATGGGGCCGATTTGTGATGTCGGTCGGATAGCCTCCAACCGCAGATCAGAGGCTTTCTGATCGACATCCAGGTTTCAAATCCGACAGCCTTATTTATTTTATTTATTTATTTGTGTAGCGCAGCTAATACCCTGGGGCATCTAGGCGCTTGTCATCCAACATCAATCCATCACTGAGATTATAATAAAGGCTAGAGTCTGAAAAGACAGAAAGTATGCAGTAAATAACCAGGTCTTCAAACCTTTCCTAAAAAGAAATCAAGTCAG
Source organism: Triturus cristatus (assembly GCF_964204655.1). NCBI lineage: Eukaryota > Metazoa > Chordata > Amphibia > Caudata > Salamandridae > Triturus > Triturus cristatus. The sequence goes on along the minus strand of NC_140589.1, from coordinate 1,669,187,918 downwards.
GTGGGTTTTTAAGTTTGTAAGGCAGACAATTCCAAAGTTTGGTTGTGATGTTTATAAAGCTTTTACCACTCCAGCTTGATAAACGTGGTTTGGGGACCTCAACTAACATTTGTGAGAAGGATCTCAAGTTTCTGACCGGGGTGTACCAGCAAAATCGGTCGATCAGATAAGCAGGTCTCTGATTATGCAGTACCTTAAAGGCAATGCAGAGGGCCTTAAAGTTAATCTGCTTTTCCACTGGAACCCAGTGAAGAGCTTTGAGGGCCAGATTGGCAGAGGAATATTTTGGGATACCAAAGAGCAAACGGGCAGCAGAGTTCTGTAAAACCTGCAGTTTCACAAGAAGTGCTTTGCTTATGCCAATCAGAAGGCCGTTACAGTAGTCAAGCCTTGACAAGACTAATGCAGAAACCACCGTTTTCTGTAGGTCTGGCAGTATGTAAGGAAATATTTTCCTCAGAATCTTCGATGTATAGCAGGTGGGTGTAGTTATCGCTTTCACATGATGGGAAAAAAACAAGGTGGTGTCAAAAATGACTCCCAGATTCTTCGCCTTAGTGGCAGGAGTGGGGCGGGGCAGCTCCGAGGGCCACCAATCCGAGGACCAGATGGATGGATCACTGCCAGAAAGGAGAACCTTTTAGTCTTATTAGAGTTCAGCTTGAGGCAGTTCTGAGACATCCAACTGCTCACCTGTCGCAAGCAGGCATGAAAGTTGTGACCAGTGTCCTGAGTGTTGTTTGAGATGGAAACTATAATCTGGGTGTCGTCAGCATACAACACCATGGCAAAGCCATGAGATTTGATCAGTTTAGCCAGGGGGACCATATATATATTAAAGAGGGTTGGGCTTAGGAATGAGCCCTGAGGGACCTCACATGGAAGTTTTAAACTCAGGGACCTGAGGCCGTCCACTTCCACAAATTGTTCCCGGTCAGTAAGGAAGGATTTGAAAAGAACTAGAGCAGGGCCAACTGTGCCTATTTCATGGAGGCGATGTATTAGAAGGCTATGATCTACCGTATCAAACACCGCCGAAAGATCCAGTAATATCAGGCCCGCCATGCCCCCGTTATCCACAGAGCGCCTAATTTCTTCTTAGGCCGTGATCAAAGCAAGCTCCGGAAACAATACTGTGAATGGTCCAGAATATGATTGTGGTTGATGAATGAGGCCAGTACTTGATTCATATATTTTTCCAGAAGTTTTGATGGTAAAGGCAGTCAGGCGATTGGACAATAGTTGCATGGATCTGATTTGTCCAGGTTAGGTTTTTTTAGAAGTGGTAAAATGGATGTATTTTTCCACATTTTAGGAAAGATTGCAGTTTTGAGGACATGGTTGTATAACTCAGTAAAATGGCAAGCGAACAACTCGGTCTCAGAGTGTATAATCTTGGGAGGGCACGGGTCCAATGCTGAACTGGAATTGGTGACAGAAAGAATTTTGATGACTTGCTCACTCGTTATGGGTGGAAACTCAAAGAGATGTGAGGAGTGAGGAGTATTGGGGTCATGAAGACCCATTCTTTCTACATCAGAGAGTGAAGAGTGAGGATGGGAGATTATGGTAATACTAGAGTCCTGAGAATCCCCTCTGCCAACATCAGGGAGTGCGGACTGGGTGAAATTATCCAATACCAGTTGAGCCGCGAACAAATCATAGATACTCATTACCTTACTACAAAAGGTGGACGCCAAGGTATAACAAAAGGCTTGGTCTGGTATATCATGTCTAGCTTCTTGTACTCAGCTGATTTCTTTAACTGCAGCAAACAATTCTCTGGAGTTATTCTTTGCTTTTTAATTTTTTTCCGAGAAATAGTTGATCTTGGTGTTATGCATCATGCCTTTGTAATGAGTTAATAGTTTCTTGTATCGTTCTTTTTCCTTTATATCATATGAGTGTCTCCAGCGCCTTTCTAGTCTGCAGCATCGACTCTTAAGAAGTTTAAGATCTTCTGAAAACCAGGGTTCGGTGGGGGCCGTCCTTGTGATTTTCCCTGCTTTTTGAGGAATTGTTGCTTGAACTGCTGTCCCAATCCAGTTATGATAGTCTAAGGATGCTGTCTCCGGATCTTGGGATAGGATGGGTCTGCTCATGCCTAGTTGAGAGTTGAACTTGGTTTTATCCAGGCTATACCATAGGTATCCTCTAAGACTTCTGGTAGGAGGAGGTCTATTGCCAGTTGTAGCAGGCAGAGTGAGAGCTAACATAACTGATGCGTGGACAGACAAGAGGAGCTGCAGGATATTTTTGAATTCGAGGAAAGGACAGTCTGAAAATACAGCATCTAGGAGGTGACCAGCGCTATGGGTAGGGCCTCCGTAATCTGTGCTAGACCTACACTGGTTAATAGATCCATGAGGGCAATCAAATCCTTGTTAAGCTGAATATCTAGATGAAAGTTAAAGTCCCCAAAAATAGTATAATCTTGGGAGATTACTTTATATATGAGTAAATGCCCCAAGCTATGTAAAAAGTTGGCCCTAGGTCCAGGGGGGTCGATAAATCATCATACCATTAAACGAGTATATAGGATTGATGGTTATCTTGAAGGAGAGCACTTTACATTCAGTGCCAGTAGAAATCTCTTTAAAGGATGCTTTCAAATAGGCTGTCAGATTTGAAACCGGCCAGTCATTCCGGCTGGCTTCCAACGGGCTCAAGGAGCCTATCGGCCAGTCAGAACCGGCACATAATCCCTTAAGGACGGCATTTCCACTGTGGGGATTAAATGTAGGTTTCCCACAAGCTTTTCATGTCAGGCTTTCCGATATGAAAAGCCTGTCGGAAAGCGACTTTGAGAGCCCTTAGAAGGGCCCCCTTGCAACAGCAGCCTCAAGTTGGAGGTCTGGGGGGGCACATATGGTGCCCCCATGTCAATCCCTGCACTGAGTGGCAGGCACTGTGTGGTGCCTGCCACGCAGTGCAGGGATTAACAAAAAATCATTTTTCTTTATGGGAGCCTGTGCTGCAGCCGGTTTTAGACAGCAGCACAAGCGCCCATAGAGAAATGGGTGTGTGTGACCGCCCCATACTGAGAGGGTTCGCCTGCTGCTGCTGTTGTGGCTGCTGCTTGGCTCGAAAGGACAAAGTCCTGCCAAAACCACGAAACCTGTGGTATCCAAAGCCTCTGGACTGGGACTGGAGACCCAACAATCTTGCTGTGGTGCTGCTGTCTTTAAAGTGCTGCAGTGCTGAGTCCGCTTTGGCTCCAAATATACGGGATCCATCAAAAGGCAAGTCCAATAGGGTAGCTTGGACATCCGGTGAGAGTCCAGACCCTCATAGCCAAGCGTGCCTTCTGGTCGCAACAGAGGACCTCATTACCCTGGCAACAGAGTCCACAGTGTTCAGACCCGATTGTACGGATGCAGCTTGAATATTAGAAAGCACCATTGAAAAATGGCCCAGAACATGTTCCAGAAGCTTCAGGAGCACTACCTTCGCCGAGTCCATCGGAGCATGGCTATAGCAGACTAACAGGCATGTCGCATTCGTCGACTTCAGAGCCATACTACTCAAAGAGAATACTTTCTTTGCGGGTTGCTCCATACGTTTGGATTCCCTATCTGCAAGTGTAGATGGGATTGACCCTGCAGAATGCTTAGAGGAGCACGAAGCTTGGACCACTAAATTCTCAGGTGATGGGTGGGTGGATAGGAAAGCAGGAAGCCACCTTATACCTCCTCGCTACAGACCTGGACACCCCGGAAGCAGTCATCAGTTTTTGCCACACCTCCAAGATAGGCTCAGTCAAAGCCTCATTGAAAGGAAGCAAAGGCTCTGAGACAGAAGAACGGGAATGGAGCACCTCCGTCAAGATGTTAGACTTCAGTTATGCAGTAGGGAATGATAAATCCAGCAGATCAGCTGTCTTTCTATTGACAAAATGATAAGAAGTCATCTCTTACGTTGAAAGACCTTTTGGAGAGGAGAGCTCCCATTCAGGAGATGTTTTCAGGTCACTAGACTCCTGCAGGTCCTCAAATTCTTGATCAGGGTGGACAATCTCACCCTCCTCAGCCTCCTCATGCTGCTCTTGATACTCCTCCTCTTCCATCAACCTTTGCACTTCCCTTCTAGACCTTATTTTAGTAACCAGACGTGGCGCCAGACGTGGCGCCGGTGACTTCGGGATCGGTGCCGAAGGGAGGTCCACAGAGATAGTAGATGATGCCCGAAAATGTCGTGCCAGCACCGGACCAGAGCCAGACGGCGTCGGAGAAGATATGTCCAACAGCACTCCTCGAGACTGCACTGACGTTGAGAACCTCGGCATCAGGAGAGGCCAACTCCCCAGAGACATTGGCATAAAAGACATGAGAGGTGCCTGAGGGAAGGGAGGTGGCAAGCCTCTCAGGGAGTATGCCAGCGGACCCATGGGGCCAACCGCTAGCAGGATTAGCCACTCTGGCAAAAATGCCAAACATCGCATTGAGGAAATGTAACAGATCCGTACCTGGAGTCAGTAAGGCAGGATACCCTGGATCTGGTACTGCGGGTTCGGAGACCGCTCGAGGAGGCATTATAATTGGCTCCGGTTGACTCTGGGGGTGGAGTAGCCGACGGCAGAGGCGTCACTTCTTTTGGCGCTGGTGAAGTCACTGCTCTCGGAGCCGGAGATGGGCTGTTGACACCTCAGGAGAAGGAGTTGGAAAGACTTCGTCCTTGCGATAACGCCAGAGAGCCGGAGACCCCGACTTCAGTGATCCACCCTTGCACGAATGATGTCGAGGTCCATGGCACCTCTTTATCTTATGCTTCCTCGACGACTTTGAGATATGCGGAGTCGAAGACTTGGACCGGCACTTCGGCCTCCTTCAACCACTTTTCTGCTTTTTCGCTTTAGCCATAAAGAGCTTGGCTTCCCTCTCCTTTAAAGCCTTGGGGTTAAGATGCCAGCATGACGAACACTCCCCGACGTCGTAGTCCGACGACAGACACCATAAACAATCTTCATGGGGGTCAGTAATCAACATGCCTTTGTAGCAGCGACATGAGCCATGGTCGCTGCTACAAAGGCACGAAGACTTGCAACAAAGAAACTCCCATAAATGGAGAGCCCTGGGAAAAAACATTGTGTGTCGACGGAGCGGAAAATAAGGAACTGACGTCAGCACGCAACGACGTCTTCTTATGGCTCCAATGACGTCACGCGGAATCCCATGTGGAGCCATTCCATTGTGACGTCCTTGTCGACCTGGGAGAGCTGTAAAGTAAAGTTTCTGTCGAATGCTGCGCATGGCTTTAATTCAAAAGGTGAGGAATCCACAGGCAGATGTATCCATCAGAAAAATACACAAATTATTAAATATTTTATCATATTCACAAGCAAATATTTAAAAAAAAATAGAAATTACATTTGTAATGGTTGTATCTTTTCAAAATGTAATTCATGCCACCCATCGTCCATTCTATATTCTGTTTAAAGGCACTTTCACTGCTCCCATAAATCAATCTGATGATACCAACTTCCTTTTTATCCTCCAATTTCAAATCTATTCACCTTTACAGAACGCTTTAACATTTTCAATTTTACATTATGCTTTTTTATTTATATACACTTTATTCATTTGGTAATAATATTTCTAAGCTGTTGCAGACCCCCTGATAGTTTGTATGCAATATATGGCTGATGGTTCAATATCAGTAATGTTCCAAATTGTATCAAATGCCTTGATGAGGTCATTATATGTTAGAAATTGTCCCGTCTAGCCCAAAATTGTTCCTAATAGAGTCAAACGAGAGAAGCTGACCTTTTTCAGACAGATCACCAACTGTAAATATAAGTGCAGGTGGTGGTCTGATGATTTGAGACGTCTTCAGAATAGTCCAATCACCTAACAGTCTCATTCTCATAGCAAGATAGTCACTCAGCACCGTTTTTGTACATGACAACAACCTGATGTGCTAACTGCAGACTCTCACTCCGACTAGGCCAGATAAATCTAGTGTCATCTCTGCTAACAGTCCGTATCTAAACCATGGCAGTGCGTAACCACTCGACCTCTGATTTCTAGTGCTGGTCCAAACTCTTTCAAAATGAATTACCCACCAAACCTAATGAACAAGTTACTTACTTTCAGTTACGCCTCATCTGGTAGAGACTCTATTTAGCGCAGAGCCCTTATCTTTGGATTACCCCAAGGAGTCAGACTGGACCTGGAATTTGTTTTGTGAGCAGCATCCCTGCGCGCCATAGGTGGCATTGTTTGCTCAAAGTGGTGCCGTCCATGCCGGAAGTGATGCCCGCAGTGCTTTTATAGGTGCCAACCAGGCGCACATACATCAGTTATTTTCCATGACTTTCCACACTAGAAGCGTGGAGCCATGAAGGACATTGACCACTGGTGTGGAAAATTAGGGCCCTGAAAGGGGAAAGCCCTGTCCCTAGAGACCAGTTCACAGAGCAGGGAGGTTGGGCGGGCCAGTAAGGAATGTGCAGCTAGGTAGAGTCTTCACCAGATAAGGCTTACCAGAGGTAAGTAACTTGTACATCTGATAGAGACTTCTAGCCTTATATTCCTGACCTTTGAATAGATATTCAAGAAATACCAATCTGCAAGCCAATTTCACATGAGGAAGTCCTGTAGAACCAGACGGGTATAGTGCCCATCACTATGGTCCTGACTGTCCAGACAGTAGTGTTTGGTAAACGTGTGCAGGGAAGCCCACGTTGCTGCCTGGCAGATGTCCAGGACTGGAACTCTGCAAGGTAATGCAGTTGTTGCCAGCTCTGGTAGAATGAGCATACAAACCCTCGGGGTTGCTTTTTAGCCAGTGCGTAGCAGATGTTGATACAGAGTATAATCCATCATGAAATGGTATTTTGTCTGTACAGTCCATCCTTTGTTTATTCTCACATGCCCCAGGAAGAGTTGGTTGTTAACCAGTAACTCTCATGTGTGATCAAGGGAGAATGACAAAGCTCTTTTTGGGTCCAGATGGTAGAGTTGCTCCTCTTCTTTGGAAGGGCGAGGCAGAGCATAAAAAGTAGGCAAGTGATGGATTGGCCTCCATGAAATGGAGTGACCACTTTCGGACGAAAGGAAGCTCTCGTACGAAGCAGCAGTTTTTCTGGGTAGATGTTGAGATAAGGAGGCTTGGATGATAAGGCCTGAAGAGCACTGCCTCTCTGGGCAGATCTTATTGCAACCAGGAATACCGTCTTAATTGTCCTGAGTGGACGATTGTGCAGAGGCTCAAAGAGAACGCATATAAGGGAAGTGAGTATGAGATTGAGGTCCCACTGAGGCATAACAAAGTGGGAAGGTGGAAATAAATTTTGCAAACCTTTCAGAAGGCAATTTAAAATAGGGGATTTTAAGAGGGATGGCTGATCAGGCAGTCGCAGAAAATCTGAAATGGCGGACAGCTAACCCTTCAGAGTTCCCAGAGCAGAGCCCTGCTGGGCAAGGGCAAGAGTGAAAAGCAGAAACTGAAAAAGGGGGCAGAAAGGGGATCAATTTGGTGTCTGTACACCATGCAACATATTTTTGCCCAAAGGCAGGCATAAACTGTCTTGGTGGAGGGACGCCTGGCTGCAACATAAGGTCACAGACTTCGGGCGAAAGGTCAAAAGATGTCAACTGTAAGATGCCAACTGTCACCGCTCAATCTCCATGCAAGAAGGCGGTGTGTTGACAGGTTCGGGTGGAGAACCCTCCCCTTATGCTGCGACAGAAGATCCACCCAAAGAGGCAGCCATGCTCAACAGCTCAGAATACCAGACTCTCCACGCCTAGTCCAGTGCCACAAGAATTACTTGGGCCCAGTCGTTCCTGATCTTCTTGAGAACTCTGTGCAGGAGTGGTATGGACAGAAAGGCAAACAGGAGGCCTCAGCTCCACTCGAGATGTAAAGCATCTCCGAGCGTGAGCCGCCTTGGAATCTCCAGCATGCAGAACTGCTGACATTGTGCATTCTCGTAGGTGACAAACAGATCTAACCAAGGCTCTCCCCACTGCTGAAGGAGACCTTGCAACACCTCCGAATGGAGATGCCCTTCATGATCCAGTAGGCATCATCGGCTGAGTTCATTCGCTCTGGCGTTCAGAGAACACGTCAGATGTTAAACCACCAGGGATAGGCCCTGCTGTTCCAGCCATGTCTAGTGACACAGGGCTTCTTGACAAAGGGTCCACAACCATACACCGTCCTGTTTGTTTCAGTACCACATGGTGATAGTGTTGTCCTTGAACACCTGTACCAGCTTTCCCTGGACGACGGGTAGAAAGGCTTTCAATGACAATCAGAACGCTCGGTGTTCCAACAGGTTGATGTGGAGTTCAGATTCTATTCGAGACCACAGTCCTCTGATCTCCACCTCTCCCAGATGGCCGTGTCATCTCAGAAGTGACACATCTGTCACTACTGTGAGATTCAGTTGGGAAAGAGAGAAGGGTATGCCGCTGACCCAATCGCGGTTCGTTAACCACAACTACAAATCTTTCACAGTTATCTCTGAGATCTGGACAACGTAATAGAGATTTCCCTGATGGTGCTCCCACTGGAACTTCAGGTCCCACTGCAGAGGCCGCATATGCCAATGGGCATGTATCACCAGCAGGATGCTTGCGGCCATGAGCCCCAGCAGCCTCAGAGTCAGTCTCACCGAAATCCAGGATTGAAGCTGAAACATCGGTATCATAGCCTGAATATCCTGGACTCACCGTTCAGGAGGTTAGCCTGAAATTGCACCATGTCCAGAACTGCTCAGATGAAAGGGAGCTCTGAGAGAGAGTCAAGTGTAACTTCGGCATGTTGATAGTGAACCCCAGATAATGCAGGAGGTCCTATGTAATATGAAGGTGGGAGACGACAGCCTGGGGCGTACCTACCTTCAACAGCCAATCGTCGAGATAGGGAAAGACTGGCACCCCTAATCTTCACAGATGAGCTGCAACAACTGCCATCACCAAAGGGGCACTGGTGAGGCCAAAGGGGATCACAGCAAATTGAAAGTGCTCATGGCCCACCGTGAACCGCAGGTAACACCTGTGGGTAGGCAGTACGGAATATGGAAATATGTGTCCTCCAAGTTCAATGCTACCATCCAGTCTCCTGGGTCCAGGTCAGATAGGGCCTGAGCTAGAGTAAGCATTTTGAACTTCTCCTTCGTGAGGAAGAAGTTGAGGGAGCACAGCTCTAGGATAGGATGAAGGCCTGTGTCCTTTCTGCGCAACAGAAAGTAGTGGGAATAACAACCCCAACCTATTTTCTGGCCCCAGCACTCTCTCTATGGCTTCTTAGGCCAAAAGAGTCAATACTTCCTGTTGGAGAAGAGATAGATGGTCCTCCATAAGCCTGTTGTAAGTAGGTGGCATGGAGGGTGAGGTAGACTTGAAGGGGAGGGAGTAGCCCCTTCAATCTGCAAAACCCATCTGCCTGATGTTATCGACTTCCAGTGGGGCAGGTGATGGCAAATCCTGCTGCTCACTGGGCACCCATGATGGCAAATGGGCAGACTAGGAAGGTTTGGAAGCTATGACTGCTGAGGGGTGGTGGACTGATGTGACCGCTGGCCACCCGACCCACAGGGCCGATAGCAGCCATGTCCATGGAAATGCAGATGCTAGAAAGCTTGTGCACTGTGGTGGCTGGGAGGGTAAGGACACAGATTTATGCCCATTCCATGGCCACAAAAAGAACGAAAGGTGGATTGAGGGTGACAAGCGGTCATTGAAAGGCCCAAGAACCAGGCCGTAGCCCTGCTATCCTTAAAGCGCTCCAGCATGAAATCTGCCTTAACTCTGAAGAGACGGGAGCCATCAAAGGGCATGTCCATGAGTGATGTCTGGACATCCCTAGAAAAGCCAGTAGTCCTCAACCAGGCGTGGTGTCGCAGGGCCACTGTCGATGAAACCGATCTGCCTAAGGAGTCAGTGGTGTCTAGTCCACATCTAATTATGAATTTAGCTGCATCCTTTCCATCTGCAACAGCCTGGGAGAACACCGCTGGGCCTCTTCCAGGACAGTTGGCAGCACCTGCGCAACCACATCCTACAGGGCATGGGAATAGCGGCCCAGAAGGCATGCGGTGTTCACCGACCGCAATGCCTAAATTGTCCAGCCTCTTGGATTCCTGATCCGGTGGGGCAGTTGGGAATGTGCCAGGATTTAAATGTGAAGTGGAGGCGGCTTGGACCACCAAGCTCGCTGGAGTGGGGTGTTGGGTGAGGAATTTTAAGTGGTGCAGGGTGGTGGTGATGTGTAATCATCCTGTTCACAGGAGCCCCTGTGCTGGGCTTGAACCAAGTCCCAAGTAGGACATCAGGAAGCACCTCACTGAAAGAGAGAAGCGGTTCTGATGGGGACATTATCGCCTGAAGAACTTCCGTCAAGACATTAGTCTTGACTGCCATCAAGGGAAAACTAAAGCCCAGGACCTCAGCTGCCCTCTGCACCACCATTGCAAATTAAGCTCCTCCTCTATAGGCAATGTAGGGGGAGAAAGCATGCCAGTATCTGGAAAGATGTCCAGTCTACTGGCTTCACCCACATCCCCACATCAGTCCATTGGCTCTTCATAGGGCTGGTATTCTTCAGGGTCCTTCGACCCCTGCCATTCCTCCCCAAGTCCTAGCCCATAAGAACAGGGCTCAGGCTGTGGCCTGGATGGCATGGCTCTAGTCGGCACCGGTGCTGATGTCAGATGACTCCCCTCTGTGTCGGAGTCCAGGATGAGGATGGGGATTGTGCTGCTGGTGGCCGCCAGGAGCGTCGACCTCGGGATCGGTGCCGGGGACGGTCGAAGTGGTACGACCAGTGCTGATCCAGATCCATCTGAAGATCCCGGAGGCCCGACTGGTGCCGGAGCAGCCGGCGTGGACCCAATAGGGGTCCCCCCCCAGCCCAAAGGCATGCCGACCAGGAAGAACATCCTCCTCGGAGTCCTTGCAATGGATTGTGTATTCGACTCCTGTAAGCATCTCGCAAGAGTCACCACCTTTTTATAAATATTACAACCATATTTTAATAACACTATTTCTACAGTTTAACATTAAACAATAACTGAACACATGAAATAGAACTCTAAACAGTAGATTTAAACAAAATCCCTAGAGAGTAATCACACAATTAAAAAATTGATTTCTATAATGATACTTCATACTGTACAATATGCAAAAAACAAATTATTCTCTTTCTGAATTATAATTACGACTTTAATGAAAAAACACCTACAAAGGCTCTGAAAAGTATGTTTTACAATGTTAATAAATTTGCTGGGAAACAGCCTCAATATGAGAGTCAGAAGAACTGAGGAGATAGACAATCTCAACATAAATATTGTTGCATTACTCTGTTTTATACTTAAACATAATTTTTTAGAAACATTTTGGAAAGTGTGCACCCTTTTCTGTTAGGTTACAATACGAAAGCAATTCCCTTTTAGAATAATGTCCACACACAAGATATATCATTCAGTTATTCTACCATACAGACGCATACATATCTGTTTTTAAAAAACATTCGAAATTCACTGAAAAAAACAAAAGTTAAAGTAACGTTATACTTAGGTGAGCTGCTCAGTGACGCTAATGTTTTATACTATAATAAACACAGAAATTCACCAGTTATATTAAGCAGGACTAACTATAACTTGTGCCCTGTCATGCACTGCTTATGACCTCACATACGACATGTTCTGTGACATCCTTTATGATATCCCTTATGACATCTCAAATGACGCTTAAATTATTTTGGGGAGGGGCGCATGGCCTCCCCTCGCCGAGCCTCTGAGAGGCCCCAGGAACCCCATCCTCTGGGCCTGAGGTAGAAAAAGAAGGGAGGGCGGAGCAGCTCCTTCCCAGAGCTTAATTAGGCCCTGAGGACCTCAGGGCCGTCTCAGTGACTGTGTCCCGGGGAACCCACCTCCCAGGACAACGTACTTTCCCTGCCCCCAGTAGCACTGGCAGGGAAACATATGTTTGTTCGGACCTGGCGGGAGCATTTTTGAATCTCCCGCCTGATGGGAGCAAACATGCAAGTAAGCCGGCAAGATAATTAAAAATGCTCTAACCAGCTATGAGCAGACTTCTGTCCTGTTCCCTGTCATCACTCTAGCGGGCAGGGAAAAAGAACACATATCGCTTCCTCCCGGAGGGAGCATTTAAAATGGCTGCTCCCTCTGGGGGAGACCACTGCAGGCTTCCGCATGATTCTGGAAGCCCCTGCGTCCCCAAACATGTTGGTTGGTGGGTGCCCTGGGTGGGCATCGGGCCCCCTCCCCATTTAAATAACATACGGCCCTGGGGGATGGGGTCCCCAGGCCCTATAAAGGCTTAGGGAGCGGGCCCTGTGGCTCCACTCTCCTTATTTTTCTTGACTTTGGTTCCAGGGGATTGGATCCCCATGGCCTAATGAGGCTCAGGGAGGGTGGGTGCATGCCCCCTCCCCCAATCTAAATGGGCACCCATCTATAAGTCAGACAAGCCCTAGGGGATGGGGTCCCAGGGGCCACAAAGTGCTCGGGAGAGGGGGGGCCACATAGCCCCCATCCCTTTTTAATGGAATGTGGACCCAGGGATGGGGATCCTGGGGCCTATTACGGCGTGGGAACCGGCGCTACCTGCCCTCTCCACTATATATATATATATATATATATATATATATATATATATATATATAACTGCTCAGTTGCAGGGGCGCACTCGGGAGGCAGAAATCATGCGCAGGCATCAGCAGAAACTCCCATCATTGGAGCACGCCTGACGCGTTTCGGAAAAAGTTCCTTAATCATAGGCTGACTCGAAATTTTGCTGTGCTAATGGCATCTTTATTTAAATATCTTCCCTCCAATGGGATGCTTTGAATAAGCTATCTTCCCTCCAATAGGATGCTTGAATAAGCTCCAGCACCTGCTGGGAAATCCCAGTGCCTGCTGGGAGATGTAGTCCATGAGCCTGCATTTAACCCAAATGGGAATCGAGAAAAAGTTCCAATTTGTAGTGAGAGTCTCCACTTTTGCCAAAAATCCAGGCAATGTCTCCCCACTATAGGGCAACAACCAATTTCGTACCCTGTGATCCCTTGTCAATTTCCAGGGTGGTGCAGCCCCTCGCGCCCGAAGCCGGCGCGATAACATCAGGAAACAGCTGCTCAGTTGCAGGGGCGCACCCGGGAGGCAGAAATCATGCGCAAGCATCAGCAGAAACTCCCATCATTGAAGCACCCCTGACGCGTTTCGGAAAAAGTTCCTTAATCATAGGCTGACTCGAAATTTTGCTGTGCTAATGGCATCTTTATTTGAATATCTTCCCTCCAATGGGATGCTTTGAATAAGCTATCTTCCCTCCAATAGGATGATTGAATAAACCCCAGCGCCTGCTGGGAAATCCCAGTGCCTGCTGGGAGATGTAGTCCATGAGCCTGCATTTAACCCAAATGGGAATCGAGAAAAAGTTCCAATTTGTAGTGAGAGTCTCCGCATTTGCCAAAAATCCAGGCAATGTCTCCCCACTATAGGGCAACGACCAATTTCCTACCCTGTGATCCCTTGTCAATTTCCAGGGTGGTGCAGCCACTCTCGCCCGAAGCCGGCGCGATAACATCAGGAAACAGCTGCTCAGTTGCAGGGGCGCACTCGGGAGGCAGAAATCATGCGCAGGCATCAGCAGAAACTCCCATCATTGGAGCACGCCTGACGCGTTTCGGAAAAAGTTCCTTAATCATAGGCTGACTCAAAATTTTGCTGTGTTAATGGCATCTTTATTTGAATATCTTCCCTCCAATGGGATGCTTTGAATAAGCTATCTTCCCTCCAATAGGATGCTTGAATAAGCCACAGCGCATGCTGGGAAATCCCAGTGCCTGCTGGGAGATGTAGTCCATGAGCCTGCATTTAACCCAAATGGGAATCGAGTAAAAGTTCCAATTTGTAGTGAGAGTCTCCGCTTTTGCCAAAAATCCAGGCAATGTCTCCCCACTATAGGGCAATGACCAATTTCGTACCCTGTGATCCCTTGTCAATTTCCAGGGTGGTGCAGCCCCTCGCGCCCGAAGCCGGCGCGATAACATCAGGAAACAGCTGCTCAGTTGCAGAGGCGCACTCGGGAGGCAGAAATCATGCGCAGGCATCAGCAGAAACTCCCATCATTGGAGCACGCCTGACGCGTTTCGGAAAAAGTTCCTTAATCATAGGCTGACTCGAAATTTTGCTGTGCTAATGGCATCTTTATTTGAATATCTTCCCTCACTTCACGTCCCAGCATGCTTTGGAATGAGACTATACTAAGTTAAGCCCACTGGGGGCCGATAACCAATAAAAGCATGCCAAACAAAAAGAAGCATTTCTGTGCATTAATGGAATCAGCCTTTGAAAAAGTGGCGTGACAGCCGCGAAACGCGTCAGGCAGTGAATAATAACCGGATGGGTGAGAGAAGCTGAATGAAGCCGCAGAAGGGCCGGCAAACTGTGAATGCATCCCGAAAAGCTTTGGCATTAGTTTGAGAATCTAATCACACGGGGGCCTTCCCGTGCGGGATAGCACCATCTCGTAACGAAGAGAGGCTGTGGATGAAAACTATTTCAATCCCGCTAAACAGCACAGGGCGCCTAATGAAGAATGTCTTTTCTCTGCCAAACCGGATCCTACTAAGGAATAATCAATAGTATTCTAATCATCATTTTGCAACGAAACCTACCAAGGATATAAGAGACTTCACGTCCCAGCATGCTTTGGAATGAGACTATACTAAGTTAAGCCCACTGGGGGCCGATAACCAATAAGAGCATGCCAAACAAAAAGAAGCATTTCTGTGCATTAATGGAATCAGCCTTTGTAAAAGAGGCGTGACAGCCGCGAAACGCGTCAGGCAGTGAATAATAACCGGATGGGTGAGAGAAGCTGAATGAAGCCACAGAAGGGCCGGCAAACTGTGAGTGCATCCCGAAAAGCTTTGGCATTTGTTTGAGAATATATATATATATATATATATATATATATTACGTACTGGCGGTCACCAGTAGGTAGTTATAGTTAGGACCTAGTTACCATAGGAAAATGGCAACATTCTATTCCCAATAACTTTGGTGCCGATTGACGAATCTTCACTAAATTTTCAAAACTAATTCTTTGTTGAGCTCAGCTCCTATGTTGAAAGTTTGGGGGTGATTCGTGAAGGGGGCGCCGAGAAAAAAGGGGATCCCAAAACGTTTTTTCAATGTTAATTTCCATAGGAAACTTTAGACTAGGCTACAGTTCAAACGGGTGAACGGAATTACCCCAAATTTGGCAGGGAGAAGGGTCTTGGTCTAGAAAGCCCACTTTTGTTTATTTGGTGTAAATCCGTTCAGTAGTTTTTGAGAAATATCAAAATTTATAGGTATCGATATTTGGGAATTCTGTCATCTGATTGGCTGAGGCATTACGAGCACAAGCTTGTTGCTGATTGGCTGCAAGCGGTTGGAATAAGGAAGTGTTGGCCGCCATTTTGTGATTCCGTTGAAGCGAGTAAGGTGAAAAAAGGGGGGGAAAAGTGGGAAAGAGGAGGGTAGAAGCACTGTAACCTCTGTTGGGTGTTTAGGGTGTGCTATAGAGGGGGTGCAAAGCAAAATATTTACCCCTACCAGTGTGTAAGTGGTTGGCTACGGAAATTAAGTGAGGCATTGGGTAGAGTCTGATGCAGGTAAGGTGAGCTGGTGTGGGACTCGCGGATTAAAGCGTGAGCCCAAATTGTGAGTCTTATGCTGTGAAGTCATGTGCCGTGGCCGCTGCACTACAGTTGTGGAAGTAGTGTCCGGATGTGTTTATAACTACTAGGACGAACTACTGACCCGTACTGGTATGAAAGTCCTGGGGTACAGAATATATGTGAGGTATTGTCTAGAGTCTCATGTTGCTAAGATGAGCTGCTGCCGGAGTTGGGGATTAAAGCATGAGCCCAAACTGTGTGTCATATGCTGTGAAGTCATGTGCTCTGGCCGCTTTGCCACATCTGTGCAAGTAGTGTCAGCATGTAGTTATAGGTACTTGGATGAACTTTTGTTTAGAACATTGTAGCTTGTGTATGGTGCTTAGGTGGTGTTGTATAGGGAGTGCAAAGGTAAATCAATATGGTATTTGTAGAGCACAAACTACTCACCCCTATGGGTGAGTAGAGCTGGGGATCAAAGCGAGCGGTCTGTGTTGCAAAGTGAGATGGTCTGGCCACTGCGCCACAGCTGTGTGGAGAATACATTTTGGCGAGGGTGCGGGAGTTGGCATTATATGGCCCTAAAATAGGGGGCCTAAGTTGTAAGTTATAGGGTGGCTCTAAAAAGAGCCCTTGTGTTCATTAGTTGGAGCTACATATAAGTGCGGATGCACAGCTTCCAGTTATTCAGGAGAACTCGGTTTCCCTGATCTGTGAAGTGTACTCCATCACTTCTGTATATATCCGCCATATCAAAACATATGTTGTTGTTGTACATGGACCCCATTTTGTGGTCTCTGAGGTATGCAGAGACAGTTTTGTTGACTTTTTTCCAAGATTTTTCAATCTGAGGACAAAATTGTTTGGACCATTTCCACTTCTGTCTTTGGCATATATTGGAATATACAAAGACAGTTTGAGGCAAAAGTAACATCAATTGTCCAAAGGTGTCCTTCATAAGCATTTCCAAATCTACCCCAGTCAATGTGCCTGGGTCGTTTCCACCACAGTGCACAATCATGAGGTCAGGGTGTTGGAGATGCAAACAGGTTGTAACCAAAGGCAACAATTGGTGCCACTTCAATCCTCTCTGTCCAAACCATTTAATGTCCACATTTTGTAAACCT
Organism: Triturus cristatus; assembly: GCF_964204655.1. Lineage (NCBI taxonomy): Eukaryota > Metazoa > Chordata > Amphibia > Caudata > Salamandridae > Triturus > Triturus cristatus. Next base: position 1,669,171,149 of record NC_140589.1, on the reverse strand, counting down.
AGGTCTAAGTCAATACGTCTCTGTTCTGCATACCTCTTGCACCAGAAAACATAGCTATGTCCTACGAACCACAGTAGCATTTTGAAGGTATGGCTGAAAGGTATGGAAAGATGTTTGTAGCTCATGCAGTTCCTTCGTAGAATAAGAGATATGTTTAAAGATGGGGAACAAGTTTCTTTTCGCATACAAAATGGTACCTGATTGGGAGATGAAAAGCATTGTTTTTTAAAAGTAGGGTGCACATTCGTTTTGTGGAAAAGTATGTTTGTGATTGGTTAAGAAAAAGCAGGGTAAAATTTGCTCAACTCAACCACACCTGCTACTTGCATTTGGAAGGCACTGTTCGAATGCCGTTAAATATTCGAGAAAATGTTGCAAACTAATATCGTTAGGTTTAAAACAATTGATGACCTTTTAACCCCCACGTGTTGTAGAATGTTCTAGAAAGTGTGTTGATAGAATATGTTGCATTTCTGACTTCGATGTGTACTTGAATATATATATATATATATATATTTATAGTTATATGGAAAAGTAGAAAGACAGCAAAAGAGAGAATTTTTTAAAGCTAAAAGAATCAAGGAACTATTGTAATTTGTTCTTGATTACCTACTGGCGGTCGCCAGTAGGTAGTTATCACTGTTAATGGTCTGAAAGTGCAGTGTTGCTCAGAGTGGCATGGTGGTGATATGATATGGTGCTACACTCGGGTATGAAACCGAGAGTCTAAACCGTGAGGTCATTGCTGTAAAGTGATGTGGTCTGGTGTTTGTAGCATACTGGTGCAAGTAGTATTAGTAGTATTAGTAGGTGTTTATACCATACAGGGAGTGGGAAGCGAACTACTGACCGCTACTGTGTGTTGATAGTATACTGGAAGCGAGAAGCGAAGTAGTTACGCCTACCAGTGTGAAGACTTGAAACTGAGCTGATTGCTGTAAAGTGATGGGCTCTGGGCGGTGTAGGATACTAGCCACTGTAGCATAAGTGTGTAAGTAGTGTTAGTATGCGTTTATAGTATATAGGGAGTTGGAAGCGAACTACTCATCCCTACTGGTGTGAAGACTCAGGGATTAAACCGTGAGCCTAAATTGTGAGCTCATTGCTGTAAAGTGATGTGCTCTGGGCGCTGTAGCATACTTGTGGAAGAAGTGTTAGTTTACGTTTATACAATATAGGGAGTGGGAAGCGAAAGTCTTACCCCTACCGGTGTCAAGACTCGTGGATGAAACTATGAGCTCATTGCTGTAAAGTTATGTGCTCTGTGTAGTATTCCATTGTAAGTCATAGTAGAATGTTAGTATGTAATTCTACTAGAATCTAAGGGGCATAATATCAAGGAACGGTGTTAAAATTATGTCCGCTTTAGCGGCAGGAAACTGCCGCTAAAACGGCAATAAGGGGCTTGATAATATGCCGTAGAGAATTCCAATAGAAGCCCATGTTAACACAAGAACATGGGCTTCTTTTGGAATTCTCTACGGCATATTATGAAGCCCATTATCCCCATTTTAGCGGCAGTTTCCTGCCGCTAAAATGGCGATAATTTTAACGCCATTCCTTGATAATATGGCCCTCAGTATGTAATGTTAGAATGTAGGGCTGTCATAAGGGGAACCTTGCGGACTTTGTACATGGTGCTGGATTAGACGGTTGCTTTGCTGTCTGCTCCTGTTGATGGTTGTTTCAGGTGTCTTGTTTTCTTGTAATAAATCTACTTATTGGATTTACTGCTGTCTGCCTCTTCACTACATAAATTTGGCGACGAGTGGGAGAAGGCAAAAAGAAGGCACCACTCAGTAATATTCAAAATTGCTTGCGTTGTGCTGAAGACCTGTTTTGTTTGTGTAGCTGTTTCTACTCATGCCAGGGTTTTCGGCTCATTGAACTGTCATCCGACTTCAGTTAGGATTTATATTTTTAGATTTTGCGCTTCCTCTGCTTCTTCACTACATTCTGGTCGCTGTACTACAGGTGTGTAAGTAGTGTTAGTATGCGTTTATACTAACAAATGCATCATGGTAGGAGGGAGGACGACCTCTCAGGCGCAGCTCATACAATGTCCCGGGGTGTGCATTCGCTGGACATTTGTGTTTGCTATTAGAGGGTGGTGCATGGCTTCCACCCTGTGATAGCAAATACTTGTTCGACTTCTTGAAGCGAGAGGAGGAAAACCTCGTATCGCTATAATAGAGGGGATGCGGATAGTAAAAATGGAGAGCAAAGAACAAAAAAAAAAAGCGGGGTCTCAACCTTTCTTTTAAATGAGGCCCCTGGTGGGTGGATAATGTTCCGTGGCCAATCCAATTATTATATTGCGGGGTCTCTGTAGGACTGGGGATGTTAATGTCACATGTAAATTAGGCGCGGAAGGGCACAGAGACGTTTTGCAGCCTAGGGTAGCGCCACCTTCCCAGGTATTGTTTTCTAATTGTTCGGGGGGTTCAAGGCCAACTGAAGTCCGGGGATCGCCACACTCCGGGTCTTTATTTAAATATGCAGGGTGGGCCTCGGCAGTCCCTGAAGCCTCGGTGGTCCTAGGCAGTGCCTTATTTGTTCTGTAATCACACGGGCAGTACTTATGGTGTTATAAAGTGATACACTCATAGAACTCTTGCAGTTGTACAATTACCTAGGCTTCATTTGTCTAATAGTCAGTTAGATTATGTTTGGTAGGTGCACTCTAATATTAAATAATGTTGTCCTTAAAATCTCCTATAATCAGATGATTTTCACAATAAACAATAGACAAGTGTCGTCAGAAAAAGAAGACCTATACACTCAGTTATTTATTTGAAAAAATAAGTAACCTTTATTAAAACAGAAATAAATAGATATGTAACTTTAATAGAACAGTATAATAAAAAAAAACGGGTTGGACTCTAGTGGAAGCAGCGTAGGAAACCTGCAAGACAAAAATGAAACATAAGTATGTGTGTTATGTGGAAGAGGTAAAGAAAGGTAGTCCGAATTAAAGGACCATAGTGAGAATGGAAGGGAGGGGGAGAGGGTGGAAGGGAGAAGGGGAGGGAGAGTTAAAAGAAGAGAGGGAGGAGGAGACAGAGCGTCTGCCTATTGCACCCAGCCCTTTGTGTTTACCCTCCGTCACCCGTTTGTCTAGGACGCTGGGGTCTGCGAGAAAGAGTGTGGTTCAGCAAGTCCTTAAAATTAAATACGAGGCCAGAGATTATGGGCCATATTATGAAGGAAGGGCGATAACATTATCGCTGCTTTAGCGGTAGGAAACTGCCGCTAAAGCGGCGATAAGGGGTTGATAATATGCCCTTGTGAATTCCCTTAGAAGCCCAGGTTCTGGTGTGAACCTGGGCTTCTATGGGAATTTACAAGGGCATAATATCAATCCCTTATCGTTGCTTTAGCGGCAGTTTCCTGTTGCTAAAATGGTGATAATGTTATCACCGTTGTTTGATAATACAGTCCTACATTATTAGCTACAGGAAAATCGCTTGCATGCACATGTGCACCCAGGGTGCTGCACCCCAACCCCTTCCCCCGCACTGTGCTCAATTGTAGGTCTTGCACACCGAGGCTTCACTGTTCACCTGCCACCACTGGTGTGTCCCACGATGTGTTGGTGCAAGCTCCTAGTCCGTGGTATGTTTGTCTGATAGACCAGGTCTCCGGTCGGGGACGGTGTCTTGATACCACGATGGAAGGTGTCAGAATGCCAGGGCATCATTGCGTGGTCATCTCCCGCTCCGCCCTTCTTGTGGCAATCAATGGAATGTCTAAAAAGGGAGAAATAATTTAATGGTGGAAACATCTGGAGGTAAATGAAGGTTTATTTCAAGCTTGATAGAAAATAGGAGTTGAGTGAATCCTTCGTTTTTGAGGTATGATCTACCACCTGTTAGTGGTAATCGTGGTTCAAAGAGGAGTTGGAGTGCACGAGGATACACAAGGTTAAATAATAATATGTTATGCCAATGTTCACATACAAAGTAACAGAGCGCATGCTAGAAGCATCATGTGCGTGTGTAATGCAGTGGCGGGAGCCTGTGTGCATGTACACTTTGTAAGGCGCTCACTACAGTGTCCTAAAAGACAGCGCCAAGTGTCTGTAGGGCAGCCCTGCCCGCTGGCTCAGGCCTACAGTACGGTCCAGCATGTCCTTAAAAATAGACCGATGTGACTGAATGAGGTCAGAGATCACATCATTACGCACGGCAACATCGCTTTTTCGCACGTGCGCACTCAGGGGGATGCACCCCACCCCTCCCGCAGAACCGCCCTCAACAGGTGTCTGTAGGGCAGCGCTGCCCGTAAGTTCAGGCCTACCTTATGGTATAGCAGGTCTTTAAAATGAGACAGAGATGTGACTGAATGAGGTCAAAGATCACTTCATAACACATGGCAATATCGCTTATTCGCACATGTGCAGCTAGACTGAAGCACCCCACCCCTCTCGCCGCAGCGCGCTCAATTGGAGGCCCTGTGCACACAGGCCGCTCTGCTTACCTGCTGTCATTGTTGTGTGAGCAAACACTACGGGCAGCAGTGCTCACAATTCAGATGGAGTGTTGATTACAGGAGAGTGTACACCTCATGGATACCTTTCGTAGACGACGTGCAGGAGGGCTCACAATTTAGAGCCCGTGTTGATTGCCAGGATGGAGTACACCTCATGGATCCATTTCTAGTGTGGAAGAAGAGGGACGTATGGCGTCGTGGTTATCCTATTTATACGTACGCAAATTGGGCTGGGCTTGCGTACGCCAGGCCAGCGTTGGGTGTGAATAATTATTCCGGGGACTTGGGCGTTGTTCAGTTCCTGCCTGGCCAGGAAGTGTACTTATGTGTGTTTCTTTTGTAGTTTTGACCTCGCAGAGTGTGCAATTTAGATTAGTGTAGCATGTGTCGGGAGGGCGTAAACTATCTTTAATGAGAAGGCATGTGATCTAGAATGTGCAGTCTGCCCATGGCTGATGATGCTCCTTAGAGCCAGCAATACCCAGGCCGAAAGGCAGCACAATAATGTGGAGACACACACACCAGGGGCATCGTATAACCCATATTTGTTTTTTGATGGAACGTTTGTGGTGCATGGCAATCACACATGGAAGGCTAATGTACAGAGCATGAATATTGATCAAGATGATTGTTGCATGTTGTGTGTAGTATAAGATATGTGTATACAGGAAAACACTTTTCAAATAAGCTTTCTAAGCAGAAGAGGTGTCTCTCATCAAACGCTGTAGAGAGAATGAGTAAAATGTGTGGGGGTGTACAACTGTTACAATGGGAAATGTTATGAACCAAACAAATGCTTTTTTTAAGGTCACATGGCAATCGCGCACAGAGCGCACAAGGAGGCCGCACCCAACGCGATATTGATCAAATATATTTATCATAATATAAGTTTATTACAGTTTGAAATATATAAATGTTTCAAATAATTTAGATTTTCGCGTGCTCTCGTCGAATACCAAAGTAGTACCTGGGGTGACTTCATGCGTATATGATGTTATGCGGGACGCAGTGCCACGAACTCGTCGGATACGAAATGCGCATCATTTACGAGTTCAGCAATATGGCGCATAGGATTCGTGTGGTGATGGAGCTTGGTACGCTGCCGGTTTTCTCTCCCCAAAAAAAAATATATAAATTTTTTGGGGGAAGATATAAAACATTACATGATTTTTAAAGTTAAAAACAAGAAGTATAATAGAGTTCCAAAATATTAAAAAATATAATAGAAAAAATATAGGTTTTATAAACATTAAAATATGAAATTAACATTTAAAAACCTTCGAAATTCACTGAAAAACCATAGGTTTTACAGACGTTATAGTTAGGAATTAGCATTTAAAAAACCTTAGAAATTCATTAAAAAAACATAGGTTTGAGGGACGTTATAGTTAGTTGAACATTTGACTCATATAAAACCAGAGAAATTCGCCTGTTATAGTTACTTGAGCTAACTATAACTTGCGCGCCCGCAATGCACTTCTGATGATGTGACATATTACATCACTCATGACATGGTCAGTGACATCACTGATGACATCACTGATGACATCTCAAATGACATCACTCATGACATCACTCATGACATCATCCACGTGACAATCTGATGCACATACTTATGCTCTAATATAAACTTTGATACACCCAATGTAAAATGCTGACTACTATTTTTGAAACCATACATAGACGAATGCCTTATGCTAAATAGCGCTCACTATTTGCTAAGTCTACACACACATCCAGTCACTTATACATGCAGTTACTCATCAATAGAGGACTATAATATGCACTCATACATCTATACATGCAGTCACACGCTGCCACTCATCCATAGAGTTACTCACACGCCTAGTCAGTAATGCAAAGAATGAATCACATACCCATTTAATCATGTAGACAGTTATACACATCAATTTCGTTATTTTTAGACATACTACATCACTTATTTATACAGATACTAACACATATTTACTGTCTTATACAATCACTAATAGAAGCAGACACTTATTTAAACAGCCACTCTTGAAATAACTTAGTCTCACATATACTCATTTATATACTCCAACACTCACATATAGTGGCTTAAAACATATGTAGTTAGTCACAGATATACCACTGAGACGTTTATTCACTCACCAACACACCCGTAGACACACTAACTCACCCATACAGCCCTTTCCAGATGCACTTTTTAATCCATACAACCACTGAATCACCCACTCAGACATCTATGCACAGACTCATACACACACACACCCACCCACACAGACACTCAGGGACCCATACAGATACTCAGACAACAAATCAATAACCTATATAGACACTCATGTAGGTATTCAGCAACCCATGCAGTTGCTTACACACCAATGGAGAGACTAATACAGACTTTTACACAGTTTAGTCACTAACCCATGCATTCAGTAAGACACGTTCAATCACTCACTTATACAGTCAGTCACACACATACGAAATAATTTGTTTAGCCACTTGTAAATGCATTCATTCTTCAATACACCCTGGCATATATATATAAAACATATGTCATCAGTGATGTCATTTGAGATGTCATCAGTGATGTCACTGACCATGTCATGAGTAATGTAATATGTGACATCATCAGCAGTGCATTGCGGGCGTGCGAGTTATAGTTAGCTCAACTAACTATAACAGGCGAATTTCTCTGGTTTTATATGAGTCAAATGTTCAACTAACTATAACGTCCCTCAAACCTATGTTTTATTTAGTGAATTTCTAAGGTTTTTTAAATGCTAATTCCTAACTATAACGTCTGTAAAACCTATGGTTTTTAGTGAATATATATATATTACATGGAGATGCCAACTCACTGCAGATAAGTCTCCAGTGTCACAGAACTTAGGTAATGCGGTGAGACGTACGGGGGCCAGGGAGAAGAATTTTGCACAACAGGGATACTGAGACATTTTAACTGCACCCATTCACGCTTTATCATGATCACCAGCACTCACTTTGGGATTCTACAAGTCAATCACAAATGCTTACCCGGCCAGCCAAGATGGTGCTTGCTGGGAAACGTAGTCTAAGGAGGAAGGCTGCGTTGTGCATGTGACCAATCGACTTTGCTGGACTTCCACCAATGGAGGGAGATGGATCAGGTGAAAAGCGGCTGGTGTCATCTTCCGGTAATTGGCATATGAATAAGGCACACAGGCCGAAACGCATCATGCCCTCCGTGTTGCAATAAAGGAGTCTTCCTGGCTCCCTGCTGGGTCATCGGGGCCTGGAAGGCCAACTTTATGCCATGCATGCCGAAGGCTGTGAGCAGGGTGGGGGTGGGGGTGGAGCCTGCAGGGTGGGGGGTTGGCTGCCTTCGGGTGGCTTAGCTACAGGGCCTGGCCTCCAGCCTCATGCTTTAACAAAACTATACCTTGTGCCCTTACTATATACTGCTAATTACCGCACATATTACATTACTCATGGCATGTTCTATGACATCATTGATATTATCACTGCAACATTTGCAATTACATTTTTGATGAGAAAACTGTTCTTGGCGGGGTCGCGAGTTATAGTTACCTTAGGGCACAAGTTATAGTTACTTGAGATAACTATAACTATAGCTGGTGAATTTCTGTGTTTTTTATTATAAAATGTTACGTTGTTACTGAACATTTCACCTAACTATAATGTTAGATGGCACACCAGAAAGATGTTGCTAATATGCCTGTAGTGTATTGAGTATTCACAGTTATAGATGAATAACGCGTTTTGGCCCAACAAACAACCCTGTTCACATTGAAAAAGTTTGATTGTTCAGATGGTGGCTTGATGGTGGTGCACCCTTTTTCGCAGCAAATGAGACTTCTAATGTCAGTTGTGGGGCTGCCTGGTTAGTGCCACTGCTGACACCAGAACATCAATCCTTATCAGCACAGATGCTTATTCTATGTCCTGCATTAAAGCCGGTGTGGTGTGGCGAGGGCTGGTACAGAGACTAGTGGGTTAAGTCAGGGACAGTTTGACGAGTGGGCGTCACACCATGCCAGGCAATGGGATTTAAAACAATGTTTTGAATAGTGAGAGGGGTTCACAAAGTGTGGCAGCCTGGAGCCGTGGTGTCAGGTATGCATTGGCTCAGGTGAGAGGCAGAAAGTGAGAAGGGAAGACTTCGAGGGTACTGGGACTCCTCCATGACTCCTCTGTGGCTGCACAGTCTGTCTCTGTGATGTGCAAGCTTTGCAACTCTGCAGATCGCTCTAGTGCGACAATAGTAAAAATATATGAAGGCGGGGGGAATGTAGTTTATATGTATTTTTAGGTCTCGCCTGACCCAGCACATGCGCTGGTCTGGCGAGACTTTTAGTGATGGCTCAAAAAATGCTACCATGGCCAGCCTAGAGCTACAGTGCATGTGTGTGGGCGCGTGCTTAGGTGCAGAGGCATCATATGGCAAACCTCATCATGCTCATTAAGCGCCCGCGATCACTTTCACTTTTGATGTTCTCGTTCAAAGAACATCAAACATCAAAGAACATGTTGTTGTGTTAATGCTTTGCTGCACCCGTTTGACTTACAATGTGCTTTCTCTTTCCACAAACTCGATGTTTGTGTTCCTTTATTTTCACATGCTTTTAGTATTACTGTCACACACAACCACAACCACACACACACAACCACACACACAACCACAACCACACACACAACCACATGCACAACCCCACACAACCACACCCACACACACACCCACAGCCACACACACACAACCACAACCACACACATAGCCACACATACAACCACCCACCCACACACAACCACACACACACACAACCACACACATACACACAACCACACACACACAACCACACTCACACACAACAACCACACAACCACACCCACAACCTCACAAACACAACAACCACACAACATCACACACAAACCCACACACAATCCCCTACACACAACCACACACACAACCATACACACACACAACCACATGCACAACCACACCCACAACCACACCCACAACCACACAACCCCACACACAACCACATAACCACACACACAACCACACAACCACACACAACCCCATACACAAACACACACAACCACACACACACACACACAACCACATGACCACAACCACACACACAACCACACACACACAACCACACCCACAACCACATACACACAACCACAACCACACACAACCACACCCACAACTACACCCAACCACAACCACACACAACCACACACACAACCACAACCACACACACAACCACAACCACACACACAACACACACAACCACAAACACACACAACCACACACACACAGCCACACACACACACACACACACAACTACACACACACATAACCACACACACAACCACACACAACCACACCCACACCCACAACCACACAACCACACACACACACACAACCACACACACACAACCACACACAACCAAACACAACCACACACACACAACCACACACACAACCACACACACACAACCACAACCACACACACAACCACACACACAACCACACACACAACCACACCCAACCACAACCACACACAAACAACCACAACCACACACAACCACACCCACAACTACACCCAACCACAACCACATACACATAACCCCACACACAACCACACACAACCACAACCACACACACAACCACACACACACACAACCACAGGCACACACACATAACCACACACATAACCACACACAACCACACCCACACCCACACCCACAACCACACACACACAATCACACAACCACACAACCACACAACCACACACAACCACAACCAAACACAACCACACACACACAACCACACACACAACCACACACACACAAGCACAACCACACACACAACCACACACACAACCACACACACACAACCACACACACAACCACACACACACAACCACACACAACCACACACACACAACCACACACACACAGCCACAACCACACACACAACCACACACAACCACAACTACACACACACATAACCACACACACACAACCACACACAACCACACCCACAACCACAACCACACACACACAACCACACACACAACCACACACACAACCACACACACAACCACACACACAACCACACTCACACAACCACACACATGTGAGACCGGCCTTTTGGCGTGGACCCTGCCGACCAGCAAGCCACCCTACAACCACACCTGATCCCCGGTATCACAGACTTCCGGGCCCCACGGCCCAACGAACTCGATGGCCGGCCGGGGCCCCAGCCAAACCCAAGACACTACCACGCATGCCCGGCCGAGGGAGAGAGAAACCCCCAAGCCAGACCGGGGGACGCCGTATCTGTCACACCTCTGCCCTCCGCCCCAAGGAGGGTTTCGATCAGCCACCAGGCCCACGGTGAGCGGGCGCCTCGCATGCTGGGCGTCTGGAGTCCCTCCCAGACCCACCTGAACAGATCAAAGGGCCGAGCGACAGGAAATCCCGACACACCGCACCCACGCACGAGGACCCCTCTCTGCGAGGACTCCAGACTTCAAAGAGGAGGGGGAGTATAACAAGGGATGCTGAAGGGACAGGCGGCAGAGAAGACCTAGACCTACGAGAGCCCTGCTGACCTGGTCGCGGCTCGATCAACCTCTGAACCCAAGAACGCTACCTGACCCACGGAACCATCTGAGCCCTGCTGACGCTGTCGCGGCTCCCCGAACTCTGAACCATCTGAGCCCTGCTGATGCTGTCGCGGCTCCCCGAACTCTGAACCATCTGAGCCCTGCTGACGCTGTCGCGGCTCCCCGAACTCTGAACCATCTGAGCCCTGCTGACGCTGTCGCGGCTCCCCGAACTCTGAACCATCTGAGCCCTGCTGACACTGTTGCGGCTCCCCGAACTCTGAACCATCTGAGCCCTGCTGACGCTGTCGCGGCTCCCCGAACTCTGAACCATCTGAGCCCTGCTGACGCTGTCGCAGCTCCCTGCCTCCGAAACCACCTGTGCCTGCTGAGTGACTCGCGGCGCTCCCCTCCAGGAGAATCGGCAGAGAACCACATCCCCCAGCTCGAGGATTGGGAGCTGTGCGAAGGAAACTCCGCAGAGACACTGAATTCAAAGACTGTCCCGCTACCCCAATACCCCCATCACGAAACCGCCGCCACTTGTGGCATTGCTTTAACAACTGCATCTCGGATCATAAAGATCCCCCTGAAACTATCGATAAAGTATACTGTCGTACGAAGAACTACTGTGTGGTGTCCCTCTGTCAGATAGTGTAAGCTCAGCGTGTGCGATCCTAGGAATGAGACCCTTCCAGGAAGGGCCTCCCCGCCCTTGCTCGGCCTAACTCTGGGAGAGGTGGGTCAAAGGGTGGTCAGGAACGTATTCCGAAGCCCCCCGGAGAACGCCCTTCCAACATTTGGTGGCAGCGGTGGGATTCGAACCCACGCCTCCAGATGCCCTTCCAACAACACACAACTACACACACGACCACACACACACAACCACACCCACACAACCACACACACACAACCACAACCACACACAACCACACACACAACCACAACCACACACACAACCACATACACAACCACACTCACACAACCACACACACAACCACACTCACAACCACACACACACAACCACACACAACCACACACACGCTCAACCACACACACACACACAACCACACACACACAACCACAACCACACACACAACCACACACAACCACACACACAACCACACACACAACCACACACAACCACACATCCACACACACCCACAACCACACCCACACCCACAACCGCACCCACACAACCACACACACAACCACACACACAACCATAACCACACCCAACCACACAAAACCACACACAACCACAACCATACACACAACCACACACACACAACCACACCCAACCACACACACACAACCACACACACAACCACACCCACCCACACACACAACCACACACACACAAAACCACACACACACAACCACACCCACACAACCACACACACCTACAACCACACGCAACCACACACCCAACCACACACACAACCAACCACACAACCACACACACAACCAACCACACAACCACACACACAACCAACCACACAACCACACACACAACCACACACACACAACTGCACACAACCACAACCACACACACAACCACACACACACAACCACACACACACACAACCACACACACACACACAACCACACACACACAACCACACACACACAACCACACACACACAACCACAAACCCAACCACACAACTACACACACAACCACAAACACAAACAACCACACAACCACACACACACAACCACACACAACCACACATCCACACACACACCCACAACCGCACCCACAACTGCACCCACACCCAAACCCACACCCACAACCACAACCACACACACAACCACACCCATACAACCACACCCACACACACAACCACACCCACACACCCACACCCACAACCACACACACACAACCACACACACACAACCACACACACAACCACACACACAACCACACACACAACCACACACACAAACACACATACAACCACACATACGACCACACACACAACCACACACACACACAACCACACACAACCACACACACACACAACCACACGCACACACAACCACACACACAGACACACACACACAACCACACACACACAACCACACACACAACCACACACAACATCTCACCAAGCATTGACATAGCCAGTAGGTCTCGCCTTTGGGACCTTATAAGTGTTTAGCCACGCAACAGTTGATGTGGTTACACCAAGGATATTGTGCTGCATAACTAAATACTTAGAAGGTCCCAAAAGCGATACCTATTGGCTATGCCAATGCTTGTTATTTTGTAGGACTGAGAATTCCTATTAGGATAAGGGGGACGCGACTGGTTATTGAAGCAGAACATTTGTTTGCCTTTTTTCGTGTGCGCACATAGGTCAATAAACTAATCAATGCATTTATTATTACTTCATTTCAGAACAACTAAGAAGACCCAGGATAAGGGAAAGAAAAAGTACGAGGCCTGCAAACCCTCATCTGCCGCTTCCACAGATGAAGAAGGCATGCCTGCTGATGGACTTAATTGCTTAATTTTCATTAATTTCTCATCAAAAGATTAGCACAAAATTACCAAAATGACTCTGATTACTCTAGTGTAATTAAACTTCGCCCACGCCTAGCACACTCCCATTCCACTATATGCCAAGATATATGAGCAAACAGAAAGCTAAGAATTATTTAATCATCCGCCCTAAAACACAGTATTGAAGCATCTACCATTATCCTAATACAATATAGGTTAGACAAACAGATTAGCCATTGTCGGGCAAGCTTTATTAGTCTTTGTGCAAAATAGCAGAAGGTGCACAATTGACTCTTTCACACCAATATTCACCTCTTTCTTGACTCCTTCTACGAGTCATAATTATACATTTTATGTCAATAGAAATTAAAAGTTGTACAATTAGAACCTCCAATACATCGATTCAAATATATGGTCCACTCTGATGTTTACTAAGTGGCCACCCTGCCTGGTTATAGGAGGACACAAACCTAAAGACTAGTTAAACTACCATCCTGAAACAAAAAGTTAGCGTGTCCGCTATTGGACTAATACCATACAATGTAAACAAAGGCAGTAACCATCGTTGGAGAGCTTTAACAATCTTCGCACAAAATAGCAGAATATGCATAGTTGTCTCTTTCCCACCAAGAGTACAGTCATAGGGGCAGATTTACAACTTGCCCTTGCGACACTTCTGCGCCGCCATTGCGTTACTTTTGTGATGCAGCGGCGGCGTAAACAATGCGGCAAAATTTACAATGTGATGCATCTAGGGAGATGACGTGAGAGGTGGACTTGGGTGCCCTCGGGGATGAGGAGGGGGCTGAGGCTAAGATTGCACCCAGAGAGCTCACAATCTCCATGCGCTTTCGCCTCATATAGTTCAAGTATATACACCAAATTTAGGAATCTCCTGTTTGGCTGTGGCATAAGGGGTGGGCCTGGGGTCCCGAGGACCTCTGGTGCAGCCTTGGCCCAGACTCTTTTTACCATGTTATCTGAGAGAACAAGGAGGCGCAAACATACTGGAGAGAGGTCAACAGGATTGTTGGGAAGGTGACAGGGAGATAATTTGCATTGGATCCCAAACTAACACTGCTCGGTATTATGGACACTCTGAAGGGGTCTCAAGCTGCTTGTTGATTGATTGTGATGGTCTTCCTGCTGACCAAAAGAGACTTGGCCACCGGAGAGGGGAGTGGGCCCCTCCTCTGCATGAGTGGATCAGATGCATGGACCAGTGCACAGCAATGGAAAAATTGGTCAACAGGGCCAGAGGAGTATGCAACAAATAATAAAAGATATAGATCCCATGGACCCTCTTTACGAGCAACCTGTGCTGACTGTGACTATGCTTCAAGACGAAGGATGAATATTGCTATATTTGGGACACTGAACTTTGCAGGTGATAAACAACTGTATGCTGCTGTACAGCAGGCATTGACCACTGGACACATGATTTGTAAGTACATTGGGGCTGATTGTGTATGAATACGGTTTGTATTTGTACATTAACCTAATAAAATCTGTTATTAAAATAATTGTTTCTTTCCCACCTAGAGTACAATTGCCAATGTACGCTTCCTTCTTAAATCCTGACACATCTTACTAACTATCCCCTGGTAGGAAGGATCCCCATTTGAAATTTGAAGTATAAAGTATGGTTCGATTCAGGATGTATCAAATCCAAATATTGCTTGAACCCTAGTTCGGCCCTGTATTCAAGGTAGCATTCCAGCAGGCTACCTATTCTTAGACCTGAAAATGTTCCCAATAGCTTCAGGTGCCAATACCGTTTCTTAACAAATTCACTGGTATCTGATCCAGATTGGGTGGGGTCGTTTTAGAGATTCCCTAACTACAAAGTTATTAAAAATGTCCTCATAAATGCCAACCAGCTACTTCCACCCATTCCACCATCATTTGCTATCCATATTACAGATTTTAAATAAATCTGAGCATGTGGATTCCTATGTAATCATACCAAGTACAGCACAGGTCTCAGTGTTGCCAGGTGTGAGATAGTGGAAATACCAAGCTCCAAATATAGAGCTATTAACTGGTTAACAGGGTCTCACCAGGAAACCTAAAAGGTT
Organism: Triturus cristatus; assembly: GCF_964204655.1. Taxonomy (NCBI): domain Eukaryota; kingdom Metazoa; phylum Chordata; class Amphibia; order Caudata; family Salamandridae; genus Triturus; species Triturus cristatus. Next base: position 1,669,155,470 of record NC_140589.1, on the reverse strand, counting down.
ATTCTCCACCACTGCTCCATATATTGAGGCTACCACCACTTTCTGTTTATACATTTGGAGCATTATATTTATAGATTGGGTGGCCTCCTTTTATGTATTTAAATCCAAAGATAGAAGGGCTATCTTTGGATTTGAATAGGGTGGAACTGGCCTTAGCCATCTGCTCTTCCCACCTAAGCTGCCTTTGAAATTCGATGCTAAGGTAGTCATACTGTGATATGCACTCTATTTGCTCTCCATACAGCCTAAATGTTCTTTTTAAAGTAGGGAACAGCTCCATTATCTCAGCCTAAATCCCTTTTCATCGCAATAAATGGCAATTCCCTACAGCAATTTGTGGTGCATTTTCGGTTCTGGCTAGGAGAATAGCATCATCTGCAAACAGGATCAGAAAATTGTTACCAGCAATTTTTGGGATGTCAAGATCGACCTTCATTAGATACTCTACCACATCATTAAGAAATAAGCTAAAAAGAAATGGAGCGAGTACACAAGCCTGACTTGCCCCTTTTTCAGTTGGAAGAATATTGCTACATTCTCCACAAGGTCCATAATGGACTCTGCCCGTATTATTAGTATGACAACTCCCATTTTTTGCAGTGAATGCCATTGTTTCTCATGACTGACAAGATCAAACGCTGATTTTAGTTCAACAAAAATCAAATACAAATGAGTCTTCTTCAATACAGAGTACTTTAAGCAAATCATGTATAGGCGTATTGCTTGATTGATGGTTTCGATCAGTGACCTAAAGCCAATGCTGCACCTCAGACAGTACATTCATACCATCTACCCAAACTAGTACTCAATGTAAAACATTTTTCCCGAATATTTCCCCAGCTCTTCTAATAAAGAGATTGGCTAGTAGTTGTGTTAATTGCATTGATGGGGTGGGACCACAGCAAATGTATTTCAGACATTAATTGAAAGGATTCAAGATTTGTAGAATCTCCATCCATATTTACATCTTAGATAGTCTCACCAAATCGAGATAGTATTGCTTTTAATAATTGAGGGGCATATTATCAAGACAGGCGATAAAATTATCGCGCTTTAGTGGCAGAAAACTGCCGCTCAAACTGTGATAATGGGCTTGATAATATGCTCTATGGAATTCCAATTGAAGCCCATGTTAGATGTGAAGGACATCTAACCTGAGCTTCAATTGGAATTCCATAGAGCATATTATCAAGCCCATTATCGCCATTTTAGCGGCAGTTTTCTGCCGCTAAAGCAGCGATCATTTTATCGCCTGTCTTGATAATATGCCCCTCAATTTCTTTTAAAAAACTTCAAGTTCCCAGCACACTTCTTGTCTATCATTGATCGGGGAAGAAATGTTCAAAAAAGTTTTGTTTTACTTGATCTGTTACAACTAAAGATGGGTTTTAGTATGCCCCAGCATAGATCTTCTTCAACGACTTCACTATTAACTGCTTCATATGAGAGGAAAGATTTTAAAAATCCCCAAATTAGAAGCAGCTGACCATTGCTGTTCATACTGTTTTCTCTAAGATTTACACAATCCTCTAAACTATGCTGGACACATTGAACCTCCGGCGACCATCCATGGGGAATGTATAAATTGAGGAAGTCAATGCAGTCAATTTATTTGCTGCCCTCGGTTGCTTTCACATGCAAGATGTTAGAATTATGATTACCTGTGTGTATTTGCTGTGATTTAAAATTCTATTTGCCGGAAACCCATGAAGGTCTACCTTTTTGTTGGCCGCTCAGCTGGTTGACAGAACTCAAGAAAACCATCTTGAACACTCTCTGACAATGTCCATGGGGCATATTAACAAGCGGCAGCGATAATTATCGCTGGCCGCTTTTAGCGAGAAAAATGTTATCGCTGGCTATAGCAGGAAATTATTGCCATGCTAGCGTTGTATTAACAACGCATAGCGCAATGGCGATAATTTCCCAGTGATAGCGATGTTTTCCATGGAACATCGCTGGTTTTCCAGCGATGTTCCATGGAAAACGGCGATAACCTTGCTGATACGACCCTGTGGTCGTATCAGCATAATCCACCCCCAATGGTAAGTATAGCTAAGTCTGCATTTTAGCAGACGTTAGTTTTTGGAGAAAACTGCTGTTTTCTCCAGAAACTGACATCTGCTAAAATGCGTGGGCAGCCTTGTAAATATCACGATGTGTACATCAGCGATATTTACAAGGTTGTACTGCCCAGTGACGCCCACTTTGCATCTCATCAGAGATGCAAAGGGAGGCGTCGGGTAAAAGGGTGCTAACATGCGCAAATGCATGTTATCACCCTCTTGTAAATAGGGCGATATTTTTATCTCCGCTTTTTTGGCTTTAAAAGCCAAAAAAGCGGAGATATGGCCCTTGTAAATATGCCTCCATGTTTCTTTGAAACAACAGATCCATTAGTTAATGACAAAATGTTGCCACTCTCCATTCTCCAGTCTTATATTTAGACCAGCAACCTCCTTCCTAGCAACTTTCAACCCCTACACAATTATTGATTTTGATTCAAGTGGGGATTATTGTATAAGGTTCAATCCAACCCAACTTGGTCCCAATTATTTCCTTTGCGGGTCAGGGTTAATGCTAGCTATGCTCAGTTATGTTCTGTTTATCTTTTGTATCCGTCTTCAACACTGACACCACTTTTCAGTAATTTATAATTTCATCAACTTTTATAATGAGCAGATTATTGGAAAAAGATTCACTATGGGCCATCGTCATGGGAGACTCTACTTGTTTGAACACATGGACAGTTCCTGACCTAGTTGTGTTGATACAAAGGGAGGGTTGATGCGGTGGAGATTTTGTTCTAAATTTCACTGTTTCATTGCAAGGCAAAACATCTATAACCATAGTACACAGATCATCTAGATGGCCTACAATAAGCCTGCTAATATGAAGGGAAACTAGCTCCACTTTTGTGTGTTGGAATTTTCCACCAGTTCCTAAAGTTTTCTCCAAACTCGCACATCTTATGTCTTGCAACGTTATCAGCCTTAACAATGGTATATCATTGAAAGGAGGTTAAAAAAAAGTGTGTTCTATTCAATGGTTTAGTCATATTAACTTCAGGGAAGAGATCAGTGAACTCATAATGGCATGTGTCAACATTGATGTTAATGCTTGGCATAGAATCTGTTTCTACCATATCTATTCTCCTCTTCCTTTCCTCCACTTTCTTGCCCATAGCAAATGTCGCAGCTAATGGATGTAATCTTTTGTTGTTAACTTGTGTAACTGCTACCATTGGTGGCCTTTACCCTAGGGAGGTGCATCTTCACCTCGATTCATGTCAGCACATATTGCACCAGTATTTTTTCAGTTGATAACAACAAATCTTTTCTTCTTTTATTTGATTACTTTTTCATTTGCAATTTAAACCGCCTACTTTTCCTTGACTGTTTTACTTTAGGTAATTGCTTCAACACTTTCACTGTCTGTATATGATATGATGTGATATAGTTGTATAAAGAGCACTAAACCCCTCAGGTACCAAAGAGCTATTGCAAGACAGACTAATCAACAGAGTAAAACCAACCAAGAAGTAAGGTAACTATAGCGAGAAAAGCCAAGTTTTTAAATATTCTTTTAAAAGACATCACCGAGTCTGCTACAGAGATGTAAGTGGATGGGGCGTTCTACAGCTTGGCAGCGGCAACTGAAAATGAACGTTCTTCCCATCTCTCCTTTTTAAATCTGGGCATCATAACTTTTTTAAGGTGAGTGTATCTGAGAGACCTACTAGGTGTGTACCAATGAAATAAAGCGTTCAATTGGCTAGGACCCTTCTTATGTAAAGTAAAAAAAAAAACAGTACACATAGCCTTGAAGGAAATTTGCTTCCCAACTGGAAGCCAGTGAAGAGAGCAGATACCATCTCCAACCAGCCCTCTTGGGGATCTTTAGAACGAGGTGGGCAGCTGCATTCTGTACATCCTGAAGTTTATTCAGAGAAGACCTGTTAATATTGAGGTACAGTGCGATACAATAATCAAGGTGCGAGATGACTCGGTCGATAATTACTGATTGGTGCAACTCCGCCGGGATATAAGGAAAGATCTTTTTTAAATCCTTAAGATGTAAAAACAAGTACTAGTAGTATGGATGACCTGTGTATCAAAGCTCAAAAGATTTTGCTGCCTTTATTGGAGTGGGGAGAGTTCCACAGGCTTCCGGCCATCAGATGTTAGACCAGATAGGTTCCTCGGACCTAATCTCTCATACTGCTGCTAATGCTAGGCATACACTGGTTTAACCTTTCTCTGCCACTGAGGTCAGGTTATTGGACATGGAGACGATAATTTGAGTATCATCAGCTTATGATAGTACTTGAAACCCAAATGATCGCACCATTTCAGCCAGGGGGGCCACTTACAGATTGAATAATGTGGGGCTCAAAGACAAGCCCTGAGGGCACCGCACATGGAAGGCTGAATGCCTCTGCCTTAAAGCCACCACAGCTGATAGTCTGTACCGTCTGTACCCTGTTGGTCAAAAAAAAAGTAGAAAAGCTGCAAGGCAGTCCTGCCAACCCAGGCCCACTGCAGCCATTGCACCATCTGTACGGGCGAGATAGTATCAAATGCTGCTGACAGATCAAGCATTACCAGGAGCTGCCCGCCCTGATCTGCCTAGTGGCACATACTATCTGCTGCCACAATGAGAGCAGTCTCCGTGCTGTGACGAGCCTGGAAACCATTCTGGAAAGGGTCAAGGACTCCATGAGTAACCAAGGCTGTCTCAGATGTTGAGCAGGAAGAGATGGCTTAAAAAAGAATCATCCGATGATCTGCCCAGCTAAGGGGCTGGACGTCCAGACTATCCAATTCCACATGATTGTTAAAAATCTCAGCCAAAGTGTGGCTCGCAAAATGGGTAGGAGATTTTACTTGCTGACCAAACCCACAATTGGACATAAGTTCAAGCAAAGAGGCTGAGTCAGGATAGATCATCAAAATGTAAATTTAAATCCCCTAAAATGGTAAATTGAGAGTGTGTCAAGTTAGGTTCCAAGGTTTGACATCATACCTCAGAAAAATGTTAACATGGGACTGGAGAGCCATATACCAAAAGGCCCAAAAAAGTGTGTTTAGCTGAACACTTAAGCCTAAAAAGGCTACCTCCAGGGAGTTCCCTAAATTCGTAGTCACCGGGTCAAGGGTACTGGTGAAATATCACAAGCAATGATAGCCATCCCACCCACTCTCTGGTCCTGGTGATCAAGTCAAGAAATGGTATAGCCTTGAGGTACTGCCTCAATTAGATCGGGACAGGAGTCCTCTGTAGCCCACGTTCAGTAAAAAATAAGCAATTAAGAGACAATAAAAGAATTTAAATCGTGCACTTTGATTTTATGTTTAACCAGGGAGCGAGAATTAATTCATATTCCCGAATATGTTCGTATTTGCCATTACGTTTCTTCCCATCCCTTTTAAAAATATGGTAAACATGTGGATGCTGTTTATTAGTGACATTTTTCGTCCCACATTGAATTCTGAATGAATGCTACTTTGATATTATGTCCATCAGTTCCCTCTGTTTGGCTACACCCAAGGTGGGGTTTACCTTTCAAGGAACAATTTATGTAAAGAATAAACATCACATCCTTCTTCACACCTCCTCTTTCACGTTTATGATTTGCACTTTGAGGGTGCTTCACAGATTTGGAACTCTCTTGATATTGTACTTCATCATTACCACTGCATGGCTTATCAGTGACTTCTCCTTTTGAATTATCTAAAGGGTTTGATAGTGTGGGTACGTTTATACAGTTGGTAGGGATTAACCTCTTAACCATTTGGAGTAAAGTCCAGTTGTGAGGTTACATAATTTGTTACTTTTGCACTGGTCCAATCTTTTTTGTTGTCAGCAATGACGCAGCATGGCTGGGGCCACCCAATGGTTCCTCCATGAATGAAAGCATTGAGTTCAGTACTCTATGTAGAGTGGTTAGTGCTTACGAAAGGATGATTTTTTTTTCCAGGCTCTTGGGTGAGTTTATATCAGACTGGTTCTGGCCAGACACGTTCATAATTAAAAAAAAAAATGTTTATCTTTTTATTAACATTGCTCATGAGACCATACAATACAAAATAGTTCCAAAAGTCTTTATTTGGAGATACCACAAAAATCAGCAGTAGAAATATCATGAGACACGTTCATAAAAATTGAGTCTGGAGACCTAAACTTCCGTTGTAAGGTTCTAAATGGACTAATGATTCTAAAGTTTTTATTGGATCCATTTTTCTCATAATCTCATCTGAAATGTCTATCACAGTGAAATCAGTCCCAACTGATGAGCTCACTAGGGGGAAAAAGTAATTCAATAGTCCCCACATATTCTCTTGGTTACTAGTAATACCCATTTCCCTCCATATTCTCTACAATATTTGACAGCTGCTTGAAGTCATTTGTCTTAGATGAGTGGAGCACAACCATCTGAATAACCTCTGGCGCATTAGTCTCTGTGAGACAGAAATCCTTATTAACCACAATCTCACGCATAGCCTCTTTATCAGACTATTGAGTTACTCGCCTTACTGGGTACTTTGGAATCAATTAGTTACTTTTGAAAAATGGTGCATAGTTAAATTTAACTCTGTTTTCGGAGGCAGTTATACACTCAACATCATCGTCTAGCAGATGAGATGACACTTGTACTGACGGTCTTTTTACACATATGTAAAGATGCAACCAGCTTATTAGAGATTCTTACTGACTGCCTGGACCCTGGACGCTTGTTGCCACCAGATTTTTCATTTCTACAAGCTGTCGTTCTTATCGTGGGTAGCCAAATAATACCCTGAAAGCACCTGAGGGCTTATCAAGAGATGGTTACTGGTATGAAAATCTTGAGATCATTTTCTCCTCCGCTATCACGCACACTTGCAGTTGCTCTCTCAAATAAATCTCAATTTTTCAACTAACCAAATCAGACTCGAATAGCTGAGCAAAACCTAAATCTAATTGGGTCCCAGGCAATGGTTTGGACAATTATATCAATACCATCGGTGATGGTCTTGCTGGCTGGAGATGTGGCTGTAACTATCCCTCTTCCGCAACTATGGCGATACTTAGTCAAGTACGTGCAGGTTATGAGTTGCATTTTGGTGCCCACTGGCTAATTTCAGGGTCCATTTGCTGTTCACAAATTTAAAAAGATCACAGCAGCATCAGTATTGAATTAGTCTAGAATGCCGAATTCTTGGAAAGAAAAGAGAGGAAGATCTTAGAATTTCCAAGGCCAGGGACTAAGACATCCAAGCTCAAAATGGCAACAAGAGGCCAGTTTCCAACAGCAGTCAGCAGTAGTCAAACAAATATCTTCCACTTGGTATGAAATTCAACACAAATACCAGTGCAGCAGAGCATGGGAATGAAAGGTTATGCACGGAAGGCAGCATGTTCTTTCAGGAAATGGAAGCAGCTATTGCAGATCTGCAGAGACTGCTGTTTATTGCAGTCTGTGATTGGCCCAAAGGTTGAATAAGCTGTCTTTGTTTGTCACCACTCAGGCACCAGATCATAATGACAATGTCCTTGAGCCTTGCACACTGGTCCATTTGTGTTTATTTATATATCCTAGCACACCATTTATAATACAACACATTCTGTTAATTTGTTTTACAGCAGACTTTGTGTTACTTATTAGTTTAACTTTCAGTCCATGTTATTGAGCTTATCTTCATATTCAGAGACTTCCTCTAGAAGACAATCAATTTTTATGAATTACATGTTTATGCTTTTTAATCATTGCTAGTCTATCCACCTTTTGAGATGAAAGATTGATCCTTTTGACAAGTGCACTAAGAACCCACTTAAAAGATACACTGGCTACAGAACATGCTAGATATGTTATTGCCAGCCTGCTGAGCTCTGGCCAGTGTTTCTTTTTTGCGTGTCAACATATCAACAGGTCTTAATCTGCAGAAATTGTATTTAGTCCTCCATGCACTCCAGGAATATCATCTCTATTGTGATATTCAACATTTGCTGCCCCCCAATTTCCTTCATTTCAGCAGTTGATGTCCTGGGGCCGTATTACAGTGCTCCGGGGGAGCAACTGGCGTTTTCGCACGCTTTGCGCCTCCCCGGGGCACTTTGGTATTACAAGCGGGGGCGCAGACACTTGTGTGTCCCCTTCAGTAATACCGATAGCACTGGCACACTTAAAGCGGCAATGCTACATTCAGGGGGCGTTACCTCATTCGCATAGGGGAGTGCCCTATGCAACTGAGGGAATTCCCTTGCCTCTGCGCCCAGCATTTTACAGACACGAGCGCAGAGACAAAGAAGCTCTCAGGGGGCGCAATCACAGTCCGCCACCAATCACAGTGCGCCACTAATCATAGTGCACCGCGCCCCCTGAGAGCAACCCTCTGGAGGGGAGAAAGGGTGTCCTATGGACCACCCCCCAGACATCTCCTTGCAGGCAGGTGCAGTCACTGACAGCACCGGACTGCAAGGGGATCTCTAAACCCCTTTAAAAGTTCAGGCGGGTTTCTGCCTGCACTGTGAAAATACAGAGTAGCTCCCAGCAGCCGCTCCATATTTTCACATGAAGGCGCTGCCCCCAAGGCAACTCGATTTTGCGGATGTCTTGGTGGTAGCCCATACATCGTAATAGGGAGCACTGTCATTGTTTGCGCCTGGCACACCTTTTAAAAGGTGCGCTCAGCGGAAACAATGACTGCATAATACAGCCCCTGGTGTTTTTCAAAACCGACCCAGGGTAGAAGGTGTTTTAATGATGCTGCTGATGTTGATTATGTGGCAGAAATCAGACTCTGTGAGAAGATGTGACTCGAAATGGTAATTGTTTTACCAGTGGCAGACACCGCTGTTGCAACATGCTGCTGGAAGCACCGCATACTCTCCAGAGGATGTTGAAGACAGCACCTCAGTTCTTCTTTGCCCTCGAGGTTGCCGTCTTTAATTCTCAAGTTCAGCAAGTTGCTTGATGATCCATTTCATACAAGTGGAGCCATCCGGCACAGAAAAAGGTGTGAAAGCAGACAGCTCGTATTTGTACTGTGAACTCAGTTTAGTCAGGGCCACTGAAATAATGATTCTGCAACAGCGACATTTTGTGCACCATTTAACATGTAATTCATCATCTGCCGCACAATTTACAGTTTTTAACAAAATATGTTGTTTTTAGCTTGAATGGAACAAAATTTACTAAAACCACTGTGACATGTGTAACTTGACAGTGGAGAGCCGATCGCACACGTTGAATGCTCACCTTTCAGTTGCTTATTACTGTATTTGGATGTTAAGCTGGTATTAAGGAATTGAAATATTAACCCAGATAGTATTAACATGTGTAAAAATGACAGAATTTGAGGTCATACTATCACAAAATGTCCTTTTTAGTCAATTTTACCACATAATTTGGTCCTCCCCTATCACATAATTCCCTTGGCCTGAGCATAGTGCTACAGGTTTACTCTTCCGAGACCACAATATCTCATTGCAGCCTGGTATCACCATCAAGATGATGGATTAAGCTGTTGGCCAACCCAGCTTCTTCTTCATTAATTCTGGTAAGTCTTTCTTCCACCTTTTGCAAATGGCCCTGGAGTAAGCGAGCCACTGGAATGGCTTGGTTCATGTATCAAACGACCGTGCAGACTTTCCACGCCAAAAAATCAAACTGTGAATATTTTGATTAGACACTCTTTTAGCCCTTATTTGTCAACATCTATTGACATGGCTTTGGCTGTATCATCCCATCTCCTTTGTAGCTCATGATCGTTTATAGACTTGTACTGCTGAAAAAGATTACACAGTGTATGTAAAAGGTGCAGTCCTGATGGTTGGAACATGAAGGAATTTTATAGGGATTTTATCAGAATGCTGAATGATCCTCAAGCACTTTCAGACTTTAAAGGAATGGCTGAAATCCATGCAAATCCTCTGCCGGGCGACAGTCAGGGGTGCACTATGTCTACCTTCTTGAGGACGTCCTGCACAATCTGCTTGTTGCAAAAGGCCATACAGCCTTGTCTGTGGCCAGGACCTGTGATCGACCCGCTGCATAGGGGCAACCCCTGACCTGCACCAAACCTGCTGCAGGGAGCCAACACACACTGTGGGGGATGGTCACAGAGGCTAACCAACCATGTGTGGCCAGCACCATGTATGCATGGTCATTGGCGAATCACAGTGGGTGGTGGCTAGAGGGCCTGGTCAGTTGGAGAGCATAGGGTCCCTCTTAAGGTTGGAAAACGTGGCTTAAACCCCTCAAGCGGAACACTAGCAATTCAGGAAAATGCAGGTTACATCCTGAGATGTTTGGCGACTGGTTTTATAGACCTGTGTTGCACGACCTATCCTTAGATACTTAAGTGCGCTTTCTGTTCTGGAGAGAGCAGCTGTGACTGCGTTTTTGCGTGGGGGCAAAGGTCCATTACCATAGTGGGGTTTTAAATTGAGAGGAAACGTCAATGCCAAATTAGTCAGCAACACTGTAAAGGCCTAATCCTGTACAAAAAAGCGAATAGAAGAATATTGCAAACCTAAACAATACACCAGCTCGGACAGTTGACTCTCCCCAACTGAGGAACACATTGCATCAGATATTTGATCATCATCAGGCAACGGGAAGGAAGAGACACCCTGAGACCTCATCTGTCGCTGCTTGCTGGTGGTCTGCCAGGGAGCTCTTAGGAGAGAACGTTCGGTAACTGAAAAGACACACAAAATGGTGTCCTCTTCTAACACCATCTATTAGCTGTCCTGAGTCAAGCACTGGAACTGTTATCTGAATTTTAAACTCCTCGCACCTCACATCAAATGCAATGTCATATGCAACATGCAGAGGTAACAGGAATATGAAATACACGCACCACAAGGCTGTAAGTAGGCACATCTCTTTGAAATCGTTTCCAGGAACTTAAGTATACAAAGCTGAATCTAGCCCCGTAATTTGTCTGCAATTTAAAAAAGGGAAAGTGCAACATAATTGGGATTGGCATCGTTATTGTTTTAGCTTGAGTAAATAAAATGTCTCTGCGACTCACTTTCATTACCGGGTTGCACTCCATTACAGGGCCCTGTGGGGAAACTGTAGGAGCTGTCTGACAGGAAAGATGCGGCACGTAGGCGGAGTAAAAGTGAAGAGAATAATTTCCAGGAGCCAAAAAGAATGACTTGAAGTGTCAGAAAGGTAGATACAGGAACGCGCTTTTCACCTATACTTACTTACCAACATCAGATATTTCAGACTGTTTCAGTGAGTCTGATTATTACAATCAGACATTAATTACAGAGGATTATAGAAGGCTTTTGTTACAACGCTTTCAAAACGAAGATACAGAAATTTGACAGCAAGGAGACCATTACTTCCATAGCAAGAAATAACAATACATTATTTCGAGCTAACAGTGTAACATTGCAATTAGCTCATGGAGCGGAAAGAAAGTAGAGCACAATGCAAAGACAGAACGCGAATAATGCACGTAAATACTATATGGTTGACATTTATTTAAGGAGTAGTTGATGCAAATTATTTGTAGGTTATTTTGTTTTTTTCTGTTCATTTCTAATATTTGCAGGTTGATAGTCGTTAGTAGCTTACCACCACTTAACTGGTTGTTTGTTATAAGCTAATACAAACAAGTATTTAAAAAAAAGATATATTATTAGAGATCAAAAGATCCTGTATTTTGCTGATTTCCAAATTGAGAATGCTCAGGTAGGTAGGTACATTTCTCATTGTATGTCTAGTCTGTCACATGTTGAATAATTAGCTAAAAGTGACCATGCAGTGACTGAACGTAGAATGTATTGGGTGCATAGGGAGGGTTATATGTCCAAAACTAATATTTGCTATAATTCATTCACTTTCAAAGGGAAAACAGTGCTGACACCAGCACATGTCAGATCATCTCCACATACATAGACAATCCTTGGGCCCAGATTTATCAAGGGCTTGCACTGCCCTTGTGTCACCCAAGGCGATGCATGGCAAAGCAAGCCCTTAAGTTAGATTTACTATGCCACGCAGATCCACCTTAAATAGCAAATCTGCAGTAACACAAGGCAGCACAACTTGCTGCTTTGCGTTACACCAAAACCAGCAATTACAGATAGAATCTCTAATCATTTCCCAAATTCTCCAACCTCCTGAACTTACCACCACCGATGACCTTACCTCCCACTATAATACACAAATGACAGGACTCCTTGACACCATTGCCTCTTTAGACCTCAAGAAATCAAGAGGTATCCCATCCAGATCCTGGTCCAGCACAGACCTTAGCAAAGAGAGAGGACAGCCCAGATTGACTGAAAGAAACTGGAGACAACAACCCTCACTAGCTTACCTCTCTTTCCTCCGAGCACAACACACAAAACACATTTATCGAGAAAAATCATATTTTTTCCGAAAAACAACTGGATCATGCCAGAAACAGACCCAAAGACCTCTTCAACATTATCAAATATCAAACCTCCTCTGTCCCACAACACCCTTTAGATTCCTTCCACAAGCACTGTGAAGAGTTAGTTAAATTCTTCTCAGATAAAATAACAAACATTGAACTTTTGCTGAACCCTCTTGCCCTCTCTCCACCCACTAGAGTTGACACCTCTGCCAAAGATGGCCCCTCCCTTGCCTCATCAGCAACTGAAGATGTCCCTCACAAATACACCCTCTCAGAGAACCAGAACATCATCCCCAATTACCTACACCTAAAAAAGAACGCAACATGGTCCAAGTTTGAAAATATCTCTGAATAGTAAGCCCTCAAAATACTATCATGCTTGAAGCCATCCTCCCACCTTTCTGACCCTCTCCCCTCCTCTCTTGTCAAAAATCTCAGACACATCATCTTTACAACTTGGACTAATATGATCAACTCCTCCCTATCCAGTGGTTCCATGCCGGCTTCTCTCAGCCAAATCACCCCCTCCTCAAAAAGCCAGACGTCCAGCCCAATGACCTCAACAACTACAGACCTATAACCAACCTCCCTCTTCTTGCCAAAGCTATGGAAAAATGCGTGCTCTCTTAGTTAAACAACCACATCGAAAAATTCAACTTACATGACACCTTCCAATCTGAATTGAGGGAAGGCTGAAGTACAGAGACTGCAATCCTGAACATAACTGATGATCTACATAGATCCCTCGACGATAGTGACTCCAGCCACATAATCCCCCCATACCTCTCCACGGCCTTTGATACCGTCACCAACAGTATTCTTCTAAACACCCTCTCACAATGTGCTGGCATCAGCATTACTGTCCTGCAGTGCTTCACCTCATACCTGAGCAAAAGATCCCACATAATCAAAATAAATAACTCCACATCACCAGCAGCAGTAGTCAATCAAGGGGTTCTCCACTGCGCAATCCTATCCCTCGCCTTGTTCAACTTCTATATTGAACCCCTTGCATTGATCCTTCAACATGCCAGGACTGCCTACCATCTTTACGCTGATGACACCCAAATCTACATCAAAATCTCGTCACCTAAAGACATCTAACATCCAAACAACACTCTCTCCCGGAAACAAACTTGGCTATCCAACAACCACCTAAAGCTCAACCATAAAAAAATTGAACTTCTCCTCATCCAGCCCTGACCCTCTCCATAACTGGCTCGACAACCTAAGTGCACTAAACTGTAAATGATCCATCTCCAACTCTGTTAAATCTCTTGGGATCACTCTCACCAAAAATCTGAACATGAAGGACCACATCAATGCCTCAGCAAAAAGCGCCTTCTACACACTAAAACACCTTAAGAAAATTAAACCATTCATTTTGCTACAGAGATCTGAAGACTGTAACACAATCCTGAGTCCTCTCCAAACTGGACTATGGCAAAGCAATGATCACCAGCAGCCCAAAAATCCACCTCTTACCAATGTAGTCCACACTCCACGCAGTGGCCAGACTTCTCTCTGGAAAGAAACAATTTGACTACATCACTCCCACACTCAAGAAACTTAATTGGCTAACAATTGAAAGGAGAAGTATATTCAAATCAGCTTGCATAACCCACAAAGGCCTCTACTCTAGAAAACCAACCTACCTCACCAACAAACTCTCAAAAGTGGGCAAAAACAGACGTCTTCAAAGCTCTAACACTCTTCTCTTAATTCCACCGAAATTCAAGTCTAATAAATCTTGCACCCCTCCTTCTCAAGGAATGCCCCCAGAATTTGGAACGCCCTTCCAAAAGAACTACGTGACAACCAATCTTACCAACACTTCAGGAAAAACCTCAAACTATCTCTTCTCAACAAATACCTAAACCCTCCCTCCTCAATCAATACTTCCTGCCCTGCTTCAAATCCCGACCTCGTAACAAAAGGTTTCATCCTGACCTACGAGTCCACTGCCCAAGCCTCAATTTCCTGTAACTTCCAGGGCAGCCAAATCATATTGACAGTGGTGAGGCAGGTGGAGAAAGCACGTGGGCGGAGAGCTGGGGAGAATAAATATATCAAACTTACCTCATGCTTCTTCTGCCACCTCATGCCTTGGAGCTGCACTGGGACAGCAGTAGACTCCTGATTTAATCCCTGCGCTGCTCTCATGCTGCATGAGAGCAGTGGGGGCTTGGCCTGAGAGGGCTGCTTGACGCTCCGCTCAGGTGAGGGAGTCTGTGTTGTTTCTCCAACCTGGTTGTACAATACAACTAGGATGGAGAAACGTAACTGTGCATGTCTGTTTGGCCGGCCTAAGACGGCCGGCCAAACAGACTTGCACAGTTAGTAGTGCACATCACTCCACCCCCCTTTCATTGCCCAGCCCCGCCCCGCCCAGCCCATCCCCACAGACGCTGGCTTAGCCAGCAGCCGAAAAATAAAATAATAGTGTTTGATTTTTCAGCTGCTGGCTAAGCCAGTGGGGCAATGCTCCTCCACCATTGCGGAGGAACCACCACTGGTAACTACCTCAGAACTGCTTTGACAATTCACTCCTGTATTTCCACGGTATATTTCACCCTTTTTATATATTGCATATTACTATATGCCTCCTACTTGTATTATATCTCCTGTATGCAACCTTCTGTTTTACATCTCCTGTTATCGCTGTATGTGCAACCCTTGTAAAGAGCTCTGATGCCCTTGGGTGTGGTTTCTGCTCTATAAACCTCGAAATAAAGAAATAAATACTGTACGTGGGGACGGCATTCCATGGGTGGAGGGTGGGTGTTCCCACACAAATGCACCCATGGCTTTTAGCACATTCACAGATTTACTAAGACAAGTAAACCTGAGAATGCGGCAAAATGCTATGCTTTCCCAGGTGAGGCATAAAGAAGAAAAAATATATTTATTCCTCCTCGTTATTTCCTCTTTCTACACTTGCTGTATTCTGCTGCACACATAGAAAAGGGAAATGTCGCTGGGAGTTGTTTTTGTGCAGGAATGTATGTCTTAGATGTAGCGGAGGCCTACTTGCACCACGGCGCAAGGGTGCCTCCATTGGCACTTGGCAGCCACAAGTGCACCAGTGCAGAGAGAGAGCAGGAATGTGCCAAATCTTAGTGGATATGGCAAATTCCTGATCTCTCCATTTGACACAGCACAGCCACTTGTATTGCTGCGTTGCTCTGTGTCAGATCTTAGTAAATATGGGCCTTCGGCTTTTACACTTCCTTGCCTATGACTGAAGAAGAGTACTTCACTAGACCTCGTATCAGTGCCAGCGAAAACTCGCGGTTTAGGAAAACATTATATCACTGAGACAAAACAGAATCAATCAAGCCCCAGGGCAGGTTGTAGACCCAGACAGGAATACTCTATGCGGCAAGGAGCCTTTGTGTGATGAGAGTAGGAGGCACCTCAGTCAATGGATGATTCCCTTCCTGGCTTTCCAGCACACAGGGACTGTGCAGACAGCCACAATCAAATTCCCCCCTACAATTAAGACTGACTACAGAGAGGGATAATATATTTTTCCCTTCAAGGAAGCAGAGCGTAGATGTACTCCAGGCCTGGTCGCATAGTAGTGCTACTTTTGCACAGCTTCTGTGGCGTGAGAAGCCAAATCTCTGCACTTTGCTAGATGTATTATTCACGCACTGAGCAAATAGGCCATTCCTAAGCACTCACAGAAATCTTTGATCATTAATATTAATGAACCAGGATACATTCTGGAAGTGCTTGAGAACAGTTGCAACTATGGCGATGGAAGCCTGCAAGGCACAGCAGACCTCAACTCTGCATTCACAACAGCAATGCATAACCTTGAATGGATAGGGTGCACAATCCCAAAAGGTGGTCATTTGTGAAAGTGGAGGAGCACGCAGCGGCTTAAAGGAGCCCACAACTGCCACCTAGACATTGGAAACTGTCCCACTTTAAGAATGGTGGCAACTGGCAAGGCAAGTCTGCCAGCTTTCAGTGCTACACCTTATATGGTAACAATGCAGATTTCCCTTCTATATGAAGACCAGTTCTTGCTCAGGGGCGACAGAGAGACAGACACACACACACCACACACACACACACACACACACACACAATGCACTTGCATATACAGAACAGGTAGTGCATACAAGGTACTTACTTTAAGGTAGAGGATGTAGCCTTATGGCTAGAGCAGTCGACCTCAAAGCTGGGGAACCGGGTTCAAGTCTCGGCAGGAACGCTCAACATTTTGTGATTCTGGGCAAATCACTTAATCTCCCCGTGCCTAACAAAAAGGAATGTGTCCGTCTATAACGAAACTGGTGCTCATGTAAAGCGCTCTGATACCAAATGTCTCGGGTCTAGTTTGCGCTATATAAAACGCTCTTAAAAAATATAAAAATTTCACTGTAAAATCTCAAATTACTTTTACACTGAGTTAATGGCAAACTTGTATGTGCAAGTGGCAAAAAGGGTAAACTGAAAAATCTTACATGTTCCTTATCGAAATTAAGTATTTATGATTCAAGAATTCTAGTACAGAACCCATGAAACGGGAATAGTGTGCTTGACATTGCATAAAATCATTATTGGAATAAAGACTCAACCAGTGTGATGCACCCGTGAGTATTCCCTCATACCCCAGATCCCATTTCACTGTCTCAAAATACCTTTAGAAGTCTAAATTTGCAAACGTTCACCTGCTACAATACAAAGCACGTAGGGGTCGATTCACAAAGGTAAAATGAGACGAAAGTCGTAAAGTTAGACTTTCGGTATTCACAAAGGGCATTAACGAGTAGTAAATGCCCTTTGTGAATACCGAAAGTTGTAAAGTTAGACTTTTCTTTCAGTCTACCTTTGTGAATCGGGCCAGTAGACTATCAAACTTGGCCTCAATGAAAGATCCTACCAACCCAGAGAAAGGCCCTCTCCCTCTAGGCAACTGTCTAATATCATTATTCTACATGCTATACAGCATCATGTAGGCACTACCACTATAAAACAGAAAAACAACTTGGCTCTTCAATAATCACAACCATTTGAGCAGATTTCCGTGTTACTCTTCTTGATGAACTATATATTGGTTCTGGCTATTTTCATGCTGGGGAGAGTTGACCATATGTTGATACCTCTCACAAGTTACATTATTTTATGATTCTTTAATTAAATGAAACCTCAGTGCTTTAAACTAATAAAGTAAAATGATTGAGACGCAGGATCAGGGCCATGTGAGTCTCAATAGACAGTGGCCTTTCGCGATTATAGAAAACCTTCAGAGGACAACATTCAAAGTCAAAACCATAAAAACGTACTCAAATATAGATTAAGGAATAGATATTGGCACAGCTCACTTGCCCTGTACCAAATATTGATAGTTGTCTCCTACTGTCCAGAGGTAGGAGTTTAATTGCCTCAACTTCTATTGTGGTGCAAGGGCTGAGCTTTCTCTCCCAGGAGCTTTCAAACCTCAAAGCGAAAGTGAATATATCTACCAACACTAGTTCACCAATTCTTCTCAACATCTGATCAAGCTCAGGCAGATGCCCACCCCACCACACACTGCTTAACTAACGACGCCAATGGCACTTGGTGCCACAGTCCCCACAGAAAGTTGGAGATCTGTTTGGTGGTGCAAGAACCTCGCAGAGAAGGTGGATCTTGATACCTTACTATGACATCCAGGGCACCCCCCCCCCCCCAGAGAAAGATTAGTAAGCACCCCATACTAGTGGAAAATGTGTTTATTTCAGAATAGAAAGTTAGATTCTGGCTGCAAGACCAGCTGACTTGTTGGTCTGTCAATCCTGGTTCACGTTTCACATGGGTGATTATGCACATTGTGGGCCACACTTAAGCCTCTATTCTGCGTTTAAAGAACTTGTTGATTCTACTGATTACAGAGTCAACAGTTGAATCAGGACTTACTACTCCCACTGGAATACTGAAATCCTGGTATTCCCCAGAGCATTTCAATAGCTAAATGCCAGTGACAGTTTACAGTGGGAAATGAGCAAAATATGAGAAATTACACCATAAATTGAGGTTGGCAACCCCATTTTATTGTGGCCATTTCTCCTTCCTAATAGCACACTGAAGTTCCACCTCCGAATACTGCAGTGTTCCTGCATCTCAGGATTACCAATACCCAGGGTACTGGTAGGTTTGGATTGGCCTTCAGTTGAAACAAATGTCACATAATAAAAATATTATTGATATCTGTAGGCTATGGTTTGGTTTGGCTATGGTTTGAGAATGCAGACCTGGATAGCCTGGATACCCTCACAGGTGATTAGCCATTCTTTACAAATTCACATAACATAAAAGTCTCAAAATAATTAAACCTTACATTTTAACAGGACAGGTTACAGGTGTGATGGGCACACAACATATTGTGCTAGTAATGGAGGTGTTAGTACAGGAGAAGGGTATGGCAGAAGGCTATGTTTATTGCCCGTAGACCTTCATGGAATAGCTTAAGGCCTTGCCTCACTGGGCACAGAAAGCAGGTCAAGGTTATTATTAGAAGAAGACACAGGAATCCAGAGAGATGCTATGTCCCATGCCAAATGTCCACAGGGCACGGATTCAGTCCATGCCCTGTGGGTATTGCTGGTTCTGTTACTGCTGCAGATCTAGCAGGAATGTCCATGGGGAATACAGCACTGACAAATGCACATGTCTGTGCCTAGCACTGGAGGGCCTGGTCACAGATATTACTCTGGGTGCAATACAGTCATGGGTAGTGTGTTTCACTACCAGTAGTTCCAAGCACTCACAGGTCACGGTCGCAGGCCATGCCCGGCAGGTACTGTGAGCATAGGACCTCACCGTTGTGTTTGCATGCTCTTATAATTTGTATATGAAGGACAGCTGGTCATGAGGGATAGCCAATGGCCATGCCCTTTCTCCGTATTTGCAGGGCATGCTTGCAGTGTTTGCCATGCAGAAACTGTCAAAAGCGATGCAGTGTACATGACAAGACCAAGGACATGGGCACTGTAACTGAAGGGCTTGGCCACGGGATCTTTCTTGAAAGTACTGTAGGTAGCAGACAAAGCAGTCTAACCTACATTTTTTGGGAAATCCTGACAAAAACTTCACTTGAAAGGATATTAAGTTTACAATGCAAAACCTAACGACTAACATGCAGTTAGCTGCTGAACACCAGTCCATCCCAATGTAATAATCACAAGCACACACACGACATCACAAATGACATCATCAATGACATTATAAAGAAGTCTTCCCAAAGCAGAATACAGCCCATGAGCCAATGAGCCTGTGCGAACTAAAGAAGGGGGGTCGTATTCCTCTATTTGTCGTGTGTGGAAGGTGAAAGCAAGGCGCGCGGCTCCTACATCACACGGGCAACTAAAACCAGTGGTGAGACCAGAGTCCTCCACACAAGCATGGCGCGCTGTGGTTCGGCTGTGAACGTGGAAACCGAAACTGCTGAAGGAAAGCTTATGTTAGACGTGCGTTCCAGCACTACACGTGGAGACAAAAAGTATGGCTGCCACAGTGACACGCTGGGTATCAGCTGAAGCTGCCAAGCCACTGGGGAGGGAGTCAGCATCGATCTTCCTGCTCTGAAACATGCATCTCGATGAGACCTTGCTTCGCCTCCATGATGAGGTCTCTCCGGTGCAGGAGTATGCAGGGCAGCCCTCGCATTAGCATTCAGCGACGTTCTGCTCTCAAGTAAAACGATCAAAGCCACGCTCTTGAGCACATCTCCATATTGTACTGGTATGCAGTTTCCAACAGTGTAATGCTGTATTTTTTACATCTTTCCTTGTTCTTACCATTTATAGCAACTAATTAAAAACATATGTTTGAGCCTTTTAGCGTTTTGCCCTTGTAATGAGACCTATTACCGCGGCTCAATTTATCCATTTAGAAATCCGAAGTATCTTTCTGGTTACCATGGATACTGCTGACATGCTACCCACCTCATACAGTGAGCCTTATCAAATAAAAGAACACGGACACAACTGTGCAGCACGAACTTCTAATCCTTTACAAACATTCCTTAAGTTCATTTGACAAAGCACATACATGCTGTGTATTTAAACAAAATATATATTTCACCAGAGTAAATTAAGCTAACACGTAAAGAAGAAACTGATGACCAGAAAATATATATCTTTGACATCAAACAATTTCAGATCAAACAATATAACAGTTCTCATATGTATTTGTTGTCCTTTAGACCCAAGGGTATCTTGGTGCTGAATAACAGATGCTTATTGCTACCCAACGCAATGGTACTCTTTGTATCGACCTCAAAAGGATGAAAGGGTGAGTGGACTCATCTGGATTTGAACCTGTGACCAGGAGGTCAAACACAGGCCTTTACAGTAGACGCATTAGTCCACTAAGCTACCAGAACCAACCACTTGAGACATTTAACTTACAGGTCCTGGGTACACTTCTGTACCCATAGTCTCGGGACTTCTAGGTAAGTTAAGTATGCCAATCAGGAATATGCCTATTTCATCATGTTGGAAGAGGGAACACAGGCACTTTCCAACTAGCTGGCAAGGGTAAAGTGCACAGAGATCTGCAGCCAGCAGAATCAGTGGAGGCAAAAATCTGGTGGTACAATATGCAAAAAATGATCCTTTCCCACATCTGTTTATCTTGATCCAATAGTGGGAGTGATGGATAGCTGCCTCCAATGTGAAGTGGGCCTTCTGACTTGGTGCCAAGGAAGGAGTCTGGTCCATGAAGAAATCACTCGGATGTTTTAGCCTGTTGGACTAGGAAGGAGGAGGCTTGGTCTTCGTCGTAAATACATCCTTTTTGCCTACCTTCTTCACAAGGCAGAGAAAGGCTAAGCTGAGGACCTCTAAGCCTTGAATGACTGGAATGCCTTCATTGGGTAAAGGAGAGGAGGGCACACTTGTGTTACTAGAAGAGCTAGGCTCAACTTGGTGGTGCAATGGAGTCTCTGAAGCAGAGGAAATAGATCCCTAGGGAACCTATTTTCCTGAGCATTTCTCTCCCTTTTAAACAAGGTTACATAGGACCAGCTGGAAAAAACTCACTAAGTGCCACTAAACAGATAAGAGTAGGAACATCCTGTGAATGTCTTCCATCGCTTGCATAGGTTCAGAGAGGATGACCACCATGTGGGAAGGGGAAGAACCCTAAGTGGGTACTTTGCTATCTCAGAAAAGGTGTTGAGTCCGGCACTTGAGTCCAGCACTCAGTACCCGAGACCCTGTAATTATCTCTTAGCTCTTTTTTTCAGTGATCAAATCCAACATCTGTTTTGGGCTTGGCAAACCCTTGCTCTGTGTTCATGACCCATGGTAGAACAGAGAGGATGTGTGCACCAGAAGACTTTTTCCCTGTCACAAGACTAAAGACCTGATTCTGACTTTGGCAGTGTGGCAGTGGGCCGCCACGCCATCACCCCGCTGCCACATCACCAAAGTCGACAGCCGTTCACCTGCCAGATTAGTATTTATCTCCTGGTCTGGCAAGCAGTCCTTTGGTGGTCCAGCTGCGGTGCAGTTTTAAGGCTCATAAGTGAGCCTTAGAAAAGCAGGGCTGTGTGACTGTCGAAACCCGTTTCTGTATGGAATAGACTGTGCAGTCCATGCTGTGCAGGGACAGGGGGTGCAGGCACACAGGGGGGCACACCATACCTCCTATTCTTGCTGAAACTTGTGCTGGCCTGCTGACCAGTGCTAAAGAGCTTGTGCTTCTCCACGAAACATGGTAACATTAGTGTATACCTGATTGACATTTTGTTTGTACTGATAAGTCTCTTGTAAAGTGTATATTATATACACAGGGCCTGCAAATGAAATGCTACTAGCGGACCTGCAGCACTGACTTTGCCACCCACACAAGTAGTCCTTTAAACATGCCTCAGATTTGCCACTGCAGAGCCTGTGTTTACAATGTTACTCCCACTTCGATTTGTCATTTAAAACACTTTGCTGAGCCTTAAACTCCCCTTTTATTCCCCATATATCACCCCTAAGATCAGGCCTAGGTTGCCCATAGGGCAGGGTGCTGTGTAAGTAAAAGGTGGGACATGTAGTTTTATGGTAGGACATGTATTTTTAGGTTTTGCATGTCCTGGTAGTGAAACACACCCTAATTTGTTTTTCACTACTGGGAGGCCTACTTCTCTCATAGGTTAACATTGGGGATTCCTTAATACACTATTAAGCTGTAATTCTTGATTAGAAAGGAGCAGCTGTGTCATGTTTCAAATCTTTGGAATGGTAATGAGAATGATAAATCATCTTTACTGGTAAAGGTGGATTTAACATTACTATTTTAGAAATGCCACTTTTAGAAAGTGGACATTTCTATGCTCTGATAGCTCTGTATGCCTGCAGCCTGTTTCTAATACACGTCTGGGGTGGATGACTGCTACACTTTGTACATTCCCTCTAGACTGCCACAAACACAGGAAGATTAGGTGTGTCTGAGTAGTCGTCTGCATTCTGATGGCTCTTCCTGGGCAGGAAAGGAGGAAGGGGCTGATGCTTACACCTGAATAAGCAGTGCACTGTCCCCACTCGAAGGACTGATTATCCCCTACTGATAGTTTGGAGCCAGGGCTGGGAAGAAAGGACCTCTTGGCACTTCAAAGACCCTTCTTTGAAGTCACCCGCACTTCAAAGGCACAACTAGATATAAGTACTGGGTCTCTGACCCCACCAAATTAGACACTATTGGACCTGTATATAACCTATTTCAGAAGAACTGCTCTGCTGCTACAAGCACTGGCACTCTGCTGGACTTCTGATCTGGAAGACCTGCTTTTATTCTTTGCTGCTGTGCTGCCTGCCGCTCTTTGACTCTGTTGAGGGAGAGCTGGACACTGCCTTGCAACTGAAGTTGTTGACTTGTTGGCTTGCCTCCTGTTGCGTCAGACTCGGGGCTATCAAAGTCTTTGCCCATGCTCCTGTGCCTGGTTCACTAGAAGTGGACCCAGATACTTGCACCAGAGAAATCGGCACATCACCAATCTGCGTGTAGCAGAACCGGCACATCGACCCTGTTGCACGGGTAGAATCAGCGCATTACTCTCTGAACCAATGCATCGCCTAGAGAGCCCAACGCATTAGAACCGTGCATCACCGCCGCATCAGTGTGGAGAGATTGAGTAATCCCATCGACTGTGTGGAGAAACCTGACGCATCACTTTCGGAATCAATGCATCTCGGTGCCTTATCTAAGGAACCAACACATCACCCCATATGAGTGAAAAAAATTGGGACACCACCTCGAGTGCAGGATTGACATCGACGCATCGTTCGATGTCATCCCGCATCTTGCTGTTGCGACCAGGATCAAGGTGCTTTGTTCACCTGGCCTGTGTGGGTCTCATAGTCGGCCTGCTTTTCATCGCTTGTGTCCTGAACTTTTGGCTTTTCCTGGTTCAGCTCAACCAGATATACCCCTATAGGCGCTTATTGCTTCTAAGCGCTAGAACTCTTTTTAATTCTTTAAAAATCCATAGCTCAACTTTCACTTATTGTTTTTTTTGTCATTTTGCTCTTGATTTATTAATTAAATTATGTCTATTTTTCTAAATCAGTGTGGAGTCTTATGGGGTGCTTTCTTTGTGTTACTGTGTGTTTTGCACAAATGCTTTACACATTGCCTCTTTAGATAAGCCAGACTGCTCTGTGCCAAGCTACCAGAGGGTGAGCATAGGTTATTTTTTAGTGTGTATCTAGCTTACCCAGAGGGATTCTGGTTCTTGCTTGGACAGGGTGCATACCTCTGTCATCCAGAAACCCAATTACTTAAAGCTCCTGATGTTTGGCCTCCTGCGGTTCTGAACTCTGTCGCTCTCATTTTGAACTGTTATCTGACTGCTCATGCCGCCTCTTGGGAAGGTCTTTTCTACAAGGGCTAGCAGGTCTGTTGCATGGTTAAAGAGAGGCTGATTTGCCTACATACATCCTACAGACTAACTCAGGAGGATTATTACCCCAAACCTCTCCTAATATGGTGAAAGATAAACACCTGCCGACTGGCAAGCAGGGCACATAGGACACATTCGCCTAATCTGGTGCAGGTGCACAATCGAGGACGACACCTCAGGGCCTCGTGATGTCGGGTGGCTCAGCTACGACCTTCTTGTCCAAAGCATCTGTCTTCCTCCAAGTTATCAACACATCCAGCGAGGTTCTGGAGACGGAAATAGGAGCTGTTGGCGTGGATGTAACCATTCTACAACAGGATCTGAATCAGGCTGTAGACAGACTCACTGAGGCAGATGAACAGATATCTGAAATGGAAGATGTGATGACAGCTCTGTAACTAATGGTGTCCAATCTCTCAGCAGCCACCAGGACCCTTGAGGACAGGGCAGAGGACATGACTTTGTTTCAAATTAAATTATTCTGCTAAATCAGATAAGCTATCCCCAACTGACTTTGTGGGTTTGGATGCAGACGCCACCAAGCAGCTAAGTAAAAACATGTGCTGATGGGCAGCCGTGGAGTCAAGAACGCGTTGGTACCGACTAAACAACAGACCTTATTCATGCTGGACCTCGTATGGGCAATTTTACCCCAGAAATCTATAATCTGCCCTGATGAAGCAACACTTTAAGCCACTCTGTCACGAAACACCTGTTGGCTAATATCTTTTCTAAATGATTTATCTCTATTTGGGAACTAACCGACTTGATCAATTCAAATATCATGAAACATTTTCAAAATTCAGAAAAACTCTAGGGAATTATTTGAATAATGCTGAACCTCTAATTTGTCTGTAATAATTCTTCAGTTGTATAGCTGGAGGTGGCTTTATATCACAGAGACTCAGCAGCTGGTCTACATCTGAGTCCTTTTTTCTAAACTTGAGCCTCTTTGAAATGAATATTTCATTGTATCATTCCTGCCCTATTCTATGCATTTTGCTCTGTTGACCATTTGCGCTTGAAAGTGCCATATACAAACACAGAACACAAACAAACAAAAAAATTGCATTGACAAACACTGCATTTTACCAGTACTGTTTACGGTACATACATTAAGGAACGTTCCCTCCGTTGTCATTCCCTATCTACACCTGGATAACATAAATAAAAGCAGAAGACAGCTCTGACCGCTTTCTTAGTATTGTTTCCAACCTCTTGGGATGCTCCAGGGTGGTCAGGTTGTTTACATTCTCCATCGGTTTCTGCCCTGGATTCCAACCAGGCATCATTACAAACGCCTCTCAGGGAGTCATCCTTGCTTAGTTGTGTTCTGGGAGTGTCGCATCTCCAGCATGCGCTCAGTTATTAACTCTATTTTTAACCTGACACTTCAATAGTACACTTAAAATTCAGAGCGTGTTTACATTACCCATCCAGCAGGCTAATGGAACAGCACGCCAGACAGTCATGCATAATTCAGATCAGTGTCCTCGGGCCTGCAACTGTAAGTCGGAGCAGCCTTTAAATAAACCAGGGAGCGGCTTTTACATTCAAACGCATGCCTTGTTTCCTATCATTTGGCTTCCTGGCCGGTACATGCTGCACATGAATGCTGAAATATTCACAGATTGTGACGTTTTTAACATTCTCATTTATTTATACATTCCGGGTAAATGAACGAGTACTTGACGATAACAAAATAAAAACAATTCTTTTAAGTAAATAGGTGACTACAGATTGCATCAAATAGTCAATATCACAAGGTGAAATAGTACAGCTTGTTAACTATGAAAGTCACCAGATGCGTAGGTAGTAATAGTAAAGCACGCGCAGTTGCACCGGGAGCCGGGGATGTGAGGGGCCCACTTCATCGAAATATTGACTTTTTAACTACAAAACGAGGGGATGAGAGCACAAGGACATTGCTTTGTATTTGCAAAAGGAACAAATGACGGACGGAATGCTGAACATTGCAAACATGCACCCCAGTCACAAAGATCTGGGATGAATCCATCATCGTTCTTTAGCTCACTTCACCACCCCAGTTTGGACACAGCCATATGCAAGTCAGTCTTGACCCTGTTACACGTCAACAGTCCAGACCAAACTGCCAGGCCAGGTCCTCCCTGGACAAGAAACAAGCATCCTGGAACCGGCTTTGGGCCCTCATCAGCCAGGCTAGCTTGAATCCAGCACACCTGAATCCTGGGCACACGTACATAAGTGTATATATGAGATTTCATAAACGTAAGTCCATTTGAGAATTATCACATTAAAAGTTCACAGAAGAGTTGTTTCTTGTTTCTTTTATTCATATCTCGTTGAAAAGCAACCAGTCAAAACAACCAGCCAACACGTGTTTCGTCAAGGAGGATACCACGACTTCCTCAGGGCCCAAGGCCGGTGATACTTCCAACCCAGCTGGAGAGTAGAGTATGGTTACAAAATTCTGGCATATTTCAAGTATATGGATATCTGTGTTATTGGTAGATGCAACTGTTTATTCGAGATGCCGGTGATAATTTCAACCGGCTGGTCTGAAACCGCAAGGTAAGTGAGTTCGCAAAACTGTATATTTATTTTTAAATGCATCCCGTTTACCTTTAAGGAAAGCGGGCTGCATTAAAAAAAAAACTGCTTTATTTAAAAGCAGTCCCAGACATGGTGGTCTGCTGAGCCCAGCAGGCCACCATACTTGGGAGGGCCTGCCATTCCCAATGGGGTCGTAAATTGCGAGAGGCTCATTAATATTGATGAGCCTCTCTATTTGCAACCCCATTGGGAATCACTAACAGTGTGTTATACACTGTTGTACATCCATAATAGTGGCTCGCAAATTGAGAGTCGCAAAAGAGTCACAATTTGCAAGGCGCTATTTTGGCCGTCGTACATCTGGCCCTCAGTCTCTAGAGGCAGTCTGCAAGACAGTAGTGGACAAGTGAACAGATGCAACTGGGAGCACTCGGATATCACCGCTTGCATCCATGATTTAACCAGATGACTCTGGGCACGAAAGGAGGTGTGGATTTAGTCCGGATCCTTCAACAGCCTGTCGGTTGGGTTAAAGTCCACCCATGCACTGTGGGTCTGTCCTGCCTGCTCTTATGGTGGTGGGGTTGGTGTCAACAGTTCAAATTGGGGTGCATCAGAAGCATTGGTGAAGTCCACTGCAGAGCTTTCCCTTGGGGTATCTTGACTCCGTGTAGGACAACCTTACAGGTCTGGGATGGTATCAACAATCTTTGGACGTCTGTCTCTGATGCTCTGGTGCCTCACAGTACTTGTCCGTGGAGCAGCTTCAGGCTCATCTCTCGTGCGGGATTCCCTTGAGGCCATTTTCACTTGGTCGCCACAGGACCGACCGTGTGGACTGTGCTGGGCTGCCAGTGGCCCGCGCGTGGGGGAGTGCCAGACCACCAGCAAAGCCAAGGCTGAGTCACTTGTGCAACCACAAGGGTAGATGATCCATGGTCGGGTGTGCTTGGCAACAGGACCCAGGCGCAGGCGGGGTCTGCAGGTAGTCTCTGGACAATTGGTCCCGCATGGTCCCAGAAGTGCCTCTTTGGTCTCTTTGTGGTTGTAAGGATCCACTCTGGTGGTGAGATACTCCTTCAGCGGTTAGGGTGATGCACATGGCATTATGGAGTTGTTGCTGTTAGACAACCTTTACGACAGGTGACAAAGGTTTGAAGGGGTAAAATGACTGGAGGGACTTTACATCCCCATAGCTCGGTGTGTTGCTAGTGCTGTTCTTTTCCTATGGCATGCACGGTCCTTAGCATGGATGTCATCTTCGGCAAGCAGCCGGTGATGGTGGCTGGACGGTCGCGCTGGAAATTTTGGGCAGTGTAAGAGGGAATCATCAACCTTAAGCATAGGTAAAGAAACAGGTGCATGCAGATTTGGTTTCTTTTCAAAATTCTTCTTTATTTCTTGAATACAAAGGAGCCCACACTCGAGAGATCCTTCTCCGTTGGTTCGTAAGTTGAACTGCCAGAGTCCAACATTAGTCACCATGGAGAAGGAACTCGAATGGTGGGGCCATATTAAAAATCAACATGTTTGTGCTAATAAAAACCCAAGCATGTCACGAGAAATTCCATTGACACAAATGAGGGACTGATGTCCCAAACTACAGGCAGATATGCAGTACTCGCATACGGGTGACTTAATTTCGGTTCTCCTGCTGGGCTGTCGCCATTGACGCCGCTCCAGATCAGTTGCTTGCTTGTGTCGGTAGGGGCACTCTCATGTTGTAACACGAGTCCTCGATCTTGTCACCATTGATCCATTTCTCCTGTACATCGGTCTTTTCACCATTTATCCTCATCTACTGCGCATCCGTTTTCAGTCTTGATCATCTTCTCCTGCGCATCTGTGGTCTTCAGGTTCTTCAGTGTGACCAAACTGATCACACACCTTTCTCTCCTCTCCTTTTCCAGTTCTCCTTTTTACTGTGGCCTTGTGCCACACTTTCTTCTTCTGGTGCTGGGTGGTGTCAGGCTCTTCAGTGTGACAGGTCTGGTCATACACTCTTCTCTCATCTTGTCTCCTTTTTCTGTTCTCTCATAGTGATGTGGCACCTGGCCACACGTTGCATGCATTCCTTCCATCTCCAGGTGCGATGTGGTGCCAGCCACATGGCGCAGGTTACTTCTCATGGACCTCTCACTTGTCCTGTCCCGTTAATAGGACTGTGCGTCTTCCCCCATCGTGGATCTCTCGCAGGCCCTGCCCTGTTCGTAGGACTGTGTGTGTTCTACCATCACGGAACTCTCACTGGTCGACTTTTCTCATCAGGTCGGTGTGGCATTCATCCACACGTCTCATGCCCCCTCCTCAGGGATCCTTTCTGGGATCTGCTCCGTGGATGGCAGGTAATCTTCCATCTGCCTCCCCTTCGCTTGACGGCACCGTGCTTGTGCCGTGCTTGTGCCTTGAGGCTGCGCTGTTGTTGTGCTTGCTCCTGCCTAGGTTTGTGTATGCTTGACAGGGTTGGTCACTCTGTGTGACATTCTCCTTGATGGCTCACTGGTGGCTATTTGGTGCTGGGGCGGCTGGCTGGTACAGCCTTCTTTGTCCAGCCATACATTGTCTATTGGCACCATAGGAGGTGCTGGACCACAGAACCTTTTGTTCAGTCTGATCTCTCTCTCTCTCTGAGGGCTTTCTCTGTCCAAGGCTCATGCCCTTGCAGGCAGATCTTTACATTCTCCAGTGGGGATCAGTCTCTAGTGCAGTCTGTTATGCAAGGGTGTCTCTAGATTCACTCCTTGCAGAACAGAGTGTCACGAAGCACTTGGCCTTTTCAGTATTGCAGCAATAGCAGGTGGCCACTGTAGTCTCCACAGGCTGGTGATGATTACAGATGGGCACTAGGTGATGCAGGTACACAATGGGCCTGGTATACTCTCCTTCGACCACACGGGTCAGCTTTAGGCCTGTCTCAGCATGTCCCAAGATGGGATATTCCTTTACAGCCTGTGAGCTCTGTTTTTTCTGATTCTCCCCAGCTCCTGGAGGGGGATGTCAAGCCTTCAGTTCACCTGGTATCAGTCCAGTCCTGATGAAGACCCCACCGTAAGGACACCATTCAATCCTGCACTCAGGGGTCGAAACGTCGACAACACACAGATATCATACTACACAAACTCTGGCGACATTGTTCAAAAAGTGCTTGTCCATTATAGCTATGTGTATTCTCAGGAACGCTTGACCTACCACAGACCGGAAAGGTTTTTATCATGCAACTTTGATGTATATATGTCACAAATACCTTTTCCCTGTTCTCCACTCACACGTTATCACTTAACACCCATTCCCTTCCTGCTTCCCCTTCTGCACCAAGAGCAC
Source organism: Triturus cristatus (assembly GCF_964204655.1). Classification (NCBI taxonomy): domain Eukaryota; kingdom Metazoa; phylum Chordata; class Amphibia; order Caudata; family Salamandridae; genus Triturus; species Triturus cristatus. The sequence goes on along the minus strand of NC_140589.1, from coordinate 1,669,125,338 downwards.
TGTAATATATTGCACTGAAATCATAACAAGCAACGACGTTGCCATTATTTGTGAATGCTTTGAATATATTGCACTGTAATCATAATGAGCAACGGGGTTGCCATTATCTACTAATGCTTTGAATACAATTGCATTAGATACTCTGTCTCAATAAGTAAATAAATTGGACTTATGACATAATGAACTATTGGTGTTTGCTACTATATATATTGTTTCGTAAATAAGTTATTTGCTACCTTGACCACATCTTTTTGTACTGCTTTTGATGTGACGGTCAAGAGGGAGGAGCCACCTCCAAATAGAGCCCCATTCCAGAAGAAAAATGTTGCGTCATTGACAGGGAAATATGCCCTAGACGGTGAGAACCCTCCTCCCTGACAGGAGTTGGGCGGTGACTCTCCTCAACAGCGCAGTGGAAGTCACTGTAGTGCGCCAGACACTCCACCCGTTTCTGGAGACAAAAGCAACTGATACCTTTGTCACTGTTGAAACTTCGGACACCCACATAGCACCCCCTGATAGACTTTATCAAATTGACATTCAGATTGAAGGTGACATTAAGCGCACCACAAAGGGAATTTTTTGGGACAACTTGACGTCGTCTTATGACATTTTGCTGGCAGAGGTCGATTGTCCTCCCCCTTTGTTCTTGCTTGTTCTCGTGGTGAGGATGTGATAATTCTTTCCTTTTTGCAATATGTCCCTGACGAGACTAAGCATGCCTGTGCTTTGGAGTGGGCTTTTGCCTTAGCTCCCACCTTATATCACAACCAGGCTAGTTGGGATAAGGATTCTCCTTCACATGTTGTGACTCTGTTCCTCAGCCACAGCCTCAATATCCAATTATAAGTGATGCAAAGGCATCCGTTAAAGAGATTCGGACTCAATTAGAGTATCAGGGTGTGATAGAACCCTGTATCTCTTCAATGAATAACCCTCTTTTTCCGGTTTTGAAACCTGACGGTGCATATTGCATTGCTTTGGATTATAGACATTTGAATAGTCATACCCATTCATATGCAGTGCAAAACACGCATAGTACAGCATTGATCAATATTATCATAAGTAAAAGATTTAAAATGACTTTGGATAGTTCCAGTGGCTTTTTTAGTCACAACCTGGCTCCTGAGAGCCGGGACTTGTCCGCATTCAGCGCCCTCAGCACTCAGAGGCGCTATGCGAGATTGCATATGGGGTATAGGAATAGCCCCAATGTTTTTTCGGCACATATTGTGTCGCTCTTGAATGAAATTGACTCTGATGCATTTTCATATGTCGATGACATATACCAGAAACACGATGAATTGCATCCTCATCTTGCGCGAGTAGATTGCATCATAACACGCATTGCGGCTTAATGCTACAAATTCAATTTTGCGAAATCACATATTGCGTTTCTGGCTGTTCTCTTTCTTGGTTATGAAGTGAACAATGAGGGCAGGGGTTTGACCCCTCATTTTTTGGAAAAGTGTGCTCGATTGCAACCTCCATCTACCCTCAAGAAAATGCAGTCACTGCTAGGTTTTTTTAACTTCGGCAGGACTTACATTTCTGACTATGCTCAGCATATCAAATCTCTTTATGCTTTGATACACACCTCCTTTTCTGCTTCCACTTGGCTTCCGAAACATACCGTTGTGCTCCGTTCTTTGCAATCTTACTTACTTGCGATGCAGTACTTACAAATTAGATTGAATTTGGCCATTCGGATTCTTCCCGGAGCGATCGGTTTCACTTATGTGACTTTTAATGAGGATGACACAGTCCCAATCACTTATAAATTGCATCTGTATACTCCTGCAGAGTTGCGTTTCTTTTCTACTGAAAAAATTCTCACGCTGTGCAGATGGCTGTTCTGAAAGAATGCCCTCTTGCAAAAAGTAAACACATTTTTGTAGTTTCTCCATGCCCGCTCTGGAAGCGGTCGTGAAGGCCAGTATGCCTAATACTAAAGTCCTTCATCCTTGTTGGATCAATGGGCTACGTCATTGATGTAGGCTGATGTCAGTTTTGTTTTTGACCCTTCTTTGTTATGTTATAATGAACTTATATCGCGCACAAATACTCAAGAGTGTCCTGGCGCGCAAAATAACAGTGACCCTATAAAACAGAGCTTTAGCACGGCTACGGGAAAAGGAAAGTTTTCAATTGTTTCTCAAAAAGTCTGAGATCCTGAATATTCCGTAGTTCCTGAGGCAAGGAGTTCCATGCCATAGCTACTTTAACAGACAGAGACTGGCCCCCCCAGCCGAGTTCTGAGGAAACGTGGGATCACCATCCGTCGATGGGAGGCTGACTGAAATGCTCTACTAGGGACATAGAAAGTAAATCGCTTCCTGATATACATAGGTCCAAGATCGTGCAGCGCTCTGTGCGCCAGGGTAAGAGCTTTGAATTGCACTCTCTGAGCCACAGGCAGCCAATGCAAATCACGTAAATACTGTTTCACACTAGATCGTCCAGAGATGTTGAACAGAAGTCTGGCAGCGGCATTCTGTATAGTCTGTAGTTTTTTAAGTAGGTATCCCGGAATCCCCACATACAGAGCATTGGCATAGTCAAGACGGGAGAGGATGAGAGCACGAACGACCATTTCTTTAGCCGACCTTGGTAGCAAAGGGACGAACCTTCTTAAAGACTTGAGGGTGCCAAAACATACTCCAGAGAGTTTCCTGACTTGCTCCGTAAACCGTAAGTCCTCTTTGAACCAAACCCCCAAGTTTTTGCTGGAGCACCCTCAGAATTAGGACGCGGAAAGTCAGGAGGCCATAAAGATTCTCTAAAGGCAGACGGAAATCGACCATACAACAGGACCTCAGACTTGTCCTCATTGCATTTCAGTTGGGCATAAGCCAACCACCTAAACCCAGCAGAGAGGCAGTTCTGGGCAGTTTCTGTTGACAGGTCGGAGTTCTTCCTTGTAAATAGGAGCTGGGTGTCATCAGCATATGCAATTATTTTTGCACCCATTTCCTCAGCCAGAAAAATCAAAGGGGTCAAATAGATATTAAAAAGCAGAGGGCTCAAAGTAGTGCCCCGAGGGACACCAGTTGACATCTTCTTGGCAATAGAGAAGAACGGAAGAATCCATACCTGCTGGGTACGCTCTTCTTCTTCTTCAGGAATTTCTTCAGTATGAGCATGTTCACCCTCTGCCTTCTTCGGTTTTTCCTCTGGATTAGTACGAATGAACAAGTTACTTACCTTCGGTAACGATATATCTGTAAGAAACATTAGTTAGTTAGATTCCTCACCTTAGAATATCCCCAGGCGTCAGGCTGGATCCGGAAAGATTTTTCGTCAGCAATACCCTTGCGCGTCACTAGACGTCGTCTGCGGCTCCTCGTCCGTTGTCGGCGTCGTGATTGCCAGGATAACGTCGTCGGAGTACTTAGACGCCGCCCTCGCGCGCTGACGTCAGTTCTTGTATATAGCTTTCTGCGCCAGGAACGCAGATCCACGCAAGAGACCGACACTGGTGCCAAAAATTCTAGGTCCCTGAAAGGGGTGACCTCAACCCTAGATATCGGTTCGCAGAATGGGGAGGATGGGTGGGGCGGTGAGGAATCTAACTAACTAATGTTTCTTACAGACATATCGTTACCGAAGGTAAGTAACTTGTTCATCTGAAAGAAACACGTTAGTTAGATTCCTCACCTTAGAATAGATACCCCAGCAATACCAACCCCGGTGGTGGGTCTGCGAACCAAGATCACACCAGAAAGTCCTGGAGAACAGAACGGCCAAAGAAGCCGTCTCTCCGGACTTGGCTGTCCAGGCAATAGTGTTTGGCAAACGTGTGCAGCGAGGCCCACGTTGCTGCCTGACAAATGTCCTGCAAGGGGACTCCCCGGCCCAGGGCAGTGGTCGCTGCTGTGGCCCGAGTGGAATGGGCCTTTAGCCCTACAGGAGGTTCCTTTTTTAGCTAAGGAGTAACAGGCCTTGATACACAAAACGACCCACCGAGAGATGGTTCGTTTGTGCACCGCTCGCCCCTTCTTAGCGCCCACGTAGCCAACAAAGAGTTGGTCGTCCACCCGGAACTGCTTGGTGCGGTCCAGATAAAAGGACAGCGCCCATTTTGGGTCCAGACGGTGGAGCCTCTCTTCCTCTTTCGAGGGCTGCGGAGGCGGAAAGAAAGTGGGCAGTGTAACAGACTAGCCGATGTGAAAGGCAGTTACCACCTTAGGGAGAAAGGAAGGACGAGTCCTGAGAACAACTTTGTCCGGATGGACAGAAAAGAAAGGAGGCTTAGAAGAGAGAGCCTGGAGCTCACTCACCCTTCTAGCAGAGGTGATGGCAACCAGGAAAGCAGTCTTAAGCGTCAGCAGACGAAGGGGACAATTATGAAGTGGCTCAAAGGGAGCGCACATCAGAAAGGTTAATACCAGATTCAAATCCCACTGAGGCATTACGAAAGGGACAAGAGGAAACATGTGAGTAATGCCCTTAAAGAATCGAGAAACAACAGGGGATTTGAAAAGAGAAGGCTGATCAGGAAGCCGTAAGAAAGCAGAAATAGCTGAAAGATATCCCTTAAGGGTGCCCAGAGCAGAGCCCTGCTGGGCCAGGGAAAGAAGAAAGAGGAGAACCTCAGAGAGAGGGGCAGAAAGGGGATCCACAGCCTTTGCTGTGCACCATGCCACAAATTTGTTCCACCTGCAGGCGTATACCGATTTTGTGGAGGGACGCCTGGCTGCCAGAATAACATTACAGACTTCAGGAGGCAAGTCAAATGGCATCAACTGCCGCCGCTCAATCTCCACGCATGGAGGTGGAGACTGGACAGGTTCGGGTGGAGGACTGTCCCCTGCTGCTGCGACAGAAGGTCCTCCTGAAGAGGCAGGCGGATCGGGGGATCGATCGATAGACTCGAGTAGCTCGGGATACCAGTATCTTCATGCCCAATCAGAAGCCACCAGGATGACTTGGGCCCGGTCGCGCATGATCTTTTTCAGCACTCTGGGCAGAAGTGGTATAGGCGGAAAGGCGTACAACAGACCGCAACTCCACTCGCGACGAAAAGTGTCTCCGAGCGAGTGCCGCCTTGGAAACTCCAACGCGCAGAACTGCTGACATTGCGCATTCTCTCCGGTGGCCAATAGCTCTAATCAAGGCTCTCCCCACTGACGAAAGAGGCCTTGTGCCACGTCCGAGTTTAGACGCCATTCGTGATCCATCATGCACCGGCGGCTGAGTTTGTCTGCTCTGGCGTTCAGAGAGCCCGCCAGATGTTGAACCACCAGGGTGATGCCCTGATGTTCCAGCAATGTCCAGAGGCACAGAGCCTCCTGACAAAGGGTCCATGACCCCACCCCGCCCTGTTTGTTGAAATACCACATGGCGGTGGTGTTGTCCGTGAACACCTGCACTACACTTCCCCGGACAGAGGGAAGGAATGCCTTTAGTGCAAGTTGGATCGCCCTCAGCTCCAGAAGGTTGATATGGAGCCGAGACTCCGCCGGAGGCCAGAGGCCCCTGATCTCCGCCTCTCCCATGTGGCCCCCCCAGCCCAGGAGGGACGCATCTGTCAGGCGCTGAGCAAGGCGCCTACCGAAATTACAGTTGGACCACAACTCCCAGACATCTCGGCGGGATGAAGGCGTGGTCACAACTGTTAAGTACGGGCACCGAGGACCAATCGGTGCGCGTAATACTGCCTGGTTGGATTTGTTTTGGTGGAGGCTGGAAGCGGCGAGGAAGGAAACGCCGGAGCTCGCACGAGCGCGAGTGAAACAGCCGTGTGCCCCGCTTCACTGAGGATTCGTCGGGGAGGTACGAGAGGCCGAGTATCGGTCTCCACACAACTTGGTTTGCGGGACGCTGACGTAAGCGTCACCGCATTTGAAGGTTCTGGGTGCGAACATATCCCTACTCGCGGAACGCGGGACGAGCGTGGCCGCGTTGTCAAAACCCTGGACCAAAAGACGAAGTAGGAGCGGACGCTCCCTACTCGGAATACAGACCGGTGAGGTGGGATCACCGGAGACACCGCCACCGCAACGTTCAGGTAGCTCAGCAGAAAGGAGGGGCTGCACTGTACGGGACAATAGTCAGTGGTTGGAAGACACCACGAGTGTAGGGTTCAGGGGGAGAGCGTGACTGTATCCTTACTCCCCGCGCACTTCATTATCAGTTGGGGGCCTACTCTCGAGGACCTTAGAACAGAGTAGGTTCAGGTTTCGGTTGGCGAGAGAGGTCCCTGGTTTTTCACCTTTTTCTTTGAAGGGAACATAGAGGGGGGGGCTGTCAAGTAGCACAGTCCTACCAGTTGTCAATTGCTGGAAGGGGAGCGATCTTCTGTTATGTCACATTGGTTTTAAAGGCATGGTTATCGTTGCCTGAGTATGTTTTGGAGAGACACACTGTTGAGGCATACTTAGTGAGACCGAATGAGAGTAGGTTGCCTTATGTGTACAGTAACGTGTGTTATGATTTATGTTATGTTACAGGTATCCCTATCCCTGCTGTTCCCATCCTAATTCCCTTTCCCTCGCCTGATTGCCCTGGTACTCTGTTTCCCTATTCAGAGCCGGGGACGTCGGGAGGTGGACCCCTTGTGCTTCACTTGACTCAGCGGAACAAGAGAAAAACGTGTCAGAATTACGCGCCCAAGAAATAGTTCTGTGTGGGTCGAGTCAAGCACAAGTATGGCCTCTCTAGATGAGGTGTTACAAGCCCTCATGTTGGTACAACAGGAATTGGCCACATCTAAGATAGAAACCGCAGCCCTAAAAGACAGGGTAGAAAGGCAAGGGCGCAACCCATTTGATGCCTCACAGTCATCGAATCCTATACATGTCAACGTTTCACCACCCATACCCCTGGCAAGCCCGGAGAGGTTCTCGGGTGACCCCCTAAAAATCCAAACCTTCCTCACACAAATAGCATTGCATTTTTCCTGCAAACCCGCTTCGTTTCCGAATAACCATTCACGAGTGGCGTTTGCTATATCGTATATGACGGGGGACGCGGCCAATTGGGCAGTCCCCTTGGTCAAATACGACGATCCTCTGCTGTCAGATTGGAACGCCTTTAGAAGCGAGTTTGAGCGGGTGTTTGACAGGAGGGCCACCACCTTATCAGCAGATAGAGAATTATTAGCACTCCGACAGGGCAAACATGATCTGGTAACGTATTTGACCCAGTTCAATCGTCTTGTAGCGGAAACAGAGTGGCCTGAGGAAAAACGTATGTCCCTCTATTACCAGGGCCTGAGGGAGGACATGAAGGATGTACTGGCACAAATAGATCCGCAGCCCACCACGTACACAAGCTTGATGAACCTTACGCTTAGGTTAGACCATAGACTGGCAGAGCGGAAGGGAGAGAGGGTTTATACCCACGTCGAGAAAGCCGAGAGAGGACCCGGACCCGCAGGGGCATCCCCGGACTCTCATGCAGAACCTATGGAGGTGGGTGCAATCAGAGCCCCGTTATCACGGGTCGAGAGAGAGAACCGCAGACTAGCTGGTCTCTGTATGTATTGTGGCAAGAAAGGCCATTATGTTCGTGACTGTCCCGTCAAACCCAAAAGAGGGGGGTACGCAGGTACGAAGAAAGTGGCAGTAGCCACAGTACAGGCATCACCTTCGGAAGAACGGGCCTCAGTCACTCCGGATGAAACACCCGCCTCTAGGGTCTTGCAGTTACCTTCTTTAGCCGTTGTAGAGTCGGTTGCATCCGAATCACACGTTGTGTTACACATGCGAGTAACGGTGGGAACTAGAGAGCACGAGATAGGAGTGATGATTGACTCCGGTGCCACCGGAAATTTCGTCGATAGTGGGTTAGTACAGCGGCTTGGGATAAGGCGCATCCCGAGAACAAACCCCGAGGTAGTCTGGGCGGTGGATGGAAAGCCTCTTAAATCAGGGCCCATCACCGAGGTTACGGAATCCCTAACCTTGACCAAACCAGGGCCCTTGTGGGATCATGTAGAACAGGTAGCTTTGAACATTATTGAGGCTCCACAATATGAAGTGATCCTCGGCATGCCTTGGTTGGCGACTCATAACCCCTCCATTAACTGGAAGCAAAAAACGGTGGAGTTTGACGCGGAGTACTGTAAAGAGGCGTGTGTCAACGCGCATCGGACTCACCTTCTGGCCCTCACTCAGGGGTATCATCTCAGTACCGCAGCAGAGAAAGAGACTGTCCTCCCAGCCGCCTACGACGCTTACCGAGAGGTGTTCAGCGAAAGTAAGGCTGAACTCCTGCCACCGCATCGCAGTTACGACTGCCAAATAGACTTAATCCCAGGGGCGATCCTGCCGTCTTGTCGAGTCTATGCTTTGTCTGAGCCAGAAACCGAACATCTGCGAAAATACCTAGAGCACTACGTTGAGATAGGGTTCATCCGGCCTTCCCGTTCTCCGGCTGCTTCGCCCCTTTTCTTCATCAAGAAAGCCAATGGCGACTTGCGAACGTGCATCGATTATAGGGCATTAAATAAAAACACCGTCCGCAACCGCTACCCTCTTCCTCTCATCCCTGTCTTGCTGGATCAGTTGAAGGAGGCGACCGTATACTCTCGATTGGATCTGAGAGGGGCATATCACCTGGTCCGGATAAGGGAGGGGGATGAGTGGAAGACGGCCTTTAAGACGCGGTACGGGCTGTTTGAGTATAGGGTAATGCCCTTTGGGCTGTGTAACGCCCCGGCCGCGTTCCAGTATTTTCTCGATGACGTCCTCAAAGAGCTCATTGATAGAACAGTAGTGGTGTATATCGATGACATACTGATATATTCCACAGATCCCAGGGAACACGTCACGCACGTCTCACAAGTGTTACACAAGCTAGGAGCGAACAATTTGTTTTGCAAGTTGAGCAAGTGCGAATTCCACGTAGAAAGGGTAGAATTCCTGGGGGTGGTCCTGAGTCCTTCAGGGTTGAGCATGGCTGAACGAAAGGTGGCAGCAGTACAGGAGTGGCCCATACCTAAAACTGTGAGAGATGTGCAGTGTTTTCTGGGTTTTCAAATTATTATAGGAGGTTCATCTCTCACTTTTCCCAGCTTGTCTCGCCTCTCACTCGTTTGCTACGCAAGGGTCATCCGTTTTCCTGGACTCCGGAGGCCATGCAGGCATTCCGCGAGTTACAACAGGCCTTTACCACCGCTCCCATTCTGCAACATCCACATTCTGAAGTACCCTTCGTGGTAGAGGCGGACGCTTCTGACATCGCAGTGGGAGCCGTGCTATCGCAGAGAGAGGCTCAGACCGGGCAATTACATCCAGTAGCCTTCCTGTCTCGGAAGTTAACAGCAGCCGAAGCAAACTACACGATTGCCGAAAAAGAACTACTGGCTGTTCACAAGGCGTTCCAGGAATGGAGACACTACCTGTGGGGGGCTAAGCACACCGTAACGGTTTATACCGATCACAGAAACTTGCAGTACTTGAAAACGGCTAGGCATCTCACGCAACGGCAAATGCGTTGGATGCTGTTTTTTGCAGGCTTTGACTTTGTCATTACGTATCGACCTAGGTCAGAGAACCGGAAAGCGGATTCACTATCGCGACAAGAGGGGGGACAGGTACATCGGTCAGAGGTGATCAAGGCCCTCATTCCCCCGGAGAAAGTGGTATGTGTGGTTCGGGCTGACACATTTCTGAACTCCATAAGAGGGCACCGCACATTGGTGCAATGGCTTCAATGGGAGGAGCAGGAGACGGACAGGCACATAAAAGAGGGGTTGCCCTTTTATCGTGATTGTCTGTTCGTGCCTTTGGAGGAGCTGCAATGCCAGGTCTTCGTTTGGTGCCATGAATCACTTGTAGCAGGACATCCAGGACGGACCAAAACACTGCACCTTATGAGACGACACTTTTGGTGGGCTTCCATGGACAAGGATGTTCAGCGATGGATCCAGCAGTGCGATGTCTGCGCTGGGCGAAAGGAGACCATTCCAAGGCTAAAGGCAAGTTGGTCCCGTTACCGACTCCCGCAGGGCCCTGGCACAACATAAGCATGGACTTTGTGGTGGGTCTACCGCTGGACCAGGGATATGATGCCATCATGGTAGTAGTGGACGGCCTCACCAAAATGGGTCATTTCGTTCCGTGCAAGAACTTACCCTCGGCCAGTCAAACCGCCCAGTTGTTGTTATCTCACGTGGTGCGACAGCATGGATTGCCAGGAGTGATAGTATCGGACAGGGGTCCGCAGTTTGTTGCTCGGTTTTGGAGGACTTGGTGTAAAGCCTTGCAAGTGGAAGTAGCCACGTCCACCAGCTTCCACCCCCAGACGGATGGCCAGACCGAACGTCTTAATCAAACGCTCAAGACGTATCTCCGTTGCTACGCAAGAGAAGCCGGTACGTCGTGGGTGTCCCTCCTGTGGTTGGCCGAACTCTCCTACAACAACGCGTGGCACAGCTCCATCAAAGAAACCCCTTTTCGGGCTAACTACGGTTATCATGCCAAGACGCTCCCTTTATCATTCCCAGCGGAGACGCGCAACCAGCCTGCTCTTGCAGCTCAGTTGCAGGCCTTGGGGGACATACACCAACGTCTGAAATCAAACCTGATGAGGGCCAAAATCTTGTACAAGACCTGGGCGGACCGCCATCGTCAGGATGGGCCCGTGTATCAACCGGGCGACCGAGTGTGGTTGTCCACGAAGAATCTCCGTTTTAAGTTGCGCAGCATCTTCCATCCTCGTTTCATTGGTCCGTATCCCGTGGTGAGAAGAGTGGGAGCAGTGGCGTACAGGTTGGCCTTACCGGCCTCGCTGCGGATTCATCCGGTGTTCCACTGCAACCTCCTGAAGCCGGCGCGGGGGGCTCGGAGGGTGGCCGCTCCTCCGGTAATCAGGGAGGGCCAGGAGGAATACGAAGTCCGTAAGGTGGTGGATTCACAGTTTCGGAGGGGTCGTTTGTGGTACCTCATTGCTTGGAAGGGGTACACGGCGGAGGAGGATTCTTGGATTCCCTCCTCGGATGTGCATGCTCCTGCTGCCGTGAGAGTATTTCACGCCCGGTTCCCGGCCAAGCCTGGTCCTAGGAGGCGCTTGGGCGGGGGGCATACTGTCAGGCGCTGAGCAAGGCGCCTACCGAAATTACAGTTGGACCACAACTCCCAGACATCTCGGCGGGATGAAGGCGTGGTCACAACTGTTAAGTACGGGCACCGAGGACCAATCGGTGCGCGTAATACTGCCTGGTTGGATTTGTTTTGGTGGAGGCTGGAAGCGGCGAGGAAGGAAACGCCGGAGCTCGCACGAGCGCGAGTGAAACAGCCGTGTGCCACGCTTGACTGAGGATTCGTCGGGGAGGTACGAGAGGCCGAGTATCGGTCTCCACACAACTTGGTTTGCGGGACGCTGACGTAAGCGTCACCGCATTTGAAGGTTCTGGGTGCGAACATATCCCTACTCGCGGAACGCTGGACGAGCGTAGCCGCGTTGTCAAAACCCTGGACCAAAAGACGAAGTAGGAGCGGACGCTCCCTACTCGGAATACAGACCGGTGAGGTGGGATCACCGGAGACACCGCCACCGCAACGTTCAGGTAGCTCAGCAGAAAGGAGGGGCTGCACTGTGCGGGACAATAGTCAGTGGTTGGAAGACACCACGAGTGTAGGGTTCAGGGGGAGAGCGTGACTGTATCCTTACTCCCCGCGCAGTTCATTATCAGTTGGGGGCCTACTCTCGAGGACCTTAGAACAGAGTAGGTTCAGGTTTCGGTTGGCGAGAGAGGTCCCTGGTTTTTCACCGTTTTCTTTGAAGGGAACATAGAGGGGGGGGCTGTCAAGTAGCACAGTCCTACCAGTTGTCAATTGCTGGAAGGGGAGCGATCTTCTGTTATGTCACATTGGTTTTAAAGGCATGGTTATCGTTGCCTGAGTATGTTTTGGAGAGACACACTGTTGAGGCATACTTAGTGAGACCGAATGAGAGTAGGTTGCCTTATGTGTACAGTAAAGTGTGTTATGATTTATGTTATGTTACAGGTATCCCTATCCCTGCTGTTCCCATCCTAATTCCCTTTCCCTCACCTGATTGCCCTGGTACTCTGTTTCCCTATTCAGAGCCGGGGACGTCGGGAGGTGGCCCCTTGTGCTTCACTCGACTCAGCGGAACAAGAGAAAAACGTGTCAGAATTACGCGCCCAAGAAATAGTTCTGTGTGGGTCGAGTCAAGCACAAGTATGGCCTCTCTAGATGAGGTGTTACAAGCCCTCATGTTGGTACAACAGGAATTGGCCATCTAAGATAGAAACCGCAGCCCTAAAAGACAGGGTAGAAAGGCAAGGGCGCAACCCATTTGATGCCTCACAGTCATCGAATCCTATACATATCAACGTTTCACCACCCATACCCCTGGCAAGCCCGGAGAGGTTCTCGGGTGACCCCCTAAAAATCCAAACCTTCCTCACACAAATAGCATTGCATTTTTCCTGCAAACCCGCTTCGTTTCCGAATAACCATTCACGAGTGCGTTTGCTATATCGTATATGACGGGGGACGCGGCCAATTGGGCAGTCCCCTTGGTCAAATACGACGATCCTCTGCTGTCAGATTGGAACGCCTTTAGAAGCGAGTTTGAGCGGGTGTTTGACAGGAGGGCCACCACCTTATCAGCAGATAGAGAATTATTAGCACTCCGACAGGGCAAACATGATCTGGTAACGTATTTGACCCAGTTCAATCGTCTTGTAGCGGAAACAGAGTGGCCTGAGGAAAAACGTATGTCCCTCTATTACCAGGGCCTGAGGGAGGACATGAAGGATGTACTGGCGCAAATAGATCCGCAGCCCACCACGTACACAAGCTTGATGAACCTTACGCTTAGGTTAGACCATAGACTGGCAGAGCGGAAGGGAGAGAGGGTTTATACCCACGTCGAGAAAGCCGAGAGAGGACCCGGACCCGCAGGGGCATCCCCGGACTCTCATGCAGAACCCATGGAGGTGGGTGCAATCAGAGCCCCGTTATCACGGGTCGAGAGAGAGAACCGCAGACTAGCCGGTCTCTGTATGTATTGTGGCAAGAAAGGCCATTATGTTCGTGACTGTCCCGTCAAACCCAAAAGAGGGGGGTACGCAGGTACGAAGAAAGTGGCAGTAGCCACAGTACAGGCATCACCTTCGGAAGAACGGGCCTCAGTCACTCCGGATGAAACACCCGCCTCTAGGGTCTTGCAGTTACCTTCTTTAGCCGTTGTAGAGTCGGTTGCATCCGAATCACACGTTGTGTTACACATGCGAGTAACGGTGGGAACTAGAGAGCACGAGATAGGAGTGATGATTGACTCCGGTGCCACCGGAAATTTCGTCGATAGTGGGTTAGTACAGCGGCTTGGGTTAAGGCGCATCCCGAGAACAAACCCCGAGGTAGTCTGGGCGGTGGATGGAAAGCCTCTTAAATCAGGGCCCATCACCGAGGTTACGGAATCCCTAACCTTGACCAAACCAGGGCCCTTGTGGGATCATGTAGAACAGGTAGCTTTGAACATTATTGAGGCTCCACAATATGAAGTGATCCTCGGCATGCCTTGGTTGGCGACTCATAACCCCTCCATTAACTGGAAGCAAAAAACGGTGGAGTTTGACGCGGAGTACTGTAAAGAGGCGTGTGTCAACGCGCATCGGACTCACCTTCTGGCCCTCACTCAGGGGTATCATCTCAGTACCGCAGCAGAGAAAGAGACGGTCCTCCCAGCCGCCTACGACGCTTACCGAGAGGTGTTCAGCGAAAGTAAGGCTGAACTCCTGCCACCGCATCGCAGTTACGACTGCCAAATAGACTTAATCCCAGGGGCGATCCTGCCGTCTTGTCGAGTCTATGCTTTGTCTGAGCCAGAAACCGAACATCTGTGAAAATACCTAGAGCACTACGTTGAGATAGGGTTCATCCGGCCTTCCCGTTCTCCGGCTGCTTCGCCCCTTTTCTTCATCAAGAAAGCCAATGGCGACTTGCGAACGTGCATCGATTATAGGGCATTAAATAAAAACACCGTCCGCAACCGCTACCCTCTTCCTCTCATCCCTGTCTTGCTGGATCAGGTGAAGGAGGCGACCGTATACTCTCGATTGGATCTGAGAGGGGCATATCACCTGGTCCGGATAAGGAAGGGGGATGAGTGGAAGATGGCCTTTAAGACGCGGTACGGGCTGTTTGAGAATAGGGTAATGCCCTTTGGGCTGTGTAACGCCCCGGCCGCGTTCCAGTATTTTCTCGATGACGTCCTCAAAGAGCTCATTGATAGAACAGTAGTGGTGTATATCGATGACATACTGATATATTCCATAGATCCCAGGGAACACGTCACACACGTCTCACAAGTGTTACACAAGCTAGGAGCGAACAATTTGTTTTGCAAGTTGAGCAAGTGCGAATTCCACGTAGAAAGGGTAGAATTCCTGGGGGTGGTCCTGAGTCCTTCAGGGTTGAGCATGGCTGAACGAAAGGTGGCAGCAGTACAGGAGTGGCCCATACCTAAAACTGTGAGAGATGTGCAGTGTTTTCTGGGCTTTTCAAATTATTATAGGAGGTTCATCTCTCACTTTTCCCAGCTTGTCTCGCCTCTCACTCGTTTGCTACGCAAGGGTCATCCGTTTTCCTGGACTCCAGAGGCCATGCAGGCATTCCGCGAGTTACAACAGGCCTTTACCACCGCTCCCATTCTGCAACATCCACATTCTGAAGTACCCTTCGTGGTAGAGGCGGACGCTTCTGACATCGCAGTGGGAGCCGTGCTATCGTAGAGAGAGGCTCAGACCGGGCAATTACATCCAGTAGCCTTCATGTCCCGGAAGTTAACAGCAGCCGAAGCAAACTACACGATTGCCGAAAAAGAACTACTGGCTGTTCACAAGGCGTTCCAGGAATGGAGACACTACCTGTGGGGGGCTAAGCACACCGTAACGGTTTATACCGATCACAGAAACTTGCAGTACTTGAAAACGGCTAGGCATCTCACGCAACGGCAAATGCGTTGGATGCTGTTTTTTGCAGGCTTTGACTTTGTCATTACGTATCGACCTGGGTCAGAGAACCGGAAAGCGGATTCACTATCGCGACAAGAGGGGGGACAGGTACATCGGTCAGAGGTGATCAAGGCCCTCATTCCCCCGGAGAAAGTGGTATGTGTGGTTCGGGCTGACACATTTCTGAACTCCATAAGAGGGCACCGCACATTGTTGCAATGGCTTCAATGGGAGGAGCAGGAGACGGACAGGCACATAAAAGAGGGGTTGCCCTTTTATCGTGATTGTCTGTTCGTGCCTTTGGAGGAGCTGCAACGCCAGGTCTTCGTTTGGTGCCATGAATCACTGGTAGCAGGACATCCAGGACGGACCAAAACACTGCACCTTATGAGACGACACTTTTGGTGGGCTTCCATGGACAAGGATGTTCAGCGATGGATCCAGCAGTGCGATGTCTGCGCTAGGGCGAAAGGAGACCATTCCAAGGCTAAAGGCAAGTTGGTCCCGTTACCGACTCTCGCAGGGCCCTGGCACAACATAAGCATGGACTTTGTGGTGGGTCTACCGCTGGACCAGGGATATGATGCCATCATGGTAGTAGTGGACGGCCTCACCAAAATGGGTCATTTCGTTCCGTGCAAGAACTTACCCTCGGCCAGTCAAACCGCCCAGTTGTTGTTATCTCACGTGGTGCGACAGCATGGATTGCCAGGAGTGATAGTATCGGACAGGGGTCCGCAGTTTGTTGCTCGGTTTTGGAGGACTTGGTGTAAAGCCTTGCAAGTGGAAGTAGCCACGTCCACCAGCTTCCACCCCCAGACGGATGGCCAGACCGAACGTCTTAATCAAACGCTCAAGACGTATCTCCGTTGCTACGCAAGAGAAGCCGGTACGTCGTGGGTGTCCCTCCTGTGGTTGGCCGAACTCTCCTACAACAACGCGTGGCACAGCTCCATCAAAGAAACCCCTTTTCGGGCTAACTACGGTTATCATGCCAAGACGCTCCCTTTATCATTCCCAGCGGAGACGCGCAACCAGCCTGCTCTTGCAGCTCAGTTGCAGGCCTTGGGGGACATACACCAACGTCTGAAATCAAACCTGATGAGGGCCAAAATCTTGTACAAGACCTGGGCGGACCGCTATCGTCAGGATGGGCCCGTGTATCAACCGGGCGACCGAGTGTGGTTGTCCACGAAGAATCTCCGTTTTAAGTTGCGCAGCATCTTCCATCCTCGTTTCATTGGTCCGTATCCCGTGGTGAGAAGAGTGGGAGCAGTGGCGTACAGGTTGGCCTTACCGGCCTCGCTGCGGATTCATCCGGTGTTCCACTGCAACCTCCTTAAGCCGGCGCGGGGGGCTCGGAGGGTGGCCGCTCCTCCGGTAATCAGGGAGGGCCAGGAGGAATACGAAGTCCGTAAGGTGGTGGATTCACAGTTTCGGAGGGGTCGTTTGTGGTACCTCATTGCTTGGAAGGGGTACACGGCGGAGGAGGATTCTTGGATTCCCTCCTCGGATGTGCATGCTCCTGCTGCCGTGAGAGTATTTCACGCCCGGTTCCCGGCCAAGCCTGGTCCTAGGAGGCGCTTGGGCGGGGGGCATACTGTCAGGCGCTGAGCAAGGCGCCTACCGAAATTACAGTTGGACCACAACTCCCAGACATCTCGGCGGGATGAAGGCGTGGTCACAACTGTTAAATACGGGCACCGAGGACCAATCGGTGCGCGTAATACTGCCTGGTTGGATTTGTTTTGGTGGAGGCTGGAAGCGGCGAGGAAGGAAACGCCGGAGCTCGCACGAGCGCGAGTGAAACAGCCGTGTGCCCCGCTTGACTGAGGATTCGTCGGGGAGGTACGAGAGGCCGAGTATCGGTCTCCACACAACTTGGTTTGCGGGACGCTGACGTAAGCGTCACCGCATTTGAAGGTTCTGGGTGCGAACATATCCCTACTCGCGGAACGCTGGACGAGCGTGGCCGCGTTGTCAAAACCCTGGACCAAAAGACGAAGTAGGAGCGGACGCTCCCTACTCGGAATACAGACCGGTGAGGTGGGATCACCGGAGACACCGCCACCGCAACGTTCAGGTAGCTCAGCAGAAAGGAGGGGCTGCACTGTGCGGGACAATAGTCAGTGGTTGGAAGACACCACGAGTGTAGGGTTCAGGGGGAGAGCGTGACTGTATCCTTACTCCCCGCGCACTTCATTATCAGTTGGGGGCCGACTCTCGAGGACCTTAGAACAGAGTAGGTTCAGGTTTCGGTTGGCGAGAGAGGTCCCTGGTTTTTCACCTTTTTCTTTGAAGGGAACATAGAGGGGGGGGCTGTCAAGTAGCACAGTCCTACCAGTTGTCAATTGCTGGAAGGGGAGCGATCTTCTGTTATGTCACATTGGTTTTAAAGGCATGGTTATCGTTGCCTGAGTATGTTTTGGAGAGACACACTGTTGAGGCATACTTAGTGAGACCGAATGAGAGTAGGTTGCCTTATGTGTACAGTAACGTGTGTTATGATTTATGTTATGTTACAGGTATCCCTATCCCTGCTGTTCCCATCCTAATTCCCTTTCCCTCGCCTGATTGCCCTGGTACTCTGTTTCCCTATTCAGAGCCGGGGACGTCGGGAGGTGGACCCCTTGTGCTTCACTCGACTCAGCGGAACAAGAGAAAAACGTGACAGCATCCGTCACTACTACGTGCTCCGGTTGGGGTAGGGAGAGGGATCTGCCACTGACTCAATCGCGGTCCGTGAGCCACCACTGCAACTGTCTTGCAGTGCCCTTCGAGATCAAGACATGGTCGGACAGGTTGCCCCGATGCTGGGCCCACAGACACTTCAGGTCCCACTGCAGAGCCCGCATCCGCCATCTGGTGTGATGCACCAACAGGATGCAAGAGGCCATCAGAACCAGAAGCTGCAGCACCAACCTGACCGAAACCCAGGATAGAGGTCGAAAGATGGGAATCAGTGCCTGAATATCCCGGACCCGCTGTTCCGGAGGATAGGCCCGGAACTGCGCCGAGTCCAGAACCGCTCCGATGAAGAGGAGCTTCTGGGAGGGACTCAGATGCGACTTCGGCACATTGATGGAGAACCCCAGCAAATGCAAGAGGTCGGCCGTAGTCTGGAGGTGGAAGACGACTGCCTGGGGCGAGCCCGCCTTCAACAACCAGTCGTCGAGATAGGGGAAGACTGGAACCCCCATTCTGCGCAGATGAGCTGCGACCACCGCCATCACTTTCGTGAACACCCGAGGGACACTGGTGAGACCAAAGGGGAGCACGGTAAACTGAAAATGCTCTTGGCCCACCATGAACCGCAGGTAACGCCAGTGGGCCGGCAGGACGGGGATGTGGAAATAAGCGTCCTGCAAGTCCAATGCTACCATCCAGTCTCCAGGGTCTAGGGCAGCCAGAACCTGAGCTAAGGTGAGCATCTTCAACTTCTTGCTGTGCTTTGACTTACCGTATCGCGAAGACTTTGACCCCGACGAGCGGTGATGGCTGCGGCTCCGCGACCGGTCCCTCGACCTCCTCCTCGACCGGGACCTTGAGCGGCGCCGGAACTCGATCAGCTTGCGGGACAGCTCCCGCCTAGCCTTCGAAGTCAAGGCCCGGCCGTCGAGGCACACCTCGGCATCGTGGTCGGCCACAAGGCAATAGAGGCACCGGCGGTGGTGATCCGTGACCGACATCAGTCAGGAGTCACAAGCTTTAAAGCCAGGCATCCCTATCGGCACCACAGTCGAGGTCGACGAAGAATGGAACCATAACAGTTCGAAAAAGTTTAGTCAAAAAAATGACTAAAAGGGTATGCTCTTCCCGGATCGGCGCTTACTGGCGCGGAAAAAAGAAGAACTGATGTCAGCGTGCGAGGGCGGCGTCTAAGTACTCCGACAACGTCATCCCGGCGATCAAGACGCCGACGACGGACGCGGAGCCGCAGACGACGCCTAGCGACACGCAAGGGTATTGCTGACCAAAAATCTTTCCGGATCCAGCCTGACTCCTGGGGAAATTCTAAGGTGAGGAATCTAACTAACGTGTTTCTTTCAGATGTCTCATTTACACTGATGGTTCGGCTCAACCAGCCATTGGTTCCAAACAGGCCTATTCGGCTGCTAGCGAAATTGTTGTAGGTTCAATGAAAAATAGAGAGTTTACGTCCTCCTTGATGCACACGTAGGGGCATATTTACAAGCCCCTATCGCCACCACAATGTCACTTTTTCAGACATTGTGGTGGCGATAGGGCTGCGCCTTATTCACAAGGCAGCGTTAAGCCAATTAACGTGGCTTAACGCTGCATTGTAAATAAGACCCCCTTTCACGCTACACTTAGTGTGAAAGGGGCGGGCAGAGGGTGTTGTGGTGGCCATTCCACCGCAACACCAATTGATTTTGCCGCTGACTCCTATTTACAAGAGCAGCATAAATAGGAGGCAGCACCAACATTAAGACCAGGGAAAACCTGGGCTTAAACAGGCGAAACGAGGATAAATGCTTTATTTCTCCTTGTTTTTACTGTTTCCATGTGTACTGCGTTGTGCAGCACACATAGAAACAGCAAAACGCCAATGATTGTTTATGTGCAGGAAGGTAAACAAACTAAACATAAACAATCTTTTTTTTTAAATGCCGTTTTGCAACTTCTATGTCTGCTGCATTAGGCAGCACACATAGAACTTACAAAACGGCATTTAAACATTGTTTATGTGCAGGAAGGAGGACCATCCTGCACATAAAAAATCTTCCCATCAACACAGGCACCCTTGCACTATGGTGCAAGGGTACCTGCATTGGCGCTAGGCAGCTAAAGTTAGCGCCAGCGCATGAGGAAACGCAGGGTTGCACCATATTCTAGTAAATATGGTGTAGTCCTGCATTTCTAAAGTGACGAAGTG
The DNA here is from genome assembly GCF_964204655.1 of Triturus cristatus. Taxonomy (NCBI): domain Eukaryota; kingdom Metazoa; phylum Chordata; class Amphibia; order Caudata; family Salamandridae; genus Triturus; species Triturus cristatus. Next base: position 1,669,105,506 of record NC_140589.1, on the reverse strand, counting down.
TCTTGTTAGCCTTCTTGGCTTAACAGCACGCTTTGCCAGTTTATTGTAAATATGCCCCGCAGTCTCTTGGAGACTGCACGGCCCAGTTGTCTGAGTTACGTGCACTCCTCTTAGCTCTTGAATATGGTGATCCTGGATTACCCACCCATTTTTGTGTGTGATTCTTTCTACTGCATACAGTCTTTTAATGACAATTTGTTTTTTGGGGAACAAAGCGATTTTCGGGATTCTAAAGGTAGCACAATCAAGTATAAAACACTTTGGGTTCAGGTGGCGGCCCTTAAGGCACACTTGCCCCTTACACATGTTGTCTATACATTAGGACATCAACGTTTGGGAGCGCACGCTCTTGGTAATTCATTGGCTGATGATGCAGCTAAATCAGCAGTAGCCACAGTTAGAATAGCCGTTGTTACTCGTTCTATGACTAAAATTGCCGATTACATTTTGTCGGCTGTTGCGCAACTAAGGAGGGTACTCCTTTTCCTCAAGGATTCCCTTCGTGCTAAACGTATCAGTTAACTACTGACTAAGTTCCTTTTGTTTTATATTCCTTCTGTTGGTGATCGTATGATTCCCCAACCTCGACCGCAGACATTCTCTCATTATGGCTGCTCATGAAGGCATGGCTTCTGGTCACGCTGGAGTTGCGGCTATTGTTTCTCTTTTACAACAAAGCTATTGGTGCTCGGTTTATATCATGAGACTCGCAAATTTGTCCTTTGTTCTGATGTTTGTCAACAAATAAGGAGTTCCACTTTATCACGTCCACCTCAAACTCATCTCTTTATTTCTAATCATCCTTTTGGATGTATTTACCTTGATCATTGCGGTCCTTTGTCATTGGACACTGCTTTTAAATAAATTTTGGTTGCAGTGGATTCTTGCACTAGGTTCCTCTAGGTTTGGCCGCAGCACTCTGCTAACGCTCGCACTGGTATAAAGGATTTGCATGTCTTTGTCATGACTTATGCCAGTGGCACTTTCCATTCTGACCAACGTTCGGCTTTTGCCTCTAAGGCTTATCATGATTTGATGAAGTTATGGTAGTGCTGGTGCATTTCACGTCTCCATATCAGCCTGAGGGCAATTCGGTTGTGGAGCGGGTGAACCGTGACTTAAAACAATCTTTAACATCATGGTTACTGGGTACGGGCCGTGGCTGGTTAACTCACCTCTGTGGGGTTCGACGTGTTCTCAATAATCTCCCAAGAAGATCTCTAAATGGGCGGACCCCGTATGAAATGCTCTCTGGTATCAAGATGTTTGTTCTAGACCTTGACGGTCTAGACGTTGGTGGCTGTCGCAACATTTGATGTAGATAACAAATATGCTGTCTTACAGGATCTACAAAAGTGTTGTGATACACTAGCGAAATCTCATTTACTGTCGACTACGCCTGAAGATGCAGCAGTTCTGATTCATGTTACAGGCTGGCCCCCTAAAGTGGGCATGTTGCAGACTGTCCTCTCCTTTGCACACTTTACATTACAGATCTATTTTGCTTTATGCCACAATGTGCATCCAAACAAACCACGCTGTTGTTTTGCGCTCTGTTATTTTCCTGAGATTTAGTCTGAACATGTAGGCAAGGTCGACATCAATGTCCCTTGTTATTCTGTTTTGGTCAGGCCCTAGCACCTAGACAAAACACGCAAATGCAGCTGTTGTTTGGGAACACGTACTTTCTGTCATATAGGTATGCACAGATAGGTAAAAGACACTTGTCGAGAGACTTTTCCAGGGAAAAGATTGTGACAACTTCTGGGATGTAGAGCTTTCATCGGTGAATACTGAGGTACTGGGTCTGCTGCTAACACCTAGAGATCCTCTGATATATAATCATTTTGCTTCTGTAGAAAGGGAGGGAGGTTAGGCTACACTGTTGTATATAATGCCAGCTCCATTCATGATTTACGGACTACTTGCTATGCTAACCGTATTTTTGTTAGGCATTGTCCTACTTGTTGTGGCTCGTACACTGCATACTAGAGCATGATAGTTAAAATAGACATTTTAAACTTTCTTCGTATCTCTGTCAGAACTTATTGTGGACTAGTGCGAGTGTGTGAGCGAAAGGGTGTGTCCTGCAACCGCGATTCCTCAGAGGGTCGGGAGTGTTGTGTTCTGGGGTGTCTAATCACTTCTTCCTCCGAAAGTGAGTAGGAGGGCAAGTGAGACACTATAGCTAGTCAGTACCAGGCTCATGGATACACAGGTGGTAGGATGGTTCAGTCCCTGCCTACTAAGGTCCCATAATCCCAAGCACAGTTCTGTGACTTTGCAGAATCCCTGCAATAGTATAAACTATCTCCGTCAACGGCAGAGGTCAACTTTAGGCCTGTCTCAGCACGCGCTGCTCTCTGCATCTGCCTGAGTCCCCCTCATCTTGTCAGCGACCCTTTTGCATGCTGAGGGGCCTGTGGGCAGCACTAGATTACTTCCCTTTATCTTCTTTTTGTTTTTGAATGAATCTTGCTTGGAGGGCTCCTTGGCAAGTAGCGCACTTGGCATCGTAGCTTTCTCTCTGCGGTACTCTTTTCACTCTTTCAGCAGCCCAGGGTACTGTGGCACACACAGTATTGCGCTGAAAATGCTTTGCCTCCTGGCAAACCCCGGTATGCGGCAGAGCAGGACACAGGCATCGACTGGAGTGGGGGCTTGTCTTGCCCCATCACGCTTTTGCGGCATCAGGCTGTTTGAGTATTCCAGGGGCTCTTCACAAGCTGAGCGCTCTCGCAGCAATCTTCCGGGCCTCTTTGAGGTGTGGCGGTGCTGCAGCCATTCTCCTCCACTTGCAGCAGTTTCTCTAGTTCTGCAGGCGCTGCAGATTCAAGTATGGGGATTTCATTCAGGAGTGGTGCAGCCTCGGTCTTCTCCCTTGCTGGCAGTGTGACGCAGTCGGCTGCTGGCATCAGTGTCCTACAGCGGGATGCCTCCTGCTTGGCCGCAGCATGTCTTTTTACGCATCGCGCAGTGCTCAACAGGTAGGTGGCAGCAGCTATGCGAAGAGTGTAAAATGAGGGCCTCTTGCCCAACGCAATCTCAGCAGGACAGATAGATCAGCACATCAGGTACTTTCCTGTCTTCAGCCGCCTGCCATCCTGCTTCCATTCGGGCCCTTCTTCCCCGCCAAGTCACGGTGCTCTGTACACGGGCAGGTCCGTAGTCCTCGGTGCGACCTTGGGTAGCACTCGCGCCACCAGGTCGTAAACACAGTGTCAGGGCACAGTGGGCGCAACTGCCCCAGTCACCAATGTGGTGCTCTGAGCCCCAGGCTAACGACACGGACACAGCCAGTAGGGTACTAAAACTGGTTATGGGCACGTGTGCTCTTCGCCTTTTATAGGCATACACCACGTCACTCGCGATGCCTGGCGTTGGATGGGTGTGGGGTGAGTGTAAGACCAGCCCTCTGGGAGGTAGCTGAGTAAAGCTACCTATCCAGCAAGACACTAAACCCTACATTCATGAGTAATAAGTAATTATCAGTACATTTGGCTTCGGACACTCTGGCAACATGTTGTGAAAGAAAATCTTCATATTTAACCAGTATCCTAATCCTGATCTATCCACTGTGAAACTTCCCCAAAAAACATCAAATGTTCGCCCTGACAGCGCACCGATGCCTGCCACTTCAGGACAGGAAATAGGAATGGAAACTAACTTTGGGTTAAGTGCCACTGAGCTGTAATGGAAACAGTGAACTACTTAAGCAGTTTGCTGCTGCGTCCACACAACAGGGTGGCGTGTATGAAGGGGTTACTTAAGAACAATACAACTATCTTGTATGAGAGATGTGAAGTCCGTAAGGCTGTTTTTGTTGGACCACTATTTTGATAAGTTCCCAAAGAAAATGGCTAAATTACCCACCGAAAAGTCTATTTTCTGGCTTTGAAAATGTCACTTTTGGGCACAAAGAAGTCCATATGAAGTGCCTCCCCCTCCCCTCCCCCGCCCCCCCCCCTTCCCGAAACTTGAACGGGAGGCTCTGAGCCTTGAACTTATAAAAGGTGTTGTGATGCAATAATTATAGGCTAATGAGCCGTGAAAACCCATAAAAATGAAATTGTTTTAAAACCCACCAGCTTCTTTTTTTGACAAAATGTCTTCCATTGTTCCTTTTCCTTCTCCTTGTTCTTAATCTCAATATAGCTGTCTCTACCTATTTATATAAAATTGGCCACTTTTCTTTGCCTTATAGGCGTTTCTAGTATGCAAATTAAAATGAATACGTCAGGTGCAAGAAGAATCAGCATAAGAAAGCTGGTAAATAGACTGCTTATTCCTGACTTGCTTGTTTAGTACTGTGTTGTTTTTCGGGGACCCATAAAAGGCGTTTCTAGCCCAAGCATGGATTCTTTCAGTCTCCTATGCTTCACTGTGATATAACTTCGTGACTCTTTGTCCATTTAATGCTGTATTGTTTTTAACTTTTATGAATCTTTTTGACTCGTATGAATCTCCTTTTATACCTTCTGTAAACTTACTCTCCCAACCTGTAAAAGCTTTCTGATACCCTCGGATCTAGCTAGCGCTATATAAAACTCAAAAATAAGTAAATAAATAAATGGAGCCTATGTAAGTTACGATAGACGCATGGCAAAGCATGCAGCTGTCTGTATCACACTCTTTTGAAGACTAAACTCCAGAGCACATTTCTGGAGTTGGACTCACACCTGTTACTGTTACATATTCAGCTTGTAGTCTGCAATGACTATCATTGGCTGGCAAAGGCGCATTGTGTCCAAATACAAAGCAAAGTGCATCGGCAACAAATGATGGCTGGGTTGGCGGTGGCGTGGTGAGCAAAAGAACGATGAATTAAACCCAGATCTTTGTGACTGGGGGTGAATGTTTGCAGTGTTCAGCATTCCGTCCATCATTTGTTCCTTTTGTCGCCTTAAGTGGGAAGGGTATGCCCAGACGTGGCTTCCTTGCTCACTTTGCCACTGGATTCAAGCTATGCAATCTAACAGGAGGGTTTTCAGTGATTAGGAAGTGGTGGCGCTCAGCTGAATAAGCGTATGTAATAGGAAAATAAGGTAAATACGGTGCTAACCAGGTAGGGAAGACCCCTGTAACCCCTATATGTGTGTAGGAAAACTCCTACACCAAACTAGTACACCTGAATCCTGGGCACACGTACATAAGTGTATATATGAGATTTCATAAACGTAAGTCCATTTGAGAATTATCACATTAGAGTTCACAGAAGAGTTGTTTCTTGTTTCTTTTATTCATATCCCTGGGACTACTGCCTGCCCTTAAAAAACATTTTCCCCTGCGTTTGCAAAGGCGAAGGGGTCCCGATTGCGACCCCTTTACCATCCTCTTGAAGAGGGTGGTAATTTGCGAAAGTTTTGCGCCCCCAAATGGGGCCACAAAACCTTTGTACATGGGGTTGCGCTCGCTATTAGGAAGGGAACGCCCCCTTCCTAATAGCAACTCGCAATTCCAAAATAGCGAGTGGTAAATCAATTGCGACTCACTATTTTAGTATTGTACAAACCCCTAACGGTTTTTGCATGCGCAAACGGATTTGCAAACCCGTTTGCACATGCAAAATCCGTTGTACATCTGGCCCTGAGAGACTTATTGGTGTTTAGTTTATTTTATTTATTCCCACAGGTTGGACTCGCTTTTGCTTTTCGTTAAAGTTTGGGAGGGATGTAGTGTCCTGCTGGGCACATAGCTTTACCCAGTCAGGTCTCACACTCACCCCACACCCATCAACACAGATGTGACATGGCACCTGCTAATAAAAGGGAACGATCACACATGCCCATGTCGAGTTTTAGTACCCTGCCAGCTGTGTTTGTGTCGTTATTACTCAACATGTGGGCCTAGCGCCCAGAACACCACAGAGGGGGTACTTGCATTCTTGATTTTTCATGAAATCATGCTTCTTTCAATTTCTACTGATCTTGGTTTAGAATGTTGAGAAGGTTACAAAGAAATTACATTAAGTACAAACTAGATCGATCACGTTTTGGCTTCCAAATTATTTTAATGTACTTGAGTTGGACTAAATATGTTTACCTTTAGCACATCAATAGGGCATATCCACCTTGAGAGGCAAAACAATATAAAACACAACCAGTAACTGTGTGCCATTCTACTGCTGGAACACCAACCAGAGGTTTCACAAGCGTGTTGTTTTAAACGTGTGAGACAGCAAAAAGGGGAGCGGAAATAGAATTGCAGGAATCCATTCAAGCGAAAACACAATATAGAAGGCAGAATCAAGAAATTGGCGAAAGAGGGGTTCTCGGCTTCTCCCAATTTAGAAAACACCACTGGAGGGCAAATCACTTTCATCAAAAATAGATGTCTTTGTAAAATCATCAATGTGTTCTGAAGCAATATGTTGGATAACACGTATAGTGAAGAGCCAGTGTTAAAGCATGGCATAGGAGATTTGATGTTTCTACATTCTTAAATTACTTGAGGCCAATGTTGAAACAGAGGTCCAGTGCAAACATGCTGTTGGACTGAGAGGCACTGCTTTAATTCGCCTAAGGTAGGAAGTTCCCACGAGCAAGGCACCTACCTACTCTGTACCATTACTGAGGGAAAGGACACATTCCCCTTTGGGAATCTTGCCAGGCAGCCTCCGGGGCACCTAACAGTGTACATACTCCCTCAATATCTTCCTAGCACGTCGATTTATTTTCTTTTTTTAAAAAAAAAGTTCTACCTGTCCCTTTAAGGGAACGGGATGGTTTAAAAAAATGTTGATATGCTGGGAATGTAACACCGCATATGGAGGTTTTGTCTCCTCCACAGGCCTCCCTGCATTCACTTAAAGGATAGCAACATGTAAATTGTTTCATTAATATTCACAAAGCGAGAGGGTTTGCAACCCTCTACAAATGCGCCTGATTAGTACATCAGTCACACTGCAAAATGTTGGGTGGATCACAAGTCAGTGTGCAAACTTCTCAATGCTACATCGGGCTTTTACATCTGAATGTATGCTTTCTGGTGTTGTAATGTCAGTCAGACTCCTGAATTTTATACTATGAAAGGAGGAACTCCAAATGTAATAATGTGAACAAATATGTCTCCTGTATATAGCTCATGCTTTGAGTCCAAAAGTCTGGTCAAGGTGCCTAAAACCCCACAAATCTGCTGCAAAACAAGTTACTCACTTGTCTTAACGTTTGTGCTTTTAGTCTACTTAAAATGTGTGGCAATAGCACCATCTTGTGGCCACGTGACTGAAAAGTGTCGTGCCTGAAATATCTAATGTCTTTGCATCGGAATTAGCCACGAGACAGACTTATTTCCAGCCTAGTGCAAAAAAAGAAATTTCTCATCTGATGCTCTGACCCAGCAATGGATTACTTTGGATACTAAAGTCGAAAAGAGAAAAAACAATTTAAAGGTCCGATGTCAGAGACTGAAGATATCCAGCTGAATTGCGTAATCTGACTTCTGTAACTTCCTACCTGACAATGAGTGTAGTGTCGTGCTGGACACGTTCTAGTTAGTTTGCCAGCCACTCCCTCGAGGGCTGGACACACTTGCACCCCACACCCATCCACCATAGGTGTCACGAGTGGCGTGACCCTGCAAATAAAAGGGCCCGAGTGCAGGTGCTTGTGGCCAGTTAATATGACGGTGTCCGTGTCCATCATTTAGCCGCATGTGGGCCCAGGGTCCACAACACTAGACAGCATTGTGCAGGGTAAATCTCAAGACAGGCACCAGGACTCAGAATCTTTGGGGCCATGGGTATGTCTTGAGAATGCCAGGAAGAGGCCAGCAGAAACCAACAACAGGGTTTCAGTAGCTCTACTGTATCAGAAGCTGAGAAAATCTGTCCAGTTTTGTGAAAGTCTAAATACGAGAAAGTTATGCCTCTTCGGCAACATTTGTTCCAATCGGATACTTAGGGGGATACTCTCAAGAACGTGTGATAACCATCGCAAAAGTTACTTAACGCAACCTTCAACATCGCAGTCTATCGTGGGAAAATTACGCCGTGTTAACAAAGCATTCTCAACACTGCGGCACCATGCGATATTCCCCAGAAAATGCGTCAACTGACCGCGTTAAAATCAACGCCGCGCCGCAAAAATGTGAAACGCAAAAAGAGCTGCAATGAGGCCAATCGCGATACAAACATCAGTGAAAACCAGCTACAGGCCTGCAATTCACACGCGGCAGGCGGGAAAAATCACCATAAAAGTAGGAAAAAAACTGACAAACAAATGCCAAAAAACAGCCAAGCATAATGGATGTTGCTGGAGCAAGTACGGAGGAGAACCAGAACCCCACAACTCCCCCGGAGGACCTGCCAGGGACCTCGGGGTCAGGGAAGGGCAAGAAGAATAGGAAGAAGCGCTTCAGTCCGCAGGAAAACCGGATCCTGATAACGGAGGTGGTCGAAAACCATCAACAACTGTTCGTCACCTCCACTGTGTCATTGGCAACAAAAAATGGACTATGGCAGTCCATCGTGGACAAGGTGAATGCAGTCAGAGTGCTGAAAAGTACAATGGAAGAGGTCAAGAGACGCTGGAATGACATCAAACGCAAAACCAAGCTGAAACTCGCTAACAACCGAAAGGCAGCATTGCAGACAGGAGGTGGGAGTCCTGCGCCACAAGAGGAGCTGGTCGACATGGAGGAAATGGTGCCCACAGTCATCAGTGGGGAGACGGTGGCTGCAGTCGGGGGACCGGACACTGCTCAACATGACCAGACACAACAGCACCAGGGTGAGTAACGACCAGGGCCAGGGGGAGATGGGCACAATGGCACACATGCGCAATTGACCTGAGCAAATCTGCGGACAAACCATGCCCCAGACCCCAACTCCCACCAAGAGAACAATGTACCCAAGTATGCTACATATCAGCACTGTACAAGTATAGAAGTCAAAGGCACACTGCATGAAAGGGATAAGGGGCAGCACAACAGAGCAGTAGGAGCCACCCCCCCCCCCCAATGCAGCACACACACATAACATGCAGAGCACATCAACACTGACAACAAAGTGGCACAAACCGTAACACGTCCACAACAGAACACAGGACACAACTGGCACCTACTGGGTGTAGACACTGGCCATCACAAGTGGCATTTCTTGGAAACGTGAGTAGACAATGTACAAGTTCAAATACACATCCATGATGTTGTCGAAATGTCCACTGTCCCGGAGCAAATAGGCAGCCCCTCCAAAACAGCCACGATGTACACAGTCATGCAGTCCGTATGTGAATATGTACAATCCGACAACACACATGTGAACACATTGTCAAACTGCATCTCCCCTTCACATTGCAGAGGGACAATCAACACCTCCTGCAGAGCAGCCCGAACCTCTCTTCTCTGATGCCGAAGAGAACCACCACAGCTTCGACTCCGACACCCTCCAAGAGATCATTGACAGTCTCCGCAGCCTACCTCCAGGAGCAGGGCAGCCCAGCTGCAACGGGGATACCCCACCCCCTGCACAGACCACACAGCAGGCAGCACCCACCACCACGGCTGCCTCCAGGACCCCCAAGAAGAACACATGGCCTTCCAACGCTGTGTGTTGGGATGCCAGGAGCAGCTGGCTGAACAGGTGCGGGTGGGCTTTGACTGCATCGCACAAAAACTAGATGCCATATGTGGGTGTATAAGTCCCATCAGGAACCACTCACAGTCCCTAACGGACACCCACAGTCCGTTCCATGCTCTCCAACGAACCATGGCTGACATCGCCAGAGTCCTGACTCTGAGACAAGAACGACTGTCTAATCAGAGTGGCTCCAGCGAGCTCGCCCAGGAGTTGGGACTCATGCGGAGGCTCATGGAGACCATGGAGCGGGCCAATGCAGAAAGAGCGGCTGCCACGGCTGCACACAAGCAAGAGGGAGCTGGGTTCCACAATGACCTCAAAACCATCCTCATGGCATTGCTGCCACAAGGCCTGGCGCCGATGCATGCTGCTGCTACCACTCCATCCACATCTCCGCCCCCTGAAATGTCAGTGCCACACAGTGCAGCAGACATTCCACCTCTGGCCCCTGAGGTGTCACTGCCACACAGTGCTGGAGAAAGGCCAGCACCACCCACACATGAGGCACATGAGACAGCAGAGGACGAATATGCGGATGAAACCGCCTTACTGGTACGGAAAAAACTGTAGCATTCATCTCCGCCATATGGTCGGTTTCAGCTTGGTTCTGCCCTCTGCATCATCACCTTCCACTGTTCTCCAACACACTATGCGACACTCACCTTGTACCTCGCAATGGACTGCCATATTCTGTATGTTTGCCAATGACACAGCTAACAGACTGCGGACTGAACTCTTCATCTTCCTTTGGACTTGTCATTCCCTGAAGGACTCTGGCTGGCCCTCCACGGGCTAACATTGTAAAGTGGGCTTTGCATGGCCCTGTACTGCTCCAGATGCAACACTCCACTGAATGTTCATTAAACATTCCGAATCACACAGATGTGTCGTGTCTATGGTCTTTCACGTGTGGTAGTATGGACGAATTTAGGGTCAGTGAATTCCTCTTACGTCCATGTGGCTCATGTCATTGGACTTGGGTCACAGGGTGACACATTGCCAAATGTTGTCAGGGCGGCGTTGACGCAACAACAGCGACACACGCATTTCTTACTTCCTTGTCCAGCCCCGTACGGAACAACGCCCAGAGCCCCGGGGTCAATGTTCAAACCCTTACACTGGACTGGCTTACGCCAGGCCAGTCCACTCCGCTTACGCTTACAGGAGGAGACGACAACGCTACATGTCCCAGGTCTTCCCTGTAGAGATCTGCTGCTCACAGGTCTAGTCAGCATGCCACAGCCACTCCCTCACGGCTGGTGTACACCCACACCACACCCATCCAGCACACGCATCACAACACATGTGACCCTGCCAATAAAAAGGGCTGGGCGCACGTGCTTGATGCCATTTCCAACCTCTCTCGGGCTGTATCCGTGTGGTGTGCATGTAGGCATGGGGGCCCAGGGGCCTGCGACATCACATGCCACAGGTCCGGAGGTGACATGATGGTGTCTGCACCACGATACCCAATCATAGAGGGTCCATGACTTGTGGGGCACAGACTAAGTGGCACCGAATACACTGCGGCCGGCACAGGCACCCCGCCACAGGACGGTGACTTTTGGTGCACTGAGGTAGGGGCACCGTAAGTGCTGAGCGGGAGTGCAGCCTGCGATGATGCCCAGGTTTTGTGTGCCCTGCTGGACCGCAGTGTAGGCCTGACCCAGCGGACAGCGGGAGCCAACCGCCACGTGACGTGGCCTTGCGGGTCACAGAGTTAGTGGCATCTTAAGGGCTGAGCGGGTGTGCAGCCTGCGATGATGCCCTGTGCACTGGTATGTCCACTGCCATGGCAAAATCAAGACCCAGCATCAAATGTGAGACCTGTTGGCCTGCGGAGTGGGGCTGCATGATGTGGAGGATGCCATGTCCGCGGGCCCCGGGCTTGTGGCTTGCAGCGGCATATGGTGGACCCACTTTTCTACACGCCGGTGGCGGAAGGTGAGCAGTGAGGCCTGGATGCGCAGGGGCGGGTATGCACTGCTGGGAGGCAGGAGGGACTGGGGTGCATCTGCCTGGGTGCGCTGGGGCGGGCATGCGCCGCTGGGCGGTGGGAGGGGCTGGGGTGCATCTGCCTGGGTGCGCAGGAGCGGTCAGGCAATGATGTCTTGTGCAATTGTATGTACTTTGCCATTCATGTATCTGGACTCTGTTTCAGATGACAGGTCTGTCTCAGATGTGGGACCTGGTGAACTGCACTACATACCGGCACGTGGTTGGAGACACACCGGTGGCAGCAGGTGAGCTGTGTGGCCTGGGTGCGCAGTGTCGGCACTCTCTCTCCCTGTCCATCTCTTCTGTTACCTGTGTCTTGCTCCCCCTCTCTGTCCGTCTATCTCTCTCTCTCCCTCTCTGTCTGTCTATCTCTCTGTCCCCCTCTCTGACCGTCTATCTCTCTCTCCCCCTCTCTGTCCGTCTATCTCTCTCTCTCTCCCCCTCTCTGTCCGTCTGTCTCTCTCTCACTCTCTTCCTCTCTCTCTCCTTCTCTCTCTCTCTGTCCCTTGATGTGCGCAGGACACCTTCTCATCATGATTTTTGTCTTGCAGGCTGTGACCTACGGAATGTCCCCAGGGGAGCATCCATGTGTCTTCATTTCTGTTCTGTGTTTATTTTAATAAATTTTCATTTGTTGCTTCGAAGGTGAATGTGTGATGCTCATATTTGTGATGACACATACATGTCACCAGATGTGATTGTGCGACATCAGGCGCATTATTTGGTACATGATTCTGTGTAGTTGATGTGGCATGTCTTTAAGCGGGGGGCGGGTGCCGATGAGGGGGGGGGTCCTAGGGATGGTGACGGTGGGTGTCGTGGCCCTCTTGGGTGTCCGGTACGCATGTTCAGTGGCTCCATGGCATCTGTTATTCATCAGGTGTGGCTCTGGGCTGGGCTCCCTTTTGTGGTGCAGGCTGCCGTCCAACTTTGCACCAGGTCAGAGCAGGTGTTCATTTTCTGCTGCTAACGCGCCTTATTGCATGTTTCGTGGTGATGTTGCGGCTTTTTGCACGGGAACGCCTACTCTGCATCTCATTAGCGATAGTTGCCGGGGTCATCTGTGCCAATGTTTTTTGCAGCTGCTATCACAGGTAAACTGGTGTTATGGGCTGTTAGCACCAGCTTGTGAATGGGGTGATAAATTTATCGCGTCTTTGGCTGGGTTAAGGTGCCGTTAACTCGCCGATAGCTCCTTGAGAATATGCCCCTATGTTTCTTCTGCACAATCTTTATCTTCGGCACTCTCTACAGCGAGGGCGTTGTGTCTACAGGTTTATCAAGTTACCACAACGCCATTCGAAATGTAATCAACACAGAGCACAAGTGAGTCACACGTTCACTTCTCTCAACCATGGTAATGGCTTATTAAACTCTATATGTGTGGCTTATGCCACATTGTTTTTCTCATGGGCATTAGTTTGAAATAGGGAGTCCGGTTTTATTATATTTATTTTTTAACCTTTCAGGTCTGTACTTAGCCATATTTATTTGTTGCTAATTGTATCTGTATGTATCATATCTACTTTGCTTTGTGAAAAGAAATGAAACTGCAATTAGTATATTTCCACTTTTATTAAACAAATAATGGCACACTTGCACGTGGGTGCCCGATGGGTTTCAGTGCTATGAAAAGACGCATATGATCCATCACTCAGATGCTATAAACACATACGAAAACATTAACATTGGAGCTTTCATACATACACATCTGCAGCTATTTAAAGCTTCATTAGAAAACTTTGTTCCTTTTTAAATACCCTCTCTGCCAGTCTGCACAGCAATCGTGACAGCAGCAAGAAAAACTTAAAACTAATAAAGGTTCATGTCATTGAGTCCCGTTTGTACTGTATATTGCTTGTTGTTCTTGGCAGATAATAGCAATTCTGTCTTGGTTGGGTTGACCTGAAGGTAGACACTGGACATCCAGGGTTGGAAGATGGGCAAGCAGTGTTTGACTTGTTGGCTGTCTTACGCAGAGAAGACTTTAAAGTGCAGTTGCGTGTCATCAGCATATTGGTGAATCCTGATGTTTTTATCTGTGAGGAGAGCACCAAGTGGCTTCATGTAAAGGTTAACGATGACAGGAGACAGCATGGAACCCTGGGTAACTCCATATGTGAAAAATATCTTTTGTTATCGGAATGTACCCAGGGGAACAAAGTAACGGTGGAGCCGCAAATAAGCGCCACCCCTGCACGTCGATGTCTGTTTATTTCTTAACTCTGTCAATCAATCAATCAATCAAGACTTTGTAAAGCACGCTGCCGTAGGAGGATGGGGAGGGTGTTCCAGGACTTGGCGGCGAGGTAGGAGAATGATCTGCCGCCGGTGGTCGTTCTCCTGATGCGGGAGATGGTGGCGAGGGCGAGGTCGGCGGAGCGGTGCTGGCGGTTCGGGGTGTAGAAGGTCAGCCATTAGTTGAGGTATGCCGGACTGGTGTTGTGGAGGGCTTTGTGTGCGTGGGTGAGGAGCTTGAAGGTGATCCTCTTGTTGACGGGAAGCCAGTGCAGGTCTCTAAGGTGGGGTGTGATGTGGCTGTTGCGAGGGATGTCGAGGATCAGGCAGGCAGAGGCGTTCTGTATGCGTTGCAGTCGTTTCAGCAGTTTGGCCGGGGCTCCCGCATAGAGGGTGTTTCCGTAGTCCAGTCTGCTGCTGAAGAGGGACTGGGTAACCATTCTTCTAGTGTCGGTGGGGATCCACTTGTAGATCTTTCGGAGTATGCGGAGGGTGTTGAAAAAGGAGGATGAGATGACGTTGACTTGCTTGGTCATGGAGATTGTAGAGTTGAGGATGAATCCCAGGTTGCGTGCGTGGTCGGTGGGTGTAGGAGCTGCTCCCAGGGTGGTCAGCCACCAGGAGTCATCCCAGGCCGAAGGCATGGGGCCGAGGATGAAGACCTCTGTCTTGTCCGAGTTCAGCTTCAGGCAGCTGTTCTTCATCCATTCGGCAATGGCTTTCATACCTTCATGGAGGTTGGTTTTGGGGTGGTGGGGTCCTTGGTGAGTGAGAGGATCAGTTGTGTGTCATCGGCGTAGGAGATGATGTTGAGGTCGTGCAGTCTGGCGACGTGGGCGAGTGGGGCCATGTATATGTTGAACAGCGTCGGGCTGAGGGAGGATCCTTGGGGTACGCCGCAGATGATCTTGGTGGCTTCGGATCGGAAGGGAGGTAGGCGGGCGCTCTGTGTTCTGCCGGAGAGGAAGGAGGTGGTCCAGTCCAGTGCTTTGCCTCGGATTCCTGCGTCGTGGAGGCGGGTGCGTAGGGTGCGGTGGCAGACGGTGTTGAAGGTGGCTGACAGGTCCAGGAGGATGAGGGCCGCGGTCTCACCGTTGTCCTGCAGGGCCCTGATGTCATCGGTGGCGGTGATGAGGGCAGTTTCGGTGATGTAGCTGCTGCGGAACCCGGACAGGGACGGGTCCAGGATGTTGTTCTCCTCCAGGTAGCGGGTCAGCTGTTTGTTGACAGTTTTCTCGATGATCTTTGCCGGGAACGGGAGCAGGGAGATGGGCCGGAAGTTCTTGAGGTCCTTGGGGTCTGCTTTGGGCGTCTTGAGCAGGGCGTTGATCTCGGCATGCTTCCAGCTCTCCGGGAAGGTCGCGGTCTCGAAGGAGATGTTGATGGCTTTGCGGAGGTAGGGTGCGATGGTGGTGCTGGCTTTGTTGAAGATGTGGTGGGGGCACGGGTCTGACGGGGAGCCAGAGTGGATGGTGCTCATGATTTTGATGGTGTTGTCGTCATTGATGTTGGTCCAGGTGAGCAGGGGGTCGCCGTGTGCGGTGGCCGTGGGGTCTGAGGTGTCGCGGGCTGTTGTGGCGGCCTGGTTGTCGAAGCTGTCGTGGATGTCTGCGATTTTGCACAATCCATGCCCTCAGGCATAGAACCCAACGATAATCAAAGATACCAGTGCACTGATCTCTGAATTGGGACTTTTTCGATGAAAAAAGAGGTAATTTCACGGCATGCACTGAGGAATCTGCAGTTACACAGAGTATCCACCAGGGAGAGCGTTTCCAAAGGTTACTAATGTGTTGTCCTGATGGATACTTCTAATTGAACTGCAGATTCCACACCTTTAGAATAGATGCCAAAGCAGTAGCTCTCCAAGGTGGTGGGTCTGAAGAATGGCTCAGAGCATAAAGTCCAGTAGGAACAAACAAGAGAAATTCCCATCCAGTCAGGCCTGGCTGTCAAGACAGCAGTGCTTCATGAATGTGTGTAATGATGCCCACATCAATGCCTGATAGTTGTGAAGGACAGGCACTCTGCATGCGAGTGAAGAGTTAGCAACCTTGGCCCTGGTGGAATGGGCCCTCAATCCCTCCTGAGGCAGCTTCTTGGTAGTACGTAGCAGATCTTGATACAGAGGACTACACATCATGACAGAGTCCTTTTCTGCACTGCCTTGCCTTTCTTTCCTGCAGAGAACTTGTCTGAGAGCTGCTTGTCCACCCAATGGTGTTCGGTACGATTAGTGTAAAAACTTAAAGCTCTTTTTGGATCCAAGCAATGGAGTCTCTCCTCTTCTTTCGAGGGGTGAGGCAGGGCAAAGAACATTGGGAGAGCAATGGATTGCCCAACATGAAAAGTAGTCACAACTTTAGGCAAAAAGGCCACCTTGGTCCTCAGCATCACTTTGTCTGGGAAAAAGGAGGTGTAGCGTGGCTGCACTGAGAGAGTTTAAAGCTCACTCACTCGGCGAGATGAAGTTAATGAGACCAGAAACAGTCTTCAGAGTCAGGAGACGTAGTGGGCAGCCGTGCCTCGAATCAAATGGCATGCACATGAGGAAAGTGAGGACCTAATTGTGGTATCACAAAGGGTTTGAGGGAAACAAATGAGTTAAATGTTATAGAAATCTTATCACAACAGGTGATTTGAACGAAGACACCTGGTCTGGTAAAATGTAAAAAAGTCAAAAGGGCAGACAAATAAACTTTAACGGTGCCCACTGCAAGACCTTGCTGAGCCAAGGAAAAAACAAGACATCCAACAGTTTGGCCTGTAAGGGGTCAGTATTGCAGGTGCCACACCAGCATACAAACTTGACTCAACGCCTGCCACAGACAGCATCGTAGAGGGGTGACTGACAGCAAAGATGACATCCACAACCTTGGGATGAAGATCAAAAGCAGTCAACAGCAGGAGCTCGTTCACCACACATGGAGGTCCAGATTGTGCAGGTTCAGGCGAAGGACCCTGTTCTGCTGCTGCCAAAAGAAATCCTCCCAAAGTGGTTGCCTGATCAGTGAACAGATGTTCATGCCCAGACAGTAACCCAACTGGACGCCTCCGCAAACCCTTAGGGCCCGAGGGCTTGCCATAGGTGGCTGGAAGAGTGCCACAAATTTGCAGAATGGCCTCTCAAAAAGCCTTAATTTGATGTGACATTGCATATTAACCTGGAGGTTCAGGATGCATCAGAAACAGTTGGGGAAATGGCTCCTCAGCGGAAGACTGGGAGCGAGAACACAATGCACCCTGACACCCTTTTGACTTGTCAGGTTGAGTGTGGCAGGACTGGGACGAATCCCACTGGACCTTTTTGTACTCTTGCTTCAACTAACCGGAAGACGTAGACTACAACGAGGACGTGATGCAGGAATGGCCTTGAAAGTAGGAGTAGGTCCACACCTTTGTTGCTGAATTGGAAGCAGGACTGTCAAGATTTTTTGGGGAGTTTGATGACATACAGCTTCACTTTGTGTTTGCGGATGGCCTTCAGGTTCATAAGGGGACCATCCTAGCACATACACTCTTGTCTCTGTTTTGAAGGTCTTAAAACATGGTTATTTTATAAAATACTGTTTAAGTACCTCTCACAACCTCTACTCCTTTCCCTTTCCACTGTGCATTAAAGCGCCCTCATGTGCTGCTTCCCATATAATTATTACCATATATACGTTTACGGTCTATATTGTCGGCAAATCTGAAGCTCATATCCTCCAATCACTACTGACCGAGCTATGCCCCTGCCTTTAGTTCCCACATATACTACTAAAATGTAAAACTACTGTTGGACCTGGCCCTTTTTGCAGGTTTATCCTCAGACATTTTGCCCTTTTGCCTCCTATCTTTCTTACCCTGTTTGGGTTGGCTTTAGGACTCTGGGCACATTACCACTGCTCTCTGTGTAAATTGTGATTCTGATTGGTTATCCATGATTGGCATATTTAATTTACCGATAAGTCCCTAGTAAAGTGCACGCGGTGCACCCAGGGCCTGTAAAATCAAATGCTACTACTGGATTTACAAAAAAAGGGGGGATTAAGATACAATAGTCCTCACCTATCACTTCTAGTGATTTCACAACAGTCCAGATTATGAGCAGTGCAATGATCCAGAAGGTCAAACCCCTAACCTTCCATAACAGAGTCACCTCCACACTAGAAGAAAACAAATGATCAGCACACCGCAGGGTATGCTGCCCATTTGTTTTGATCAAATGCTACTTGTGGGCCTGCAGCACTGGTTGTGCCACCCACATGAGTAGCCCTGTAAACTTATCTGAGGCCTGCCATCGTAAGTGTTTTGTCCACCTGGCAAATTTCCAGGCCATATCCTTCCCTTTTACTACATGTAAGGTACCCCTCAGGTAGGCCCAAAGTACCCCCATGGGTAAGGTGCAGTGTATGTGAAAGGTAGGTCATGTATTGGTGTGTTTTACATGTACTGATAGAGAAATACAGCCAATTTCGTTTTTCACTATTGCAAGGACTAGCTCTCCCAGAGGTTATCACTGGAGCTGCCTTGTAACATTTTACAAGTGCAACTTTCAATTGGCAACAGCTAGAGATTTGGAGTTTGGGCTCTCTGAGCTCAGAATTTAATAACACATCTTTTAGTAAAGGTGTTTTTTAAATTGTGTGTTTTAAAATGTGGCTTTTAGGAAGTGGGCATCTTCTTGTTTAACCATTCTTGTGCCTCAGCCTGCCTGTGGAATCAACGTCTGGTTTAGACTGACAGGGGCCTGTTTGTGGATTCATTCTAGATAGTCACACAAAGGAAGTCGAGGTGTGCCCTGCATATGCTGATGACCCATCACCAGGCCGATGGGCCTTCCTAAGTTAGAGTGGTGGGGGGAGATGTCCCTGCACCTGAATAGGACTGTGCCTGGCCTCTCATAATGTTGTCTCCACTCCTGTGGAGTGTGTCTGGAGCCAAGACCAGGCAGGGCAAGAGCTTGCAAACTACAAAGACTTCAAAGGCCAAAATGGGTTTAAGTTTTGGACTTAAAACCCCAGACTTTAGAACACTTCTGGATCACGAAGAACTTATGCCAAGGAGAAGAGCTGGAGAGCTGTTAGGAGGATACTGCCCCTTTGCTTTGTGTTGCTTTGCTTGCTAAGTTGGCCAGCAGTTGCTGCTTCTACTTTGGAGAGGAAAAGGACTGGACTTTGCTTTGCATCTGCTTGAGGAGTTTCTTCAGGGGCTTGTGTGTGCTTGCCTTCTGTTAAGAATTCTCAGGGCCAGCAAAGACTTCCCCCTGCAGCATCCCTGAACTCCACTGCTGAGAGTACTGACATGCCAAGTGGTGCCAATTCCAGGTCAGGGCCTTTGGAGGTTGTTCTGCTTTAAACCATTAAAATCGCCCTGCGTCCGCCTGTTTTTCCGATGCAGCACCGCCATGCCGAAGAACCCACTGCAGTCCGAGTTCAGCGCTCAGTGTCTCCGAAGTCTGAGACCCGGCACTGACTCCGACGCAGGCCCTGCTGTGCAGCTGAAATGATCGACGCATCGTGGGACCGTGGCTGAAGAAATCAACGCAGCGCCTGTTAATTGCCGTCCCATCGACCTCCAGCACGTCTGGATTTCCAAACATCATACCTGTGCGGCAGTTTTTCCGACTTAGCACCTGCAGACCAGAACCATCTTGGAATCGACGCATCACTTCCATCTACATTCCAGATCTGACGTATCACTTCTCCTGCGTGCAGTACAACTGTCGCATCGCCTCCTCAAGGGCTCAGGAACTGACGCATCGCTGCGGCTGTTTTGCCTTGCAGATTTTGAAGCATTTAAGGTACTTTGTGTAAAAATCACACATCCATAGAGTTCTATGGTCAGAATTGCTTGAAACCTTTAAAAAGTCATATTTTGAGTTGTGTATGTTAGATTTTTGTCGTTTTGGTCTTGTTTGGTTTAGATAAAGATGTTTTATATTTCTAAACTGCTGTGGTGTCCATTTGTAGTGCTTTCACAGTGTTACTGGGTGTGTTATGTACAAATACTTTACACATTGCCTCTGAGATCAGCCTGACTGTTGTGCCAAGCTACCAAGGGGGTGAGCAGGGGTTATCTTGGGTGTGTAATCCCCTTGTCCTGACTAGAAGGATGGGTCCCTATTTGGACAGGGTGTATGCTACTGCCAACTAGAAACCTCCATTTCTAACATCTACTTGTGCAGAAAACTCTGCACTTTTGGCAGAGGTCTTGGGATAGAAAAAATAGAAGAGGCGGAGCCAAAGGTCTTTGCACATAGGTTTTCTATATACATTTTGTAGGACATAAGTTGTACTACTAAATGTACTACAAAGTGCGGTTTGTGAGTAGGCCTATTTTTCCATCATGTGCCAGAGGAGAATCTCTTTTAGATGCAGCTCAAGCATATCAGTGAAGGTGCTTCTCTTCTTTTTATTTATGGGCTTTTTGGAGGCGTTGAGCAGCAGATAGGTGGTTTTGCCTGAAACAAAAAATGCTGCATAAAAAGAAACAAAATACTTCTTCCACACAGGTATGTGTGGAAAACAGTGCCATTTATTTCCAACTGCAAGTATTGCAAAAGTTCCAAAAATTATAGTATTTAGGCCACTGTCTTTCCCAATTGAAGTTGGCACAGAGCAACTTCTGAGTCCACTCAGAAATGCAATTCACGAAGACCACATTTTCCACAGCTTAACCAGCAATCTACACATATCATTCAGCAGTCATAAATCTATTATAGATTATACTTTTATGCATATTGCAGATTTTGACAAATGTCAACATTTTGACATTGGGTTCATGAAGGAAAATTATCACTATCCTCAATTAACAACTCTTAACTGGTTTCATGAGAAGCTTTGTACTGGTAATCAATCTGATCATCTAAATATCAAAGAGATTTCACTAAGATCAATTAAATGACTGTTGATTAGCAAACATATTAGAAAACCTTTGGGAATTTTCTCCAATTAAATCTACCACATTTAATATCTTCGAGGGTAATTATAACCCCCAATGCGTTGGAATGGGAAAATGCAGTTAAAGAGATTCAAAATGTTCTCACAACAAAAATACCTTTATACCTGGAAATTATTGGCACAGTAGTTTCCAAAATGTAAACGCTCTTGTAGTCAGAAAATGAGAAGGGCTCTTAAAGTTAAAAATACTAGCTTTAGGAATAACGAAATGATATACGACAATAAAAAATAACTGAGGTTAGCATTGCATGAAATAAAATGTAAATAACAACATCAATAATGGATAGAATTGCATAAATCAGTAATTAAGAAAAACTATAAGACGTCTTGGTCAATAATCAGGTTTGGTCAGGATATGAACAATAAGTCAGGGAAATGATCATATAAACCATAGTAAATGGGACACTTATCTTGCTGAGTTGTATGGCTCGGATGACCAATATTTGGTAAAGTGGGCTGCTACGTCTTACTGTTCTAAATTTGAAACGTCCATAGAGGAGATTAGTACTATCTTTGTGAAAATTAAAACTTCTCCGGGCCCAGGCCCTAACAGGATTTCGAATGCCATAATAAAGAAAAATGTAGCAAGCTGCTCTATACTTTTAACATCTACTTTTATTTTTTGCTTTGGTAATATTCCTTTATTCTGTTTTGCAACCCTTGTATAAACATGGTCCCAAATCAGAACCCAGTAGCTATCGTATGATAGCATTACCTGATGTGAATGGAAAATCTTTAGTACATTATTAATAACAAAATTAGTAAATTGGGCAGAACTTTCTTCTATAATTACCCCAATCATACTGGTTTTAAATCAGAGTGTTCGACAATGGATAATATCGTTGCTATAACCTGTCTGGCGAAAAAGTCATTGTATTCTGAAGACAAAAAATGATTTCCTTGTTTTATAGATTATTTTAATGCATTTGATGAGATTGATCGAAACACACTATGGTCAAAATTGGCAGGTTTGGGAGATTGATAACACTCTTTTAAACCACATTATTTACCTATACTTGGTTACCTGGGTTCAGAATAAATACAGTGACAAGAATTTGACACCACATATTAAAACTATAAGTGGTTTAAAACAAGGGTGCATGCTAGTCTCCTTGTTATTTGCATTGTACATTGTTGATCTCTTTTTAATTTCAAATAACAAGGAGGGGGACAGTCCAAAACTAGTTCATTGCAGCATACCATTTCTGGCCTATGCAGATAATCTGGTAAAACTCAACTAGGTCTTAAACGGCAGTTAACACGTCTGAAGGATTATAATCGAGCAAATAATTTTAAAATCAACTATGAGAATTCTAGCATTATGTGCTTTGGGAAATTCAAGTTTTCTTTCAAATGGATGACGTATCTACCAAAATAGAAGTTGAAAAAAGTTATATTTATCTGGGAATAGTTATACTGGGTACCTTAAATTGGTCTCAGCAGACAGAAAATTATGAAAATAATTGTAGTACTTCAACAATGGCAATTAAACGCTTTGCTTCCAAATATGGAAGTGATGCTATTGGTTCAACTACCACTACTATTAAGTCAAAAATAGTTTAATTACTTATGTATGGATCTATTATAATGAGTTCTGCTTTTCTAAAGATACTAGATATTATTTTGTACAACTGTGTGAAAAAGTTATTTAGTCTCGGACAATCCATGCCCCATGATGAATGCGATTGGAATTTGGGTTACCGTCTATTTTGTTCCAGAGGAACATTCATTTGCACACTTATATCTCTGACTGGGTGTCTGCTAAAGAGAATTCAGTAAAGGATAAAGTCTGAAATTTTCACCATTAGTAAGTCTAAAGATATGTTTTCTAATTATCAGCTATCTGTTTTGCTGAAAAGGTATTATCTGCCATCACTAATTGAACTTGCTAAGATGAGGAGGCTACAGCAAAAAAAAGCTAAGTAAGCAAGACAATAATTCAGCTCAATTTGAAGCTGATATTGAGATGTTTTTGGGGCTAACACACAGCTGTTACATCCCAGATTCCTACAAACATATGACAGAATCAATTGGATTGTAAGGTACCCCTCAGGTAGGCCCAAAGTACCCCCATGGGTAAGGTGCAGTGTATGTGAAAGGTAGGTCATGTATTGGTGTGTTTTACATGTACTGATAGAGAAATACAGCCAATTTCGTTTTTCACTATTGCAAGGACTAGCTCTCCCATAGGTTATCACTGGAGCTGCCTTGTAACATTTTATAAGTGCAACTATCAATTGGCAACAGCTAGAGATTTGGAGTTTGGGCTTTGAAGTATATAGGGATGACCTGTAGAAAGGTTAAGCAAAGAATATGTGAACACCGCAGTACAATAAGGTGCAAAAGGATCACAACAAAACTAACTGAACATTTCCTTGAGTATAATCATACCACCAATGATATGAAATGGACTGTTATTGAACAGATCCAAACAGGCGAAAAGACCCAAGAACGTCTGTTTGAGAAAGAACAGAGATGGATCTATAGACTATCCACCCCAAAAAATGGGTTGAACGATAACATCCCGTGGAATACTGTCCTTTCTAAATAACTTGATCATGTTTCTGTTCCTTCCAGAGACATGTTACTCCTCCAGAGGTTGTCTGGTGTATTGGTTGTCTGTCTTCTGGGCATATTTGTGTTGAAAGTCTTGAGATACCACTTTATGCCTGTTGTGGGTAGCGCTGACTGTGTTGAAATACTTTAACTACCCTCCTCTCCTTGAATGATGTGATATTATGAGGATTATGCGCCACTAATTGGTTCCATGCGAACAACGGTTCAACTTCTTGTGAATCACTGTATGGATGACGTCAGACTTGGAGGTATTTACACTCTCGGGAATAAGCACTTTTTTCACATCTTTAATTAGTGTGCCTTTGTTGCGTCTTTCCTTAGTTAGCGCTCCATTTTTCCTAAGGACTAGAATGTCAGTCACACTGCTTCGTTATACCTCTATTTAGTTGACCGCACTAGCGTCACCCACTGTTGCTCCTCACTTTTCTGTTTGGCCTGTTAATAAAGCACGATCGATGTTGACACCACATCACCATGGCGACCAAGGATCACATCGAGCCATGCCGATCACATGACCCCCATCACCACGCCCCCTCTGCCCCGCTACCAGGAAGTACTTCACCCGCATAGAATCTGCATTCTGGCATTCCTCGGGGAGTCGGTACGGGTCGCTTAGGTTAGGCGCAGATGCCGGTGACCAGCTCCACGTAGTAAGTAATCACTTCTGTGCTATTTCTGTGTGGCCACATGTATCACATCGGGTAGTTTCCCTCAATGTACGCGGTCTCTCTTACCGTGTTCTGTCGCATTACATCTTCCTGCAGATTGTGTTTCCTGAGCTGCCACCTCGACCCTGACTTCTATGAGGCACGCTATTACGCGTCTTGCTGTAAGCCCCCCCTTTTTCTTTCCCCCTCATGTTCTTGTGCACTTTATGACGCTATTATCATTAGCATGCATGCTTAATTAGGCACGCGCTCACCACTATGTTTGAGAGCTATTCACCCACTTTGAACGATGGATGAGAGTCGGGTGATTTGAGTTTTTCATTGACACTAATCATTCCCTGTGAATTAACTCAATATCTTTGCATTTCAACAGCGTTTTTACGCATGTGGAATCCTACGATCACGATTAGTTCATAATCGGATCTCCAGTGGTTATTTTGGCTACTGGTTCTGTCGCTAATAACTGAAGGTTTTTTCCTTTGGTTATGTATGCTCTTGTTGCATACTACTGGGAACACAATAAGCATTGTCCCCATTGGAAACACTGTATTACACACGTAGTATTGCGTCTGCTTGTAATTTTGTGTTTTTCTTTTACAGATTTCCTCCTGTCTTCGAATGGGATGACAGGTTACCTGACCGTGAGTAAATGGTTAGGTCCTTGTGATCAAGGGTAGGGTACATCTTAGCGTATGTACACCGCTCGGGTCACTATACCTGGTCCTGACTAAAACCTAAGTAATAGCACCACATAGGTTGAAACATGTAGACCGTCTTTTTGCACTTTTTAGCACTTCATTTCACTCTTAGATACCAGTGGTCAATCTAACCAATCAAGGTATCTCATTATCGATTTTAACATTGACCAGTGACTCCAGAATAACGTTTTTTGGCGAGTACATCTGGCCCATTTTTAATTCACTATTCACTCACTTGAACTACGAATAACTACCAGCTCCACTGTAATCAGGTGTTGCAGCACACCCGGACGGCATTCGGCTGTTCGGGTGGGACCCCTATGATGAACCATGTCACCAACTAGGTTGGTGAGTGAGGGGTCTTTTAAAGACAATAATGTCTTTCATACTGTGCGTGTGTTTCCCAGGATTTCGGAGACTCTGATCAGTCTTCTGGATTTACTCCTTTTTGTGTTTTTCTAAAGTATCTTCAAGGGGACTAGGAGTATCTCCCTCCATTTTTTGGATCTTTCCCTTTTCTCTCCAATTTGGTTGGTATACATTGGCAGCGGACAGCTGTGAGAGTCTTTTGCTCTATTAAGAATAGCGTTTTTTGGTTGCGATTGAACCATGGGGGAGAATCAAAGACTATCTTACTCTAACGAGGAAGTGGATGCCATTCTGGGCGATCCTTCTTTGTTCGCCGATGCCAGCATTGCACAGACAATCTCACAGACCACGGACTGGGAGAAACTGACCGAAATGAAAAGAGACCGAATAAGAACAATACTCCATGGTACGATTCTAAAAGAATATTTGAGGAACAATATGGCACCAAAAGGCCTTTTGGTTACTAATGCACCAAGGATTTTTCTGGAGGACCCAATTTTTAGAAAAGACTGGGCACAAATTGCGTGTCACTGCACGCGCGATTGGATTGTGCTGATTATAAAAACCGCTCTACGCCTCTCAGAAACAATGCTAGTGGAAATCCAACTACCCGAAGGTCACATAAAAAGTACCATCACAGGATATAAGAAAAAATTGGATGAACTTAACAAAGAGCTGAACGAATATAAGGACAACCTTACCCAGCAAAAAGTGCAAAAATTTCAAAAAGATCTTAAAAGGTTCTCCTATGTAAAAACCTACCCCTACTCGGATCCGGATTATACACCTCTGCCAAGATCCAATTTTGATTCAGACGTATCAAGTATTGACTCATCTGGTAGTAGTAATTCCAGTTCTGGAAGTGGCAGACAGAGACAAAGAGGGAAGAATAGGACACAAAACAGTTGGCCAGTCTATGGCACACATCAACCCTCTGGATTTCAAGGCTCTTTCAATTCACAACAACCGTATCCGATGTATGGGTGGCAACCACCTTTTCCGCAAGTACCATTCCCACAACCAATGTTTCCCCCAAACACCTTCAGACCGCCTTTTTTAGGCAGGGGCAGGAGAGGAAGGGGAAGAAGGAAGAAGGAAGACCTTCAATCAAGTACATTGGGAAGAAGAGGACGCAGTGGGCAACCACACACGAAACAAAACAAAGGAACCCCAAGCAGGAACGAGCAACAGCAGAGTCTAGTGACGAACCTCTCAACTAGACCACTGTCAACGACGGAAGAAAAGGTCCTCAATAAAGGTTTGGGTTTCGTCCCAACTGCACGTCTGGACAAGTTCCAACTACATTGTGAATTGGCAGGTTTTTTCAGAAAATTACGACTAAAGGCGTTTTTTGAAAAACAAGGAGAACCAGTGGGTGAGGGTTGCAACGAAACAGGATTACGCCTTAAATCCACTTTTATCCCACCACCACATATGGTCCCAGTGGAGATTGCTACTTTTGAACAGGCTGTGTTCAATGACATTGAAAATTTAGTCCCCAAACAAGCATTTCATAATTTGAGCAAGGAGGAAACCTCTGCCTTGGACAACCTGAAAACTTGTAACACCATTGTAATAAAACAAGCGGACAAAGGTGGAGGAATAGTGATCCAGGATAAAGTGTCCTACCATGCCGAATGCCAGAGACTACTTTCTGATAAGAAAAACTATCAAGTCCTACAAACCGACCCCACCAATGATTTGAAACAGGAAATACAATCATTAGTGGACAATGCTGAAACTACGGGCTTTATCTCCAAACAAGAAGCTGCCTTCCTGAGTTCCAATGAGGGGAAGATACCATATTTTTATATTCTACCCAAAATGCATAAGAACAAGAACCCACAGCCTGGAAGACCCATTGTGTCGGGTATAGGCTCTCTACTGGAACCTTTATCACGGTTTTGTGATTTCTTTTTCAAAACTTTGGTACAAAAAACCTCTACTTATCTACAGGATACTAAAAGTCTGCTCAAATTAATTGAAGACATCACAGTGGATGAAAACACCATTCTAGTGTCCTTGGATATTGAAAGCCTCTACACTAACATCCCGCAGGATGACACTCTGAGAGTACTGAAGACAGCATTAGATGAAACCTCATGGACCTATAGCACACCGAAAGCTTTCATCCTGGATTGTGCAAGATTGGCCTTAAAGAGGAACTATTTTGAGTATGAGGGAACACTCTTCCTCCAAATTGGAGGTACTTCGATGGGGAGTACCTTCGCCCCTAGTGTGGCAGGGCTCTATGTCTTCGATTTCAAAAAACGATTTATACTGGACACACAGAACCCGTATTCTTCCAACATCAGTTTCTGGAGGAGATATATTGATGACGTCCTGGTCATTTGGCAGGGATCCCATGAGTCTCTAACTGAATTCTGCGCATGGATCAATACTTGCGATCATAATCTGAGATTCACTCACACGACTGACCCCAATACCCTTGTATTTTTGGATTTGGAGATCACCAAAGAAAATGGCCACTTGGAGACTAGCACTCATCATAAACCTACTGCGAGAAACAATCTCCTTAGATTTGAGAGTTTCCATCCTAGACCCCTGAGGGAAAATCTCCCTTATGGCCAGTACTTGAGACTGCGCCGCAACTGCAGTAAAATCACAGATTATCGTGATCAAGCAAAGACTTTGACTAATAAAGTTTCAAACAGAGGCTTGCCAAAAAACATACTTGATAAGTGCCAAAAGAGCACACAACCAACCCAGAGAAGCCCTCCTTGAGGCTAAAATACAGAGGAATGATGAAACACCATTAACCTGTGTAACAACCTATACCACAGTGTCTAACCTTATGACAAAATCAATTAACAAACATTGGTCCATCATCAATACTGGGAATTTACATTGGGAGAAACCTTTGTTCTCCTTTAAGAAAGCAAGAAGCTTGAAGGATGCCTTAGGGAATACTTGCCCAAAGACCTGCCCACAAGTAGGTACCCCAACGGTAACCAATGCCTGTGGTTTACCAAATGTGGTGGGTCATTATCAATGCGGCAACTGTAGCGTGTGTCACCTGACTCAAAACACAAAGACGCTGGCCTTGGAACCAGGCAAAACGTGGAACCAGAGGATCCACACGAATTGCAACAGCACCAATGTGGTCTATTTGATTGAATGCCCTTGTACTTTGAAGTATATAGGGATGACCTGTAGAAAGGTTAAGCAAAGAATATGTGAACACCGCAGTACAATAAGGTGCAAAAGGATCACAACAAAACTATCTGAACATTTCCTTGAGTATAATCATACCACCAATGATATGAAATGGACTGTTATTGAACAGATCCAAACAGGCGAAAAGACCCAAGAACGTCTGTTTGAGAAAGAACAGAGATGGATCTATAGACTATCCACCCCAAAAAATGGGTTGAACGATAACATCCCGTGGAATACTGTCCTTTCTAAATAACTTGATCATGTTTCTGTTCCTTCCAGAGACATGTTACTCCTCCAGAGGTTGTCTGGTGTATTGGTTGTCTGTCTTCTGGGCATATTTGTGTTGAAAGTCTTGAGATACCACTTTATGCCTGTTGTGGGTAGCGCTGACTGTGTTGAAATACTTTAACTACCCTCTCCTTGAATGATGTGATATTATGAGGAGTATGCGCCACTAATTGGTTCCATGCGAACAACGGTTCAACTTCTTTTGAATCACTGTATGGATGACGTCAGACTTGGAGGTATTTACACTCTCGGGAATAAGCACTTTTTTTCACATCTTTTATTAGTGTGCCTTTGGTGCGTCTTTCCTTAGTTAGCGCTCCATTTTTCCTAAGGACTAGAATGTCAGTCACACTGCTTCGTTATACCTCTATTTAGATGACCGCACTAGCGTCACCCACTGTTGCTCCTCACTTTTCTGTTTGGCCTGTTAATAAAGCACGATCGGTGTTGACACCACATCACCATGGCGACCAAGGATCACATCGAGGCACGCCGATCACATGACCCCCATCACCACGCCCCCTCAGCCCCGCTACCAGGAAGTACTTCACCCGCATAGAATCTGCATTCTGGCATTTCTTGGGGAGTCGGTACGGGTCGCTTAGGTTAGGCGCAGATGCCGGTGACCAGCTCCACGTAGTAAGTAATCACTTCTGTGCTATTTCTGTGTGGCCACATGTATCACATCGGGTAGTTTCCCTCGATGTACGCGGTCTCTCTTACCGTGTTCTGTCGCATTACATCTTCCTGCAGATCGTGTTTCCTGAGCTGCCACCTCGACCCTGACTTCTATGAGGCACGCTATTACGCGTCTTGCTGTAAGCCCCCCCTTTTTCTTTCCCCCTCGTGTTCTTGTGCACTTTATGACGCTATTATCATTAGCATACATGCTTAATTAGGCACGCGCTCACCACTATGTTTGAGAGCTATTCACCCACTTTGAAAAATGGATGAGAGTCGGGTGATTTGAGTTTTTCATTGGTACTAATCATTCCCTGTGAATTAACTCAATATCTTTGCATTTCAACAGCGTTTTTACGCGTGTGGAATCCTACGATCACGATTAGTTCATAATCGGATCTCCAGTGGTTATTTTGGCTACTGGTTCTGTCGCTAATAACTGAAGGTTTTTTCCTTTGGTTATGTATGCTCTTGTTGCATACTACTGGGAACACAATAAGCATTGTCCACATTGGAAACACTGTATTACACACGTAGTATTGCGTGTGCTTGTCATTTTGTGTTTTTCTTTTACAGATTTCCTCCTGTCCTCGAATGGGATGACAGGTTACCTGACCGTGAGTAAATGGTTAGGTCCTGGTGATCAAGGGTAGGGTACATCTTAGCGTATGTACACCGCTCGGGTCACTATACCTGGTCCTGACGAAAACCTAAGTAATAGCACCACATAGGTTGAAACATGTAGACCGTCTTTTTGCACTTTTTAGCACTTCATTTCACTCTTAGATACCAGTGGTCAATCTAACCAATCAAGGTATCTCATTATCGTTTTTAACATTGACCAGTGACTCCAGAATAAAGTTTTTTGGCGAGTACATCTGGCCCATTTTTAATTCACTATTCACTCACTTGCACTACGAAAAACTACCAGCTCCACTGTAATCAGGTGTTGCAGCACACCCGGACGGCATTCGGCTGTTCGGGTGGGACCCCTATGATGAAGCATGTCACCAACTAGGTTGGTGAGTGAGGGGTCTTTTAAAGACAATAATGTATTTCGTACTGTGCGTGTGTTTCCCAGGATTTCGGAGACTCTGATCAGTCTTCTGGATTTACTCCTTTTTGTGTTTTTCTAAAGCATCTTCTTGTTTAACCATTCTTGTGCCTCAGCCTGCCTGTGGAATCATCGTCTGGTTTAGACTGACAGGGGC
Organism: Triturus cristatus; assembly: GCF_964204655.1. Classification (NCBI taxonomy): domain Eukaryota; kingdom Metazoa; phylum Chordata; class Amphibia; order Caudata; family Salamandridae; genus Triturus; species Triturus cristatus. Next base: position 1,669,075,077 of record NC_140589.1, on the reverse strand, counting down.
CTGTTTGTGGATTCATTCTACATAGTCACACAAAGGAAGTCGAGGTGTGCCCTGCATATGCTGATGACCCATCACCAGGCCGATGGTCCTTCCTGAGTTAGAGTGGTGGGGGGAGATGTCCCTGCACCTGAATAGGACTGTGCCTGGCCTCTCATAATGTTGTCTCCACTCCTGTGGAGTGTGTCTGGAGCCAAGACCAGGCAGGGCAAGCGCTTGCAAACTACAAAGACTTCAAAGGCCAAAATGGGTTTAAGTTTTGGACCTAAAACCCCAGACTTTAGAACACTTCTGGATCACGAAGAACTTATGCCAAGGAGAAGAGCTGGAGAGCTGTTAGGAGGATACTGCCCCTTTGCTTTGTGTTGCTTTGCTGAGTTGGCCAGCAGTTGCTGCTTCTGCTTTGGAGAGGAAAAGGATTGGACTTTGCTTTGCATCTGCTTGAGGAGTTTCTTCAGGGGCTTGTGTGTGCTTGCCTCCTGTTAAGAATTCTCAGGGCCAGCAAAGACTTCCCCCTGCAGCATCCCTGAACTCCACTGCTGAGAGTACTGACATACCAAGTGGTGCCAATTCCAGGTCAGGGCCTTTGGAGGTTGTTCTGCTTTAAACCATTAAAATCGCCCTGCGTCCGCCTGTTTTTCCGATGCAGCACCGCCATGCCGAAGAACCCACTGCAGTCCGAGTTCAGCGCTCAGTGTCTCCGAAGTCTGAGACCCCGCACTGACTCCGACGCAGGCCCTGCTGTGCAGCTGAAATGATCGACGCATCGTGGGACCGTGGCTGAAGAAATCAACGCAGCGCCTGTTAATTGCCGTCCCATCGACCTCCAGCACGTCTGGATTTCCAAACATCATACCTGTGCGGCAGTTTTTCCGACTTAGCACCTGCAGACCAGAACCATCTTGGAATCGACGCATCACTTCCATCTACATTCCAGATCTGACGTATCACTTCTCCTGCGTGCAGTAGAAGTGTCGCATCGCCTCCTCAAGGGCTCAGGAACTGACGCATCGCTATGTTTTATGACGCTCCCCTCCTCTGCGGCTGTTTTTCCTTGCAGATTTTGACGCATTTAAGATACTTTGTGTAAAAATCACACATCCATAGACTTCTATGGTCAGAATTGCTTGAAACCTTTAAAAAGTCATATTTTGAGTTGTGTATGTTGGATTTTTGTCGTTTTGGTCTTGTTTGGTTTAGATAAAGATGTTTTATATTTCTAAACTGCTGTGGTGTCCGTTTGTAGTGCTTTCACTGTGTTACTGTGTGTGTTATGTACAAATACTTTACACATTGCCTCTGAGATCAGCCTGACTGTTGTGCCAAGCTACCAAGGGGGTGAGCAGGGGTTATCTTGGGTGTGTAATCCCCTTGTCCTGACTAGAAGGATGGGTCCCTATTTGGACAGGGTGTATGCTACTGCCAACTAGAAACCCCCATTTCAAACATCTACTTGTGCAGAAAACTCTGCACTTTTGAAAGAGGTCTTGGGATAGAAAAAATAGAAGAGGCGGAGCCAAAGGTCTTTGCACATAGGTTTTCTATATACATTTTGTAGGACATAAGTTGTACTATTGCAGTACTACTAAATGTACTACAAAATGCGCTTTGTGAGTAGGCCTATTTTTCCATCATGTGCCAGAGGAGAATCTCTTTTAGATGCAGCTCAAGCATATCAGTGAAGGTGCTTTTCTTCTTTTTATTTATGGGCTTTTTGGAGGCGTTGAGCAGCAGATAGGTGGTTTTGCCTGAAACAAAAATTGCTGCATAAAAAGAAACAAAATACTTCTTCCACACAGGTATGTGTGGAAAACAGTGCCATTTACTTCCAACTACAAGTATTGCAAAAGTTCCAAAAATTATAGTATTTAGGCCACTGTCTTTCCCAATTGAAGTTGGCACAGAGCAACTTCTGAGTCCACTCAGAAATGCAATTCATGAAGACCACATTTTCTACAGCTTAACCAGCAATCTACACATATCATTCAGCAGTCATAAATCTATTATAAATTATACTTTTATGCATGTTGCAGATTTTGACAAATGTCAACATTTTGACATTGGGTTCACGAAGGAAAATTATCACTATCCTCAATTAACAACTCTTAACTGGTTTCATGAAAAGCTTTGTACTGGTAATCAATCTGATCATCTAAATATCAAAGAGATTTCACTAAGATCAATTAAATGACTGTTGATTAGCAAACACATTAGAAAACCTTTGGGAATTTCCTCCAATTAAATCTACCACATTTAATATCTTCGAGGGTAATTATAACCCCCAATGCGTAGGAATGGGAAAATGCAGTTAAAGAGATTCAAAATGTTCTTACAACAAAAATATCTTTATACCTGGAAATTATTGGCACAGTAGTTTCCAAAATGTAAACGCTCTTGTAGTCAGAAAATGAGAAGGTCTCTTAAAGTTAAAAATACTAGCTTTAGGAATAACGAAATGATATATGACAATAAAAAATAACTGAGGTTAGCATTGCATGAAATAAAATGTAAACAACAACATCAATAATGGATAGAATTGCATAAATCAGTAATTAAGAAAAACTATAAGACGTCTTGGTCAATAATCAGGTTTGGTCAGGATATGAACAATAAGTCAGGGAAATGATCATATAAACCATAGTAAATGGGACACTTATCTTGCTGAGTTGTATGGCTCGGATGACCAATCTTTGGTAAAGTGGGCTGCTACGTCTTACTGTTCTAAATTTGAAACGTCCATAGAGGAGATTAGTACTATCTTTGCGAAAATTAAAACTTCTCCGGGCCCAGGCCCTAACAGGATTTCAAATGCCATAATAAAGAAAAATGTAGCAAGCTGCTCTATACTTTTAACATCTACTTTTATTTTTTGCTTTGGTAATATTCCTTTATTCTGTTTTGCAACCCTTGTATAAACATGGTCCCAAATCAGAACCCAGTAGCTATCGTATGATAGCATTACTTGATGTGAATGGAAAATCTTTAGTACATTATTAATAACAAAATTAGTAAATTGGGCAGAACTTTCTTCTATAATTACCCCAATCATACTGGTTTTAAATCAGAGTGTTCGACAATGGATAATATCGTTGCTATAACCTGTCTGGCGAAAAAGTCATTGTATTCTGAAGACAAAAAATGATTTCCTTGTTTTATAGATTATTTTAATGCATTTGATGAGATTGATCGAAACACACTATGGTCAAAATTGGCAGGTTTGGGAGATTGATAACACTCTTTTAAACCACATTATTGACCTATACTTGGTTACCTGGGTTCAGAATAAATAAAGTGACAAGAATTTGACACCACATATTAAAACTATAAGTGGTTTAAAACAAGGGTGCATGCTAGTCTCTTTGTTATTTGCATTGTACATTGTTGATCTCTTTTTAATTTTAAATAACAAGGAGGGGGACAGTCCAAAACTAGTTCATTGCAGCATACCATTTCTGGCCTATGCAGATAATCTGGTAAAACTCAACTAGGTCTTAAACAGCAGTTAACACGTCTGAAGGATTATAATCGAGCAAATAATTTTAAATTCAACTATGAGAATGCTAGCATTATGTGCTTTGGGAAATTCAAGTTTTCTTTCAAATGGATAACGTATCTACCAAAATAGAAGTTGAAAAAAGTTATATTTATCTGGGAATAGTTATACTGGGTACCTTAAATTGGTCTCAGCAGACAGAAAATTATGAAAATAATTGTACCACTTCAATGGCAATTAAACGCTTTGCTTCCAAATATGGAAGTGATGCTATTGGTTCAACTACCACTACTATTAAGTCAAAAATAGTTTATTTACTTATGTATGGATCTATTATAATGAGTTCTGCTTTTCTAAAGATACTAGATATTATTTTGTACAACTGTGTGAAAAAGTTATTTAGTCTCGGACAATCCATGCCCCATGATGAATGTGATTGGAATTTGGGTTACCGTCTATTTTGTTCCAGAGGAACATTCATTTGCACACTTACATCTCTGACTGGGTGTCTGCTAAAGAGAATTCAGTAAAGGATAAAGTCTGAAATGTTCACCATTAGTAAGTCTAAAGATATGTTTTCTAATTATCAGCTATCTGTTTTGCTGAAAAGGTATTATCTGCCATCACTAATTGAACTTGCTGAGATGAGGAGGCTACAGCAAAAAAAAGCTAAGTAAGCAAGAAAATAATTCAGCTCAATTTGAAGCTGATATTGAGATGTTTTTGGGGCTAAAACACAGTTGTTACATCCCAGATTGCTACAAACATATGACAGAATCAATTGGATTCATCAATAGATCCTTTTGTGATTAAACATTTTTTTTTAAAAACCTTTATTTTCAGTTTTTCAATAAAACGGAACATCAACATTACACTATACAGTGCCTTCTACACCTTTTTGGGACTGAAATAACAGTGCTGGGGCGAGTTAAAAACAATAGGGGTCCACAATCATATTGTAAATATGTCTCAATATTGAATGGAACATAGAGTAGGCCACATAGGCATAGGTCATACACTTATAACAGTTATTCTCCCCCTCTCCCGCTCACTCAGTGCTCTTCCTTGTCATTCTCGTCCTCCTCACTATCTGAGGCACTTCGGTCAGACCCCTCCCTCCGCCGTCAAAAACCCAGTTCTACACAATTCCCGCCATTCCATTCAATCTGTTTGTAAGTTTTAGTCCCTACGTGTGAACTTCATATGTGTTTCTTCAGCTAATGCCCTCTCTCTAATGTCCTTGATCCAGAGTGACATCTCTGGGCCTCTTTGCCCCATCCATGTTATGGCTGCCCTACGTCTGGCTAATTCTAACATTAATTGCAGCAATTTATCAGGTAACTTCCGTTTCTTGGGCTTCCTAATGTGGGCTAGTAAACATTGCAGTGGTTCCTCCCTCAGCGGAAGGCCCGTGACCTCCCGTATTTTATGAGCCCCCCCCCCCCCCTGTCCAGAACTGCCTCACCACCGAACATCCCCATGCCAGGTGAAGAAAATCTGCGTCCTCCGCGGCACACCTGGGGCACTTACTATCTTTAAAAAAAAAAAAAGTATAAATATTTTTATTGGCATTTTCTTGAGTTTAGTACAGAAACAGTGGAGATTTCCAAAAAGCATTATCTTGTTCAGTATTACATTAACATTGTTATTCAACAGCAGCTGTATATATCACAGTAACAAATAAACTTTCAGAGTTGGTGAGTCGGGTTTCCTATCTCTCAGGCCCCTCCCTCCCATCCCCGCCGGCAACCACTAGACCCTGGTCATTGTGAGTCCTCTATCAGGAGACTGTAATATTTTATCCATGGTTTCCATATTGTCCGGAACTTTTTGGGACAGCCACTAGCTATATATGTTGTTTTTTCCCCTGACATATACATGTCCGTTCCCTTCCTCCACTCACTTATTGAGGGGCTTTGTGTAGTTCCCCATTTACGTGCCAAGTCTCTTTTAGCCACCACTAGTCCTAAATTAAGCAGTGTCAACTTTCTTTTGGGGAGATCCACTTCCGTATGTATACCCAGCAAAACAAACTTGGGATTCAGGGGTATTTTATCCTCTAGGATGTCTTCTAACTCCTTCAGCAGGGTTACCCAGTATGTCTGGATGTGTTGGAATTCCTATATTGTGTGGAAATAAGTACCATTGGTCATGTTGCATCTGAGGCAGTTGGGTGTGTCAGCCCTCCCTATGAGATGCATTCGAGCTCTATCATAGTATATCCTATGAAGATATTTCATTTGAATCAATCTAAGGTGGGAGTTGATAGCCACCTCCCGGGGAAGAATCAGTGCAATGTCCCAATCCAGATCATCAATCTCACCTAGATCGACCTCCCATTTCGCTCTCAATTTCTGGAGAGAGTCCGGTTTGTTGTCTATTATGGTTCGATACGTCTAGGAGACTGCCTTTTCCTTGATTTCGCCCATTAAAAGTCGTCCCTGTAATGGGGCGTATTTGGGGAGGTTGTCTATGTCTATACACTGTGCCCTTCAAACGTGTGCCAGCTGCAAGTATTTATAGTATTGTGTCTAGTGCATATCGTACTCTTCCTTGAAGTAGGAAAATGCTGCCAACTCAGCATGGACTATTATGTCTTTAATTTGTGAGATCCCCAGCAAGTCCCATTTCCCAAATCCAGTCAGCTTTGTAAATTCCTTAAGTCGTCCCCCCACCCAAAGAGGGGTTTCCCTTGTCACCCGGTTGTCCCACTTCATTTGCTTTTCCGCTTTCTTCCACGCTGTGATCACCACTCGTGTGGCCATTAGAAGCATTTCAGCACCCTTTCCACTGTAGAGGTAATGTGTGTGCGGGCTCTTCCCAAATTGCCTGCGTTCCAGTGCTTATGTGGGGTGATCTCCCGGTATATGTTCCCAGTCATTTACCACAACCAAGTGGGCCGCCCAGTAATATGCTCTAATATCTGGTAGGGTGCCTCCATTGCATTGATCAAAACCAAAGGGAATGATGGACGGAGTGTTGAACATTGTAAGCACTCACCCCCAGTCAACTGATCTGGGTTTAATCTATCATCATTCTTTAGCTCACTCCGCCACCCCAGTTCAGACATGGCCATATGCAAATCAGTCTGACCCTGTGCCTCATGGGAACAGTCTAGCCCGAACTGCCAATCCATGTCTTCCCTGGACCGGAAACAAGCATCCTGGAACCGGTTTCTGGCAAATCAGCCATCTTCAGCCAGGCTAGCTTGAATCCAGCGGCAAAGTGAGCAAGGGACCCACGTCTGGGCATACCCTGCCAACTTAGGGCGAACAAAACAAACCAAAGGGGATGATGGACGGAGTATTGAACATTGCACGCACTCACCCCCAGTCAACTGATCTGGGTTTAATCCATCGTCATTCTTTAGCTCACTCCGCCACCCCAGTTCAGACATGGCCATATGCAAATCAGTCTGACCCTGTGCCTCATGGAAACAGTCCAGCCCGAACTGCCAAGCCATGTCTTCCCTGGACCAGAAACAAGCATCCTGGGACCGGTTTCTGGCTAATCAGCCGTCTTCAGCCAGGCTAGCTTGAATCCAGCGGTTAGTTAAATGTAGTGGTATTGGTCATAGGTACGTCTGGCGCTAAAAGGGAAATTCACATTTATATGTTGACATACATTTATCTGACGGTGCTGTAAGGTGTAGAGAAACCACCAACTCTACCCAGAAGAGCAAGAGCTCCGCGTAACAGTTTAGCAAATCCCCAGCACTCGTAATAATCACAATTTCATAGCGTTTATGACGTGTAAGTCAGAAGAAACATTAACAATAAATTTCATATGCGAGGTTTGTCTTCCTTGTTCTTTATTTTCAATGGAACATCCTAGTCACAGCCAACACGTGTTTCGTCGTGTAGGGACATTTATCCCACGACTTCCTCAAGGTTGTTATGTGGTTAAAATTCCAGACCACATGGGGGTCAAATCCAAGATGGGAACAGTCAAATTCTATGGTTCCTTAACCAACGAAGCGTGTGTTTCGCGCTGAGCCAACTTTTCAGTCGGTTTCACGTTGTCTTGAAACTTCCCATCCAAACCGTTACGGGCGAGCCGAGTGCAGCTATCCGTGAATTCAGATCTCAGTTTAATCGATCATCATTCTTTAGCTCACTCCGCCACCCCAGTTCAGACATGGCCATATACAAATCAGTCTGACCCTGTGCCTCATGGGAACAGTCCAGCCCCAACTGCCAAGCCATGTCTTCCGTGGACCAGAAACAAGCATCCTGGGACCGGTTTCTGGCTAATCAGCTGTCTTCAGCCAGGCTAGCTTGAATCCAGCGGCAAAGTGAGCAAGGAACCCACGTCTGGGCATACCCTGCCAACTTAGGGCAAACAAAGCAAAACCAAAGGAGATGATGGAAGGAGTGTTGAACATTGCAAGCACTCACCCCCAGTCAACTGATCTGGGTTTAATCCATCATCATTCTTTAGCTCACTCTGCCACCCAAGTTCAGACATGGCCATATGCAAATCAGTCTGACCCTGTGCCTCATGGGAACAGTCCAGCCCGAACTGCCAAGCCATGTCTTCCGTGGACCGGAAACAAGTATCCTGGGACCGGTTTCTGGCTAATCAGCCGTCTTCAGCCAGGCTAGCTTGAATCCAGCGGCAAAGTGAGCAAGGAACCCACGTCTGGGCATACCCTGCCAACTTAGGGCAAACAAAGCAAAACCAAAGGGGATGATGGACGGAGTGATGAAAATTGCAAGCACTCACCCCCAGTCAACTGATCTGAGTTTAATCGATCATCATTCTTTAACTCACCCCGCCACCCCAGTTCAGACATGGCCATATGCAAATCAGTCTGACCCTGTGCCTCATGGGAACAGTCCATCCCGAAATGCCAAGCCATGTCTTCCCTGGACCAGAGACAAGCATCCTGGGACCGGTTTCTGGCTAATCAGCCGTCTTCAACCAGGCTAGCTTGAATCCAGTGGCAAAGTGAGCAAGGGACCCACGTACCGTGCTCTCCATGCCACTGGAATCCAGCTATCCTGGCTAAAGAGGGGTGAAACACCGAAACTGGTCCTAGGATGCTTGTTTCCAGTCCAGGGAGGACCTGGCTTGGCAGTTCGGGCTGGACTGTTCCCATGAGGCACAGGGTCAAGACTGATTTGCATATGGCTGGGTTCAAACTGGAACGGCATGGTGAGCAAAAAAACAATGGATTTAGGCCCAGATCTCTGTACTGGGGTGAATGTATGACTTTGTTCTGCATTCCGTCCATCAACTGTTGTTTTTGCATTTGTCACCCAGAGTGGGAAGGGTATGCCCAGACGTGGGTCCCATGCTCTCCATGCCACTGGAATCAAGCTATCCTGGCTGAAGGGAGGTGAAACCCCGAAACCGGTCCTAGGATGCTTTTTTCCAGTCCAGGGAGGACCTGGCTTGGCAGTTCGGGCTGGACTGTTCCCATGAGGCACAGGGTCAAGATTGATTTGCACATGGCTGGGTTCAAACTGGAACGGCATGGTAAGCAAAAAAACAATGGATTTAGGCCCAGATCTCTGTACTGGGGTGAATGTATGACTTTGTTCTGCATTCCGTCCATCAACTGTTGTTTTTGCATTTGTCACCCAGAGTGGGAAGGGTATGCCCAGACGTGGGTCCCATGCTCTCCATGCCACTGGAATCAAGCTATCCTGGCTGAAGAGGGGTGAAACTCCGAAACCGGTCCTAGGATGCTTGTTTCCAGTCCAGGGAGGACCTGGCTTGGCAGTTCGGGCTGGACTGTTCCCATGAGGCACAGGGTCAAGACTGATTTGCATATGGCTGGGTTCAAACTGGAACGGCATGGTGAGCAAAATAACGATGGATTTAGGCCCAGATCTCTGTACTGGGGTGAATGTATGACATTGTTCTGCATTCTGTCCATCAACTGTTGTTTTTCGATTGTATTGATTGCGTTGCAGTGTCGCAAGTGCTATCCTAGGAGGTCTGCCACCCCGCAGGAACGTAGTCAATGTGTCATCAATTTTAATGAATGCCTCGTCCGGTATCGGTTGATATGTGTTTTTTGAAGGACATAAAGGAGTTTTGGGAGCACTCTCATTTTGTAAAGCGCCGCTCTGCCCAGCAACGTTAATGGCAAAGATTTTCATCTTTCAACATCTGTGGTAAACTCTTTGAGTACTCTATAGATGTTGTGGTTTAGAGCGTCTGCTTTATCAGTGGAGGCATAAATGCCAAGTTATTTTATGCTCTTGGGCGCTATCTGGAGCTGACTAATGTGTCCACAAGACCCTCCACTATGACCTACTGGATATAAACAGGACTTCTCCCAATTAATTTCATACCCTGCATGAGCATCGTAGTCTTCGAAACTAGCCATGATACTTGGGATCGTTACTTTGGGGTTTGTGACATACAGAAGGAAGTCAGCCGCATATAATGATATGCGCTCATTGAAGGACTCATCCCCTCTCCCCCGGAAACCTGTTATAAGCTGATGTGTTCGGATGACACATGCCAGAGGCTCCAGCACCAAAGCAAAGAGGAGGGGGGACAGTGGACACCCCTGACGTGTCCCACGTCCTATTGGAAATTCCCGTGACACTACTTCATTGATCTGTGCTCTAGCCAGGGGTCCCTCGTAGAGAATGGTTATCCATTGCCTAAATGTGGGGCCAAATCCAAACTCTTCCAAGGCGGACATGAGAAAAGGCCAGTGGACGGTGTCAAATGCTTTCTCAGCATCGAGTGACAGGATGAGGTGAGGGTTGGCACTTACTATCTTTATCGTGTGAGATGCATTTTAACTTTACTGGTGTCAGGTAAGTGTGGTGCAAGAAGTTATAATGTGTTAGTTTAAATCTAGCATTGCAGGAGACAGTGTGTGTGAGAGCTCCTATGGATGCCCAAGTTCTTCCTTCTACGGACAAGAGAGCATATAGTGTATCCACATGTCTTTCAGTGCACCTAGCCATTTCGTAGCGCGCGCTGCATCGCATTTTGCGATGCAGGTCGCGCAACGAAATTCGTTTTATTTATTTAATTGTTTACTTACCTCCAATTATCCATATTCTGGTTTTTAGTAGCCCCCACCCTGCCCCTCCGCCGCCCCGCCTTTCCGCCCCACAGAACTCCCTCCATGGGCCGCGGCTGCAGGTGCCCACGATCATAGGGCATGGCTTACAAAGGTCTCAGGCTGCACAAAGCACACGCACCCAGCTTCGCTGAGACACTTCTGGAATCTTTTCTGTTCCTGAGTTTCCACGACAGGGAGCCAGCTCACCTCAGGCCCTTGGGGTTAAGTTATTTCAGGACACAGCAAAGTCCTTTCAAGCAGGGGGACACAGCACACAGTTTTAGACTAGGCAGTGGTATTCTTAATAGAGACTAGGCGCTTGTAGCGAGTACACCTGATATTAGTGACGTCCTAAATTAGTGGCGGTGCTCAAGGGTAGGGGAGAACCACTAGCCTCCCAAAAGGATTGTGGTCAGAGCCACAAAGGTCAACAACAAAGGTACCCAAGCACACGCAAAAATAAAGTTCACAAAAATTAATGCGTTAATTAAAACATGTAACACAATAAGTGAATCTCCGTTTCTTTCTTCAATTTAATATTCATGTTCTCATAGTAAGTTTGCAGTCTTCACAGTGGTATCCAAGCCAACACGTGTTTCGTCGCCTCTAGTATTATTGTACATGCGACTTGTTCACGGCTAGGTACAAATTGATATGGTAGATTTACATTAGTCCAGCTGTTAACTTAAGAAGTTTGCATACATTTGTTGATACTTTAAACAAATGTGCTCCCAGGGTTGGTGTTAGACTTCTCTACGTGGGAGGTGCTTAGCCCAAGGCTATGGTATATAGCATGCACCGTGAGGTCAGGTGAGTACTATCCTTCTTACATCAGTTTGTGACCAACCAGATACATGTAGCTCTAGCGTGAGGGCGATAAATTGTGAAGTTTCGCATATGTGATATACATCCTTTTATTGTGTGCTGTCAAACTGAGTGAGCCATGCGGTATGCAGAGTCCAAATCCGAAAGGTAGTATAAAGGCTAAAAGCCTAGTATAGGATAAAGTGAGGTCAACTAAGTATAAGTGTTATTTGATCAATGTGAAGCAGAAAATAAACTGACCTGAACACTGTTTAGTTATCAATCGCTGTAATGAATAAGGTACAAAGAAAATTGTACACATAACTGTTAGTAACCACATTAGTGGAACATAGCAAAATGTATGAAGTGATATGCTCATTGCGGGCATGTACCGGAAAGAAATACATACTTTATGTATGACGGTAATTCCAGGTCATACAGTACATCGACGGGGGGGGCCCAATCCTTGTAAGGAAGACGTATCTCATCAGTAGCTGTGCTCAATATTAGTGTAAAGTTCCATCTAAGGATCAACAAGACAAATAACAGATTCCGTATGAGGAACTCTTATTACGAACAGCAGTGTACAGCAGCCCCATAAGGGGGACGGTGAGTAGGATACAAATATGTTTGTCCTCGGTACTAATGGTGAGTCCCTTACCTCCGAGTAGAAGAGAGTGTATCCGTTGTCCGCAACTGCCCCCAACCGCGTCTGGCTCCAATTCGAGTTGCCGGTAAAACTCACTCGGCATGTTTATAACTCGTGATCGGAGGACACGTGACCAATTGTCATGTGTATAGATTAAAATTATTCAGGGATTCTGCTGACTACACATGCCGTAAATTGCCTCATTTGGATACTTAACGAAGTTGTCCTCGCTGCTCTTTGCCAATTGCTCCCGTGTTAACTAGATTTTACCTGTTCCAAGATGGCCGCCATTTCTTGTTTTTACAAGATCTTAACGCGTCGCTATAATTTTAAATGACTTACTGGTTTTGGCTTCATAATATTGATTTTGCCTACACATTACAGTCAAGATTTACTTTTATTCTTTGGCACTAGCCCCAACCCGATATATTCACACATATCTGAACAAACGCCGTGTTTATTTTACCGGCTTTTTTAAGCATATATACACGTTACTCTTATATTTTGAGAACTAGTAATAGGATTGATGTTAATCATACTTTACCCCACAAAATACGGTGGGCAATACGAAAAATAACAGCCTTAAAGATGGCGCCTGCGTTTACGATAAATTTTAATCTATACACATGACAATTGGTCACGTGTCCTCCGATCACGAGTTATAAACATGCCGAGTGAGTTTTACCGGCAACTCGAATTGGAGCCAGACGCGGTTGGGGGCAGTTGCGGACAACGGATACACTCTCTTCTACTCGGAGGTAAGGGACTCACCATTAGTACCGAGGACAAACATATTTGTATCCTACTCACCGTCCCCCTTATGGGGCTGCTGTACACTGCTGTTCGTAATAAGAGTTCCTCATACGGAATCTGTTATTTGTCTTGTTGATCCTTAGATGGAACTTTACACTAATATTGAGCACAGCTACTGATGAGATACGTCTTCCTTACAAGGATTGGGCCCCCCCGTCGATGTACTGTATGACCTGGAATTACCGTCATACATATAGTATGTATTTCTTTCCGGTACATGCCCGCAATGAGCATATCACTTCATACATTTTGCTATGTTCCACTAATGTGGTTACTAACAGTTATGTGTACAATTTTCTTTGTACCTTATTCATTACAGCGATTGATAACTAAACAGTGTTCAGGTCAGTTTATTTTCTGCTTCACATTGATCAAATAACACTTATACTTAGTTGACCTCACTTTATCCTATACTAGGCTTTTAGCCTTTATACTACCTTTCGGATTTGGACTCTGCATACCGCATGGCTCACTCAGTTTGACAGCACACAATAAAAGGATGTATATCACATATGCGAAACTTCACAATTTATCGCCCTCACGCTAGAGCTACATGTATCTGGTTGGTCACAAACTGATGTAAGAAGGATAGTACTCACCTGACCTCACGGTGCATGCTATATACCATAGCCTTGGGCTAAGCACCTCCCACGTAGAGAAGTCTAACACCAACCCTGGGAGCACATTTGTTTAAAGTATCAACAAATGTATGCAAACTTCTTAAGTTAACAGCTGGACTAATGTAAATTTACCATATCAATTTGTACCTAGCCGTGAACAAGTCGCATGTACAATAATACTAGAGGCGACGAAACACGTGTTGGCTTGGATACCACTGTGAAGACTGCAAACTTACTATGAGAACATGAATATTAAATTGAAGAAAGAAACGGAGATTCACTTATTGTGTTACATGTTTTAATTAACGCATTAATTTTTGTGAACTTTATTTTTGCGTGTGCTTGGGTACCTTTGTTGTGGACACAGCACACAGCAAAGTCCCTTTAGCCTCTCCTTGGTTAAAGCAGCAAACTGCAAGCCAGCCCCAGAACACACAGCAAGGGTCAGTCCTTTCCTTCAGTCTATTCAGCTGTTTCTTCCTTGGCAGAGGTTCCTCTTGACCACGAAGTAGTTTAAATCCTTTTCAGTTTTGATCAATCCAACGTTCAGGGGTTTCAGCTGTCATAGTTATACCCATCAAAGTCTTTGAAGTCTTTGTGTTCAGGTGGCACTGACCCCTGTCCAAACCATTTCTGGGTGTCTCCCTGCCAGTGACACCTTGCTCTTTTGATAGTGGGGGTCTAGATCGTTAATCACTCAGCAGGGGATGGAGCCATTGTTTTATGGCTGCAGCTCAGGCCTCTTCACCTCCAGGGGCTACTCCACCCCCCTACACTCCAGATGCAGGTCAGCCTGTTGCGGTCTCACCTCCTCCCCTGGGTCAAGACATTCCCCAGATCCTATCACTTTCAGATCCAGACAGTAAATCCACAACCAGGCAGAGACACACAGAAATGTTTGAGCACAAAAACCCAGCCACTTCTAAAAGAGTGGTTTCTAAACACACAATGCAAAAACCACCTTCACAAAAAGATGTGTTATTGAATTGTGAGTTCAGGCTTACTAAACTTTACCTCTCCATCTTAAGCCTTTGGGAAGATAGGCTGGAAACATATTACACAGCCTTTCCCATTCTGTCCTATGGGCAAGATGGCCTTGCAACAGTGAAAAACGAAATGGAGAGTATTTTACTGTCAGGACATGGTACACACCTCAGTAAATGTCCTACATTTCACATACACTGCACCCTGCCCAGGGGGTACCTTGGGTCTACCATAGGGGTGTCTGATTTGCATAAAAAGGAAAGGGTAAGGTCTGGCAAGTGGGTGCACTTGTCAGAACAACATGGCAGTTTAACAAACTGTGTGCAGGCACTGCAGTGGCAGGCCACAGTTCTCTCTTTAAGGCTACTTGTGTGGGTGGCACAATTAGTGCTGCAGGCCAACTAGTAGCATTTTCATTACCAGCCCTGGCACACATAGTGCAATTTACTAGGGACTTTACTAGTAAGGCAAACATACCAATCACGGACAACCAATTACCATTACACTTTACACAGGGAGCACTTGCACTTTGACACTGATCAGCAGTGGCAAAGTGCCCAAAGCATCTAAGTTGGCAACACCATGTCAGAAAAAAGGTCTAGGGGGAAAGCAAAAAGTTTAAGGAACTTTAGCCAAAAAGGGCCAAGTCCAACAATTTACATCTAATATTAAGGAATAGTGGCGTGTTTTCAATATTGTACCACAGCAGCACTTCACTAATGTTACTGCAAATAATCTCTGTGACACCCTCCCATTTCTCATATGTGAGGTCCTTTTTTAGTCTAAAAGAAACCTTTTTGATGGATCTTGCATGAAACATAAACACATTTTCCTGCAAAATGTCTGTAATATATTCTCACACATCAAAAACATTAAAAATAAATTCAAGAAAAACGGTATTTAAAACCATCTGTTCAAAAATTATTTAAGGTTATCAGGGTAACACTCTCTGCACAATAGAGCTTTGTCTATCAAGGGGCCCCCTGAAAGGTTGGGGCCCTAGGCCAGAGCCTACTTTGCCCATGCCTTAAAACATCTCTGGTGCCACATGGGGTGCTGTTTTCCATGAAGATCTGGACCAACTTCCTTTTGGTGGAGGACAGAAAAGCTTTCAATGCCAAGCGAATCGCACCCAGCTCCAGAAGATTGATGTGGAGCCAAGTCTCCCCTGGAGACCAGAGGCCTATGATCTCCATCTTTCCCAGGTGTTCACCCCATCCCAGAAGCGATGCATCAGTCACCACTGTCAGTTCTGAGTGGCGAAGATAGAGGGGTCTACCACTGATGCAGTTTCAGTTCACGAGCCATCACCGCAGATATTGTGCACTCTCCTCTAACAAATACCTGGACCTGATCGGAGAGATTTCTTTGGTGCTGCATCCACTGAAACTTCAAATCCAACTGCAGAGCTTGCATGGCATGTTTCATGAGCAGAATGCAGGAGGCCATCAGACCCAGCAACCTCAGAGTCAGTCTAATTGAGATCCACGATCGAGGCTGAAACATTGGGATCATAGCCTGAATGTCCTGGACTCTCCACCAATGCAAACACATGAAACTGTACTGTGTCCAGCATGGCTCCGGTGAAAAGAAGTGTCTGAGAAGTCAGGTGTGACTTCGGCATGTGTATAGTGAACCCCAGTGAAAGCAGGAGGTCCACCGTGTTCTGGAGGTGGGTGGTGACTGCCAGTGGCAAGCCCACCTTCAGCAGCCTGTCATTGAGGTGGTGAAAGACTGGAACCCCTGACCTCCGAAGGTGTTCTGCAGCCACCTCCATCACTTTCTTGAACAGCTGAGGGGCACTGCTTAGACCAAAGGGGAGCACAGTCAGTTGAAAATGCTCCTGGCCCGCCGCGAAACGCCCATTGGCCTGCCGGATGGGATATGACAATAGGTGTCCTGCAGGTCCATGTTCCAACCAGTCTCCAGGCTCAAGAACAGGCAGGACCTGAATGGGTGTAAGCATCTTGAATTTCTTACTCAGGATGGCATTGAGAGGGTGCGGGTATAGTATAGGGCAGATGCCTCTGTTCTTCCTGGGCACCAGATAGTAGCAGGAATATCAGCCATGCCCTACTTCTGAAGCTGGCACCCTCTCAATGGCTTGTTTTGCCAAAAGAGCCTGCACTTCCAGGCGTAATAAGGAGAGGTAGTCCTCTGTCAGCCAATATGAGGATAGTGGTACGGGCGGCAGACAATTTGAAGCACCTATTAGTTTGAAGTTATGGCATGCCATTGGAGCAGGTGGTGCCTGATGCTGCTGCGAACAAAGGGTCCATATTGGAGTGAAGTCATACTAAAGATGTTTGGAGGCAGCAGCTGCCAGGGGATTAGCAGACTGAGCACATCTCTAGCTTTGGGTCCCACAAGACTTGTGGGGCCATAGTGAGCCCCAACAACTGGGCGATGACCCTACTCTTCTTGAAGCTCCTACGCGCTGAATCAGACTTTTCGACAAACAGGTGTGAGAAAGTGCCATCTTTTTTGCATGGTATGCCCCCACTTTTTGCTGAATTGCTGATGTACTTGGACTGAGTGTGCCCTGGGTTCCTGCCAATCAGGTGCTCAGGGCCTGTGTTCCTTCCCTAAAACTGTGCTGAAACCAAAACCCAATTGGCATCTCTGGCCACATGTCAGCCCCTGGTAAATGGTACCCTAGGTACCCAGGGCACTGTGACCAGAGAAGGCCCCTAAGGGCTGCAGCACTTATTGTGCCACCCTTAGAGGCCCTGTACCCTAACACCCACACACTGCCTTTGCAGGCTGAGTGTCTTGGTGCAGAACAAAACAGAGAGTCGACATGGCACACATCCCTGTGTGCCATGCCCACAAACACACTGCCCTGGTATACCTTAGTCACCCCTCTAGCTGGGTGCCCTATGCCAGTGGTGTGGGTATAGGTGCATGAGCCCTGAACCCCTACAGTACCCAGGTCCATTCCTGGGCACTGTAAATGCAGTTCTGTCATTAAGAGTATATGGTGCTGGGAGGTCGTCATCACGAACTCCACAGCACTGTTAACCCACACTGATGCCAGTGTGGGATTTAATGTAAAATGCACGACAGAGGGCAACTTAGAGTTGACCTCTGAAACTAACCCACAACCAGTGTCCTGACTGAGAGGCTGCCTAGGCTGCCACCCAGCAGACAGGTTGCTGGCCCCCTGGATAGAGAGCCATCCGCTCTCGTGGGCCTGCAACAATGCACATTCTGGGGCGAGGTGCCAAGCCTCCTCCCCCAGGATGGGCAGGGGAAGCTTCAAAGGCATGCCGCCTTTGTGAGCCTCCCCAGACCACTTGCTGTACTCAGCAACTGGTCCCCACCGGTTCTGGCCCCCACTCTGGCGGGAAGACTGGGGGGAAAACCCAAGTGAGGAAAGGGGGTGTGCCAGCCTCTGCCAAACCCCACCCCTCAGGTGGGGGAGGCGAGGTGAAGCACATCTCCGGGCTCTCGCCATCTAGAGGATAGGGAGCCCTACCCAATCAGGACTAGGCTCCTGCCCCACTTCCACTGGAGAGTGGCAGGATAGGGGGTGTACCCATCCCAGTGAAGGGACCCATTGGTCCCTGCCCTTTACCTACATGTAACGCCCCTAAATTTAGTATTTAGGGGCACCCTGAACCTTCCTTCCTCAGATCCCGATTCCGAAACAAGAAGAAGAACAAGAAGAAAGAAGACCTGCCGTGCAGCTGCTAACAAGAGGACGACACCAACTGACTTGGCCCCAGCCCTACAGGCCTGTCAACCCTCGAACCTGCTCCTGCTAAATCCCGGCATCTCCAGTGGTCAGCAACCTCGAAAACCCCAGAGGACCAGACTGCCTTGCTCATCTAGAAGACTGGGACACCCACAAGCAGTGGTTCTGCTCAAACTGCAACAACCCCTGGTGCCAGCCAGGAACAGCGAATCCAGCACACTCTACACCCGCCGAGCCAGGCCTGTGCCTGAGTGAATAAAGACCACGAGGACGTGCCCCCGGCGACTGTGACCAAGAATCCAGCACCCAAGGACCCTCCTCAACGCTCCTGACGACGCCTGCAGCCTTAATACCAGTGACCCCCCCAACCGCGACCAGCAGAGGGTAAGATTTCCCGACGGCAAAAGACACCCCGGCACCCAGCACCCTGCGGCCCCCTGTGCCCAACTCCTGGGTGCCTACCTAACCTACAGCTTCCCAAATTACCTCTCGAAGTGGTGGTCACAGCTGAAGAATCTCTGTCCCCGAGTTTGCAGCCTTTGTTTGTCTTGCAGCTTTCCCATTGAAATCCATTGAGCGCCCGACGGCTCAAAAGCACCCTGCACCCAGCCGCCCGAGTGCCCCTGGAAGTGCAGCATCTGTCCTATTCTACTTCCCCACTTGCCCTGTGTGAGTGACCAGGAGCCCAGATCCCACAGCCGCGTGGCCAGCCTGCTAGCAGCCACCAACCAAAGGTCCCCTGCCCGCCATAGGCTAATATTGGGCCTACTCAATCTGCCCCTGCGCTGCTGAGGGTGTAACAACTGTACCTACCTGACCCTGGGAAACCCCTGAGTCTATGCCAAAAACCTTAACTCTGCCAGTTGAGTACTTACCTGAAAGCCGATAACTCACATTTTCTCCATAGGGTAACATTGACTGGTTTTCACTTGGAAATTCTTCTAAGTGTCGAGTTTTGAAACTTTGAAATATTCACTAAAAATCACCCGATCAACGAAAACGAAATTACTCACCTGTTACCAGGAGAGATCCCAGTGCTGGATCTTGGTGCCCAGCACTGACCCTGAACAGTAATTACAACTGCGATTTTCCGATAACCAAACTTTCCTCCATAGGATAACATTGCCTGGTTTTTTGCCAGAAATTCTTCGGTCGATTTTTGAAACATACAAATATTCCTTAAAAATCGTCTGTGTAACAAACACGATTTCTTTCAACTGTTTACAGGAGATGCACCAGGGCTGAATCCAGGATCCAGACCGGAGTGGGAAAAACCTATGCAAAGTAATTGATATTGCGTTTACTTAAAGATTCCCATTGAGCTCAATGTTATAATTGTGTTTAACTTGTGTTGCCTATTGCAACAACTGTAACTATTGCATTTAAAAGTCTATTGCTTATTGAAAGTATACAACTAGAGCATCTCATTCTGAGAAAGTATTTATATACCTACTTGTGGTTCTGAAATAAAACAACAATATAATTTTCATATACAAAACAATTGGCCTAGAGTTCAGTTCTTGAGTTTGTGAGACCATTTTCTGGCTGAGTGTGTACAACAAATGCTTTACACTGTCCTCTGATACTGCCTTACTGCTCGACCAAGCTACCACTTTAGAGAGTAAGGTTATATTTAACTTTAACCTCTGCCAAACCTCTGGGGACTGTTGGACTCTGTACACACTCTACCTCACTTTGGTGCAGTATATACAGAGCCACTTTCTTACAACAGGTAAGTTCCGTCAAAGGGCATGTCCATAAGGGAGGCCTGAAGATCCCCTAAGAAGCCAGTTGACCTCAGCCAGGAGTGGCGGTGAAGCACCATTGATGAAGCAAAGGCCCTTCCCAGCGAGTCTGTCATGTCCGGCCTGCATCTAATGGTGAACTTTACTGCAGGCAAAAAATGACGGAGGTAACTATTCCGGATCCACGCTGTTTGTGTGGAAATGAAGGAACTGAGGTCAGCCGCTGGGATGACACCTATATAGGCGTGCGGCACACATCACTTCCGGTGAGGATGATGTCGCAGATGCGGAGCTATTCGGTGCCACCTAAAGGCACGCAAAGGCATTGCTCAATATTTTCCCATATCCAGTCTGACACCCGACAAATAATCTAAGGTAAGGAATCTGCAACTAGAAGTCTCTGTCAGATACATGTTGACAGTCCAATGAGTGATCATATGTAGGTGACCATTCCAGTTGCATTGTTAGAGCTGAGGGGAGCAAATAAAGAAAATACTCAGTACACCTCTTTGTTGAAGACACACAAACAAAGGTGGTGTACAAAGAGCCAAACAACACAGATGGCATGAGTTATGGTGTGCATTGTCTGTGTATCTCCATAACTACTGAATTTCACAGTTTTTTAAAATTCTTTTGCTTACTGAACCATAAATAACTTGTAGCTGTGTTTTTATTCAGCGACTGTATGTTTTTTTCAAATATATAGTTTATATAAGCAATGCAGTTGGTGCACAAGTAGTGGTTTACGTGTCTGTTGTGCGAGTTTTGGATTGCAGAGCTATCCATAACAGGTGATTTTCACTGTTTTCCAGGTTTTGTTTTATAACAAAAACCTCACTTTAACGGTGGTGTTTTAAGTTAATTTCAGGATATTTTTACACATATATTAAGCTGTAATATCCAATCCTAACCATAACTTTACTTCAACTGTAGTTTTCAATGAATCTGCTTTTCAATAACATACTACATTCATGCACCTATATTGAAATTATTCCCTTCCCTGCTGTGCATGACGTTTATGTATCTGGAATTGGCTGCAGTGCCTCTCTGCATAAGCAGCTATTACATCTGTGCCAAGTTTGGAGTTGAAATCTTACCAAAGTCACAAGCAGTCAGTAAAAGAAGGAGCATTGTTCGCGTTGTCAGTTGGCATGTTCTGAGACACTGTGATCAGCATGTGGCTGAGAAGCATACTGCCAGGAGCAGCCTTGTGGCTCCACACCTGCAGCCGCCCAGAGTTCTCTTCTGGAGTGCACGACAAGCATGGCAGCAGTGAATAGTGGAATGCAACATTAGGTGAAAGATTTCAAATTTATGCTTTTTCTTACTTGCCATATGGATGCCATTACTTCAAGAATGAGAGTATGGTTAAGCCTTTAAAGCATACCCTTTCCAAGATAGTGGTTTGCCCAGAGGAAGTTATCTGAGGATCCCAATGCAAGGTGATGTAAGGTCTTTTTCCTGTGATTTCAGCTCTTGTTATAACCCTATATAAGTTGTCAATTCTAAGTGAAGGATGCATTGGAATGCATTTCTTGCTTTATTTTTTGCCATGTTCTTCGTCCCCTTGTTTCCACTTCCACCCTTGACTTTAGGTCTTTGCACCTGGAATATTCTATGAGATTCTAATTCTCAAATTTGGCCTGGCTCCTTTTTCCATCTTGTTCCTCATAAAGAATTTGGGGGCACATGAAACAAGCATGTTGCCTTCGCACACGGCTGATTCGCAGAATTGGCCCATTGGCGAACACAAAAAAAGCTTTTCAGATGCAGCAAACCCCAATTTGCAATTCGGTAACCTGTTACCTAATTGCAAAATGGGTTTGCGAAACGTTATTTGGAAGGGGCGTGTTTAGGGCGTCCCTTCCAAATTCCGAATTCTAACAGTTTGCATGAATGTTTTGTGACCGTGAATACGGTCGCAAATCATTAGCATATTACCACCTACTCCAAGTAGGTGGTAACCCATTCGCTTCCCCTTTGTGAATGGTTGTAAAAGCATTTTAAGAGCACGCAGTTGCCACACGGACCACTGCCTGGTCTTAAAAAATGAAAAGAACACTTTGTATTTTAGTTTTTGTAAAGCATCTCGTTTTCCTTTAAAGAAAATGGCCTGCTTTAGAAAAAAAAGATTGCTTTATTTAAAAGCAATCACGGACATGGTGGTCTGCTGACCTCAGCAGGCCACCATCCCCATGATTTTTGCGATTCCTAGGGGGTCACAAATTGCGATCTACCTCATTAATATTAATGAGGTAGAGCAATTTGCAACCCCCTAGGAATCGCAATCTGAAACTCTTTGAATTTCATGCATTGTAAATTGTGATTACCTAATTGGGATTCTCAGGAATTCGCAATTAGGTATTTGCAATTTACAATTTTGATGCATGTGCCCCAAAGTGCTCTAAAAATCTCTTCATTTCTAATATTCATCGCCAATCAAGATTCATAAGATTGCCTTGGAGGTTTTCTCCACTTTGTAGATTTTTTCTCCTATTTGGGACCTCCTATAGAGACACCTTTCACATATACTTTTCTGTGCATGGTGTCATCATGGCAACTGGAGGAGGTCCTTTCTTTGGGAAGTCAGGACAGGGGCTCAATAGACCTTCCAAGCATCCTGTCATTCACGGCAGAGGTAGATGGCTGCAGAACCTGGCCTTTGGCCAGGCCATGAGCAAAACCCACCACAGGACAGCCAACTGCTACACCGCACAGCTTCAGGAGGCCAAGAGGAAGATGACTTCTTATTTTATTTATTGTATTTTTGTGTGTGGAGGAGGTTGTTAAACCCCATGATTGGTTCACAAGTAACCCTGGGCGGAGCTGGCATAGTGCCACTACGCGGAGTTCCGGGGAGTTATGAATAAACTCCATGGAACTCCGCTCCACCACCCGCCTCCACAGAAGCAGGGCACGGGCTCCTGCGGCCAGCCAAGGGTTTGTGGGCCCGGGACGGGGGTCCCTCGTGCCCGGGCAGGCTCCCAGATCCCCCAGACTGGGTTGAGAAGCAGGGACCAGGCCCGGAGCCTAGGCTTCTGGCAGGGCCTGGGGTGCGGGAGACCCTGTCCTGCAGCCAGCCGAGGGTCTGGGTGCCCGTCACAGGGGTCCATTGGGCCAGGGCAGGCCTTCCCCGCTTCGCATGCGTGTCAAGGTGCCTGCGGGCCCAGGGTCAGAGTTCCGTTGGGGGCCACCTCGCAGCCCGGTGCCCGAGACCCAGCTTAGGGCTCTGATGAGCCCCCAGGAAGCACAGCCCCCAAGTCCTCCAAGGGCAGGCGGGTGCCCTTCCTTTAAGGCGCAGGGAGGGCTGATGGGTGACCTTCGGGTCCGGCCATCTTGTCGCGCCTTTTCCCCCTCGCCCATCTGGTCGTGCGCAATGCTTTCCAATGGGACGACCAGATGGCCGGGCTGCCCTGGAAGTCCCGATGAGGGCTCGTTTGTCTCCCCGATCCCAGCCAGGGCTCCAGGGGGTGGGTGCGTCCGTGCCTTGGGTCCCCTCCATCACGCGGTGCACACGGGTTACCAGAAAAGGGGGTACCCTTCCTCCGGATTACTAGGGACAGGGTACGTCGGAACTCCTCTCGGTCTATCGGTCCTCAGCCGACAGCCAGACAGGCCAGGATGCCCCCCCGGCCCGGGGCTGCGTCCCCCGGCCCAACGTGTGGTGTGGTGCTCAGTTTGGGAGCCTGCGGGCCCAGGGAGGCCTCACCTGTGCCCGGGAGCCCCGAGGGGGCCAGGGGCCCCAGGCTCAGTCTCCTCGCCTGCCGCGTGGCAGGGTGCCCGGGACAGGTTCCTGCGGGCCATGGGTCGGTGCTCCAGCCCAGGGCCCTGGGCCCCGTCACCTGGCCTGCCACTATGCCAAAGGGCCGAGACGGGGTTACGTTGTGCCTGGGGAGCCCCCATCTGCTTGGCTGGGTTACGGAGCTCCGTCTGGGGCCCCTGAGGGCCCCGGGGAGGGCAGCCTCCCCACCCCGGGCTCCGTCCTCAGGCCTGCCGTGTGGTAGGGTGCCCGGGACATGGTCCCGCGGGCCAGGGGAGGCTTCCCCTGCGCCTCTGGGCCCTGGAGCCCCAATGGGGTCCAGGGGCCCGCCGTTCCCCGGGTCGGGCGCTCCCACCCTGGGCCCCGTCCTCCGGCCTGCTGCTCCACCAAGGGCCCAGGACAGGGGTCCATCAGTCCTGTGCAGACGCCCCCTGCTTCACCTGCTTCTCAAGGTGTCCGCGGGCCCCGGGTTGAAGGGCCCGTCAGCTCCCCCTTGCAGCCCCATGGCCGAGGCCCAGCTGGGGCCTCCGGCCTCCCTTGCCCCGGCACCCGCTCGCCCTTTCGTTAGGGCACAGAGCGACCAGATGGCCGCCCTTCGAGCCCATCCACCTGGTCACACCTTTACCCTCGGCCATCTGGTCGCACCTATCACCTCGGCCATCTGGTCACGCGCAAGGCTTTCCAATGGGGCGACCAGATGGCCGGGCTTCCCTGGAAGTCCTAATGAGGGCTCATTTGCCTCCCCGATCCCAGCGAGGGCTCCAGGAGGTTTGGCAGGTTCTCGCCTTGGGACCCCTCCGTCACCCAGTGCGCACGGATTACAAGCAAAGGGGGTATTTTTCCTCGATCTGTGTGCCTAGCCCTGGCCCACAGTCTCGGTTCATCCCAAAAGTGAAGCCAAGAGCTCACTACGTCCTGCTTGTTCGCATACACATCACTGCCATATTGTCCATAAGGATCTGGAAGATGACAGTGAAGGGAGGGCAGGAAAACTTACAGATCCAAGCAAATAACCAGCATCTTAAGCAGACTTATGAGGAAACTCGTCCTCTCTAGAACGATGTTGTATGATCTCCTGAGCACCCCACCCTAGGGTGGATGCATCCATCAAGACAGTGATCACTGTTGGCAGTGGGGTAAAGGATATTTGCAGCTGAGGGTTTGCTCTACCAACCACCACTTGAGGTCCAGCACAGCATCCAGAGAGTTCTCGATGATGTTCTTCAGATCTCTCCTGTTTAGAACCTATTACAGATGGAGACACCAGTACAACAACCGTATATTCTAGCATGTGTGACTCACTAACAGAATGCAAGAAGCTAGTAGACCTAGCAGGTAAGGACTGACAGGTCTAGAATCCGAGTTCTCACCTGAAACATCAGAATGTCCCGAATTCTCTGAAGAAGAGGAGGGAAGACTATGAGAGATGGTATGTCCAGCACTGCTCCTATGATCAGAAGGAGCAAGAGCAAAGCAATGGAAAAACCCAAGTCGATGAACAGGGGTACTCTGGCCTTTGCATTGAAGTTGTCTGAAACCAGTTGCAGGGAGTCCACCTTGAGCAGCCAATTGTCTAGGTACGGAAATACTGAAATCTCCATTCTTTGCAGATGTGCCACAACCAATGCCATCACCTTGGTGAAGACTCAGGGTGCTAATGTGTTAGACCTGGCATCCTTGGTGTGGGTTTCCCCTGTTTTTTTACCACTGCCTCCTGTGTTTTTGCTGTCTGCTGGACTTGGTTTTTGCTGGTCTAGATGCTTTGGACACTTTGCCACTGCTGATCAGTGCCAAAGTGCAAGTGCTCCTTCTCTAAATTTTGAATATGGATTGGTGTTTCCATGATTGGCTGGTTTGACTTACTACTACTACTACTTAGTCCCTAGCACAGTGCACTGTGTGCGCCCAGGGCCTGCAAGCCAAATGCTGCTAGTGGACCTGCAGCACTGATTGTGCCACCTACACAAGCAGCCTTACAAAAGTTCTCAGACCTGCCACTGCAGTGTCTCATCTCAGTCTGGTACTGCCATGTCGACCTGGCAAGTGCACCCACATGCCAAGCCCCAACCTTCATGTTTCTTACATGTGAGTCACTCCTAACGTAGGCCCAAGGTACCCCTGTGAGTGGGGTGCACTGTATGTGATAGGTAGGACATATCCTGATGTGTGTAACATGTCCTGATAGTGAACTACAGTGATTTTTGTTTTTTCACTATTGAAAGGCTGTCTGTCCCATTGGATAGAATGGGAATTTATTTATAATGTCTTATACCTGTAACTTCCAATTGGGAAAAGATAGGAAGGTAAAATTTGGTTCGCCTGAAATCAGAATGTAAAGATACATCTTTTAGTAAGGATGATTTTTACATTCTGTGTTTGAAAAAAACACTTTTAGAAAGTGGGTATTTTCTTGCTTAGCTATCATTTGTGCCTCTTCTGGGTTGTGGATTGACTGTTTGACTTTGGAGTGACAGGGGCTTGGATTGTGCATTCACTGTAGACAGCCAATGGGGGTGGGGGTGTCCTGCCTTTCCTGGATAAGTGAGAGCTGGGCTAAATAGACCTGGGCTGCATGAGAAGTACTACCCCTTTGCTGTGTGAAGTCTGGGGCCTGCAGTGGCTGTTTCTGCCAAGGAGAGGACACAGACTTTGCTGTGTGCTGTGTATCCTTCTTGAAGAAGATATTCAAGGGTTTGAAGCAGAGCTTGCCTCTTGTTCTAAAGTCTCAGGGACACAAAGACGTCATCCCCTCTGTCTTCCTGCATCTGGAACTGCTTTTTCAGCTGCCACAGAGGGAAATTGCAACACCAATGCTGGCAAGCAATGCCGTGATTTGCAACAAAGCCACGGACACCACTCGTGAAGAGCACAACTTACTGCCCAGACTTGCACCGCAGCCCCACCGCCTGCTGCCGGCGCACCATATCGACCCCGATGCCATCACAGAGGCCGCTGCCTGCACCGGAGTCGAGAGCACCGCTCGTGACGTTCACGGCGCACTGCCCGACTGACACCGCAGCTCGACCTCATCGACGCCGGTGTTTCATCATCTCGGAGCCAATATGTGACGTGGGTGACCTCCTGAATCCAGATATGTTGAAGGGCAGTGGTATTATTTTAGGCAGATGGCGCTACACAGGAGAGTGACACAGATATTGATGTGGAAAATTAAATCTTGTTCTTGGTGCTGCAGGGAGAGGAGAACCACCACACTCCCCAAAACCGGTAACAAATGCTACCTCCAAACATTAAAGAGAACACCCCAGCACACAATATGTCATAAATGAAATTATCTCAACATGCATCATGTCAGCACAAAATCTGAACACATAGAGTACGCAGTTGTTCTTATTTTCCTTTTTAATCCTTTAGTCTTCAGATCATCCTTTCACAACAGACGACACATGTTTTGTCGCTTAACATGGGAAATCGTTCAGCGACTTTATCAAGGCTATGTTTCTTCCTAAGTTTTACTTTATATTGTGGTGATATTTCCAACCCACAAGGGGTTCTGTATATTGCGGCGTCCACAGTGATCGTGCGTTTATTGCACTCGGATACACACGGCTTGTGGCGTCTAGGGAATCAAGCACGTAATTCACGATACAGAAAGAGAGCAAGACACCAGGACTATTGCAATAAACGCACGATCAGTGTGTTAACATCGCTGCCCAATCTGCTGTTTTGAGGGCCAAATTCTACTATTATTAGAAAGCGTACTCGCTGGGACGATGGAAGGCTGCACAAGCAAACACTCGGAAGGCGGTAAAACGATGACAACAAATAATAAGGGATAATACTGACACGAATGGGAGAGAAAAACTACAGAAGACAAGGAACTATGTGGGGAAACCAGGATGGAATTACAACCGGTTAAAACATAACACTAACCATACCGACGAAACAGACCTGAGGAAGTTGCGGCCACTTGCCATGGGTGACAAAACATGTGTTGGCTAAAAAGAGGCTAAAAAAAGAACTAAACAAGAACATATGAGAATAAACCTAACAAATACAAACAAAGACAAGAATTGTTGTATATGTTATTTATGTAATACATGTTGACATTAGCGTGTGCTGGGGAAACACATTTTTTGTATAAACTGGGTGATTTTGGTCGTCCAACTGGGGAGTGGGTGCCCTCTCCACCTCAAAGCACCGCACATAAATAAGTTCACAACATCTTTCAAGTGTACTTCTGTAGAGTGCCACAGAACCTTCTGCAAACCTCACCCACGCTAGCGAATCTACTATTATTAGGTCTGGCCTTTGAGACAACTTTAGCTAGCTCACCAGACTATATTTTAGTAAATATAGATATGTTTTATGTATATATATATATATATATATTCACTGAAAAAACCATAGGTTTCAGGGGCGTTATAGTTAGCTGGACTTTTCACTCGTACAAAACCATTGAAATTCCCCCGTTATAGTTAGTTCAGCTAACTATAACTCGCGCGCCCGCAATGCACTGCTGATGACGTCACATATTACATCACTCATTACATGGTCAGTGACATCACTCATGACATCACTGATGACATCTCAAATGACATCACTGATGACATCATCCAGTGAATGTGTGTTTTTCTGAAAATTACATATGTTTTATATATGTATATCTCAAGGTCGATGGAAGAATAAATGGGTATATAAGTGTCTAAATGGATGATTTGTTTTTGAAAAATTGATTGTATAACTGACTGATTAAGTGTATCTTAGTGAATACATGGGTTAGTGAGTAATGTTTAAATGTGTAAATATCTGTATCAGTCTCTCACTTTATGTATAAGTGGCTGCATGGGTTGGTGAGTAGCTACATGAGTGTCTATATAGGTTATTAGTTGGTTTTTTGAGTATCAGTATGAGTGTCTGAGTGTCTGTGTGGTTCGGTGGGGGGTATTACGTAGTGCATAGGTGCATGAAGGAGTGACTCACAGTTTGTATGTGTTGAAGACAGCATGTGTGCAGGACTGTATGGGTGGATGAGTGTGTGCATGGGTGTGTTAGTGAGTGATAGACTGTCTCAATAGTGTCTTTATGAGTAACTACATATGTTTTAAACTAGTATATGTGACTATTGGTGTATATAAGTGAGCATATGTGAGAGTGAGAGATTGAAAGAGTTCCGATATGAATAAGTATGTGCTTCTATAAGTGATTGTTTAAAAGACTAAGTATGTGTAAGTTTCTGTAGAAGTAAGTGTGGTGGTGTGTGTATAACTGTATATGCAAGTAAATGGATGTTTGATTCTTTATTAACATGAGTGACTATGTGTGTGAGTAACTCTATGGATGAGTGGCGTTGTGTAACAGGATGTATAGGTGTGTGAGTACATATGATGAGTGAGTACATGTATGAGTGACTGTATAGGACTGTTGCTGAATGAGTGGATGTGTATGTGGATCTTAGAATTACTGAATAGGTTGTTGTAACTGGTATTGGTATGTCCATTGTTTTGAACATTGTAGTTTCTATTTTTGAATGTGTGTATCAAAGGTTATATTAGGGGAAGAGGAGGTCTGCCACTCTATCACAAGGATGATGTCATCAGTGATGTCATTAGTGATGTCATTTGAGATGTCATCAGTGATGTCATGAGTTATGTCACTGACCATGTCATGAGTGATGTAATATGTGACGTCATCAGCAGTGCATTGCGGGCGCGCGAGTTACAGTTAGCTGAACTAACTATAACGGGGGAATTTCAATGGTTTTGTATAAGTGAAAAGTCCAGCTAACTATAACGCCCCGAAACCTATGGTTTTTTCAGTGAATTTCTAAGGTTTTTTAAATGCTAATTCCTAACTATAACGTGCCTGAAACCTATGTTTTTTTCAGTGAATTTCATAGGTTTTTTAAATGCTAATTTCTAGCTATGCCTACAGAGATAGGACATGTGAAGAAAGAAGAAAAAACGGACAGAAAGAAAAAAGAAATGCAGAAAGAAGCAACAGAAGTCCTCAAAGACGAAGAAAAGTGCAGGAAGAAGGATAACGTGCAGAAAGAACAAACAGAAGAGCAGAAAGAAGCCTTATTGCAAAATCATCCTGTACCCTCAACTTTTTCAGATGGATACTGGTGGTAACTGAGTCTGACTAACCAGTCCTAGAGCCAGTGCTATGTTAAAAGACACTCAGAATACAGTGAAAACACCTACATACACTAGGGAACACTATGCGTTGGGATCCCCCTGTGATCAGCATGACCTCCTCTGTAAGCCCCTAGTATATAATAGGGCAGGGGATTAAAACTACCTCTTAAAACGCGCCACAGGGCGTGTTTGCACACGTCACCTCAGGCCCCGTCCCCTCACTTCCCCACTGTGTAAACACGCCCTGTGGCCGTTTTAAGTTGGGAGATTAAGTCCCCTTGAATCCTGAGGGTCCCTAGGGTCCAACTAGACCACTAGGTACCTCCAGTAAGCGCCACAGAGCTGCGCTGCAGAGAGATGTAAAAAGGGGCACGGCCTAGACCACCTCTCTGCAACGCAGCGGAGTGGTGCTTACTGGAAGCACCTGGTGGGCTAGTTGGCCCCCAGGGTCCCTCAGGATTGAAGGGGAATTATTTCCCCAACTTAAAACGCGCCACAGGGCTTGTTTGCACATGTTAACTCAGGCCCCGTCCCCTCCCTTCACCACTGTGTAAACACGCCCTGTGGCCGTTTTTAGTTGGGAGATTAAGTTCATTTGAATCCTGAGGGTCCCTAGGGTCCAACTAGCCCACTAGGTACCTCCAGTATGCGCCACATAGCTGCGTTGCGGAGAGGTGTAAAAAGTGGCACGGCCTGGACCACCTCTCTGCAACGCAGCTCAGTGGCGCTTACTGGAAGCACCTGGTGGGCTAGTTAGCCCCCAGGGGCCCTCAGGATTGAAGGGGAATTATTTCCCCAACTTAAAACGCGCCACAGGGCTTGTTTGCACACGTTAACTCAGGCCCCGTCCCCTCCCTTCACCACTGTGTAAACACGCCCTGTGGCCGTTTTTAGTTGGGAGATTAAGTTAATTTGAATCCTGAGGGTCCCTAGCGTCCAACTAGCCCACTAGGTACCTCCAGTATGCGCCACAGAGCTGCGTTGCAGAGAGGTGTAAAAAGTGGCACGGCCTGGACCACCTCTCTGCAACGCAGCTCAGTGGTGCTTACTGGAAGCACCTGGTGGGCTAGTTAGCCCCCAGGGGCCCTCAGGATTGAAGGGGAATTATTTCCCCAACTTAAAACGCTCCATAGGGCGTGTTTGCACACGTCACCTCAGGCCCCGTCCCCTTCCTTCCCCACTGTGTAAACATGCCCTGTGGCCGTTTTTTAAGTTGGGAGATTAAGTTCCCTTGAATCCTGAGGATCCCTAGGGGCAAAATAGCCCACTAGGTACGTCCAGTAAGCGCCATTGCAGAGAGGTGTAAAAAGGGGCACGGCCTGCACCACCTCTCTGCAACGCAGAGCAGTGGCACTTACTGGAAGCACCTGGTGGGCTAGTTGGCCCCCAGGGTCCCTCAGGATTGAAAGGGAATTATTTCCCCAACTTAAAACGCGCCACAGGGCGTGTTTGCACACGTCACCTCAGGCCCCGTCCCCTCCCTTCACCACTGTGTAAACGCGCCCTGTGGCCGTTCTAAGTTGAGAGATTAAGTCCCCTTGAATCCTAAGGGTCCCTAGGGTCAAACTAGCCCACTAGGTACCACCAGTAAGCGCCACAGAGCTGCGTTGCATAGAGGTGTAAAAAGGGGCATGGCCTCAGAACACCTGTCAGCAACGCAGCTCCCTGGCGCACACTGGAGATACCTGTTGGGCTAGTTGGCCCTCAGGGACCCTCAGTATTGAAGGGGAATTAATTCCCCAACCTACAACAGGCCAGGGGGCGCATTTGCAGAGTGCTGCAAGGAGGGGGCGTGGCCTCCAGCACGATGCCGGTCTTTTATTTATTTTATTTTTTTAAGAAGGAGGGCTGTGTGGCCCCCCTTCTTTTTCTAATTTTTCTAATTTACTGGCCCTTTTGTTGAAAAAAATAAATGTGGCCCTCCCAAGGCCTTAATCGGCCCCGGGGACCCCAACCCCCAGGTCATGGCCTTTTTTTTATTTAAATTCTTTAGGAGGGGGCTGCGTTGCCCCCCTCCCCAGGCCACTTATGGCTCCGGGGACCCCAGCCTCTGGGGCCGGCCTTTGTTTTTTATTGTTTTAAAAATATATATATTTATAGAAACACCTAGGACATGCTGGACAAACCGTATGTACCTATCACCATGACGATTTGCGTGATATTCATTAAAAGGCGACTATGCATTGAATTAATCCACATGGAATGTATTTACACCGCTTGTGAAGCTCTGACGTGTCTGACGCCCTACCATGCCTTATCCCAGCGCCCCCGCCGGTGGGTACTCTCCAAGTAGACACCCTTGTCGTTTATTTATACAAACATGTGTAGCTATTGACGGGCACATTTAATATACACGCACACCAAGCCATTCAAAGGGGATTCGACAAAAATTCGACCAAACTATGCAAGAAACCCCCCTCACGGTTAATAAAAAACACATCCACCGCCGGATGTGTAATACTTTTTATTTTACTCTCTGGAAAGGAGACGAACCTCACTTGAGAGTCACAGCGTGCTCCTGGCTGAGCCCAATGATGTTTTACACCCACCAGTGCCTGCCGATTGCCTCACACCTCTGTGTTGTATTCCACCAGCTAGTGCGTATGCTATGACACTCTCTAGCCCATGTGCACTGTAACATCACCCCGTGAATATGTCATGCCACACTTGCCTTCGCACGGGTTATATTGCCCCATCTAATGTGCCTTCCTCGATGTGTATGTTATAACGCACAGCGCTATGCCATACATATTACAATCTGGGATCCATATCTTTGTCACAGTGCATATGCAACGTTACACTCCCCAGCACATATTTTATATTACAACTTTAGAGACTAGTTATGTTACACAACACTGCCCTGTGCATATTACACTTCAAGGCGCATATCGCATAGCACGCGCTAGTGCCTGTGCTATCTCGCGCTCTCCAATGAATCTGTCATTGCGCACAATGTATTGCATATTATATTTCACGCCCCGGTTCATCTTATATCACACTTTTTGGTGCATAGTTTATACCATATACTACATCTAGTTTTCATTTTCAATCGTGCTCTCAGGACTATGTTCTATATAACACTGCGTCCACCTACCCTTTTCACGGGCATTACATTTTGCGATGGGGGTGGAGGGTCAGGGGGTGTTTCTGCCAAGTGAGCCCAGAGTCACAGTCACAAACGTCCTCTTCTTCCTGAATAAAAGTGAGATTATGCTGCATACTTGTTCATATTTTAAGTAGTTCGCACAGACACACATTTTAAAAACAATAAAGTTCCTAATACCTACCTTCTCTGAACAGTTAGCTTGCTGCCCCATCCACCTCCTCCCTATCCTCTGTTGTCTGAATCCATGGACTAGCCTCCTCCCTCCGGCCATGCATGGTCTGATGTGCTGCTACTGCCCTCCATTTAGCATGATGTACCAGTCCACTCCTCCTGCCCTCCATTGCCCAATTCTATGGCCCATCATTTACCTCCTGCTTAGCCTCTGTGCTTAGCTTGCTGCCCCTATTCTCCTTCCCCCTGCCCTCTGATGTCTTTGTGCATGCCCCTGCTCCATCCTTTTTGCCCACTATGTTCCATGGACCTGCCACTCCTATCTACTCTGACTGTTCTGTTGAGCTGCCACTCCCCTCCCACCTGCCTAGCATTGTCAGATGACTGTATCCTGTCCCTGCCACCTCCACCCTGCCTGTCCACATGCCATGCCCCTATCCCCTTCCTCCTGTCCTCCATGGTCCATTTTACTGCCACACCCTTCTGCCCTCCCTGATCTGTTGTGCTGCAACTGCTCCTCCTGCCTGCCCCGCGCGGTCTGTTGTGAGGCACCTTCCCCTGAACTCTCTTGCCTGTGCCCAGGTCCTGACCCTCCTTCTATCCTCCATGGTCCTTTGTGCATGCCCCTGCACCCTCCTTCTTGCCCATCATAGCCATTGTGCTGCCACTAACCCTCCCGCTTGCCATGCATGGTCTTCTCTGCTGCCATGGACCCTCCCACCTTCCCTGTGTGGTCAGCTAGCTGCCCCTGACCCCCTCCCACCTTCCCTCCATGGTCTGTGTGTATGCCACCATAGTCTCATTGTTGCTCTCCATGGTGTGTCTTGTTTCTAGTGCCCATCCTGCCTGACCTCCATGGTCATCTTGCTGCTCCTGCCCTGCCACCTTGCCCCCAGCCCTCTGTTTCCATGTGCAGACCCCCTATTCCCTCCCTCCTGGCTTGTCTGTTCGATTGTAATGCCCCTGATCCTGCCCTTTATGGTCTGTTATGCTGCAGCTTTCTCTCCTGTCTGTCCATTATGGTCAGCTAGCTACCATTGCCTCTTTCCCATCTGTTCTCTGTTGTCCATGTGCATAGTCCTGTCCCCTCCCTATTGCTTTCTATGGATTGTTGTGCTGCACTCCCGTCCCGCATGTGCTGTGTGGTGTATTGTGCTGCTGCAAACCCTGATGCCTGCCCTGTAGGGTCAGTTTGGTGCACCTCTCCATGTCCCTCCTGTCCTCTGTTATCCGAGTCCATGTCCCAACCCCAATTCCTCCTGCCTACCATGATTCAATGTACCATACTTGCGAACATTTTGAACTTGGTAACAGGGGGATTTTGAAAAAAAACTGGGGTATTGATTTTCCCCTTTGAGTTACATTGAAAAAGAGGAGATTGTAGACAGGAGACAGATCAAATAAAGCCCATTTGAGCTTAAAAACATTGGACGTTTCCTGGCTGAAACAGGTCTGTTGGCATGTATGGTTGTACTACCACTGCCTCTTCCTTCTGCCCACAATGGTCTATTATATTGCCACAGCCTCTCTTGCCAGTCCTGTATATTTGGTTTGTTGCCCCTGCCCCCCTTTCCACTGCCCTCCATAATCTGTTGTGCTGCCACTGCCCTTCCTGCCTGCCCAGTGTGGTCAAATTGTTGCCTCTGCACTCTCCTACCTGCCTTCAATTTTCAGAGTCCTTGCCCTTGGCCTCTGCCTCTCAACAGTATCCCAATGAACAACTAGATTGCTAACATTCTATATTTATTACAAAAGTGTGGAACGCCTGACGTCATCTTGATGTAATCAAAACTGTAATACCTAGAGTATTTCCTTTAGAAATTACATATATGAGAGGGTCTTATTTGCATCAAAATTATGGTTAGTGTTCTAAAAAACTAAAATGAGGACATATTTTCTGAGTTTTCAAATAGCGACAAAGAACTTTTAAATTATTTGTAATCTTTATGTTTTTTTATCCAGTTGACCACTTGATTAAATGTTGCGCCTTGGCGAGAGGATGTGGTGTTACTTCCAGAGCTGCAGACTTTGCAACTGGGGAACCAGGTTGGAGTTTCTGCTTCAGCTCAACATTCTGTGATTGTGGTAAAATCACTTAATCTCCCCATGTCTACAACCAAAATGAATTTGATCTTGTGTGATGTAACCAATGCTCATGTAAAGCATTCCAATACCTGACAAGTCTGCACTATATAAAACTGCAAATACACAAAAAATAAGTGTTTTGCACACTTCTGTCATTGGGCTACATGTGGGCTACATCTGGGTGATATTTGTGCTGCATTTAGGCTCTTTTATGTCTGGTGGCCATCTTGGGAGATTTATTTGTTATGACGTTTCCTAATTTCCTCATTTACTGCAGTCTCCTCAGTAGGAAATGCTTTCAGTTTTTTACTTTGATTCCATCAAGAAGGTATTCAGATATGTCACACATTTGCCATAAATTCTGAATGTTAGCACTCTAGTTGCTCATTAGATCACTGTAGTAAAGCTACTGCTCATCACGGAAGTCTGCTGCTGGTATTAAAAGTGCATGTTTCAGTCTGCATATCAGAATTGTTTTATGACATAGAAGAGGATTTGAGAAGTCACTCAAAATGTGCCCTAATTTTTTTTTCTTCAGCACTAATCATAATTTTTATGGCAAAATGAACCCCCTCATTGTGTTCCTTTTTAAATTAAATGTTTTAAGTGTTACCAGTTTATTCCAATCAAGATGGCTTCAGGTGTGCCATACTTTTGTCATAAGTAAGACAGTAAGCGCTCTAGTTGTTCTTAAGAACACTCTGGGACATTCTGTCATTAGGCTATACTTGGGCTACATCTGGGTGATATTTGGGCTACATTTGGGCTCTTTTGTCTTTGGTGGCCATCTTGGGAGATTTATTTGTTATGAAGTTTCCTAATTTCCTCATTTACTGCAGTCTCCTCAGTAGGAAATACTTTCAGTTTTTTACTTGGTTCCATCAAGAAGGCATTCAGATGTGTCACACATTTGCCATAAATTCTGAATGTTAGCACTCTAGTTGCTCATTAGATCACTGTAGTAAAGCTACTGCTCACCAGGGAAGTCTGCTGCTGGTATTCAAAGTTCATGTTTCAGTCTGCATGTCAGAATTTTTTTATGACATAGAAGAGGATTTGAGAAGTCAAAATGTGCCCTAATTTTTCTTTCTGCAGCACTAATCATAATTTCTATGGCAAAATGAATCCCCTCATTCTGTTCCTTTGTAAATTAAATGTTTTAAGTGTTACCACTTTATTCCATTCAAGATGGCTTCAGGTGTGCCATACTTTTGTCATAAGTAAGACTGTTAGCGCTCTAGTTGTTCGTTAGAACACTCTGGGACATTCTGTCATTGGGCTATACTTGGGCTACATCTGGGTGATATTTGGGCTACATTTGGGCTCTTTTGTCTCTGGTGGCCATTTTGGGAGACTTATTTGTTATGATGTTTCCTAATTTCCTCATTTACTACAGTCTCCTCAGTAGGAAATACTTTCAGTTTTTTACTTTGATTCCATCAAGAAGGCATTCAGATGTGTCACAAATTTGCCATAAATTCAGAATGTTAGCACTCTAGTTGCTTATTAGATCACTGTAGTAAAGCTACTGCTCACCAGGGAAGTCTGCTGCTGGTATTGAAAGTGCATGTTTTAGTCTGCATGTCAGAATTTTTTAATGAAATAGAAGAGGATTTGAGAAGTCACTCAAAATGTGCCCTAATTTTTCTTTCTGCAGCACTAATCATACTTTCTATGGCAAAATGAACCCCCTCATTTTGTTCCTTTTTAAATTAAATGTTTTAAGAATTACCACTTTATTCCAACCAAGATGGCTTCAGGTGTGCCATACGTTTGTCATAAGTAGGACTGTTAGCGCTCTAGTTTTTCTTTAGAACACTCTGGGAAGCTGCAGTAGAACACAAAGGAATCAACTGACAGTCTCTGCCCTTGTGGGATGTACATGTTTTACTGAGAATGTCAGACTTCATTCTCACATGACTGAGAAAGATAATGTGAATTTACAGAAAATATGCTCTCAGTTAGCTTATAGATCACCTTCCAAACCTCTGTGGGAAAAGCATGAGAAAATAGTTTTCTCTCAAACATGATTCATGATATCACAGCAGAAGGCTTTTTCACATGGTAAAATCACCTTAGAACACACCACAATTCCTAAAATGAGTATGGTACCATCAACAAATGATTTATAATGTAACTAAAGTCTTAAAACCTTCTATTAACTGCAATGCTTTTTAATGAGGTGCTATCATGTATATTGGTCCCAAGATGGCTGCCAACACTTCTTGGATGTAGTGCTGACAGCCAATCAGATCTCACGATGGGATGTGTGGTTAGGCTCCGCCCAGATATATATGTGATTTTACTTTTGATTTTCTCAGGAACTACTGAACAGATGTACACCATTTAAGCAAAAGGCACATGCCTGACCTGAGGACTACCTCTTTGCCTAATTTCAAGTAATTCTGTTCAGCCGTTCGGGCTGTACCTTCGACTAAAGGTCCTATGGGAAAATGCATGGGGAAAACGCGTTTTGGGAACCCCCTTTTTTCTCAGCATCTGCTTGACGAATCACCCCGAGACTTTCAGGGTAGTAGCTGAGCGGAGCGCACCATTAGTTTTGAAAATTTCACGAAGATAAGTCAACCGGCGCCAAAGTTATTCAAAATAGAATTTTCAGATTTCCTATGGGAACTCGGCCCTAACTATAACTATCTACTGGCAACCGCCAGTAGATAATATATGTATATATATATATATATATATATATATATATATATATATATATATATATACATATATATATATGTATAAATTCACTTAAAAAACCATAGGTTTCACACATGTTATAGTTAGGTGGATATTTCACTCGTAAAAAACCAATGAAATTCCACCGTTATAGTTAGTTGAGATAACTATAACTCGCGCGCGCAATCCTCTGCTCATGACGTCATATATTACATCACTCATGACATGGTCAGTGGCATCACTCTTGACATCACTGATGACATCATCCTTGTGATAGAGTGGCGGTCGCGCGAGTTATAGTTATCTGAACTAACTATAACGGTGGAATTTCATTGTAGTTTTACGAGTGAAATATCCACCTAACTATAACATGTGTGAAACCTATGGTTTTTTAAGTGAATTTGCAAGGTTTTTTAAATGCTAATTCCTAACTATAACGTGTGTGAAACCTATGTTTTTTTTCAGTGAATTTGTACGTTTTTTTAAATGCTAAGTTATGTATGTATTATTATTTTTTTTATATATTTATTTTTCAATAAACTACGTATTACAAATTATTTTATTTTTTTTAATGGTTTTTCACCGTGCGCGCACGGTGCGCGCATCCCCGCGATTTAAAAAAAAAAAATGTAATTTTTTTTTCTGCCTTCGGGGTCCTTCAGGGACCCCCTGACAAAGGCTAGGGGGTCAGGAACTCTCTACCCTGCCCCCTTTTCACGTTCGCCACCTTCCTTTTCCACTCTCGCACTGAAAACAAACAAAATGGCGGCCGACACTTCCTGATTTCGACCGATTCGAACGTTGACTGACATGTAACAACCAATCAGAATTACGCTTGCGCACGTTAGGGTGCGCACACAGTGCGCGCACGGCTATAGATATGTATGTGCTTTTAACTGCAATTTTCTCAGAAACTACTGAACAGATTGACTCCATATATGCAAAAGGCACATCCCTGACCTGAGGACTACCTCTCTGCCAAATTTCAAGTAATTCTGTTCAGCCGTTCGGGCTGTACCTTCGACTAAAGGTCCTATGGGAAAATGCATGGGGAAAATACGTTTTAGGACCCCCCTTTTTTCTCGGCCCCCGCTTGACGAATCCCCCCGAGACTTTCAGGGTAGGAGCTGAGCGGAGCGCCCCATTAGTTTAGAAAATTTCGCGAAGATTCGTCAACCGGCGCCAAAGTTATTCAAAATAGAATTTTGAGATTTCCTATGGAAACACGGTCCTAACTATAATTATCTACTGGCGACCGCAAGTAGATAAGAGATAGATATAGATATAGATGTTATATATATATGAGACCTTCACAGTCCTGGAATGCCACCGTCTCAACACATTTCAGGTACGGACCACAACGTGCTTGATTACTTCAGGGTGCTTTTATTGCAAAATGGTCAGCATGAATGAACTGAGGCAAGTGCCCAGCATGACGCGTTTCGATAGTTTAGCCACTGTCTTGATCGCATATATATATAAACACACACATTATAATAGATTATATTATACATACATATAGGGTCTTAGGGACTTGCTCGATTGGACTGGTAAACTGTTGTTAACATATGGTTCCACCCACCACAGCTCAGCATTTAGCATGGGGGTATAGGGCAATAGGTCAGTCCACTTCAGCCACTGGCTCCCCTTACTCTGAGTGCTCTTAACACATGTGCACGTCCTCATTTTCAATACTGCACTTCAGTGCCCGGGCTGGTGGGCATTTTAAGCACAGACAATGTTCACAAGGAACTCGTTTTAGAACAGCAGATTGATTCTAGCTACAATTAATTTTGCCTACCAGATTGAGCAAGAAAACAAATATAGAATATGGCTTTAGCTTAATAAAGCATCAATATAAACAGTTACAAAACGTTTTTCAGCCCACTAGACAAAAATTGAGATTTATTCTTGCATAATAATGATTGAATACAAAAAAACGCATGCAATAGTTTGGTCCCGGTTATGTATTTACATTATATACAATTGTATTTAGAAAGTGAATTGTGACTCCAGTGAAGTAACCATAACCAAAAACTGTGAAGATTAAAAGGTGCAATTGAGAAAAAGTGTTATGATGGTTATTGGTAAAAAGAGGAGCCAATAGAATATTGGTACAAGCAAATAGTTCAGGGGCAGCTCTTTGCTCGGTTGATGGCTTCCTCTAATAGATCGCCGACAACGTTTCGACCCTCTCTGTTGTGGGGGTCTCTTCAGGATGGGTGATTCTAGGGACAAGCTGTTAGATCCGGTTGCCTGAGTGATATTTCATTGAGGGTATTACCGGGATTTCCCTTGTGTGGACGAGATCCCACAGCTAGACTTCTAACGAAGATAGCAGCACCAAGACTTATGCAGATCCCAAGTATAATTAATTGTGCTGCCTGTTGAGTGCAACAACTCAACTCGTAGGTGGACCGATAAGATAGTGCCTGGTCCGTCCGGCTGCGTGAGTGGCAATTGGGAGAGCTGACCTTACTAGTTACTAAAGTAGGTGAGGTGAAGCTATTATCCTATCCAGGCCATCCAAGGAATTTATTGCTTGGTGGCAGGGCGCTATCGGTAACGTCTGGGTGATCCGCCGCGAGTTGTAGGCTTGTAGATAAGCCTGCTGATAGTGCGCATGTACAATCCGCCGCCATAGCAAGCATCTCCTTTTATTTTATTGTATTACTTAATTTATTATGCCCTTTGACCCTAATACTCCTCCAACAATAAAGCAGCCTGCTGCTCCGCATGATAGCAAAACAACTGCATCCCGTTTCATTTAATTCCCACAACCTGTACCAGGGACTCCTGCAGCTCGTTCCTAAAGACTTCGCTCATCACTGAGAGCACCATCTGTCTTAGATTTCACGCTAGGATGGTCATCTGTTTTTCGTTTTGGCCAAACACATTTTGTCCAATAATTGCTGTTCTTACGGATGCATTATTTGTAACTTTACCCCTGGGTGCCTGTTAACTGACAACAGCCAAACAGACGGTGGAATGTATCCACCAATCACCACCATGTGTCTGGTACTCTGTGGTACACATAAAATAATCTAGGATTGGTTCATCTCGCAGTAAGAAGCAATTGTGGCTCACTATACGCCGATGATCTCCTGATCTATGTACGGGATATCACAAGCGACCTTACGCCGATATGGACAATATTGCAAGGCTTTGCAGAGGTCTCCGGACTCAAAGTCAATTGGGAAAAATCGACGGTCTTTCCGCTAAGCCCCCACCTAGCCCCCTCGGAGATAACGATTCGGCCCCAGACACTCGGTTGGAATGCTGCGGCACCCCGATACTTGGGAGTGTGACTGTATCACTCGCCTGAGAGCCTCTATGAAGGAAATCA
Organism: Triturus cristatus; assembly: GCF_964204655.1. Classification (NCBI taxonomy): domain Eukaryota; kingdom Metazoa; phylum Chordata; class Amphibia; order Caudata; family Salamandridae; genus Triturus; species Triturus cristatus. The sequence goes on along the minus strand of NC_140589.1, from coordinate 1,669,033,985 downwards.
CCGCAAGACATTGGCCGGGCTTCGTACGGCAGCCGCCTTCTGGAAGACCCTGCCCTTGGCCCCCATAGGGCGAGTAGTTCTAGCGAAGATGATTATGGTGCCCAGGCTACTCTACTCTTTTACTAATCTCAGACACAGGGTAGCCCTACAAACCCTTTATTTACCCACAATGCAAGGGGGTCTATGAGCTCCCTCCTTTGAAGCTTACTTCCTAGCAGCCCAACTACAGTGGCTGTCCCATTGGACGGCAGAGCGCCACATAGAGGAGACATTCTCCAACGATGGCCGGATACCTCTCCCGGCCCTCCGGAGAGTACTGATGCGGGATACCAAGCCTACGCGTACACATCCCCTGCAGGTAGCGATAGCCCGAAAATGCATGATGTGCATACACCGTATGTCAAGGGTTCAGCCCCTCTTTTCCCCATTGCTTCCATTGGTGGGATTCCCTCAGCGGGAGAAATATTATACCTCCAGCGCCCTCCAGATATGAACTGAGCATGAGGTGACAGAGGTTGAGTCCCTGTTTGAGGAGGGACAGCTGAAAGCATATGCCCAAATGAGGGGAAGCTACGAGCTCTCCCCAGGACAATTTCTGGTCCATAGACGATTAATAGATAGCGCCCAACACTGCTGGGATCTCGCTGAGGGAGAACCACCGACACACCCGGTGTTGCACACAATTCTGCGTATGGGCGCAGGGAGGCACTTAGTCACTTGGCATTACAAAGCAATCCAGGAACTGCTCACAACCCCTCTACAAGCCCTACGCCAGAAATGGGAGGACGATATAGGACGGGTGCTCCATGACAGAGAATGGGAAAAGGCACTAGAGTACCCAAAAAAGGTTTGTAGGAATGCACATTTCAAAAACATTCAATTTAATATTTTAGATCGCGCATACTTAACACCTCACCGGCTACACCGATTTTACCCTGATACACATTGCGCATGCCCCAGATGCCAAACCAGAGGTGACTTTTAAACACATGTTTTGGGACTGTCCCACACTCCTACAGTACTGGGATAGAGTACATCAGAACCTAAAGGCGACAGTCAACCTCATGAACATTTGAACGTGGGAGGCGAGCGCCCTAGGTGTCTTCTGCAGGCGGAAGACAGAAAAGGTGCAATGCAGGTTTGCTTCCCTAGCTATGCTTTTAGCAAAACGTGGCATAGCCATGCATTGGAGGGCCCCGGCAGGACCCCCGGAAGCAGCCTGGATAGGCGCCGTAAAAAACAGGGGGGCAGCAGAGGAAGATGCACTGAGAGATGAGGAGGTGAAAGGGATTCGTAAGCATCCCATCTCCATGGAGTGGGCACAACTCCTGTTCCAATTTGCTCGAGAAACAACACTAGAGGACTCACCCATGGCCACGCAATCCCAATCCCAAACTCCACCCCTGTCCCCCACGGCGCAAACAAACACCAACGAGTAACAGCCATGTGATATGAAGGGCCAACTACGTGCTAAGGCCCCGTTGGAAAACTACCCCATTTCCCAATGGGAGACACAACCCCCCCTGAGATCCCCCCCTTGCCACTAACGCCACAGCTCCGTAACGAGCAAACCAGAATCAGCCACAAACTAAGCAAATACCCCAATACAATCTGTAAGCTCCTCGACCCCCCCTTTCCCCGCCACTTCCCTCTTTAGTTAACTGTTCTATGTTTTTCCTCCCGACCCCATGTAGTCGGCTTATTTGATTAGGGAACACACTCATGGACAATAGCAAAGAAGGTGTACGGGGATAGAGCTGGGGACTGAATATCAACCCACACCTCGCGGAAATCCACATATGCAGACACCAGGCAACCTACCACTGCCCGTAATAGTTCATCTGCAATGTAATCTCCATTCACTTTTACTTTTTCTTATATGTGATGTAACATATACGATGGGATGGTTGTTCCAGGATGGAATGACACCATTCAACGGTCTGCATACACCTGTCATCATGTATTAATAAAGATGTGTAATTCTGTACCATAAAAAGTAAAACTCCCAATAAAGAAATTTAAACAAAAAAAAAAGAAGCAATTGTGGCGTTCACTTTACAGTCACTAGTCGTATCAGTCACAAAGTGGAAGTGATTTCTGCAACCAAGTGGCATTTCATCTCACCAAGACCAGAGCGTCAGACCTTACATAAAATAGACTTCAGTGTGAAGCGCTGCTGCTATTTATTTAAGTAGAAGCTTTGTATCCTTTCCAGACGCCAAGGACTTCAAATAGATGTTCAAATTGTGAAAGCTAATGCGGGGAGAGGGAAGAAAAGACAATGTGTACTTTGTTTTCTGAAGAGTGGCTCCGGTAATTTGTCATCTGATGGCAATGTGCTTCTGGCAGAAACTGTGTTTAGACCAGAGCGACTTGCCTCGCAGAGGGCAATGATATAGAGGTTCTGAAGCCCTCTGCACTTTTTGCAGGGTTGGGATTTTGCTGCATTTACCTCATAACCCATCAAGGTTCATGATTGACAGATTTCAACAAGATCACTTTTCTCGTTTCTAAAAAATATATTTTTTAAATGGGCAACACGCGATGCTGCATAGTGGCAGACTCTTTGGTCTCCTTTCAGTTAAAGATTGCTGTATTCAGTTAATAACTGGATTGTAATTGCACTTATATACTGCTTTCTACAGCTGATGAGACGGTGAAGTACTTTACAGCAAGCTGCACGTTGCTCCAAAACCCAAGGTTAGTGGTTAATCCAGTAATATTGTAGGTCATTGGGATTAGCCATGTGTTCCCGAGAATATATATATATATATATATATATATATACATATATATATATATTTTTTTTTCCCTTTTTTCTCACAATGTGGCTTGATCCGGATCGCTCAACAGCGGGTGCGGGTGTTGGGCCAAGCCAATGGCCAAGAGTCAATATTCAAACAAAAGACGCCCGCACTCTGGAACCTTGTAAATATTTATTTAGTTAACAGAGCCCAGTCTGTTACACCAACGCGTTTCAGCCTTGTCGGCCTTGCTCACGGTAGGTGGCATTACTTCCTGCAACTGTTATATATCATTTCCTGTGTACACAGAATTTAAAAAAAAACATGGAATTCTGGGATTTGTAGTTCTTGTTACTACTGAACAGAACACCTTGTGACAGTAAGAGACAAATTGCTTGTTTTAAGTTCTTTTACAAAAACGGCGGACTAATGTCAGAAACATTTGCAAATTGGCTGGTATTAGTGACCAAACTCGAAATTAAGTGATTGGCTGGTATTAGTGACCAGACTTGAAATTAATAACAATTCAAATGTGTAGTACAAAGATACAACGAGTTTATACTAAGGGAAAAAAGGGGATCTAAACTTATAAGATGAAAGCGTACAGGCCAAAACAATGATCAAAGTATACAGTCCCAAAGACAATAAGCAGTTGATATCCATGGGGTTGAGTCTCTTAGTGTGCCCATATCTTTCAATGGATACAGTTTATTATTTCAATTGATTTCGAAGTTGATGATATGCCCAGATGTGTTCTTGTATTTAATAGATGTGTGTCAAAGATGAACATAAAGTTCTTCGTCCAGATTCATCCCTCTCGGGTTCTTTGTTCGTAATCTAATGATGTACTTCGATTCAAGTTGTCGCAGTTTTCTTTGTCGATCACCCATCCTTTCATTGCTTTCTATTGTGTCGATGGCAAAGTATGACATATTTCTCCAATTTTCTTCCTGGCAGGTTAATGTGTGTTTGGCGGTTGCATAGGTCAGGTCTTTGTTTTTCACTGCTCTAATGTGTTCTAAAATATGCTTTTTTAGCATGCAGATGGTGCTACCTATGTACATCATGCCACAATTGCATTGGATCATATATACTACAAATTTGGTTGTGCATGTAATTTTTTGATCAATATGAATGATTTTTCCTTCTGGATCTTTGATTGTTTTCATGTTGGTCCCAATTTAACAAGCTTTGCAATTGTTGCATTTCCTAAAGCCGTTTTGTTGTATTGCAAGCCAGTTTTTTTCTTCGTTTTTCTTAGTTTGAAAATGACTCTGAGTAGTGAGATCTCTGATGGAAGGTGCCTTTCTGTATGAGATTGATGGTTGTGTTCCAATGATTTCCGCTAAGTCATGATCTTGTTGTAAGACTGGCCAGTATTTTTAGATAATTTGTCTGATTTTAAAGGATTCTTTGCTGTATGTCATTATTAATCGAGGTGCTGTTTGGTTGGTGATGATGTCCTCATTGTCTGGATATGGATGTTTCTTGACGAGAATGTCTGTTCGATTCATAGTTTTAACTCTATCCATGCTCTTATTGAGATCTCTCACTCTATATCCTCGTTTTTGTAATCTCATGGCACAGTTGAGAATTTCTTTATTTGCATCCTCGTTTCTTGAACAGTTTCTTTTCATTCGAATAAATTCGCCATAAGGATGCTTCTCAGTAAAGCTCTTGGATGGAAGCTTTCTGCATGCAGAATGCTGTTTATGGCAGTTTTTTTCCTGAAAATTGTGGTTTTAATTTGACCATTCTCGATGTATACCGATATATCAAGGAAATCAATTTTATGACGGCTTGTATTGCAGGTAAAGGAAAGTCCAATGTCATTATTGTTGAGTGTGTTGAAATATTGCATGAATTCATCTTTGTTCCCATTCGAAATTAGGAACAGATCATCAATGTAACGTGACCACAAAATGATTTAGTCTGGGCCCCGTTGTTCTGTGGGCCCCAGGCTATTACCTTCTCCCACCAACCCATTGTGAGGTTGGCGTAGTTGGGTGAGAAGGAAAATCCCATAGCACAGCCACACAATTGATGGTATAGTTCATGATTGAAAAGAAAAATATTGTTATTTAAGCATATTTCAATCATAGTGAGCAACATTGCTGAATGTTCTAGTTCATGTATGCTTCTTTGTCTCAGAAAATATGCACAGGCATTTAATCCAATGGTATGTTCAATTGATGTGTACAATGACACTACGTCTATAGTTACCATGAGGTATGCTGGATTCCATGATGTATTGGAAAGGATCCGTAGGAAGTCGCTTGTGTCTTGGATGTAGGAAGATAAGTTTTTTACCAAGGGTGCAAGGTAGCAGTCTATGTATGATGAGATATTTTCATACAGTGAGTCCCAGGATGATACGATTGGTCTTCCTGGTGGATTTATCAGTGTTTTATGAATCTTTGGCAGGAAGTATATGGTAGGAATTGTTGGATTTTCCTTCAGTAGGAATTTTTTCTCCTCGATGTTAATTAAATTGTGTTCATGCCATTCATTAAGGTGTTTTTTTATATCCTCAATCATTCTGTACATTGGATTGTTGGTCAGCTTGGTATATTTTTGGATATCATTTAATTGTCGGTATGCTTAAATAACAATATTTTTCTTTTCAATCATGAACTATACCATCAATTGTGTGGCTGTGCTATGGGAATTTCCTTCTCACCCAACTACGCCAACCTCACAATGGGTTGGTGGGAGAAGGAAATAGCCTGGGGCCCACAGAACAACGGGACCCTGGACAAAATCATTTTGTGGTCACGTTACATCGATGATCTGTTCCTAATTTGGAATGGGAACAAAGATGAATTCATGCAATATTTCAACACACTCAACAATAATGACATTGGACTTTCCTTTACCTGCAATACAAGCCGTCATAAAATTGATTTCCTTGATATATCGGTACGCATCGAGAATGGTCAAATTGAAACCACAATTTTCAGGAAAAAAACTGCCACAAACAGCATTCTGCATGCAGAAAGATTCCATCCAAAAGCTTTACTGAGAAGCATCCCTTATGGCGAATTCATTCGAATGAAAAGAAACTGTTCAAGAAACGAGGATGCAAATAAAGAAATTCTCAACTGTGCCATGAGATTACAAAAACGAGGATATAGAGTGAGAGATCTCAATAAGAGCATGGATAAAGTTAAAACTATGAATCGAACAGACATTCTCGTCAAGAAACATCCATATCCAGACAATGAGGACATCATCACCAACCAAACAGCACCGCGATTAATAATGACATACAGCAAAGAATCCTTTAAAATCAGACAAATTATCCAAAAATACTGGCCAGTCTTATAACAAGATCATGACTTAGCAGAAATCATTGGAACACAACCATCAATCTCATACAGAAAGGCACCTTCCATCAGAGATCTCACTACTCAGAGTCATTTTCAAACTAAGAAAAACGAAGAAAAAAACTGGCTTGCAATACAACAAAACGGCTTTAGGAAATGCAACAATTGCAAAGCTTGTAAAATTGGGACCAACGTGAAAACAATCAAAGATCCAGTAGGAAAAATCATTCATATTGATCAAAAAATTACATGCACAACCAAATTTGTAGTATATGTGATCCAATGCAATTGTGGCATGATGTACAGAGGCAGCACCATCTGCATGCTAAAAAAGCGTATTTTAGAACACATTAGAGCAGTGAAAAACAAAGACCTGACCTATGCAACCGCCAAACACATATTAACCTGCCAGGAAGGAAATTTGAGAAATATGTCATACTTTGCCATCGACACAATAGAGAGCACTGAAAGGATGGGTGATCGACAAAGAAAACTGCGACAACTTGAATCGAAGTACATCATTAGATTACGAACAAAGAACCTGAGAGGGATGAATCTGGACGAAGAACTTTATGTTCACCTTTGACACACATCTATTAAATACAAGAACATATCTGGGCATATCATCAACTTCGAAATCAATTGAAATAATAAACTGTATCCATTGAAAGATATGGGCACACTAAGAGACTCAACCCCATAGATATCAACTGCTTATTGTCTTTGGGACTGTATACTTTGATCATTGTTTTGGCCTGTACGCTTTCATCTTATAAGTTTAGATCCCCTTTTTTCCATTAGTATAAACTCGTTGTATCTTTGTACTACACATTTGAATTGCTATTAATTTCAAGTCTGGTCACTAATACCAGCCAATCACTTAATTTCGAGTTTGGTCACTAATACCAGCCAATTTGCCAATGTTTCTGACATTAGTCTGCCGTTTTTGTAAAAGAACTTAAAACAAGCAATTTGTCTCTTACTGTCACAAGGTGTTCTTTTCAGTAGTAACAAGAACTACAAATCCCAGAATTCCATGTTTTTTTTTTAATTCTGTGTACACAGGAAATGATATATAACAGTTGCAGGAAATAATGCCACCTACCGTGAGCAAGGCCGACAAGGCTGAAACGCGTTGGTGGGACAAACTGGACTCTGTTAACTAAATAAATATTTACAAGGTTCCAAAGTGCGGGAGTCTTTTGTCTGAATATATATACATATATATAGATATACACCCTTTAATATTACTCACTTATACCATCTGAAATTATAGCAATACCTTTGACACTGCAAATCACATCATTTGTCACAACACAGCGTATGGTGGAGAGGCGGGTTATAGTTAATGTAGTGTGGCTCCAGCATTCACTACACCACACTGTGTATGTAGGTGCAAGAGTTATAATCATTCGAAGGTGGTGTGTAAATTATAAATGTAAGTATAACTTTAGAATTTCTTATGTTTCTGTATGTTAAGTTTGGTTTGTATAGAAAAAATAAATAAAGTTATAGTAATTTTAAAGGTGATGGGTACAATATAAATGTAAGGTATAACTATAACTTTACAATTTGTATTTGTAGGACATTGGGTGATTGCTTTAGGGGGGTAAAACCCTACAGCAGGAGCAACCACAATACTTGTCAGGGTGAAGTCACAAGCAAACTCCAAAATAACCTGCACTTAACCCTCTGGTAGCTTGGCATAAAAGCAGTCAGGCTGAACTTACAGTGAAGTGGCATGGAGTGGCGCTGGGAATTCAGTTGAATACCACAGAGTAGAGTGGCATAGGGTGGAGTAGTGTAGAGAGGAGTGGCATAGAGTGAAACAGCATACAGTGGAGTGGCATACAGTGGAATACTGTAAAGTGGAGTGGCTTAGAGTGTCATACAGTGGAGTACTGTATATTGGAGTACTGTAAAGTGGAGTACCATAGAATGGCATGGCGTACAGTGTACTGGCATGCAGTTGAACAAGGCTTTTAGCTGCTGGTGACCAGCATCCTACCCTGCCCAACCCGGTCAATGGAGGGGGATGGCACCTTGCCAACAGGCGCTTTCCCTGAGGCCCGTCACCCTGCTACTGCTCCTGCTGGGGCGAGGTCATCCTCCTCCCGTCTGCAACTATGGAAGCAGCTGCATTGGACTGGCTGTGTGGGGGTCTCAACAACACTGGGGAGAGAGGCGGCCTACTGGAGTGAAGGCTGAACTCTGAGGCCCGAGTATCCAGCATCCCCGAAGGGTCTGTGGGGTGCCTGAGGTGACTCACCGGTAGTGAGCTGTGTTGCCCTGCGCTCCCCCCTCTCCCTTCTCGGAGTGGTCAAGAACTGCCAGGGGCCTGTCTGCTTGGTATTCCTAGGCTGAGCACACAATATACTCCTGCACCTACAGCACCCATGGGAAGGAACAGACAAGCTGGGTGCCATCAGGGCAATACCATGAATCAATACATGACCTCCACCTCTGCCTCGTAGCTCTGTACACGGGCAATGCCTGGCAGGGGGAGTGAGGATGCTGCACAATTAGTGGAGGAGCCCACGCAGGCTGAACTGCTGAAGGCCATTCAGGGTTCCCGGCTAGCCCTAGAAAATAAAATCAAGACAGTTGGCCTTGAGGTTAATCTTTTGCGCACTGACCTCTACAAGGTCTCCGATAAGGTTCGGTTGACAGAGGGCTGCATTGATGAGTTGCAAGCAGAGGTGGCCACATTGAAAAAGCAAGTTGCCACAGTCAAGTATTGTTATGGAGTGCTGGAGGCAAGGGTGAAGGATGTGGAGGGTTGTTCTCTGTTGCAACAATGTGCGTCTTCTGGGATTCCCAGAGTGTGCTGAGGGGGCAAACCCTGAGCCGATCGTTGAGACCTGGATCAGAGACACTTTAAAGCCTAATGCATTGTCCCCCCTGGTCATTATTGAGAGAGCACATGGCACGTTGGTGGCACCAGCGCAGCCTGGGGCCTACCCTTGGGCTAATATTGCTCATATCTTAAACTACAAAGATAGGGACAGCATCCTCAGGGCGGCCAGAGACACCGAAGCTGCCAAATATGAGAATCATAAGAAATCCATCTATCTAGACTTTACAATAAGGTCCAGGGAGCCAAAAGACATTACTGGAAATCAAAGCTAAATTGCGTTCCCTGGGACTCCATTACATGGTGCTGTAATCAGCCAGCCTGAGAGTGTTGTCAGGGGGTAAATCACACTTTTTTGATTTCCTGATGGTGTTTGGCGCTGGCTAGATGTGTGGGACAAAGTGCCTAGAGAACGCAATGGCTCCTGGAGATCAGAGCCACAAAGGGGGTCGCCACTGACAGGCCCAGGCGTGAGAGGGAATACGAGCTTGGAATCTGGCTCTCTATGACCCCCAGAGTCGACTGCTCCTGTAAGGGTAGAGATACAGGAGGATGGCACCATGGCCCTGGCCCTTAAGTGGTGGCAGCCCGGGGCTGGGGGAGAGGCAACGTGTCGGGAGGAAGACAGGCTTCTGAGGAAGGAAGCAAAGTGACTGGAACAAAAAAACAGAACAAAAGAAAGAGAATGTTACATGTATGCTGATTGTTTAATTCTATGTTTGTTCCTTTGCAGGGTAGGTCCCTTTACGTTTACTCTGTGCTATGCCGTGAGTGGGGATGTGGGGGGGTTGGAAATAGCTGAAGATCTTTGGAATGTGACTACGCTCACAGGCACGGTCTGTCTCAGAATCTTGTGAGGGCTGTTATTCTATGAAGGGAGGGATATGAACTGCTGGGTAGCCTCTCCACAGATGTGGTAGGTAAAGTTGGAGGGATGGGGTTAAGTTGTAGGTCTCGACAGTGAGACCATTTTGGATCTGCAGTGGCAAGGTCTGTTGTTACACTGTGTATCCGGGGGGTGGGGTCCTATTCATCCCTCGGTTGGGGGGTCAACAGTTTTTTGTTGTTATGATTCATGTTTTACAACAGTGCGAAGTGTTATTGGCTTTCCAGCCCTCCTGTTGGGTATTCTGGGTTGTGAGAGATGGGGGGAGATGAGAGGGAACACCTACAGTGAGTATGACTTACCGAATCAACATTGTTACCTGGAATGTCTGGGGGCTCTGAGATTACGCCAAATGCTACAGGGTCCATTCCTTCCTCAGACGCCATAAAATTTCGATTGAAAGTGGAGGGGTCAGGTGTTCTCTGCTTCTTACACCTCTTACACCAGAGGAGTGGCCATTTGGGTGGGCCCGGGAATCCCCTTTCGGCTTGCCTACAATGAGGCAAGTGTAAAGGGGTGGTATTTTCTGATGCAAGGTTCTCTAGATGTGAAAGCGATTACATTGTGCAATTCATATGCCCCCAACATGGATGGCTGTTCTTTTTTTTGAGGGGTTGCAGGATATGTTATCGGATAGTGTGGGAACCCCCATCATATGGGTGGGTGATTTCAATAGTGTTCTGGATGATGGGGGAGGCCACTACCCTCCCTGGGATGGTACCAAACCATTAATGATGAGCAGTCTGGAATGGGTGATGCAGTATTTGGGGCTCTTGGATGGTGGGGCCTTTTGCACCCAGAGGGCCGAGAGTAATAATACTCATAGCCGGTTGGACCATTTCTTGGTGGGAGGATGGATCACTCGCAGATCAGCACTATGACACACATGGTCCGATTTTTGTCTGATCATGTCCCGACTCTGTTAACACTGGACTGGGGTGTTAAGCTGGATGGGTGCAGAACATAACGTATGTCCTCTGACTTGTTAGAGGATCCAATGTGCAGGGAGGATTTCTGGGTTGTCATAGACGCTTACACTATTAATAATTGGGGGACAATGGATACCAGGTCCATTGAGTGGGAGGCTTTAAAGGCGGGAGTAAGGGAGGAATGTATTAGCACTGTCTGTGGAGTGCATAGAAGACTTATAGCAAATTTAAAGACCCAAGAGGACCGATTGGCAAACCTTCAGAAACAGGAGGAATTTACAGCTGAGGGGTTCGCGGCTGCGCTGGCGGCTCATAGGGAGCTGTGCTCCCTCTGGGACACTTTGGACAAAACAGGTCTAAAAACCTACCGGCAGTTTCAGCACAGAGAGGGTGACAAATCAAATAAACTCCTGGCATGGATTCTTAGGAGAGAAACGGAGATAACCCCCATTGTCTTCATACGAGACATGCAGGGACACTTACACTCCTGGCGAAGAGATATACTGACAACAAGTTTATAGTTGGCCCACTGGATATTGAGGGCATGACGGAGGACTTGTTGACCCGGGCGGGGCTCCCAAGGTTACACTGGGTGGCCATGCAAGAGTTGGAAGAGGAACTCTCTGTGGAGGTGGTGGGTGCTGCCGTTAAGATATTAAACAAGTCTAAGGCCCTCAGAGGTGAGGGATTTCCAGTGGAATTCTATTGGGCCTATTCCCCGGACCTTGGGGAGAAATTGTTAGACGTTTATTATGAGGCGAGAGATGAAGGCCAATTGCCACCAACTATTAGAGAGGGGGTGGTGTGTTTATTGTTGAAGCCTGGTGGGGATCCCTTGGATCCATCTGCCTACAGACCCCTAACAATACTCAACACCAGTCTAAAAGTTTTGTGCGAAATACTGGCAATGCGGTTTCATGCAGGCGTGCAGTACTACGCACAACCTTTGTAGATTGACACATGTGCTCCATGATGCCCTGGATGGGAGGGGGAGATGGCCATGATTTCACTAGATCTTGAAAAGTCATTTGACACGGTGAAGGGGGCCTTTCTCATGGCAGTGCTGAGGGGCATGGGGTTTGGTCCCAATTTCTGTGCCTGGATTCGGATGTTGAACCCTCAATACGTATAAAGGTGGGGGGAAAACTCTCAGAGCGCTGGCCAGTGGGGAGAGGCACGAAGCAAGGTTGTGTCCTCTCGCCCCTAATGTTTGCCTTGGTGATTGAGCCACTTGCGATGCGCACGGAGATGGCTCCCTGGGGGATCTGGGTAAGGAACACCAACCATGTAGTCTCGCTATATGCAGGCGATGCGCTGGAGTACGTATGTTCACCAGAAGTGTCCATTCCATTGTTGATGTGACATCTGGAAGATTTTGGTAACATCTTAGGCCTAAAACTTAACGTCTGCAAATATTTAGTGTTCCCCTTGGGAGGGCTGATCAGGAGACAGCTACACCAGCTCCCAGCTGTGGGACTTAGTGGAAATTGGAAGGGTTTTGGTATTTGGGGATCTGGGTTAACTACATGGATGCCCAACACCAACGTCGGAATGTGGACAGGGTGTTGACAGGCCTGGGGAGCTCCAGTGCCTTTTGGAATCGGTTCCCTCTGTCTGTAATAGGCAGGGCAGCAATAGTGAAAATGGTCTTCCTTCCAAGATGTCTGTATCTTGTACAGAATTCTATGTTTCCACTTATGGATAATTTTTTTTGTTGGCTGGATAGCTTGTTGGTGACACTCTTTCGGGCGGTTGAGTACAGCAGGGTGGCGGTTGCTGTATGTACAATTTTATTATTATGCTGCCCACCTACAACACGCGTCCCGCTGACTCACAGATTCAAATAACTGGGAGAAGCGGCTCCTAGGAATTGAGTTCGGGGTGGGACACTCTACTCCAGCTGCTGATGCAGGGGCGGAGATTGGAGTTCCCTATGCCATACCTGGTTACCCAAACCGCAGGTTTATAAGAAAAAGTGGTCCAGAAAATAATTTGGAGGGCTCCCTTCAGTACGGAACTAAAGCTGTTGGATCTGGCGCTCTTCAGAAGCATTGACTCGACCATGTCTGTGGAACAGTGGCGGGAGGGGGTGTGTCTGGCTGCAGGTGACCTTTACCCTGGGGACACTTTTATATCATTCCAAGATGCACAGGACTCCTTTCGGGTGGGGGCCCGCTAATTTTGTTAATTATGCCAAGCTGGAGAGCATGGTAATAGACCTCCTGGTGGACTTCCCAGTGAGTGGCCCCTTGTGCATTGGGGGTCCTTGATGGCCTCATTGGGTTGAGAGAAGGGTTTCATCTCATTACCCATTTTTACAAAGCCCTTAGGAGTGATATGCAACTGTGACAGTACCCTGGGTGGAGAGCTTGAGAAAGAGATATAGGAGCGCCCATCTCTGAAATGAACTAGGATACGGCATTGAACCTTGTTCATTCTGTATCCTGTAACAACCGGCTTAAACTCTTGCATTTTTATTTTCTACACTGCACATATGTCATGCCATATAGCCTCAACACAATAGACCCCACGAGGAACGCTGCCTGTGTGCATTGTGGAGTGGTTGGAGCCACCTGTCTACACTTAGCCTGGGCGTGTGCTCCAGTTCAGTCCTACTGGACACTTGTGGTACCCCACATAGAAGTGACCACGGGGATTGGTGTCCCACTAACTCTGCTTGCCTTTCTCCTGGGAGTAGTGGTGCGCACTAGGGGTCGCAAGATCACCTATAGACCAGCCCAGCTCGCCTTACTATTCGCGAAGAGGAGGGTGGCTATTGGATGGATGGGGGTGAAGGCCCCGTTGGTGACTCATTAACTGAGACACCTGATGGAGTGGGGGGGCTGCGGAAGAACAACACAAGTGATTATTATCCACTGATGAGGGGGCGTCTGAGGATATAATGCAGTGGGCCCAACTGTTGGGTATGTTTCAAGATGATGGCGATCATCCCATGGAGGATGGGTCAGAAATTGAATGGTACTTGAAATATTTTCTCTGTTGTTTCTTGACGACCAAATAGGCATTAATATGTTTCTGTGCGATATACAGCTCAATGTCTTGGTTTTATTGCTTGATGTCTTGGAATTTCAAGAAGAAGGGTATGCAGTTCCTGGTAAAGCAGGGTAAAGAGGGAGAGAGAGGTGACTAAAGAAGTCCCTAACTACACACTGGTAGTGTTGGTGAGAAAGGGGAGGGACTGGGGAGTCCTTCCATTCGAAATAAGGGCCCTCACATACCCAGCCAGCTGGGTGTCATGCTTCATCATCGGGCATGCTCCTCGTCGGGTCGGCGCTGCAATACCCGACAGGCGCCCTATGCAGGGGCTCTTTGGCAGAGATCTTTTTATTCCTGGCCGTATGGTGCAGTGGGTGTGAGGGGCCCTAGTAGTGTAGGAGTGCAAAAGTGTAAGTTTAAACAGGGAATGGAAGAGTCAGGGAGATTAGATTTTAATAGTCCTGCCTTCCCCCAGTTTAAAAATGGAGTTGACGACACAGTGCAATAATGCTGCAGGTTGTTGCGCTTAGTCTCGTTTGGTCAACATGTTTCTTGCCAGTTAAGTCAGGAAGATCTATTGGCAATTCTTCAGGACCTAGAAAAAAGTAACTCTACACTAAAAAAGGAAATTGTAAAGTGGTGTACTAGCCTAATTGTAATAAAGTGACACCAGGAGGTGAAGAACCTGCTGGTGCAGCAGCGAATCAGTAACTAAGTTTCAATTGGCCCCTTCAAATCACGGCAGTGCGGGGTAGGTCACACGTCTACTGGACAAAGTTCGTTGGACACCAATACTTTCCTGTGTCCTTCACCTGCCGTGATTTGAAGGGGCCAATCGAAACTTAGTTACTGATTGGCTGCTGCACCAGCAGGTACTTCACCTCTTGGTGTCACTTTATTACAATTAGGCTAGTACACCACTTTACAATTTCCTTTTTTAGTGTAGAGTTACTTTTTTCTAGGTCTTGAAGAATTGCCACTAGATCTTCCTGACTTAACTGGCAAGAAACATGTTGACCAAATGAGACTGAGCGCAACAACCTGCAGCATTATTGCAGTGAGTCGCCAACTCCATATTTAACCTGGGGGAAGGCAGGACTATTAAAATCTAATCTCCCTGATTCTTCCATTCCCTGTTTTAACTTACACTTTTGCACTCCTACACTACTAGGGCCCCTCACACCCACTGCACTATACGGCCAGGAATAAAAAGATCTCCGCCAAAGAGCCCCTGCATAGGTTGCCCATCGGGTATTGCAGCGCCGACCCGATGAGGAGCATGCCCGATGATGAAGCATGACACGCAGCTGGCTGGGTGTGTGAGGGCCCTTATTCCGAAAGGAAGGACTCCCCAGTCCCTCCCTTTTCTCACCAACACTACCAGTGTGTAGTTAGGGACTTCTTTAGTCACCTCCCTCTCCCTCTTAGCCCTGCTTTACCAGGAACTGCATTCCCTTCTTCTTGATATTCAGCCTGGGCATGTATGCTGGACCTCCCTAATAGCCCACAGCCCCCCCTCCTTTGTCTGATTGATGTCTTGGAATACCTTCGGACCAACTAATAGTTCTACATGCGCATTTTATATCTCACTGGATCGAGTATGTCTTTATTATATGTCATATAATGAATTGTTTACAGAGCTGCCAACCAATAATTCACTAAAATACAGTTTAAAAAAAAAGGTTTTACCCTGTGGCACAGAGATCATGGTGCGATTGGCCGCAACGATTCTCCACACCTCTAGTTAGTAGAGTGTTGGGAACTTCCATCCGGGGTACCTGTTCTTGATAATGATGTAATCACCTGCTTATAGCAAGGAAGGTTGGGCTCTCCGACTCAGGCTTGCCTTCCGGTTAGTGGATTCCCTCCTCACCTGCGTGACCTTGCTGTTGAACACCGCAGGGGGCCAACTGAGACTGGTGGGGATATTGTCCCTTGTGGGCTTCCGAAACAGCAGATGAGCCGGGGCGCAGTTGATGGTGCCCTGCGGGGTTTGGCGATAGGCGTTTAGGAACTGGTTCAGACAGCTCACTGCTTCCTCCCCTCGTTCTATTCCTACCCAGTCTGCATGAAGCGCTCCACTTCTCCATTCACCTGGGGCCACTGCAGCATGATTTTCCTGTGCCTGATGGCGAGAGAGGTGCGGTACTCCTGGAGCTCGTGGTCTTGAAATGGGGGCACATTTTCTGACTTAATCTCCTCCAGAAAGCCCAGCATTGCAAAGGTCTTATCCAGCACTGCCTTGGCTTGAAGAAATGCTATGGACGACACCTTCATGACTAGAAATTTTGAGTGTGAGTCCATCATTACAACAGTGCTCTGGCCATTGAGGAAACTCGTGCAGTCGATGCTTATCTTTGTCCATGGTTCCTGGCTAGGTTCTTCAGTGATGACTGGGGCAGGCAGCTGCTCTCCACCTGTAATGGCACAAGAATGGTATTGGCACACTGTCTCATCAACCAGGGTATCCATCCCTGGGAACCACACATTGCTTTGGAGCCGGGACTTGGTCTTCCCTGCGCCTTGGTACCCTATATGGGTGAAGTTGACTATCTGGATCCACAGTTCTCTCCGGACCATGATCAGCTGGCCAAGGAGTAGTATTCCATGCAGCACTTCACTGAGCTCATGGAAGACCCTCCACAGCTGCTGCCTTGCAAGCTGGTCATCTGTGGTCAGCGACCAGGAACCATCAAGGAAGTGTTGCCATTTCCTTTGGGCTAATGCTTCTTTGACAACTCCATATATAAAGTCAAAACGTTGTCGCTTTTCCCATGCAGGGCGGAACAACACAGTTCATCAAGCATGTTTATTATGAGGTTCAGGAAGTCAGACGAATATTGAAATATTGGACATTGTACAATCATTAGACATTGTTCATATTTAAAAATGGGCAATTGCAGGGATCATTAACAAAGTTGCATGGATTTTTACATGAATCTGTATAATTGTGAACATGGTTATGTTTTTAGTACGCAGTTAGAATGTATTATGGGAGTTGGAGTGTTTTAGGCAGGTTCGACGATGATTATTGGTTCAGGAAAACATCACGTGGCAGAAGGGGGAGGGATGAAGATCGAGTTTAAATTTGGGTAATGGAAGACGGCAAGTTAAATTTTGTCGGTGCAGGAAGTGAGGAGGACGATTACTTGATAGAAGTTACGTGAGAAAAGAAAGTAGAAAAGGTTGTTTGTAACTCGAGAGGGGTGGTTGGGAGAGTCTGTTGAGGGGAGAGGAGGAATCAGGTAGAAAGGCATTTTCACGAAGTGTGCTAATTGATGAGTAGGAGTAAGATGGAAGATAGTGGGTTGAAAGGAGAAAGGAAGGGGATGAAGGGACTGGAATGAGGGTAGTTAAGCAAGGGGAGGTAGGAGGGGGAGAGGAGCGAATAGCGGACTGCGAGGGTCTTGCACCAGAGAAATGGAAATATACGGAGAGACAGGGATGGGGTTGATTAGGACGATGAGGTCATCGTAGGGAAGTCAGTGACAGAGTGAATGGGAGTTATGTACAAATAGGAAGAGTGAAGGAATCATTAATGAAAAGAATCAGTTGGTTTGGAACAGGGAAGAAAACATCACGGAGTGTTCAAGTCGTCAGTTAATAGTGAAATGATGTGCAACTTGTACCATAAGCAGAGCACAGTGAGATCGATTGTACATACATTGAATGGTTTTTAATATAAGTCCTATTGTTATTTTCAGTTACCCCTGAAGAAGGGCCCCCAGAGGTCCGAATTGCATTGGGTGTTAATAAAACTGCTTCTGATGAATTATGCTTTTGTACGTGTTTTCGGAGAAGAGGTTCGGATGGCCCACTTAAACATGAGAAACCTAGAAAATTGCATTTTCCGTGCATGTGGATTTGAATGGTTTATAGCATAAGAGAGGAGGAATTATGGAGTATAATGGAGTATAAATGCCAAAGAAATGAGAAGATTTGCAAATGCAACATTGGCTGTGCCACTGGTTTTGGGGTTAAAAAATAGCCCCAAGTTGATGTCTAATGCTTCTTTGACCCTTGCCAGGTTCTCGTCATGATTGGTGGCTTTCCCAAGTTCTTTCAGAGTCAGTGCCTTTGGGCAGGCTTCTTAGATGACCATCCTGACAAATTCCTTGATGCACTCTTCTTCCTGGTCCAGCCGAGTGGCTTCTGTCTACAAAGGATGGCGGGACAGATAATTCGCCTGGATGTTGCCACCAGGGCGGTAGCCAATGTCGAACCTGTACGCTTGCACCGCCCATCATTCTATCCTAGGAGGAGCTGGGCGTGTGGTTCCAGCAAACAGAGGGATAAGCAGTTGGCAGTCGGTCACCACCCTGAACTCGTGGCCATATAGGTAGAGGTGGAGGTGTTGGCAGGCCCACTTGATGACCAGAACCTCTCTCTTAATCTGGGCATCTCGTTTCTGTTTCCGAGAGCGCCCTGCTGGCTTAGGCTATTGGCAGCCAGTCCTTGTTTGTATTTTCCTGCATGAGCACAGCTCCTAAGCCAACAGGGCTGATGTCAACGATCAGTTCCGTACTTTTCCGTGGGTGGAAGCCATGGTGGTTTTGTCCATGAGAGCCTCCTTGATTGCTTTGAAAGTTTTGGTGGCTTGTGGGCTCCAGTTCCATGACACACTGGTGTTTGTGAGAGCCCTCCGTGGCTCGGACAGAGAAGCCAGGTTGGGTATAAAACATCCACAATAGTTGGCCATCCCAAGAAAGCTGCGGACCTCCATCGGGTTCCTGGGGGTATGCATGGTTTATATGGCTATGGCCTTCTTCAAACTACATGGAGGCCCTCATTGGAGAGTATGTACCCAAAGAACTTGATCAACTCCTGGTAGAATGAACAATTGACTTTGTTCAGGGTGAGGCCATTGTCAGACAAGCGGCGTAGCATGTCTCGAAGTCGCACATGTTGTTCTTCGAGGCTACCCGAGAATATCAAAATGTCGTTGCTGAGGTTAAGGACTCTCATCAGGCCAGACAACGTCTCCTTGATGGCGTTTTGGAAGATCTCCGCCACTGAGGAAATGCTGAAACTCAGCCTCTTGTACCACCTCAGGCCCAAGTGCCTGAGGTGGTACAAGACTTGGGAGTAAAAATGGACGACTCCTTATCCATGGAAACACAAGTCCAGGCAGTAGCTGGCACGTGTTTCGGACTCCTGAAAATGCTCAGGAAATGTCTTTACCTGCTGCCGATTCCGCACTGAAAGACAGTTGTACATGCCTTTGTCACCTCCAGATTGGACTATATAAATGTCCTCTATTTGGGCCTGCCGGAGTTCTTACTGAACAGACTTCAAATCGTTCAGAATGCCGCCGCGATGGCAGTTCTTAAACCAGGACCTAGAGACCGGATTTACCACCACGTGAAGAAATTGCATTGGCTGCCTGTCCGTTACAGAATTCTCTTCAAAGCCCTAGTCCTTGCTTTCAAGGCGTTACACGGTCTGGGGGCCCACTACATCCGCAGAAGAGTCTTATATTAAGCCCCACACAGATCCCTCAGATCAGCACACCAACATCTGATTGTGACACCTACATTTCTCAGAGCCTGTTGTGGCGGGCACTCCTTTCAAGTGCAAGTTGCCCGTGCATGGAACACCCTGCCATTACAACTCAGGCAGCCCACGGACCTACTGGCCTTCAGGAAACAGTTGAAAACCTGGATGTTCCAACGAATACCTTAACGACTGACCCCCCCGGACTCTGAGTTTTTTTCATAGGTCTCCCGTCTCTCCTGTCATAGCGCTGGGACACTCTGTGGAGTAGCTGTGCGCTCTACAGATCCTTTTTTAACATAACATAACATAACATGCGTGGAGAAGGTCGTGATGTACCTGCTCTGGGGGGCCAGCTCCAGTTGGTGCTATCTGGAATTAAGGTCAAGCTTGGAGAACCACTTGGCCCCGTTGAGATCTGCCACAATGTCATCCATTGTGGGCATGAAGTGGCACTCTCTCTTGACAACCTGGCTCGGGAGGCGCATGTCGACACACAGTCGGATCGCTCCCGGCTGCGTGGGCTTCAGCGCTATGACCAGAGGTGACATCAACGGGGTGGGGCCACTGACCTTTCCGATAACCTCTAAATCCTCTAGCACCTGTATTGTTCCACTTGGGGCTTCGGATGGAAGGGGACTCTCTTATGTCGCAAGGCGGTTGGCTTTAAAGGATTTGTCAATGTGAAGTTTAAACAGCTTATGTTTTAGCTTACCCAAACCTTTGAACAGTTGCGGGAATTCGGGCAGGATGGATCTGATTTGCAAAGAACACCAACTCCAGATCTTCGGCAGTGTGGCAGCTTAACAGCCCTAAGAGACATGGAACTAGGCCTGGGTTGTCTACTTGTCACTGGTCACATCCATTTCGATCACTCCCCTCAACTGCATGGGTTTTGTTCCCCATACGTGTAGATTTTCGTTTTGGTAGTGACGAGAGGAGGGCATGGCATGAGTGGTTCATACTGCTTCGAGTCCATCAAATTTACTGACGCCCTGTCGTGTTCGCGACTTTGATGGTGCACATGGGAGCAACAGCTGCCTGCGGTCGGCACCTTCAGCAAATGACACCACAAACACCTCCTCCTTTTCATCGTCCTCATTGAAATTCGACCTGTGTGCACTGGCGCACTCCGGATCTAGTGTGTCATCCAGCGACAGGTGTTTGAAGGCTATGGATGTTGCCCGTGATTATCCGAAGGTGGTCCTCAACCTCTCACCGCGGCACACCTTGGCAAAGTGATTGGGTTTGCCACATCTAGAGCAGGTCTTGCAATTTGCGAAGCATACGCCCAGTGTCGAGTGCTCCAGCCTGCAATTTCTGCAGGGCCCTCTGGAGGGTGGTTGCAGTGGTGGGCTTGACAGGCATGGGAATTTTTGTAGGGCATCCACCCTCTCCTTCTTAATGGCGATAGGTCTGGAATGACACTGCATGGATGGGTGTTTGTTGAGGGTTGCTTCCATTTCTTCTGCCCTTGACTTCGATAGCTCATGGAACTGAGCCAATATGAAAATGTCATCCAGGGATCTACCTGGCTGTCTTAGGATCAGCGGGTGGAGCACAGCAGACCGACACCCTTGGAAGAACTGGGCCCATATCTCTTTCCGTTGGTGGTGGAAGGTGCACATGCTTGCTAGCTTCCTCAGCCTCGCATAGAACACTTTGCTGTACTTTGTGTCAGACTGCTTGGCTTGGAGCAGCTTGAAACGTTCGAAGTCCGGGTTGATCTGGAGATCAAAGTGTTTATTTATGACCCTTGCTATCATCAAAATCGTCCTCTTCGCCCGTGTCAGGCAGCATTTTGAACAGTTCGTACAGCTCAGCGTATCAATTGTGCACGAGCAGGGACCTTTTGACGGCGCCATCCGTTTCCCTGGTGCCTTGGAAATAGTGATTGAGGCGTCCATTCCATGATCGCCATTGTGGGGCAGCAGTCGCAGGGTCTGATAGCTCACTGAATGGCGGGATTGGTGTTAACGCCACGTGGCCATGATGAGGCGTCAAGGAGGGGTTTGTGTTCCAGGTATTCGGTGAGCTGTTGGTTGATGGCTTTCTCAAGTACTTTGGCTGGGTAGGGGAGCAATGAGATCGGTCGGTAGTTTTTGAGGTTGCTGGTGTCGGCGGAGGGTTTCTTTAGGAGGAGTCTGACCTCTGCATGTTTCCATCTTTCCAGGAAGGTTGCTGTGATGGAGGTGTTGAGGATGCTGGTGAGTTCCGTGCTGAATGGGTTGATCCTGAGGTTGAAAAGATGGTGGGGGCAGGGGTGGATGGCTGCCCCGGAGTGGATGGCGACATGATGGCTGTGGTGATCTGAGTGGTAAGTTCAGACAACGTGGTGATAGGTCGGCTGTTGTTTCCTGGGAGATTGAGGTTGTCAAGGCTGAGAGAGGTGGGTTGGGTGTCAACGCTGTTGTAACCTGTTACCATATCACAAAAAGGGGTTAGTACACTCCAAGAAGCCATTTAGTGGTCTGAATCCCTGTGATTTAGCAAATCACAGGGTGTGCGACCAATAAATGAGTTTGTGCATCTGGCCCTAAGTTCTGGGTATCGTTCTTTGGTATTGTAATATTAAATGTTTTATTACCCGCTATCTACCTCATCATATGGCACACTGATATGCAGAACAAACAGAGTGATTTACAGTTACCATCCACCTGAGGAGCATTATTCTAAAAATATGAATTAGAATTTGATGTGCTATGTTGGCGACTGATGTTCTCAAATGGAGAACTTACGCTGATTTAGATGTTGAGATAAAGCCGCTGTTCATTTCTTACTCTAAAGTTTGAAACTTAAATCAACTTACCTTCATCAGTTGAGGCTTCGCTGCTATATCCATCGTACTCTGCAGACAGTGGACTATATTTCTGTCTGGTTTCCCACGTATAATTTGCTTGTTTGTCTGTGGGTGCTTTGGAACCCTGTACTCTAGTCAATGCTTCCTGGTATTTGCCTACAGCTTCATCTTCACTTTCAGATGATGAACAGTGTCCGCCTTTACCTAAAGTCATGAAATAAAATTCAAACATTAGAATCCAGACTTGAACTGCTCGTGTAGGGCATTACAATCTTGAACACTTTTTAAAATCAGAGGGTACGGGACTTTGTAAAATTTCAAACAGCCTGTACCAACAATATGCATTTGAACCCAGTCCTTGTAAGTCAAGTGATCGAATATTTCCCAATAAACATCAACAAAGCCTGCTGGATGCTGAGGTGAGCATATTTCTTTAAAATAAAATATCTTATCATACTGATTGTACAAACGTGGCATCAGCCACTGTAAAGTTATCCACAAAACAGTACTTTGCGACGGTATACGGCAACCCAACTTATCATCTTTGAAAATGTCAGATACACTAATAAAAGCAAAAGTCACTGCCTTTGGTCTGGGAGATGAACTGCAGGTTCGAACATTTATCATAAACATACCACTGTAATAGCAGAAGACAATATGTTGGCCAAACCACCTGCAAATGGGACCTAGAAAATAGCATTTTCAATCTAGAATAAAGTGCAGACTCAACTCTACCGGGGCTGTTTCATGATGGGTGCAGCACCTATTTTTTTGCATGAGAGTTGTCTAAGGTGCAAACATAAAACTCGGAATTTCTCTGAGTTCATGCTTGAACTTTAAACAGAGCAAGGCAAAGACAGGGGGCCAGAATGCCCATCATGATATAGCCCATGTGCTGTATATCAGAATATCGAGGAGAAAAACATTGTCCTTCCAAAATATTGGGAGTGATATATCACTACATCAACATAGTGAAGGTAAGTGTGAATTGTATGCATAGATTATAATTCTTGACTCCGCATGTACATACCTTAAAGACATATATAGCTGATCAGGCTATATATATACTGAGTTAAGAATAGTAATTCTATACATACCTATATATATATATATATATATACGTAACTTGAAGCTATTGTGGTAGTCAATATTTTGGTCTTGATTTTTTGGCAGGATGACATTAAAAACTCAATGTAATAATACAATAACTTCTACAGCTGTATGTCAAAATATCGAGGGGAAAAATATTGCCCTGACAAAAAAGCATGGCTGGAATATCGACTACCACAACATTGTGAAGGTAAGTATGCATAGCTAAAAATGGATTTACTATTCTTAACTCCACGTGTATGTGCCTTGAAGATATAAAGGTACACATACGTAGAATTAAGAATAGTAAATCTGTACTTACATATTTATATTTTCCTTTGCAGACATTGTGTTAATCGATATATTGCCACAATAATTTGGCAGCATGACATAACTAACTTTAATGTTTTTATTGGGAGCAGTGTGGGAATGCTAGGTGGTAGGAATTAAGTGGATCCCCGCAAATTTTGGAATTTGCCCTCACAGAAATATGAGAGAAAATGTGTGATTTTAGCCTAGGTTTGAGATTTGCATGGCATTCTGGGTATGAAAACCTCATGGGATCCAAACGAGTCACACCTCCCTGGACTCTCCTCGTTGCCTAGTTTTCAGAAATGTCTCGTATGTTTCCGTGAATGACGGGAGTAAAAATACAGCAGCTACCCACATTGCCAAAATGGGTTATTTGAAAGGCAAGCGTTTTGATGTCTCCACTTCGTGTTTTGGGGCCTTTCCTGTTATGGGTGATAGTATACCCATCTAGACAAGTAGGGAATCGTTTTTATCAAGAGAAGTGTGGAAATATAGAATAGTAGAACATTTGTTATTATCAATTGAATTTCTCTCCATTTTTTAATTTTAAATGTAAGCCAGTGTGAAAGAAAGATCACATTTTGCAAAATGCCCTTTGCATCACATTATACTACGGGTACCTCAAATTCAGAGTTGTACAAATAACCTCTCCTCCTAAACTCAGTATCTTGGGTGCATTTCACAAATGCATAGGTTTCCTTCGAACCCATTTTTCATTCTTTAGATTTTAACATCAGAATATGCTGCATTGCATGGTCAGTCTACAGTAGGGTATCATAATATGCTGCAGATCAGTTGATGGTGCTCACTTATTTGATTTTTTCCTACTTATTTTCATTATTTTTTTATTATCTTGATTAGTTTATTTGAGAAAACAATCAACGATCTACACAAATTACCTCTTCCTGAATATTTAATCCAATTTTCAAAAATGTATAGCTTTCCATGGGTTCCACAAAAATAGAAAAAGAGACTACCACTTAGAAAAATGCAGAAACTGTGGTAAAAAATTATTTTCTATTTACAACTCTGCTTGTTCCTGAAAGCTGGGAAAATTGTGATCTTAGCACCATTTGACAATGCCATTTTTAGCAAAAACAGTTAAGCTTTCTCATAGTACAGTTTTTACCCAGTTTTCAAAACAAAAGCTGTTATATTATGGCCATTTCCTCTGCGCCCACCAAAGGAATCCACAAAGTCTTTGTATCTTTAAAATCACCAACATGTGAGCAAAACAGGATGCACATTTGGCCTGGATTTATTTTGTGAAACAAAAGTTATTAAGTGTTAAGTGGAAAGTGCCCCAAACATAAAAAAAGGCTAAGTAACGGGGCCGAAAAAGCTTCAGCAGCTCAAGGGTTAAAAAATCAATATTCTAGTCAAATAATTCTACAGAAGGAAGAAAATTTGATTTTTACATTTCTTCCCAGAAATTATTAATAAGAACTTCTTGCAATTCAGCCGACCCTCCCTCCTTCAAGCATTGAGGACCAGTCCCAATACGACCAAATAGGACATCATGAGTAAATAAAGCTTCTATATTTTTTTTCAAGAAAAAAAACGGCAAGAGTGAAGGCCATACCACTTAAGCAAGCAGTGTAAAGAAACTGGATAAGGCTTCAGACAAATTCAAGTACTGACATTTCCCACTTATGGCAAGCTGTCATTTAAATGTCAAAAAGACTACATTACCTATAAACCTATCTTTTAATATGTGCATATTTAAAGTTAGATGTGTATTTAAAGTAAGAATTGCTGCACTGTGATGAAGAAAAACATGACTGGCTCACATGCAGTAACGCTTGTCAGATGAGTGCTCTGACATGTAGAGTAACCTGCTGGTAACTCAAAAAGGTGGGTGCCCAGAGCCTCATTACGAACCTTAATACTATAGTGCCCCAAGTAACAGGATGTAATATCTTCATCATTACAAGTTGAGGTTTGTCACACAGAGAAAGCAGCCAAAATATTTGTATGACTTATCGGTGATAAACAAGCGAAAATGGTGTGGAAACACGAAATCTATCTAGTTAGCCTTCACAAATCTGGAATCTATTTTATTTGCCAACCCCAAAATTATTAGGATTCCCTATTAATGGTAATTCATATATCCCTATAGTGAACAGGTATAAAATGCAATTTTCACTATGCAGGTAAAGTGACTGTTTCCTATGAAGAGTGAGAATTTTCATTGAAAGTTTATTTATTTTACTAGTTTGACCAATAAAATGCTGAAATTCGATTCAAAGTTACTTTTTAATATTTAGCAAAATTCTAGATTAAAAGTTAAGGTTCATTCATTCATTACTAATCTTTATTCGATCTACTAAAAGTAGATCATAAAAGATACACATATAACAAAGAACAATAAAAACATGATAAAAAATGCTACATGAAAAACATTAAAAAGTATGCTGAAAACATGCAACAGCCATCGGCAATAGGGAACATTCAAAACTTCAACGTGGAGGGTACAAAAGTGCATTAGTCAAATTTCAGAGACATAATGGAGAGCCTAGAACATAAGGTGCAGGTGCACTTGTTATGACTACATTTACAACAGCATGCTCCTCCTCCACTTTCCAAGTGTAAAGCATCTTTACACTTTAAAAATCTGTACCTATGTAACAATGACAATAAGAATCTCCTTATAAATGGTAGGTAGTAATTAGAAAAGAAAACAAAGTGCAATAGGGACTGGCTTGATTGCTCATCGCTTAAGCAAATACCTATGTCTGCAGTGGAGTATTGCCCTAATGGGAAATATAGCAACCAGTGAATCGAGCTCAGCCTTAATGTAGTCAATAGTGGTCCCTCATACACAATCTCAGATGACATGCGAATGATACAATAATCTCTTACCAAAGGTTTTGCCACCTCCTCTGTCTCCCTAGTGACCTGCCTGTGCTAAATAAAACTGTCTTGGACCTGGTGTTTGCCTTTTTTCGTAATAGGTTTGGGATTCTCAAACAAATGCACACAGCCCAGGGCTGAGAGAGATTCTTTAATTAAGCCTGAGCATTGTTCGCGGAGTTCCGGTACATGGAACTCTGCGAAGTGACAAAAAAAAGTCTACCATGTGGAGATCAGCGAGCAGCAGAGTGGGTTACCTTGTGCCATTCGCACTGATTTTTACTGCCATGTGCTTGTCCTGCGCTGTAAAATCATGGCATCCCGCACAGTGCAAGAGAGCGCTGCTTCTTTCTGCCGAACAAGTAAAAGTTCTACTCGAGCAGCAGCTTCCTCGACGCGAACAGAAGGTTTCTCAACGTGAGTGGTAGCGATCATCCATGACCGTCCGCATTGAGAAATCTCACAGGGAAGTGGTCTAGCGTTCGATTTTCCTCAATCGCCAACTTACCGTTGGGGAGCGCGAGCGAGGAAAAAACTCTGCAAGCTCTGCTGAGCACGGAGTGCAAAAAACTCTGCAAATGCCACAAACGGAACGGAGTTCACCGCGCAAGCTTATCTTTAATAAATTTTAACAATGGAATGGTTAGTCCACAGAAGCAAGAAAGGCAGTCTCTACTGACAGCCCGCTTAAGCTCAGCTTCTTTGTTCGCCCACTTCGAGCACCAGTGAACTAAAGGGGCTGCGTTAATGATATGTTGCACGTACTCCATGTTTAATTCCAGGTGCATGGGGAAATGCAGCATCCAGGGGTGAACCCCCAACAACCAATGGCAGAAACTATTCTCCTACACCTGGAGTGCCCCAACATCTCTACAGCCCCAGATACCCATACCACACATTACAGTTGACAAACTTTTCCGGTTTTATATCTCATCTCTAAGATTGGGGCAACCGGTTTTCTGCCAATGCAACTAGCAAGCAAAAAGGTGGTGCCCAATGCTTGACTAAAGCAGGGTGACCAAGAGCACGGATCATCAAAGTCCAGACCAAGGCATGAAAAGAAGCTCACCCTGACCAGTATTCTGCCACCTATGCTTAAGGTACGAGTTTTAGTATTTCTGGGTCCACATACCATTGTAAAGGTTTTTGTGACGTTGGTCTCCAGTTCCAGACCCTTCATAAATGATACAAAACTTGAGATTAAAGTCTTGAGACCATTGGCCATTCTAGTAAGATGGACTGCGTTGCTCGTGTATAGTAGCTCAGCCACACCCTTCTGCCCAACACGCGGTACGTCCACCCTAGCAGATGCTAATGTTCTTTCCAGGTCATTGATATAGAGTAGGAAGAGAATGGGGTCGAGAATGCAACCCTGGCGGACCCATCGGTTAACTTTAAAGAATTGGGAATATTCCCCTGCATCCCCAAATCTTATGGACACCATAAGGTCCTGGTGTAAAAGTCTTTAAAAAGAGACCAACCCGACATCAAGATCCATTGTCTCTAGGATAGCCCACAACTTGGATTTGCTGAAACAGTCGAAGGTGCTCGATAAATCAATGAACGCCAGATCAGCAGAAGAGCCCTTGGTATATTTATATTTAACCTCTATAAGATGAAGTTTAAGGCACTGTTCGATTGTCTCGAACTCCTTCCTAAATCCGTGTTGTACCTGGGAGAGAGCATTGCTCTTTTTTTTCCATGTAAGGAGACATTCCAAGACGTCTATCCCGATGAGTTTAGCCGATGAATCGAGAAGAGATATGGGGCGATAGCACCTTGGGTCATGGATTTAGCCTTTTTTAAAATAGGGACCACTGATGACGTGCGCCATGACAGAGACACCCCAGCACAACATACAGCATTAAAAACACAGGTGAGCACTGAGGTCCAGAACCCTGTGTCCTCCCTAAATAAGTCAAGTGGGACACCATACGGGCACTGTGCCTTCTTACAACAACTATTGAGATTAGCTTTTAGCACCTCTTCCTCCCAGAAAGAAAGATTTGCACAGGAGGAACGAGCCATCTGGTCATTATCTTTCAGCCCTGCATGTGCTGCAAATCTATTATGCAGAGGGAGTAATGGATGCAAGGGGGGTCTGCTAGATTTATTTATAAATTTATTTATAAATTTATAAAGCGCCTGGTGACCCGGAGGCATCCCCGCGCTATAGAGCTGTGATATCCCAAGAGGAGGGGGGACCGGAGGATTATTTGGGGAATAAGAAAGTTTTTAGTTTTTTCCGGAAGAGGGCGTGGCAGGGTTCCAGACGCAAGTGGCGAGGCAGTGCGTTCCAGCCTGAGGAGGCTTTGACCGAAAAGCGACGGCCACCGGTCCGAGCCTTCTTAAATTTAGGGACGATGGCCAAATGCTCGTCGTCCGAGCGCAGTGCCCTAGGGGCTTTGTAGGGGGCGACAAGGTCTTTCAGGGCGGCAGGGCCGGCACCATTAATGAGTTTGTGACTGGTGCACATTGCCTTAAACTCGACTCGTTGGCGGACAGGGAGCCAGTGCAGGGCCTTGAGGGCTGATTTGGCAGAGGCTCTGGGGGGGAGGTCCATTATAATCCTTGCCGCGGCGTTTTGTGCCCGTTGGAGTTTGGCTAAGGTAAACTCCGGTGCACCGAGGTAGACGGCGTTGCTATAGTCGAGTCTGGCTAGGATGAGCCCTTGAACCAGCAGTTTCCTGGATATTGGAGGAAGGAGAGGGAGAATTTTTCGGGTTGACCGCAGGAGGCCAAAGCATGATCCAGCGGTCTTGGTTGCCTGGGTCTTCATGGTGAGGCTTGGTTCCAGCCAAACGCCTAGCGTTTTGACTTCTGACTTTGGAGAGGGTATCTCACCAAAGGTGTCCGGCCACACCGAAGCGGGGATTGATGACCATTTGTTGCCCAGGAGCATAATTTCGGTTTTAGAACCGTTCAATTTAAGGGAAGATTCGCACATCCAGGAGTAGATGTCTTGGAGGCAGTTCCGCAGGCTATCTGGGTGTTTGTCCAGCTGGGAGAGGGAGACGACAAGTTGGGTGTCGTCAGCGTAGTTGACAATTTTGATCCCATAGGGGGTCACGACGTCTTCCAGGGGGGCCATGTAAACATTAAACAGGGTGGGACTAAGCGAGGACCCCTGCGGGACTCCACAAGTCAGTGGAAGGGGGTCTGAGCGAGAGTTGCCGTCCCACACCTGAAATGAACGGCCTGATAGGAAGGAGTTAATCCAGGCGTGTGCTGAGCCCACAATTCCTGCCCTGGCCAGGCGATGTAGAAGGACACGGTGATCCACCGTGTCAAAGGCGGCACTGAGGTCCAGGAGGATCACTGCCACTGATCCTCCTGAATCCAGAATGCGCCTTGATTCCTCAATGACGGAGAGGAGGGCTGTGTCCGTGCCCTGGCCGGGCCTAAAGCCAGTTTGAGATGGGCGCAGGATTTTGTTGGTCTCAAGGAATTGGGAGAGTTGGGAATTAACTAGTTTCTCCGCCATCTTGCTGATGCAGGGAAGGAGTGATATGGGTCTATAGTTAGACATATCGTCAGGATTCAGATGGGGTTTCTTTAGCAGGGCTTTGACAACCGCATTTTTCCAGTTGGGCGGCACTGTGCCTTGGCGCAAGGAGATGTTAATGAGATCCCTGATGGTGGAGGCTATGCTGGGGGCGGCAGCTTTTAATAGTCTGGCCGGGGCTGGGTCAAGAGGAGAGCCGCTTTTCATTTTGGCTAACGTGGCGGAGACCTCAATGAGGGAGGTTGCTCTAAAGGAGGACAGCCGCGGGCTGTTGATCCAGACCTCAGTATCAGTGGAGATGTGGGGGGTGATGCTGGGGAGAGAGTCCAATATTCGCGAGATTTTAGAGTCGAAGAAGGAGGCAAAGTCATTACTTCTGTCTGGGGGGGCATGGGAAACGGTGGGTGCTGATGGAATGTTGAGGAGTTCTTTGACAATCAGGTACGCTTCTTTTGTGGAATTGGTGGCGTTTTGTATTCTGTTGTCATAGAATCCTGCCTTAGCAAGTTTGAGAGCTGATTTGTAGCGTCTAACTGCACTATTGTAGAGGTCTTTGTTACTGTGGAGCCAGTCCTTTCTCCACTGCCTCTCGGCCTTTTTGCACTCTTTGCGTAGATCCCTGAGGTCAGGAGTATACCAGGGGGCCTGGCCTTTTATCCTGTTTTTGATCTCCCGATTTTTTATGGGGATAAGATTATCGAGAGTGGAGGATATCCAGTCTCTGACTTGGGAGTCGGCGGTGGAGGGGTCCTCAGAAAGACTGGGGGTCGAAGCGTCCAGGGCTGTGGACCAATCCTCCACCGAGAGTCTGGCCCACGCTCTGTCTCTGGTGAAGGTGGGGGGTTTTTGAGGCTTTTTGAAAGCTCCAGGGAGATGGGTCGTGACTAGAAAGTGGTCCGTCCACGGGAGGGGTTGGGAGTTAATGAAAAGGAGGGAAGGGATGTTGGAAAACACCGGGTCGAGAAGGTGCCCTTTCGTGTGAGTTGGTTCAGAGTTGGCGAGAAGCAGACCCAAGGCCGCTAGGTCGTCAATAAAGTCGGTTGCCCCAGTGTCAAGGGGATCCTCGAGATGGATGTTTAGGTCGCCTGTTATAAGGAAGTTAGGTGTCAGGTGTGCCGCGGAGGAAACGGTTTCCAGGAGGGCGGCTGTGAAGGGGCCAGAGTGGCCGGGCGGCCGATACACCAGAAGGCCTGACAGGGAGTTCGTCGAAGACAGCTGAATCGTGAAGAGGCAGCTCTCTGAGTCTTGGATCGCGCAGTCTTTGGATCGACAGATAAAGTGGTCCCTGTGGATAATGGCTAAACCACCTCCTCTACCTAGGGGACGGGGTTGAGACATGATGAGGAAGCCCGGGGGGAGAGCTAGGACAACGTCAGCGTTGGAATGCTCCGTAATCCAGGTTTCTGTGAGGAAAAGTATGTCCAGTTTAAGGTCGACAATAAGATGGTTGATAAGCAGGGCATGTTTGGGAAGTGATCTGCAGTTAAGGGTCGAGATTTTAAGGACAGGGGGAGGGACGGGGGGTTTTGGAAGGGAGAGATTGCCTGGTTTGCATTTGTCACAGCGGCGAAAAGGGACAGTGGGGTCGTGTAGTGCCAGACATGAGCTGTTTTTGGTGGGTCTAAGGCTGAGGAGCTCTCTGCGGGAATAGCTTAGCTTAGAGGCGGCTGGGACAGGCATATAGTGTTTAAACGCCGATGGACCACCAGGTCTAAAGGTGGGGGATGCCAAATGCCTTCACCTGACTTAGTTTGACCATTACAGCCCTGGCTCATCCCAGAATTTCGTTCACAACCAGGAGATTTCAGATATTTATATATATAACATCTTCCTTACATTGCTTGGCCATGCCACTAATGCCCCCCACCCGTCTAGCAAGAAGAATCTCTTTAGAGAAATCCCAGTGGCCACACACATTTCTATTCACACTAATGTTCATAAGGCCTCTCATGGATTCCGGACGGTCAACTAGTATATTAGGTGCAGTTGCTATCACAATTACATACGGGCATGATGCTGGAGGAAGGTCGATTACAGGAAGAGGTTCCAAACTCGGATAGCTGCTTTCAACCTGCTTAACAAGAGGAGCTTGATCCTCCTTGCAGTGTGGCACCCTGCTCAAAGCTGATCCTGTAATGGTAGCCGGTGGCTGGCTGTTGACGTCCACTCCATCCCCGAGGTTAGAGGCCTGGCATGAAGTGGTTGGTGGTGCAGTATTGGGTGGAAAGTCATACTCAGCAACTATAGCATGCTGAGATTCCTAAGGGCAAACAGGGGCCCTGTTATCAGCCAGCTTTACCAGTTTGGCTATGATGGAGACAAGACGGTCATAGACTGGGCGTAATTTGGCATCCAACAGACCACTTAAGTGTTTTCTCATACTATCCCAAGAGTCGGCAGGTGGAGTAGGCACTTTTGCAGGCACAGTCTCTGCAACAGTCCTTCTATTGGTGGTATGTTTGACCTTGGGCTCAGCAGATTTCAGGGCTTTTTTACTGCATTTGGTAGTTGGCCCGATATCTAGGTCTGGGTCAGGAGAACAAACAATATGGATAGATGTATTCTCTGTTAGTTCTCTGCCCTCCTCACCCAACAAACCGCTACAAGTAGGCCCCTTGTTAGGAGCACACACATTAACAATCTCCCCCACAGATGGTTTTAACACCATAGCTGGAAGTGCCTCCAAGGACAGAGGCTCAAGGCTGCAAGGAGAAGTATGGGGGAAGGGGTGGGAGTGAATCAAATTCCTCGGAGGTTAGCGAGAGGTGGCACTCTGCCACTTTAATTTCATTGGACACTACGGCCACTGCCGCATCAGACAACTGTCAATGGTGGTGCGTGAGTATAGAGGGGGGCAATGGGAACCACAGAAGCAACCTTCCCATGTTGATGCAAACAATAAAGCCTCAGCAAAAACAGCACCAACACACCAAGGGAAGAGACTTATTAAAATACACATTACCTTGAGTCAGCCTCGAAATGGCATAGAGTGCAGAGTTGAGAGACCAAGAGGGGTGGCCCAGACCAGCCTATGCCAGTCTATGACGAGCTACGACGGGCCCTTCTTGGCCCGGTCTTCACATGGGTGCCTGCCCGGGTCCGTCGTGCGCAGCCAGAGGTGTTGGGCGCTTTTGAGCCCGTTGTCTGCCTGCCACTCCCTCCTCATCCGTGGTGTGCTGGGGCACATAGTCCCACCCCTGCTGGGCCGAAAAACACAGTTAATATGTGGGCAAAGGCAGGCTCCAGACCTACCTGGAAAGCTGTCCCACACCGCAGGAGGTGTCGGGTGCTTTTGAGCACATTGTCAGTCTGCCGGCCCCTCCTCCTCTGTGGTGTGCTGGGGGATGTAGCCTCACCCCAGCTGGGCTGAGAAACACAGCTAAAATGTGGGTAAAAGCAGGCTTGCAGACCTGCCTGGAAATGCACCCTCAACACTTAAGGTTGTCTCTTGCCTTTTTGGACAAAGGCTTCTGGAAACATTTTCAGGCAGGTAAGACATTAGGAGCTACAGAAGTGCAATGGCTGATGGTAGGTATTCTGCAGAGATTGGACCGGGGAATTTCAACAATAAACTAGCCGCTGCAATGGATAAACATAGCACCACACCTTCAGCTCATGAGAACAGTCTTGGATCTAGAACAATCATCAGAAGGTAGAATCCTGGCTGACCTGCCTGTAAAAAAGCCATAGGCTGTAAGTGCTGGCCTAGGGTCAGTTGACTAACCCCTATACTGACTCAGGGACACATAAAGCTAAAAAAGAGCGCCATCATTTGTGGGAGAATCATTTTCGTCTGGGTTCTCTGCCATGCGGTAGAAAGATACCCGTGGGTAGGGTAACGCCATAGGACCGCAGAGGTGGAACAGGAAGCTACTGTTCAGCATCGGAATACCTTATTTTCTCTGCTTTTACCTCCCGCCTTGAGCAAAACAAATGACGGCTCCGGTCTGTGGCTCTGACGACTTGACCTACGACTTCTACCTCGGGATGATCTGAGGTCTGTGCATCTGGTGGTGCCTTAGTTTGGACAACTTTTCCCTCGACTGGTGTGACAGGCAAAGTAGGTGTGTGTGAATTATGTCTCCCCAGCGCTATTTGACCCTCTCAATCTGATATGCTGCTAAACATGGTAAAATGGCAGCTCCATAGTCTTTCCTCAAGCTACCTTGCACTTGGTTTGCTTCACCACAGAGTTCCCGACTGTCACAGCCACTGCCAAAACCGAACTCCCGCAGGATAGGTCTAATAAAGCTGTGCAGTTTTATTCCTGTCATCTTTGAAGTGCAGGCTCTCTCATGAAGGCTATAGAGGCGCTGCTGCTTTCTGCATAAATGCATGCCACAAGTTATCTGCACTTCGTTTTGCTTTGCTCTGCCTATAATCATTCTTTGCAGCTCTGGCAGAGAGAGGTCACTTACGTTGATGCTGTTGAGATTGTCATCAAGAGATATAGCACTCATGTGAGTGTTTTATATGGACTTTCAATGCACTATACATGCCAATCTTGGTGTACCACGATATATGGGCTTTATGCAGAGGAAGTGCAGTATTTCTGTTTAAACATAGCGTACATTTATAGGGTAAACTGCGTGTTCTGCGCACAGAGTGGTCCGATCACAGTTCACGGCTTGGATGCTATCCAGAGAGTGGTGATTATATTGGAGGGATAAGTGGTACATATAAGTACATATAAGTGATATAACTACGGCAACCCACTAGCAGAGCACTTTGCAGGTGCTGCACATAAGAGCAGTGTGGCCAGCATCAAGATCTGTAACAGAGAGTGTAGGCACCTCACGATTCCACCTGGGCCTCAACAATTGGTATACTCGTAGCTGTTCCTCCCAACCGACCTCTGTAAGCTCTGGAACGATAATGGCGGAGAGTGCTAGTGGACATACAAAGGACATGGACTCTAAGGAAACCCTAAAACGCTCAAAGCAATCACCACCAATTTCAGACTCTCCGGTCAAAGGTAGCCCTGATTCCGCCTCCACTTTAGAGGCCATTTTGCTCAAACTCAATACTGTACATGACATCGCCCAAGGCACGAAAACCAACACAGACCTACTTCAGGTAGAAGCGCAGGAATCCGCAAAGATTTTAGAGAGCTTACAATAAGAGTTCCAAATTCAGAAACAAGAATAAGTACAGTGGAAGATTTCACAAACTCCCAAGCTAAACATATTCAGAACCTAGAACGGTCCATTTCCTCCTTAAGAAGACACCTCATGGAACAGGAAGACCGCAACAGAAAAAGTAACCTCAGTATCTTTGGGTTACCAGAGAACATTGACATTTCTGCCCCTTCGGTTGCTGACTTTTTGCTATCCTGGTTCCCAGAAGTGCTTTGAGATTGAAAGAGCCCACAGGGTTCCTGCCTTTTGACCCAAGAGAATGACTACTCCACAGCCCCTGATCTTCAAACCTCTGCACCATCAACACACAGAGCAAATTTTAGCTCACATGAGGAAGATGTGGATGATTCAATGGCAGGGCCACAGAATAAGCATTTTGCAGGACTATGCTAGAGACACTGTGATGAATCGTAAGGGATTTTTTAACCTCAGGTGATGTCTTCTAGACATGGGAATCCCTTTTTCCTTTTCAGGTCCGTCAAAATTCCGGATAACTTTCAGGGGACAAACCACGATTTTTGTGGAATCATCAGACCTAGCAACATTCCTAGATAATCATTCTGAATCGGCAAATGATTCTGAGGTGCGACCTGCCATCCCCAGCACATAACGATGATCATGACCTGTCGGTTTTGGCCTAGGGATCATAGGTCTCTCTCCGGAATCTATCCCCTTACTGCATTTTGGAGTATCATCTCAAAGTTGCCTCGATGTATTTCGGAGGTTTTGCTATTGTTATTTGTTCAATTTATAATCTTTCTTCAAGGGAAAATGCTTTATGTTGTATATCACAGATCTTGGGTTCTAATTATTTTTACATGGGTCGTCATGATCCCGGTTACTTTGGTTTACTCCACTTTTTTCACTCATTGCATGTCTCAGCCTCAGCAGTGCTCATTAACATGGATCTTTGTATGTGTTACATTACCCGGCCTCAGAGCTCTTCCTGAGATATGTTTCTTGCTACAGCTATACACATAGTCAGATGGGTAGCTATACTTGCCCTAATTCTGAACTTCGTATTTCGTATTCTCAAGGATGTTTGAATATCATTGACAATGCAAACGAGTACAGCTGGTTTCATGCTTTATTCCCAAATATGTTTGCTGTTTACGGTTTACTATTTATCCTTATTTCTGCTTAGAGATTTTCATACCCATAGAGTATGATATATGGAAAAATGCCCGGTTCCTCTCAAGGTCAGGCAATATACTACTATGCTTATTATTTACATTTTACTGATTGTCTCTACTGTTGCATAAGGGAACATCCAGAACAACGAGGCCAGAGCCATGGGTTCCGAAAGCCCGCAAGCCGAACAACAACTTGCCCCAACAACGACTTTGCCCTAACCACGCATGTGTGTGGTTAAGCAAAGTGGGATTAGTGTTCAGAATGGGCGGGGACAGAGGAGCGTCGGAAAGCGGACACGGACAGGTAAGTGGGGTTTCAGGGTAGTTTTCAGGATGGGTGGAGGTTCGGGGTAGTTTTCAGGGGTGGGGGTGTTGGCATAATTTTTAAGAGTGGGGGTTTGGGGAACTTTTTAGGGGGGGAGAGTTCGGGGTAATTTTTGAGTGGGGGTTCAAAGTCGTTTTTAGGGGTGGGGTCAGGATAGTTTTTAGGGAGGTGGGTTTTTGGGGTCGTTTTCAGGGGTGGGGGTTATCTGTAGTTTTTAGGGGTTGGGGGCATTGAGGTAGCTTTTAAGGGGGGTTTGGGGTAGTTTTTTATGATTTTTTAGCTTTTAGGGGTGGAGGAGGTCTGGGGTAGTTTTTAGGGGATGTGGGGTTTTGGGGTCGTTTTCAGGGGTGGGGGGTTCTAGGTAGTTTTTAGAGGCTGGGGGGATTGGGGTAGTTTTTAGGGGGTGGGGGTGGGGGTTCAGGGTAGTTTTCAGTGGTGGAAGGGTTTGGGCTAGTTTTAAGGGATGACGGGAGCTCAGGTTAGTTTTAAGGGGTGGTAGGATTTCAGTGTAATTCAGGGGTAGTTTTTATGGGAGGTGGGGGATTAGGGTAGTTTTCAGGGGTGGGGGGTTTGGGGTAGTTTTTGGGGGGTCGGGGTAGTTTTTAGGGTGTGGGGTAGTTTTCAAGGGTGGAGGGGGCTTGTGAAAGTTTTCAGGGGGTGCAGGGTATTTTTTAAAGGGGTTGTTTTTAGAAATCACGGAGGGAGATGGGGCAATTGTTTGGGATTAGGGAGGCGAGGTTGTATTTAGGGCTCAGGGGGAGAGGGAGGGGGAGTGGTAACCTTAGCCATGCATACCCATTTACCATGCATGTCGTTACCACGAAAATTCATAGTAAAGGCATGCGTGGTAAAGCAATTTGTGGTTAAGATGCAATCGTAATAGCGATCTCTTTGTTTAGGTATGCAGGGTATAGGAACCCGTTGTTCCGACATACAGCCTTGCATAAGATATGATAATATCTGGATGGAATGGTGTCCTTCTTTCTTCAAAATGACTATCTGTATTTGTGATATAATTAGGTCTGGACCATTCATGGCTATTGGTTGTTGCATATGGTGTCCTAACAAGATGTATGGCCACCTTGGGGACAGTTGCCTTTCTGCTTTGCACTTCCATTACTCATACGTAGCTTAGAGTTTGGATATCATTCTCATAGACTGTTTTCTCATTAAGTAAAACATTTATGGTAGGTTTCAGCTATACTCTCACAAATGTTTGCCTAGAAACTGACTATGCTAATACCTTACGATGTGCTATTTGCCTTTCGCTTGCATGGATATGATCATATCTGTTTAGCATGTTGGCCGATTATATGCATTTGAGATATAATTCGGTTTGGACCATACTTGGTAATTGGCTGATGTATGCAATGTATGTGATGTTCTAACCAGAGTGTATGACCAGCTTGAGGTTTTGTGCTTATATTATTTTTTTCTGCATTTTGATGTCTCATAAGTGGCTTAAGGTTTGAATATCACTTGCGTTGACTGTTATTTCACTGGAAATCACATTTATGGACAGCTTCCATTATTATTGCTGGTTTCCCTCCTCCCTATGCCAACACAATTTTACTAGATGGTGTTTCTGTGCTGGTCGTGGTAGCCCTTACTGCGCTCCAGCCACGTTTTTCCCCACACAATTTGTCTTTTATAGAAATCCCCTGGTGGGAAGAGGCCCTAATGTCTCTTTGGAATGGCCTAGCATACGTGTGATTTTACACACCTATTTTCTTACCCCTACCCCCTCCTACTTCCTTTTTTGTTTGTTGAGATGTCTGTTTCGCCACAAATGACCCTTTATTCCTTTCCATCTCATACTGAGCCTAATACACAGAACCGCATATCTGTTCCTCACATGGTACACCAATGCCAGACATGAAAGTTGTTTCTCTAAATACCAAGGGGCCGAACCGCCCAGTCAAAAGAGCCAAGATTTTAAACTACTGTTAGGAACTATCTGGCGACTTGGTTCTTCTCCAAGAAACCAGGATAGACTTCAAGGAGGGCTTGTTGATGAGGAGGGGGTGGGTTTCAAACGTAGGGTGCTCTGAAGCTTGCAAAAAAAATTGGGGTTCTTATCCTCATATCTAGGAACACAGGTCTAACCATAGTCGCAGTGGAACATGACGGCTACTTACACAGCTAACTAATGGCGATCAGGATCTATATGTTATGAATGTCTATGCTCTCGATATTGATGACCCAAAACTTTGGTGTTCTATCAACAAAATATTAGCTCATATTCCGCAAAGATCTAAAGTAACAGTTGGGGGAGACTTTAATCTTCCTTTGGACCCCATCATAGATCGAAATTCAGAATTTAAGTATCCCCAAAGCGCATAAACAACTACTTAACCTTTGTGCTTCGCATCAACTGGTGGATGCCTGGAGACTCCGCAATCCTAAGAGTAGTGATTTCACTTTCTTCTCCTCCCCTCACTCTAGCTTCTCCCATATTGACTATCGCCTTGTAGATGCCGCTTTGCTTAAAGACACGGCTAACACAAAAATCCATCCGATAGTTATTTCTGACCATGCTACAGTTTTGATGTCCATTTGTAGCATTGTTGATAAAGGTGGGAGCCGATCTTGGCGCCTTAACACCAAGGTCTTAGAAAATGAAGATGATATCGCTGAGCTTAATAAGGAGATAAGTTTCTTTTTTAATGAGAATGAACACTCACTGAACACTCAGTTAATTCAATGTGCAATGAAGGGGCAGGTCATTAAGAGAATGTCCGGTAAAAATTGTGAAATTATGGCTGCTCTTCAGGCTCTTGGGGACGACATCAAGAAGAAAGAAGCCTTGTTTCCAACACTCTAATAATAAATACCTCTTAAAGGACATAAAACTTTGACTGTCAAATGATTTCAAGGAGTATTTTAATAATACAACTATTAAAATACTCCTTGAAATCATTTGACAGTCAAAGAGCCTATCTTGGTGTTCATGCTCAAAAATCCAGACAACTCTTGCTACGCAATAGAGCTGGTAAACTACTGGCTTCAACCATTAAATATAACAATCTCAACACCCAAATTTCCCACATCAAAAGCAAAGACAGGGCACAAAAAACCAACAACGTAGACATTCTTGAGGTCTTTAGAGATTGTTATTAACAGTTATACACCCCTCAATCGACATGTGATAAGGCGAAGTGTCTGGAAATCCTTAACTCACTTCCTATGACTGCAATTTCAGGCGAGGACAGATGATCCCTAGATAAACCCATAGAATTAGACGAGATAGCCAAAGCAGTCAAGGCCATTCACTCAGGTAAAGCACCTGGACCTGATGGCTTCCCAATTATCTTTTATAAGACTTTCACTTCCTCTATTATTAACCACCTTAAAAATGTCTTTGATCAATATGCCCTTTCGGGTGGGGTGTCCGGCACGGCACCTGAGGCCAGTATTGTGGTCATACCCAAGGGGTGTAAGGATCACTCTGTTCCCAAAGATTTACGCCCTATCTCCCTTTTAAATATGGAAGCCAAAGTCTTCATGAAAATCCTTGACAATAGACTGGAGAGCCATATTCCCCAACTTATCCATAATAGTCAAACAGGATTTATTAAGGGACGTCTTGCCAGAGACAACATGCGTACCTTTTGTCACATTCTAGAAAAAGCTCAACTATCTTCGCTGCCAACTGCTGCGATTGATCTTGATGCGGAAAAGGCATCTGACAAGGTGTCTTGGCCCTTTCTTCATGCAGTATTTGAGTCAAACAAGCTGGGGGACTCTTTCAATAAAATGATATTGGCTCTGTATGCAAATCTCAAAGCAAGCATTAGGATCAATGGCTCTACCTCTTCTTATTTCCATCTTCACCAAGGAACAAGACAGGGGTGTCTCCTCTCTCCCTTACTCTTTTTGTGGACTATTGACCCTTTACGTAGGTTATTTAATGTGGATACATATGTCAAAGGCCTTCAGTTTGGACACACGTTTTTAAAACAGCAGCATATGCAGACAATATTCTTATCTTCTCTGAAGATATTGAGGAAGCTATTCCTGCTGTAACTAATACTATCCATGCTTTCTCGAAAGTGTCTGGTTACATTTTAAATAAGGACAAAACAGAAGTGTTTCCCTTGAATCCTCTCTTTGCCCCTTCCCACATAGGAGACTCAGGTCTCAAGTGGCAATCTACCCATCTCAAATACCTGGGGATATGGTTTTGCAGAGACCTCATGGATACAATATTTTTTAACGAATCTCACACCATAACCAAGGTTAGGGACCTCTTAAATGCCTGGTCACCCAAATGCATCACCTGGTGGGGCAGACTCTAAACACTTAAAATGATGATCACTCCGATAGTTCATGTCCTATCTTCCATGCTTCCTGTGAAACATTCTCCCTCCTTCTTCCATGAATTGGACAAGATCACCTCAACGTTCCTTTGGAATGATAAGAGAACTAGGATCTCCTAAAAATCTCTCCAGAGTTCTGCAATATTAGGGGGGTGTAATTTTCCAAATTCAAAACTTTATCAAATGACCTTTCTTGCAGCTCAAGGGTCTTCCCGTTTTCTCTCAGACTCGCATAACACTCCCCCATGGCTACACATTGAACATGACCTCTGTTCCCCCTTTGACACATCCTCCTTTCTCACAATATCGAAATTTGTCATACCCCACTCTCATTGCATTCTTGCTAATACGGCATACTAATTAAGAGTACTAGACAAACAACTTCAGGTACCCATTAATTCCTCTAGATGGGCGACCCTATGGTTCAACCCTAAACTCATTACTAAATTGACCATAATACTGCACATATGTGGGCCTCTAAGGGAATCAGATTAATAAAAGATCTATATGATACCAACCACAATCCGCTTCCCTTTTCAACCCTAGCCACAAAACATAACCTCACAAGCCTTAACTTTTACAGTTTTCTTTGAATTAAGGTCAAATTATCTAAACTTGAGTTGTCCAATAAGTCAGCCCTGGTTACGATACTTAACTTTTGACAATGCTTGGGACATATTGCTTCTAAAATTTACAAATTTCTGTCTGATCCCCCTTTACCAGAAGAGTCACTTATTTGCACAAAGTGGGCCAACCATTTTGCTAAAGGGGTTTTTGAGCAACTGACTCATGGCACACTATTGGTAAACTCTCCTTGCATAACAAAATTGTTCCATCTCTTATTCAGTCAAAACTTTTCACAATGAATCTTTTCCCTTGGACTCCTGATCGGTTAGACAAACTGAAACTAAGAGATAATGACCAGTGCTGGAACTGCAAACTTGAGGCTGGCACACACCAACACATTTTTTCTGGATGCCACCTATTAAACTCATACTAGACAGCAATACAAACGCAGGTATCAGCTATGCTTAACACTTCCACCTCTCTGTCCTTCACTATGGTAACACTAGGCCCCTGGGCATCCCCAACTGCTCTGCCCTTAGACTCTACACATATGGCCTTGTTAGACTTGCTCTTAACCAATGCAGTTAAAGTCATACTTACAGAATGAAAGTCTTTTCAAACTCTATCGTAACCACACCTGGTGGGCTTGAGTTTCTTGTCTCCGTGGGGCTCATACATCACTCTTAGGAAAGCATAAGGGTTTGACGGTCCATTGATAATTACATGGAACTAAGCTCTCAGGGTCCACTGACCCTTTCCACTATTGGTTCCTAGGGATCATGCTGGAGTCATGTGACAGACATCCCAACCTATTCCCCAACCTCCTTCCTTCCTCTTTTCCCCCTGGCTTTCGCTGTACCATAGGTGATATACATGCTGTCAGTTTTCTTGGTACTGCTTTACATCATACTTAGTTTTCACTGGTGGTATGGCAAATTTCGTGCTCTTGATCATATTTGTTCTGATTACTTATATTGCGGA
The DNA here is from genome assembly GCF_964204655.1 of Triturus cristatus. Classification (NCBI taxonomy): domain Eukaryota; kingdom Metazoa; phylum Chordata; class Amphibia; order Caudata; family Salamandridae; genus Triturus; species Triturus cristatus. The sequence goes on along the minus strand of NC_140589.1, from coordinate 1,668,991,734 downwards.
TGCACCTCTCTGTTGTGTCCTTGCTCATCCGTTTAACTTCTCTGACTCTGCCGTACCAATTTGCTCTGTGTAATCAACTGTTTTTTCAGTTGTATCTTGTATTGCATGGATTTTATCTGTATCGCATGTATTTCTGAATGTATGCCTCTTTTTTATTTCGAACTAATAAAAACTACTTGAACTAAAAAAATACACACACCCCATTTAAAAAAAAAAAATGTCCCAACCATATAATGAGCGAAGGGGAAAATGGGTAGTAGAAGGGAGAAGGGGATACAGGGGAAAACGGTACAGTCCAGGGTTGGGAGAATAGGAGCGAGAGTTATAACAGTGAATACATTAACTTAAGTAACTCGCTGTAATAAGAGTAGATTATAACACATCTTCCCCCATGTAGGTGACAAATCAGGAACAATAAGTGTCACAGTGTATATATCTAGAAACAATAAACTGAATAAAATAATGGTGGGAAAGAGGAACAAAAACTTAAGAGAAAACATTATATAAAGCACAATGCAATGCAGCCAAAAAGTTATTCACCCATGGAAAAATATTTGTGCCACGCAATAGGCGCTCTCTCACTACCTAGGGATTCCTTCTTTGAAAGACCTGGTGTTGCATTATACATGAAGTGCATTTTCCTTCATTGCAATGGGCACACCTTTTAAAAGGTGTGCCCAGCGCAATGAAGGAAAATGTGTTGTATTATGATGAATGCACTGCCCTCAGGACAGCCGCAAACTTGTGCTGCCCTGGGGAAGCGCATTCATGTGAAAACCGGAGCGGCTGCTTTGAAGCCCCTCTGTGTTTTCACACTGCATGTGGCACCCACCTGCACTTGCAAAGGAGATTAGAGATCCCCTTACAGGCGGTTGGAGTCAGGGACTGTACCCTCCTGCAAGGGGATGTTTTGGGGGTCCATAGGCCCCTCTCCCCCTTCCAGGGGGCTGCTCTCGGGGGGCGCTCTGACAGTTCGCCACCTTTTAGGTGGCACCCTATCAGTGTGCCTCCTGAGAGCTCTTTTGCCTCTGCGCCCCCGTCCGTAATACCACGCGGGCTCAGAGTCAAAAACATTCCCTCATTTGCATGGAGCATGCCCCCATGCAAATAAAGGAACACCTTTGAAGCTAGGTCTGGCGCTTTATGTGCGCCAGCGCTATTGGTATCAGCGTCTGCGGCATTTTAAGTCTGGGAATTAATTCCTCTTCAATCCTGAGGTGTTCAGAGGCCACGTCCCTTTTTACACCTCTCTGCAACGCAGCTCTGTGGCGCTTACTGGAGGTACCTGGTGGGCTAGTTGGCCCCCAGGGACCCTCAGGATTGAAGAGGAATTCATTCCAACTTAAAACGCGCCACAGGGGGTGTTTGCACACATGTCAACTCAGGCCCCACCCCTCCCTTCACCACTGTGCAAACGCGCCCCGTGGCGTGTTTTAAGTTGGGGGATTAAGTCCCCTTGAATCCTGAGGGTCCCTGGTGTCCAACTAGCCCACCACTTACCTCCAGTAAGTGCCACAGAGCTGCGTTGCAGAGTGGTGTAAAAAGGGGCTTGGCCTGACCACTTCTCTCCAACGCAGGCCTGTGGCGCTTACTGGAGGTACCTGGTGGGCTGTATTGAAGGGGAATTAATTCCCCAATTTAAAACGCGCCACAGGGCACGTTTGCAGAGTGTTTCTGGGAGGAGGCGGGGCCTCTGGCACGATCGCGGTCTTTTTTTTTTTTAGAAGGGGGCCATGTGGCCCCCCTTTTTCCCCTCTTATTGGGTCCTGGGGACCCCATCCCCCAGGACCTGAAATGAAAAGAAAAGGGCATTTATAGAGCGCATGGCTACCTGAAGACCTCCCAGCGCTAGGCATGACTAGTGAATGGGTGAGAGAGACAGAATGATTAGTTTAAGGGAATAGAAGGGTTTTGAGTTGTTTCCTGAAGGCAAAATTACTAGACTCTTTTCGGAGGTGGAGGGGAAGGGAGTTCCAGAGTCTGCCTGCATTCAGAGAGAAGAGTCTGCCGCCACTTCTGGCTCATTTGATTCTGGGGGTCTCGATTAGGTGGAGAACATCCGAGCGAAGCTTTCTCCTTGCTTTATATCGATGGATTATGGCCGAGATCTGGGGGGGACCTATCTCCTGTAGGGATTTGTGGACAATGCATAGTGATATGAAGCTAATTCGCTCTTTCACTGGAAGCCAATGTAGGTTTAGCGGAAAGAAATTTGGATGTTCCCGTCAACAATCTGGCTGCACAATTCTGGACCTGATCCCTTTTGTAAAAAATTTAAAAAATGAACGTGAAGGGGGCCGCGTGGGCCCCCCTCCTGAGGCTAGTTCCGGCCCCGGGGACCCCATCCCCGGGGCATGGCCAAACATATTTTTTATAGGAAGGGGGGGCTGCATGCCCCCCCTCCTAAGGCCTCTATTGGCCCCAGGGACCCCATCCCCCGAGGCCCACCTTTATTTTTTATTTTTTTGAGGCGGAGGGGGGCCGCGTGGCCCCCCTCCCTGGCCACTTCTGGCCCCGGTTCCCATCCCCCGGGGCCCGGCCATCCTTTTTTTGTGAGGGGGCCATGTGGCCCCCCTCCTCAGGCCAAATATGGCCCCGGGGACCCCATCCCCCGGGGCCTGGCCTCTCCTTTTTTTTAAAAAAAAATACTCCGGGGAGGGGGGCCGTGCGGCCCCCCTCCTGGCCACTCCTAGCCCCGGGGACCCCATTCCCCGGGGCTGGCCCTCTCCTATGGGGACCGTGGGGGGAGCTCCAATGCCCCCACAGTCCCTGCCGGCTCCCCGCATCCTTCGGAAGCCGGCATTACTTTTCCACATGGGGAGCTGCTAACATGCAGCTCCCCTTGTGGAAAAGTAATCTGCTTTGCTTCATTGAAGCGAGAGCAGGTTTCCCTGCTCTCGCTTCAATGAAGCAAAGCAGTTTGCAATGACAGGGCAGGAGCCGCGAGGCTCCCGCCCTGTCATTGCAACCAGCAGTGTTCCGGGGGTGGGCCCCCCTGGACACTGCAGGAGCCGGCCCTGGGGGGTGGCGGTCCCCAGGGCCATCACAGGCTCCAGGGGGGGGCCACGTGGCCCCCCTCCCAATCTGTACAAAGCCCCGGGGAGGTGGTGGTCCCCGGGGTTCGGGGGTCCTTAACGGACCCCCTAATTTACATATGAGTGTCCCTGGGAGGTGGTGATCCCCGGGTGTGTGTGTGGGAGTACTCCCTCCGCAAATAATTAATCAAAGCCTGCAGGGGGGCTGTGTGCCCCCTGAAAATATTTTTAGAAAGCCCCGGGGGTGGCAGTTCCCAATTATTTTCTGTGCATGCCCCCGGGACTTGGCCCACCCGGGGGCTAATTAATAACGAAGCGGGAGCCCGCGCTTCGTTTTTTTTTTATTTTTCGCGGCCGGATCCGCAGATCCTCCGCGCATCTCGCGATTTTTTTTTTTTTTTTTTAAATGCTTTTTTTGGCTCTGGGGGTCCTTGTGGGACCCCCTGAGCAGGCCTAGGGGGTCAGGGTGTTTCTACCCTGCCCCCTTTTCTTGTTTTGCACCTTAGTTTTTCTGTTTTCTTGGGCCTCGGTTACCGAAGCACAAGATGGCTGCCAACACTTCCTGGTTTGGAGTGTTGACAGCCAATTAGAATAAAGCTTGTGGTCGGGATGCGCGGATCCACCGCGCCTCTATATATCGAAACTTTTATTTTTTGATTTTCTCAGCAACTACTGAACGGATTTACACCATTTAAAAAAAAGGCGCTTTCTGAACCAAGCACTACCTTTTTGCCAAATTTGGTGTAATTCCGTTCAGCAGTTCGGGCTGTAGCCGTGTCTAAAGTTTCCTATGGGAATTAACATGGAGAAAACATGTTTTGGGAACCCCCTTTTTACTCGGCCCCCGCTTGCCGAATCACCCCGAAACTTTCAAGACAGGATCTGACCGGAGCGCCCCACTAGTTTTGAAAATTTCGCGATGATTCGTCATCCGGCTCCAAAGTTATTGGGAAAACAAAAAACGCTTTTCCTATGGAAACTAGGTCCTAACTATAACTACCTACTGGCGACCGCCAGTAGGTAACATATATATATACATACATATAAACATACATATATACATACCAATAACATAAAATCTAATAAAAAGAAAACTATTTAAAAATCTTTCAACTTACATTTCCCACTCCAGTCAGTGCAACAATAGGATAAGTGTTGTATAGCGGAGGGAGAAAAATTACTATTCCCACTCCAATGAGGGCAACAGTAGAGAAAGTGTTGGATAGCGGAGGGGTAAAAATTACTATACCCACTCCAGTGAGTGCAACAGTAGGGAAAGTGTTGGATAGTGGTGGGTCAAAATTTACTATTCGCACTCCAGTCAGTGCAACAGAAGGGAAAGTGTTGGATACCGGAGGGGTAAACATTACTATTCACACTCCAATGAGTGCAACAGTAGGGAAAGTGTTGGTTAGCGGTGGGGTAAAAATGACTATTCCCAATCCAATAAGTGCAACAGTAGGGAAAGTGTTGGATAGCGGTGGGGTAAAAATGAGTATTCCCAATCCAATAAGTGCAACAGTAGGGAAAGTGTTGGATATCGATTGGGTAAAAATTACTATACCCACTCTAGTGAGTGCAACAGTAGGGAAAGTGTTGGATAGCAGAGGAATAAAATGTACTATTCCCACTCCAGTCAGTGCAACAGTAGGGAAAGTGTTGGAATACAGAGAGGTAAAAATGACTATTGCCACTCCAGTGAGTGCAACAATAGGGAAAGTGTTGGATACCGGAGGGGTAAAAATCACTATTCCCACTCCAGTGAATGTTGGATGGCGAAGGGGTAAAAATTACTATTCCCACTCCAATGAGTGCAACAGTAGGGAAAGTGTTGGATAGCAGAGGGGTATACATTACTATTCCCACTCCATTGAGTGCAACAGTAGGGAAAGTGTTGGATAGCGGGGGGATAAAATGTACTATTCCCACTCCAGTCTGTGCAACAGTAGGGAAAGTGTTGGATAGCGGAGGGGTAAAAATTACTATTCCCACTCCAGTGAGTACAACAATAGGGAAAGTGTTGTATAGCGGAGGGGTACAAATTACTATTCCCACTCCAATAAGTGTAACAGCAGGGAAAGTGTTGTTGAAAAAATAATTTTCAAACATAAATATTTTTAATTGGAAAATATTTAGAAAGAAAAACATTAATTATTACATAAATTTAGTTTTTTTATTTCCTACCCTAAAACACCACACAATTCACAACCCACATCTACATTTTTAAGGAAACTTACTTCCATAATTAACATAATGAATTACCAATTAAAGAAATATTATTAATTAAAAAACAAATTAAAACTCATATATATATATATATAATATAATTAAACTTCCCACTCTTTACCCCTATAATCTCCACAACCCACATCTGAAATTAAACTGACATTTTTTTTATTACACAATTAAAACTTTTTTCAATTAAAAACTAATAGTATTTAATAACTAATTATCAAGTAAGTAAAATTAATTTACTTCCCCCCGTTTACCCCTATAAAAGTAAAACCCACACACAAAAAATAAACAATTACCCTAATTAAATATCAGTTAATTAATTAATATAAATGATAAACTAATTATGAGTTAATTAAACATAAATTACTTCCCACCCTTTACCCCTATTAACCCCACAACCCACACCTAAAATCAATTACACAATTCCCATATTTAATTTTCAATCAATTAATATTAATTAACAACGAATTATTAATTAATTAAACATAAATTACTTATACTGATTTACAGCTATCTACAAAAAAACTGTATTTAACACACATTCCAGATCCATAATAGGTTTGTTTGGCTTTTACTGCCAAAGATTCTAATTCCTAGATTTCCCTGCTTACTGCTTCGTTTCCGCTCCTGAAGGCAAAGGATGGCTGAAGAATAAACACACCTCTATGTCATGTTCATGGCATCTCCACTGCCTTGGCGCTCAAGAACTGCAGTACTTTGAGTGGTCCCTTAGTTCCCAAGGCTCAGAAAAAGCCACAAGAAGCCCATAGATGTGGTCTGTGAGATTCACTCACTTGGGGCTGTCTTTTCTTGAACCCCTGGATTCCTAGATGCTGCTCCCTGTACCTACAACTCCAAAATGGCAATCACCTTCCTGTGGGTTTGCAGTTGCTCCACAGTTAGGCAACTTCAGGTATCTATTCTCTTCTCTTTTCCTTTTCCCTCATGCATGTTTCTTTCTTGGTTTCAACCTGATTTTCCCAATCCATTATGTCACCTTTTAAGAGGTGTTTGATGCAATTTTCTTTTCCAGTTCTGTTACTATATAAAGACTTTAGTCTGGTTGGAGGGTGTGTTGTAACAAAGGTCGTTTTCCTTTGCTTGCTCCCTCTCTCCGTTCACTTGCTGATTCTGCCTCCTCGCTGTAGTATATCTTAGACACGAAGATCAAATGTAGAATTATAGTAAGTGTTATTTTTAATATCATTGTAAAAAATATTGATGTAGAAAATATTGCTGTATGCAATATCATTTATAAGTGTTAATTAGTATGTAATTTATTGCAGTATGTTTGATTCTATATGTTCATTATTATTTGAATTATTGTTTTAGTAAGAAAATGTATTAGTTATGAAAGTGTTGACATTTGTATTTTTAGTTGTGTTCATGTATATAATTGGTTTTAGATTTTTTTTTAGTAACAGGATATTGGGTTTTTAGAGCATAACGGTAGGGGGATTTTGAAAAAAGTGCATATTTTTACATAATTTGTATGTTAATTATTTTAATTATATGCAAAAATAATATATTGCACTTTTAAGATTTATGTTGTTACATTAATATTTTTAATACATTTTGATCCATAGTTAATGAAATGTATATGCATGTTATTAAATGTAAACATTTTTGGCAAACCTAAAGATATTTACATTATAAAAAATATATTCCAAATTAGAAATATACAAATTAATTTGAATAAAATAAAATAATTAGACACTTTTTAATATAAAAGTTTAACATGTTATAACTTTTGTGAAATTATATTGATTATTAATAGTAATAAAAATATGTTTTATATGTTAATGTTTAAATATGAATAGACAGGTTTGTAGTTTGGTTAGTGTGTCTTTAGATTAAATGTTAGTTTATTTTATTGTTAAAAAAATGTAGTTGAGTAAGGAGGATTGATTGTGCATATAACATGTTTAATTTGTGTTAGCCTGTAAAAAATGTTTTAGATTGCAGTGGGAATAGTACATGTCACCCCTTTAGTGTCCATCAGCTTCTCCTAATATGGATAGATTGGAGTGGGATTAATAAATGTCACTCCTATAGAGCCCAGCACCTACCCCAAAAATGGTTACATCAGAGAGGCAATTGTAAATGACACCCAATTAGTGTTCCACACCTTCCTCAAATACGATTAGATTGTAGTGAGAAAAGTAAAATTTATACTTTGGGTTCCCTACACCTTCACACAATATGGTTAGATTGGAGTGAGAATAGTAAATGTCACCCTTTAGCATCTAACACTTTCCCCCAAAATGGTTAGATTGAAGTTGGAATAGTAAATGTCACCCCTTTAATTTCCAATACCTTCCCCCAGTATGGTTAGATTGGAGTGGGATTCGTAAATGTCACTCCTATAGAGTCCAGCACCCTCTCCAAAAATGGTTACATCGGAGAGGCAATAGTAAATGTCACCCTTTTAGTGTCCAACACCTTCTCTAAATTGGGTTAGATTGGAGTGGGAATAGTAAATGTCTAGCACTGACCTTTCACCCAGTTATGTGCTGAATAAATGTCGATTGATTTCCTTGAAACTAGCCACATTTATTATGTATGAGGATTATAGAAAAAAAAACCTGCACACGAAGTGCATAACAGGATTAACATACTCTGTATAAAAGTCATGGTCATCTTCATCCTAGGGCAACATAGCTACTTTGCATAATTGCAATTATTAATTTAGGCTCATTTACATAATCATACTCACAGCATATTCATTGTGGTAGAAACCCCGAGGCTATGGTTGTGGTATAAAAGAACCGCTGAAGTTTCAACACGCAGCGGTCTGACATACCTTGCAGGTTGTTCAACTCGAGACCAAGACTCGGTCCTTCATTCTCCCCATCAGGTAATGCGTTTGGCTCTTTCCAGTTGGATTTTTGGCTTTACACATGCATACATGCTAGGTACACTTAAGTACACTTAGATAGGGCCTACTTTGTAGGAGTACGCTTGATTAATGTCATGTTTATCTGCCTGCATATATTTACTGTTTTAGCACCATGGTAGAATTCTACCTTCTATTTACTCTGTTGGTGCTTGTAATCTTTTACATTTGCTTCTGTTTAATGATTGTCGCAGCAAACATGTTTTATACTAGAATAACGCTGGTTCAATAAATGCTTATTGAAAAGTCCCCAACCTTTATTCTGCATATCTCTCTGAGACTAAGGGGCCGGATAGGATGGCGGAAGACCCACCACCGCTGGGCCGGCGGTGGCAGCCCTTCCGCCATCACTAAGCGATTTACCCACCACCCAATTAGGATGGCGGTGGGTACCGTGGCGTACACAAAGTCCGTCCACCACTACACCACCAAAGGCAATCGTACCGATTGCCTGGTGGATGGTGCTGGGTGCCTAAAATGGTGGCGGTGCCTAGCAGGCACCGTCCACCAAATTAGAATTTTGTGAGGAAAAGGCCTTTCCATGGCGGCGATGCTGCCATGGAAAGGCTGGCGGGGATGGGGTTTGGGGGCACGTTGCGGGCCCCCCTTGTTCCGGGGGGAGGTGTTGCTGCACTGGGGGCATTTCCCTGCACTGCGTCGGCCAGTCGGAGGATGCTCATAATCCTCTATGTTCGGCGTTTACGCCATGGGAATGATGATGTCGGTTTCTGACAGGCTTTTCATGCCTGGCTTTCCAACATGACAAGCCTGTCGGCAAGGGGGACCCCTGCCACAGCAGCCTCTGGTTGGAGGTCTGCTGCCCCCCTGTTAATCACTGCCACCCAGTGCAGGAATTAACAAAAACACCCATTTCTCTATGGGTGCTTGTGCTACTGCCGGTTTACGGCCATAGCACAAGCTCCCATAGAGAATGGGAGTGTGTGGCTGCACCGTGTGCGGTCGCGTCCTAATAATGTGGTCGGGACCACCGACCGGAGGTCGGTCGGTCCTTATTCCGCAACGGTGTTGGGTGACATCGTAATGAGGGCCTTAGTGTCCAACACCTTCGCCAAATTGGTATAGGTTCAAGTGGCAATAGTAAATGAGAACCTTTTAGTGTTCAAGGCTTTCCCCAACTTAGTTTAGTTTGGAGTAAGAATAGTAAATGTTACCCTTATCTTGTCCAACACAGTTCCCAAATTGGTTTAAATTGGAGTGGGAATAGTAAATATCACCCCTTCAGTGTCCAAAACTTTCTTAAAAATGGTTTATGTTGGAGTGTGTTTGTTAATTTTAGTCTGAAATCCTTTGTTTTAATTTTACTTGTATGTAGTAAAAATAGTTTGTATTATTTCATTTGTATTGTTGGTGTTTATAAATATAATAACAATTGTTGCATGTTTGTAAGCAAGAATATCATTCATTAAATGTTTTATAGAATAAAGATATGCAACACATTTTTCTCATTTTATTTATGTTATTAAAGTTTATTTAATGTATATATTTACATTTATGAACATATATATTTCAACTTAAAAATGTAAATGTATATATAGTCAAATATTTTTTTAATGAATTATTATTATATAAAAAATGTAAATTATATTAAAACAATATGGTATGTTGTACATGTTTAACTTTTTTAAATTGGTTTTTAACATTTGTTATATTATTTTATATACATATTTTCAACATCATCTTAACATGATTTATATATATATATATATATATTTTTAATATATATTAAATATATATTAAATAATTGCATATATTTTATACTAATTTGTCATTTATACTTTACAATTTGTTAACATTTTTTACAACATTTTCTTGACGTGTTTTACATGTTTAATCATTCTTTTAATTTTTTCACACATTTATTCAACATTTTTACATTCTTTCTCATTCATTTCTATGTGGAGATAGTCTTTTTTTATGTTTCATTTAGAAGCCATTTTCTTTAATGCAACCTTCTATTTTGTAATCTATTTGTGTTATTTTTCGTTTATTTTCTCAGAACCAGGTCGTAGTAAGGTACTGCTGTTCGTCTTAGGTCCTTTTTTAAGGAGGAGAGGTCTAGAAGTATTTTATAGTGTTGTTTGTGGGTTCTTGTATATTTTGTATATTTAGATATAGGAATAGGAGTGTTTTACACAATTTTGTAGTTTTGGGTTTTCGTACACTGTATTAGTAATGTATCGCTATGTTTTAGTAAATTGTGTTATGTTACTTATATTTTGCTGATTAAGTGTGATTTATAAGTATTTTTGGGAATGTAATGTGTTTTGTGGGCGGGTTCTCTTATTTACTTAACAGGCTTTTGTCTACAAACGTTTCCTATGGGCATTGGGGGGCATATTATCAAGAACAGCGTTAAAATTATTGCACCAGAACATGGGCTTTTATTGGAATTCTCAAGGGCATATTATCAAGCCCATTATCGCCGCTTTAGCGGCAGTTTCCTGCCACTAAAGCGGCGATAATTTTAACACCGTTCTTGATATTATGCCCCTGGGAGTTTCCATTTGATTTCCTTGTCTTTGGGTTTCCTGGAGTATTTCTTTTTATTTAACAGTTTTTTGTTTTTTTCATGGTTCCTAGATACTGTGGTTTGCTTTGAAGAATCTCTATGTTGGCTTCATTTTATTTTTGCATTTCTTTTGGCTTTTCCTGTTTTTGGTGTATTACTGTTTTTGACCAGGTGGATACAGAGCAATATCTACAGCTATACAACAGTAAGTCTTATTTATTTCATTTATTTTGTCTGGGAAATGATATATGTTATTGTTTGTGTAAATACTATGTGATTTTTATTTGGAATTGCATGGTTTATGTGTTGTATTTATTTTATGTGATGGATTGAATTTGTTTTTCAGTTGTGCAGTAGGTGACAGTGAATACGTTTGTTGAATAAGTTATATATCATTTTATCTAAGTCTTCAGAAACAACAGACTTTTATTTAATATTTAGACCAATACAATATTGTAGTTATTATTTGGAAAAAATGATTTGTCATTTTGGTTTAGGCTTTGTAATAGTTTTTAGGAGTTTGGTAGGTTACTATTTATTTTATAATATTCTTTTGGCTGAGTAATCTACTCTTTTGTTATTTATGAAGAATTTGACTTTAAATCATAGCATGTTGTATATTCTTTTGTTTTTTTTGCTAAGTTTATGGGTAGTTTGGCTAACACATTGCTCCATTCGTAGTTGTTGGTAGATTTGATATTTTTGTAATGCTTATATAAATTATGGGGCACATTACGATGGCGTAACGATCGCCACCGCCGGCCCGGCGGTGGCGATCGTTATGCCATCATCATGATATTTATCCCCGCCATATTATTATGGCAGTGGGTATCTCGGCGGACAGAAATTCTATCCGCCGCTTTTCTGCCGGTGGCAATTGTCACGATTGCCTGCCGGGCAGAGCAGGGGCACTACTATTGTGGCAGTGCCTAGCAGGCACCGTCCGCCATATTAGGATATCAAGTTTGAAAAGCCTTTCCATGGCGACAACACCGACATGGAAATGCTGGCAGGGATTGGGTCCAGGGGCCCGTTGTGGGCCCCCCTTGTGTGGGAGGTGGGGAGCACTTGGGGGGTACTATTTCGCTGCACCAGATGGTAGGCACCGTGTGGTGCTTGCCATGTGGTGCAGTGAAATGCCGGGCATGCTATTTTAACATTGCGGCGTCAGCAGCACCCGCCGCAATGTTAATTTGCAGAATGCGACCACCATGATGGCGGTCGCATCCTAATTTGCGGTGTGGGACCGCCGCATGACTGGCGGCTGCTCCCAACACCGCGGGGAAGGCGAGCGGACTTAGTTCCACCTGCCATCCTAATGAGCCCCTTAGAGAGTAGGTTGGGTTCTGCTTAGTGCAGATTGGAGGGCATTGTATCATTCTTCCACGTTGTGGTTTGTTTTGGCTTCCTGTGCCAAGATGCTGTCATAGACATTGCACCATGGTATTTGGAATTTCGGTTGACATCTGTGACCGGAGAGATGCAGTGTGCCAACCTAAGTGTCTTTGAAATAATCAATTAAGAGGCCTAGGACCTCATTACAAGTCTGGCGGTACATGGATCGCCAGACTCGCGGGAGCGTGGCAGTCTTCTGACTGCCCTATTACGACCAGGGTGGTCCGGCCGCCCTGGGACCACCGCAACTGCCAGGGATCAAAGATCCCTGGTGGTGGTGCTGCAGTCTTGAGGCTGAAACATGCTTTTGGGGACCGCGGCCCTGCCAAGCATATTACGAGATTCCTCTCTTCATGGTGGCGCAACCGCCATGAAAAGTGTGGTGATGAGGAAGCAGAGGGGCCTTGTGCCTCTGTGCAATGGGGTGCATGCAGGGGGGCACATGTTGTGCCCCCCTGTGTGTATACACCCCAGTCCATGCCGTGCAGGTACTGATTTTGTCATTCAAATTGCGTTCATAGGCACCATGGTGGGAACGCCAAAGAGCCGTCCGCCAGACAGGAAAAAAAACGTTATCTGGTGGGCGGTTTAACCACAGGTTTGTCGGTGCAGGAGCAGGGAGGCCCCGCTCCCGGCCCATAAAAATTCATAATGAGGCACTTAGCGTGCCTTCATTTTGTTGGTAGAAAGGGCTTTCTATTAGTAAACTGTAGTGGTTATCTACCTCTGTGACAGGGACATAGGCTAGTGTTATTTTTTTATTTGTGTTAGTTTTTTATTTCAGAGGCAAATTGGCTGTTTGTAGAATATTCTACACTTAGGTCCTCATTACGATGTCGGCTGGACCACCACCGACAGGCCATTGGTGGCAGTCCGACCGACACCCCTGTGGTCTGGCCTCAGGATTTCAATACCAGCAGTCAGAGCTTAAGCGATCGGAGGGGAGACCACCGCCTTCGCTGGGATCATAGATCCCGACGAGGCGGCAGTCGGAATCGCAATCCCTGAATGCTGGCAGTGCCAAGGCAGGCAGCACCGTCGGAATTATGATGTCCCTTTCCCACAGCCTTTTCATTGCGGTCTGCCCGTCATGAAAAGGCTGTTGGAAAAGGACTTTGGGGACCCCAAAAAGAGCCCTGTCCTGTGTGGACCACTGCAAATTAGCCGTGGGGGCACATGTACAGCCCTCACTCACATCACTTCCTTTTCCTGGGACGCAGCACAAGCTGCTGGGTAAAAGAGCACTTTTCAACTGCCAGCACAGCGGTCTCATCCTAATTCGGCGGTCGGACCACTGAATGCTTGTCGGGCGGTCAGCGGTCTGACCACCGACATCACAGCGAGGGCCTTAATGCAGATTGATGCTTTGATTGAAATGATAGTAACAGTAATGGCTGTGTGGGGGTACATTTTTAAATGGTTTGAATCATGACTTATTCAAAGTCTATGATCATTTTGGGGGGGTATTAGGTATTTGTTTTAGGTTTAATGAGATTTTAAAGTTCGTACTAAGTACTACTTTGTTTATATGGTAGTAGGACACATTTGAAGGTCCCAGCCATCATCCAGGTTTGACAATGGCTTAGTTTTAGTAAGTTATTTGATGTATAGAATATTGGGATTCTTTTCTCATTGCTTAGGTTATCATATATTTCTAGTCTCTATTTGGGTGAGTTTATAGTTTTTTTATGAATGTATTTATACTTTCTTTGTTATATCTTTTTAGTAGCTTGTGATAGTTATTCTTTCTGGCAGTTTATCACTTTCCAAGTCAGAGGGCCTAATTACAATGCCGGTCGGACCAGCCATCTGATCACCCTGGCTGCAATCCGGTTCCGACCGCTGAGGACGGGAATGTCCCCCCCACCGTATTACGATGCAACCGCTGCTACTGCGGCGGTCCCATCTACGGCGGTGCACATACCCCCGAATACGTTGCTGCAAGTGCATGCACAAACCACTGGAAACATGTGATCTGTACATACATGCATGACATATGTGGGGATATGCCTTGTGCACCAGACACCCCATTGCTCGAGTATGGTGATCTGTGCACAGTCCAGTCAATGGGGATAAATGCTACCTATGGCCTTACCTGCATTCCGGCACTCACAGGGTCGTAGTCTTCGGGGAGCTGCAGCAGTGTAGGGGGACCTGGAGAAAGGGATCTACACCGGAAACTGTTGGGGAGAAGCTGATTTGGGTGAGTATGAACCCATAATTTCCTATGACTCGAAAAAGGCCATGGTCAGGTCATCGGAAACACACATTGTAATCCGTACGGCAGTCAGAGATTCCTGTATTGCCCTAAGGATGCTATTTTTCTCCGAGCGCTATCTCGTGGTCAGAGTAAGGCTGTCGGAGTCGGTGGTCTTTCAGCGGTTGTCGCAGTATAGGAGGCATGCATTGTAATCCAGTGGTTGGACGGACCGCTTCCGACGGAACCGCCTCCGACAGGACTCCGGAAGCTGGTACGGCCGGCATTGTAATGAGGCCCATAGTATTTTCTTTTAGAAAGTCTATATAAAGGGATAGAATTTAGAGAGCGTTTTATTAACTATTTGCTATTTTACATTTTCAAGTTTATTAACAAGTACATTTTAGTTTAAATATGAGTTTTACTTAAAATATAAGTTTTACTTACTTAGGGGGACATTACGATTGCGGTGAAACCACCACCAACAGGTTACCGGTGGCGGTTTCAGCGCCACCGTAAGGTACTTCTCCGCCTGCCAAATTACAATGGCGGGCGGTGAGCTGGCGGATGCAATCAATCAATCAATCAATCACATAATTTGTAAAGCGCACTACATACCCGGTAGGGTTTCAAGGCACTGGGAGGGGGGAGGAGGGGAGGTGCTGTTACTGGTCGAAGAGCCAGGTCTTGAGTTGTCTCCTGAAAGACATCAGGTCTTCGGTTTGTCGCAGGTCGAGGGGGAGGGCGTTCCAGGTCTTGGCGGCGCGATGTGAGAAGGACCTGCCTCCGGAAGTGGTTCTCCGGATGCGTGGGACCGTGGCCAGGGCGTCGTCAGCGGAGCGGAGGTTCCTGTTGGGTACGTAGAAGGAGAGTCGACTGTTGAGATAGGCTGGGCCGGTTTTTTGGAGTGCTTCGTGTGCGTGGATCAGGAGTTTGAAGAAGATTCTTTTGTCAACGGGGAGCCAGTGCAGGTTCCTCAGGTGGGGGGTGATGTGGTCGCAGCGCAGGACGTCGAGGATCAGGCGTGCGGAGGCATTCTGGATTCTCTGTAGTCTGCTGCTGAACTTGGACGGGGCTCTGGCGTAGAGGGCGTTTCCGTAGTCGAGTCTACTGCTGACTAGGGCCTGGGTGACTGTTTTCCTCGTGCTGGTCGGAATCCATCTGTAGATCTTGCGGAGCATGCAGAGGGTGTTGAAGCAGGTGGAGGAGACTGCGTTGACTTGTTTGGTCATGGAGAGTTTCGAGTCGAGGACGGCTCCCAGGTTGCGTGCGTGGTCGGTGGGGGCCGGGGGGACCCAAGTGAAGTGGGCCACCAAGAGTCGTCCCATGCGGAGGGGTTGAATCCGAGGATGAGGATTTCCGTCTTGTCTGTGTTCAGTTTGAGGCGGCTGTCCTCCATCCAGTCGGCGACGGCCTTCATTCCCTGGTGGAGGTTGGATTTGGCGATGAGGGGGTCCTTTGTGAGGGAGAGGATCAGCTGAGTGTCGTCGGCAAATGAGATTATGTTGAGGTCGTGCTGTCGGGCGATGTGTGCTAGAGGTGCAAAGTCCGTCCGCCACGGGTCCACCACAGGCAATCGTTATGATTGCCTGGCGGACCCACCCTGCATCAACAATATAATGGTGGTGCCTAGCAGGCACCGTCCACCATATTATGATGCTGCCTCCCCTCCAACCGGTGTATGGCGGGGAAACCGCCATTCATAGGCTGGCGGGGATTGCATTTGGGGGCCTATAGCGGGCCCCTCTTGTGTTGGGGGAGGTGGGTGTTCAATGGTGGGTACCCATGGTACCCCCCTATATTTCCCTGCACCAGGTGGCTGGCACCGCGTGGTGCCTGCCACGTAGTGCACGGAAATGCAAACAGTGCATTTTTGACATTGCGGAGGGTGCAGCCAGCAGCACCCTCCGCAATGTCAGAGTTACACGATGTGACCGCCGCGGAGGCAGTCGCATCATAATCTGATGTGCGAGACCGCCGCATTACACGCACGATGGCAGATGGACAGAAGTCCGTCCGCCATCGTAATGAGCCCCTTAGTTAGGTAGTTGTTGAGATGTATATATTTCTTCTTTAATGATCTGGTCAGCGAATCCTGCAGAGTTTTCTCGTCTTGCAGCATGTGCCGTTTTTGAAGCATTAAGTTGCTTAAATTAGCTTCCCTTTTATACTGTTCATTAAATTGTTTGTTTGATTTTATTGGTTGGTTTAGTTTTTGTTAGAATTTTTTTTATCAGTTATGTCCTTACATGCTAATTTAGATTTTATTTGTAATGTATGATATATTTAGATTGATAGTTTTGAATATAATTATATATATAAATAGAGATATATATATATATATATATACATATATATATATACATATATATAGTCACTTAAAAAACCATAGGTTTCACACATGTTATAGTTAGGTGGACATTTCACTCGTAAAAAAACAATGAAATTCCCCCGTTATAGTTAGTTCAGATAACGGGGGAATCTCATTGTTTTTTTACGAGTGAAATGTCCACCTTACTATAACATGTGTGAAACCTATGGTGTTTTAAGTGAATTTGCAAGGTTTTTAAATGCTAATTCCTAACTATAACGTGTGTGAAACCTATGGTTTTTTCAGTGAATTTGTACGGTTTTATAAATGCTAAGTTATGTATCTATTATTATATTTTTTATATATTTATTTTACAATAAACTACGCATAAAATGTTTTTTTTTTTTTTATGGTTTTTCACCGTGATCGCACGGTGCGCGCAGCCCGCGATTTTTTTTAAAAGCATTTAAATGGTTTTTTCTGCCTTCGGGGTCCTTCAGGGAGCCCCTGACAAAGGCTAGGGGGTCAGGAACTCTCTACCCTGCCCCCTTTTCACGTTCGCCACCTTCCTTTTTCACTCTCGCACTCAAAACAAACAAAATGGCGGCTGACACTTCCTGATTTCGAACCGATTCGAACGTAGACTGACATGTAACCACCAATCAGAATTACGCTCGCGCACCGTGCGCGGCTATAGATATTTATGTACTTTAACTGCAATTTTCTCAGGAACTACTGAACAGATTGACTCCATATATGCAAAAGGCACATCCCTGACCTGAGGACTACCTCTTTGCCAAATTTCAAGTAATTCTGTTCAGCCGTTCGGGCTGTACCTTCGACTAAATGTCCTATGGGAAAATGCATGGGGAAAACGTGTTTTGGGACCTCCCTTTTTTCTCGGCCCCCGCTTGACGAATCACCCAGAGACTTTCAGGGTAGGAGCTGAGCAGAGCGCCCCATTAGTTTTGAACACTTCGCGAGGATTCGTCAACCGGCGCCAAAGTTATTAAAAATAGAATTTTGGGATTTCCTATGGAAACTCGGTCCTAACTATAACTATCTACTGGTGACCGCCAGTAGATAATATATATAAATATATATTTAGGTAGTCTACTTTTTTTAGTTAATGCTAAATAAATTTGGGTTGTATTTTTATGATTTTAGTTATATATTGTATTGGGGTGAAGGGTAAATATTTTGGTGATAGAAGATATTTTTGTATTTTATATATGTTAAAAGAGGAATGGGAGGATATTCTAAAGCGACAAAAATGGCTAGAACGCTACATATGCACCAACCAGTCTTGCTGGGTTAAGGGGATGACAGTCCTTTAAAAGAAATCTATTCATCTATTAGGATCATGCTGGGGGAATTTATTGTGGATCCAGTGGGTGCTGGGTTATAGTAAAGGTGAAAATCATGCCACCTGGCACACCTTTGTGTGATATTATGGGCCAAACATTGATGATCCTGCCCCCATCCCAACCCTATATTACCAGCTTCGGGAGATCAAATTTCCTATAATTTTAGGAGGGGACTTTGATGTACTAACGGACCCTGTCCTAGACAAATGCACTACTAGAAGCACGGCCAACTCACCTAAAATGAGAGCCCTAGTAAACCAAATAATGGAGGACTTAGATATTGTCGATATTTGGAGGTTGAAGAGAAGTAAAGGGCAAAAGTTTACATTCCATAACAAAAAACAAGGACATCTCTCAAGAATTTCTTGCTCACTTTGCCATTGGATTCAAGCTAGCCTGGCGGATGAGGGATGTTACCCCAAAACCGGTGCAGGATGCTTGTTTCCGGTCCACGGAAGATCTGGCTTGGCAGTTCGGGCTGGACTGTTCCCATGAGGAACTGGGTCATGCCTGATTTGCATATGACTGTGTCTGAACTGGGGTGGCGAAGTGAGCAGAAGAATGATGATGGATTCAACCCAGATCTAATAGTGACTAGGGGGGAGTGTCTGAAAAGTTTCAGCGCTCCGTTCATCATCTTATTGTGTTTGCTTTGTTCGCCCTATGTTGGGAGAGTATGCCCAGATGTGGGTCCCTTGCTCACTTTGTCACTGGATTCAAGCTAACCTGGCTTATGAGGAGTGTTCCCCCGAAACCGGTCCCAGGATGCTTGTTTCCGGCCTAGGGAAGACCTGGCTTGTCAGTTCGGGCTCGACTATTCCCAGGAGGAACAGAATCAAGACTGATTTGCATATGGCTGGGTCTGAACTGGGGTGGCGAAGTGAGCAGAAGAATGGTGATGGATTTAACCCAGATCCAATAGTGACTGAAAAGTTTCAGAGCTCTGTCCATCATCCTATTGTGTTTTCTCTGAATCAATATTATGTCAGTGATCCCTTTTCGGTTCCTAGCCTTCTTCAATCGTTTGAAGGCTTCATCCAGCAAGGAGATTTTTTACGCTTTAGGCTTTTTCCTTGTGAGAAGGTGGCAGTTTCTTCAGGGTATTTGCCTGTCATTCATTCCAGTATGTAGTGTCACTGTAGCTTCAGGAGCCCATACCGCAGATAATAGAAGACACAGATATGGAAACTGATTACAAGTAAGCATCCAGCCATGAACACTGGCAGACAGGTGCTAGCTTCATCATACCTGAGGTGTGGGATCATTCATGAGCTCTATTAAGCCTCTGGTTCTTTCAGCCCAGTATAGGTCATTGTAGTGGTGTTCATGTTTGGCTGACCGTTTGTTTTCAGAGTTCCTGATTCCTGAACTACATCTAATCCTTGTTTGCATAGTTTTCGGATTCCTGGGCGATAGCTAAACCCTTTTTGCTTGAATTAGCACTGTCCTGCAGTTCCTCTGTGTTTGTTGAGCTAGCAATATTTTAGTGCATCTTTGTTTCTAGAACTTCCACTATTTCAGTAGCTACTCTTTTCCCCTGCCCTAATTTTCCACTTTCTTCGTTCCAGTTTCCTATCTGTTTTACCTCTCACTACTACCTTAGCTCCCAGTTTCTTAGTGTGATTTTTTTGTTTGCTTTCTGCCAAGAGTTCCCTTTGTTTCCTCTTCTTTTTTTTAAGCAGCCCTCCTCTCTTCATTCTTGTCTATCATGACTGGGTATTTAGTTCTTCTCCCTGGCTGATATCACCTTGCATATTTCTGTGTGACTGCCAGGATTTGTGAGCACAATTGACAACCTAGATAGCATTTCATGTCCACTGAGGGTATTGGCTTTATTATTTGTCATCACCTGTATCAGATCCACAGACCCTGCCTTTGCCTGTATATCCTACATGTGAATATTTGCAGTCAGTGTCTGTAACAGCAATTGTAGATGTGAACCTTACAGAGGCTCAGTTTTAACATGTGGCGCTTTAAGTGCTTAACTTCTTGGAGCCTTGACAGGGGAAGAACTTGCCAAACTAGATGTGGGGGTAGTATACAGAATCGCCCCACTTCAGAGTCTGGCACCAGGTATACATATGGGACCCTCACAGCACTCTTTGGTACACTCCTGGACCTGAGGAAAACTTCAGAAGGACTGCCTTGTACCTAGCAGGATTGCCCTGCTGCTTGAAGCATGGATGTTCTCCAGAGCACTACCTTGCCACTGCCAGAGGACTGATCTGTTGCTTGAGGCCTGCCCTGCTGCTCTAAACCCAGAACTACTAGAGTGGATCCAAAGGCTAGTTGGCTGGCCTCCTGCAATAGCTACAGGGACATACAAGCTCTAAAGACCTTGAACCCTGCACCTAGCCTCTGCTACTGTGAGTCCTAGCCCCCCAAGTGGTGCCCCTCAAATCCTGGATCCATGGAAATGGTGTTAGAGGCACTGCTCATGCCTAACCCTGAAATTGGGAGTTGAAAACATTTTCACCAAAAAGTGGTCAGAGAACCGGATGAAGTCAGGGACCTACCTGCCAGTCGATCCGAGGTGCATTGGCGGTCAACATGACTCCACAGTAGCTCCCACTAAGTTTTTCTCTGCAGCAGCATATCCTGTTCAGGTGGACCTCCCAGCGAAGGTAACCAGCCTCGTGGAGTCCTCAAAGGCCACAGCTTGCAGCCTATTCCAGCTAGAGATTTTCCACTCTCCAAAAACTGACAAAGTCCAAAGGTAAATTTTTTTAACTCTACTCCATCCAGCAGCTCATTGACGATGGCGCCTCCTCCTCGGACAACGCTGGTTGCTTTCTCAGAAACATTTCTTCAAAATGTTTTCTAAGTCTGAAGGTAAGCTGAGACCTTGCCTGATCAACCTTGTGTATTCGACAAGCCCTCCATCGCAGTCAGCCTTTACTTTTGATTTTGTCACAGTCTCACATGCCCTATTTTGGCTAAATTGGTGTGGGATTTTTCTTGTGCATAAAGACTTTACACATTTCCTCTAAGCTAGGCTTGACTGCTTTTGTGCCAAGCTACCAGGGGGTTAGGTACGGGTTAATTTAGTGACTTTTGTGGTTCAATCTGACAATGGTTTTGGTTGTTTCTTGAGTAGGGTTTCATCCCCCCTCATCCAATAACCCAGTTTCTTACAGTCTCTATCTCCATAATTCAACACATGGGAAAGGATAAAGCAGAGAAGACAGCCTGGGGCAGAAACAGCTCATAAGTACAATGAATCACCTACAATAATAACATGTTCAATGTTGGTGAATCATTGATTATTTATCCGAGGAGTTATTCGAATAATTCTTCAGTTCCTTCAGTTTGTGTTATTCAGAGTCCCAACCCTCCCTGAATTGTTGCACCTGGGTTAGTTTAACAAGTCTCCATTCTTCTCTAAGACCTGTTTAACCTCATCTTTAATGTACTTGACCTTGCTTTTGAGTTGTTAGGTGTTGTCGTCTAAGTAACTCTCACCTTGCTTAGATCATACAATACAGATGTTTGCATTTCTGTAATGAGATTTCCTACCTCTGCATCATAGAATCACCTTTCAGGAAAATTTCCTTAATGCTGGCCTGCAAATCTCTAGACAATTTAGAAGCAGTTGTTTCACCCTACCATTCATTCTGTCTGCTGCTCCTTCACTTTCTTCCAACAGTGTTCCTCCAACTCTTTGAGGGTTACTTCAAGAGGGTCACTGTTGAGCATATCTATCTAGCTTTACACTACTTCTCAAAGAAATTACACATTCTGCGATCAAAAAACAAAAGGATTTGAGACCTTGAGTCTCACTCTAAAGATAGTCACAGAAGCTGTGGAATCATACCCCGGATGAATAACTACAGTAAGATCTTTCTAGATACCTGCAGTTTCAGCAGAAGCACTGAAGAACTAAAAATGGTGTCCTTAGGGATTGATAACTAGAATCTATATAATTATTTATTTAGGAGTTTTATAAAGCACTGCGTTTTACCTCTCAGTTACTTTGCATTGACTTTGATCTATTGCAGAGGTCAAGGTGAACCGTAAACCAGCATAATTAATTGGATGTTTTGTGATGTATTTTCTGCAGTGTGCTACTTCTATGTATATTTCCACTGTTTTCAGGATGATTTGAGGACGTTTCTACGCGTGATAAACACAAACTCACTCTGGTAATCAGAGTTGGCCCTGCGGTGACTGGTGCTTTCTTTTTTTTTAGTGGGGGGTTACCTCCCGTACACCCGCTCTACTTCCCAGCCTGCTGACAGGCATTTCCCTGAAAACAAATACAGCGTTATTCACTTTGGCACTGCAGTATATGCAGCGAAAGGTCCTTCAGCAGGAATAGCATGGCTCAAAGTCTGCATACCTTGCAGGCCTGACAATATGGTCACAAAGGGCCCAATTCACTGAAGTGATCTGAGACAAAATCCTAAACTTACTACTTTTGGTATTAACAGAAGGCATTTAGTAGTAGTAAAGTTAGGATTTTGTCTTAAGTCTGTCTTAAGTCTGCCCTAAATTTGTCTTAAGTCTGTCTTAAGCCAAACTTAAGACAAAATCCTAACTTTACTATTACTAAATGCCTTCTGTGAATACCAAAAGTAGTACGTTTAGGATTTTGTCTCAGATTAGTTCTGTGAATCGGCCCCAATATTCACAAATTCATATCTCATCCATGAAGTCTGCGATGTTGTTTGGGTGGGGTGGAACCCTGCTCAAGCAACTGCCACAATCCTTGTCAAGGGTGAACAACTAAAGTCAGTAAATTAACCTGGGCTTTACCCCCTAAAATAAAAACACAACACAAGAAAGAAAAACTGTTACAAAGACGCCTGGGAAAGGTAGGTGAAGATTAAGTCTCTTTATTTTGGACTCCACTGTAGAACCTCTAACACGTAGCGCTCATAGCAAAGCGACCAACGAATACTGCCAGTCAGGCTGCTCTTGTCAACATTCCAAGGCAGCCTCTGGCTCAACTGTAGGAACATTCCAAGAGGTGGAAGGAGGGAAGGGGGGGCAGAGAGAGAGAGGGAGAGACCACACCATGTACGTCGAAATACCATAATACAAACTTAGTCAAGTCAGGGAATTATAACAAAAACCCCACACCAAATTTAGAAGAATATAGTAAATTATTTGACACCAAAATGACAAAAGTCCAATCAGTAGAACCAGAGTTATGAATTTTAAAGTTTAAGGTAACAATTAGCACCTAAAAGATCAAAGTGCCAACTTTCACAGGTATGTTGCTCCTTCCTTCACTTGAGAATTGCTTTGTAGGATAGTGCTATTTTATAATTGTCTTTTTATAAGGGTGTGTTTTTAATTTCATTTTTACCTGTTGCCATGAGGGAAGCTGATTCTTTTTCTCAGCCTGCCTTGTGCTACATCCGGCCGGGTCAGAAGGGTAGTTGCTGGAGGGTGCAGGCTTTAAAACCAATGGTTGCTAGGATGTTCAGTGGACGCGCGCAGCAATCACGTCTATGGTGCACCTAAGGCAAGCCCATCTATGCCCGTCCGCAGCCGGCCGGATTTAGGGGCCTAGAACCCTGGTCCTTTACAGCCAGAGATTAGATCCTATACTGCAGATGTCCTGAGATCACTGTGGCCGACTTGCAAAGCGAACTGTCAAGTATTTAAACCCTAGGTTAGTTCATTTGCCTACGCTTGCTACAACTTTGTTTGCTCTGCAAATCATGTTGTTAGTCAAATTTTACAACAGTCATTGAATGATCACTCACCTATTGGTGGGAATGGCAGCCTCCACAGTGAAGGGCCCCTAGGCAGAAGCCATCACTCCCAAGCTTTTCTTTTTTTTTGTTTGAATTCCAACTCACTGCCCAAACATCAACAACACCTGTTTGATTTTTTAAGCGACAACAACCCTGATGCCCTATTTCTTATCAAGACTTGGCTGCATGCTGGGTCCTTGCCGGATATAATTATGGCACAACCTACCAATTTTTCCATAGTAAGGATAGATAGGCAAGACTGGATAGGTGGAAGCATTACTATCATTTTTAAGAAGGAGTACCGATGTAAAATTGAAGCTCTGCTCTTCAAACTTGCTCTCACTCCTAAATTTTCGTTCTCCGGAGTTCTGATTTACCGCCCCATGCGGTACGCTAGAAAATGGTGTACCTCTTTAACTGATTTATTGGTTCATCACATTTTGCGAACTTTACTTGGGGACCTAAATCTTCATTTAGATGGCTCAAAGAGCAGTCACAGAGGATCTAAATGTACTTAATTTGGCACTTACTAACTCGCTGCCCACTCATGTGGCTGGGCATCTTTTAGACTCTATTTTTTCAAATATAAAGGACTTGATGTCAGACCACTCTGCTGGTCTGACCACTTCACTGTGCCTTATAAGGTCAAGGCCCCTTCTCTACTTCCCATAGCGCGGATGAAATTGCAATCAGAATCCTGGAATTGGTCTAAACTCTACATTGCAGCACTGAATGAGCAGCTGCTCTGTACTAAACCTATTCAACAACAACAGATCAATTTAGACCAAGATGCAATTCATCACTGGCTCACTGAGGCCATTGATTATATTTTGCCAACTACCATCAAACGTGCAGGCAGAAGAATCCGCCAGTTTGGTTTAATGATGCACTTAAAGCAGAAAGGAAATGTTGTAACGAGTTAGAAAGGCGACGGAGGAAGTCGTTTGCAGAAGACACCAATATTATTTATAAGGAGTCACTAAAAGTCTATAATTCTTGTTCTAAGATGCTCGGGCTACTAAATATACACAAAAAATCTTGAACGCGCAGAATTGTCATAAGACACTCTTCAAGGCAGTAAAAAAAACTATCAGACGCTAGTTCAATTTCTCTCACTCCCCTTCTTTCACTGTGCCAATGCGATGAGTTAGCTGCCTTCTTTACTCAAAGGTCGAAAACATTCACTTGCAGTTGGCTAAAGATTCGGCAAAGGCAGTTCCATATTGCTGCTTTATGTTTCTCTTAACAATAAAAATGTTTATTAAAAAAAAAGGCAGTTCCTGACTCCAACAAGAATACTCTAAACCAAGCGATAGCGGAAGCTAATCACCCGGTAACCAAGGCAGTGAGTGGTACCAAATTAAGCAAATGGTCTTCCCGTTATTTAACATCTCTGCTAGACACTTTGCTATCTATTAAATCTTGCTCCCCTCTTGACCCTCTACAACACTTCTAACTACGACACTGAAGCTTTCCAACTTTTCATTGAGAGGAGGGTCTTTGTCTCAGAGATGGAAGTACGCTATGGTCCTTCCACTCCTGATAAAAGCTCACTTGGATTCCTCCAATTTTTCCACTTCTAATCCCATCTCTCTGCTACCAGTCTTTTCCAAAAGTTTGGAGAAACATATGAATGCCCAGATCACCACATTTGTTGAGGCTCAAAAATGTTTCCATCCACCGCAATCCGGTTTCAGGGCTGAAAATAATACGAAGTCTGCCTTTTTGGGCATCACTGAACATCTAAGAGAACATCTAGATGATGGCGGCACTGCTGCACTCGTTGCACTGGATTTGAGTGCGACTTTTGATACGGTATCCCTTTCAATCTTGTTAGCTAGATTTGAGGCATTGAGTCTGGATGATTCAGAAGTGGGATGGTTTGCTTCCTTCTTAAAAGACTATGGTGCCGATCACGATCCGGTAAAAAATGTCCCCGTACGACTCGTATCGGGTCTTTTTACCGTACGAATCGTACAAGTGCCGTACGAACTGGCAATCACGATTCGCATGGTAAAAAGTCCATACGAACCGCACTGGGAATCATTCCCCACACGTCCTCGGGTCGGAAAATGTGTCCGACACGTCCTCGGACGATTTACCGTACAAACGTAAAAATCCAAGTCCGACCGAGGAATCACGATCCATCCCGTGCGTCCGAGCCTACAACCGCATGGAAAAAACACCGTCCGCACCGAACACCTATAGCAACCATGGAGACATGTGCCCGCATACGCGCCCAACACTCCCCCCAGCCCCCGTACGTCCGACACGTACCCCCCGTATATGTATACCCCCACCCGTCTAGGTACACCCCAGTACGTTCCAGTCGTACCCCCACCCCAGTACGTGTCGTACCACCGTCCATGTACACCCCAGTACGTTCGAGCCCCACCCCACCCCAGTACGTGTCATACCCCCCGTGTACCTACACCCCAGTACGTTCCAGTCGTACCCCCACCCCAGTACGTGTCGTACCACCGTCAATGTACACCCCCCCCTGTACGTGTCGTACCACCGTCAATGTACACCCCCCCCCCTGTACGTGTCGTACCACCGTCAATGTACACCCCCCCACCCCTGTACGTGTCGTACCACCGTCTATGTACACCCCAGTACGTTCGAGCCCCACCCCCACCCCAGTACGTGTCATACCTCCCGTGTACCTACACCCCAGTACGTTCCAGTCGTACCCCCACCCCAGTACGTGTCGTACCACCGTCAATGTACACCCCCCCCTGTACGTGTCGTACCACCGTCAATGTACACCCCCCCACCCCTGTACGTGTCGTACCACCGTCAATGTACACCCCCCCACCCCTGTACGTGTCGTACCACCGTCAATGTACACCCCCCCCTGTACGTGTCGTACCACCGTCTATGTACACCCCAGTACGTTCGAGCCCCACCCCCACCCCAGTACGTGTCATACCCCCCGTGTACCTACACCCCAGTACGTTCCAGTCGTACCCCCACCCCAGTACGTGTCGTACCACCGTCAATGTACACCACCCCCCTGTACGTGTCGTACCACCGTCAATGTACACCCCCCCACCCCTGTACGTGTCGTACCACCGTCAATGTACACCCCCCCCCTGTACGTGTCGTACCACCGTCAATGTACACCCCCCCCCTGTACGTGTCGTACCACCGTCAATGTACACCCCCCCACCCCTGTACGTGTCGTACCACCGTCTATGTACACCCCAGTACGTTCGAGCCCCACCCCCACCCCAGTACGTGTCATACCCCCCGTGTACCTACACCCCAGTACGTTCCAGTCCTACCCCCACCCCAGTACGTGTCGTACCAACGTCAATGTACACCCCCCACCCCTGTACGTGTCGTACCACCGTCTATGTACACCCCAGTACGTTCGAGCCCCACCCCCACCCCAGTACGTGTCATACCCCCCGTGTACCTACACCCCAGTACGTTCCAGTCCTACCCCCACCCCAGTACGTGTCGTACCACCGTGAACCTACACCCCAGTAGTTCCTGGCGCACCCCCAACACAACCTCCTAAGTACGGAGCGCACCCCATGCCCCAACATCACAACCGCATGTACGAGTCGTACAAAGCCACACACAAGGACATAATCGTACAACCAAATGGCCCATGTACACACCGTACACACGCTCAAAACGCACGTACACAACCAGGACAAAATAAAACAACACAAGAATACACCATTCGAAAGGCACACAGCCGCTAAACATGGCCAACAACCACTAAAATAACACAATCACTGACCTGCAACTGCCAAAAACAAACAGAGGCCCAATACACCACCACTCCTTATAACACACCCACCCAAAATTCAAAAACTGCCACACCCACCCATGGACCAATAAAAAGGGCCCACACACACAAACCATGAGCCTTTGCAACAGACTCACTGCTGCCAGACACCACAGAACCAGACTACAAGCTACACCACACCTTACACTTGCACACCTTCACACGACCACCCTCACAAACACCCTCTCATCACATTCACACACACACACAACCATCCACACCCCCCCCAACATCCACACACCCCACACACCCACACCATCCCCACCCACACCCCTCACCATGCCCACTACCAAGAATCCAAAGTTCAGTCACCGAGAGTTGGAGGTCCTTGTTGATCAAATCCTCAGAGTCGAGCCACAGATCTTTGGAACATTGGTCAGAAGCACCAGCCAGGCAGCCAAAACAGCCATGTGGCAGACCATCGTCGATGCTGTGAATGCTGTTGCGGACACCAGGAGGACCAAGCAGGATTGCCAGAACAGGTGGTACGATCTGCGGAGGAGGGTCAGAGCCAAGAGGCAGGAGGAACACGACCAGGCCAACGCCACCGGAGGAGGGCCCTCCCGCAGAGCCGTACAGTACCATCCCTGGGAGGAGAGGGTGATGGCCATACTGCCGGTGGAGGCAGTTGAAGGAGTAGAAGGACTCCGAGACCCGGGTGAGTACACAAACAACGCACCTCACATGGGGGGAACTGCAACCACAACCAAAATTACTAACAGGCACGCAACCACCACAAGCCATCGCATGACTCAACCACACTCCATGAGCAGGCACATGCCACTGCTGCCACCATGCCCCATGCACCCAGCTGGACAATGGCAAGTCACAGGCCACAGAAGACAACAACACATGACACGGTAACCCGGATGGCGGGAGGCTGGGCACCAAAAATCACATAGTGCGACTCCAAAGCAGACAACAATGCCCTCTGCCCATATGGCCTAGGTCACAGCCAGACAAACACTGTGTCCCAACACAGGAATGACTTGCCAGCAAATGGCGGACGCCTTGCATCAACACATGGGGGTGAAGGCACTGTTTTGCACATGACAGCAGCTAATGAACAGCCAACATTGTGAAAGAGTGGCAGCACACACCACCACAGCAGCAGCGCACAGACACACAGCAGACAAAATGGGTGCCTGGAGATCAGAAACAAACTCACATCAACAGGCCAAGGGCCACTCAAAGATCTGCTAACAGTGTGTGCCCAGGAAGCTGGGCCAAGGTGACAGAGGGTGACACACAGAGGGAGGGAGAGGGGGACACAGAGGGAGGGAGAGGGGGACAGAGAAGGAGGGAGACACAGGGATAGCAAATCAGTCCTTTGGTGTGCGGGAATGTCTGCTCGTCAGCAGGTGGACTGCGTGCATGTAGACAAGGGTGGCCAGTGCCAGAACCCCCCCTCTTCATCATGGCAAAACGCAGGGCCATGTCACAACCTGTACACGAGCACAAGGACAGCCACCTGCATCATATAAGTGTGTGGATCCACTCCATGTGCACATGTACAGTGCTACAAGGAAGGCGCAAATGCATGGCTCGCCACACCTGCACACTCCACTGCTGACTGCAGTCACACTTGACGCAGCAAGTAAGACTGTGCCACACATAGTTAAAGGGGCCAAATTGGTGCCCAAGGGACACACCCATGCACAAGTGCACTGTGAGTGGAATGCAAGACAGATCCTAATTCCAAGAGGAAATGTGCCAACTTTGAAACGGATGAAACATGGATGTTGCATGGACCAAAATTAACATTTTCTCTCTCACACACAGGTCAACGTCGTGCTGCACCCCCCAACACTGGGGGGGAACACTCACAGGACCCGGATCTGCAGGAGACCGATCCCACCGGCAGCGACCACTCTCACCACTCTGCGGACGACCCCGACCGACCTGGCCCCTCTGGTGTCCAACCACCTGCAGCACCTGCGTCAGGTACAACCGTGCCAACCACCACCCCCACTCCTGCCACATCCCAGGAGACACCCAGGATCCCTGCCCCAACACCACAATGCAGCCAGGCTCGCCAGGAGGGACACGGTGTCCCGGGCACCCAGGAGGAGGCAGGCGACAACGCCAATGCCACCCCTCAGGGGTCCCGGAGACCCGATGTGCCCACAAGTGCAGGCCAGACGCAAGTGGGCAGGGGTGGTGGGAGTGGAGGACGGCGGAGGCGCGAGCCTGACCAGTTGGCTGGGGATCCGGTATTTTCCCATGTCCGTAACATCCTGGACTCATACCGGCAGGACACCACGGGCATGGCCCAGGTCGTGTCCGTCCTCGAGGGGATCAAGGTCCAGCAGGCCCAGCAACATGCGGAGCTAATAGCCTGTCTACAGGTACACCAACGGAGGATGGAGGACAGACAGGCTGAGCAAGTGACGGCGTTCCAGGGGATTCACGCTACACTCCGTCGGATGGCCGACACCATGGCCGACCCTCCCTGTGCCAGAAGGCGGAGAACATCACCACCCACAGGGAGGGATCAGGAGGAGGAGGAGGAAACATCCGACGGAGCATCCCAGACGTCGTCACGGCCTGCTGCTGAGGTTCCCCGCAGGAAGCCGGGTCGTCCACGGAAAGGACCGTGAGGGTGGCTGCTACATCACCATCTCCCAGGACACCTGGCCTGGCACCTGGCCCACTGGAGCAACAGCATCACAGCATCAAGAGACATTCTCTGCCACATGGCCCTGCTGGTCACTGGCTGACCAATGTTGACAAAGACTGTGGCATGGACTCTGAGGATTTCCAATGGCAAGGACACCAACTCCCCTACTGAACTTTGGATTCCCTAATCCCGGAAAGCCCCTCACTTTGTCCCCCCCCCCCCCAATAATAAATCACACTATTAAGAGTAGATGACTGCTGGTAGCATTATTACCTAACATGTGTCTTGTACAGTCTAAACATGCCTGAGTCATCTGTTCACTTCAACCATCCACACCCTGGGGCCTGAGTCTGGCACAGGACACATGGGTCACAGTTTATTAGGCAAGACAGACATGGAGCACCATACACACCCGTGATGGGCAGAACCAGCTGAGGGGGTGGCCGAACAACCGTGCTGACAGACACATTGAGTACAGCAACAGTCATGCGCAGAGGTCAGGGATCCTGGCCAGTGTCCTGGGGGGCACCCAGGTATGTGTAGACAGGTGGCAGAACCATGTCCTGCAAGCTTGAGTCCGGTGGATGCAGAGAATGGGGTCATGGACAACGTTGGATGCATGGGGATGGCACATGTCACAATGCCCACACAGTCATGGACATCATGCCCAATACACAGTCTCAGCACACACACACAGCTTGCATCTTGCCACTCGACACATTGACACATAGCCACAATCAGGGAATACCATGCCAGACATGCAGGATGCACCGTGCCAACACACCAGCATTGACTGAGAAGAGGCACCTTGGAGGCATAGGGACACCTTTATTAGTCATGTTTGTGGGATTGCAGAGGCAACTTGAAGTACACATGAACACATCATGTGGAGTAACATGTGGGTCCAACACTGGCACCCCCCTTCTGCAGCACAAATGCGTGATAGCCATGGAACTGGCACACAAGTGTCGGCTAACAGCTAAAACCCACAGCTGCACACGGAGAGCCTGACATACACCATAGATCCGCTGATGTGGAAGTCCCACGCCATGTCAAGACAATGTTAACCGTATGTGTCCGAGGGCAGTGTCACACACATTGATGCCATCATCACAATCCACTATCCCATCACTGATGACTGACAACCAGGCAGCCCATCTATTCAGGTGTACCCAGCTGCATGTCGTGTCCCATGGGGATGCCACATGACTGCAGAGGAACCAAACCCCGACCGGGGCAGTGTGCACACATCGTGAACAACTGCCACACCCAATACACCCCAGATGCATCCCTTACCCCATGGAGACTTCCAAACGTGTCCGTGCCTGTAACGCTGAGTCAGCCCACGATGTCATGTCCATGAGGAATAGCAGTGCCACAACAATGCAACCAGCAAACGGCATGCGCAGGTACCTGGGGAAGAGAGACACACAAGAAGTCAGCCACAAAAAGCACAGCCACTTGCATGTGCATTTACTCGACACATGTATGGATGACAACATGCTAGGTCACAATTATGACTGGGGAAATACTACCATCACTGCCACCATCACTCCAGTGACACACCCACACACACCTCTGACCCACGTGCCATACATGCAGGTGGAGACACACATCACAACGCATGCCACACGGGGACCAATGCGTGCACACTCAGACCCTGGTACTCACCACTAAGCAAAGAAGTCGCGTATGAGCCGAGTCCGGATGTCCTCTTGCGGCTCCACATCCTCCACATCACTAGCCCCATTGCCAAGCCCTTCGTCCTCCACAGGTGGATGGTCCTCGTCATGTTGATTCAGGATGAGTGGCACAGCTCTTTCAACTGCCATGTTGTGCAGCATGCAGCAGACCATGAAGATCTTGCCGACCTTCGCCGGGGCATAAGGGAGTGCACCGCCGGTCTTGTGGAGGCACCGGAATCGGCTCTTCAGCATGCCAAACGTCCTCTCTATCACTCGCCTTGTCCGGCCATGGGCGGTGTTATAGCGGAGCTGGGCCGGCGTGATGGGGTTGCGGAGAGGTGTCAGCAGCCAAGGCATGTTGGGATAGCCAGCGTCCCCTACATGGGAAGCACATGGACACCGTTAGAACTGGTGAAGCGGTCGTGCTGGTCGGCTATACAGAATACAGGACAGACAGACTGTACCCACCAACAACACATGCCCGTTCGTTGCGCAGCTGCATCATCATATCAGGCATCCCGCTACGCCTCATGATGTAGGCATCGTGTGCTGACCCTGGGAAACGAGCACAGACATGTGAAATCACCATATTGGACAGACACACCAAAAGGGCATTGATGGAGTGGTAGTGCTTCCGATTGCGGTACGCCACCTCCCGTGCGTGTGGTGGTACCAAACCTACATGTGTCCCATCTATGGACCCAATGACATGGGGCATCCCTCCCAGGGCATAGAATCCACGCTTGACCTCAGTCATCTGTTCAGGGGTTGGGAACTTGATGAAGTCATCCAGGTGAATCAACATGGCCTCCAAGAAATCATGCAGCACACCGCTGAACATGCTCTGGGACATGCCACCAACATGAGCTATGGTATTTTGGAAGGTACCCGTGGCAAGAAAATGTAGGGCAGCCATTACCTTCAGCTGGGGTGTCAGTGCCGTAGGATACCTGTGCTGCGGTTGCAGGTGTGGTGCCAGTCTCGCCATCAGCTCCAGAATCAACGGTTGGGTGAAGCGGTAGAGCCGGATCCTGTCATTCTCCTGCATGGTAGCCAAGTCTGGAATTCTTCGGGCAAGAGGCGGCGCTCTGCAGTAATTTGGAAGTGACAAGGAAGAGTGAGTGCACTACGAGAACAACTCATGTCTACTGAGCACATGTAAATCTGGCATTACACACATGCTACATAGGGAGTCAGGTATGTGCTACATGCCCAGTACACGTATGGATGCAAGGTGACACTCCTTCCAAGACCCAGCTACACACGGTGATTGAGAACCTCCCCATGCCACGCCATGGACATAGCTGTGTCCCAGTGCAAGTGCACAGCCCGACGCAAGACAGGAGTGACATACACCCACACATCAGCAGAAGTGGGATGCCGATTGCAGAGACTGGTAGCGGAACACTGGAGCCACAGGTCACATGACATTACACTAGTCCAGCCCACACACCTTGCCATGAAGGTGCACATGTCATGACTCACCACACATTCCTTGTGAGGATGCTGACATGGCCTTGTCACGCTACTCCGTGTCCCATGCATACATGTGCACCTCACATCCGATAACACATGTGGCATGGTGTGCGGAACAGTGTGCAATGACAATCTACACACAGCCACATGTTGGTTGCTGCAACGGCTGCAGCTTTTGAGGGTGCTACAACATCAACCTGATGTAAATCCCGGACACATATATGACATAGTCACATTGTGCACTGTGGGTAGTGACAAGTCATGTGTCATGACCCCTGTACCGGGC
The DNA here is from genome assembly GCF_964204655.1 of Triturus cristatus. Taxonomy (NCBI): domain Eukaryota; kingdom Metazoa; phylum Chordata; class Amphibia; order Caudata; family Salamandridae; genus Triturus; species Triturus cristatus. The sequence goes on along the minus strand of NC_140589.1, from coordinate 1,668,958,194 downwards.
ATCAGGGGACACTTCCGTGTGTTGGTGTCCGTGCCATGCCAGTGACGCTCACCCCAAGTGCGCAGTCCCACATGCACACATGTCAAAGGAGTCAAGGGCATGCCTGGCACACATTGCACCCTCACACAGTACACCTGTACACATCTCATCATACATCTGGTGCCTTCTCCACTCAGGAGGCATGTTCCACATCACAGCCTGTGACACCTGTGCCCCACACATGTAGTAATGCACAGACGATGCCTTGATGTCCATTCCTGGACAAGTATGTCCATCCATGGACAAGTATGTCCGCCCTATTCCTACCTGTGTGTCGCCTATCACCACAGTGATGTGTAAAAACCGCCGTACTGCTGCTGAGAGGGCCTGTGCATGTTCCCAAATCACTGTGGGAGTGCTGCCGTATGTGTACCCATCGTGATGGCGAGCGTACAGGCATTTGTACGGTCCGTAGCACTACGAGTACGCATACGCGTGCAGACCCATAGTGGTACGGACCGTACACTCGCATGTACGCTCACTATCACTATGGGTCTGCACGCGTATGCGTACCCGTAGTGGTACGGACCGTACACTCGCATCTACGCTCACTATCACTATGGGTCTGCACGCGTATGCGTACCCGTAGTGGTACGGACCGTACACACGCATCTACGCTCACTATCACTATGGGTCGGCACGCGTATGCGTACTCGTAGTGATAGTGAGCGTAGATGCGAGTGTACGGTCTGTACCACTACGGGTACGCATACGCGTGCAGACCCATAGTGGTACGGACCGTACACTCGCATGTACGCTCACTATCACTATGGGTCTGCACGCGTATGCGTACCCGTAGTGGTACGGACCGTACACACGCATCTACGCTCACTATCACTATGGGTCGGCACGCGTATGCGTACTCGTAGTGATAGTGAGCGTAGATGCGAGTGTACGGTCCGTACCACTACGGGTACGCATACGCGTGCAGACCCATAGTGGTAGGGACCGTACACTCGCATGTACGCTCACTATCACTATGGGTCTGCACGCGTATGCGTACCCGTAGTGGTACGGACCGTACACACGCATCTACGCTCACTATCACTATGGGTCTGCACGCGTATGCGTACTCGTAGTGGTACGGACCGTACACACGCATCTACGCTCACTATCACTATGGGTCGGCACGCGTATGCGTACTCGTAGTGATAGTGAGCGTAGATGCGAGTGTACGGTCCGTACCACTACGGGTACGCATACGCGTGCAGACCCATAGTGATAGTGAGCGTAGATGCGTGTGTACGGTCCGTACCACTACGAGTATGCATACGCGTGCAGACCCATAGTGATAGTGAACGTAGGCATGCATGTACGGGCCGTTGCCATGCATTTGGGGTGCCCTAGGGCCCCGAAACGCACCGTACCTGTGTGTGATGCTCCAAATTACATAGGGGACAAGTATTAAGGCCTACATGCATGCTGGTTGTCATGGAGACCAAGTTCAAATTTCGAAATTGTTCTGGAAGGTGCACAGCAGAAGTCAGTTGGAATTCTTCTACTTTGTTGCAATGTGTTTGTGGGGCTGACATCATGCAGGAGAATGAAACCGATAGAGAACCCACAGACTGCTAGGTTTGAAGGGATTGGTGGAAACATAGGATGCAAATGTGAGTGACCAATCACTCTGTACTCCTGTGCATGAGACTGGGCAGAAGGGCACATATAAGGCAGCCAGGTCCCATGAGGGAGCACTTGCCTGCACATCTTTGCATTCGTCGACCCAGCTGCTGCTACTGATTCCCTGGAACCATGTCAAGGGCTGTGGAGAGGACACAGCCATTCACCCTGGAGGAGAACATGGCTCTGCTGGATGTGATCCTCCCACAGTACTCCATGCTGTATGGGCGACCAGGGTATCAGGTGAGTGCATAGGCCACTGCCACAGACTGTCCCTATGTTGTGACTGTGACTTCTGCCATTGCGTCCAGGTGTAACACACATGCCATGTACTGTCGGGGGGGTCCCGGGGGGGGGGTGCCTGATGTCTCCCAGCAGTGCCCTGAGACAGGAGGGGTGTGTGCAGAGTCCTCCCAGCAGTGCCCTGAGACAGGAGGGGTGGGGGCCTATCACTCACAGCAGTGCCCTGAGACAGGAGGGGTGGGGGCCTATCACTCACAGCAGTGCCCTGAGACAGGAGGGGTGGGTGTGATGCACAGTGTGAGCCTTGATCATTGATTGTGACATTGCCATCATTCCACCTGTGTACCCACTGTGGCACGTACTGCTTTTGCCCTCACCAGGGGATGATGTCCCTATGACAAAGGTGCAATGCGTTGGCTGCATGACATGCCTTGTTGTAACCAGCTAATTTGTACCCATATGTCTCTCTGTGACATGTGGCTGGTGTATTGATGTGGTGTCACTTGTTCCTCCTCACAGGTAGGCGCCACTGCCAAGGAGCAGATCTGGCTGACCGCCGTCAGTGCCGTGAGGGGTGTGGATGGTCGGAGGCGGAGCCTGCCCCAGGTGAGGAAACGCTGGCAGGATATCCGGTGCTGGACGCGGAGGATTGCACGGCTCCTGCTGGGGGACTCACCTGAGAGCCACAAGAACCGCGGCCGCCGCCGTCTGAGCCACCTCCACAGGCGTGTGCTGCCGGTGGTCTTTCCAGACCTGGAGAGGCGCTTACAGGCGATGCAGCAGCCGGAAGGGGGTAGGTACATGTGTGTTTGTTGTGTGTCACCGGCATTTGTAAGGGCACAGTAGCATGAATTCACTGGCAGGGTTTAAAGGTGCTGTGCAGATCCTGTTTGCCCCAGTATAGCGCTGTGCCCCTGCCACCCTTCCCCTCCTTGCAATGTGTTCCCTGGTCTGTGTGTAGTCACTCCTTCACAAGGTAATGTAGGCTGGCGCTTTGTCCACAAGAACAATGACTGTAGCATCATGTGTGGGGGTGGTGTGTAACAGGTTGTGGGACCTTGCCTGTGCACTGTCAAGTTCACTGCATGTGGGTTCCATGTCAGTTGGCACTGATGCTGACTCCAGACATGGGAGTTGGTCTCTCATGTGTCATGCCTTACAGCGCGCATGTCCTATGTAGTGGCCTGTGACATGATGTGCATGAGTGTGCGATACACATAGTGCAGGGATGGTGACGTGTGTTGCAGTCATTACCATTCAGTAGCATGTAGTTGCGTGCCCACTACTGTCCCCTGGGGCACCTTTTCCTCAGTGGTGTATGTGTCATCATAAACGTGGCCAATCTCAGTGTCCACAGCGTAGGTTGTGCTCTGTGCCATTGTCCCCTGTCACCATGTATATAGACGTGCTATTTTGTACAGGTGTCCACTGTGCAGCCTGACCTGATTGTCCTTCTTCATACTCACAGTTGCCAGTGCCTGTGTGTCTTTTTATACTCATCTGAGGATGGGCACTGGTACCTCATTATTTGTACAGGCGCACCTTGGCTGTTTGGCGTCCAATCTTGCTTTTTGCCTGCCCCTGTGTGTATCACCCAGACTATGAGATGTTGGTGCCACCTGTGTCACAACAATTTGCCTCGTGTAGGGTCTTGTTGGGGCGGGCAATGCCTATGTGTTAACTCCTGATTTCCACTTGCTGGGTCTGGGCAGTGTGTGATGTGTCTGGACACACACGCAATGTGCAGTGACCGAGTCATGTTGTGCATGTTTTCAGCATTACCTATGCAGCATGTGTCTCAAGTTCATGGATATGCTCCCTGGTCATCGGTATTTTCGCCAACGCTGTGTGGTGCAGATGCAGTGCTGGATTGTCCCCAGGGCCTGGGTGCTATGTCAGACTCCGTTTCCTGTGTTTAGCTATTGTCTCATGCTCTCCATGGTATTTCAGTGGCATGGTGGCTCAACCAACTGTGTGTTTCATGCCCTACATCGGTACCCTGTTCAGTAGATGTTAGGGATCTTCCTTTTCAGGCCATGCAATGTTACCTATGTAGATTGGACTCATGTGACAGATGTGTACAGGTGTCTGATTAATTTCTGTCTCTCCACCCTGCCCACAGCATCGTCGGGGGACACAGAGGGAGACATGGACACAGACCAGGCAGAGGGACCGAGCACCAGTGCCAGCCGTGACATCGGGTCTGGCACATCGAGTGGGACAGAGGCGGAGGAGAGTGTGGCCGAGGACCTGTCGACTGGCACATCAGACTACGAAGCTGACAGGTCCGAGGAGGATGTCTCCGAGTGGGCGGAGGCTGCACCAGCAGCTGACAGCGGAACAACACCTCGCACCGCCCCCTCAGTTTCCACCAGCCGCCTCCCACTTGCTCGTGTCCCTTCCCAGCGTGCCCGGTCACAGCATGTCTCCTTCCTGCCAGGCACCGCACCCCCTGCCCCTGTCTCCACTGCTGCCGCCAATGCAGAGTCTGTGGACATCCAGCGGCAACTGCAGGTTGGTCAGGCTGCGATCCTTAATGTCCTCCATGCCCACGGCAAAACCCTCACCAACATCGAGGCTTTCTTGGAGGGCATTCATTCATCGCAGGCTGACCAACGCAACTTGCTGAGGTCCATAGACTCCACACTGACTGCAGCAGTGGGTCTCCTGCAGCGCGACCTCCCCCCACCTACCCCTGCCCCATCCACACTTCCCACTCCCATGCCTGTCCCACGTACACCCAGACGTCGGCATGCACCCACATCAACGGACACGGGCACCACACCAGCAGGGAAGGTCCACCGCACTCCTCCTGACACGCACACACAGGGTGAGGTAGGCACACCCACTGGGTCGGGGGGCAAACGTGTGACACGCAACCATAGTGGGAGTCCGCATTCCACCCAGTCCACTCCCTCCAAATCCCCTCCCCTCAGCTCTCCTGGCCACATCTCCCCCAAGGACTCCTTCATGGCCGCTCTGTCCCTGAGCCCCACAGTTACACCACCACGCAAGCGGTCAAGGAGGTCCCCGGTCAGGGTGGTTGAGTCTCCCCCCCTGTCTCCACCCTCCCCCGGTGGCGCTGCGACCCATCCCTCTGACCCCCCCCCCTCCTTGGGGCCTGAGGTCCCTTCGGGTGCAGGGGACTCCCTGGAGGACCTTGCAAAGGTGTGTAGTGCCATCCTGGCCTCCGCCTTTGGCACTGACCCACCCCCTGTGGTGGAGTCCTCCATCCCTGCACCCACAACGCCGCCCCTTTGCCCTGATGTCCCTGCGGTGCCTGTTGCTTCCCCCCCCCCCTGATGCCCTCACCAGTGTGGAAGACGATGCCATTTGACTGTGCAGGCAAGGTAGGGGACACGCATCCCACTGTGTCCCCCATCCAGCTGAGAATCATTGACTGCCCTATGGGCTTTGTGAAGATTGAACTGCCTGCGATCCACGGACATTGTGCTCATGCTGAATAAAGCTTAATTTTGTTTTCATTATCACACTACTGCTATGCTGGTGTTGGTGTTGGTGGGGCTGCTACATGGTTTTGGGTGGTGTGTAAGGGTTTGGGTGTGTGGGATATGTAGTAGTGTACTGCTCATTGGTGGGACCCTGGGATCTGTGTGCCATCACAAGGTGTTGGCTAACTTTCTTTGTTCATGTAAGCAGTTACTGCATGGTGCACTTGTCCCAGGGTGTATTCCTTCCTCTGTGTACCCAGCTTTCTTCCCTGCAGGGTGTTCCCAATGTTTAGCGCAGAGCTGTGTCTACATGAGCTGTGTGTGTGACGGAGCCCTTCTACTTTGGCCATGCATGCAGGGCCATGTCTCCACCTGCAACAATCGTGGCATCCTTGGTGATCACTGTACTTGTGTGTGGAGTCTGTTGACATGAGTTCATGGGGACATGTTCCCTTGTAGCCAGTATGCATGTGGATAATTCTGGCCTCACACACATGTGTTACACCCCTCCTGTCTCAGGGCACTGCTGTTAGTGATAGGCACCCACCCCTCCTGTCTCAGGGCACTGCTGGGAGGACTCCACACCCACCCCTCCTGTCTCAGGGCACTGCTGGGAGTGATAGGCACCCACCCCTCCTGTCTCAGGGCACTGCTGGGAGGACTCCACACCCACCCCTCCTGTCTCAGGGCACTGCTGGGAGTGATAGGCACCCACCCCTCCTGTCTCAGGGCACTGCTGGGAGGACTCTGCACCCACCCCTCCTGTCTCAGGGCACTGCTGGGAGGACTCCACACCCACCCCTCCTGTCTCAGGGCACTGCTGGGAGGACTCCACACCCACCCCTCCTGTCTCAGGGCACTGCTGGGAGTGATAGGCACCCACCCCTCCTGTCTCAGGGCACTGCTGGGAGGACTCTGCACCCACCCCTCCTGTCTCAGGGCACTGCTGGGAGGACTCCACACCCACCCCTCCTGTCTCAGGGCACTGCTGGGAGGACTCTGCACACACCACTCCTGTCTCAGGGCAATGCTGGGAGTGATAGGCACCCACCCCTCCTGTCTCAGGGCACTGCTGGGTGGACTCTGCACACACACCTCCGATTTCAGGATATGTACGCTTGGAACATACACGGTGGGGGTACGCTCAATGCATTCGAGGTGAGGGAACGAGTCTACTTACACTGGTGTGGTGGGGGTACGCTCCATGCATACGCGGGTGAGGGTACGGGTCGAACTTACACTGTTGGGCCGGGGGGTACGCTCCATGCATACGCGGGTGGGGGTACGGGTCGTACTTACACTGTTGGGGTGGGGGTACGCTCCATGCATACGCGGGTGGGGGTACGGGTCGTACTTACACTGTTGGCATGGGGGGTACGCTCCATGCATACGCGGGTGGGGGTACGGGTCGTACTTACACTGTTGGGGTGGGGGGTACGCTCCATGCATACGCGGGTGGGGGTACGGGTCGTACTTACACTGTTGGCATGGGGGGTACGCTCCATGCATACGCGGGTGGGGGTACGGGTCGTACTTACACTGTTGGGGTGGGGGGTACGCTCCATGCATACGCGGGTGGGGGTACGGGTCGAACTTACACTGCTGGGCCGGGGGGTACGCTCCATGCATACGCGGGTGGGGGTACGGGTCGTACTTACACTGTTGGGGTGGGGGGTACGCTCCATGCATACGCGGGTGGGGGTACGGGTCGTACTTACACTGTTGGCATGGGGGGTACGCTCCATGCATACGCGGGTGGGGGTACGGGTCGTACTTACACTGTTGGGGTGGGGGGTACGCTCCATGCATACGCGGGTGGGGGTACGGGTCGTACTTACACTGTTGGGCTGGGGGGTACGCTCCTTGCATACGCGGGTGAGGGTTCGAGTCGTACTTACACTGTTGGGGTGGGGGGTACGCTCCATGCATACGCGGGTGGGGGTACGGGTCGTACTTACACTGTTGGGGTGGGGGGTACGCTCCATGCATACGCGGGTGGGGGTACGGGTCGTACTTACACTGTTGGGGTGGGGGGTACGCTCCTTGCATACGCGGGTGAGGGTTCGAGTCGTACTTACACTGTTGGGGTGGGGGGTACGCTCCATGCATACGCGGGTGGGGGTACGGGTCGTACTTACACTGTTGGGCTGGGGGGTACGCTCCTTGCATACGCGGGTGAGGGTTCGAGTCGTACTTACACTGTTGGCATGGGGGGTGCGCTCCATGCATACGCGGGTGGGGGTACGGGTCGTACTTTCACTGTTGGGCTGGGGGGTACGCTCCATGCATACGCGGGTGGGGGTACGGGTCGTACTTACACTGTTGGGCTGGGGGGTACGCTCCTTGCATACGCGGGTGAGGGTTCGAGTCGTACTTTCACTGTTGGGGTGGGGGGTACGCTCCTTGCATACGGGGTGGGGGTAGGGTCCGTACATATCCGTGCCCACGCTATGTGATGCTTGTGCGGCCCGTACCCAGGCCTTTGCCACGTGGGTGCGATCCGTCCCGCCATTGTTGGGGTGACGTGTGTGGGCATGGTCCGACTCGTACCCACGCTCTTCAGGCGTGGGTACGGGACGTACCTGTCTGGTTGTGTTGCCGGTTCGCGTGGTGACGGACTTCCGTTGTGGCGGTCGCTGGCTTATCAGGACACGCCCCCACCCCCTCGTGGTGACCAGGGCATGGGAGTCAGGTATGTCCAGGCCATGTGTGGTGTGTGACTTATGTGGTTGTTTTGTGGCCTGCCCTGGTCCTGCCACCCCCACCCCACCCCACTTTCCCCCCTCCCTTAGTTATTCTGACCTTCTGCGGCGTCTGCGTCGTAACCTGTAGAGGAGGTGGACTGCTATGAGGGCAGGGATGACTCGTAGGTTCGGGTCCATGTCTGTCCGTCGCGTACTGGTACTCCTTGCTCGCGTCGTCCTGTCGCGTACGGGTCCTCCTTGATCGCGTCGTCCTGTCGCGTACGGGTCCTCCTTGGTGGCGTCGTCCTGTGTGTCCGTCACGTACTGGTCCTCCTTGTTCGCGTCGTCGTCTGTCCGTCGCGTACTGGTGGTCCTTGTTCGCGTCGTCCTGATTTCCCGGCAGTTTTTGGCTGCCGCAAAATATTCACCGTGCGGGGTGACGTCGGTGCGAATCGTGATTCCTGGGTCGTGAATGGCTGGCTGCGAGCGTCCCGACGTCAGGTCGGCGCTTTCCCGGATCGCATTGGTTGGTGTTTTTTGGTTCGGTCGGGCTTTTTTACGATTCGTACGGTAATGGTGTACCCGTGCGAATCGTGATTCCTTGTTTATAAAAATTGACGACCAGGTACGCGTCGGACGGAGATTATGCTCCGTCCGACGGTTCGTACCCGGTTTTTACCGGATCGTGATCGGCACCTATGTGTTTCAGGTCTTTTCAGCCAATTAGTGCTCTAAGCCCCATGCCCTGACCTCAGGTCTTTAGAGGGCTCTGCTTTGAGCCCCCTTCTATTCAACATCTATGTCTGCCCATTGGCAGACCTAGTTGAGAGTTGTGGACTTACCCTTTTTTCATATGCCGAGGATACTCCGATTATTGTCTCTTTCCGTCAGCACAGAACCATGACTCTTTGATTCTGAACCTGAGCTTGAGCAAAACTTTGACATGGATGAACAAGAACTCCCTACAGGTTAATGTGGACAAGACAGAGGTCATTATTGTGGGTAAGAGCGCCTCTCTGTAGGGTTCTAGATACTGGCCGGAGTCCCTTGGGACCGTGCCCACCCCGTCTCCTCTGGCAAAAAACCTGGCTGTTCTCATGGATAATAAACTCTTCATGAAACCACACTAGAGGCACTGCTACTTGGCTTTGCAGTTCTCAGACGGGGGCTGATCCCTTTAGCAAAGCAAAGAACGGTCAGTCTGGCCTTAATCATACCTAGACTGGACTTTGGTAACGTGCTGTAGGCGATGACAATACCCTGATTACACGCCTTCAGGTTGTACAAAATGTTGCTGCTAGGCTGCTTTCTAACTTACCGAAATCTGCCTCAGTTTTCCATCTGCTTCAGGAATTGCATTGGTTGAGGATGATCAAACGCACTGAGTTTAAGGCACTGTGCTTTATGTTTGAAGCCAAATACGGCTTAGGACCTCATTACATTCAGAAACTGGTGGTTTCCTACCAGCTGACTCGCACCCTAAGAGCTTCAAAGTAAACACTGTTTTCTGTTCTGAGGTTTCGTTTAACCTGCATGAAAAGCTCTTCTTTTGCATGTCTTGGCACTAAACTGTGCTACTTCCTTTCCTCAGCTTTAAGGAATTGAAATTCACTCCTGAGCTTCCATAAGGGTCTGAAAACCTTGTTATTTTAGCCTATAGCATCAGACCTGTACACTATCCTGCATCGGGAAACCCTCTGGGGTAGCTGCAAGCATTACGAATTGCATGATAACAATAATAATAAAAACTGAAGATTTCTAGTGGCGCAAGATCGGGTCAAAGTCGAAGGTTATGGGCGACCATGAGTGTGGGTCGGATACATGGAGTGGATTGGGCCCGATCTGCGCTTATCTTCTGACTTAATTTCATGGAAAAATGTTGGAGAAGATAATGTTCGGAGGGACAAAGCTGTAAGTGGTGTCTGAGGAGGAAGTGTTGTCGGAAAGCTGCTGGACAAAGTTGCAGTTAAGATTTCTATGGTGACTTAGTCTTTTTTGGGAATTTGAAAATCTACAGCAGAAAGAAGCAGCATGCTGTAGCTGCTGATGGCTACACGAGGCCAGATACTCCTTCAGCAAAGAGCAGCTGAACAGGATTTGCTGCTGCAGAGAAGAACATAGTGGGAGCTGACGTGAAGTCGACAAGCAGGTAAACCCCGGTATCCTCTCCATTCTTAGAGCACTTTTTAGCCAAAAAAATTTTAAGTCCAAAGTTTGGGATTTTGGCTCTCTTGGCACCTTTAGCACCACTACCATATGTCCAGGACTCGGGAGGTACCACTTGGGAGGGTCAGGAGTCACTCAGGCTGGGTCCAGGTGCGGGTTCAAGATGGTGGGAGCCTTTTCTGTCCCTGAGGCTCTGATCAGGAGGCCAGTCAACCAGCCCTTCGAGTCACTCTGGAAGTCCTGGGTTCAAGCAGTGGAACAGGGCTCAAACAGCAGGACAGGCCTCCGAGGGTTCAAGGTAGGCTTCAGGCTGCAGAGCAGTCCTTCCAGATGTATCAAAGCAATCTTCTGAAGAACACAGCAGGCCACAGCAGCAGGCATCCTCTGAGAGTCCTTCCTCAGATCCAGAAAATGAACTGAAGAGTGGGTCTGAGGGTCCTATTTTTATAACTGGTGCTTAGTGAAGTTGGATAAGTTTCTAGAGATTCCCTTTGAAGTGCTTGGAGTTCCCTGCCTCCCTGCTCTGGCCCCAGTCTGGCTAAAAGCACAATGGACGAGTGGGAAGTTACTTGTGTGAAGGCATGGCACAGTCTATTGAATTGCAAGTCGGGCTGTGCCCGCCATCCTGCCAGTGATGGCCCATCCAGGTGCACCAAATCACTCTATTGTGTGGCTGTCTGGGAGTAATATAAAAAGACCAACTGCCAACTACACCCAGTCATGTGACCCAGGAACAGGCTGCAGGCACCAAACAGGGCAGGAAAATGCCAACTTTTTGAAGATGTATTTTGAAAATTGCAACTTAAACTCTGACTTTACCATTAAAGAGGATTTTAAATTACAATTTCTGAGACACCAAGTATGACTTTTCTACGTGTTCCCAATCAAAGGTTAGCACTTATTAAACGTATTCTTCTGGTGCATACATCCACCTGGGGATTCCTCACCTTTTAAATATAATCCCCAAGCAGTCCCGCACTCAGAGGTGGGTGCCTATCTGCCTGTACCAAAATGACTGTACCTCTTCAGTTTGGCAGTGCTTCTCAAAAGTGTGGAGAGAGGCCCAAGTTGCACCTTTACAGATGTCAACTACAGGGACACCTCTAGCTAAAGCAGAAGTCAAAGTCTTAGCTCTTGTGGAATGAGCTCTAATACCTTCTGGAGGTTCCTTGTGAGCCATGGCACAGCAGATCTTAAGGTAAAGGATAATCCATCATGATAATGTCCTCTTATGCACTGGTTTTCCTTTCATCTTGCCCATATAGCCTACAAACAGCTGATCATCCAGCCGGATATTGCGGGTTCCGTCCACATAAAAGCTAACAGCCCTTTTGGGATCCAATCGATGAAGTCTTTCCTCCTCTTTAGATGGATGTGGAGGAGGATAGAAAGTAGGAAGGGTGATAGACTGGCCCAAGTGGAAGGGAGTAATCACCTTTGGCAGGAAAACAGTCCTGGTTCTTAAAACCAGCTTATCAGTGGCGAACATTGTGAAGGGAGGCTTAACCCTTGGCTTGCACTTCACTAACACATCTAGCAGACGTAATAGCCACTAGAAAGATTGTCTTAAAAGTAGGTAGTCTTAAAGGACAACTATGTAAAGGTTCAAAGGGAGAACACATAGAGTAAGTTAGCACCAAATTAAGATCCCATCGAGGCATAATGAACGGAGTGGGGGTATTTGTTAGTAAGTGTCTTAATAGACCTTAACACTATAGGGGACTTAAACAGAGAAGGTTGATTGGGTAAACAAAGGAGTGCCCATGACTGTTGCCAATGTACAGCCTCGCTGCGCCATGGAAAGTGCAAAACAAAAAATATCAGACAAATGGGCCTTTAAGGGATCTATAGAATTTTCCCCACACACTTTACAAGCGTAGCCCATCTGCCAACATAAACCAACTTGGTGGAGTGTCTTCTGGTTAATAAAATAATATACACCACATCAGGGGGTAGTGAGAAAGAACTTAGGTTGCCCCGTTCAATCTCCAGGCATGTAGGTGCAGGCTGTCCTTTTTGGTAATCAGGAAGGACCGGGAATAGCATCACAGACTCCGTTCCTGCTCTGGAACCAACTCTGCTGCACCTTTATGGAGTAAGGATTGGACCTCTTTCTGAAGGAGTAGAGGATGGTCTTTGGAACAAAAACCTTTTCTTGGAGGAAAGGGTGGGGAAAATTCTTGGAAGGGTAGGGCATACCCATCTTCCACAATATTTAAAACCCATTGATCCGATGTTGTGGTTCTTCATTGTGGCAAAAATTGGGACACCCGTCCCCCACAGGCAAAGCATGCTCCAAGTTGGCAAACCTAGGGCTGCTTTCCTGTGACTTTGCCCTGGGAGGAAGAGTAGGAGGAGGAGGAGGAAGATAGCTGATGGGTAGCTCCTCGTTGTCTACCCCTGCCCTGCCCTGTATAACTCCTATCGAGGGGATTGGACAGCTGCTGTTGCTTTTGTTGCTGATATTGCTGCCTTCCTCGAAATGAGAAGTTCATGCCAAACCCACAGACCCTCTGAAACTGCCTGCAATCCCTGGGCTGCGATTGAATGCCCAAAGATCTTGCCGTTGCCTTGCTATCCTTGAATCTTTCCAAGGCAGACTTGGCTTTGTGTATCGACTGAAGTCCCCATCGCTCTTACAACCGAATCAGCCGTATCCAGGCCTGACTCAATGACCTGTCGAGCAGCGGACTGACTGTCAATCAGCAGCTTGGTAAAGTGTCCTTGAATATCAACAGTTAGTTTCAGGATCACTGTTTTGGCCGAGTCCATCAGTGCATGAATGTACGGTCCAAACAATCAAGTTGTGTTGGTTGACTTCAAAGCCATGCTTCTAGCGGAAAACACATTCTTCACAGACTGTTCCATCTTTTTTGACTCCCTGTTTGCTGGCAATGTCAGAAAAGTCCCAGGAGCTAACTTGGAAGAACAGGAAGCTTGTACCACCAAGCACTCAGGTGAAGGATGAGTAGATAAAAACAGAAGTTCTCCTAGAGCAGGCTTGTATCCCCTCGCAATTGGTCTAGACACTGCAGTGGATGACAAAGGTTTCTGCCAAATCCTTAGAATTGTCTCAGTCAATGCCTCAATAAAAGACAATAAAGGTTCTGATGTGGAAGAAGTAGAATGTAGTACTTTCATTAGTAAATTAGATGAGTTAAGTTGATGGGAGAGGCAGTTCCAACATGTCAGCAGCTTTCCTTATCACTGAATGGTATGATGTAGCCTCTGGTGGAGGAAGGCCTTTTGGAGACAACAATTCCAATTCTGGGGAAATGTCTAAACCACTTACCACTTCCAAACCCTCAAATTCTGGATCCAGTGACACAACTCTTTCCTCTTCCAGCTCTCTTTCTCCAAAAGAATACTGCTCCTCTTCAAGAAGCCTCTGAGCTGCCCTTTGAGATCTATGACTTGACATCAACAACGGTGTCAGTGAAGCCAGTACCGGCATCAGTGATGTCGGTAACTGTGCCAGTGACTTCAGAAACTGTGCAGAAGAAGCCAATGGAACTGGAGTCGAGTGATGTGATGCCGGATTTTATCTGCCAACGACGGAAAAGGCGCAACCGGTGCCGGTGTTTCCTACTGAATTTCGACTGGTGAAGGAGATAGCACCAGAAGAGGCCAGGATACTTGGGTCATCGTCATAAATGGCAGGAACGGTGCCTGCTAATATTGCGCTGGAAAAACTTCCAATGAATAAGACAGCATATCCATGGAGCCTGCAGGCGCGCCAGATGGAGTCATTGCCCTGCTGAAAATGCTGTACATAATAGTATTTAGAAAATTTGAAGGATCAGACCCTGGAGCAGGTAAAGTTGGATACTCCTGCTCCTCTCAAGGAGGTGGAGGTGGAGGGGAAGCAGAAGGAGGAACTGGACCTACCTTCAGCTCCGGATCAGGATATCCAGAAGTGAGAAGGTGGCGGCCTGGGACTCGATGGCGATGCCGGAAAGGTTACTGGCGACGGGGCCGTAATCACCTCACCTCTATCTTCCTGTGACTTCGAATGTGGAGACAATGATCTCTGAGACTCATCCCTCGAAGACCGACATCGGGAACCATGGTGCCGCTTTTTCTTATGTTTCCTCTTCTATGACTTCGAGGATTGGGGAGACAGTGACTCCGAGCGAAGATGAGACTTCTGACGTCCTCTTTTCTACTTCCTTGCCTAGGCCATGAAGAGTTTTGCTTCTTTCTCCTTCAGCGCTTTGGGGTCCGTCTTTTAGCATGATGAACAGGCACTGACGTTTTGGTCTGAACTAAGACATCAAAGACAGTCTTCAAGGGCTCAATGACTGACATTTGACAATAATATACCCTGCATGCCTTGAAACCAGATTTGATCAGTGAGACATTGTTCCTGCAACAACGCTGCAACTTCCAGAAAATAATGTGAAAAGACTAACTCTATGGTGAGCCTATGAAAAAAACATTATGCATCGAAGGCGCTGAAAAAAGGGAACTGCCGTCAGCATGCCAACGAGGGCATCTTATGACTCCATTGACTTCACACAGAGCCGCATGCAGAGCCATGGGCATTGTAATATCTTCGTTGACATGGGAGAGCTGTCAAGAAAAGTTTCCGACATTGGGATATTCAAAAGGTGAGGAATTCACAGGTAGATGTATCCATTAGAAATGTGTTTTGTGTCGGCTGGTAAACTGGTTATTTTTCTGAGGGATAATCACATTGTCATATAGCGAACATCATACCAGGAGCGTGGGTGGATGGATGGATGGATGGATGGATGGATGGATGGATAGATGGATGGATGGATGGACGGATGGATGGACGGATGAATAGATGGATGGCAGAGTGGATGGAAGGATGGCAGAGTGGATTGATGTAATGGGGACTGATTGACTGATTGATGAAAGTATAAATGGATAACGAAATGCAGAGATGAAATAGTGGATATCAGGGAGTTGCTGGAAGATTGAAAGGATAAATGGATAGATGCTTGGATGGAAGAGACAATGGAGCTCTTCTAGGAAGGGTTGGGCTCACTTGCTTCTCTTGCTTGGTGCCATCAGAGATTTAGTTCAAAGTGGGGGGTATTTTAATTTTCTGGCTACTCCCTTGCATCATACTATTTTCTAGGTTGATCCACTTTTGAAATATGGCACTATGTTGGTTTGATCACATTGATGTGTCGGTCACCAAGTTAATAGTGATGCAGTGTATTAGTCTGTTATTGTAACAGTGCTGCTCCTGAGCAATTCTTCAAAACTAGATGCTTGCACAAACTCAGCTTGCGAGTAAACAGACACTATTCTGTCACAAAATATTAACTTCATCATGCGCCATCATCTTCATTTCATTGTGTTCTAAGGTTTAATCTAGTATCCTTCACAGGGGTTCTTCTCATTATGGACTTGCAATGAACACACCAGCACTTCCTTTTCACCAGTCTCACTATGAGTCCTCCAAAAATATAGGCATCAATGCTCAATCAGTCAATCAATCGAACAGCATTTGTATAGCGCAGCAATGTCACCCCTAGCGGTGTCTGGGCGCTGAGGGTGCAACGTCTCAGTCAAAGAGCCGGGTCTTGAAATTCTTTCTGAACTCCCCTAGGGAGGGTGCTGCTGAAGATGGAGGGGTAGGTCGTTCCAGGTCCAGGCGGTAATGTAGGAGAATGAGTGGCCCCCGCTGCGGCGGATGAACGCCTATATCTTTCAGGTCGGTGAAAATTCAATTGATAGTTGCTGTAGGTCGGTCCTTGATCATGTAGAGCTTTGTAGGCATGCATGAAGATCCTGAACTGGCATCTCTTCTGGATGGGGAGCCAGTGGCGGTATCTGAGGTGGGGGTGATGTGGGTCCTTTTGTGGCGGTCCAGGATAAGTCTGGCTGCTGCATATCTTCATTGTAAACCAATGATGTAGCTCACAAGGTGTTTAGAAAAAATAGGAGTTTAAAAGGTTGGGAGACATAAATATCGGAAATTAAATATCGTGATGCACAAATATCATTGACAAGAATATCGTTTTTGAGGTAAGTTATATAGTTTTAAAAACTATTGATGTTGTTATTATAGTTTTCATTAATATCGTCAAAACTATTGTTTTTTAAATAGTTTTAATGTGTTTTAGTTGATTTAATTTTATGTGTTACTATTGTTTATACAAATGCTATGACATTTTTTAAAAGAAATCTTGTAATTGTAAGCGATTGAAATTGTTTTATTTAATTAGCAATATTAATTTATCGTGTTTTAGCAAGTTGTTGGGTTTGTGTGGGGTTAGAGTGGAAAGTTAATAAGGTAATAATTATGAATTATTAATAAATTGTATTTAATTATTTGATTGATATTTAGCATATAAATTATGTAACACTGATTTATTTTTGTTCTATGTCATTTGTGGGTTAGCAATTAATTATTCATTGTTAATTATTTATTTGATTTTTAATGATGTAAAATATGGAATACTGATTTATTTAACTTATATTTTGGTTGCGGGCTATGAGGTTTGTAGGGATATAAGGAGGGAAGTTAATCAAGTAATAAATAATTACCTCTTACTTAGTATTTGTAAATGAATTATTTAATTGGATTTTAAAATTGTAAGTTATAGAATACCTATTTATTTTACCCCTATTTTAGTTGTGAGTGTCTAGGTTTGTAGGGGTCTAGGGTGGCAAGTTAATTAAGTATTAATTAATTATTAATTGTAAATTATGTAATTGATTTTAAATATGTAAATTAAAATAATAGAATACTTATTTTTGGTTATATTTTTCATTTTATTTAGAATAATTTTTATATTAGTAGTTTAATATTTGTTCTACATTCAAAGGATTACTCCTATATGTAATGTGTTTGAAGTGAAGTACTTTCAGTAGTAAAATTAACCTCTTCGCAGTTCAACGCTTTCCCTACTGTTGCTCTGTTTACAGGGGGAATAGTAAATATTGCCCCTCCATCATGTTTGTCCTAGCCTCTGACTCCAAGAGGATAGACCATTTATTTTCTTGTCTGTGGACATTTCAATAATTGTGGTGTGTGCTTGGAGGTGTGGGCTTGGCGAGCTGTAGTTGATTGAAAGAAATTCCATCAGCACTGTACACAGTATGCAGCATTGTATAAGTCACTTTTATGACCGCATCCAGGAGCACAACTGTCAAAGCAGTTAAAGGCTACTACTTAATCTTAGTACAACAACTAGTACTGTTGCCCTCTTTGGAGTGAGAATAGTATATTTAACCCCTTCGAAGTCCAGCACTTATCCTACTGCTGTGCTGTTTGGAGTAGGAATAATACATTTAACCACCCTGAAGTCCAACGCTTTCCCTACTGTCGTGCAAACTGGAGTGGAATAATAAATGTAACCCCTCTGAAATGCAACAATTTTCATGCTGTTGCCAAAACTGGAGTGGGAATAGTAAATTTCACTGCTCTGAAGTCCAACGCTTTCTCTACTGTTGCTTATGGCTGGAGTGGGAATAGTAAATGTAACTTTTCTGAAAACCAGCACTTTCCCTACTGTTGCACTAACTGGAGTATGAATAGTAAATGTAACCCCTCCGAAGTCTAACGCTTTCCCTACTATTGTATAAGCAAGAGTGGGAATAGTATATCTAATATTCTTCACTCTCATTGTTATCATAATATTGGCTAAATAGACTTTATAGCATTAATTGTTTTTTTAAAATATTTTATACAATTTACTTTATGTTTAAATTTATTTTAATGTTTATAGTATTTTTAGTAAATGTGGTTTTTGGGGTTTCGAATTTTTATATATTTTATTTATTGCCTATATTAATATATATATTTTTGTGATTGAATTGTTTATATTTTTATGGTTTTATTGTGTAAGATGCATATACATATATATGTATGTGTGTGTGTGTATATATCTTTATGTATATGTTTCACAGTAATAAATGTAATAAATATTAAAAAATAAGATATATATACGTATGTGTGTGTGTGTGTGTGTGTGTGTATATATATCTTTATGTATATGTTTCACAGTGATAAATGTAATAAATATTAAAAAATAAATATTTATATAAACACATATATGTATTTTGTAAGTTTATGTAAGTTTATTTTTATATAGCATTAAATATTAGTGGGATCTATTTAATTTACAATACATTATATGTAAATATTCAAATATTTAACATTTAGTACTTTAAACTCTATATTAAAAAGTCAATATTTTTGTATATTTTAGACAATATTAGTGTCAACGATATTTTTTTCTGATATTTTGGTCCTTACCATTATTGGTATAGGAGCATGATATTGTAGTGAACAATATTTTTGACACAATATTTTTGTCAACCATATTGTTTACCTTGATATTATGTCAGTGATATAGGTCACAAGCAGGTAGACCCAATTCAGACTTCATAGTATTCTCTTAGATAATAAACAAAAGTAAAATCATATGGTTTCTTCTCTGGTCATAACCCTCATTCTCCCTTTGTATATAATGTAGGCAGAGGTGGATGCCTTGTTTCAGTGTAACTGCTTTGCTAAGAGGACAGAGGAACATTTCCTTCTCAGTATATACATCAGTGCGTACTCTTTGCCACATTAAACTAGGCTCTCCACCTCAAGCTGACCACCCTAACTGACTTCTATCTCTTTCTTCAGGCAACCAACCACCACTGAAACGTTTAAACCCCAAGAAAACCTATAAATCAAGTAACTCACCTCCTAAATCTACACTTACAAACTAGCCAACCCCTCCCAGTCTATATTCCAGCATCTTGGTGGTGGCTTTTAGCCATGTTTGCATCCTCCTCACTACATCACATCACAACCACACCTCTCTTCTGTTTTCATTTTCCTTGATTTCTTGGTCATCTTTGACAGAGTAGATCACACTACTCTGCTGCCTACCCTATTTTACATGGGCATCATGGCACAACACTCACCTGCTTTACTGTCTACCTTTTTGATTGCTCCTTTGCAGCCAACTAGCTCCTTTTAACTCCTCACCTATTGAGGTCCCACTTCCTTTCCTATCTACATAACCTCTCCTAAGGGGCTCAGACCCTTGTTTCTGTTCTCCTATCACCCAAACAATATTCTGCCACATCTGCTTCACTCCCTATATTCAGGTTAAATTCATAAAATGCCTTAATGTCATCTTCCGCCAAATGGCCATCTGCTGACACATATTGAACACTCTGCCTCGCCTGGTCGACCACAAACCAGTGGTGACTCCTCCACTAAGGCGGAGGATCGTCGCCCCACAAGAATAATACAAAGATAATAACAATGTTAATAATATTTTATTTTTCACTATTGTCTGGTGCTGTAAAGGTGCGGGAGGGGCGGGGCTGTGCTGGCCGCAGAGAAGGAGTGGTGAGCACACTCTAAAGTGTGCATGACTGTTTGGCCGGCTGCCTTTGGACGGCCAAACAGTCATGCACACTTTGCATGTTCCCCACCAGGTTGCATTACACAGCGTGGTAGGGAACATGCTCAGGTCCCAGTCCCCGTCTGAGCGCTGAACCACAGCGCTCAGACCAATCACAACGCTGCTGTAAGGCACTCCTGAATTCCAGATGTAAGCCAGGAGTACTGCTAAAGATGGTAATTCAGTTACAGTTCACTAAATGTATACCAACATATACTTCAATAGTACTACAGTACACATAGGGTCAAATCTACTTCAGCCAAACCATGCAATAAGTCAAGCAGCACTCAATGATACTGCAAGGAAATCACAAACAAATCAAAGGAGGCAGGGAATAACACTACCAGCACAAACCTCAATGCATAAAATAAAAAACCATTAAAAATGGTCAAATTACTTTAGACATTGCAGACACGCATATAAACCATATTGCACAAATGTAACACATTAAGTAAATACATTAAAAAACTGTTAGTTAAAAAAGTCAAAAATAATAAGTTACATTTAGAAGGTTGTGTATTGTATCTTTTCCCTTAAATAGTTCTAGGTTAATATTATTTGTTTAAAATGATAGATCTAAGCCACAGTGAGGAATATCTCCAGAAACAGGTGCAAAGTTACTAATAATAACTTTACACTCCTAAATTCAGCCATAGGGGTCCCCGCCACCACATTTAAGGGGTGGAGACTCTTAAGTCTACATCTAAATGTAAATCTCTAATTGGAACTGCTGAATAGCAAAATAGTGGAGAGGTACACCTTGTTGTAGGCATAAATGTACAAGTGAGTAGATCTACACATGAATGTATCTTTATGAATTGGGCCCAGAGTTAGTTAATTGAATCTAAGTGGAGAATTGTGCCTAGATGTTGGCATACATCTACATGTACACAGATATCTATATGCAGATTTACCTTAACAAACTGGGCCTAGTAATAACAGCAGCAAGGACATTTTCGCCATCATCAAAGACTTCACCGCGTCTCCTGCCACCTCCAGCAAAATCAACCCCTTACAAGACCATTGCAACAATCTTGTGGAATTCTTCTGTAATGTAACAAAATCCCATCTATATACAGCCATCCAATCGGGAGCCCCACCTGACTCTTTCCCCCACCATGCCTTCACCAAAGGACTCATATCAATAAGTGAAGCACTAACACCCATCCTCAATACCTCCATCAACTTAACCACATTTCCAGACACCTGGAATTATGCCACTGTCAAGCCCCTGCTCAAGAAACCATCTGCTGTCCCAGCCACGCTTTCCAAATAAAGACCCATCTCCCTCTTACCATACTCAGCAAATGTCTTAGAGAAACTAATCAACCGATGCCTCACCAAACAAATCAATAACCAACAGCCCCTCAATGCCACACAGTCCATTTCAGGCCCAACCACCGTACAGAAACAGCAGTCATCGTCGCCACAGATGACATCTGCATGATCCTCGACAGAGGACACAAAACTAGTTACTTACCTGTACACTATGGTTCTCCAATATCATCTTTCATAGATTCACATGCTTGTATCTTCCCCGTGGTCATGGTGGGAGTCTCACGGTAAAAGAATAACCATAGCAGTAAAAGAAAAAACTGCCTAGAAACCATAGAAAAGTATATCCTTGGGTAACCACTTATCCTCATTATGTGGCCCAAACAACAGCCAACCAGCTGCCAGCTCTGAGATACACCATCCCCAGCAGAGCCACCATACCTCAGATTTCCAACAGCCCAAGAGTGAGCCACGGATGAAACCAGAGATAAAGGTGGTCTAGCTAAGAAGAAACGGGGAGGTGGGCGGGCCGCACGTGAATCTATGAAAGATAATACTGGAGAACCATAGTGTACAGGTAAGTAACTAGTTTTTTCTCCAATATTAAATCTTTCATAGATTCACATGCTTGGATCAGAATAGATAGCAGTCCTTATCCCATGGTGCGTTTCTAGGATAGACCCCTTTGTCTCTAGGGCTCTGCTTTGTCCTTTTTAAAACGCTATACTGTATATTATGAAATTGCTGTAAGAAAAAACTCATTAAGAACTACGAAACAGTCCTTTACAGTTATAAATATATGGTCTGCAAGCTTAATCCCGTTATCAGACTATAACTATCCGGTCCTTGAGCACGGTGAACAATAACGTTTGGGCATTTAAATTTTGGCAGAAAAATAGCTTGATTTTGCAGCTGAGATCGGAGGTCATGTACGCATAGACAGTGCATTTGCCTGGGTGAACTCTAAACAACATCGGCAGTAACCACATGATACGAATTTAAAGGCTGACATTTCTTTCTTTTTAACAAGTATTGTTTTTATCATGATGAATGTTTAAAATGATAACACAGGATCAAGAGTTTGGGGATGTATCTTTAAATTCCCTAGTAATCCCACCGTGACAAATGATTCATAACGATTTCCATGAGTGATCAATTCATGCTGTCTGCATTTTTTCAGCATTATCAACAAACGCAAATGCAAGCATTGTGTATAATATTCATTCTTAATGTTATGCCTTACCTGTATAAGTGCCGATTTTTGGCTGTGGACAGCATCTATATGACGCATTTGGGCCGTTAGGGGAACACATACATCACAGTATGTTTTCTATGTTTACACATCGGTCAGGTGGGAAGGGCTCTATAAACAAAGTATCATAGCATACCAAATTAGATTGACAAAGGCCTCTTGAAGGCTGAAACGTGTCTCTCCTGATGCTTGGGATTGAGGGCGACAACAATTAAATAAAGCGATGCCGAATCCTGAACCACCTGTGTCCGTGCTTCCTTCCATGGTGTCGCCATGGGAGGTGGATTGTTTTGTTGGTTCATATATATATATTGTTACAATGTAACCCTCTGTGTCGACGCTGGCGCTCACTTTTCAGGCGGTGCGTTCTTTCTGGCGGGGATGAGCCGGTTTCAATTGCATCAAATATAATTCCTCGCGACAGCTTGAATTAATGTTAAGGACGCACTCACTCGTGTGATTGAAGTTCAAGGCGGCTTTATTTCAAAAACGCTGCCATA
The DNA here is from genome assembly GCF_964204655.1 of Triturus cristatus. Lineage (NCBI taxonomy): Eukaryota > Metazoa > Chordata > Amphibia > Caudata > Salamandridae > Triturus > Triturus cristatus. Next base: position 1,668,935,574 of record NC_140589.1, on the reverse strand, counting down.
CCCAACGCGTTTCGCCTTTCCTGAAGGCTTGATCACGGGATGTTGCACCGTAAAGATAGACATCTTTTATTTCTAAAAGCACCCATGTACTTCCTGTTTTCAATGTGATGCATTGTGGTTAGTGTAGTTAAACATTAATTCTCTTACAAACATGTAAGTTACTAATTGTGACTTGATTTTAAAGGTGCTAGTGTTTTATAAGTGCTTAATAAAAAACATTTTGTTGCATTTAATTTACTTAACTCTGAATGCTTAAAGTCCATTGTGTAGGAATCCGTTCATTGAATTCATGCTCTCTGGTGAGCTTACATTTTCATTATTCACAGTTCACAACTTCGTATACATGTTTCAGATTTTATACTTCGCCTTCATATTTTCAATTCATTTCTTGTTTCTCTCTGGTGAGTTTTTATTGCTGTTACTCATGTATTTCTGTAGTTTTAATTTCCTGTAAGATCTTCTCATTTACCCTTTATTTTTATAGATGTACAAATAGTTCCTCATTTTGGTTTAATCCTCTGGGGTCAAGAGTTCTGTATGTCACAATGTGGCGTGATTCTTTTTGTCTGAGGGTTCTTGTTCGATCCACACCTCTCTCAGATAGTGGGATTTGTTCTAAGGCACAGAAATTTAGTGACTCCCATTTTCCATCATGGTATTTCTCCATATGCTTCGCAATGGCATTTGACCGATCTTTGTGTGTCGTGGCCCGAGCATGCTCCAGGATCCTCTTTTTTACTTCAAAGATCGTGCTTCCTATGTAGTGTTTTTTACATGGACATTCTACCATGTAAATTACATAGGTGCTCTTACATGTTAAATGCTGTCTGATTTGCCATTTTGTGCCTCTGCCAGTATCCAATATTTTTGTTGGAATTGCGATTTTACATACTTTACATTGTTTGCACGGCCAGAAGCCTTCTCTTTGAAGCCAAGTTGTTATCAGTGCTTCCTGGAAGTGACTATTGACAATTTTGTCACCTATATTCTTTGTTCGTCGGTATGTTATGTTTGGATGGTCACCTATGATTTTTGGTCGGGTCGGATCTAATTTAAGAATTCCCCAGTGCTTTTTGATTATTCCTGTTAATTTTTTGTTTTCTGCACTTTGTGTGGTTATCAATCTTATTGCCGTTTGCTCCGTTTCTTTTGTTTTTGGCGGTTTCTGTAAGATCTCTTTTCGATTTTGGATTGCCACATTTTGCAGGCTTTTTTCAATCACCTTTATTGGATATTTTTGATTAAGAAATCGAACTCCTACTTGCTTGCTATGTTTTAAAAATTCAATATCTTCTGAGCAATTCCTTCGGAGTCTTAAAAACTCCCCATATGGGATGCTCCATTTGAGAGATTCATTGTGGAAACTTTCCCCATGCAAGGTTGCATTTGTCGCCGTTTTCTTTCTGTGTAAAGTTGTTTGAAGGGTATTGTTTTCCACATAAATTTCAGTGTCCAAAAATTCTACTCGTTTGGAGTTAATCTCATATGTGAATTTTAGATTCATTGGGCTATTATTCAGTTTTTCAAAATAGATGTTGAATTCTGATTCAGTCCCATCCCAGATGATCAAAAGATCGTCTATAAACCGAAGCCATAGAACTATCTTTTCTCGAAATTCATAGTTTGTTGTGTTCCATGCCACTTTTTGCTCAAACCAACCCATGGTTAAATTTGCGTACTTTGGAGAGAATGAAAAGCCCATGGCACATCCTTTTATTTGTTTGAAGATTTGTTTGTTAAATAAAAAGATGTTGTTGTTTAAGCATATGGAAATCATCTCATTTAGCATGACATTGTGTTCCTTATATTGAATATTTCTTTTTCCCAGGAAGAATTTGCAAGCATCAGTTCCTATAGTATGTTCAATGTTAGAATACCACGACACTACATCCATTGTCACCAATTTATAGGTTGGATTCCAATTAATTGTCTCCAGTTTTTTTAAGAGATCTGTCGTGTCTTTTAGGTAGGAGCTGAGATCTTTTACTAAAGGTGCTAGGAAGTGGTCAACATAATCCGAAATTGGTTCCAATAATGAGTTGTTTGCCGACACTATCGGTCTTCCCGGAGGGTTGGCTGGGTCTTTTTGGATTTTGGGAAGGCAATAAAAAGTGGCCAGAGTTGGATGTTTTCTATTTAGATATCTATGTTGATCTTCATCTATCAATCCATCTTGAAACCACTTCTGCAGTCACTCCACCAGTTTGTCCTGAATTTCTTTCGTTGGATCTTTATTCAATTGTTGATAACATTCTTGATCCATCAACTGTCTCCTTGCTTCTTGTATGTAATCTTGTTTGTCAATAATGACAATATTGCCCCCTTTGTCTGCGGGTTTTATCTCAATTGTTTTGTCTTCTTGTTTGGTTTTTAGAGCATCCATTTGACTTTTAGATAGATTATGTTTGCTTTTGCTGTTCTTCAATTTATATAGCTCTTCTATTATCGCCTCATGAAAGACATCTATCTTGTTACCTGGTGGTAGGTTGGGATAATATTTGGATTTTAATTTCAGACCACTCTCACCTGCTCCTTCTATTTTTTGGAGTTCCTGTAATTCCATTAGTACTTCTCTTTCCTGGGATTCTGTTACGGTACCCATTGTCATCAATGTTTCTAAATCCTTGGCGTCTTCAACTTGAAGGAAACTCTTTATTTGTTTTGTGGTGGCTTGTTGTACATTGTTTGTTTTCTCCGCATAAATTTTCGCTAGTTTGAGTTTGCGCGTATATTTGTATAGGTCAATTCTTGTTTGGGCAACATCAAGATGGGATGTAGGACAAACGTTTAATCCTTTTTTGAGGACCTCATTTTCAGTTGATGTTAAGATTTTGTGTGAAAGATTGATTATATTAAGTTCTTGTGTTTTTAAATCCTCCATTCCTATTTCTGTTTCCTGGGTTGTCTCAAACGGTCCTTGGACCATGTATCCATTTTTTGGTCCTCCCTTGCCTCTCTGACCTCTCCTTGTCTTCCTCTTTGTGTTCCTCTTCAAAAATATGTGGAAGTCAAGAGAAAAACAGAAAATGTACAACAAGCCACCACAAAACAAATAAAGAGTTTCCTTCAAGTTGAAGACGCCAAGGATTTAGAAACATTGATGACAATGGGTACCGTAACAGAATCCCAGGAAAGAGAAGCACTAATGGAATTACAGGAACAAGATAGATGTCTTTCATGAGGCGATAATAGAAGAGCTATATAAATTGAAGAACAGCAAAAGCAAAAATAATCAATAATGACTATATTGCCCCCTTTGTCTGCGGGTTTTATTTCAATTGTTTTGTCTTCTTGTAGGGTTTTTAGAGCATCCATTTGACTTTTAGATAGATTATTTTTGCTTTTGCTGTTCTTCAATTTATATAGCTCTTCTATTATCGCCTCATGAAAGACATCTATCTTGTTATCTGGTGGTAGGTTGGGATAATATTTGGATTTTAATTTCAGACCACTCTCACCTGCTCCTTCTATTATTTGGAGTTCCTGTAATTCCATTAGTGCTTCTCTTTCCTGGGATTCTGTTACGGTACCCATTGTCATCAATGTTTCTAAATCCTTGGCGTCTTCAACTTGAAGGAAACTCTTTATTTGTTCTGTGGTGGCTTGTTGTACATTTTCTGTTTTTCTCTTGACTTCCACATATTTTTGAAGAGGAACACAAAGAGGAAGACAAGGAGAGGCCAGAGAGGCAAGGGAGGACCAAAAAATGGATACATGGTCCAAGGACCGTTTGAGACAACCCAGGAAACAGAAATAGGAATGGAGGATTTAAAAACACAAGAACTTAATATAATCAATCTTTCACACAAAATCTTAACATCAACTGAAAATGAGGTCCTCAAAAAAGGATTAAACTTTTGTCCTACATCCCATCTTGATGTTGCCCAAACAAGAATTGACCTATACAAATATACGCGCAAACTCAAACTAGCGAAAATTTATGCGGAGAAAACAAACAATGTACAACAAGCCACCACAAACCAAATAAAGAGTTTCCTTCAAGTTGAAGACGCCAAGGATTTAGAAACATTGATGACAATGGGTACCGTAACAGAATCCCAGGAAAGAGAAGTACTAATGGAATTACAGGAACTCCAAATTATAGAAGGAGCAGGTGAGAGTGGTCTGAAATTAAAATCCAAATATTATTCCAACCTACCACCAGGTAACAAGATAGATGTCTTTCATGAGGCGATAATAGAAGAGCTATATGAATTGAAGAACAGCAAAAGCAAAAATAATCTATCTAAAAGTCAAATGGATGCTCTAAAAACCCTACAAGAAGACAAAACAATTGAAATAAAACCCGCAGACAAAGGGGGCAATATTGTCATTATTGACAAACAAGATTACATACAAGAAGCAAGGAGACAGTTGATGGATCAAGAATGTTATCAACAATTGAATAAAGACCCAACGAAAGAAATTCAGGGCAAACTGGTAGAGTGTCTGCAGAAGTGGTTTCAAGATGGATTGATAGATGAAGATGAACATAGATATCTAAATAGAAAACATCCAACTCTGGCCACTTTTTATTGCCTTCCCAAAATCCATAAAGGCCCAGCCAACCCTCCGGAAAGACCGATAGTGTCTGCAAACAACTCATTATTGGAACCAATTTCGGATTATGTTGACCACTTCCTAGCACCGTTAGTAAAAAATCTCAGCTCCTACCTAAAAGGCACGACAGATCTCTTAAAAAAACTGGAGACAATTAATTGGAATCCAACCTATAAATTGGTGACAATGGATGTAGTGTCGTTGTATTCTAACATTGAACATACTATAGGAACTGATGCTTGCAAATTCTTCCTGGGAAAAAGAAATATTCAATATAAGGAACACAATGTCATGCTAAATGAGATGATTTCCATATGCTTAAACAACAACATCTTTTTATTTAACAAACAAATCTTCAAACAAATAAAAGGATGTGCCATGGGCTTTTCATTCTCTCCAAACTACGCAAATTTAACCATGGGTTGGTTTGAGCAAAAAGTGGCATTGAACACAACAAACTATGAATTTCGAGAAAAGATAGTTCTATGGCTTCGGTTTATAGATGATCTTTTGATCATCTGGGATGGGACTGAATCAGAATTCAACTTCTATTCTGAAAAACTGAATAATAGCCCAATGAATCTAAAATTCACATATGAGATTAACTCCAAACGGGTAGAATTTTTGGACACAGAAATTTATGTGGAAAACAATACCCTTCAAACAACTTTACACAGAAAGAAAACGGCGACAAATGCAACCTTGCATGGGGAAAGTTTCCACAATGAATCTCTCAAATGGAGCATCCCATATGGGGAGTTTTTAAGACTACGAAGGAATTGCTCAGAAGATATTGAATTTTTAAAACATAGCAAGCAAGCAGGAGTTCGATTTCTTAATCGAAAATATCCAAAAAAGGTGATTGAAAAAAGCCTGCAAAAAGTGGCAATTCAAAATCGAAAAGAGATCTTACAGAAACCATCAAAAACAAAAGAAACGGAGCAAACGGCAATAAGATTGATAACCACACAAAGTGCAGAAAACAAAAAATTAACAGGAATAATCATAAAGCACTGGGGAATTCTTAAATTAGATCCGACCCTATCAAAATCATAGGTGACCATCCAAACGTAACATACCGACGAACAAAGAATATAGGTGACAAAATGGTCCATAGTCACTTCCAGGAAGCACCGATAACAACTTGGCTTCAAAGAGAAGGCTTCTGGCCCTGCAAACAATGTAAAGTATGTAAAATCGCAATTCCAACAAAAATATTGGATACTGGCAGAGGCACAAAATGGCAAATAAGACAGCATTTAACATGTAAGAGCACCTATGTAATTTACATGGTAGAATGTCCATGTAAAAAACGCTACATAGGAAGCACGATCTTTGAAGTAAAAAAGAGGATCCTGGCGCATGCTCGGGCCACGACACACAAAGATGGGTCAAATGCCATTGCGAAGCATATGGGGAAATACCATGATGGAAAATGGGAGTCACTAAATTTCTGTGCCTTGGAACAAATCCCACTATCTGACAGAGGTGGGGATCGAACAAGAACCCTCAGACAAAAAGAATCACGCCACATTGTGACATTCAGAACTCTTGACCCCAGAGGATTAAACCAAAATGAGGAACTATTTGTACATCTATAAAAATAAAGAGTAAAGGAAAAGATCTTACATGAAATTAAAACTACAGAAATACATGAGTAACAGCAATAAAAACTCACCAGAGAGAAACAAGAAATAAATTGAAAATATGAAGGCGAAGTATAAAATCTGAAACATGTATACGAAGTTGTGAACTGTGAATAATGAAAATGTAAGCTCACCAGAGAGCATGAATTTAATGAACAGATTCCTACACAATGGACTTTAATCATTCAGAGTTAAGTAAATTAAATGCAACAAAATGTTTTTTATTAAGCACTTATAGAACACTAGCACCTTTAAAATCAAGTCACAATTAGTAACTTACATGTTTGTAAGAGAATTAATGTTTAACTACACTAACCACAATGCATCACATTGAAAACAGGAAGTACATGGGTGCTTTTAGAAATAAAAGATGTCTATCTTTACGGTGCAACATCCCATGATCAAGCCTTCAGGAAAGGCGAAACGCGATGGTATTTGACAGCGTTTTTTAAATAAAGCCGCCTTGAACTTCAATCACACGAGTGAGTGCATCCTTAACAATAATTCAAGCTGTCACGAGGAATTATATTCGATGCAATATATATATATATCTTTGTTTGGTCACGGCGTGTGTTGGTGAGCTGCTCCATGCTCACTGTTCCGCGAGGCCACCCTGAAGGGTCGGGGGCTCCTTGGGCTTGGAGACTTTTTTTCGCATATATATATATATATATATATACACATACACAATTATATATATATCAAACCTTATATTGAAAGACAAATACCTTAGTGAAACTGGTGCCGCAGAACTGCTTGACCCACTGCTCAATCTGCTTTCTACTCCGTGTCCAGACAATAATGCCTGGTAAACGTGTGCACATTTGTCCATGACCCCCGCCAGCAACGCTGTTGAAGCTGCCATCTTCAAAGTGGAATGAGCGCGCACTCGTGTGTGCAAAGGTTTTCCTGCTTTTTCATGACATAAAACGATGGCAGATGCAATCCATCTAGAAATGGAAGATCTTGAGAGGGCCAAACCTTTCCTGTGCCTAGCATAGGCTACAAGTAGTTGGTTTCTTTTACAAAAAGATTTTGTTTTGTCAATGTAGAATTTGAGGCATCTCCTAATGTCCAACGTGTGCAGAGATGTTTTTGCTGCAGTAGATGGGTCTTTGAAGTATGTGGGCAACACAATTGGTTCATTGAGATGAAAAGCCGTAGGAACTTTGGGAATAAACTTTGGGTTTGTCCTGAGAATTACTTTATCCTGTTTGAATTGTATGAAAGGCGCCACAACCAAAAATGCTTGGATCTCACTGACCCTCGTGGCTGAAGTTAGGGCAAGAAGTAAAGCTACTTTCCATGAGATAAACTGCAATTCAGCTTTGTGAATTGGTTCGAACGGAGCTTTCATGAGTTGAGACAAAACCGTGTTGAGCTGCCAAGGAGGCGGCGGATGTTTAACTGGTGGGTACACTCTGAACAGACCTCTTAGAAATTCTTTAATCAGTCTTTGAGACCTAAGCAATGGACTATCTGGTGTCCTGCGGTATCTGTAGATAGCCGCAAGATGTACTTTTATTGATACATTATAAAGACCGGCCTTGGCTAGGTGTAGTAGATACGGAAGTATTTGCTCTGGTGAAGAACTAAAAGGGTGTAAAGCTTGTGTTGAACACCAATTGCAAAACCTCTTCCATTTTGCTGTATAGGTTTTGTTAGTAGAAATTGCTCGAGAACTTGCTAGTATCTCTCGGCATTCTTGAGGAATATCTAACGATTGAAATTCATGCTCATAAGGTTCCAAGCTGACAAGTTTAGAGAGGTCAATTGCGGATGAAGAACCTGCCCTTGTCTCATGGAAATCAGATCCTGAATTACTGGGAATTGCACTCTGGGTTCCACTGACAATTGGAGGAGTTCCGTGTACCAGAACTGTCTCGGCCAAGCCGGGGCTATCAAAATTATGTGGCATGGTTCCGACCTCATTTTCCTTAGTATCCTCGGAATTAGAGGGAATGGGGGAAACATATATGCAAACATCCGTGTCCAGCGAAGGTGCAGAGCATTTCCCCGCGGTCCTTCTTGTGGAAATCTGCTTCTGAAATGTTTGCATTTTTTGTTGTGTTGATTTGCTAACAAGTCTAACTTCGGTTTGCCCCATAGACTGAAAATTCGTAGGAATTGTTCGTGATTCAGTTCCCATTTGTGGCAGATGGAAGGTGATCTGCTTAGGTAATCTTCGTGCCACCTTGCTTCAGTAGGTAAAACATTGTTGTCGTACTGTTGGTCCTGGCTAGAACCGCGAGCCGCGGATTCAGGGAAGGAAGTCTTGAAGACCCAAGAATACCGCTTACAATTCCAACAGATTGATGTGCAATGTTGCCTCTTGAGTTGACCAATGACCCTGAATCTCTAGATCCTGCAAGTGTGCTCCCCAACCCTGTAAGAAGGCGTCTGATGTCATGACGTAACTGGGAGACTGAGGTTCGAACAGGAGACCCTTTGATAAGTTGTCCCTGATGACCCACCATGACAGTGCGCGCTTGATCTGAGTGTTGATACTGAGTTTGTCCTCGAATGAACCCAGGGCTTGAACCCATTGCTTGTCTAGAGATTCTTGCAAGTGGTCTCATGCGCAGGCGACAGTTGGGGACCAATGGAATGCAGGATGACATCATTCCCAGCAAAGATTTGCAGATACTGATTGAAGTGGACCTTTTTGATTTTATTGTTGCTGTCAGTCGCAAAATCTTTTGTGTGCATTCTTCCGAAGGGCATGCTTTCGCTTCCTGAGTTTTTAACACTGCTCCAAGGAATTGAAGCGACTGTGCTGGGATAAGGGAAGACTTCTCCTTGTTGATCCGAAGCCCTAGATCTTGGAATAGATCCATGCAACTTACTAGGGACCGTTGTGTTTCCTGGTACGATGCACCTTTTATCAGCCAGTCGTCCAGATTTGGAAAGATCTGGAGGCCTTGCTGTCTCAAGTGCGCCGCAACCGGCGCCATACACTATTTGAAAACCCTTGGTGCAGATCTGAGGCCAAAGGGTAACACCTTGAATTGGTAGTGGCGCCCCCGCCTCTGTGAACTGGGATGTGGAAATACGCATCTAAGAGGTCTAATGATGCCATGTAATCTCCTCAGCGTAATAATAGGAGGATTTCCTGCAGAGACACCATGCGGAACGAGATTTTTCTTATGTACTTATTCAGACCTCTGCGGTCCATTACCTGTCTCCATTTGGTAGACTGCTTTTTCCTTATAAGGACAAACTGCGAATAGAATCCTTTCCCTTGTTGTTCTGGGGAAACCTCTTCTATTGCTCCTTTCACAATGAGAGCTAAGACTTCTGCCTTGAGGGCTGAGAGATGGTTTTGCTTCCTGTGAATGGGAGGTCGATTTGGAGGTTTTTGTATGAATTCTAGGGTGTGGCCTTGTTGTATAATGTCCAACACCCATCTGTCCGATGTTATTGACTGCCAATGATTGAGATAACGAGAGAGGTAATGGATCTGCTTGAGGCGAGACGGGGCTGGTGGCGCCTGGAGATCGTCACTGTCTCCGACCGGAGTCTTGCGTCTTTCCTCTCGCAGCAGGTTTTCTCCTAGCCTGCTGTTGGAAGGAGGTGTTAGAGGACAAATACGACTGGTTGTTGGAGAATTGACGGCACCCCTGCTGATGGTAAGGTTGGTACCTGTTTGACTAAAAAGAGGATCGCTGATGGAATTGTCCTCTCGATCCTCTACCACGAAAGGACTGAAAACGGCCCTGCTGTAGGAACCCCAGAGCTCTTGCTGTGTCCATGTCTGACTTTATCCCGTGAAGCGCAATGTGCTTCCCAAAAAAGCTCTCCCCATCAAAGGGCATGTCCACGATTTTAGTTCAGACTTCGGGTCTGAAAGATGTAGCATTCAGCCATCCTTGCCTGTGGAGCGCCACTGCTCCAGCCATCTGTCTTAAGCCCACTGATACGATGTCCATGGCTATGTCAATGGACTCCGACGCTGCTCTAGCTCCGTCCTGGAGAATTGTAGCCGCTTCTTCTCTCTTGTCGTCCGGAAGATGAGACCGAATTGGTGCGATATCCGACCACATTTGTCTATTGTATCGGCTGACGAGTGCCAGTGCGTTTGCTGCCTTGATGGGAGCCTCTGCCATCACTGCAAAGCGTTTTCCAGCGCCATACATCCTCTTACCCACCTTGTCAGGAGGAGCTGAACAGGCAGAGTCCGGATTTTTGAAGCGTCTCTGTGCTGCCTGCGTAACAACCGACTCAGGACGCGGATGTCCTATCAGGCACGCTGGTGATGTCTCAGGAACACGGTATTTCTTCTCAATTTTTGGAATTGAGGCTGGCACTGAGGCCAGATTTTTCATCAATTTTTATCCTTCATCCCATATATGTTGAATAATCGGGATAGTTCTTACAGATTTTAGAGATGTTTTCTTGAAATCATATAGAAAACATTCATTCTCCTTCACGGGCAATGAAAGTTTAAACTTCTTCGAGGCTTTTTCCATCAGATCATGGAAACTGGCAATATCCTCCGGCAGCGAGCTCGCCGGCGATGGTGAAGGTGATGTTGGGACAATATATTGATCCCATTCGTCTCCTACGATGTCATCTTGGAGAATCTCTCCTTCCTCTGTTTGATCTTCGTGATCACTCTCCATGAGGTCATCCCAAATAGTTGTTATCTTCGGGGTGTCTACTCTTTGCACTGGAGGTGGAGGTTTAACTACTGGAGTCTGCACCATTGTCTGTGGTATATTTGCTGTGGTGGAGGCCGGACAGTTGTCATCTGGAAAACAGCGATAATAGCTGTTTATCATGTGCCTCAAATCAGATATAGGGGATATAGGTATTGACATTGACTCCTCCTGGGTATTGGAGTTCACTTCCTCCTCTTCCTCATAATTGTAAGCTTGATGGAAAGATTTCTAGCGCTTAGAACCCTGTACCGGGTGATCTTTAAGGGAGAATTGTTCTTGTACTTCCTGGAATTCTTCTTCGTCTGACTCTAGACTTTTAATGTGCAGTTGATAGGGACTATAGGCTACTCCATAAGGCCCTTCCTCTTCAGACTCCTTACCATCCAGAGTAGTGGATGCAAGAAGCGGTGACATTTTTGGCTTGGAAAACTCCGCTTTCTTGTCTGTCGACGAACCCGTCGACGGAGCAAATCATTTAATTGAAATGAATGTAGAGGACTTCGTCGCCGGTGATTTAAAAACCGTCACCGTCTACGGTTTGCTCGTCGACGAGAGCATCGGCGGGTTCGTCAACAGCGTCGACGCCTTCGTCGGCATGCTGACAGCCATTTCTTTGGACTTCGACGACGGCAGCGACGACGAAGCCTTCATCTCCGAGGTGGTTTTGAGTGGAGTATGAGGCAGAGAAGAGGAGGAGGCCTCTCTTTCTTTAGAATTTCCAGATTTTTGTCTTTTTTGTTCCACTTTCTCCTCAGAGGACTCCCTCTTATGCTTCTTGGAGGAATGTCCTTTAGAATCTCCATCAGATTCCGAGTCTATGGTTTTCTTTTTTTGAAGCCATAATAATAGGCGTGCTTCTCTGTCTTTAAGTGTCTTTGCAGAGAAGGTGCGACACTGCTTACACTCCTTTGGAACGTGCTTAGGGTACAGACAGTACAAGCACTCCTTGTGGGGATCCTCAGAAAATAATCTGGCTTTCCCACAGGATCTGCAAGACCTGAAAAGCCACTTTTTAGAGCTTTCAGACATTTTGAATAGAATATAGGTGAAAAACAGTACCTCACTTCCAACAGTTGAAGGTCAAAAGTTCAGCAAAGAACAAACTGAGCTAGGCTCAGGGAGACTCCTTCTCACACGATGGCGGTTGGAAATCTGAGGTATGGTGGTTCTGCTGGGGATGGTGTATCTCAGGGCTGGCAGATGATTGGCTGGGGTTTGGGCCACATAATGAGGATAAGTGGTTGCCCAAGGATATACTTTTCTATGGTTTCTAGGCAGTTTTTTTCTTTTACTGCTATGGTTATTCTTTTACCCGGAGACTCCCACCATGACGACGGGGAAGATACAAGCATGTGAATCTATGAAAGCCTCAATACTGGAGAAATGGCAGACATGGCATCCTTCATTAGACCTCTATGCAGCATTTGGCACAGTCTCAAGTCCCATCCTCATCAGGTACCTGCATAACGAGTCTGACATCCAAGGACTCACTCTCTGCTGGATCTGCTCCTTCTTAAAGGTGACAAGCTGTCAGCCTGACACCTTACTCCTCTAAAGCCAGCCACCTGTGGAGGGCCTCAAGGTTCCTCTCTCAGCCCCGCCCTCTTCAACACAAACATGATCCCTCTGGCCAATGCTACAACATCAGAATCATGTCCTATGCTGTCGACACACACCTTATACTCTGCCTCGCTGATAAGACACCCAACACAAAAAACAAGCTCTCTGCCGGCCTAATCGAATTCACTAACTGGATGAAAGCCAACTGTCTCAAGCTCAAAACCAACAAGACAAAAGTACTAATCTTTGGCAAGAACAACTCACCATGAAACTTCAACTAGTGGCCGTCCGAACTCAGACCCACCCCCCGCACCCACACCAGGAACCTCAGAACAACTGACGGCAAACTGGAGGCGACCTCCTAAGGCAACCCCGTCACTGCTTCCTGCTTCCGCACCCTGAAGTTAATAAGGACGATCTTTAAATGTCTCCCAAGCAAAAACAGAAACATTTTCACTCATGCCCTAGCCACCAGTTGGTTGGACTACTGGAACACCCTCTACACCGAGATCATCAAGCAACTCTCCAGAAGACTACAAACAATCCAGAACTCAGCAGCCAGACTCATCCTCAACCTACCACACACAACTCATACCACATCACACCTCAGGGAGATCCACTGTCTCTTGATACATAAACGTGTTCATTGTCCTCTCACAGACAATCAACACTCTACACGACTTAGGCCCCACCTATCGGAACAGACGCATCTCCTTCCACCAACCACCCTGGCACCTCTGCTCTGCAGGACTCATACTCCCACGTATACACAGAACCAGATCAGGATGATGGGCATTCTCTTACATCGCTCCTAAAGTGTGGAACGGCCTCCCACTCCATATAAGAGCCTCCTCCTTTCTTCTTCAATTCCGCCAGAAGCTGACTACTAACCCTGGGTGGGACACTACGCTTCGCCCACGTAGTGTACGTAGCGCTGCCTGCTTCGCAGTTTTCGAAGTAGGCGAAGCAGGCTAGCGCTACGCCCACGCCAGGGCGAAGCATAGCTGCCTGCCGCCGCCACCCGCCTCCCACCCACCCTCCTTTTAAATCAAACCCCGCATGTAAAATAAAGAAAAAGTAAAGAAACTTACCTGAAGCGCGGCGTCACCGGGGCTCCCTCTTCCTCATTTCCAACTTCTTCCGACAAATGCGCATGCGCGGAAGCCCGCGCATGCGCATTTCTTGCGAGAAATGCGCGGGCGTCCGCGCATGCGCATTTGTCAGAAGAAGTTGGAAATGGAAGAGGGAGCCCCGGAGACGCCGCGCTTCAGGTAAGTTTCTTTACTTCCTATTTATTTTACATGCGGGGTTTGATTTAAAAGGAGGGCGGGCGGGAGGCGGGTGGCGCGTAGTGGGGCTACGCGTAGCGCGCGAGTGTGCGTAGATTTGGGCACACTACGCGCTGCTTCACTTAGCCCCACTACGCCCACTACGCCCACCCTTACTGAATACCTGTTTTTTCAGTTAACTGACCTATCATATGCAGATCTAGGTACACAAATCTGCTCAGCACCCGGATACCCTCATGAGTGATAGTGCACTTTTACAAATACACATTACTTATCGTACACCAGAATTAAGCCAGAAATACTTCAGAAGTTCAGGAGTAGGACAGGAGTACTACAAGAGTAAGTCATACCTATTGATATCAAAATCTTTGTGAACTGGGCCCAGTACATCTGGCAAACAGCTATGCTGTTACACCACACCAAACTGTATTTCCTTTGAAAGCATTCTCCAAGGAGATCTGAAACTCTCAGGCATTTAGGCAACGATTGATATAAAAGGTGTAGAAAACTCTCCATGCAGAGTTTCTTCTGTGAAAAATGAAATGCCTTCTGAGTAATTTCTGCAAGTATAACCAAGGGGAGATTATGTAACAGTTCCAATTATTCAATAACAGTTGAATGCAATAGCTTTCAAAATAAAAAACAGATGCTCAAGATCAGCCTGAGTTAAAGTAAATTTTCATATTAGAATGAAGTAAAGTAACTCATACAGGATTATTCCTACATTTGGAGCGAATTTCCAACTTTCCTAGGATACATAAAAGAATCAGTTGTAGATTGCTTTCAGTGCTAGATTTTACCCATACTGATGTTCCACCAGTTGGAAAATTCTTCATCAGTAAATCTGATGTAAATATATATTAGATATTTGTGACTTTCATGGAAAAAAAGTTTCCTTCAGAGAAGCCACTTCTATACACCAAATAAAATTGGAGGCTTCACTCCCATTCTCAGCCCATAAGCACACTTACTTCTGCCTTTCAAAAGAATAACTTTGCATGATTCCAGTTTGTTTAACTGCTACCTGTAAAAGACACATGACCACCCACATAAGTACAAGTGTGTATTCACCTTTTTTGCATACAAGTCCATCCAGAAATACCCACGATCCCATCTCTAGCATATTTTGGCAACTGTAGAAGTTCCACCATGCGGCACAGTTTTTGTATTCGCAAATGCGTATATGTGTAAAAGTCTGTCCAAACTGGGCATTTTGTGCTTCAAATTGGCATTAAAAGTCCTCCTACTTTCTTACTGTTGCACACACAGAGCTGAAATGAGTAAGGGTGAGCCCCACTTGAGATCCATCGGTACTCCAGCACATGCTTCCCCAAGTCAGCTACTCTAATAAAAATTCCTTCTATGTAACAAACAAAAAGGGAATCCAATTATCTAAACTGTGGCAATGTAATCTGAAATCTGCATTTGAATCCAGCAGCATATCCAATGCTCTAAAGATGTTGTCAGTTGCGAGATAAATTGTATATTTGTTTCAAGTGCATGGCACTGCTGTCAACATTAAAATGTATCTTGCATGTATGGTATAGCCTCTGGCTCTCTTGACCTTTCTGGTATCAGCAGGCCTCACACATATCACATTGTTACTGAGATCCTCACAAATGACATTAAGAAAAGACTATTCACTAAAATCAGTAGTTGCACAAATGCTCATAAAGTAAACTTAAACATGGAAATAAATACGAAAAAAATGTAGGCCCGAACAAAACAATTATTGAATAAATGCTGTAGGTTTATAGTAATTAAATGACTACCAAACGTAATCAGAAAATAAGATGCTCCATATGTGCTGAGGGATGAAGTCCTCATGTAGTGCATCAAAAAGTAGTGACTATCCATATATATATAAAACAACACCAACACCTCTCCTCTGTTTCTACTACACTTCCCAACACGTTTAACATAAAGATGGAAATACACCAATTTTTCAGGAAGTTTAGGCTAAGACATTATTTTAACAGTCTGAGTCTGACTAGGAAAGGATACACAGGCCTCAGGACACCTCCACATTTACACCTTCAGCACACCTTATGTCCCACAAAGCATTGGCTTTGAACATGATGTTCTTCGGGATGTGATACAGCTCCTGACCACCAAAGAATGTGTGAGGTAAAATATCAGTAATGAAGAGAATATGAGTCTGACCTCATTGAAGAGGAACACCAACATTGTAATTAAGCCAGAGGACAAGGATGAGGCTATTGTTCTACAGAATGTGAAAGATAATAAGGCAGAAATACTAACACAATTAGGGTTTCAGGGCAATTACCTCGCACTGGAGAAGTGGCAAAATTGATAACACAATTGACTGAACTAGGTCTCGCAGGTTACCTGAGTGAACCAGAGTTTGACTTACTCAATAAAAAACATTCATGTATCCCCACCATTTATACCCTACCAAAAATACACAAAAGACTAAATAAACTCCCTGGCCCCCCTTGTGCCTGGATGTTGTTCAGTTCTTGAACCACTGGGTAAATACAAAGATTTATTCCTGAAACCATGGGTGAGCATCTCTAGATCCTAACTTCGAGACACAACGGATGTGATCAAGTCGATAGAGAACCATCCATTTATGCCATTTAACCAACTTCTTGTTACCATGGACATCAACTCACTGTACACCAATATTCCACAGGAAACTGCATTGGAAGTGGTCAAGAAAGTACTTAACCATAGAGATCAGCCCATATGGTTTCAAACGGAATTTATTGTGGAACTACTAAAGATAACCATGACTAAGAATTTCTTTGTATTTCAAGGAGACTATAATTTTCAAACTAAGGGTGCTGGTTTTTCCCCAGACCTGACAAATATTTACATGGACCATTATGAATGCACGCACATATCTATGCAGGCAGTATTCTTTTACTAGAAAACATCACTTTATCGAAGAGGTACATTGATGGTGTTCTGATGATCAGGACTGGCAAAGAGACAAAACTGGAGGAATTAATCAGGTGACTGAATAGCAGGTCAACAGACACATAATTCACTTTATCATACAACAGGTGTGAGATACATTTTTTGGGCATCACTATTAAAGTAGAAGGTGAGAAACCGTACATTACATTTTTTTGCAAACCCATAGAACGGACACACTGTTAAAATATATTAATCATCATCATAGGAGTTTGGATGATAATCTCCTTTCGGGACAGTTCGTAAGACTTAGAAGGAACTGTTCCCGAAAGGTAGATCACTTTAGTGAATCTTACATCTTGATCCAAAGAATACAAGAGAGAGGTCACCCGAAGGGACTTCTGAAACATTCCCATAAGAGAGCCTGGTACAAACCACGATAAACTCTGAGAGAGCCGAAGACTAGAACAGACACCACAAATGAAAAAATGATATGCGTTACCACTTTCTGTACTGTAGTAATGACATCAAGAAAATCATCAACCGACATTGGAACCTGGCCTCAGATGAGTTAGACACAAAGAGCAACCCACTGGTTGCCTTCAAGAAGTGCAACAGTGTCAGGCACCACATTGTGAGTGCCTTATTGAAAATGCCCGACTCTTTAAATCTGCTATCACAATGGAATTTGCCTCCTCTTCTGGGGCATTTCAGATGAGGGAAATACAAGGCATGTGATCTATGAATGTAAAGGATTTTTTCCACAATGCTAAGAAATACACCCTTAGGAATCACACCAACTGTAATAACATTGATGTAATCTATGTTGTAAAATGCCCATGTTATCTGGTATCTGTTGGCCAGACTCGCCAGAAGGTTATGTAAGGATTCTACAGCACTGCAGGAGGATTTGC
Organism: Triturus cristatus; assembly: GCF_964204655.1. NCBI lineage: Eukaryota > Metazoa > Chordata > Amphibia > Caudata > Salamandridae > Triturus > Triturus cristatus. The sequence continues at coordinate 1,668,918,064 of NC_140589.1, read as the reverse complement.
TGCAACACTTTACTAAAATTGGTCATCCTGTTGAGAGTCTAAAGTGATTGGCAGTTGAGAAGATCTCCAGGAATCCCAGAAAGGGGGTATACTAACAGTGTCTAGAACTTAGGAGAATGTAAATGGATCCACCTGTTGGATACTGTTAACAGGGGACTCAATGAGTTTGAGGAAATACCAAGCAGGTTGCTGTGTTTAATAGTGGTTGAAAATGTTTGTAATACGTGACAGCGATCTTTTTTTGCACAAAATTCTGTGTTTCTACTCTATGATATCATTGAGTAATGCATTTTCATATGTTCAGTATATGAAAATTCCACATTAACATAAACCGCTAGTAGCGCATACTATGTTCTTGGGCCACTGTTGACAGTGGACTCTATAAATTGGTGGAAATTATGAAACAGGTGTCTATGTTTAATAGAGGTTATATCACTGATTGTACCCATGTTTGAAATCTCTGATGTTTGTAATGCATGACAGCGATCAATTATGTACAAATCTCAGACCCCAAGTGTTTGTTACTCCATTGCTATTGTGCAATGTACTTTCATCAATCTAATGGTGTTTACTTTCCACCTGTAGTTGAGAAACAAAGTAGCTTAGTTCTGATGTTTACATATGTCAATATATTTTTCTTTGATGTATACCACCCATAGTGAAGAGACAAAGCAGTTCAGTTCAGTACATGACAAAGTACACCCTAATATATAAGCCTATTAGCCTGGACCATGTCCTTTTCTTTACCACCCTATATACCAGATGTGCTATGTTTTGTCATGGGTGTGTGCACTGACCTAAGTGACACAGCCACGCAATGACTGGCCATTATTTAACAAGTACTGTGTCTAGTGGAGGAAAACGTCATCACACACATTATATATCCCACATATTACATGGCCATGTTGGACTTGGCCCTTTTTGCAGGGTCATCCATAAACTTTTTGCCTTTCTCCTAGCTTTTTCTCTGACATGGTGTTGGTGGTTTTAGGCCTCTGGGCACTTTAGCACTGCTGTCCAGTGTAAAGTGCGGGCGCTCTCTGTGTTACATTTGGTAAGATTGGTCTACACCTGTTTGGCATATTTAATTTACCTGTCAGTCCCTTTTAAAGTGGTATCTCATATACCCAGGGCTGGTAAATGAAATGCTACTGGTGGGCTTGCAGCTCTGATTGCGCCACCCACCAAAGTAGCCTTGCAAACCTATCTCAGGCCTGTGCCACTGCAGGGCCTGTGCGCGCAGTGTTACTGCCGCTGTGACGTGGCACCTAAAGTGTGTGCCATGTCTCTGACCCCCCTTTTTCTACGTGTCAGTCACCCCTAAGGTAGGCCCTAGCTAGTCCTATGGGCAGGGTGCATTGTAGGTAAAAGATAGGACATGTACCTTAAGTGTTCCCCTAAACCCTGCACTGCAGATAAAGGAGAAAATGAGTATAAGTATAGGGGCTGTGACCCCATCTTTTTGTGCTGTTCCTGGACCTTGGGGGGACTTGCTGCTGCTGGGGCCCAGGAGGAACCGCCATGTGGGCTTGTCTCCCTGCTGGAGGGCCCTGTGTGCTGGCCTCCCTGGGCCCAGCTTTGCCCCCTTCCCCTCTCAGGACTTTGGCTGCATCTAGCGCCTTGTGAGCGCTATATTTTAATTAGCCCTGCTATGCCCTATAGACTTAAGGACTCCCAGTGCCTGGGGAGCTCTATATTTTAAATTGCCAAAGAACTTGAGCACATGGGCTTCGCCCTGTTGGAGGGAATCCCGACCTAGTGATTCCCCTGCATTTGGTGCATTTTCGGCGGGAGCCCACCCGCATTGTGGTGCTTAGCGGGAGCCTGCCCCGCTTTATGGATATTTGAAAATAGCGAGTGCCCACCCCGCATTATGGTGCCTTGGGAGCGGGTGCACACCCCGCTTTATGTTCTTATTTCTCGAGCGGGTGCCCACGCTGCATTGCGGTTGAGAAACTGGGCCGCCGCCCGACCCGGCCCGACCCGGAAGCCAGGTGGCCTTGCCTGACTCGGGGCAGGGCCCAGGACAAGAAGATGCTGCCGAGGACGCCAATGGCAGCACGGCTGAGTGGAAGGCTGCGGTCAGGCGGGGCTCCTGTGAGCTGAGGGAAGCCCTGCGCGCAGGAGAAATGCTGGCGCTGGTCAGCGGGGCTCTCGTAGCGAAGAGAGAGCCCCACACATTGCTGAGCCATCGGGAGCCTTGCAGGCTCCACTGTGAAGACCCGTGTCCCAGGAGAGGGACCAGGTGAAGAGCCAAGTTTCCTCCTGCCACGAAGGAGAGGAGCACCAGAGGAGGAGTTCCCTGGCAGCCCCGGTGAGTGGGGCTTCTCAGTTGTTCTTTGTGTGTGCCAATCGAGGCACAGTGCTATCTCTTAATTCTGAGAGGATCCACAAGAGAGCGGGCCGCTCCTACGATGGGGGCCATTTGTTTTACCAAGTCCCGGAGTGGGGCTTGGGTGCATTCCAAGGCACATTGTTGGTTACTGAGCGGTCCCGCAGAGTAGCGAGCCGCTCCAACATGGGCCACATTTGTGTTAATTAGAGCCCGTCGGGGCCCAAAGGGCACAGTGGTGCCCGTGCCCCTTTGCTTATTCACAGCTGTGCCGCACCAGCGGGGGCAGCTGCAACGTTTTGCACATTTGTTTTAGAGAGTCCCCGTGGGGACCCACCCAAAAGGCACAGTGAGTGCCCATGCCTACAGTGGTTTTCACAGCTGCACAGAAATTAGTGGCAGCTGCAACGATTAGGCCAGCGCAATGCACACTTGCGAATTATGCTGCATTGGCAGCCAGCCCTGACATTATGGACATAGGGCATTTGAGCCCTCTGAGAAGGCCAGTTGACCAGGGGGACTGTGTTAGGTTGATAGGGCACCAGGCCCTAATGTGATTTATGTGGTGCGCAGGAAATGTGATTTATGCACCCTGATTTATGGCTCTAATGTGGTTTATGTTTATGAGATTATTTGCATACTGTGGTTTATGATTGTGAGGCTATTCCCTACTGTGATTTATGCCTCTAATGTGATTTATGATTAGGAGGTAATGATCTAATATGTTTAGGCTTATGAGGGTGGCGCATAATGTATTTTACGCCTGATGTGATACTGATTGCATAATATGATTTATATTGCAGGATATAATTCTGAGTACAGTGTTTTGCCAGTAGTTACTGGTTGTGTTCTACATTTACTATTTTTACTTTGTGATGGTTCTGACAGTGGCCCAATTGACCCCGTCATGTGTACATAATCCCCTGTAAATATTGCTGAGTGCCAGTTGGTACAGTGTATTTTGTGTGATTACTATTCTAATGTATTTATGATAATACAAAGGCTATTTTTATATATAACCTTGTGTGGAGTTCCTTTTGTGGTGTGCCTAGTATGTTGCTGCTGTGTGTGTGTTGCGCAAACGCTTTACACATTGCTTCTGGGATAAGCCTGACTGCTCGTGCCAAGCTACCAAGGGGGTGAGCAGGGGTTATCTTCAGCATGAAACTCCCTTGCCCTGACTAGAGTGGTGGTTTCTGCCTGGCTTAGGCGCAAGCCCTAGCCAACCAGAAATCCAATTTCTAACATGCCACAAGCCGTTCTCCTCAGGCTATTGTATATTATTTAAATTCACTGCATGGTTAGACTACATTGTATTCAATTCTTTTTAGAAACATGCTGTTCGCATGATTTTTCATCTTGCTACATTGTTTTCAATTGAGCGAGTATGAGTGTCCTTGCTAAATATAGAACACTCACCTTTAAGGGCAATCTTGAAAAGAGGTTTTTCACGCAGCAGGAAGCGGATACGCATGCATCAGCAACTTCTCTATTATCTATCTGACTGGAGATGCCCCACGGCACACGCAGATCCCCAATGAGCGGGAGCAGTTCTAGTGAGAAGGAGGAATGTTTCAGTGAGACCTCCATTACCTCATCACGATTTTTGGGTGGATTTGCTTCTTAGTTATTAATTCTTACTTATTCTAATTTTATTCAGTGATTTAAATTTGGGATAGGAAGAATTTAAATTAATCCACGCAAATCTGGCTTTATGATTGTATGAGTTCTGCAGTGACTTCCCTTCTTATTACTCATACTTTCTGGTTGTGACACTCTTGTCAAACTAGTTTTATTGTTGGATTTATAGGAGTCATCATTGCAGAAGCCACTTATACATGGCGAGCATATCCAGCCGTCATTTTTGGCACTCTGTGGAATCTATCACCTGGTACATTTGAGGGATATGTTTTTGTGCTCGAAACAAAGGTCTACCAAGCCTCTCTTTGACTCCAGGTGAGTTACACTTATGGTTTACGGTTCTCCACGACCATGTATCAATTGTTAACACACTGCCTGCCATTATATACTTTAGCATACAGGTTGTTTCATACCCAGTCCTGATGAAGACCCCATTAGATATAATGAAAGCACATGCTTCATAAGAGGGTCGAAACGTCGATGATTTTAAATGCTGCCTGCACTGTAACTTCCCTTTTTGGGCTTTTAAGGACATATGATAATTAGGCCATTGACAAAAGACTACAAATTGGGATATAACCGGCAGGTCTATAAAAAGAATCTGAAGTTTCTTGTTTTATGTATATGTATAGTCACTACTTTATGATGCACTGCACGAGCGCTTCCTCATCCAGCACATATGGGGCACCTTATTGTCTGACTACATGATTCATTTCCATCTAATTACGTTAAATATACGGCATTTATCCAATAATTTCTTTGTCTTAGCCTACATGTTTTCAGATTTATTTCCACATTTAAATTTACTTAATGAGCATTTGTGCAATTACAGATGTTGTTTATTTGATATGATTCTTTATCTGACAGGGCCATTGTTTTATGAATAGTATAAGACCAGGGTCCTAAGGTTGTTTAATTTAAGAAAAGCATGTCAAGAAAAGCCACAGATATTGTAGAGTTAGCTGTAGGCTTAGAAACCACCACTGAAGGAAAGGAAAGTGGGTAGGAACAGAACTCTGCAGCAGCCCTCTAAGTGCCTCTGAGGTGTGGCTGCTGAATTCTAATTGGTTGCCATCAACCTATAGCTTAAAGTAATGTTACAAGAACTCATACCAGTAATCTAAATCAAGGTAGGTTTAGACACAAATAGGTGGCTGGTCATACTAGCACCTCTGGTGTGTCCTGGACTCGGACCTTGTAGGCAGCTGGAAGGGCGCTTGCTGTGTTGTATCAGCAACTTAGGTAGTCCCCGCTGTCCTTGATACAGGAGAGGTTCCCATTTCGACTCAGAATGTCCATTGGTGACTAAGCGGAGGGGGGGTTCTAGGTAGCATGAATCACGAGGGCCTGAAACTACTGAAAAAGCCAGCTACTTTCTTTTTGTATTCTAGAGAGAAAATGCTCAAACTCTTAATGGAGTGAGTCCTAACAGTAACGTCTTTTAGCTTGTGATTTAAATGTCCTCTGAAAATGCCAATTTTACAAGCGTGAACAGAAGACTGCGTTTGCGTCACCTGCTGGACTCTTCTACCTTCAGGACCTGAATTACAAAAAGACACTCAAGTGTGGTCTGAATGGAGCAGAGGACATTTGAAAAAAATCTACAGACAGGAACAAAAGCTCTGTCAAAAACATAAGTAGTCTGCAAACGGCGCACATTTGTATTCGGCTTGTGTGGAACTGACTCTGGGTGCGATGAAAGCACATGCCTTTTTAACTCCATACGTTTAATATAGCACCACCCTTCATTTCCAGGAGGACGTACCATTTTTTTAAGCAACGGTACATGACATAAATGAATGGTCTTCCAAAACAAATGTAAGATGCACTCAATTGTCAGAGAAGAACCTAGCAAATATTTTTTTCAAAAGATAACATCCAATACTATACTTGGAAAAAATAGTCAAATATAGTTTGCAAAGAGATCTCAAGAAACAGATGAAGGTTTTATTGCAGGAAAGGTTTAGAGGTAAAGAGTAAAGCACCCTGTCTAGTGGGTTATCAATGTAATGAAAAGAATTTAAGTCAAGGCAGGACAGTGCAGCGTCTGAGCGAGGCACAGGATAACTTGAGTTGAGAAATAGTTCAGATAAGAGAAGCTGTGCATAGAAAAAGGTGATGGAAAGGTGAGCATCACCAACGTTAAGGGATTCTTTACCTTTAGCAGGATTCTTCGTGTTATTTTTTGCCTTTGGTTTTTTCGCACTTCTCTCTGAATCATTGGAGTGAGTCAGTTTTTTGTCGCTTCGCCTTGTGCTTTCCTTCCCAGCTGCGTTCGGCGGATGGGCTTCATTATTAATTAAGGATCCGCCTTTGCTGTCTGAAGCAGGTTTGCGCTTTGTTGTCTTTGCCTCGTTGGCAGAATCCACAGAAGGATCCTGGGGTTTTTTCTGGCTTGGCTCTTGTAGCTTCTCTTTTGATGTGTCATCTTTCTCTAGTGAGTTAGTTGCCCCGCTAGATGAGGATCCTTTCGGCTCCTTGGCTTTCTTATGCAGTTGATCCTTGGGTGGGGTAACATGCTCGCCGCTGCCTTTGTTCTGTGAAGCACACTCCTCCGCCATAGTTCTCCCACTCATTTCTAAAGGTGTCTGTTTAGGTTTAGAACTGCTTTCATCCTTCTTTCCTCTATTATCCACTACATCATAGTTTTTCTGTTCATGCAATCTTTTGTTTTCAGAGATCTGCGTTCTGTGTGAGTGGTTGCTTTTCGTCTCCGCCTCGTCATCCTCTTCTATGTTATTGCAATGCTTTAGCCGTGATTTTTTGGGTTTCTCCTTCTCTGGATGCTCATTTGAGTGCTTTAAGGCAGGTTCTCTATCGCGGATATGGTCTTGATGCTTCACTGGATCCAAATTCTCACTGGGAGCAGTTTGACTGTCTCCTGTGAAAGGTCTCCTATCTTTGCTGTTAGATGCTTTCAGGGTGTCAGAGGTTGCATACTCGTCTTTGACCGCTTTCTCTTCCTGTGCCTTGGTGGCTGTTTCGTCATCTTCTGTCCGGAGGTTGTGTATCATACTCGTCACGTGCTCGGTGACAGAATCCGACACGTTGTAACTGACCTCCCCCACTGCGCTGGTCAAGTCATCCACAGCATTGCTGAAGGAGTCGACAATGGACGACATGGATGGAAGGTTCAAGTTTTGCTGAAAACTCTTGAAAAACGACATTTTCAAGGTCTTGTATCAATCAGTCTGGTAAACTAATGAAGGTGTATAATATTTCTAGATTTCTATTTTTAAGGAGCTTTGTAGAAAGATGCGTGCCTCAGCTTACAGACTTCTGTCCTCCTAAATCACTGCTGCTGCCTTGGAATGTGTTCGTTCTCCTGTGGGAGGACCTGATAGAAATCTGGTTTTGACGCAATCAGCATTCTTATTCGTGCGCCAAACGCATAACAGGACACCCATTTCTCAACATATTTTGTGTTTGTTTATAAAAAGTAGCTTCAAGCCAACTGAAAAAGATTCGGCTACTAAAAAATAAAAGAAATCATGGAACTTGTGAATCTTTACTCCAAACCTGTAAAAAAAAAGGTTTAAAGTTTTACTATCCTCATTTTTATCAGATACAGGCAGTACTGCTGCGTTTTTTTAAAAAAATGGCTTCAGTAGATTTAACACTTAAATGACATTTTTGGCTACTACTGGATAACATGTATTCCCTATTATATATCAGAGTGCATAATAGAAAATACATGGGATTACACTGACTTCAAAAATTGTGCTATGCACTTAATCTACTGCACTGACAATTGAGTCTCTCATTGAAGAGTAGTATGTTTTATACATTTGCAAAAATGTCAGATAACGTGAACATTATGGAAAAGGCAGGACAAGCACCTCTATGGTAACTGAAAGCTTGATAAACATAGTATAGTATCTATCCCATGTGTTTATACCATGCTGCAAAATAATAAGACACTTGAAGGCTGAAAACATGAGTGTGTGAAGAACCAGCTGCCCAACCGCTTTGGGGCTGTGAACCAAAACTATGACTTTTCATGCTCATAGTTAAAATCACATTTCCAACTTGTCTCTACTGGAAAAACATCTCACAAACACATTTTAGGCCCTGTTTTTTACAGTACTGCTTTCCAATATAACCATCACTTACAATATACATACAGGGATTTGGGCTCACTCTCTTCAACTATTGGCTTCCTTTGACCAGCGTCTTTAAGCCTGTGACCTGACACTTAGCCAATCACATCTTGCGTCAGTTCAGAGGAGTATTCATCTCTTAACTAAGCTGTAGGCTGTCTGGGTGTATCCTTCCATCTTAACATTAATGCTTACCTTGAACTCCATGAGGGATTACTTTGCAACTATAACGCTCTCTGCTTACTCCTGCTGGATCCCTTATAAGTGCCTCACTCTGTTCCTACTCTCTGTTCTCTCCTGCGCCTCCATCCTTACCTGGTGCTCCCCTCATTCCCGCTGTCGCCACCCACTTGTATCTCTCCCACCCCTCCCTCTTATCTCTGTGCATTCTTTGTTACCCTCCACTATCACCCTCTCATATGTCTCTCCGTTTTTACCCAATGCGCTCGTCACCCCCCAACTGTCGCTTGTATTTCCCTCCCCCTTGCACTCTGTTCCCTCCGATCTCCTTTCCCTCCAAGTGGCTTCTCATAAATTCTGCCAGAAGCAGATTTTGTTTTGTTTCATTGAAACAAAAGAAGGCTTTACAGACATCTCCCTTCCCTTTAGTAATGTCCTTTTCAAATTATGTGTCAAAACAAAGCTGGCTTTGAGTGACAAGGGTAAATTAATTTTAGACTTTGCTTTCTTTCTGTATCATAGAAACTAACCAAGGACTATAGCCAAGGCTCACTTGTCATCCGACCGTTATGCGAAATAGAAACAAAAACAGGACTATTGAAGGCAAGAGAGTCTTAAATACAGTCGGCACTTCATAACGTTCTGGTTTTAATGTGCTTATTCTGTATGTGTTAGTACAGTAAACCCAGATCTATTGGCTTTGCCAACACTTGCTTGTATCGCATTTTATTTCTGACTCATGGCGGGATGAAGTCCATCTCTCATGTTTTACAAATAAGTCAACAAACCTATGTCACCAGTATGCAGGAGTTATTGCCTCACACCGACTATCACTGGTATATGTAAATGGTCCATATGTGTGTTTTTACGGCGGCAGAACACAATATTGGAGATTACAACATTACAAACCGCAACACAATGCCCTGCCAGCAGGCACTGGTGACAGGGCAACGAAGGGCACGGCCATTGATAATAAGGTGCACCACTTACTCTTTGTAATATATGTATGTTGGAAACAGCTCTAACTGCTTCGCGGTTTCTGTGGAATTTTCTGCACAAGCTTCTTTAAGTCTTTAAGACAGCTTTCATTTTTTCCAAAAACAATCACATATAATATACATTGCAAAAGGGCCTATTGGTCTGAGGGCTTCATCCACTGGTCTATTAAATTAACATTCAAATTTTGCTTCTGTCCACCACAGCATTCAGCTTGGGGAAATGTGTATAAAGAACAATTAATGGACGAAATGCAGAACAATGTCATTCATTCACCCCAGTACACAGATCTTGGCCTAAATGCAAGTTTTTTTTGTTTTTTGTTTTTTCCTCCTTAATCTCCTTGTGTTTGCTTTGTTCACCCTAAATTGACAGGGTATGCCCAGACGTGGATCCCTTGCTACTGGATTCAAGCTAGCCTACCTGATGATGAAGGGTGTTACCCCGAAACCGGTCCTAGGATGCTGGTTCCTGGTCCAGAGAAGACCTGGCTTGGCAGTTCAGGCTTGACTGTTCCCATGAGGCACAGTGTCAAGACTGATTTGCATATGGCTGGGTCCAAACTGAGGTGGGGAAGTGAGCTAAAGAACAACAATGGATTCACCCAGATCTGTGACTGGTGGTGAGTTTCTGAAAAGTTTCAGAACCCCATTCATCATCTCCTTGTGTTTGCCTTGGGGCAATGTGTCAGCCGAGTTTGCCTACTGGCTTCTTTCACTTTACTTAACTACACAAAGCTTATGCATATTGTTTACATCTGCCTAAGAATAGTACCTTTCTCTTCTATGACAAAACTGGTTTACATTGAGCTTTAATAATACCACTATTTATTTTACTTGCACTTCTGGTGCCCCTGTTAGATAGTGATTTCTGTCTCCTTTCAAAACATTAAGGGCCTCATTATGATGTCGGGCGGAAAGCCTCCGACCAGTGGTCGGAGGATTTCTGCCTGATATGGTAGGTTTACGGTCCGACAGCAGTATTAGGATGACGGTGGCCGGAGGTAAACCTGCAGGGAGAATTCAGACGGGCTCCTTGAGCCCATCGGTCCGTCGGACAGACTGCATAATCCCTTAATTACGGTGAGATTATGATGTTGGTTTCTGACAGTCATTCAATGTTGGCCTTTCTGACATGGAAAGGCTGTTGGAAAGCAACAGTGGAGGCCCCTAGCAGGGCAGCCTTACCCCCTGTCCCTCCACAATAAGGCCTGGGGGGCAAACAACCCTGCACCGTGTGGCAGGCACCACATGGAGGAAAACCTAAATTTCTCAATGGAAGCTTGTGATGTGTGCCTTTTTCACCCACCGTACAAGCTTCCGTTGAGAAATGGAGATTTGTAGCCACACCATGGTCCACCTGACATCGTAATAAGGCCAAAAGGATTTAAGTAACACTGTAGCTTCCTGCAATTTCAATGCTTTGTTCAGTGGCTATTTATTCTCCAATAATAATAATCATACAATGTAAGACACATCTCAAAGGCTTATTTAAAAAAAAGAACATCACTAATAAAATGGCCATATCATAGAGTAAGCAATGTTTTCGTTTTAATTTTATTTTTGTGACATAGACTTGCGATAAAAGATCACCATTGCACAACTTGCCAAGGTCAGACCTATTACCTTTGACAGTGCTTATTTTACCTTTAAGAACAACCTTTTGATTATGGATCTTAAAGAAGTCAGGGGGTTCATGTAAATGATTGTGGCCAGAAAGAAAAGCTCCAGAAACACAAGTTATTTTGGTAAAGCGCATTAGAGTGCTATTATCCATCATGTGTTTCATTCTCTGAAAATCTTAACTGATGTCTTAATCACATGTTTTTACTTCTGTGTGTTTAACAGCTATCAAAAACACATGAGCTCCACACTGTGTGGAGGAGGGAACAAGAGGCACGGGGTTTTAGAAGCTAGCAGCCTCCAACTATGAATGTTTAACCACAAAAGAGCTGCTCCTAAAGTGATAACCATTATAAGGTTTGAGTTATATTGTGAGTGGGGACATCTCACAAAAAGTAACGGACTGGTCTCACACACCACCTGGTGTCATGCTTCATCATTGACCAGTCCTCGCCCTCTAAAACCTTGGTTTGATAGAGGGCGGGCATACACCGGACGACAGGGATGCACTTCTAAACTAAGTGGGGGCCCGTGTATGAGTGAGCGAGATTAAAAATCATTATAGTTATCCTCATTGTGTTTTTTAATGTGAAAGGTAACTATATGATGTTTAAAAGCAGGTGATGGTATGTGGGGGAATTAGTGTCCCCTAACCGTTGTGTTTAGAGGTCGACATGTTTCTGCCGTCTTGGCCCAGGAGGGTCCAGGGCATTCATCAGGACCTAAATATGTAAATGGGGGCTCTGTTCTTACCAAAAGTGGCAAGAGTGTACCACTGTGTGGGCGTGATCACTGTCACACTTCACAATCTAAATTCACTCCAAATCTAACAGCTATTACAGTTCCCTTAAGACAACATACCCCTGTATTTAACCTATGACTGCTTAATATATTCTAAAGGGTACAGGTCTAGTTTGAAACTGTTATCTCTCAAACTACATTCTGAATGGCCTCAGTAGCATTGAATACTATAAAGGTCTTTATACTAGGGGGTTTATTTACAAGCTTCTTGCGCCGCCGATGTGTCACTTTTTGTGATGCACCGGCGGCGTATCTTGCTGCACCATATTTACAAGGACACGTAAAGCCACCCTATGGGCCCTTTACACGCAGCACTTTGCGTGAAAGGGGCATTCCATGGGTATTTCCACGCAACGCCATGGCTTCTGCCATATTTCCAGATTTACAAGAAATTGTAACCTTAGAAATGCGTCAGAATGCTATGCCACCCCAGGGCAGGGAGGCCCAGAAATGTTTTTATTTCTCCTAATTTTTTCCTCTTTCTGTGAGTGCTATAAAAAGAGGAAATCACCTCTCTTGATTGTTTTTGTCCAAGAAGGTGTCCCTTCCGGCACAAAAACAATCATCTACATAACACAGGCACTCTTGCACTATGGTGCAAGGGTGCCTGCGTCGGTGCATGGCAGCCTATTGTGCGCCAGCCCAGGAGAGAGCAAAGAGATCCGTCATGTAGTTGTAGATATAACGCATTCCTCTGCTTCCAAAGTAACGAGGCGCAGCCAAATGGCTTGATGCACAAGGCTGCGTTAATTTGTTTTAAATAAGGCCCAAAGTGTTTTTTATGGAATGCCTTCTATTGGCCCCTTAGGTATTTCTATTTCCAGAAGTCTGGCACACCCTAGAGTGAACTGCTCTCTTTATTCATAGCCTCAACTCCTAGCTGTGTCACTGGAGACAAAAATTGGTTCTTTAGGTTTGGGATCTCCTCTTGAACCTCAGGCTGAATTAATAATACGTTAGTAAGATATATCCCACTCAGTTTGATGGGTTTATATGAAGGAAATATAAGGAACAAGACAGAAGGATGGCTTTGATACCAGCAGAGATTTAAACCAACGCGGGCATTACACCACGTAGCCCCACTTCCACACTGAAGTCAGAGGGATCATTTTGAAGCATAAGTATTTAGGGAAAGTTATCAGTTTCAAATATGGAAGACAGATAGCTAGTGATAGGAACAGAAATGTGTAATGTGTGAAATGAGTAGCTGATGAAATGAAAGGGGAATAATGGGAACATACTTTTCGGGAAGACTACTTTTATTATCAGCATGTCATTGTTATGATCATAAAAAGTACCCAAGGCAAATCACTATCATATTTCATGATCTAGCACAACAGTATTAGACATTAGTGGATTTGAATATTTAGATTCTAATAGAGTGACATGCCAAAGCATTGCAGACCATTGCTACAGTGGCGCGGAATTCAAAAGTTCCCCATAGTGACCCATACAAACTATTTCTCAATGTGGGCATGTGTCCTTACAGCTCAGCAATTAGAGCTAAACACGTGTGCTACATGTTTTAAAGTTATCTCTCATTGGTAGAGCAGAGGGTCCTGCAGTGGATTCCTATATTGTAAGAAATACTGTTCCTCATGTGCTAGGTTCTGGATCGGTGCAATGCCGAAGATGAATCCATTTTGTCATGCCTGTTTCAGTTCTTCCATAATCTGGCAGGTTGGGCGTTTATTTCGTCTTCTGAGTAGTACACCATTGGTTGGTTTGCAACAGTATGATAAAACTTGTGAATATTTGAAGGGAGCCATTGTCTAGTCCCCTTCGGAAAGGGATGTTTCAGTTTATGGCCGAGTCGCTAAGAGTGTTTGCTTGTAGGTACAGAGCGTGCCAAATTATGTTGCTTTTCCTAGGTGATTACAAGTGGTTATATGTACTAAGGAAGATATTAAGAGGAGGGGGCATCTGCAACCCTATCTGGATTGCAGATGTGAACTCAAAAGATTTGAGACATGGCAGGTCTATTGTGGCTACCCTGGTAGAGTCCGTCCCTATGACTGCTTATTATTCATGGACCACTGACAACATTTCCCCTTCCTGTGAAGTGCCATTGTTTTTGCACATAGTAGTTATGAGAAATAGCTGACCTACACTTTCAATTTTAACACCTAACTAAAACCTTTGTGTTAAACAGTTGGCTAGAAAGTTAGAAAGGAATACAATAATTCAGAGCCGACGTCCAGCCTCTTTCACTTTTTTTCTGAGATTTGGGGGGTGCTGATTCTGTAAAAAGAAAGGCGGAAGGTTGGGGTTTAAAGAGGGTCTACCACACTTCCAAAATGCAGAAGGTTTTCTTGAGCCAAGAATCTGCCAAACATCAAGCATAACTCTCGGATACGAGACATCCTGCATACTGAATAACACGAGGATTTCTGACTTCATTGGAGGGACAACAGCTACAGGAAATAAAACTAACAAGAATCATACCCCTTGCTGCTAATATAACTCTAGTAAATCTCCCATGGCAACACTTCTTCTATAAAAAGAGGACACGGGCAACAGGACATCAAATCCCTCTTGAAAGCTAAACTAGAACACCGTGAGTCCAGTCACTGTGCCACTATAGAGTCACAATTAAGCAATTAAACAGGATGGCTTGAAATTGGAGCTGAAGGACTAGACCTAAACTGACTTCAGTGTCAACCTATCAAAATTATAAAGATTTACCCAATGTAGGAGAGCAGACGGATACTCAAAAAAAGTTAAAAAGTCACAGCATAATGGAAATCACAGCCATTGACTAATGAAAATGCTGGGAGCAACAGCTATCCCTTACTGTCTCTGGATGGAAAGAACTAGAAAGCTGCAGGGAAGATAACATCCATATCAGAGGCTTTTGTGTACATTTGTACTATCGGATTCTGTGAGCATCAGTGATTGAGAAAAGACAGGTAGATCAGGCGCATTGGGTGAGTCTTGAAAAGGACAAACTAGGCACTACTAAGAAACAAAATGGGAGAACTGTACTCCTAATCTAACAAAGGCTGATAAAGCTGATAGCCTTGACTTTGGATAGTTCATCCCCACAAGCATGAAGACACACAACATCCACGCACACACACAATTGGCACAGATCATCATGACGCTTTTATGCAGACTGACCAACATAATGACATCCATGCAGACACAAACGCACCTACCATTTGCACACATGCTACCAAACAAACAGGCATCCATTAGGCTAGATGTACAGGCAGTTAAGCTTGCAGACCATCTGGCATGTAATTTCCCATACATTCTGCTGGTTGCTTCTATAACACTCATTGGTATGATAATACCACGTCAAAGCAATAGAGGTGACTGGATAGTAGAAAGGAAACAACATAGGCAATGTACAAGGGGTCTTATGAATGGAATCATCTTCCTAAACAATGGAAGTGGGTGTCTAGTGAGCGTGAAGGAAGCAGAAGAGAAAAACCAGGTACCAGGAAAGGAAACAAGGGAGCTTGAGTGGGACATGGTATAGTCAAGGAGTGAGTGCAACCAGTAGGAAGCATTGTGGCCTGATGGGTCCTTAAGAAATATTGCTTACTGTTAGAGAGATACCAATGAGAACTAGGAACACGTGTATGTAGGTCAACACAGAAAGGCTAACATAGACCTCAGAGGAACACAAACAGTCCTAAACAACACATATACCTTCAGACAGCACACACAGCCATGCAGAGTGGAAAACAGACAAACGGATAGACACACAAATGTAGTGATGCATGGATATTAGATGAATTGATGCAAGCTTCCTCTCCACCTATTGTTTAACCTTTTGTCTCTCTCTGGAGATTTCACTTCTATTGGGTGGCTAAATACTATAGTGTGCATCCTTGCCCTCTTTGAAATTATCATTTGTTACTAACAATTCATTGCCTTCTGCATGTCCCTTCTATTCCATTCCTGGCCACTGGTTTATTCATAAATATGCAACGCCAGTTAATTAGTTAATGCTAACAGACAGCACAATTAGGTGCGTTGGTTCCATTGAAGTAAACGATTTGAAGTAAACGATGACTACAGCTCTTAGAATGCATTGATCTGTTAAATGAAAGCAAGTGCCGAAACGATAATGCTTGCCGTGTGTTGAACAAGCTTTCAAACAAATTAGTTGGCATTTTACAACATGTTGGAACACCACAAATATGCTGCATACATACTTTAAAATTTCAATACAATGCCATCAAAATTCAGCTCTGGCAGCTATTCCAACGAGGACCCATGTCATATTAACTCTCATCTCTCTACAGTGGCTCACAATGGACAGAAGACCTTCATTAAAAGCAATTTGCATAGCTTCCGAGAAATCCACCTGATTTGATCACTCTTCATTCAAGAAAAGGTCCATGTTTAGCCTCAAGATAGAGCTCTGTATTCAACACTCACTACTTTACTGTGGTGCCTCCATTCAAAAAGAGTCAAAAAGGGGTGGATGGTCTTCCACCCATCCTTGCCTGTTGAATAAGGAGAATTGAGTACCATCTTCAACTCCAGAAGCATAAAAAATGGTTCTTCACAACATTATAATCACATTTAAACAGCTTGAACCAGGAAATAAATGAATACGTCGGTATGTGCAGGTATCCTCACGCTCTCCCCAACACTACATGCT
Source organism: Triturus cristatus (assembly GCF_964204655.1). Lineage (NCBI taxonomy): Eukaryota > Metazoa > Chordata > Amphibia > Caudata > Salamandridae > Triturus > Triturus cristatus. The sequence continues at coordinate 1,668,901,774 of NC_140589.1, read as the reverse complement.
TGAGCAGCGTGACGTTCGATGCCCAATGTCTGGAGCATGTCTCTGAACCTCACACACCTCAACCAACATCTCCCACATAGGTCATTCTATACTGAAAGCCCACGTGTCCACACACTCAGAAAAGGGCACCCAGATACTGATGCAAATCGGGGTGCTTCACAACCTCATGAGGTGTATGAATCGCTGAACAAATGTGACAATAAAGAATCAGACTATACATTTGGTGGTCATGATGTTTGTTTCCATGCTTTCCATGGAATTAAATGACTTTAGGCATTTGGCAACAAAATGGGGAAAAAAAATATATTTTATATATATATATATATATATTCACTGAAAAAACCATAGGTTTCACACATGTTATAGTTAGCGGAAATTTTACTGATAAAAAAACAATGAAATTCCCCCGTTATAGTTAGTGCAGGAAACTATAACTCACGCGACCGCAATCCTCTGCTGATGCTAATACTGTATTTAGACACTTATTTGCCCATGTCTTCTTCCATAAATTTTTAGCTATACATATATTACAAATATTTTTTTTTCATAAAGACACATATGTCATCAGCAGAAGATTGCGGTCGCGTGAGTTATAGTTTCCTGCACTAACTATAACGGGGGAATTTCATTGTTTTTTTATCAGTAAAATTTCCGCTAACTATAACATGTGTGAAACCTATGGTTTTTTCAGTGAATTTGCAAGGTTTTTTAAATGCTAATTCCTAACTATAACGTGTGTGAAACCTATGGTTTTTTCAGTGAATTTGTACGTTTTTTTAAATGCTAAGTTACTTTACGCCATTCGTGGCATGCGCGCCCACTTAACGCAGTTCGTTCCGTGCGCGCACGGTGCGCTTCGCGCACCGTGCGCGCACAGTGAGCACGCAGTGCGCTTCGCGCACCGCGCGCCCACTTTACACAGTTAGTGCCGTGCACGCACGGTGGGCACGCGGTGCGCTACGCGCACCGCGTGCCCACGTTACGCTAGATGGGCCATGTACGCACGATGCGCTTCGCGCACCGTGCGCACATGGAGGACATATGATGCGCTTCGTTGTGAAAGGTTAAATTTTTTTTTTTTTTTAAATTTATAAGCCATGCACAAATGGTGCCCATCGGGCACCATTTGCACACGGGGTGGGGAGGGTGTGGATAATTTGTTTTTTTCAATAATTTTTTACCGTACGCGTACGGTAAGCGTAATCGGCGAAATTAACGAAAAAATTAAAATTGCGTTTTTGGCCTTGGGGGATCTTTGGGGACTCCCTCTACATGGCTAGGTGCTTTGGAGCTGGCTAAACAGCTCCTTTACATGTTTTTGCCCTTTGTTTTGTAATCCACACTCTGAGTGCGAGAGAGAAAATGGCGGCCGCCGCTTCCTGGTTTCGACCGATTCGAATGTTTACTAAGATCTAACAGCCAATCAGAATCGCGCTCGCGCACGTCACCGTACACGTACGGTAAGCGCACCGTAAGCGCACCGTAAGCTGGCTCAGATATATATATTGATTTAAAGGCTATTTTCTCAGAATCTACTGAACAGATTTACACTAAACCTACAAAAGGCACTTCCTTGACCTGAGGACTACCTCTCTGCCAAATTTCTAGTAATTCTGTTCAGCCGTTCGGGCTGTAGCTGTGTCTAAAGGTCCTATGGAAAAATGCATGGGAAAAACGCGTTTTGGGACCCCCCTTTTATCTCAGCCCCCGCTTGACGAATCCCCCCGAGACTTTCAGGGTAGGAGCGGAGCGTAGCGCCCCACCTATTTTGAAAAATTCACGAGGATTTGTCAACCGGCGCCAAAGTTATTCAAAATAGAATGTTGCGGATTTCCTATGGAAACGTGGTCCTAACTATAACTACCTACTGGCGACCGCCAGTAGGTAATATATATATATATATATATATATATATATATATATATATATATATATATATATATATATATATATATATATATATATTATCTACTGGCGGTCGCCAGTAGATAGTTATAGTTAGGACCGTGTTTCCATAGGAAATCTCAAAATTCTATTTTGAATAACTTTGGCGCCGGTTGATGAATCCTCGCGAAATTCTCAAAACTAATGGGGTGCTCCGTTCAGCTCCTACCCTAAAAGTCTCGGGGTGATTCGTCAAGCGGGGGCCGAGAAAAAAGGATTTTTCCATAGGACCTTTAGACACAGCTACAGCCCGAACGGCTGAACACAATTACTTGAAATTTGGCAGAGAGGTAGCCATAAGGTCAAGGAAGTGCCTTTCGCAGGTCTGGTGTCAATCTGTTCAGTATTTCCTGAGAAATTAGCATTTAAAAGCATATCAATATCTATACCCTGCCGTGCGCGAGCGCAATCCTGATTGGTTGTTAGTTGTCGGTAAACATTAGAATCGGTCGAAACCAGGAAGTGTCGGCCGCCATTTTGTCTCTCGCAGTCCGAGGGGGTGAAAATCAAAGATGGGGAACGTGAAAATGGGGCAGAGTGGACAGTTCCTGACCCCCTAGCCTTTGTCAGGGGGTCACAGAAAGACCCCCAAGGGAAAAAAAACATTATTTTTTTTTTTAAATCGCGAGGTGCGCGCACTCAGCGCGCACTGCGAACCGTGGGCGCTCGCTGCGCGAAGCGCGCACGGTGCGTGAAGCGCACCGTGCGCGCACGGTTCGCAGTGCGAGCTGGGTGCGCGCACCTCGCGATTTAAAAAAAAAATAATAATTTTTTTTTTCCCTTGGGGGACGGTGTAAAACCTGAAAAAAAATAAAAACATAACTTAGCATTTAAAAAACCGTACAAATTCACTTAAAAAACCATAGGTTTCACACACGTTATAGTTAGGAATTAGCATTTAAAAAACCTTGCAAATTCACTTAAAAAACCATAGGTTTCACAAAGGTTATAGTTAGGTGGACATTTCACTCGTAAAAAACCAATGAAATTCCCCCGTTATAGTTAGTGCAGGCAACTATAACTCACGCGACCGCAATCCTCTGCTGATGACGTCAGATATTACATCACTGATGACATATGTGTCTTTCTGAAAAATAAATATTTGTAATATATGTATAGCTAAAGATTAATTGAAGAAGACATGGGTAAATAAGTGTCTAAATACAGTGATGTAATATCTGACGTCATCAGCAGAGGATTGCGGTCGCGTGAGTTATAATTGCCTGCACTAACTATAACGGGGGAATTTCATTGGTTTTTTACGAGTGAAATGTCCACCTAACTATAACCTGTGTGAAACCTATGGTTTTTTAAGTGAATATATATATATATATATATATATTACCTACTGGCGGTCGCCAGTAGGTAGTTATAGTTAGGACCACGTTTCCATAGGAAATCCGCAACATTCTATTTTGAATAACTTTGGCGCCGGTTGACGAATCCTCGTGAATTTTTCAAAATAGGTGGGGCGCTACGCTCCGCTCCTTCCCTGAAAGTCTCGGGGGGATTCGTCAAGCGGGGGCTGAGATAAAAGGGGGGTCCCAAAACGCGTTTTTCCCATGCATTTTTCCATAGGACCTTTAGACACAGCTACAGCCCGAACGGCTGAACAGAATTACTAGAAATTTGGCAGAGAGGTAGTCCTCAGGTCAAGGAAGTGCCTTTTGTAGGTTTGGTGTAAATCTGTTCAGTAGATTATGAGAAAATAGCCTTTAAATCAATATATATATATGTAAGCGCGCTCCGTGCGCGCTGGGTGCGCGCACCTCGCCGTGCGCGAGCGCAATTCTGATTGGTTGTTAGATCTTAGTAAACATTCGAATCGGTGGAAATCAGGAAGCGGCGGCCGCCATTTTGTCTATCGCATAAAGAGGGGGTGATAAACAAAGGGGGAGAACTTGAAAAGGGGGCAGAGTGGGTAGAAATTGACTCAGTAGGCATTGTAAGGGGGTCAAAGTAGGACCTTGTAGGGCAAAAAAAAAGATTTATATTTTGTTAAAAAATATCGCCGAGTGCGCGCACCCAGCGCGCACCCGGAAAAAAACTTTATTAAACAAATTAAAAAAAAATCGCATTTAAGTGTTTAGATATAAGGTGGCTCTAAAAAGAGCCCTTGTGTTTATTGTTTGTTTTTTGGTACCTACAAGTAAGTACCGATGCAGAGTCTAAGGTTCAAGAGGAAGACTCTGTTGCCTTCATCAGTGAAGTGCACACCATCTCCTCTATAAATGTCTTGCATGTCGTAACGCAAGTTGTTGTGGTAAATGGAACCCATACCATAGTCTCTGAGGAAAGCAGAAATAGATTTGTTGACGTGCTTCCTTGCTTTGTCAATCTGCGGACAAAATTGGTTGGACCAGTTCCAATTTTGCCTTTGGCATATATTAGAATATACAAAGGCAGTTTGTGGAAAAAGCGACATCAATTGCACAAAGGTGTCCTTAATAAGCATTTCCAGACCTACCCCAGTTAAAGTGCCTAGATCATTACCACCACAGTGCACAATAATAAGGTTAGGCTGTGGGAGATGTAGAAAGGTTTTCACCAAAGGCATTAATTGGTGCCACTTTAACCCTCTCTGACCAATCCATTTGATGTCTACATTTGGCAAAGCAAGGTCTCTCACCATACCTCTTTTCTCTGCAAATTTTTCACTCCAGAAGACATAGCTGTGTCCTACAATCCACACTGTGAACATCTTCAAAGGAGATCTGGATGCACTCAGGAGGTGTAATTCAGTAGAATGGGAAAAAGAAATGAAAGACAGTTTGGAAATGGAGGCATACATATTTTTTTATAAAAAAAAAAGAACTGATTGGCTGTTTCATACCATTCTACACTAAAAACTAGGCTGTATGTGTAAATTTATAGAAGCATGTTTTGTATTGGTACAGAAAAATGTGTTACCAAAGAACAGTACTATGGATTTGCTGTAAGGTTTGAAAAGTCAAGCACTCTTGCTCTGTGGAATTGAAACATTGTTTGGCGAACTTCTGACCTAACTCCACACAGCAGTGTTCCATGAGCTGTTGCTATGGTAGCAGGCAGAAGTCAAGTTGGGGGAAGGGTACTAGGCAGAAGTCAAGTTGGGGGAAGGGTACTTTTGGAAAAGGGTTGGTTTTCAACCAATAGAAATGTGTGATTACATTTGAAAAAAAGGGGGAAGCACTGAGATTTGAAACTTACATGTATATGTGTGGAAAAATAGAGGGAAACTTTGCCATTATCTGGTTCTGCTGAGAGGAGAGAGGTGTAGAGAACAGAGATCCTTTATGTCTTCAAGAAAATGGACACGGCTATTCAACGCTGGAACCCGCTCTTTCTGTCTTGGTGGGGTCGGCTCAATTCTATAAAAATGATGTTATCCCCTCTTCTTCTTTATACCATTTCCATGCTGCCAGTACACATTCCAGTTTCCTTCTTTAAACGGATTGATTCCTTGTTGCTGAAATTCTTATGGAATGGCAAGCGGTCTCGGATAGCTTTGGCTTCATTGCGCAAGGATAAGGCTCAGTCTGGTGTGCGCTTTCCGAATTTCAGAGAATATCATCGAGCTTTCTCTTTGAAACAATCGACCCGTTGGTTCTCTTCTGATCTTCCGCACTATCCGCCCGTCTGGTTAAGTATGGAATCTTCCTTTCTATCCCCCTTTACCTTTCATGAGTTCTTATCCTTCACGTCTTCTTTAGTTCGCTTTCGTACGCCTGTTATTTCTCATTGCCGCACTCTCCTTCTCCCTTACATAATATCATCTTATCCCTCCCTCCTTTCCATTCACGAACAACCGATATGGCACAACTCTCTTTTCAAAATTCGTAATCGCACCATCTTTTGGAAGACATGGCATTCTCGAGGATTGTGTTGGATCTCTCAATTAATTTCCCAAGATACCCCTCTCTCATTCCAGGAACTTCAATCCTCTTTCTCACTGCCCTCTTCTGCTCGTTCGCAATACAATGCCCTTCTCCCAGTCCTGATCTTATATCTTCGCTCTTTGGCGCCATCTACCGATATTCCTTTGGACCGCAAAGCTACTTCTTTATTATTGGAGACGTCTCCCTCAGCCTCTGCTATTTATAACTCTTTCCGGTATTCCACTGACAGACTAAAATCTAAAATCGAGGATGCATGGGAATTGGATCTTTCTCAGGGTTGGCCAATACCTTTTTGGGACAAAATATGGGCTAAGCTTCATAAAGCCTCTAGAGCTGCTAATACTACCCAAACCTTATATTTCATTTATAACAGAACTTTATGTACTCCACAAGCTTTATCCCGTTTTTCACCTGACACATCCCCTATTTGTTGGTCCTGTTCCTGTCCCGTCGCAGATCTCAAACACATGTTGTTTGAATGCCCTCCTATCTCCAAGTTCTGGCACCTAGTATGGACGCAAATACAAAAGATATTTCAACTTCAAATTCCCTTTTCCCCTTCGCAAGTTTTTCTAGGTTCCCTATCACCGTCACTCCCACAATCTCCTTCCCATTATCTACTACTTGACCTTCTAGTTGCTGTGGCTTTCCATACCATTACTTCTAATTGGAAACAGGCTGCAAATGTCTCCTACCAATCTTGGTGGAATGCAGTTTGCTTCCATCATCGCCTAGATACTAATTACGTATCTCCCATTTCCCTGGCAATTAAACGCGACCTGATTTGGCTCCCTTTGGTATCCTATCTCTCCTCCTTTGCTCCAGTGCACGCCTCTCCAGATCCTAACACAGTTGAGGTGCGTAAGCCACCATGATTTTCTTCTTTCTTTAATGCCTTTTTTGTTATGTTATCGCGTTCTACTATACTATATGGTATTTTTCATTCCTATACGTAAGCTCTGTTCATGTAAGCTTCATGCTTGTTATAATTGCTTTTAATGAGAGTTTCTATTGAATTGCTTATTTTTTGTATATGTTTATCATGATGATTATACCCCGTTCCCCTCCCTTCTCCTTCCCTTCTTTATTTCTTCAATAAACTCAAACTTAAAAAAAAAAAAGAGAACAGAGATCCTGGCTCTGATAATCTGCTGTTTGAGTGCCACATTTCTATCACAACTAACTAATTTTAAAGGTGAGGTTAGAGTTTGAGAGGAGATGTATATGGTAAATTAAGAAATGAATAATAGAAATGTAATTCTTTTTGTTGAAGTTGTGTTTATTATTTTCTGTTTTGGGAGAAATTTAAATGTGAGGAACATGTAAAATAATATGGACTATGTTTTCACGATAAATTAAGGTGTATTGGTATAAAAAAAGAATAGTTTAAGGGTTTGAGGTTGGACTCAGTAATGCAAATACATTCAGCATCACTAAGGCTGGTTGCCCTTGGTGGAATGTAGGCAGTCACCCAGGTTACACATGTTGGGAAATATAGGCAGAGATTTATTGTGTACAACTCTGGTAATTTTATATTTGCATTAGTAGGAAAAAGGGGGAGCGATTTTTTGGTGCAGAAGCAGACTCTTAGCACACACCCAGCTCCTTTCCATGTATAATCATGCACAGTATTTACAAGCGAGTGGGGTTTGAGGTTTCAGTCTGTAATGCAAATACATTCAGCATCACTAAGGCTGGTTGCCCTTGCTGGAGTGTAGGCAGTCACCCAGGATACACATGGTGGTGGTCTGAAAAAGCAGTCTGGACATGGGCTTTTTAAAAAATCTGAAAAGTGGATTCAATTCAATTTCAGCTTTATTTCGACTTATTTTGTCATAAAAGCAACATACATAGGTTAAAAAAAACATAATACATAATCCGAAGTTCCAGGCAATATGATGGAGGTCAATCACGTTCAATTCTGTCACAGCTATGCTAAAAACATATAAATTAGTTAAAAAGACAGATAATATATAAAAAGTTATTAAAATACATTTTGCAAAGGGTGAAAGAGTAAAATTCATAGTGTCAAACCAACCAAGTACATTAGCTAACCAGTCTTTAAGTATTATAATTTGTATCCTTTCTTATTCCTTATAAGATATACATTAAATAGGAATCTACTTAGACCAAAGACTATTAGTTGTGAAGTATTTGCTTTGAATGTACGTTCTGCCTCTTTGAAAAGCCTAAACCCCAGATTTATACACAGGGGTTTAATCCATCGAATTCTTGGTTTTTTGTAAGCTGGGCAGAAAAACAGTACATGAGCGTCATTTTCTATTGCTTTTTGTACGCAAAGGGTGCACAAACCACTTTCATCTTCATTACCCCTCCAACTACTAGTGTTTGCAGCTATCTGTAAAACTCCATATCGGTATTGAAGATACAGTGTTTTAGCTAGTGGTGGTCTTATCTCATCCATGAATTGCTCGAATATAGGGGTATCCTTAACAGATAAGAATTCCTGTGACAATGTACCCAGTGTAGTATTAGTGGATACTTCATTCTTTACATATATCCAGAAAGCAGATTTCAAAAGGTTTTTTGAAGTTGGTGACATATTCTGAGGGTTTTCCCAAAAATGAGTAAACCCAAGCTTTTTGAACCACTGGGAGATGTGTTTTAACCAGGGGATACTTTTATATTCGTCAATCCTAATTATTTCTAGCAATCCGTTCTTGTAATCGCTCAACTCAGGGGTTGTCCATAATCTAATCCAATAGAGTAGAGGCCTTAGTCTAGCTTGATGGTCAGTTCTCTTAAGATTAATATCCAGAAAGACTGGAATTATCGGTGTTCTTACTGGTATTTTTAGTAACCTGCGTATAAAGTTGTTCTCTTCCTTCCTAAAGTTGTTGTTGCAGGAATAACCCCAGACCTCGGCACCATAAAGTGCTGCTGATTGGGCCTTTGCTTTAAATAATTCGAGTGCCGGCGTGATAGATTTAGATTGGCTACTGCCGTGCACCTTTAGGATGGGCATTGAATTTTGTTTTAAAATTAAGTTACTTTTTTCCAATTGCCCTTTCCAATTGGGTGTACTGTCCAGCATAATGCCCAGGTTATTAAAACTCTCAACGTATTCCAGCTTCTGGTTATTTAGGGCCAAATTCTTTCTAAAGGATTTCTGGGGATTTATGGACATATACTTTGTTTTAGATGAATTAATTTCTAGTCCCTTTTCCACACAGTAATTATTAAAAGTGTTTACTAAGTTTTGTAAACCTTGCGGGGTTTGCGAGATGAGGATTGTGTCATCAGCAAAAAGCAATGCGGTGACTACCTCATCTGCTAATTTCGGGGAATCCTGTTTACAATCTTTAAGATAGTTAGGTATATTGTTAACGTATAAGGAGAAGAGGGTGGGCGCCAGCACACACCCTTGACGGACACCCCGCTCCACAGGGATCTCTTTTGAGATTTCTCCTCCCTTACCCCATCTAACCCTAGCATAGTTTCCTGTGTGGAGTCTAATTATTTCCCTGAGTAGCTCACTAGGGACTGCAATGTCTTTGAGAGTGGACCAAAGTAATTTACGGGGTACAAGGTCGAAGGCAGCCCTTAAATCGATAAATGCTACGTACAAACTTCCCTTTCTTATATTAATATATTTCCAGCAAATACACATAAATCTGAATACTTGATCTACTGTGCTGGTTTTTAGCCTGAATCCTGCCTGGTATTTAGTTAAAATATGTTCCCCTTTTATCCACGATAAAAGTCTATTTAAGATATGTCTGGCGAAAGTTTTTTGTAAAAGATCAATTAAACTAATGGGGCGGTAATTTGCTGGATCATAGCGATCCCCTTTCTTAAAAATTGTTACAATTTCAGCCCCTTTCCATGAATCAGGGATTGATGTCCCAGCCACTATAGAGTTACATAAAAAATTTATATAGGGTCCCCAAATTCCTACATCGTGCTTTAACAAGTCACCGGGGATTTTATCAGGGCCTGGTGCTTTACCCGATTTAATAGCCAGGAGTGCCTCAACAGTTTCTTCATGGCTAAAGTGTAGACGGGTGTTATTATCAAGTAATCTATTTATTTCGATATCATCCATAGCCATCTCCTCATTTGTAATGCAGTATAATTTAGAGAAGTGCTTGCACCAGGTTTCTTCATCAAGATATATATCCCTAGATGATCTGCCTTTTTTATTTCCTTTGGAAATTAAGTTCCAAAATGTGGCCTGTTCTTTCTGGTGAGCTGCAATTAAAAGGTCATCCCAAAGAACATCATCCCAGGTTTTTTTTGCTTGGGACAATGTCTTTTTATATGCTAGTCTACTGTCTTTAATTCCCTATGCGTCCTTTACTTTTACAGCCTGAATCAGATCATTTTTAACCTTGCGACAATCTTTATTATACCAAAGATTTGTTGTCGCTGGATTGTTATCTTTCTGACTCAGATCCTTTTTGTAGCTTTTACTTAGATGGAGAGTCAGTGCATCTACAAGTTTATAGTGTAAGTTTAGGACATCCTGGGTACCTAGAACAAGCATATGACTTCCCTCCAATACGTCAGCAAATGAATTATATATATTTAACATCGTTTCGTCTTTAGCCAGAATGTGGGGCCACTTAATAGCACGTCTGTTATTGGAGACCTGGTGATCTCCTACTGGGACATTTGATGTATCTGTCATATTTATTTTCTGTACGAAAGGTTCTGGATGTAACCATAAATGGAGGGGGAAGTGGTCGCTCTCTATTCTATGGTCTATTTTAAAATCTTTTATTAAGTACCATAGATTCATAGAAGCCATTAAGAAATCTATATGGGACCTGTAGTTCCCCCTACCAAAAGTTGGAGCCGCTGGTCTATCTGACTTAAAACGGCCATTACACGCCCTTAATTCATGGTTAACAGTAATTTGTAAAATCTGCATAGCTGCTCTTGAATTTTTTACCATGTTATTGGACTCTACAGAAAGGACATTATTAGCTATATCCTGTTCCTCAAATAAGGTATCCAAGCCCAATATCGGCTCATATTGACAGTTAAAATCTCCACCAACAATTACCTGCTTACTTGGACTTAAAGTGTTTAAAAAGGAGTCAAGGTGGATTATCACCTGTGAATCTTTGCTATGGGGATGCGGTCTACTATAGACATTTATTAAATATATTGTTTCTTTCCCCTTAGTCACCATTCTTAATCCCATTATATCTAGGGAATCAATCGGCAGTAATGTGATTTCTGCCTCCACAGTAACCCTTATCCAAATCACCAGACCGCCAGATGCTCTTCCTCTCACGGATGGCACTGCGCCCCGACTAAAAGTTTTATAACCCAGTCTATGCGGTGTATCTGTGGCCCATGTCTCCTGGAGAAGAATAATATCAAAGTTTTCAATGTAGGAGCACCAACCCTCATCCTGCATATTCCTTGATACCCCTGCTATGTTCCATGATATTAATCTAACAGATGGGAATTCGGCTACACCATCCGCAATAGTATGTGATACATTATTTCCATGCGGTGGTGAGTTTACGATGGTTGGACCCCAATCCTTAGTGTGCCTGATACCAAATTGTCTCTTCTCACCCAAGCTATCAGTAGTTAACATGGGGACCCCCACCCCTATTTGGGCAATTTCATCACTAGCTACCACAGTGGACAGAGTCATATTTCCACCTTGAATTGTTAGCTTAGATTTCCCATCTGACACAGGTGGTGGAGTTAGTCAATCATTCGAGTCCAAGGGGCTTAGTGCCAAGTACCTATTATTCATGTTAATCTGGAATGGTAAACCTTGGAAAACATTTTGAGATATGCTCGAAGTGGTAATCTGCTTACCCCTAGCTAGGTGCTGATAGAAATAGCCTAGCGGATGTGCACCCACACTATTCTCTGTCGGTACCAATGATGCTGCTCTAAGTAGTACGGTCGCCACGTGTTGAGGATGTTTAAAGTTGATTATTATGCAATCTCCTTTACAAGCTTTCCTGGCACTCCCAATCCAAGGGACCCGTCTGGTTGATAGGATCTGTTCCGAATAGTTGACAGGGAACCCACAGTTGTGGTGTAGCCAGGAAACTGTTTACCGTTTAAGACAATCATGTGTTTCATTTTGCACCTTAGACTGCATAGTATCTAAGGGTGGCACATTTGTGAGTACTACAACATATGGTTCGCATTGAGGGGGTAAATTAGTAGAGCGGGTTTTCTTTGCTTGAACCATTGTCCAGCCTGAAGGGGATGGATCAAAGTCCGGGGCGATTATTTTGTCTGGCAAATGTTTGCTTAGGGTAGAATTAGATGGGGGGATGTTCTCCTTGGACGGGACTTGTACATTTCTTTCCTCTTGCTCATTTGAACCACCCTGCGATTTGGTCTGAGTGTTAATCAATGAGGATAGGGAGCCACCTAGTCTGAGCACTTCTGCGGATAATCTATCTATTTTTTCAACTAGTGGTTTTACCACTGCCTCTATTTTGTCCTCAAAGGCCTTAATAATACAGGACATAGTGTCGGGTGAAAATGTATCATTGCCACAGTTATCGGTCATAGTCCCCTTTTGGGTAAAGGGTTTTTTTGTGGTGACTTGACAGTTCGATTTCTGCTGTGCCCCACCTCTGTTTTGTTTCGTTTTCCTACACTCCCTTACAACCCTTTTTTTTGGGGAGCATTCGGAAAGAGAGACAATTCCAGTTTCATCCAACAGATTCAGGGTTGTGGTGTTAGAGTCTACAGGCATAGGTACAGGACGCTCTAAGACTACAGGAGACTCAGGGAGCGCCGTGAACTCTGTTAACAAACACTCAGTCACAGGGACAATAGGCGTCACAGTATTTATAATAGTGTTACCACTGTTACTCAAAGTGCCTAAATTGGTAGAAGTAGTATCTTCACGGCCCAATGACTTCCTTCTATCCTTGTTAATTTGGCTTACTACTTTCACAAGGTAATTATCCATAGTTGAATATTTCTTTGCCATAAATTGACAATATGGATCACAATTAAATTCAGAGCCCTGTTACTTAGCTCTCTATGGCCAACCTTAATGCCCCGCGTCTCAAGGTATATTACTTAAGTTATCACCACAATTACAACACAGTAAATAGTAAATTCTAAGTTGGATCACACACAGAAACAAAAATCCAACGCGTGTCCTCTTATTGCACTATCTAGATTTAACTGCAATCGTGTACCAAACGTATTAGGGAACCTCTGCCAGTAACTATTGGTGAAAATACCAAGCAAACCTGCAACTAATTGGGCACCATTTAGTAAATGTCCACTGATAGGGTCGGTAGTCTCTCTAACAAACTTGTAGCCAACCAACTCTCAGGATGATACAATATGCAAGCTTGCATGGGAAAGTCAATTCCATGATAGTGAATAGATTCACAGCAGATGGTGGTGTAGTACAAGGGGTATCCAATTGTGACGAGAGCACTTGCCTTAGAGGGGTGGCCCAGCCCGGCCTCCTTCGGCCCCTGACGGCCACAGACGGCCCGCCCTCTGCCCGGGCTCAGCCCGGCGACACCCGCGCGCGTCCCGCGACGCGGAGGAAGCACCGTTCCTTTTGAGCGCCTCCTGGCGCGTAAGAGGCGTCAGCTGTTCCCCTGGCGCATGGAATGCTGGGAAGTGAAGTCCGTCCCCGCACAGCGGCCGCAGCTGGTAATGGCGGCAGCGGGGGACGGAGAGCAGCAGGACAGCGGAACAGGAAAATGCAGGTACGGAGGTGAGTGGGTGCCCAGAAAGACAAAACGCAACCACAAGGACCGCAAGCAGGAGCCCACTCTGCCGAGGAAGCACCGTTCCTTTTGAGCGCCTCCTGGTGCGTAAGCGGCGTCAGCTGTTCCCCTGGCGCATGGAATGCTGGGAAGTGAAGTCCGTCCCCGCACAGCGGCCGCAGCTGGTAATGGCGGCAGCGGGGGACGGAGAGCAGCAGGACAGCGGAACAGGAAAATGCAGGTACGGAGGTGAGTGGGTGCCCAGAAAGACAAAACGCAACCACAAGGACCGCAAGCATAGGTGTATGAGTACATATGATGAGTGAGTACATGTATGAGTGACTGTATAGGACTGTTGGTGAATGAGTGGATGTGTATTTGGATCTTAGAATTACTGTATAGGTTGTTGTAACTGGTATTGCTATGTCCATTGTTTTTAAAATTTTAATTTCTATTTTTGAATGTGTGTATCAAAGGTTATATTAGGGGAAGAGGTGGTCTGCCACTCTATCACAAGGATGATATCATCAGTGATGTCATCAGTGATGTCATTTGAGATGTCATCAGTGATGTCATGAGTGATGTCACTGACCATGTCATGAGTGATGTAATATGTGACGTCATCAGCAGTGCATTGCGGGCGCGCGAGTTATAGTTAGCTGAACTAACTATTTTAGCTGACCGAATAAAGGAATTATTGAAGCACAAGACACGGCGTCGGCTTTCCTACTTGTGAGGAAGTTCTGTTGAATATTATCGGACCGTGCTTGGGAGGTCCGTTCGTCGACGCGCCCCCTGGTTTGGAGGCGGTAGGCATACCTGAGCAAATGGAGGAGCAGCCATATATATAGATATATATATATATATATATATATAGATATATATATAGATATATATAGATAGATATATATTTTTTTTTAATTTCAGTGCGCCTGGCTGTCGACATTTGTTTATTTGGTCTAAGTAAGAATGGTTTCCATGCATGTAAATTGTTGTAATGGGACATGGAATGTACTACAGAGAGACCCAGCTTAGAAAATACTCCCTCTTTTGAAAAACAGGAAGATTCCATCAGCCAACAGGCACTGACATGGATTGCATAGCTACCACGATATATGTCTGCCTTAAAGTGCTTTTTATGGACCAGAAATACGCTTCTGAGAAAGCTAAACTCCATTCATGGGGAACAATGCTGCATATCTCTCTCGCTCAACCAATTGCAAATACAAAAATCCAACATACAAAACCCCTTGTCACTTCTTGTATATAATATACAATACTACGAATGAATGGCTGTGGTGCTACAAAGTCGACCTACGAAAGGTCACAATTTGCAAGATATTATAGCATTGCTCTAGCTCAGCTACATAGGACGAGACATCAGACCATGTACTGACTTGATAGAGTATACCCTAGAGAGTGTCAACATTTCAAGCATAAATAAAAAAAAAAAAGACATTCTCAATAGGGCAGGTTACCCTCACTGTGACCTCGCATCCGCTTTCGTAAAGTGCCAAAAATATATAATTTAAATAAAGCGCTACTGCAGCTGAGAGAGGGTGGAAAACATACATCAGCGTTATGCAAGGTGTGCCTGACATCCAGTAGAGGAAAATCAAACAAGCATTTGCAATGTAATTGGTCTCACAATTACGCGAGTTTTAGCTATTGGCATTGTAAATGAAAATGCTTTTTATTTATGTTTTAAAAACAAAAATAAAAGGCATTGTTATTTGCAATGTCAATAGATCAAACTCACGTAAATGCGCGACCTATTGCATTGAAAATGTTTGTTTTTACCACTGTCACAGACTTGTTACCCCTTTTTTTTACATCTAAACGTCTGCACTTTGTATCATTCAATAAGGGTTCGTTTTTTACGTCCTATTCTCCTACAAAAGCACGTTACTTCATATAAAGAGGGTTAGAATACATTCAATCCTTAGCCTCTCCAGAAATTCGTATGGCCATACTTTTTTTTAATTTCTATGAAATTTAGTAAATTTTATGGAATGTGAATGTCGCTGTTCTGTTTTTCGTTAAAAAAAAATATTTTGTATTAGTAACCTGTGGATCTGATTATTTTTTCTGTTATCAATTATGACTGTATTTATTCTTTGTGCTTTCAATGACTAGCTTTTGGTCCAATAAGGAATTTTTGACTGACTGACAGACTTTTACATCCTCATTGCCTCTGTTTACACAGTCTAAGGGGCATATCAGCAAGCTGGCGGTAAAAAATTATCGCCGCTTTAGCGTCCGTTTTCGGATGAAAAGCGGCGATAATTTTATCGCGTAATCAGCAAGGTCACGCTAACGCGTGATTCCTTGCTTTAACTCCCTTTCCCATAACGCCTACCTTTGCATCTCTAATGAGATGCAAAGTGGGCGTTCCGTCCCAAAATAACTGGAGAAATGTCGATAACCGACATTTCTCCAATTATCAAGGGAATCGCTAACAGGCATAGCAATAAGAAAAGTAGTGCTAACCACAGTTAACGCTACTTTCCTTACGCCTGCTTTCACCCTGATTTAGTCATTATATCCAATGTAAGGTGGATATAATGGCTAAGTATGCCCTGCCTTGTCAGCAAGCTAACGCCAAAATGTGTGAGATTATCGCTGGATTTCCAGCGATAATCTCACTTTTAGCTGTTAGCGCAAGGAATTTTATCGCTTTTGAGATAAGCGTTGCTGATAGCATGCTATCTCAGCGATAAAATTCCACGATAGCCGGCAATAATTATCCTAGCACTAAGTGCGCTTAGCGATAATTATTGCTGGCCCTTGCTAATATGCTCCCAAATTTATCTTAACTTCATGATTAATTTCCATTTTCGATCTACAAGACCTCCCACGCGACTCATCATGCCTACACCGAGCTATAAATGTATGGCACGGAAATCAGCAGAACTGCTGAGTACAGTGACTGCTACCTCTCTGACTACTGCAACAGTTCTGAAATAATAGCTCATTTATTCAACTTCCCCTGTGGTATCAACTTGTGATATCGACGATGTAAACAAAGGTAGTACAAAGCACAAGAAATAATTCGTACTGTATCTCATTTGTTTAGCCGCTAGGACTTTTCTACTGCACATAACCCGACACTTTACAACAGGATAAGCATAGTACCTGAAATGACAGGGTGAAAGAACGCAAGGAGAGCCTCGTTGGGTGTAAGGGCAGAAAAGGAGCCTTTTATCTTCTTTGACTAGAGTAAAAGACCTGCTGTGAATGGAAGGGCCACGGCTGCTTGAATCAGTAAGTTGAGACCACAGCGGAAAGCTTCCTGTTTAGTCTTTAACTTGTCTTTCTCTATGGAAATTGTATTGAGCGGGACTCGTTGGCTTTCAAATTCTTGGAATTTTGTAAACTGTGATCAAACTTGAAGAAGTGAAATACATTGCTGGGCTGCCAACAAATTAACAAGGAGATCCGAGCTAGAGCGAAAGGGTCTGGCTCAAAACTTAATGCCCATGCAGAAGCTGTGAGGAACTTCGATTTTCGATCACGATCGAATCGACCCGCCATTTTGTGGCCCGCCGCCATTTTGTGTTGCCATCACTCAGGCAGCACGGTGAACAAATTCTATTCTGCTTTTTCTGTAGCCTGGTGTCGAAATACGCCCTCAGCCTCTATTTGCAAAGCTGGTGTTAGAACTAGCCGAGTACGCTAATCCCTGTCTGGCTTTTCTAATTCCTGTCTCAACTATCTGTTGGCTCACACTATTCTTTCCTGACCTTATCTTATCGACTGGCCTTCACTGTCTCCTGCTAGCATTCGCTTGTTTCACGACTGTCCTCCAATACACACAAACGTATCTCGCCACCTGCAAGTTAGTTATGAATCTGTTAATATATTAGCTTGAGGGTGGGGTGACAAACACAGCTAGAGTGGAGGTTTCTTCGAGTCATCTGATATTTCTGTTTTCAAACCTTTCCTATTGGTTCCGCCTTGTTTTCCAACTTTCCTTATTGGCTCTTTCTTGTATGCTCTGGGAGTGTATTTCGTCAATAATTGTATCATTGTATAGTATTTAACCTGATGCGCCACAGAGTGAAGGGGCAGTCTCCTGAGAACCTACTCTGTGTACTTCTAGGATAACTGTACTAGCTGCAGCTAAATAAATCTGATCTTCTAACGCCGACAGATTGTCCCGTGTCTCTGTGTAGCGAAGCAGGAGAACTCCGGAGACTTTGGGCGTACCCTGCGCCGCCAGGTCCAAAAGGTTCTGGTTCTTCAACTGGCGCCCAACGTGGGCGGCTTCAGTGGTACCGGTTCTGCTCGAAGGTTGTGAGGAACCCCGCAAGAAAATTCCGGAGGGTTCGCGAGCCACACTAAGCGCCCCCTGTATGTCGAAAGTGGTCCGAAGGTCTTTTGCAGCGCGGTTACTCCTTCCTGACGGCTACTGATGACCGCTGCCCTGACTGCCGCCCTGCTTTGGCCCTTCCTTTGATGATGTATGGTAAGGCGAGACAATAGACGGGCCTCTGTTGGTGGAAGAAGACGTCCTTAGTTAAGTATTTTCGCGGGTCGCGCGCACAATTTTGTTCTTTGATTGATTTCCTTAGTTTCTTAGATTTATCCTTTGCAAAAGATAAAGCCGAGGGTAAGTGCATTTGTGCTGCGTAAACTGAGTTTTACTCCCTTGAAGTTTGTGAACAGTCCGGAGACATCTCGAGATGCCTGGTCTGACTAAGTTTGGAAGAATTTGTTGTTTTGGTTGTAAAAGGGACTCCCGACTTGAGGACTCTTGTCCGATTCCTTTGGTTGGAACTCCCACATATGAGCTCTATTCAAAACATGGTATCGGCCCCATTGCCTTTAACGAGACATGGACTCGATACACGAAGAAAGATGGTGTTCTTAAATGGCCAGAAAATTGTAGTTTTGATCCTGATGTGCTAGATAATTTAGAAGCAGTTTTATTCAAAAGAAAAGCCCGGCCGGCAATGTTTGACTCTTTCCGCCTTTGGCGTAAGGAAGCCAAACAGAAAGAAATTAAACAAGCAAAACGAGATAGGAAAGCACAGGGTATGACAATTATACAGGCTGCCCAACAGTTCAAAAATGATGAAGTTGATAATGCGACTGAAATTTCAGAAAGACAGCATCGTATGGCGATAGATAAATGCTATCCGATGTTGCCTGTTTCTCCTTCTGAAAATAAGAAAGATATAGAAGAAGATCCCCTAATGTCCCATTTACTAAGGTTGCCTCCGCCCTATGCGCAAAATGCCAATGTACCTCAGCTGTTACAGCCTGCTCAGCTGCCAGTGGTACCTCCGCCGGTTCCGGCTCTTCAGCATTTGCCTCCTCCAGTATTGCCGCCCTTGCCGGTTTTACCGATAGTTTCAACTTCTTTGCCCTCATCTCCTGATCTTAGATCTCCTTTGCCTTCTGCTCCTCCTGCAATTTCCAGTTCTTCTCCTGTCAGTTCCCCTAATACTCTGTCTCCAATTCTTATGTCTAATTCACCGTCTGTGCATAAGCGTCTCACAGACTCTGTCACTAGTATTCTATCTCCTTTCTTTGGCGCTTTAAATGTGTCTCCGGCTTTTGTTCAAAGACAATCTCGTAGTCAGTTCCCAGATTTTGAGGAACGAGAAAAGCTAGACTCTCTTGCACGAAGATGGATCAAGAAGGGTCCACAATATAGTGTGCTTGATATTATGCCTACCATTTTTGCAATGGAATGCGCCTACGCAAAGATATGCTTTCAATGTAATGTGCGACATTCTCATTAAACAATTGGAAGATGTGAGTTCAAGTCCGGTCTCACAAGATCTGTTAAATGTTCAGACTGATTTTGAAAAAGGACTTATTGTAGGTTCTAAAGTTGAGGAAGCTGTAAGGACGCTTATCTCTTATAGGGCCATATGTAGAAAGCAAAATTGCGATCGCAAACGCCGAAATGTCGGCGTTTGCGATCGCAATTTTGCTAAGTGGTATGTAGGAAGGCAAATCTGCGTGCAAAATAAGGATTCGCTGAATTTGCGATTCCTTATTTTGCAATTGCATTTAAGGAATCGCAAATTTTGCGATTCCTTAAATGCAATGTAAGGAGCACCAAAAAAGTGCAATTTGGGCTTAAGGAATCGCAAATTACCACCAACTACAGGTTGGTGGTAATTTGCGATTTCTTTCAAAAATGCATATTTTTGCATTTTTCAAAGTGGCATGTGGTGCACACACATGTCCTTAGGGCATGTATGTGTGCCACATGTGCACCCATGCTCATTTCAGGGGTGCAACAGGGTGTCCTTTTGACACCCTGGCACACTTGAAATTGCATTCTCAATTTGCGATTCTCTAATTGAGAATCGCAAATTGAGAATGTCTTCCCATTCATTCCTATGGGCCTCTAGGACCATAGGAATGAATGGGGAGGTATTCCTTAATTGCGAATTGCAATTTGCAATTCGCAATTAAGGAATATGTAGGATTCGCAAAATTATTTGCTAATCCTACCAACATTCCGTTTTGCAATTCTCTAATTGCGATTCCCTAAAAATTGCAATTAGAGAATCGCAAAACACGTTCTACCTACATATGGCCCATAGATCCTTATTGTTTTCTCAGATTTTTCTTGATTCCGATCCGTCGGTTAGAATGACGTCGAAAAATTACCCTATGAGAGAGGTTCCTCCAGTATGGAAGGAGGCAGTTGCGGGAGTAGGTGGTAATGCACCTATTCCTGCTCATTTCCAACGTATATGGGTACATGTCCCTTGGAAGAGATCTGAAGTTTTGGCCCTTAAGCAGACTCTACCAGATCCTCGTAAGAACCCTGCAGGTTATTACAAAGAATTATCGCAGACAATTGATGCTTGTATTATGAACCTAGCAGATATTGACATGCTAATGGGTAATGTAGTCCCACATACAATATGGGCTAAAATTCGTAGAGAAGATCACGCACAGGAACTAGGAGCTACTTGGGATGTTATAGCTAATACAGATAGAGACCAAGTGGGTGGCGCTCTGATCTCGGAACTCCCTGGTAGAATCCTTACGTTCATGAAAACTATGATGCCTGCACTGAGAGTTAACTGGGATAAACTAGCAGCATGCAAACAAAAGAAAGATGAGAGTGTCTCTGACTTCTTTACTCATTTCGAGGAGACATTTATCGACCACAGTGGTCAGGACATGGCTACAGAGGGTGGACAGCGATTATTCGTGGACAAATTTGTATTCAATTTGCTTCCCGAGCTGTCACACAAATTAAAAGATTCAGAAAGTTCATGGGCTGTTTCTTCTTCTGCCCAGATATTGGCTACTGCACAATATTACGAGAACAGAGATAAGGAAGAAAAAGAAAAGCAAGAGAAATAGACGAAAGAATTAAAGACGAAGGTTCTCTTGCAACAAGCCTATCCGCCACATTATGCTCAGCCTCAAATTCAGCAGCCTCCGCAGTTTCAGAGGTTGTATCAAAAACCTGAGCCAAACAATCCGCGACCTTTGTTAGGTCCTAATCAATGTGCCTATTGTAGAGAGGATGGACATTTTAAGAATAGTTGTCCTGTTTTATTGCAGCGCAATGGAGCGTTATCTGCTCCACGAGGTCGTGCTGGCCTCCAGTCAGCAAACAGAGGTAGAGGTCGGGGTATGTTGACTCAAGAACAGCGTGCCCTTCCTTCTCCCAATTCCGCGAACTACTTTGATCAGCAAAATGTGAGATCTACTCAGTATTACAATGAAGACCACTATGTTGAAGGCGAGAATGAGAGTCTTCATGCTAACTAGGACAGCCGTGGACAAAGTAAGGGAGTTGTGCCAATCCCAGTAGATCAAAATGGACCTTATGTTAACGTCACTACAATGGGTGTTTCAGAGCCATTTCTTCTGGATACTGGAGCAATGAGAAGTTCTATCATTCATTCTAAACTCCCTGGGGCACCTTTGTCTGGCTTAACGAATGTTTCCGTCGGATTCTCTGGCGCCCCTGTTCGCAATCCAATGACTTGCCCTTTGCCTATTTCAGTTGGTCTGTATGATTTGGAAGCTCCACTTCTGCTAACGAATGGTTGCGGTGAGAATCTGTTGGGTCTAGACCTATTGAAAAGAATGCATGCTACAATATATTGTTCTCCTTCTGGCGTACATCTTACTCTAGGACAGAAATTGGTCTCCAAAGATCAGTTTCCACCTGAATTACTTTCTCTTCCAACAGCACTTTGGGCCACGAGTCCAAACGATGTGGGTTGTCTTGAGATTCCGCCTTATGTTGTCACTCTCAAGCCCAATGTTGAATTACCGCGCATCCCACAGTATAGAATTTCTGCTGACGGTGAGAAAACGCTTTTGGGAATCATTCATGACTTGATTCGGAAGGGTGTGGTTGAAGAAACAAGAGGTAACACATGCAATAGTCCTATTCTTCCTGTTCTTAAACGCACTGATCCTTCTCAGCCTCCTGTGTACCGTTTTGTAATTGATCTGCGAGAAGTAAACAAAATTGTGATTCCACAATTTCCTGTTGTTCCAGATATCACTGCTTTGTTGACAATGATACCTTCCACAGCGACTTGGTTTTCTGTTATCGATCTAAAGAATGCCTTCTTTAGTATTTCCATTGCAGAAGAGAGTAGGGAAAGTTTTGGTTTCTCTCTTGGAGGCCGAAGCTTCCGGTTTAAGCGCGCACCCCAAGGCTATTGTGAAAGTCCCTCTATTTACAGTCAAGCTTTAAAATGTCATCTTGATACTTTTCACTTGCCGTCTGGTGCTGCTCTTATTCAATATATGAACGACTTGTTAGTCGCCGCTGATTCAGAAGATATCTGCAAAGATGTCACTGTTGCTTTGTTACGCCGCTTGTTTAAACTGAATCACAAGGTTTCTCCTTCCAAACTACAATATGTTTGTCGAGAGGTTACCTATTTGGGTCATCTCTTCTCAAAGGAGGGACGGCGATTGACACCAGAACGAATACAGGCGATTGTGCGAATGTCTGTACCATCCACACAAAGGGAAGTACGTGCCTTTCTGGGTATTACTTCTTATTGTAGACCGTGGATCCCTAACTTCTCTCTAATTGCCAAACCTTTGTTGGCACTCACTTTAAAAGATACGCCTCAGCCCCTTCCATGGACTGATGAGTGCCAAAAGAATTTCACTGACTTACGTACCGCTCTCTGTTCTGCTCCTGTACTAGGCATCCCAGATTACACTAAGCCTTTTACGCTTTATGTGCATGAAAGAGAAGGTTGTGCATTGTCAGTTTTAGCACAGCAATTTGGAGACAAACAGCGGCCATGTGCCTATTTTTCGGCTACGTTAGATCCCGTAGCTAAAGCATTGCCCAGTTGTCTCAAAGCGACAGCAGCAGCAGCAATCTCTATCCGACAGTCTGCTGGAAAGGTGTTGGATAACACTCTCATTGTCATGGTGCCACATGCAGTGGATAATTTGTTAAACAGAACAAAAACACAGCATCTTACGAGTGCTCGTTAAACTGGTTACGAACTGACGCTTTTGGCTAGTCACATACACATCAAACGATGCAATACCCTAAATCCAGCAACTCTGTTGCCCCTTCCAAATGAGGAAAATGTTGAGGACCAGCATGATTGTTTCTTCCGTACTGAGGAAGAGACAAAAGGAAGAATTGACCTGAGAGACACACCGCTAGAGAATCCGGATGGAACTCTATGGGTAGATGGTTCTTGTTTTAAGATGCCTAATGGAGATACAGTTTCAGCCTATGCTGTAACTACTTTACATACGATTGTGGAAACTGCACGCATTAGACACAATTCAGCGCAAGCAGCAGAATTGATAGCATTAACGAGAGCTTGTGTATTATCAAAAGGGAAAAAAGTGAATGTATACACTGACAGCCAATACGCTTTTGGTGTAGCGTTCAATTTTGGGCGTCTCTGGAAGGAGAGGGGTTTCCTCACTTCACATGGCACCAAAATACAACATGGTCAGTTAGTGACTGATCTCCTTGAGTCACTTGCCTTACCCACCCAAATAGCGATCGTGAAATGTAGTGCACACAAGAAGATTACGGATGATGTTGGTCGAGGAAATGCATTTGCAGACGAAATAGCGAAGAAAACAGCGAGAGATTCAACGAGTCAAATGTATGTGGCAGGTCCTGCGAATTGGGTCAGAGAGAGAGGAATGTATGAGAATACAGTGGAAAGTGTAAAAGCGATTCAGAAAGAGGCTTCAGAGAGGGAGATGAGCAAGTGGAAAGAAAGTACGGGAATGTTAGATGAGATGGATTGTTGGGTGGAATTATCAGAACATCAAAGTTGGCTTTTACCAGATGCCTATGTTCTCCCAGTGGTTACTATGGCACATGGTCCAGCCCACTTAAGTGCAAAAGGCATTTGCAAACTTCTGGCTCCAGTGTGGCAGAATGAAAATATCCCAAAATGTGCAGACAATGTAGTAAAGCACTGTATTGTTTGTTTAATGTACAACCCAGGAAAGGGAACCCCAACTCCAGCAGGTCACTTTGCTCCTCCGACATATCCATTTGAGGTGTTGCAAATCGATTACATTCATATGGAACGATGCAACAACCTCAAATATGTTCTGGTGGTAGTATGCGCCTTTTGGAGGTGGATAGAAGCATACCCTCTAAAGGATAACACAGCCCTATCCACAGCTAAAATCCTTCTAAAAGAGTTCTTCCCCAGGTTTGGTTTGCCGCGCATTGTCTGGAGTGACAATGGGAGCAAATTTGTTGGCCAAGTCATGCAGAAAGTTTGTGCAGGTCTTGGTATCAAGCAAAAGTTCCACGCGGCAAATCACCCACAATCAGCTGGTTTAGTAGAATGTTACAACGGAACCTTGAAGTTAAAATTAGCAAAGGTTCAAGCAAGTACAGGACTCAATTGGCCTGATGCTTTGCCGTTAGCTCTGCTATCCACCAGAACTGCAGTACACTCTCGTTTGGGACATAGCCCATACGAAGTGGTATTTGGCCGTCTGGCCAACGTATGGGGAATCCCTCGCCCTAAGAAATTCTCAGACTTGCCATATCCAATGTTGATTGATTATCTGCATGATCTTACGACTAAATTGCGTGTTCTTCATCAACAGGTTCAGAGTGCTCTGCCGGAGGCTTCCACAGACCCAGGTCACTCCATCCGACCAGGTGACTGGGTATGCGTGAAGAATTTTCAGAGGTCCAACAATTTGTAACCCAGGTGGCGGGAGCCTCGAATGGTCTTGTTGACTACAAGGACAGCAGTTAAAGTCAAAGGAAAGAAAAATTGGATTCACGGTGTGCATTGCAAGAAAGTGCCTTTGCCTTTGCCTTTTGATCAGTGGGTTCGTAGAGGTGCTGGTGACTGTGAAAGTGAAAAGACTCCACGATTCGTGCCTTTTAGTGATGCACACCTGAATGGGACACTGTCTGAGAAAGAGGACGACGACATTTTACAGGAAGCAATTCCATCACATCGTCGCTTGGATACGACTGAACCACAAACATTGTTCCAAAACCAGAATGTTCCGGGGGAAGAACACTATAACTTAAGACCTAGACCGCAGAACATTTAATACTCTCTTCCTCTTGTGTAGTATTCTGTCCCGGTTGCAGGGTCACGGTAGGAGTCTAGGTCACGACCTGAGTAGTGGCAATAGGTCTGCAGGATCTTCAGTGTCATAGGACGGTAGAGCATCGTGACATCAGTGATTAAGGAAGATTGCTGTGAGCATCCATTAGTAAGATGGAAACTACACTAAGTAATAAAGAAAGAAGAGATGAAATGAAGAAAGCATCCTGTAAAATAATGTACAGTCGTTTTAGTATAACTTTATGTGTTTTTATATCATTATGTATTGTTTTGGCGATTATTAGTTGGATAATTTATGCTTTGCAGCCAAGAAATGCCTCCCCTTCTTCCTCTTTGCCTTCTTCTACTATCTCTCCACACCTCTTTCATACTCTTCCTTCACATGAACTCGTCAGAAGAACTGAGTATTATAACAATTCCTTTATCCAGCTATTACATCAGCACCAATTAGTGGTTAATACAACTGATTGTTGGGTATGCGGTCTTATGCCACATACCACAGAGAAAGGAATGCCATATCTAGTTCTCCCTTTTTCTTATGAAGGTTCTGCTTGGGCTTACTTCGTCATCTTCTCTAATGCTGATCAGAGCAAATTCAGACGACCTATTAGTTCACATATTAATTATCCGGATTTTAGTCATAGTTCTTTGATTAAGGGTATGGTAGTTATGGATAAAATCATGGAAAACAGCAAAATCTCCGTTGACGAAAGAAAAGCATACACTAATTGGAACGTCACTCAATATATGTCTAGTCTCAGTAGTAAGGTTGGAAAAGGAAAGTCCTCGCCAATTTGGACTATACCACATCAGGGTAACTTCTGCTTACAGATAAATGATCGCCCTTCTGATACTACACAAAGGAATAACTGCTCCTACACGTACGTTTATTCC
This sequence comes from Triturus cristatus, assembly GCF_964204655.1. Classification (NCBI taxonomy): domain Eukaryota; kingdom Metazoa; phylum Chordata; class Amphibia; order Caudata; family Salamandridae; genus Triturus; species Triturus cristatus. The sequence goes on along the minus strand of NC_140589.1, from coordinate 1,668,875,824 downwards.
TCTCAGAACTCACCTCCTCTAGTGCCGTCTCAAGGCACCTATTTCATCTGCTATGATAGAGCTTATACTTGGTTACCAACGGGTTTCTCTGGTACTTGTTATATAGCCTTTCTTCTTCCCCCTACTTACACTGCTTCCGCAAATCATCACTGAACCCGATACGGCAGAGGGATTATTGATTCAAAGGACACAGTAGGACAAGAGGGAGGAGATTTCCTTAAAGGTTTTCTTCCCTTCTGGGGTCCAATGGCTAACAGCAAAAATATAAGGCAATTGGTCCGTGTCGTAGAAACTACAATAGACATCACTGTAGGAGCCTTAAGTAACATCACGGCAGAACTACAGGCGGATCGTCTTATGACCTTACAAAATCGAGTTGCCTTAGACTTTGTTCTTGCCGATCGTGGTGGGGTGTGCAAATTGATCGGGTCAAGTTGCTGTATTTTCATTCCTAATGACGCTCCGACAGTATACCAAGCTATCTCCAAGTTGCACATAATCTCTGAGTCTATCCATCAGGATGAAGGAGATTGGTCTTTAACGGAATGGTTTTGGGGACTACTGTCTAAATGGGGTTGGAAAGCCTGTTGCCTTTGCATGCACTGTGGTCCCGCTATCTGTGACCTTTGTGCTACAATGTGCATCCCAAAACCCAATCCACAAGTAACAGAAAACATAAGAATGATGTTACAGCAACAGCTCGATGACCTCATGGCTATTGACGTGGACTCAGATTAACATGAGTCTATCTTGCCTGAGTTGTGGCAAAAGGAGGGTCTGAAGAACTTCGATTTTCGATCACGATCGAATCGACCCGCCTTTTTGTGGCCCCCCGCCATTTTATGTTGCCATCACTCAGGCAGCACGGTGAACAAAGTCTATTCTGCTTTTTCTGTAGCCTGGTGTCGAAAATACGCCCTCGGCCTCTATTTGCAAAGCTGGTGTTAGAACTAGCCGAGTACACTAATCCCTGTCTGGCTTTTCTAATTCCTGTCTCAAATATCTGTTGGCTCACACTATTCTTTCCTGACCTTATCTTATCGACTGGCCCTCACTGTCTCCTGCTAGCATTCTCTTGTTTCACGACTGTCCTCCAATACACACAAACGTATCTCGCCACCTGCAAGTTAGTTATGAATCTGTTAATATATTTGCTTGAGGGTGGGGTGACAAACACAGCTAGAGGAGAGGTCTCTTCGAGTCATCTGATATTTCTGTTTTCAAACCTTTCCTATTGGTTCCGCCTTGTTTTCCAACTTTCCTTATTGGCTCTTTCTTGTATGCTCTGGGAGTGTATTTCGTCAATAATTGTATCATTGTATAGTATTTAACCTGATGCGCCACAGAGTGAAGGGGCAGTCTCCTGAGAACCTACTCTGTGTACTTCTAGGATAACTGTACTAGCTGCAGCTAAATAAATCTGATCTTCTAACGCCGACAGAGTGTCCCGTGTCTCTGTGTAGCGAAGCAGGAGAACTCCGGAGACTTTGGGCGTACCCTGCGCCACCAGGTCCAAAAGGTTCTGGTTCTTCAGCTGAGCCCTGAAAATATTTGCTATATAAATCATATAACAAACCACGTAAAATACGGTGAAGTCTCATCAACATTTAAAATAGTGGATTTCTTTAAGATGTGAAAGCTCTAATAATAATAATCCACATTTGCAAAGCGCGAACAATCACCCGTAAGGGTCTCAAGGCGCTGGGGGCCGTCGGGAAGATTAAGCAAGCTATTGCCCAGAGTCACATGGTGCTGGGCTAATCTGCCGCCGGTGATCGAACCGTGATCCCCAGATTCCGGAGTCAGTTGCCCTGGCCGCGGCGCCACACCTCTAACAATAATAAGGCACATTATAACACTGCATCGAGGTATATATTAAAAATGATAGTTTTGTATAACTGGTAGTCTGATTTCACATATTTGAAATTGCTTTCATATGCAATGATGAAGAATAAGAGTTTTGGAGAAAAAAAAGTATTTGCTAAAGATCACATAATTTAAGCGGGGAAGCCTTGATTCATCCATGTTTTCTAGTTTCACTTTGTACATAGCCAGGAAATAGACCTCTATTTGTCTCTTCTTATATTAATGGTTTGTTTGACCTCTTAGGTCATTTTCTGCAATTTTTAACCCAACCCGAAGGCTGAGCACTTTACATGAGCACCAGTTACATTACACAAGGTCGCATGCATTGTTGATATGAACTGGGACATTAAGTGATGTGCCCAGAATCACGGAATATTGAGCCAACCCCGAGACTCGCATCTGGTTACCAAGTTCCACAGTCAGCACCTCTGACAGTAATGCCACATCCTGAGAAGAGGGAGGTAGACAGGCAGAAGCCGCATGAAAGCTCGGCTCGTTGTGCGCTCGAGGTTCAAAGAGTACCACGAGCCAGCGTCAGGCTTCAGGCTCGAGCCTGGATTGAGCTTTCAGTGGCTCGCCTGCCTATAGTCAAATATGCCTCGGCTATGAATTCGGACTCCCGAAGCTTACTTGCCCTTCCGGATTACATTACTACTTGCAATTCATTAAGCATTACGGCTAAATTGATACGTTTTAAATATGATATATAGCAATGGTCACTTAAAGGTAAAAAACATTCTCTGGTTTCTAAAGTATGGAATAAAGTGCTGCTACTAATATTTTACTTAGACACTTTCTGAATTCCTTCAATATGGACATCAATGTTCAACAACATAAATACGAGAGGAAATGTAAACAATCAAATGAACAGATGAAGAAGAAACCCCCGGGGTGCGTGTGCTAAGGTAAGTTATAAGGACTAAGCCTGGGCAAAGCACTACGCTACACTCGCGTAGTTTGCAAAGTTTGTGCTACTTCGCACTACGCGAATTGCACGTAGCACAGTGCAAACATGCATAGCGTAGCGTAGTGCAGCGGTCATTTTGTGCATGCTCGCGGTCCTCAACATCAAGTTGGCGACCGCGAGCAAGCAAAATGACATCCCGGTGAGACTTTTTCCTCGTTCGCGATCAGCAACATCAAGTTGCCAATTGCGAGCGTGGAAAATAAACCTCCCGGCGAGATTCTCAACGCAGGGAGGTCAGGTATCTCATTGCGAGTGGTCACGTATGCTCGCGACCGCTCGCAATGAGAAACTACCAGTCCGCGTTGAGAAAGCTGCCGCTCGAGTAAAAATCTACTCGAGCGGCAGAAAACTACAGCTCGCACTGTGCAAGATGCCTTTTTCAATGATTGCACAGTGCCGATGCTTGTCCGCACTGTGCAATCATTGAAAACGGCATCTTGCACAGTGGGAACAGGGTACTACGCAGTTCGCAAAGGACTACGCGTAGCTCGCGTAGTGCGAAGTGCACTTTGCGTAGCTACGGGTAGCGCTACTTCGCGAACTACGCCCAGGGTTAATAAGGACCCTGTCCGCAAAATATGGCAAGAAAACAAGCATGACATCTGCTTTGATCCACAGGGCAAAAAGGGCACCCCAATAGGAGACCAGCTAAGCAAGAAGAATGCACACCATTACAGTCACCAGTAAAAGACACTGCTGCACAATTTGCACGAGAGGGTCACAACTGGAAAAGAGAAAAGTGCTTTAACTGCAAATTGGTTTATTATGTAAAAAAAAAAACTGGCTCCTTTAAAATGAGCCATCGCCCTATACAGGTCTGCGTACTGAGCTCAAAAGGCAATTCTTTTCGTTCTCGACTCCATTAAAATGCTTTGTATGTGACCCTTCAAGATAGTCTTTAACCTTGTTAGGCAGAAAGTACATGAACTCTTAACATGCTCTAATCTACTTTACGATTATATGTATGTTCCCTGTAATACACATGTGTGCCGAGGCAAAGTATGTGCCCCTTTAAAATACCATGGTTGGCTAAATGCTATGTCCTCTGTCCTGGCGAAAACTCTGTTCTATAAAAGGCAATTAATGAGCCCCTAAAAGAGGATCTGTTTCCCTGTAAGCATACATTTTGTGCACATGCGCATGCCAGTCTCTGTTTTTGTAATGCAGAAGAAGGTATGTGGTCCTTAAGACGTTCTGCATCTGTGCAATATGCTAAGTATGTGCCTCTGTAGGGAACTATGTGCCCTTGCAAGATGCTACAATACGCGTGCACCCTTCAGAAATACTCTGAGTTCCGGAAAGTTCCCACATGTGTTCTGTAGTTAATGGTTGTGCAGCTTGCATGCTACTATCAGGTGACCAATTAAATGTACACTTGCGTGCCAGGGGCTACATATTTAATCTTTGCACCTGTAAGAGATCCAGGTAAAACGGTAGGCTAGTAACACCAATATTCCATTGTTTATCTTTGTAAATTGGCATATCGGCGCTCCAGTAAGACGATAGTAAATATGTGGGCATCTGACATTCTGCGCCCCTCTAAAATGTTACAATGCGCATCACTGTAAAACGTTCAGTTTATTACAAAGTGCCTTTGTAAAATGATTTGCGCCCTCACCAGATGTGCGGTACACATCATATATTGCCAACATGTGTTGCTGTCACAATAAACAAATACAAAATAAGACATAAACGTGTAAGGCGCAATAAGTTGCCTGATGCCCCTATTAACTTTCGATGATGTGACCCCCGTTAAGTCATTCACCACTCCAGTAACATGGCGTGTTCCAATATTAAGTTATTTCCTTGTAAGGTGGCTTGAACGCACACCTTCTATGTTATGCAATATTTCTACAATACAAATACTGGTCCCCCATGAAGTGGTTTCTGGTCACTGTAAATTATATACTTCTTTAACCTACCTTACCACTCGTTTTCTAACTGATTATATGTCCCTGGAAGTGGTTCTGTGCTCATATGATTGGCCTGCAGCACCGCGGTCGAGGCAGGTGTTACGACTGTCCCGTAGGTATGTTTGAATGTATGATGGAGCTTCTATTGATAGTAGTTGTGCATGGGAGCTGGAGACTGGGGTGTATCTGACTGCCCGGTAAAGGTGTACGCCAGGAGAGGTGTCCCCTGTCCCTTTACCCGTCTGACCCAACGTCAACACAGCGCTCCCTGCCCATCCCGTCACTTACCCACAGAATGAGGCTCTCGCAGAGCTCGGTGTCCTTGGCCTCTATAGCCTTCGCAGCTCTCTGCGCTCTCTCGGCAGCGGACCCCCCCAGGAGGTTTATTTTCACATTGCAGCTAGTAAAGTTTCATAACAGCCCAGCCAACGGCACAGTCACGTTACAAGACAAAAGCACAATGTACGTCGTTAGACACAGGGGCAGTATTATTTTTGACATTGGCCCGCCCTCTCATTGAACCTTTGATAGGCAAATGCACTGGCAATTCACAGGCGCGGCATTTCATGACTGGCAAACAACGTTAACCAAGCGGTACCAGGGTCTGCTCAACGGAGCGGATCTTGATTTAAAGTAAGCGCGCCTCTCCTCTTTGCAGCGTGTGCAGCTGGAACAGCGAGCGCACATCTCTGCAACTCCCCCAGCTCACCTAAACCTCCCGCAGGTGGATACAAGTGTTGGGGAGGGGGTACCAGCATCGGAGCAACTGGGGAAGTTCCGTCTTCCTCTGGCCGGTGTGTGGGGCTCTCCTCGGTGCACGGGAGCCCCACCCACACTCAGGCGCGAGACCCCTGACTTCGGGTCTTCGCACTTCCTTTTCGGGCGCACTACTTTAAAACAAGCATTTGCAATGCAATACGACTGGCATTTACGCGAGACTTATTGCATTATAAATGGGAGTGCAGGCATTTAAGAAGGCACGAATGGGAGTAGAGGGGGTGATGGGGGGCGAGAAGAGACGAACTGCGGGAGGAAGGGGGGGGAACAGGGCAGAAACTAGTGTTGGAGTAAAGGGGCCAATAGCCAGGGAAGGATACAAATGACAACATGGCCGTTAGGAGGAGGGACTAACAAGCCTAAAACCAATCAGAAGGCAGCATTTAGGAAGTAAGCCAAATCAAAAACCTGGGCGGAGAGTGGGTGGAGCTTCCAGAAAGCTTCCACACTATAGTATATACTGCATGTCTCAACAAGACAGCGCAAATGCTGCCTAGGTGAGACCGAAAAAACTATGGGGAACGTGCAATGAGGATTTTTGGGGCCCCCTTGAGGAATACGACTGTAAAAGAGCCTTAACAAAATGCAGATTGGTGGCTAGGAATACCAGATTAAAACGTGTACACTAATATGTCTAATTATGTCCACAGGACATATTTAGTCCCCCAACTCATAAATAAGATAACATCTGAGAACGATCCCGGCTGCCCAAATGTAAAATGAACAGAGGTAGAACTGTATAGAAGGTGGTATGGTATTTGACTGAATTAGAATGCTCCACACATGATTAAAACCACCATAGGCTGGGTTATCGTTTAACTGAAATACAAGCAGATATTTGTTAACCCTGCAATACTACTCACACAATCATACCAGAGGACAGCCAATGTTTATGTCTTACTGGTAAATAAGAAATGAGCATGTGTTTATATTGATTTATTTTGTTACAAGAAAGTGCTTTGGACTGAAGTGGAAAACAGTATTAAGACAAATTTGTTGATGAATTTCACTGTGTTTTGAGGTGCCCTATTCCTATCTTCACCCCTATTGTTCTGTTGGGGCCGTGAGTCGTGTAGAGAACATTGCTGAAGGGCAGTCGTTTCTCTGCAGAAGCTCTCCAATCACTGGTGTGTTTGCGGAGAGAGCTCGGCTAGAGTAGCCATTGTTTCTCCTCATGGATGACTAAAGGCGCTATTTTGGGTTGCTTGTGTTCTAGCCTCCAGAGGAGGCACTGAATGCTTACCATAAAATGCGGGCCCTGGCACAGGCGCGCTGGACTAACAGCACTTAACTCTGACATTTCTATATGAATTTTAGTGGTTTCCACACTGTTTCATTTTTGTCTTATTTTTGGTGTGATGCATATTTTATAGGCTTTTAGGAGGACTGATCTTCAGTTTCGTGCATTTATATTTTTAACAGTTTTTAAGAAAAATAAAATGTGTTGATGAATTTGTTGATGAATTTAACTGTGTTTAGAGGCATTGTATTTTTTCCTCCAGCCCTATTGTTCTGTTGGGGCCATTAACTGGAGTCAGGAACACTGCTGAAGGGCAATTGTTTCTCAACTGAAACTCCCCGATCCACTGGTGTGTTTTGGGAAAGAGTTCTGTTAACGTGTCCATTTTTACTAGATGCGCCATTTTGGGTCTTTTGCACTCTACTGGCCAGAGGAGGTAACATATTCTCCCAATACAAGGAGGGCTGCGGCGTGGAAGCACAGCTCTTCTGCCAAAGGCAAGTCCATCTGCGCCCATCCATTCCGCCGCAGTGTCGGCCATGCTGCTCAGGACGTTCGGCCTAAGGTGTTCAGCCACATTATGCACACCAGGTACATCTTGCCCTAACCTTGAGGCTTGTCAGGGTACGTTGAATGTGGTTATATTGAAGCCCTGTTCTGTTAATCTTGCCAGACAGTATGTTCATTTCCTCCCACCGCTAGAGGTTAATCTGGAGGGTTGACGTTATCAAGAGTAAGGCTGAGACTCACCTGTTGCAGCACTCCTAATTAATGTTCGATCTTTGCATAAACATGCTTTGCGCATCTTTGACCTGTTATGCGATGTACCGACCTGTTTATGACTGAAAATTGGTCAAATGATTCCTCCTCTCCAGGTCTTTAAGTGGGCTGGGTCTTGCCGGTGCTGAACACCGGCAGTTTATAAAAGGGGGCTTCGAAACAGGTCTCTTTCGGGCTCTGTTTTGCACCATAGCACAGGCGGTCCGTTTTTTTCTGGACTGCGGTGACAGCAGGCACATCAATGTGCATATGCTCACACTGCTCACTTCTCTCTAGTGGAGAAGTTACAGCATGATGTCATGCCAGGTGAGCGTTATAGGGAAAGGAAATCCTTTAAAGAGAGTCATTTTCTCTCTGGATTTACCTTCTCTTTTTGAAACCCAGGAGCAGCAACAATGTTGTGGTGTCACCAGGACTTTAACCCCTTCGAATTCCCGCCGCGGCGCTGGGGGGTGCGGGGGGGCAGCGCGGTGGCGCTGTGCTCATGACGGAGCCGCTCCGTCATGAGCCACGGTTGAGCTGTGCTCATGACGGAACGGTTCCGTCATGACTCCGCCCAGTTGCGTTGTCCCCCCGCACAGGCGGGGAAACAGCGCCGCGTGGGCGGAGCGGCCGCCAACGGTCGTGGCATGACGGAACCGTTCCGTCATGAGCACACGGCAACCGTGGCTCATGACGGAACGGTTCCGTCATGAGCGGGGAAGGGGTTAAGTGGAAGCTTTTTCAATATTATATGCAAGCCAAAGTTGCTGCTTATTTATCATACGTAACTATCAACAATTGACAAAGCCAATAGTCCTGACTTGTTGTCGGTATGATTGTAATTGTAATTGTATTTATATAGTGCTTACTACCCCTGATGAGGCGTCAAAGCGCTTTTTCGGGCAGTAGCACTCTACTCCAAAACCCATAAAAGATTAGTGTTGAATTAGTATAGTGAAATATGAAAGTAATTTGAGTGGTGGACAGGTTAGTCAATTATTTGGATTGAGAAGGATAGCAGAGGGATAGAAGAGGGAAAAAGGCTTGCATTTATATAGTGTTTGTTACCCCTGATGGGGTGTTGAAGCACTTTTTTTGGCAAGTAGCATCCTACTCAGGAACACATAAAGGATTAGTGTTGAATTAGTATAGTGAAATATGCAAGTCATTTTAGTGGTGGGTAGATTAGTCAGTTATTTGGATTCAGAAGGATAGCGGAGGGGCAGAAGAGGGAAAAAAAGCTTTGCATCTATATAGCGCTTGTTACCCCTGATAGGGTGTTGAGGCACTTTTTTGGCGAGTAGTAAAAGTAATTTGAGTGGTGGATATTAGTCAGTTATTTGGATTGAGAAGGATAGCGGACAGAGAAAAGAGGGAAAAAAGGATTGCATTTATATAGCTCTTGTTACTTCTGATGGGGTGTTGAAGCACTTTTTAGGCGAGTAGCACGCTACTCCGGAACCCATTAAGGATTAGTGTTGAATTAGTATAGTTAAATATGAAAGTAATTTGAGTGGTGGATGTTACTTGTTGTATCATATATCTGGATGCAATGACAGAAACAGCAAAATACAAGTCGGGCGGCACACTATGCTAAGCACAGGTTTTGAGCTTACGTGTTTTTAAGCCATGCCCTTAATTACATTGGCCAAACCCCTTAGAGAAACCTCCCCAGTTTGTTCATCGAATTTAAGCCCTGCTCCTCTCTGGACATTAAGGCTGCTATTCCATTGGGCTATATTTTTTGAACATCTTGATAGGATTAAACAAACGAGGAGGAGCGCTGGCTATTGCTTTTAAACAACATTTTCAAAGTTCCACGTTCCGTTTAAAAGAATTGGCTGAGGCAGAAGCTCTTGGCTTTTGCATAATGGTCTCCCTCAAAAGCCTCTAGCTTGAGTATTAATTTATCAGCCACTGGGCCATTCAGGTGATTTTTATCAAGTCTCTTGATGAGGCTTTGGCCCATCTTACTCTACAGTATGCCCATATTATGGTCTTAGGGGACCTTAATATACATGCTTACTGTGTTTCAGACAGCAGTACAATGGCATTGTTGGAATAAATGGACTCTCTTAATCTCCCCCTAGTAGTCGCAGCTTCCATGCATCAAGTTGGCCATACTGTTAGCCTTATTTTTTCCAACTTTTCTATTTCTGTATTGGAGCTCTGCCCATTGTCATGGTGGGATTATTTCTTTATTCAATTTCAATGGCTGGGTGGCAGTAAACCCAGTTTGGCTAGTACAGCGTCCACTCAGACTTATGAGACTTGGAATAAAATTGGGCCTGCTGATCTCTCAAGCCTTTCAACTATTTTGGTTCCCATAGCCCTGATTCCAATGCAGAAGTGGTGAATAGCTGGTTTCATTCAGGCGATAATACTTTAGCTCCCCCGCATATTTGGAAGGCCCATAATTGTTGCCCATCAGTTCCTTGGTTTACACACGCTTTTGCCTGTGGCATAGATATTATTGGTTAGAGGACAAGGAGATGTATGAAGTCACCTTGAGAAATTATCATATCGCATTTAAGCTACAAAAAGCATCTTATTTTGCCGCTAATGGGTCACATTACTTTTTTTTAATTGCTTAGAGATTTCTGGCACCTTTGTTGGGCAGTAGCGGCATATTGCCTGCCCAGGAGTTGTGCGGCAAGGTCTTGGTGTTCTTCAAGAAGAAAATCTCTCAGATTCAGAACAATCTGGCTACAGCACGTGCACTCGGTGGTGGCAAAAACAGAGAGCAATCGTGGCTGCCCCTCGGCTTTGCTGACTCATCCACTTTGATTCTGTTTCTCTGATGGAATCCGAAGCTGTAATCTTGGAGAGTAAATCTGGGTCCCCAGCTGATCCTTGTCCCCTTCATTGCTGGCAATGGTGGTTGAGGTGTTTTGCCCAGTTTTGAATAAGATTTTGAATACCTTGATTTTGACAGTTAAGTTGCCATCAGTATAGAAACAGGCTAAATTGGTTCAGCTTCTTATAAAACCTTCAGTGGTCACTAATGTGTTTTGCCCAGTGTTAGACCTATTTCTCTTCTTCTCGCAGTATCTAAAATGCTTGATAATCTGATAAATAAGCAGCTTTCTGACTACCTTTAAAACCCATATGCTACTCCATTCTAGCCAATCGGGCTTTTGACCTAAACATGGAATGGAGAGGGCAATGCTCCTTGCCGCTACCCGCTTCCCGCCGCTGCCACCCTGCGGCCCCGCCCCTTTTCCTTCTGTATCCTGCCCATTGGCCACCCCGCTCCCGCCTCCCAGCTGCTCCTCCCTCCCACTTGTCCTTTTATGGAGGACGCCGCGTGGCAGTGTGTGTGACCCTGACCTGCTCGCGGATCAGGTCGCTCCCCACGCCGCACGGCTCCTCCTATGAGCGTGTGCCTTTGACCCCGCTGCTGCCGCCGCCGTGAGTTTGCCCCTGGTGTGCCCCCCTGTGCTGCCTGCCTGCATCGTGACTGACTGACTGGTCCGCTGATTGTGTGCGTGTACGGTTTTAATTGTGCCTTCTTTTCAGGTTAGTGTTAGCGCTCCTTAGCGCTTATCTTGGGTCCTTCGCTCCTTGCCACTACCCGCTTCCCGCCGCTGCTCCCCTGCGGCCCGCCCACTTTTGCCTTCTGTTTCCCGCCCTGCCGCTGCCCCCCTGCGGCCCGCTCCCTTTTCCTTCTGTATCCCGCCCATTGGCCGCCCTGCTCCCGCCTCCCAGCTGCTCCCCCCTCCCACTTGTCCTTTTATGGAGGACGCCGCCCGGCAGTGGGTGTGACCGTGGCCTGCTCGCGGATCAGGTCGCTCCCCAAGCCGCACGGCTCCTCCTGTGAGCGTGTGCCTTTGACCCCGCTGCTTCCGCCGCCGTGAGTTCGCCCCTGGTGTGCCCCCCTGTGCTGCCTGCCTGCATCGTGACTGACTGACTGGTCCTCTGATTGTGTGCGTGTACGGTTTTAATTGTGCCTTCTTTTTAGGTTAGTGTTAGCGCTCCTTAGCGCTTATCTTGTGTCCTTCGCTCCTTGCCGCTACCCGCTTCCCGTCGCTGCTCCCCTGCGGCCCGCCCGCTTTTGCCTTCTGTTTCCCGCCCCGCCGCTGCCCCCCTGCGGCCCCGCCCCCTTTTGCTTCTGTATCCCGTCCATTGGCCGCCCCGCTCCCGCCTCCCAGCTGCTCCTCCCTCCCACTTAGCCTTTTATGGAGGACGATGTGCGGAAGCGCAGCGGACGCGCGCAGCAGGCACGCCGGCGGCGCGCCGACGGCAAAGGCAAGCCCGTCTGCGCCCGTCCGTGCCTGGACCGCGCCCAGCACCAGGACCCCTGGATCCCGCGCCCCCCGCAACGCCAGACTGCAACACAAAGCCAACACCCTTCTCGCTCTCAACACCGGCCGGGACCGCCGCTGCTTCCAGGCCGCCCCAAAACGGACCCATGGACCCTTCTCCTGCCACACCTGCAACTTCTCCTGTGACAGAACCACCAAGCCTCCAAGGACCGGACCCAACCACCTCCGCTGCATACTCCTTAATACCCGCTCCGCACGCAAACACGCCGTCGAGCTTTGGGACCTACTCGACACAACGGCCCCAGACGTAGCATTCCTGACCAAGACCTGGTGGAACGAATCCTCGGCACCGGACATCGCCATAGCCATCCCAGATGGCTACAAGATCACCCACAGGGATCGCGCATACGGAATCGGAGGAGGAATAGCCATCGTCCACAAAGCCACACTCCAGGTCCACACCCTCGCAGACGACTCTCTGAACTCCGCCGAACATCTCCACTTCCAGATCGACACCGACCCCAACACCACTCTCAGAGGAACACTCATCTACAGACCTCCCGGGCCCTGTTCAGCGACTCCATCGCCGACCTCGCCAGCATCCGCGCACTCGCCTCCACGGACTACGTCCTCCTCGGGGACCTGAACTATCACCTCGAAAACAACAACGACACCAACTCCGCCACCCTGATCGACAACCTCGCCAACCTCGGCCTCCGACAACTCGTCACCGAACCCACACATGCCGCCGGCCACACGCTCGACACCATCTTCTCCACAAGCACCCACGTCGCCTTCAACCACACCACCGAACTCCACTGGACCGACCACCACTGCATCCACTTCACATTCAATAAGGCAACTACGCACCACCACACTCAACAACTACCTCGCTGCTGCTGGGGCAAAATCACAGAGAACCAACTGACCTCCGCCCTCGTACTGGACCCTCCAACCGACCCCACTGACCCCGACACCGCCGCCCGAAACCTCAGACAGTGGATCGAAGACTGCGCCAACACTCTCGCCCCACTAAAGAAGCCCTCCATCAACCACTCCAGCAAGAAAGCCGTCTGGTTCACCGAGGAACTCCAGACCTCCAAACACACATGCCGGATGCTAGAGAAAAAATGGCTCCAAGACCGCACGTCAGACAACCACGCCGCCCACAAGGACGCCATTCGCAGACACCACCAACTCATCAGAACAACCAAGAGATCATCCTTCAAAACCCGACTGGACAACAACGCACACGACTGCAAAGAGCTATTCAGCATCGTCAAGGAACTCTCCAACCCCAACGCCAACACCAACGGCATCCCGCCCTCGCAAGAACTGTGCGACTCTCTGACCACCTTCTTCCACCGCAAGATCATAGACATCCACGACAGCTTCAACACACCACCATCCCCAACCACGACTGATCCCACCCCGAACACCACCTGCACCAACCAGCTGACATCATGGGCCCACGTCAACGACGACGAGACACGAAAGATCATGAACTCCATCCACTCTGGATCACCAACAGACCCCTGCCCACACCACGTGTTCAACAAAGCGGACGTAATCATCACACCCCAACTACGAAAGGTCATCAACATCTCCTTCGACTCAGCGACATTCCCAGAAAGCTGGAAGCACGCCGAAATAAACGCCCTCCTCAAGAAGCCCAAGGCGGACCCCAACGACCTCAAGAACTTCCGCCCCATCTCCCTGCTCCCCTTCCCGGCGAAGGTCATTGAGAAAATCGCCAACATACAGCTGACCCAGCACCTCGAGGACAACAACATCCTAGACCCATCGCAATCCGGATTCAGACGGAACCACAGCACCGAGACAGCTCTCATCGCCGCCACAGACGACATCCGACGCCAACTAGACAATGGCGAAACCTCAGCCCTCATCCTCCTGGACCTGTCAGCCGCCTTCGACACGGTATGCCACCGCACACTAAGAATACGCCTCCAAGAAGACGGAATCCGGGGAAAAAGCCCTAGACTGGACCACCTCCTTCCTCTCCGACAGAACCCAGAGGGTCCGACTCCCACCCCACCATTCCGAAGCTACCAACCTCATCTGCGGCGTACCCCAGGGCTCAGCCCGACGTTGTTCAACAGCTACATGGCCCCCCTCGCACAAGTGGCCCGCCAACACGACCTGAACATCATCTGCTACGCCGACGACACCCAGCTCATCCTCTCCCTCACCAAGGATCCTCACACCGCCAAAACCAACCTCCACGAGGGAATGAAGGCCGTCGCCAACTGGATGAGGAGCAGCCGTCTGAAGTGAACTCGGGCAAGACGGAAGTCCTCATCCTCAGCCCCATCCCGTCTGCCTGGGACGACTCCTGGTGGCCAACAACGCTAGGAACAGCACCGACACCCACGGACCACGCACGCAACCTAGGAGTCATCCTCGACTCCTCGCTCTCCATGGCCAAGCAAGTCAGTGCCATCTCCTCCTCCTCTACAACACCATCCGCATGCTTCGCAGGATCTACAAGTGGATCCCGATCGAAACCAGAAGAACTGTGACCCAAGCCCTCGTCAGCAGCCGGCTGGACTACGGCAACGGCAACGCACTCTACGCGTGGATCCCGACCAAACACCTACAACGACTACAACGCATCCAGAACGCCTCGGCCCGCCTGATCCTCAACCTCCCCCGACGCAGCCACATCAACCCCAACCTCAGAGATCTTCACTGGCTCCCCGTCGACAAGAGGATCACCTTCAAGCTCCTCACCCACGTCCACAAAGCACTCCACAACTCCAGACCAGCCTACCTGAACAACAGACTCAACTTCTACACCGCCGCCCGCCAGCTCCGCTCTGCCAGCCTCGCCCTCGCTGACGTCCCACGGATCCAGCGTACCACTTCCGGAGGCAGATCCTTCTCTTTCCTCGCGGCCAAGACCTGGAACACCCTCCCCACCCACTTGCGGCAGACCCAGGACCTGCTCACCTTCAGGAAGCTCCTCAAGACCTGGCTCTTCGAGCAGTAGCAGCAGCCTCCCCCCCCCCCGCAGCGCCTTGCGACCCTCACGGGTGCGCTCTACAAGTTCTGTGATTGATTGATTGATTGAATGCTAGGAGTGTCAGAGTACATCAGATTGACACTGGACCAAGGAGAGAGGGGAGTACTCATTCTACTTGACCTCTTTATGGCGTTTGACACCATATCTCATGTGATCTTATTACCATGGCTTGCCAACTCAGGGATTGGGGGCTTGGCCCTTGATTGGATAAAATCTTTCCTGGAAAAAAGATGGCAATTAGTGTGGATGACCTCCTTCTCCTCAGGTTTGAAGGCCCTTTTGTTTGGTATGCCATGGGCCGCTTCTTTAAGTCCAACATTGTTCAATGTCTGTTTGGCCCAGTTTGCTCCACTGAAGAAATCGCATGCATTCAAGGTGGTGTCTTACACTGATGATACCCAGCTACTTCTCTCTTTTGAGAAGGGTTTTAAAGTTGTATGAGGTCCTCTCAAGACCTGTCTTCGGGCAGTATTTGAATGGCTTAGCAATAGTTATCTAATGAGTAATGTGGACAAGACTGAGATTTTATTGTTTGGGTCTTTTCAGTCCAATTGGTGGCAGAGTTGTTGGCTTGAAACAGCGCCTCCTCGACCTCTGCCTCTGGCAGTTCTGAAGAACCTATGAGTGAAGTTCGACACTTTGCTGTCCTTCCAACCATAGGTTTCTTTGGCGTTAGGTTACTCTGAGCCTTGAAAAAACTCCCTTTTCTTCTTCTATTGAATTCCTGAAAAACAGTTGTCCAAGCGCTCATTTTCCTTTTCTGTCCCATTTGCCGGACAACAAGAATCAAGCAAGCACTGGATGTTGTTTTCTGATTCTTTAAGCCTGGCCTTTGAGAAACCTTAATTGTTTCATCAGAGTATTGTTTTACCAAACAAATCACATGTAATAACATAGTTAGAGGGGCTATTGATCTGAGGGTTTCATCCGCTGGTCTCTTAAATTGACATTCAAATTGTGGCCAGTTCAGCCAGACACAATTGAGGACTTTGTAATGGTAAGAGTGTACCAATACTGTTCTTTGGTGAAGTGCAGGAGAAAGGAGAAACTGTGGTAAAAGGTGTCCCAGAACTAAAGACTGTACTGTCCATGATAGAGTTTGCAACGGTTCCTGAATGGAAAGACCTGCAGGCTGCTAAATGATGTTCTAGTTAATTTTATTCCTTATCCATGTTGCTTTACCCCAAGGAAGCTTCAGCCACCACCAAAGACTGAGCAGAGAGATTCCCAGGCACAAAGACTGGACAGTCCTTGGGGCATGGTGCTTGATAGACTTTGATTTTCAGACCAGATAAATACTTCTTCCTAATCTTGAGATAAGAGAAAGTGTTCTCCCTAATCTTGTGAATCTTCCTTCAAGGGAATCAGTCATTCTTAGTCCGTAGGCTCCTCCTTATAATCAACTTGGGGACACTACTGTCACCAATGGGGGTGTAGGGGAAATGGGTAGAGACAGTTTCTAAAGCTGTAAACACTGAACCTTGCTTGCAGGTACTAAACACGAGTTTGTGTCATACGAGCATACTCCAATCTCTGAGCACAAAAGCAACCTCACAATTTATAATAATTAAACTAGAAGTCAATTGCTAACTGTGACACTTCACCTAGCAACCAAATAGACTTAAACACACTACTGATGATTACATGCCAAATCGGACTATGGTCCGCAATGAAATCCTTGAAACCATGTTCGAAAGGCACTAGGAGGAATCCCGTTCATGCTACAAGACACACAATACCTCTAAACTATAATAACATAATGGAACTGATACCCTTGGATCAACAATAGCTGCCTTCCCTTCACTTCTATTGTAGTTTGTAGACTAATTTTCTGCTTCTCGTAAGTAAAAGACTGAAAAACATGTGTGTTTGCAAAGCATATGTTCCCCCAGAAGGGTATCTTGGAGGTGAATAACAAATGCTTATCATTACCCAACTCAATGGCACTCATTTTATCGACCTTAGAAGGATGAAAGGCTGAGTGTACCCACCAGGATTTGAACCTGTGACCATGAAGTTGAACACAGGCTCCTACAGTGGATGCCTTAGTCCGCTAGGCCACCAGACTCAGCATGCGTCTGATGTAACCACCTCACTCTTTAACATCACGGACATTGTTTCACTCAAATGTAACCACCTCGGTATTGCAGTCTGGGTTTCCTTCCATTAAACTACTAAGACCAATACACCTGAGTACAATGATTTGTAGGTTAAAAGCCCAGGCCATCAAGCAGTGTATGTGATGACCAACCCAATACGAGATGGCTCCCAGATCTGATGCAAACCTGCATGTCTTGGGAACAGTCTTTATACGGTAAACATGATGTTGATTTATTTAATTATTGGGTGATTATACAGATACAGTCAACAGATGAACGTTCAGGGACTAATTACTGTATATGTTAATTAGTTGTGAGGACCTTAACCTACACTGCAACAGTTTCAAATGTATAAGCTTTCAAAGAATATGGCATGAACACCCTGTCATCTCCTGTAGTTGAATCACAGCCACACTTTCATCTACACATGTAAATCCTCATACTGTTTACTGTATGTGTAACTTCCTTATTCCTGTCCTTACCTCAAACTGCAAAATATGAACACTGACAGTGCAAAACTTTCTTCTCTGCAATTTAATCTACAACAGAGCCTATTCCCCTAGCATGGGCGGATCACTATCGGGTCCAATTTAATTAGTATATTTTTAATCAGGGAAATGTAAGTGAGCATATTACTCTTCTCCTTACTAGACCATTTTCGAAGATTATAAAAAATAACCTGCTGCTTGTCTTAGATAATAACAATCTGGCCCTTTCAGGTTACCTTGGATCTGACCTAAAAGGATATGACAATTGGTTTCGTAAGCCTATGGAAAAACTTGCCCCTTTGTCAAGTTCGTCAACTGGAAGAAATAGGATTTCTAGTCCTTGGTTTTGTAATGGCCTTAAGCAAGAGAAAAAAATATGCAAGAAGGTTGAAAGGACATGGACAAAAAACTATAGTATAGAGACTAAAGTACTGTATAAAAATGTGCTGAAGAAATATACAACTTTAATAAACTTTACTATGAGTGTGTACTACGAAAGAAGGATAGAAAGGGCAGGTAATAAAGCCAGAGAGATTTTTCAGATTGTGAAAGATTTTTCAGATCCAGTTGGGTACCACTAAAGAGAGGCTTCGTCTGGCATGTGTTCAAAATTGATTTCACACTCTTCACAGTGGTTCCCAAGCCAACACGTTTTTCGTCGCCTCTAGTAGTATTGTACATGCGACTTGTTCATGGCTAGGTACAAATTGATATGGTAATTCATATTAGTTCAGATGTTATAAAAGATGTTGCAAACATTTGTTAACAACGTAAACAAATGTGCTCCCAGGGTCGGTGTGAGTTAACTTATCAGGTGGTGATATCACAAGGCTATAGTGTACTACCATGCACCGTGCGATCAGGTGAGTACTGGCCTTATCATATCAGTTGGTGAATGTTTGTAATTGTATCAATCTAGCGTGTGGGTGACGTATGTGAAAAAATCATATATGTGCTGGAAGTTCATTCCAGGTGATGTTTAACCAAATATCTCATGCGCTATGAACAGTCTAAAAAAACGGGCAGAAATATAACGGTGATAAATACTCCTGAATAAGAAGGCTATGGGTATCTATGGCTCTCGTGCTATACTACAAGGTGGAGAGGAAGTTGAGACAACTAACCTGAACACTGTCTTATAAGCAGAAACTGTAATAAAAACAATCCGGAAAAGAATATAAATAACTGTTAGTGTCTATATGTAAGGACACATTTTCCAGAGTGCTAAAGTAACTGACGAATAAATGTCAAAATTGTATACATAGTCAAGTATGACGATAATTCCAGGTCATACAGTACAGCGACGGGGGGGGGGGCAGGTATATGCAAGGTTAATGCTCTCAAATATCAGCTGTGCTCCGTATTAATGCACCCCGTCTAAAACACAAAGATAAAAAATAGCATCTCCGCTTTAAAAAGATGTATATAAAGGCTCATCAACCTGTAAGGACACTCGCTCTCAGAAGGTAGATACATGTATAGATAGGCCCCGTTAACAATCAACTGTGCTCTATATTTGAGCACCTCGTCTATAAAGAATAGAAAAAGAATCAAATCTCCGCATTACCATGGCTAATCTTCCTGTAGAGATATTTAATCCCAAATGGGGAAAACGAGGTAAGCTACATATATATGCGCGCCCCGTTACGTGCTCTCCCCTTACCTCCGGGTGGAAAACGATGTGGCCACGATGTGTGGCTGCCCCCAAAACCGCGTCTGGCTCCAAATCTGAGTTGCCGGTAAAAGTTTACTCGGTACGTATATCTAAGACCAGGAGGTCACCTGACCGGAAGTTGGTCATGTGTGAACACCTTGATGTTTCTCACCTAAGGCGCCATCTTTGAGTTGGTTGTGACTTGTAGTAAGAATACAGTCCACCAAACCTAAACACTCTGTGCCACTACCATATACTTGTGTGCAGTGGCGAAAGAACCGTGTATATCCGAGGTTATTTTTAACTGTGATGCAAACGTCGCGAGATCGTATTTAAACATAAAGTAGTAGATTTATTCAATTACCCTCATCGTAAGTGTATACGTCGTATTTGGCAAAACCAACCTTCCCAAATCCAGTCATAAGTATATTTCTATTATAAAATGTATATTGCATACATTGCGATTAATAAGAATGGCAGCCATCTTGGGTCAGGATATGCCCAAGGTAGAGAGAAAGAGGTAACTTTATTCGAGACCCAGGACGAACAGCAACCGTGGCTATTTAGATCCAAATACCCTTGTAATGGAGCCGACGGAGATATAAACTGTTGGGATTGTATTATTAGGTCCTGTACTTAGAATGCTATATGAGCCCTAAGTCCTCGTGTTCGTTTACATATTAAGGGCAGATTGGCCCCCACGGAGAAACCAGTGTATTCTCTATACAGTGGCTGAGTGGATATTGTATAATATTCAAGATAGGGCTGCACTTACAGATATCTGTTTCTGTTGGTTGGAAATGCAGAGGAATCTTATAAATAAAGACAACTAAGCATAACTATGGGTGTTCTTATATACCGGTTTTAAGCATCCTAAAAATTCTTAGAAGTAACAAAATGAAAATAAATATAAAATTTTAAAAACTGAACATACCGCGATGTGTTTAAGTTTTGTAATGGCTTCTCACATGTAGTAATTGGTGGCTATGGTGCATGAGTGAGTGACATCTTCAAACATACAATTCGCATGATTTGCATGATTTCTTCAACAGATAAATTCTATATTGTAGAGATTCTTTAAGAAGAAAAAACCTATACACACTTAGATATTATCTAATCATGACAGGAGATGATACAATAGTAAGGATGTATATAAGGTTTAAGTCTCATTTACCAAGAAAGTAGTGCATCTCATCGTCAAAATTAATCCCTAACTCAGTCGTACGGAGTTTCAGAATCCAGGATGCTTCCTTTCTGCGAAGCATGAGTTCTCTATTGCCCCCTCTGGGGTTTCTCATGGTTTGTTCAATGCCATAGAATAGGAAGTCCTTATGTCTACCCTGCGAGTGGCATCCCAGGATATGTGTTGCAATGGGGTATCTTTGATCACCCTGTTTCACCGCCCTCATGTGTTCACCTATCCTGATACGTAGGGAACGTATCGTGCTACCCACATATTTTTTGTTGCATCTGCATTCAATAACATATACAACAAAATTTGTGTTGCAGTTGATATTCGTCTGAATCTTGTAACGTCTCTCATTAGGACCCATAAATTCCAATTTCTTGTTGTAAGCCCATTTGCAGGCTGAGCAGTGTCCACATTTGTGGAAGCCCACCATATATGTAGACAGCCAGTTCCTACTGGTAGTGGGTGTGGGATAGCTAGGGCTAAGGAGACCTCTAAGACAGTTCCCTTTTCTATAGGTGATCTCTGGTTTGTTGCCAATCACCCCCGTCATGGTCTCATCTTTCTTAAGGATATGCCAGTGTCTATTCAGACTTTTAACCAGCACATCCGAAAGGTTGTTTATTGTCATCTTTCTTTCTGCTGGTAGTATCCCTAAGGGTCGTTTCTCTTTTGATCCTCATGATCCTAGATTCAGGTTTCTTTAGTGTATTGGTGTTGTAACCTCTTGATTTAAAACGTTTAGTCATTTCCTCCGTACATTTCGTGAAGTCAGAGTCCAGACTGCAATTGCGTCTGGCTCTGACAAATTCTCCATAAGGGATTGAATTGATCTGGTGCCTAGGGTGCGCGCTGGATGCATGCAATATTGCATTGCACGCTGTATCTTTACGATACAGTCTGCTGTTAATCTGATTGTTTCCTATATACAATTCTGTGTCAAGGAATGTTACTTACACCTTGCTACGCTCGTGTGTGAATCTGATGTTCCACGTATTATTGTTGAGGTGTTCAACAAATTTCATGAGTTTTTCTTCGTCTCCTGTCCAGATCATCAGGCAGTCATCGATATATCTGCCCCAAAAGAGAATGAACTCTGTCCATTCAGACCCATGTTGGCCCCAGATCCACTCCTCCTCAAACCATCCCATAAACAGGTTGGCGTACGAAGGAGAGAATCTGGAGCCCATGGCAACTCCCTGTTTTTGGCGATACAATTTATCCAAGGATAAACTAACCTGAACACTGTTCAGGATCATGACGAGTATAGCTATCTACAGGTTAATAAACCAAGATACCCATTTATATACACACTGCCAAAAATACATAAGAATCTACCTTTCCCATCGGGCAGGCCTATCATCTCAGGGATAGAAGGCCCAACAGAAAGAATGTCTGAATATGTCGACATTTTCTTAAAACCATTGGTATGCAACCTCCCATCATATATACGGGATACTAAACACATCTTAGGACTCATATCGGACATCACATGGGGGCCTGACATGACATTAGTAACATTAGATGTTACAGCACTCTATACAAGCATCAGAAGAGAATGTGGATTGAAAGCAATCAAAAAAATTCTAAACACTAGATCAGCAAGCACATGGGAACACACAGAGATGCTGACTACCATGATAGAACTTATCCTTGACAACAATGTCTTCTTGTTTAAGGATAAATGGTATCGCCAAAAACAGGGAGTTGCCATGGGCTCCAGATTCTCTCCTTCGTACGCCAACCTGTTTATGGGATGGTTTGAGGAGGAGTGGATCTGGGGCCAACATGGGTCTGAATGGACAGAGTTCATTCTCTTTTGGGGCAGATATATCGATGACTGCCTGATGATCTGGACAGGAGACGAAGAAAAACTCTTGAAATGTGTTGAACACCTCAACAATAATACGTGGAACTTCAGATTCACACACGAGCGTAGCAAGGTGAAAGTAACATTCCTTGACACAGAATTGTATATAGGAAACAATCAGATTAACAGCAGACTGTATCGTAAAGATACAGCGTGTAATGCAATATTGCATGCATCCAGAGCGCACCCTAGGCACCAGATCAATTCAATCCCTTATGGAGAATTTGTCAGAGCCAGACGCAATTGCAGTCTGGACTCTGACTTCACGAAATGTACGGAGGAAATGACTAAACGTTTTAAATCAAGAGGTTACAACACCAATACACTAAAGAAACCTGAATCTAGGATCATGAGGATCAAAAGAGAAACGACCCTTAGGGATACTACCAGCAGAAAGAAAGATGACAATAAAATCAGGTGTATTACAAACTTCAACAACCTTTCGGATGTGCTGGTTAAAAGTCTGAATAGACACTGGCATATCCTTAAGAAAGATGAGACCATGACGGGGGTGATTGGCAACAAACCAGAGATCACCTATAGAAAAGGGAACTGTCTTAGAGGTCTCCTTAGCCCTAGCTATCCCACACCCACTACCAGTAGGAACTGGCTGTCTACATATATGGTGGGCTTCCACAAATGTGGACACTGCTCAGCCTGCAAATGGGCTTACAACAAGAAATTGGAATTTATGGGTCCTAATGAGAGACGTTACAAGATTCAGACGAATATCAACTGCAACACAAATTTTGTTGTATATGTTATTGAATGCAGATGCAACAAAAAATATGTGGGTAGCACAATACGTCCCCTACGTATCAGGATAGGTGAACACATGAGGCCGGTGAAACAGGGTGATCAAATATACCCCATTGCAACACACATCCTGGGATGCCACTCGCAGGGTAGACATAAGGACTTCCTATTCTATGGCATTGAACAAACCATGAGAAACCCCAGAGGGGGCAATAGAGAACTCATGCTTCGCAGAAAGGAAGCATCCTGGATTCTGAAACTCCGTACGACTGAGTTAGGGATTAATTTTGACGATGAGATGCACTACTTTCTTGGTAAATGAGACTTAAACCTTATATACATCCTTACTATTGTATCATCTCCTGTCATGATTAGATAATATCTAAGTGTGTATAGGTTTTTTCTTCTTAAAGAATCTCTACAATATAGAATTTATCTGTTGAAGAAATCATGCAAATCATGCGAATTGTATGTTTGAAGATGTCACTCACTCATGCACCATAGCCACCAATTACTACATGTGAGAAGCCATTACAAAACTTAAACACATCGCGGTATGTTCAGTTTTTTAAATTTTATATTTATTTTCATTTTGTTACTTCTAAGAATTTTTAGGATGCTTAAAACCGGTATATAAGAACACCCATAGTTATGCTTAGTTGTCTTTATTTATAAGATTCCTCTGCATTTCCAACCAACAGAAACAGATATCTGTAAGTGCAGCCCTATCTTGAATATTATACAATATCCACTCAGCCACTGTATAGAGAATACACTGGTTTCTCCGTGGGGGCCAATCTGCCCTTAATGTGTAAACGAACACGAGGACTTAGGGCTCATATAGCATTCTAAGTACAGGACCTAATAATACAATCCCAACAGTTTATATCTCCGTCGGCTCCATTACAAGGGTATTTGGATCTAAATAGCCAAGGTTGCTGTTCGTCCTGGGTCTCGAATAAAGTTACCTCTTTCTCTCTACCTTGGGCATATCCTGACCCAAGATGGCTGCCATTCTTATTAATCGCAATGTATGCAATATACATTTTATAATAGAAATATACTTATGACTGAATTTGGGAAGGTTGGTTTTGCCAAATACAACGTATACACTTACGATGAGGGTAATTGAATAAATCTACTACTTTATGTTTAAATACGATCTTGCGACGTTTGCATCACAGTTAAAAATATATCCTCGGATATACACGGTTCTTTCGCCACTGCACACAAGTATATGGTAGTGGCACAGAGTGTTTAGGTTTGGTGGACTGTATTCTTACTACAAGTCACAACCAACTCAAAGATGGCGCCTTAGGTGAGAAACATCAAGGTGTTCACACATGACCAACTCCGGTCAGGTGACCTCCTGGTCTTAGATATACGTGCTGAGTAAACTTTTACCGGCAACTCAGATTTGGAGCCAGACGCGGTTTTGGGGGCAGCCACACATCGCGGCCACATCTTTTTCCACCCGGAGGTAAGGGGAGAGCACGTAACGGGGCGCGCATATATATGTATCTTACCTCGTTTTCCCCATTTGGGATTAAATATCTCTACAGGAAGATTAGCCCTGGTAATGCGGAGATTTGATTCTTTTTCTATTCTTTATAGACGAGGTGCTCAAATATAGAGCACAGTTGATATGTTAACGGGGCGTATCTATACATGTATCTACCTTCTGAGTGCGAGTGCCCTTACAGGTTGATGAGCCTTTTTATACATTTTTTTAAAGCGGAGATGCTATTTTTTATCTTTGTGTTTTAGACGGGGTGCATTAATACGGAGCACAGCTGATATTTGAGAGCATTAACCTTGCATATACCTGCCCCCCCGTCGCTGTACTGTATGACCTGGAATTATCGTCATACTTGACGTATGTATACAATTTTGACATTTATTTGTCAGTTACTTTAGCACTCTGGAAAATTGTCCTTACATATAGACACTAACAGTTATTTATATTCTTTTCTGGATTGTTTTTATTACAGTTTCTGCTTATAAGACAGTGTTCAGGTTAGTTGTCTCAACTTCCTCTCCACCTTGTAGTAAAGCACGTGAGCCATAAATACCTATAGCCTTCCTATTCAGGAGTAGTTATCACCGTTATATTTCTGCCCGTTTTTTTAGACTGTTCATACCGCATGAGATATTTGGTTAAACATCACCTGGAATGAACTTCCAGCACATATATGATTTTTTCACATACGTCACCCACACGCTAGATTGATACAATTACAAACATTCACCAACTGATATGATAAGGCCAGTACTCACCTGATCGCACGGTGCATGGTAGTACACTATAGCCTTGTGATATCACCACCTGATAAGTTAACTCACACAGACCCTGGGAGCACATTTGTTTACGTTGTTAACAAATGTTTGCAACATCTTTTATAACATCTGAACTAATATGAATTACCATATCAATTTGTACCTAGCCGTGAACAAGTCGCATGTACAATACTACTAGAGGCGACGAAACAAGTGGTGGCTTGGGAACCACTGTGAAGAGTGTGAAATCAATTTGGAAAAAAAAGAATATTAAACTGAAGAAACTAACAAGAAAGAGACGAAGATTCATTTTGTGTTACATGCTTATTTGCAATACAATCTTTGTTGACTTTATTTCTGCGTGTGCTTGGGTACCCCCATCATTGTTGATTTTGTGTTGTTTTCACCACAACTGTCTAGGGAGGCTGGTGGTTCTCCCCTACCCTTTAGCACCGTTAGTGATTTGGAACCTCAAAGATACCGGGTGTATTCACCATAAGCGCCTATTACCTATTATAAATACCACTACACAGTACGTAAACTTCGTCTGGCATGTGGTCTGAACAATTGGCTAGTTTCTTGTACACCAAAATACAAGAGATTTAGAACAGCATCCTTATAACTCAGTCCCTGGAAGTTAATGTTTTTAGTTTTACGTAATAATCCAAGACTGTGTCGTCTTGATTATCTGCGTTTAATGCAATTTCTCTGTAAGATTCCAGAGTTGCTATCTTGCATGTTAAGTCTGGGTCTCCTTCAAATTCCTGTCCCCCTTCACTTCTGGCAATGGGAGTTGATGTCAATAGCCCCATTATGAATTATTTACTAAATAAGTCTTTAGCTACAGTACCCAACTATTGGAAGTGGGCTGAAATTGTTCCACTTTTAAAAAGGCCAAGTGTGGACCCTGATATCCCTGGCTACTATATACCCATTTCCCATCTTCTGGCACTCTCTAAACTTTTAGAAAAATGTGTGAATCGCCAGATCTCCAACTATATTGAGACTAATAGATCATTACATTTGAGCCAATCTGGCTTCAGACCAAGGTACAGTACAGAGACTGCCCTTTTGGAAGTCTCTAAACAGATTTAAAACACAGTCAATGCTGGTGTCAGGGTTGTCCTGGTATTGTTAGACCTTTCTAGAGCATTTGACCTGGTCCCACATGCCAGGATGCTCGCCCACTTTCAAGAGACTGACATTAGGGAAAATGCCTGGAAGTGGATGAAATTCTTCCTGGAAGACAGAAGTAAAGAAGTGTGGATACCCCTTTACTTTTCAGGTAGTCAGAGTGTCTCAGTGGGAGTTCCTCAGGGATCTGATCTTATCCCCACAATGTTTAACATCTATATGTCTCCCCTTGCTGATTTGGTCGAGTCTTTTGGGGCTAAGATTCTCTCCTAGGCCGATGATACTTATACTTGCTTTTCTTTTGGTAAGGGGGTACCAACTGAACAGGGTGCTATTCAACCCTGTCTCTGCAGTTTCTGGTGGATGAGTTATAATCAATTGAAGTGCAACACGGAACAACTGGAGGTTGTCAGTTTGGGGCACAACTTCGATCTCAAGTGCATTAGCCAGAAGGGGTCTCCCCACCCAACATGCAAGTGGATACTGTGAAAAACCGGGGGTTTAAATTTGACAAACAAATGCCCTTATATAAGGGAGTCAACTCGGTGGTTGGGGTGTGCTTCAGCTTTTTCGCGATGTCGAAAAAATGTGTGCATTTCATTTCGTTGCTGATTAAGATGCAGTGATTCTGGCATTGGTCATATCCAGGTTGGAGTATGCCAATGCCTGACATGCCTGCCTGATGCAATATCTGTTTAGGAAATTACCAATGGCACAGAATGCTGACCCCAGGCTTACCCTCAGTCTACCTAAAAGAGAGCATATCTCTCAACATCTGCACAATTTCTGTAAACAAGCAGATTTTGTTCAATACCTCACTGTTAACGCACAGAGCTTTGTATAACTTGGGCCCTGTATATTTATCCTCCAGGATCTCGTTTTATAATCCCCTGAGAGCTTTGCGTTCTGCTAATAACCATTTGGCCACGATCCCGGGGGTTCGTCTTGTTAAAACAGTTGGACATTCCTTTTCCTTTTGGGGCCGGTGGGTTGGAACAATCTTCCTTTGGAATCGCGCCAGATAGTTGATTAAGGACTTTTTAGGAAAAAGCTTAATACTTGGCTTTTTGTTCAGTAGCCGGTTTCCACTCTTTCTCATGTGCTCAGTACCACAAAGCGCAGGGACACTCTTTGAGTAGCGGCGCACTCAATAAATGCCAAAAACATAAACAATTTAGAATGTATATGCTCCATTACATTGATCATGTGCCTTGTGTAGGTTGCAGAGCCTTTTGTAACCTTCACACTGTTCTCATCACATTTTGTGTTTTTATTTAGAATTGTCCACTTCATCTCCTCCCTAATAATATACACCCAAAAGATTTCTTTGTTTTCCTTATTTTAGTTTGTGCTTGCTTGACATTATATGTAAAATATTAATCTACTTTCTTCATTGATATGCTGTTCCACTGACTGTTCTGAAGTATCTTCAAACAACTGGATGGAGGATTCTCCATATATTTAGATTATTACTGACAGCTAATTTGAAGTTGATAGTGCAACTGAGAAAACCATGAAGTTCATGATGCCACACAGAAGAACTATATGGCCTCCTAGCATCTGCAATCTCACAGTAAAAGAACAGTCCTGAAAGACAGTTGCCAATATACTTACAGTTGACTCTGGGTTTGACCCTTGTTCATGATTCAGTGGCTTGCTTGTCTATCCCAGCTCCCAGTCTCTCCTTTGATACTTTGACTCCCTATTCTTCTCTTTGTCCCACCCAGAGGAGTATTTTGTTTCATCATGTTTTCATTGTGTGGTATCTTTCCACTACTTATGCCAGGGTCTCGCATTACACTGCACGAAGGACTGTTTTCGCTCCCTCTCCTTGCACCATGCTTGCCTCCCTCCCAAAGCATTGCCATCTGCTGTTAATACAGCTGAAACTATACATATTTTAAGAGTTAGCAAAACAGACATCTATGTATTGATTTTTCTTTTGCTGTATGAAAAAGTTACAAAATTTGTTTTTGTCTGTGCACACAAATGCACAGTGGATAGCTCGTAAAAGACAAGTTCCTTACTTGTGAACTGTGGTTCTCCAGATTTGATCTCTTTCACAGATTCACATGCTTGAATCTTCCCCATCGTCATGGTGGGAGTTACACAGTATTATTTATATGCAGTGCACAGGGAAGCATTAAGAACAATAGGCAAAATCAAATAACAATGGTAACCAATTCACATTTTTTTAAAAGAACCAAAACTCAGCCAATCAGGGAGCAGCCCCTAAACCACTCTTCCCCTGAAAGGCTGCCATACTTCAGATTTCGAGCACGATTGGACCAAATCTTATTAAAGGATTGTTCTGAGTGGTGAACCTCAATGGGGAGGAGGGAGGGTCACATATGAATTTATGAAAGATATCAATACTGGAGAACCACAGTTTATGGGTAAGTAACTTGTTTTTCCTCCAGTATTGAATCTTTCATAGATTTGCATGCTTGATTGCAAATAGTGTGCAGTATTAACCAATAGGAGTGGAGGTGGGAATCCCCAACCACTCAAAATAAAGAAAAAAAACACGCTTAAATATTTTAAGTGTTATAAAAAACACACCTTTGTTTTCAAAATGAGAATGTTCTTAAATTTACAAGATGGAATTTACTATAAAATTAAAGATTTTTTATCTTAATTGAACAGGTGACGTAGAACCGCCTGGCCAACTGCGGAAACAACTTTCCAAGAAGATTACAAACAATGTTTAGTGAAGATATGAACACTGAACCAAGTTGCTGCTCTGCAAATTACCACAAAGAGACTTCGGCAAACGTCTGTAGAAGTCACCATTTTTCTCATTGTATGTGCTTTCATTTCACCATTGCAGTCAATAGTCTTCCCGCCTTACTATGACAATATGTAATGGCTACAGAAATCCTGCTTCTTGAGAGAGTGTATTCTTTCCTAGACGGGGCAAACACTATCAATAGTTGGTCAGACTTCCTAAAAGTGTTTGTTTTTACAATACAGAATGTCACCATCTCTGCACATCTAAGGAATGTAAAGCTTTTGTAGCTGTGTTAGAAGGGTTCTTGAAAAAAGTTGTCAAGACAGTTGGTTCATTCACAGGAATTAGCAACCTTAGGAATGAATTAAGGGTTGGTTCTCAACATTTTCCTTTCATCTTTAAACTGAAAGGATGTCTCTTTTACTGTGAAAGCTTGAATCTCGCTTATCCTTCTAGCATAGGTGAGAACCAGGAGAAGGGCCATTTTCCATGGTATATATTTTAATTCTACTTTATGGATAGCATCAAACAGATTTCTTATCAGTTGTGAAAGAACTGTATTCAATTGCCAGGTCACAGGTGGCAATTTTAGCAGAGGAAAAACTCTGAGGCACCCTTCATAAATTACTTGACCAGTCTGTTAGGCCACAGAGAGATGTTACCCCTCGCTCTACAAAACTTTGAGATTGCGGCCAAGTGAACTTTATTGAATTGTGAACTAGGCCTGCCTGTGTCAAGTGGAGTAAGTAAGGTAGAATCTGTTCTGAAGAGAATGTGAAAGGGTGTAAGTTTTTACTTGCACACCAGCAACAGAATCTCTTCAATTTTGCATTGTATAATTTCCCTGTAGTATCTGCGCTGGATTTCTTTAAAATTTCTTTGCATTCTTGGAGAATGGTCAAGGTGCCAAATTTGTTGTCGTGAGGAGCAATGCTGATACATTTAGTGATTGTATCTGTTAATCGAGAGAAGATTTGGCATCAGCTTCACTCGAATATGTGGACATTCTGATATGAAACGAAGCTCTGTGAAACAATACTGAAATGCCAGGGCTATTACTATTGAACAGCACGGTTCTTTTCTCATTTTTCAAAGGATCTTGGGAATTAAAGGAAAAGGAGGCAAGGCATAAGGACACATTCCTGTCCAAGCTATCAGAAATGCGTCCCCCCATAGATGTTTCTGAAGAAACCTGCTTGTAAACATGTAGCATTTTTTTGTTCTTAGGAGTTGCAAAGAGTTCTATATTTTGAGTTCCCCATTGTTGGAAGATTTGTAATGATTGTTTAATTAGTTCCCATTTGTGGCACTCTTTCGTAGTTCTGCTGAGCGAAACTGCCCATTTGTTTTCTATTCCCTACCATGTTCACCTCGAAGGCTAATGTTGAGAAGAATCCACCTCCAAATATTTGGGTATACATAGATGGTATCTTTGATTTTGTTCCTCCTTGATTGTTTAGATAAAACATAGTTGTGGTATTATCTACACATACCAAAAATGTCAAATTTTTATTCTGGGTAGAAAGGACTGAAACCCCAAATAAACTGCTTTCAATTCTAGAAGGTTGATGTGCATTTTTGATTCTTGAGACGTCTATTTGCCATGATCCTCTAGATTTTGAACACGTGCCCCCATCCTTCTAAGGAAGCATCTGTATTCATGTTAAAGTGATGCTGAGTGGGAATGAATGACAGGCCATGAGAAATGTTGTCTTGTAGCAATGAAGATCATGTCCTTGAAAGTTCAGTGAACTCATTGCACGTCTATTTGCTCCTGCAGCTGCCTCATTTGTAGCAGTCAATTTGAAAATCAACAGAATGCAAGACAACATCATTCCAAGCATTGATATGTATATCTGAACAGAAATGGACTTTCTGTTTGACAGTGATGACACCAATTGTATTATATGTTGAACCCTTTCCTTTGTGGAATAGGCTTTATAAGTTGTCATGACCAAAACCTCTCCCAGGTATGTCGACAATCTGGACAGCATTAACTTGAGACTTATGTTTCTTGAACAATAGAAGGCAGGCTATTGTAGATCTTCTTGCAGATAGGAATGACAGACCTTTAATAAGCCAGTCATCAAAGCATTGGAATACCTGATGGCTGTTCCTCCTGAAGAAAGTCGCCACCGGCACTACACACTTCGTAAAAATTCTGAGAGCTGCCATAGCCCAAAGGGAAGAACTTAAAACTGGTAATGGCACCCTGTCACTTCGAGTTTTAAGTATTTTCAATGTTTTACATGTATAGGCATGTGGAAGTACGCATCCAAGAGATCTATTGATGTATTTTAATCCCTTGAGTTTAGATGCTGTCTGTTTCTTTACAAATTTGTTCAGAAGTCATAAGTCCATAACATGCCCTGATTTTCCAGATTTCTTCTTGATTAGAAAGAAATTTGAATAAATCCTTTGTTGGGATGTTCCAATGGCACTTCCACCATTAAATAAGTAGCAATGCTGATGTTGAATGGTTGAGGTGACTAGTGCTTGAAAATTGTCACTGCCATCTAAATATATTGTTATTTTTTCCTCAGACTGTAGGTCTTTTACGAGCAGGCTGCCATGTATAGGTTGCTGTCTCAGCTGTTCTATATTTCTGCTGCGGGTTGCACTGCTCATAAAAACCTTGTTGAAATTGAGGATAGGGTTGGTATCTGTATGATTGGTAAGAGCCTCTGTGCAGAAACTGACCTCTGCCTCCACGAAAAAGCTGAAAGTCGTGCTGATGCAAAGTTCCTAGCAAATGAGCTCTATCAGTGTCAGCTTTAGTAGACTTGAGGGCATCATCCAGGTGCTTGGGAAAGAGGTTCTCTCTGTCACAAGGCATGTCTAACACCTTTGCTTAAACTGCAGGATGGAAGGAAGTGGCTTTCAACCTTGTCAGCGCAAGACTGCTTGCCCAGCCCTCTGTCTGAAGGATGTTAAAGCAATATCCATGGCTGTATCAATTACTTCTGATGAAGCCGTTTCACCCTCTTGTGGGATCTGTTTAGCTTCTTTCCTTTTATCCTCAGGCAGAAATTCTAGGTAGGTTGTCATGTCAGACCACATCTCCCTGTCGTACCTTCCTAAAATAGCTAAAGCATTGGATGCCCTTATGGTTGTTGCTGCCATTGCAAAGAACCTTTTCTCCATGTTATCCAGACATCGGCCTTCTTTGTTATGTGGTGCCGAACATGGGGTAGAAGAATTCCTGGATCTCTGCTGGGCTGCTAGCATCACAACCGAATTTGGGACTGGATGTTCAATCAGACATGCAGGCAAAGTCTTAGGAGCTCTATATTTCTTATCAAGGCGAGGAATGACTGCAGCCACTGATGCAGGGTTCTTCATGAGTTGTAGTCCTTGTTCTTAAATGTGTTCCACAATGGGAGTTGACTTGACTGAGTTCCCTGTTGAATCTTTAAAATCATACAGAAAACAATCTGTTGGCTGTATTGTTAGAGACGAGTCGAGTCGCTTGAAGGCTCACTCCAGGAGTTTGTGAAAATAACCATTATTTTCTGGGGGAGAGCTAGTAGGTGGAGGCATGGGAGAAGAAGTTAATGGGGCTATATAATCATTCTACTCCTTTCCTGACACAGAGGGGCCGATTACGTTGCGGCCCAGAAGGCTCCGATCGATGGAAGGAGCCTTCCGAGCCGCATCGTAATGGGCCAGTCAGATTCCTTTCCGACCGCCTCATTTTGATGGAGGTAGTCACATTCTCATTCCGGCTGGCTTCTGACGGGCTCGAAGAGCCCATCCGCAAGTTGGAATGAAGCAAGTTATCTCAAGGGCGGTCCTTTCCACCCTTGAGATTAAAATGACGGTTTCCGTTATGGTTTCCATGCCGGTCTGTTCGACATGTAGAAAGCGTCTTTGTGGGCCCCCAGAAGGGTCCCCTTGGGTGCACGGCCTCAGTGCATGGTTGGAGGCCGAGGTGCACCTATGGTGCTCCCCTGTTTATCCCTGCACCCTGTGGCAGGCTCCTTGAGGGGCCTGCCACAGGATGCAGGGATGAACCGCACCTCCCATTTTACTATGGGAGGATGCATTACGGCTGGTTTATGGCTGGAATGCTTGCTCCCATAGTAAAATGTAGGAATGCGACCGAACAGTGTTCGGTTGTACCCTAATGAGGCGGTCGGGACCACCGACTGGGTGGCAGGCGGTCCCATGACCGATGCGGTGTCGGGCGGAAGTGATTCCGCCCAATATCATAATGAGGGCCACAGTGATCTTGCCGGATCTCACCGTCTTCAGGTTGATCATACCCATCACTGTCTATCTAGTCGTCATGTATTGTGATCAGATATAACACATGCACTTCCGATCAGGTCTGTAGGCCCGACGGGCTAACTGAGGCAATAATGAAATACGTGAATCCTCCACACGCCTTGGCGTAGCCTGTTGACTCTATACAGCAGTGCATATGCCTCTGGGAACATCTTATAGTAATCGTTCAACATGTGGCAAATATCTATCACCAGAGTTATAAGGACTCTAATTGTGTGTTCCTGCAAATATTGGTGTACCTCATATGGCTCTTCATAAGGATATTTATCCCGAAAAGACTCATAACGCTGGGAAGAATATAAAGCCCTCTCCTGAAAAGAGTAATCCCCTTCAAAGTAGGAGGATGCTTCTTTATTTGGTTTATCATCATCCAGCTCCTGGCAATTAACATAAAGTTGTGTGTCCCAAAGGTGCCATTGTCCTCATCTGACTCCTCAAACTCCAATGGGTGTATGGGAGGTAATGCTGACACCTTGCTTGGTGATGTCTGGTCCAGACACACAGTCATCAGAATTTGTGTCGATTACAAAGAGGTTTTTGCATTCACAATGACAGCTTGCTTCTGAGATGAAGCCAATTTTTTGGTCAAAGAATGACAAGTTTGTCGACAATATCGCCACTGGCGGTTTCACAAACGAAGCTGTGTCAATGTCTTGGATGATGAGGAACAGGCTGTTGTTGTCGTCCGGGTTGTAGGCTTAGCCATTGTCGTAGATGCCACAGCTCCCTGCCATTAACTGTCGCCAAAGGTTTCTGTGTTGACGTGCCACCCGTCAATGATTTACTCGTCAACGGCAGATCCGTCGCTGATCAAATTTTACCAGAAGACTCTTTAAAGGGAGTGACTGGATGAGATGTTCTTGTAGAAGGCTTTTAAGAGAGGGAGGTGACATAGAAACCCCCTTACTTAATATCTTTTCAGCCTCTGAGGATTTTATATGAGATTTTGCCTTTGCTGATTTCTTATATGAAGTAGTGTCTTTATTTTTATGCGAAGCTGGACTCAGACTTTCATCACCAGAAGTAGACATACCCAAGATCTTTTAATTCTGTAGCACGGAAGTAGCTTTGCCTCTCTATCCTTCAACGTTTTAGCACCAAACATCCTGCAATGCTTATATTCCTTAGGTCTGTGATGAGCATGTAAACAGAAGAGACATTCTTTATGAGGATCCTCTGAAAATAGTCCTGGTTTCCCACTAGGTCAGGGTGGAGTTTGTGGAGTTCTGCTACATGGAACTCCGCAAAGTGCCAAAAAAACTCTGCCACACTCCTCGGAGCTCCGCAAGTGGCAGAGTGCATTAAGTGGTACAGCTCGCGCTGATTTGAGCGCCAGGAGTTAGTCAACATGAATGGAACCACGTGCAGCGTTAAGAGGGGCTGCTTCTTTCTGCTGCTCAAGTAAATGTTCTACTCGAGCTGCAGCTTCCTCAACGTGAGCGTCAGGTTTCTCAACGCTTGCGGTAGCGACCTGCCAGAACTCCCTCATTGAGAAATATTGCCGGGAGATAGTCTAGTGTATGATTTTCCATGTTAGTCTAGTGTATGATTTTCCTCGCTCACCAACTTAACTTTGGTGAGTTGCACAAGAGGAAAACTATGCTCCAGTTTTTCAGAACTCAGCTAAGGAGAGTTGACCGCCCACCCCGATTTCCCACAAGAACAACAAGGTCTAAACAGTCGTTTTTTTGGCTCCTCTAACATGGTGTATTAGTCTGTGAAAAACAATAAGTTTTACACTTGCTTCTAAAGTCAAATTTGAATTCTTTTTTGCGAAAGGTCAAAAGTTGACTGAATCACTGTAAACGGTGCAGAGCTCAGGGAAACTCCCTCACATGTGATGTGCGGTTAGAAATCTGAAGTATGGAGGCCCTGCAGTGGAAGTGTGATTCAGGAACTGCTCCCTGATTGGCTGAGTGTTGGTCCTTTTAAAACACTATGAATTGGCTAATAATGTCACTTAGTTTTGACTATTGTTCTTGATACTTCTCTATGCATAACTAATACCGTAGGACTCCCACAATGACTATGGGTAAGATTCAAGCATGTGTCAGGATAAGCCTCCCAATATCCCTGAGCCCATGGACGATGAAGAGACCTTTCCTCACTGGCCCACTCCTCTGCTTTCATTCCAGCTCACTGGACCATTGTATGAAGTATGATATGCTGGTGAGGTACTAGAGAACCAGGAATGCGGGCCATTTAATATCCAAATCTGGAAGCTGAGGAGTACATAAGTCACGCCACCTTGCACTGGGCATGCTCGAAACCGGGGGAGAGAGAAGACGCTGAGGAAGGAGCCGGGGAAGAGAGGAGCCGAGACACAGTGGCCGACAAGACAGAGACCCGGGAGGACCCACAGCAGCTGTGAGGATGGACCAGGAGTACCCTTGATCTGAGGACTCGAGACGCCGAGAGCAAAGACTAGGGAGGAAAGCCAGGAGATCAACGACCCCGTGAATCGCCCAGCCACGTTCCAGGAGGGACGTGGCTTGCACAGGTACGTGCAAGACTCCTGGGGAATGGTTGGCGAGTGGGAGTAGCACCCAGGGGTAAAAAGCCAGGGAAATCCTTGTAAATCCCCCGAGCACCATGACAACGAAGAGATTCCTTACTCTGACGGTGGTGGTCTCTCTCACCCTTTTAGCCCAAACGAAGAAGGGTGTATTGTATCCCTCACTCCTTCTCCCTCAGCAAAGTACATGCACGTTGCGCTGATTTTTGTGCTCTTTTCTTTATTTTTGGCACTTCTTTCCTGACTGGGCAGACGGCGACGCTGGAGAAAGTACAAGGCCACCAGGAACAGCCAAGACTCCAAATAGGGGACGCTAAGACATTTAATTTTGAGATTCCTTTTTGGGCTTAAGGTTGCAATAAACCTCTTTGTGCTAACATATGTGGTCTCGTGATTCCTGCTAAACCTCACAGCATGTGAATTTATGAAAGATTGAATACTGAATAATGTTTTTTTTAGATAAGCATAAGGACAATCATTGCAAGATGGCCACCATGCATGCACAAGCCGTCACGGTGGGCATCTTATAATAGATTTTGGTATGAAAAATGGCAAAACCAAAACATGCTTTGTGGAAGACAATTTGTCTGCAGTCTGCACCCTCCCCCAGTATAATGGGCGAGAACTTTGCCAAAGTCTGTTGATTTTAGTCCCCATGCTATCATGTGAATGTTTTGTGAGACAATGCGCAGTATTTGCAGGTGCCCATAAATGGGTGGCTAGATTGAAAATCACTTACTTCCTAATCGAGTTGGAGTAATTCTCCTAGCTTTTATGTTAAACAGCCACCTAACTTGTTGCAACAATACCAGTGCCTTCTGCACAGTTTGATTTTTATTGGATTGCAACAATAATTATCGAACAGAATATCACTTGGTAGCCCTGGTCCTCCTTCCCAAGATCCTGAAAGCATGCCTCCTAATCTTTACTTGTGTCTCGAATCTAAAGCTAGCAGAAAATCTTTGCAACCCAATGGTTGCATGTCACACTATTGGCTCTTAAATATTGACACACATATCGTAACCATGATATTGACTCACAAAATATCAACACGGTAAAACTACATTTACTAATAGTATTGCAGCTGTCGCGACATTTCAGAGTCAATATTCTACTTACAATGCATGTGAATGTCAATATGTCAGATGCAACAATGTTGTACAGCAGCCCCCTACCCGAATCATTTGGCTATGAGAATGATACAGTTTATCCCGGGTATTCATGCATTTGGCAACAATGTATCTGAAGTGTATGCAAACTGAAATGCCCAAATCTGGGGCATCAATGTTTCTCAAAGGATTCCTATTGTCACTGCTTAAGCAGTTATCACAGGCATGCACATATAAGAACTGAAAACAAATGCCAGAGAATGGTATGATGACACACTAATGGGATAGGTATACAATAGAACCCTGTGTTTTTTACCTCTGCGCTGCATTGAGAAATATCTGGCAGACCCAGTGTGTGCCCCTATTACGAGGCATCATATATTTCCTTCTGGATAAATATGTCACAGTAAATCCCAGAATTACTAGTTTGATCACACTTACTAAATCAGTGCCACTCCTTAATGTTTAACAAATACGCTTTCCCAATAACATTATTCTCAGACATAGTCTCTGTTTGGATGTACAAAACCAACCTTTGAAGTGTAAAAGTAAGAGCAGTAATACCAACAAATGTGCAAGATGAACATGTGATATTTAAAAAGGTTACCTTTAGAATTCATTGATGGTTTTTGTTCTGAGTCTAGACCTTGGTATATTCCAGTTCCATTTTCAAAGCACATTTTCTTGTTAATATAGAAAAAAAGAAGCACCATGAGGATCAGAAACAAGGCAACTGCTGTCAGGAATCCAAGAGCTTCTGGAGACACTGTAAGAAAATGAAAGTCCAGATGTAGAGAACTATTTCCATTTTGAGTTCCCATTAATACGGTTTTATTGCCAGTCGGGGCTTTCTCTCCTTGTGACCTCCCCCACTTTCAAGAAATAACTGCATTGTAGAAGAGTTAATGATAATTATCTTCCACTTCAAATTGAGGTTTTCTGGTTTAGCAATGATGGATTGTAACGAGATAAGTTTTTAGAAGTTAAATTCTCAATTTTCTAAAACAGATGATGTGATTCTGAAAAGTGAACTGGCAATTTTGTTAAATATAAAAGGTCAAGGTAAATGCTTGATTAATGAGATGCCTTCAGAAGTGAAGCTTAACTTCCCCCCAAAACATTGAACACAGTAATAACATATGTGCCTTATGAACGTTATCTCCCTAAAATATTCACACTTAGAATTAGGTTTGGCACCAAATGAGGATCCTGAAAATACTTGCTAGAACGTCAGATGTTTTGATCCCCAGTTCAATTCAATAACGTTTTTTTTTAATCGGCCATGAATGGCAATAAAAACACAATAAATACATACAGATACAATAAAAACTAAATAATACCACAGATAAAATTTAGGATTGTATTAAGCAGACTTTTAAACATTTTTACCAGGTGGCTTTTAATTTCATGGTATGCTTAAAAAATGTGTTCACAGACTAACATAGTTGGCAGCATCCATAACTATGAGTTCCATCTGGGCATTACACACAAGTCACAGAAAAACATAACATGCATTGTAGTTTGCTGAGAGCGATCATCACCAAGAAATATGTAGGTATTAACATTGGTTGGCACCCTATAAGTAGATAAAGGATGATCCATAACATGGGCTCTGGAAAAGATATTACGCGTGTACACATATTCCAAATATGGTTGTAAGCCACATTTACATATGGTAAGTGTCTGTGTGATCTGACAGAGGGCTTAAGTAGTTTGCTATTTACCCTTCTTGAGGAGTAACATTTTAAATATATATTTTGGAAATGCCTTTCATTAGATTTACATATTCTTTATGAGTGACAGAGTATATCAGAGCGACCAATAGCAGAACAGGTATTTTTAATATGTCTGAGCCACGGACAATTAGGTAAAGAATTAAAGTTTAAACAAGCTCAAATTATAACCTGAGATAATTTAGCTGTACTACTAGCCTAGACTGATATCCACAGGAGGCAGGGAGTTCTATGTACAATGTCCTCTAAATAATCAAGACCTAGCTCCTCACGACAGATGCAATGCAACACACCTTTAGTAGCCATAGAAGAGTCCTGCAGAAGCAGTTTTCTTCCACCTAAAGAGCTTTAACATCAGCTTGGGCACCTAAAAACATTTCCTCCTATAAATATTAATACATTTCAATGGTTTGTTCCCAATCATATTAGAAACATTTTTCACAGCTCCTAGAGATTTTATAAATTTCAACTTTCTCCCCTACATCTGGTTTCACCATTTCAATGAGTTCTCAAAAAAACGCTGAGGTAGGAGAAAGTTAGAACCTTCATTATAACATGTCCATTGACTGATATCACTCTAGTCCTAGTCGACTTCAGACCCATAACAAGTATATACAATTTAGAAAGAGTAGTAGTCAAATCCAAATATTCCATATGTGTAACATAGCAATCAATAAGCCTTTTAGTCCATTTGCAGTCCTGGCCATTAAGACAATCATCTGCATATAGGCATACATGGATCAGCATGTCCATAATTCTCCTTTACAACTGGTATAAGGAATAACTCCAAGCAATTTGTGTAACGGGTAAATAACATTGTTTTTTTCCTCAAGGGAGGAGAACATGGCGGCCGTGAGTTGAGCGGTCGCTTGCTGAGCCGGTAGGGCTCCTGGGATGCCTCGCTGAATGGTCTTGCTGAATGGTCTCGCTGAATGATTTCGCCAGGAAATACAGAAGGGGTTTTGGAGAAGAGGTTTACGAGCTTGTGAGTACGATAAAAAATATGTCGGAGAGTTGCGAAAATAGCTCTTAAGGGTTTAATCTACCGGCCAGCTCACTGGTGGGGGGATTTGTTTGGCGGCGCCGACGGATCTTTCGCGTTGCCTTGCTGCTGCCCCGGAGCTGAGGAGGGGGCGGGAGTCCATGGCTCGCCGGCTGTTCCGCGGAAGTCTTTCCCGGTGTGTATCCGGGAGCGGGGTTGGAAGAGCTAGCACTAGGCGGGCGGCGGGAGCCGCGATACTCACCACGCTTGAAAAGGAAGGTGAGGAGGCAGCAGCAGTGGTGATTGCATCGGCGGACAGTAGAGACGGTGCTTGGAACCAGATAGAGGGTGATACTAGGGAGCTGGGGCGAGTGAAGGTATTAGAGGCTCAAGGGCTGGAAAAGGGTAATAATATTTAGCGATTCCGGGCTGGTAATCCTTTATTGCCGCATATTGCACCATATAGCCTGAGACGAAAAGGGGGCTCAGTGTCTAATAAAGCCCATAATAGTGTCATTCAGCCAGCAGCACAACAAGTGGAAGTGAAACTGGATTTGGAAAAAAACGCTAAAGCCATAACAACATCAAAAACTTTGAAAGTTAGGCCCGGTAAAGGAAATAAAAAGGGCAGAGAAGTAGGTGTGCCCGAGCCACGGATACAGGAGACACAGAAGTTTGACGTGAGTAACGTTAATAGGGAAATTAAGAACATTAATAAAGATATTAATAAAGCCACCAATAAGGAAAACCACGATGTAAAGGTTCCTTTGACGAGAAGTCAGTTGGAGACATTGAAGACACCTCTTTCTCATACCGAGTGCACAAAGGAAAAGTAAAGGGTACAAAGCTTACTAAGAAAAAAGGCTTTCCCCTAGATCCTAAGGTGAGAGTAACACCATCCTTGAGATCATATTTTAAAGTTCTTCCCCAAGTGTTGGATTTGGTGAAGCAAGAAGAATTTCTAAGGGAAGGTCGAGATCTGTTTGGCCTAGAAAAACCTTTTTGTCGTCCTGTAAGTATGTCATCAGAGAGTTCTCAGCTCCAGAAGGACTCTAATGTTTCTAACGAGTGTTTGGCTACATTACCTACTATTGACCCCCTACCGTTTATAGAAGGTGTATTGTCAAACCCAATAAACACACAAGAGATGCCCGTGGTGCAATCCGTTGTACAGCCGTCTCAGTCAAGTATCTCTAGCTCCCTGGATGCCATAAAAAGCAAGGAGGGTGTTAGCTCAGATGATTTGTTTAAGGCTGCTAATGTAGTTAACCCGGGCGGTGCGACCTTAATGGGAGTCATTGAAGGAGATAATGGGGTAGGAGGTGAAGGTCCTGGGGGTCCATCAACCACAGGAAGCTCTTTGGAATCGTTATTTTTTTCCATGGCATCTGATATTAAAAAGGGATTTGCAGTCTCAGAGTTCAACCAGGGAGACATCAGACTTTTTTGCGAGTCCCTGGAAAAGAAGTTTGACATTTTAAGCTCTAGGACGGTAGCTTTAGAAAATTCTGTGGAAGAACTTAAAGGGGATTTGGGAGTGGTTAAAACAGACATTTTAACCCTAAAAAAGGAAGAGGCCGCACTTCGGGATCGACTGGAGATATTAGAAAATCACTCCAGGCGAAATAATTTGCGTCTTTTGAAGGTACCGGAAGGAAAAGAGGGAGAGGACATTAAATCTTTTATCATAACCCTCATCAAGGAAGTAGTGGGGATTGAAGAAACGGAGGAGGATCTAAGGCGAGATATACAAAGGATTCACAGAGACCCTTTTAGGAAACATCCTAATAGAATTAAACCAAGAAAAATTCTAATAAATTTCCTTACCTTTGATTTAAAAGAGAAGATACTATCTGCGGCTCTTAAACTAAAATCGCTTAAATCAAGAGACTTTACTTTTGAGATAAGGTCGGACCTTTCACGAACCACTTTGGACCGTCAGTGGAAGCTGGGGAAAAGAATGGAGGATTTAAAGAAATTGGGGGCAACTGTCCAACTCGAATTCCCGGCCCAATTAAAAATTATGTATAACAACAAAATGCACAATGCACGTACAGTGCAGGAGGCTGACGACCTGCTTGAGAATTTTAAAATCTGAAGACCATTTAGGAAATATCGGCTTAAAGCAGTAGTACATTTTGTAAAGTCAAGGACACAATTTTCACATATTTAGCGGGCGAGACATTATGATTAATAGGTAAAATGAGGTAGAACAGGACCTACTGGTATGCAGAATGTGGACTTGTCCAGGTAAATAGGGGAAGGGTTCTCCAGGGGGGGTAAGAGTGGGTGTCAGAGGGGGGTGTGGGTAGCATGGGTAGGGGAGCAGATAGGGAAAAAAGAAAAAAGAAAAGATATGGTTTATTTTTTGCTGTTTCCGGGTTGGTTTAGATATTTTATGGTGTGAGATAGTGAATAATTGCAGTCCTTTAAAACTTCTATGAGAACGATCCATTGTTTATCATGGAATGTAAACGGCCTTCGAGTTAAAAGCAGGAGAGAAAAAATCTTTCAGTACTTAAAGGATTCGCCCGCACAGATAATTATTCTGCAAGAAACCCACCTTATTAAAAAAGAAATTTCGGAATTTTGTGGGAAACTTAGATGGGTAAAACACTGTGTTTGCTCTAACCAATCAGGAAATATCAGGGGGGTTGCTATTCTAATTAAAAAACAAACGGAGGTTAGCCTTCTGAAAGTTTTGATAGATGATAGCGGTAGATGGGTGATGGCTTGTATTTCTGTACAAAGTATGCCGATCACATTAGTTGGGTATTATGGCCTAAATCGGGACGATCCCTCTACCTTATACAAAGGTATATAGTATATAATATATTTTAATATAGTATTAAATCCTCTATTAGATAAATCTCCAAGCTGTAGAGCAAATCTACCGTCTAAATCTAGAGCCTATTTAAAAACAATGATGGCACAAAATGCGCTTGTCGATATCTGGAGGGAAAGGTCGGGAACCCAAGTTGGGGTGTCCTTTTATAACAAAAAATATAGACATAAATCCAGGATCGACTACTTTTTAATAAGTAATGATCTCAGAGGTAACGTCCAAGATATAGACTACTTGACCCCTCATTTTTCCGACCATGCGGCAATTTGGATGAGCTTGAAAATTGCAGAGAAGGTCCAACAAAGGGTTTGGTCATTCGATCGCACACTTCTTTTAGATAAAGTGGAAACTGGATATTTATCTCAAGAAATAAAAACCTTCTTAAATATTAATATTGGTTCAGTAGATCATATGGTAGTTTGGGATACCTTTGAATCCTTTTTGAGGGGTTTGGTCACAAATAGGACGTCGTATAAAAACAGACGGTATAGGGAAGAAATCTCATCTATTGAGAGACAAATGAAAGAAGAGGAAAAGAGGATTATTACAGAAACCAATCAAGATCTAATTCAACAATTAATAATAAAGTTGGACTCCCTAAAAGCCAAGTTGAACAGTTTAGTTCAGTCTAGAATATCTAACAGGTGGGAGGTGAGCAAACTTGCCCATTTTGAGTATGGTGAGGGTGCAGGCAGGCTACTAGCCTGGAAAGCCAAATCAGACAGAGTGCGTAACCTGATTAAACAAATAGACGATGCAGGTATTAAAACCTGCTGCGAAGAAGGGATAGAAGATGCTTTCCATACCTTCTTTAAAGAACTTTATGATGAGGACGGTGGCGTGGATACCACATTATCAAAAGATTGGTTAGAATCAATCCACCTGCCAGTTCTAGAATCTATCAAACGAGAGAAGCTGGAGGTGGAATTTTCTCATCAGGAAGTGAGGAAGGCTCTTCTATCCTGCAAAACAGGCAAGGCGACAGGGCCGGATGGCCTTCCTGTCGAAGTGTATAAATCCCTGGGTGAGGAGATATTTCCCTTTATGACCACAATTTTTAATAAAATCTTGATAGAAAGAGCCAAACCACCATCCTCGTGGGGAGAAGCAAATATCACTCTGATCTTAAAACCGGGTAAACCAGCGACAAAGTGTGGGTCGTATAGACCTATCTCACTTCTTAATTCTGACTACAAGGTTTTTACTAAGATCTTGGCCGACAGGCTGGGGGTAGTTGCAGGAGATCTATTGCATACCAATCAGAAAGGTTTAA
Source organism: Triturus cristatus (assembly GCF_964204655.1). Classification (NCBI taxonomy): domain Eukaryota; kingdom Metazoa; phylum Chordata; class Amphibia; order Caudata; family Salamandridae; genus Triturus; species Triturus cristatus. Next base: position 1,668,832,049 of record NC_140589.1, on the reverse strand, counting down.
TAAAAGGCAGAAATCTTTTCGATTTAACACATGACCTTATAGGTGCGATAGATTGTGCCTCGAATTTTAATCTTCCCTTAGCAGCTATGACTTTGGATGCAACAAAAGCCTTTGACAGGGTAAATTGGAATTATCTTGCGGCTATATTGGGGAAATTAAACTTTGGCCCAAAATTTCGACAAACTATAAATCTCATATACAGGGACCCTTCGGCAAGATTGGTTATTGGTTATCAATGGTAAATTCAATAAACCCTTCAGTATCAAGAGAGGAACTAGACAGGGCTGCCCCCTCTCCCCACTCCTTTTTGATTTGTACATTGAGCCGTTTGCTCGGTGTCTCAGGGAGGAAACAGCTATTTTACCATTTAAGAGCGGTACATGGGAGAGGAAGGTAGCCCTTTATGCATATGATATTCTTATTCTATCAGATCTAGAGTCATCATTTCCTCCGGTAATCAGGTTAGCTGAAGAATTCGGCCGAGTCTCTGGTTACGAGATCAATGCAGATAAGACCGAGATTATGACCTGGAACCTGCCAAAGGGCAAACATCATACTAAAGAGGAGATGAGGTATTTTGGAGTTAAAATTGTACCTAATATAGATAACATAGCTAAGGTAAATCTCCTAAATATCCTAAAAGAAAGCCAAAAACAAATGAGATCTTGGGCTCACCTCCCTTTAAGCATTCTGGGAAGAATTAATTTGATTAAAATGACAATCTTACCAAAGGCAACATTCCTCTTTAATACCATACCCCTACATTTTGACAAATCAATAATCGACAAATTACAGCACTCTGGCTCTGTCAATGATGCCTATGCCCCGATCTGCCTCTGCCAACAGTAGCCTCACTTCCGTGCTTGCCCATTTTTAAAGCTCATGCTTCCATGTTCCAGCTCTTGGTCCCCCTGCTGATTTGCAATTCCTAGTGATCTCCCGCTTGGCTAATACCAGCTCCAGATCCTGGAATTTCGCTGTCGTTTTGGTCTTGGCGGTATGTGTGAACCAGCCCAGTATGCAGTGACACAGTGTGCGCAGGATTTCTTTATCTACAATTGTTCCTAAGATGTGGAGGACCTCTTCCCTGAATGGAGTTAACTTGGGGCAGTCCCAGAACATGTGTGTAGTACGTGTGCCTCTCTAAACCCACACCTAGGGCAGGCCGCTTCCTCGACATGGAAGGGCTTCCTGATGCACGCCGGAGTGAGGTAGGCCCTTTGTAGGACAAAGTAATTCATTAATTTAAATCTTGCGTTTCTGGTTGCTTTTAATGTTCTCTCAACTACACTCTCCCAGGCCTCTTCTGAGAGTGGGATTCCTAGATCTTCCTCCCACTGCGATCACAATCACTCCATCGGTTTCTGAATGTCTTGGCTCATGGCTCTATATAGACAAGAGACTGTTTTTATCCTCCCCGCCGACGTGGCGATATACCAGCAGCCATCCAGTGCCTGGGGTTCCACAGTTCCTGCCCTCCAGTGCTTTCTCAAACACATGGTGATTGCCCTATGCAGTAGGAAATGACCCTGGGGTAGATCATATTCAGCCCGAAAGTCCTCAAAGGGGAGCACTTCAGAGTCCCGGTATAAGTGTCCCGTTCCCTGCACTACAACCTCCACCCAGTTGTCGATACTTGCCCAGCTCCCCCGGTGCGGGAGGCCACTAAGTAGCACCAGCGCCTGCTCGGGCAAATACGGGATTCTATGATTCGCGCGTTGGAGGTACATGGTCCAGCACCTATTGATCACATTGGTTTCCATGGTGTCTTGTGCTGTCTGACTTCGTACTCTCAGTACCAGTTTTGCTTGTCCCGCATCTGTCGGCGTGAATGGATATTGGGTCCTGTCTGGGTATCGCCCTGCTGCCAGCCACTGTATCAGCCAGTTAAGCTGCACCGCCAGGTAATATAGCTCTAAATCTGGCACAACACCAGCCCTCCTGTTGCCGAAGATCACTTCAGCGTGGTTAGGGCCACTCGCCTGCGTCCCATTCCCCATAGGAACAATGTGAGCATGGAATCCAGGTCCTTAAACATTTCTCTTGGTATCCATACTGGGAGGGTGCCGAAAAAGTACAGCATCCGGGGCAGAGCCACCATCTTCAGTAGGGCGACCCTGTCAGCCATAAACAATAGCAGGGTTTCCCAGAAGCCCATAGACTCTTTCAGAGAGCTGACTGCGCTGCCCACGTTGCCCTCTAGCAGGTCTGCTGATTCTTACTCACAGATATGACAGGCATCTGGGCTCCCATTGGAGGTTATCCAATACCAGGGGCGGTGGTGCGTTCGGCACCATGGGGAATAGTTTTGACTTCTGCCAATTGACTTTGAGTCCTGACAGGTTGCCAAACTCCTCAAGCATGGTTTGCGCACCCTGCAGGTCCCCCCCTAGGTCTCAGAGGAAGTAGATCATCCGCATATAGTGCTATGTGGTGTTGCACACCTCTCACCAGGTGGTCTCTGAAGGCCTGCCCTGTCGTGCTTGGGTGCAACGGGGCTACATAGCTAGGGCAAACAGCAGTAGGGAGAGGGGTGCATCCCTGGCGCATTTCCCGCTGCACCGCCTGCGTTCCCGATATCACTTTACCTGTGCGCACCCTCGCCGTAGGGTTGGTGTACAACAATCTCACTCATGCCACGAAACCAACTCCCAGACCCATGGCGTCCAGCACCACATAGAGGAAGGACCACTCATGGCTATCAAAGGCCTTCTCGATGTCCACTGCGAACACTGCTGCCTCAGGTATGTCAGGATCTCATGAGTCCATGATGGCTAGAAGCTGCCATATGTTGATCGTTGTGTTTCGCCCCGGGATAAATCCGGCCTGATCCGGTTGCACTAACCTAATCTTATGAGGTAATAGTCACATTGCTAGGATTGCTAGGATTTTACTTAGTATTTTGTAGTCCATGTTTAACATGGACAGAGGCCAGTATGCTGTATGGTTGTGTGCAGGCTTTCCTGGCTTTAATATCGATACAATGAGTGCTTCTCTGGAGATCTCTGGCAGTGCTATTGGGCTGCATTGTACAGTGCAGTTAGTCAAGGAGCCAATTCTTCAGTATATGTACCATTAAACTTCGCCGGTAACCCATCGGTGCCGGGGGTTTTGTAATGTGCCATGTGTTTTATGGCTCCACGTACCTCCTGCTCTGCGATGTCCTCCCCTAGTTCATCCGTCTCTTCTAGTTCTAGTCTAGTCAATTGTGCCCCTCTAGATATTTCCGAGTTGTGGATCTGTCTAGTCCCGCATAGTATTGGGCGAAGATGCTATTGATTGGGTAAAACATCTTGTGCCTGCTTGGTCCTCTAATTCCACTATAGGGGAATTTCTATTATTGGGGTTAGCCAGCCATGCCAATAGAGATCCTGACTTGTCTCGCTCTGCGTGCGCCCTGTTCAGATATTGTTTATAATCAAAACTTCTTAGGCGCTCTGTTTGCTTCGTTACTTCCTCCCTAGCATCCGGCACTTCTGTCTGAATCTCTGATTTCCCTGGGCACTCCTTCTCTAGGTCTCTGAGGGTCCTCTCCGCCCCTTCTATCTCCAAGAGGAGCTTTCGTCTAATCCTCTTGCATTCCGCTATGCTAAATCTTCAAACAGTCTATGATGGCTCTTTACACTCCCAAATTTTCCAAGATCAACCATAGCTTAAAGCAGCTGGTTTTATCAAAGACTGATGGTGGATCAATAAAGGCCAGATGTAAGGAGCCTTTTAGGGCTTAGGTGTATTTACGGGACAATAGGTGTAGGTTTAGACATTGTTCGACATTGCCCATTCCTTGTCAGAACCCATACTGACAGTCTGAAATAGTATCCTTGTCAATAGCTTAGTCTAAGACCTTGTTGAAAATGTGCGCCGACCAATTTCCACAGTTAACCAAATCAGATCAAGATGAATGTGGCTTTCTGGGGTGACATGGCTATGGGTCACGTTTTACCATTCATGTGTGATTGGGGGCAAATCTATTCGAGGTTAGCACAGTGTTTGGGATTCAGATCCACTAAAATGTCTGAATTTGATCAAAAGGAAGACGGTGGCATTACATCAACCTATAATAAATACCCCAGTTGAACAACTTGAATTTGTCCGCTCAAATAAGAAAGATTTGTTTGTTAGGTTAGGAGATGCCTGAAACTTTCTGGGAGCCTGAAGGTAACAACTACACAATCAGCTGTTTCGAATTTCTTCCTGTACCCCACCAAGCCCGCCCGCCTCACCATATTTATGTCACAATGATGAATAGAACTCCACCTAGAAATACTTTCAGCTGTAAGTAATCTTCCTTCTTATGATCAACTAAAGGGGAATGTTTTTAAGTATAAGAACATAAGGAATAGTATGGAAAGGAAGTTGTAAAACATCAAAGCTACCAGTTGCTCTGTCTGTCTGGATGTGCCAAGTACTGAAAAGTGGTTAGGATGAGCATCAAAGGACCAGATTTAACAGAGCCCTGTCAAGTGCCATTGTTAGCAGTTTTTAGCAAAAGAGAACTATAAGTTGTTTGCCTAAGAGGTTAATCAGAAGTAATTGTTTGGAAAAATTGATCATGGGACATCTTTAGGGTGTTTGTAATCAGACCATTAATATTCTGGTGTTCTAAACAGCTAAGCCTGTCATGCAGTTACTTGAACAATTGCTACAATGTAAGTAACAACCTATTTATGAAGCCACTCAAAACAAAAGTATCCAAAGTTAATGAAATGTTAGCAATAGTTTTACAAGTTGACTTATCTTGGTAAGTTAATGCTTGACACTTGCCAGACTGCCTCACAGAACGACATGAAATATGATAAATTACATCCGGTCTGTGAACCTCTACAACAACACGAAGCAGAGAACTATTGGACCGTGCTTGACATATGGTGCCTAGTTCAATAAATGGGGGAGAAATCGAGAGAATACTTCCCATATTTGGCTTATCCACATGCAGAGCATTAATACATGAAGTACGTTCAAGTTCTTTGTTTATCACCTATTGCTTTTTTTCAAAAACACCTCAAAATTGCTGAGGAGGCAGCCTTATGCTTGCCCATAATGAGTCTGATGGTAGGAGATCCATACTGACTAGGATATATTTGTATTTTTAAAAAAAGCAAATAAATGAAAAATTAGTCCATGAGAGTGGGCCCAGCACAACATCTTTCGGCCTCTGACAGGCCATGGAGGGGCCTGCAATTGGCCCAGGCTTTCCCTGGGTGAGGCCTAGTTGGGTCCCGCATTGAAGGGAAGGATGGCACTCTAGATTGGAGCAAATTGGAGTGATTTCCTCTTCTCGCCTCCACCACCACCAAAGCTGCTGCTTTTTGTAGTGCTGCCGAATGGAAGTGGTTTCCTCCTTCCGTCTTCTCAACCACCATTGCACTCTGGCTTACCCTGTCTTTACCCAGCTACCAACAACAAAACAAAGCCTTTATAGCAAAGGTACCAACTCCACCTCCACCAAGACACTCTGGGCTACGTGGTCCTTAGCCAACCCACCAACAGCAAAACCTTATAACAAGAGTTCCTGTTGATAATTTAAGCAGTTTTGCTCAACAAAATCAGGATGTAACTAAGCCTAGAAGTTGGCATCTGGCCGATGGCATCTCTTTGATATTAAATAATCTGAAATCCTTCTTAGCATTTGAGATTTCTAAAGTGAGAAGTAACAAATGTGATGAAAACCAGAGGGCATTTTTTAAAAATACAAATCTCAATAAATATTTTCATACAGCCACAAAAAAAAGGTATTGATTTTCCAATTCATTTTAACACGTTCATTTATATAAATCATTTCTCTTGGGGGATCCAGCACCAGCTGCTGTCAGAGGCCTCTGACCTCACAGTCCATCCTCTACAGGCCTATAAGATTAACCATCACTAGGTTTCGCGACTTGGGGTTGCTAAGCGAAGCACAGTGGCCCGAGCAAGAAAATTGCTCAATAGTCACACAATAGCGGGGAGAAAACTCACTGCGTCTCAGGGTTATTGATTTCTTTTTTGTTTTTAAGATTAAACTGTTGCTTTGAGAGTGTTTATTTAAAAACAAAAAAAACATTGTAGAGCAGGTGATTCAAACATGTTGCCTGCACAACAAATTCACTGTGCTACAGTGGCCACTGAAGGCAGTGTGATACCCACCTGCCAGGATAGGGGTCTCTAAATACAGCAGGCGATCCTCAATCAAGAAAAGGAGGCCAAAGCCTACAATAACATGATGGACCAGTGGGCCATTTGCAGTACTCTAAATCAGAGCCATAATTAGGAATCATTGGAAATACCTGGAAACAGAGTACCTCAACAGGAACCAGCAGGGCTATGGTAGAATAGCGGCAATCTCAATAATAATGTTTTGCATGAATGCTCTGAAAAAAGTGGCAGCAACTTGTGGTGAAGCAGTATTAAGTAGTGAAGATGACCACCAAAGTGTATGTGGCAGCCTTACACATTTCCATCAGAGGAGTGTTATGAAAAGGAAAGAGGAAAAATCTTAGCCCTTGTGGAGTGGATTTAAAACATTAGGTACTATCTCATTCACAAACTGATAAGAACTCGTATTCACTACAATCCCTTAATATTGCCCTCCAATGACCAGAGTTGTTATGTGATTTCAACAAAGTTTCACTTTTAGACAGTAAAGCTACTCGTCTTCTGGCATTATTGTGTGCATCTCTTGATCTACAGGGTACACATGAAGGGTAGGACAGAACATACACTGATTTACATGATTGTTTGAGGGACAGGATGCCTAGAACAATATGTTTCTGACTATTGCCTATGATTGCCTTTTCTTTGTGACAAATTTCATTTTATGGAACTTTCTGGATATCAACCTGTATTTGATCATTTCAATTGTAAAACAGATTACAGCTTGCTTAAAGGTGCACTGAGTGATTACAGCACCCACCCCTTGCCCACGTGTGAACATCCACAAGCCTGAACAGCATCCTTCTAACAGCAAGAAGCACATAGAGCTACAAGTGTAGGGTGTTAGTAAGAAATGAAAGTGCTGATTTGTATTCATTGTCAGTAGGTGAGGAGTCAAGAAGTACATAGTACACATCACCCTGCCCAGGTAGCCTTAACACATAAAAGGACTGTTTATGGAGTAACACTTTTTCTGTGCCCAGGGTTTATTTTTGTAACACGTTATGGTAATATGGGGATATGTGACTCCACTGGACATAGGTTGTGTGGTGGAGTCAGTAGTACAGAGAAAAGGAGGGTGAGATATGTAAATGAAAGCTAAAGAAAGGTCTGAGGACCAGCCGCGGTCCGTGCAGGTAACAGCGGTTTGGCAGAGCAAGGGGGGATTTCGAAGGACGATGCCAAGGGAAAATTAAATTTTAAAAAATGTTTCCCTCGTCGTCGTCCATCAAAATCCCCCCCACCCAGCCCCACCGCTGTTACCTGCATGGACTGTGGCTTCTGAGGACAATCGCAAAGGATCACCAGCCAAAGAAGGGGAAGTTGAAAAAGCAGCCCACTACCTCAACATTATTAGAGTCTGAAGGCACAGAGGTAGTTCTGGCCTGTACATACAATCATTTTATGGTTGCACCCAGAAACAATATGCTATAATGTCTCTCATTATGCAGGGTACCCTAAGGGATGATGTCCCAACAACATTAATGACATTTAAACTGAGCCATTATGTTAAATGTGATGATAGCCGACAAGCATTTGCAACCTTCAACAGGCTCAATACGTGGTGTCACAGCACTTTAATATCCCACAATCTACAAAGATGTCTTGCTTTTTGTCCCAGTCCAGAAAACAAAACCATTAACTTATGTTTTAAGTGTGCTGCTGTTTGGATAACGAGTAATGGCCTTGAGTGCTAGGGCACTCCTCAGCTCCATAGAGTTGAGTCGAAGTATGCAGTCCAGCAGGAGATCGTCCACTGACAATAATATTCTGTTTGTCTTGCTCTTATGCAGTTGGTCTTATTGGGAGCCCTTACGAAGGATCTTCTAACTCCCAGCCTTTAAATTTAGGATGGCTTCACTTAGGCCTGCATGTGCATATGACCCTACCAGGTGATTTCATTGAGGAAGAACCTAACAGTCCTGGAGGTTAAAAATGTGTAATAAATGTTTCTGCCTCACTCACGTTATTTGATTTGTTCAGGATTGGCACTGATGAATATTTCAGAGCCTGCACAGAGTAAGCACTATGGTTCCTGGACAAATCTACTTTTCCCCACTTAACATTCAATGACAAATTAACAGGGCCTGAGAAGGTGTTTTTAAGGGACTCATTGTGATTCCTTTTGGTCTTTGGATCACATAGTACAAAGACAGACTTGAAATCATGATATTATTAGATCTAGACCCACACATCAACCATCATGGAGTGAGGCGTGAGGACCAGGTGAGAGGATTTTGCTTAGGCTTGACAAAACCTTTTGACCAAAACTAACCAACCAAAAAACAGTAGGAACCAGTCAAGGGAAGGGTGCCAATCCCAGACTTCGAATAGAATGAATCATTCTCCCTTGAGGCAGCTGCTTTCTGCAAATTTACCAATGGACGAGAGAGATTCACTCATAAACATAAAACACGTGACTAAGAATTAATAAGTGCTAGGAATACTCAGGTGCATGCAGGAAATCATTTGGAGTATATGAATCCTTAGGGGGAGACGTAATCCTTACACATAAATTTGCATTACTGAGACAAAAACAAGCGACTAAAGTGAACCAATGAGCTTGCCCTATGAGGGGCCTGAGAAAGAAAAATAATGCTTATGGAGTACAACAAAGTAACTGGTGAAATAACAGTGTTAGTGTAGTAAGCTGGCCCCAGATACTCAGATGGTATAGAATACAAGATTCCAAACTCAAATGTGGCTTTCCTGGTGCATTATAGCTGTCAGATGAGTCCAAGTTCAATTTGTGAGGCATGATGCACTTTACAGGGGAAGGCTTATGGGTTCCAGGGCTTGATAGCAGAGGTGCATCATCTTTTACAAGGATGGAGAGAACTTGAGAGTACAATGAATAGAATATTTAGAAAAAAACAGCAAGAGAGACAATCCATGACAATCTATTAGCACACACTGTAGTAACAAGACAATCGTTGGTGGTGTTCTATCTAATATTGACCTACACATATATCGGTATGTTGGTAGTCAATATCAATATTTGGTTACTAATGTTATTAAATTTGATATTTTGACATTCCGCCTCCTAAACGAACATACATTTGAAATGGATGGTCTAATAGTCGCACTTTCTTTGAGTAACCTAAGGAAATAAGTATTTCAACCAAAGCAAGTGAAGTATCCCTTGCACCTAGCCAAAAAGGAAAACTTGCTGCCTGATTCGATACTTGAGAAAGAATTTGAACATATGTAATGTTCTTTCTGAGCTCACAAGGGATAACAAAATGTGAAACCCACTGCATTACATTAATTATAATGAATGGTCTCTTTGTGTGGGCCAGACTGAACTGAGGACGGCTTCTTTGATTTGTAGTTGACATGTCAGTTCACACAGCGTGGCCGTGGCACTGCTATTACTGTACCACAATACCTTAATCCACCAATAAATAGAAATTTCATTTTATCCCAAACCTCAGTACATCAGTATAATTTCAAAAGGCAAACAACAAAGGGCTTCCTGTCTCAGTAGTGACTATGCACTCCCCCTTCAAAAGGAACATCTTATTGCAAAGCATGGAATTTGATACCTTGCACATCTTTGTAGCTGAATGAGTCATTCCAAGCTGGAGTGGCACATTGATAAGCTCATTATAGACAAGGCTATGCCACATACTAAACTTCCAATATTAGGAATCTATTATGCTACCACGGCAGAAACTATAAGCAATTTACTGGAAACGTACCCATGAGTATCTCATGCTAGCAAATAAATGAGACCTGCACAAGAAGGTAAAATGAAAGTATAAGTTTTGAAATAGCTTTAACTAAAAATGTTGCTAATCTTAACAACTGTCTGAACTGGCCACTGCCCAATCAGGTCTCTTTGAATGACTCAAACTGTTAAAACATGAAACATTTCAGTACCCCCAAATCTAAGTGTGAAATAGACAACAGAGGAATCTGACACCCTACTGACAAGTTTCTTGTTTAAAGCAGTTGGAATATCCTTTTGGTCTAAAATCCCATCACCAGAGACACAAGATGAAGATTTAGGATGCCATGGTTAGTCTCCAACGTTACCTCTCCCATCTGCCTCGGCGCTTGAGGGCAGAGATATGCCCCTGAGCACCGAAGCAGTGAAAGTGAAATGTGCAGATAAACTGAAGAGGGACCCTGAGAACAAAAGTTCTGGGGGGAAGTCCTGACCAGGGAAAATACAAGCAAACACAAGGGAAAACACTCCCCTACAATTTATATAAATGGGCAACATCTCTAAAATATTAAATAGTCATCATTTTATCAAATTTTTGAAACATTTTTTTTTTATAAAGGATTTTCATAAAAGATATTAAGCACAATGATGTGCAAAGACCATAATAAATAGCAACATTCAAATGTACGTAAAACAATTAGTCTCAGCACAAACATAGGAGCCCTGACATGAACAAGATCAATGTTAAACTGACTAACCCATTGTGCTTAATATCTTTAATGAAAATCCTTTACAAAAAAAAAATTTTCAAAAACGAAATTAATTTTTGATAAAATGATGAATAAATAATTGTCAAATGTACTTGTTCTGTGGGTGACTATTTAATATTTTGGAGATATTGCCCATTTATATAAATTGTAGTGGGGGATTTTCCGCTGTGTTTGCTTGTGAAAGTGAAATGTGCCCATCTGCTCATTTCACTTTCTCTGAAATGACGTCAATGCGCCATGAGCACTGATCTCATTTCAGAGGGAACAAAATAGCCTCAGGAGATGAGGAAGCTCCCGAGGCTAGAATATCTTAAAGGAAATCGCTCTGGTGCTTGCACCAGAGAGATTTCCTACCTCGAATGCTAGGATGGTCTGGAGTCATCCTCGGCGCTAGAGCACTGGCGCTGAGGACTGCTCCAGGCTATCGTCAGCACTACACAAGTTAAAGGATCCCAAAAATTAGATCAATGCTGAACAGTGGGCACTCTTTTTGACATGGCATGAGGAAGCCCATAAAAAAAGCATTAATGCCAAATCCAGGGCAGGAAAAATACCCCAAAAATACTAGACTTAGTAACAGAGTCAGGCCTTGTGCACCTATTGCTCCGCCTCCTTCCGATCTATTCCCCCCGATCACTAAACCACAAAAAAAGAGAATGAGAGCCAAGTCTGAAGGGAAGAGGATTTGTTGGAGGTTTTCCTCATGCCAGTTGACGATACCGGAGGTGCCGACACTGATGCATTTCGAAATGGAGCAGCACCTGAGAGACTGCCGTCAAATGGGGCAAAAGGAGGTAACGCGCAAGCGAGTGCTGTAATGTGGCTGACAGACAGTAAAGCACCTGCAGAGGCATGTGAGTGACCCTTCATGACGCGGACTTCACTACTCTGTGTTCCATCCCAGCTGGGCCTAGAGATACCCGAGAGTGCAACTTCACAACCACTTGAGAAACCATAAAACAGACAGACCTCACACTGACCAGGACCACTACCCCTCCCTTCGTTCTAGCGGAGTGATGATGAAGGCCTTACCCTATGTACTCCTTACACCCTTCTCCCATTAATAGACTGCCCCACTGGCGGGAGTAGGATTACTGTCCATGTCCTTTCTACCACCTTTAACTTGATGAACACTGCCAGTATCCTAACATTAGAGAAAATGCAACTCAGTTCCATGATGAACTGCAGAGTGTGTTTGAAATATATAGACCGAAGTGGATGGATGTGAGTCAATTGTTGCAGCTGGTGATACCAAGTGAATTGAGAGACCGAGGTTTTGAATTAGGCAAGTCCCCATACATTAACTAGACAGGATTAAGGATATGTTTCAGAGATAAATGGGTGTTGCCTGTCCGACAGAGATGGGCTCAGGATGCGGTAGGTACTGCTTCTGTGCAGGGATTACTACCCAATGTGAGAAGTTAGTTGATGACAATATTTATTGGCTGGCAAACAAAAAACTTAGCAGAATTAGTGCCTGTCCATGGATTTGCAGGGAACATAAAGAATGTTGAATCCAAAATAATGTCTACGAAGTTGCAAAATATGCACCAAAATGTGAAAGGGAGAGGGTGAAGAGAGCCTCAAAGGGGAGAACAAAAGGGGAAGCCAAGAGGCAGATAGGGGAAGGCACGGTCGGGTAAAGGATATGGAAGGGGTAGAGGAGAAGCCCCACGTAGAAGAAGATCTTGTTTTTCCTGTGGTCAGATAGGGCGTTGGAAAAAAGACTGCTCTAATGCTATTTCAATTGCCCCAGCTCTTATGACTCACCTGAATTTAACCAAGTTAAACAGAACACATATCTTGAGTTTTTAGGACAGCCTGAGAGGTTCTGACTGTGTCCTGAATACCCTATTTTCGGTAAATCAGAAATGTCCCTATGTTGATTGTATGATAAATGGTAAATGCACCACCTATCTTATTGACACTGGTTATAGCAACTCTGCCCTGAAAACCTATGGGCTTCCCTAATTTCCTCTCTTGGACTGGTCTACAGACTCAGTCGATATTTCAAATGTGTTCCCCACCACATCTCTGATTGCATTTCTATTTTACTGATATGCTTGCTTACATGCTCAGTCCTACTTCACCAGCTAATTTGTTGGGACATTATATTTTGTGTAAAATTAACTGCACAGTGTCCTGTACCCCTGAAGGTGTCTACCTCAGTATTCCCCAGTACTGTGAGAATGACGTGCTAGCTTTACTCTGCTAGAAACTCGAAGTGTCAACCTACTGATTTGTTTTCCCAAGTGCCCTCCATATTGTAGTCTACAGAGGCCAATGATATGAGGTTTATACCCTAAAAGGAAGCCTTTAAGATCAAGATCAACCCATGAAAGAATCTGCCAAATGCATTATTATTCCCTCAAAACTGAGGCAGAAACAGGGATTCATCCTATCTAATCTAATCAAACTAGGGGCTTTGGTACCAATCCATCCAAGTTGATCTAATCAAACTATCAATCTAGGGGCTTTGGTACCAATTGTCGATAGATGCTATACCCTGATTTAATGATCAAGAAAGCAGGGAAGATCAACATATACAGATTTGCACAGGATCTGCACGCCATTAATAATGTGATTATCCCAAGCTTCCCTGTCATTCACAACCTTGTCACCATCCTTTCCTGTTCCTTCACAAAGATAAAATGGTTTACCATGGTGGACCTTTGTTCCGCCTTCTACTCCATCCCCCTAAGTGAAAAGAGTCAATTCCTCTTTGTGTTCTCATTTGGTTGGTCTCAATTTTTTTGGCAGGGGTCCCTCAAGGACTTTTCCAAAATTTTAAGAAAAGATTTGGACATGTTAGGCTTCCCCCAGGGGTCTACTTTGCTTTAATATGTTGATGGCCTGATCTCAACATATGTTGCTTTAGGGCTGTGCAGAGTTTCTTTACAGTTCCAGAAGTGTCTTTGAAGTACACAGAGGTCATTTCTTCCAGGCCCTCGCTCTAGACTGATTACAGGGTGCTAATCAACCCTTTGTGTGGGGACAGGACACTGCCTATTCATGTGTAAGTCTTAGCTCCTCCTCCCCATCCTGCCAAGGATGAGCAATTCGGATGCTGATGGGCACTCAGATGCAGCTAACCTTCCTTTGTGTGTGGCTATCTAGAAGTAATGCACAAAGTCAAGCTGTCACCCACACCAGACGTGTATTGGACACAGGCTGCAGGCACACTGGGATTTAAGAGCAGAGAAATGCCAGCTTTCTAAAAGTGGTATTTCTAAAATGGTAACGTTAAATTCAACTTTCCCAGTAAAGAGGATTTGTCATTACCATTCCAATGATATAAAACATGACAGAGCTACTACTTCTCAAGCAGGAGTTCGGGTTAGTTTTTGGGGGTAAGGGGTTTGTGTTAGTTTTTAGGGGGTGGGGGAGTTTGTGTTAGTTTTTAGGGGGTGGGAGGGGTTTGTGTTAGTTTTTAGGGGGTGGGAGGAGTTTAGGGTAGTTTCTAGGAAGTTGGGGGGCATACTTAGGACTGAGGGGGACACGGAGGTGGGTGGTAAACTTAGCCACGGATAGGCGTTTACCGAGCATGCTTTTACCATGAAAAATCGTGGTAAAGGAATGCGTGGTAAAACAAGTAGTGGTTAAGACGTGGTCGTTTTAGAGACCGCGTTGTTTAGGTAGGCGTTGTTGAGGAACTCGTTGTTCCATCATACAACCACCACTGCCATTTCCCTAGGTTTGATTACAGATCAGTTGGACACCCAGAAGACCATACTCTTGCAGAACAGAATGGCCTTCGGTTACCCCCTCGCAGTCAAAGGTGGAGGCCAGTGCAATATTCGAAAGACGTCATATGAGATTAAAAAATTGCTTTGACTTTAACTTGGGTGGTAGCTGATCCTGGTTGTGAGGGATATTTGGGATTTGAGGGATGAAGGTTTTTGAAATTGTGAATGAAGTCATCCTGAATCTGATTAAATTGGATCAGTGCATCATTCAACGTGCTTGCATCAAGAAAAGTGTTTCCCCTGCTTATCCACTTAATACATTTGAGAATGATGAATAATGTGATAATGAAGAATTCAAAACAGATTATTTGATTATTTGGAAGCTTCCCCTTTTTTGTGTGAATAGATCAAGACAGCATTACCTTCTGTGGATTGGGCTGCATGGAAATAGAAGGTTTGTCTTCTCACATGTCTGAGAACTGGCACCACTGATACTCTAAGCATTGTTGCAGATTTCTAATGAAATGACAAGCGTTATAAACTAGGGAGATGCATGATGTCAACTGAGTACAGAAGTGATGTTATTTGTTTCGCCATCAGATTAGTTGCTTTCAGCAGACTGCGACATTTCAGATTAATAGATGACAGTCTCTCCTCCAGTTGATGCAATTTTGTTTTTAAAGTACCCACTACTGCTCTCAGACAGTGTAGGGACTGTACTGGAGAGAATGATGATTTCTCTTGCTTGATTTGCAGTCCCAAGCAATTGAGAGTAGAGACTATTAGCTGGTAGTGTTGACAAGATTTCTGTCACATTGATGCTCCAATCAGATAGTCATCTAGATGTCGATACACTAATCTTCCGGTTTCTAAGTTGTGCAGTGAACACTGCTGTGCATTTTGAGAAGGTCCACTGAGACGGTTTGAGGCCAAACTGAATAACCTTGTATTGATAGCGATCAACTCCAACTATGAATCTCAGGAATTCCTAATGTTTTTGACAATCAGTTCATAGAAATATGCATTTTGAAGACCTGTGGAGAATAGCCAATCTCGCTCATGGAGTTGCAGGAAGATTTGATGGAGTGCTAGAATCCTGAATTTCTCTCTCCGTATCCATTTGGTTTCCAGTTTCAGATCCAGAATGGGTCTTAATTAATTTCTGGGCCCTTTCTTTCTCATCAGAACATATTGAGAATAACTTCTCAACCGTTTCTTGGAATGTGGAACCCTCTCAATGGCTTCTTTTTGCAAGAGGTTGTTGACTTCTTGCTGAAGTTTTTCCCAGTAGATGAGATGATTTATTTGGTGGAATCGCTGGAGAGGAGTTGCCGGATCTGAGACAAGAACTACCTTGAACAATTTTTAAGACCCATTAGTCATTGTCACTCCTCTGTTTCTGGCCTGGCCCCTTTGTCGGTGGTAATGCTTGCTCTGATTTCGCTGTTGATGCCTTTGAGTGAAATAAGGGGTTTGAACCCTCTGGGGAAAAAAACAGCAATTGTAAGACCTGTAGGAGTGTTGCTCTTTCTTTCTTTTTCTCTAGGGTAACCGCACACAGATTCAATTTCCAAGTTCACCTGAGTCACCTCGGTGTCTGCATGAGTGCCGAAAAAGGTTTTTCCTGAAAGTGGAAGATTTAAAATCTACTATGCCTCTGGGTGGACACCTGTAAGGCTCATCCATGAAAAGCGGCATAAACCAAGACCATGGCAGTAACCATGGGTCACAAGAATGAGATAACTTGATTTGATACCATTATTCTTTCATTGATCACTTTGAGGAAATCTTCACAATGATCTATGGAGTGTTTATTAGTGATCTGTTGAAAGGAGTCCCACAGAGACCTGTCGTATCTGGTTAGTAGTGATAAGATATTTACAGATTTATGATTGTTGCAGAAGTACAATGCATTTTCTTCCCCACTGAATCTGGTCATTTGCTTTCTTTGTCCAGTGGGACGCTTGAAAACGGGGATGTGGTATTGTACCTTCTGGCGCTTGAGGCGTTAAGTGAATCTGGATGAGGGTTCCTGCGAAGAAATAGGATCCTGATCTGGTGGTCTATATTTTCTTTGTAGTCTGGATGGAGCTGCTGTCAAGGAAGATGGAGTGAGGAGGAGCTCCATTGCTGGCTCCAAAAGTCCTAGCAGCAATGACAGAAAAGGACTCAAAGCTGACTTTTAGTGAAGAGTCTTAATAGATATAAAGTCATAGCCGGTAAAGGGGTGCTAAGTTTGTTTGCCTCTCTGAGTAGGACTTCTTGAAATGTGACAATATCTTCAATAGGAGATATCTGAGCAGCATGTGAGTCAGTCAAAGTTGGTGAATATTGAGAGTGTGAAAATGATGAAGCTCATGTTGAAGGGGTCCGAGATCAAGACAAATGTCTGCATCTAGAGGATCATCTAGAGGAGTTTCTCAAAGAATGCCTTAAATGGCGAGAACAATACCATGATGTCGACCTCATGCTCAATCTATGATGGGACCTAGATAAGTGTTATGGAGATCTAGATCTTTTTGGTGAAACAGGCATAGGAGCCTCGGAGGCTGAGGAGGCATGGAGCTGACAGTACAGTAGGAGAAAAGTTCATTGGTACCACTGGTATTGTATATGGAGCTGGTGGAGGAGGCAGAGGGGCGAAAGAGAAACAGGACTATGTACAGCCAGAGATGGTGAATCTGGAATTACCATGGGAAATGACAGAGAACATGCTGGAAAGTATACCCTTAAGTAATTGGAATCCCGTGGAAGAACAAAGTCTCAGTGCATTCATTCTCTTGAACCATCCTGCTGATTTCCTGATGGAAAATGAAAATTCTGTGTGGCTCGACATTGAGCTTCCAAAGCCTCATCTCTCTTTACATCAAATGCATGCCAAATGTTGACCCTACCCCTGAAGGGGAACAAGTGGGTATAGTACCTCTTCTTGAGATCAATGTCCTTGACATCAACCTGAAACACTGTTTTTCTCCATGGTGTTTCTTTTTGGATTCCTCCCTATGGGAGTCCTCAGAGAGAGAGAGAGAGAGAGAAGGGCGAACTGGTAGAGGGAGCAGCCTCTCTTTGTGCCATAAATCTTCCTCCAGAGAAACATTCCTACCGTTTTAACCTCTCTTCCTGTCCAATTAGGCGAATCTTCTCCAGATCTCTCATAGGACCCTTGGAAAGGGAGCTGCAGAGCTCACACATTTTGGGATTGTGATAATCTGGCAGGCAGAGTATACAAATCTGATGGGGTCCATCTTGGATATTTTTGTTCCACATTTTGGACACTTCACAAAGAGAGATGGCATTTTTGTGGTAAAAAATGGAAAACATTCCTATTAGGAAATGACAGCTAATTACTCTAAGTCCAAAAGACATAGAATGAACCAGTTTAAAGAAGTTAAGAAAATTGCATGGGTAAATTGGGGATTTTGAGGTGATGCTCACCTGACAGTAAGACACAGTATTTGGGATTAGACATTTTTAGAGTGGTGCACACAAGGAAGGAGTGTTTACCTTTCGCTCCTAACTGAATTCCCTGAGATGGGAGTCCTATACAAATTGAAACAAACCTTTGGCACACACTATACATAGATTATATACGGTAGGTTTTTCCGTTCAGTAATAATCCTGGTTAGACATTAACAGGAGCAAGAAAATATGTTCCACATGAATAATACAATCATCCAAATCTTTGGCTTCAGCAGAGATGTTTTATTTGTAGATCTTTTGCAATGTTCATGTAGCCAGCACGTGTTTCGTCGGTTTAGCGACTACATCAGGGCTACAACAATTAAAGATAAAAATCAGGGATACAAACTCCCAAAATATGCCAAATACTTAAAGTAAATTCATCTCTATCACCAGCTAGCAAGACATTTTGATTAAACAATGTTGTAATATTGACCACATGCAAAAAAGATTCCATTAGTGGCCATCCAATGCATGTTTGCCAGCAGTGATCACCTCAGCACATCAGGCAGGGTCGCCAGCAGTAATATTAAAAAGGTTTTGTCAGTTTGGAAGGTCTTTGTATTGTAGATACATAACAGCCATAGTTGAGATGCACATGGCACGAAGGTAATGATAATAATAGTAATATGTCTCACAAATGTCACATCATTTACCACTCTAATATCAGGCTGAAAAATATTTTGGAAAGTCAACCATTTTTCTCCAAACAGCAGCTTATGAGTTCTGAAAATACACACATGTTCGTCTGAAATGTACACTTTTTACTTTTGGTATAAATATATTAATTCAGCCAAGCAAAAGCTTCTAATTTAGTAGGCTGGGCTGAAGAGCTACTTCCAGGTGCCTGGACAGCTAGGTGAAGAGGCCTGCCCTACGCCATCACCCTTCCTTCCTCCTCGCACTCCACCCCATGCCCCCAGCACCACCCCCACCACACCCAGCTGCTCTCTGCTCTCCAGCTGAACCTTCAGTGCTCTAATAACATTCTTGGCGCCTTCGACCCCCAGCTGAACACTGATGGAATAAAGCAGCCTTACATCTAAACCCTCACTGCAATTATCGTATTAACCAAGTTCAGCCTGATAAGAAGAAGCTGACGAATACTTATGCAAATAGGCTGAAACCTTAGCCCAAGCCATGCCCATTAATAATGCATCCCATTTCATACACACACAAGGCACTTAAAATTACCTTTATATTCGTCTTCAATCATGCAATTGGCCTCGGATTCAGTGCCCCCACCCTGTTTATTAAAGCAAACCAATCTGCCATTTGAAAAGCTCAAATCCTTAAGCGCAATAACATAAAAACACTCAAACGGTGAAACAAGTTCATGTTCTGTATTCCCACGAGTGAAACAAAGCTCTTTACTGTTCTATCAGGGTTCCTTCATTTTGGGAATGGAAACAATATTGTGTGAAGACAAACATGGTTCAAACTGCAGGGCGTCGGTTTGTTTCAGCAACATTCCCACACAAAAGAACGGCGTCCTGGGCCGCAAGTGGATGTTATGACCATGGAAAACACAAGGCGGTTAGAAGGAATATGGAAATGACGCTCAAACCATGGCATTTCCAGAGGTTTGTGTCATTGTATTCCAAGCTTCCACTGTAGAACAGAGGGGCATATTAATAAGCCAGGCGATAAAATTATCGCAGCTTTAGCGGCAGAAAACGGCCGCTAAAGCGGCGATAATGGGCTTGATAATACGCTCTATGGAATTCCAATTGAAGTTCAGGTTATACGTCCTTCACATCTAACACAGGCTTCAATTGGAATTCCATAGAGCATATTATCAAGCCCATTATCGCCGCTTTAGCGGCAGTTTTCTGCCGCTAAAGCGGCGATAATGTTATCGCCTGGCTTGTTATTATGCCCCTATGTTCCTTTCCCATACACGTGTTTAGTGTTTACGAGGAATCCTTTTCCACAAAGCATTTGACAAAGGAAATGTGGCTCAGACAATGAACCCACCAAGACTGCAAAGGGTGACGACAGCATTCGAGCTCGAAGGAGGCGTCTCACTTCCTCCTCCTTGCTGGAAACTAAAACTAGCGTCAAAACAAACATTTGGGATAGTAAATACAGGTCCCTCTTCACCTGTTTAAAAGAATTATTCACCTCAACAAAGAAATACAAAACAGGAATCATGAAGATTAAAAACGCTTAATTCTACAAAGTGAATTTTGTACCTTCGTAAAGTTTAGACGATATATTTTGTAAAGATCAAGCGTACCTTTTTTATTCTCCTGTTAGTAAATTTCATTTTCGTTGTTATGGCTGAGTCTTGATTGATGTTTGCTGCGCAGACACACACGTGGGTCCCGTAGCATAGGAAGCAAGCATTCCGATAAAATGAGTCGAGAAGAAAAATGAACTTACGGGCCAAAGCGCCTAGAAGATTAAGCGTGGAGCTTACAAAAGACGTCTCCCCTCGCGCAGCTCAGCGTCACCTGTCCGGTCCCAAGTGAAGCCAGCTGGCCAGCTGCGTGGACGCCGCTGAGGCTTTCATTATTGATGTCTCGGGGGAAACTCTATCCGCCTCATTCACACAGTAGGAAACAAGGGCGGAAGGGACACGAAAACAAATACCCCTGTTTCTGTCTGGTTAACGTGCTGTTCATCGCCAGCTTCTTCTATCCTTGGGGACATCCCACCTTTATTCTTCATGGCATAAGACCACGTGGCATGTGGGTCACCATAGAAAAACGTCCTGAACTGGCACAGATACACCTGTAAAAGTCTGGCATTTCTAGGCATTGCAAAGCGCAAACATGGGGCTGCCCGGTGCCCTGGAGCCTGCAGCCAGGGGCGATGACCCCTCTTTACCATATAGTTCCTCTTTGTGGTATGAGTGGGATAAGCACCACACTAATACTAGCCAGGCGCTACAATTTCAGTCTTATCTTTATGAGCCGTGAGAATTCTTTCCTCGCATTAACAGTTCTCAATGCTACAGTGTGTTTGCTAACGTACTGTTCACTCAGTTAATGCCTAATCTAGCCCATAGCATCGTTTGGTCTATTTTAACATGTCCTTCAACATTTGTCACATCTGCTATTTTAAAAATGTGATACAATGGCAACCCTGGAAACAATATATCAACACTACTGCAAAGTACAGGATATATATACAAATTGTTACTTTGCCCTCACTCATGCTGAAGACCACTACGACTACGTTCACTTCTACCACCTTCCCAAATGGTGGACACTTCAAACCCGCAGGCTCCGGGGACTCTTCTGAGATGGAAACAGACGAGTCTGGTGAGGCATGGGTAAACAGAACAGCCCGCTGACCTGGTACCAGGCTTATTAAATGTCCCTTCCACTGTTAATTAAAGATCAGAAGTCAGGAAGCTCATTATCTCTTAAGCTGGATGGGTTCGGCCGAGCCCAGACATGCCTTTTTGCCACTTCATAAAAGTAATTTAACGATCATGGGGTCAGAAGAGTTCAGATCTTTCAGCACATCTACAAAATAGAGTAGAGTCAAGGGAGGGCGATGTTTCAACTATGTTTAACATCATCATCATCAAAGAATCTTTATTCGGTTATTACATCATGAAAGATACACTGCGACAAAATAAAGAGAAAAATAAGAAGTAGTGCCAATGCAAATACAAATGCGAAATTAAGATAGAAAGACTCAAAGTCTAAAATCCTTGTAAAGATTGAATATCTCTAACTGGGTCCAGCCCAAGAAATGAAATTGAAAAAAAAAATTGAAATTTTGTACTTGTATAGCGCACTGCTGCCCCAGCAACAGGGCATCCTGGGACTTGTACTCATACCGCTGTGGAACCCTTCCTGGCTTTCCCTGTGAAATGTCCACTCCTGGGCACCCCCAAGGTGGAGGCCAGGCATCCCAGCACTGTTGGGGCCGTTGTGGAGATTAAGCAAGCTATTGCCCAGAGTTGCAGAGTGGGACCCATGATTAGAGGAGGCACCGAGGCGTGAATTATCAGGTCCGAGGAAATTGAGCCCAAGACCCGCTGAGGCAGGAATTGAACCCTGGTCAGATCTCTGCATTAGGGTCTGCCGCTCTAACCATTGAGCCACACTTCTCCACAAGAGAGCACTGCTAAAGCATAAATAAACCAACATACCGATCTTTCCTTGCATAATAAAATTAATAATAACTAAAAATGACTGGGCCGCTTATACAATTAAATATCAAAAATAGGGAATTCTGGAGGAATATTCCTCTTCTCAATAGATCTGCGAATGGCCCATGACCAGCTCAAAAATTTGGCCATTGCAATAACTATGTCCTCTCGAGTATTAGTTCTCAAAATAAGCAATGCTGTTTTATGCGATCTAGTGCCTAGGTTAGAACAAATCGGCTTAAGCCATTTATGCCTGGGATGGGCAAAGGCAGGGCATACGAACAGAACATGAGTAATTGACTCTTCCCGTGTTAAACATGTGGGACAGAACCTATCATGACCACCCTTCCATTTGTACCAATAGGAGTTGAGAGGGAGAGACCCCACTCTAAATTGATGATATAGTTTGCGATCATCTGGTCTGGAGATAAAATTCCAGTAAGGTTCAAAACTACTTATGTACTTGTGATTCATAAAGAGGCCAGATAGTGAACTGCTGTTTGTCACTGACCATGATATCCTAAGCCTGGATTCCCAATATAAGACTTTGAAATCCAATTTGTTAGGAAATTGGTTGCCCCTAGGATCTAACCACAGGTGGCCCAGTCCCAAATCATGCAAACCAGTTTTTATATATTGGAGCCAGGATATTCTCCTATGCTTATCTAGGTCTTTAATATAACAGATTGCGTTAGCATAAGATAGAAGCTCAGGTGTAGACCACAGTCTTCTCCAATAGGAGAGAGGTCTAAATCCAGCGTCATCGTCAAACGCCCTACAGCCCAAATCTAACAATAGAGTCTGAATGGGTGTTGACTGGGGAAGGGCGGTTAATGAGCGCAAAAACTTATTTTGGGCTATAACTAAGGGGGATAAATTATCAAAACCCCATATCTCTGCCCCATAAATAATTGATGCTCTTATTTTCCCTTTATACAGGGCAATGGCAGGCCCCACCTGTTTTGTATACGAAGCTCTATGTTCTTTCAATAAGGCACCAGCTAGTTGGTTATGTTTGAGAACAAGTTAATCTATTTGTGACTTCCAAGTCAACCTTCTACCCACGGTGATCCCCAAATATGTAAATGTGTCAGTTTGTTCTAGGGGTATATCATTAATTGACACTTTACTCTTAATTATTTTGTTTTTATGCATCACCATATACTTAGTCTTGTCAACATTAATAGCCAGGTCATGATTATTACAAAAGACCATACATCTATATAAGGCCCGCTGCAGACCTGATTGTGTTTTAGACAATATAAGCGTATCGCCTGCAAACATGAGAAGTGGGACCTTAGAGCCATCTAATGAAGGAGCATCAGTTGGATAGTTTGCAAAGTAGGAAATAACCCTATTAATGAACAAGGAGAACAGTGTCGGTGCTAAAACGCACCCCTGCCTTACGCCCCTATCTACAGGGAATTTATCGGTTAACTCGCCCTGTTGTCCCCATCTAACTTGTGCATAGTTAAAGGTATGAAGTTTGACAATAAGGGATAGAAGCGCCAGAGGCATACCTGCCTCCTTGAGAGAATCCCACAACTTGCTGCGGGGGACTAAATCAAAAGCAGATTTTAAATCTACAAAAGCTGCAAATAGAGTCCCCCCCAATAAAATGACCGTTCTCCAATAAATCATTATAAACCTGAATACCTGGTCAATTGTGCTTACATGTGACCGAAAGCCAGCTTGATAGATAGATAATACCTGAAACTCGTCAATCCATTCATTGACCCTAAATAATATGGTCCTAGCCACAATTTTTTGAAGAGAGTCAATTAGACTGATAGGTCTATAATTGCATGGACTGGAGCGATCTCCTTTTTTGAAGATAGGAATAATTTCCGCACCTAGCCAGGATGCAGGCAAGGGTGCACCCCGAGCCAGGGCGTTTATCAAAATAAAAATGTAATTGGCCGTTTTTTTAATCTGATTTAAAAAGGTCCGTAGGGATACAATCCGGACCAGGAGCCCGGCCTGCCGGTGCTGCTTCTATAGCTGCCTCGATCTCCGCCAGGCCGAAGGTTAAAACCTCCGTAGTTGCAATATCATTGTAGCCAGACACAGAGGTTAAAGGACAAGTGAACTGGGCTTGGTAGTGGGAAACCCATTTATCTGGAGGAACATTATTGTGGGGAGTGGGCTCAGACGCCCCACTACCCCATTTTATTAAATGCCAAAATTTCAACCAATTCTTCTCTTCCGAAGCTTTGGTTAACTCCTCCCATCTATCATTATCAAAACTCTGTTTTGCCTTAAGGAGCACCCTTTTATACGTAACCCTAGCTGTTTTAATGGCCTGAATATCATTAGATTTGATCGCTAGGGAAAGCAGTTTAAAAGCTGCTGAGCAATCTTGATCGTACCATTTAGCTGATTTAGATGGGGTAAGTCTACTTTCCTTCCTTTTGGTAGTAAGTAATGATTTCAATTTAACAAAGAGCCTCATGTTCTCCCATTAAGCACTGAGGAGGTTCTTCTAGAAAATTAAAAGCTGAGAGGGTCAAGAGTGATTCCTCAAGAGACTTTCGAAGTAGACTTTGGGTACTTGCATTATCAGATATATTAGCCTACTTCAATCGACGAAAGTCGTTTGTTAATACAATATCTCCTACCAGCGTTTCCCAGAAAGGGCTGTTACTCACAGGTGGCTTCATTGCTAACCTCATAGATAAAGGATCGTGGTCACTTTCTGGTCTATTAATCACGACCATATCCAGCACAGTAGACCATAAATCCAAACTAACAAGGATGTAATCGATCCTGCTGCCACTCTTCCCATTAAAAAAGGTGTTACTACCATTACTATCTGATACGGATCTTCCATTAACGGCTCTCAAGCCCCACCCCAAAGAAAAACTATCTTTAACATATTTGGCCACTCATTGATGACACTATCTAACCAGCCCTTACTGTTGGGCAGTAATTGTTTTGCCCCAGTGCGGAAGGGGGCAGATAATGGTCACAGTTGAAAATATCTCTACCTGGGGAAACGGGAGAACAGTGTTGATCCCCATCTCGGGAGTTTCAGGGAGGGCCCCCCTAGAACACAGCACAAGAGCGGTCTCATGAAGACTTTCCCCCTATCCTAAAGAAATCCACCACAAGTAGGGCCTACAAAAGAATAGCCTTAAACTGGGTGGTTTGTAGTCAGTTACCATCTCGATTGTAAAAGGGACTTCATTCACCACTGGCAGTGTCAGAAGGTGGGGCTCATTTACATGGGGCGCACCCTAACCTTCCTAGGCAGGAATTGTAAAGGACTGAAAAGAGTAGGAGCAACTGATGGGGTACACATGTTTACAACAAAGGGTAAATGGTCCTCCCAAGATGCCATCAGAAGGCCCTTTCCAGTTGAGAATAAAAGGTTTGTATTTAATTATTGCTGCCTTTTATGTAGTCCATAGCACTTAAAGCTTTTGATTCAATAACATGCATTTTGTAGACTCAGAACTCTCTCTTCTCAGGTAGCATTCAAACTTTTCCCCGAAGGTCACAGCTTCAATTTTTTGCTGTGAAAATAACACCCGCTCCAAACAGAGTCAGAAGCCAATATCTCTGAAGTTTGTTTGAATAGTTTAGGACAGGGCTCGAATGAACAACCCCAAAGTGACAATAGCAGAGCAGCACCCTAGCGAGTCCCTTTAGGGAGGCAAATGTTTTCATGCATTGTAATGTAAACTGTAAATATCACAGTTGTGATAAATTGGGTGATTATTGTACCAAATCCAAATGTTTTAGGAACCAAATTCATAGTATGATACGAAAAACTTTATCTGTGTCAAGGGCCAATAATATGAGGTCGATTTATGCCATAACTGTTGACTCCATCAGTTTGAGCACCGCTCAAAAGTTACTAAATGACTTTCCAGCCTAGTCAGGATGCATCATGAGATCATAGAAGACCATCTATATGTCCATGGAAAGTATTTTGGAATTTGTTGTGTGTCTTGATCAAGAAATATACCAGTAAAACACGTCCTTATGATGCCTTATACTGGCAGTTGGCTTCACAGTCAGTTCTTTTTGGAGGTACAGTGAATGCAGTGAATGAGATGGACTGTAAACTGTTTTCTCTGACAACCAAGCAATAGAGAAGGTTATTTATGAATCCAGTCATGATTCCTATAATGGAAAACCAGGACTACTAGTAGGCAACTGTTTCTTTGGTATCTTAGGCTCTTTGTTGATAGTCATACACATTAGAATTGAGTAGCAAATGCTGAAAATTCTTTATTAAGCTTCAAAGTTGTTGATGGGGGATCGGATACGGCCCTGTTAGTTGCCCCCCTTGATAACTATAAACTGCCCAGATAAAGGTTATCTTGGTGGTTGCTTTAGGTTCATGGCAATGTATATTTGTTGCTTGGTACAAGTCATCTTCCATTAATAATGCTCTTTCTGGTGGATAATCGATATTCTATCTAACCACAGATTCCTGACCTTCTGAATGTCCAGGGTGCCAGACTGGATCCAAAGAATTTTCTTCAGCAATTCCCTCATGCGTTGGTAGGTGGCGTTGTGCTACTCTGTGTCATATCTGTCCTGCCTCGGATGTGACATTGGGGCCCCATATATTCACCACATCCACGTGCTGAAGTTCGTTTCTTTATGATATCTGTCTGCGCTGTCAGACACCGAGCCTTAATAATAAGATTCTGTCAGTGTGCAGATCTCCAAGATGGAATCTTTTTAACATGGACCAGGAGAGTCGATTCCACATAACAGGGAGGGGGAGGGTCGGTGAGGAATCTGTGGTTAGATAGAGTATCCACCAGAAAAAGCATTACCAAAGGAAAGTAACTTCATCTTCTGATGGATATTTCTAACCGCAGATTCCTCACGCCATGAATAGATGCCAAAGCAGTACTTTACTAGGTGATGGGTCTATGGACTGTCTCAGACCAGGAAATCCAGATGGAGAGAACATGTAAAGTTTCCCACAAGCCAGACCTGGCTATCCAGACAGTTGTACTTCGTGAATGTTTGTACTGATGCCCAAGTAGCAGCCTGGCAGATGTCCAAAACTGGCACAGCGCATGCCAGCAGCCTTTGCTCTGGTAGAAAGAGTGCATAGTACCTCTGGAGGCTGTTTCTTGGCCAAATCATAGCAGATGTTTATGCACAGAACAATCCATCTAAGATGCTTTGCTTCTGCAAGCTCTTCCCTTCTTTGGCCCCACAAAGAGCTGATCGTCAAACCTGATGGTCCTTGGTACAATCAAAGTAAAAGCTCAGAGCTCTCTTTATAGTCCAGGTGATGAAGTCTCTCTTCTGCTTTAGAAGAATGAGGCAGGCGAAGAAAGCTGTAAGGGTGGTGCACTGCCATATGTGGTAAGGTCTGATAACTTTCAGGAGGAATGCAGCGTTAGTCCTGAGCACTAGCTTGTCTAAGAAGAAGGTGGTAACCAGCTACTGGGCATTCAGTGCTGGTTGTTGACTCGCATGACGAGTAGATGGTCTTGCTATGAGGAACGCTATCTTTAAGGTGAGCACTCTAACATTGCAGCTGTGCATGTTGGCAGGAACATGTGGTCAGCCCTTTTACAAAATGCATCACAACAGGTGATTTGAATAAAGATGGCTGATCGGGTAAACATAAAAAGGCTCAAAGAGCCGGTAAATAACCTTTAACAGTTGCCTCAGCCATACCATGCAGTGAGAGGAGAGGCACGGCTCCAGCGATCTGCCCACCGAGGCGAGACACTACCTCATTATTCAGCGGGCATTACCCCCCGACGTTAAGCGCAGCAATAGAGGTGGGGCTGGGGCTGCTGGAGCCGGTTTGGCAGCCACAGGCTTGTGGCGTGCCTCCTATGTCACCTTGCTCACGGTTCCCCATCTCTTCTGGGACCTGTTGTGCCTGGGAAGCAGGGCAAGGCGCCAAGAACTAGCCTGCCAGGGCTCATGGCCACATCTCATCCTTGTTGCCTCAGATCACGTGTGGCGCACTGCTCCCTCTCCCCCAGGACTGGTGAGCTTCGGGGGGCCATGTGGGAGGACTACGCATCACAAGTGACTGGGAACACCAGAGCAGACATTGCAGTGGCAGGTGAGAGGTAGAGGGAGGCAAATTCAGGTGGCGAGAGGGGCCACTCTCGAGGGGGTGCGGCTGAGATTCTGACTGATGCCCTCTGAGCTGAAGAACCCATGGGACGCGACGGGGGACCCCTGGGACAGTCTGTGACCCCAATCAGCCATAAACTTCCAATGGGGGCCTCCCCGCTCTCCAACCTGCACCGGGCCAGTTCGTGCCCCCTAGCTGGCTCCTGTTTGACTTTGGAGTGAGGTGGTGCCCTGAGGGGGACGACTGAAGATCAAGACGCCTCCGGGCCATACACAGCTTGCCACATGGGACACGGAGGCAACCAGTAGACATGCCGCGAGGTGGCCTAGACATCTCCATATCCTCACCTGCTGACCACCTTGGTGGGATCCCTGATTGGTGCCTCTGCTCATCTTCCTTGGGCCCTCAGAGTGCAGGACCCCGGGGAAGTGGACCGCAACGCACAGCTCCTCTCCTCTGCTAGTTCACCATGGGGAAGTTAGAGACCCTCACTGTTGAATAACCCCCTGTCATAGGTTTTGTATTTTAATCCTGACCTAAGGACACCTTGAATAAAGTTATTGCCTTATATTAGTTTTATCTCACAAACACCTCTTTTCTTTTATATCCTTCATCACACCCTGCTCATCTACAGGTTTTAGGATACCTCTTTCTCATATTTAAAACATACCTGAGCTCCTCCCTCTCAGAGAGGGAGTTGTAGCCCGCATTGCGACCAGGTTTGCAATGCGAGGAGGATGACTCATGAAGAATCATGCCACCTATGGGTGGGTGAGGGAAACCGGCCTGAAAAGGAGACATTCCAGCACTCCTCCTGTCCATTGAGACCCTGGCGCTTTTTTTGTGTTTTCTTGTTATGGTAAAAGGGGAGTCGCCCCCTGCTGATCTATAAATCTCCTCATGGTCAAAAATAGCCTCCGCACCATAGACACCAAAATAGATCTCCTAACCAGCCGCGTTGACCACAATAAGGAGAGGGTAGACAAGCACGAAAACTGCCTCGACCACCCGAGACCCGTACCTCAGATGTGGGGGACACGCAAACCACATCGGGAGAGCACCTCCTTCAAATGAACAAAATCCTGGAAGTCATTAAGCAGAAAAATGAGGACCTTGACGCACGCTCCAAGCGCAACAATCTTCGCATCATCAGGGTACTTTAATCCACTGCCATTGGCCAAATGGAAGATTACATTGAACGCATACTGCAGTCTCTATTTGAGGATGCCCTATTGGCGGTCTTCATCGTGGAACAAGCCCACCACTCACTTAGTCCTCAGCCCCCTCTGGGCTCACCGGCACGACTCATAGTTAAAAGACTTCTCAATTACAGGGAGCACAACACAGTACTACGGCTTGTACGCAAGTGCCGCGCCATCCAATACCACGACAACGATCTTTCCTTTTACCCCGATTTCACAATTACAGTACAGGCAGCGCTCGGCGTGAATTCCTCCCCACTAAATGCCTGCCTCAGAAAGCAGAAATACATTACTCCCTACTTTACGCTGCCAAATTCCGAATCTATCATGATGGAAACCTAATTATTTCACTAACCCCAAAGCAGCGGTGAAGTTCTCTCGCCAGCTATCCAACTCCAGAGCTGACCGCACACGGGGTCTCCCTCACATGAAGATAGACATCTCAGTGATAATGGATGATAACTGCCCCGCTGCCGCTGACACCGACTTAATAGCGAAGTGGACGTCCCACTCTCAACCCCAGTTCTTTAAGCGTCTCCACCACTGGACCTCACAATAGAACCCTGCTGATACTATCAATGCATGACATGCCCTGATGCGACTAAGCGGCTGGAACCTTCACTGATGACCCTGCACCATCCTCCACTGAGGGTTCTACTGCCTGTAGCCCAACCAGTTAGTCCATTACTAGGCAGATCGCCTGGCTCTCTGATGCCTCACTGGATGATTCCCACTGTATTCTGCTACTGTTTGGGGTTGTTTTTAGGAGGGGGAGGGAGTGGGGCTCTCAACCAGTTTTGGGGGTTGAAGTCAGAGGGGGTGGATAGCTTAGTATGTTTGTTTTTCTCTGTTTGTGCATTCTCCGACACACAGCTGGCGAGACATCACACTGTTACACCGCGCTCATGGGCATGCCTGTGGTGTTCTGATAGTCACTAATCTGCCCAGCATTCCTTCCCCAGACACGGCCTGACCACCATAAGATGCCTGACCTGGAACATTTGCAGACTAAATTACTAGCGGAAAGCCAGGCTAGTCCATGCATATATCAATAGACATCGGGCTGACATTTGTTTTTTGCAGGAACTTCACTTAACTCTGGCAACTGCCCCCCGACTTCATGCAGGTTGGATTGCCGAAACATACACATCCCTGTACACAAGTTATGCTCAGAGAACTAGCCTTCTCATCTACAAAGGACTATCCTGGTGCATGCAACAAACACTATGCAATAACAAGGGGCGCTTTGCAATAGCTGCTGGTACTCTGCACGCGCACCCAGTAATCTTAGTTTCAATATACAGCCCCAATATGGACTGCCCTGAGTTCTTTGCAGAGGTCTGGCATCTAGCTGCCACCATGGGCCCCAGAAACATTATCTGGGGCGGCGACTTTAACGTCATCCTTGATCACACTACTGATCACTCTAGTACCTCCAGCTGACCCCACCCTAACACTGCGGCACAGCTCCACAAGCTTATGTGTGACAAGTGCCTGTCTGATTTTGGCAACTAAAGTATGCTGACAGCAAGGAGGGCACCTGCATTACATCTGCGCATGGTACATGGTCTAGGATAGACTACTGGATGCTCATCTGAGATGTCCTCACCTGGGCCACAGATGTGGCTCATCTACCTCACACTAAATCTGACCAGGTCCCTGTTCTAATAGAGCTGATCTCCCTGCTGGCTTCCCCATGTGCTTTCACCTTGCGCTTAGCACCTAATGCCCTCCGTGACCCCGTCTTCCGAGTCGAAGTCCAAACGGCGATCATTGACTACTACGCTCAAAACAAGGGCTCAGCTGCCTTCCCTGCAACATTGTGGGAGCCCTTTAAAGTTGTAATTCGCGGAGTCTGTATAGAAAAACAAGCGGGCATACTTGAAACGATACAAGCGCAATTAGCTGCCCTAGAGAGGGAAATCCAAGTCCATGAGCTAGACTTCAATGCAACGCACAATGTATATGCCCTAGCTGCTACTAGGGAAAAACTGTGAGGCGGCCCAGAGGGAAACCCACTGCGTGGCCCTATTGCAAGGGCGATCGCTCTGGGAAGACACTGGCGACTATGCTCCGGAAACTGTTGGGCCGCTGCCTATGTGGTGGAGCTTGTTGAGGACCAGCAGGTCAGCCACACAAAACCCAAAGACCTGCTACAGACCATGACATATGTTTATTTCCGGCTGTACATTGCTGCAGTAATACCCGATACAGAGGCTCTTGTACCAACTCGACATGATACAGCTGTTATGGCTTGATCCAGCCTACCGTTTGTACCTAGATGCCCCTTCATGGAGAAAGAGGTGACCCAGGTGATCCAGAGCCTCCCCGGGAACAAAGCACTGGAACTGTTTGGTCTCTCCACATCCTTTTATAAGAAATATGCAGCAAATTTGGCCCTCACCTCCTGGCTGTGTATGAGGACTCCCTGGTGGCATGTGTGCTCCCACTGTCCCCCCGGGAAGCGATCATTGTAACAATACTAAAACCTGATAAACCCGCCACTCGATGTGACTCATACCCCCCACAGTCAATGATAAACGTAGATATTAAAATATTTGCTAAGCAACTATCTAATCGGCTACTTTCTCTACTGCGGGATATTGTCTGCCCAGACCATTCGGGATTCGTGCCGGGCCACTCCATGGCTCATTACCTCCGCACAATGTTAGCACTCATGCACACCATAGATTTTCAACTGTCTGCGGTTGCTACCTTGCTTGATGCCACTAAGGCATTCAACTCCCTAGAATGGCCATACTTATTCCGCCTCATTCCACAACTCAGGCTTAGTCCTCTGTTTTTGTGCTTGATTTGCCTACTATACACGTCCCCAAAGGTGCTCCTCCGCCTTAACGGCACGACTTCCACCCAATTTTCTGTTATCCTTGGGACTAGGTAAGGATGTCCCTCATCCCCTGTCCTTTTTCCTATAGTGATGGAGCCGCTAGCTACCAGGCTGCCACAGCATGTCAATGTATGCAGACAATATTACGTTATATGTAAGGGAACCCAAAACTAATCTGTATCCCATATTATGTGAAGTGGTAAGGTTTGGTGCATACTCTAATCAATATAAACTGGGCTAAATCCACCCTATTCCTTCTCACTTCCAGTATGCAACCATTTGAATCAGACTACCCCCTGCAGTAAGCTGATGGTGCAGTTAGCTATCTGGGTATTTGGCTCAGCCGAGACATGAACTAACTCTGGCGGGCAAACTATGGATGGTCTATGGCCTGGCTTGAAATGCGGGATCCGGCCTGGTCGCGGCTACCCCTCTCCATGGCAGGGAGCACATTCATTGCTAAAATGATTGTCATGCCCACATTCCTATATCTCTTCCTCAAGTTCCCGTTCCCGCTCACCACAGTTTATGTAATGGCTGCTCTCAAATATGATCTCCCTGGCCTGGGTGGGCAAACAGCTGTGGATTGCATGTGAGATACTTACTCTGCCCTTCAAGCAAGGCAGTCTGAAAGCACCTGACGTGTCTATACGCATACTGCGAACAAGCCCAATACCAACATTTTTGTACCTACAACCTCGACTCCAGCCTCATACAGCTGTGGAGGCTGACCAGGCGGCTCCTTACCCCTTAGTTACTGCACTATATTAACCTTATAAACCCCCACACACGAAGATTGACACAGTAGCGTGCATTCCCTGGATGTGAAATGGCCTGCTTCGCCGCACCCAGCTTTCATGTATATTTGCTCCCTCTATGCCGCTTGCGCGAAATCCCATATTTCCACTGCTACAGGAAGAGGGTCATAGACTGTGAGTCCAACAGCATGGTCTCTTTACTTTTGCTGATCTCTATTCAGAAGATCTCTACCTGCCCCCCTTTGAGGCTAATGAGGGACCCCAACACTCGGTGTTGGATGCGAGTGTCCATACTCAGCTTCACGCTACACGATACGTCCCCTGCGCCACCTCCCACACTGCATGAACTAGACCACCTGTTAACAAACACATCTCCTGCTAAATTGGTACCCGGATTGTATGCCACAATGCAGGAAAAGGCATCGTTATGTGCCTGCAAGGCTTGCTTGGTATGGGAACTAGACGTCAACCCCACATTTCAAAAGTACAGTGGCTATATTGAAGTGATCATACTGCGACCCCGTCAAACAACTACAGACGCCAGCTCATTTACTTAAAATTTCTGAATATACTATACTGGACCCTTGTACAATTGCAATATATGGGCCTGATCGAGGAGGTGCGCTGCCTGAGATGTACCACCCCACAGGCCACATTTTTGCACCTTGCTTGGGACTACCCGCATATAGCTCGCTATTGGACCGATGTCTACGGCGCCCATAACCAGATCACTGGTCACATGCCTTCTCGTGCCCCACTAGTGGGCCTCCTGGGATAACTCAAAGAAAATATAAAAACAGGGTTTTCCTAATTGCTTGAAAATGCCGTGGGTCAACTCTGAGTGCAGCTGCTATTTGTGATCTGCTAGGCCATGCCGGCTGCATTTGTCCATTTGACAGCACGACCAGGGACATACCCTGACAGTTCAGCCAGGTACAGAGTAGCAGTGCCTCCTGTCATAAGACCCACAAGCCCACTCTGCCCTTTTTGTGGCCGTATCACATGGCAGTGGCGTTGTCTATGAGACCCTGCATCTGTTCATCCTTGATGGATGGAAGAAAAACTTTCAGCGCCAAACAAATAACCCGCATCTCCAACAGTTTCCGGCAAAGACCAAAGTCCTCTAATCCCCACCTCTTCCCAACCGCACAACAATGCATCTGTAATGACCGTTAGCTTAGCTGAAGGAGGGGTACAGAGAAGATTCTGCCACTGGTCCAATTGCGCTCCAACAACCATCACTGCTGATATTTTGCAGTCTCCTCCAACACTGGATAGAATCCAAAAGGGCCCCTTGGTGCAGAGGCCATTGAGACTTAACATCCCACTGCAGCACCCTCATGTGCCACCTGGAGTAATCCACTACCAGGATGCAGGAGGACATGAAGCCACGAAGACTCAAACTGAGATCCAGGTCCAAGATCGAAACATCGGGATTTTAGCCTGAATGTCTTAGACTTGCTTAGGCAAAGAGAAGGCTTGGAAGAGCACTGTGTCCAGGATGACTCCAAGGAAGGGGAGCCTCTACAAAGGAGTGAGGTTGGACTTTGGAACGCTGATGGGAAATCCCACCAATGTAAAATAAATGTACTACTGTCTGGAGGTGGATCACAAGTTTCATAGGCAGCCTGCCTTCAGCAAAAGTCCTCCAAGTATGGGCAGTTTGGTATCCCCAACATCTGAAGATGGGCAGTGACCACCACCATCACTTTTGTGAACACTTGAAGTGCACTGGTAAGGCTGGAAGGGATTATTGAGAACTGAAATTGCTTGTGGTGTGGGAGGAATAGTTGGAGGAGTGGAGAGGAAGGGGAGAGTGATCCATTCTGAACAGTTTGGAGCATCCATCTGTTTGATGTGATGCTTTGTCACCCATAGTAATAGGTGTTCCCACCTCCTACCAGGTGACTGTGCGCCTCCAAGAGCAACTTAAAATGGTTTTGTGGTGGCTGCGAAAATGGGGGGTGGGCAGGGGATTGGGTAGTTTCTCACCTCTGGGGATCTGGGCACTGGATGCTAGATCCTCGACATGTGACTTGAAAGGCTTTGCTGTTGATGAGGAAAAGTCTGGTGTGGCCTCTGCTGGCACCCTTTTCCAAAGCCTGGAAAGGGCCAAAATTGGTGGGCGAACAGCCGCTAAGGTGGTGCCAGTCCAAGGGAGCGGGCTATTGCTTTGTTTTCCATAAAGCACTTCAGGGCTGAGTAGGCTGTGTCTCAGAAGAGACAGGTGCCATCAAATGGCATGTCCATTAAAGATTGTTGACATTGTTGGAAAATCCAGATGAGTGAATCCACAATTGCAGCCGAAGGACTACGCTGGAACTGACTGCCCTACACAAGCAGACGGTGGTGTCCAGGCCAAAGCAGATGGCTTTATTTGGCTGCATCCTGACTACGGTCAATTATTAGTTGCAGCTTGGTCCGAATGTCATCTGGGACTGCTGGCAAGATGTCGACTACCATGTCCCAAAATGCATGCGAATATCGTCCCCAGAAGCAGCTGGAATTAATGAACAGAGGGTGCAGCTGGCTAAGGAGAACATGTGATTGGCAAATGCCTCTATGCGTTTCAACTCTCCATCTAATGGGGTGGTCAGAAACACATTCGGGTAGAACCTGCTGGTGGAGGCCTGGAATACCAGGTTCTCTGGTGTCGGATTCTGCAGGAGAAAAGTTGGGTCTCCCAGGGCAGGCCTCTGCCTCCTAAGTATTTGCCTATAGAGTAATGGGCAAGATCCTGGCTTTGCCTAGGTGCCCAACAGTGTGTTTGTTTAACGCCTCATAATAAGGCAGGACGGGTTCCTGTGAGGTTTTCCAGGCTGCAGGACCTCAGTTAAGATGTTTGTTTGGACCTTCATAATCAGTAGGTGTAGGTCTAAAACCTCTGCTGCTCTTCATAAAACTATAGCAAAGGAATAGACTCTTCAGTTGAGCAGTAGCGGTAGGAACGTGGAGACTAGGATCAGGTGAAGTGTTAAGACCACTGGTTTCTTGTAGGTCCAAATAGATTTTTGTCGCTGTATAGTTGGCGTAATTGTCCTGTTCAGGAAATGTATAATTGAGAAAAACACCTTTAAACAAGCTAAGGGTCGATGAGGGTGCAACTTCTGTGAGGTTGCAGTGGATTTGTTTCCAAAATGCGCCATATGGGCCAATGGGGTAGGTGCAGCTCCACAGCAGGGTCGAAGTGCACAGTCAGCGTCAGGGACAGATCCACTGGGGGTGGACTGACTGGAGGCCCCTTCAAATCCATAAGGACCAAAGGTGCTCTAGAGGGATGCTGCAGCATCGCCAATTGACCTGGGAACTCGGGTTGAATCAGGATCAAAGCCAGGATCAGTTCAGAGGTCAGAAAATGAGACCGTGAATTGAAGGTACCCTGGGGGTCGCCAACTCCTCGTGGTGTGAGTGGCTGGAAGAGGGGCAGTTGTGCATCGACTTCTTGTGGGTCTTTTTCTTTGGTTTATCCAATTACTTCGATCTGGATAAAAGCGTTTGTGGGACCAACCTGAGGATTGAGATCATGTCGGCATCCTAGACTTTGAGTGGGCCAGGCTTTTTGGATATGTTCTGCAATGTATAGATTGACATCGTGGCTCGGGATAGCCTTCAGATTAATCTGAGCGCATTTATTGTATGATGCCAAGTCATGTAAGCAGCTCAAACACCACAGACAGACCATGTGAAAGTCCTTCACTGACATTTGTTTTGGCAGGCATTACAAGGTTTGCATCTTATCATCCCTTGCACACTAGTAAAACATTGGAAATTTAGTTAGTCAGGCCTGACATAATTGAGGGAAAGAGCTGTGGATCCATGTCTGAAGGCACGGAAATAAAGTAACTGTGCATGTAGATGGCAACTATGTAGGGACTCGACTTCACATCCAGGGAGGGACTTATCTGAACGACTCCACCTTCCGAAGCATGAGGGAATAAAATACTCCAGACTCAGTCTTGCACCTCGGTGAAGAAGAAATGTGAGGCATCGGGTAAAGATATTCGGATTCCGTGAAGCAGAGTGCACGAGCTGTGTGACAGCTTCGAAACCTTAAGGAATAAAGTTGGAAAGTTCAACTATGGAAAATAAAGCTTCTTGAATGATATTGTGAAGAAGGTTTCCTCTGATATCTCATTCCTACAATTTTGAGAAAACATTCGAGCTCGTCTATAGGAAAAATACATATAGAATTGCGCACTTACTAAGGACATCGCTCTGGAGAGAGCGGCAGGATTTGTTAAGAACCAAGGAAGACATCTTTCCTGAACACTAGAATGTATAAATAGTGGATCTGTTCATATTTTATAAATCCTCCAACTCTGTCCGCTGGTTGCTGTGAAATTGATGTCGGTATCTGGAAAGGTCCTGATGAAGGTGGTCTAACTACTCTTCATATACCGCAGAAACGCGCGTTGACCTGATGCTTAGCCTTGTGCTTTGTATATAAGAATCTATCTGGTCGTGGAGGTTTGTTTGTCATACATAACCTCCCCCTTACTCAGATGCTGGTTGTATGACGTTTGTGAGACTGTGTATGTGTTTGAATGGTTGTGATATGGATGTATTTATTTTAGTCAGTCCAGGGGTTGTTGTTTTTCTTTAACTGTATATGTGAATTGGTATTATGTACTTTTTTTGTATGAATCTGCATAAATAGCCTTTTTCTAATTGTGTAAAAATATAAGGAATGTAAAAATAAAAATGAAAATGAAAAACTATAAAGTATACAAAGCAATGAAATAATAAAAGTAATGAAAATTGAAATGTTACTGTTGTGTTTATATGTATTAGTTAGCCCAAGTGAGATTAAGTCTTTTGATATAAGGAATACATAGGCTACGAGGGAGCATATATTTTGTATGTTTTTTGGTTTTCTCCCCTCTTCTCCCTAGCCTGAAAGTATAACCTTTAGAGGGGGTCCCCTATATTGCAGTGGCTCCTCGGTGTATTCACAAAGTGAGGTATCTGTAGTTAGAGATATCTATCAGAAATAAAGGCCTAAACACAAGAGACTCAAATTCGCCCTGCACTTGAATGGAACCACAACCCGGATGGCAAGAGATGAGTCACAGTGGAGCAAACGTTCTCTCCATCCTGTTAAAATATCTAATGTGGCTGCCACAAAGAGCTAGATCAGGAATACAATCACTTTTAACCATATCAATAGTACTTTTAGAATATTTGCTACAGCTCACTTGAAAGGAAGGTTCCACAACAGTCCCTTCTCTAATGTCACCAATAATCCATAACCCAGACTTATTGTCAGAAGTCACAGATCCTAGATTTAAAAGAAGGAATGATAATAGCCCATCTCTACTATATACAGTTCCCTTGCATGATTTATGGTTGGTTTAGGACCAGAGCAGAAACAGAACTGTGGAGGAACTGCTGTTCTGCTGTGAGCTCCTTTCTTGGAGTTGTGAATCCATGATTGGTTACTGGTCATGCCTCATTTTCTCTGTGACGCATGGGGCATTCAATCCTGCAAATATGGTTCATGTTGTTCTTTTTCTGACTACTCAGAAATAAAGAAGAAAGTAAATGCATAATCCTCACCTCCATGTCCTTAATAGAATTGTAACTTTCCTTCACAATAGCAAAGAAATGTTATATTCTTCCAGCATATATCTGACATCTGACTTTTGTGCAGGTAGTGCTAAACCTAATTGTAGATTATAGCTGATTTACCACAGTGTCATACATGCAAATGTGAAGATGTTTTTTCCTTTGAAAAAAAACACATGCAGGCATGAGGTAGTCAGAAGGGCCAAACTGCTCAAATGTGTATATAGCAGAGGTCCAGAGTCCCCCCCAAAAATCTGAAAACAAGGCAAAGAGATGGATTTTCTAAACTCATGTGTTATGTTGGGTACAGGTTGTAGAAAAAGAGGCAAGTAAAGAGGCACATTTGGATAGGCATATGGTTCTGAAGTGCATAGTCTGCTATTGACTGTTGAGGGGTTCAGGATCATTCTCTGAAGGTAGGATGAGACCAGGATACTCAGCCAAAGGAAGAGCTGTACACAAAAGGAGGCAACATAGTTCTGATCCAAAACTGGTGTAGGTGCATGGGCTAATAATATGGACAGCATCAGCGGCAATATCATGAGTGATATACAGGATAACCATGTCGAGAGACATCTCAATGTCAACTGAAAGTGGTGGTGATACCAGTGTTGGTCTAGGCAATCAGACCTGGTCACACCAGGGGCTGAAAAGGAATGATAATGGCCCTTCACCTTGTTGGAAGAGATAGTTCTAGAAGGAGCTTAACTTATTGCTAAAATTTTGCCCAGAGGGAAATTCCTATTGTTTTCCTCAGCACCCTCTGTTTCAGCTTCAGACACATCTTGCACTTCCTAATAGTGTTAGAATCTGGAGAGCAGACAATAAGAATGTTGTGCGTCCCCTTCCAAGACTTCTTACCACCGCAAGAAGGACACACACCACATTGATAGCTGATATGATGTTCAGGAGAAGAAGCAAAAAAGAAAAAACTCCATGACATAAAAGGAGGAATGAAGCCACCTGCCCTCAGAGAAATGTTGCTAAACCGTGAAAAGTGAAACAAAATAGACCCACACATAACAGTTATTAAAAATAATTCGGGGAGAAGACTTCAGTGTTCAAGAGTCCTTGAACAATGAGTCAAACATACACTACTTGACTGAGGAAAATGGGGCAGGACATCTTCTGAAATTCCTAACGTGTATATGTTAGTCTTTCATTCCAGTTACAAGTCAGTTTGGTGAGTATCATTGCTCTCTAAGTAATTGTTCAGTTTTAAGTGCTTATTTAGATTGTTTTTAGCACGTATATTTTTATGACAGTTGTAGAACAACAGGCTACATTTAAGCAAAAGATAAAATGAAAGATATAAAATGTTGCCAACAACAGTCATGTTTTTTTAATGATTTGCAAATGTGAACAAGAATATTTAAAAAGAGTGTTCTATGACCTCACACACAAATAGAGATATTCCCCTGCTTGGGACTAGCAGAAAGAATGTCATTATACAGAAGAAATCGAAATCCCCTATAATTGTTCACAATTGAGGTGCACAGACCCTGTGTCTAGCGACAAGGTCTGAGAGCGTCAACTCCCAATTTCATAATCAAAACGATGTTGGAGTCACCCGTAGTGATATTCAAATATATCAGACTATGGCTGTAATTAATTAAGAATTCAAATTCTTCAAAACTGAGCCCATACCTTTTCTGATGCAGATAAGCTTGTGCACCCCACAATTCCAGGCGCAATTCAATGAAAATGCGCACGTCCAGGCACTTCAGTCTTACGCTTCTCATTTGCGCAAATGTCTTCATTTCAGGCTTCCGCAGAATCTCAATGAGAATGGCAAGTAAAATGACCCAAACTGGATTATTCCAGGCATATTCCCAGCCTATCTTCTACTATGCATCTCCCAGTGAATTGTCTGCACATTATGATAGAAATTTGTAACATCAGATTTTTTTCCAAAGGAGAAATATTTTCCCAGTGGAGCAACAGCTTCCCTTATCCCATTAAATATGACGGTGGAACAATCGCTTTCCCATTATGGGCTTCACTCCTGCTTTTCACGGAGAGGCAATAACTTGAAAAAGATTTAAGACTGCAGTTCTTTACTGCCTTTTGTTGGCCATCCGTCCTTGGATGTCCTGCCCGCCACGCCTCATCAGGCTCTGAAGGACAGTCTGCAGTTCTCTCTCACTAGCCTTGGGAACAATCCCAATGTGTGTGTAGGACTGAGCAGGACCGCAGGTCCTCAGCTGTTGGCCAGCTGTCCTTGGACGTCCTGCCCGCCACGCCTCATCAGGCTCTGAAGGACAGTCTGCAAAACTCTCTCGCTAGCCTTGGGAACAATCCCAATGTGTGTGTAGGACTGAGCAGGACCGCAGGTCCTCAGCTGTTGGCCAGCCGTCCTTGGACGTCCTGCCCGCCACGCCTCATCAAGCTCTGAAGGACAGTCCGCAAAACTCTCTCGCTAGCCTTGGGAACAATCCCAATGTGTGTGTAGGACTGAGCAGGACCGCAGGTCCTCAGCTGTTGGCCAGCCGTCCTTGGACGTCCTGCCCGCCACGCCTCATCAGGCTCTGAAGGACAGTCCGCAAAACTCTCTCGCCGCTAGCCTTGGGAACAATCCAAAGGTGTGTGTAGGACTGAGCAGGACCACAGGTCCTCAGCTGTTGGCCAGCCGTCCTTGGACGTCCTGCCCACCACGCCTCATCAGGCTCTGAAGGACAGTCTGCAAAACTCTCTCGCTAACCTTGGGAACCATCCCAATGTGTGTGTAGGACTGAGCAGGACCGCAGGTCCTCAGCTGTACATTAGGATCAGTACATTTCCATCCACAGACCATTCACATGTATATGAGTCAAACACAATGAGAATTGGGCACTTATTAATTGTGGCTGAAACATAGTTACCTGCCATAGAAACAAACAAATACCATATCTTGTTAGCATATCAATGTGGTGTATGTGTTAGACTTCGACTGTGTGCCACTTTTTCTACCCATGCTAATCTAACGGGGTAAAGAACGGTATTGGAGGCACCCGTAGAGTTTTTCAAATATACCAGACTATGGCTGTAATTAGTAATTAACTAAGAATTCAAATTCTTCAAAACTGAGCCCTTACCTTTTCTGATGCAGATAAGCTCGTGCACTCCACAATTCCGTTCACCACCTGCAGTACAAAAAGATTAATTAGAACATACGGAGAAACTGTTCAGCACACAATGTGCACATTTA
This sequence comes from Triturus cristatus, assembly GCF_964204655.1. Taxonomy (NCBI): domain Eukaryota; kingdom Metazoa; phylum Chordata; class Amphibia; order Caudata; family Salamandridae; genus Triturus; species Triturus cristatus. The sequence continues at coordinate 1,668,790,591 of NC_140589.1, read as the reverse complement.
ACAGCTCTCGTGTATACAGCGAGGAACGACTGGAATATAATGTTCTGTTCTGTTGGCTTCACTAAACTTCCTTCATTCCTCCAATGCGAATTACATCTTCCTTCTGGGATCTCCAATTGTTCTCCTTCCAAATAATGTTATTTCTTGGAACTTCCTGAGAGTTTCAGATGTAACTGACATATACTAATGCACGTATCTGGTCATCTACAGTTTCAGATGCCACTGGGATATGTCCTAATGCACGTATTTAGAAATCTGGGCGCTGGAAAGAAGGGCACGTTAAGCAGGAACAATGGGCACCCTCTTTCTACCCTCAACCCATGACATGGGAATAAAGTCAGGAAAGAGGAAGGGTAGACCGCATGAAGCTGAAAACTATCCTTGTTATTTCAACACACTCTTGATTTAACTTTGTGTGCACTGTACACAACAGGAATGTTCAGACACAGTCCAGATCTTCGTTTCGAAGACTCCCCAGAGACACATGCAGGGCAGAATATGCCCTTCATTTCATTGTGTTTGTATTTAATACCACGCACACACCTGGCCACGAAAAAACCTCAAGATTCAAAGGTTTGCAGCATTAAACGATGTGAAAAAAGAATAAATCATACGATATAACACAGAGTTACATAAGACTTCCGCTGGTGTCTCAGGAATCTTCTACTACAAGAAGGCAATATCGACCAAACTTAGAGAAAGATGAAAGGTAATAAGAGATTTTTTAGTTCAATTCAGACGCTCTGCGATCGTATAGGATAATGTACATCTGACTGTAGCACTTTCCAAACTTCGAATGCGCCACACTAATAAGACTTCCTAACATTTTAACTATGCCTGTCCGCCTGCAGAATTGGTGGAATTTCGCAACTAAATTCCACCATACACCGCGTTGCGGAATGTTTTCCCTTGGGGCTCCAAAGTGCGAGCACAAGTGAGACTTGGTTCCCCTACCACCATTTGCTGACCTGGACGGCTGCGGGCGGTCAGAGGGCTGATGCTTGAGTAGATTTGCTGCCGCTTGAGTAGATTTTCTACTTGAGCTGCAGCAAAATCAGCACGAACGGCCGGGGGCTTTTGTGTACTGCATGGTGCTGTTCATGCTGATTTTTCAGCGCTGCTCACGCTGCTGGTGCTAAATTGTAGCGTATCATGTATATTTCTGCCCATTAGTCGAACTCCGCTGAATCTTGCGAAGTTTTTATGGAACTCCGCACAGTGAAACTCTGCAAGTTCCGCACACCCCTTATTTAAACAGGAAGCCAACCGATCAGAGGGTTGATACAGGCCAGGTTACCTTGTCAATGAGGGTACAGATCATGGATTGCTTTGCATGTATGGATACATGAGGTATATATATTCAGGGTCGGACTGGGACCAAAAATAGGCCCAGGCATCCAAATAAAAGTGGCCATCATTAGTGAATTAGAAAGCTAAAAATGTGCTCCAAGTGAGATCGTTTTCAAGTTCTAGAATCAAACAGTTCGAGTGTTTTGTAAGGTGTGGGAGACTGCATGGATTTGAGCTTCCAGCAGTCAATATTTGTTTTAGTATCATGGAAATCAACCATATAAAACGGTCCAGCACATTTTAAAACATGCCCACAAACAGCTCTATACAGCCCAACACAAAAACATAAACTTACTGCTTTCCATGAAATACATTAAACCTGACCTTTAAATAGAAGCCATCCCAACTGCTCAGAATATCTTGTGATATAAGTATATTTCATCGGACAAAAGCCAGTTCGAATGGTACAATTTTGAACAGCCTGATCCTGCCCACAGAAGACTGACAGGTACTTAGGTACACTGCTGAACAATAATATTCCCTGAAAGCACCACTGCCTGAATCAGGAGTGTGTCAGGAAGGGACAGATTTCCAATATACTGTATAGCCAGAAAACAGCTCGCACTCGCAAATGAAAGGACTTGATTGGGTCAAATACGACACCAAGGGCCAGATATACGTAGGTAATCGTTTGCTAGTACCAAATAGCAAATGTTTGCGATTCGCTATTTGGTAATCACAAACACCTGTGTACAAATGCGTGATTTGCACATTGTTTGATTCCCAATGGATGGCAAATAGACCCACCTCATTAATATTCATGAAGTAGGTCTTGGTTTGCGACCTATTGGGAATCACAAAAATCACAGGGATGCGGGCCTCCTGGGGTCAGCAGACCACCATGTCTGTCAAAGCATTTAGTTTTTTTGTAATGCAGCATGTTTTCCTTAAATTTCTTAGGAGTAGGCAGTGGTCCGTGGGTAATAGGTGCGTGGGTCTGTGTGAATGGGTTACAACCTACTTGAAGTAGGTGGTAAAATGTGAATGTTTTGCAACCGCATTTCGGTCACAAAACATTCCTACATAGCGCTGTGATTCAGTATTAGGAAAGGATGCTCCAAACATTCCCCTTCATAATACTGAATCGCAAACCCAGATTGCGATTCAGTAGGAGGTTACCTGATCACAAATTGGGCCTTTGTACATTAAAAAATGCCTTTTTACGTTCGCAAAAGGCCCGATTGTGAACGAAAAAAAGCTTTGTACATCTGGCCCCAAAATTCCGCATTGAGAATGGTGTCTGAGAGGATGGCCAATTGAAGCCCAATAAAAATCAGTGGTCTCTACCAAACAGAAGGACCTCAGTCTTGCCAGCATCAAGACCAAGAAACCGTTACAGACATCATGTCTATTTGTTGTGGACATTTAGTGATTATGAGTCCTCTAGCAAATACACAAGCAACTGTTTGTTATCAATGTACCTTTGACACCACAGGCCGTGGGCAGTAATCAGCCTTTGTGAGGGGTAACATGCAGACACTAAATAGCAAGGGACAGAGGGCAATGCTAATTTGTAAAAGAGCCAGTCTTGTGCCTACAGCTCTACTCAGAAGCCCCTGGCTGGGGCACCGAAAACCAAGACTGTATAGTCTTGAATCATCTTCTTGCCTCTATAATTCACAAAAGACACTCCCTGCCCATTTACCTAACTCATGGCATTGTCGTTTTTTGATGGTTTTGTTGTCTTTCTCTTACTCCTTTCCCCTTTGTGTGTTTTCCTCTCTGTTGTTCTAAGTAAATCTCTGATGAGGAAAAATAAGTTCCAGTCCCAAAAAATGAGAGCCGGTGGGCCTCACCAGCAACCCCCGGCTCAAATTAAGCACTGGAGAGGGGAAGGCCCTGGTGGACTTTGCAACCCACCCCATGTGAGTCAAACCTAAACTGGCCCAGCTGAGCATCTGGATAGAGACCAGCAAGAAATGAATGGCTTCAATCCAAGGCTCTCTGAGTCTCACACCCAGTCACTGGTCCAAACTCTCACAAAGGTGCCCATGGGCTACAGTGGCAAATGCCACAGATAAATCAAGTAAGGACAAGCACGGGTGTGGCCAGTCCGCCGACCAACATGGCCGCGTGGCACTGAAGTGTCGCCGAATCGCCCAAGCACATCCAAATTATCACTAGCGAGCCGCTGGTTCCGGCTACGCGGCACCTGCCTCCTGCGGCAGCGATGAGGAGTGTGGGGAAGCCTCCGGAGATGCGGCGGTAGTGCGAGATCGTGGCGAAAACAGATCGGATCCTGCTGAGGGGGAGGCGCCATCACAGTCCGTGGTGTAATGTTCTGGGGCTGGGCCTGTTGTGGGGCACGGGGCAATTAGGCTGACGCAGCACGGGGGAATAAGTATCAGGCCACACCGTTGCTCTGGTTGGAGACCTCGCCCCCGAGCGGGCCGGCTCCCTTTATTGGTTTCCGCAGGCCACGCCTGGCCTGCGGATGACGTGTGGTTACCGCGATGGGAAACACTAGACCTGTCGAGCTATTACATCCCTATCCAACTTCATTCAAAACAAACTTTTTTCCTTTCCTATACATGACAACAACATACGTTAAACTGTGTACAGTCATATGTGCGGTGCTACTTGCGTGTCCCCTCGTCCGCCACTCCTGGGCACTCCTCAGCAGGCAAAGTCTCTCAGTCTTTGGCTGGGCCCTGGATTGGGCCTCAGGTTGTACCTTCTGGGGGAGCTTCTCAGGCATGGGCTTGCGGGGGGTCCGCCAGCTGGGGTGGGACTGGTTGGGGGACTCGCGGAGTTCTCGCCCTCCCCCGGTGTGCTGGGGGGTGGGGTGGCTGACTGTCCTTCCGTGGCCGTCCCCGGGTGGTCTTGGGGTACCTCCTTGAACCACGAGATGTTGCGGGACACTTCTTCGCCTCCCCTTCGGGCAGAGATCATGGTTCCTTGGTTGGCTGTGACTGTCCAGCTCCCAGGTTCGTAGCTGGTCCGGAATTTTCCTCCTGGGCGGCGGTCCCGTAAGAGAACGGTGGCCCCCGGGTGGATGGCCCTCTCGTCGGCGCGCCGCCGGTGGCTCGCGTAGTTGTTGCGGCGCGTTTGCCGGTCTTGTGTTTCTGCTTCTCTCAGTGGGGGCGGCGCCCAGCCCGGACACGAGGGGAGTAAATCTCGTCAGGCCCATGGAGCATCAATGCCCACGGGCTTCTCTGAGTGGTGCAGTGGGGAGAGCTTCTGTACTCTCGCAGGAACTCGTGGAGGCGTTTTTCTGGGTCTGCCTGTTCCACCTCGGCAATTCGGAACACCTTGTTCAGTGTGCGCATGAAATGCTCTACGTCTCCGTTGGCCTGCGGCCATTGGGGTGTTATCCGACGATGGCGTATCCCTCTTTGTGCCAGAAAGGTGGCGAACTCTGCCCCCTGAAATGGCGGTCCGTTATCGCTGCGGATTTCCTCTGGGAACCCAGACATTGCAAATGTCTTTTCGAGGATGGGTGCTACGTGCACAAAGGCTGTGGACGCCACTACCTCTACTATGGGGTATTTTGAGAATCCATCTACTAAGACCAGGGTGTGCTTCCCCCCCGGGAAGCTTCCGAAATCGATGCTGACCCGTGACCACGGGGCCGGGCATGCGTCTTCCGTGATTACTGGTGCTGGTCGTTCTGCGCCTCCCGTTAGTTGACACAGCGGGCATCACCTCACATATTCCTCGACCATCTTCTCCAGTTCCGGGAACCAGAACTTTTCTCTCATCCGGGATTTCATCTTCGTAATCCCCTGATGTCCTCCATGGGCTATTTGTGTGGCCTTTTGTCGTAGTCCTTCGGGTATTACCAGCCGAGGTCCTCGTAGCAGGAGCCCATCCGGCGTGGCGCTAAGCTCGTGCCGGATCTGCCACATCTTTGTCATCTGTTCCTTCTCTCCTGGGCCCCAGGAGTTGGCCTGCCTCAGGAAGTGTGCCCATGACCCTTCTTGCACTGCCTTCAGCGTTCGGGTGTACACCCCATCGGTCAGGGCTGCCACTTTTATGTCTTCCAGGGTCATGTTCCGCGGGCAGGCTGCTTCCGACACTAGCTGCACATACTGGTTGGTGTCGTCGTCGTCTTCTGACGTGACAGTCTTGTCCGGGTGGCGAGAAAAGAAGTCCGCCGGGTTCTTGGCGCCAGGCCGGTATACTACTTCCATCTCGTAGGGCTGCAGTTGGAGCGCCCATCTCTCAATGCGAGGTGGGGGACTTGGTGAGGTTCCTTTGAAGAGTGGCACGAGTGGCTGGTGATCAGTCACCATCGTGAACGGCTGTCCCTTGAGGTATAAGTGGAAATGGTGACAGGCCCACTTGATGGCGAGGGCCTCCCGCTCTATCTGGGCATATCGTGCTTCGGTGGGCGTGAGAGACTTGCTGGCAAACAACAGGGCGACCCACCGGCCTGGTTCATGCTCTTGTGTCAGCACGGCGCCGAGCCCGACGGGGCTGGCGTTGACCAATACCTCTGTTCGCTTGGTGGGGTCAAAGTACGCAAGCGTCCCTTCTCCCAGGAGGGCGTCCTTGATACCTTGGAACGCCTCTTCTTCCTTCGGTCCCCACTGCCACTGGGCATCCGACTTGGTAAGGGCTCTCAGCGGCTCCGCCCGCGTGGCCAACCCGGGAATGAACCTCCCGCAGTACGTCGCCATGCCCAGGAAGCTGCGCACCTCTGTGGGCGAGGTGGGCGCGGGTGCGTCTTTGATCAATTGCGACTTCCGGGGGTCTACCTGGATGCCTTCCTGATTGAAGACGTACCCGAAGAATTCCAGGGATGGTTGGAAGAATTGGCACTTCTCTCTGTGAAGTGTAGCCCCGTGCTCCTGGAGCCGCGCCAGAGTATTGCGGAGGTGTCGGTAGTGGTCTGCCGCTGTCGCTGAATGGATGAGGATGTCGTCACTTACGTTCAACACTCCTGGGAGCCCCGACAGCATCTCCCGTATGGTGTTCTGGAATACCTCCGCTGCCGAAGATATCCCGAAGTTTAGTCTTTTGTATCTCCGAAGTCCCAGGTGGGTGCTGAACGTCGTGATGTAGCGACTCTCCTTGGCCAGTGGGAGCTGATGGTATCCCGCGTTTAGGTCGATCTTCGAGAACCACTTGGATCCATTTACATCGGCTATAATATCGTCCATTGTCGGCGTGATGTGCCGCTCCCTTTTTATGGCTTTGTTGGGGAGCCTCATGTCAATGCATAGCCGTATCGCTCCCGGCTGTTTTGGTTTCTCGGCTATGACCATCGGGGACACCCACGGTGTAGGGCCCGATACTTTCTCGATAACGCCGAGTCTCTCGAGGTTTTCTAGCTCGTTCTCCACTAGTGGTCATAGATGAAACGAGACTCTTCTATGCCTCAACGCGACCGGGACGACTGTCTTGTCGATATGTAGCTTCACGGGGTCGCACTTGATGCGGCCAAGGCCTCGAAACAGCTCCGGGAACTGACTGAGCAGCTCATCCACCTGGTGTGTTTGCACCCTCCGTGCAAACGGTATTAACCCTAGGTCTTCCGCCGTGTGGCTGCTTATGAGGGTGTCGGCTTCCCTGTCGATGACATGGATAGACGTCATCACTTCATGGTCATCGGCCTTGACGGGGACGGTCATTTTCCCTTTGAGAGGCAACGGGGTGTCGGCTCCGTAGGCATAAATCTTCGTCTTGGACGGCTGCACCGGCGGGCGAGGTTTTAGGCGTCTGTACTGCTGGAGGCCCATTACATTCACCGTGGCTCCCGTGTCGATCACGGCTTGCACTTCTGTCCCGGCCACGTGTACCACACACGTCGGTTGGGGCCTACGCCGTAGCTTGAGTTCCCTCGCAAACGAGATCATGTGTACCTCCTCCTCCCCATCGCTTGACGACTCTTCACTCACATCCTGGTATCTCATCCCTCTCGTCTGCTCCACCGGCAGCCTTCTTTCCGTTACAGACAGCTGTCGCACCGCCTTGGTGGGTGGCTTCCGGTTTTGGAACTCCCGGCCTCTCGTGTGTCTCCGGCATACTGACGCAAAGTGATTGGGGATTCCGCAGTTTGTGCACGTCTTCCCTTGTGCAGGGCAGTCCTTCGCTGCGTGCGGTTCGTATCCGCAGTATCCACACTTTTGCTTCGATCCTTCTTGACGTGAGGCCTTGTGGTTGTCTCCTCGCGGCCTGGTACGGAGGGCGTCTGCCCGCTCCGTCTTGATGGTCTCCGTCTTCACTGGGGCCTTGACCAGCGCCTGCTCCATTTCGTTGGCCCGGGCTGCCGACAAGTCGTGCGACCTTGCCAGAACTAGCATGTCCTCCAGCGCGATCTTCGGCTGGCGCAGGATGAGGCCTCTTAATGTCTTGTCTCTGCACCCTTGTATGAGCTGGGCGCGTATTTCCTTCAGTTGGTCGTCTTCCGTATAGGTGCTCGCCAGTTCACGCAGCCACGCGTAGAACACGTCCATCGACTCCCCTTCCCGTTGCCGGGCCTGGCGCAACTTGAAGCGCTCAAAATCTGGGTTGAGTTGTGGGTCGAAATGGGCATCAAGAGCGGCTACTGCAGCGTCGTAGTCTGCGGCTGTACCTGTGTTAGGCAGATGTTTGAACAACTTGAAGATTTCATCCCCTGCGTAATGTAATAGTAACGACCTCTTTATTGCGTTGTCGGCTTCTCTTGTGACGACGAAGTAATTATTTAGGCGCTCAATCCAAATTTTCCAACGAGGCGCCGCGGTAGCCGGGTCTTCCAGCTCGCTGAAGGGGGGTAAAACCCCTGACGCGGCATGTTGAAAAGGGGCTGGGGCTGGTGCCGCCACTTGCCCAGGCGCCGCTCCAGTGCCTGATGTGGCCGCCTGGCCATCATTGCTCATAGTGTCTGCTTGTGCGCTTGAGCGGGTGAGGTGGAGCTGTACCTCAGGAGGAAACGCACCCTCCCGGTATCTTAGTCCAACTGTCCCTCCTTTTCTCCCTCGGGGCGTGGAGGGTAGATGCTGGCCCTGCCGTGGGGCTAAACGTCCTCGGGCGACCCCTTAACCACCGTGCCTGGCCCCAGCACCGCTCATAAGCAGGAGATCCCCTCCCCGTGGCACCAGAGGATGAACCTACAGGCAATGGCACAGTACGTGTGTGACAGTCAATGTTACTTGGTGCAAATCCTTACTTGGAGCTGCCAAGGCTTGATGGAGTACAGCGGTCGCCTCCTCACTGGGGGCAATAACAGCGCAGCAGGGAATGCCGGTGCTCCGGAATCCGCCTGAACCAAACGGCGGGACCAGGAGAGACAAACGCACTCGGCCGGCAGGAGCTCCCACGTGGTCGAAGGCCTCCTCTTCGTCACCGCGCCCGCGCGCGGGGCACCTCCGCGTAGCTGGGGAGGATCGGGTGACGGGTGCTGCCGGGAGAGGCCGCGGGGCACGCAGTGAATTCGGCCCCCACCCTCGTCGCCAGTGTAATGTTCTGGGGCTGGGCCTGTTGCGGGGCACGGGGCAATTAGGCTGACGCAGCACGGGGGAATAAGTATCAGGCCACACCGTTGCTCTGGTTGGAGACCTGCGGATGACGTGTGGTTACCGCGATGGGAAACACTAGACCTGTCGAGCTATTACACGTGGGACGGACGCAAGACCAACATGGGCCCGGGCCTCCTTGATCCTGCCGTTACACTACCTCGGCCCGCTCGGGCGACGAACGCAGTAAGTGTGCGGGGCATGGGCCGCTGGGGACTCCCTCCCCCCCTCATTACCCTCCTCGTCTGCGGTGAGCGGAAAATGCCCCGTGCGCTCCTGATATTCCCTGGGGCCCCGCGGGGACAGAGCCCGCGGGAAGGCCTGGGAGGCAGCCGCCTGGCTGCGTGTTTGTGCATTGGGGGGAGGAGAGTGGTTGACTTAGCCATGCGCTGCGCCCGGCCACCCTGTGCGGATATGATTGATCTATCCGCCCCCAGGGTACGCACCTACTGAAACTCACTGGCCCTCCACCTAGCGACAACCTCAACACCGGTCCCGGCCTGCGGCCGCCATCTTGTGGCCTTCACGTGCTGAAACACGTGCAGGAGATTGTTTCATACCACCTTGTGCACAGCTGCGACACATCAGCAGGCGCAGTCATACCACTCCTACTGTACTGTTCTGTCACCTCAGGCACTGTGCACTCGATTTCACTGCCTCTGCCCCCAGTGTGAAACTGCCCACTGGGCCAATACACTGTGCCTGTTCTTAGGGCCCCTTTGCTTGATAGCCCAGATACCTCCATGACTCAGCTTTGGCTCCCACACACGGTGCCACTGACACAGCCACCCACTCGACCTCACGCAGCGCATGGGCAATAAAAACCCTAAGCAAAGGGTTCTGCCATTCGTAAAACTCACAGAAAAAGCACAGGACGCCGGCCCAGACATGGCGGAGGGTGGGCAGGATGCAGGCCCCGGAGGAGAGTTCTCTGCCGCTGCTGACTCACTGTTGCAGGAAATGAGGGCCAGCTTTAGAGCATTAGATGGAAGATTCGACACTCTTGGCAAACAACTGGAGGGTCTGGGTGCAAAAATAGAGGTGCACGACAAGCAGCTTGATGTGGCAGAAGCCAGGATCTCGGACATTGAGGATAGCTTGGAACAGTCCTTAAAGCGCCTAGAACGAGTGGAGTGCATTCTTAAGGAGGTTGCTATTAAAAACGAGGATTTAGAGGCACGCAGTTGGCGCAACAACATATGCATTTTAGGGGTGCCGGAATCCACGAACACTGGCCGCATGGACACCTTCGTCGAAACTGTACTCATCGATCTGTTTGGCAGAGAGGCCTTTACTCCTGGCTTCGTGGTGGAACGCACTCACCTCACCCTGGGCCCGCGCCCTAATCCTGGCTGCCCGCCCCGACCCATCCTTGCCCAAATTATGAACTACCGAGACAGGGACACTGCCCTGCGACTGGCCAGGGAGCGGGGTGACACGACCTGGCAGGGGTCCAGGCTAGCCCTGTACCCCGACTTCACAGTTATGGTACAGGAGTCTAGACGTAAATACACCAGTGTCAAGGACACCCTCAGGAACTTAGGTCTCAAGTATGGCATGCTCTATCGGGCTCGGCTGCGGGTGGACATTAACGGCAAGCCACGCATCTTCGACTCACCCAACGATGTGCAGGAATTTTGCCAGGCTTATAAAAATAAGGGTGGCCTGCAGAAAGTCGATGGAGCGGGGCCCTGTCCTCCGCGACAAGGCTCAAACGCTAGCATGGAGCTATTCTCCGCTGAATGACCAGGCATAGGCAGAATATAACTAGCAGTGCCCTTTTTCTGGGGTGTATGTTTATTGGGATAGTATCATACCTATGACATGTATAGTTTTGATGTGCTGGGCAACCGACGGGGCGTTGCCTACCCCACCAGGTGTAGACCATGGGATTGTCAGTTTTGTACCTAGTGAACCGTTGCACCTATTTACTGCACCAATTTGAATGTTCCTGGGTGGTTTGGTATCGTTGTTTGATGGGATTTGCTCCTCGCGATAAGGGACGCGATGCTGGGTGGCGGGCAGGGGGGGAATATGTTGTGGACATAAATGTTATTGTTCAGGTATTGCTATGCTCACTGTTCAGCTGCACTCCTTTTCACAGATCAGAAATGTTATTTCGACACTTGAATCACCCAGATGGCTAGGATAGGCACTATTGCTGGCCCCTCAGACCTGGCCCTAACGTCATGGAATGTCAGGGGGCTCAATGACAACAGTAAGCGGAAACATATCCTACACTTTTTGCAGCGACACAACATAGACATTACATTTCTCCAAGAAACGCATTTACCTAAGGCACAGACCACACGATTTGCTTTAGGCTGGGGGCAACACCGCTACTTTTCCAACTTCAGTACCTACGCTAGGGGTACGGCAATCCTCATACATAAAAGGGTACCCTTTCATTTGTACTCCATCCTATGTTGCAGGGAAGGCCGCTACACTATAGCTACCAGGAAATTAATGGGACATAACCTCACTTTACTGTGCACTTATGCACCCAACACGGACAGCCCCGACTTTTTTCATGAGTTGCATTCACAGCTTGTCCGACTAGACGCAGGTAATTTGATAATTGGCGGGGATTTGAATTTAATATTGAATCCTACACTAGATTGCTCGACCTCCTCCACTAAACCGCGTGCACGACGGGCGCTCCTCGAAGTCTGTGAATCCCTGACTTTAATCGATATATGGCGGCATCAAAACCCAACCACCACTGCTTACACACACTACGTGGCCCAATACGACACGTGGACTAGGATTGACTATTGGTTACTTACACCGGGTATGTGCCAGTGGTACAAGTCCATCACCACACTCCCCAGGACTTATTCTGATCACTCCCCCTGGTACTTCAGCTCCAGAACTGACGGCTATGAGCGCCAATGGCGGTTCCCAAGCCTTGCAAGATGACTTATTTCTCTCTGAGGTGTGGGAGGCGATAGAAGATTATTTCACCATTAATACCGGCTCGGTGGACACATGGGCAGTGCTATGGGAGGCCTTTAAAGCCAACTCAGGGGGGTCTGTATTGCAAAGCATGCCGGGGTGTTAAGGGACTTGCGGGCTACACTGTCACGAATTGAGCAGCAGCTGGAAGAGCTGGACAGGGAATGCTTAACTAACCCTAGTCCAGAAAAGACTAAACAACGGGTCACATTACTAACTGAATTCAGGGAATCTGCAGAGCGAGAATCCCACTTGTTAAGCAGATATGCGACCGCCCGTCGCTATGGGGAAGGAGAGCGACCTGGACATATGCTGGCGCACATGCTGCGGCCCCCATACAATGAAGCCCACATCACTGACCTGAGGTACGCTTCGGGACAGCTCCTCAATACCACTGCCGAGATCCGCGATGAATTCTTAGACTATTACACTACTCTGTACTCCTCAAAGGCTGCGTAGGACCCTACTGCACAGGAGGACTATCTGTCTGAGATAGCTCTGGTGTATTTGGAGAAGTATATGCAGAACTTCCTGGTGGATCCCTTCTCAAAGGATGAGGTCAGTAGCGCAATAGAGGCTTTGAATGGCTCCACTGCACCTGGCTTGGATGGCTTTACCGGCGATTTTTATAAGACATATAAGGATTTGCTGGCCCCTAAGTTGATAGAAGTGTATGCCGAATCTCTTGAGAGAAACATGCTACCCCCCAGGCTCAGAGAATCAGTCATTATCCTTCTCCCTAAGCCGGGCAAAGATCCCCAACATTGTACCTCATACAGGCCGCTATCCCTACTAAATTTGGATTGTAAGATCCTCGCTAAAATGATTGCCTTTCGCCTCGCCCTTTTGATGGACAAGATCATTGCCCCGGCGCAATCAGGATGTGTTCCTCAAAGATCTACCTCGCTTAATCTCCGTACCCTATTTGCGGTCCTACATAGAATAAACCCTGAGGTCCCCGCAGCAGCCATTCTGTTAGATACAGAGAAGGCTTTCGACTCCTTGGAGTGGCCCTTTTTTATATCCGTAATGCTAAGAATGGGTATGCCCAAGGGATTTGTGGCCAACATGGTGATGCTGTACAGCGGTCCCACTGCGACTAAATGATTCCCTGTCCCGCCCCTTCACATTATCGCGAGTCACCAGGCAGGGCTGCCCCTTGTTGCCACTTTTATTTATACTTGCAATGGACCCGTTAGTCCAACATTGTCAAGAGAAGCATTTGCAAAGGGGTCTGCAGTTTAACACTGGACCATTGCTGGTTTCTCCATATGCGGACGATGTTCTTCTTTATGTGCGTAAACCTCAGGAGAATTGAGACCCCTTGATATGGGAAATCATCCGATTTGGACAATTCTCGGGTCTGGGTATAAAATGGCGCAAATCAGTAATATTCCCCCTAACATCCAGCACAGTACAATGGGACTGTGAGTTCCCGCTGGACTGGTGCACTGACTCGACCAAATATTTGGGCGTTCACATCCATCTAGAGACTGTCCAACTGCTTAGGCTCAATTACGGACAAGCGGTTCATAACTTGGAGGCGCAGATAGAAAAATGGCTACGCCTCCCTCGCTCTCTCGTGGGATGGGTGGCCCTGGTTAAAATGATTGTGCTGCCGAAATTTGTATACCTCTTTAACAACATTCCAATCCCCTTACTGAATAGCTTCTTTCTAACATTACGCTTTCATCTGATTAGACTGGCATGGGGGGTAAGCGACCAAGAGTGCGGAGGCAGGTTTTGAAATTGCCCTATGACAAGGGAGGGTTTAGCGCCCTAGATCTTCAGCTTTATTACTTGGTTGCCCAGTGCAGTTATGCGTATGCCTGGTATCACCCCGATGCTAGAATCCCTTACCTACGAAGCAGACCTGGTCCTACCTGATGCCTTGCACACTGTGTTGCCCAAGGGCTTGGCCAGGGAACCCAAAGATATCCAAACTGTCTCCACCACTAGTTGGGCCTGGGACAAGATGTGGCGCATCATCAAGGAGGCGAGGAGCTCAGACATAGGTGTAGAAGCGGGATGACACACCTTTGAACACGCTTGACCATAGGGGTCTTCCTTCCTCACCCTCCTATGGGGATAGTAGGTCCCATTTCAAGGGCTTGAATATATTAGCCGTTTAATAGTGGAGCGGGATATAGATCACCCCATTCAGTGGAACCCCCTCACCATAGTCCGATAAGGGTGGAGCCCATTTTCTGTTTATTAAAGGTCCTGATGAATGCCACGGACCCGAATGGGCCAACTGGCGGAAACATGTCAACCACTCACATCACGGTGGGGGGACAATAGAATCCTTAACACACCGACCATTTATTTTAATTACCATACAGATGCCAGTTACGTTAAAATGAGTTTGACATCTGTAATGGCCTTTTAAATCTCAATTTTGTTTGCAAGGGCCCCCACTTAGCTTTAGAAGTGCATCCCTGTCTTCAGATGTATGCCCGCCCTCTATCAAACCAAGTTTTTAGAGGGCGAGGACTGGTCAATGAAGAAGCATGACACCAGGTGGTGTATGAGATCAGTATTTCACTTTTTGTGAGATGCCTGCACTCACAAAATAACACTGTAGCCCTTAGGTCACTAGACTGGGAGCGGCTCTTTGTGTGCTAAACATTGTATGTTGGAGGCTGCCTGCTCCTAGTGCCCCGTGTCTCTGGTTCCCTGCCCTAGATCCTTTCTGGGTTTTTTTGTGGTTATGCATCGCTGGCGCCCCCTTATTATATTCCTTGGCTCTGCCTATCCCTAATAATCGCTGGATACCGATCATGGGGGAGAAATTAGTGCAGCGTATATTAGCCAAATTTGACATTACGAAGTTTGGAGACCTGTTTCCGGGTGGGCATGTCTTCCAGTTAACAGAAGAGGAGTGTTTCCACTACGCCACTTTTATGGACAGATTCATCATGGACCGGGTATGCTCGGCTCTAAGGGCGACTTTACCCAGTTTCCCTCTGGAACCAGATTCGTTTGCCCCACTCACGATGACGATAGAGAATGCCAAGAGCGCGCACCTTATTTCTAAACTATACCGCGAATACTTAGACATAATCACTGTTGCAGATGATAAACTCCGTAGAGCCTGGGAGGAGGACCTGGGTCACCCCATTCTTGACGAACAGTGGGTTAAATGTTGTTCCCTGACAAAAACGGTTTCCCTAAACAGCCGCCATAAGCGAATTAATTTCAAGTTTTTACGTAGACTGTATGTGACTCCAGCGACGACTCACAGATTAGATCCGACCAGACCACACAACTGCTTAAAATGCGAGGCTCCGCAGGCAGACTTTGTACACCTCACTTGGACATGCATAAAGATACAAGATTACTGGGAGGAAGTACACAAGGCACTCGGGGACATGGTAGAACTAGACGTGGTTCCCACACCGGAGGCGCTATCGGGTTATGTGGCCAATTTTCCAAAAGCCATCCGAACATTTGTCGCCCTCAGTTTATTGCTGGCGAAAAGAGAAATTGCTATACATTGGGGCGTAAAGCTGCTCCTGATTTTAAGAATTGGCTGAACAGCCTAACATACTGCAACACAAATAGCGATTTATATGCCAGTACTTTGCCACGCTCCTCACGGCCTAAAGACATCTGGGGCCCACTCAAGAATTATGGGGCAATGGAGCGTTTGCCCCCTTCCACACCGATTGAACAGGGTAGAGTCTCTACCGGGGTGGGTTAACAACACTGTTGGGCTGGATAGGATATCTTTTTGGGACCCCTAGAAATGGACCAGCAAATCTATACACTGGTAACATGATGGTTATGCCGCACAACATTGTAGAGATTGGGGAATTGTTGGGACGGCTGCGTGCAGCCTCTAGGATGGAGTTTGGTATTCTTTTGGGATGCCTGTACAAGCTGAGCAATGCTTTTGATTATGATTTTTTCCTTTTTTTCTTTCTCCTTTTTTCTTTTCCGAATTGGACTATTTTCAGGCTGACAAACTGTGACAGTGAGCTCTCATGTGTTTTGATGTCGTATGATGCTAAATGGTAAATAAAGTTCTGGAAAAAAAGTCAAAAAAGTAAGGACAAGCACAAACTGCCTCCAGATATCTAAAATAGCTGTCTCTGGACCCAGAGGGAGGGAAGGCGAGGGAGGGAGGGAGGGGGACCAAAGTTAAAATCACAGAAAATAACATTAGCCTCCAGATAGTCTTGTAAAATTGAAGTTTCAATTGATTCCGTAATTTTAGCCCAGAAGGGGAGTGAAGAAATGGGTCTATATTAGGCAAGCACATTAGAGTTGGATCCTGGTTTCGTTAATTGGGGCAGTTATGCACTTTTTAAATCTAATGGACATTAGCCTCACTGGTAAGAACTATTAACTAAATAAGTAAAGTCTGTATTCAAAATAGCTGTACTTCGTAAACCTTGAACTGTAGCAATTTCCCAACCTGATGGCTGCAAATTTGCCCCTTCAAGTTCCACGTGAACGGACGGCTCTTGCGAAAGCACCTGATTTCACAGATACATCGACTAGGAGTCATGAAACGTGCAGACTAACATTCTGTTTAGAAGTCATAAACTTCACTTGTCAGTTCAAGAATCACCTGATGAAAGAAAGAGGCCAGAGTTAAAAAGAACTCTACATATGGCACAGCTTCAGACACCTCATTAGCAAGGAGCCAGCAATATTTGATGCATTTATAATAATTCATGAGTGCTGCTGCACGCTGTGGTGTTTCGAGACTGAAAGGGATCTTTTTATGAATGCATAATTGCCTTCCTACAGGCATGGTGCTGGGTTTGAATCCCCTCAATGATAAAGGACTTTCTGTCATTTTCTGGCTATTAATACATCAAGGATAATCTTAAACCTATAGTTAAACTGATCTAACATACTGGGAGGACTTTAAGATAATTCCAGATTAAAAGTATTATTAAACAATGTTTGTTCTAGCTGCAAGTCATTTACAGCTTTAACATTTCTAAAAAGAACATACTTTTTCTAACCCTTTGTCTTAGCTTGACTTGAACGTAGGAATACCTAAAAAGAAGCTCATTAGAACATGATCTGTCAGCAGAATAGATGCCATACATGGTGACACATGTCCTACAATTCATATCACTTTTTTTGCTGTTCGTCAGACCCCACTCCAGGGACTTCATGGCAGACAAGGGCAACGGATCCTCAGCCATGAAGATTGAGGTCATTTGCCACTGTTGTTTCACCCAGCTATGACTCTCGAGACTGGACCCTGGACCCTTGGCTCTTCATCCTCGGGGCTGTGAGGGTGAGCAGTCACAGACTTCTCTGGGAAGTAGTGTAGGGATGCTCAATCTCAAAGCTCAATCAAACAACAGACACAATAAAAATAATGCCCAGCCTCGAACTTATCTTTGCAAGAAAGAAAGTATTTTGACCACACAGTTATACTAAATAGTACACACTACAATGAACATACAAAAGTCAGTGACTCTAGAAGCTGTCTCATGTAGACCCTACACCCATCCCAGTCTCACTTTGATCCCTCCCCGGTTATCTCATCTCTAATTGCAATCAGGAATAGCGTGAATCAGGCTCACGTGCAGTTCTCATTACCCACAGTTCAAAAATACTCTCATTTTACCCCCTCCTAAAGATGGCAGAGTTCTCACAAGTCATTTCCATTGCAGCCATGCACTCAGAGTCACTCTTCCACACACTTAAATGTGCTGTAGGAAACCGGCAAGTCCTTGTCAGAGATCGTTGGATCTATATGTGTGCTCCGGTTAGCAAAATATACAACCAGATTCTCTTTAAGAGGTCGCAGCTCTGTGTTCCATGGGGATGAGGTTAAGGATAGCTGCAGTGGTTTTGAGGTTGCAGTTCTGCCATACCATATGCAGTTCCTAAGTCGGACGGTCAGCAGTCCTTTAGGGTTGTGGGCCTGACCGGACTGAAGGTAGGGGGCCTCAGCAGTCAGCAGTTGCAGCCCCCGTCCAGGTCTCCAGCAAATTGTAATTGTAGTCCTACAGAAGCCCACAACAACTTCAGAGCCGCCACCAACGCCCACCACCAACTCATCAGAAATATGAGAAAAACAGCGATCAAAGACAGAATCTCCACACGCGCACAACAGCAAAGAGCTCTTCAGCATCATCAAGGAGTTCGCCCAACCCACCAGCGAGTCTACTGACATCCCTCCCTCACAAGACCTCTACGACAAACTCAACACCTTCTTCCGCCACAAAATCAAGAACATCTACGACAACTTCAACAAAGACAGCCAACACACTGAACCCTCACCAGCCACCCCCGACACCGTGAAGCCAACGATTGACAGCTGGACAACCCTCACCACCAAAGACACACTGAAGACGATGAAGTCAATCCACTTCGGGGCCCCCACGGACCCCTGCGCCCACTACATCTTCGAGAGAGACGCCGACACCATCGCACCCATGCTTCGTCGCACCATCAACCGCTTCCTGGCGAACACCTCCTTCCCCGATGACTAGAAGCACACCAAGATCAACCCCCTCCTGAAGAAGCCCTCGGCGGACCCCACGGACCTCAAAAACTACAGACCCATCTCTCTACTCCCATTCCCAGCGAAAGTCATCAAGAAAGTCATCAACAGTCAACTCGCCACCTTCATCGAAGAGCACAACATCCTCGACTCCTTCCAATCCGGCTTCAGAAAAAAACACAGTACAGAAACCGTCCTCCCCGCCGCAACAGACAACATTCGCTCCCTCCTGGACAGAGGAGAAACAGTAGCCCTCATCCTCCTCGACCTCTCAGCAGCCTTTGACACAGTCTCTCACCGCACCCTAACACGCAGACTTCACGACGCAGGGATCCGGGACAAGGACCTCGACTGGATCCACTCTTTCATCTCTGGCAGAACGCAGCGGGTCAGACTCCCTCCTTTCCTCTCGGACCCTACACCAACCACCTGCGGAGTCCCCCAGGGATACTCCCTCAGCCCCACGCTCTTCAACGTCTATGTTATGTTCTGTTCTGTTATTTATTCTTGTAAGACGCAAAAGCTACCCGAAGGTTTCCCGGCGCTGCCGGACAACTGCAGAAGGAGGATGGAAGATCTATTGATTATACAGCCAGGTTTTTAAGCCCTTTGGGAAATTCTCGTAAACTGATTCATTTCGAAGTGGCAGGGGGAGGGAGTTCCACATAGAGGGGCCCAGACAGGAAAAGGACCGGCCCACCCATTCGCGACAATCTGATCCTAGGGACCGAAAATTTGGCCTGAGTGGCAGAGCGGAGAAGGCGCGGTGGTATGTAAGGGTGAGCTAGGACATTTAGGTATTGGGGAGCCTTGCCCAATTTGATCTTAAGCATATAGCTCAGGGCTTTGAATTTAATCCGATTTTCCTTCCACCCTGAGCCAGTGAAGGTCCTGAAGATAACCTGAAATGGGAGCCATTCTGGGAACCTGGCAGAGCAGCCTAGCCTCCGCATTCTGCACCACCTGTAGTTTGCGTACCACATCCTTAGTGGCACTCAAATATAGGATGTTACCATAATCCAATCTGTAAGTGACAAGATCCTGGACCACAGTCCTTTGAGTGGGACCAGGCAACATCCAAAGGATTTTTTTGAGCCATTTAAGGATAGTGAAGCAGGTCGAAGCCACCTTCACCGCTTGTTGCTTCATTGACAGTTGGTCCTCAATGATAAAGCCTAAGTTGCGGACCTGGTGCTTAGGCTGCGGCAAAGCCCTCATTTCAGAAGGCCAGTCTTGAGGGCCCCAAAGATCTTTATTATTACCCAAAATTAGCACTTCCGTCTTTTCGCCATTGAGTTTGAGCAAGTTGGTTTGCATCCAACTTGCAATATTCCACAGTCCACTCTGCAGAGAAGATGACTTAGATGTTTGTTCAGCAGAGAGAGAGAAAATTATTTGGGTGTCATCAGCGTAGGAGAAAATAGACAACCCAGCATCTTCAGCAATGAGAGCCAAAGGCCTAACATAGACATAAAATAGTAAAGGGATAAGAATGGAGCCCTGCAGTACTCCATAAGGTAATACATGGGTTTTGGAGCTGGCCATAGAAGAGAATACCTGGAACGTGCGGTCTGTCAGAAAATCAGCAAGCCAATTTAGTGCGGAACCAATGACACCCATTGATTGTAGAGCTTTCAATAACATGGTATGAAACACCGTGTCGAAAGCAGCACTCAAATCAAGTAATATGAGTGCCACAGTTTCTCCAGCATCCAGACGGCTTCGCATCATCTCTGTTACTCCAAGAAGAATAGTTTCCATCGAGAAGCCAGCTTTAAAGCTGGACTGTGAAGGGTGACGAAACTTTTGAGCATCAATGAAATGAGTCAATTGTAAATTAATGTGTTTTTCCAAAACTTTGGAAAAAATCGGAGGAATGAAATAGGCCGAAAGTTAGACAGTTGCGTCGAGTCTGCATTAGCTTTTTTTTAAAGTGGAAGGACCATAGCATGCTTCCATGCAGGTGGAACAATTGCTTCCTGTAAGGAAGCATTGAGTAACTCCATGATTAGCTTCAAAGCTGGCAACTCCAGTTTCTGCAGCACAGCTACAGGAAGAGAATCTCTGGGAGAGCCAGATTTGAGACTGTCAAGAATCATTTTAAAGGATGTTATATCAAGGAGTGACCAATTTTCCAATTTATAAGTGGGCTCGGCAGTCTGACATTCCAGCTGTTCCGTATTTCTCAGTGTGGTAGGATGAATCTCAGTTTGCTGTGTAATGTTCACTGACTTGGCATTCAATGCTGAATATATTTTTTCCACTTTGTTAAGAAAGAATTTAGCAAGATCTTCGCATTGTAGGTCAGTCAGCACAGGAGACATGGATTGACTAAGAGCCCCAGATAGATCTTTAACTAATTTAAACAAAGTTTTAGAACTATTCTGCGCATTTAGGATCGTAGAACTCACGTAATCAGCTCGAGCAGTATTGTAGAGTGAATGATAATCTTTTTTGGCCAATTTATATGTGATTTTGGATTCAGGTGCATAGTTTTTCCTCCAACGTCTTTCGAACACTTTACATTTGCTTTTCTATATCTTTAGCCTCTTGGTGAACCAGGGGGCAGGAGGACGGTGATTGTCCACCTGTTAATTAGAAGGTGGAAGGCATACATCAATAGACTTTAAAATCCAATTTTGGATGGTATCTAAATCTGCCATAGAAACTTGATATTGGCAGGGGCATTATCAAGTAGGAGTTTATCAAAAGTTCCAATATCTACATGGCTCCGCTCGCCCCATCTTCAGAACCCACAGACTCAACATTTTTTCATACGCAGACGACACCCAACTCATCTTCTCCCTATCCAACTAACCCAACGCAGCCAAACACAACTTTCAAGAAGGCATGGAAGCTGTTGCCAAATGGATGAAAAGCAGCTCCCTACAACTCAACACTAACAAAACAGAAGTACTCCTCATGGGCCCACACCCCGACGTCTGGAACGGCACGTGGTAGCCCCCCTGCCCTCAGAAGCCTGCCCACCACCACGGACTACGCACACAACCTCGGAATCATCCTGGACTCCGAACTCAAACTGGACCGCCAGATCAACTCTGTTGCATCCTCCTGCTTCTATACCCTCCGCCTTCTACGCAAGACCTTCAAATGGATCCCCCTCGAGCACAGAAAGACCGTCACTCATGCCTTCGTCACCAGCAGATTTGACTACGGCAACGCACTCTACGCCGGATTAAACAAAAACCTCATCCGCAAGCTACAAAACATCCAGAACGCTGCCGCAAGACTGGTCCTCAACCTGCCAAGATACTGCCACATCTCCCAGCACCTGCGCACACTTCATTGGCTCCCCATCGAGGCTAGAATCAGATTCAAGATTCTCACCCACGCATACACAGCTCTCCACAACACCGGACCAGCATACCCGACTCGGATTCCACACACCCCAAAGAACCCTACGATCAGCCCAGCTCTCCTATGCCGTGGTCCCCCAGCGCCAGGAAGACCAGATCGGCAGGCCACTCCTTCTCCTTCCTCGCGGCCAGAGCCTGGAACACCCTACCGCTCCACCTCAGACAGACAACATCGCTCCCGATCTTCTCGAGAAACCTCAAAACATGGCTCTTCGATAGACCTCCTCCTTGATGGACTGGAACCTGTACCTCCCCTCCTCCCCAGCGCCTTGAGACCCTTACGGGTGATAGTCGCACTTAACAAACACATGATTGATTGATTGATTGGTTCCTGTCTGGTCTCACTGTATTCAGCAGATGCAGACCCAGGTGGGGCTTTCGATAATCATGCAATCATGGTGTTGCTGTTCCAGCCAGGTACTGGAGTAGTAGGCTATTGGGCCCACATGCACCAGGATCCCTCCAAATCCCTCTTATGCAGTCTTCCTCGTCCTAGGTGCCCCACAGCCACATGGGAAGTGTTGGATCTTGTTCTTTTCTGAACAGTGTCTCCTCCTGCAGGGTCACGCAGGCTCCTTCCCTCTCTTAGTAGCCAGGCAGGCTTCTAGGTGCTTCAGGGTATGTGCATAGCTCATTCAGCAGGAAATCCAGAATTTAGATGAACTGGCTGTCATGCAGAAACCAGCCTTGGTTACACAGCAGTCCTCTATGGAGCACTACCATACTTGGTCATAAATGACTTGGAACTGGAACAAAGTTGGTGGTTTGGGTCCCACTTACAACTTCTAGACAGGGGATGTGGATCCACTGACTCAACTATAGAACTGGTTTGGGGTGGGTGTCCCTTTGAAGCTGTTCAGTCAAAGCCTTTGTGTAAACTGAGGTTTCTCACCGCAGGTAGCACTGGGCTGTCTCCACCCTGGAGCACCCACAAACAGAGACAGCAAAGAGGTGTGAGGTTTCTGCACCTGACTGTCATCAGTGTAAATGAAGGAGTAATCATGGAATAACAAAAGGAGAGTCCTCACCTAGAGTCTTTCTTACCTATCACAACATTGTCTGCAGTCCCACCCATTACTCCTACCATCCAGCAAATTGCAGTGCTCAGGAAGACTAATCAGCAGCTTCTTGCTAACCAAAAGGTGGATAGAATTTCTAATAGAAGCCCTGGCACAATTCCTGACTTGAGTGTCTGGCTCCTGTCCCTCCAACTAAAGGATTGCAAGTAATACATTTCCACTATCTTGAAGCACAGTCCTTACCATTCATCTTGTGCCAGGTCATGGCAGATATATCCAAAATGGATGCCACTGGCCTTTATTGCTCTGGCTCACCCACACCATGAATGTGTTACACACTTAACACACAAAAACACACTTAACACACACTCGGGATGTCAGCACAAGGGCCTGAGCGTGCACACAGAAGTGGGAGCTGAGACTCTACATTACGACCAGTAGGCCAAAACCTGACTGACCCAGTTAAAAAGGTCTGCTCACACTATAATTTCTCTAGATTGTGGTATTCTGCCACCATCGGTATATGCAGTAATGCAAGTATGTCAGTAGTGAGGGGGCAATTGGTGCGCATCACCATGCCACAGTCTGGGACAGGGCCAGGCCTCTGCACACACGCGTAGACTAGCATGATGCCAAGGCCAACATAAAAAGTCAGGATACAGAATATGTACAGTTGGGCACTCAGGGCACGGGGGGTTGGACCATGTATACCATGCAGGGGCATTCCTGCCCCAACATTCTTGCTGCACAACATCAGCAAAAAGCATTTATGTTTCTCTATTAGCACTGGGAAAGCCAAAAAGTCTGCATTGGCAGCTAAAAAGGTGAGACCTATTGGCCTTGCCAATGTTTGTTAATGGTAAGCGTCCTCAAACTCTTACACTGGTTACCAGGCAGCAAATTAGAGCCCTCGGGGGTGGGCGTGGCTAATCGTTAGTAACTGAAAGCAGAGTCAGCAGCCTGCAACTGGGACGCTCATACCTTGTCACACTGTAACTGCAGGTCAAGCGTTTCTAAATCAAAAGCAATTTGGAAACTTTACCGCGAATGCAGCCTCTGAATATAGTTGCCTCCCACAGTTGCTCGCCAAAAATGGGTTTATCTGTTCTGTCCTCAAAATCACTGGCAGCCCACGAGCCAGCGTCTAACACTATGGTTTTAGTGAAAATGTAATTTTAAATGTGCAAAGGACCTTAATGTGCATTGATCAGAAAGAGTATTTACGACCTGTACATATGCTGTCTGATGCAATCTGGCAGTTACAATAATTTCCTTCACTTTTCACAATCAGGAAAAAGAGGCTAATTTTCTGAACTTCTAATAGCTGAGCCAGTTATAATTATGTTTGCAATACTGTTATTGATCACCTGATCTGCTAAGCAACAGCCCCTGCAGCAAGCAAATCGCTCAGTGATGGCTCCTCTGCAATGGCGGAAGAGTGACCCTCACTGCCTGGCGCAGAGCCAGCAATAAATAAATAAAACGATGCTCTAGCATTGTCTTATTTTTTGTTTGCCAGCTGGAGCATGGAGGGGCAGGGCATGGGAGGGGGAGGAGGAGTGCTTGTGCACTCCCTAAGTGCTGAAGTGTGTTTAGCCGGCCGTCTCAGGCTGACCAAAACCCACATGCGCACTTAGGTTTCTCCAGCCCAGGGCGCCTTTTCCGTCCCGCTCAGACCAATCCCCACGCTGCTCTGCAGCACAAGGATTGGCTGGGAGTCTATCCCAGGGGCAGCTGGGACCCGGAAAGAGGCCAGCAGGATCAATGCAGCGCGGGAGCGGCCGACTGCATCAGGTATTTTCTTAAAATTAATATTAACCCGTCCCCCACTCTCTCCCCCTGAGCTCGCTCTCCCCTCCCCCGCACTCACCCCACCGGCCTCACCACCCTTTGTTAGTGGCAGCCGCAACTGAAATCACTACGGTCATCAGAATCAAGGCTAAAGAGGTTTTTATAACCACGTTTTGTACTTCTACTGTGTTGATATAATATTGTTATTTGTAGAATTGGTTTGCTGACATGCTTGATTTGTTATTTTGTTATGTTGTGCTTCTATGTTGTTTTAGTGTGTTGTATTGTGTTGGCATGTTGTTGCATGCCTTTGCTCTGTTGACATTTGTTGTTTTTTTATGCTGTACTGCTTTATCTTATTGTGCAGTTGTGATGTTGTTATATCAATTCATTGTTGTGTTGTATTAAGGGTTGCTGTTCTGCCCAACTGCTGATATTGTGCTTCAACATTCACAAACAAAACTTGACACAAAACAGTACTGCCCAAAACCCACGCTCATGATTCAGGGCCTTATTTATGGTTTGATGGACGGTACTCTGTGTGTCAAGGTGCAGGGTGGTTGATGGGGGACATTATCTCTGCCATTATAATGGACTACTGTCCATCAGATTTACAGATGATCACCTGTCTTTGTTTGAAGAAGTTTCCACTGACATAGCCAACTCGGGCTCCATTGACAGAAAGCTTATAGTCCACCCAGCTCCAAATGAAAAGGGCAGACCTAGAGTTCGGCACACAGAGTAACTAAACTCAAAATCAGGCCCACGGTGTATTTACACAGAGTACCTAAACTCAAAATCAGACCCACGGTATATTTACACAGAGTACCTAAACCCAAAATCAGGCCCACGGTGTATTTACACAGAGTACCTAAACTCAAAATCAGGCCCATGGTGTATTTACAGAGTACCTAAACTCAAAATCAGGCCCACAGTACATTTACACAGAGTACCTAAACTCAAAATCAGGCCCACGGTGTATTTACACAGACTACCTAAACTCAAAATCAGGCCCACGGTGTATTTACACAGACTACCTAAACTCAAAATCAGGCCCACGGTGTATTTAGACAGAGTACCTAAACTCAAAATCAGGCCCACGGTGTATTTAGACAGAGTACACCTAAACTCAAAATTAGGCCCACGGTGTATTTACACAGAGTACCTAAACTCAAAATCAGGCCCACGGTGTATTTACACAGAGTACCTAAACTCAAAATCAGGCTCACGGTGTATTTACACAGACTACCTAAACTCAAAATTAGGCCCACGGTGTATTTACACAGAGTCCCTAAACTCAAAATCAGGCCCACGGTGTATTTACACAGAGTACCTAAATTCAAAATCAGGCCCACGGTATATTTACACAGAGTCCCTAAACTCAAAATCAGGCTCACGGTGTATATACACAGAGTACCTAAACTCAAAATCAGGCTCACAGTGTATTTACACAGACTACCTAAACTCAAAATCAGGCCCACGGTGTATTTACACAGAGTACCTAAACTCAAAATCAGGCCCACGGTATATTTACACAGAGTCCCTAAACTCAAAATCAGGCTCACGGTGTATTTACACAGAGTACCTAAACTCAAAATCAGGCTCACGGTGTATTTACACAGACTACCAAAACTCAAAATCAGGCCCACGGTGTATTTACACAGAGTACCTAAACTCAAAATCAGGCCCACGGTGTATTTACACAGTGTACCTAAACTCAAAATTAGGCCCACGGTGTATTTACACAGAGTCCCTGAACTCAAAATCAGGCCCACGGTGTATTTACACAGAGTCCCTAAACTCAAAATCAGGCCCACGGTATATTTACACAGAGTCCCTAAACTCAAAATCAGGCCCACGGTGTATTTACACAGAGTCCCTAAACTCAAAGTCAGGCCCACGGTATATTTACACATTTATGCCATTTTTGCCAGAGCTAGTGCTACATCTAGAAGTCTGGTCTCTGGTTTATGTTTCTTGGTGAGTGGTAAAAATGCTAGCAAAAGGGGAACAGTTCTGTCCATTACTTGTTTGATCTCTTGAATCAACTCCTCCCAATACCCAGCTATGCTCACACACCCCATATACATGTGCAACAAGTAAGCATTCCCACCTGTACATCTGGGGCATCTTTGTGACATGCTGGAGGCATCCCTTGCAGTTTGATGGTGTCAGGTAAGTACGAGGCATCAGCTTAAGCTGCAGTAACTTGAAGCATGTGTTTCTGGACTTCAACGTCAGAAACGCTTTCACTTGACCCACTCCGCATCCTGGTAATCTCTGCACACATCTACCTCCCATTTCTCTCTTAATGTCTGCAGTGTCAGACCGACTCATCCTAGTGCAGCTGCAAATAACCGGATCACTGCTTTCTTCCTTCTCTAAGAATTTAATTTCAGGTTTGCATCATATCATGGGGCATAGGCTGCTGTCGTATGTGTATTCTGCGTCAACAATATCTAGCAGCCATCATACGTTTCAGGGTCTGTGTGGACTTAAATGTCATCAAGACAAATATTCAAATCTAGTCTCCTCTTTATCTGTGATATATACATTTATGTAGTAGTAGTAGTAGAGAGACTTTATTTCGGTTTTGTTTCACACCATAAAAATACACATGTACACAATATAAAACATAGTACATGAGGCAATTAAACAGAATAGAATAGAATATAAAGTGCAAATAATGTCAGGTTTGGTACAAGCTAAAAAGATCATCCATTAGGTAAACTGATCATACTTTGAGAGATGCAACTTCATTGATCCAAGCAATTTCTCAGTTTAACTGTTAATTAAAAAAATTCTATTACATGTAAAACACTATCACTATGCAGGAGCTGTAGATGCACAAGTGCTGGTCTGATTTGATTAAAATTAAGTTTTTTTAAAAGGGCAGCAAGATAGCGTCTACGCGGGTATTCATAAAACTTACATAAAAATATAAAATGCAGCATATCCTGTGGAGACATTCCGTCGCAGCCACAGGAAGCAGCAGTCTTATTAAAAATATCTGACTTTGGTCTAATTAAAAGATGATGAAAAATATTAAGCCTAAACCTTGTCAACAAAAATTTTTCATGCGAAGTAAAAGTGCCCGTTAAGTACGGCTCCATTGTGTCACAGGTTCTAAGGATCACATATTTTCTGATACTGGGTTTCATAAGCTCCACCCCTTCTCTTTGGGCCACCCTATCCATATAAAAAGCCTGCTTGATTGCTACCACATCCCCCTTTACAATCCCGCAAGGATTTTCAAACAAA
Source organism: Triturus cristatus (assembly GCF_964204655.1). Taxonomy (NCBI): domain Eukaryota; kingdom Metazoa; phylum Chordata; class Amphibia; order Caudata; family Salamandridae; genus Triturus; species Triturus cristatus. The sequence goes on along the minus strand of NC_140589.1, from coordinate 1,668,762,918 downwards.
TTCAGGCGGCCAAGCCTGAGAAAGCAGGATTTCAGGTATTTTAACCAGGGGACGCACATTGAATTGTTCTGAGACACAAAGTCTTTCACAATCAGATGGGTAAACGGTATATCTTTATTTAACCACAAATTTACCCAGCAGATCAGGGGCCTTAGGGCAAATATATCACATAGATACTTTGTCCCCAATTCTTCATGTACTGCCATATTTGATGTGCTGGCGGGGACACAGAGAAGACGTTTAAGAAAATTGTTTTCTACAACCTGTAACTGCTCTCCAGTTACATAGCCCCATAATTCGCTACCATATACAGCGGTAGCTACTGATTTAGCATTATAGAGTTTAATCATTGCATTAGTTGGCTTCTTCCCCAATTTTGTTGCAAAATTAAAAATAGAGGCATTTATCCTTGCCAATTCCCCTTTTTTTTTAGCCAGGTGGGGACCCCAGCTAAGCTTGGAGTCAAATAAGACACCAAGATATGAAAATGATTGTATAGTGGGGATTAAAACATCATCTAGTTTGAAAACAAAATTCTTTTTTGGTTGTCGGCCGACATGCATAATATATGATTTGGAATTATTGACCAATAAGTCTCTGTCAATCATAAAAATGTTAAACGCGTTTAGGAGAGCCTGAAGACTCTTCTCCGTTCTGGAAATTAAAACCGCGTCATCTGCATATAAAAGAACTGGAATACTCCGCCTGCCAACTCTAGGGCAATCTGCCTGTACCTCCTGTAATACAGCATCTAAATCATTAATATAAAAATTAAAAAGAAATGGGGCGAGAATGCAGCCTTGGCGCACTCCCTTCTTAATATCAAAATTACCTGTAGTATCCCTATTTACAGAATACCTAACATTTGCACTGGTATTACTGTGCAAGTCCACCAGGAAATCAACAATCCCCCTATCCACACCCTTCTCCCTCATGGTCTGCCACAGCCTTCCCCTGTTAACACAGTCGAAGGCCGATGATAGATCCATGAAGGCAAGGTGGATAGTCCCCTTCTGCACAACCGTGTATTTAATCAAGACCAGAAAAAGATTGAGGCACTGTGTTATGGTGGAACGACCACTGCAGAAACCGTACTGAGAGATTGACATAATATTATTGTCAGCCGCCCAGCACGACAGTCTCTGCAGCAGGATTCTCCCCATAATCTTAACCATAGAATCAATCAATGAAATTGGTCGATAACAAAGAGGGCTGCCCTTGTCTCCTTTCTTAAACACAGGGACAATCGTTGATAATCCCCATGAGAAAGGACAGCCCACTTTAGCAGCTGCATTAAAAACTACAACCAAGATCGGAACCCAAAAACTCGGATCAGACTTATACAGGTCTGGAGGAATCCCGTAACACACGGTAATATATCAGTTTTTACTGGGAGTACTGAGTGATACAGTTGTTTAAAATGAAGTTCCCACTCCTCTTTGGTTATACAACAGACTAGACCATCACCCGGATCTTCTACTAAAAATGTTTTTTTAACTAGCGCCCAGAATCTAAAACTATTTTTTAGGGTGGAGGGGTCAAGTATCTCGCTCCAAGCCTCCTCTCTTAAAAACTCCTTATGAGATGCAATAACAGATTTATATTCTTTCCGGCATAATTTTACATCCTCCTGATTTCTTGGTATAACTGCCAGGGCTATCCTAAGATTGCGAGCGGCTTTAGAGCAATCATGATTAAACCACCTTGGCCCACCTTTCTCCATATTTTTTACGGGGACCAACATCATCTTTGACACCTTCTCCGTCAGGTTTTGGTATGCAGTAAGAACCTGCCTTGGATCTCCCCCCTCATATGTACAGGTCTTTATGTCCTCAGTGCATTTATCTACAATATTTTTATATAGTCGATCTGGCACAACCATTGTCCATTTGAGTCGCCTCCTCCCGTCAATTGTACCCAGCCTGCCTGAACTACAAATCTGTTTTTCCTTGTTAATCCAGGGTCCCTTCAGACGGATTGTCAGGGGGTTATGATCACTAAATTCACTGTGGACTATATTGAACGAATCCAAAAAGGTCTGCATAGGCACTGAAAATAACATATGGTCGATGATGGTGCCCCTACCATGCCCTTTAAAAGTAGGAATATCAAAGCATTTTAAGGGATCCCTAAGTGTCATAGCCAAATCAAGATCTAAGTTGTTCAATAAGTCATTACAAAGTTCCCCATCTGCCGTATGTTCCAGATGTAAACCACCCATGCGCTCACACTGTAGGTCTGTTAAACATTTCTTCAGAGGATCGCCACACGGATGCACGTTAAAATCACCCATGATCATAAGATTATGAGTGAAATCCTTCATAGAAGTAGTAATATAAACATGCAAAGCAGATATTGGATTAGACATTATGCTAACATTAGGGGCATTATAAAAATTCACCAGACTAGCCGAATAATTTTCTCCAGTTAAAACTAACCCCAACACTCCAGAGTGATGTGATGTGATTCTGCGAATCTTGCAGGGGAATATAATAGAAACAAAGGTCACCAATCCCCCCTTTGGCCTACCTCTGATTGATGGTATAGCTGGTACATAAAAGGCCTTATACCCTTCTATAAAAAGGTCACACTCTACCGACCAGGTCTCTTGTAGACAGATTACCTTAAATTGTTTGATATAATTAACCCAATTAACATCCGCCATCTTAGCAGCCAGTCCCGCGATATTCCACGAGACAACATTACTATCCATTGCATTTCCCTGTAGATTCTCAACGGATGCTAATTCGCTTACTACTTCAATACCCTGGCCCATAGGTGCCTCATGTCAGTCGCACATCTCTAGGCCAGATAGTGCTTCGTACCTATTCTGTGTATTGACGTTGAACCCATGGTGGTAGTGACCAGCAGAAGTAATCCCATTCTGGGTCTCGGCAACATTACCAGACCCACATGGTTTTACAATGTTATATACAAATTGAGTGTTCAACATTGGAGTCTGAAATTCAACCACTGGGCTAATTAACTTTTGTTGTGGAGGGTTTTTGCACAGATGCGCATAAAAATACCCCAGTGGACGTACACATATACTATTCTCATTATATATTAGTGAGGATGCTCTTAGAAGTACAGTTGCCACATGTTGGGGATGTTTAAAATTCACAACAATACAATCCCCACTTCCTAACTTTTTAGACGGACCTACCCAATCCACCCTCCTTACTGCCATTATCAGATCACGGTATGGAATTGGGAAGCCACAGTTTTTATTGAGCCATGCGACTGTCTTATTTTTGAGTGAGTCATGCGATTCACCATACGGTGAAGCAGGATGGGTACCACAAGGTGGGACATTAGTTAGGACTGCCACGTACGGTGCACAGTCAGGTGGTAAGTTAAGATAGCGATTGCTCCTAGAAGGTCTAGGATCTAGTCCCCTCCTCGGAGCTATGCTAGGGGCTATATTATGTTGCGCCAGCGGGGCAGGTATTACTAAAGTATCTGGGGTAATTGGTGCCTTGTTCACAATGGTGGCTCCTTCAGCAATGTTATGAGTATTTCGAATGTTCTGATAAACTTTACCACTCGTCACATCTCTCAGCCCTCCTTCCGTAGCCTTAGCCTTAGACTTTTCGCTTGTGACTGCTGCCAAGTGTGTAGATACAAGACCACCAAGTCTGGCCACCTCGGTGGTCAGGGTGTCTATCTTGGTAGTCAGCGGTCTAATCATTTCCTCTAACCTCTCCTCTAATTTTGTCTCTAGGTCTTTAATGAGAGAGGCAAACTGGTCAATATTTATGTTAGAACCGCTTTCAGTATTTCCAGTAAAGACGAAAGGGTTTATGGCTGGGCCGGTACAAATTGACTGATCTAACTCACATCTTTTTTTATTATGTTTTGCCCCCCGTTTTGGCTGCACTTTCCTGCAGTTTCGCACTGGCCTTGAAACTAATGGCGCTTCCTCTATTTCCTCACTTGTCATGTCGTGTTGGTCTAAATGAACCTCAACACTCACCACCGTTGGCACCATTAAATTTTCTGTAACTATGTTATTCATAACAGCCTCACACTCAGTGTCTAACACTGATAGGGGCAATTCCACCAAGACCGGTGCTAGGCTCCCCCTCCCTAGAGATGCACGCCGGTCACTGTTGATCTGGCTTACTCTCTTCACCAAATAATTGTCAATAGTACCCTGACCGGTTGCATACATCTCATTTTTGGTTCTCGACATATTAGACAGTTAACGATGAAGTTGAATTTAAAAACAAAACAAAACTCACAGTGTATACAACTGAAATATTTCAGTCTCGCACAATATATAAAGTGAATTAATCTAGTAGGAACGGACTAAAGTAAGTGGTGATGGCGCTGAACACACTGGAAGCTGCAGTCTCCCCCAACTGCGGCCAGTAATTAAAATCAGCGGCAGAGGAGACCGACTGTATTCTCTGCGAGCATGATGCAGCACAGTGTCCGTTGGACTGTACAAACAGAGAGCAGAATATCAAAGTGAAATGACAGTAAAGTTGCACAGCCCTCAAAGTGATCCAGTCTCGTAAATAATCAGGGATGCAAACACGCAGTACCTTATGGGTCGTAGCCTCCGGAGTTAGAGGGGGAGCCCTGTCCTGTCTCCTCCTGGCTACGACGGGCAAGGACGGGCCCGCCCTTGGCCCGGGCTTCGCCCGGGCACTGCCCGCGCGCGTCCCGCACTGCGGGAGGCGCCCCGGTCAGATAAGGGCTACCAGGCTACCAGCTGCTCCTCGTGATGCGCGTCAGGCGTCAAGCGCGCTAGGGCCTCTGGGGGTTGTAGTTTTCCTCCTCGTTCTGTCGTTCCCCTCACGGCTTCGCTGGAGAAAGTACCAGGCAGTATGTAGGGTCAGGGAGATGTTCTGCGTGCCAGCCGTTCCCCTCACGGCGATTGCAGGAGTCTCAATGCGCGTCCCGCGCTGCGGGAGGCGCTCCAGTCAGATAAGGGCTACCAGGCTACCAGCTGCTCCTCGTGATGCGCGTCAGGCGTCAAGCGCGCTAGGGCCTCTGGGGGTTGTAGTTTTCCTCCTCGTTCTGTCGTTCCCCTCACGGCTTCGCTGGAGAAAGAACCAGGCAGTATGTAGGGTCAGGGAGATGTTCTGCATGCCAGCCGTTCCCCTCACGGCGATATCCATTTATGTATATCATACTTCCTGATTGATGGATTGTGCCCACCACTTGGCCACCGGCTCTAATTGTGCCAGGAGGTAATAGAATCCAATGTTTAGTGTGCCTAATCCTCCCTCCTGTGCTAGTAGTTGCAGCTTATTTAATGCTCTCCTGCGCCTCTTTTGCCCCAGCAGCACAGCCTTTATCATCGTATCTATGCCACATAAACATCTCATAGGAGTGGTGTCACACATGTGAAGCAACCAGGGCAATACAACCATTTTGTTAATAGCAATCCTACCCATGGTTGAGATGTCCAGAGGTTTCTAAAAAGCTGCAAAGTCTCTTGTCTTGCATTCACTGTGCATTCCTTTCTATTAGGTCTCTCTCTTCACTGTAGACCTGCACTCCTAGATGTCTAAAAAGCTGCAAAGTCTCTTGTCTTGCATTCACTGTGCATTCCTTTCTATTAGGTCTCTCTCTTCTCTGCAGACCTACACTCCTAGATGTCTAAAAAGCTGCAAAGTCTCTTGTCTTGCATTCACTGTGCATTCCTTTCTATTAGGTCTCTCTCTTCTCTGTAGACCTGCACTCCTAGATGTCTAAAAAGCTGCAGAGTCTCTGGTCTTGCATTCACTGTACCTTCCTTTCTATTAGGCCTCTCTCTTCTCTGCAGACCTGCACTCCTAGATGTCTAAAAAGCTGCACAGTCTCTTGTCTTGCATTCACTGTACCTTCCTTTCTATTAGGTCTCTCTCTTCTCTGTAGACCTGCACTCATAGATTTCTAAAAAGCTGTAGAGTCTCTGGTCTTGCATTCACTGTACCTTCCTTTCTATTAGGTCTCTCTCTTCTCTGTAGACCTGCACTCATAGATTTCTAAAAAGCTGTAGAGTCTCTGGTCTTGCATTCACTGTACCTTCCTTTCTATTAGGTCTCTCTCTTCTCTGTAGACCTGCACTCATAGATTTCTAAAAAGCTGCAGAGTCTCTGGTCTTGAATTCACTGTACCTTCCTTTCTATTAGGTCTCTCTCTTCTCTGTAGACCTGCACTCATAGATTTCTAAAAAGCTGCAGAGTCTCTGGTCTTGCATTCACTGTACCTTCCTTTATATTAGGTCTCTCTCTTCTCTGTAGACCTGCACTCATAGATTTCTAAAAAGCTGCAGTCTCTGGTCTTGCATTCACTGTACCTTCCTTTCTATTAGGTCTCTCTCTTCTCTGTAGACCTGCACTCCTAGATATCTGAAAGTGTTGTGAGTCCAACATAGCGGCCCTGCTGGTTTTCACTCGCCCTGGAAGTAAAAGGGAAGATGCACGATTTGATTTTGTTGGCCTTCAGCCCCCAATAATGCACCAGAGTCCAACAGCATTTCAGCATTGGGACATGGTCTGTGTCTACATTGTCCAAATACAACAGGATATCATCGGCACATCATGGCCCCACGTGCACATAATTGCCTATCTGTATTCCCCTGCATGCATTCACTCTCCTGAGCGTTACCACCAGCAGTTCCATCGCCAACACACAGAGCATCAGCAACAAAGCACAGTTGTGTGCTCCTCGTTGTATTGAAAAGGCATTAGAAATGATCCTGCCCATCCTAGCGTAGTAGTGTTTTATTTTCTGGGTTTATCTTTGTGAAATATAATAATGATGAATAATATCTTGAATGATGGACCAAATATGTAAATACTGAGCTAACATGATTGCAGTTCAAAGGAGTTTAATATGATATACAGAAGTGTGCAAATTAATGCAATTTAGTTGTGCCACATCTATACGAAAACACCATCTTGGATAACATGGATGGTGTTCTGATGCTATTCTATCATTCACTCCTGTTTTCAACCCTCCCATCTCGTTCCTCTGAGCATCTTCTCTCCTCACAAGATTTGCAGAAGCGAAGAAAAGATGATGTAATGGATTTCTATTGATGTGTTTTGAATGAACTTCCTAGTGTTCATAACTGTTGCATTTTTCATGGCCCTTCTACTGTAGTTCTGTTTTTGGGTCTGGTGTGAAACGTCAATGTTGAAATGTTTGATATTAGTTTGAACATCTACGGATAACAATAAAATGGAAGATGAAGGATGCTTTCTTAAAATGGAATAGTGCATATGAACTTAGGTCCACCTGTGCAAACCTTTTTGCCAGTTGCAAAAGGCTTTTTGGCATGGACAAAGCCCAAATAGCGATTTGGTAACTTGTTACCAAATTGCAATTTGGGTTTTGTGATTCGGTATTAGGGAGTCTCTTTCTAACGGCAACTCGCAGTGCTATGTACTAATCTTTTGCAACCAAAATGCTGCCGCAAAACATTCGCATTTTACCACATACTTAAAGTAGGTGGTAACCCAGTCGCTAACGGGAAGGGGTCCACAAGGTACCCCTACCCCTTTGTACATTTTTGTGAAAACATTTTTTAAGACCAGGAAGAAGTCGCGGGGACAATTGCCTACTTTAAAAAAATGAAATTGAAACTTTTCATTTTTCTTTATGAAATACATGCCCTTTTACTTTAAAGAGAAAGGCCTGCATTTAAAAAAAAAAGTTGCTTCACTTAAAATCATACATAAACATGGTGGTCTGCTGTACCCAGCAAGCCACCATCGCTGTGTTTTTAGCAAGTCCCAATAGGTCGCAAATTGTGACCTACCTCATGAATATTAATGAGGTAGGTCAATTGCGACCCCATTAGGAATCGCTAAATGTGCCAAGGACACATTCGTAAATAGGTGTTTGCAATTTCCTAATAGCGAATCGCTAAAATTAGCTATTAGGAAATCGCAAAATAAAACCGACGTACATGTGGCCCCATAAATATGACATGCTTTTTCTGATTTGCCTAAAGAATTGTTAAATGCGATTCTGCTCTTGCTCTAATTTGTTGTGCAAGAATTTGATTCTGGGTGAGCCAGACTTTCTTTTACACTGGGTATTCTGTCCCATTTTCTTTATAATTCTGACAGATAGATTTTTATGTGACGTTCCTTTTCTATTAGGGATGCTGCTCCATTTTCTTATCATGTTGCCGTACATTTAAGACTTCTAATAATTTTCTGATTTTGACTACTCAGCATAATTCTGCATTTGAACCTTCATGGCATTTACTGTGTACCACTTGATGTCTATGCAGGGGCCTAGTGTTGGAAAGTGGATTATTGGTAGGAGCAAATGTATGTCTGCCACTGGCAATAAGGCCACTAACACATGATAGGACTCAGCATAGGTCTTAGAAAATTATTCCCATGCTCAACCCTTGGTAACGCGGCTGCGAGCAGACAGGCTTAACTTCAAAGACAGGTATGTAAAGCATTTAAAAACACCAATTTAGTAAATAATTAAGACACAACACCTAATAAAAACCCAACACCAATTTATAACAATAGGAAATATTTTTATCTTTAAAATGACACCAAAACGACAAAAATCCAATGTAGGGAACCGGATATATGAATTTTCAAAGATTTAGCATTATATAGCACTTAGAAACATATAGCGCCGTATTGGGATATCTGGTCCGATAGACCGGCTCACAGTCAAAGTTTCCGGCTGACCGCGATGGAGCCCTGAGTGGCTACCACTCGCAGTAGGTCCCGGTCACAGCTTTTCTTCCTGGGGTCTCTCGAAGTTCTCAGCCAGTCCGGATTCGGTGAGGGTTCGTTGGATTGCCTTGCGATGAGCTTCCAGTCAAACTTATGGAAGTATGACCTCTGGAGCGTTCCAGCGGGGCAAACCCAGATCCAGGCCGACACGCGGTTGAAGTCAGGCGGCTTGGCTTTCGCGGTTGCTCCCGGTCACCTTTTCTTCGTTCAGACTTAGAAACTTTTACAGAGCTTTTTCTCCCGGGGTCCCTCGATGCTCTTCACCAGGTCGGATTCCGTGAAGGTTCGCCGACCTCAGATTTCTTCTACTCCCGTTCAAACTCTGGAAGTGGGACCTACAGAGCTTTCATCGGGACGAACCTGGATGGCTAGGCCGGCTCGCGGTTGAAGGCAGACGGCTTGGCTGGCCAGATTTGAGTCGGTCCCTCTATGAAGTTTTTTTACAAAGTTGTTCCAAAGTTCTCCAAAGTTCTGGAACTTCTTCCTGAAGTTCCTCAAGGGGTCCCAAAGTGTTTCAAACTCACTCCAAGGGTCTGGAAGCTCCAAGATGGTCCTTGAAAGTTGTGGACTTCAGTTCCCACAATCCACTTGGACAAAACCCTTACAAATCCACTGGTATTTCTCCAGGTTGAGGATCCTTGATGGTTATGGTCCACGTGAGCTCTGTTAACCTGTAGCTTGCGGGGAGTCCACTCTTTAGTTCTTTTGCAGAAAGGTAATCCACAGAGCTGTAGTTTCAGCTGGTGCAGTCTTCAGAGGGCAGGCCTTAGAATTTTGCACCCCAACTTCTCAGTATGGCAATGTCTTGCTTCCTTAAGTTTCAAGCAGCAGATCTGAGAGACTCTGCCCCTCTCAGATACTTATTCCAAGTTTTCTGGGTCAAGCAGGAGGTCACTGCTGACCAATGGGAGCAGGGCAACTCCCCAAGAATATTACCACATCCTGTAGAGTGTGGCATTATTCTGTTCCAGAGTGCACCAAATCCTCCAAATTCATAATGGCTGATTTTCCAGCAGGGAGGTAAGAGCTGGCTAAACGCACCCCTAGGATGGCTAATTTTCATAAACTCTCCCCCTTGCATCTGTGCATTCCTTCCATAAGCCTAGTTCTGGCTGAGATGATGGCTGGGGGCCGTAGACTGGTGTCACATATATACAAGGCATTGAGGGAGGACCTCGCTGTAGAGCCACTACCAGTACAGGGCAGATGGGACGGTTTACTCGAAGAGCCACTGACAGAAGCAGAGTGGGGAAGGGTACACGCAGAGGTTAAACACATTAGCTCGAATGTAAGATTTAGGCTTACTCAATTCAATATAGTACATCAACCATACCTAACTCCACATACACTGCATAAAATCTACCCGGACAGGTCCTCTTAATGCCCCAAATGCGGCTCTAATGACGCTAAGTTCCTAAGCATGACCTGGGACTGCCCAAGGGTGACCCCATTCTGAGAGGCAGTTTTAGACCACTTGAAGCAAGTAACGGGGTGGTCGATTCAGCACTCCAGCCAGCAGGTACTCCTGGGACTTATACCACGGCCCAAGTGCAAAAAAATTACAAGACGATTTCTACAGCTGGGGCTAGTGTTGGCAAAGAGATAGCAATTACCTGGATGAGCGGACAGCCACCCACAGTGAAAAACTGGACTAAAGACCTAGAGGAATGGGCTATAGTGGAATTAATTCGTATGCGCAAAGTCCAAAGGGACGAAATATTAGAAGACGACGCAAGAGCATGGCAGGGTATGATATCGGAGGTCCCGTTAGAGGTGGAGAAGGAAGGTTCCCCCCTACATGCCATGGGAGGAGCACAGATTGCTCGCCAGGGCTTGGAGGACAGAGACAGCGTATAGATTATCCCGGGCTAGTGGGCCCACGGGTAGGATACAGCAACTGGTACTTACAATAACTTTGAGGTACATAGCCAATGGGTGGTGTATACCTAGGTGACCCAAGGGGGGGAGGGAGTTAGTTTACAGTTCAATTAGTTGGATAAGTTTTAGGATATTGCTCTTCCATAGCCCAATGGAGCAGGAGCGGTACAGCACTGGATGAACGATCACATGTGACCCTTAACAACAAGAATTGTACAGTTGTGTTCCCTCCTTTTTCTTTCAGACATGGAGACAGCCTGCTTGTGTACGAATTGTACTCATATTTGCTACATATTGTGATGGTTTATGGATGAAAATTCAATAAAAATATATATTTTTTAAAAGCCTAGCTCTGGCTGAGGTGAAAGGTTTAGAGTTGTAAATGACACTAAGGCCTCCTCTTCCCTTGGAAGACCATGGTTTACGACTCCTCCCCCTGCTCTGGCATTCCTGTGTAGCAGCACACTGCCCTCCCAGCAGAGCTGGTTAACCCCAGGGGCTCTTTATCACCTCTTCAAGGCAGCCTGGCTAATCCACTTAACTCTGACCAATCAGAACAGACAACTGGAAGGCTGAATCTGGACTTACAAACAAAAAAGTCTTATAGCTTCTTGTATGTACACTTTAGGAGAAATTCAACCATTTCATATTCTTGAGTTTATTAATACCATTCGGGGAAGTCTTTGAATGGTACTTCTAGCCCTCTCCTATCAAGAGTTATTACTTAATAACTTTCTACCATGTTAACCTATGTAGCAGGGGATTTGCAATGGGAAAAATGACTTAGGCTATTTTTCCAGCATCAGGACTTGCAAAAACATATTTTATAAGTACTTTGCTTATATCTCTACGGGACCCCTACCCCATGGGACAACTAGGGAGACTTTAGGGGTTCTGAATCTGTAGAAATATTGCAGATCCTCCCTCCACAGGGCTCCTAGCATCAAAGTCGAATTTGGGCAGCACTTTATCACAATGTGGGGAGTGAAATGTGAAATTTTACTTAACCCAGGGCATATAAAACTTATTTTATAAGGGTCTACCTTATAAAAACCTGACCCCCCCCCCCGCTCTCCCCCCCCCCCCCACCCCACCCCTGGCACACCTAGGGGAGACCCTGGGGGTTCCTAATATGCCAAAACATTGTAGGTTATGCATTTGTGAGTGCCCCAAACCCCAAAGTCGAGTTTGAGCACAATTTACTTTTTAAAAGCAGTCCTGCCACCCAGGGCTACTTTTAAACTGAACCCAGGCCTCAGCAGTGCACACATACAATTGCAGAAAAGCTGCTTGCCTCCAAACTGCCATGCCCTATTGTGGGCTAGGGACTTCTAGGTAGTTTTAATCCTTCTGCCCTAATATTTAATAGCGTCTGATAGGGTAGGTCATGCCAACCACAGGGGTACCCCAACCCTTAGTGTACCCTAGTGTATGTAGGTGTTTTCACTGTATTCTAAACGTGTCTCTTTCAGCATAGCACTGGCCCTGGGCCTGGTTAGGCAGAGCCCAGGGTCAGTCAGAGTCAGTTACCACCAATACCATTCAGCAAAAAGTTGTGGGGTGCCCAGGGCAGAGGGTGACTTTGCAACACCTAGCTAGAGCGTTTACCCCCCGAATGTAGGAGCTGTGAGGTGCTGGTGATTCCTGCAGCTGCCGCCCGCAACATAGGAGCGGGGAAGAGGGTTGGGGGAGGCTGGGGCCCCCAAAATGTTTGCCGCCAGTGGCGGACCACACCCCCGCCACCTTCTGTTGCTCACCACTGTGTCTAAGATTTTTGTATTAAAACGCTTTCACTTTTTATTGATCTAGAACTTAATTACTGAAGGGTCCCAGTTACTTATAATTGTTACTCTGCTAAATGTATGTCAAGGAGGATACCTTTTTGTGCAAGATCAACCAGGGTAGAAACATCTAAAGTGAAATTTGGGTATTCTGAATTTTTGGGTTGTCCTGAATATTTGGGTATGGTTCTGCCCTTACACTTACTCTTACAGCTGGAACTTCATACAACAACTTTATCCATGCTATGGTTGTGGCCCATGCCCATCTTACTCAGGATGAGAAATAATAGTTTCAATCTATGACATTAAAGGCCTTTTTCATATCTATAGACAATACTACCGGATTCTGCACTGGCTCAGTATGCTCTGCCATAATGTGGAAAACTCTTCTAATATTTTGTGCCATATTCCTGAGTGGCACAAACGTGTATGATCTGCAGCTAACTATTGGGCAACAAAAAGCCCTTCTCAGTATAACAGTATGTCCATTGGGCCTCTGGTAGTTGAGTGTCCAGATCACGATCCTAATTGTCCCGAAAGTGGGGTGTAGTCACAGGGGCCTCAGACTGCATAGAGTAGTATGAGCATGTTACCAAAGGGGTGATTATATACAGGCCGTTCTGCCATGGGGGCAGAGTAAATCACTCCATCCCCATAACAAAGTGACCACCCGCCTAATTTATATATGACTGCCAAGCAGGCGGTAATTTATAAAAGCATTGGGGGAAACCTCTGTTTACTCTTTGCTACAGGGCTGCGTTAGCTGGACAAAGTCTGTAGAACAGAGTAAGTATTTTTTCTTTACATAAAGAAAATCCGAAACCGGATTTCTTTTGGTAAAGAAAAAATATAAAGCTCCACTTACCTTAAGAGTCTTCTCTCATGGCGGGGAAGCATTAATTTTTAATATTAATAAATAGAATAACAGAAATAGAAAAGACTACATATGTATTCATAATGACAGACTTCAACACCAATGTATCAAGAAGGACCCTACAAACATGTAGGAATACAGAGCTACGAGAAGCCTGTAATATCACTGGAAGATACTTTGGGGAAACATGGCGGCCGGCTAGCCGCAGGTAGAGGAGGAGGCTACAGGAGTCGGGAGCGTTTCTGGCAGTGCTTTTCACCCATTCAAGAGGCGGCAACATGCGGTATAGGATAACTGATTAAACGGGGATTGTTTCCCCTACCTAATATAAATCTCCTTACCAGTTACTGCAACAACGCGGGGAAAAGAGGATTTGCCCCTGCGCCTCACATCGTTTTTGATCACAACGGCAACGGAGTTAGAGGCAGTAGCGGCAGCGGCGGCTGCGGAGCAGCTTGGAAGGGACCCTAAGGATCCGTGGTGGTCGCGTGCAGCACTGGAACTTGGCAGGAGGTGGAGAGCAGTCACACGGATTCCCGTCCGGGGCTCAGGAGGCAGGGGCAGCACCAGCGCGCTAGGTGCAAGTGAGTTAGAAGGAGCCTGGAAGGACTCAGAAAGTCCCGATGGATGCAGGTAGGGGGGAGAGTCTGCTGCAGGGGAGCAAGAAGGGAAGTAAGGGGGGTGCGTCCTGTGATAAACATTCTAAGGCTATCTCAAAGGTGAAAAATAAAATCCCCTGGGGGCAAATCAATAGTGTGGAAGCATTACCAATTGAGGGTGTAAAGAGGGAGACAGTAGCATACACTACACCGAAAGGAAGATAGTTTTTAAGGAGCGCAGTGGCAGGACCAGTCACAGGGCCTTTATTAACTGATAATAAAACTACGCAAGACACTTTAAAAGCGGTCAAAACTGTCTGCACCTGGTCAGGCCATACTGAGATAGGGACTAAAGAGGGGGGCAGCCTCAAGAAGGGAAAATCAAGGAAGGTAAGGGTGCCTCCCAAACAGCATAAAGTGAGAGTTACCCCTTCACTGAGAACCTTTTTTGTAGTAATGCCAAAAACTCTGATATTGAAACACCCAGGCCTCTCTACGTCAAATAATATGGCGTGTTCCTCAGGAATCAAGATGGAGACAATGACCAGCCCTAACAGGTTCCAAGTGCTGGCTAATGACCCTCAGTTAGTGGACGATATTGTCCGGGGAGATCGATTAGCGAGTGTCCTGGGTGAGGATACGGTTACACCCCCGCAGGTTGAGCTGCAAAAGGCTTCACAATCGGGGGGATAACGGCCAGAGCCAAATAGTATTATCAGACTTGAAGGCGGGAACTTCTAGTCAAACAGCACCACAGGCAGTTTCAGACCTGATTCAGTTACTGACGGCAGAGTTCAGACTTAGATTTGAGATCTCGGAGGCAAACCAGGCCGAGATTAGGACAGCATGTGAGAAAATGGAGAATAAACTAGACGCTCTCGTGGCTAGAACTGTAGCACTTGAAATAGCAGTGAAGGGTCTAACATCTGAAACTGAGGAAAACAAAAAATAATCACCTTGTTAAAGGAAAGTGGGATGGGTGCTAAAGAAAAGCTTGAATCCCTTGAAAATGCTCAAAGAAGGAACAAACTCCACTTGCTGAAGATCCCAGAAGGGGTGGAGGGGGGTAGCCTAAAGGAATTTGTAGTCAGGTTGTTCAAAGCAGCGACCCAAGTTGACTTCTCAGAATAAGACCTCATAGCAGACATCCAGAGGGTTCATAGTGACCTGTTTAGGTTAACCCCTAATAAGACTAAGCCCAGGAAAATCTTAATTCACTTCCATACATACAGGATGAAGGAAGACATTCTGGTTAAAGCCCTAAAAATGAAATCGTTAAAGGTAGACGGAATTAGCTTTGAAATAAGATCAGATGTGTCATCCATCACCGCAAACATGCAATGGGAGCTGGGGAAATTACTTGATCCTTTTAAGAAGTTAGGTGCCACCGCACAGTTAAAATTCCCTGCAATTTTACGGGTAATGCATAATAATAAAATGCATACTTTTCGGTGGATGGAGGATGCAGAGAATTTCTTACAGTCTATCTCTGAGAGGAACAAGCTAGAGGAAATGGAAAATAGATCCCCCCTGTGTCCAACCTGTCATTAATATCTTCAGGTTAAGTAAATAATGCTGATGGGTAAAAAGCGGTGTAGAGCGGCGAAATAGCGATAAGGTATACTGTATCCTTCCGACTCCAGGAGGGGCCCCCATAGGCCTAGGTAGAGGTCATGGAGGAAGGGGAAAGAGGGTTCTCCAGGGTGGGTGTCACAAAAGGGATTAGGTGGGGTGTGGGTAAGGGCCACTGGGTGGGGAGCAGTGGAAACAAATTTTTAAAAATGTGTCCTTTTCACTTTAGTATAGTTTATGACGCCCCGTGGGCAGGAAAAACTCGGCTCAATCGTTGAGTGAAAAAAGTGCCCAGTTGAAGGCTCTCTCTTGAAATGTGAACAGGTTGAAAGTCAAATATAGGAGGGAGAAGATCTTACAATACTCGAAAGACACCCCGGCACAGATTTTAATACTACAGGAAACGCATCTAATGGACATAGAAATTAGAAGTCTTTTTAAGTTCAGAATCTTATCTGACTGCACAACAACTAACTATTAAAGGAGTGGCAATTCTGATTAAAAGGGTGCCCATACACCACTGTAGAAGACAGTAAAGTAGATAGGACAGGCAGATGGGTCATAGTGAAAATAAGGTTCTTTCATTATATATTTAGATTGGTTGGTTACTATGGACCTAACATAGATGATCCAGTTCTCTTTCAGGATTGCTCAGGGAGTTATGAAGCTTTCCCGATCCTATAATCTTAGTAGGAGATTTTAATGTAGTGCTGGATCCAAAATTGGAACGTTCATCTAATAGCAGAACAATTTTGAATAGTAAGATGCGATCCCTGTTAAAGTCCTTTATGAATCAGCTAGGCTGGGTGGATATCTACAGAGATAAAATGGGCACTAAAAGGGGGTTTACCTTCTATAACAAAAAGTATGGCCATCAATCAAGATTAGATTTCCTTTTAATTGATCAAGATCTGAAAAGATGGGTGAAGGAGGTAAAACACCTAGGTGCACATCTATCAGATTACTCTGCAATAACCTTAGTCTTGTATCTGTCAGCTAAATTACCACAGAGGAGGTGGACATTGGATTGTGTCATATTATTGAAGGAATCTGTGATGGAGAAGTTAAGTGTTGAGACTCTGGAGTTCTCTGCGACTAATCTTGATAGTGCCCCATTGGGGGTTGTATGGGACGTCTACAAAGCCTTTCTAAGGGTTTGTATAACATCCGTACAGATATCCAGACAGAAGATACATAGAGATGAAGTAGGGGAAATAGAGCGGAATATCCAGCAGTTGGAACAAAACCTATTAGCTTCAGGAGTTGGACAGGAAAAAGGACATATACAAGCATCTCTCCAGACTCTTAGATTGGAACTAGCCGGGATGATCGAAGAGAGATTAAGGAAAAGGTGGCAAGTGAGCAAACTTGCGCACTTTGAATACAAGGAAGGGTATGGGAAACTTCCAGCCTGGAAAACTAAAAATATCAGGCAAAAGGGTTCATAAAAGAGCTTAGAAATGAGGTATCAGGCAACAACTTTACAACCAGCAAAGAAATAGAATAGGCTTTCCATAACCACTTTGAAAAGGTATATCAGGAGCAATTATGATTAACGGGAGTGGATATTGAGGCATGGTTGGGTCAGGATGTTCCGGGTAAAATTGAGGATAGGGAGGCTGGTAACCTTAATAGGCCCATTATAGGGAGTGAAATTAGGAAGACCATAATGTCTAGGAAGTCCGGGAAAGTGGCATGTTCAGATGGGATAACAGCTGAATTTTTATAACTGCTTGAGCGAGGTTCTCACCCCAATAAATGGAAAAGCTATTTTCACACATCTTCGAGGAAGGTAAGGACATGCCAGCATCCTGGAATGAAGCCACAGTCACACTGATTTTAAAATCAGCAATTCTTGTGGCTCATATAGGCCTATCTCTTTGCTCAGTTGCGATAACAAAATCTTTGCTAAGATCTATGCAGAGAGATTAAATGGGGTGGTGGGGGGCCTTCTGCATGAGGATCAAAAAGGCTTTGTTAGAGGGAGAGGGATTCAGGACCTGACCTACAATCTAATTGGAGCAACAGATTTAGCTACACTTCACAAAACTTCCCTGGCCATTATCACTTTGGATGCCACCAAAGTGTTTGATTGGGTAAACTGGCCCTATCTGCAAAAAATATTAAGAATGTGCAATTTAGGAGAAAACTTCTGTGGGACCGTGAGCCTGATATATCAAATGCAAGGGTTTTGGTGAACTGAAATCTATCTGCCCCTTTCGAAATCCAGAGGGGAACTAGACAGGGGTGCCCTTTATCTCCCTTACTTTTTAATTTATATATAGAGCCCTTGGCCACAAAACAATTAGCAATTGGGAGAAGAAGGTGGCCTTTTACGCCGATGATCTAATGGTGAATACCTCAGATCTGTCCTCTGCGGCTCCAATATTGTATAGCCTGGCCTCCCAATTTGGTCGTATTTCAGGCTATGAAATAAATGCAACAAAAAAGGAATCTATGACCTGGAATATGACCACACAACAAGGGAGCATCAAAATGGAGATAAGATATATGGGTATCATGGTCTCGCAGAATACCGAGAGAATTATAGATATTCATTTTAAAAAAGTCAGCACAGAGATTAGCAAGTCATTTGCAAGCTGGGCTCATTTACCATTGACCATAATTGGAAGGGTAAATCTGATAAAAATGATGATCTTCCCCAAACTCATCTTTATATTCCAGAACATCCCCTTGGTGTTCAGGGAAATCTGGCTTAAGAAACTGAAGTCCAAGATAAGTAGTTTTATTTGGGCCTCCAAGGGTATACATATCTCATGGAAAAAACTCCATGGGAAGAAAATTAAGGGAGGACTGTGCCTGCCAGATTTAATCTATTATGCATGGGTTTTCCTAATAAGGAATGGGAAAATGCTGTGGAACGAACCGGAAGGTTCAGATATCGGAAGAATGCTTAAGGTGATGCTTTTAGATGTGAAGGGAGGGGAGCAAGGTTTTATCTATAAATTTGGAGATCCCAGATACTTCAAAAAGGTGCGCCTAAAGATCTTGCGCAAGTTAGCCACCACGTGGTATAAAATCAGAAAGGAGCTCAAAATCAACTATTATAGTGGGTTAGCTCCGATTCGGGATGCTCCCAGTTCTCCGGAATAGACTAAGGATTCTCTGGCGGCACCTCTGAGGAAAGCCGGAATATCGTGTTGGAAGCAGCTAGTCGAAGATAGTACTCTATTCCCTCTGGAAAAGCTGTTGGACATAACGGATAATGAGTTATCTAGATTTAAATATCTGCAACTGAGAAGTTGGCATCAAGCAGTCAGACCAGGTCTTGGCACCCAGAGCAGTTGGAATCTGCGTTAACAAGGAAAGTGGCAAGAAAGAAAGAGGTGGCAAACTTATACTGGCTCCTGATTGATCTTTCGAGGGGGGTTATAAACTGCCGACGGAGCTGTGGGAAATGAGCTAGAAGAATTATGGCAAGTATCTTGTGACATCTTGTATTCCATGGTGCAGGCTGCAAATTTAAAGAGAAACCACATTTGTTGTCTCCATGGGGTTTATCAGACACCCTTAAGGCTTTCTAAATTTGGGAAGGGTGCAACTCCGAAATGCCCAAGGTGCTCCCAAGAAAAGGTAGATGATACCCACATGTTCCTATATTGTCCAACATTGCAACATTTCTGGGCTGATGTAAGTAATAGTATTTCTACAATACTCAAATGGCAACCTCAAGTAAGTCCAGAGTTGGTCTTTTTTGCGGTTCCTGCATATCATTAATCTTTATCTGTTGATAATAATAAATTGATATTTTATTTAATTTTACTGGCCGGGAGGGAAATCTGTAAATACTGGATAACAAATGCACCCGGCTCTAAGAGATTGGATTAACACTGTGAAATATATAATTAAGTTGGATAGGTCATCACCGAAAAAGAAGAGAGGTTTTTGGCTACCATGTGTGGCTGAAATGTGAGGTAAACACGGTCCTATGATTATGCCTCCACACTGAGATACTTCACCACTCCAGTTACCCTCTGGATGGCTCTGAGAGAGAGCCACAATCAACCATATAAGGAGAGGTTCTGTGTAAAGTGCAATACCTTTGGAACAGAGTTCTCTGGTTGGCGCCGATTAAGTAGGAGGGCCCCAGAGCATCCCTATCTCTGTTTTCATTTAAGGCGAATGAGGAATAGAAAAATAAAAAAATCTCTTTTTAGAAACAATTCTAATGTTGGTAAAAGTGATATACCTCTGCTAGAACAGTTAAAAGCCATGGGTGGTATAATCATAAATGGAAGAGTAGAACCAGATATACTTGCTTACCCAACTAAACCTTTATACAAAAGAGGCTGTAGAAGAACTCCTGGTAGCTACAGGCAAACTGCCCCTAGATGCAGGTGGGAGCATACTGGAGCATCTGCAGGTATGGTCCCTTGAGAAAAACATCATCTCCCGTGAGCAATCAGGTGTTAGACCTCATCGTTGAGTTGTAGATAATATTGCTTTGGCACAAACTATTATAGACAAATAGGTAGTTATTGGTATATGTAGCTTTCGTTGAATTCTCCATGACATTTAATTGTGTGGTTCAAACAACAGTGTGGAGATAATTGTTAGCACTAGCACAGCAAATTTACTGAGACTGATTGTATTTCTTCATGCATGAACCTGGGCAAAATAATGCTGAGGGTGGGGGGAGCAAAGGCTTATGGTCATTGATCAAAACACATAATAAATACATTGAAACAAGGTGGCCTATAAGCTCCCTTTCTGTTTTCCTTGTACTTGTATCGCCATGATTTAATAATACAACTTATAAACTTGATGATTTGTTCACTATAAATGTGTTCCACATGTTTTGCTGTATGCTGATGATGTGGTCTTGTTTGATTAAACCCAGAATGGTCTTCAATGAAATTTGATAGAGATGAATCAATATGCTTAAAAAAACTTTTCCAAAGATTAATATTTCCCAAAAAAAGATTGTAGCTTTTAGGGGAAAAAACAAGCAAGCCATATAATTGACTTTCTGGTGAGATGGGGAATAGGGAAAAGAGATGGCAAATGAAATGACTGGTTAAAAAATAAATTCGGCCCTACTTCAGTAAGAAGTTATGTTGCCTTCTCCTAAAGGACCATTTTGGTGCACTATAGCACCATGAAAGGGCGTTAGCTCAGAGGGCCTTCCCGCAGAAGAGATAGTAAGCATAAACAAAATTATAACCATCATGATTTTTTTTAAAGAAAGTTAAAGAAGTGATGAAGTCACTGAAACCTAACAAGCCAATGAGTCAGGATGGATTTACTTTTTATTTCTACAAGGAGTTTGGAGGTTCACTGTCAGGACTATTTCAAAGATCGTCAACATTTTTCTTTTAGGAGGAACTGTCACAAGAAATAAGGAGGAGGCCAACATATCCTTAACTATTACAAGCAGACAGGCCCCAAAGGATTGTGTCACCTATCGTCCAGTAGCTATGCTAAATGTAGATACCATGACCTGCACAAACACTACCTACCAGACTTGATCCTCTGAAGCAATACTACATACAACCAGGGCCATCTGACTTCTTCCAAAGAGGCAATTGTGGATAGTATAAGCAGCTTATCGCACCAACTGTATTTACTAAAAGAAACCTGTGGCAAGAATTGACATACTTCATAATGGCCATTTATCACATCCAAGATCCCATATTTTGATTAACAGTGATTAAAGTGAAAAGAGGAACACAACAAAGGTATGCAATTCCACTCCTTCAGTTTGTTATATCTGTAGGACCCCTACAAATATATTTATAACTATAAGTAGCTCATTTGGCAGAGCACATTTGTATGTACTATCTGAATAGCACCTGACATGCACGTGCTATGCAGGCGACATTCACCTGATCATAATACTTGTTGGTAACATCAAAGTGTCTTGCCCAAATATTCTGTCTGGTCTTAGCACAGTGGCAGACTGGATGTCCACAAACTGTCTTAAGCATAACTGAGGTACTAGTGTTTGGTGGTTTTCTGTCTATATGGACGCCCACCTGGTGGCTCGATACTCTGGGTCAGTGCCTATATCCTTCCACTTCCATGGAGAAATCTTGGAGTCCTGTTTGATGGTACACCTTCCATTACGGCTCAGATATCTAAAGCCTAAGCAGCCTGATTTTGGCATCTTCAAGTATTGAGATAAAGTCTGTCTCGAATGTCATGTCTTGAATCAGCAGGGGATAGTTAGTTTAAGACCTGCTGTTGGATGATCACAGTGGCTGTCTCCTTTTGGACTGTGGCAGACAGACCGGCCTTTGGATAAACATGCAACAACAGTTCACCATGGTCTCTTTCAACATAAATGCAAATAATTTTTCAGCAAAAGAATTTTGGCATTTGGCTCATCACAGTTAATGTTGCTTGAATAATACCCAAAACAAACCAACAGTTGCAATTATTTAATCCATAAAGTAATCGAGTAAAAGGCAACAGATGCTCAGTTTCTCCAGTTATCACACAGTGAACAACAGTTAGACAAGACTGCATGTGTATATACACACAAGAACAAGCAATTATAATCTGGCAATTGGGACTGTATTTGTTATCATCAGTCATACTGCTATATTTCCTCATTCAATGAGCCATGGCACAGTGGGTTTGTTATAATGTCAACTACATTGTGACCTTCACAATAATTTTTAAGGGCATCGCCGGGACAAAAACGGTTTGAACATAACTTGTCTTCAACACTAGTCCCCGATAGGTTCCAGCAGAGACACAAGTGATCACTCCCAAACAGGCAGTACCTACGAAATAGGCAAGTCACTGTAAGGTAATGGACTGAGCGTGATGCTTATCAATGTTGTACCAGACAACTCTAGCACATACTTAATAACTAATATTTGAAGGTCAGGGAAGCCCATTCCAAGCCCAGGCGCAGCCCTCTCAATCAAACCACATTTACAGCAACGCAATCATCACCGTCCGTCATGGGAATTCACAACACACCGTCTTGAAGCCCATAAGTGACAGAGACATTTTATTTTATCATCATAGCAAGTTCATTATGTTGAAAACTGTTACTAAATTCTTATGTGCTCTTGCCCTATATATAGGGACACCAGAAAATGATGGTCAATAACGACGTTCTGACCCAAGATGTGAAACAAACAGTGGGGCCACAGAAGGATGATACTTGTTTTTCTCTCTCCCTCTGCATTCCATTATCCTTTCCCTCTGTTATTTAGTACCTTCTGGTCAGAATACCTAGGAAACATGCACTGATTCGATCTTTCTAGTAATGATCAATAGTGTGGAGGAAATAGACCTTATCACAAATAGCCCTTCTCTGCTGATCACTGTTCATTTTAGGAAAAAAAAACAGACCTGGGAAAATTATCCTTTTCTTTGTTTATATCGCAGCTGCAATGACGCTCTGTGGTCTGCCTTTTGTCACTATCATAGACACATTTCTACCACTGCCCTGCTATATATTTGAAGAGGATAGAAAGGAGCTTTTTGTAAAATATAGTGCCACAAGAAGAAATAGGTGAAAATGCCATGATAATGTTATGCAGGATGAAAGAGGAGTCATTACAGCATTTAACATATAAACACACCAGCCTACAGGTTGTGGAACAAACCAGGCTTCAAAATAATACTTTATGTTCCAAACCTTAACTTGCTCTCATTCAGTTAAATAAACAAAGGCAAAGTTTGCATGGTGTTTGTAGTGCTCTGTGAAAACAAAACTGATGAGTCATCTTCCAAGGAGACATATTATGTAATGTAAAGTGGTGAGTGAGGTGAGAAGGCTGTGTGCGGAGGTGCGCAAGTTATCTGAATTTTAAAGTGGTGCGTAAGTATACTTGTGAGTTAGACGTATTACTTTGAAAGCCATGCTTAAATGATAAATTAAAGATCTAACTATAACTGTAGAATTTCTGAAGTATGTGTAATTTAAGTTGGGTTTCTATACCAAACATAAAGAAAGTTTTCCTAACTAGAACTTATCTTTAAACTTCGTTTTTTTGTGTGAATTGCAGTGGTTTTTGTTATGTTAGTAAGACATGTTGTTACAGCTTAGTGGTGTGGACTGGAGTGCTATTAAGTGGAGTGTGGTAGATTATAAAGGAGGATGGTGTTGTAAAGTGTACTGTGGCACAGTAAATTCTGGTATACTGGAGTGGAATAAAGTAGAATTAGGTAACACTGGAGTGGAGTATACTGTATGGTATATTGTGGAGTGGAACTGCACACAGTGGAGTGGCATACACTGAAGTGGCATAGAGTGTATTGGCGTACAGTGCAGTGGTATACAGTGGGATAGCATAGAGGGGAATGCTCTCATTCAGTTAAATAAACAAAGGCAGAGTTTGCATGGTGACTGCAGTGCTCGGTGAAAACGAAACTGACGAGTCATCTTCCAAGGAGACATATTATGTCAGTGAGTGTATACCAGTGCAGTGGTATACAGTGGGATAGCATAGAGTGTGGTAAAGTGGAGTTACATCCTGTAAATATTGTAGAGTTTATTTGCGTAGACCTTAGTGGTGTACAGTTGAGCACTATAGAGTAGAGTGTTGAATAGTGTAGGGGCATATGTTGGAATATTGTATACTAAATAGTGTAGTCGGGTGGCGTACAGGGGAGTGTGGTACACTAGAGTGGTGTAAATTGGAATAGCGTTCACCAAGTGGGATACAGTGGAGTGGCGGGTATTTGAGTGGTGTACAGTGGGCTTACGTAAATCCTAGTGACGTACAGTTTAGTGTTGTAAAGTACAATTTCATAAAGTGGAGTGGTATATGTTGGAGTGCCATACAGTGAAGTGGTGCAGCGAGGAATTGCATACACTACAGTAGGGTACAGTGCAATGACATATACTGGAGTAGCCTAAAGTCTACAGTGTTTACTGTAATAACGTACAGTTTACTGGTGTTAAGTCCTGAGACCTACATTGGAGTGGTATTTAGTGGAGCACCATACAGTAGAGTAGTGTAGAATTCAATATGGTTAATTATAAAAGTAAAGAGTCTAGTGACATATACTGAAGTGTAATTTAGTGGAGTGGTGCAGAATGTAGTTTTGTTAAGTGAAATAGCATACAGTACATTGTAGTACACTGCAGTTGTGTACACTGCATTTTATTAGAACCGAGTGCCGAAGAGTGGAGTAGCGTACACTCCAGTAGTGTATAATAAAGTGCAGCACAGTGGACTACCATATAGTAGAGTCACTTCTTTCTTGGATATTTTATTTCTTTGTGACTCATTGTATCCTTTGGGATCCAGATTTTTGCCCTGGCTGGCTGTTGTTTTCTTGTGATCCTTCATCTTCAAGTATACTGTTTTTGGGATTACAAACCTGTATCCTCCCTGGATCCGATACTCAAGCCAGAAGCAACCACCATGTCAAGAACAAATCTACATCCTAGATATGCGCTGTTCAAGAGCTCTCAGGACTGCATTGATTCCACATTTCAAATAGAATCTTCACTCATGATGCTTTTTGAAAATTCAGCTGTGTTATGTGTGCAGCCACAGAGCAAACCATCTTGTACTGCCTGAGGAAGGCGGAAGCTGAAACGTTGTAGTGGAAATATATTTTTGTTCTTAGGTGAATCTATCTGTTTGAGTCACTTCTTTCTTGGATATATTATTTATTGAATTATATTATTATTCTAGTGGGTTCTTAGACCTATAAGCACTTGCGGGCGTTTGTTTGGCCTACTGTGACCCTGCAGGTTTAGCAAACATGGACTAAGGAGGTGAACCCAAGAGAAGTTACGACCAATAGTCCGAGAGCCCTTGCCTTACTTCTTTGGGCGTAGGAAAGCATTGGTGACTCCAACATCTCAATCAGAGGTATGCAAACCTTGAGCTAGTATTCACCAATCCTTGGGCAGAATTCAATTTTTTATGTTTTGTTTTTTTTAAAAAAATCAATGACTGGGTCCCTTTGTGACCCCCCCTGTCCTCCCCCTGCCACCACTACACATCAGCCAGTAGAACAGCAGAGGCTTTTTCTGTCCAGTTTTGGCTCTTCTCAATTTTAATTTGCAGGACACATGGACCAATACCATGTCTCATAATTGTGGTTGAAACCAACATTTCTCTGTTCCAACCATGCAACCAGAGCTTTTGATTTTGCAGGCACAACTAGGACTGTGAACCCAAAATATTTGGCAGGAGCAAAAAGCACCCTTACCCAATAAAAGCTTTTCTTTGTTAAACTGAGATCTGTGGGCAGCCTGTGAATCCAGGTTTGATGACTGTCCATTGACGAAAGGTCCAGATATTTCAAATATTTAACCCTTCCAAGCCCACCCAAACATATGTATATGTATAGGGTGGTGTGTGAATTATATATTCACGGTATAACAATAACTTTAATATTTCTAATGCTTGTGTAGTTTAAGTTTGGTTAGTATAGAAAGAATAAATAAAGTTTTACTAACTATAATTAAGTTTTAACTTTTGTTTTTTTCACGAAATGTCAGGTTTTTTTTAATAAAAAAGTGTTTCAAATCATTGAGTAGAGTGTTGTTCAGTGGAGTGTTGATAAGTGGAGGGTCATAGAGCACAGTGGAGGAGAGTGTTGTACAGTATAGTGTCATACAGTGTAGTGTCACAGAGTGGAGTACAGTGGAGTGGCGTACAGTAGAGTGCCGAAGAGTGGAATACCGTAGAGTGGAACGACAGATAGTGGAATAGGGTAGCCTAGTTAGGCATAGAGTGGCATGGTGTTCAGTGGAGTGGCATACAGTGGAGCAGAGTGGAGTGGCATAGAGTAGAGTGGTGTTCAGTGCAGTGACTCAGAGTGGAATAGTGGAGCGGGGTTGAGTGGGATAGAGTCAAGTGAGGTAGAGTTCAACAGTGTAGAGTGGAGTTGCATACAGTAAATTGAGTAGAATAGAGTGGCATAAAGTGGAGTGACGTAGAGTTGAATAGCATAAAGTGGAGCGGTAAGTGGCACAGTGGAATATCATAGAGTGGAGTGGCGTAGAGTGGAAGAACCTACAGTGGCTTGGCATACAGTATGATGGCATAGACTAGAATACCATAGAGTGGAGTCGCGTATGTTCAAGTGGCGTACAGTGGAGTAGTGTAGAGCGGAATGGCATAGAGTGAATTGGCATAGAATGGAATAGTGTTCAGTGAAGTGGCGTAGAGAGGACTGGTGTAGAGTGGAGTTGCGTACAGTAGTGTGGCATATAGTGGAGTGGTGTGGTGTAAAGTGGACTTGCGTAGACTGGAGTGGCGTGGAGTGGAGTGACAAAGTGCAGTGGCATTGAGTGGAGTGCCTTAGAGTGGAGTGGCGTACAGTGGATTGAGGTAGAGTGGAATTTCATAGAGTGGAGTGGCGTACAGTGGAATAGCATAGAACGGGTTGGCATTGAGTGGAGTAGAGTGGAATGGCACAGAGTGCAGTGACAGAGTGGAATAGTGCAGACTGGAGAAGTGTAGAGTAGAATGAAACAGCGTAAAGTGGAATAGTTTACATTGGAGTGACCTAGAGTAGAGTGGAGTAATATAATGTTGAGTGGCGTGGTGGTGTATAGTGGAGTGTCGTAGAGTGGAATAGCATGGACTGGAGTGGTGTAGAGTCAACTAGCATAGAGTGGAGTGGTGTACAGTGGAGTGGCGTAGAGTGAAATAGCATAGAGTGAAGAGGTGTAGAGTGGAGTGGCATAAAATGTAACAGCACAGAGAGGATTGGCACAGAGTGGAGTGGTGCTGAGTGAGATGGCGAGGAGTAGAATGAAGTAGAGTGGAGTGGCATAGAGAGGAATAGCGTAGAGAGGAGTGCTGTAGAGTGGAATAGCGTTAAGTGGAGTACAGTGAATTGGCGTACAGTGAAATTTCATAGAGTGGAGTGCTGTAGAGTGGAATAGCATAGAACGGGGTGGCATTGAGTGGCGTGGAGTGGCAAGAGTGCAGTGACATAGAGTGAAATAGCGCAGACTGAAGTGGTGTAGAGTAGAGTGAAACAGCGTAAAGTGGAATAGTGCAGAGTGGAGTGGCGTATATTAGAGTGCCGTACAATGGATTAGCATAGTGTGGAGTGGTATAGAGTGGAGTGTCATAGAGTGGATTGGCATAGAGTGGGATAGCGTACAATGAAGCAGCATAGAGTGGAGTGGCGTAGAATGGAATAGTGCACAGTAGAGTGGCATAGAATGGAGTAGAGTGGTTTAGAATGATTTAGCATAGAGTGGAGAGGTGTAGAGTGGAGTGGAATGACAAACAGTGGAGTGGCACTGAGAGTAGCGTACAGTGGAGTAGTGTAGAGTGGAGTAGGGTGTCGTGTCGTAGCGTGGAATGGCTTAGACTGTCACAGAGTGGAGTGGCATGTCGTAGAGGGGAGTGTGTTAGAGTGGAGTGGCGTGTTTTAGAATGGAGTTGAGTATTGTAGATCGGATTGGCGTGGTATAAAGTGTAGTGAACTACTGTAGAGTGGAGTGGTGTAGAGTTGCATTGAATAGAATAGCATAGAATAGAGTGGCGTTGAGTGGCATAGAGACGAGTGGCACAGAGTGCAATAGCATGGAGTGGAGTGGCATGCAGTAGAGTGAAGTAGAGTGGAGTGACAAACAGTAAAGTGGTGTAGAGTGTTATAGTGTGCAGTGGACTGTCGTAGAGTGGAGTTGCGCCTCGTAGAGTGGAATGCCATGCTATAGAGTAAAGTACTGTGTTGTACAGTGGAATGGAGTGGCGTGGCGTGTCATTGGGAGTAGTTAAACAGACCTTGTGAGAAACTGGCTGAACGGATGTCTTTTACGAGTAGTATCTTTACAAAGCCGGAGTCCCAGCACATAAAAAGATCAGACACTCTTCTCCGAGACTCGGCAGTGGTAAAGATACTGCCGGTAAAATCCCCTTTGTGAATAGCAAACAATGGGTAACTTACAGAAAAATGTAAGTTTACCAATGTGAATCAGGCCCATAATGCACCAAATATTAGTGATATATTGTGCCGCAGTATACCATGGTAATTTTGCAGTATACCGTGATATATCGTGATAATAAAACATTATATTATTGGGTAATCAAAGCTCTCAAGAATGTACAATGCAGCTATTTAGTTTAGACCACAATTAGTCTGCGTTGTGTATTTTTATTTGTTTACAAAGTTAATTATTTTTATTTTTTGTAAGTACCACTGTACTTTCTAGGCACTGCTGTGGTACCGTGTAAGCTTTTTAAAAAAAAGAAACATGTAAAAAATTGAAAATACACCGTATCACTCTATATTTGTGAAATATAGTGTAGTACAGTGTGTTTTAATTTTTTACATATTTAATTTTTTTACTAAAATTGTAAGTACTTCTGTACTTTTTAGGTAGTACTGTCGTACTCTGTAAACTCTTTTTAAAACATATAACGTAATGAAAGTACTTTTACCTACTTTACATACTAACCTAAAGTGCCTCAATCCTTCTTATGTACTTATGAACCACCAATCCACTATATTCAGACTTAAAACCCACAACACAGAGTAAGTATGGGTTAAACAAAATGGCTGCCTTTTACTTTTGTAAAGGCAGTCATTAACCAATCATATATTGCTTTGTCATCAACAAGTATCATGGTATACCGCAAAATTACTGCAGCATACCGCGGCCCAAGATATCACTAATTATTAGTGCCTTATAAATTTAAAACTACTTCACAAAATTACATCCACTACCAAAAGGAATCATCTTCATACCATAATCTATATTCCGCACAAATTTCGTTAAAATAAATTCAGCTTTTTTGCTTGCTTCCGATCCAGGCAGAACCAGGCCTGGCAGTTCGGGCTGGACTGTTCCCATGGGGAGCAGGTTCAAGACTTATTTGCATATGGGTGGGTTTAAACTGTAATGGCATGGGGGCACAAAAACTTTGGATTTAGGCCCGGATCTCTGTAATGGGGTGAATGTTTGACATTGATCAGTATTCTGTCCATCAATAGTTATTTTTGCATTTGTCACCCCAAGTGGGAAGGTATGCCCAGACGTTGGCCCATGCTCTCCCTGCCACTGGAGCCAAGCTAGCCTGGCTGATAAGGGGTGATACCCTGAAACCGGTCCCAGGATGCTTGTTTCCAGTCCTGGGAGAACCTGGCCTGGGAGTTCGGGCTGGACTGGTCCCATTGGGCGCCAGGTCAAGACTGATTTGCATCTGGCTGGGTCTAAACTGGAATGGCATGGGGAGCAAAAAAACGTTGGATTTAGGCCCACATCTCTGTACGGGGTGAATGTTTGACATTGTTCAGAACCCTGTCCATCAATTTTTCTTTTTGCATAAGTATACATTTGTGCCACGGCTGCAATAGTTTAGTTACAGGTAACTTCGAACGTATTCCTGGCTACATCACAGTTTCGACTCTTGCTTCCAATTCTATGAATCGTTCAAGGAGATTTACATAAAAACTCTACCCTCTTATCAGTAATGGGTAGAAGACACCTAAGACGGCCGTCCCTATCAGGCAGGGCATCGAATATCAGAGCACTGAGGAAAAGCAGATGCAGCCAAGATCAAACTCACTTTCATTAGATCGGAAAAGATATCCGAGTGATTTACAGCTCTCGTTGTCTTTGTCTGTGTCTCAACTGCAAGCAGGGGCAGGGGTTGAAGAATTCCAGACATGCTGCCTGCCCTAAGTGCTGGGAACCCGTCACCTGGAAACAATGCCGGCTGCACCCACTACCCACCGAGTCAGGCACGGAGGTTCCCAGCAGCACATCTGTCTTCCTCTTTGCTTGTGCACCCCAGATCATCCCCAGGAGCAGCAGGTGTATGGGCTAACAGGCTGCACTTCATGAAATAAGGCTAATGTTACAATAAAAAGCAGGCATGTTTGCATGACAGCACTCAACACTGGTGGTTTCTTCGTGAGGGTGGGGTGATTTAATTGCCATTCTATTTTTCACGTTTAACTGTAGCATCTGCCAGCCTGCCTCCAGCTGGGAGAAATGGGGGGTGTCCTTCTATGCTGCCTATTGGCAGCAGAGGAGGACTGGAGCTGGTCTGACTTGAGCTCCGGAGTGCGCTGTGTAACTTTGGATGGCCAAAGTGACATGCACACTTTAAAGCTCTCCATCCAGCTGTCATAGACAGGGTGCAGACCAAGCACAGGCCTAAATGGCCTGAAGGAGATCCAGCTAGGCCGCTCCATCCAATCCTGGTGCTGCTCTTATGTGGGTGACAGTAGTGCCAGGATTGTTTAGTGGAATTTCCTGGAGGCTGGAGCTCACGGAGCTGACAGAAATGGGACCGAGGAGGACGACGGACATGCAGCAGGCACGGCAAGTGACTTTATTTTTTATTATTTGTCACTAGCCTTGCCGGCATGCAAGCACCCACCCACTACTTAGTTGCCCGACTCACCCATGCATAACCTTACCAGCCGCCCCTGCTCATACTCGAGTAATTTATGATGTTCGCATGGATGTCAAACCTCCCTCTTATAATGTTAACAACAGCGAACAAGGGAGCAGATTCCATATGCTAATCTTGCAGTAGATAATCTCACTGCGTCTTGCTCTACCTTTCCCTCCCCACTAAGGATCATTGGTTAAGCCTCCATAAATACATACTTAACCCTTAAGTAAACCCTTCTGTATCCAATAGTGAAAAGTGCGGATGTACAGGGAGCTGCTGGTGAGGTTGGGCATCAGTAAACAACTGCTTAAGGGGTTTCCATCCCATGCCATCTACTGATGTAGGAGACATAGTAGAAGGACTACCCTGGTTATTAGCTAGTCAAGAGCTCCTAGGTTGGGGGACTGGGTAAACGCCTCGGAGAGGGCTTGGGAGTGTTTCACATGCCTTGACTGACTGGATGAGGGTTCTAAAGGACCCTGTTTTCAAGCCATTTCCTTACATGATGAGGGCACGTTCACAAAAGCCCTCTTCTAAAATGCTGACAACAGTTGATTCCATGAGAGCATGCTCTGTGTCAGCCAGCATCAGAAAAACTGACTGACAAAAACTAGAGACACCAACAAAAACATTATAAACTTCAGGAAAACAAGAAGTATTTGTAAACTATAAAGTTTTCCACCTAGGCGTAACTAATTGTAAGCAGCACATAGGCAGGTGGGTGGACAATAGTGTGCATTACAAAATATTGCCGGACGTTTAGGTGTCGCATACATTCCATAAGCAAAAATGGATAATGCAGTGATTGCTATTCCTGTGAGAAATGTTCTGCAGGTAAGTCAGACCTCTCAGGAGAATGTATTTTTTTCTCGTTATTTTACATCTTTTTGACTGTTTTTCTATCTTCATTGTGTATTCACATTAAAGCTGAGAGGATCTGCTTGCCATTCTATTCCTTGTTATGATTAATACTAAAGATCTAATTATGGAGAAAAACTTGCTTACTTGTCCTCCTACCTGTCTGTCGTAGGTTTTGCCAGAAATTCACTAAGAACAACTGCCCATAGTGATCAAGAACCTTCCTCTATTTTACTCATCAACGTCTACTGTGGCAAACTCACACTGCAATCCTTCCTCTCTCAGAGTCTGAGACCCCATCATGTCTTAAAATGATAGTGCTGCATTTTCAATTGAAAAAGGATGCTTCACAAATCATCCATGTTTTGGTTTTAAAAGGAAATATAAAAGAGAGTTTCAATCTAAGATTTTTTAAACTCGTTTTTTTAATTCTAAGACCCCCGAGTACAACTTGTGAGGAAATATATTAGGAGATTCTGTTGAGTGGAGTTGCCAATAAAACCTGGAATCTGCAAATCAGATCCCTGCAATTCCCAGTTGCCCCCGTGGAATGGAGAATAATAATGTGGACCAACATTTACTGGGAATAAGTTCGCCTTGTATTTCCAATGCCAGAAGCTTTACCACAGACATTTACCACCTGATGTGAGTAGGTGGTAAAGGTGTGCCAGGATTCCTGGGTGGGTGGGGCGGATCAGGGAGAATGCTGACTGGCAGGGGAAGCAATACTTGCCCTTCCCCTGCCTTGGGTGAGGGTTGGGCGGGGGTAAAGGGTCGGACTGCAGGTCAGCCCATTTCAGGAAAGAGATATTTTGATCTGGAACTGTTTACATTCTTTGTGAATTTAATGAAGACAAACATGATGGAGAACTCGGACTGCAAGGAAGTGAAAGTAACTCGGATTGCAAGTATGGGCCGTACATGCAGGGTTAACAAACGCGTCGGCCCTGGCCATGAAGACAGAGATGAGATAGGCAGAGACAGGCAGGGCAGGAGCACGCGGCAGATCTGCAGGAATAGGAACTCCTCGGATGACGTCGAGAGGGCTGGAGAGCTGAAACACCTGAAGGGGCTTATTTACAGGCCCCTTGCGCCACTTTTGCGTCATTTTTAACATGGGAAAAGTGACGTACGGGTGGCGCAAGGGGCTTGTGAAGAAGCCCCAAAGTGTGTCTGAGAACGCACCTGTGGCATTAGGGGCACTTCCTGTGAGTTGCCAGTTCATGGAAAATGCCGATAAAATAGGGTATTTCACCCAAGAACAGGACGACAAGGGCTACGGAAGCATGTTTCTGCATAAGCAAGTTTCGGTGTCCACGGATGCTACTGATGGGAAGATATATTCTGCAATCTGCACAGTCAGCTCTGGTTAATAGTGCAGTAGGCGCACACCATTATTTATTGATTAATCTGCATTCCTAGTGACCACACCGTCATCCGCTTCAGTCAACACGCATACACGGACATCACCCAAAGATTACACTGACACTTTATTTGTGGGTGAAGAACTGCTGCAGGTTTATTTCATCCAACACAGTATGATAATAAAATTGGGTTATCTTACGGGCGATCCAGGGCAGGCAGCCCCTTGCTGCCCGCCCGCCTGGTGAGCCAGCACACACGGTGGGTCGATGCCCGGCAGTGTGGCACATAAATATCTGCAGATCATCCACTGGGTCACGTGATCTGCCTCCTACTCCCGCCCCTTCCGACAGGGGCGGAGCGTGTTGTGGCCACCCCCGGTTGGTCAGGCCCCCCAACCGCCCGAAGGACTAACGGGGCGCCGTCGCGGTCTTCCCAGAACCCCCTTCGGCTCCTGGACCTTGGCTCGGGCACCCTTACTGTGCCGGACAGGGGTACCCTTACTGTACCGCCTGTCGCAGAGGTACCCTTACTGTACCCGTCTGCATCCAGATCGCCCTGTAACTCCGCCACAGCTCTGGGGAGGCTACCGTCGCTGCCAGAGCCCCCCTTCCTCCCTTTGCTGTTATATGTGCCCTGCCCCTGCGAGCCAGCTTAATGGGCTAAATTAGGGGTCCTGTTCTGTAACCCGTAAAAGACGGCATTATTTTGCAACATTACACAGAAGCCCAGGGCAGACGAACAAACTATGTCTTTTGGCCCCACTGCCGTAAGCTTAGACATGACTGGTGTTCCTAACCTTCTAAGCGAAGCCCCAGCAGCTCATCCTAACGTAATTATGGGAAGATCTAGCACCTGCATATGGAGCCAGAACTGAACCATAGCTGAATTCCTCAATCCATCGATTCCCTTCCTATCCTAGCACGAAGGTTATAATTTCCCCTCTATCTACAAAGGTGATGCATTGATAGCGTCGTGGTTCCTGAGTTGCTGCTGCTACTGCGAGGATTGCATGATTCGGCTGGGCAAAACATTTTAACGCAACTACTAATCGGACGCCGTTTATCATGACTCCGGATCTAGCCAATTTGACTGACTGAGCTGCCGAAGGATACATCTCTCAGCCCGGGGACCCAAAATTGTGAATGTTTCCCAACTCCCTGGCTCCAAGAAAGGCTGAGCGGGAAGAGCAACACCTAAATCTGTTTCTCAGGCTGGGAAATATGGCATTGGTAACAAGGCATAGGTGAATTAGGCACTATGGACCTGCAATCCTATTGAGATTTTCCAACTGGCCAAATTAAGTGCCTTCCTGGCTTGTAACTGTGTTCCCAACAGCACAACAAGCAGGGTGAAGGTAGCGTGTGGTTCAGCCGCTTACCTACGTATATAAACACAAGCTGACATCACGAGTATATAAATTTGCTTCCTTACACAAGGTATTATCCTATTGCTTACTGCAAACTGGCCCATATCTTAGCAACATCTCCTCGTTTTACCCTTTCTACTTGTAAATTAAGTTACATTAAATTGGACGATAGAGTCTTATACTAGTCCCGCTGTCCGACCCAATCATTTCTTGCTCTCCACTGGGACAGCGTGTACAATTGCCTCGCTTGATCAATGGAAGCTAGTCTTCGGACTCTATTGCTGCAGGAAGGGTCAAAGGTGTGCCTACAGTCCTTGTTATACCGGTGTTGCTGTGTTATAGGTAATTCGTGGCGCCGCCATAGTGGCTTGAAAATGAAACGTCATATGTTATCAAATGATTTGTTGTGAGCCCTAGTTATGATATCGTTCATATCATCATAGTTGACAGTGTCTCTATCTTGCCAATACCTGGGGCACGTCCGCCTTAAATGACGACATTACATCTGGCTTTTCCACTAGCCTTGCCCATTAACCTGTCAAATGTCTGTGGAGAGCAGCACGTCTCTGATCATGCTCATGGTCGCTCCCTGCTCTCTCAATTATTACCATGGGCTGAGGGCATGCCATACGCGGGTGTCTGGTTGAAGTATGCACAGGTCATTGACACTCTCCCACGTGCAGTGCTGTGAACCGTTTGAAGTAGTTCATCAGCTTCAGCCAGCCACCCCCTAGGTGGAGGCTTGCACTCCCAAACTTCTGCTCGTGTAAAACCCGGCCCACCTCCAGTGCAGTGTGATTTAGTAATTCACGGCACTGACAACCCCAGGGGCCAAATACTGGGCTGTGTAAATGCGGCCCAAAACCACCATGAACAATAAGCTTGGAGTGGATGGGCGTTGCCTAGGCTGGCTGAAGGCGAAACCTTTGACCATCACTCCTGGCAAGATGTGCCAATGCAGGTAGAATAAAGAGTTATCCTGCCCTCCTTACTTCCTTTCTCAGTTCGACACAGGTCGAAGGCGAATGCCCCTTCCAGAAAGGTCACGGCCTTATCCCTGAAGCCTATCCATACAGCATTCTCCCCGAAATCTACAGCATTGCTTTGTAAAGCGTTTTCTGGTTCCCCAATTATTAGCGGTCGATATGCTCTCCCTCAGTTTGACCAAAATCTTAGCTAATCGTACGCCTGCCTAATTCCCAAGGCTGTCTGGTTTATGCTTTCGCCTGGAATTGCCCCCCCAAAAGTGGCCTTGCACTGAACCTTCATCTGGCCCTGGCGCCTATCAAACCACAGTGACAGCCTCTGTCACCTTCATACAATACATAAACAAACCTCACAAGGTCGCAGAAGCGGCAAGCCAGGCTAAGTCTCGGTCAACCATGTCACTCCGTGCTTTCCCTGGCCTCCCTGTGGAACAGGGAGAATAACCTCAAAGATGTTAAGTATGATAGACAAACCCAGGCCTTCCGCCTGTCTCAAAACAGCGCATGCTGCTGCCTTCCTGTATAGAGTGAGCTGCCACTATGACTGAGTTGCAGAAAATATCACACCAGCTGTTTCCTAAAGCAAGGCTAAGGATAAAAAGCCCGCCGCATCGCTTGACTTAAGCGTGGAACTACACAATACCTTCAAGATGTTATGTATGATACACAAACCCAAGCTCACAACTTGCCTCCACACAGCACAGGCTGCTGACTTTCTATATACGCTAAGCCGTCACTATGAATAATTTGAGAAACCTTACCCCAGCTGTTTTTTAAATAGCAAGGCGAAGATGAGAGACGGCAGCATCTCCTGACTCGAGCGTTGAACTCACATTAATAACATTGGTCGCTCAATTTCTGTGTTACACCTTTCCACAAGCCGACCATTGCATCATGGTTGAGACTGGGATTTAGGCTGAACCTTGACATACTTGTACACCTGCTGCCAGGGAGCATATATCTACCTATAGACCTGCCCTTATCCTGTTGCACCACTTGGGACACAACTTTGTCCATTTGTACCCACCGGCATGGAACTAATGCCAACGAGATTCCCCCTAGTACCGGATAATCCCAATAAATGCTGCATTGTGGGACAAAGATACCAGGGAATAAATGCAAAAAGGGGGGGGCTCTCGCGTGCGTGTGAACCCATGTCATTGCGATTAGTAACAGTTGCTCTGTTCGAGCTAAAACCTGCGACTTTATTCGTTTAATCACTTAATCTGCAAAGCCTGCCATTCCCCAACTTGGGCATACACACAACCGCCCCTAGTGTCCTGCAATACCAGCTATTCCAAAATCCGCCGAGCCAATCGATCATATGCATATGATTCAATGTATAGGAAAGGTGACCTAAGCCAAAGGACTCAAAGTGTAGGCGATTCATGGCCTTCCCCACTGGCAGGCAGTATAGTTTTAGGCTGCTCGGCGTGGAGAAGCACAAGCTCGGTCGAGTCAGCCAAATTAACCCTCCTTGCAACACTAAACCATGTTCCATTGATGTCTGCTTAGTGGTGTGTATGCAGCTCTAGGATGAGCGTTCGTAGCTCACGGTTGACTATTAGGGCTGTAAGATCTACATTGCAAGTGACAAAAGGGTGCCTCCTTTGAACACAGTACCCTGCGGACCTCTATACATCATACACACTCTGAAAATTTACTTGGCACACGTTCTTTGTAGCGGGCCTATTTAACCGTCTGCACTACTACACTGAAGTCAAAACCTCCACTATACAAATTCTTGATCTTTCTCCAGGAAGCTAACGAATCACCCGAGTTATCCTGACTCGTGGCACCGACATAGTGGCTTGAAAAAAGAAACCTCTTATTCTATCCAATAATTCGTTGTGAGCCTTACGAATCTGGCACTTCTTGAGCACATCTGGGATGACACTATGACCTTACATCCTTTGGCGCCTGATAAATTGAGTACCATTCAATTGCGAATTAATAGAACTTATGTACAGCGCGTTGTAAGTAGTGTTGGGCTCTGATTAGATGCGCTATATAAGAAATAAGTTGATATTATTATCACTCGTGTTCCATTCTGGGTGCTTAATAGAACTATCATCAGGTTGTCAGGCTTGGGACACACTGCAGCTGGCCCCTACGCTACTCTGCCAGTCTCAGGCCTATGACAGCAAAGCACAGCGACACGGGGCGAACACAGCAGATATTCTATGCGCTTACGGCTGAAAATTGTTGCATATTGGTAGCGCGAACTCGCCCGAAGGTATGGAGCGCTTTGCGTAGCACCGTATCTACATTACACATTCTGGCATATGCTTTCCCCCCCCTGGCTGTTAACTCTGCTTTGCTGTTGCCTATTTATATAGCGCAAACTCTATCTGCGAGCGTATCCGCAACAATTAAACAACCCAAAAACAATGCATGTCCCGAAAGCAGGGCGGCGTAGACCAAATTGTGAACATGCGTCCAGAACAAAGGTGCTCGGCGTTCGGCCCGAAAATTACAATCTTTAAATCTTATCCAGTGCGCGCCCCAACACGAGACCGTCAAACCGCACCGGAAGGCCAGACTCATCATGGGCAATCATATGAAGAAGAAGTAATAAAATCGGTCGAAAAGCCGCCCGACCACACAGACATGCCAAGTGTACCAGCGCGACGCACACATGCCTATTGAGGCCCCCCCTCCCCAAGGCGCAGCCTCTCGGGAGAGATGGAACGGGGGGGGGGGGCGGCCCCTACGGGTGGCCACTAGGGAGCTGCCCTGCCGCTGTCCCCCTGCGTGGGACGCGGGCAGCGGCATTCTAGATGTATTTTATGCTGCCTATTGTGTCCTTCTGGTTGACGCTTGGTGGGCGCGGCTAGTTCTTCTTCCGCATCTCGTGGACCTTGATGAGTCCCATTTGTGATGGCGGCGCTCTGTAGGTTGCGTCTTCTCACGAGCCCTATCGTGCTGCTGCTCTTGCTTAGCGTGTGCACCCCGCCCACTCTAAGAGCTCACTGTTACCTTCGTGCGCCTCAGGTCACGCCTTGGAACACAAGCTAGTCTTGGGGTTTGAGGACAGTCATGCTCCCAGACAACTATATATCACTGGCACTGCGAGGCACCACCTATCACTGGCACTGCGAGGCACTACCTGTGTCCCGTGCGATAATTAGCCCCCCCACCCCCGGCACCAGACAAGAAACCTGTTTCACCTTAATTACAGGGGGGGGGGTCGGGGACGATTCGTGAGGGGAGGGAGGGGGGCTACAGTCGGACTGGGGCTGCAGCAGCGTTGAAGGAGCCGATTTGCGCAGGCTCTCGAACCCCTTCGCCCTACGTCCCGGCAATCCGCACTCAACTACGTGGGTCTATGCATGCACCCAGGGTGCGGGCCCGCAGCAGGAGGCATACCGCCCACACCGACCGTATCAGCAAAATTAGTCCCGACGCTTTCTGCCCCACACAGAACAACACCGTCAGTCTCTGCACCGTAAAACAAGAGCGGGCCAAGGGGGATAGAGTGACCCGCCCAGAGACTCCGCGCGGAAGCGACCCGAATGCAAGGGGGGCGCTGAACAAGAGCACCCCACCATCGTGCAAACTCGGGCACGGGACGACAAAGAGATCAGCCCGGGGACACTGCGCGACGCGACCCAAAGGCACAGGGACACTGCGCGACGCGACCCAAAGGCACAGGGGCGCTGCCCATAAACACCGACTCGCAAAGTCAAATGCCGCGGGGAGGCGAGTGGCTGATACGTGAACAGTTATGATAAAGTTTTTGTACTATTTTCTAGAAAATCTAGAAGTGACCCTAGCAGTTTAATGTGGTTCTCTTTCCAGGAACCGGCCCACGTGGGAGATGTTGATATGCAAATTCACCGCCGCTTACGTTCAAAATCTACAGGCAGACGTTTGCAACGTTATATTGCAGTCAATGATGGCATTTTGGACTGCCTGTGGCTTTATTTCCAGCAGAGCACCCAACTGGCCAGGCCCTACCCTCTGCCTTCTATCCGTCAGCCGCTGCTGCAGGCAAATCACACACGGTTGTTTCCATGTATTTACAGAGCCCGACAAATGCCTCTCCCAGCTGCCACCGACCACACACAAGCATGTGGGCTTGTATTTACAGGGTTATCTGCTCACAGCTGTGAGATCGTTTAAGTTCTATTTATCCTTGTCGAGCCAGCAATATTGATGTAACCTCTTACAACGGGTCATTTCGAAGATGCCAGCAGCATACAATTGCCCGATGTGAGAAAACATGGAGTCGCGCGGACCCGACGACAATGGGGGCGCCCCACCTCGCCCCGCATCTGCAGCGGCCATGGCACAACACGTTAACGCGCGCCGCCACCAAACATGCACCCACAGCGATCAAACCTCAACCACAATGTCACAGTGCCTCCGATCCAACGCGTCCCTACAACCAGTGAATAAGAAACCTATATAATATATGCCAATTATTACCGAATTGCTAATTGGTTAGAATGTCTTTAGAACACTAATACTTGGGAGTACACTCGGTAATTCAAATTCTTCTGACAATTCCTGCATCACTTGCATAAGAATCGAAGCTGCAGTCTCATCCCTATGTCTATAACTCCCTGTACGGACAGGTTCACATGACGGATTTAAGATTGTCCTAGACGGCCCCCGTAGTGAGGTTGCCAGGATACAAGCCGTGAAGCTTCCAGTTACACGCACTCTGTAATCTACTCTGTTTTAGCGGCAGGCACATTAACCCCCTGCACAAATCCCGCTCGCTCCGCATGAAGACAAAAAACAGCGCGACAGAAAATCAAAAGAGAGGCTCCACGCCTCGCAACACGGCACAAACCACGCCGCAACACACGGCCCCACACCCCCCCCTCCAACAGCAGAGGCAGGACACGTCCAGAACCACGTGGCGAGCCGGTAACGAGACCCGCTCTCGAACCCCAACACAGAAAACTCCCGGATCGCCACGCCGGGCCCGGCCACAGTGGGAGCACCAAGAGTGAGGAAGGCAGCACCCGGCAATGGCCCGTACTCACCGCAAACAGCAGGACCCGACGACGACCCACTGCAAGGCAAAGGGGGGGGACATCTCGCGCACACGAGGACGATGACCACGAGGACGATGACCGCGAGGACGACGACCTCCCGTGAACGCGTGTCCAGGCTGGTGCGGCGCGCAGGAGACAGAGGAGGAACTGGGCGAGAGAGCCCACTAAGTAGGGGGGTAAGCCGTGCCCCCCGCCCCCCCTGGCCCGCCTCCAGCTCCACCCGATAGGGGATCTTACTCAAGTGGGCGTAGGCCTCGCGCGCGAGGCAGCAAGGGGTGAAGGCTCCGACGGGCGGCCACTAGAATGCTGCCCTGCTGATGTCCCACTGCTTGGGACGCGGGCAGCGGCATTCTCACTGAAATGGCGCACATTTTAAAAAAGTGCATGTCTAATAAAAATATAGGTTTAAAAGGAATCTGCACGTTCCCCGCCAGTGATGTTACTCAGTGGTCGAACAGATCTGCTGCCAAGGTGGGTGTAACTTGTAACACGAAGATTCAGATCGTGGCTTCTGAGCTCATTCTTTTCTTGGTTGTATTACTGATATTAATATTGGAGAACATTGGGGCACGTACAGAGGGATAACCAAACTACAAATGTAGTCACAATGCGGCTGCCTGTGGCCCACGCAGGAGGCAACTCAAGAGGGCAGCCCTCTAGTGCCATCTGGACACTAACCCACCGCCTTCTCTAGTTGCGGGGACTCAGGGAGGAGTCCCCCCAGACTGGCCGGTGGCATGAGGCGCGTCACTTTGCGCGTGCGGAGGATGGCGGGTTTTATAGGCCTCCCCTGCCATTTTGGCATCCTCTTTTCGCGCTGGTCACACCGTCTGGTCTTGCATCAGTCTGCGTTGTTGCGGTCTTCTTTGCCCCTGCTGGACATGCTGTGTCTTCAGTGCGCCTCGGGTGTCGTGTACCCGGGACCAGGTGGTGTTCGTCATGCGCGGTGAGTTTGGGGCACAGGGAGGACCTTGGGGCCTCTCTTGGCAATTTTAAATGGTTATGGAGAAGTGGTACCCGCAATTAAAAGTGCCCAAGCCGCTGTGGTGCGGAGCGGGTGCTCACGCCTGGGTATTCTCCTCCGTTACATAGGACACAGGTAGTGTGCCCTTGACTGCCCCATCAGAAGGGGCTCATTCAGTAGGCTTTTTCCCGGGCTGGAGGCTGTGACTTTCGGGCCCGATTTGAGTGGCAGGGGTACAGGAGCTGCTTCATTTCCCCGTGGGGAGCAAGTGAGCGACAGCAGAGGAAGAGCGGAGACAGTGTTGGGGTTCCTGTGGTGGGTGGGTGGCACTCTAAAAGTTATGGGGGTCAAATCCTGTTTTCACTGGATGTGGTCCCTGAGTTATAAATTACAGCCGCTGTTGCGGGTCGGAGTGCTTCACCACACGCTTTGTAGACGTTGAGGCGGCCTGGGTTCCCGTTTCGTGTGCGTGGAGGGTGGAACCAGCGGCTGCTGGAATGCCGCCTGTCTTTCCCTGCTTCCCAGAGGCAGGAGAGCGATATGTGGCAAGAGGCCGTGGGCAGCCCCGGATTACCATGTGGGCCAGTCCTGCCGGCATGGATTTACAAGTTATTCAGTGTATTTATGAGTGGCATTTCACTACCTTATGTGTGCACTTTGAGCAACACTTTATAGCAAGGTCAAGAAAGCAGCTGTTGCTGTTGGTGGAAGGCATTCCCTGCTGCTCCCCCCCCCTTGCCTTTCTTGGTCTAGGACCCCCGGGGTTGAAGGGGGGGAGCAGATTGTGAGCAGCGCGATCCTTGGGGCCTGGACCGCACCAGGTCCTGTGAGCCCCTGCCCCCGTCGTGTGGAAACCCTTCTTGCACGCCTGTTCATGTATCGCAGAAATGCGGCATGGCTTCTTAGCACCGTGCCGGTGACTCACTAGCTGTTCGGGGGTTCAAGTACGTGCTCGATTGTGTGGCTTGCCATTGGGATTTTGCACTCTTGGGGAGAAGCGCTCTCTGCGAGGCCCGGTCTTTCAGTGGTGAGCGCAGTTTGAATCAGGTTTTCATTGGCGGTGCTTTCAAATCCTACAAGCCCATATGTGAGATGGCGAGTGTGTATTTTGATAGTGGTGCATTCGGGTGCATTGGGTGGTGCTGTGGGGGGCCAAGACTCCCTCGGGGTGTTCAAGAGGGGATGAGAGGTGGTGCTGAACGCTTGGGCGGAGAGGCAGCAATATTCTCGCCATAAGCACCGCCGTGGCCGTCCTCCTAGGGTGGCACCCACGGTCCATGGGACGCGTCAGGGGCAAGCGGTTTAAATGGCGGTGCACTCATGGTCTTGGGGGGCGGTGTGTGCTCACCATGCAAACCAGGGGTGCACCGGGCGCCCATGGTAACAAGTACCTGAGGCCTGGGTGTCCTGCAAGTGAATAGTGCATCCCTGCTGCACTTTCCATTATAAGGATGCAGTGTTTCTGCAGGGCGCGGTAATGATTCCTTGTCACAGCGGGTAGCGCTGCTCTATCCCCTGCGTTGAGCTTGATGCCCACGCTCCAGTGTGTTCCTCTGCATCCGGTGCTGGTGCGGCTCCCCCAGCTGCCCGCAAAGTTTTCCTTGTGCAGCTCCCTTACTAGGGATTGTTTATGAAGGAATTTGTGAGGGCTATTTGGGTTTCCTTGGTCGATTTGGGTGTGGTGGCTGCGGCCTCCGGAGTGTCGCCTACCTGCTGATGTACCCAACATACATCTGAACCCTTCCACGCCGAGAGCAGGGTGCATGGGAGCTGAGGCGCGCATGCAAACAGGCGGATTCCATCGGGTCATGGTTCGTTCGGATGGGCATCATCCTACGCCTCTCAGCAGGGGACTTGAGCGGTGTAGCATGTTTTCTTGTTTCGCGGGCTACTCGTTCGGTATGGCCTCCAATGGATTTCTTTCCACTGCCTTGGGTTGGACACGCTGGTGAATGGTCCCTCTGTGTCATGGCATCGGGTGGATGGTCTTTGGTGGTGATGCGTGCAACGCACGACCGCATGCGCACACTGAGCGTGGTTGATCATGCGGTGGGTTAGAGATCTCTTGCGTGAGCGGTTCCCGTACTAGCGCTAGGAACTCCGACTTCCGCGCATGCATGTACTGCATCCTCAGCGTGCTTCGGGTACAGGATAGCTGTTCCTCTTGACACTGTTGCCGGAGTCGCATGGGGACTTTTGCACCGGCAGTTGCAGTTAGGGACATTCACCCATCGGTGCGGGTATTGTGTAGGTGAGGCGGACGTGGGTTACTCGGTGCTCCCAGACAACCATAGAGATAGGCGGGGAAGGAAGCTGACTTCTAGCAGGGGGGCTGCTGTCCCACAATGGGGGAAACAAGGTGTTTAAAGCACTAATGGCTACAATGTTGAAGAAATGGTGGAATGGCCATTATTCAAGCGAAGTTAGGTAGCTGGACTTATAGTGCCCCCCCGTCCCCACCTGCTGGTCTGCGACAGGGTTCTCACTGGCAGAAGTT
Organism: Triturus cristatus; assembly: GCF_964204655.1. Classification (NCBI taxonomy): domain Eukaryota; kingdom Metazoa; phylum Chordata; class Amphibia; order Caudata; family Salamandridae; genus Triturus; species Triturus cristatus. The sequence goes on along the minus strand of NC_140589.1, from coordinate 1,668,719,144 downwards.
TTAAAGTACATGACTTGCACGAGAAAGGGATATCAGCCTGAAATCACAGCAGTTATATTCACAGACAGGTGAGGGGGTAGCACGCATTATGGCTACATTATGTAGCAGGTCTATAAGTATATATAATCTATAAATCTCAGATTTGAATACTAGTACATTTCTTAAGGTGTTCTTGCATTTGGCATAGAGATCGAGGTGTAACCCCCAGGTCAAAGATCCTCTCCAAACAAGATAGCTCACTAGGGTATGTACCTGCTGCTAACCCCATCTGTAATGTGCAGTGCATGAGTAGCTAGCTCAATCTTTCACTGTTTGAGTGTGAAAAAAATAGTACCAGTAAGTTGCATTGCAACCCCAAAAATGTGATAAAACAACAGAAGTTGCTGGCACACAGGAGTGCCTGTGGGACCGACTCAGAGCGGGCGACAAAGTGGCCTGTAGGTGGGTCCAGGGTATGGTCACCTTTGAGAGAAGGGGTGTGGTGCACAGCAGTGCATGGCTGTGGGCTACATCGCTTGTGGGTTTAGCGGAGGCACTCGACTCAAACTTTGCGTCTGGTGGGCTACACCTGGAGCAGCAAGCGTTGCGCAGTTCCACGGATGGCCATGCTTTCATTTGCAGTGGGCATGAGGACAGTTGTGCTGAATAGGTAATGTAACAGGCGCTCATGTATAGCGTTTCAATACCTTTGCGTAGGTCCATTGCGCAACAGTTTAAATGACGGTGGAGCCAAACCTGAGCCAGGTTGTATGCGAAAAAGGCCCGAATTGTGTTGCAAAACAAATGTGGATGAGATTTGCAGGGCCGCAGGTGCCCAAGGGGGGACGGGGCTTTGTAGGCCCCCACGCTTGATTCAATACTCAGGGCACCAGTGTTTTAACTGGTCCGGTGATTCAGGGTGCAGTCTATACTTATGTGGTTTACAGGGTGAGGCTTCAAAGACTGGCGGTGGCAGCACATTCATCTTTCTACAATGGTGGCCTGTCGGCAGACCAGACGAGGCCATGTAAAGATAAAACCTAATTTTATGTCTTGCTCAAAGCAAGAACTTTTTGGGTGCCATAATGCATTAGGTCACATGGTTGCACAGCATCAAGAGTTACTGTAAATGTGCAAGAGGACTATGGGAAGAATGCGAGCGCACCAGTCTTGATTGTCCACCCTGCCTCAGGAGAGGGGACAAGGTGATATGAGTTGGTCGGTTTTTAAGTCTTGGGGCATGGTGTTTTCTTAAAAAATGATGTTCCTGAACACAAATAGACACAGGGGTGGCGCTGTTGGTGATGTGCGCTTTGAGCAGTTTGTTCCGGGGGTCCAGGTGTTCGCTTTGTTAGGCGCGAGCGGTTCACTTCACAGCACTGGTGATACCACAAAGCATCTATATCACATAGGAAGCCAACCTTGTGAAGCATTCTCATTTAGCTAAGGAGTTATGCGTAAATTTCACCCCATGGCACCACGTGGAATCAGACTTCCGGCGTGCAGCCAGTGTGGAGGCATTCTAGGTGGGAAAGTGAACAGTCGGGTTCTCAGGTCCATGTTGGTGGATGCACTATGGTCAAGGTGTAGGTTCAATTAGTTGGAGTTGGCACTCTTATGTGAGCCGGGGTTCGATGCTGGACGAGGGCATCGCCGCGTTGCGGCCAGAGCACGGGCATTGTGTGTTTCCAAGGGGGCAGCAAGTGAAGGCAAGGCTCTTTCTGAATCTGGCACCAGAACATAAGGTAGGCAGGGCCAACTTGTCTGTTGGGTGACTTGTGTAGGCGAAGACTCATTACAGTTCTTGCACAGTCCCGTCATTTCAGAATTGAAGCGCTGCCTTAGGTATCCCTGGGCACAAAGGAAGGCCAGACAAGAATGCAGGGGATCACAGAGCAAGTGCACCCTGTTCTTAGCATAGTATATGCAGACTGCATCACCTACACTAAGAAAGCAAGCATTTCATAAAGTGTTGGGTTGGACCCATACAGGACAGCGAAGAATAATCTAGCCAAGCTAACTTGCCAGTGCAGATAATTTATTAGGGAGCGATTGAGCACTGCAGGTGGCCATCCCTTGCTTGAGAAAGATGAAAGCGTTAGGTCCCGGATAGTACTCAGATATGGGTCTAGTGGCTAGCAGGCCATCACATCCCATGTTGGGGGGGTCAATTCTGTTGAATCCTATGGGGGACTAGGAGGGTAGGGGATTGGTGCTTAGGAAACCCTGACAGAGCATGGGAGATGTTGGCAGTAGGTTCACCGCCCTACAACAGCAGTGGTATTAAATTAGCCCATATTTTTACCATGTGAACAACACAAGAAGGCTGGGTATACAATTTTACCTGTCTGTTGAGCCACAGCGGGCTGCTCAGTGTGGGGCTCCATAACAGGGAGTATCACGTTGTCCTACAATGCAAAAGTTTGTAGGGGCATAGCTGAGGCACAGGGGTCCTCCATTTGCTTGATCTTCTAGGTCCCCGTAAAGGTGTCATATGGCTTTAGGCAGTAAATCTTGAGGTTCCGTAGGCAAATGCCACAAATTTTTATCTTCCATTGGCTGGTATCCGAGATCTGAAGGGCCAATTTTCTGCAGCATGTGCCTAAAAGAGTGGCTAAAATAAAGTCGGGTTCTTCGAAGGCAGGTTTTGGTCCCTCCCATTATAGTTTGAGCATGTAACCCATCCGCGCTGAATTGATTGCCCACTTAGCAATATGACTATTGCACAGGGGGATGGAGGGTGATTCAAGGGACATGGATGGTGTGGCGGCAACGCTAGACGGCCAGCTTATACGGGGTAGGAGGGTCCGCATCACCAACCAGTAGGGTGCCAAGTGGCAAAAACCAGTAAATAGGTTTAATATATGCGTGTCTCTGGCCTACAGCTGTGTGGAGCCAGTCTCATTTAGAGGTACGCCCAGGTGAAAATTGTGTACTTCTTAAGGTTCGCATGACCAATGCGGTTTGTGGTATCTCCTAGCGAATCCACTGAAGGTGTACTGCAGCTAAACAGGAAACTGGGAATCTGGGATTCTGACACTTTTGCGGGTTTAAAGCAACCAGGGTCAGAGATGGACAGTAGGTACTGTGCATCTGTAATCTGACGGCAGTTAAGCAAGCGGGGTGCGCTGCGTAAGTTGTCACCACATGAAAGGGTGAGGTGTCACCAATAGTGGGCAAAATACATATATTGTTTCAAACCAGATTGACACCATTAAGGTGTTCGCCAGGGTTTAGCAATCAAAGGGGTCTGTGCAATTGTCTAGTCAATGGGGCGAAATAAGTGCACCCCAGAACCAAGGGTAGGTGACTTGTTCCTGCAGTTAAGCTCAAAGGCCCCACCCGGTTAGCTATATTAGCTACGCTGGGTGGGGATTCTGCCAGCCAACATAGTGTGCTGCTGTCCCAATAAATGGCTATACAAGGTGTCAAGCGCAAAAAAGCTACGATGTAAAAAGAGCATTTGGCACGTCCAGTATTCAACAAAAAATTTAAACTTAATGGAGCAGGTTATTTTCCTGCTGGGGCTGCACAGGGTGGGCAGGGTGAACCCACCCCCCCTTTTTTAATATTCTAGGATGGGGTAAAGTAGGACTTAGTCAATCTGGAATGTTAGGCACCATATTGCAGACAGTGCGCACTGTATTAATTCAGACAGATTCCTAAGCTGGTATGCCTAGGGGGTTTTCACCACAGAGGGAGCTGAGCGGGCGAAATTCCCATAAGGAATAAAGGATGCATGGCTAGTGCAGGAGGACTCACTTGCTCATTGTCACATACTTCTAGTTATGAACATTCCTGTGCGTCATGATTTAGCAATCAAAGGGACTGCGCAAATGTTAAGTATAAACCTTCTTGCCCTAATAGCCAAAGTAGGCAGGCGGGTTGTGGGAGCGGTCACCTAACAAGTGGGCTGCTGTCCCATAAATGGGTGACACAAGGGTTCAGGACACACGGTGCTAGAAGGATGGCAGTTAGGTGAGATCAGCAAATAGATGGGGCAATGTGAGCCATGGTGTCTGAATTTGTCATGTGAGGCAATAGAACTTTCCCGCAGGAAGGTGAATAGTTCTTGGCACAAGTTCACAGGCCAAAAGGGCCTTTGGTTTCATCAGACACTAGCTGATCCAGGTTTACGTCAAGGGCTATTGGGATATAGATGGGGTGCATCTATCACCAGTAGGGATGATTCTCTTCCTTCTAGAAGGCAGGAGGCTCTAGAGATGACGGGTTGCAGGTAAGACCATAGCTGTTGTGGTGGGGGCTCTGGCGGCGACGGAGGCCACCTCCAGAGCTGTGGCAGAGTTACAGGGCGATCTGGAAGCAAATAGGTACAAAAGGGTACCTCTGCAGGGCACAATAGGGGTGCCAGAGCCAAATCCCAAGAGCCTCATGGGAGGTTCCTGGAAAACCACGTCGGTGTCCCGTTAGTCCTTCAGGCGGTTTTGGGACTGAGCAACCGGGGGCTTGCCTTGCTACTCTCCGCCCTGAAAAGGGCATGAGTAATAAGGGACTAATGTGTCACATGATCCGGCAAGAGGATCACACCATAAGGTGTAGCACAGATTGGGTTCTTCCCAGTGCTGCTTGGCTCATCAGGCGGGCAGGCAGCATAGTTGGTTCCAGCTGCCTGCCCTTGGATCGCCCGTAAGATAACCCACCATATTGCATACTGTTGTATGGAATAAACCTGCAGCAATATTTACCCAAACAAAAAGTTGTCTTGTGTATTTATTTATTTAGCATGCATGCTATATGTTTGTGTGGGTGGGGAATGTTCCCAATGGTGGCACTATGCAGATGCCCATGGCCCACGCAGTAGGCCATTCGAGAGGGCGGCCCTCTAGTGCCATCTGGGCACTAACCCACCCCCTTCTCTAGTTGCGGGGACTCAGGGATGAGTCCCCCCAGACTGGCCTGTGGCACGCTAGGCCCGTCACTTCCTACGCGCGGAGGATGGGGGGGTATATAGGCCTCCCCTGCAATTTTGGAATTCTCTTTTTGCGCTGGTCATTGCATCTCCCACCCTACAGCTTACCCGGTGTGGGGGTGGCAGGCACAATACATAGAATGTTGTAATGATTTCTTTTTCGTTGCAGGCGGAGTTACAGGGCGATCTGGAAGCAAATAGGTACAAAACGGTACCTCTGCAGGGCACAATAGGGGTGCCAGAGCCAAATCTCAGGAGCCTCATGGGAGGTTCCTGGAAAACCGCGTTGGCTTCCTGTTAGTCCTTCGGGCGGTTGGTGGCCTGAACAACCGGGGGCTTGCCTTACTACGCTCTGCCCTGAAAGGGGCATGAGTAATAAGGGACCAATGTGTCACGTGATCCGGAAAGAGGATCACACCATAAGGTGTAGCACAGATTGGGTTCTCCGCGGTGCTGCTTGGCTCATCAGGCGGGCAGGCAGCATAGTTGGTTCCAGCTGCCTGCCCTTGGATCGCCCGTAAGATATTCCACCATATTGCATACTGTTGTATGGAATAAACCTGCAGCAATATTCACCCAAAAAAAAGTTGTCTTGTCTTTTTATTTATTTAGCATGCATGCTATGTGTTTGTGTGGGTGGGGAATGTTGCCATTGGTGACACTGAGTGAAAGGCTGTTGTGACTTCTCAACGCAGACAGACTTGTGTCTTAGGAATGTATAACTCTACAATTGATGGATGGTCAGACACCTCGGGTGTAAGGCAGGCAGACAACACCCATTACAACACTGTACCAATTTCAGCGAATCTGTAGAGGACTCGATGCTTAATTTGAGCCGGTGGTGGCCGGTGCTCCACACCAGCACTTAATTCTTAGCTCCAGCGCTTGTGACAGTATGACACATGGTGGCGCTGTCTGCCAAATTTGGGTATGAGCACAACAACAGCTGTTTATTCATTTAATATACATTAACAATCCCAAATACATGCCACACCACCCATTCTTACAGCTTTGGGGGCCTGGAATAGAATGAATTGTCACACTTGTAGAGGTGTGATGCTTAGTAGTTGTGTTAGTACTGTCACTGGCAGCGCTCGCAAGGGCAATGGAGGGTGTTCTCTTAAGGAGAGCCCTGGCACTTGTTGTTTTACAAATTAACCACTGACTAGACTAGCGCATATTCGAAACCTAGCGAGATGCGTCCCAATATAAACAGCAAGAAAAACTCAAGATTTTGAAATACGAAAATCAGAAGGCTGTGTCACACTATCTGGCATCGGTGTCAGGTCTGGCTTGACAACGCAGATGGCTGCAGACTCAGTGTTATCAATTCTTTTAAATCTGCATATAGTGTGATTTGGCTGTACCAAGAGGCGTAGTACCCTCTCACCTCCAGCTAATGTCTAGTCTATTTTCTAGGTGGGTGAGCCAATAAATTAATAGGGACCCCCGAGCCACAGCCGAGCCAGGGATCTGGCTTGGATCTAAGATCGGGTACACGAACCAAGCCATGAACATACTTGGCATGTAAACCACACAACAAACCAGGTAAAATGGGATTAAGTCTCTTCAAAATTGTTTTTAAAAAGGTGTGTTTATTTAATATATTTGGAGGCATTTTACCTTAGTAAATCAAATGAAATCACTGCATTAAGAAGCATTTGTTTAAAGAGGCAGAATTTAAACACAAACTTAGACTCATTGTTGCACCCCTGCCGTAACGACTCCGTCATTAGTAAACAAAGAGGTAAATCAATTGTCCTGTGTATCATACAAGTGGCCTAAATTCATATTATATATGGAGCAGCATTATAGTCTAATAAATCAAACACAAGAGTTATTTGTTCAGTCAATTCCTGGACTCTCTATGTGCAAATCACGAATAAGGAGGCTCAGGGAAATAAAATATTTGCCTAGGATCACACAAGTGGGGAAGCTCGGATTAATCCTAGGTTTTATGGTTTCACACTGTGCAATTCAGCCACTAGCTGAGTATCTCTTTTTCTGTTCTTGTTTACATCAAAGCTTAGTGCTTTGTTTTTATTGAAATTCTTGGCACATGAGGTGAGAGGGTGGTTGGGAGCAAAACCCTTATGAAGATTGGGTTTGTTTTAGGCTTGCGAGTCTAAGAGGACCTTGAGCTGAGCCAGGCATCTGGATTGAGCCTAGCTCGAGAATTCAGTGGATCTCACACCTCTATTTGGTGTGTCATTCTAGCTTCCAGGATTCCGCTTGAATGGATGATAGAATATGTTACACCTAAAAGTGTGCTCATTCAGCAGTGCCTAGTCTTAATTCCACCTCATGCTTCTTTTCTTCACCACCAGACACCCAATGCCCCTTTATCTCAGGGCTGCAGGTTCTTTTTCATTCCTGCTTTGTCTCGTTGTCACTGTTTTTCCATCTTTCTCTCCCTCTAGTCTCCAAAACTGGGTACTGGTGGGCCCCATCTGCAACCACCAGCTCAAATTAAGCACTGATCACCATGCTATTTTTCACATTCAAATATTTATCTCCTATATGCATTTTAAATAAAAAGCAACCTGTTCTGCTATTTTTTTCCAGCACTGACATAAAAGTAGGGAAGGCATTTATGTTATAAATGCTGCTTGCACATGCAACACGTGATTTGAGAATGCTTGTTTGGCATGCTTTGGCATGTTAAATCTAGACCTACAGGCTTTACAAATGCTTGTTATAAACAAGGCTGCTGATGACAGCATTATTTCACACTTCAGGACAATTTACACAGGTGTGCACTTAATCACATATATATTTAATACTACTCCTAGGTGTAATTCTCCACGTTCTTGCTATTCACCATTTCTCAGTGGAAATTTACACATAGGTGTATACGTTGTCTCCTATGACTGTATATACGACCATCAAGTTAGCACAAGTAACTTTACAAACATATTTTATGCTGTGCCTAATTGGTGGGGATGTCTGCCACTGGAGCGGGAGATAAACTACATTATTTAAAATATTCATTATTAACCTTGAAATAGTAAAAAAAAAAATTACAGCACATTAAGTCCTCACTTTAGGGGTGTATTACATAATACAATCATTTAACTATATTAGATGCATAAATATCTTTCAATCATTAAAAAAAATACTGAAACTATTTTTTAAATTTTAATTCATTATTTAGGAAACTTGGCAAAAGTTATATATTTAATTAATTTTAAAACTTTTCACATTTTTATAAAAGCTAAATGTTAAATGTGATTTTATTTTAAATTACGTTTATTTTAATTTTAAACTTTAAGAAGCACTGATAATTGTATATAATTTTGTATCATTTAAATATATAGATAAATATATATATATATATAATGTTTAAGTTTATAATCATTTAATTAATTTAACATTAGTTCATATAGGGTGTGATTTTACGTCCCTGCCAACATTGATGTCTGGGGCAGGATGTTGCAGCCACAGTGATTGGTCATGTGTATTGCTTGACTTACTCCAATGCTAGGCAGTGCATCTGATTTGCCACCTTTAGGGCTGCAGTAACCCCAGAAGAGAATTTTGCGAATTGCAATTGTCTTATGTGTGTGTGTGTGTGTGTGAGTGCACGCGGCGCGTGTGTAGTGTGTGTGTGTGTGTGTGTTTGTATAGAGTGTGTGTGTGTGCGCGTGTGTGTGTGTGTGTGTGTGTAGAGAGTGTGTGTGTGTTTTTTTTATTAGCATGTTCTTCCAAGCCTCTCCTTAAATTCTCCTACACAACTCCCCTTTAGTAGTGAGGATTCTGCATTTTCCAGTCACTCCACTTGGCCCTCCCACATTTACTGCAACGGTGTATGCCTATGTCTGAGGAGATCTCCATACAGAAAAAATTATAGAAGCGAAAGCCTCTGGCCGTAGGTTTGTGAATTGCATTTTGTACTAAATAAGAAGTACTACTGTAATACTACTTTAAGTAATACAAAATGCAGTTTGTTTTAATCGGACCGTTTGGGTTGCTGTGTTGCCCAAAAAACAGGACTGTCGTACTTTGACTGTTAATATCTTTGGAAATCTGTTGATCTACTGAAGACTGTGAAGCCTTCTCTCTTCTCAAGTGGGTCTGTGAAAACAGATCTGAAAGGTCCACCAGCTTATGCATGCATGAGTAAACGTGACTTGTATAATTCTGGAAATTTTGTTGTATCTTTTGTAGTTGTAAAAAACCTGGTTGATCGGGCGCTGGCTTGCTCAGGCGTCAGCCTTTTACCTTTGCTAATGCTTTTTTTGTAAATCTATTACAAATAGACAGGGTTGAAAAGACAGATAAACAGAGGGGTGGGCAAAGACAGGCAGCAAGGGTTGTATAGATAGATAGCATTGCATAGATAGCTAGATACATTGATGTACAGCGGTAGATAGACTGTTGCATAGATCGAGATTGTTGCGTAGATAAAAAGGGTTGCATACATAGATAGCTAAATAGACAGAGTTGTAAAGATAGATAGACAGAGAGAGAGAGAGAGAGACAGAGAGAGAGAGAGAGAGAGAGAGAGAGAGAGAGAGAGAGAGGAAGAAAAATGTGAATGGCAATAACGACCAATGGATCAAGGAATCTGGTTGGAAGCCACTTGAAGTAAGCCTACCATAAATATAATTTTTGTAAAGTTAAAAGGTCTTGGCTAATGCCAGACCTAGAAAGACAATGTATATTTGCAGCTAAGACACAAGGAAAGTTATCAGAGGTTATTAAGCCTGTTTCGCAGATCAAACGATATATGAATATCAATATTTCAATACAAATCTTTCTTTGTAGTTTACACAAACATATTCTTTTTTTTACAAACCATTAAAGGTTTGAAGAACGAAAACTGTAAAGTGGATTCTTGCACACACATGCACCGACCGCTTTAACCTCTCCCGACAGCCGAGCTATAAATATCTGCCAATTCTGGTATTGATTTTAGGCTGTTTCTCACATCAGCCTATTGAGGGAGAGTACATAAAGCAATGAAACATAAATATATCACGTCTACCTATGGTTAGCAGCTAAAGATAGGGGTGAGAGGGAGGACGTCCAGTGATTCATTCATGTCAGGGGACAGCTTTCCACTCACAGTGAATCTTCTTGAATAAACCCAGGCACTCTATGCCTGCTGCACTGCAGTGACAGGGCAGGGCTAACACACATCATCTATGAAACATTGCCAATGCTCTATGCATGAAACCGAGGCTTGAAAGGGAAGCTGGTTTGTCACCTGAAATTCAAGTGCGGGTCACAACATTTCCACTGCATCCTTCACACATTCTCTTTGCAAAATTATCTTTTGAATAAAAAGGGCACAGCGGACCGGTATACGTCATGGTCATTGAGATATATGCATGGAAAGGGAAAGCCCAAATTGCGGGTTATCTGTGGTTGTTAGTATAAAAAAGACAGTAAACAAGCATGTTTCAAGCCAATAGGTCTGGCCTTTGCTTAGTCCCTTTATACATTATTGATATGTATTAATTTGATTTATTACAAAAGGCTAGCGACAGTTAAAGACAGATCTATTAACAAAAATATTTATTTTGGCAGTAAGTTTACGTTTATGGACAAACCTTCCTCCTTTTCTGCCGGCCGGGAATCTACAATGGGATTCCTGACAGGCTTAAATAGATGTACGACTGCTGCTTTCTATGCCACACGTGTAGATAAATCCGCAGACATAAATCCCAGTCAAGGTGTGGGAATAGGGTTTTCAAAGGTGTGGTTTACCTTCGATTGCCCACAAACAGGTATCTTTGTGGGCATTCCCAAACCTGCTATTCAGCCTCTTGCTGTCCTGGAAAAGATCAGATTTACTCCAGGAGTGGGCAGGAGCAACTCCCAGTCCCAATGGGAAGAGAAACAGGCCATCCTCAATTTTGGTGGTGGTGCAGATGTAGGGCTCTGCCCAGAGGGTTCCTCCTGTGCGGAATACTAAGCTATATCGAAATCTCCAAAGGAGGAATTGGAGCACAGTAAAATGCCACGCCATTTCTCATAATAAGCCCAGAAACCTGCACATAGAGCAGCTTTTGATGTGTACTGCTGGTAATGTTTCTTAATACAAAAACATATTAAATCAGCACCCTTACGTAGGTGCACTTTTATTGGTTCCAATTTAGCACATTTTTGGGGAGTAGGGCCCATTGTTTTTGTTAATGCTCACCAAAGTAGATCGCTAAAAACGGCCACAACTACATTGATACGCTGATGCACCCTCTCTAAATAAATTAACTGGATAGCAGGCCAGTCTAGAAGTTCGGATTGGACTGTTCCTATTGGAGTATGGTCAAGGCTGATTTGCATACGGCTGGTTCTGAGGTGTCATGGTGGGTACAAAGAACAATCAGTTGGAATACGACTTTGAGCAATCGCCAGAGGTTAGATAATTGCAAGCATTCTTCCCATCACTTTTTGTGTATTTGACGCAATGCCCTAAGCGGCCATGAGTCTGCATAGATGTGGGTTCCTTGTTCACTGTGCCACTGGATCCAACTGCACAAGACTGACGAGCCCCAATCAGGGTGAAAACTGGTCTTGGGTTGCTTGGGTTCTGGTTCTGGAAGGAGCTGGCGTAGCAGTTCGGGCTGGACTGTTCCTACTGGAGCATGGTCAAGGCTGATGTACATTTGGCTGGGTCTACTCTGAGGCGACGGTGGGAAACAACAAAGGGTTTGAATGCTACCCCAAGTGATTGCCAGTGGTAGACAAATTGCAAGCATTCCTCCCATCACCTTTTGTCTGTTTGATGTAACATGCTTGGTGGCCATGGGTATGGCCAGACCTTGGTCCTTTGACCACTGTACCACTGACATCAAGCTGCACCTGACTGACAAACTACTCATAAGGGCAAAACCAGTGATGGGCTGCTTGTGTTCCGGTTCGGGCACGAGCTGGTTTGGCAGTTCAGGCTATAGTATTCCTACTGTAGCAGGGTCAAGGCGGATTCACATATGGCTGGGACTGATCTGCCTCTGCAAAACCCAGCTCATCCTTTCAACTGCCTAATATCTGCCTGATCTAATGTTCTTTATGGTATCCACCTGCTCTCCTACACTGCCCCCCCCCTTAATCCCCTGTTCTCTTCCACCTATATCTGTCTGGCCCATTTTCCACAATCATGCCAAGCTATGTACCTTATCTGTGAACTACTGACACTGTAATGAAGAGGTGTGCATATTGCATAAAGGAGACATCAACACGCATACGATGTGCAAGTAGTATTAAATCAGATGTCACAACGATTCATGACACAACAATTGTGTGAAATCTGCCATGTGTCCTGCTTGCCAATGTTTCACTCTTGAAGTTTATCACCACCATCTCCATACATTCCCTCTGACTCCCTATCCAACAATAACAAGCAGTTACCGTGGACTTATCAATGCCTCACCACCTCTGTGACTAGTTTCTTTGCAAGCGGGTCATGTAGTATCTACCATGTTGGATACTACCTTCACTTACAACACCATGAAAAGATACTGAATGAGTTACTTCGCCCACTGCATCTCACATTGTATTATTTGTTATCTTTTGCGGCCTTATGTATGAGGGAAGGAGTGTGAAATATATAAAAGAAACAATGTAGGAACAAATCAGAGCGATACGAAACAAGGATATGAAATATCCTTTATCTCAATGTTTCTGTAGTCATGATAACAATGAACGGCTCGTGTTTTGTTCTATGATTTACAAATCAGAAAGGCAGATGCGAAGAACAGGTGCAAATTGGATTGCACACCCGAAGGCTGTGGATTACGATCTGAACTAGGAGAGGGAATTGTAATAATGCCACACATACATCCTTATTTTTTTCCTAGACAGTAGCAAACTAATTTGAAGCGTTCACAACATGGATACTATAATCAACCTGTTTGACATGAGTTTTTGAAGAATTTTTTCAATCTAATTTGTGCGTACAGACCACTCGGTCTAATATTGTATCTCTATCAGATGCTGTGAAAACAGCTCATCATACCAATGCATATTAGGAAACGAAATGCAGTAACGATCCTATTACTATAGCTAGCCTTTGACTAAAAACGTTTTATTGAACCATATCTTCTAAAAAAAAAAACTGCAGTAATTATTTTCAGACAGTTGAAACAGTTTTTCATGCCTTGCTTACTCTTAAATTAACTTTTTGCATTAACAAGTTCCCATCAAATGCCATTTTCTTTTGCAGTTATTTGAGAATTGTGCCTGCTTTCTGCACTCGTATGTCACCTGGTAGATTCCTGGAACCCATCATTTTATTTCCGCACACTTTTCTAATGGCACCCAATCGCTGACCTTGGTTGAACGTCTACTCCTTGGCGGTTACCAACTGGTGTTATACACATGAGATTACTCATTATTTTTTGTGGTTTTTTTCCGATAGATGGTTTTCCTTTTTTCCAGTTCACAGGATAACATTCGATGATTCACACCTGTGATATTCCTTTTTTTCATTGCTTCATGCTCACAAACCTGCTGCACACGAATGGGGCCCTTTCTAAGCATGCAGCTCTACTGCCTACCTCTACGTTACAGTTTGTAGAAAACTAATAGCAATGAAAACTACATATTGCCACATACAGGCTGTGCGCGTTAGATGTTCTTTAGCCCACTCTGCCACCCCAGTGAGGCACAGGGTCAGACTGATTTGCATATGGCCATGTCTGAACTGGGGTGGCAGAGTGGGCTAAAGAACGGTGATGGATTAAAGCCAGATCAGTTGACTGGGGGTGAATGCTTGCAATGTTCAACACTCCGTCCATCATTTCCTTTGGTTTTTGCTTTGTTCGCCATAAGTTGGCTGGGTATGCTCAGACGTGAGTCCCTTGCTCACTTTGCCACTGGATTCAAGCAAGCCTGGCTGAAGACGGCTGAAATGCCAGAAACCGGTCCTAGGAAGCTTGTTTCCGGTCCAGGGAAGACATGGCTTGGCAGTTCGGGCTGGACTGTTCCCATGAGGCACAGGGTCAGACTGATTTGCATATGGCCATGTCTGAACTGGGGTGGCAGAGTGGGCTAAAGAACGGTGATAGATTAAACCCAGATCAGTTGACTGGGGGTGAGTGCTTGCAATGTTCAACACTCCGTCCATCATTTCCTTTGGTTTTTACTCATGTAAAGCGGTCTGATACCTTCGGGTCTAGTTAGCACCATATAAAACTCCACAAAAACAAAAAGCTACAGCTTCCAAAGGACAATGACACAAGCCAATGAAAAATATGGGCGGAGAGTGGGTGGAGCTTCAAGTTCATACCTGAATATAGCATGCTTCGCAGAGCAGTGAATGCGCTGCCCAGGCTTGACCTAAAAAAACGACTCAGTTTACAGACTTCGGGCTGGCCAATTCACCTCTGTCAGGAGATGAAATGCATCTCTAAGGAGTAGGTACATTGATCCACCAAGCTACCGCACGTCCTCTGTGTTCCCAATGCGTTTTGTGCACATGTACTATATATTGGGCTCTGAATACAGGGAATCACAAGTGGGTTTAAACAGGTTAATCATAAATATTTAATTAGCCTCGCTGAGTTTGCATGAATCTGTGAGTACAGTTTTTTCACTACGCCCCAGGGTGATGCTTGGCATTTCCATTAAGGCCACAGAGCAGCCATTTACTTACAGCCGATCCTCAGCCCTGGAGTGCTGCTATGAATAGAACACGAGTCTGCAATACATCTTTCAAGTGTCACAATATCTGAAAACAAAAATTAAAATGCGGGAAAGAATTGAGCAGTGGGCTTCTGTCGTCTAGTGGACTTTCTCAGAAGACCACCTTCATGCTTGCTTGGAGAAGTACGTTTCTGAACAACTTTCTGTGCTGAATCTACTAATTGTGCGTAAAGTGTGTTACAAATGGAGTTTAGATCAGAGTGGTGATCTTAGGCATCTTTTCATGGGGATCTCATTTTTCCAGTCTTGCTCATTCATTAAAAAGGAACAGACACCACTGAATCCCAACGCCACAATGAACAAAAGCAGGCAATGAAAAAAGCATGATATGGTATTTAGTTAGGGGCAATTGTGAACTTCTGCGACATTTTAGACTCAAACGAAGTAAGAGGTTTGGCACCTGTTGAATTGTGTTTATGGTGGTTTGATTTTAGGTCATGCATTGGAGTCCTGTATCACCCCTCCAAAGAGACAGTAGATTTCAGATCCAGGCTGAGACAGACACCTAGTTCTGAAGAGCCACCAGGAGAAGCCGTATGCCACGCATTTCAGAAATGATAGCCTGTACTGTGTGCCTCAAAACAATGAGCCAAGAGACAGATTGTGCACAGCTTTCAGCGGCGCTTCTCAAGCAACCACCAATCACCTACTATCATGATCCACGTGCTGAACATTAGCATGGGAACAAGGATTCCAGGAGACACCTCAGTATGATCAGACTTTGCACAGAGCTATGCCTCCACTAACTACCACACCTTGAATCTTGTGTTCTCATCCCAAAGGCCTCACAAATACATGGCAAGACGATCCTGTTTGGAAACTCATAACATTCAATGAGCCATCCACGGGAACGCTTGCAGATTATGGTCCCTCCAACATAAAATAAGGGTAAAGTCAATTACGTGTCCACAAAGCACCTAACCACAAGTACACACAAGTGTTAATATCTACAAACAGTGTTATTCCAGGGCAGTGGAAAACAGATTAACCTTAATGTTAGGCCGCATGCATATTTGGAGTGGTGCAAAATGTTCTAGCACATGACCCCACGTAGGGCTGCTGGCACACGCCCCCACAACAAACAATAGAAGTGAATGAAAAGGAATCCCAGGGCACCCTTTGGTATCAGCAACCTAGAGGCAATTAATGTATTGTATGCAGGAGAAACGGCAGGTGATGGTTTGATTCAGCATTTTCTAAGTTGTATCTGGAAGTTAAAAGGTCTAGCTATGAACAGGTCCATGTCTTGAGTGAAATCCACAAGTGCTTGATAACAGACAACACACCAGATTAAAACTTATCATGTGCATTTAAACAGACAAACTCTTGACTTTGGGGCAACATAAAATATTAAAACCTATACCACTTCATACTACACTTCTGCCATTTCTAAGCGCCATAAAATAGGTTTTACCATTACACAAGTTGGTGCTACTCAACTTACAGACATTGGAAAGACAGATGGTTGACTCAGCCTCGTTTGGATGTGAACTCGTGACCTGCAGAACATTACATTTGTCACAGCTGAGAGCTAAACCCACTAGGAAGAGCATCTACGAAGGGCTAGAAGGAAGAAAACAATTCTGTTGAAGTTATTTTGCTCCTGTCTGGCTTGAATTTACAATGCACATCAGATTCATCAAAAGAAGGACCTGACGCTCCAAAATGAGAAAAAAAAGCCAAGATACATTTCATCCTGACTAATTAGTGAGACAACCTATTTGGCTGTGGGATGCAACCCGACTGCCACAAACTATGAGCATAACCTGGAGCACCACTCAAGCCATTTGAAGAGCAGGGACATATACTAAAATTGGAACGATACAGAGAAGATTAGCATGGCCCTGCGCAAGGATGACACGCAAATTCGTGAAGCGTTCCATATTTTTTTCGCATCTGAGGATTGTGTCCTCCCTCTGTGCTTACCAGCACCAAGACGCTTCGGCATTCGTGCGCTATACAAGACTTTATCCTATCCTATCCTAATGAAGCACCACCAGTGGTCCTGTTACAGTCTGTTTTCCACCTGCCTTAAGTACTACCTGGGAAGAGATCTTCCATCCACCTATTCAGCCCAAGGAGACAAGAGGAGATGCCCGAAGGGCCTTGAAACTCTTCTGGTGCCCTCAATAGAGCCCTCAGGGAGCTTCAGCAATTCAAAGTGCAGGAGTGCAGGTGAAAGCCCTGCCAGAAATGGAGTCTGCTCGCTGAACGGATGTCACTTCACAGCTGAACATACGTCACAGCACAACCAGGTGATCTTGTTGACTGAACAGACACCCTCAAGTACATCATCCCTTGCAGCAGCTAGCCTCTGTCTGGTGTGGCACGATGACAGCCCATACCAGCCTTGAATTTTGGTGTTCGTAGAGTGGGCGGGCTACATTCCTGATGCACTCAGGGGAAGCCATTCTCAAGAAATTAGGGCCAGTATTTTGTCAAACAATCTGAGACCCAAGAGTACCCAGGACAATTAATGATGGTAAATTGTGTCGGTCTTTGTCGGTTCTTCCACTGAGGTTCTCCTTCTTAAAGCACCTAGTGGGGTTCAATTAAAACTGTTTCTTGCAAACATCTAAATGAATCATTCGCACTGAACAAAGTTGTCCAGCTCTAAAAAAAAAACACACACACACAGTACTTTTTGTTGCTCTTTCCAGATCCCTAGAATATATTTAAAGCTCAGCAAACATTTCTCCCCATTGGTTCCAAAACCCAGAATGATTCATTTACATGTTAGGCCCCACTCAAGCTTGAAGAGGAGTGAATGATTACCATGTCAGCTTCACAGCTAGCACCTCCACACTGACTTCAGACCACAGAAGTCAGCCCCTTCTGTTAAACGGCTATGGGGCAGGTACGTGCTGCTGGCGAAGGCCTGCAGCTCCAACAATATTTACAGATGTGAAAGTGAGATAGACTGTTTAAGAGATTATTACCACATGCTATCAGTGCCACACATAGGGGAGTGCTGGGGAGCAGGCTGTGCTGTCGGAGAAAGGTGCTAGGAGGTGGTACCCCATCCAGAAGTCCAGGAAATGTGTCCATATGAATATCAGGCTCCTATGTCTACCACGAAGGACAGTGAGAGGCAAGCAGTGTTTTCTGCATTGTGTTTGCAAAGACAATCAAACGATCCTAGGAAGAAACCCATCTAAACAAGTTGAGGGAGCAGCGGCCCCTATTTTTAATGTGGAAGACAGCGCTGCTGAAAGAAACGCATTATATTTTCGGAGGTGAAATTAAAACATGATATTATTTCGGTGACTGAAAAAATACATTAAAAAACAGCGCGTCGAGCCGTGCTGCTTTTAAATAAATATATTCTGTTGTGTGCAGTCACGATCGAGTTAGGAGAGCCACACTGGTTAAATAAAAAAGGCGGTTGCAGGAGAGCTTGTCATGCCTGCTGCTGCAACAGCAGGCAGGAGAAAGTTATTTAAGGAAATAGTGCTCAGTCGGTAATTAAAACATCACGAGTAACAACACAAGAAAAAGGGCCAGTCCTCATGGGAGGTTACAAATGCAGACAAGGCGGTACCAAGGAGGGACTACTAGGGCTATCAATCAAAAGCAATGATTTTGAAAGGACAGTAACAGGAGCAATTGAAAAGATGGGTGAGAAATGGGCGGAGCTTGTATTCCATACCTCAATACAGCATGGCTCACAGAGCAGCGCATGCTCTGCCCAGGCTCGACCTAAAAACAAACACACTTACACTGAAGAGAACTACCTTGAGTGTGGATGTGCTTCTTGTGAAAGAGCAAAATGCAGTCACTCAAAGTGAAGTTAGCCAGTGGCTGAAGTGGGATGAACCCTTGCCCCGTGCTGTATGCTGTAGTGGGCGAAAGCAAATGTGAATGGCATACCAACAGACCAATGGATGAGGTAGCTGTCTGAAAGCCCCTTTAAATAAGTATATTATACACATATTTTATGAAAAATCAACAGGGTTTGAATAACGCCAGACTTAAAGAGGATATTCTGTTAATCAGTTAACCCTCCCTACCTTTGCCTACAAGGGTTAAAGTGCAACAGCCTCAGGTTAGCATACTGGGGGTCTGGCTGCTAAGGAGAAGCTTTGCCTAACCGCACAACACCAATATGCATATAGTTTCACTGTTACAATGGAATTAATATCATTAACATCTGTATCGATCCAGTACCAACACAGCTGCCAAAAAACACATTGCAATTGTCTTTGGACCACTTATTCCATGCTTGAAAAGCCAGTGATGCTCACCAGTTATGGTCCCCAGGAGACTAGTGAATGGGATTGAGAACCCGCCTTTTAAAAGTGACTTCACTGTACTCTACAACAGTTAACAACTACTGACGAACTACCAGGCTTCCAGTCTTTCCACACTAATCAGAATCATGAAGAAGCTAGTACTAGCCCAGCTACAATCATTTATGGGTCTTCATTATCTCCTTTCACTCTTGCAGTATGAATATTGACCAAAGTGTGGAACAGAAACAGCACTACTGGGCCTGTGATGAGGTCCTGGAGTGGATCAATATGGGTCATGTCACATACCTGGTTCTTTTAGAACTCTTAACCACTTGTGATATTGTGTGGCAAGTGTGTGAATGTGTCAAACGCACCTACCCATACAATCACCTGGTTTATTCCTATTCATCTGGCACCAGCAAGCTAAACTAGGCTGTATGCACAGGCAACATTAGATCACTGGCTCACACATGGTTCCTCACTATCACAAATGCTTGTCATTTATATCTGCCTCTTCCACCTACTAGATTCATTGAGGGTGGTAGAGCAATTGTATGATGATGGCAAGCATGCATTCAGCAATATAACACCTGATTCAGACATTAAAAGACCCTGCAGCCATGTTCCACAGTATGAAGGGATTGGTCTGAGGGTGGAGGAATTAGCTGATGGCCTCCCCCTGAATCATAGCCACTGTGACTGCATTGGAATGCATCCCTTCTGAATGCAGCAACTTTCTACAGTATCTTAGAACTGTCCCCTCCTTCTCCAGTATATTGGGATGGGTGCCACTTATTAGAATACATTGGGAATGTTTCATGAAAACCACACATCCCACCTCTGTCAATGCTTAAAGAAGAGTCATACAGTAAATACTGCAACAAATTTCTTTTAGTAATAAAATAAGATTCTTTTCTTTATTCCAATATTCCTATACCAGTAAACTTTTAACATAATTTTTCATATATGATTTCATTCACTATATGAAAGTGCCGCAGTGTCCCACAAATACCTTCATACGCTCTCAATCTCCATACATACCATTCAAACCGCAATTAAAAAGGATTTTCACGAAAACACTGTGCCACACTATAGTTTCACAAGTCAGAACAAAGTTCCTTCAGCTTGTACATAGATGGCTAAAGAGCATGATTACATACAATCCATCAATACCTTAAAATCCTTTATAATAGGGCTACGAGTATCATAAAAATTATAAAGTTGTGTTTTAACCTCCTGACTGTAAGATTTGTGAATATATCAAGTCTTTTACAATGATCAAATAACGTCTACTTGATTACAGCAAAGACGTTTGCATGTGCCATTGGAAAGTTGCCAAGTCCTACAGCATTTGAGAATGCAACTGATCCAACGTTTCAGGACTAGAAATGTTCTAAAGACAAGGCCCAATTTCTATTACCCAACAAGTCCCTACACGCTGGGTTAGTTAGTAATTCAAAAAAACTATACCAAACTCCAATAGGGTACTCTCATCTCTAATATACCAAATTGGCGATGCAATCTTTATATAGTTGATTATATTTGACAAATCAATACTCTGGAATAAATCACTCCTAATAAAGACAGACTCATTTGTAAATGTATAATGTTCATCTAAATAGTGTGAAATAAATGCTCTTTAGTACCAAAGTACAGCATGAATCATAGATCGTCACAAGGAAAACAAAATCAGAAGAGAAAATGACACATTCAGATCAATGATAATGTATAAAGGAGTGGAAAGGCGAAGAGACAAAAGATTCAGTAACAAAATACATTTGCAATTTATTATGCAAATTCAGATTTCAGTCTATACTAACCCAAATAGGAATAATAAATCTACTCTCTGGCCATGAGAGCAGCAAGGGCCCCTCAAGAAGATTTGAAGAGGCAAAGAATAAGTCAGGAATCAGTAGACAGGAAACAGAACAGCAAAACCGATGACAACGACATTCTCCCAACAGTCTCACGAGTCAATCTTATTACCCCTCCCACCAGGCACCTCAATTATACCCTAAAACCCAAATGTCCAACCCACACATGTATCCAGCTAAAGGTTTTCTTCACATTTGATTGGTTAAGGAAGGGGGTGTATTGTCACACCATTCTCAGCATGCCCGCCACACTAAATGTCCCACTGTTTTATTTAATTAATGACATAAACTTCCACCCCAGGAAATACAAATTCGAGCCTCTGTCATTATTCTGTTCCTCTACTCTGGCAAATGTTGCAAACTTTGTATATCTTTTTCGCTGAGCGCCTCTCTGCAGAGGAAGCTTCCCTCTGTTTGTCGCATTGTTCTTTCATACAAGTTTTGGCAGGCACTCAGGATTCGAAGGACAGAATAATGTTCCACCTTCTTCTTTACTCTCGTATTTTTCAACTTTTAAACGCTTTTATTTTCTGACGACTCCTTGACCCATTATTTGCCATGCAGAATAGAAAACCATACTTCTATAAGACAAACACAGGCATTATTATTCATAATGCTTTTTCTCTACGTACCAACCCAATGCTGCATTTATCCCTTCGCAACCCATATTATTACCTATTCCCTATCAGGCGTTAATAACGTGCACAAATGTAGCATTAGTCCTTTTTTATTTTAGTTAGTCAAATAGCATTTGCGGCCTACTATTATTACTTAGTACGCGCTTGTAGGATATTTGCCACTTTCTATAGTACTGTGGTACTGATTGCTGCTATCCGTGTACTGAACTGCAGTCAGGTGCAGTGCACCTCTTAATACTTCCTGCAGGAACCAGAGTAGGAGATCTAGGTATATTTGTTCTGTTCCCCTATGTCACGCATTAGAAACCATATTATCAAACATTAACCGTTGCTCAGTGCGTTACATGCCATTTCTAAATATTGGGGTAACCCACTGTAAACCAATGGACCTGGGTACAATGTGATACAGAAAACAAGGTGGTCCTAATGGTAATACTTGTCAAAAAACAAGTAGACCAAAAATCTTAGATCTACTACCAAATAGATTGGTACTTATGCGAGAGAGACACAAATATGTAGAACAGAGAGAAAAAGGGCAACACTTTTTTTTTAGTAAAAGATTCATATTATATATGTTTTTTAATAGGAATCATTACTACATACATATATTAGAACATGTATTTTTAAGCTTGCTCAAGAAAAGTGCATAGAAAGGTGTTTATGAGGTTGATCACGTTCTAAGTGAAATAGGAAAGTGGGAATCATCAGAGAGAAAGAAACAATTCTATATTTCTTAACATGGACACTGGCTGATGTAACTTAAGAGTAAAGTCCAGTGTGGTAGGCATGTTTGAAAAAACATCTCTTTTTTCTTAGAGCCCGTTACATGGTGGATAGTGAATATTGAATCCGGATTCACCATCCAAGAGGGTCTAACAAGTCAATCCAGCCCAAAAGAATGAGAAATGTCGACGTTTTGACCCGACTACTGCATAGAAGGTTGATTAACACCTCAGCATGCGGGTCTTCATGAGGACTGTGAGAAAGGATTAAGGCAACCTATGGTTGGGCGCAACAATGGTTACATGAGCAGATACTTTGAAGATGGTTTAGAACAATACTTTAGTCTACAAGGGGTTGACAACTCTGGCGGCCAGGGGAGGCTTAGAGGATCTTGCACAGGTGATGTGGTATGCAAGTTATCTCAGTCTCCACATAGATTGGCAATATTGGATTTTTTTAGAACTACATGTTCTAGGTGTGGAAAAAAATACATCCCTTGCCAATATGGCCCCCACATTAATTTACATAGAAGGAAAATGTTAGGTGCTTCCTCTTTCGGTGGACGGGTGGTTGGCACAGTATTAAAAGTGAGGTTTCCATGCAGTCTGAGCCTGGCAACATTGTGTGTTTGTGAGTTTTTCCTGGTTATGTACAGTTCACACACAACCTTGCCAACCACTTTTGTTGTTTCTCCTTGCTTCCACTCTCGGGCCCCCTTGATGCTTTTATTGTACATTTTTTGGTCTTTGGCCCTCTTATTTGAATTCACTCAGTGATCTGATGATGCTCTGAAATTTGTCTGGAGACATTCTCTGCCTGTCTTTTTTCCTGCATATGCTGATGTACTCCAACTTCTTTTGCCTCCTTTCGCTTTCCATTCTGGATGGGCAGCACCTGACTACACTTACTGCTGCCTTGTTTTGTTTCAGTTTCCTTGGAATTTTGTTGACCTTGTATTGTCACTGTAGATCACACATATGGCACTCTGGACAGTTTACTGTTTGTATGTATTTTTAAAGAAAATGTATAAAAGTCATTCAGATGTGTATGTTGCATAATGTAAGAGCTGTGATAGTGACAGATATAATTTAAGGTATGTTTTAAACGGGCTTGACTCGCGTGTGCGTCTGTGGTACAAGCAGGTCCCACATGCGCAGGCACACCATAGTCGCTTGCTGTAGCTGCTGTTGGATCGGTACCAGAGCTCTGGCATCCTTGCAGTTGGAGCCACAGGAGATGCTTAGGTCATCAGTGGAAATGTATCTGACCCCTTACTTACCTTGCAGCTGCTGCTGCCATCTACCATTTCCCTACTAGGCTCCAGAGATACCTGGAGATTCCTTTAGCAAGGGAGCTAGGGGAACATCCAATCGCCAAGAGAATAGCTTGCGATGCAGTGGCGCCATCAGAAGAGAGTAGGCACGCAAAATTCAGGCACTCAGTCCAACTGTGCTCACAGGTTGCTTATTAGCTGCACAATGGTTTCCAAAGATCTAGCAAGTTCTTATTTCCGGTCTTGTAATTGGGTGCCATATCAAAAATAAGCACTAACGGTAGTGACTGAATTCATTTTTAAAGTGCACTAATGATGGTACAATTGTGCAAATACTTCTTAATATCATGACTAGCCAGATAGAATTAGCAATCCTTGGAGAGTGGTGCACCTGAGAATTATAGATTTTCGTTAAGAGCAGCATGTGGTATACCCTGAATTAATATAAAATTAAAACACATGGGGGCATATTATCAACAGTTGTATCGCCACATTTCCGGCACTTATCGTCGGAAAATCGGCGATTTTCCTATCACACAATCATCAAGGCATCGCTAACATGCATTAGCGCATGCTAGCTGCCGTTTTTGTAACGCTTCTCATGCTAGCGATATACATCGCTAATGAGATGCAAAATAGGCGTTTCTACGAAAAACAACATGTAAAAAGTCGAAAACACGACATCGCAGTATTAACAACCCGGCCTCAGAACCGCAGAGCGATAAAAAAAGCCGCGGTTATCGCCAGATTCTTACGCCCGGTAAAAACTTGACTTAAGCATGTTTTGTATGGGAGGTGGATTGTCTGGTTGATTCCACACTCCCCTATTAACAAGCTTTTCATTAGCGCTGTGACATCATCGCTGGATTTCACACGCTAATGATGATTATCACAGTCTATCGCTGGATTGTACATCGCCTGTTAGCAAAGCGTTGCTAATACGCAGCTAACATGGCGATGTAATTCAGCGATAGAGGGCGATAATGAAAAACGAGCTAAGCGCGATTTGCGATATTTATCGCATGTTCTTGGTAATATGCCCCATAATGTTTCCTTTACCCAGCCCAGTGCTTGGTGTTTTACGCTCTATTCTGGTTACTTTTAGTCTATAAGAAATACTAGCAATTTCAAACAATGTTCCTGGGATATTTCCTGCAAAATCGATTGGGCAGCATTGTGACCCTCTAAAGTGGCAAACAAGAGTTTGATTCGGCAGCTAAACAGGCTGCTAGCCAGGCACAGTGTAGGAGGCATCACAAAGCAGCAAAGAAAGTTCAATGAAGCACAGCTAAACCCAAACCACTATCTAGAAATAAGTGGTAAGGGGAAATAAGGAGACACTGGTCCAAGTGCCTTGACAGCAACTAGAACTCACAGTATTCAGAAGACTACTAGGCAATTGAATGCCTTAACGCTTTAGCAAACCCATCTGCTTGCGTCCTCACAGGACACCAAGTGAAACATTAATATGGAGTTAGTTTGAAATGAAGTCAAAGTCCAAATGTGAAACTAAGGCCTCAATTCTAGAGGAGTCTATCATGTCAACTATCAGCAAATTATCGGTATATTTTTTAAATGAATAAAAACTAGATCACAATATACAAATCACATTGACAGTATATTCTATAGGATACAAAATAGTTTTAATTTAAACATACCTTTTAAATTGAAATAAACACAGAAAATACTTTGAGATGGCTAAAACTAAGTTACAAGCCTTTAAATCCATTTGCACCCCTAGTGTAAACTCCAACGTGTCCCTGCTAGCTCATTGCACGTATCAATAGATCAGACACTCACAGGCACTATATATAATTCCTTTACCCTTTTTGACAATACCCTTTATGCTTCTGAAATATAATTTGATACACAAAAAAATACCGTATGTTCATTCATCATATGAGTAGTTACTATGGCTGCCATGATGTCCCTTACTCAAATCTTTAATAATCTGGAAAGCAAACAAGGTAGTGGATTAACGTTTTAGACAGATCATTACAATGCAGACAACTATCATTTTAATGTAACCTCTGAATCCCCTTTTGACAGACTGTTTGCAAAAGACACTATTTGTAATATTCCCTGCCTATACTTCAAGAATACATTTCTGCAAACTAGAGATAGAATGGAAACCTTATATGATTCTCAACCTTCATTAATTCACACTTCTAATAAGTAATGGTCGTTCTTATAGCAGCTTCCAGTATCATCTATTTTGCTTCAGCCTAATTCCAGGTTGCCAACTGAGCATCTGCTTTGAGGGCAGAGTACCTTTGGTCTGTGGTTTCCCTAAAGTGCGGAAGGACAATTCATAGCTTGCTTGCTTAATGTAACTCGGCTTGGGATTTCTATAGCTTTTTTCCATCTTAAGAATACACTTTATCATAAACAATAAATGTCACATTACAATTTACCACTTCAAACTAGAACAGGGCCGGGTGCTGCTTGATCTTAGCACACCAGGATCAACCCTCAGACACATCAAGGGCAAGTGGAGGGGCTGTTCAGGGGTGGTTTAAATGAGGCCAAGCTGGCAGGGCGGGCCGGGCCAGAGGAAGGAGGTGGGAAGGGGGGGGGGGGCGGGGAGGGGGCATCAGAGGACAAAAAAAAATAACAAAATAAAAACTTACAGGCGCCGCCGTCTTCTGCCGCATCACGCTCTTCTTGATTCTGGCCACAGACTTCCAGCCTAAACTGCAGCCAATCCTGAAGCTGCTCTCGCATGAGAGCCGCTTCAGAATTGCCCTCAGAGCTGGAAACTTGTGCTTCCAGGCAGACTGGGAGCCTGGGCATGCCCTCCCCAGCCCCAGCACCGCAGCTGAGGTGTGAGAGAGCTTTACTGCACATGAGGGTTTGGCCGGCCTGAGACAGCCAGCCAAACACCTCATGCGCAGTCAAGGGAGTGCCCACCACTCCCCCACCAGCAGTGTCAGTCTCTGGACCCGCCCCGAAGACTCGTCGGAGTCATGGGGGTGGGTCCAGAGGATTCAAATAGAACGATAATAAAACGGGTATAAAGCCTGTTTTACTAGATGTAGTGACGGAGCCACCCGGCCAGTCCACGCACGTTGCACGCATCCACGCACCCCGAGGGCGGGCACGCCCGAGTGGATAAATAAAGGTGGTCAAGGCCGCTTGGGGTCTTTGGCCAGTTAACCAGTAGCAACACACGTGTGGTCTCCGTTCATGTCTGGTACGCGTGCGGCCTTGCCCACGCGTAAGAATCTCGCAGCCACAAACACAACACTGGCGACGAGGCGGGTCTGCCCCACGCCTCGCCACCGCTCACCGTGTGCTGACGAGGGTCTGCGTTGCCGTGGAAGAGGCGGCGTCCTCAGCGCAGCTGTCGCGGAGCGGGTGCCCACCCCGCATACCGTCCTTCGCGCGGCCGCCCCAGGCCGGGAGTGCGCTGCATCAGCTGGCGTGTCATCGCCGAAGAGGAGGAGGCGGATCGTCGGCGCAGGGAGCAGCGCTGAAGGTGAGGCCTCTCCTGCGCGCGTGTGAAGGTGCATGCTGCCTCGACCCAGCGCTACACTCCCTGACGCCTTTGAGTCATCGCACTGCTGTTGCCCGGCCGCGCTCCCACTGTCACGTGGATGAGCCGGCGGGCGATATTCTGCATCACTCCCTGGGCACCCCCTGCTGTGTCTCCTTGTTGAAAAAAAACCAGGTCAGAGACAAAGCCTAGGCAGAGGAAAGCAACGTGGAGCAGTGTGCCCCTCTCTGAAGACTGGAAGCTCTGGGACTGCCTTGCTATTGCTGGGTGGGAGAATAAGGTGCCCCAAGTATTGCCTGCAGCTGCCAAAGATCACACTGACTGAGAGAAGAAGGTGCCCCAAGTATTGCCTGCAGCTGCCAAAGGTCACACTGACACTAGGGGAAAGGACACCAGCCACAAAACTACACCCAGCAGAGCTGCACTAACGCGAACCCTGCTTCCGGAAAGAGCACAAAACACGGCAACTGTATCTCTTATGGCATAAACTTCCACCCCAGGAAATACAAATTCGAGCCTCTGTCATTTTCTCTTCCTCCACTCCGGCAAATGTTGCAAACTTTGTATATATTTTTCAATGAACGCCTCTCTGCAGAGGAAGCTTCCCTCTGTTTGTCGCATTATTCTTTCATACAAGTTTTGGCAGGCACTCAGGATTCAAAGGACAGAATAATGTTCCACCTTCTTCTTTACTCTCGTATTTTTCAACTTTTAAACGCTTTTATTTTCCGACGATTCCTTGACCCATTATTTACCATGCAGAATAGAAAACCATGCTTCTATAAGACAAACACAGGCATTATTATTCACTTATAATGCTTTTTCTCTACGCACCAACCCAATGCTGTATTTATCCCTTCGCAACCCATATTATTACCTATTCCCTATCAGACGTTAATAACGTGCACAAATGCAGCATTAGTCCTTTTTTATTTTAGTTAGTCAAATAGCATTTGCGGCCTACTATTATTACTTAGTACGCGCTTGTAGGATATTTGCCACTTTCTATAGTACTGTGGTACTGATTGCTGCTATCCGTGTACTGAACTGCAGTCAGGTGCAGTGCACCTCTTAATACTTCCTGCAGGAACCAGAGTAGGAGATCTAGGTATATTTGTTCCGTTCCCCTATGTCGCGCATTAGAAACCATATTATCAAACATTACCCGTTGCTCAGTGCGTTACATGCCATTACTAAATAATGGGTAACCCACTGTAAACCAATGGACCGGGGTACAATGTGATACAGAAAACAAGGTGGTCCTAATGGTAATACTTGTCAAAAAACAAGTAGACCAAAAACCTTAGACCTACTACCAAATAGATTGGTACTTATGCGAGAGAGACACGAATATGTATAACAGAGAGAAAAAGGGCAACACTTTTTTTTTAGTAAAAGATTCATATTATATATATTTTTTAATAGGAATCATTACTACATACATATATTAGAACATGTATTTTAAGCTTGCTCAAGAAAAGTGCATAGAAAGGTGTTTATGAGGTTGATCACGTTCTAAGTGAAATAGGAAAGCGGGAATCATCAGAGAGAAACAAACAATTCTATATTTCTTAACATGGACACTGGCTGATGTAACTTAAGAGTAAAGTCCAGTGTGGTAGGCATGTTTGAAAAAACATCTCTTTTTTCTTAGAGCCCGTTACATGGTGGATTGTGAATATTGAATCCGGATTCACCATCCAAGAGGGGCTAACAAGTCAATCCAGCCCAAAAGAATGAGAAATGTCGACGTTTTGACCCGACTACTGCATAGAAGGTTGATTAACACCTCAGCATGCGGGTCTTCATGAGGACTGTGAGAAAGGATTAAGGCAACCTATGGTTGGGCGCAACAATGGTTACATGAGCAGATACTTTGAAGATGGTTTAGAACAATACTTTAGTCTACAAGGGGTTGACAACTCTGGCGGCCAGGGGAGGCTTAGAGGATCTTGCACAGGTGATGTGGTATGCAAGTTATCTCAGTCTCCTCATAGATTGGCAATATTGGATTTTTTTAGAACTACATGTTCTAGGTGTGAAAAAAAAATACATCCCTTGCCAATATGGCCCCCACATTAATTTACATAGAAGGAAAATGTTAGATGCTTCCTGTTTCGGTGGACGGGTGGTTGGCGCAGTATTATAAGTGAGGTTTCCATGCAGTCTGAGCCTGGCAATATTGTGTGTTTTTCCTGGTTATGTACAGTTCACACACAACCTTGCCAACCACTATTGTTGTTTCTCCTTGCTTCCACTCTCCGGCCCCCTTGATGCTTTTATTGTACATTTTTTGGTCTTTGGCCCTCTTATTTGCATTTACTCAGTGATCTGATGCTGCTCTGAAATTTGTCTGGAGACATTCTCTGCCTGTCTTTTTTCCTGCATATGCTGATTTACTCCAACTTCTTTTGCCTCCTTTCGCTTTCCATTCTGGATGGGCAGCACCTGACTACACTTACTGCTGCCTTGTTTTGCTTCAGTTTCCTTGGAATTTTGATGACCTTGTATTGTCTCAATCAGCCCATCATGTAAAGCATGAAGGCAGGGGCCAGCAGCAAGGCCAGTATGCCCTTTTGGTTTTATTGCTACCTGGCATCTAAAGACACTAGTGTTACTTTGTTATATGAGATTGTGGCGGCCCTGATTTGAGCTTTGTAAAAGAATAAGTGCCAGGGCCCAAATGTTTGTAAGAAGCCGCTGTTCCCATTGCTGAATGTTGGGCTTGCTGAATACCCAGGCAGTTTAATCTTTATTTCACGTCATGCCTCTTTCATCCACCAGTATTCTCTATACTCTCCATGCCCCTTTATATCACTCTTGAAGGTTCTTTTTCATCCCTGCTTTCTCCCTGTGTCACAGTTTTTCCAGTCTTTCTCTTACTCCTTTCCACTTTTGTGTTTTTCTCTCTCTTGCTCAAAGTCTGATGATTAAAAAATTAAAAATAACTCCTGGTCCGCAAAAAAGAGAGCAGCAGCCCCACCTGCAACCACAGGTTCAACTTAAGTACTGGATTTGAGTTTACTGCTACCTGTTTCTTGGAACTTTATTAAAGTCACTGGCACTGCACCTTTTGTCTTATATATAATCACTAGGACCTCCACCCAGTTTTGAGACTGAAGCCACAACCTCAATGTTGTTATGGCCACCTACTGCCAAGGTGCTCTTAGTGTTTCCTGTACATTGCCTCTGGTGAACACCCTTCCAAGTCTGTATCTAGGGATCTTGTAATTCCTGGCCACCAATAGGGTGACAAACTCCAGAGGAATGGGGAATACCATGCATAGCTCCAATATGTATTATCGGTCAACTTCCAAATAAACTTGAATTTAGCAACAAATGCAAACCTAAAGGTGGCGCATATGGCTTTCCACCCAATGACGTTAAAAGGGTTTCAATCTTGGGACCTCATAGGAACATCGAAGTTGGGCGATATGTGGGCCACTTGCTCCAAAGTAGAAGAAACAGTATATAAAGTGAGAGGATACATGAGGGAATGTAAGAAAATATGGAAGCCCTGGCCACAACATTCCTACGATTTAGTAGCATGTCTAAATGTACAGAATGTAAAGTGAAATTACTTTCACATCTGTGTTTGACGATGTAGGACACTAATCAATAATGCTATATGCTGTGTGTCCATGGATGTAATGTTTTTATCTTTGAAAACAATAAAAATATGTATTTAAAAAATCAAGTTCCCCGTGCCCTTCTCCTGGGAGTGATGGAGCGACTAGATTGCTCCCTGGCTGACAAGCTATTCCTAGGGACCACCGTTCTCGTAGCCAAGAGAGATATAGCAGCTGCCTGGAAGGACTCGGCACCTCTCTCCTTAGCTAAAATGTGCAGAGGCATAGATTGGTGCGCCACCCAAGAAAGAGCCGTCTATGAAGCAAGAGGGTGCCCAACTACGCATAAACATATGTGGGGCAAATGGCTGGGACCTCTGGTTTGATTGTCCGCCGTTTGGGTGGAAGCAGATTCCATACGAACATATTGGGGAAATCTCTTGTAACTGTATTGCAGTATTTAACATGTCTGAATAGTGCTACGTCTATGTTGTTGCTCCTGGTTTTTCCTAAAAATGGCAATAAAATTGATATTTAAAAAAAAAAAAATCAAGTTAGTAAATTGGCAGATCACAAATTAGTAGATTGAGGACGTTTCACATTAGGGTGCTCATAGTGTGGGGGTAGCATTGTAGAGGTCACAAATTTAGGAAATGATACTGTATGGCACACACAGTGAGGAGCAGTAAATAAAGTAAGGGACTAGCACAGCAGCTCATAAAGAACAAGGAACTGTAACTGTAGATCACACATATGGCACTGTGGACAGTTTACTGTTTGTATGTATTTTTAAAGAAAATGTATAAAAGTCATTCAGATGTGTATGTTGCATGATGTAAGAGCTGTGATAGTGACAGATATAATTTAAGGTATGTTTTAAACGGGCTTGACTCGCGTGTGCGTCTGTGGTACAAGCAGGTCCCACATGCGCAGGCACACCAGAGTCGCTTGCTGTAGGTGCTGTTGGATCGGTACCAGAGCTCTGGCATCCTTGCAGTTGGAGCCACAGGAGATGCTTAGGTCATCAGTGGAAATGTATCTGACCACTTACTTACCTTGCAGCTGCTGCTGCCATCTACCATTTCCCTACTAGGCTCCAGAGATACCTGGAGATTCCTTTAGCAAGGGAGCTAGGGGAACATCCAATCGCCAAGAGAATAGCTTGCGATGCAGTGGCGCCATCAGAAGAGAGTAGGCACGCAAAATTCAGGCACTCAGTCCGACTGTGCTCACAGGTTGCTTATTAGCTGCACAATGGTTTCCAAAGATCTAGCAAGTTCTTATTTCCTGTCTTGTAATTGGGTGCCATATCAAAAATAAGCACTAACGGTAGTGACTGAATTCATTTTTAAAGTGCACTAATGATGGTACAATTGTGCAAATACTGCTTAATATCATGACTAGTCAGATAGAATTAGCAATCCTTGGAGAGTGGTGCACCTGAGAATTATAGATTTTCGTTAAGACCAGCATGTGGTATACCCTGAATTAATATAAAATTAAAACACATGGGGGCATATTATCAACAGTTGTATTGCCACATTTCCGGCACTTATCGTCGGAAAATCGGCGATTTTCCTATCGCACAATCATCAAGGCATCGCTAACATGCATTAGCGCATGCTAGCTGCAGTTTTTGTAACGCTTCTCATGCTAGCGATATACATCGCTAATGAGATGCAAAATAGGCGTTCCTACGAAAAACAACATGTAAAAAGTCGAAAACACGACATTGCGGTATTAACAACCCGGCCCCAGAACCGCGGAGCGATAAAAAAAGCCACGGTAACCGCGGTTATCGCCAGATTCTTACGCCCGGTAAAAACTTGACTTAACCATGTTTTGTATGGTAGGTGGATTGTCTGGTTGATTCCACACTCCCCTATTAACAAGCTTTTCATTAGCGCTGTGACATCATCGCTGGATTTCACACGCTAATGATGATTATCACAGTCTATCTCTGGATTGTACATCGCCTGTTAGCAAAGCGTTGCTAATACGCAGCTAACATGGCGATGTAATTCAGCGATAGAGGGCGATAATGAAAAACGCGCTAAGCGCGATTTGCGATATTTATCGCATGTTCTTGGTAATATGCCCCATAATGATTCCTTTACCCAGCCCAGTGCTTAGTGTTTTACGCTCTATTCTGGTTACTTTTAGTCTATAAGAAATACTAGCAATTTCAAACAATGTTCCTGGGATATTTCCTGCAAAATCGATTGGGCAGCATTGTGACCCCCTAAAGTGGCAAACAAGAGTTTGATTCGGCAGCTAAACAGGCTGCTAGCCAGGCACAGTGTAGGAGGCATCACAAAGCAGCAAAGACAGTTCAATGAAGCACAGTTAAACCCAAACCGCTTTCTAGAAATAAGTGGTAAGGGGAAATAAGGAGACACTGGTCCAAGTGCCTTGACAGCAACTAGAACTCACAGTATTCAGAAGACTACTAGGCAATTGAATGCCTTAACGCTTTAGCAAACCCATCTGCTTGCGTCCTCACATGACACCAAGTGAAACATTAATATGGAGTTAGTTTGAAATGAAGTCAAAGTCCAAATGTGAAACTAAGGCCTCAATTCTAGAGAAGTCTATCATGTCAACTATCAGCAAATTATCGGTATATTTTTTAAATGAATAAAAACTAGATCACAATATACAAATCACATTGACAGTATATTCTATAGGATACAAAATAGTTTTAATTTAAACATACCTTTTAAATTGAAATAAACACAGAAAATACTTTGATATGGCTAAAACTAAGTTACAAGCCTTTAAATCCATTTGCATCCCGAGTGTAAACTCCAACGTGTCCCTGCTAGCTCATTGCACGTATCAATAGATCAGACACTCACAGGCACTATATATAATTCCTTTACCCTTTTTGACAATACCCTTTATGCTTTTGAAATATAATTTGATACACAAAAAAATACCGTATGTTCATTCATCATATGAGTAGTTACTATGGCTGCCATGATGTCCCTTACTCAAATCTTTAATAATCTGGAAAGCAAACAAGGTAGTAGATTAACGTTTTAGACAGATCATTACAATGCAGACAACTATCCTTTTAATGTAGCCTCTGAATCCCCTTTTGACAGACTGTTTGCAAAAGACACTATTTGTAATATTCCCTGCCTATACTTCAAGAATACATTTCTGCAAACTAGAGATAGAATGGAAACCTTATATTATTCTCAACCTTCATTAATTCACACTTCTAATAAGTAATGGTCGTTCTTATAGCAGCTTCCAGTATCATCTATTTTGCTTCAGCCTAATTCCAGGTTGCCAACTGAGCATCTGCTTTGAGGGCAGAGTACCTTTGGTCTGTGGTTTCCCTAAAGTGCGGAAGGACAATTCATAGCTTGCTTGCTTAATGTAACTCGGCTTGGGATTTCTATAGCTTTTTTCCATTTTAAGAATACACTTTATCATAAACAATAAATGTCACATTACAATTTACCACTTCAAACTAGAACAGGGCCGGGTGCTGCTTGATCTTAGCACACCAGGATCAACCCTCAGACACATCAAGGGCAAGTGGAGGAGCTGTTCAGGGGTGGTTTAAATGAGGCCAAACTGGCAGGGCGGGCCGGGTCAGAGGAAGGAGGTGGGAAGGGGGGGGGGGGGGGGCATCAGGGGACAAAAAAAATAACAAAATTAAAACTTACAGCCGCCGCCGTCTTCTGCCGCATCGCGCTCTTCTTGATTCTGGCCACAGGCTCCCAGCCTAAACTGCAGCCAATCCTGAAGCTGCTCTCGCTTGAGAGCCGCTTCAGGATTGCCCTCAGCACTGGAAACTTTTGCTTCCAGGCAGACTGGGAGCCTGTGCCTGCCCTCCCCAGCCCCAGCAACGCAGCTGAGGTGTGAGAGAGCTTTACTGCACATGAGGGTTTGGCCGGCATGAGACGGCCAGCCAAACACCTCATGCGCAGTCAAGCGAGTGCCCACCACTCCCCCACCAGCAGTGTCAGTCTCTGGACCCACCCCAAAGACTCGTCGGAGTCCTGGGGGTGGGTCCAGGGGATTCAAATAAAACGATAATAAAACAGGTATAAAGCCTGTTTTACTAGATGTAGTGACGGAGCCACCCGGCCCGTCCACGCACGTTGCACGCATCCACGCACCCCAAGGGCGGGCACGCAGGAGGGGATAAATAAAGGTGGTCAAGGCCGCTCGGGGTCTTTGGCCAGTTAACCAGTAGCAACACACGTGTGATCTCCGTTCATGTCTGGTACGCGTGCGGCCTTGCCCACGCGTAAGAATCTCGCAGCCACAAACACAACACTGGCGACGAGGCAGCTCTGCCCCACGCCTCGCCACCGCACACCGTGTGCTGACGGGGGCCTGCGTTGCCGTGGAAGAGGCGGCGTCCTCAGCGCAGCTGTCGCGGAGCGGGTGCCCACCCCGCATACCGTCCTTCACGCGGCAGCCCCAGGCCGGGAGTGCGCTGCATCAGCTGGCGTGTCATCGCCGAAGAGGAGGAGGCGGATCGTTGGCGCAGGGAGCAGCGCTGAAGGTGAGGCCGCACCTGCGCGCGTGTGAAGGTGCGCGCTGCCTCGACCCAGCGCTACACTCCCTGACGCTTTGAGTCATCGCACTGCTGTTGCCCAGCCGTGCTCCCACTGTCACGTGGCTGAGCTGGTGGGCGAGGTCCTGCATCACTCACTGGCCCCCCCTGCTGTGTCTCCTCGTTGGAAAAAAAACAGTGCAGAGACAATGCCTAGGCAGAGGAAAGCAACGTGGAGCAGTGTGCCCCTCCCTGAAGACTGGAAGCTCTGGGACTGCCTTGTTATTGCTGGGTGGGAGAAGAAGGTGCCCCAAGTATTGCCTGCAGCTGCCAAAGATCACACTGACTGGGAGAAGAAGGTGACCCAAGTATTGCCTGCAGCTGCCAAAGGTCACATTGACACTAGGGGAAAGGACACCAGCCACAAGACTACACCCAGCAGAGCTGCACTAATGCGCACCCTGCTTCCGGAAAGATCACGAAACACGGCAACTGCATCTCTTACACGGCCACCAAGCTCGGATACGCACGAAGGGTCAGATAGCCATCAGAAATGAGCAACCCGGGCACTAGTGACGGGAATGCTCCCCAGGTGGTGCCACCCCCCCCAACAAGCTGCTCTACAAGCACCCGCCCCAACGGGACATGGTACAGCCGCCCCATTGCCACCATTTAGCGAACTCACGGACCCTTCCACCGCTGCAGCACGTTGGCGATCCTGGATTGGTAGGCTGGATCACTACTTCGTCGGAGTGCGGGAGACGGACGGATGAGTGAAGAGATCACTCCTGATGTGCTACGGAGGAGCGGAGTTCTATGACCTCTTCGAAACCTTGCCAGACAGAGGGGACGATGACGATTACCCTGGGGCTGTCGCGGCTCTCAACCGCCATTTCGATCCACAGATTAATCCAAACTTCGAGTGGTTTAAGCTCAGACAGGCGCGTCAAGGAGAGGCCGAGACCATAGACATGTTCTACGCTCGCCTGCGGAAGCTTGCAACCACATGCACTCTCCCCAACCAGAGGGCGGAGATTCGCGCGCAGCTCATTCAAGGCTGCAGGTCAGTCCAGTTACGACGCCTCATATTACGACAGCCGGGCATCACCCTCGGCGAAATCCTAGTACTCGCCAGGGCACATGAGTTGTCCAACGCGCGGGCGGATGAAATGGAAGCAGCCCTCAACTGGCCTAGTGTGACTCCGCGGGCACCCACCATTAAAGAAGAATGGCTAGATATGATCCAAAGACGGCCGCCCCAATCACGAGGGGCCACGAAGACTCCGCAAAAGACCACATGCGGCAACTGTGGGTTAGAACATCATCCCGGAGCGAAATGCTTCGCCAGAGGAAAATCATGCTCACAATGTGGAAGACTTAACCATTTTGCGAAAGTCTGCAGGAGTGGTAGAGGGTGAGGCGCCACCTCAGGTCCGCGAGGAGTCACATCGAGGGTACGCCAGCTAGCGCTAAAAGACACAAAAGACCAAGTGGAAGATGCCCAGCAAGGGTTCGACTTCGGGGCGGAGGAAGATGACGTATTCTTTGTGTCGTTCGTTGGCAGAGAAGGGGCAAGGCGCCGACCACCGCCCATGTGCGACATCACCGTGGCAGGATCCCCTGTAAGCGCCCTAATCGATACTGGGGCATCGGTCAACGGGATGGACAATGACCAGTACGAGAAATTGCCGCCGCGCCCAGTACTTCTGCCATCCAAAGCGCTGATATACACTTACGACAGTGATGAACCACTTCCCCTTTGGGGAGTCATGGAGGTCAAGGTCACCAGTGATGGCCAGAGCGTAGACACGAAATTCCACGTCACGGAAGGGCGGAGGGGCACGCTACTCAGCTGCCACACGGCGGAAGATCTGGAGCTCGTGTTTTTCGCCAACCAGGTACACGACCTGCACGCCCGAGAGCTGTTAAGAGACTTCCCCATGCTATTTTAAGGCCTAGGATGTCTGAAGGGAAAGATGTTCAAGCTGCACGTGGACCCGACGGTCCGGCCCATGGCGCTCAGGCATCGGAGGGTGCCGTTCCACCTGCGACCACAGGTGGAGGAAGAGCTAAAGAAGCTGGAAGACCTGGGGGTGATAGAAAAGGTGTCGGGCCCACCCCGTGGGTGTCTCCCCTAGTCGTGGCCCCAAAACCATAACAACCAGGGGCCATTCGGTTATGCGTTGACATGCGCTTACCGAATAGAGACGTGAGGAGGGAGCGTCATCTCACGCCAACGATGGATGACAAAGTCGCGGATCTCAACGGTGCAAGGTGGTTCACCAAGTTGGACCTCAACGCGGGGTATCACCAGCTGGAACTCCACCCCGACAGCCAAAACATTACCACGTTTACCACTCACGTTGGATTTCGCCGCTACAAAAGACTGAGTTTCGGCGTCTCGTCGGCCGCGGAGTTATTCCAGAATGCCATACGGGAGACGCTCTCAGGTCTGCAAGGCGTGATAAACTTAAGTGACAACATCCTGGTATTCTCCAAGACCCTAGAGGAACACCACAAGCACCTCCGGGATACCCTGCAGCGGCTCGCGGACAACGTGCTCACCTTGCATCGATCAAAGTGCTCATTTTATCAGGAGTCTGTGGACTTCTTTGGATATATATTCTCTAGAGATGGGCTGCGTGTGGACCCAAAGAAGGCCGAAGCCATTCGATCTGCCCCAAGGCCTACATCAGCCACCGAGGTTAGGCGTTTCCTGTGCATGGCCACATACTGTGGCTGATTCATCCCCAATCTTGCTTCCCTGTCCGAGCCACTCCGTGTCCTCACAAAGTCAGGCCAGCCATGGGCCTGGTCTGCCAAAGAAGACCTGGTGTTTCAATCAATCAAGGATGCTCTCATCGACGACCGGGTTATGGCATACTTTTGACCACACCGGCGCACGGAGGTAGTAGTGGACGCCAGCCCTGTAGGGCTAGGAGCGGTTTTGATGCAGGAAACCGAGTCAAAAGAGTGGGTCCCCACTGCATATGCTAGCCGGGCGCTGACAGCCACGGAGATGAGGTATGCACAGATAGAGCGGGAAGCCCTAGCCATCAAATGGGCATGCCAGCATTTTCATCTCTACCTGTACGGGCACGATTTTCGGGTGGTCACCGATCACAAGCCCCTAGTCCCGCTCTTCGCTGGCACCACTCGGCTCGCCCCACCACGAATCGAGAGGTGGGCTGTGCAACTACAGACGTACCGGTTCGACGTTATATTCAGACCAGGGGCCAACAATCCGGCCGACTTTTTGTCATGACACCCTAGCTCACCGCAGAGGATGCTCACCCCGGCGGACGACGAATACACGGAGGAGTTCGTCCACATGATCTCCGTAGATGCATGCCCAGCAGCGCTCACGCTCGAGGAGGTTGGGAAAGCGACGGAATCCGACGAATGCCTAGCCAAAGTCAAGAGCACACTGGTCGATAGAAATTAAAAGCATTTTCTGGATGGAGTCAGCGCGCTCACGGCGGAAGAACAGGTGTTTCGACAACAAGTGTGGAGGCCACAAAGCGAACTCAGTGAAGGTCCTCAGGGGGTTATCCTGAGGGGCGCCTCCCTCGTGATCCCCAGGAGTCTGCAGAGTGAAGTAGTCCGACTAGCTCATCAAGGCCATCAAGGGGTATCTAAAACCAAGGCCAGACTCAGGAGCAAAGTCTGGTTCCCAGGGATGGACGCGATGGTGGAGGAAGTCGTACGCAACTGTCACTCCTGCCGCATCACAGGTGGGGAGCCAGCGCCACACCCGATAATCACCGAAGACCCATGCTGTGAGCCATGGTCCAAAATAAGCATAGACTTCGGATCACACTGGTGCTGATCGATGCCCACTCCAAGTTTCCGGTGTTGGAGATAGTGCCGTCGACGGCGTTCTCCCATGTGAAAACAGTGCTGGACCGCACATTCGTCATGCTGGGTTTGCCAGAGGAGGTCAAGTCGGACAATGGTCCACCATTCCAAGGCAGAGACTTCCAGGAGTACTTGGCCTCCCGGGGCATCCGGCACCGGAAGATCACCCCGCAGTGGCTCCAGGCGAACGGAGAAGTGGAGCGATTGATGCGCACCCTGAACGGAGCCCTCAGGATTGGAGTGGAAAAGGGAATGAGGCCGAGCAGTGTCTGTCGCAGTTCCTCTGCGCGTATCGCCAAACTCTGCACTGTACCACACGCTGTGCGCCAGCGCATCTGCTGTTTCGACGGGCCCCGAGAGACAGTGTGCCCGCGGACCGATCATGGAATCCTCCCGAGCTGGATCAAGGTGCAGCACAGGCACGGAGGAGGAGATCCAATGACAGCGAGACAAGCGCGAAGGGCGCAGTCCAGAGGCATTCGGGTCGGAGACACAGTCATAGTGAAAGACCGCCACCCCAGCTGGAAATATCGCACTCCGTTCGAACCTGAAGTATGGGAGGTGGTCAACACAAAAGGAACCATGGTTTCGGCCAGGCGAGGAACCCAGGTAGTCACAAGAAATGTCTCATGGTTCAAGCTAGTCCCCAGGGACGGAACAGAAGCTGATCAACCTGTGGGAGGTCTGGAGAGTGGGGAAGAAACTAGTCCCACTGAAGAGTCGAGAAATCAGGCGGAGTTGATACAACCACCACTCAATAACGGACCAAGGGCAACGGAGAGCACAAGGGATCCAGAGGAGGCTGCCCCTGCACCGGAAAGAGAAGGCAGAGGGTCAGAATCAGGAAACAACTCCCGGAGCCAGAAGTATGGTCTCCGGCCGAACCCGACCCCCAGTCAGAGACTCAAGGACTTTGGGTGGTGTGCCCAGAGAGACTGGTCCGTCCCTCCTGTGAAGGTTACTGTATCTAAAACAATGGAGGGATGTAGTGACGGAGCCACCCGGCCCGTCCACGCACGTTGCACGCATCCACGCACCCCGAGGGCAGGCACGCCCGAGGGGATAAATAAAGGTGGTCAAGGCCGCTCGGGGTCTTTGGCCAGTTAACCAGTAGCAACACACGTGTGGTCTCCGTTCATGTCTGGTACGCGTGCGGCCTTGCCCACGCGTAAGAATCTCGCAGCCACAAACACAACACTATCGTTTCATGTGCTGGTGGTGGAGGGGGGCGGTGCTCCTCCGCTGTAATGGAGCGGCAGTTGCTGTTTAAATGAAAACATTCCTGGGCTGCACACAGCTTTCAGATTCCTGAAGTATTAAGAGCTGAGGTAGGAACTTTCTCTCAGTTTACCTTTGACACAGGAATCACAATACGTCCCCCAAATTCTCTGCGCAAAGTATTGCTACAATTGTGGACAAGCTTATCTCCATGTTTCTCTTCCGGGGAGTTCATGAGAGGTTTATCACAACTAATTAAAGGATGTCACACAGTTCAAAGGAGTGCAATGGGCTACAAAAGAGCTTCTCAAAGGTTTTGTTCTTTCTAAGATCATAGCTTTGATTTTGCCCAATGAATCAGTAACTTTTTACTTTTACAATAAAAATCACATTTCTTCAATTACGTTCTTGATGTGTTCTTCCTCCTTACTGAGAAACAACATCGTCAGCAAACATAAACCACAAAGGCTGCTCTTCTATGCTGTGCCCCTGCACATTTGCGTTCTACACTGCACTGCTCATATTGTTACCAGACTACTTGAATAAAGTCAGGCCCGGACAGGGTCTTGGCATACAGCTTTAGCTACTAAAAGAGGTTCAGTCAGCTCAGCTGTCCCGTGTTTCTATAGTGCACGTGGGCAACATTAATACAATAGAATTACAGACCTATATTAGTCATTGTTGCGTCCAACCTAAACTCCATTAAGAGTCCCATTTACTCATTATCATAGAGCAGTGGAAGCATTGTTCAACAGTGAGTTACACTATATGGAAGCATGCGTGAGCTCTAGAGATTAAGTCATTTTCATTGATCGGAGTTTGGATTCAATTAACAAGCACACTGCCCAAGAATTAAAAAACAAATTCAATCATAGAAATCGGTAGTTACTTACAACTATGTTGCCACTGTTTGCTACTTGGAAATATTACTGCTGACTTCCAAATAGCAGGCATTGTGTTGTAACGCTGTAACATCATTGATCACTTTCAAAATACAAGGAAATCAAATTACTGGAACTGAACAATAAAACGAATCGGTAACAAGTCAGGACCAATCTGCCTGTTCTTATTTTGGACACTCAATGCAATCCTCAACATTACATGTAGACAAGAAAGTTGGTGCTCCACCGATCTCAGTTTGCACGATGAACAGCTAGATTAACCTCACTGAATTCTGCTGAATACACCTTCCATGTTAACATCAGCATAACTGACTCTACTATGGGATAATATCGCTTGCGCCTCTGTGCATAATCTTCCAAAAGGCAGCTTTGACAATTGGCAACCTACCGTGGTCATTGGCTCTCTGATTGTTGTAGAGTTTGTCTATCATCTCGCCTCTCACCTATACTTTCCTTCTGTGTGGTTCCCTCAGTACTCCTGCCCTTTTCCTGCTTACATGACCTTGACTCTAGCATCCTGTTTTGGCTTTGTTGCATTTCTGTGTTCCCTTGTCCTTTCCCTTGCAGTGATTTCCTTGACTTGCTTACCCTTGCTCGCTAGCTCCCTTCAGTACGCGTTAGGTACACCTTGGCTCGCCATCTTGAAGCCAGTAATTGTGGAATTTTAACATCTTAGCAAGTTATATAGGTTAACTATTATTATTAAACTTTGATATTCTCTTTTCTTGCATATAGAAACAGTCTCTTACTAGACTGTATTGGCAGACAACATTGTGATACAATACAAGAGAGAATGAATGAATTGGGATTTCTATAGCCTTATAAAGTCAGCGTTCACCAAATTGGTATGTTGGTGCTGAGAGAGATCTCTACATAAAAAGAAATTGAAAAAAAAGAAAAAAGCAGGAATCAGAAAATATATATATAACAAACATAGGTTTTGAGTTTCCTACGAAAAGTGTTGTGGTCCTCCATGTATGTAGGGAGCTGATTCCAGGCCCTAGCTGCCAGCACAGAGGAAGATTTACCAACTAGGCGAGCCAGTGTAAATCGTGGAACTGCCTTAAGGGACTCAGAAGAAGAACGCAGAAAGCACCTGGGTAATACAAGGTGTAAGGACTGGGGCCCCTGAGCCAAGAAGTGACTTGTGAACTAGGCCTAGTGCCTTAAAGTGTATACACTGGGCAACAGGCAGGCAGTGCAGTTCATGTCTAGCCTGTGAAATATGATCGAATATGTGAAGTCCGCAAGGTCTCTAAGGGCAGTGTTCTGGGTTAACTGCAAAACGGCAAGAAGTTTACCCAATAATCCTAAATAGCAAGCAAAGACATAGTCAGTCCCAGAGGCGATTGAAGCTGCCACCACAATAGACCTAAATTTGAAGGATATAACTTTATGGCTCTTCCTCAGATGTTTGAGATGGTAGGAGCAAGGCCCTATTGTGATCTTTCATTAGCCAATCGTTATTACCCAAACTTGGGTCGTGAGAAGGAAAATGTCAGACCCTGCCCTGCTTAGGATATACTATCCTCCATTGGTAAATCCCAGGGGTGTGATTTAAGACATACTTCTGTGATGGTGGTAAGGATAGTACCAGCCAACGCTCGGTTTATCTAGCCAGGGACTCCCAGGGGATGTCATTGTTAAATCCCTGTGTATCAGTCTGCAGACAAAATACCCAGAGCTGTTCATATTTGAAGAGCGCCTTGTTCATAATGGTATGTCTGCATTCTAGCTTCTTAATACCATATCATTCAATGTTATCTGGAGTGTGCCTTTGTTCCATGTAGTGTTTTGTGAGT
Organism: Triturus cristatus; assembly: GCF_964204655.1. NCBI lineage: Eukaryota > Metazoa > Chordata > Amphibia > Caudata > Salamandridae > Triturus > Triturus cristatus. The sequence goes on along the minus strand of NC_140589.1, from coordinate 1,668,676,483 downwards.
TTTGTATTGCCCTTCTATCCTATGTTCTGTTATACGTACATGTATTTTCCTCGTTGTCATGCCAATATATAAAAGGTTGCATGGACATTTCAGAACATAGATGACATGGCTCGAAATGCAATTAGTCTGATGTTTTAATTCCCACGGAGTGGTGAGTCCAAGTTCTATTGATTTGCACTTCTTTGTAAATTTGCAAACCCCACAACCTCCACACGGTCGGTGGCCTTTTGAGGTGGGGGTGTTCCAGAGTGTCAGTTGTGTTTCATCCATTCTCTTTTTGGGGCGCATATGAACTAGGGTGTCCTGTAGGCTCTGGCTCCTTTTGAACAAGAACATGAGTTGTTTAGAACTAGGGCAAAAAGTGGTGAAAAATATGGGTCTTGGTTTCCAAGGTTTCTAACAAGTGACCAGTAGGGCATCTTTGTCATTATTCCTGGCTCGTTTTCTTGCTCTTCTGGTTGTTTTTCTGGATAGATTTTCTCTCGCAGTTTGGTGGTACTTTTTTGCATGTTCTCAATACTTGTCAACCTCTGTGCAGTTCTTTCTGAGTCTCAAAACAAGTCCTATTGGTAGAACTTCCCTCAAGGATCGAGCGTGGAAGCTTTCGAAGCGCAAAAGACTGTTTTTATCCATGGGTTTATAATTAACCTTGGTTTTCAGGACTCCACCATAGGGCTATATTCTATATTATCAGATCTAAGAATGGTATTTCCACATCACTCATGCTCATTTTGAATCTCAAGAACAGGTAAACTCTATTGTTTACTCTCTAGTGCCTGTCCAGATAACTAGGATCTCATCAATGTATCTCTTCAACAATTTCATCTGGTTTATGGTTGGGTTCTCTTTATTTATTTTATTTATTTATTTAAGAGATTTGTAGAGCACGCAGCTACCCAACAGGGTCTCCCGGCGCTAGAGGCAGACAGTAGCAAGAGGCATAGCAACATTGCCTGATGGCAGAATCAGACAGGGCAGTTAAAGAGCATTGTTTTTAAGTTCTTATGAAAAGTTAGCAATGAGTCACAGTTTCTAAAAGCTACCGGAAGAGAGTTCCAGAGTTTAGGACCTAAAACGGAGAAAGAGCGCCCTTTAATACAAGCTCTGTGGAACCTAGGCATGGTAAACAGTGCGAAGTTGGCGGATCTCAGCGATCGGGATGGGACATATGGAGACACCAGATCTTGGATATAAGAAGGGGTGAGGCCATGTCTAGCTCGAAACATGTAGCATAAGACCTTGAATTTAATCCATTTGTCAACCTTCAGCCAGTGCAATTTGTGGAGCAAGGGAGAGATGGAAGCATGTCTCAGCAACCAGAAAAGGAGGTGGGCGGCAGCGTTCTGGATAATCTGCAAGTGATGAATCAAGGCCTTATCAGCTCCCAGAAACAGTACATTCCCATAGTCCAGTCTGGACGTTACCAAGGCCTGTAGCACTGTTCTATGGGAGCTTAGAGGAATCAGTCAGAGAATTTTCTTGAGCCATTTCATAATGAAAAAGCAGGAGGCAGCGAGCTTGGAAACCTGTGGTTTCAGGGAGAGATTCTTATCAATGATGAAGCCGAGATTCTTAACCTTATCAACCGGCGCGGGTAGAGGCCCCAATAAGGCGGGCCAGTGGTTAACTCCCCAAAGTTCGATTTTATTACTCAGGATTAGGACTTCGGTTTTGTTACCATTTAGTTTAAGGGCATTTCTGTTCATCCAGAGGGTGACGTTGAGAAGGCCTTGCCTGAGAGGGAAAGGATCTTTGTTTTGAGCAGTAGATAGTGAGAAAATAATCTAAGAGTCATCGGCGTATGAAAATACAGTGAGACTGGACTGTTCAATCACTTCCATCAAAGGGTGAAGGTAAATGTTAAAAAGCAGGGGGCTCAATATACATCCCTGAGGAACCCCCGAGGTCAATGTCAAGGTCCGTAAATATACTGAGTTTCTAAATATTGTATGTACAGACATGCTAGGCTGGGGGCACAGGTATAACCCATGGAAGTCGCCGTGTGTTTAAATAGAAATCCCCTTTGTACTCAAAGACATTCCTCGTAAGAACAATGTGGGCACCGTCTAGAACAGGGGTCTCCAACCCTTTCTGCAATAAGAGCCACCGAGAGCTAATAATAATTTTAGTGTTGTAATCGTGACCGCATCAGATAGGATTACATTAGTGGCTCCCATATGCAGGATTACCAGCAATAATCACTTCACTTCAACAGGCACAGTTGCCAGCAGTAATGAGTTCTGAAAATGCACACATTTTCGTCTCACATACACATTCTTAAAATGTTGGTACATATATCAATTCAACCAAGCAAAAGCTTTTAAGTTAGTAAACTGGGTTGCACCCAGGGGAGCTACTTACAGGTAGCTAGTGAGAGACAACAATGGCTTCCAAGCTACTTGTTGGAGAAGCCTGATCTAGGCAGAACTCCGGAGGTGTCATTTTGTTTTCCCATCTGAGTGTCAAGTGCTGCTCATCACCTCCAGTGTATACTCTTGGGGGTATATTTGTGTATAGAGATTCCACATTTAGAGTGAGTAGAAACTCCTTGCCTGGTTCAAAGGTCATATTTTTCAGTTTGTTTAGTACATCCTTTATTCCTTCAGGTAGGAAGGCATATGGTTCACTAATGGTTTCGGGAACAGGTCACAGAATTGTGGCAGGGGTTCTAGTGCCGAGCCTATCCCTGATACTATTGGCGTCCTGTAGGGGGGTGTATGTTCTTGTGCACCTTGGGCAATATGTAAAAATAAGGTGTCTTGGGTTCTTTTTTAATTAGAAAGGACGCCTTCTTCTCAGTTATACAGCCATTGTCTAAAGCTCCTTTCACCAGAAAGGAGATCTCTTCCATAATATCTGGAGTGGGATCTCTGCTCAATTTCTTATAGTGTAATGTGTTTCTTAGCAGTCTCAAACATTCTGTGTTGTACTTCTCTTTTGGAAGTATAACTGTTCCCCCACCCCCTTATCTGCCGGTTTTATGACCACTGAGGTGTCCTCTTTAAAATCTTTCAGAGCCTTTTTTTCTGCCCTGCTGAAATTCAGGAAAACATTCTGCCTGTCTTATTTTAAGGAATTCAGGCCTAGATTTATTGTCTGTTTGGGAGCAGCCACCTCTGGAGGTAGTTGTTGAATAGTAGGAGTAAAGGAGGAATATAGCATGCTACAACGCATGCAAATAATCGCAAAGCCATTACTACGCAAGTCATTACATCGACTTGCAGTAGATGGTGGTGTAACATTAGGAATCTATAATTATACTATTCCTTATGTTAGAGCGCCATCCACTGCAAGTCGATGTAATGACTTGCGTAGTAATGGCATTGCGTTGTAACAACGCGGTTGTTGTAACGACCGCGTTGTAAAGGCATAGCGGTCTAATGACCGCGATGTAAAGGTTGTTTCCCGTAAAGGAGGATTTATTGTGGAGACCAGTTTTATTCTCAATGTCTCACTCTTTAGTTTCAGCTTCTATATTAGAGAAGAAGACTTGTAGTCTGATTTTATGGAAGAATTCAACCATTTCTATTTTCAATTTGAAAGGGATCATCCCTAGCTGTGGGGACAAAGCCTAGACCTTTATTGATGACTTGTGGTTGGGTCTCAGTAAGTGTCTTAGTACTTGGATTGATCATGCTGTCAGTTACGACTCCACCATGTCCCATTATTTAAAGGTGCAGACATTTTAAACACAAAAACAACTTCAAAGCTCTTTGTGAATTTGGATTCACCTTTAACAAAAACGGACTTCTTGATTTTAACAAAATCGGCAATTTTCAATTGAACCTTTTTTGTGTTACACTTTAATTTTCTGCAATAGTTTACAGAATTAGTTTTAGCATTATTATGCATCTTCTCAAGTTGTACACAAGGTAACTTGTTGGAAAGCCAATTAGGAGTCAACCCTGTTCTTGGTTTCCTTCCTTTAGGCAGTTCTAATGGTAAAAACCCTGTGGAATTATGGGGAGTACAATGATAAGACCATATAAACCTCTTAACTAAACCATTCATGTTGGGTGAATAAAGAGTAGCGCGCAAATGTTTAATTCCACAATTTTGTGCAAATTCTGTGAATTTCTAAAAATAACATTTATTGCCCATTTTCACTTATAATAGTGGTAGGCAAAACTTCTCTGCAAAAAATGTACTCAATAAATCTTCTACAGTGTCAGAATTTGGACTCCTACACCATTCTATTTCTGCCCAGTTAGGAACCAGAAAATCTATAGCCAAATCAGACCAGGGTGATCAGAAACGTGTGACTCATTACCAGCCTTAGCTGTTTTCAATGTCATGCCGGCATTAGCGCCAATCTTGCATTCTCTACAGACATACTAACATGACTATATATACTATGCCACCAAACACTTGACTTAATTTTCCTAGCTATACCAGTTTGTCCAAAATGTTTCATGAGTAAAAGAAATTATAGTTCTCCTTACATATTCTGAAGGAACAAAGCACCCACTTTTTACAATCAAATTACCCCCAACAGATAACCCTGCTCTGCTCTGACCCTCCAATAAGATCGACATTCTGACAATAGCATCTTTTCTCTAGGCCACCCATCAACAAAGTATGATAATATTTGAGATAAAACTTTGCCTTGTCCCAATGCTTGCAACCAAATTTCCGGTGAAATACTCTGTTCAAAACCAAAAAAGCATCACTACTAGAGGCAACAACACATTTGTCAATCTGTACAGTTGATTGCACATTCACATTCTGTTTAGATCATTTTGAGAAACAATCTGCTCTGACATTTTTATTGCCAGACAAATAAGATAATGAAAAATTATATTCATCCAACCTTGCTAAAATTCTTCCTAAATGTGAAGATAATTTGCCAGTACCACTGCTATTTAACACACTTAACAAAGGTTTATGATCAGTCCTAATTGCAAATGGTTTGCCACAAACATACATTGCTCAACACTCCCTGCACACACCAATGCTCCCCTTTCAATGGTGGAATCTTTAGATTCTGACAATGTAAGAGGCCGGGTTGCAAAAGCAATAGTAACCTCCTTATCATGTTTGATCTGATTAAAAACAGCACCAATTCCACATGCACTGGCAACAACAGTAATAACATATTTATCATTTTGATAAAATGAACTTAATGGTGAACCTTCCACAATAGTGGTTTTAAGGTTTAAAAATGCCAGATCATGTTCATCAGCCCATTCAAACATAACGCCTTTTTTAAGTAGGCCCCTTAAAGCTGCTTCTCTTATGGAAAGATTCTAAATAAAACGTCAATAAAAATCACAAAACCTCAAAAATGATGTTGCTAGGAGTAATCACATCTTGAGCTGCCTTCTTTATGTTTTCCTTTCGGGGAAAAACATATTTTAGAATGTTATACCTTAAATACTCAACTACAGCTGCCATAAACTTACATTTATCAAGTTGTAATGTCAATCCTTTCTCTTTTAAAATAGATAGAGCTCTTTCCAAAACGATATTATGCTTCTCCACCAAATCGGAGTACACAAGAACATCACCCTGGAATGCAACCACCCCTCCAGTTTCCCCAAATAAAATATGCATGAGTTTTTGAAAAATGGAGGCAGCGGAGGTGCGTAAATATACTGGCAGTGAAAGGGATACAGAACTGCATGTTTTACATATTCCAATGAGTTTCTGAAATGCAAAAACTTTCATCATCACTTCAGCAGCTGAAATACCGATAGGCATTTGAATGATCTTTTATTCTACATTAAAGAAACAGAGTTGTATAAAACAGGCCTAGCTAAAGGTTCAAGGTAATTTATAGTCGAACTGAACTAAAAAAGAGATGGAAGAAGAAGGCCTGTCGCTGCTCGCTAGCATGCTATTAGCTGTCGTGTCAGCTTCAGGGGAGGAGAAGGCTGGACGAGAACATACTCTCAGCGGGAAGCTAAGACCCGCTGACCCAGGAGCTGTGACTGATGACTCTCTTAGGCCTTACTTCTGCTTGTGTTTGAGGAGGCACTGCATAAGGGGAATGGGTGGAGAGTACAATTTACCACCAGACTATAACGCACACATTTACTATCCAATGCTGTTAGGTTTGGAGACTGCAAGATAATATTGAACCCAATCTAATTGAGAAGTGAAGTGATGTGACAGGTGAAATTATTAGTGTGGAAAACGGAATCAGCTTCTGGGCAAAGTGCATAAAACTGTGAGGAAAACCATTATGCAGCACAACTAATATTATACAATGTACATGTTAGCCCTGACATGCTTGGTGTTCCCCAAATATTTTGCCTTCCAGACTCCTGTGTTTTCTGGCTTCATTTGTGCTGTCTTTAGGACTCTGCACAATTTACCTCTGCTAATCAGTGCTAAGGTGCTTGGACTCTCTTCTTTAAACATGGTAACATTGGATTGGCTTGCAACCAATTGGCATATTTAATTTACTTGGTAAATCCCTAGAAAAGTGGTACTTTATGTATCCACGCCTCGTAAATTAAATGCTACCAGCGGCCCTGCAGCACTCATTGTGCCACCCACTTAAGTAGCCCTTTAAACATGTCTCAGGCCTGCCATTGCACCCTGTGTGTGCAGTTTTAAACTGTCAGTTCGACCTGGCAAAACAAACCTTTTGCCAGGCCTCAACCTTCCATTAATACATATAAGTCATCCCTAGGGTAGGCCCTAAACAGCCCATAAGGTAGGGTGCAGTGTATTTAAAAATCTGGACATGTAATTTTAACTTTTACATGTCCTGGTAGTGAAAACCTCTTTAATTTATTTTTTATTACTGCAAGGCCTACCTATCCCATACAATAACATTGGCTTAATTTATTATATTTACTAATTGATGACATTCCTACGTGCTCCCAATTGAAAATTTAGTTTGCTGTCTAAAGAACTGTAATTTAAAACCCTCTTTAATTATAAAGTCAATTTTTGAGTCATAATTCTGAAAATACCACTTTTAGAAAGATTACATTTTCCCAGCCATTTGGTGTCTGCAACCTGTAACCTGGGTCACATGACTAGGTGTAGCTGACAGTTGGTCTTTGTGCATTGCTCCCAGACAATGAGACAAAGGAGCATAGGTTTTGGTAGGATGGGAAATCTCTGACTTGGGGAGGAGCTGTCAGCTACCACACTTGCACATCACAAAGGTTCTGCCTGAACACACTCACAAAGGTTTGAAACTAGTCCTCTGTGACCCCAGACAAAATAAAGCCAAGACGGGGGCAGGAAACGCCAAGCTTCTCTGGGAGTGGAAACCTTGAGACCTTCAGAACCTTCTACTACTTCAACTTGGGCACCAGGTATAAATATTGGACCCAACTTTTCAGTACACCTTTGGAAGACTCTGAAGGACTGCTGTGATGCTCTGCAAAATGACTGCTACTCTGTTGTCCTGCTGCCCTGTTACCCTTCAGCCCTGCTCCCTGAGTGAAGCACTGGACCTGCATCTTGAACCCAGGACCACCAGAGTGACTTCAAGGGCCAGTTGACTGGCCTCCTGATCAGAGCCTCACAGTCAGAACAGACTGCAACAAACTTGAACCCAGCACCTGACTCTGCTAGCTGTGAGTCCTGTCCCCCCACCAAGTAGTGACACCCCAGTCAGAACTACTGAACAATGCATCCCCTACGCAGTACTTCGCATCGCAGCCTGCAGCCCCTTAAAACTGCCACTGCACGATGCATCTCCACACAGGACATCATATCACAACTGCAGCTCCTCAGAACCAACGCTATGCGATGCATCTCCATGAAAGAACCTTGCACTTCCTCCCCTGCACGGTGCATCCCTCAATGTGGGACTTCGCATCAGTCTGCAACCAGGTACTTTTGTTCAGCAGGCCCAACTTGGTCCTTGTAGACAGCCTGCGCTCCATCCTAATCGGCCTGAACTTGTAACTTTGTCCTGGTCCAGCACCATAAGATCACCAGTTAGTGCTTTGTGTTTTTAGGCACTGTTTTCTCTTAAAACTTTGAAATTGCGTATCTCCAGTTCAGATTTTTGTAATTTTGGTGTCAAATCATTTATTAATTTAACTCTATTAATAAGTTGGTTTTGCATTTTTCTTGTGTTGTGTTTTTACCTAATTGCTGCTTGAAGTGCTGCATAAATGCTTACAGATTGCCTCTACGTTAAGCCTGACTGCTTTGTGCTAAGCTACCAGAGGGTGAACCAGAGGTACATTTAGGGTTTGCTTGGGCTTCACCCATACAGAGATTGTGGTTACTGGTTGAGTTGGGTTTCATCCCCCGAACCAGTAACCCAATTTCCAACAACACAGAATGTATTACACACCAAGTAGAAGGCATAAGGTTAAATCAAGCAATGGAAGGCCCACAATTCTATACATATTGACTCCAAATTAATCAACAATTGGCATGTCAATTTTTAACAAAACAGATTAAGCTGCCAGCTGTACGCTAAAGTTTGGGGCATACTGAAGTAAACAGAAACTTGGATAAAACCAAGACTCTCACTAATAATCATCACTTGGTAGAAAATAATAAATAAATAAATAAATAGTTAAGTGTACAAACTCTGGTGGTAAGGGAGTGCTCAGTGAATGTTGTCCATTATATGAATTTTTAGCTCTCGCTGGATAAAGACTATCATACAATGAAAATATTGGCGCCGCACAGATATAGGAAATGTGTAAGAAAATAATTTATAAACAAGAGGTTTATGATATAGATCAATGCTACCTGGCATGTGATAACGCATAATCAAAGTAACCTAGGAGTCAAACCGTTCCAAAAGAAGATAAGATGAGTAGTACAGTTTAACCTATGAGATGGAAAATGAACACAGGTCTACTACTTATATTTGGTAGAACACCAATAATCTGAGGGCGTAAAATAGAAAATTACCTGAACTAAAGAGATATTGCCATTGAAAAGAATACTGGTTTGCATAGACTGAATGTTGCATTTATGTATCTATAGTGATGGTGACAATAACTAACATGTCATTTATTTGTCAGGTTTATTTATTCAGGCATTTCAGCAGCAAGAGTGTTTATTTTCGTTTTGTAATTAAATATTCTTTTTTTTAACTTATGTTTGTTAAAGATGTGTTTTTATAAAAAATTTTGCAGGCAGAGTACTAATGTTCATGCTAGGTTTCGTTAAATGAGTGCCTCAGGTAGTGTAACAACATTTCTCATTAAATCCAATCATCGATTATGTGGGAATGTCTCTGCCTACCACACATAGTGCCTAGAAGCGAGAGCGGAGTGGAGACACTATTAGAAATTGTAGGGTATATTCTCAAGAACGTGTGATAACCATCGCAAAAGTTACTTAACATAACCCTCAACATCGCAGCCCATCGCGGGAAATTTACGCCGTGTTAACCAGGTATTCACAACACGGCGGTACCATGCGATGTTCCCCAGATAACGTGTTAACTGACCACGATTAAATCAACGCCACGCCGCAAAAATGCAAAACGCGAATGCAAAAAAAACTGCGATGAGGCTAATCGCGGTACAAAAATCAGTGAAGACCAGCAACAGGCCTGCAATTCACACGCGTCAGGCGGGAACAAACACCATAAAAGTAAAAAAAAAACTGACAAACAAATGCCAAATAACAGCTAAGCACAATGGATGTTGCCGGAGCAAGTACGGAGGAGAACCAGAACCCCACAGGCCCCCCGGAGGACCTGCCTGGGACCTCGGGGTCAGGGAAGGGCAAGGAGAAGAAGAGTAGGAAGAAGCGCTTCAGTCCGCAGGAAAACAGGATCCTGATAACGGAGGTGGTCGAACACCATCAACTACTGTTCGTCACCTCCACTGTGTCATTGACACCAAAAAATGAACAATGGCAGTCCATCGTAGACAAGGTGAATGCAGCCGGAGTGCTGAAGAGGACAATGGAAGAGGTCAAGAGGCGCTGGAATGACGTCAAGCGCAAAACAAAACTGAAACTCACCAACAACCGGAAGGCAGCAATGCAGACTGGGGTCGGAGTCCTGCGCCACAAGAGGAGCTGGTCGCCATGGAGGAAATGGTGTCCACAGTCATCAGTGGGGAAGACGGTGGCAGGAGTCGGGGGACCGGACACTGCTCAACAGGAACGGACACAACAGCACCAGGGTGAGTAATGACCAGGGACTAGAGGGACAGGGGGAGATAGGCACAATGGCACACATGCACAATTGAGCTGAGTACATCTGCGGACAAACCATGCCCCAGACCCCAACTCCCACCAAGAGAACAATGTACCCAAGTTTGCTACATGTCAGCACTGTACAAGCACAGAAATCAAAGGCACACCGCATGAAAGGGATAAGGGGCAGCAAAACAGAGCAGCAGGGGTCACCCTCCCCCCAATGCAAATGCAGCACACACACATAACATGCAGGGCACATCAACACTGACAACAAAGTGGCACAAACCCCAACACGTCCACAACAGAACACAGGACACAACTGGTGCCCCCTGGGTGTAGACACTGGCCAATCACAAATGGCATTGCAGGGAAATAGGAGTAGACAATGCACAAGTTCAAACACACATCTGTGATGTTGTCGAAATGTCCACTGTCCCGCAGCAAATAGGCAGCCCCTCCAAACCAGTCAGGATGTACACAGTCATGCAGTCTGTAATTGAACATGTACAATCCGACAACACACATGTGAACACATTGTCAAACTTCATCTCCCCTTCACATTGCAGAGGGACAGTCAACACCTCCTGCAGAGCAGCCCGAACCTCTCTTCTCTGATGACGAAGAGGACCACCACACCTTCGACTCCGACACCCTCCGAGAGTTCATTGACAGTCTCCACAGCCCACCTTCAGGAGCAGGGCAACCCAGCTGCAACGGGGACACCCCACCCCCTGCACAGACCACACAGCAGGCAGCATCCACCACCACGGCTGCCTCCCAGGACCCCCACGAAGAACACATGGCCTTCCAACGCCGTGTGTTGGGATGCCAGGAGCAGCTGGCTGAACAGGTGCGGGTGGGCTTCGACTGCATGGCAGACAAACTAGATGCCATACATGGGTGTCTAAGTCCCATCAGGGACCACTCACAGTCCCTAACGGACACCCACAGTCCACTTCAGGCACTCCAACGAACCATGGCTGACATTGCCAGAGTCCTGACTCTGAGACAAGAACGACTGTCAAGCCAGAGTGGCTCCAGCGAGCTCGCCGGGAGTTGGGACTCATACGGAGGATCATGGAGAACATGGAACGGGCCAATGCGGAAAGAGCAGCTGCCATGGCTGCACACCAGCGAGAGGTAGCTGGGTTCCACAATGACCTCAAAACCACCCTCATGGCATTGCTGCCACAAGGCCTGGCGCCGATGCATGCTGCTGCTACCACTACATCCACATCTCCGCCCCCTGAAGTGTCAGTGCCACACAGTGCGGCAGACATTCCACCTCCGGCCCCTGAGGTGTCACTGCCACACAGTGCTGGAGAAAGGCCCGCACCACCCACACGTGAGGCATGTGACACAGCAGAGGACGAAGATGTGGTTGAAACCGCCTTACTGGTACGGAGAAAACTGTAGCATTCATCTCCGCCACATGGCCGGTTTCAGCTTGATTCTGCCCTCTGCATCATCACCTTCCACTGTCCCCCGAAACACTCTGCGACACCCACATTTGACCTCGCAATGGACTGCCATGTCAGACTGTGGACTGAACTCTCCCTCTTACTTTGGACTTGTCATTCCCTGAAGGACTCTGGCTGGCCCTCCACAGGCCAACATTTGAAAGTGGGGTTTGCATGGCCCTGTTCTGCTCCAGATGCAACACTCCACTGAATGTGCATTAAACATTCCGAATCACACAGGTGTGTCATGTCTATGGTCTTTCAAGTGTGGTAGTATGGATGAATGTAGGGTCAGTGAATTCCTCTTGCGTCCATGTGGCTCATGTCGTTGCACTTGGGTCACAGGGTGACACATTGTTGAATGTTGTCCGGGTGGCGCGTACGCAACCACAGAGACACACGCATTTGTTACTTCCTTGTCCAGCCCTGTACGGAACAACGCCCAGAGCCCCGGGGTCTTTGTTCAAACCCTTACGCTGGACTGGCATACGCCAGGCCAGCCCACTCCGCTTACGCTCACAGGGGGTACAACAACGCTACATGTCCCAGGTCTTCCTTGTAGGGATCTGCTTTACACAGGTCTAGTTGTCAGCATGCCACAGCCACTCCCTCACGGCTGGTGTACACCCACACCACACCCATCCAGCACACGCGTCACAGCACATGTGACCCTGCCAAGAAAAAGGGCCGGGCGCATGTGGTCGATGCCATTTCCAACCTCTCTCTGAGTGTATCCGTGTGGTGTGCATGTAGGCATGGGGGCCCAGGGGCATGCGACATCACATTCCGCAGGCCCGGAGGTGACATGATGGCGTCCGCACCATGTGACCCAATCATAGAGGGTCCATGACTTGCAGGGCACAGACTTGGTGGCACCGGATACACTGCGGCCGGCACAGGCACACCGCCACGGGACAGTGACTTTCGGTGCACTGAGGTAGGGGCACCTTAAGTGCTGAGCGTGTATGCAGCCTGCGATGATGCCCCATCCGGGCGGTCCAGGCTGCTCAGATTTTGTGTGCCCTGCTGGACCGCAGAGTAGGACGGAGCCAGCAGACAGCGGGGGCCTACCGCCACGTGGCATGGCCTCGCGGGTGACAGAGTTAGTGGCACCTCAAGAGCTGAGCGGGTGTGCAGCCTGCGATGAGGCCGGGTGCACTGGTATGTCCTCTGCCATGGCAAAATCAAGACCCAGCACCAAAAGTGAGACCTGGTGGCCTGCGGAGTGGGGCTGCATGATGTGGGGGTGACCTACGGAATGTCCCGAGGGGAGCCGCCATGTGTCTTCATTTCTGTTCTGTGTTTATTTTAATACATTTTCATTTGTTGCTTCGAAGGTGAATGTGTGATTCTCACTTTTGTGATGATACATGAATGTCACCAGATGTGATTGTGCGACATCAGGCGGATTATTTGGTACATGATTCCGTGTAGTTGATGTGGCATGGTTTTGCCTGGGTGGGGGGTTGCCGGGGAGGGGGGCTCATGGGGGTGTTGGCGGTGGGTGTTGTGGCCCTCTTGGGTGTCTGGTACGCATGTTCGGTGGCTCCATGTCATCTGTTGTTCTTCAGGTGTGGCTCTGGGCTGGGCTCCCTTTTCTGTTGCAGGCAGCCGTCCGACTTTGCACCAGGTCAGAGCAGGTGTTAATTTTCTGCTGCTAACACACCTTATCGTATGTTTCGTGGTCTTTTCGCCAATGTGGCTGGTCGTTGAGAATGTTGTGGAGTGGTGTTGTTGCAGCTTTTTGCACGGGAATGCCTACTCTGCATCTCATTAGCGATAGTTGCCGGGGTAAAATGTGGCGATGTTTTTTGCGGCTGCTATCGCGGGTAAACTGGTGCTATGGGTTGTTAGCACCAGCTTGTGAATGTGGTGATACATTTATTGTGAGTTTGGCTGCGCTAAAGTGTCGCCGATAGCTCCTTGAGAATATGGCCCTGTGTGTAAGTTACTATATGGTATTTGTATAGTGGAACTATAGCTGAAAGGCAGCTGAGTTCTTCTTAGGGTGAAAGATAAAGATATTAGAAGTGTAGAGGTAGAACAGTTCTGAGAGGGGTGGACTTGCTACTGCACCGTGATGTAGAGTGCTTTATAGAGGTGTGTCTTTGGCTCTTTCCGACATTGAGGCAATCCTGATCAATGCCGGTTTCTCAATCCAGTGCTTAACTGGAGAAAATGTATTGCCTTGTTTTTTTTCTCTTTTTGTACTCCTTTCTCTACGGTCAAATGATGTCTCGGCTGTTAGTGTGGCGAGAGCACCCGGAGATGGTGAGGTTCTCAACCAGATACAGGGGTGTCATTCCTAATGGCTTTACAGATAAGATTTTAATTCATTTATTTACTGCAAGCATGTTTACACTGTGTAGATATTTTTCCCCAATAGTGGTATTCGGTGCTCAGGTCAACTCATCCTTGAAAAACCAAGACGGTGAGATCCATGCTCTGCTATTTCACTCGCTGCATTATATCTTACATTGAAGATAAGGGGGTCCACTTACACTGGCAATATTCCACAACTAAACTCCTAAGGGGGAATTCGCTGAATCTCTGCCAATCCGGATATCTCATGATGCTACTACCTGTTGCATCTCCCAACAGTTATAGCTCAGTTCACTGTTGGAATTAAAAGCTTTTTGGACATTGGTGATGATAAATCATTTGCTTCTGTATAGGAACATGTTCCCTGGGAAGTTAATGGATTTGAGTTTCACGGCCACTAAGCGCTCCGAAAGCCATCTTTGCTGTAGGTTATTGAGGTTAATTTGTGCTCTCTGCAATCACGATCATTATAATTTCATCAGTGCTGTCTCAGTTTTAGAGCAGTGTGACCACCCTACTAATACACCTGTGCCCCTGATGTTGCCTGCTCCTCATGGGTGAAAGTGAATACCCTAAGAGACAAGAAAGGCCTGGCAACATCAGCCTCAGATTCCAAATTCCAGATGCACCGGGGACGCTACCTGCTTGGAGATGCCAGGTGCACACTATAGGCCCCAGAAAGCCCAGCTGCTATGAGGTGGGGGCTGTCACAGCACCAGTTGGGCGCTAGAAAAGGCCGACATTCTACCCGTGGCGCGGGAAACTACATGCTCGGAGACGCCAGGGGCAGGGCCTGCATGCTTCACATGGGTGGACGGGTGAGGAAGGAGTGAGCAAGTAGGGCAACTTGTGGGTGAGGGGTGGTGATGGAGTGCAGAGGGAGAGGGCCATTGTGGAAAAAATAAAAGTGAGCAAAGGCAAGGACAGTCGGTCTGAGGTCTGTGTGAGTCCGGTCATCATGGGCTCTTTTTTAGTTCGAGCCTGGGCAGCACATGCGCTGCTCTGCGAGGCATGCTGTATTCAGGTATGGACTTGAAGCTCTGTCCATTTTTCGCCCATCTTTTCAATTGGCTCCTGTTACTGTCCTTTCTAAATGGTTGCTTTTGATTCATGAATAGGCTTAGTAGTCCCTCCTTAGTATCGCCTTTTCTAAATTTGTAACCTCCATGAGGACTGGCCTCTTACTTGTGTCGTTACACAGTATGCTTTATTTACAGTCTGTGAGCACTATTTTCTTTAATCATTTTCTCCTTTTACAGGTACACATGCTTTCCTGCAAGGGTGCCCGTTTTGCCCCCGGGCACATTTCAATTACCAATGGCTGCCAAATTGTTTTAGCAGCGCAGTATGCTTTTACTACTGCGGCCACACGCCTTTTATTTCCTCGGACCTTTCCTTATGCGGGCTCACCATATTTAATCTTTTTTGTTCTAAAGTGCACCAAGCCACGCTTTCGCTTTAATGGTGGCCACGCCTCTTTCTTTCGTATTCAGCCTATTGTAAAGCTGAATACGAAGAGCCGCATCTAAAGAAAGGGGCGCGGTTGCCATTAAATCACGGCATGGGACGCTTTTACAAAAAAAAAAACATTTGTTTGAGGAGTTCACAAATGCTTTTTTTTTGTGA
This sequence comes from Triturus cristatus, assembly GCF_964204655.1. Classification (NCBI taxonomy): domain Eukaryota; kingdom Metazoa; phylum Chordata; class Amphibia; order Caudata; family Salamandridae; genus Triturus; species Triturus cristatus. Next base: position 1,668,660,989 of record NC_140589.1, on the reverse strand, counting down.
AGGCACCCCATGCTGTGTTTTCACTTGAATGCCAGCCGCCCCTTTTCTTTAGACGCGGCTCGTCATATTCACTTTGTTGGTGCTGCTTGCACAGCTGAACGCCACCCTTTAACACACGGGCCTCCCCCACTGCAGCGTTTCCCTTCCCTAATGCCCCCCTTTCAGTGTGCTTGGAGTGAGGTCTCACATTTGCGAGAGTTTGAGCCATTGTCATTGTAAATGAGAATGCATTTTATGTATGTGTTGGTTCTCAAAACAGATAAATAAAAGGCATTGTCATTTACAATGCCAATAGCTCAAACTCTCGCAAATGCAAGACCTGTTGAATTGCAAATGCTTGTTGATCATAGGGAAGAGGAAAGTCTATTATGGGCTGTTGAAGGATTTAGTGGGGTGAATATTCATTTTGGCGTGGTCAAAACTGAATGAGACATGATGCAGGCTGGTAGAACTAGTATATGTTCTGTGAATGTTTGTGGCCTAAATGACAAAGTTAAGAGGCACAATGTGGCCGAGGTACTCAGAACCTTGGGGCCAGATACTGTCTGCCAACAGGAGACACATATCCCTTGGGGAAAAAGGGATTCGCTACAGGTCAGGGGCTACACACTTGCTGCTTGTACATGCCAGAGCTCTTCTATCAGGGGAGTGGCAATTTTGGCAAAAAGATGCATTGCGCCAGGGAAATGCAAGTTGGTGGACAAATGTATCAGATGGTTGACTGTTGAGTGTCGGATTTCGGGGGTTGGATTTACCATCTCCTCCATTTATGGATCCAATCTAGATGAAGCAGCTGTTTTGGAGACGTTGGTGGTGGCGTTGGCCACTTGGCCTACTCTACTGCTAGTGCACGGGTATTTTAATATGCACCTGGACGTTGGCAGAAATCGAGGCCCTAAATACCGGAGGTGGAAACCAGAGGTTGACAGAGCAATGTCACCCCTTATGAGCAGCCGTGGATAAGTGGATATATGGAATAGAAAAAATGCTCTGGATTCTGGATTTACCTGTTTTTCATGCCCTCGTCAAAAATGTTAGACTGAACTACTCTCTGATTTCCTCTGGGCTGGTGGGAGAGGCCGGTATTAAGAGACTTCCTAAAATCTTCTCTGATCATAATCTATTAACTTTAGAGATATCTAATGTAAGGATAAGTAGGCCCTAGGGTATGGGGGCTTTTGACAGGAAATTGCTCTTGAATATCAATTACGTAAACTATAGTAAAAAATAAATAACCGACTTCCTCGAAGTTGATAGAAATAGTGCACCGGGAGGGATGGTCTTAGATGCATTAAAATTGTACAAGAGGGAGAACTATCAGCTTTGGCTCATATAATACCAAATAGCAGGTCCAGGAGGTTAGGAGGCTATGCAGGGAATTGGCTGAGTTGGAAGCATATCATATGGAAATGATCACTGCAGGCTATGATGGCTTAGAAATGCAACTAAGAATAATAGTGGCTAAGGCTATGGTCATCAGCTATCATACACGGAAGTTGGCAGAAAGGTTTCAGACATATAAAACAGATAGTTATGAGTATGGGGAGATAGTGGGCAGATTACTGGCCCTCCACAAACTACAACAAGAGTTTAAGAGGGCCATTGACACTATAGTAAAGAGCGATGGTAGCATGGCTACAGAACCGGCTAAAATAGTCAAAGTGGTCAAGGATTACTATCGGGTGTTTTTTCAGGTAGATAGTTTTCCCTCATTAGCCTTCTAGAGGAAGTTAAAAATTATTCTCTTGATGCAGATGAGATTGAAACAGAAGATTCCAACACCATGATGGAGGAAGTTGTAAGTGCTCTGAAAATCATTGGCTTCAGGTAAAGCTGCAGGTCCCAATAAAATACCGGTTTATACAGTACATACAGTTTTATAAAGTATTCTTTCCGGAATTGGCCAACGATCTATTATAAACACTTATTAGGGTTCAGCGGGAGGGGACACAACCAGCGTCCTGGGGGGGCACTAATATAGTGATATTTAGGAAGCCGCCAAACAAGCCTGGTTCTTATAGGCCTATATATTTGATTAACTCTGACACCAAATTCTATTCAAAGGTATTCGCAACACATCTGAGGAGGATCATAGCCAGGATGGCTTCACCCTGGCAGCACAGTTCATACCAGAGAGAGGGACTACAGAACATGTCAGATATGCAATTACATTAGTCAATATAGCGGAGGTGTCTGAAAACCCTGTGGCTATGATCCTCCTCAATGCAGAAAAGGTGTTCAATAGAGTATTTTGGGATTATTTCTGGGGAATGCTCATGCATAAATGGTTTGGGCCAGGTCTGATGAAGGTTATATGGGCACTGTATTACTGTATTGTAACCCATCTGCTCATCTTCAAATAATGGGCTTAGAAGTCTGGCAGGATCGAGATAACTAGGAGATAAGGCAGGGATGTTCCTGCTCCCCCATCCTGTTCGCTCTTTATATTGGCCCGTTGGTTAATCAGTTAATAATGAACCAGAATATTCAACTGGTAAGGGTAAATGGCTATGAAACGAAAGTCTTAGCATATGCTGATTACATTGCCCTGTTAACATCAGATCCACACAATGTGCTGGCTGAAGTGGAAAAAGTGGCTGAAAAATTCGGGATAGTTTCTGGATACCATCTCAATGAAGAAAAAATCCAGATTGTGTGCTCTAGGAACATCGGCATGGTAGATAATCGCAGAGTAGAGAATGCCACCTACTTAGGGATTAAAGTTTCGCCTACCATAGGCTCCATGTATGAGTTAAACTTTGACCTGAAATTAGGGAAAATTAATAAAAAGACATGAGGTGGATTAACGGATTGCACTTTACCTTAACCGGTTGGTGTAATGTGATAAAAATGACCATGCTCCCAAAAGTGCTATATTTGTTTAGAGCCATACCTCTAGAACTAGAAAGGCCGCTGCTCAGAAAATTGGAATCCATCTGTAATAATGTTTTAGGGCAATATAAAAGAACATGACATGCTCTAAAATAGCTGTCCTCCCCAGAGTCTGGGGGGGCTGGATAGCTCCCAACTTTATGTTTTATTACTTGCCAGCACTCCTGCAACATATGGGGGTTCTTATCTCGGCTGTGGGGATCAGGGTGGTTACTTCCTCTCCACGTACAGAACTTCCATCCATATACGAACCTATCTCAGGGGGAGGATACAAGGGAATGCTTGTTAAGGCATATTGAGCCTAGTTACTATAAGAAAGCGAGGTTTCAGTTTAAGACCATTGGTGCTGCCCTGAAGACCTGGAATAAGATTCAAGGGAAAGGTGGGAATCAAAAGCTATAACAGATACATTCAATTGTGGCAATCGCCAAACTTTCCCTCAGTATTTCACCATGAGGTTTGCAGGTAATGTGAGCAAGCAGGGCTCAGCAGACTGGGTGACCTTTTTTCTCAGGGGCAACTCTGCTCATATAGGGGGCATATTATCAAGCACGGCGTTAACATTATCGCCACTATAGCGGCGATAATGGGCTTGATAATATGCACTAGAGAATTCCAATAGAAGCCCATGTTGACACCAGAACATGGGCTTCTATTGGAATTCTCTGCGGCATATTATCAAGCCCATTATCGCCGCTTTAGCGGCAGTTTTCTGCCGCTAAAGCAGGGATAATTTTAATGCCCTTTCTTGGTAATATGCCCATTGGTGAGCTGCATCAGGATTCTGGGTTAAGGACTAAAAACGTCTTTAAATACTTGCAGGTTAGAGACTTTTTGAGCAAGCTCGGGAAGGATTGCCTATTGGTCAGAAGAATCCCTCTCTTGGAAACGGTTCTACATCCAGGAAATGAGATTGGTCAGATTTACATGGTTTTGAATGACATGGCACCGAATGACCTTGAATCGCAAGAGGGTAGATGGGAGGAGAGGTTGGGTATGCAGGGTACAGATTTAATGGCCTCAATAGAGGTCCGAATGAAGACACTCTTGACTGCAGGTCTTAGGACCCAGCACTACAAAACTATATTTAATCTATATTATTTCCTGCCAAATTATTTAGTTGGGGTAAGAGAACTGATAAGAGCCACCGCTGTGGGGAAGCTCGAACAAATAGTGTGGATATGCTGCTTCCTCACAAATGTCAGTAAGAAGCAGGGAGCCTATGGATGGCTGATAGGAGGTTATCAGGGCATTCTTAGGTCGCGTGGCCTTCATATTAGTGGAGGTGTTCTCCCTTTTTATATGCACTTTATCACAGGGGGTTTTATTGTACGGATTGAGATTTTTTATGGTAGAAACAAGTTTTATTTATCAGTTTTAATGTATTATATTTTCATATGATACATTTTACTATTTTGTTTATGATTTTATATGCAAAATCGAATAAAGATATTTGAAACTGAAACTGAGATACAAAGGGAAAGTGTGATGTCTCTGAACTATCGTTTTCCGATGTTCTCGCTAAAATGTTTTTGCGCAAAAGTGAAAAACAAATCTAGAAAATGCAGATTGCGAGCAGGATAGGAATAGAGGCCATAAATGCATTTTGAAGATGGCTGATGCAAGCAAACTGAACCTGGGGGTGAGGAGGACTCTCTGAACTGCAAGTTTAGCTTGCCTGTCTATGGTCGTTCTCAAGACCTACACACACTGAAGAGTCATGACTGGGGGCTTGTTCTGTAGGCTGCAGAGAAGGCAGTCTCAAAAAAAGATATGGTGCTATTGGGCAAATAGAACGCCGTGCAAGAAATAATGAACCTGCAGCCTGATCTTATAGACTGACAGTGTGTACTTTCTTTTGTACTTGTTTTTTACAAAAAGAGTAAGAATATGCTTAACTTGGCAGACTCAAAATATGAAGGTGGCTTAGGAAGATGCACAACTCATTACTGAATCACATTCCATCCACTATAGCTGCAAATGGTGAAATATTACGGCATGAAGAACGTGCTAAAAACACTATAAAAAAGCTTTTATGCAGTAACCTAGAGTTTATTCTTCCATCAAATCATCTGCTTTTAAATGATTGTTTCCTATCATCTCCTTCAGTCCAGAAGTTACGCTGCATGACCTCCTCCTACCCTACAATTTTCAGCCATACCTGACCTTTTTCACAAACAAATCTTTTATTTTTTCCCTCGGTGCTCCTGCATATGGTACCCAAGTTTCAGATTTCAAGTTTATTTATTTATGCTCAGCTGATTAAAGCTGTTACAAATTGATAAAACATATAAAGCAGCCACAGCTAGGTGTCGTGCCAGACACTTTCATAACATAAAGTGAATGTCATGTGTGAAAATTGGGTGATTGCCATAAAAAAGGGTCAGATACTGCCATAGCACAAGTTGTAAAATCATTTAAAATGTCAACACATCATTATTAACAAGCATTGGCATAGCCAATAGGTCTCGCCTTTGGGACCTTATAAGTGTTTAGCCATGCAACTGTTGCATAACTAAATACTTATAAGGTCCCAAAAGCGAGACCTATTGGCTATGCCAAGCGGCCGTGTGGCCGCAAAAGTGATCGCGATCAAACATCAAAGTGCCAGCGAAAGTGAAAGTAATCGCAGTCAAGCGCGGCGCGCACGCCCGCGCACATGCACGGCGCGCGCGCCCACGCACATGCACTGTAGCTCTAGGCTGGCCTGGTAGCACTTTTTGGAGCTCTCTCAAAAAGACTCGCCAGACCAGCGCATGCACGGTTTCAAAATATTGCCCAAGTCGTCTTTGTGAGATTAGTATGTAATATTGGTAGATGGTTTCGGACATTGAATCTGGTATACGAGTTAATAGAAATGTGTGTTTAATTAAAACCTCAGTCACTGCTGCTGCACCCGTTGTGGTGTAACTTAAAGTGCCGGTGCGTCATTTAAAGTAAGCACATTCCACTAAGACAATATTTTGTCCAAGTCCTCCTTGAGGTTTTAGTATAAAGTGCTGGTGTCTAGCTCCTAACATTCCAATGGTAGTGTGGGCTTTTTGGAGAGCGTTTATATTTGGTTATCAGTGGATCGGTGCTTCATGCATTTGTGCTTAATCAAGAGTGCAAATGAGAGATGATAGTTTGCATGCAACAGTTCTTAAACATAGAGACGCATATAGAAAAGGGGAAGGTGAGTAACAGTTTATGTTCCAGGAGTAACTAGCGAAGTGAAGGCTCTTAGCAACTTGTTGCCTTTGCTCAGGAATTTGACCAGGCCACAAATAGCTTGAGGATGAGAATCGTTGAGCAGGAATTCTACTGCTGCTTGAATAGTTCGGGACCCTTGTCTAAGCTATGCTTGAAGAATGAATTTCCTGCGGTCATCAATTAGGGCTGGGCAAATACAGAGAATATGGGATAAGCTCTCCTGAGATCGACCACATTGCTGACACTCGTTGGACACTGGGCTCGTCGACCAAGGCGGTAAAAGACCCAGTGTGAACTTTCCCATCCTAATGAGGCAATATTTGATTTTGTAATGCACAGCAAAAGTGTCTCAAGGATATTTTTGAATATTTCTGTTGTTGTAGCATCTCCGTATAAGATGAGCATGCTTTTAGACCATAAGGATCCAACGGTCTTGGACAAATTATGGTTTTTGAATTGCTGGTTGACATGTTTTTAACATTTTGGTGTGGAAGGTTTTGGTTCCAGAGAGCCGTGGCTCTTTTAAGTTTCAGTGCATCATGAAAGGTGACAGTCCAAGGATTTTGAGAAAATGTATAGTTCATTATGGATACCTCCTGCTGAATTAGATTTTTCAGCGTTCCTACTTTTGCAGCACACATAGCATGTAAGTATTTAGGAGTGCAGGCCTTTTGTGCCTGGACTTGATCGCATGACATGAATTCCGATCTGATCTGAGCTGCTGCAGAATGGTTTAGGAGTTTAAATAATGCTCTAAACGCTTGGCTCTGAGATTTGTTCATAAAAGTGCTCAGTTTCCCAGGGAAGGCTTCCGAGCCGTATGCCAATGTGGGGATTAGTTTGGCTTTTATTATTTTCAGCAAAGGTTCTAAAGTAGGTTGCTTAGTGAATTTGAAAATGGATTGAAAAGCAAAATGTAGTGAGCTTTTCGTTTAAGAGAATTCTCGTGGGTTAAATGCCCTCTCTTATCATCTAGCCAACATCCAAGGAACTTGTATCTGGAGGATCTGGAAAGACGGTGTTTGTTGAAGTACCATGTTCTGAGTTTGTTCTTTTTCCGTCCGAAGATCACAACGTTGGTCTTCATGAACAATTTGCAAATACGACGGTGAGTAGCCTTTGTGACCAACTAGCCGTTTGGCTCAGGAGAACGACATTGTCAGCATAAAGAAGAGAGATGATGTGACGGTGTCCCAGTTTTGGCACGTCACTGAAGACCGCATCATGGGCAGGGACCAAGTCGCTCATCAATAAGTTAAAAGAGGCTGGGGTCAAACTGCTCCCTTGTTTTTAATTTAAAAAAATTGAGAGTTTTCTATAGCGCGAACTAGACCCGAGACAACGGGTATCACAGCGCTTTACATGAGCAGCAGATTCATTACAGATGGACCATTCATTTTTTTTAGGCAAGGGGAGATTAAGTGATTTGCCCAGAATCACAGGATGTTGAGCGTCATTGCCAAGACTCGACCGCTCTAGCCATAAGGCTACATCCTCTCCCCAATTGAGAACTGACTGTTGAGTTATTAGCAAGTTTGACTCTGGCCCATGTTTTGGAGTAGAGTAATTGGATGCCTCGGAGCAGCTGTTTAGGGATGTCCCAATTTTTGAGTTTCGACCAAAAATGCTCCCGTTAAACGTGATTGAAGGCCTTGCTGTAATCTACAAAACAGCTGTAGAGGAGTTGTTTTTACTGTATCTGTTTTGACACTATGATCCTGATTGCTACTCGGTTATCAGTGGTGGCCAACATGGGCCTGAATCCGGTTTGGTTAAATGAGATCAGGTGATTTGAATTAGCCCATGCTTCTAGGTCTTCCAGTCATAGGGAAGCAAAATATTTAGCTTCAACGTCTACGATAGCTCTCGGGATTCACCACTGGGCCTTTTTTATAACTAGGGTGCAGGATTGATACTTGCCAAGAGGGGGGGACAGTGCCTGTGATGAGACAGGTTCTACTTAAGCATTCCATGTGACTTGATAAAAATTATGTTATCTTGTTCACTCTATGCACATAAGGCTAATTCAGTTGAATTGTACTGCAATAAAAGAAGAACTTGAAAAAGTCTGGTTCATTTGCTTGCTGTTTATGCGGATTGGGTGCAGCTAACCTTCCCGAACCTTTTCTCTATCTCCCACCACTGCCTGGCACTCCACTATCTTCTCCTATTTTCCATTGCTCCTTTTTGCCCCTACACCCACGAGTCAATCAACTTCCTGTAACCTCACCAGTTCAACATTCACCTCATCCTGCTTCCCCTCATCTCCAACCCTTGCCTTGCTACCCACTATCATCCCAACATCCTCTTCACTCTCCCTAAGATCTCCTAACACCACCTTAGTTTCCCATCATCTACCTGATCCTTCACCTTACCCACTGCATCCTGCTTACTATTCACCCAAAGGCCAGCATTGCATCCATTGCTTACTATTTATCACATAAACCTCTCACTAACAATTTCCCTCCTCCACCCCTCACACGTAATCGCTGTCCATCTCAAAATATGTAGACCAACTCCTGTCAACACTATGCTCCTCCCTTAAATCTCTCTTTTCCATGAGCTATTTCTTCCTAAAGTTTACACCTTCTCTTCTATCTATTAAATCACACCACTCTTCAAAAACTACAAACTATACTTCTCCCACAAATCCTACTAATCCCAATATTCATAACATTCTCATTTCTTAGCAGTCTCTTATCCATGCTAACCTGATTAAACAGCAAGTCTCCCTTGTAAATTAGCTGGGAGATCCGGACGAAGCACCTTTCCAACACTTATGCTGCTACACCTGCCAGAGATAACATTGGTTCAATCAACCTATCATGGGTGAGCTATTACCTTACATGAAAAGCTCCGCCCTCCTGCCCCCCATAACAAGAGAAGCTCTCTCTCAGCAATTTCCCAGACAAGAGTATAGACAATGAAAGTAGAAGCTCAAAGGGCACCACCCACACATTGTTCCCTGTCAAAGGCAGTGGTGTAGCTAGCCCTTAGACCGCCCGGGGCGGTCCCTGCGTTGTGCGTCCCAAGGCGGCCGCACTGAGGAGAGGCGGGGGATGTTATTCGTAGACACCTTGAGGTACTTCTCGCATGAGTACATGACGCGGTTGTGTTGGCATGTATCTTGATACTGTCCACGAGAGCCCGCAATTGTCTCACGCAACAAAAAAGTATCTGCTTCTTGACAGTGGCGTAGCAAGGTCAGGTGGTACCCAGTTTTGTCACCCCCCTCAGTGACATTTTGTTACCCCCCTCAGTGATGACACCCGGGGGGGGCTGCACCCACCGCACTCCCCTTCCTACGCTACTGGTCAAAGGGAGCCACAGAGCAATCCTCCGAGCTGCAGTTCGAACTATCAACTGAAAAGTTGAAATCACTCTGAGTTCAAACACGTTTCCAAATACACTGATGCAGTGACCAAAGGAGTCTCCTGAACTTTGGACACCCAATACATAAAACCACAGGACACAGGTGTTACATTCCCCGTCATTTGGTCTTTCAAAAAAAAAAACAAGCATCAACACCATCAAAACTAGTAGGAACCACACAAAACTTTTGCTCCTCCCCACAAACACCTACCAAGCATCTTAATCAATGCAAGATCCTAAAGACAAAATATAATGAACATATACAGCCTATTATCTCAGTTCAAGCCAGACTAACTTTTCATTACAAAAACCTGGATGGGAAGTGGGGCGTCAGCCCTACAGAACAAAATGTTCTCCAATAATTTCCTAACACACTGCAGGAGCCAATAAAGAAGAGTTGTGGTGGACGACTAGTTGTGGTGTAAAAAATATTCTCTAGTGACTGCCATCACCGAAGGTCAGTCAACACAAATGTTTTTGATGCTCACCAGCAAATTTAAAACGAATTAAAAGTATAAACATTGCAGAGTTAAGTGCTAACCCCTATCCCCAAATATCAGAAAACGATGATGTGCAGTCATTATTAGTGAAAGGCTGACAAATTGGGAATTTCCCAGTGAATTAAAAAGATCCCAATCAAGAAATTCCTGAAGAACAAGGAACATGAAAATACAGACCAAATGACAAATTAAAGACCAGTAGAAAGCAGACCATTCCTAATTAAAGTAATAGAAAAAGCAGCAGTATTTTCTCGTAGCTCAGATTCCTTACCTAAAACACCTTCTCTCTGACTGACTGACTGACAGGTTTCGACCTGGAAGAGGCACAGAGTCAGCATTAATTGCTATCAAGGATGACCACAAGATTGAAGTCTACTCTAACTCTCAGCAGCTTTTACCACTGGGGGGCATCAACAGTCGCAGTTGGCATGGCTCACAGGTGGCGGGGTGGGCATGCGGGTCACACAGGGGGGGGGGGGTAGGGTGACCAGACGTCCCGGTTTTCCCCGGACGGTCCCCGTTTTTGGAGAAGTGTCCCCGTGTCCCGACACTTTTCTCCAATTCAATGAAATGTCCGGGTTTTTAAACAGTGTCCGGGTTAAACATACAAATGTCCCGGTTTTTCATTTGTTTCGGTTGTTTGAGCATGCGCGTGCATGCTCTCTTTGCACCGATTAAAGCGTGACGTTTAGGTGAGCGTTGTAGTAGGAAGGGAAATAGGGCTTTGAATGGGATGGGGGGTGGGGGAAGGTGCTCCTTTCGTTCCACAGCGCGAGGTTCAGCGCTTTGAATGTGACCTCTGTCTCCTGGCCGAGAAGTCAAAGGATGCAATCTGCATACATTCACACCTGAATGCCGGTCACTTAGGGTGCTTCCAGAGATACCTTTGTTTTGTTAATGCAGCGCTCCTGCTCCAACAGCTACTGATGGCAGTGCGTCTTTGAATGTCTTTATTTTGTAAAAGCCTACTTGCAGGACCTGCTTATATCCTTGTTTAGAAACAGTAACCTGTTTGTACTTCGTGTCCAGGGCCGGCTTTAGGGCGGTGCGAGTGCCACCGCACCGGGTGCTGGCTTCCTGGGGGCGCCGTGTTTTAAAGTTTATTATGCTTTTGAAGCACCTGCTGCAGCGTTTCTTTACCCCCAGCAATTACCAGGCCTCACATAAATGTCAAGATAACTCGTGTGATTAATAATCTTCCTGGAGAGAGATCAGCATTTTGTATAGTTGAGGTTTTGACTTCGGTGAAGTTAGTGTAGAGGGTTAACATGCCTGCTGCAAAGAACCTGTACCAAGTAGATTACAGAGTGCGTATGATGTAAACAGATCAGCAGATTACTGCTTTCAAAAGAGATATCCTTTTGTTACTTGCAATTTATAACTTAAAGTCCTGATATAGAATAGTGAGCTATTAACTTTCATCCTAGAACTGCATACACACTGCAAAGTATACATTATTAGAGCATTGATTAATGTTGCAAAAAGGGATAATTTGGCTAGAAATCGATTCTTATTATTAAAGAAAACTCCCAACTATGCTGTTTCTTTTTCGACTCTGCGTTTGTGCTTCTCCACACAAAGCACTCTTAAACTATACTGCCTACCAGTATGGATGACATGTGACTCCCTACACTTTTAGTCCTTTGGCTTATGTAACATTTCCTATACACTGATTACACATGCATGATTGATTGTCTCTGTGTAATGTGTGTGTGATGCGAAGTGCTCGGACACTGGTATGAGTGGCGCTATATAACTAATTCAATGCATCTGAGAGAGTGTGGTTATGGAGACTTGGTCACTGTTAAAGGGTGCTAGTGAGAGAATCCGTGGTGGAGGTGGTCTTGGGGGGGCGCCAACAAACACTGTCGCACAGGGCGCCACCAGCACTAAAGCCGTGGTCACCAACTATAGCAAATGTTGAGGCAAAGTCTGTTTAAATGGAATTAATGGTTACAGCCAATAAAAGACCTCTGATTTGTCGTCTGTAATGCTTCATCTCGGTCTGTGGAGGGAGCTGTCATTATAGTCCTTTTTCTATGTCCATGGCAGCTGTCAAATAGTCCTACCTTTATATCGATGGTTACTGCAAACCGTAGTCCTACTTCTATGTCTATGACCTGTCCCCGTTTTTTGTTTTGAGAATCTGGTCACCCTAGGGGGGGGGGATAGGGTTGCGCATATTTTTTATTTTTTTATTCAAAATAAAATAAACTTAATGTTGCCCCGGGTCCCGCATCGTCGCTGCTGCTCTTCTCCGAACAGAAGCACAGCCAGGCCCCACTAACCAATCACAACGCTGCAATGCAGTGTTGTGATTGATAGGCACCCAGGCTTCCCTGACCAATCACAACGTTGCAATGCAGCGTTGTGATTGGTTTTGAGCATCCTGGTTGGACGCTCAACCAGGGAATGGGAGCCTGAGCTTGTTCTCCACGCAGGCTGTAATTCAGCCTGCATGGAGAACGGGGAAAGTGCACATCACTGGTTTGGGCAGCCCGAGAGGTCATTGCGCACTTAGGAGTGGCCTAACTAACCTCACTCATTGAGTGTCAACTTTTTAAACTGACCTGTTAGAACTGTGCAGACATGCCTAGCTTATTCTAAACCAGGAAAAAAATACAGAAACACCTGCAATCTCCAAATGTGTACAGGCACTAGACACATGAATGCTACAACATTCATTCAAACTCAACCTTTCAATAACTGAAATCGGTACTTGTGGACTACAGAAAACCTGTAATCCCATCACGGTCTGTCTTAAGGAAATGTGATCTTCCGCCCCACAACATCGCCTGAAGTAAAGAATGCCGGTGTAATTATGGAAACTAAACAATATAACTCGAAAGTCAAGTCAAAATGTGATGAAAAGTACTTTAAACACTATGAGAACATGATAACATATATTTTCTTACTTCGACTCCCCCATGGGGTCCAGGCTTCAATGAAACAGTATTTGCTTTTCACGTGAACTCGTTCCTCAAATGTTCCCAGCCATTTACTGATATGGAAGCATTTATGAGTACCTGTTTATATAGTGCATTGTAAGAAGGTAGCACAGGACAACAGGCATGTAGCTTCCTATTATCAAAATCTTTTCACCTGGGAGCCATGTGTGAAAGTGACAATAGCCGCTATCCGAAGGACTACGGTATCGTCAGCAAAATACTAACTATTTCTTTGTTATTTTTCCGCATCAACATGTTACAAGCAATACCTGCATCAGTACAAAGAGCAGATCGGGAGCTGGGCATAAAGAGGGAGAGTAAGAACATCATGTGTGAAACAAAATAAAGTAGTAACTACTGTAGCATAGAAGTTAGTACAAATCACTCCGTTGTTCTGGAGACTTAAAAGAGAACTTGACCAGATAACTGCTGGGCAATCTGCAATCTCCTCTAATGTATGGTGCAGGATACTTTTACCACATATCACATGCAAGTTAGGCAATATTCCTCAGTGTTAAGGCTATGAAAAGGCAGTGCCTAGCAAACCCTTTACAAGAGGAAAGGACTACTGCGCCATCTCAAAGTGCAAGGTACCATGCAGATATTAATGATACCCGTTGGTTGCAATCTTTAATCGCTGCAATTTTAAACTAGTTCAAAAGGTGAGAGGTCCCACAACATGGGGGGCTACACCCTAAACGTTATATTTTCTAACTTGATTATGCTTGAAGTGGAGACTTCTGTAACACTAGCCTGGACAGACCACCACTGAGTTCCCTTTCTGTTTAAAATCCCCAATGCACTAGGTTTTCAAAGCAAGAAAAGGATAAACTGCTTCCGCCCTTGGCACTGAATATCTGATGATGCATTAAACTTGGATTGTTTTTAACTCAAGGTAGATCAGCTGGTAGATATTGATTCAGCAGTCTTATCCTTTAATTCAAACCTCAAGAACAACCTTGATGTAGTACTGCCCTTGAAAAGGAAATGCAGTAAAAGAACTACTCCTTCTGCCCTTGGTTTTCGGTAGAGTTAAAACAGAAGTGCAAAAAATTAGAGAGGAAGTGGCAATATAACTTTACAGCCAAAGATAGATCCAATTGTAAGGTGGCCCTCAAACAATTCAGAAAGAACTTTAGATCTGAAAAAAACATATGTTTGCAAAACAGATTGAACAAGCTGATAACGTACCCAGGAACATATTTAAAACTGTTGATTCTTTCCTGAACCCAAGGGCCAGAAAACAATCAACTCCTTTATTGCAGGAGTCTGCAGATAATTTGTCAAGCTTCTTTCATGACAAGGTCCGCAATATCTACTCCAGATTTACAAACAACACACATTACCCTACCCCCCAGATCATTTTCTAAGGCTGGGGGCAATGTCAGTCAACTTCCTTCCTTCAATAAGATATCATTAAGTGAATCTGAAACAAGCATTCAAAAAGTCAGATCAGGTTCTCCTCTTGATTTATGTCCTCGAACGTCTTGAAACGTGTAATCAATTCCTTAAAGCCACAGATTAACACTCTTTTTAATCTCTTTAAATTCTGGAGTGGTACCCTCAAACTGGAAAAATACACTGGTGCATCAACTGCTATAAAAAGAAACACCTTAGACCCTTTAAGCCCCAGCAATTATAGGCCAATGTCCCTACTTCCTGTGCTAGGAAAGATGCTGGAATCTTGGGTCAACTGCCAAATCTCCAGATTTATAGAGGAGAATAATCTATTGCACACCTCACAGTCTGCTTTTCGGACAGGCCTCAGTACTTAAGCAGCCCTTCTAGTCGTAACGGACTTCATTAAAACCCATCTGGACTTGGGAAGGAATATATAATTGTGCTACTTAGCTTATCCACCACCTTCGATACGGTGTCACATGACATCCTTCTGCATCGGCTAGATCAAATGGGCATCGTAGGCACCGCCTGGAATTGGATAAAATCATTCCCCTCAAACAGAAACAAGCAGTATTTCCATCTCCTTTCACCTCAGAATTCAAGGAGGTTAACTGTGGGTCCCACAAGGATCGATTCTTAGCCCCACCTTAGTATAATATTTAAATAGCCTTCCTTCCCCACCATCATACAAGCCTGGCTGGGGATTCAATGTGGTGTCATACGCTAATGACAAGTAGCTGATATTTGTTTCCCATCACTTGGACAATTCTGTTACTGACAACTTTTAGGGTTGTCTCTTGGCAGTGGTGGAATGGATGCACAAGAGCTGCCGCTGCTTAAATTCAGACAAATCTCAGATATGGTTTTGCGGCACTTTGTTTACACTGGATTTAATCAGAATTTGGCCTTCTAAACTGGGCAAACCTCCAGCCCTTACAGCCGTTGACAAAAACTTAGCGATTAAAATTGATTTCTCTCATTCATTTAAGCCCCAACTTAAGACCACTGTTGGAATGTGTTTTACCCTACTGAAAGTTTTAAGAAAGACCCTCAAATGTTGTCCAGAAGATACTCTGAAGGACATCATCCATGCCCTAATCTCGTCAAGACTTGACTATGTGAATGTCTTGCTCCTCGAATCTCCTAAGGAGCTGATGAACAGATTACAGAGGGTACAGAAGGCTGCTGCTCGTCTGGCGTTGAACATCCTATCTCGCCATTTCATTTGTAGGGGGCTGGGAACCCTTTATTGACTACCGGTGGACCAAAGAATAAAATTGTTATACCTGCTGCTCAGCCAGTGTGACTGTGGTGATAGAATGTTGGTGAGTGGAATGTTGGTGAGTGTTTGTCAGTTGGTGGATGGGCTGAGCAGCAGGAAGGCTGCTCCTGGTGGGGCTCTGCTTAACATCTTACCATCTTATCCTGAATAAATCTACTTGAAGAAACTACATGGAATTGGACCATCATTTTTTTACTACAAAAATATAAAACCCTCCTATTTACGTATATTGCCATGCCTCAAATCGCTCCTTCCTACATAAAAACAAGTAACATAAACACCAGTCTCTCAGAAATCTTCGCTCGTCTGAGCAAAATTTGCTTTGCATTCCGAGGACTTATAAATCAAAAGCGGGATGCCAGTGATTCTCCTATCTGGCCCCAAAGCTCTGGAACTTCCTGCCCGACAATCCTACAATCTGTGAAGCATTACCTCGGAGGACAATTTCAAGGCGCACCTGAAACCCTATATTTTCAAAAAAAGTCTGAAGCTCTCAAACGCTGCCTCTTTCCCCAATCTGCACTCAGTAGGCCACCTTCCTCCAGTTTCTGCCTTTTCTACTTGCAAATGGCGCCAGGACGCTCCGGCTGGAGCAGCTGTTGGGCTCTGCAAATCACCTCAACAACAACAAAAATCGTGCTTATAACTGTTGTACCGACAAAGACAGCAACTGCCACAGCGCACATTAAGTGTTACCCTGGCATTGCATAATACACATTATGTATGGAAATTATGCGGTGGAGTTTACACTGAAGGAGGTTCTCGCAAGAAAGTGCTCAGATTGAGGAGTCCGCTCAGCAGAGCGAGGGGCTGGCACACAGAGGGCACCCATACCTTGGCGAAGGCAACGGAGTGTCACATACATAGAGGCTCACACAATAAAATGCACCAAGCAAAGATCTGACATAGCAAAGTACACAGGGTTTTACTGACATGGAACAACACATGGACGTTCATACACCAGGTGTTTATTCTTACAAACTCCTATGAGATTTTCATGATACTATAATGCTTTCAATACTAGCTATTCGCCTTCCGAAAGATAATCATTGTACTGTCAACTTTATACACACGAGCCATGTTTTCTTCCTAGCAGGAGGGGCATCTGCTGTGTCACATATTGGTTCATAATGTTTATAGCAACGTGCAGCACAGAATGCGAGCTGCATGTGCAACATAAACGTGCTTTAAGATCAGTGCAGGGCGCCAAGCTTTAGTCGTTTAAGGTTATCAATGTTCATGTCAAGAGCCAGACATGAAGCTGGCAAAGGTTTGAAGTCCTGTCCCCTCAGACATATCTTTCCACGGCAATGCCTAGGGCGCACAGACTAAATAAACACCATATTAACACGAAACAAATAGCTTCCGCAAGCAGACGCAAACAAACACCACACCAGCAGTCCCTACACAGCCAGCGCGTGGGGAGCTGTCCCCACAGCACCACGAGCGCCGGGGGACTCGCGGACACCAGGGGCACAAGCCACAGTTACCAAGAGCACAACGTCTCTGGGCTGAACTGAATGAGCTGTCCCTTCAGCACCAGCTGCTTCCTGCAATGAGGCCCACGGACTGCTCGGTGATAGGTGTTGGGCTTCTCTTCTGTGAGCCACCCCTCCCTCCAGGTGGCACAGATTGACCCGTCCACAGCTGGGACAGACAGGGGCCAGACCACAACACACCTGCAGCGGGGGGAGTTAGTGTTCTGCCCTCCTCGTGCAATGCGTTCATGGCAATCCCCGTGACAAGGCCACGCCCAGTGCCAGGGGAAGACAGCGCCCACACAGCATTCTACCACATTCCCATGCCACCCTCCGAGACTACTTTTTAAGCGAGTGGCCACCGTTACTGGCCTACTTACCATCAATCGCCATGATGCTTCAGGACGGACCATACCACCTCGTCTGAGGGAGGAGGGTGAAGAAGCAGCAGCCTTTACGGGGAGTCACGGGGCGGTGGAATCTTCCGAGCTTCTCGAAGCCGCGTGACTTGCAGGGGTTTCGCGCGCACAGATTTCAAACCCGAGGGAGCCGTTTGTGCCGTGCCGGAGGTTGGGGGCTCAGCAAGAAGGTGCTGGCAGTGAGTGCCCTGCTGTTTGTAGCTTGCTGTGTGAGAACTGCAGCTCATGCCGAGACGGTTGTGCTTCTTCGCTGCTCTGCTGCCGCTGCAGGGCTGCTGTGTGCTAGCTCTGCTGCTGCACGTATCTTGCCGGTCGAGGTACAACTTCGCTTTATATAATAATTATGCATCCTATTAGCTGCGCTTCGCAGGTCTGAGATGATCAAAGTCTAACATATTTGCACTTAATCATGTGCTCATTGCAGTATTTGGCCTCGTGGTTGGGCCACAGGATAAAGCCCCTCGACCACTGTCACACAGATACTCTGGCACTCGGCGTCGTTGAAGGCCACGAGTGATCTTCAGCCCTTTTAGTTATACCCACGGGCTGCGCCCTGCCTTCGGTTTGAGAGAATATACAAATTATTATAGAGGCCAGGTGGCTCTCTACACCCCTTCCATCTTTTAGTAAAGATAAAACAACCAAAATACACAATAAGGCGTTCTGGAGCATGCAAAGTCTTTCAGCCTCTGGCTGGGGGTAGGTTTTGGCCGCAGGCTGTATCTCTGACTTTGGGGAGCCCCAACAGCTCCAGTCTCTTCATGCTGACTCCCATGCACAGGGCCGTGGACAAGTCGCTGAGAAAAGACGGTGGTCGCCCATTGGTGTTTGTGTCTCTTTCCTTGTCAGGGCATGCTGGGTACTGCTAACTCTTCGAGTTATGTTTGGTGAGATGTTCTCTCCATCGGTCACTGTGTCTTCATCTGACTGTTGTTCCTGGGATCTGTTTGTTCTGCACACTTCTTTTTTTGTGTTTGAAAAGCTTTATTACAAGAAAATGTTAATACAGAGATATCAGCAGAGGTATAAAAAATTAGCAATTAAAAGGTAAGTAATATTAAACAAGCTAATATCAAATAAAAACGAGCAAAAGCATTTTATACAGTTTTTAAGGAAAAACAGGAAAAAGGGAAGGGAAGGAGGCAGATAAAGAAATAAAAATAAAAAGGGAGAGAAAAGGGGGAAATGTTGACAACGTATTATGAAAATATAAAATTATGCTTTAAAGAGTAAGTGCCGTAGGCAAATTAAGAATCAAAAAATGTAACTTAGAAGAACAACTATATCAAAAAATACATCCTTTACAATAATATAGGAGAAAAAGATGTAATTTCCTCAAGGCGCATCAAAATTTTCCGAAGTGATGTTTGATACATTCTTCCGCACCATCTGATCTAAGTAGGAAGTAAGAGGTAACCAGAAGAGATCCCTATTGTGTGTAGGATTATAGGAGGAGGCAAAAGTGGTATCAAGCCTGTGAAAATGGCATAGAGAATTCCACCAACAACGTAAAGAGAGCTTTGTGAGGGATTTCCAGTTAGAGGAGATGTGTTGAAAGGCTAGAGCAAGCATAAGGTCAAAATGACCGCGAGAGTGCGGAGGAAGATCTAAAGAATCCGATAAACTACCAAGAAAAAGGGTAGATATAGAATACTGAGATGGGAGTGTGAAAATACGAGAGATATATGACCAAACAATATTCCAGAATTGAGAGACAGAAGGGCATAAAAATAAAAGATGAAAGAAGTTAGCATTAGGGGTAGAGCATGTCCAACAATTAGAATCAGTGGAGGTAGAAAAACGGGATAGAGAAAGTGGAGAGAGATATAATCTGTGATATAAGTAGAATAAAGATTGAGTGAGGGAGGCCGAACGGGAAATTTTCAAAGATCTGGACCAAAGTTTATCCCACAAGGCAACGGGCCAAACACAACCCAAGTCCGCCTCCCAAGAAAGTTCCAATTTAGATTTAAGGCGATCAGGACTAGGAGCAGAAAAGAATTTATAAATGAGAGAAGCTTTGGGGAAAGTAGAAATAATTTTAAGAAGAGGAGCTTGGGAAACAGAAGAAGGGGAAGAAGGAAGAGAGTAAAAAAGATCAAGAATAGTGTCATTAGAGTAACAAACTTTTGCAAAAAGGAACGAGGACAGTGAAAGGACAACTGGAATTGGGGAAAGGAACAAGGAGATGTCCCGTCAAAAAATTGGTGCACCCATATGATACCCCTAGACCTCCAAGTCTTCCAGAAGATGGGTCTATTATTTATAAGAATAAATGAGTTATACCAGACAGTGGAGCCCAGAAAAGACTCACAAGTAAGAGGAGGAGGATGAAAAAGAGGCTTTAAAAGAGAAGAGGTGTGTTTAAAGAGAGGAAATGACGCGTGCGGAGCTCTGGCAGAGAAGCGTATGATCTCTTCAAAAGAAAAGGGTAGCAACAGTGTTTGTTCGATGAGAAGCCAAAGAGGAGCAAGAGGGGAGGGAATGGACGCAAGCCATCTGGACGCCTGACGAAGAGAAAAAGATTTATGATAGAGACGAAAGTGTGGGAAATTGACACCACCATTGGACTTGGACTTACGAAGCTGTGCCAAAGAGATTCTAGATCTCTTTTTATTCCAAAGAAATCTTGATAAACAAGAGTCAATACGTTTGAAATAAAATGCGGGGATATGAACGGGCAACATGGAGAAAATGTAGATTAAAATGGGAGCTATCATCATCTTGATGGAGTCCATTCGTCCCCACCAAGAGAGAAAAAGGGGGTTCCAGGAAGAAAATAACTGTTCCATACGAGACAAAACCGCAGACATATTTAGGCCAATTGAAGAGGAAATAGAGTTGGAAAACCATATTCCTAAATATTTAATTTTGGAACTATTCCAAGCAAATCCAGTAGAAGAAAAGACATCAGGAGTGCAAAATTTTGTAAGAGGAAGAATTTCAGTTTTATCCGAATTAATTTTATAACCCGAGACATGTGAGAAAGAATCGAACTCAGACAGTAGAGGGGGAATAAAAGTTTCTGGAGCAGAAATGAATAGAAGAATATCATCCGCGTACGCAGAGAGTTTCAGTTGATTATCGCCATAAGGAAAACCTAAAATGGAGTCATTGTTACGGATAGAAGATAAAAAGGGTTCAAGATCGAGAACAAAAAGTAAAGGAGATAAGGGGCAGCCTTGACGAACACCCCGCTGAAGAGGGAAATATGAGGAAACCTGACCGTTGACCAGAACCGAAGCTTTAGGAGAGGAATATAACAGAGAAACAAGGGAAATGAAATGAGGACCAAAACCATGCCAACGCAATGAAGCAAATAGAAAAGACCAATCAACTCTATCAAAGGCTTTTTCTGTGTCAACAGAAATACACGCTAAGGGGATAGAAAGAGATGAAACCTTATTTAAAACATTAAGGAAGAGGCAAGAATTATCAGACGTAAGCCGGCCTTTAACAAAACCACATTGTTCCTTACCAATGAGGTGGGGCATAAGGGGATCTAAGCGTAAGGCCAGTATTTTAGCAAACAGCTTATAGTCCACATTTACTAAAGAGATCGGGCAATAGTTCTTACAGAATTTGGAATCGCGACCATCCTTAAGAATAAGACAAATGGTGGCTTCTTGAAAAGTACCCTCTGCTTTACCCATCAAATAAAATGATTGAAAGAGAGAAAGGAGTTTGGGAAGTAAAAGGTCAGAAAAGTGTAAATAAAATTCAACTGAAAAGCCATCAGGACCAGGAGTTTTACCTTTGGTAAGAATATTCAAAGCCGTAGAGAGCTCATGTAAAGAGAGATCAACCTCCAGATTCGGGAAACTAAGATGAGAATTCGAGAGTTTAGGAAGTTTGTCAAAATAAGCTTGGACAAGAGAGGGAGAGGGAGAAGATTCGGGAGTATAAAGAGTACGGTAAAATAACTGAAACTGGTCAAGAATATCCTGAGCTTTATGCAATAAAGTGTTGTCAGAAGAGTAAATAGAATCAATAAAAGAACGCTCTTTGCGTGACTTAAGATAATTAGCTAGAAGCTTCCCTGCCCTATTTCAACCACTATAATAACGAGCACCGCTATGAAGAAGAAACGACGAGGCATTGTCAGTAGTAGATTTATTGAATTCTAGCTTGGCACGAATAAGATCCGGAGGGATGGAATTAATAGGGGAAGAATAGAACTTATGCTCCAAAGATTTAATATGGGTTAGTATAGTTTTCTGCTTCTGAAGAAAACGTTTCTTCTTCTTGGAGACAAAGTCAATAACAAACCTGCGAGCTGTGGCCTTAAAGGAGTCCCAAAGGAGGTGGGGGGAAATGTTAGAAACATCATTTAACAGGAAGAAGTCAGTAGCAAAAGAGCGAAAAGAAGAGGAGAAAAAAGGATCAGTAAGAAGAGAATTGTTAAATCGCCAACGAGAGGGCTTGGGATGTGGGGGAAGGAGGTCAAGATCCGTAACAATAGGAGCATGGTCTGAGATGAGTATGTGTTCGATAGAAGAAGATAGCAGGTTTTGCGATAAGGAGAGAGAAAGAAAAATATAATCAAGGCGAGAGAAGGATGAATGAGGAGGAGAGAAAAAGGAAAAGTCAAGCATATCAGGATGTGAGTCTCCAAGAGTCAGTGAGATGTGCTTGAGAAATAGTATCTAGAAATTGTTTGTGAGGTATGAACCTAACCGCTGACTTACGATCAAGAAAGGGATCCACAATCTGGTTACAATCACCACCTAGAATGAAGAGGTCATCTTTATATTGAATACATTTGTTCGTAATTGAGGGCCAGAAAAGTAAATCGGGTTGTGTAGGGCCATAAACATTAAACACAGTCAGAGGAATAGAATTAATTGATAACTTAGCTAATATCCACCTGCCATCAGAATCTGTTTCTTGTAGTAAAACTTTACATTTTAACTTTTTATGACACAAAATAACAACACCATTCTTCTTAGTGGTAGAAGGAGAGAATAAAACCGTACCCACCCATCCACGCTTTAACTTGAGAGATTCAGCCTCAGAGAGGTGGGTCTCTTGTAGGAGAACTATGTCAGGTTTATAGGAAGCAAGGTGGGAAAGAATCCTCTGACGTTTGATAGGATTGATAAAACCTTTTACATTCCAGGAAATTACTCTGAATTTAAACACTGGATAACATTAACAGAAACCATACCTACAGCAACAGATAAAAGGAAAGAAAATTGCAAAAAGTGGAAGAAAATAGAAGCAAGATAAGAAGGCTGAATGAAGGCAAAGGAAAGGAAAAATAAAGGGTGTAAAACTGAAACAAACACAAGAAAAAGATAGGATAATGAAATAAATAGAGGAAGAATGAAAGGAAATAATAAGTGGAGGGAAGACAAAAGGAAAAGAGGGGGAAGGTAAAAAGAGAAAAATACAAGAAGCGACAGTACAAATCCAAAAAGGATGACTGAAAATAACATACCTGAAGGGGACGTGAAGAGGAGAACGGGGCAATGGAGAGACGCAACAAGATGGACCTCCCGGGACCAGGAGACCGTACCGCACTAGGACGGAAGATGAGGAGGACGAACCATAAAAAGGGAAGAGGGGAACATACCAACCGATCTGGATAAGGAGAATAAATAAATATAAGAAACACTGATAATGAAGAGAGGTACATAGAGAGATGCGTAAGAATGGAAACGCAGATCATCAACCAGTTAAAAGCAGTAGAAAGATCGGGATAGAAGAAGGACTGTAAAAGAAAGAAAACCAGCATAAGTAGGGATAGACAATAAAGAACATACAATAGGAACTCTTGAGAATTAATCAAAAGGCGAGCAACAATATAATAAACAAAGGCAATGAGAAAAAAAAAAACATTATCTGGGAAAACCTGCAAGAAAAAGGAGAGTTAAACATTCAACCACAAGCAGAAGCAGAAGTATCCATGCCGGCATTGGACTGAATGCAAATAAAGTTCTTAAGTTCAGCAGGGTCTTGAAAAGTCCAAGTTTGATTCTGATGGGTGACTTTGAAGGTGCAGGGGTGAAATAAGCCATATTTTGCACCCAGAGAACGTAGAGGGGCACGAAGGTTCAAAAATTCTTTCCTTCTTGCTGCAGTAGCATTGGAAACATCCTGAGTAAGAAAAACCCTCTGGCCCAACCAGGAAACTTGGCGCTTAGATCTAGCCGCAGAGAGGACTAGAAGTAAATCTGTGAATTTCAGAAAAAGAATGATGACTCCTCGAGGTTTAGTTGAAGTGGAGGAACGAGGACCAAGTCTGTGAGCCCTTTGGATACTAAGAGAGGTGGCAGCAGGCATATCCAAAAGTTTCAGGAGGAAGGAGGAGAAGAACGAGACGGGGTCATCACCTTCCAAAGACTCAGGCAGACCATAAATGCGCAGGTTATTCCTCCTATTTCTATTTTCTAAATCCTCAGTATGTTGCTGGAGGGCAAGAACGGATTTCTCCAGTGAGGAAATACGCTGAGAATGAACTTGGATCTCTGAAACCTGCTGCTCGACTGAAGACACTCTGTTCTCCATAGTTGACCATTTCATTTAAAAAAGCTGCAAGTTATTATTGGTCTCCTCAACGATCGGACGTAAAGCGCGTATCTCCTCCAGAAGTAGCTCCAAAGAGATAGGAGAGGACACTTTATCCGAAGGGGGAGAGTCTTGCTTCAGGCGTTTAGATGACGTGGTGGGAGGAGATGACTTATTTGAAGTGGGCTGAGAGGAGGAGGCACGGTTGGGAGCAGTTGCCGCCATATGATCCGTAACAGAAGAAGAGTCCGCAGTTGAGGAAGAAGAAGAAGGTATTGTAGAAGAAGTCTTCGAGGGCACAAAAGCAAACTTCGCGTTGCGAAGTTTGCCCATAGGTACTGAGGTGAGTAGAGAACGCAAGAGAAATGAGGTGATTAGACAGAATAACAGCTCCTCTTGGCCTTAACAGGTCCTCGCCGCAGCCCCCTCGAAGAACTGCCAGATAGTTCGGCGAAGAAGCCCAGAGAGCAGATGGACCTCACCACCAGTATCAAAGACGTGCCCCCAGGAATGCGCCACTAAAAACAGCCAAAGTACTTGTTATCTACCATAGGATTGAAATTGTATGACTTCGGAATGAAATTTGAAGTAGTAATGATCCTTAGTCGAGACCAAAGATAGCTGTCAGGTATGGTATACTCGCTGTCACCTCAGTCGCCACAAAAGATTTTAGCACCTCAACGCAGAGCAAAAAGCCTCAAAGGAGTTTAATCAAATACCACGCATGGTATATAAGAACATATCTCTTTAGAACATCACCCAGAAGCAGTACAGGTGAGCTAGGTGAAAAGACATCATTGCCCAAGAACAAGATTAGCTCCATATAAGGCGTATCTGCGAGAGAGAAAAAAAAATACATTGGTCCCGATTCACAGAACTAACTTAAGACAAAATCCTAAACTTACTACCATTTTGGTATTCACAGAAGGCACTTACTCATTTTGGTATTCACAGAAGGCACTTACTCATTTCGGTATTCACAGAAGTTAGGAGTCCTAACTTTAGGACTCCTAAATGCCTTCTGTGAATACCGAAAGTCTTAAAATTAGGATTTTTCTCAGTTTAGTAGTAGTATAGTTAGGACTCCTAACTTTAGGACTCCTAAATGCCTTCTGTGAATACCGAAAGTCTTAAAATTAGGATTTTTCTCAATTTAGTAGTCCTAAATCTAAATTTAGGACTACTTAATTGAGAAAAATCCCAATTTTAAGACTTTCGGTATTCACAGAAGGCATTTAGGAGTCCTAAAGTTAGGAGTCCTAACTATACTACTACTAAACTGAGAAAAATCCTAATTTTAAGGCTTTCGGTATTCACAGAAGGCATTTAGGAGTCCTAAAGTTAGGAGTCCTAAATTTAGGACTACTAAATTGAGAACAATCCTAATTTTAAGACTTTCGGTATTCACAGAAGGCATTTAGGAGTCCTAAAGTTAGGAGTCCTAACTATACTACTACTAAACTGAGAAAAATCCTAATTTTAAGACTTTCGGTATTCACAGAAGGCATTTAGGAGTCCTAAAGTTAGGACTCCTAACTTCTGTGAATACCGAAATGAGTAAGTGCCTTCTGTGAATACCAAAATGAGTAAGTGCCTTCTGTGAATACCAAAATGGTAGTTTAGGCTTTTGTCTTAAGTTAGTTCTGTGAATCGGGCCCATTGTATGCCGCCTCAGTGGAAGTACGCAAACATTAAAGCAGAGGAGCACCTGACGAAAATTAGTCTCTTCATGACAGCATTATTCCATATTTCATCCTGGGTAATCTCCTACAATCCATGAAAATAAATGAGGGAGGTGCAGAGGAGCAGTAATGGGCAACAGGCGAAGGAGTCCGTGTGTGTGCGCTGGGCTCATACGAGCGACTCGGAGCACACAAAATGGCGGACGAAATGAGGAGAGCACAAAACACAGCATAACTGACGCATATTGCAAAAATAAATGTTCATTCAGACCTCATTATATGCCCAACATGTTCCGGATGCCGAAATTATTAGAAGAAGCCGTAATGAAAGTTCGAAATCACCGCGCTCCGTGAAGGTCCATCCCGGCGCAGCTGAGCTCCGTACTCAGACGGCCATCTTCGTCGGCGTCCAAGCCACGCCCCCCTGCACACTTCTTTTAACCATGAAATGTTCTGCACTATGTGGCAGTAGCGGCTCTTGGAGGGAGTGCTGCTGGGCAGTGGGGCAGGGTGGGGGGTAGTAAACTCCGGCATACTGCCGACCAGAGTTAAGTACATAAATAAATAAATAAATTAAACTAATTACAGTGTGCGCGCTGCAACGCAAATGGCGTTCCCCCGCCCCGCCTCGCAGTACTCCCTCCAGGAGCCACTACTGCTATGTGGTGCCACGTCTCGCCATCACCATGGTACTGCCAATCTTGATGACCTCCCACCCCTCAAGCTTGATAGAGCGGAAATTACATTTACACTTTAAAGATGAGTAAAAACTGAACCTGACACTTTTGAGAGAAAAAAAATAACGTGCACCAAAATTACACGTTATAAAAAAGACGATGAAAACAATTTTTATTACTGCAACGTTAAAAAAAATGCATGCAGAAAAAGAGATGTTTGAATGGTATCGGATGTATAAACAACATAAGTTGTGATTTAATAAAGAAAACTCATTTTGTTTTATTAACATGTGTTTAGAAAAACGTGTATGTGATGTAATTCTCATGTTTTGAATTTACTACTAATCGTTATACATTTCATATAGAACTTAAGAATAACTAACGAGATGTATGAGATTATATATTTGTTATGTTGTTCACCTTCTTGTCCCCTCCCCCCTCCGTACCCTCATCCCTCGCTGTCATCACCTGTACGTTCTGGAATGTTGACAGATGACAGCTGATGACTGCAGAGACCGGACGCTCCTCCCGGTTCTTCTCACTGACCTAATTTAAACATGTGTTGGAAGCTTTCTAATAAACTTCAACCTAATTCTTCAATGTGTGGAAGTCATCTTTACAAATTTGGTGTCGATCTTCCAACACATCCAATCCCAGCGTGTGACCTGGTTTATCAGCCCTTGCACTACGTTCGTCGTTGGAGTAGCCCCAATCAACTGATCTACAATTTAAGTTGGGCGTTTACAATCTTCAGCCTCAGGTTAGTGTGTTTAGGAAAATTGTTTACTTCTTGAGACCTGTCATGAACTTCGTGGCTGTTCGTCAGCTGCGATAGTGTCAAGCGTAAAACTCCGTGAACATGAGTCTGCTGCCACAGTGTCAACCGAACCACAGCTGTTATCGATTGCGCATCACGTGATGCCTCTGCTGACAGCAGGTCAGTGAGATTTACTGGTTTGTGTATTTCAGTAGACCTGTCTTGAGGGCTTCATCATTTGCCTCAGTTGAACAGTGCCAACAGCCTTAACAGCTTCAACTGTCAGTCCAACTGCCTTCACCTCATGAGACGCCAACGGTTGCTAGGCTATGGCGTCACGTCTACAACGTCACCGGTGGCTATTTTCAAAGAAATTGTGCTAAATTGATTCAGGTCTACGGTACAGTTGTCCATCTTCGTGAGAACGCCGTGACGTGCTCACGCAGCGCACCGCTATTTTTTTTATCAATCTTCTCCGACATCACATCCTGCATTACAGACAGTCGGAAAACCACAGGAACGTGCTACCAATCCACGCAAGCACCAAACACACATCCGGGGTCATACTCTTCACGGAGTTACAGTAAGTAATACTTTGATTGCTCCTGAGGCTTGAGCCGGGAGTCTAGAGGCACGCTGCACTTTATTTGAACAGACAGGGCGTCTATTTGCACATCAGCTTATTTTGCACGATTTACCTGTTTTAAACTTGTTTTAATCTTTTAATTGTTGTGGGGTGATTGGGGGACGTGGATTCCGGCAGGCAAACAAGTGGTGTCTGGGAGTTACTCGGGATCGAGTAACCGGAAGCGCCGCCAACTTGAGAGTAGTCGAGGTCAGCGGACCAGGCTACTCAACCCACATATAAAAACGAAGCTGGCGCGAGCGCGCTTCCTTGATTGCTCCTGAGGCTTGAGCCGGGAGTCTAGAGGCACGCTGCACTTTATTTGAACAGACAGGGCATCTATTTGCACATCAGCTTATTTTGCACGATTTACTTGTTTTAAACTTGTTTTAATCTTTTAATTGTTGTGGGGTGATTGGGGGACGTGGATTCCGGCAGGCAAACAAGTGGTGTCTGGGAGTTACTCGGGATCGAGTAACCGGAAGCGCCGCCATCTTGAGAGTAGTCGAGGTCAGCGAACCAGGCTACTCAACCCACATATAAAAACGAAGCTGGCGCGAGCGCGCTTCCTTGATTGCTCCTGAGGCTTGAGCCGGGAGTCTAGAGGCACGCTGCACTTTATTTGAACAGACAGGGCGTCTATTTGCACATCAGCTTATTTTGCACGATTTACCTGTTTTAAACTTGTTTTAATCTTTTAATTGTTGTGGGGTGATTGGGGGACGTGGATTCCGGCAGGCAAACAAGTGGTGTCTGGGAGTTACTCGGGATCGAGTAACCGGAAGCGCCGCCATCTTGAGAGTAGTCGAGGTCAGCGGACCAGGCTACTCAACCCACATATAAAAACGAAGCTGGCGCGAGCGCGCTTCCTTGATTGCTCCTGAGGCTTGAGCCGGGAGTCTAGAGGCACGCTGCACTTTATTTGAACAGACAGGGCGTCTATTTGCACATCAGCTTATTTTGCACGATTTACTTGTTTTAAACTTGTTTTAATCTTTTAATTGTTGTGGGGTGATTGGGGGACGTGGATTCCGGCAGGCAAACAAGTGGTGTCTGGGAGTTACTCGGGATCGAGTAACCGGAAGCGCCGCCATCTTGAGAGTAGTCGAGGTCAGCGGACCAGGCTACTCAACCCACATATAAAAACGAAGCTGGCGCGAGCGCGCTTCCTTGATTGCTCCTGAGGCTTGAGCCGGGAGTCTAGAGGCACGCTGCACTTTATTTGAACAGACAGGGCGTCTATTTGCACATCAGCTTATTTTGCACGATTTACCTGTTTTAAACTTGTTTTAATCTTTTAATTGTTGTGGGGTGATTGGGGGACGTGGATTCCGGCAGGCAAACAAGTGGTGTCTGGGAGTTACTCGGGATCGAGTAACCGGAAGCGCCGCCATCTTGAGAGTAGTCGAGGTCAGCGGACCAGGCTACTCAACCCACATATAAAAACGAAGCTGGCGCGAGCGCGCTTCCTTGATTGCTCCTGAGGCTTGAGCCGGGAGTCTAGAGGCACGCTGCACTTTATTTGAACAGACAGGGCGTCTATTTGCACATCAGCTTATTTTGCACGATTTACTTGTTTTAAACTTGTTTTAATCTTTTAATTGTTGTGGGGTGATTGGGGGACGTGGATTCCGGCAGGCAAACAAGTGGTGTCTGGGAGTTACTCGGGATCGAGTAACCGGAAGCGCCGCCATCTTGAGAGTAGTCGAGGTCAGCGGACCAGGCTACTCAACCCACATATAAAAACGAAGCTGGCGCGAGTGCGCTTCCTTGATTGCTCCTGAGGCTTGAGCCGGGAGTCTAGAGGCACGCTGCACTTTATTTGAACAGACAGGGCGTCTATTTGCACATCAGCTTATTTTGCACGATTTACTTGTTTTAAACTTGTTTTAATCTTTTAATTGTTGTGGGGTGATTGGGGGACGTGGATTCCGGCAGGCAAACAAGTGGTGTCTGGGAGTTACTCGGGATCGAGTAACCGGAAGCGCCGCCATCTTGAGAGTAGTCGAGGTCAGCGGACCAGGCTACTCAACCCACATATAAAAACGAAGCTGGCGCGAGCGCGCAGCGGACGCGCCGCTGGCGCGCCGAAGGCGCGCCAAAGGCAAGCCCGTCTGCGCCCGTCCGCGCACGCTCAGCGCACAGCGCCAGGGACCCTGGTCGTTCACGCTCAGAGGCTCGGCAGACATGGAGGTATGATAGCACAAGCCTGCTTAAATTAAGAGGGACTTCCCAGAATAAAGAATGCCCTTGCATATTTCCTAATGTCCCAACCTCAGGGAGTTTTAAGGTCTGTCCGAACTGTGGTCTTGACATCCCCAGAATCCTTAATCTACCCATCTCCAGAAATAAAGAGAGGATGAGAGAGGAAAGTAGCAAGGAAACCCAAGTGATAAAATGCATTTTAGTCAATGTGAGATCTCTGGTCAAACATAGCATAGAATTTGCCAGACTCATGTGTGATCTAGGGGTCATGGTGGCTTTCATCACAGAAACCTGGACAGATGCAGCTTCCGGGCCGGATATTGTGGTAGCCACACCTCCCGACTTTTTATGCCAGACATTGGATAGACCTATAGGGAGAGGCGGAGGTCTGGCAGCGATTTATCATAAGTCAATTAAAGCTGCCTTTAAGCCACTCCCTATGGATACCTGTGAGGCATTATCTTTTAACCTTTCCCTTACCCATCATCACTCCTTTAAGGGTTGTCTTCTGTATAGACCTCCGGGATCCAGGAAGGCGTTTCTTACCTCTCTGGATACCCTCATAGAAGAAGGTATGCTTACAGAAGCCTTCTCCATTATGGGAGATTTTAACTTTCACTTAGAGCTGACAGAAGAAGCGGACACTATGACATTGACTGACCTGATGATGACCGCCGACCTGAAACAACAGGTTGTGGGGTCCACGCATAGGGGAGGGCATGCCCTCGATGGGATTTTCTCTAGTTATCAGAACTTACATTTTAAGGGCTGTCTCCCTCTGGTATGGTCGGACCACGCGGCGGTCCAATTTGAGATTCTGCTGCCAAAAGCTCCCAGAAAAAACCTAGGCCCAAAGAAATGGGTTGAGAGAAGAGCTTGGAATAAGGTGGATGCAGCCACCTTTAACGAAGTGTTGATCTCGACCACAACACAACTTCCCTCTGAAGTGAATGAAGCCAGTCTAAGATATTCAAGGTGGCTGGAGCTAGCCTGTGACAGTGTAGCGCCAACCAAACTCCTTCGTCCTATGAGATTACAACCCTCAGCCCCTTGGTATTCTGAGGAACTTAGGAACCTTAAACTTAAGTGTAAACAGTCTGAAAGAAGCTGGAGGAGGAACTATAATGATAAGGAGTTAAAAATGTATAAAGTCCACCTGCAGTCCTATAAACAAGCAATAGTGGCAGCCAAACAAAGGTTTTTCGCTGTTCAGATTAAGAGCGCTAAAAATTCTAGTAAAGAACTTTTTAAGACAGTGACTGCCCTTACCGTGCCGAAGCCCGTGTTAGTGCAGCCTAGCCAAGGACTTTGTGAAGATCTGGCCAAGTTCTTTTTATCTAAAGTTGAATCTATCTATACGGCCTTTAGCTCCCTTAGGGCCGGGAAAGCAGACAGTTGCACCGAGATTTCTACAATAACAAAGGTGTCCAGCCAGACGTTCCGGAATTTTCGGCCAATACTTTCTAGGGAAACTCAACAGCTCCTCATGGAAGCTAAATCTGGCTCGCCTCTGGACCCTTGCCCTGTAAAAGTGGTGAAATTGGCGCTGAGTCCAATTGCGGAATCTCTCACCACTATTGTTAACCTTATGTTTACAACTGGACTCTTTCCCAGTCAATGGAAACTGGCATCGGTCCTGCCACTTCTAAAAAAGCCTAAGCTCCCAGTTACGGATCCCAGTAGCTTTCGGCCAATCTCCAGACTGCCATTACCAGCTAAGGTGGTGGAGAAAATCATGAATAAGCAGCTTAGCCTATTCTTGAATGAGAACCGAGTACTTGACCCGACCCAGTTTGGTTTCAGACCTGGTCATAGTACGGAATCGGCTCTTATAAAGGCTACGGAAGAAATCAGGGTTGCTGTGGATCAGGGAGGGAGGGCGGCACTAATCCTGTTAGACCTGTCCGCAGCATTTGATACGGTTCACCATTCCATACTGTTGAACCGTCTAAACACCTGTGGCATTCAGGGGAAGGCCTGGGAACTCCTAAGGTCATTCCTCGAGGACAGGAAACAGATTGTTGCCCTCGGAGATTTTCAGTCCAATCCCTTTTCATTGCCTTGTGGGGTCCCGCAAGGGTCCTCACTTAGTCCGACTCTTTTTAATATTTATGTTAGTGCACTGGCCCCAATTATAGACACCTTTGGTTTCGGCCTCACATCATACGCCGACGACACTCAAATTGTGGTATCTCTGACACCGGAGTGCAAGGCTGATGTGGAAGGTCGTTTTCAAGAGTGTATGCTAGCAGTAGACAACTGGATGGCAAACAATTGTCTCAAATTAAACTCAGAGAAAACTGAAGTCATATTGTTTGGGAATAACACCAGCTTTTGGACTCCTTCCTGGTGGCCAGACCAAATGGGGAAAGCCCCTGTGCCAACTAGAAAGGTTAAGAACCTGGGGATCATACTGGATTATAAACTGACCTTAGGACCGCAAGTAAATGCACTAGCCTCTAAAATCAGCTATACCATTAAAATGCTGAGAAAAGTCCTGCCCTTATTGCCTAAGGACAGTAGACAAATTGTAGTTGGTGCTACGGTAATGTCCAGATTGGACTACTGTAATGGACTCTACCTGAATATGCAACTAAAAGGATTAAAAAAAACTGCAGATACTGCAAAATGCAGCAGTTAGATTACTTATGGACTCTTCTAATCCCTGTTCCTTATCCAAAGAGAGGAAAGCTTTACACTGGCTTCCAGTAAAAAGCCGTATACAATTTAAAGTACTATGCCTGGCCTTTAAGGCCTTACATGGCATAGGTCCAGAGTTTCTACAGCAAAGACTGCGCTGGTACGTTCCAGGCAGACACTTGCGCTCTGAAGAGGCCAACCTGGTTTGGGTGCCTCGTATAAAGAAAGCCCGTTGGGGAGGCAAAAGTTTTATCTATGGCACAGCGAAGGCTTGGAATGAATTACCTCGCCATTTGAGATCTTTCACCGAGCTTTTACCCTTTCGTAAGGAATTAAAAACGTGGCTCTTTTCCAAAGAGTAGTCTGCCTCCTTTTATTGTTTCCTGCCAGTCTTAGAGAATCAAGAAGCGCCAGGACACCTCCGGGTATTTGTTGCGCTCTATAAATGACATTAACATTAAGTCTGACCAACATCTCATTAGATTGGTGCCATTCAATGCTGATTGGCACAGCATTACCTGCTCATGCTCATTTCGCTGATGAGCACAGCTCTTCCTTTCAATGAGACGCCAACATCATTAACTGTTTATGTCATATTTCTGCACAATTGAAAAAGGTTTTGTACTTTTCTTCTTTTTCCAATTTTAGGAAATCTGTGATTTTCTCTCTCCCCTCAGGGTCCCACCTGCTCACCCCAGCCTTTTCTTTCATAGCCACACCTTTTCCTCTCTCCTTATCCCCCTAGCTCTGGCATGGCTTCTGGGTACTTGTTGAATCTCACCCCTCCTCAAACATTTCTTCCAGGGGGAGGTAAACCCCTCGTCAAATGGGAAGAGTGGAGAGAGCAATTTATTAACTTCGATGATGAGAAAGAGTTCATGGCCGAAAAGAAATACAAAATTATTTTACATTGATTGGGCGCAGGTGGTACAAAAACTTTCAAAAGTACAAGCGAAAAACCAAGAGCAGCTAAGGAGGGTGACATTTACACCAACGCTATTGATGACTTAAACAACTACGACAAAACCAAAGTTTGCGTTGCTGTGGACAGGTATAAGCTTTTCCACAGGAAGGAAGACAAGGAGGAATCCATTGATGACTATGTTGCGGCATTGAAAAAGCTGGCTGTCATTTCAAGGGCTTCATGACAAGTTCATTAGGGACCAAAATGTTATGCAAGGCTCCAATGCTAATATACAGGAGAACCTATGGGCCAAAGGGGAAAGTCCTTTGCAAAGTGTAATTGATATTTCCAGAAGAGCAAAGCTTACCGACAGGTGTGCCAAAGCTGTTATTGTAGAAAACAAGGAAAAGAAAGAAGATAGCATTGTGCCTAAAGTTGGCGATTGGAAACCCAAGCAAGGAAAAAAAGTGAACAGTAGTAGGCCTGGCCGAGATAAAACTTTTAATAACTCTAGTAGCGCTAGAAGACACTGTTTCAGGTGTGGAAATTTCAACCACTTAACCAACGATAAGAATTGCCCGGCCAGGAAGCAAAAATGTTCATTTTGTGGTGTCATGGGACATTTTTAGAAAGTTTGCCAAAAGAGACCCTCCCAGTCTGTTAAGTTTGTTGAAGTTGAACAAGATGCTATCTCTAACTCATCTGATGAGGATGATATCAACATGTATGTACTTAATATAGAGGATGATTGCATTTTGCAGGTTGATGATATGCAGCAAGACACGTGTAAGAAAAAACCTGTATGGGAAATGTCGATAGGGGGTGTAGATATCTCTATAGTTGCAGACTCAGGTTCGCCTTACACCCTTGTCAACCATACAGTATGGAAAGAAAAGTTTCCCCCCTCCTCGGTAATCAGTTAGAATTGCCAGATATCTCCATTAAAACCTTCAATGGAGATTCCATTGAGGTTAAAGGTTACAGGAAACTCACGTTTTCCTTCAAAGGCAGAGAGTCTTTGTGCAAATTGCATGCATCCAGGTCAGAGCCCCCCGTCCTGGGGTGCTTGGACCAAGGTAAACTGGGCATCGTCCTAAATCCCAACAGTGTGGAACCTGTCCTCATTGTCAAGACTGATGAGGAACTCTGTAACAATATACTCCAAAGGTTTCCCAAAGTGTTTTCCAATACCATTGGTCTTTTAAAAGGTTTTGAACACAAAATTTGTGTCATAGACGGAGCCATGCTCAAAATTCACAAAGTCAGTAACATTCCGTTTGCCATCAAAGAAGGTGTTAAGGCACAATTCGAAAAGCTACTCAGTAATGACATTATTAAACGGGTGGAGTCCTCTGAGTGGGTTGCTTCCTTGGTGGTGGTTAAGAGACCCAATGGAAACTTGAGATTGTGTATCGATTTGCGGGATCTCAATGACAACATTATTATTGACCAGTTTCCCCTTCGACGCATCAACGAAATGTTAGCCCTCACCAAGGGTATCAAATGTTTTTCCACCATAGACCTCAAGGCGACATATCACCAAGTCCCCTTACATCCCGACAGAAAGAGTTTGACTACTTTCATTACTCCCTTTGGGTGTTACTGTTTCAAGAGAGTTCCCTTTGGCTGGGCCTCTGCTGCCATAATGTTCCAAAGACTCATGCAAGAAATCTTTAATGATGTCGAGGATATCCTTTTGTTCCAGGACAATATTTTACTCGTGGGCAAAACCAAGAAGGAGCACAACGAGTAATTGATACAAGTTTTGAGCATACTAGAATCTAAGGGGCTTACTGCTGAACACAGCAAGTGTAAATTTGCTTGTTCTGAGGTAACCTACTTAGGACACATGATCATGGCAGAGGGCATCAAACCCAAGAAGGAGCTTTTGGATGCCATTCACAATGCACCAGAACCTAAGAGCAAAGATGAAGTACGTACCTTTTTAGGCCTTGTCAAGTCCTACTCAATATTTATAGTGAATTTTTCTGCTAAAACATACAAGATGAGACAATTACTTAAAATGAAAAACAAATTTGTGTGGTCAAAGGTGTGCCAAAAGACATTCTGCATGCTTAAAAAAAGAGATGTGTTCTGCCCGCCACTGCAAGGTTTTGATCCCTCCTGTCGCAACACAGTCACCAATGATTCCAGTGTAAGAGGTTTAGGTGCTGCGCTCACACAGAAAGATTCTAGTAGTGCTGAATGTACCATCGCATTTGCCTCCCACTCATTTACACACACAGAAGAAAAGAATACTGTTATTGAGCAGGAAGCATTGGCATGCATCTGGGGGTTGGAGCACTTCAGGCAGTTTGTATGGGGCAACAATGTGATTTTGCAAAGTGACCACAAGACATTGACCAAAGTTTTAACTACTAAAGTGCTTTATGCTGCATCACCCAGACTAGCCAGAATGTCCGTAAGGTTGTTTGATTTTAATTATGAAGTCCAATACGTGCCTGGTACCAAGAATGTGGTTGCAGATTTCCTAAGCTGTATGCCTGTTCTCGTACAAGAATCCAATGATGAATCGGATGAAAAATTCTGTGTTGCCAGTATACATGAGGAGGTGCATGGCATATCCCTAGAAGAGTGGAAAAGAGAGCAGAGTAGCGATGCTGTTCTTGGGAAGGTACTTAGCAAGCTTTCTAATGGTTGGCCCGAGAAGACGTTTATTGCCAAAGACCTTCATTCCTTCTGGGAAGTAAAACATGAGCTATCTCAGGAAAACGGGTTTCTCATGAGGAGTGGCAGGATTATCCCTTCCTCCAAGCTCAGACACTAAATTCTTAAAATTTGCCACAGGGGACACTTAGGTATTGGTAAGACTAATTGCAGAGTTAGGACCCTGTACTGGTGGCCCGGTGTCAACCTCGCTGTTAGACCTGGCATCATTGGCGCGGGTCTCCCTTCCTCTTTTCGCTTCCTATCTTTTATGTTGGCTGGATTTAGATGCTCTGGGCACTGTGCCACTGCTAATCAGTGCCACAGCGTGAATGCTTCCTGTGTAAAGATGACTGTATGAATTGGGATAACCATAATTGGCTCGTTTGGTTTACCTGTCAGTACCTAGTATAAGTGCACTGTGTGTGCCCAGGGCTGGTAGACCAAATACTGCTTGTGGGCCTGCAGTGCTGATTTGCGCTACCCACCGAAGCAGCTTTTAAAGTATGTTTCAGACCTGCCATTGCAGAGTCTACAGGCAGTCCAGAACTGCCTTTGTAACTGTGAGGTGCACCCACTTCCCAGTCCCTGCACCTTCCCTTCGCACCATATAAGACACCCCTATGGCAGGGTACGTTGTCTGTGACAGGAAGAACATGCCGAGGTTGGTGTAGCATGTTCTAATAGCGAGTTACCCTCCATTTCACTGTTTACTATTGTGAGGCTTTCCGTTCTCATAGGCCAGAATGGGCAGGCTGAGTATTACATTCCATAATCCTCTCCTGCCCCCAGGAACCTGATAGGAAATTCGAATTTGATATGTTTAAGCTCAGGACATTGAGATATATCTTTTAGTAAGGATCATTTGTATATCCCGTGTTTGAAAATGCCTCTTCTAGAAATGAGGTATTTTCTTGCCTAAGCTTTACTGTAGGCTTTGCTAGTATGTGTATTGGCCGTCTGGTTTTGGAGCAGCAGGGCCAGCTGGGTCAGACCTGGCTGGAGGGAGAGATCGGCATTCAGAGCATGGGGAGGGGTGACTCTGATCTGAGCAGGGCCGTGCCTGGCAAGGTGAATGATGGCTAAACCTCCCACTGGGCGTCGGATAGCAGACCCCCTGATTCTCAAAGGGCAGGATGTCGCCTCGTAAACCAAGTGCTCCCTGACCCCACCAAGCTGGTTCTGGCTGGATTCAATGATTTGTGACTTTAGAGAATAAAGACTTTTTATAAAACGCTGCGCTGAAACCTCTTTCAAGTGTGTTCCTTCTGGATGTCAAGACGAAACTCTGTCCGAGTGAAGAGAGGAAAGGACTTTGAAACTTTCACCAAGCTTGCTGAAGAAACTACCCGAGGGCCTGAATTGAGAGCGCCTCCTGCTGAAGTTTCAGGGACATTAGACTTGACCCCGTCAGCCGTCTGAATTCCTGTGCGAGGGATTCTACTTGCAGGTGAGGCCTTCGTCGAGTAATCCGGAGCCTCTAGTTCTACTGTGAGGAACGCGGAGTGGTAACCCTTGTTAACTCTGTGTGGGCCGCCGCAGCTAAGAGAGAGCTGCCGCCGCTGAGAGCGCGCCTTAATTTGAACCTTCGGAACCTTCGCTGAATCTGTGTGGGCCGCCGCAGTTAAGAGAGAGCTGTAGCCACTGAGTGCCCGCCATTGTGCCAGCCTGGTCGAGATCATCCTTTGTCCTGTGGGCCGCCGCAGTTAAGAGAGAGCTGTAGCCGCTGAGTGCCCGCCATTGTGCCAGCCTGGTTGAGGATCATCCTTTGTCCTGTGGGCCGCCGCAGCTAAGAGAGAGCTGCTGCCGCTGAGGGCCCGCACTTGTGTCAGCTGTGCATCATCGTGATTTGTCCTGTGGGCCGCCGCAGCTAAGAGAGAGCTGCTGCCGCTGAATGCCCGCACCTTTGCCAACTTTGCATCATCGTGATTCGTCCTGTGGGCCTCCGCAGCTAAGAGAGAGCTGCTGCCACTGAGTGTCCGCACCTTTGCCAACTTTGCATCATTGTGATTTGTCCTGTGGGCCGCCCCAGCTAAGAGAGAGCTTCTGCCGCTGAGTGCCTGCACCTTTGCCAACTTGGCATTATTGTGATTTGTCCTGTGGGCCGCCGCAGCTAAGAGAGAGCTGCTGCTGCTGAGTGCCCGCACATTTGCCTACTTTGCATCATCGTGAGTCGTCCTGTGGGCAGCTGCAGCTAAGAGAGAGCTACTGCCACTGTGAGCCCACCACGGAGCTGCACGACGAGAGTCATCGCCAACACCAGCCCGGGCCGCCGCAGCCGCGTGCTGCTGCCGCTGAGAGCCCACCTGTCCCTGAGTGCCCAAATCATTGTGAGTGCACGCAGTGGACCACTGCTGTAGCCAAGAGTTGTGGTCGCTGGGAGTCCGCTTGTCACCGTCTCTGCTTCTTCGAGAAGCTGTGTGCTGTGTCACCTTCCAACGGCAGGTATCTGGTGCACAACGGGTCGCGTAGACCCAGGCCTTGAACTCAGTCAGTGCCAAATTCTGGTTAATACATTATTGCATTTTTAAGTCCATACTGATTTACGTGCATTGTGGCTTGTTAAAACGCTTTGAGAGTCTTGTGTTAAACCTTAGATAAAGATACTATTTTCTATACCTACTTGAGTTGTGTCCTTTTGTGGTGTCGTTACTGCCTTATTGTGCATGGTTATAAATGCTTCATACCCTGCCTCTGAGATAGGCCTAACTGCTCGAGCTACGTTACCACAGGGTTGAGCAGGGGTTATCAAAGGGGGTAGCCCACTTGCCCTAACTTAGGAAGAAGGGTCCCTATTTGGACATTGGGGCCAGCCATTGCCAACTAGAGAGTCCTATTTCTAACACTCGCCATAGAGTGAATTGTCAGAGTTTGCAAGCAATGCTGCAACTCTGACAAATCCCAGGTCACTTGTAGGCCCCCCTTCATCCTATCACCTGCTCCACCATGCCCTGGGAAAGAATTGGTATAGACATCATGGGATCTGTCATGGATCGTGGGGAACAAGTGTTTGCCACTGTCCTCATTGATCATTTCTCCAAATGGCCGGAGATTGGGTTTGTCAACAAAGGCGATGCCCCTAGCGTGGTAAAATGTTTGGATGAAGTTTTCATTAAAGATGGGTTGCCCAAATGTATTGCCAGAGAAAACAGCCCCCAATTTACTTCTGATTTGTTTTTTAACTACCTAAATAGGAACAAAATTGCTCACGAAACCACATCCGTCTATCACCCAGCTGGTAATGGGGCAGTAGAACGCTTCAACAGGGTGATCAAAAGTATTGTGCAGCTAGCCAATAACAACAATTTGGTGTGGAAGAATGACATTTTTAAGACCTTGTGGGTATACCACATTCCACCATGCAACAGCACAGGACACATCCCGTTTGAACTGATGAGGGGCAGAGCTCCCATGTCTAAGGAAAATGTGGGTTGGTTATATGTTTTCAAAAGAGTAGACTGGTCATATGACCAGGTAAAACACAAGCTGG
This sequence comes from Triturus cristatus, assembly GCF_964204655.1. Classification (NCBI taxonomy): domain Eukaryota; kingdom Metazoa; phylum Chordata; class Amphibia; order Caudata; family Salamandridae; genus Triturus; species Triturus cristatus. The sequence goes on along the minus strand of NC_140589.1, from coordinate 1,668,621,348 downwards.
AAAAGCCCAATTAGAGTGTAAGGCTCGCTTTGACAAAAACACAGTTGCAAAACTGTTCATTTGCATGCTGGTGATGTTGTACATGTTAAAAAAAGTGGTTTTACAGCCAATGGGCACAGTAGGTTTTCCCAACCCCTCACTGTAAGCCAAGTGCTTTGCAATTCTGCCCCTTTGAGTGATGGTAGAGTTTGGCACCTCTCCATGTTGTTGGCATGCAAACCAGGAATTCCCTCACTACCCAGTTCTGATGATAGTCAGGAAATGCATGACCCTGTCTCTGTACACACACATGATGCATATGTTCCTTCTGGTTCAAGAGGAAGATGGTGGGACTACGGTAAGGAGGAAGATAATGTTGTTCATTCTCAGGTTAGTCATCATTATGCCCCCATGCGCCCTGTGGTGCATGCTTCAAACAATGATGTGTCCCTACCTCAAAGAACCAGAGTGGGTCGACATGTGGTTCCCCCCAGGAAACTCAATGATTATGTGTGTGAATAATTCATCTGTACTCGCTCATGCTTATCCTTTTTCCCCTCCTTCCTCTTCGCACCCCCTCCTCTCCATTAAGAGGAAGATGTGTTATGTTGTTCACTTTCTTGCTACCTCCCCCCCTCCATACCCTCATCCCTCCCTGTCATCAGCTGTACGTTCTGGAATGTTGACCGACGACAGCTCAGCTGATGACTGCAGAGACCAGACGCTCCTCCTGGTTCTCCTCACTGACCTAATTTATACATGTGTTGAAAGCTTTCTAATAAACTCCAACTTAACCCTTCAATGTGTGGAAATCATCTTTACAATAATTAATCTTGATTTTGATAGTGAATTTTATGATTTTTAATCTTTGTATGTGATAACGTGTACACCATAAATGACAAAGAGAAACAAGTACTACACATTCGTACTAAGAGAAGCAATTGTGAAACACTCAGAAAATGTTCTTTACACATCAGCTAATAATAATTGCATTAAACGAGAATTAAATCTGTAATTTTAAAATGCATATACATGTTGGTACTTATAATGTAGTAGTACACTATTTCTATCTGAATTAATTTTTATCATAATAATGTTCCTATGTGCATCAAAAACTTTACAAAATCTCAACTTCTTCATGATTTCTTATAATGTACACATATAATTCTATATGTCACTGCGTTATATTAGCCTAAGTTAGCATAGGCCAAACTGTATTCATGGAGTTTAGTGGTTCGCTATGAACACTGAATGTGAGAGAATCACTTGATGTAACAGTTGTATGTAACAAGTTCCTTTTCCCCTCTTGAGTTCCCATGCATTGCATGAAGATTTTGCTACAAATATGTTACCATCTACTGGACACTTGCCTGGGAACCTGCCTTTTCGAACTCTACAATGCGTTGTAGCTAAAGGGGCATTGTCTATCATTTCATGTAACAGGATGAAATATGGATTTCATAATGACTCCACCTATTTCTTCTGCATTCTGTGTTTTCTATATGTCGCCTGATCCACATTCCAATGTGAACTGACCAGTGGACTGAGTGGTCTGATCAGCTGAGTTGACACCAGGAGGTGTCACCCCCAGAAACGCTAAGAATATATTATTGCTTGATCTGACAAATTGTTGTGTGGTTGATCCTCGCCTTGCCAATGGAAGGATAAAAACTTTTGTGCACTTAGCAGCTGATAATGGAAACAGACTGATGCTGTTCCGCATGCATGCTGATTTCAAATTGAAGGACGAGATTTGCAGACCTTTAATGCGGACTCACCTGGCTTCCTTTCCTAACTTGAGCATAGGCTACATGTGATTAGTGGTCTCTTTCTTCCGAGACTACTAGAAAAGGCTAATTCACGTCCTTTCCTAAACTTGTAAGCTTTGGAAACTGATTCGTACTTTGTTAAATGTCTTATTTCTAATGATGCACTTATTTTTCTAAAGATTTGAGAAACAAGATATATTAACTAAATTGACTCAGTTATCATGATTTTGATCACTTAAAGTAAATGAGCATTCTCAAATTAAATTTACTAAATGACTAAGGGTGATGCAGAAGAGATTACAGGACATCAAATACTAATGGTGTTGGTTTGTATTGCTTAATCTGAACTTTTAGTGTGTATGATTTTGGCTCCCCTTCATTTTTACAAGAGGTTTGGACCACCAGTATTAATCCTAAATCTCTATAGTATAGTGTTGAGAGTAATTTACATGAGTTTGATTTCAAACTTGTAGTCTAGTTGTCCAATTCCTGGTCCTCAATGGATGACCTGAACCCCTTTAAGTCCAACCCCTCTAGGCAGACAGCAAGGTCCATTGGAGGACCAAGAGATTTATGAATATGGAAGTGATAATTTTTGTTGGGTCCTAGTAAACACTACAACAGTTGTTTTGGTAGTGTGTTGGATGGTTCATGTCCGATGGAGTTAGGATATAAGGGGGAGATCTTTACTGAGACTCCTATTTCAAATTCTGAATCAACTCCAAACCTCTAGGTTCAGTTGAAGGTGATCAAGTACCAGTGCTGAAGGAGAAACAACAGCAGCAACAAGATTCTGGTGTGAGTATCAATAGGTTTGCGCGTTATTGCTTAAGGCTTAGATTTCGGTAATATGGCTGTGTGAGTTTATGCAGATCTTTTGAATTGAGTCAGGCACTTAAGCAGTAAAGTTGAAGTTGTTATCGGGTCCGACGTGGCCTAAAATGCCGGGATATACACCTATGGGTGGTCCCAGTATGGCATATGCTGAGTAAGACTGTCTGCTGTGTTTTTGAAGGTACTGTGTGTGAGATGTCATTGCAGTACCACTAAGAGAAAGGAATCTTTATTGTGACGTTGAGAAAAGTACAAGCGTTATTTTTCTCAGTGCACAGGGAATGGTTATAACGATTAAAAGTGAGGTTGCGCTGGTCGAGATTTTATTTTGGGATGAATGGTAGGGAATTTAGTTTGAAGTATTCTTAGTTCTACTGAATGAGTTAAATCTGTATTTTCTTTTAGTGGAGCAGTGTTGGAAAGTGGATTATTGGTAGGGGCAAATGTAGGTCTGCCACTGGCCACTAATACAGTAGAGGGCTCAGAAAAGGTCTTAGAAAATTATTCCTATGCTCAACCCTTGGTAACGTGGCTGCGAGCAGGCAGGCTTAACTTCAAACACAGGTATGTAAAGCATTTAAAAACACCAATTCAGTCAATAATTAAGACACCACACAAAATAAAAATCCAATGCCAATTTATAAAAATAAGAAATATTTTTATCTTTTAAATGACACCAAAACGAAAAACATCCACTGTAGGGAACCAGAGATGTGAATTTTTAAAGATTAGTCACTTTCTAGTGCTTAGAAACCAACAATGCCCTTTTTAGTCATTTTGTTTGCTCTGACAGGGACACATTCAGGTTCTGGAGGATCTCTCGCCACTCTATTGTGCAGCACCCTCCAGCAGGCTGGGTCTAGTTAGATCTCCATCCTGAAGTTCTTCTTGCGGGTCCCAAAGTATCCAACACACAATCGAAGGTTCTGGAATCTCCAAGAGGGTCCTTGAAAGTGTGAAACTTCAATTCCCACAATCCACTTGAACAAAACCCTTACAAATCCACTGGTAGAACTCCAGGCTGGGGATTCTTTGTGGGGATGTCCAGATGAGCTCTGTTAACCTGTAGCTTACAGGGAGTCCACTCTTTAGTTCTTTTACAGCAAGGTAGTCCACAGGGCTGTAGTTTCAGCTGGTGCAGTCTTCAGAGGGCAGGCCTTAGAATTTGCACCTCAACTTCTCAGCATGGCAACGTCTTGCTTTCTTAAGTTTCAAGCAGCAGATCTGAGAGGCTCTGCCCCTCTCGGATACTTATTCCAAGTTCTCTGGGTCAAGCAGGATGGCACTGCTGACCAATGGAAGCAGGGCAACTCCCAAGGATATGACCGCATCCTGTAGAGTGTGGCATTATTTTTTCCCAGAGTGCACCAAATCCTCCAAATTCATAATGGCTGATTTTCCAGCAAGGAGGTAAGAGCTGTCTAAACACACCCCTAGCATGGCTACTTTCAATAGACTCTCCCCCTTGCATCTGTGCATTCCTTCCATAAGCCTAGCTCTGGCTGAGGTGAAAAGGTTAGAGTTGTAAATGACACTGGTTTCTTCCCACTTCTTTGAAGACCATGGTTTACGACTCCTCCCCCTGCCCTGCCCTGGCATTCCTGTGGAACAGCACACTGCCCTCCCAGAAGAGCTGGTTAGCCCCAGGGGCTCTTTATCACCTCTTCAAAGCAGCCTGGCTAATCCCCTTAACTCTGACCAATCAGGACAGACCACTGAAAGGCTGAATCTGGACTTACAAAAAAAAAAAGTCTGATAACTTCTTGTATTTAAACTTTAGGAGAAATTCAACTATATCATAGTCTTGAGTTTATTAATGCCATTCTGGGAAGTCTTTGAATGGCACTTTTAGCCTTCTCCTATCAAGAGTTATTAGTTAATAACTTCCTGCCATGTTAACCTATGTGGCATGGGATTTGCAATGGGAAATATGACTTGGGCCATTTTTCCAGCACTAGGACTTACAAAAACATATTTTATAAGTACTTCGCTTATATCTATCTATAGGACCCCCACCCCATGGGACAACTAGGGGAGACTTTAGGGGTTCTGAATCTGTAGAAATATTGCAGATCCTCCCTACACAGTGCTCCTAGCATCAAAGTCGGACAGCACTTTATCACAATGTGGGGAGTGAAATGTGAAATTTCACTTAACCCAGGGCATATAAAACTCATTTTATAAGGGTCCACCTTATAAATACCTGACCCCACCCCTAAGACACCTAGGGGAGACCTTGGGGGTTCCTAATATGCCAACACATTGTAGGTTATCCATTTTTAAGTGCCCCAAACGCTAAAGTCGAGTTTTTTAAAAGCAGTCATGGAACCCTGGGCTGCTTTTAAACTGACCTCAGGCTTCAGCAGTGCACACATGCAAAGGCAGAAAAGGCTGCTGGCCTCTAAACTACCATGCCCCACTATGTACTAGGGACTGATAGGAAGTTTCAATCCCCCCGCCCTATTATGTACTAGGGGTTGATAGGGTCGGTCATGCCAATCACAGGGGTACCCAAACCCATAGTGTACCCTAGTGTATGTAGGTGTTTTCACTGTATTCTAAGTGTTTTCAGCATAGCACTGGCCCTGGGACTGGTTAGGCAAAGCCCAGGGTCAGTCAGAGTCAGTTACCACCAGTACCATTCAGTAAAAAGTTGGGGGGTGCACAGGATGACTTTGCAACATACAGAGAGGGTTTTTTTTAATGCTTGCATTTTTATGAGTTATTTGCTAGAAGAAAACCCCACTTTTGAGAATTGTGAAGGAGGGGTAGTTGCTGCAAGGAGTGAGGTGACATCACAGAGGTGCCTCGCTGGTATTGACTACAATATGCAAGTAGAGCGGCGAACTTTACTATCCTAGGCGACCTAAATCTCCATCTTGAGAACAATGGGAAGGTGGAGATTGACAGTTTTCTGGCAGATTTAGAGGCTTATCAGTTGGCTCAGTGTGTCCCTGAGTGTATTGATGCTGCAGGGCACTTACTGGACCCTATATTCTCTAACCTAATCTCTCTAAAGGTTATGTCACCTGTCCCGCAGGTCTGGACAGATCATGTCTTGGTCTCCTTCTCCTTGCGGTGGTAGGGAAAGCCGGTTCTGAACCATTCCGCTCTAGTTTTAAAGCGTCCTTGGCACAAGCTAGACATTAGTTATTTTTCAGATCTTTTGTCTAGCCATAGGCCTCAGTTGCCATCGGATATGGAGGTTGCAAATATGCGTTTCCATGACTGGCTGACGCTAGGCTTGGATAGCTGTATTCCGGCTAAACTGAGTGGTAATTATCGAGGGCAGTCTAATCCCTGGTTCAATGACTCGTTGACCAAAGCCAAAAAACACTGTAAACAACTTGAGCGCGCCTTGAGACGGTTTCGGGGTTTTACCCCTCTTCAGCCAGGATAGCTTAGGGTCAAGACTGATTTGCATATGGCCATGTCTGAACTGGGGTGGCGTGGTGAGCAAAATAACGATGGATTAAACCCAGATCTGTGACTGGGGGTGAATGTTTTGCCAATGTGCAACATTCCGTCCATCATCTTGTGTGTTATGCTGTTCGCCCTATGTGGGAAGGGTATGCCCAGACGTGGGTCCCGTGCTCACTACGCCACTTGAGTCAAGCTATACTGGCTGAAGAGGGGTGAAACCCCGAAACCGGTCCTAGGATGCTTGATTCCGATCCAGGGAAGACATGGCTTGGCAGTTCGGGCTGGACTGTTCCCATGAGGCACAGGGTCAAGACTGATTTGCATATGGCCATGTCTGAACTGGGGTGGCGTGGTGAGCAAAATAACGTTGGATCAAACCCAGATCTGTGACTGGGGGTGAATGTTTTGCCAATGTGAAACATTCCATCCATCATCTTGTGTGTAATGCTGTTCGCCCTTTGTGGGAAGGGTATGCCCAGACGTGGGTCCCGTGCTCACTACGCCACTGGAGTCAAGCTATCCTGGCTGAAGAGGGGTGAAACCCCGAAACCGGTCCTAGGATGCTTGATTCCGGTCCAGGGAAGACATGGCTTGGCAGTTCGGACTGGACTGTTCCCATGAGGCACAGGGTCAAGACTTATTTGCATATGGCCATGTCTGAACTGGGGTGGCGTGGTGAGCAAAATAACGATGGATTAAACCCAGATCTGTGACTGGGGTGAATGTTTTGCCAATGTACAACATTCCGTCCATCATCTTGTGTGTTTTGCTGTTCGCCCTATGTGGGAAGGGTATGCCCAGACGTGTGTCCCGTGCTCACTACGCCACTGGAGTCAAGCTATCCTGGCTGAAGAGGGGTGAAACCCCAAAACCGGTCCTAGGATGCTTGATTCCGGTCAAGGGAAACCATGGCTTGGCAGTTCGGGCTGGACTGTTCCCATGAGGCACAGGGTCAAGACTGATTTGCATATGGCCATGTCTGAACTGGGGTGGCGTGGTGAGCAAAATAACAATGGTTTAAACCCAGAACTGTGACTGGGGGTGAATGTTTTGCCAATGTGCAACATTCCGTCCATCATTTTGTGTGTTATGCTGTTCGCCCTATGTGGGAAGGGTATGCCCAGACGTGGGTTCCGTGCTCACTACACCACTGGAGTCAAGCTATCCTGGCTGAAGAGGGGTGAAACCCCGAAACCGGTCCTAGGATGCTTGATTCCGGTCCTGGGAAGACATGGCTTGGCAGTTTGGGCTGGACTGTTCCCATGAGGCACAGGGTCAAGACTGATTTGCATATGGCCATGTCTGAACTGGGGTGGCATGGTGAGCAAAATAACGATGGATTAAACCCAGATCTGTGACTGGGGGTGAATGTTTTGCCAATGTGCAACATTCCGTCCATCATCTTGTGTGTTATACTCAAGAAAACCTCACTTGTTCAAAAATTAGTAAGGATAACATTTTAGATGTGGCCAGAATCAAAAGATAGCTAGAAGAGATGATTATTGGAACTATCAGTCCTGCTAGAATAGCTACCTATTCTAATGATGAACTAATGTTTGTATGTAAATACATTACCATACTTGCTCGAACCACTCATGAGAAGTTGACTGAACTGGCACAGAAATATAAAGAGGAAATAAAAAAATCCAAAATGTTATAGACTTCATGTTGGTAAGGATTTAATGACGGAGATATTGAAAATATGAGACCTCCGGGAATGAGATTACAAATTAAAGAATTACTAACACCCATGGTGTGGGGCCAGATAACTTTTCGATGACTCCATGTTTTTTCTAGCTCGTGTAGTTCCCTCTCCACTAGCAGCCTCAGATGGAAGAGAATTCTTTGGTGCCTTACCACTGTGGGTTTGACAGAGTCATCTATGTGCAATGTGACTTGTTGATCTTTCAGCTTGCCTAAGCCTTGGAACAACTGTGGAAATTCCTTCAGCAGATCATCCACATGTGTGTCATGTGGCTGCAACGCAAAGACTACTAACTCCAAATCCTGGGCGGTGTGTCATCCAAGCAGCATGCCTTTTTAGCCAGCCCTCCATCACATGAAACTTGGCTCTAGTCGATCGATCCTCGCACTTGATGTACACCTATATGGTCCCTCTCAGGGGCAGAGGGTCCATCCTACCGCATGTGTATATTTTCGCCCGACTGTGTGTGAGTAGACGATGTGGTATCAGCTTTTCATGCTATTCAGAGCTCATCACATTGACCGACGCCCCATGTCTATGAGGGAAAGCACTGGAGTGTCTTTCTCCTGAACGATGCACATGGGCGGGGGTCGCCTCTTGCAGCCGGATCGCCCCACAAAAGTGATTACAAAGTTGTCATTGTAGTCATCTTCCATTTGAGCGCTGGCTCCCCGGGGGGGAACTAGGTCTGAATCTGAGGGGTCCTCCAGTGTGAGCCAGTGCAGGGCTGCAGCCGTTCCCTTGGAGTGCTCACTTCCAGGTCGCAGTTTTCCATTTCTGCACACCTTTGTGAAGTTATTGGGCTTCTCGCATTTTTAATAGGCCTTTCCTTTCATTGGGCACGCTACTGGGTGCCTGTGTTCTAGCCCACAATTGCCACAGCCATGTCCCAGCCCTGTGGCCTTCCCTCTTTGTTGCATCAGGCCTGGACGCCTCTGTACAGCCTCCATACATTCCTCTATGATGTTCGGCGCTCTCTCAGTCGCAAAGGCAGAGACAGACTTACTGAGCTCAGTTTCCATTTCCTCATGCCCCACTGTCCAACAGTTCATGTGAGCATGCCAGGATCAGGATCTTGTCTAGGGAGATGCCCAGTTGTCAGAGAATGAGTGGCTGGAGCATCGCCGACTTGAACCCTTGGATAATTTGTGCATGTATTTGTTCATGTTGGTCAATGGCAGTGAGCATGCTGGCGAGCTTTCTCAGCCGAGCATGGACTGTGCCAACAGATTTGGCATCTGTTTGTTTGGTCTGGTACAGCTTTAAGCGCGCATAAACTGGGTTGAGTCACGGATCTAAATGCCTGTTAAGGGCGGCAACAGCAGCAGTGTAATCAGCGTTGACCCCTGGGTTTACTAGGGTCTCAAAAACTTCGTACAATTCATTACCCTCACAATGCATCAGCCACGACTGTTTCAGTGGCAGACTGTTTCCTGCGTGACGTGGAAATAATGGTGGAGCCTTCCAAGCCACAATCTCCATCTGAGCGCCATCCATGGTGGGGATTGCCAGCTGACTGAACGAGGGTAGTGGAGTTGCTGAGAGTAGGGAGCCGGAGGAGGGCATGTTGGGAGTTGCGACTGCTCACTCATGCTGGATTCCCCACCTCTCACTCCAGACACTGCGACGTATGGGCAGAATACACATACTCAAAGGCTGGTTGTTGTCAAGCAGACACCCACGAGTAGGGATGCAGGGAGGCCCCAATTGCTTGAGCAACACTTCCACCAGGTGCACAGGCAAGCAGGCCAAAGTCCTCCCAGAACGTGTCCCCACGTGAGGATGCTCCCACTATGCTCTTCACCCACGTGACAGGCTAACCCCTGGGGGGGGGGGGGAGAGATGTAACATGCAGGGAGTACCTATACTGGCTGAGGCCTCCAGAATGCAGCTTTGACGGCTGCTTGAGAAGATCCCAAGGCCCTCGCAGGCAGCAGCAGGCAGGCCAAGGCAGGACATGTCCATCGGGGACAACAGCAGCAGAAGATGTGATCTTGGATGTTCCCGCCGGAGGCAATACTGCCCTGGATGCTGCACAGCAGGACGGCCTTTTCTGGACCTTCCAACACCACCGAAGAGCAGCAGGCACCAGGACAGGCCAGGCATGGCGAGCGAAACAACAGGCGCGTGCGAAGGCGCAGCAGCCATTGTACCTGTCCTCGACTGCACCTGCGAGAGACAGCTGTGTGGCACGCGGAGGATGGAGGCCACATCCGCAGGTGGCGCACCGCTCAGGCACGCGAGTACAGCAGTAGGCTGAACAAGCGCCGAGGGTAGCAGTGCAGCGCCGGTGAGGCACTCGGTGACGCATGGTTGCTCCGGCCTCATCACCACTGTAGTACTGGGCCTCATGGTTAGGCCTCAGGATAAAGCCCCTCGATCACTCTCACACGGACACTCTGGCATTCGGTGTCCGCGAAGGGTATGAGCGACCTTCAGCCCTTTTATGTATACCCTCGAGCCGTACCCAGGGTTGAGAGTGGATACAAATTATTCTAGAGGCCGGGTGGCTTTTTACAGCCATGTATCACGCCCTTGAGGATCCAGTTTATTTCTCTACTGAAAAGCAGTGGCAACGTTGAGTTTTAAGAGAACTAAAAGAAAAAGTACGTTCAAAAGTAGGACAAATCATATGTCACAAAATCAGCATTTCGGCTTTCCAAAATGTGCCACAACTTCTGTGAGAGGACTGAAGGCTCCGAGTATGATTTCCTTTTCTTGCTTTTATTACAGTAGCGACATGAACCCCTTATCCACTTGAGGCTTTTCCACCCCAGTGCTGAGCCATTTTCTTTCGCTATTTGGAGTACTTCAGACTTATGCATACATGGCTATAGACCCCTATATATATATATATCCAACACACAATCGAAGGTTCTGGAATCTCCAAGAGGGTCCTTGAAAGTGTGAAACTTCAATTCCCACAATCCACTTGAACAAAACCCTTACAAATCCACTGGTAGAACTCCAGGCTGGGGATTCTTTGTGGGGATGTCCAGATGAGCTCTGTTAACCTGTAGCTTACAGGGAGTCCACTCTTTAGTTCTTTTACAGCAAGGTAGTCCACAGGGCTGTAGTTTCAGCTGGTGCAGTCTTCAGAGGGCAGGCCTTAGAATTTGCACCTCAACTTCTCAGCATGGCAACGTCTTGCTTTCTTAAGTTTCAAGCAGCAGATCTGAGAGGCTCTGCCCCTCTCGGATACTTATTCCAAGTTCTCTGGGTCAAGCAGGATGGCACTGCTGACCAATGGAAGCAGGGCAACTCCCAAGGATATGACCGCATCCTGTAGAGTGTGGCATTATTTTTTCCCAGAGTGCACCAAATCCTCCAAATTCATAATGGCTGATTTTCCAGCAAGGAGGTAAGAGCTGTCTAAACACACCCCTAGCATGGCTACTTTCAATAGACTCTCCCCCTTGCATCTGTGCATTCCTTCCATAAGCCTAGCTCTGGCTGAGGTGAAAAGGTTAGAGTTGTAAATGACACTGGTTTCTTCCCACTTCTTTGAAGACCATGGTTTACGACTCCTCCCCCTGCCCTGCCCTGGCATTCCTGTGGAACAGCACACTGCCCTCCCAGAAGAGCTGGTTAACCCCAGGGGCTCTTTATCACCTCTTCAAAGCAGCCTGGCTAATCCCCTTAACTCTGACCAATCAGGACAGACCACTGAAAGGCTGAATCTGGACTTACAAAAAAAAAAAGTCTGATAACTTCTTGTATTTAAACTTTAGGAGAAATTCAACTATATCATAGTCTTGAGTTTATTAATACCATTCTGGGAAGTTTTTGAATGGCACTTTTAGCCTTCTCCTATCAAGAGTTATTAGTTAATAACTTCCTGCCATGTTAACCTATGTGGCATGGGATTTGCAATGGGAAATATGACTTGGGCCATTTTTCCAGCACTAGGACTTACAAAAACATATTTTATAAGTACTTCGCTTATATCTATCTATAGGACCCCCACCCCATGGGACAACTAGGGGAGACTTTAGGGGTTCTGAATCTGTAGAAATATTGCAGATCCTCCCTACACAGTGCTCCTAGCATCAAAGTCGGACAGCACTTTATCACAATGTGGGGAGTGAAATGTGAAATTTCACTTAACCCAGGGCATATAAAACTCATTTTATAAGGGTCCACCTTATAAATACCTGACCCCACCCCTAAGACACCTAGGGGAGACCTTGGGGGTTCCTAATATGCCAACACATTGTAGGTTATCCATTTTTAAGTGCCCCAAACGCTAAAGTCGAGTTTTTTAAAAGCAGTCATGGAACCCTGGGCTGCTTTTAAACTGACCTCAGGCTTCAGCAGTGCACACATGCAAAGGCAGAAAAGGCTGCTGGCCTCTAAACTACCATGCCCCACTATGTACTAGGGACTGATAGGAAGTTTCAATCCCCCCGCCCTATTATGTACTAGGGGTTGATAGGGTCGGTCATGCCAATCACAGGGGTACCCAAACCCATAGTGTACCCTAGTGTATGTAGGTGTTTTCACTGTATTCTAAGTGTTTTCAGCATAGCACTGGCCCTGGGACTGGTTAGGCAAAGCCCAGGGTCAGTCAGAGTCAGTTACCACCAGTACCATTCAGTAAAAAGTTGGGGGGTGCACAGGATGACTTTGCAACATACAGAGAGGGTTTTTTTTAATGCTTGCATTTTTATGAGTTATTTGCTAGAAGAAAACCCCACTTTTGAGAATTGTGAAGGAGGGGTAGTTGCTGCAAGGAGTGAGGTGACATCACAGAGGTGCCTCGCTGGTATTGACTACAATATGCAAGTAGAGCGGCGAACTTTACTATCCTAGGCGACCTAAATCTCCATCTTGAGAACAATGGGAAGGTGGAGATTGACAGTTTTCTGGCAGATTTAGAGGCTTATCAGTTGGCTCAGTGTGTCCCTGAGTGTATTGATGCTGCAGGGCACTTACTGGACCCTATATTCTCTAACCTAATCTCTCTAAAGGTTATGTCACCTGTCCCGCAGGTCTGGACAGATCATGTCTTGGTCTCCTTCTCCTTGCGGTGGTAGGGAAAGCCGGTTCTGAACCATTCCGCTCTAGTTTTAAAGCGTCCTTGGCACAAGCTAGACATTAGTTATTTTTCAGATCTTTTGTCTAGCCATAGGCCTCAGTTGCCATCGGATATGGAGGTTGCAAATATGCGTTTCCATGACTGGCTGACGCTAGGCTTGGATAGCTGTATTCCGGCTAAACTGAGTGGTAATTATCGAGGGCAGTCTAATCCCTGGTTCAATGACTCGTTGACCAAAGCCAAAAAACACTGTAAACAACTTGAGCGCGCCTTGAGACGGTTTCGGGGTTTTACCCCTCTTCAGCCAGGATAGCTTAGGGTCAAGACTGATTTGCATATGGCCATGTCTGAACTGGGGTGGCGTGGTGAGCAAAATAACGATGGATTAAACCCAGATCTGTGACTGGGGGTGAATGTTTTGCCAATGTGCAACATTCCGTCCATCATCTTGTGTGTTATGCTGTTCGCCCTATGTGGGAAGGGTATGCCCAGACGTGGGTCCCGTGCTCACTACGCCACTTGAGTCAAGCTATACTGGCTGAAGAGGGGTGAAACCCCAAAACCGGTCCTAGGATGCTTGATTCCGATCCAGGGAAGACATGGCTTGGCAGTTCGGGCTGGACTGTTCTCATGAGGCACAGGGTCAAGACTGATTTGCATATGGCCATGTCTGAACTGGGGTGGCGTGGTGAGCAAAATAACGTTGGATCAAACCCAGATCTGTGACTGGGGGTGAATGTTTTGCCAATGTGAAACATTCCATCCATCATCTTGTGTGTAATGCTGTTCGCCCTTTGTGGGAAGGGTATGCCCAGACGTGGGTCCCGTGCTCACTACGCCACTGGAGTCAAGCTATCCTGGCTGAAGAGGGGTGAAACCCCGAAACCGGTCCTAGGATGCTTGATTCCGGTCCAGGGAAGACATGGCTTGGCAGTTCGGACTGGACTGTTCCCATGAGGCACAGGGTCAAGACTTATTTGCATATGGCCATGTCTGAACTGGGGTGGCGTGGTGAGCAAAATAACGATGGATTAAACCCAGATCTGTGACTGGGGTGAATGTTTTGCCAATGTGCAACATTCCGTCCATCATCTTGTGTGTTTTGCTGTTCGCCCTATGTGGGAAGGGTATGCCCAGACGTGTGTCCCGTGCTCACTACGCCACTGGAGTCAAGCTATCCTGGCTGAAGAGGGGTGAAACCCCAAAACCGGTCCTAGGATGGTTGATTCCGGTCAAGGGAAGACATGGCTTGGCAGTTCGGGCTGGACTGTTCCCATGAGGCACAGGGTCAAGACTGATTTGCATATGGCCATGTCTGAACTGGGGTGGCGTGGTGAGCAAAATAACGATGGTTTAAACCCAGAACTGTGACTGGGGGTGAATGTTTTGCCAATGTGCAACATTCCGTCCATCATTTTGTGTGTTATGCTGTTCGCCCTATGTGGGAAGGGTATGCCCAGACGTGGGTTCCGTGCTCACTACGCCACTGGAGTCAAGCTATCCTGGCTGAAGAGGGGTGAAACCCCGAAACCGGTCCTAGGATGCTTGATTCCGGTCCTGGGAAGACATGGCTTGGCAGTTTGGGCTGGACTGTTCCCATGAGGCACAGGGTCAAGACTGATTTGCATATGGCCATGTCTGAACTGGGGTGGCATGGTGAGCAAAATAACGATGGATTAAACCCAGATCTGTGACTGGGGGTGAATGTTTTGCCAATGTGCAACATTCCGTCCATCATCTTGTGTGTTATACTCAAGAAAACCTCACTTGTTCAAAAATTAGTAAGGATAACATTTTAGATGTGGCCAGAATCAAAAGATAGCTAGAAGAGATGATTATTGGAACTATCAGTCCTGCTAGAATAGCTACCTATTCTAATGATGAACTAATGTTTGTATGTAAATACATTACCATACTTGCTCGAACCACTCATGAGAAGTTGACTGAACTGGCACAGAAATATAAAGAGGAAATAAAAAAATCCAAAATGTTATAGACTTCATGTTGGTAAGGATTTAATGACGGAGATATTGAAAATATGAGACCTCCGGGAATGAGATTACAAATTAAAGAATTACTAACACCCATGGTGTGGGGCCAGATAACTTTTCGATGACTCCATGTTTTTTCTAGCTCGTGTAGTTCCCTCTCCACTAGCAGCCTCAGATGGAAGAGAATTCTTTGGTGCCTTACCACTGTGGGTTTGACAGAGTCATCTATGTGCAATGTGACTTGTTGATCTTTCAGCTTGCCTAAGCCTTGGAACAACTGTGGAAATTCCTTCAGCAGATCATCCACATGTGTGTCATGTGGCTGCAACGCAAAGACTACTAACTCCAAATCCTGGGCGGTGTGTCATCCAAGCAGCATGCCTTTTTAGCCAGCCCTCCATCACATGAAACTTGGCTCTAGTCGATCGATCCTCGCACTTGATGTACACCTATATGGTCCCTCTCAGGGGCAGAGGGTCCATCCCACCGTATGTGTATATTTTCGCCCGACTGTGTGTGAGTAGACGATGTGGTATCAGCTTTTCATGCTATTCAGAGCTCATCACATTGACCGACGCCCCATGTCTATGAGGGAAAGCACTGGAGTGTCTTTCTCCTGAACGATGCACATGGGCGGGGGTCGCCTCTTGCAGCCGGATCGCCCCACAAAAGTGATTACAAAGTTGTCATTGTAGTCATCTTCCATTTGAGCGCTGGCTCCCCGGGGGGGAACTAGGTCTGAATCTGAGGGGTCCTCCAGTGTGAGCCAGTGCAGGGCTGCAGCCGTTCCCTTGGAGTGCTCACTTCCAGGTCGCAGTTTTCCATTTCTGCACACCTTTGTGAAGTTATTGGGCTTCTCGCATTTTTAATAGGCCTTTCCTTTCATTGGGCACGCTACTGGGTGCCTGTGTTCTAGCCCACAATTGCCACAGCCATGTCCCAGCCCTGTGGCCTTCCCTCTTTGTTGCATCAGGCCTGGACGCCTCTGTACAGCCTCCATACATTCCTCTATGATGTTCGGCGCTCTCTCAGTCGCAAAGGCAGAGACAGACTTACTGAGCTCAGTTTCCATTTCCTCATGCCCCACTGTCCAACAGTTCATGTGAGCATGCCAGGATCAGGATCTTGTCTAGGGAGATGCCCAGTTGTCAGAGAATGAGTGGCTGGAGCATCGCCGACTTGAACCCTTGGATAATTTGTGCATGTATTTGTTCATGTTGGTCAATGGCAGTGAGCATGCTGGCGAGCTTTCTCAGCCGAGCATGGACTGTGCCAACAGATTTGGCATCTGTTTGTTTGGTCTGGTACAGCTTTAAGCGCGCATAAACTGGGTTGAGTCACGGATCTAAATGCCTGTTAAGGGCGGCAACAGCAGCAGTGTAATCAGCGTTGACCCCTGGGTTTACTAGGGTCTCAAAAACTTCGTACAATTCATTACCCTCACAATGCATCAGCCACGACTGTTTCAGTGGCAGACTGTTTCCTGCGTGACGTGGAAATAATGGTGGAGCCTTCCAAGCCACAATCTCCATCTGAGCGCCATCCATGGTGGGGATTGCCAGCTGACTGAACGAGGGTAGTGGAGTTGCTGAGAGTAGGGAGCCGGAGGAGGGCATGTTGGGAGTTGTGACTGCTCACTCATGCTGGATTCCCCACCTCTCACTCCAGACACTGCGACGTATGGGCAGAATACACATACTCAAAGGCTGGTTGTTGTCAAGCAGACACCCACGAGTAGGGATGCAGGGAGGCCCCAATTGCTTGAGCAACACTTCCACCAGGTGCACAGGCAAGCAGGCCAAAGTCCTCCCAGAACGTGTCCCCACGTGAGGATGCTCCCACTATGCTCTTCACCCACGTGACAGGCTAACCCCTGGGGGGGGGGAGAGATGTAACATGCAGGGAGTACCTATACTGGCTGAGGCCTCCAGAATGCAGCTTTGACGGCTGCTTGAGAAGATCCCAAGGCCCTCGCAGGCAGCAGCAGGCAGGCCAAGGCAGGACATGTCCATCGGGGACAACAGCAGCAGAAGATGTGATCTTGGATGTTCCCGCCGGAGGCAATACTGCCCTGGATGCTGCACAGCAGGACGGCCTTTTCTGGACCTTCCAACACCACCGAAGAGCAGCAGGCACCAGGACAGGCCAGGCATGGCGAGCGAAACAACAGGCGCGTGCGAAGGCGCAGCAGCCATTGTACCTGTCCTCGACTGCACCTGCGAGAGACAGCTGTGTGGCACGCGGAGGATGGAGGCCACATCCGCAGGTGGCGCACCGCTCAGGCACGCGAGTACAGCAGTAGGCTGAACAAGCGCCGAGGGTAGCAGTGCAGCGCCGGTGAGGCACTCGGTGACGCATGGTTGCTCCGGCCTCATCACCACTGTAGTACTGGGCCTCATGGTTAGGCCTCAGGATAAAGCCCCTCGATCACTCTCACACGGACACTCTGGCATTCGGTGTCCGCGAAGGGTATGAGCGACCTTCAGCCCTTTTATGTATACCCTCGAGCCGTACCCAGGGTTGAGAGTGGATACAAATTATTCTAGAGGCCGGGTGGCTTTTTACAGCCATGTATCACGCCCTTGAGGATCCAGTTTATTTCTCTACTGAAAAGCAGTGGCAACGTTGAGTTTTAAGAGAACTAAAAGAAAAAGTACGTTCAAAAGTAGGACAAATCATATGTCACAAAATCAGCATTTCGGCTTTCCAAAATGTGCCACAACTTCGGTGAGAGGACTGAAGGCTCCGAGTATGATTTCCTTTTCTTGCTTTCATTACAGTAGCGACATGAACCCCTTATCCACTTGAGGCTTTTCCACCCCAGTGCTGAGCCATTTTCTTTCGCTATTTGGAGTACTTCAGACTTATGCATACATGGCTATAGACCCGATTCAGGCGGGAGACTCCGGATTTTCTACATCAAAAATGGCTTTATTTTGGCAGTCTCTATTGCCTCTGCTTCATAAATAGCCAATGGGAGAAATACATTCTCTATAGTATTTTCTTAAAATCTCCCACTTTTCTCTTCTAAAGCGTTGGCATGTATGCTCAGGCCTTTATAACTTTTTTCCACAAAAGACAACCACGCCAAATTTGCGTTCTTCTTTTGCAAAATCATGGGGATTCTAAAGGTACCCAGGTTTGTAGATTCTCCTGGAGGGGACTGAGAAAATAGCCAAAAAATAGCCACATTTTGGGGTTTTTAGGATAAATAAGAACAATTACTGTGGAAGAAAGTGCATTTTTGTTTAAATGGCATCAATGAAAGGTTTGTTGTCCTAAGATCAACATCTTCCCAGCTTTCAGGATCAAGGAGAGCTGTATCAAAAAACGTTTTTTAACTACAGTTTACCATTTTTCTAAGAGGTAGTACATTTTTCTTAATTTTTGTGGTTTCTACCTACTTGCAGTTTGTCCCTGAAACAGATGTGAAACCCATGAGTGACTCTGGAAAGCTATAGATTTCTGAAAGGTAGAAAACGTCTGAATGCAGCAAAGGGTCATTTGATTAAACCCCTGAACGTTTTCCTAAAGAAATAAATAGTTCAAAAACAATCATGAAATGCAGTAGGAAAAAATAGATATTGGTGGCAACATATTAATCTGCAAATGTTTCGTCATCATGGCCAATTAAAAGCAATACATCATTACATCAGTCAGATTTATAGATTTTACAGGTTTTTGAAAAACACACAAAACAAAGAGCCAATAACTAAACTGCAGCTTATAATGATTCTTCATTGTGTACAGACCATGCAGCAAAGCCTATGGTAAAATCTAATGAGTGAAAAGTGAGTATGAAGGAAACCTATGTATTTCTCGGTTTAGACCAACAACGTTATTTTAGGAACAGTGGCAATTTGTACACCTCTGAATTTGGGGTTACCAATATTATCATGTTTCAGAGGGCATTTTTTCAAAATGTGTTCTTTCTCACACACTGGACTACATTTGGAAGTCAGAAATGAAGAGAAATCCTATTGGTACTCATAAATGTTCTACTATTTTGTGTTCCTGCATATCTCATGATGAAAATGGCCCCCCTCTTGTGTGGCTGTGCCTAGCACCTGTGACACAAAAAAACACAAAGCACAACCTGCAAAGTCAATGTTTTTTGACAGTGTAGGTAGCTGCAGAATTTAGGCCCTTGCGCAGGAACGCTCCTGTGCGTGGGCATCGAAGCAGTGCCCTTTCATTCTTGTGAGGCATGTGGATGGTAATTGCTAATAGCAATTACCATCCATGTCATTAACAAAACATTGTGTGTGCGTCAGTGCCTGGCTGCCTTTTTCTCACCCTCGCTCATTCGAGGGCTAGGCAGCCAGGCAGTTTCCAGAGGCACTTGCGCTTGTGCACATGTGCCAGGTAACGTTTTCTTTTTTGGGGGGCTACGAAGGGCTGGTCCAGCACCAGCCCTAGCCTTCTATAATAGGGGCCTTCAGGCACACCCATGAATGACATCCAGTAGTGTCACATTTTAGACATAGTGCCAGGCGTGTAGGGCATAGCCCTGTACTTCCCATGGCTGGTTGTCAATCATTCTTGTATCGACCTCACCACTCCACCCTTTCACAACTCATCACAGAGTGAGGTGGGGTCAGCAAGAATCAATGAACCCACTCCGCCCTGTGACAGGTTGGGATGGGGTGGGGTTAAAGGGGCTGCATGTTATGTCCTCATGTCTGCCTCACAGGAATCCTTTTTGTATGACACACATCCCAAGCTCACATATTTCAAGGAGCTCTCATTTGAGCTATTGAAGTCAGTAGCACACATGAGAGTAACTTGAAATGCGAGAGCGCAGGATGTGTGCTGTATATGGAGCGCTCATATGTCCTGATGAAGTCAGTAGCACATGAGAGTAACTTGAAATGCGAGAGCGCAGGATGTGTGCTGTATATGGAGCGCTCATATGTCCTGATGAAGTCAGTAGCACATGACAGTAACCTGAAATGCGAGAGCGCAGGATGTGTGCTGTATATGGAGCGCTCATATGGGCTAATGAAGTCAGTAGCACACATGAGAGTAACTTGAAATGCGAGAGCGCAGGATGTGTGCTGTATATGGAGCGCTCATATGTCCTAATGAAGTCAGTAGCACATATGAGAGTAACTTGAAATGCGAGAGCGCAGGATGTGTGCTGTATATGGCGCGCTCATATGGGCTAATGAAGTCAGTAGCACATATGAGAGTAACTTGAAATGCGAGAGCGCAGGATGTATGCTGTATATGGAGCGCTCATATGAGTTAATGAAGTCAGTAGCACATATGAGAGTAACTTGAAATGTGAGAGCGCAGGATGTGTGCTGTATTTGGAGCGCTCATATGTCCTAATGAAGTCAGTAGCACATGAGAGTAACTTGAAATGCGAGAGCGCAGGATGTGGGCTGTATATGGCGTGCTCATATGGGCTAATGAAGTCAGTAGCACATATGAGAGTAACTTGAAATGCGAGAGCGCAGGATGTATGCTGTATATGGAGCGCTCATATGGGCTAATGAAGTCAGTAGCACATGAGAGTAACTTGAAATGCGAGAGCGCAGGATGTGTGCTGTATATGGAGCGCTCATATGTCCTAATGAAATCAGTAGCACATGAGAGTAACTTGAAATGCGAGAGCGCAGGATGTGTGCTGTATATGGCGTGCTCATATGTCCTAATGAAGTCAGTAGCACATATGAGAGTAACTTGAAATGCGAGAGCGCAGGATGTGTGCTGTATATGGAGCGCTCATATGGGCTAATGAAGTCAGTAGCACATATGAGAGTAACTTGAAATGCGAGAGCGCAGGATGTGTGCTGCATATGGAGCGCTCATATGGGCTAATGAAGTCAGTAGCACATGAGAGTAACTTGAAATGCGAGAGCGCAGGATGTGTGCTGTATATGGAGCGCTCATATGTCCTAATGATGTCAGTAGCACATATGAGAGTAACTTGAAATGCGAGAGCACAGGATGTGTGCTGTATATGGCGCGCTCATATGGGCTAATGAAGTCAGTAGCACATATGGGAGTAACTTGAAATGCGAGAGCGCAGGATGTATGCTGTATATGGAGCGCTCATATGGGCTAATGAAGTCGGTAGCACATATGAGAGTAACTTGAAATGCGAGAGCGCAGGATGTTTGCTGTATATGGAGCGCTCATATGGGCTAATGAAGTCAGTAGCACATGAGAGTAACTTGAAATGCGAGAGCGCAGGATGTGTGCTGTATATGGAGCGCTCATATGGGCTAATGAAGTCAGTAGCACATATGAGAGTAACTTGAAATGCGAGAGCGCAGGATGTGTGCTGTATATGGAGCGCTCATATGGGCTAATGAAGTCAGTAGCACATGAGAGTAACTTGAAATGCGAGAGCGCAGGATGTGTGCTGTATTTGGAGCGCTCATATGGGCTAATGAAGTCAGTAGCACATATGAGAGTAACTTGAAATGCGACAGCGCAGGATGTGTGCTGTATATGGCGCGCTCATATGGGCTAATGAAGTCAGTAGCACATATGAGAGTAACTTGAAATGCGAGAGCGCAGAATGTATGCTGTATATGGAGCGCTCATATGGGCTAATGAAGTCAGTAGCACATATGAGAGTAACTTGAAATGCGAGAGCGCAGGATGTGTCCTGTATATGGCGCGCTCATATGGGCTAATGAAGTCAGTCGCACATATGAGAGTAACTTGAAATGCGAGAGCGCAGGATGTGTGCTGTATATGGAGCGCTCATATGGGCTAATGAAGTCAGTAGCACATGAGAGTAACTTGAAATGCGAGAGCGCAGGATGTGTGCTGTATTTGGAGCGCTCATATGGGCTAATGAAGTCAGTAGCACATATGAGAGTAACTTGAAATGCGACAGCGCAGGATGTGTGCTGTATATGGCGCGCACATATGGGCTAATGAAGTCAGTAGCACATATGAGAGTAACTTGAAATGCGAGAGCGCAGGATGTATGCTGTATATGGAGTGCCCATATGTCCTAATGAAGTCAGTAGCACATATGAGAGTAACTTGAAATGCGAGAGCGCAGGATGTGTCCTGTATATGGCGCGCTCATATGGGCTAATGAAGTCAGTCGCACATATGAGAGTAACTTGAAATGCGAGAGCGCAGGATGTGTGCTGTATATGGCGCGCTCATTTGTCCTAATTGAGTTATAAGCACATATGAGAGCACCTTGAAATAAGTGAGCTCATAACTTGCACTGCACACAAGGATTCCTTTTTGTACAGCGCTCATACTAAGCTCTCGTATTTCAAGGCACTCTCAGATGTGCTAATTAGGTCATTAGCACATACGAGAGTAACTTGAAATGCGAGAGCGCAGGATGTGGGCTGTATATGGCGCGCTCATATGGGCTAATGAAGTCAGTAGCACATATGAGAGTAACTTGAAATGCGAGAGCGCAGGATGTGGGCTGTATATGGCGCGCTCATATGGGCTAATGAAGTCAGTAGCACATATGGGAGTAACTTGAAATGCGAGAGCGCAGGATGTATGCTGTATATGGAGCGCTCATATGGGCTAATGAAGTCGGTAGCACATATGAGAGTAACTTGAAATGCGAGAGCGCAGGATGTTTGCTGTATATGGAGCGCTCATATGGGCTAATGAAGTCAGTAGCACATGAGAGTAACTTGAAATGCGAGAGCGCAGGATGTGTGCTGTATATGGAGCGCTCATATGGGCTAATCAAGTCAGTAGCACATATGAGAGTAACTTGAAATGCGAGAGCGCAGGATGTGTGCTGTATATGGAGCGCTCATATGGGCTAATGAAGTCAGTAGCACATGAGAGTAACTTGAAATGCGAGAGCGCAGGATGTGTGCTGTATTTGGAGCGCTCATATGGGCTAATGAAGTCAGTAGCACATATGAGAGTAACTTGAAATGCGACAGCGCAGGATGTGTGCTGTATATGGCGCGCTCATATGGGCTAATGAAGTCAGTAGCACATATGAGAGTAACTTGAAATGCGAGAGCGCAGGATGTATGCTGTATATGGAGCGCTCATATGGGCTAATGAAGTCAGTAGCACATATGAGAGTAACTTGAAATGCGAGAGCGCAGGATGTGTCCTGTATATGGCGCGCTCATATGGGCTAATGAAGTCAGTCGCACATATGAGAGTAACTTGAAATGCGAGAGCGCAGGATGTGTGCTGTATATGGAGCGCTCATATGGGCTAATGAAGTCAGTAGCACATGAGAGTAACTTGAAATGCGAGAGCGCAGGATGTGTGCTGTATTTGGAGCGCTCATATGGGCTAATGAAGTCAGTAGCACATATGAGAGTAACTTGAAATGCGAGAGCGCAGGATGTATGCTGTATATGGAGTGCCCATATGTCCTAATGAAGTCGGTAGCACATATGAGAGTAACTTGAAATGCGAGAGCGCCGGATGTGTCCTGTATATGGCGCGCTCATATGGGCTAATTAAGTCAGTCGCACATATGAGAGTAACTTGAAATGCGAGAGCGCAGGATGTGTGCTGTATATGGCGCGCTCATTTGTCCTAATTGAGTTATAAGCACATATGAGAGCACCTTGAAATAAGTGAGCTTATAACTTGCACTGCACACAAGGATTCCTTTTTGTACAGCGCTCATACTAAGCTCTCGTATTTCAAGGCACTCTCAGATGTGCTAATTAGGTCATTAGCACATACGAGAGTGCCTTGAAATTCATGGGCTCAAGATGTGTGCTGTTCAAGGCATTTTCATATGTTCTCATGAAGCCCTTAGTGAATATGGCAGTGTTTTGAAATAAGTGAATGCGGAACATGCACTGTAGACAAAGGATTCTTTTCTGTACAGCGCACATCCTGAGCTCACGTATTTCAAGGCGCCCTCATACTTGCTATTGATGTCATTAGCACTTACGAAGACCTGGCTTTTTAATAAACCAACCTACTCTAGACAGGGCTGGGCACCAGGTCAGCACTAGGATACCATGAGGGCTAAAGCTGCCATCCATGCAACAGGGGGAGCCACGTTCGAATCCCACCTAAGTTCAGCATCCTTGGGGTCCCATTAAGTATCAGAATCTGTGCCGAAAAAAAAGGTGCAACAAAGTCTGTTGTGAAGAAACAATCTTAACTCCTTGCGCAAGGTTTGCACTATATAAAACTGCTGAAAAATGAAATGTGGATTTTGTCTCTCACCCATGCTGTAATATTGTCCTCCAAGAATAAAAGCCACATATTAACACCTTTGTGTCAGAAAGAACTACCCAGCTAGTTATGGAAGGGCGCAGTGTAAAAATTGAAAATTTAGGATCAATCCCAACTTCCTACTTTACCAAATTGTGTGATCCTAGTCACCGAGCCTCCTTCCTGCTCATTATCACATATGAGAGTGCATTCAAATACATGATTCAAGATGTTCACTGTACAAAAATCTCTAGTGTTTGATTTAATAGCCTATGATATTGTTGCAACTAAAATAAGACCCTAGGCCACACATGGAGTACACTTGACCCTTGATTTGCCTCAGTTCACTAATAGCATTTTAATGAGGGCAGGGGCAGGAATGTTTCTCAGGTCATGAGTAGAAACTCTCACTTTCAATAAATACTTTTCAATGCAGAGATACACTCTGAAATACTACGGTGGAACACTTCTACATGTTAAAGAAATACCTTTTTAATGTTGAAGACACATTGTCATATTGAAACATGGTGTTTGTTGCATAACATACATGGCAAATATATTTAAGGTTCGGGTCGTGCAAGGGCTCTTAAAGCCAATATTTGACTCACTTTTCCCTCTTAATCTGTTGGCTTGCGCCAACATTCTTGCCACCACTCCGATAACAATGCAAATCAGGGATCTTGTGTACCATACATGTGGGCTAGATTCTTATTATACATGGATAAAATTGCACCATTATACACCAATTTTTAAACATTTCCTCAGGGGGAGAAAACCGCCGAACTGCTCTAGGAAACGTCAAGTTTCAAATAGTACTAGCTGTCACTGCCTTAGCGAACTTACCAAACCCAGGCATTTCTGAAAACTGGGTACCCAGTTGAGTCCACAGTAGTCTGACTTGCATGGATCCCCCTACCCTTTCTTATCAACAGTATCGTTCAAACCTCAATCTATGGCACAAAACACACATCATTTTCACATTTCTGTGAACAAAAGTTCAGCAAACTGCAGGGATCCACCAAGTTCCTCCCACACAGCTTTTCCACACTTTTTGTAATAAAATGGTCCCCTACTTAAGTGGGTGGGCCCAGCGCCTGTGGGAAAATCCCCAAAACACAGCATGGACAGATCACATTTTTAACTCAAACCCCATGCTTTTTTGCAATATGTGTAGCTGTGGATCTTAGGCTTGAGATCGGCTGCCACTCAGGGACGCCTACCAAGCCCAGACATTTCTGAAAACTAAACACCAGAGGGAGTCCAGGGTGGTGTGACTTGCATGGATCTTACAAGGACTTCTTACCCAGAAGCCCTTGAAAACCTAAAACTTTGGCTACAAACACACTCTTTTGAGGGAAAGTTCCAGAATATCACCAATCCATAACATTTCCTACCACCCAGTGTTTCCACATGCCTTTCAATAAAAATGTCACCCTCACTTGTGTGGGTAGGCCACCGGCCGGCGATACGAAAGGCCTCAAAACACAACATGGACAAATCAATTTGTTCCACTCAAAACCATTTTTTTTCTGATATGGCAACCTATGGATTTTGAGTTTTGGATCAGCCGTCAGCTAGGGAAACCTACCAAACTCAGAAATTTCTGAAAGTTAGACATGTGGCATGTGGGGTAGCCCACAAAAGGACTGAACCAACCTTCACACCCCCTCTTACCCAGTCATTGACCAACTTGCATACAATCATACTTCCAACACACCTCAAGGTCGTGTGCCTCACCAAGCTTCATGGCATCTCAAATGAAAAGCAACATAGACTAAGTTTTTTTTACTTGTCAAGTATCTGCCTCTGTCAAAGTCCTAAGTGATACAGTATGTGTGTCAAATGAAACTTTACTAACACCTTCCATGAAAGTCATCTGAGGTTCAGGAGGACATGTTTTCACCCTTACTGTTCTAAATCCAACTCCTTCCAGTATGTGGATGTAAGTTGGGGGGGTGTCTGAGTATACTTTCTGGACTTGGCCTACGTTCTTTGAACTGTGTGAACATATCTACCTTTGAACGAAGGTAAATATGCTGGGGAAGACTAAGTTCCCTGAAGAGCATTTCCAAAACTACTAGGGCATTTAGGTTTTGTCTCACAGAGTACTCTGTGACAACATGTGTATGTCCTGTCTACTTATATGTGCATTGCTGTGGCTGTAATGCACTTGGCAATTGTCAAACAGAACATCTACCACGTTCTGTAAGAGGATGAACGTGACAAGAAGGCCACAAATATGACATGTGTGTAGTGCTCGATGAAGTATTCTGTGTGTCGCGCGTACCTTGACTATCTGCCTTCTACCTATGTGATATCCCTTTGAAAAATATATCTAGGCTAAGCTTTTACTACCTGTTCAAGTCTCGGTTCCCTATAATGTCCTGACTAATACCTTTAAGTTACATGTGGCAGCCACCTGAGCCACCTGAGGCTCAGGAAGGTGTGTCTCTTATGCACTTCTAGTGCAGTGCCTGTGCTAAATCCAACTCCTTCCAAGTCGAGGATGTAAGTTGAGGGGTGTCCGAGGATGCCTTAGGGACTTGGCCTGCATACCTCCAACTGTGTGAGCAGATCTACCTTTCAAACTAAGGTAAACATGCTGGGGAACACTGTCCTAAATTTCCCAACGAGTACTTCCAAGTCTACTAAGTTTAAGGGTTTTAAGTTTTGGTACACATGGTAATCTGTGACTAAGTGGTGTATGTTTCACCCACCATTATGTTCAAGGCTGTAATGCACTTGTCATTCAGCGAATAGAACCTGAGCCACAATCTGAGAGAGGATGAAGGTGGCAAGTAATCCATCAGCAAGACCAACATTTTCTCAACTGGAGGGAAAAGTTTGAAGGGCTGCTTGCCTAGTCAAGTAATGCCCTTGAAAGATATGTATCTATGCACAGCCATTGAAAGGTATCTACTATCAGAATCACAGCTGCACTATAGTCAATGTCCACAAACTCCACTTTTGTATGGTACAAAGTGATGCAAGTTGGAAAACAGGCCTATCTGAGCTGTGCACAGGGGACAGTAATAACGACTCTCCTTTTCCTCTTTCCTTGCTTAGAACAAACTGTGCATCGACAACATGGTTATCTCTTTCTCTCTATTGGAGGAATGCTGTCAGCAAAGTGTCTCAACAGTAGATGAAGTAGAGGCTCCTGCTTCTGCAACAGTAAGACTTTTAATCACAGTCATCCGAAAGTCAAGGAAAGAAATTGGTCTTTCTGTGGTGGCCTGACAATAAACAACATATGTATGTTGCCAACTGGATCGGGTGGGTATGTAGTCAAAAGCTAAAATATTTGCAGTACTAACTCTACATCCAGTGTGCGCAGTGCATGGTGGAATACTTGTCACATACACAATACCACAGCATAAAATTAGAGCTTGATTAATTTCTAGTACAATGTTTTCTTGACACAACCTGTAGAGATTATTGAGGACCTGGAACGCACCATCATCAATATTATAAGTAGAGAATCCTTAAATGCCTATCATTCGTTCCGGGGACTTTAACATTGCCTAGTGTCCACATAGTGGGTCACAGGTCTGTGGGATTACAGATGAGCAGGGAGAGCACATTGGCCACTTTCAGCACTCAGCATATGGTGAAGCCCTGGCAAGCTTAATGTTAACTAAAACGCTGTTTTTCACCTCTGAGATGAATTGTGATTATAGCGTGGAGGTTCCAACTTTTGTTGGAAGAGGGAAAGGTAGCACGATCGATCACATCCTTCTGTCTGAGAATTTAGCCCCCTACTGAAAAAATACGAGGTGTCCCCATCGCCATTTAGTGACCACCACCCCATAATGGTCAGCCTTGCCCTCCCACTATTAGCTTCTCAACATACTAAGGTTAACCCCCCTTGAACCCACGCACCTTAATAAGGGGAAACAAAGGAAATTTATCCACGCTAACCCTGATGCAGTGTTCAGGGACCTTAATAGCAAAAACCAGGCAGAGATCTCATGTTGCCTCTCAAATGCTGCTGATCTAGAAAGTGTATGTGGCAGTTTTAGCAGTCTCAGAAGCACTAACGTCAGATAAGCCCCGGACAGACCACCATGCGCAATCCTTTAATCATGAATGTACTAATGCTTATAAAACACCCCCAAAAAATCAGTAACGCAGTTCTACGGGGCCAGAACGCGGTCAGAATAGCAAGAGGGGCTTATAATCATGCAATTGAGAAAAGGAAAGAAGAAATTAGAACAAGATCCTGGGAGGACTTGGAAAGTGTGGCCCTTTTAAAAGATAATAGGGCGTTCTGGAATGTCACATACTGGAGCAAGAATGGGTCGAGAATTTTGATGGCATCTTTAGCCCTAGCAATGGTGGTATCAACCCCCAGCCAAAACTGATTTATCTGTCTCTCCCCCAGAACTTTTCAAATTCAATGAGACTGAAGTTTGCAGAGTGATCTTAAGCTCTGCAACAGGGACCAAATGGGGTCTCAGTCGAGCTTTTTAAAGATAATCTTGATTTTTGGGCCTTTCTGGTAACAAATGTTTTTAGAGTGGCTTTTAAGAAGGGACCTATAGAGACCTGAAGGGAATCTATGATAGTCCCTATTTTTAAGAAAGGAGAAAGAAATACCCCTCCAAACTATATGGCCATCTTGTTGTTAGACGCCTCTGTAAAAATATTTGACAGGATAATCCTAGCAAAATTAGAAGACTGGGCAGTAGAGAAACCTTTCTTTGCTGGAGTCTAATATGGGTTTTGCCAGGGCTTGAGCAAGCCCTCAACCTATCTCTGATCCTAGGTACATTTGTCAAGGCCAGGAGAGGGGCCATACATATGGCATTCATGGACCTCTCCTGTGCCTTTGACCTAGTGGACAGAGACACATTATGGGGCATCATGGGTCGGGCAGGGGTTGACCCCGCTGTATTGCACCTTATAAACCTTATAAACCTTTTACATCAAGACACCCACAAGAGGGTCTGTTATACCCAACAAGGAGATTATACGCCCCCTATTCAAGTCAATCGAGGCGTAATACAAGACTGTATTTTGGCTCCTTTTGTATTTTTAGCCTACATAAATGCCTTGGAGACCTTTTTAACATCATGCACTTGTGACGTCCCTAAAATAGGTTCCCGCCTAGTCCCTGTACTATTGTATGTGGATATATGGTTTTAATCATGCACACAGCAAATGGGTTCCAATCACTTTTCAAGGGTTTTAATCATTTTATGCAAGAGTCGAAGCTTAAGGTGGACCATAAGAAATCTTATTTCATGACTTGTGGCCCAAAGAATACCCGGTCGAAAAATATTTTTTATTGGGGGAACCGAAATTTCAAAGATTTTAATTATTTAGGTCTTATGTTTAATGAGGATATGAACTGGGAAAGAGTAATAATCTAGAGAAGACAAGGGGTGGAGGCTTTTTTAGATTCGCTAGGAAGTTAGGACTTAAGTACATTAAAAATACCCTACATGATCTGGGATTTATCAACTCTTTTGAAGACCTGGATAAGATATCCCCACATTTTAAGAACCTCATTAAAGAAAAGTATATTTCATATAATAAGGAAGCTAGGTTCACAAATGTATTGGACACGGTTACGGTCCAATCATATGTGCTTTTGTCCACCACCAGAGCACCGGAGCTCAGATCTTATCTCACACAGATTCGAGGGAACAAGATCCATTTTTTAGTAGCCTTTCCTGTTTCAGGCACTTAGTTCCCGACATTACCATGTTGCCCCTGTGATGGGAGGTCTTATCAATCAACCAAGCACCTTATGCTTTTTTGCACTTTGTATACTTCTTTTTTTGGTCACGGTTTCGTCGTCCAATTCTTAGCGGCAGACATTTTAATAACCATTAGGAGGGTTTGCTTTTTCCTCCAACGCCTTGATCCTCCATTGATATGTTGCCCAGTCTTAAACTTTATTACACAAGCATTGAAACTGAGAAGGAAATATTCCTTGTAACCCAAGTACCACTAGTGTTTTAATACTGTAGTATCCCCTGCGATAGCTTTATATTAATATGAAATTCCTCTCTCTCGCTGATTTTGACATTTTGCTTATGTATCTTTTTAATATGGGGAACAGTAATCACAGTTTGATCATGTCATGGTTTTACTGTAATAAGATACATTTAATTGTATTTTTACTGTCCTTTTATGGTCAACTGACCGAATAAAGTTGCTGAACTGACCTGAATACCACAACATACTTCATGGGACTAGGGGTGAGCCCACTCCAGCCACTGTTCATTTATTATTGCACTCACATGCAGTAGAGCCAATTTTAGGTAGCAGACAACCTAGCCATATAAGAGTATGACAGGGACAGAAACCAGCCCTGGACAACTCAATAAAAGAGTCTTACATTGGCAAACTAGATTGCTAAACAATCATTTGCAAAGCTAATAGGTCTTGCATTGGCTGACAGCCTTTTGGCTTTGTCAATCCCTGTTGTGTTTTGTAATGGCTTTTGTAAAATGTTATTGTTAGGGGAGCTGCCAAGCCATTGCTAGTATAAAAGCATTACCTGAAAGCAAAGAAATATCTTTGGTCCCAAGAAGTACACATTGCCATAGTAGCCCCTGGAACTGGAACTTTGTGTGCAAGTGTTGCTTGTAAAAAGTCAGAATGCCATCACTCACAGTTAGCCATTGGCTGGATTGGCCTGGTCATTTGGCCAATGCTGTATGATGTGGGTGGAAGAAATGTTGTGAATGGCAACAACAGACTAAAGATTGAAGAGGGGTGGCTGCATAATTTTAGTAAATTCAAAAAGTCATTGCTAACACCAGACCTAAAATATAGCCAACGTTCGCCCATTGGGCCAGTTTTTAACTTGTAAAGACTCGCTGCATAGGTGTTTTCCATGGTATGGAAGCCTGCAAGCATTTGTGCTAATATCAAGGAAATCATCAGTAAACACCAGCCCATCAGACTATAAAACAAGCCCACAAACATCTTGATGGTCCAGTGGATTTGGCCATTTGATTTTCCCCTGGGGTGTGATCATTCACTGCTTGGGGGCCCAATTGCACCCCCTGCGGAAAACAAACACTATTTCTTAATAAAATGATGCGCCCCCCTGAGCTGTCGCTCTGTTTGGATGATGGGTAGACCCCACAAAATTTGCCTGCCATTTTGAATAAACTTGCTGCCAAAGCGGCAAAAAGAGCAATCAAAAAAAGCAGCTAATTTAAAAGTAACACCCTCTCTTCGCTCCTTCTTCAAAGTGCAGGAGAAATCAGCATCTAAAAACGTAATACCAGAAGAAGGGAGTGTTAATAGAGGGATCATAGATACACAAAAGCTAATGTCTTCTCCTAATATAACAACAATGGAAACCCCCAACCAGTTCCAAGTTCTTATGTCAAAAGACCCGGTGGATGAAAATGGCTTAGAAGTGGAGGAGGGGCCGGAGAGCGAAGATAACTTACATCAAAATACGCTGAAAAAGGATCCGGGCTCGGAATTACCTGCACAGGCTGAAATCGGAGATTTGATGGGGTCACTTTTCAAAGAAATTAAGTTGAGTTTCGCAAAGTCCTAAAAAAATCAAGCGAAGATACAGGCAACTTGTGAAGGGCCTGAGTCTAAACTCAATGCTTTAGTGGACTGGGTGTCTGCTAAAGAAAACACACTGGAGCAGACTAGGGAAGAGGTGAAAATTTGCCAAAATGATATCAATAAGTTAAGATCTATTGAAAAAGTGCTCAGGGACAAAGTCGAGACTTTGGAAAATAATTCAAGGTGGAATAATATACGATTGCTGAACATCCCAGAAGGCTCGGAAGGGCAAAATATACAGAGTTTTATAGTTAAATTGCTAAAAGAAATCATTCCAGAGCTAGACGAAAAAACCCTAGATGATGACATCCAAAGGGTACACAGAGATCCTTTTAGATTGAACAAACTAAGGAAAAACCAGCGGAGAATACTTGTTAACTTTAAAACTTACACTTTAAAAGAAAGTATTTTAAATAAGGCCTTAAAAACAGGCCCCCTTTCCAAAGATGGCTACAACTATAAAATTTGTTCCGACATCTCTAGGGCAACTTCAGATAGACAGTGGGCTCTAGGGAACTACATGCAAGACCTGAGAGCAGCAGGGGCAACAGTCCAAATGAAATATCCAGACCTCTTGAGGATCATGTGGAATAACCAGACATTTAATATCAGGGAGCCAAAATAAGTGGAGATATTTTTAGAACAAATAAAAGCAAATAAGTAACTAAGTAAGAGCCAAAGACAATATAAATAATAACCTGACGACAACGGAACTCAAGTAGAGCAATTAGATTTGTCCAATGACAGTAGGGAGGGTTCTCCAGGGTGGAGCGAGAGGTGTAGGCTTTTTCTCTTTTTTTTAGCACAATTCAAGTTTTTTCTTTTGGGTGGGGAGCATCTGGGAAATAAATAAAAAAATAATTGTCCGATATGTAAGACCTATGGTAATCACGGTCATGGTAAAATACAGAACAAACAAACTTTGCTAAGGTAGGCGAGATAAAAATCACAACTTGGAATGTAAATGGGCTTAGAGTAAGGAGAAGACGACAACATTTTTTTTAATACATTAAATTAATAAAGAGCGACATCATAATATTGCAAGAAACTCATCTTCTAAAGTCAGAGTGGGCCGAAATTATAAAACATGAAAAATGGGTGGAAAATAGTGTTTGTACAAATCAAACCTGTTGTATTAAGGGGGTGGCAATAATTGTTAAATTGAGAATAACAATTTTAGAGGAATGTGTTGATTCAAAAGGCAGATGGGTTTCTGTAAAGATGAAATATGGGGACAGTTCTTTCTCTGTGGTTGGGTATTATGGCCCTAACACAGATGACCCCACACCACTTCAATCCTTATATACCCAATTAATTAATATATCCACACCATTCATCCTAGGCGGAGATTTTAACATACTATTAGGTTCTAAAAATGATAGACATCCGCCGGGTAGAGTCTTGAATCTCCCTAAAATAAGAGAATGGCTGAATAGACTTGAAGAAGATTTGGGACTGGTTGATATCTGGAAGACCAAAGGGGATCAAAGTAACAGATACACCTATAGGAACCACAAATATGGTCATGCTTCTAGAATTGACTTTTTTTAAATAGATAACTACTAAGTAATTATGTGAGGAAAGTGCTCCACGTACCTGCACATCTTTCTGACCATTCTCTAGTCCAGATGGACATAAGCTATAACCGCCTTCAGGGTGAGACAAGGTGGGCGCTAGACCGTACACTTTTTCTAGATCAACAACTTATTGGAAAATTGAGGGACGCAACAATTAGTTATTTTCAAGATAATATTAATGGAGAAGTATCCAGCCATGTAGTTTGGGATGCTTATAAAGCCGCGATTAGAGGGAACCTGATTGGTCTAGCAGCAAGAAGGAATAAGGAGAACAGATACACAATTAGTCAGTTAGAGGCAGACAGATTGGATAAACAAGGGAGGTGTGAAGCTGCAACCTCGGAGGAAGAACAAGAAAAAGCAATAGAAGAAATTTAAAAAAAGAAGTATACTTGTCACTCTATTTGGAGAATAGGGTAAGGAAGAGGTGGGAGGCCAGTAGCCTGTCAAATTATGAGGACGGGGAAAATAGCGGTAAACTTCTAGCATGGAAGCTTAAAACTGGCTAGAACAGGAATAAAATCATGGCACTGTATAGGGACAGGGTTGGGAGAAAAGTAGAAGATAGGTCAGGTACAGAAGAAGCCTTCATAGATTTTTTTCAGTTGTTGTATGAGGAGGATCTAACACCTTCAGGTTTTACAGTAGACCTTTATTTAAAAGACTCACAAATTCCCAAGTTAGATGTAGGTTCCTGCGAATCACTAAATGCAGCAATTGCTATCGAGGAGGTTTTGAAGGTGAAACAGATTGAAAAAAGGGAAAGCAGCTGGCCCAGATGCCATCCCAAACGAGCTTTACTTACTCTTAAAAGAATCCTTGGCCCCCAGATTAGTGGACCTTTTTAATACCATCTACTTAGAAGGATTACCGCTCCCAAAATCATGAAATGAAGCAACTATTAGTTTGATCCTAAAACCTGGTAAAGACCCCCTTCAATGTGAGTCGTATAGGCCTATATCCCTTTTGAAAAACGATTATAAAATTTCACGCAGATTTTAGCAACAAGGCTTGGAACTATAACAGATAGACTTATCCATAATGACCAAAAAGGCTTTATTACGGGGAGACAGTTACATGATCTCACTCACCAACTTATTGGAACCATTGATATTGCCACCCAGGAAAAGACCCCACTCGCAGTTCTCACATTTGATGCTGCAAAAGCATTCGACGTGTGAATTGTTCATTCTTGCAGGCCGCCATTTCCCATTATGGCCTAGGGGATAATTTCTCTAGAGGAGCATTGAACATATATATGGCTCCGGTAGCAAAAATTCTCATTAATGGAAGTCTATCAAAAGAATTCTAGATCAAAAGAGGTACGAGACAGGGCTGCCCACTTCTTCCCACCTCTTTAACCTATAAATAGAACCTCTAGCTAGTACGATTAGGAGGTCTCAGGAAAGTATTCCTTTTAAATATAAGGGATGGGTTTTGAAAGTGGCAGTATATGCTGACGATTTAATGATTTACACAAGTGATTTAAATAAGTATCTCCATAATATAGCAAGACTGCTAACAGGCTTTGGGAATATCTCCGGTTATCAAGTCAACCATCAGAAGACTGAGACAATGCATTGGAACATGAACCTACCAATGACGGGATTCAACAACAGAATTAAATACCTGGGGATAGAAGTCCTAAAAAATATTGACAAAATAGCCCAAGTAAATTTGATTCTAAAAGTAAAGGAAATGAGGAAGCTATGAAGATCATGGAGCTGTCTATCTCTTACATTTTTAGGGAGAGCCAATGTTATTAAAATGGTGATTCTGCCTAAGTTTACCTTTATATTTAATGCCATCCCATTGGAGTTTAAGCCCCAATGGATAAAAAAGATCCAAAGTGAAATTAATGCCTTCATTTGGGCCTCCAAAGGAGTAAGGATAGCGTGGAAAAAGCTATGCCAGAAGAAAAATCAAGGTGGTATAGCTAGCTCAGACCTTATGGCTTACTACAGAGCCTTCCAATTTAAGAACATCAGAATTCTTTTTAGATCACTCAAATGTTATTCTTTCTATTGGAAAGTTGCAACTGAAGATGATCACTGTCTTTATAAGTTTGGACATCCGAAGTACTTTAAAAAAGTCAAATTAAAGGTATTGGGATCGGTGTATAAACTATGGTACGAGATAAGAAGAGTATGGAAGATCCCTTACTATAGCCGCTTAGCACCAATATGGAACTCACCTGGAACACCTGACTGTCTAAGATTCCCTAGCAGCCCCGCTGAAGAAAGCAGGAATAATGAAACAGGGAGAACTTTTTGAGTGTGGTAACCTAAAAAGCTGGGTCTTATTGTCGTAAAGAACCAATGGGGAAATATCAAGGTTTAAATATTAGGAACAGGAGAAAAACTTAGAACACTTTGGAAAATTGGAGTAAGAAATACAAAAAGATCCAGCCCGAAAAGAAATATCGAAATGGTACTGGTATTTGACTCAGAAAGAAGATGACGAATTTACTACGCCAGGTGACATTTGGAAGAAAATCTTTCCGGCTCAAGACTTGCAACTGCAATGGCAAGTATACTGCACCTTTCTATGGTATATTATATTTTCTGCACTCCTTAGGAAAAATCATCTCTTTACTTTACACGCCTGAAAAGTTATCCAAAATGAATAACCAGGCGACGAAAAAGTGTCCAAATTGCTGTGAGTCAAAGGCGAACGACATTCATATGTTCCACCTGTGTGTTCATCTCAACATTTTTTGGGAGGAAGTTGGTAAGATTATTGATAAAGTTTTAGAAACGAGCATTAAGGTAAGCACCTTCACCGTTATTTTTGGCATTTTGGACAGTGATGAATCTAATATTGTTTTAAGTAAAAATCAGTAATACTTATTATTTGTTTTAATTTTATTAGCCAGACGTATGGTGTGCGTAAACTGGATTCTCCCAACTCCCCCTAAGGTGGCAGATTGGCTTCGTTCAGTAGATAAGGTAAGGAAATTAGATCAATCCAGAGGGAAGAGTAAACAAACTAAGGATTGGGAACTTTGGGACAAGAATTTTGCGGTAGGGTAGGAAGGGATGTCCAATGATTTTAATCAATGCGATCCAACAAATTCGAGGGAATCTTCATGGTGGATCCGTGATGGATAAACTCAAAGAATTTGAAGGTTCTTAAGACACGGTCTTACCTCGCTATCTAAGGGTGGTCTCTACTTCACTCAATACAAGGTGACCTTGTGTACCATAACCGTAAAAATCGCATAAATGAGGACACCAGGGGAAAACAAATATTCTAGAAAGATAATAATGCCTCCAGGGCCGCCCACCTCAAATGTTGACCATCATTTTGCATTCCCCTGGGGGGAGGGCACAATCGGGTCTCCCTTAGGGGAAAACAAATATTCTTAAGGAAAATGAGCACTGCAGGGGGGTTGGCACATGTGCCAGAGAGGCCGACCCCCCCTCACCCCAAGTATTACAATTGCTGGTGTCTAGTGGATTACTGCTTGTGGATCGTGGTGCATTTGCAATCCATTAGCAGGAATTTGTTTGAGAAAGGCCTCATTGGAAAGGAGGGACGTTCTCCTTTCCTGAGATGCCTCCCTCAAATGCGGGGAAGTTGGCTAGGCGATGTATTCCCTACTGGACAAACATGGGAGCAGCTTACCTCCTTCTTTCTTGCCGCTCCGGTGGGGTTTGTGATGTTAGCACAACTCGTGGAATACCGACATCACAGTTGGGCTGGTGAAATGGTCGAGGCTGAAACAGAAGGGAGTCTGCTTCAGCCTCATCTTTTGGAAGAGAAACCTTATAACACTTAATAAGTGATAAATTCAGTTTAGGAGCAGATAGAGAAATACTCCTTCCACTCACTTGAATTGTAATTTAAAATCCTCTTTAGCAGTAAAGTCACATTTAAAGTTACTATTCTGAAAATTCCACTTTAGGAAAGTTGGTATTTTCCTGCCTTAACCAAATGCACCTTTCTGCCAGTGTCCAGGGTCACATGACAGTTAATGGCTCTCCTATGTTGTGATGTGTATTCCTTCCAGGCAGGGGACAAAAGGACCTTTGGTGCAGGGTAGGGCATAGCTCTTCTGAGCCGGATGGCCTGGGAGTTGAATTCAACCCTTCCTGTGATTCAAAGGGTGGCCTGAGGGCTGTCCTACTCCCTTTCTGACTTCTGAAGCAGTCTGCCCTGTCCCTGGCAAATGCAGCCCACACCTGGACCTGCCTGTCCTCTTACCTGAGACAGTTTTGAGTTAAACCCTGGGGATGGTGAAGAACTCACCAGAACCTGTCATGGTTTGACATAGGAGGTGAACCCCCCACACACACACATACACACACACATTCTGGCCCTGGTATAAAAGTGGCACAAACAGAAACTCTCATCAGAACACTCCTAGACCTGAGAAGATTCAGAAGAAGGACTGTCCTTTTGTCTAAAGAAGGAAGACTGGACCTGCTTGTCTTGAATCCAGCTCACGAGAAGTGACTCCAAGAGTCAGTTGACTGACCTCCTGTGTGAGTTACAGGTACACAACATTCTTCCAGAGGCCTCCCCTGCAACTGCCCAGCTGACCAGCACCAACTGGACCTGCTTGGGCCCTGTTATGGACTTCTGCTGGAGTAAAATCTGACCCCCAAGAGGTCCTCCTCAGGTCCTGGCTTGTGTCATAGTGTACTACTCCAACCTGGAAACTGTAAGAACTAGACTCCAATGAAAATCCACAAGTTCTGGTCTGTTCACATTGAAAAAGAACTGCCCCTGATCTACTTGCGAACATGAGCAGACTTCACCTAGACCAACGTAGGACCTGCATCCAACTGCTGATGCAACCTTCCTAACTGCAGATTCCAGAAATCACCCATACAGTGCTCTTCACGTTAGCAACAACCACCCCGCGCTTTCCGCCAACATGAACCTCCAACCTCCTCCCAGCTCTTTGCGTTGACAACAGCCACACTGATGACATGAAGCTCCGACTGAAGCTCCTCAAGTGGAATTGGACTTAAACAATGTAAACATTTCAACAGGATGAACCTGGTCTCTGTATCTGACTCGTGCTCCATTGCGGGTGGTCTGAACTTTTGACTTTTACCCAATCTAGTGCGACCAGATAACCGCGATTAGCATTTTGTGATTCTTAGCACTATTTTTACTTAAAACATTACAAATTCATAACTTTGTGATTACTTTTTGGATTTATGTTGTTTTGGGGTCATTTTTTTTATTGACTCTATATTTCTAAATTGGTTTGAATTTTCATGGATGTGTTTTCACTTGGTAACTGCTTGAGTGCTGCATACATACTTTATACATTGCTTCTAAGTTAAGGATGGATGCTTTTGTGCCAAGCTACCAGAGGGTTAAGCTCAGGTTTATTAAGTGACTTTTTGTGTTTCTTCCTCACAAGGATTGTGTTTATTATTTGAGTAGGGCTCTCATCCCTGTCAACTAATATCCCAATTATTTACATCTCCACAGTCAGTCAGACCCCAATCATAGTGGGCCTATTTTGACATTACCATGTCACTGCCTGTTTCACATGTCTGCTGGGTTTACAAACAACATTTGGGGCGCACTTCAAAGGAAGGAAACATAATTCCAAAACAATTTGGGCCATATTCTCAAGGAGCTATCGCCAAGTTAACGCCACTTTAGCACAGCCAAACTTGCGATAAATGTATCTCCCCATTCACAAGTTGGTGCGAACAGCCCATAGCACCACTTTTCCGGCAATAGCATCCGCAAAAAACATCACCACAGATGACCCCGGCAACTATCGCTAACGAGATGCGGAGTAGGCGTTCCCGAGCAAAAAGCAGCAACAACACCACTCCTCAACATTCTCAACCACCAGACCATTCTGCGAAAAGACCACGAAACATGCGATAAGGCGCGTTAGCTGCAGGAAACTAACACCTGCTCTGACCTGGTGTAAAGTCCGACGACAACCGGCAGCAGCCAAGGGAGCACAGCCCCGAGCCAAACATCAAGAACAACAGATGCACCTGGGCAACTGAACATGCAGCCCGGTGCCGCAATGCTCAGGATCCACTGGAGACCAAGCAAGGACCATACGCCATAGCTGGATGCACGCACGTGTTGGGGTGATCCACAGCTCACATGTCCTACTTGTGCCCCCTGGTGACACAGCATACAATCACCGCAACAGACAGCACATGTCTCACATCAATGTGCAGGCAACGTCCGAACACAGTGGAATCTCCACCAACTTTGTCGCCAAATACCCAGCCTGTGTGCATGATTCCTTCATCCTCCAACAGTCCATTATCAACCAGCGCTTCCAGGATGGCACCAATGGGAATGCACTGCCTGTTGTCAAGTACCAAATGAACAGCCCACACACCTCAACTCCACAACCATGCAACTCACAACTCTGGCAATGCACACGTCACAAAATCACATACAACATGCAAAACCACATGCCCACCCACCAGACAAGACTGAACAACTTACAATGGAAACCTGGGCAAGCCCTGGACATGAGCCATCAACGGCATGGCACCTTAGCCACACAATAGCGGATTGTGGGGAGAGTTGGGAACCAGGCATGTGTCAAGGAGGCAAGTGAACCATCATTGGGAATGTACACAATGCTAAGAGTGGCGGCGATGTGCTGGACAGACCCCAGTATGCATAGCACACCCATATCCATGGCGACATACACCGCTGGCGTATGGAGTGTAGTGGACAGTGGACACAACCATGTCACCCCAGCCACTGGGGGAGTTCGTAGAAATGTTGCCTGTTATGTCCCCCCCATAAGCGTGAGCGGAGTGGGATGTCCCGGCGTAGGGGTGTGAATAAAAAGCACGTAGCCCTGGGCGTGGTCCTCTTCCAGAATGCCCAACGTCTCTGCCAGAGTGGCACCTCAAACCCCGCCACGAGCCTGGCACCGTCCTCGTGAGCGAAGTTGCCTGCGATCCTGTGCGCCTGCCGTACCCCGGCCCGCTGGACCCCAAACCCGTCAGGCCCGCCACTGCGCAGCCAGGCCACACTGATCACCTGCCGCCAAAAAGGGAACTCAGGCCTGCCATTGCAGGGCCTGTACACAGTTCGTTAAACTGCCATGTTGCTCTGTCAAGTCCACTCACTTGCCAGACCTTACACTTCCCTTTCTATGCACATCAGACACCCATATGGTAGGTTTGGGGTACCCATGGACAGGGTGTAGTGCATGTGAAAGGAAGGACATGTACTAAGGTTTGTGTCATGTCCGGACAGTAAAATAATCTCCATTTCGTTTTTCACTGTTGAAAGGCCATCTTGCCCCTAGGACAGAATGGGAAGGCTGGGTAATATGTTTTCCAGCCTATCTTCCCAAAGGCTTAAGATGGAAAGGTGAAGTTTAGTATGCCTGAACTCACAATATAATGACACATCTTTTTATGTTGGTGGTTTTTGCATTGTGTGTTCAGAAGCCACTCTTTTAGAAGTGGCTGCGTTTTTGTGCTCAGACATTTCTGTGTGTCTCTGGCTGGCTGTGGATTGACTGTCTGGATTTGAAAGTGATAGGATCTGGGGAATGTCTTGATCCAGGGGAGGAGGTCAGACAGCAACAGGCTGACCTGCATCTGGAGTGTAGGGGGAGGAGAAGCCCCTAGAGGTGAAGAGGCCTGGGTTGCTGCTATAAAACAATTGGCCCATCTCCTGCTGAATGATTGAGAATCCAGACCCCCACTAATCAAAGGAAGAAAGGTGTCACTGGCAGGAAGGCACCCGGAACTGGTTTGAACAAAGACTTCAAAGTCATTGAGGGGTATAACTATGAGAGCTGAAGCCCCTGAACTTTGGAGAATGGCTTGATCAAGTGTGAACAAGACTGGAGCTACTTCGTGGTCAAGAGGACCTTTGCCAAGGAAGAAACAACTGAAGAGACTGAAGGATAGGACTGATCCTTGCTGTGTGATCTGGGGCTGGCCTGCAGTTTGTTGTTTCAACCAAGGAAAGGCTAAAGGGACTTTGCTGTGTGCTGTGTCCCCCTGCTTGAAGGACTTTGCTGTGTGCTGTGTCCTGAAGTAACTATCCCCAAGGGCCTG
Source organism: Triturus cristatus (assembly GCF_964204655.1). Taxonomy (NCBI): domain Eukaryota; kingdom Metazoa; phylum Chordata; class Amphibia; order Caudata; family Salamandridae; genus Triturus; species Triturus cristatus. Next base: position 1,668,580,307 of record NC_140589.1, on the reverse strand, counting down.
AGGTGACCTGGCTCCCTGTTAGGAAACACAGGAACGCAAAAGTTGTGTGAGCGTGCCTGTTGCAGCCTGAGACTCTCGTAAGAACCACCTGTGATCGTAGGCGCCTGGCGTCGAAAATGAGTCTCAGTGTCACTGTGTGTGTGTGTGCGTGCTTTGTGCAGCCCGAGACCTTCAGGAGGATCAGCCTGTAATCGGGGGCACCTGGAGTCCAAGCAAGGATCAGCGACACTGTGTGTGTGCCTTGTGCAGCCTGAATCCCCTTGTGATGATTGTCCAGTGATCGTGTGCACCGGAATCCAAGTGAGTCTCATCGCTGCTGTGTGCGGGTGCGTTGTGAACCGTGAGACCTTCGTGAGGATTCGCCTTGTTATCGTGTGCACCGCAATCCAAGTGACTCTCATTGACGCTGTGTGCGTTGTGCACCATGAGACTTTCGTGAGAATATGCCTTGTTATCATGTGCACCGGAATCCAAGTGAGTCTCATTGCCGCTGTGTGCGGGTGCGTTGTGCACCGGGAGACCTTTGTGAGGATTTGCCTTGTTATTGTGTGCCCCGGAGTACAGTGAGTCTCAGCGACGCTGTGCGCATGATCTTCGTGCAGCCTGAGACTTGTGTGTGGAGTGCCCAGTGATGGAGCACCCAGAGTGAAGGATGACTCAGCGACGCTGTGTGCGTGGGCTTTGTGGCAGTCTGAGATCTTCTTAACTGAAGCGGCCCTGGACCGCCGTTGCCATTTCACAAAGCTGCATTGGAGGCCCAGTCGTTGGACGAGGAGAGGAGAGTGAGTTCGCACCCCCCCAGGAAACGTGTGTCGACTCCAGGGGCGGAGCGCGGGCTCGGAGGGAGACGCTCTCGGCCTCTCTCTCGTGTTGGCAGCGCGAGCCTCTTCTTCGGCTCGTGTCGCGGCCCATATTGCCAAGGGAGTGGCAGTACAGGGGCCGGAGTGCGAAGCTGTACTTTGGGATTACATCGTTCTGTGTTGGGGGCAACTGTGAGAGGCTGACTGCAAGTCAGAAGGAGAGGCGGAGAGACCGCCTAAGGCCCGGTGATCGGGGCCTGAGTGTATTACACATTATTCTATTTCTGCAGAACGGAGTACCGGACTGTCGTAGTACACATTGCATCATTTCTGCATAACGGAGCACCTTATTAGAGTATTACGCATGGCATTATTCCTGCATAATGAACTACCTGATTAGTGTATGACGCATGGCATATTTATCTGCATATCGAACTACCTGATTGTCGTATGACGATTGCCTTGTTTCTGAATAATAAACTACCTGATTATCGTATTGCATTCTTCCTGCATAATGGATTACCTGATTAGTGTATACGCTTTGCCTTATTTTTGCAGAACAATATGTCTGGTGGTTGTATTACGCATTGCATTATTTTTACATTGCTAAAGGTGCCTGATTCTAACATTACGACCTGTATGACATGATGTTAGGAGTACAGGAGAATGTTTAGAAGTACTCATTGACATCACCAGAACTTACAAGGGCTGGCTGGCCTAACAACCGGCCAGGAGAAATATTACACAACCTCATATGTTGGTTTTATATCGTGTGGTCTTATAGTATATCTTTTTACATAAAGTTTATACTTGTTTTATACAACTTGTGTGGAATCTATTTGTGGTGTCATCATTGGATTATTGTGAGCATGGTTGCGAATACTAAACACATTTGCCTTGAAGATAAGCCTGGCTGCTCGTGCCAAGCTACCGAGGGGGTGAGCGGGCTATATAAGAAGGTGACCTTCCTTTCCCTGATGTTGGAACGTGGGTCCCTACTTGGCCTAAGATACCTACCTCAGCCAACCAGGGATCCCAGGTCTAACAATTGTCTGTAAGGCAATTTTAGAATCACAACACACACTACTCTTTATTAACATCTTCACTCTCATCTTTAAAAGACAGGGATGGAAATGAAATCTATTAAAGAGACCCCCGCCCCCCCTTCTTGAGGGCCCAATGGGTAATTTAGGCAACTCTCAAATGCTTTTTAAGTGATTGCTTTATGTGTGTTGTTGTCTACAAAGGGAAAAAAGGCCAGATTTACTGGCATGGGCATAAAAGGCCTGGCTAGTAAAATAACAACCTGGTGGCTATCCTACGCACACTTCCCTGGCAAATATGTTTAAGTTTGTGCTGTTTGTATACTGTCTCTGCCGTGCTTGACCCAAAAGTAATAAAACTATGCCACCTTTGATAGGGTATGTCTCATTCTCCAAACCAGCAGAGACACCATGATGGAACAGAAAGGACACCAACTCTCTTGCATGCAAGGTATCAGTACAATTTCCAACATAGGATAGGATTCTGTATTCTCCAGGTTTTTGAGTAGTGTATTGTGTATCCCAATCTTGTATGTTTCTTGTGACAAGTGATGTAATTCATTCTCAGAGAGCTGCGAGTGTGGTCAACAGAAGAGTAAATACGGTGAAAATCCATTTCAACCCTGACAATTATTATTATAGGAGTAAGAAATCAGGTGATACTTATCCATGAGACCCATTAGAGATTTCGTGCAGATAATGAATATGCATAGTTATGGGAGAATCTTGCGGTACAACATAGGAGACATCAAAGAAGGGAGGAGTTAAAAGTTCCTATGTGACCCTTTGACTCCGCTGGAAATTAGGAAAATTAGGAAAACCAAATATGAATATTTCCTTAATTCCCTCAACCTCTTCGAGAATGGCAACCAGTAGAATGGGATTCATTATATTCAGACACAGAGAGGTCCTGAAGGACTAAAAACCACACCTCTGCTTCATCAATACTTTCCGGGAGGTTGTCTAGTACTTCCACTAGGGCAGTCTCTGTGCCACACAAAGTGCTAAAGCAACCGTATATTTTTCTAGGACCGGATTCAATGCAACACTTCTGTGTGCAGCAGAACTGACGCATCACCTCCTGGCGGACTCAAGAATCAACGCATCCCTGTGTTTTCCCGCGCCTCGCTCCTCTGAGGCTGTTATGGTTGGTGAATTTTGACGCATCCTAAGGTACTTTGTGAAAAATTCCCACATCCATAGTTTTCTATGGTCAGAATTGCTAAAACCTTTCAAACGTGATAATTTGTTAAGTGTATGTTGGATTTTTTGTCGTTTTGGTTTTGTTTGGTTTAGATAAAAATATTTTATTTTTCTAAACTGGTGTGGTGTCCATTTGTAGTGGTGTCACTGTGTTACTGTGTGTGTTATGTACAAATGTTTTAACATTGCCTCTGAGATAAGCTGTGCGGGTCGTGCCATGCTAATAAGGGAGTGAGCATGGGGTTATCAAGTTGTATAACTCCCTTATCCTGACTAGAAGGAGGGGTCCCTACTTGGATAGGGTGCATGCCTCTCCCAACTAGAGACCCCCATTTCTAACACACACATAGAAAATATTGGTATGGTACAACCTTTATATAGCTAGACATTTCTGAAATCTGTTGTGTGTAAGACCCTCCAAGTTAAGAAACATTGCATTTTGTAAAAAATGTTTTCCTAAGCAATAAACAATGTGTGTATTTCCTGTGTTGTCTTCTGTATAGCTTTGCTTCACTGCAACTCCCTCCTTTCCACGAGTTTTGTTCAGCTATACTACGTCAGGATAATCTCTCCAGAGGGTCAATATTCTGAAATGTTTGGGCAACCTCTGTTGGGTTGAACTGGACTTTTTATGCGGGAGACGGCTCACTACATCTATTAAGAACAGGGCAACCACATTCTCAATGAAGGAGAATTAATAAATACAGCAACAACATGTAGGAATGGGATCACACTAGAACAATATCATATCATCAGTTCATAGATAACACAAAAACATATACCTCTCTACCCGGTCACATATTAGTAAATCTACCCAGCCGCCTTAGTTCAAATGACCCAAACTGGACGATTACTCATAGCACTTCACAAATACAACTGCCAAAAGTTGTGGAACTTGTTTTTTTTTTTTACAGCAATAATCAAAACAGGTGTCAATATTTCCACAAATCAGTGGACTCTGTTTAATTCCTCCAATATCCTCAATCAGTGGCCCGAAACACTTATATCGGACACATATTTCTCCAGTAAGGGCACGATAGTGACTGATCTCATCTTCTACACCAACAGAAGAGCCCAGTGGAGAAAGGCCTTACCTCTATGCTGTGTTCCAAACAGACCAAAACTCTGCATGGCTTTCGTTTAACCACGCTTCTATCCCTGGCCCTTATGGCTGAGCTGACTGTCTCCCTTTACAATAATGGTAATATCCTTATTCAAGCCTCGGACCTGAACCTCAAACGATTTAACTATGCCTTCTTGAGGATCAAGAACACACTAACTAACTCCAACACTTCCTCTTGCAGTCAGAATGTGCCACTCATTTGCTCTAATCCCGTGATTGAAGGCCCCTTATCCCCATTTCCCGCACTCCTTTTTGTTAACACGCACCCCACAGCGCTACCCATGGTAACAGAGGTTATGTCTACTCCCCATACCGCGAACCCGGAAAACCCACGTCTGCCTAGTGCAGGTGAAGGTTTAACTGACCTGAGTACCACCCACCTTGTTGCTGTCCGCACCACTGTTCCTCCTTTACCTTGCCTCACCTCAATCTCCTATGTCACACACTACTCGCTCCAATAACAGGAGCGATGATCACCCCACCAACCCTAACAGTCAGGAAGGATCGGATACCCTTCCCTTAGGCCCTGGATCTTCCAATTGCAGGGCCCGGAACCTAGTTGATGTCTCCTATACGCTGACCAATAACAGACACTCACCCACACTTTCACTACGTGCTTCACCACCCTCCACTCCTCCAAATTCCACTCTGCCTCGCCCTATTCCCACTCCAGGCTTTGATTCCTGTCTCAAGTATGACTCTATCTCCCCCTGTAATGGCGCCAACGGTCCTGCGCGATCCTCTACTACCCCCTCACAGATGAACCTGTCCTACCTGCTATTCCGGCGAAAAAGTACATGGACAATCATGGCCTCGAGGAGAAGATTGCTGACCTCAAGCATGATATCTCGTTAGTCAAAGAGATGGTGCAAAGCATTCTTCAGTTCTCACTGAAGATGGAGAAGCGCTGTGTCTCATCCCTCACTCAGAGGAATGATATCTACAAATCACAGAAGCGGTCCTACTCAACCGACGACCATCCCACCTTCTGCTCCTATCTCAGTTCCAGGTGGAGCTCGAGGCCATTACCTAATCACCACTCTCGGCCTCATAGACCCTTACCTCAGCTATCTGAAGAAGATTCTTGCCCTTCTTGTGTCCTACAATGACTCCAGGACGGTCTCTCACCCCAACTGTACTCTCAACATCCCTCAATCATTGCAGACCCTGACAGGAAACCGAGCCTTAAGCTCAGAAAGGTGAACAATGAGAACCTACTTCACATAACCACCTCTCCTCAAGAAGTGGTCACTTCCAACCTGCACATCAACTCGATGCTACTCAACTGTAGATCAGCTGTGAAACATGCAGCTGATATTTCAGATCTCATCATTGCGCATAACCTGGACCTTCTGATTATCACTGAATCCTGGCTCAATGATACTTCCTCCCCAATTCTTGACATCTTAATCCCCCCTGACTACTCCATACTCAGAAGTGATCAAATTGGTAAAACAGGAGGGGGGATTGCCTGCATTCATTGCTCAAATCTCACAATAAAACAATCATCATGTGTTGTTTATCTTCCTGTGAACAGCTAATCACTGAAATCTGGAACAAAGGCAAGAAGATTTGTGTGCAGCACTCGATCTACCACCCTCCTGGTGACAATCTAGTCTTCATAGAGCAAATCATGGAGGTCACTAGCTCGAGCTCTGTTCAACTCTGCCACATATTCGGGGGGCGTGGCCAGCAGCATGGCTGAGTAAGACGTGCTTTCGCCGAGCTCCGGCCGAAAGCTTCATCTGACATTGATTCCGGTGCCCTGCAGACCCGGAGACCACGGCTTTCACCCGACGATGGCCACAGCAGCTGCCCGAAGTTTCAGTCGCGGGGTGTAGGGCTGTAGCGAAGCCCATAGGACTGAAACCTCCTGGATCGCTCGAGCGCACTGAGAGTACCCAAGATGGCGCCGCAGAGACGCTGAGGGGAGGTGGTATGGACTCGGACGCCGAGACCAGGGACAGCGAGGCCGCCAGGCCCCATCGGAGCACCAGCCGGAGCGGCTGTGGCAAATAGATACCCCGGGGGACGAGGCGGAGGTTGACGGGGCGCACCGGATCCACACATGGTGCCCCTCCCCCACCAGGATTGAAGGCCGTGGCAGTGACCGGGAACTGCGACGCGGAGACGGGCCCATGTGTGGAGCTGCGCTAGAAGCCCGTGATCAGCAGGAGGGCCTCCATATGGTGTGGATGGGGTCCGCTCTCTAGCGGAATTGCAGGAAGCAGCGCGGGGCCGCTGCCGGGAGACTGGGTAAGAGCGGAAAGACCCCCTGGGTGTGAAGGATTGTGCAGAGGAGGACTGGGCCTGCGACAACGGGAGGCAGCGCCCTCCCAATGAGCACTCGATCTACTGGGGTGCAGCCTGGCTGTGAGATGCCACACTAGATGGGTCCTTCCCATCCCCCTGCGTCCAGGAATTTTTCCCGGGCCCGGTGAAGGTGCCTCAGGATAGTGCGGAGAAGGACCTGAGGAGCGGAGAGGAGGACGCGGGTATCGGGATTGGACTGGAGGTGACAGAATCATGGGGAAAGAACGCTGACAAGGTGAGCCGATCCTCCCCCTCTGAGCATAATACGGCGTGGCCGGTGTGTGCAGCTGTCACTGGGGGGGCGGCTGAGATGGAGAGGAGGGCCAGGGACTGGGACCGTACCCCTTGTGTCTCCCCCCCCCCCATTTCGGAGACACAGCCGTTACTCCAACGGCAGGGACACCGGGACAGGTCTGGTGGTGGGGGCGGAGCCGGGGCCCTCGGCGAGTAGAACAGCCTGTGTGTGTCGAGGCGGGGACTACCTTGAGCATACCGCCTGGAGGTGGCTGAGAAGAACGAGTGCGGGCCGCTCTGGCTGAGCATCTGAGCAGCTGGGGTAGGGCCTGGTGGTTGCCGGCCTGCTTAAACCTGACTACCCCCCCACAACACAACATCCTTGGGAGGCACACGGGCTTGGGAGGCGGACTCACGAGTGCCGCAGACAGAGAGTGCCCTCGTCCGCAAGACGCGGGGAAGTCGCGGCTGACCCGGGCCTGGGCGCTTTCACCATGGGAAAGGACAAGGAACCGAAACCGCCTCGCCAGGGCAAAATGGACCAGTATGCAAAGGTCATCGCCCCCCCCCAGGAGGAGCGCCCGGGCGCCCGCTCGGATACGGATACCCTCCTCCAGGCGATCGAGGCTTCCAGGACGGTGCTAGAGGGTCAGATTGGTGCAGTGTGGACAGAGGTGGCGCTCCTCCGCCAGGACCTCAGAAACTTGGCTGAAAGGGTCACTGAAACACAGACCCGACTGGACGAGACGGAAGACTCAGTAAAAGACCTTCACAAAGATATGAAGGAACTCCAAGCCTCTAAGGACTTACTGTGGAGGGTGGATGATGCGGAAAATAGAGCAAGATGCAACAATCTCCGTTTTGTGGGTTTTAGAGAGGGAATCGAAGGGACAAATATGCCGGAATTTCTACACACTTGGCTACGAAGCACCTTCCCGATAGACAAGTTCTCCTCTTGTTTTGTCATAGAAAGAGCTCACCGGGCGTTGATGGCCCGACCGCCTATGGGGGCACAGCCCAGGCCCTTGATTGCGTGCTTTCTGAACTTCCTGGATGGGGACATGATACTAAGGGAGGCCCGGAAGCCTGGGGTAAATACGACATGAAAACACCCGCATAATGATCCTCCCAGACTATAGTAGAGAAGTACAAAAACAAAGACGCACTTTTGACTCCGTAAAAGCCAAATTGAGAGAACGCAAGATACAATATATGCTACTTTTCCCCGCAAAACTGAAGGTCCTGTTTTTGGGCAGATCGCACTTCTTCCAGATGCCGGAGGAAGCCTGGCAGTGGTTGGAGGAGCGACCCCCCTGAGGCGCCCGGAGACACAGGCGTGCGGTGCGGCCTCCTCGGGTGGAGCTGGCAACAGGCCCTTGGACTTGCAGCGCTTGCTTAGACCCCGGCAGCTGCGAGGGGGTCACGCCATAGAGTCCACCCCGTGTGCCCGCGACGTAGACAACGCACTGGCGGATCACTTGACTCCCGGCTCCCGGCGAGCGCCCACGCCCTCCGTCCCCTCGGACGGCCTCAGATGGATAAGGACATTGGAAATGAAGCTTGAACTGATAGCAGACACTCTTCCTCCGGGGAGGAGGAAGTAGTGGGCCCCTCAATGCAACCCTTGGTGGCTGAAATACTGGTGATGGAACAAGCAACGTTGACAGAGGATGGGGCATCCTAGAATGAACCCCCTGACTCTAACTCCTGAACAGGGGTCTGTAGGATTGACCGTGGTTTCGACTACTATGATGGAGCAGGCAAGCTGGACATGCACTCCCACTTCTTTTCGTCCTTTACTGCTTATCTTGATTTTCTCCCTATTTTCTTCTCTTTTTCTTCTTTTTACATTGACATTGGCGGAGGATCGGAGATAACCTGGTGGCTGTGTTCCCTGTGGCCCCTCTGGTTTCCGATCTCCGTCTTTAATTTCAGATTTTCTTGACTTAGTCTTGATGGTGTTGGGACAGCCACAGGAGTTTGAACTTGTGGCATAAGTTGGGGCACGGGAGGGCGACAGGCCTCCGCCTGCCCTAAAGTCCACTCCCCGGCGTATTGCTGGGGATGAATCATGAGGGAGGGGGAGGCGGGGTGGGAGAGGAGGGGAGGAGGAGGGGGTTGTATTTATTTTATGGATGGGAAGGTTTTGTTTCATGTTTTCTTACACGTTTGCTTGGCACACTGTTCGCGGGACCGCACTGGCAGGCGCACATACCATCGGCCCCCCACTAGGGATAAACTTCACATACACCACTCCATGGCCTCCCTGATTGATCATGGAACCCATGGGGGCGACGGAGGGTTACATTAGCCTCGATTTACGCTCCCCCGAAACTCCAGGCTAGGTCTGGCCAAAATCCTATTCGACACACCAGACATGTTACATATCATAGGTGGTGACTTCAATGATGTTATGTCCATCCCCATGGACCGATCAGGGACCCGCGCTGACAGCTCCCTGACTACGCCCTTGGCTAGGGTAATGACTATACTGGGCCTGACAGACGTGTGGCGGCGGCTGCACCCGGATACCAGAAGCTATTCCTATTACTCTGGGGCCCATAGGGTACACTCAAGACTGGACTATGTCTTCCTCCCCGACATGCACTAGGGGCTGAAGATGAAGCCAAGTATTTAGCAAGGGGAATCTCGGACTACTCCCCCCTTTTGGTTCGGCTGGGTGGGAAGTTCCGAGCCCGTACTGGAGGTTGGAGACTGACGGCATGGGCTTTGCAGAATAGTGAGATAATGCAGGGCCTTAGGGCTGACACGAAAGTATACTTTGCAGAAAATGTAGGCTCAGTGCAATTGGGTGTTATCGTGTGGGAGGCATACAAAACAGTGCTCCGTGACCGGGCCCAAAACCGGATATCCTGGGGGAAGTGGAAAACGCAAGAGGAACTTCATACCCTGGAAATTCAAATACTAGACTTAGAACGGCGGTATCTGTCGGGAAGGGACCCACAGGTGCTTCGGCGCCTGACTGATATTCAGCAGCAATATAAAGCCTTGGCTACAGACGAAGCCAAAGCACAGGCCCTGGCAACCCTACACAGACTCTATGACGTTGGGGACAAGTCCGGAAAGCTATTGGCATGGTTAAGCCGTAAGGAACAGGATGTCAGGTGGATAGACGGTGTGGTCGATGGACAGGGACAGCTATGGAAGGGCGATGCCCAGATCGTTCAGATGTTCGCTTCCTACTTTCAGGAATTTTATAAAGCCAGGGAATTAGGCGAGTCAGAAGAGATCATGGCTTACTTATCTACTATTCAAACCCCGATCTTAGCGGATGAAGACAAGGATACCCTTGAAACCGACATATCGGCCACTGAAATTAGAGAGGCAATAAACAGACTCCGACCAGGGAAATCCCCAGGTCCAAATGGACTCCCAGCTGAATTCTTTAAAAGGGGTGTTGATTTGTTGACGCCCCATCTCTTAGCGCTCTTTAAGGATGCAGCCCAGGAGGGTTCCCTCCCCCTTGACCTGCGACTGGCCACGATCGTACCTATATATAAACAAGGCAGGCCCCCTGAGGACTGCACGTCATATAGACCAATCTCCCTCCTGAATGTAGAGGCTAAGCTACTGGCGACGATCTTGGCCTTCCGCCTCGCCAGGTAATTTCTAGCCTGGTACACCAGGATCAGACGGGATTCCTGCCAGAGAGGGTGACTAGGCAAAATTTACGACGGACCCATAATTGGCTTATGGAGGTGAAGGGGCGGGAGGATCCACATATGTTCCTCTCTCTTGACGCTGAAAAAGCGTTCGATGCGGAGCACTGGCCCTTTCTGGAGGCGGCTCTGACCAAGTTCGGCGTTGGCCCTAACTTTAGGAAATGGGTGGGACTTCTATATGCAGACCCCAGAGCCCGGGTTAGGGTGACCGGGATCCTCTCTGAAGACTTTCCTATTAGGAGGGGGACCCGGCAGGGATGCCCCCTGTCTCCACTGATATTTGCCCTCACTATTGAAATAGGGGCCTGTGAGGTCCGGCAGGCTGAGGAGATACGAGGATTTCAGATATCGCAGACCAACACGCAGGAAGAAAAAATATCGCTATACGCGGATGATATTCTGTTATATGTAGCGCAACCGGCCACCACAGTCCCCGCACTCTTCAGGCTCCTGTGTCAGTATGGCTCCTTTTCAGGGTATACAATAAATTGGCATAAATCGATCCTATATAGCCCATGACAGGAGGAGGAGTGGCCCCCTCTGCCTGGCGCCCTCCAGGTCACCCAGACGGGGTTCACGTACCTGGGGATCTACCTGACTACAGACAGACACCTATCCTATCAAAAAAACATCCAACGAGTGATTGGGAATTTTGCGGATGATGCCCTTAGATGGAAGACCCTTCCCCTCACGATATTAGGCAGAGCCGCAATGTTTAAGATGATTACGCTGCCACGTTTTCTATATGCCCTACAGAATGAATACTTCCCCCTCCCCAGACAGACGTTTAAAGTGATAAATGTGGAAATGCGCTCTCTGCTGTGGTTGGGGAAACAGCTGAGAATAGCCCTGGACACGCTCCAGAGAAATCAGTATAATGGAGATATCTCCTTGCCAGATGTAGAGGCATATTATTGGGCTGAACACCTGGCGCCGATAAATGAGTTGCTCCACGCGTCAGCGGATCATCCGACATATAGACTGGAAAGGGACACTATGGCATGCCGCACCAGCTTACATTATTTGTATGGGGGCGCCGGAAAGAGGAGGTTACTCTCGGCCACGCAGATAACCATAGAGGTCTGGGAAAGGGCAACGAGGATGATGGGATGGACACATAAACCAACAAAGCAGACACCGATATGGAATTGCCCGTGGCTGAAGGAGCTCCACCAACTCAGGGGTTTTGAAGGATGGGATAATATCGGGATCTCCACGTTGGGGGACCTGGTGGCAAAAGGGAAGCTTAAACCCTATGGGACCCTGGCAGCAGAGTAAGGACTATGTCCCACTCAGCTCTTCAAATATGCGCAACTGCGCCATGCCTGGAGGGCGGAGGCGACACTCTCCTCTCCCTTGCCAGAATATGCCCCACTGGAGGGTCGCCTGTTGCAAGAACGGGTATTCAATAAGCTAGTATCCCTGACATACAAGACCCTGGATAATAACACTCTGGACAGATTGGGGAAACTGAGAGCAGCCCGGGAGCAGGACTTGGGCGAGATGGACACAATAGATTGGGAAGCAGCCCTGATGCATCACAGAGAAGTCGCGATTAAATCCCGACTACGACTTATTCAGTATAAGATATTGCACAGGGTATACTATGATAGGGTTAGGCTACACCGCATGGGTCGAGCCAGTGACCCCTGTTGTCTTCGATGTGAACACCCGCAGGGGGCCTTCTATCATATTATCTGGGACTGCCCCATTATCCATACCTACTGGACACAAATACTGGGAGAATTGAGTAAGGTGCTAGAGGCAAAGCTCTCTGTAGAACCAAAATTTGTCTTACTAGGGATAACTACTGATGTAGATCTGAGCCGCCCACACCTGATCTTTGCGATGCTAGCCCTGGTGGTGGCGAAAAGAGATGTGGCACGTGCGTACCTCCCCAATTGGGGGAATGGAGGAGGGGGATGGATATGTATATGGCAGCGGAGAGGGTCACCTACAAAGCAAGAGGCTGTCCCCGGAAATTCCGCAGGATATGGGGAAAGTGGAGAAGGTACCAGATCTGGGGCCAGATTGACGCACTGAGAGTCCTTCCACCTAAGACTTTGTTCCAAGTTGCCGGAAGGCGGCCCATGGGCCCTAGACCTGTGGGGAGTTGTTGGGGAATAAAAGAGCATAGCAGACTCATGCATTGTGGGAGGAGGCTGGATTTGGATGAGCAGAGGTTCACAGTGCTGTTGTTGTGGATGGTGGGTGGGGGGGTTGGAGGGCGCCTGGGAGTGTGGATAATCAACTGTGACTTGTTAGTTGTGTCAATGTTGGTTAAAATGCAAATAAAATGACATTGGAAGACACAAATGATCCCATTGTCTGTTCATTTAAAACTTTCCTCTCTGACCTCAACCTCTCACAGCTCTGTAAAGGCCCTACTCACAATAAAGGCGCCACACTCGGCCTCATCATTGCCAAAGACAGCATCATACCAATAGGAGACATCCTACCCTGTGACTGGTCTGATCATTTTCAAATTCCCTTCCTCATCTTAGACAAGGGTTTGGGTCGTCAGGGTCAACCCCTTAAAGCGAAACAACTGACACAATATGAGAGACTTCGACATCAACATGATAACTTCAATCACCAAAAATAAACTACAGCCCCCCCTAATTTGACCAACCTTGACGATATTTCTGAGCAGTACATTAATACTGTGTCTAACATTCTTGACTCTATTGCTCCGAAACAGCTCAAAAGGATTCCAGTCAAACTTTCTAAACCATGGTTTAGTGGATCCCTAAATGATGAACGGCACAATCTTAGAATCTCTGAGAGACTCTTGAGAAATTCGCCTTCCACCACAAATCTCTCTCAATTGAGAAAAGTGAGAGGCGCCTACAACAAACACATCCGCGTGGCGAAAACCAAACATCTCAGAATTCAACTGGATGGAGCCAAAAACAGACCAAAAAAACTCTTCGAAATCATTAAGGAACAATCTAACCAGAGATCTACTCCGTTATCCCTGCTCCATAGTGGTGATGATTTTACAACTCACTTCTCTGAAAAAACAAGGAAAATAGAGCTGGAGTGATTACCTGCCACCCTAACTTTGTTATCTAGGAAACCTCCCGCAGGATCAAGGCATATTGCAGAATCCACAACAATATACTCGCCTTTGGGCGGCTCTCCTAAAAACAACGATTCTTGGAGCGGTTTTCTCCTACCAGACTGCACTGAGTGACTTCACAACATGGCATCCATCAAACCCTCCAACCATTTTGGTGATCCTCTACCCGCCAAGCTCTATAAATATTTAATCTCAGCCTTTCTCCCTCTTTGGTCCAGGATCATTCATGAATCCTTCTTACAGGGAAAGATTCAGGAGTGCCTAAAAGTTGGGCAAGTTACTCCCATTCCTAAGAAGTCCAACTGCAAACACATTGAGAAATATCAACTCCTGGACACTCACCAGTCTGGATTCAGATCAGGGTACAGTACTGAAACGGCACTAACGCACATTGTTGATGACGCCGTGAGAGCCCTTCACCAAAATGTCCCTTGTCTCCTTGTCTCCTGATCGTTTTTGACCTGTCCTCAGCCTTCGCTACCATCAAACATGAAAACCTGATTGATCTTCTGCAGCAAAGGATGTGATTCTCGGGCCCGGTCCTAAACTGGTTTGCTTCCTTTCTGCACAACCGCACACAAAGGATCAAAATCAATCATGCTCTCGCTTCCAGTACCCCTGTCTTGATTGGAGTCCCCCAAGGTTCTGCGCTCTCGCCCACTCTCTTCAACCTCTTTATGGAGCCTCTTGCAGTCATTCTGAACTGAACGAACATTCAATACCACATGTATGCGGATGACACGCAATTGCACCTGAACATCTCCTCGCAAGAGGACATAAAAACATTAAATGCTGCACTTGCCCAAACTCAACAATGGTTAGCTCAGAACCATCTCCGACTAAATACTCTCAAAACTGAATTTCTTTTGATCGCCCCACCTAATCACTCCGCTCCTACCTGTGATTGGATTAAACACCTAACTGCGCTGAACTGCACACCTCATGTTTTAGACTGTGCCAAATCTTTAGGTATCACCCTGGATAAACAATTAAACATGCAAGCACACATCAGTGCTACTACTAGGGTAGCCAATTTCCAACTCAACACACTGAAGAAAATCAAACCTTTCCTCCCCCCCCGAAGATCTCAGGCCGGCGGTGCAATCCCTGATTATCCCTAGATTGGAATATGGGCTGGTGACCCTTGCGGGACTTCCCAAAGCTTGCTTGGCCCCACTTAGAGCTACCTTGAACGCATAGGCTAGACTTATAACGGGCTCGAGAAAATATGATCACATTTCCCCCGACCTGCTGCAACTAAACTGGTTATCTATTGAAGCTAGAATCCAACTCAAGATAGCTTGTCTGACTCATAAGGCCTTACACTACAATACACCGTACTACCTAGCAAATATGTTTGAGCTATCGGGCTCCAGCCAGTACCTCAGAAGTACATCTACTCTTCTCTTGAAACCTGCAAGATTCAAAAAGAAAAGATCTTACAACCATGCTTTCACCGGGCTTGCTCCGAGAATCTGGAACTCCTTGCCATCCGAGATCAGATCCAATCCTTCCACTACTTCCTTTAAAAAACTGGTGAAACAACTACTAATGAACGAACGTTAACTCCCTATTCCTGTGATCATGCTCTTGTGTTTGTTAATAACCTAAATCTTGAAGTATTACACTGATGCATTATTGTATTTTTCCTCTTTTTTTTCTTTTCTTTTTTGTGATCTAGCCCTCAATGTCTCCTTAACTGCATTAACTGTTGATCTAGCTCTTGTTTTTCTTTTTTGTTAAAATTCCGTGATTCATATTGCACCTATTGATTCTCTATATGATGTTTTACTCTGCGTGCTCCAAGGCACCGCTGATACACCCTACGCTGTAACTTTGAATGTTTCCCCACAGGTTGTAACGTCACTTACTTTCATTATGTTGCTGGCGCCAACTTTGTACAGCGCTCTGATACCCTTGTGGGTCTTGTTTGCACTTTATAAAACTTAGCAAATAAAAATCAATAAATAAACTCAATATTCCTGTACCTTTCTGCTCTGTCCCACAGATGTGTTTTAGTACATCTTGCCCACTGGGAACGTCTGCCTCAATTGTTTGTATCATTTCACATCATTGTGCAGTTGTGAGACTGAATGATGATCTACCAAGTATCCTAAGGTCTTCTGGGACTCATAGGCACTGCCAGACAACTAAACTTCCACCAACCCTATGAAAGCGTGTGGACTTCAAACATTATACCCATATTATGTCAAGCTCCCTTCTGACGGAGATCAGAAGTGTCCATATTCTGTTGCACCACGTGCATAGACGGTCATCTGATATTGACTATCTCCCTAATTGATGTTCATTCGTTCATTTCGTGTTTGAGGAGATACACTGGTGTGCCACGAAAAATGTATATAAATAAGGGTTATGATACTGTACTAAAACTGATGATGAAAGCATTCGCTCCTCTACATTCACAAACCCTTTCATTAATTCACACGTTCATTATTAGAAGCGTAGTGTAATGCAGTTGCTATATTAAAATCAACATTTTATGTGACTAGGCAAGAAACACCAATCAAATACACTGTTGATCAGTTTTACAATATGTGTACTTTACAATAAGGAACATTCATTTAAATCAGAAATGGTGCCACAATCGTTCCCTTGGCACACTAACGTTCTTGTTAAGTCTGAGCTGCAAATAGCACTTGGGTTTCATTAAACACTGAGGAAAATGTCTTTTTGGACCGGAAGGACGGAAATATGGCATACAGTGTAAACATGTTGCTTGAAGATGCACAAACAGATTAAGGCAGATGGGCCTACAAATGCTAGGTATGTGTCTACTGTAGGGTAAGCTGAATGGAGGCAGTTTGCTCCTCAGGCGCTTTGACGACGGTGTTTATTGATACAAATTAATACCTTTAAGAAATTAGGTAAATCAAGGCAATGTGTTTTGAACACGTGTATTCCTCATCTCCCTACTTTGGATAGCAACTGGGTCTTTTATGGTAGCAACGTAGCTTCCACATCATGAGTTTGGACAACTATAAGCAAGACGTTCACAAATACCCTGTCCTCCATCTTGGATTTTTAACTTTGACTTTACAATGTCAAAACATGCTGGATATACCTACTGTATTAATGTATTTGTTTAGCAATTTTTACGGAATGCTACAGAAAAGTTATATCAAATGGAACGTGTGTCCTTAGTGCCAAAAGGTCAAAGAAAGCTAGTGTTTGTGAAAAAGGTTGGGTAGTGAGACATTATGGGGCACATGCATCAACTTAAATACGCAAACGAGCCAATTCGCAGAATCTGCACCTTTGCCACCGGTATTTGGCATTTGGGATGCATCAACCCAAATGCAAATTCGCAAAATAGGTAATCGAACAATTTGCGATTACCTAAATTGTGAATGCATTTAGGGAATCTCAAATTGCGATTCCCTATTTTGGATGCAACAAGCCTTTCGTAAATGCGACTTCGTATTTAGGAAACGCTAATTTAAGTGGAGAAGTGTGGCTCACTGGTTAGAGCAGGCAGACCCTGAAGCAGAGGTCAGACCCGGGACCAGGGTTCGATTCCCGACGCGGCAGGGTCTTGAGCTCAAATGTCCATGGACTCGATAATTCTCGCTTCGGTGCCTGACCTAATCATGGGTTCACACTCTGCAACTCTGGGCATTAAGCTTGCTTAATCTCCACAACGGCCCCCCAAGGCGGGATGCCTGGCTTTCACCTTGGGGATGCCCTGTAGGGGCTATCTCACAGGGAAAAGCCAGGACGGGTTCCCAAGGCAAGCGCGGAGATACCCCTTCGGGGGTCGATTCAGGTGCTATATAAGAAACATAATAATAATTATCATCAACTGCATGTTGATGGTAATTTGAAAAAACTTAAAAAAATGCACAAAAGTGCATTTTTTCAAAGTGCCATGTGGTGCACACACATGGCCTTGGGGCATGTGTGTGCGCAAACCAACTAATAAAAATATCTCACAAGGAGTAGGGGTCTAAGGGATATGGTTTAAAGACTCGAACAGTTTGTAATCCCCAAGTCAACACATGTATACAAAAAGAAACTGTGAGTCAAAAGAGGTTGAGTGACCGTAATACAACCACTAAGTGAGTACTGATCAGGATATAATTGCTGTCTATGAAGTGCCAACTGTATCAATAGGTATGTGTATGTATATATGAAAAAGATTCCCATCACCCACAACAAGTGGCTCGCTTCATCATTTGGGAACCTGGGAACTTCACCAGAGAACCGTGTTCTACCAGATGGACGTAGATATCGGTTCAATAATGTGTCCCAAATGTATCTATTGATGTGTTGATTAGATCGAAGGAACCATCAAAAAACTGATAGGGGTTGATGTGTGCAGTGCTAATGATAAAGATATGTGCTAGTTAAAATTGGTTAACCAGGCACAAAAGTGTTTTTAATGGAGTGCTGCCTGGATACCAAAATAAAACAAGACAGTGCTGTAACAGTTTGAAAGGATAACTGTGTTGGAAAAGACTGGTCAACATGTTTCAGCTCTCGGATACACTGTATCCTAGCTTTCGTCAGGACCAGAACGCTACTGCAAATATTAATGTTGTGACTAAGATACAAAGAAATTTTTGAACATACAACCTGGACCTTGTTTTTCGGTACAGGGGAATACCTACAAAAGAAACAGCATTAATCAAAAACAGACTAACAAAGTGGTTGAATGTGGAAGATCGGTCAACAACTGCAAATTATTCTAGAAATGGTTTTTGCAAAAGTACCATTGAGTGTACAGGGACAACCATATAGCAATCATCACAAATAGGAAAAAATATTAATTAGGTTGTCACTCACCCGAATTAATCTGGGTATGTGCCTCACCCCGCCTGGCAACTGCTCAGGTTAGGAGGCACCGCTCTGGGGAATAATATGAGTATAGAACATAACATTATAAGGCTGCACTTGTTGAAATGTTCAAACATCATATAGCGCTGGATTTAACAACTAAGCGGTTAAAAACACGGAAGTCCGGTTGTCAAAAAACATGCCAAACAGCATTATAAGTTTGTGATTTTAAACGTTCAATAAGAGAGTTACAAGGACAGAGGCCGGTGATTTATGCTGCTGTTTAACCTTGTTGTCACTATGTCAAAAGTTGAACACACGTATAGTAAGTATAGAAAATATATATAGCGTGTGCTCAAATCGCGTTCCCGTTAAGACGGTAAGAGTATACATATCTAGTCAAATCTTACGCTGAGGTAGCTGGGCTGTATTAAACGCAAATCGTGTAACAAAAAGAGAGACCAACTCTGACCCAGTCACATTCAAAGGGTCGTGAAATTAGAAGTTGGAAGTTGGAAACAAAACAATATATTAAGTTTAGTCTTACCTCTCCGTCGGTACCTCTCGCAGTGTCTGAGCGAGAAGGGGAGGTGTACACTGAAGGTAGCGAATCCTATTTGAGGATTCAGAAACGTCATGTCCGTTGGGCGCATAATCCAATACAGGAGCAAACGCCGACTGAGGACGTAATCACGTTGTGGCATGACGTACAAGTATACCTGGGAAATGTAGTCTGGTTGAAGTTTACGCGTGTACTAAACCCAACTTTATTAGGATCAAAAAGATGTGGACAGGCCCCACACAATGTAACCAGATACATGGAAAGGGCTGGCAAATTGGCAGTCACGGTTTACTTTTACTGTGGAATATAATCTACAACAAATTCCGATATAGAATATAAAATCGGATGAACAGCTAGGCAATTGCGTAATAATGCTCGAAACTCAGATCAGGAAGAAAGACATATTAGATTGTAATGTGATGAATGACTGTTTGACAGTTTATCGAAGACAACGCTAAGCTAATGTAGCCTATGTATGTATCTCAGAGCGAAGTCCACGGTATCTGGTCGTTCAGTCCCACACCATCACTATGCAATTTGTAAACCCACTTCTGCTCTTTTGTGAAAAGGAATTTATTGATGTCTGTGATGTGGGATGGAATGAGTGGTTGTTCTAAAATGAGCCATTTCAGATCTTCTGGCTTGTGGTTAAAAGCCAAGAAGTGAGTAGTTAGTCTTGTGGCTTGTTTCTTCCGCCTGATGGTGCTTTTGTGTTCACTGATACGGACCTTGATCTTCCGGGTCGTCATACCTATGTATCTGAGTGAACACGGACACGTAATCAGGTAAATTACCTTTTCTGAATTACAGTTGGTGTGTCGCCGTAAAATCCATGGTTTTTCCAACCCTAGGTCAACTGTCTTGGTTGGCTGGGTTTGAGGACAGGCAGAGCATGAGCCACATGGGTAGTGGCCTTGTACGGGTGGTAAATCCCATAATGTGGGAGTAGTTTCTTTTTCTTTCATCCTAGGTCTGGTATGCACGAGATTATCACGCAAGCTCGTTCCTCTTTTGAATGAGAAAAGTGGTAATGGAATACTCTCCTTTGCTACATTCAAGATGCGCCAGTGTTTCCTTATTGATTTTTGGACACTATTGGATAGTGTACTAAAGGTGGTGACGCATGTCATTCTCGTTAAGGGTTCCTTAGCCACCGGTGGTTCTAACAGGGCGTCTCTGTTGTTGTTGCAAGCCCTTTTTCGCGCTTTTCTCACCAGGTGTGCTGGATATTTCCTTACTTGAAGTTGCTTAGAGAGTGACTGTGCATGGACCTGGAAACTGTCCATCGTGGAGCAGTTCCTGCGGATACGCAGGAACTGTCCCACTGGAAGATTGTGTCGGAGAGATTTAGGGTGATGACTCTGGAAGCTCAGAAGGGAGTTCTTTGTCTGAGGCTTCTTATACAGTTCACTTCCCAATACCCCTGAAATAGGGTAGATCATAATGTCCAGAAACGGAAGTTTATTTTTGTCGTATGTGACTGTAAATTTGAGGAAATTGTTTTGAGCATTAAGCCATGCATGAAAATCCAGCAGAGTGGCAACTGGACCATGCCAGATCACCAAGATATCATCTATGTATCTCTTCCAGCACGCGATCTGCGCACGGAAGGGATTTTGATCAATTAACACACAATTTTGTTCAAAAATGTGAACGTAAAGATTGGCCAGACTGGGAGCAAAAATGCTCCCCATAGATGTTCCGGAGATTTGGAGGTATTTAGTCTCTTCAAATTGGAAGAAATTTTCCATCATCGCCAGAAAACAAGGTCCAGGTTGTATGTTCAAAAATTTCTTTGTATCTTAGTCACAACATTAATATTTGCAGTAGCGTTCTGGTCCTGACGAAAGCTAGGATACAGTGTATCCGAGAGCTGAAACATGTTGACCAGTCTTTTCCAACACAGTTATCCTTTCAAACTGTTACAGCACTGTCTTGTTTTATTTTGGTATCCAGGCAGCACTCCATTAAAAACACTTTTGTGCCTGGTTAACCAATTTTAACTAGCACATATCTTTATCATTAGCACTGCACACATCAACCCCTATCAGTTTTTTGATGGTTCCTTCGATCTAATCAACACATCAATAGATACATTTGGGACACATTATTGAACCGATATCTACGTCCATCTGGTAGAACACGGTTCTCTGGTGAAGTTCCCAGGTTCCCAAATGATGAAGCGAGCCACTTGTTGTGGGTGATGGGAATCTTTTTCATATATACATACACATACCTATTGATACAGTTGGCACTTCATAGACAGCAATTATATCCTGATCAGTACTCACTTAGTGGTTGTGTTACGGTCACTCAACCTCTTTTGACTCACAGTTTCTTTTTGTATGCATGTGTGTGCGCCACATGTGCACAAATGCCAATTTTAGGGGGTGAATCAGGATGGCCTTTTGGCCCCCTTGCACAGTTGAAATTGCATGCGCAATTTGCGAGTACCTATTTGGTACTCACAAATTGTGCATGCAATTCCCATTCATTCCTATGGGCTTCTAGGCCCACAGGAATGAATGGGAAGCTATTCCTTAATTGCGAATTCGCAATTAAGGAATATGTAGGAATCGCCAATATTTTAGCAAAACCTACAAGCATAGGCAATTGCGATTCCTTAATAATCGCAATTAAGGAATCGCAATTGCCTACCTTGATGCATGTGCCCCCAAAAGTCGATGACAACAGTTACCCTGGCAATTATACATAACTGTTTGGGAAGAATCTGTGCAAGAGTTGTCGACTGTGGGATGTTGTGGAGATAAGGGAAGGATGTTGTGGAGACAAGGGAACTCTTGCATTAAAGGCGGTGGTGACTGAGGCCTGTTTTGCAGGTGTTCATAGTGGAGGCAGCTTCTTGTCCAGTAGAGGGATTTCATGAGGGAAAATACCTTAATTAGATGCAGTGGTGCTTAGGATTGGTGAGATACGATGTGGGCTTCAAATGTTGGCCAGGGCTGCAAAGTGAAGCAGACTACAATAAGGGGTAGGTGAGATCCTGGTAATGCCTCATGTCTCCAGCGAGTAGAGGAATAGAGTCTGCCATGATTAAACAGGAGAAAAGTAGATGGGAATTAGTTTTTCAATTGTTGAAAGGAGCTATATGGTTGTTGCGGGCTCATTGATGGTTAAATTCTCCCTCAGGATATTGACAGAGCTAAATGATGAGGTACGTAATTGTTTGTGGATGCTGAATAGGTGGTAGTAGACTTATTTGCCTATCAAAAGGAATCCTGTCTTTGGGCACAAAAGAGAAGGCATTGTTGAGCAAAGTCGGCAGAAAATTGGACTTGAAATGGTTTTTGGAAAACCTGGTTGCAAAGAATAAGATACATGTTGAGGAGTTGAGCAGGGACGTATCTTCTCGGGGGGGGGGTTGCCGTGTTACACCCCCTAATAAATGTATTATTTAGTAAATAGTTTGGTACAGGGGCTTTCAGTCGGGTATGGTAAGGTGTCTGTCGGATTTTTAAATACTCACCCAGACAAAAAAATAAGCTCTTCTGTTTTGAAGGTCTTAAAACATAGGTAATTTACAAAATATTGGGGCATATTTACAATAGAAGTGACGGAGCGCCGCTTTAGCCTTCTTGGCTTAACGCCACATTCTGCACCTTCTGAAACGCAGGGCTGCACCATATTTACACAAATATGATGCAGCCTTGCATTTCCCCCTGCGCTGGCGCTAAATTTAGCTGCCTAACGCCAATGCAGGTACTCTTGCACCATAGTGCAAGGGTGTCTGCGTTGCCAGGAAAGATTGTTTATGTGCAAGAAGGTGTCCCTTCCTGCACATAAACAATCTTTAAATGGCGTTTTGTAACTTCTCTGTGTACAGTTTAATGCAGCACACTTAGAAGTTGCAAAACGTCATTTTTTTAATGATTGTTTATGTGCAGGAAGGGACGCCTTCCTGCATATAAACAATCAATGGTGTTTTGCTGTTTCTATTTGTGCTGCACAACGCAGCGCACATGGAAACAGCAAAAACTAGTAGAAATTAAACATTTCTCCTCGTTGCACCAGGGTAAGAACAGGTTTTCCCTGCCCCATATTTATGCTACCCTTATAAATATGGGACAGCGTCAAAGTCAATGGGTGTTGCGGTGGAACACCCACCGCAAGACCCATTGCCCACCCCTTTCATGCTGAGTGTAGCGTGAAAGGAGTCCTTATTCACTAGGCTACGTTAAGCCACGTTAAGTGGCTTAACGCTGCCTAGTAAATAAGGTATGCCCCTATCGCCACCACAGCATTGAGACAAGTGACGTTGTGGTGGCGATAGGGGCTTGTAAATATGCCCCATTGTGTTTTAAGTACCCCTCCCAATGCGCTCTCCTTTCCCTTTCCATTGGCCTTTAAGCCCCCATGCGCTGCTTCTCATATGATAGTTAACATGTTATGCCAGCGTGATTGTCAGAAAATCTGAAGCTCACATCCCCCCAGTCTTACTGACCAAGCTATTCCCCTGGGGTGAAGCATTATTCATGTTGCTGGGAGAGCAGTAGCACACTTAAGTTGTGATTAAAATCATGCTTTTAGTCTTGCTTAAGGCAAAACTCCCATTTATCCCTGAAATGAAATTGCAATTAGGCCGGATGCAGGAGTTTACTTCAACAATTTGTGGCAGGTAGAACCTGGTGCAAATTGTGTGCACACATTGTGTGCAATTACAGTATACGTATCCACCTCCAGAGAGCGAAAAATGTCTGTGTTGCACTTTCTTCCAACTGCTGGAAAAAGTTCTTTCTGGTCAATCCTGAAATCCCCAAGTCCTCAGGGGAGGATTCTAAGTACCCGGGCCCAGATTTACTGACAGCAGTTGCTGTAATGCAAAGCAATGCAATGGGATTTACAATCTAGTCAGGCTGGACAGGTACATTTTGTCAGCACTACGTTTCTTTGCTTTGAGCTCCTTTAGATGACGAACATGCATTGCCTGCGTGCCGAGGTTCACCGTACATTTCCAGTGCATGGGATCCTTCACTAGTTGTCTAAACATAGGAATTTGGACTATAAGACTATGCTGCCACTACAAATCCTAAGCTAGACAGTGTACACTCACATGTGCGAGAATGTGCATCATGCAAGGCAGCTAAGAGCACCAGCACAGCACCAGAACAGGGGTAGAGAGTAGCAGCAGGACAATCTTAATAAATATGGCTCTGCACCTTGTTTCCTCTTTGGGCAATGCAACACGGCAAATGTGGTTGCTGTGCTGTGTTCTGTTAAATATTAGTAAATCTCTCCAAGGTCTCTCTCCAACCAGGGCTCAGACAGGGTCTATTTATCCATGATCAACTGGCCTTATGGGAGTCAGGGGGAAGCCACATGCCCTTTGGAGAGAAATTCACCTTCATTGGGTGCCAGACAGATGTCAGGAATTTTCTTTCTTTCATCAGGGCCCTCTTTATAAGGAGTGTTCTTCCCAGGTCCAAGAATGTTCTTATAAGACACTGGAAAGGTTCTAGTTGTATCCTGGGCACTAACCAGTGACTGGATAAATTTGCCTACCTAATCCTGGGTAATTTACCACCCTATGCGCATCTCCTTTTGCAGCACTTCCACCCTCATTTTAGTGTAAACATTTCCAGAAGTCCTCAGTCTAAGATTATTTAACCCTTCTTTCATCAGGAATGTATATTTGTCTTTCCAAACCATTCTCTTTTTTAGATGGCGATACTTCTGTTTTTACAGGGTCCAAACTAATTCTGCAGCCTGCTGCCTAGAGGCCTAGGATGGCTCTGGGGATGAACAGGTGCAGGCCCAGTTGGCATCGCCAAGTCAGACGGCATCGAGGCTGTCCTTTCTCCTGCTATCCATTTCTGCCTTATCTCCTGTAGCTAACCCCTGCTTAATGGTCAGTTTTCGTTGACAACTTCTCTGATTTCCTGGTTCCAGATGTCAGGCTATTGTCCTGTGGCAGGCAAAGTCATCAACTCCGACGAGGAATGTGTATTAAACTAAGGTTATGGCGGTGTGATGAGTGACAGAGCTGATTTTAAAATAACTCTGGCACAGGCAGCCCAAAGAGCATTTTTATAAAGTTTACTTTACTATAAAGTTATCAAAATCTGATTTCCCAACCAAACTACATTTTGAAACGCAGGTGGAAATTAACTTTGAATTATTGTTCTAGCATCTTCTCAAGAAGAGCTGTGAACTAAATATTCTATTCACTACTAGGCCTGTCTGTGGAAAAAAATAGCCTAAACATAGCAAAAATAGCTTTCCGGCTCACAGTCATTGTGAGGGATCAATTGCAAACAGATAGTGTGCCTCATCTTTATATATTCGTCACCCTACTCTGTGGGCTTACAAAGCATATTTATGGGGTCACTTGTTTGTGTAAAAAAAAACTGTGTTTCTTCATGGCAAAGGCCCTTTTCCCTTCCATGTGTCTCTATGGTGCTTTAAAACCACAGCACAACCAGTGCCCAGTGGTGCTCCTGAAAGGTAAATATGTTGTCAAATATGTTGGATGCGTAAATACTCAGTGCAGCCCAAATATGACATTTAAATTTCATCATCTGGGAGAAGGAGGCCTAAGGAGATAAACTGCAGGGCCTTCTTCTGATTGGTTCTCTTATTGTTGACTTCTCAAACAAGAGGTTAAGTATGTGTGCAAATATGGTTCTGTAACCTAGGATAAGGTGGGAGCATATGCTGACACCCCTTTGTAGAAGTAAAACTGCTCGTAGCAGGTGTAAGGGCTGCCAGAGGCATGAATTGTTCCAAGGCCTTGAAACAATTGTATAGTTGTTTTCCAGTTGGTTGTTGAAGACATGAAATTGCGCCCTTCAAGTTTTCAGAGAGCTTTTCTACCAAAATGCAGTCTTCTCTTGAGTTCTTCTAACACAGTTTATGTACAATGAAGCCTCTCAAACGTATTTGTCAGATACTCCTATAAATTGACAGAGTCTTTAGCACAACAGCACAATATCTGTCCTACAACCAAAGTACTTGGCACAAATGTACATTGGCAACTGTATTCCTGAAACAGTGTTTTGATGCAATGGTCAGGTCTTAAAAGATCTTGTCTTCTCCTCTTCTCAGGAGACGTGGTTTAGGAGCAATCCTTCTGAATCTGCTTGACTAAAGAGACTTCTATGCTCTGCTCACAGCACTCTATTGAAATAAGCATGCACAGTCTCATAAAGCCAACAACAGGCAGAGGTCCAACTGAACAGCTCGATGGCTTTCGCCTTAAGTCTTGGAAGCAATCAGCAGTCTGGGAGTCTAGCAGTGTCTTTACCTGCCAAGGTAGGAAGCTAGCTCACAGATTTTCAAGGTGGTGTTCCACTGTTAAGTATTTTATGTTCAAATTCTGAATTTGAGTTGCTGGGAATTCTAAGCTCCACAAGTGATGAGCAGTAGATTGCTGTGGCTGTCGGACTCGTCAGCTTTTGCAGCAGAGTCAACACCAGTAATGTCAAGACGTACTGTGGATGACTATTCAGAGACTTCTCAGTAGAATTGCTTCCTGTCCCTTTGTTCCCCCGTGTTGCTTACTTCAAAGGACCAAATGCGTTAATGTCTGGCAATCGAGTGGGTGTCCTCGCTTTGGAGGTTACCTACTTTAATGTGTCTGCTAATGAGCTACAAATAAATGCACTCATCCTGCATTATCGGAGAGTTATTAACTTATATCTAAGATAACAAACATCTAGCCTTATGGTGGAATATCCAAGTAGCACTGGTCTGCATTTCCTAATAAACTTCCAGAGGAGCTCTATTCACATAAATCACCAATGCTAGATACAATGTTCAATTTTCAACCCATCAGGTGCTCCCAAACTATTAGGAACATTCATGAAAATCTAATTCACATGGAAGGATTTTAACAATAGTTTTAGCTATGCTCTAGAATCGCACAGGTATAGCCTGCCACAGCATAGACACAAAATACATGTTTATATGTGTAAACAATTGTTATAACATGGCATGTAGCCCTGTATGAGCGATCCTTGATGTTAATCATGTAGCACAAAAATAGCTTAAAGTTCTGGAAAAAAGTTATTGTAGTTCAGTTACACTGTTTTACAGAATAGTGAGAATAAGCTTTTTAGCAGCAAATAAACATGCTGAACACAAAAGGCTTCTCTACACACAGTCTTACTCATTTTGCGAGTGTGACCTCACTTTAGAGGGTGGATCCTCCAAAAAGCTGAAACACATAAATTCCGGTAAGGTCTACAGGCTCAAACCCTTAACTGAGGTCCAGGTAAGTGCTAAAGGCAAAGATTCTTGAAGTAATTTACTAGGCCAATTAAAAATATCAATGTTGTCACAACATTCCCCGGGAGTGGCTGGTGGCTGTTGCACCCAACGGAAGGCTGTGTGCATACTGCACACCTGAAGGCGTGTTGCTGGACACTGCACCCAACCTGAAAAGATGAGCGTGCTGGGTGCCTCTGCCGCACTGATGATTCTGTGATCACAGTCACTTGAGGGGAGTTGTGCATTTTGTTGGAAGCCTTAACCAGCTCAGGCCAAGGAGGGGCCAGAGAACCCAGCAGCAATAAAATAATGCCAAACTTGGTTTACTTCATTGTGTGTTTAACCAGTGCCCAGATTATGATGGAAGAGGTATGGTTAAGCCTATGAACTACCTTCCCAAGATTATCCAGAGGACCATCTTTGTCCAGAGGACCTTATTGGAGATTCCCAATCCAATGTTCCAGGTCCAGCTCTCTAGTGCTGCTGCACCACTCAGCTTCCTCCCCGTTTTTTCTGGGTTCTTTCTCCTACTTTTGCCTTGTTTAGTGCTGCTTTCTTCTTTCTTTCCCCCATTTTTCTGAGTGCTTTCTCCTGCATTCGCCTAGTTTTGTACTGCTTCCTCCTTCCATTTCCCCATTTTTCTGAGTGCTTTCTCCTGCTTTTGCCTCGTTTTGTACTGCTTTCTCCCTCCTTTCCCCCATTTTTCTGAATACTTTCCCCAAGCTTTTGTCTCGTTTTTTTACTGCTTTCTCCTTCCATTCCCCCATTTTTATGAGTGCTTTCCCCTGCTTTTGCCTCGTTTTTTTTACTTTTTTCTCCTTCCTTTCCCCCCATTTTTCAAAGTGCTTTCTCCTGCTTTTGCCTTGTTTTGTATTGCTTCTCCTTGTTTTTCCTTATTTGCATTTTCCCACCTCCTGCCTAGCCCCACACCCCACCTCCCAGCGGTCCTCTCTCCTCCCAGGACCTACTTAATGGAGGTCTGGACCGCGTCCAGTGCCAGGAACCCTGATTCTTCCACCCCACGCAGCTACACCGCCGCAGACCTCCAAGCCCTGGACCCCGGGCGCATTGACAACAACTGTTGCCACACCTCTCCACGCATCACCAGAAGACCGTTCTCCTGCCAGCACTGTCTCTTGGCCTGCAACACCAAAGCAACCAACAACATTGGAGAAAACGCAAACATGACTGCACCCACCACTCCGACTGAGATGGCCTTGGCACAATTCCAGTGCATCCTACTCAACGCACGATCGCTCAGCAAACACGCCACTGAGATCTGAAACACGATCACGTCCCTCACCCCGGACATCATCTTCCTCACAAATACTTGGCTGAACCCTGCCTCTGTGCCAGACATCGCCATTGCAACACCCAAAGGCTACAAGATAACACACCCAGATTGAATCAACAAACACAGAGGTGTAATTGCCATCATCTACAAGGGCACCATTCGCTGTATAACTGCCTCAGGGGAACCAACCCCGATAATGGAGCATATTAACTTCCAACTTCACATAGACAGAAAAAACACCATCAGAAGCACCCTCACATACAGACCACCTGCTGAACCACGCCCCAGCTTCACCATAATCACCCCAATTGTCATCGACTACAAGCACTACATCTTCCTGGGCGACCCCTATGACACCAACAGAACCAACCTCCTGGAAAGCATGAGCAACATCGGACTCCAACAGCTTGTCACTGACCCCCTCCCACGTATCACAGCTCACTTGGACAGACCACTACAGTATCCCCTTCACCATCTCAGGATCTACCAACACTGGCACCACACCCCCCCCCCCCTACCCCAGCTACCTCCCAGGCACATCACCCGACTCAGAAAAGTCTCCCCTTGGAACACGGAATGCGCTGACACCATTGCCCCCGCCAAGTCAGTTAAACACAAAGTACCAACCAGATAAGCCAGCTGGTTTACCACGGATCGGATATCCTCTGAACGCAACTGCCGGCAACTAGAAAGGAAATGGGGTACTTGCAAAAAGACAGAAGACTGTCCCACCTTCAAAACAGCACTCAACCAGTACCACCGCCTCCTGAGAGAAACAAAGAAGACCGCTCTACCAAACAGCATAGAAGCAAGCACAGCAAGGAGCGCTTCACCATTGTGAAGGAGTTCTCCAACCCCGCAGCCACTGGGTACGACATCACCCGCTCCCAAGAACTGTGTAACACCCTGGCAGATATCTTCCAAACAAGATCTCAGCCCTCTATGAGAACTTCCAACCCCAACCCCCGCCGCTGACAGCATCAGCCTACTCACACCCACGAACCACGAACACCTGCTCACCCGCTGGGACCCCTCACAACTCAAGCCACAATCTCCATCATGAACTCCGTACACTGTAGAACACCCACGGACCCATGTCCCCACCACATCTTCAACCTTGGTAGTAAGATGATTGGTGACGAGCTCAAGAAAGTCCTGAACTCCCCATTCACCACAGCCTCCTTCCCTGAGGACTGGAAAGACGCTGAAGTGAGGCCCCTCCTGAAGAAACCATCCGCTGACTCCACAGATCCAAAGAACGACCAGCCCATCTTCCTGTTCACCTTTTCGGGGAAGGTTCTAGAAAAGGAAATCAAACAGCAAATCACCAAACACTTGGGACACCACAACCTCCTGGTCTCCTCTCAATCCGGATACCAAGCCAACCACAGCACCAAGACAGCCCTGATAGCAGCCACCAACATCAGGGTCCTCCTAGACTGCAGAGAAACAGCAGTTCCCATCCTCCTGGGCCTTTCAGCCGCCTTCAACACTGTCTCCCACCACATCTTAATCAACAGACTACACCAAATCAGAATCCAGATAGACACCTTCAAATGAATCGCCTCATACCTCACCGGAAGAATCCAGAGAATCCATCTCCCATCATTCACCTCAGAATCCAAGGAGACCATCTGCAACGTCACATAAGGATCGTCCCTTAGCGCCACCCTCTTCAACACGTACATGACCCCCTGGCCAGCACCATTAGATTGCATGGACTCAACATCATCTCCTATGCCGATGACACCCAGCTCATCCACTTGCTATCACAAGACCCCGCCACCATCAGAATCAACTTCCACATATGTATGATGAACGTCGTCAACTAGATGAAGGACAACTGTCTCAAGCTCAGCTCGGCAAGATGGAAGCCCTCATCTTTGGGAACAACATCTCACCATGGAATGACACTTGGTGGCCTGATGAACTAGGCCCTTCCCCTGCCCTGATAGAGCACGCTTACAACCTCTGCAACATCTTGGATAGCAAGTTCTCTATGCAGAGACAGGTAAACACAGTCTCATCCACCTGATTCCACACCCTACGCATGCTCTGTAAGATCTTTGGGTGGCTCCCAACTGACAACAGAAGGACAGTCACTCAAGTCCTCATCACCAGCAGGCTGGACTGCGGTAACACTCTTTACGTAGGAATCACTTCATGCCTCCTGAAAAGACTACAGACAATACAATACGCAGCAGCAAGACTCATCTCTGAGCTCCCCAGACAAACTTACATCACCTCGCACCTCAAGTAGATACACTGGCTCCAGATCCAGAAGAGGTGCCAGTTCAAGATGCTGACCCACGCATACAAGCCCTACACGGCGAAGGACCACCATACATCAACAAACGAATGACCTTCTACCAACCAACTAGACACCTGCAATCCAACTCTTTTTTTCCTTCCAGACACCCCCCTGATTCGCAGATACAATAGCGAAGGACTCTCCTTCTCTCATCTGGCGGCCAAACCCTGGAACGACCTTCCCCTGCACCTCAGGAACACCACATCACTCCGGGAATTCAGAAAAGGACTAAAGACATGGTTGTTTGAATGAACAGAGCGCCGCAAAGCAGCTAGCAACTCCATCGCCTTGAGACCCTCACGGGTGATTTGCTGTGCTTTATAAATCCTGATTGATCAATTGATTGATGAGTGTACGAGCCTTCCTCTGATGCCATTTCCTGTTAAGCGTTATATATTGGAGAAAATCATGACAGGATAATGCTTCACAACGCATTTGTTCCCTATTTTACATCACGTTCATCACCTACTTGTTTTAACCCTGATCCTTGATGATGGATTTTGTTTGGATGCATCTCCTGAACTGTTTGGCTGAGCTTTTCTTCTTTCGAATGTCAGTGGGGGTTTTGGTGCCTGGCTTATCTACTGCAACATAAATCTTTATCGTCAGTCAAGCATTATCAGCTTTCAAGGAGGATTTTTACCTTTGTATTTTTTTTCTCCTAACTGGGACCCTCTTAATAAGGCACCCAAGGCACTAGTCGGTGGTACACACGGGTGGACGGTGTCCACCCACTTTTTTCACAGGGTGAACACCGTCCACCCTGCCAAGAAATTGGGCCTCACTGAATAATGTTCTGAACTCGTCACAGTGTAATTTCCAAACACCGGGACACTTTCAGCAGTGCCTGCATGTTGTCTGCTTTCCATCTGCAACAAGCAACAACGTGCAGGCGGGGACGGGGCTTTCTTACTTAAGACTCCTGCTGGGCCCATAACAAAGGCTGAATTTGAGGGATTATCAGGCTTCCTTTTGTTCAGTCGCTTGGCTAGGAGCAGTCAGGAGCCTCACACCTTATGCAAATGAAGCGGAGGGGAAACAAAGGCTCACACCTTGTTAGCACTTCACACATACTTAAGAGAGGCAGCTTTTCACTTTGTTCAGTCCCTGTTTAGTAGATATGCATGTGCCTTAAGAATATCAGATGTGTTGGTCTTTCCCAGTATTTACACAAAGCAAATTGCATTTATATGGAGCTTACTTCTCCTAAGGAGGCATAGAAATAATTTAAGTACCACTATTAAATAGTCCTACTTAATCCAATGCAGGGTGTCAGAGCGCTTTACATCAACACATGCATATTACATGTACAATAAATTATATAAGTTTGTAAATGAATGTACAGGATGTGTTGCATAAAACTGGGAGATTGCAAGGTGTAGAAGTCAAATATCATCTTCCATAGCTATTGTCCTCGCAATGCGCTCAAACGTACACATGATAGACCTGCTAAACATATACGTGAGAACTTTAGATCTGATGTCACTTCTTGTGATGCCCCTTCCTGTAAAGTCGTGGCTTGTGATGCCACTTTCTATGATGTAAATTCCTATGATGCCATGTGTGATGTTGTGCGCTGCATGTCATGCACCGTGATGACGTGCGCCGGGATGTCGTGCACCGTGATGTCGTGCACCGTGATGTTGCGCGCCGTGATGTCGCACGCCCCGGTGTCACTTGCATACTGCCAAACTAGGTCAGTCCCCCCACTTCTTTTTTTAGGACTTGTGCCCTGGAGACACCAACAACGTTTCGTGATTGTTACACTGTGAAGGGTGACACCGTGACTACTACAAGGACTTGCCCTTTCCTCAGGTAATAAAGACAGACAGTGAAAAGACCATCACCACTTCAAGTTCTTTTTTTTTTTCAAATCTGTTTTTATTATTTTAAGAATACACACAGTGATAACAGGCATTGCATACAGAAGTTTGCAAACATGCATAAATTGTTAATCAGTACATGAGCATGTGGCCACTTTAGTTTAACATGCATTCAAACTTTACTGCGAATGAGACAGTGAATGCTCACCCAGGAGCTAGCTGTACTGTATTCTGCCAGTTCTGATGCATTCTCTAAGGCGGAGTAGAACAGCAGTGTATCAACCTCTCAGTTACTCGTGTGGTCCTATGCTGATCATTCAGCTCAAGCAA
Organism: Triturus cristatus; assembly: GCF_964204655.1. Taxonomy (NCBI): domain Eukaryota; kingdom Metazoa; phylum Chordata; class Amphibia; order Caudata; family Salamandridae; genus Triturus; species Triturus cristatus. The sequence goes on along the minus strand of NC_140589.1, from coordinate 1,668,547,486 downwards.
TGAAACAGATGAATTATTTACAAAGCAAAGAAACCATAACAATGGCACCGTAAACCATTTGTACATGTGTAATTCCCTCCCCCTTACCTTTGTCCCCACCCCTTGCCCCCCGGGGTGACTTGTGTGCTCCTCAGCCATAACCGCATTAGTGTAGTTGCACCAGTGGTTGAAGTGGGGAAAAAAAAGTAGGGGAACTGTGGGTGGAGAATCAGAGGGTGGGAATAACCCGATAATGGGGTCAGTGGGCGGAGTTAGAGGTGTGGCCAGGATTGGCAAAACATCCCACTCTTTAGTATTTGTTTGGCATTTCACTGACCATTTACAGCTTATTATGTTATGTAATTTAACCAATGGATACACATGATTATTTAAAGATTAATATGAGTTATTGACATTAAAATAAATTCACAAAGAGGGATATGTTTCTAATCACAGAATGTCCCAAATATGCTTAAAAATGGAAGCACAAGTCATTTTTTCCAAGCCATGGAGTTTCAGTCATCAGCGATATACACAGCGACAATCAATTTTACGTGTAAATCACTGTATAGGAAATGTTGCATAAGAAAAAGGACTACAAGATGTAGGAGTCACATGACAACCATATTAGTAGGCAGTATAGTTTAATAGTGATTGATCTGGAGAAACACAAACTCAGAATGTAAAATTTAATACCATGATTGGGGGTTCTCTTTAATAATCATTATTGATTTCTATCCAAATGAACACTTTTTGCAACATTAGGATAATCAAAGGCTTAGGGAAAAAACCATAAAGCTCTAGTTTATACCTTGCAGTTTGTATGCAGCTCTTAGATGAAAGTTAATAGCTCACTGTTCTTTGTTAGGATTTTAACTTATAAACTGCAAGTAACAAAAGGATCTTACTGACAAAAGCAGTAACCCACTGACCTATTTACAATATGTGCACTTTGTGATGGGCATGGTACATTTTCTTTGCAGCAGGCACATTAACCCTCTGCGCTATCTTTCCCTGAGTCAAAACTTTCACTAGACAAAACTTCGATCTCTCTCTAGGAAGAAGTTTATTCACCAGAGTTATCATGACATTTTTAATATTGCTTTTAAAACCATAATTTACAACGCCCCCACTCAAAGTCAGCATCTGTTGCAGTCACACCGGTCGCACCACCCTTGAGCCAGCTCTTCTCAGGGGTCCTGTGGCCTCAGTGACAGTCACTGTTGCTCTGGGTTCTGCTACTTCATAGACCTGCCTGCAAGACTGGAGATTAACTTCAGCATAGATTGTGGTGGGCAAGCCTTCAAGGTGAACCCCACACTTGCCACTGTTAGGGTCCACCTGCTGGTGCTAAGACACAAGGGCTTTTCCGGTTTTGCGGGGCCTTCTAAGGTCTAGCATGGGAATGTGCTCCCTCAGGAGAGTGGTCTGGGGGACTGTTCATGAAGGCTGAACCTGGTTCCCTAGTTCTAAATTCGGCAGCTCTGCCCCCAGTGCTACATCCGCTCCCTCACTGAACACCATACTGCCCCACTGAGAGAAATTCACACTGCCTTCAATTACAATCCAATTTGACCTGCTATAAACAACTGGATGCAACTTAATTCAAATTACGCACTAGGCAAGAGCAATATGCTGCCTAGAGCAGTGGTTCCCAAACTCTTGACTCCTGAGGACCCCCACTGAATCACTACTGGAGTCCGGGGACCCCCAAGCAATTTTTACAATTTAAATGTCAAAAAATTACAACAGGCCGGCTTTAGTGCTGGTGGCGCCCTGTGCGACAATGTTTGTTGGCGCCCCCCCAATGACCACCTCCACCAGGGAGTCTCTCACTAGCACCCTTTAACAGTGATGAAGTCTCCATAACCACACTCTCTCAGATGCATTGAATTAGTTATATAGCGCCACTCATACCAGTGCAGGGTGTTCGAGCACTTTGCATCTCACACACATTACACAGAGACAATCAATCATACGTGTGTAAATCAGTGTATAGGAAATGTTACATAAGCCAAAAGACTAAAAGTGTAGGAGTCACATGTCATCCATACTGGTAGGCAGTATAGTTTAAGAGTACTTGGTGTGGAGAAGCCCAAACTTAGAGTCGAAAAAGAAACTGCATAGTTGGGAGTTCTCTTTAATAATAAGAATCGATTTCTGCCAAATTAATCCTTTTTGCAACATTAATCAATTTTCTAATAATGTATTCTTTGCAGTGTGTATGCAGTTCTGGGATGAAAGTCAATAGCTCACTATTCTATATTAGGAATTTAAGTTATAAATTGCAAGTAACAAAAGGAGGTTTCTTTTGAAAGCAGTAACCTGCTGATCTGTACATACGCACTCTGTAATCACTTGGTACACGTTCTTTGCAGAAGGCATATTAACCCTCTGCACTAACTTCACATAAGTCAAAACCTCAACTATGCAAAATGCTGATCTGTCTCGGACGATAATTAATCACAGGAGTTATTGTGACATTTATGTGAGCCTGGTAATTGCCGGGGGAAAGAAACGCTGCAGCAGGTGCTTCAAAAGCGTAATAAACGTTCAAGCACAGCGCCCCCAGAAAGGTGGCACCGGTGGCACCGCCCTAAAGCCGGCCCTGGCGCTCCATGCTTCTTAAAGTTATAAATTGCAAGTAATAAAAGGAGGTTTCTTTTGAAAGCAGTAACCTGCTGACCTGTACATACGCACTCTGTAATCACTTGGCACACGTTCTTTGCAGCAGGCATATTAACCCTCTGCACTAACTTCACAGAAGTCAAAACCTCAACTACACAAAATGCTGATCTCTCTCCAGGAAGATAATTAATCACAGGAGTTATCTCTTTAGGGCGGTGGCACCGGTCGCACCGCCCTAAAGCCCACCGGCCGCTGGCTTCCTGGGTCCGTGTTTGAAAGTTTTTTATGCTTTTTAGATTAGAAGCACCTGCTGCAGCGTTTCTTTCCGCCGGCAATTACCAGGCCTCACATAAATGTCCGCAACACCCATTGTACTCCCGTTGTGTGTGTCGGCCCTCAGCCCGGAATGAGACTTCACCCGAGCACTTCAGAGGTATTTAAAAGCCCATTTGCACGTTATTGATGCCTTACTGTTTCACCCCTTCTAAGAGCCCTGCGCCGCTGCGGGGCTCTTAGAAGGGGTGAAACAGTAAGGCCACAATAACGTGCAAATGGGCTTTTAAATACCTCTGAAGTGCTCGGGTGAAGTCTCTTTCCGGGCTGAGGGCCGACACACACAACGGGAGTACAATGGGTGTTGCGCGACTTGTACACCCGGCCTACACACGACGACCTAATTCCCCTGGCCTTGCCCAACAGGTGTAAATGTAACATTTTTAAAATTAATGATAAAGAAATAAACACTCACGTGCTCTAGTAGTGGTCCGAGGTGCCGGAATGCAGGTATTTAGCGAGGCGAAGCGGAGACAGGGCATTGGGCGGCAAAATGCTCCTGGGCTGGCTGCAGACGCGAGGGAAGACGCACTGCCGTGGGAGCGTGCGCGTCTATGAAAAAATAAGCCAATCACCCTTCAGCTTCCCCGGCCTAAGCTGAAATGGTGATTGGCCCGATTTTTTTTGGTCCCGCTGCCCCTGCGCTGTCATTCACAGTGCTTGTATGCTTAAATGCTTCGTAATATTTAAAAATAGCTGACTCGAAGGCACTCTAGTTCGCGGACCCCCTGGGAATGTGTCACGGACCCCTGGGGGTCCGCGGACCACAGTTTGGGAAACGCTGGCCTAGAGGAAAAAGTAACAACATCTTGAAAAAAGCAAACACTCATAGGGAATGAAAGATTAAATAAAGCATGTGAAATGTAAGCAGAAACAACATGGTGAACTTAACGCTTTTACAGTCATTATGCAGAAATCAACGAGTATTTTTGCCTGAACACTACAGGGCCCAGAAAGGACCCATTTCAATGTCCACTGCTTATATGCTTACAAGACGTAAGCAGTATGGTTTAAAAAGACCATGGGGCATATTATCAAGGACGGCGTTAAAAATGATCGCCGGTTTAGCGGCAGAAAAGTGCGACTAAAGCTGCAATAATGGGCTTGATAATATGCCCTTGAGAATTCCAATAGAAGCCCGTGTTCTGGTGTGAACCTGGGCTTCTATTGGAATTCTCTAGGGCAAGCCGATTCAAGCCCATTATCACCGCTTTAGCTGCAGTTTTCTGCCGCTAAACCGACGATAATTTTAACGCCGTCCTTGATAATATGCCCCCCAATTCGTGAACACAAAGCCGCCGTACACATTTTGTTTTCCAATCCACCCATCAACCAGGTATTGCAGTACCTCCAGGTATGGCGCACTTCCCCACCGCGGGAAAACAGCGCTTCACTGGCAAACTCAGTAAAGTGCCGCTAATGTTTTTGGGGTTGAGTAAAACCAATCTGGCCACTTTAAGAACACTCCCGTCTTGTTTTTTTATTGATTTTTCATATTATGAACCTTTTATTTCTGAGGCTGCACTTTGGAATAAAAAAATGTAAAAATGGCATTTCCAGCAAAAGTTTTCTTTTTTGCATCCATTTCACAGGCGAACAAATGAACGACAGAAAGAAAGAGGGTGAGAACCATTTCTTGAGTCATGGTTTTCGGTAAGTGAGGATGAGTTAGACACACAGAGAGCGAGTAGGAGTAAGAAAGAGGGTGGGTGGGGGGGGGCAGCTGCCAGCGGCAGAGCAGAAGCGGACACTGTCCTTATCTCGTCTGGGCAGGAAGCAAGAGACGGAGACATTTTCCTTCCCTGCTCCCCGCCCATCCCTGAACAGCCACTAATACCAAGCCTTCTCTAAGGCCGTGGATATTTCTGACGTCCCGGGACGCATGTTCAAAATAGAAAAGTAGGGGAACGGAAGCTATAGAATTAAAGAAGTAGGGGCACGCCGTGCCCTGCCGTTCCCGCCCACTTCGACCACTGAGTTGCACTCGTGCCAGGGTAGGGTAGGAAAAAGTGGGACCATACTATCCCGTCAGTACAGCAGCCTGTGGCATGCCTCCACCCGCGCGGTCACTGCCAGCTTCCCCCATATGTCTCATGTGGCCCTCCCTTTCCAGCCGCTGTAGCGCACAGAGCATCTGCTCCCAGCGGGCCGCTATAGGCTCCTTCCGCAACCCCAGGGTTTCCTCCCTTCGGATGGCAGTCCCCTCTGCCCTAGCCCATGCCTGAAATGAGGAACTCCATGCCCGTGTGTGCGGCGGGTCGTGTGCCTTCAATCTCCTTGTAAGGAGAAGCTTTGCTACCACGAGTCCCAGATCCAAGAATCGGGACGTTACCTTGTCTTTAGGGGACCTCTTAAAGTGGTGCAAGATGTATTCGGGCCAGTCAAAGGGTATGGTACGACCTACGCTACCCTGCAGCAGCCCACTAATCACCACTTCCAGTTCTTGACAAATATTGGGCGATGGCAAGAAAAAAATATCTTCAGGGTATCAAGACACCTGAATTCCCTCCAAACTTTAAATACTACTACGTAATAGTCGTAAAAGATTAGCATTTCCCAATACTTGGGATCTTGGTCATGAATTCATACAAGTTCTAATTGGAGCCATTGGTTTTGCACTGTAAATTTGACCCTGGTTGGAGCTGATGAGATGAAGGAGACATACATAGTCAGGCCAGGCTCGTCATCACTGTGGTTTGCAGGGCTAAACTAGACTGTTGTCAATATCATGTTTACGCTTCATGCCCCGATGTGTTACTGTTCAGGGATGTGTTTCTGTTCAGGTTTGGATTGCGACAGAGGATAGGCCCAGTCACCAAAATAAAAGCGGCACCCATTAGCAAATTAGATAGTTAAATAAAAATGTGGCCCAGGTTTACAAAGTGGGTCAGTTTGGAACTTTTAACAGCACTCTGTATAAGTGTTTTGCAAAGTATGGAAGACTGCATTGATTTGAGCTTGCAGCAGGCAATGTTTGTTTTAATGTCAGAGAAATCAACAGTAACAACCGCCCCGTAACCATACAACAGGCCCACAAAGAGCCAAAACACGGGCCCACGCACTGTGTTGTCACACCAGCCGTAGGGCACTTCCTAATAGGCCGTTCGGTTACCTGATTTAGACTAGGGAAAAATGAGGTCTGTGTACAGTATCGTAGTGCCCTAGGGGTTACTGGTGCTGCCAACGTAAATGTTTTGGGTCAAATGTTAACCTTTGAAGTGTAGCAAAATGCGTCAGTCAAGAGGCAGCCAGCCACAACAGGAGAAATAGAGCAATAAATAATGTAATGGTTTCGGCGGAACTGCGCTGCGCAAAGGGAGGGACTGCTCTCCACCTCATTCTCAGCCACGAGCGTTACCCTTCCCGTACTAACCAGCACGCAATGAAGGGCGGGGCTTCCGTTTCAGTGCACGCGCTCCTGCGACACGTTCACGCACGCGCCTCCTAGGTGAACTTTCCACTCATTCCAGGGCCTCTGTCGAGCGCTAAAAAGATAATGTTACAACCACTTTATCACGACGCGGAAGAGCAATCTCTTCACCTACTAAATAATTCATCGTACGTGTTTGTTTACATAAAGATATTATTTTTCAGCATTTAAACAATATGGGAATGAAATATTCATGCATGCAAAGAGATGAAATATATAATATTAAAATACACTCATGCTTGGAGTCAGGGATAGTTCGGATGCACTATTTTATTACAAATATTATCATATTATATTGTCGTATTTGTGAAATAGAACCTGGAATAACTGTATTTCTCACAAAAATCTGCATGACAATACAGAAAGAAATTCCCATTTACAGTTACATAAAAAAAAAACACAGCAAGACGCAATACAATTACATCACCCGATAGTAAAGTCTTTCTTGCTGTTTTAAAGAAAAGTATTCGTATGAGGCTGCTTTTATGGGTAGAATTTAATAGAACTAAGATACACCCACCCTCGCCCGTCAGCTCCATCTTTGACAGCTGTAATATCTACAGCGTCAGGGGCGGCCTTAGGCATGTGCAAACTGTGCACCTGCACAGGGCCACCAAACCCCAGGGGCCACCACGAGGAATCGGATACAATACATATTCGTGGCGGCCCCTGGCAGGGATTTGGCGCATGAACGACTGAGGCGTGCTAAATCCAATGTGATGCACGCTGAATGGTTGTTCTTGTACTCTTTTCCTTTCTAACCCAGTCTCGTCTTTGTGTGGGGTCGGCCTTGTTTCGGGCTCTTCTGGTAGGTCTTGTGCTTGTTTAGAACTTTTTTTCCAGGAGAATCGAGCTTGTTTTAATAGTCCAGATCTGGCACCTCCGGAGGCTCGCATGCGCGCGCAGGCGCAGTGCCCGCGAGTCCTGCAGCGAAGGGGTTACAGAAGCACCACGCATCACTGGCGGCAGGAGGGGTGGCAGCACCCGTGCCCGGCGTGCAGCGAGCAGCACCGAGACCGGCCGAGGCCATGCACCCGCGCGCCTAGAGACCCTGGGCAAGAAAGGCCGCATTGCAAAGGATAGAATGCCAGTGTGCAACCTTTGGTGCCAGCTGCGAGGTGAGCAGCCTGAGGGCATGGGGAGGGGGAGTAAGGAGGTCAGCGTGTGCCACTGCAGAGTGAACCCGAGGGAAGGTGAGCCATTGGACGAGGGTGTGGGGAGCCCTGGGGAGGAGGGCAGATCAGGCGTAGGAATGTATCCCAGCCCGTGGGGGTGAGGAGCCGGGGGCGTGGGGAAGGTTGGGTGAGGATGTTATTGTAGATGGTGTGGGCCCGATTCACAGAATTAACTTAAGACAAAATCCTAAACTTACTACTTTGTGGTATTCACAGAATGCACTTACTACTTTTGGTATTCACAGAATGCACTTACTACTTTTGGTATTCACAGAATGGATTTACGACTACTAACTTTATGTCCGCACTCGGGCCGGAAATTCCGGCCCGGTGGCGGAGCTTCCGGTCCGGAGGCGGAGCTTCCGGTCCAGAGGCGGTGCTTCCGGTCCGGAGGCAGAGCTTCCGGGCCGGAGGCGGAGGTTCCGGCTGTTGGCGGCGATTTAGCCATGGCCGAAATCTCTACCTCTGGGCCGGAAGCTCCGCCTCCGGCCCGGAAGCCCCGCCTCCGGGCCGGAAGCTCCGCCTCCCGACCGGAAGTTCCACCTCCGGGCCGGAATTTCCGGCCCGAGTGCGGACGTAAAGTTAGTAGTCGTAAATCCATTCTGTGAATACCATAAGTAGTAAGTGCATTCTGTGAATACCAAAAGTAGTAAGTGCATTCTGGGAATACCACAAAGTAGTAAGTTTAGGATTTTGTCTTAAGTTAATTCTGTGAATCGGGCCATGTGTACTTTGGGTATGGGTGGAGGTAAGCCATGTGAGGTGGCGAGCTGGAGGTATTCTGGTGGTCATGGGAAGGGAGGGCATGATGAATCGTGAGAGAGAGCCTCTCTCTCACGATTCATCTCTGAGAGGGCGCGGGTCGGAGAGGTGGTCACCGTGCGCCAGGGGTAGGGAGTGGTACAGATCGGCGCTGTATGTTGAGGGAAGAGTGAGTCAGGAGTGCAGGGGCGGTGTTTACTTGTGGCTGAGGGGAGGCATGGTGACTTTTGGAGGTGTAACTTGGGAGGCACGGTCGTATTGGGGGGAAGAGGAGAGCAGTGTACGAGGTGTTAGACGTAATGTTAAGGATTCATTAAAATGATTACAATTACTTATCAACAATCATGAAAACAGAGTATGAAGCTGATACTTGTGATCTAATGAGTGGATCTGCCTGCACAAATCTTTTAAAACATCGAGTGTTCGAATGTACTTGGCATTTGGTTATGTCTGTTTATATGGTGTTGAGGCAGACATGAAATGCAAGCACCTAATGGATGGACGCCTTGAATAGGATGGCAGTGCCTACCCATGTTAACTCAATCTAATGCCCTTTTGCAGAGACCTTGGTAGGAGACTGGCTTCTTGATCATTTCTTTAATTACATTCCAGTGCTTGTCATGTGACTAGCAGAGAAAACTAGTTTAACTAGTCCTCAGTTTGCAATTGGTGAAGCAGCCTTCTCTGTCCATACTAGGGGCATAGTTACCATTGGTTTAGCAAGTACAGTGGTACTGAGACCCAAAATCCTCAGGGGCCCATTGAACCCTGATAATTGCTATATTTTACTTCCTGAGCAGCAGCCAAAGGGGCCATTTTCCTTTCTTATGCCACGGCCCATGGGGTCGTTGGTACGCTGTGCTAGTGATTCGTACGTCTGCTTGAAAGTTGTCTCCTGACTGGATGTTCCTTGCACATTAATTTTGCTTCAGTGAACCTCTAGTGCCTTTTCATAGCCTTAGAACTCACTGTAATTAATCCTTGTTTAATAGGTGCTCTGAAAGCGAGCAGAACTGGTTGCTGGAATATGGCACTATACAAGAAACCTTAATTAAATATATTGTATTTTGTCTTTTGACAATGTGGTAAAGTGGACGAGTCTTTGGTTACCTCTAGGCTGTCTTCAGGATCAGTTAGTGACGTACTGAGACAGGTCTCTGTGTGCCATGATTTCAAGGTAGCTTACTCTCTTCCTGCTAAGGTCACTTCCCAAATAGATCATGAACTATTCTCCAGGCTCTACTGTTCTCAGTGGACTGAGAAAACAGACCTTGTATGCCAAGTCACATGATCTACCCTATAGTTTTATAACACTCTTCAAATAAACCTTCCATATGTGGCTAGTCCTCATAATGTGTCATACATGTAGTGGGAAGGGTAATTACTATCAATCAGTCAGGGTTTGTAAAGCTCAGCTGTTTCACACATAAGGGTCTCGAGGCGGTGTGGGATTCATGCTGCTGGATCATGCTGCTTGTTGGTTGAACAGCGAGGTCTTGTGGTCCTTCCTGAACTGCTGGAGCGATGGTGGGGCTCGGAGGTACAGGGGGAGGGATTTCAGGTCTTCACTGCCAGGTGGGAGAAGTAGCGGCCTCCACTGTTTTATCAGCGGCTGCATTGGGTGGCTGCTAGGGAGATGGTTCTGGAACATATTTTCCTGGTAGGTTTGTGGAAATTTACTCGTTCATTAAGGTATGCTGGTCCTTCATTGTGTAGTCCAGGGAAGACATGGCTTGGCAGTTCGGGCTGGACTGTTCCCATGAGGCACAGGGTCAAGCCTGATTTGCATATGGCCGTGTCTGAACTGGGGTGGTGGAGTGAGCAAAAAAACGATGGATTTAGGCCCAGATCTCCGTACTGGGGTGAATGTATGACATTGTTCTGCATTCTGTCCATCAACTGTTGTTTTTGCAAGAAAATAAAAATGACACATCAAAATCTTTCAGCAGCCGCCACTGCTGATTGTCTTCTTTTTTTCCCTACCCACTGCTAGCCTCGCCCGCTGCATTGCAAGCAAAATGAAGAGAATTCGAGTACACAAATCTGGTTATTCGAAACGAAAGAGAAAGGTGGCTCAGCAGGCTTTCGTAGTGTCACATGAAGGAGCAATCCTGAACTTTATCACCCAAGGGAAACCTAAAGATGGAGAATCCTCTGGCCAGAGTACTGCTGATGCACTAGGTAAAACAGGCGCTGACGACCATAAAGAAGATCAAAAAAAATGATGATATCCATGAGCAGAATGATACTGATGAGCAGACCAATGAAAATGAACAAGGTGACTCTGAAATTGATAAACATGCAGCAATTACCAACTCAGGATGAGGATTATTACAAAAGACCCTCAGACAGAGAAACTGAAACATCATTCATCGGTCCATCAACATCTGGCATTCTGAAGGAGGTTCAGAGTTTACAGACGGATAATGCTGGTATTGCAAAGGAAGCCAAAGAGCAAGACCATGTTACAGACCCGTGTTCTGAATATGATTTATGTGATTGGAGGGATCCTACTTTGTGTCCGAACTCTCTTACGGACGCGCAACGTGTTTTTCTTGTTGAAAGGGGTCCCTCCAGAGACCCAGATTCTAAAACAAAGTATCCAAGTGATGAGCACTCAAAAAGTAAACGTCGTTTTTCTGTTACCATGTTACTGGTCATCTAACGCCTTTTCTGGACGCTTTTTTAAAACACCTTCCTGAGCTCCGCCCGCCCGGACCCCCTCTTCCGGGGCCCCCTACCTGCGCTCCCTGCACAGGGCCACCATGAGCCTAGAGCCGCCCCTGACAGCGTGTTGCCATGCATGGATCTAGGCATCTTTTAAAATAGTTTTTAAATACTTTTTAGGCAGTTTTTAGGTCTCGCTGAGCCCAGCGCATGCGCTGGCTCGGAGAGACATTTTCTATGTGGCTTTTTTAAGTGCTGCTGGCTGGCCTAGTGCTTGCGTGCACGTGAGCATGCACGCGCGCTGCTGCCACGCGCTAGGCCAGCCAGCAGCACTCAGGAACGCCTTTAGAGCGTCATCGCGATCACTTTTGCTTTCACAGCGATCGTGATCGCGATGACCGCCTTTAGAGCGTCATCGCGATCACTTTCGCTTTCACAGCGATCGTGATCGAGATGACTTTCGTGGTTTTAGGTCTCGCCTGACCCAGCGCATGCGCTGGACTGGCGAGACTTTTTGAGAGAGCTCCAAAAAGTGCTACCAGGCCAACCTAGAGCTACAGTGCATGTGCGCGGGTGCGCGTGCCGCTTTTGACGCGATTACTTTCACTTTCCCGCCCGCTTTGTTGTTTGATCGCGATTGCGATCACTTTCGCTGCCGTACGGCTGCTTGTTTTACATGTTGTAAAGCCAAAAAATGCCTTAGTGCTCGCTCGTTATAATGAGCAACCTATATGCTTTGATAAGATTTGTTTTATAGCCTACAGAGTTAACATTTGCAGCACTGTATTTTTGCGCTCCTGGTAACTGACAATTACGATCGTAGGTCAATATAATCTACGGTGGTGAGTGTACAGTTGCTACGAGCCGTCGGATAGTCATGCACACATTCTAAGGTGCAAAGTATAATGATAACAAAATATACTGATCAAAGTGGTGATCAAAGACCTCGCACTGGTCGACTTGCGCAGATCGTGGTGGTCAATGTGGGTTCTGTCGAACGTGTCCTTTTTCTGTTTCTCGCCCCGATTTCCGCTGCTGTTGGCGGGGAGGTGGCATTGTCTTTGGCTCCGGAAGTGGTTGCCGTGCTCCAGGTTCCCCCGCCTTTACCAGTTCTGAGTTTGTTTCGTTCGGTGTGCAGTTAAGCGACGAAGAAAGGAGACCAGACTGCCGCCATGAGCTTCCTGTTGTGAGTGCTGCACCTCTCGCTATTATTTTGAAGGGACGCGACCCCCTCCTCACTCCAGCGCATATGTGCCCCTCACTCCTCTCTCCGCGGTTGCATGGTCACCTGCACCAGTGCTAACTGTGTTAGAAAATCAGTGTGTGAACATCTTGGTGTGCTGTTTTGTGGGCCCTATTGTAGCTCTTTGTATGTCAACCTTGGACAGCAGGGATGCAGGAGGGGGTGGGAGCCAAATTGTGGCATTTGGGGGCTTTGGGCATCTAGTGCCTACACTGGAATTGAGGATTTACTTTTACCACTCCATTTCTGTTAGGTTCTTGGTTCTCTCTTATTTTGTCCTGTTTATGCCTTGAGGTGAATCATGATTTACGACAGTGTTATTTTTGGTGTTGGGCTTTAGTATTTAAACTATACTTACTGCCTTTGTTCACGATGACTCGACTAAGGATCTTTACGTGGCATCGTTCTAGTATTTTAAAGACTTGAAGTTTGTAACTAGAAGTTTGTTATGGATTCGTCATATATGTTATTGCTGTCTGTGACTAGTTTGAAACTATTGTTCCAGCAACGGATCCTGTCCTAAGAATGGTTCGCACAAAAAGCACATTTGTTTATTAACCTTTTCAGTCGGACAGCACTTTTAGCCATTTAATAAAACCTGCTGAAACTAGGTCTCGGGAAATCCTCTGAGTGACTGTCGCAAATGCAACAACGTTTTATTATCCCACCGCATGACAAAGACACACACGTTACAGATCACTAAGAGGCCTGAAAATAATAACTAGCGCACGACTAACCTACTGGGAATGCATCCAGTAATTCCAGGACTGAAATTACCTTCCACTTTCTCTGACTCCAGACGTATACAGTGAGGCAATTTTTTGAAAAGTAAATATCCTCTTAGTGAAAGCAGTATAGAACCGTGCCTGGGGCAGTCCTTGGGAAGACGCTGGCCTGCGGTGTCTTCATCTGTCATGGCTGGGTCGGCGACCAGGTGGACCTATTAGACGTCAGATCAAAAGCTCAAATGAGTTCTCCAATTCAGACATAGTTAAATGTTGACATTTGCGAAGGGCAGAAAAGTATGGCTGGGGTTGTGAAAAATTGGAAGCCACCCTAACCTCTCTGGACGACTGTCAGCACCACGACCCTAAAATGCCCCATAAAACAACGCAATGAGTGGCGCTTTTTTAAATAACGTACTTGCTGAGCAGGGAGGTAGCCTGTGTCGGCTGCCCTACAAATGAGGAAGGAACACAAGTAAGGCCCTTTCTCTCTACAAAATGTCAGGGCCCTGGGCTCCCCATTGCGTGCCCAACTATCGCTGCTTTGCTGTAGTCATGAGTTTTCACGTTGGTTCCCTTTTTTTCTTCTTTCCGAAATGATTCTGAATAGTCTTTTGTGACGGGGGTGAGGGGGAGGCTTTGCATTTCGGAGCCACATACTTGACCTTAAAGCATCACTCTTCGACTGCCGCTTCTTTCCGCAGCACAACTGGCGTGGAAGGACAAGTTGATCTGTCATTCTACTCAGCCTTTGCCTGCCTGTATTAGCTCAGTGTGTGTGAACCCCGTGCTGCCTGCCCTACCCATTTTTCATGGATGTCCTTCAGCAGGAGTACCTTGTGGGTGTGGTAGGGGAGCACATTTGTCTCCGCAGAGAGACATTATGTGACCTGCATAATAAAGCTCTAACTGAGATGCCAAGCTTAGCGAGCTACTGGTGTTGAGATTCTTGCAACCGTACACTAGCCCCATGTCATTCTCGGAACCCTTCCGACTTTCTTTCTGACAGTTTAAATGTATTAATGTTTTTTGTAGAAGGAGCAGCCCAGTGCTGAATGCGCGCTATTGAAAAAAAAACCTCAGAAATAAACATGTTTGCACTGTTTGTTTCAAGTATGCTCTTTTAATATTCAGTAAAGGATCGTTTTTTATTGGGCTCTCAAATTAAAATGTGCACCTATAAGATTAAAGTGTTTGTAATACATTTAAATTTGCTCATGAAACTACGCAGTATTAGAAGACGCAATTAGACAGCACACGAGTTCCCCCAAGAAGCATTCCCTGTAGACTTTTTCTGTCGTTCACCATTACGTCCAGTTTTGCTCTTGCTTACCCATTACTGTTGTGCCACTGTCTGTCACATTCCTTTTTAGGTCTCGCCTGACCCAGCGCATGCGCTGGTCTGGCGAGACTTTTTGAGAGGGCTCCAAAAAGTGCTACCAGGCCAGCCTAGAGCTACAGTGCATGTGCGCGGGCGCGCGGCTTTTGACGCGATTACTTTCACTTTCGCGGCCGCTTTGATGTTTGATCGCGATCACTTTCGCGGCCGCACGGCCGCTTGTTTTACATGTTGTACAGAAAAGCATGTACAAAAAGAACATTTTTAGAACATTCCAATTTCTACACCCCTGAATTCCCTTGAAATAAAATGCTTTCTGTGGATTTAAAATGCAGTGATGAAGGTTGTTCGGTTTAAAAATAACAAACCTTAGCTTAGCTTTGAAATGGATTGAACAAAGTTAGCACATAGAGACCTTCATTGAGAGTTGGTTGCAAAGTCCCTAATTTTATGCAGTCGTTTTCAGCTTCTGGTTTCCACTTTGCGTCAATACAGGGGTGTTCTTTATGGGCACTTTCCTCCGCATCCTCAATGAAGGCAATTCTGAAGGCAAAACAGTGTCACAGAGACGCTTGCCGACCCTTATTCGCATTTTCATGCCACAAAATCTGTAACTGGTTGTAATAAGTAACCTAATGGCAGGCACAAATCATTTTACACTGGGCACTTTTTTGCACACAACGCTCCAGCGGCATTCAAATTGACGCAGTGAATTGGTGTTATTTGTTATTGAAACTATAGGGCATGATTCACATACCGCTATCTGACTTTCATAACAAGGTGATTTTATAGCAGTGGAAAAGTGTGCTGCCAGATTGGAAGCACAACAAAGCAACATACATAAGGGTCATGCTGATTTGCAAACCTGTTATAAGCAAACTTTATGTAGTTTTTTTAAGCTTCATGAATTTTTCCAAGATGTTTTCCCATTTTTTGTACCCACAGAAAAAGATTTACAAAACTTGGCAGTAGAAATTTTGTAACATTGGCAAATGCTGCAAAAAAATGTCTTCCACACAATGTAGCTGTCATTGTCATTAAATCTAAGGGATAGCACTTGGATTACATCACCTACATTTTGATCCAGAAGACAGATAATTTAGATTTAACCATCTATTTTGAAAACTTGAGGCATGCTTATGAACAATGATTACTAACGAACACACACCTCAATCTTCTAAAACTAGCAGAAGCTTGAGTAATCTGGGGCCGTACATTATCAAATCAAAAATGATACACGATTCAGCCAACTTTAATCTGGGTTACTCTGATGTTGTTCTCCATCTATAAATAGTGAAATGAGTAAGTCCAGAAATGAGTACCACAAAGGCTGCTGTTTTTAAATGTGTTGGCATAGCCAATAGGTCTTGCCTTGTCATGTTGTTGAACCAAGGATATTGTACTGCAGAACTAAACACTTCTAAGGTCCCAAAAGCGAGACCTATTGGCTATGCCAATGCGTGTTTAAGAAAGCATTGGCCGTGCGCGCACACAACACCCGCTTCTCCCGCGCGCGGCCAATGCTTATTTTTTGTATCTACAAATCAGCGTCAGCATTTTTCCTTTTGGTCCACACCAGGTCCCTCTATTTTTCACTGAAATGTGTAGCTGACATCTTGGGTGGACAATGGTGTCTTCTCTGAAAAACGCATTTCGGCGAGTCTGGCTTCAGAAAGGATGTTGTGGTTCTCTTGAGATGTAGGGTCTGCTGTTGCAAGAGGCTTCCCACAGCGCAGCACGTTATGTTGTAATGTGGTCGCTCAAACCCTTAGCACTGCACAGGCGCGCAACACCCATTGAACTCAAAGGGCTGCAGACCCCCCCCCCCCCCCCCCCTGTCGTGTGTGGTAGCCCGGGATGAGACAGGGTACACACAGCCGCACCCGAGCACTTCACAGGTCTTTAAAAAGACCATTTGCATGTTAATGAGGCCTCGCTGTTGTTTCACCCCTTCTAAGAGCCCCTGCAGCTCCACTCTGCCTATTGCTTAAAGTTTCAGCCCCCCCCGAAATTTTTACTGAGGTTACTGAATGAGTAAGTCTAGAAAAAGCTGCAGGAGAATAGTGGCCTGTTTATTGCCACCCCATCACCATTACCACCTGTCCCTCCCTCGCCTTCCTTCTTAACCAATGAACTTGGTAGTCAGAGGCATTTTCCTTTGGGCTCAGGGCTGCGTCTGGGGCTGACTGCTCTTTACATTCGAGGGGTGGAGAAGGTCCAAGCAGATCTGTTGAGCCGGGACATTTTCTCGTCAAAGGATTTCTCCCTGCTTCCCAGTTTGTTCTGCCAATTGGTGGTTCGATGGGGTCTTCAGGTGGTGGACCTGTTTGCGTGCGTGTCCAGGGAATGCCAAGGTGGGGCGATTTTGTTCTCTGGGTCAGTGTCCCTGGGCTCGGGGAATGGACGCATGACATAACCTTGGCCTCAGGGCCTGCTCTACGCTTGTCCTCCATTCCAGCTGGTCATGGCTCTTCTGGTTCGGGTCTGGAGGGGGAGGGCGCAGATAGTGTTGATTAAGCCCTGGTGGCAACGCATGAATTGGTTTCCTCTCTTGGACTCTGGCCACCAAGTTCATTGGTTAAGAAGGAAGGCAAAGGAATAGGGCTGGGAGTAATGCCATTATCAGTAAGTAATGGACGCATTTTCGAATAAGTGGGAGGTACTGGTGGTGCAGTTAAAAAATTATTTTACCAAAATTGTATATACCATCGGTATGGAATTTTTATTTATAGAGAGCAATTTCAAGGGGAGGAGATGCTTGTCTAAGTGTACAGATTAAATTCAGAATCATCAACACATAGTGTGTCGAGGTGCACACCGCAGATTTACTCAGAGCGCTGCTCTTGATATCTAGATTTACCAAGACCTCTCTTCTAAAATTGCTGACTCCCCAGACTTAGCGGGATCTGACTTCCAACAGCAGACTCTAGCAAGAGGTAAGTTCTCCATAATACCTAATGTATATTCCTATTAATATACAAACACAGATTCTGCTAATCTCTTGATGCTACACAAACCTTACTCTGGTAATAACCAAAATAAACTAAGAGCCCCAGAAGAAGAACACCTACAACAGTCACACTCGCTCAAACTTCTGGATCAGATTGCATTCATTCCCAAATAGTAATGAAATAATCTAATATTTCCCACTTCACACAACGCAGGAGATGCTGCTCTTGATAGCAAAAGACTCAACCCACATTTGCTCCTGATAAAAACCAAAACTCCCTCTAAGATCTGCTGTACTCATGATAATGGACAATCAAATTGACCCAAAGCTCTGTTTTAGTTAATACCCAAGATAATCCTGAGCACTACTCTTGATAAAGGGCCGGCCTACTTATGCCCATTCACTTGCTAATGATCAAAGTCACGAGCTCTGTTTATGACAACATATTGACTAATTCTGCGCTTGGTTGATTGACAACACTATTACATTAAATTGCTGCTCTGTGCTTTTTAGTCTACAACCTGATCACTGTGCGATCGGTTGGGCACATGTTTCAGGTTATTCTCCAGCAAGCTTTTTTATTGTAGTTCATTGTGAATTTTTGTAAAGCTCCACATGCAGATGAGAAAAGCAACAGAGTTCTTTGTTGAAGAGGCGAGCGTACACGGGAATCATACAGTTTCACTGCTGAGACCAAGCAGGTGATGACTCATAGTGAAACTTTGATAGGCCACAGTCCTCTGAGAAAATTAGTCATTGGCATTTTCTTTTAGGTGCCTGAATGTCTGCAAATGAGGGCTTGCTAAAGAGAACTACAAATGATGGTGAGGATGAGTTGGGGAGAACTTGTGTGAAGTAGTAATAGACTGTTTGAAAATATGAGTGCGGAGTACTTTGCGGGACCTGAGGAATCCACCTCCCCTTCTCTGAAGCCCATGGAGGACATTTCAAAGAGCTGAATGGTCGGTGTGGAAAACTATTCCACGAAGTGCTTTATATATTTCTGATCACATGGAAATATTTCTCATGGCTGACCTTTGGCGCTAGCATGCCTAGCCTCCACTTCATTTGCTGCCCTTCCTGCTAATTGTCACAGTCTGGTTTGTAGGCACGGCAGACTCGTCTGGCACCTCACAAAGGAGAGCTCGGAAAGGGCCTGCGGTAGTGAATCTCATGTAGTTCATAGCAGCTTATGCCAGGAAGAATGTATAGAAAATTAGAGAAACAGGGGTAACCCTATAACCCAAGGAACCTGGGCCTCATCAACATAATATAAACAATGGTTCCATAGGACCATTGTTTATATTATGAGGAAGAATGTATAGGCCAGTGGCAGAACCCCTAAACTGGGAACAAGGGATGGAAGAGGGATCAACCTATTGCCCCATTGAACTTATAGGTACAAATCACAATGAGTAATCCGAAATTAATGTTAACCTGTTTGCGATTAAAGTATTTATTTGTAATACAATTATTGATTTTCTACTTGTGTGCTTGAGCTATATACTGAGGAATATAACCTAAACAGAGTTTCTCAAATTTTCCCTAGCTAATATCAAAATGGGTCTAGCCACTTATTAGGTCTCGCCTAGCATTGCAGCGCAAATGCGCTGCCATCGCTTCGCGAGGCATGCAGTATACACTATAGTGTGGAAGCTTTGTGGAAGCTTCGCCCACTCTCCGGCCCATCTTCTTCATTGGCTTAGGTTATAAATGCTGCCTTCCGATTGGTTTTAAGCTTGTTAGTCGCTCCCCATGACAGCTATGTCAATCATTTGTATCCTTCCGTGGCTACTGGCCCCTTCACTGCACAAACGACTTTCTTCCCGTCCCTCCCTACTCCCCCCTCCCACAGTCTGTGACTTCTTGGGGCCCCTCGACTCACCCGACCCCCTCCCGTACACTCCCTGTCGTGCTCATGTCTTGTATATTCCAAGCTGGCACTCTTGCTTCGGTTCTGCATCACTAAGTGCTTCGTGGGAAAGAAAGACTTCGGCGCTGCCGAAACGTTATGGCTGCCAGTGCCGCCCACGCTCCACGAAAGCCGCTCTCGTCAGAACTTTGAAGAAATAAACCCAGCAGACGACGCTCTGACATAATTAGGGGTGTGGGTTTCTCACGCACGCACGGTTTCTCACATGTGTTGTTCTGCCCGCACAGTGCCCTGGGAGGGCTGCCACCAGCGCCTTAGCTGAGGCCTGGGCTTGACAGCAGGATTGCTATCTGGCCTGTAATTGTATCATCGCGCGGGCTCTGCAGGGTGCGTGCGGGCGCTCGAGAAGCGGTGTCTGCAGCCTGCCAGCGCGTGCAGGGCAGCGATAAGGGCAGCGCGGCTGCGGGGGCATGCCAGCCGCTGCATGTTAGGCGTTGCGAGGCCATATGCCTGTTCGGCATTGCGAGGCCATGTGCATGTTAGAGCTGTGAGGCCATATACCAGTTAGGAATTGTGAGGCCATATACCGGTGTTTCTCCAGGTTAACAGCTGTCTAATTGCTCGGGGAGCAGCTCACCCGTGAACAGAAGCGTTACTTACGTTTCAGGATATGACCCAGACATGTTGCCATTGTAACCCGTAAGCAGCCGAGCTGGTTTTGAAAAAGCTGTATTTTTGCTCATGCAGGTACTGCTAGGAGGGT
The DNA here is from genome assembly GCF_964204655.1 of Triturus cristatus. Classification (NCBI taxonomy): domain Eukaryota; kingdom Metazoa; phylum Chordata; class Amphibia; order Caudata; family Salamandridae; genus Triturus; species Triturus cristatus. Next base: position 1,668,527,619 of record NC_140589.1, on the reverse strand, counting down.
CTGAGAAGTAGGGGTATGTCGGGGATCATTATTCCAAGACTCGGCTATGACGAGGCGTGCCCGTAGGCGGCCCCGCAGACATTGTGCCAGAACAGTGGGTTTCATGCAGTGTTAAGTTTATCAAGAGAAAACAGGAGTCACTGGAGTGGAGTGGCCTAACAAAATGCAAATTTCGGAAGTTTGAGAGTTAACAAAACTTTCCTAGTGCAGAAACACACGCAAAAGTAACCCCTGAGATGGCAGCAAGGTGTTCCCAGGGTGGGAGAGTCACGGAGAGGGGTATTTCCCCAGGCACAACTTTTTGACTATGGAGAAAAGAATATATATATGTTTTTATGTGCTGATACACAAATTTGCTACACCGAATGCATGAATTGTGCACCATGACCGATATGCAAGAATATGGTGCTGGTGGAATACAAACGGACCTTTGTGATTCGCCTTAATTTACTTGTGTACACCAGGGGATTGTTTGTGGTTCCTTAAGCATTCAACAATCAATCAATCAATCAATCAGGGGTTTGTATAGCGCGCTACTCACCCGTGAGGGTCTCAAGGCGCTGGGGGGGAGAATGACTCCGGATCAGTCAAAGAGCCAGGTCCTGCCTGAATGTGTGCAGGGTTGGGGAGCATCTGCTGTTCACAGGGAGCTCGTTCCAGGTCTTGGCTGCGATGTAGGAGAAAGCTCTCCTGCCGGTTCTGTTTCTGCGGATGCGGGGGACCTCTGCCAGGGCGAAGTCGGTGGAGCAGAGGTTCCTCTTGGGTACATGGAAGGATATTCTCTAATTGAGGTATTTGGGTCCGATGTTGAGGGATATGTAGGCGAGGGTGAGGAGTTTTAAGGTGACCCTCAGGTGATGAGGGTTTGTCTGAAACTCGTAGATGTTTACACCTCAAGGCGCTGTCCCTGGGCCTGTCTTTGGGTGACTCGTTTACTGAGAACCGTGACCTTCCACGCTTCAAGGGTCTGTGTCCAGGGCGTGTGACTCTCGATGCAGCCTACAGACTGTAAGACAACCCAATTACCAATGGAGAGGACTCAATGCATTAACCATCATAGCGTAACATGCGCTTCTCTGCATCACACTCTTACCTGCAGGCCCAACTGCAATCCACGCCTTTGTAGCTATACAACCATTCACTTGTTTTTATAAACACTGAAAAGAGCGGGAGTAACTGATGTGAAATGGAGCGCCTCCTGCCTCCTAAGGTGATATAAAGTGCAATGTAAATTCTCCAGGAGAATATATGTGGGGTTACTTCAAGAGCTAATAACAGACGTTTGATTCTTTGGCATTCTAAAGAACGAAAGAGGGGCTTCTCTGCACGTTTTGAGAATGATGAAGAACAGGATGGGCTGTGCTTGGTAGGGTGGGTTCAGTGCCACGGTGCACCCATGCCTGAGCAGAGGCAAATCCCACAGCAGACACACTAATGTAGGAGGCGAGTCTAATAGGTGCATGACTGACATTAGAATTAGGTGCCCAAAAAAAACGGCTGCACATTGTGTGGTCCTGGGCAATTTACTGAGTATTACTTCCTGTACTTCCTTGTGCTGCAGGTGGCTGATTCAGTTTGATCACAAGTAAAAGGAGTGCTTCACGGCCTGCATCCCCACTCCCCCACTTTGATATCTTAGCTGTGGTTTTGTCTCAGCCCCCTCACCCCCTCCTCTTTCATAGATGAGATCTCGTTCCTGCCATTGGGAGCCTGTCGCGCTTCTTGGCTCTACAGCCACAGGAAGTTGGGGAAACGAGGAAAGCCCCCATCAGCTAACTTCACATTGTAGTACTGTACCGAGAAGTTATTATTCAAAGTGATCATTTTTAAACATGAACATAAAACCATTGTGCCCTCGCCCCCATCCTGGCAACAGCGCCATTATTGAACTACCAGGCACATGGCTGCGTGTGGCCCAGATTCTTAAACAAAGAGCAGCAATAGGTTTTGTACAACTTGTAATCTAAACATGCACGTAAATGAAGGTGTTTTCATATGCAATACTGAAGAAAAAGAATTTCAGTAAAAGCATACTCCATAGGAGCCGCTCCTCTATGAATCCAGCAGAAGCAGGGGACAGCCTGCAGCCGAACGTGGTCCTGAAAGGTATGGTAAGGAACACCCCGCCCCTATACTAAAGCAAATATTGCCCCTCCACATTCCCTACACTCTGCCGCTGACCGCGGCCCCCGCAGGGGGCCACTCGGCGGTCGGCGCCTTAGTGGCCCCGGGGCCCCGGTCACCCCTCCCCACTCCCTACTTCGGGGGGGGGGCGGGGGCAGGGATCCTGTTTGTGCCCCCCTCCGTGTCAGGGGCCGGAAGTGACGCGAAAGGCGCGTCACTTCCGGGCCCAGGTGTGAGGGGAAGGCTATTTAGCCTTCCCCCACCCTCACTGGCGACCTCTTTGTCGCCCACCTCGCCTTTTGTGACGACGAATCGGACGCAGCGTCGTTTCGCGGGGGTCGTCGTCGTTGCCTTGCTGGGGAACTCCGAATATTAGCGGTGAGTTGCCGGATTGCCCCCTCGCCCCGGCCCTGTCCCTGGGCAGTACCAGGAGACGGGGCCCTGTGGTCGGAGTGCCACGGGCGGGGGGGGACCGTGCTCGGAGCAAGGCTCGTGTTTATTTACGCTTAACGGGGCGTGCGATCATTGGGGAAGCTGTGTGTTGTTTGTTTCCCGGCCACGATGGCTAGCGCGGGTGGGCGCGAGGAGTCGATTGCGGGACGCAACTCGTGTTGATTTCGATTTAATGCGCGTGCGATCGTTGAGGAATGCTGTATTTGGCGCGTTATCCGCTGCCACTGTTTGCTAGTGCAGGAGGGGGACGCAACCGCGCCGGCTACCCGGCGTCCATCGGCATACTGGCCGCCATCTTGGGTGTGGGGCTTAGCGTTTCTCCTTCGGCGCAGGGGTCAGTGAGAGCCCCTGTCCGGCCCCGTCCTGTTCACTGAATCTCCCCGTGCTTATAGGTTTATGAATACGGTGTGATGCAATCTGATACCTTCGGGGCGAGCCTCGCGCTAGAGAAAGGATTCTGCGTAGGAGCAAAGTATATGGATCGAGGCTCAGGTCCTCCCCCCCCAATGGGGTTTTGGTGTCTCATGGGTGGTCCGTCAGCGAGTCTCGGGGCCGCGGTCGCTTTTGTGTCGCGGGGTATAGCACTTAATCCCCCAGTGCCTATCGGTATGTAAAGGCGGTGCGCATCCGTGGTAAATCACTTAATCTCCCCGGGCCGATGTATGTAGGTAAATGCGGTGCTATGCGCTCCTTGCGCCTTGTAAATATGGAACACATGTCACCGGTACGAATTTAGAGCGCTCTAATAGCTTCGATAGACAAATCCGCAGTTAATATGTGTAAGCCTTTACTGCGGCCTTGCAGCGTGTTACCGGGTCACAGGGGCTTGCGCTCCTCCCCGGGTTTAGGCAGGGGGGCCGGGCTTGAGATCCGTCCATGGTTTTCAGGAGTAGAAGCCGTCAATGACCCCCGGCCCGTCGCCGCTCCGATCTCGGATCAGCGGGCGTCGTAACGCGGTGAGTCAGGGGAGAGGTGGGGGTTTTTGTACAGGCAGGTTTGCCGTCTAGGGGCAGGACATCATTACCTTTGATCCCCTGGGTCGCGTCTGCACCGGCGACTCTGGGCCAACGGCTTATCTCCCGGGGCTTGAATGTGCGAGTTGTCGCGCCGGCCGCGGTGAATTTGGGGCTAAACGAGGATTATTTAGCGGGGCCAGAACGTACAAGGTGTTGCGCCCGCTCCGGGGGTATCGGGCTGGATTATTTATCTCCCCGGACATGACTGTGCAGGGTGTCACCGACTACCCCCCCGTGCCTGATTGTGCTATGTAAATACGGTGCCCACATGTAAGCACCGAATATACAAGGGGCGAATTCGCGCCACATAAAATGGGCAATGTGTTTCTTTTGTGGCCTGGCTCTGCCCTGTTTGATTTGTTTGGTGGGGCCGCGGTGGGGGGACGGCACCAGCAAGCATAGCGAAGGTCCGGTCCCACAGTAGGCCGTTTCGGGTGTCCCAGCAGGGAGCGGGTAGCCGCCCTCCCTCCGCTTGGCCCGCGAGTGGGCAGGTAGTTGGTAGCAAGGGCCCGATCCGGGGGGGCCAATGCATGGCGTCCGAGAGTGCCCTTGAGCAGCGAAGGGGGATCGCGGAGTTGCGTGTAGTGCCCCGGAATTTGTAATGGTCACCCTGGGCCGGGGAGGTGGCCGGCGCTTTGTGGTCGCGCCCCCCCCCCTTTTTTTGGGCAGCGCGGGTACTGTACAATTTTAGTGTGAGGACAGTGTGGTGGCCCCGTGCCTGAATATGTAATGTAAAGGGTGTCAGTAATCTTGCGGGCACGCTACAATAAAGCCAAATGAACGGAGAGTTGGTTGGGTTCGTTCACGCGAGACTGTGATGTTGGGGCAAATGGCCCCAAGGAAGGTAGTATGGGGGTGGGATGCTTGCCAGGTTCAAGGTGGGGATGAGGGCAGACGCGAACAGGTTTTACATGGTTAAACGTGATGTGTATGAGCACCTGTGTCCTCTCCCCCCCCCCCCTCTCTCCCCCCCCCCCCTTTTTTCTGGCGGTACAGCCGCGCCTTTTTCGTGTATGCTTCTCTTGCGCTTATGCTGGTTTCTCTTGCAGTACATTCGTCTGCTTTCACTGACCGGAGGCTTGTTAATCAGCGACAGAGAGACGCGAGACAAACATCATCCGCATTCGGGGCTCAGACGGGAGTAAGTACGGGCGGTTGGGGGATGGGGGTACCTCTCGGAGTAGCATGTGCCACTCAGGAGCGAAGAACTAAACACAAAGGGGGTGAATAGGCGGTTAACTTTCTCTCTTTCCCAATTGCAGATAAGAGAGAACAACTGCTAAGTGATGGACAGCCAAGGATTATCCCCCCCCCTTTTCACACCAGGGACACAGGTTGAGGAGTCCGTGCCGGACACTTCGGAGGAATCTCGGATTGCCGCTTTCTTGGAACTGACGAGGTCCAAGGGCTTAGCTTGGGCGACGGAACTATTGAAAGCCAGTACCCCCCCAGATTCTGGGATAGCGATGGACGGTCCGGCTACGGATAAGGATGTAGGGGAGGTTGCGGGCCCGTCACGGTCAAAAAGAATCCGCCGCCCCACGAGCAAAGACTTTCCGGTCGAACAACCACCGGCTCGGAATAGAGCGGCCCCTCCGCACAGGGCCTCAGCCCCCCCCCAGGCGACGGTTAGCTTGGGGACGGGGGCGCACAACGGACTGCCTGGCCCGCCCCAGGCGACATTTGCCTCGGCAGAGGATTTGGGTAAGCTTTCAGACACTCTAAAAGACTTCATGGCTGAGGTCAGATCCGGTCTGCTGCTTGCCAGGTCACCCCTAGGGGTTGGCCCGCCCGCCCCACCGCCGCCGACTGTCCTCCCGGCGCCGGGGGGCTTCACGCAGGTGTGGTGTCAGCCGCAGGCTGCGTTGGAACCTCCTCCGCGGCCCACACCCCCAGCTGCTGCTGTGGCCGAGAGCGCGGCGAGTGCGGTCGACACTACAGTAGTGGTTCCCCCAGGGGTACCGACGCCGGCACCAACGCCAGCGGTTGCACCTAAGCCTCTAGTTACCACGGCCCCGCTAGTTTCGGGCCGCTGTTCTCTCGCTTGGATGGTCCCCCTAGTGGCCAAAGAAGGGATTTGGCGCAGGGAATTTATTGATATCTTCACCCTTCTGATGCATGGGGCGGAGGGGGTAGATACCAGGAGGATGGGCAACAAGGAAGAGGACAAGCGGGTGCGGTACCATGTATATCCCACCAAAAATATTGTGACTTGGGGTCAGGCCTTTGCCATTTTTGCAGCGGTGATAGTAGAGAAATTCCCAGATGAAGGGCCTGGCCTTTTCCACTATGCAAGCGTGATTACTGAAGAGGCTGCTAAGGGTGGGGGCATGGGATGGTACCACTACGATTGTGACTTCCGCAGACAGCGAGCAATCTGCCCAGATCTTGAATGGGACCAGTTGGAGGTCCGTTTATGGGTAAAACACATGGGCAAGCATACTGAGGGGTCTACGACGAAGTCAGGTACAGAGAGCGGTGTAAATAGCAAGGAGAAAGAGGATAAAAAAGAAAAGAAATGGGAGAGCAGGAAGTCCTTTCGGGGCGGGCGTGGGGGGGGTCGCAGGCCTGGCTTTCGGGCACGGTCTTCTGGAACTTGCAGGCTCTTCAATGCAGGGTTCTGCTCCTGGGACAAATCATGCCGTTTCGCCCACAACTGCAGCGTGTGCGGGGCACCCCATGCCGCTACCGCATGCTCCAAGCGCGACACCCCCGACAAGCCTTCATCGAGCAAGTAGCCCGGGGGTTTCCCCCCCCCTTCTGCGCTTTGGCCCCCTGCGTACACAGCTGCCAGCGCGCATGACCTAGCCCCTCACGATCATGTGAAAGGGCACTCTCCCATCTGCGTAAAGAACCTCCTCAGCGCACTCCGCGGTTACACTAGCAAGGAAGGGTCCCTCATTTCCGAGGGTTTCTTAGACGGTTTCCGCATTCCTTATCAAGGCCCCTTAGTGAGCAGGGATGCGGAAAATCAGAAATCAGCTAGGGAACACCCGGAGGTAGTGCGGGATAAAATAGCAAAGGAGGTGTCTCTGGGCAGGGTGGCGGGCCCATTTTCCTCACCCCCTATGCCCCACTTTGTGATTTCTCCCCTGGGGGTGGTACCAAAAAAGGAGCCGGGGGCTTTCCGACTTATCCACAACCTATCACACCCAGAAGTGGACTCCGTGAATTCCTGGTTGGACGAAAGTAAATGCTCAGTGTCTTACTGCTCCCTAGACCTGGCAGTCGACATGATCAGGAGGGCAGGGAAGGGGGCCTGGTTGGCTAAGTCTGATATCGAATCAGCCTTCAGGCTCCTGCCAGTACACCCGGACAGCCAACACCTTCTGGGCTTCAAGTGGGGGGACCAGGTCTTTTATGATAGGTGTATGCCCATGGGATGCTCGGTGTCTTGTGCGTACTTTGAGGCGTTCAGCTCCTTCCTACAGTGGGCCTTAACAAACAGGTATGGCATTGAGGGAGTGACCCACTACCTGGATGATTTCCTTTTCATCGGGGGAGCTGACTCGCAAGATTGTGCACGGGCGCTGCAATGTTTCAAGGAATTGGCAGGACACTTGGGCGTACCTTTAGCTCCTGGTAAGACCGAGGGTCCGGCGCAGGTTTTGGTATTCTTGGGCATCGAGTTGGACACGGTAAACGGCGTGTCCCGACTCCCTGCGGATAAGGTACAGGCCCTGCGTCAGGAGATCTGCGATCTACTGGGTAGGGACAAGGCTACTCTAGGTGAAATCCAATGCCTGCTAGGGACCCTGAATTTTGCGCTAAAGGTCATACCCATGGGGAGGGTCTTTGCACGCAGGCTAGCTAGGGCGACTGCTGGTGTAAAAAAGAAACATCACTGGGTCAAGCTGGGGACAGGGCTGAAGCAGGATCTGGTGGTATGGAGCGAATTCCTCGCCTGCTTTAACGGGACAGTTATTTGGAAGCAGCCCTGGATTGATAGTCAGGAACTTTGTCTTTTCACAGATGCCTCAGGCAGGGAAGGTTTTGGGGCTATCCTGGGCGAAGAATGGTGCGCGCAGGGATGGCCCAATGTTTGGCGCAGGCGTAGGATCACCAAAAATATTACTGTGTTGGAGCTTTTCCCGATTGTTGTTGCATTACACCTCTGGCCGGCGGCACTGTCAGACAGAAAGGTGGTGTTCTGGTCTGACAACATGGCGGTCGTTCAGGCAATTAACAACCAGTCCGCCAGGTGCCGGCTGGTGCTGTGCTTATTAAGGGAGTTGGTCCGGGCTTGCCTGCGCATCAATGTGGAGTTTAAAGCCAGGCACATTGAGGGGATTCAAAATGTGGCAGCTGACGCTCTTTCTCGTTTTCAGTGGCTCCGATTCAGGGAGGCCTGGCCGCGGGCGAGAGCGCAGATGACCCCATTCCCGGACCATCTATGGAGGATCCTGCAGTGGGACTGAGCCTGAAAGCGATGGGAGAAAGAGCTCTGGCCCCAGGTACCAGGAGGCGTTACAGCGCCCACATGGCAACATTCAGAGCAACTTCTGTAGCACTGGGTACTTCAGGGGCTGCGATGGTGTCCCAGGTCCGAGCATTTCTGGTGTGGGCTAGGGGACAAGGGAAGAGCCGTTCATGGGTGGGCAGTCACTTGGCAGCCGTAAGCCACGACACTAGGTTGTCTGGCGGGGCGGATCCTACTAACTCCTATCCCATCCGGGCCGCCTTGAAGGGTTGGGCTAGGGAGGAGCCCAGGGCCCCTGATAATCGAGCGCCCATTGATTTTGAAATCCTGAAAGGCATGCTAGGGGCTCTCGAGTCAGTCACCTACTCTCATTACGAAGCCACGCTGTTTTCAGCCACATTCTGCTTAGCGTTCTTCGGGGCTTTCCGAGTCAGTGAGTTGGTGGCTAGGTCCAAGGTCGACTGTTCAGGGGATGCGCTGGGAATTTCAGATGTGTCTATCTCCGGGTCTCTGACCATTCTTTTACGCAAGTCCAAGACTGATCAGGCGGGGCGGGGGATCAGGGTGGTTCTCCAGCCTCTAGGTGACCCCAGGTTCTGCCCAGTACAATGGGTAAAGGCATTTTTGGAGCACAGACCGCCTGGCCCTGGTTATCTCCTGTTGCATTCAAACGGTACCCCTGTAACTAGATACCAGTTCGAGCAGGTAATCAGGGCTAGTTTAGCCAGGGCGGGGCTAGCACGGCCGGACAGAAGGTATTCCAGCCACTCCTTCCGCATTGGCGCTGCCACCGCCGCTCACCTGGCGGGATTAGAGGCTGCTCAGGTGAAGAAACTGGGGCGTTGGGAATCTGATTGCTATAAGGTATATGTTCGCCCGTGAGGCAGCTTTTAGTAAAGTGTTTGTGATTTATGGTGTGTATCGTTGAAATCACCCTTTCTGATTAAATAACTTGTGTGTACACCATGTCTCCTCTTTTATTAGGCCGAGTGGTGTGGGTGATCGGGCATTCATTTGTCGCCCGGGCGGCCCAATGGGCATTGCACCGAAAGTGGATGCGACACTTCCCTCAGACCAAAGTGGAATGGATGGGGGTGCCGGGGATGAGATGGTTCGAACTCAGGAATAAGATCGAGCAGAGACTAAGAGCACACGGGTCCACCTTGCCCCACCTGTTGGTGATACACCTGGGCGGTAACGACCTTGTTACCCTGGGGAGACGATTGCTGTTATTAGCCATGAAAAGTGACTTAGGGGAAATCTGCAAACGTCTGGGCGGGTGTGAGATCGTGTGGTCAGAGATCATCCCCCGCAGGTCATGGCGGGGAGCTAAATCCTTAGAAGCGGTAGAGCACTCCAGGAGGCGCATTAATGGAGCAATGCGTAAGTTCACAGCCCAAAGGGGTTTGGGCTTTATTCGCCATGAAATGATTCGGGGGAATGTAAAGGGGTACTTCGACTTGGATGGAGTACACCTCTCTCAAATAGGCATGGACCTGTTTTTATTGGATTTAAGCGAAGCATTGGTCAATAGCGGGTGCAGGTAAAGAGCTAGGTTGGTGGGGGGCCCTGGTTGCGACGGTTAGCCGCCTCCAGGGCTGTGGCGGAGTTACAGGGCGATCTGGAAGCAGGCCGGTACAAAGGGTACCTCTGCGCGGCACCACGTGGTGCCTGAGCCAAAACGAGGAGCCTCCAGAGAGGTCCCGGAAGCCGGTCGGCGCCCCGCTAGGCCTGCGGGCGGTTGTGGGCCTGAACAACCGGGGGCTTGCTATGCGACGCTCCGCCCCGAGAGGGGGGGGCGTGAGTAGAATGTCAACGGCACGTGATCGAAAAAAGAATCACTTGGGGGGCAGCACTTGCGGGTCGTTCCCGTGCTGCCCGGCTCATCAGGCGGGGCAGGTGAAGTAGATGGCCGCCTGCCCTTGGATCGCCCGTAAGATAACCCACCTATTACATATCCTGGAATTATGTAATAAATCCTGCAGCATTTGTTACCCATCTACAACTGTTTCTTGTGTCTTCTTTGGGTAACCTAATTTGGGGGAGGGGGGTAAGCGGGGTGCCCCTGGGGGTACTATGCCGCTGACCGCGGCCCCCGCAGGGGGCCACTCGGCGGTCGGCGCCTTAGTGGCCCCAGGGCCCCGGTCACCCCTCCCCACTCCCTACTTCGGGGGGGGGGCGGGGGCAGGGATCCTGTTTGTGCCCCCCTCCGTGTCAGGGGCCGGAAGTGACGCGAAAGGCGCGTCACTTCCGGGCCCAGGTGTGAGGGGAAGGCTATTTAGCCTTCCCCCACCCTCACTGGCGACCTCTTTGTCGCCCACCTCGCCTTTTCCCTCCCTACCGCTTACCCGGCGTGGTGTGGTGGGGTGGGGTTTTTGGCTGAACGTTTTAATGTTTTCTTTTCGTTGCAGGCGGAGTTACAGGGCGATCTGGAAGCAGGCCGGTACAAAGGGTACCTCTGCGCGGCACCACGTGGTGCCTGAGCCAAAACGAGGAGCCTCCAGAGAGGTCCCGGAAGCCGGTCGGCGCCCCGCTAGGCCTGCGGGCGGTTGTGGGCCTGAACAACCGGGGGCTTGCTATGCGACGCTCCGCCCCGAGAGGGGGGGCGTGAGTAGAATGTCAACGGCACGTGATCGAAAAAAGAATCACTTGGGGGGCAGCACTTGCGGGTCGTTCCCGTGCTGCCCGGCTCATCAGGCGGGGCAGGTGAAGTAGATGGCCGCCTGCCCTTGGATCGCCCGTAAGATAACCCACCTATTACATATCCTGGAATTATGTAATAAATCCTGCAGCATTTGTTACCCATCTACAACTGTTTCTTGTGTCTTCTTTGGGTAACCTAATTTGGGGGAGGGGGGTAAGCGGGGTGCCCCTGGGGGTACTATGCCTCACTCATACTATATTGTTCTTGAAGGCGGCTTCGGCAGACACCATCTCCGCCCCCACCAAACTAGCACCCCATGGACTCTACCATCTCATTATACCGAGGGCACCGAGGGACCCACATCACACCGCCTAACACCCCGTCCCCCCTCTATCATGGCACACCAAACCCCCTCTCAACACAGCTATCATGGCACATCCAATAATAATAGCCCTCCCCGCCCCCATCTGCCGCGCACACAGAGTTCCCTTTACACACATATCTCCCCTGGATTACCAAACATTCATCGACAGGCTAAGGCTGGGTTGAAACATTTGCGTGTCTCTGGGGCTAACGCGTATTTAGACTTCCCATCTAGAGACTGAGGGGCATATCATCAAGGCCAGGCGATAAAATTATCGCCGCTTTTGCATCCGTTTTCGGACGGAAAGCGGCAATAATTTTATTGCCTTATCAGCAAGGTCACGCTATCGCGTGAATCCTTGCCTTATCGCCCTTTCCCCCAACGCCCATCTTCGCATCTCTAATGAGATGCAAAGTGGGCGTTCCACCCCAAGATCCCGGGAGAAATGTCGCTAAGCGACATTTCTCCTATTATCTAGCCACACGCTAACCTGCAGAGTGACAAGAAAAGTAGCGATAACCTCGGTTAACGCTACTTTCCTTACGCCTGCTTTTCAACTGACTTAGCCATGATATCCTATGGAAGGTGGATATCATGGCTAAGTCTGCCTTGCCCTATCAGCAAGCTTTCGCCAAACGTTGTGTGATTATCGCTGGATTTCCAGTGATAATCGCACAGTTGCCAGCTTGCGCGTTGAATTTTATCGCTTTGGAGATAAGCGTTGCTGATAGCACGCTATCTGTGCGATAAAATTCAGCGTTGGCCGGCAATAATTATCCTCGCGCTAAGAGCGCTGAGCGATAATTATCGCCTGGCCTTGATGATATGCCCCAGACTTTCTCCGACCTGCTGCTATGAACATTCTTGCACATGCCAAGAACCTTCTAGGTGCAGACTTCGACCCAGTTTTAAGCTGCATACTGGTTCCTAATTAAAATCACTCAATATGGTAAATACACGGCAGTCTGTATACAGTGTTTTCGTAGTCTATTTTACGCTTCAAATCGTACAGGACATACTATTGACTAATGTAGTGATCCTGCACTGGAAGGATGAACAGTCAAGCTCGCCCTGCCTGCTTCGCATTTGTGGCCTGCAGTTGCCGCCATTTGTCAGCAGCGTGTGCCCGGCTCGCCGAGGGAGGGGGCAGCACTTCTGTGGGAGTTGCCAGGCCCAGACTGCGTAGTGAAAACAAATATTATTATTGATAATGAAATTCACTCTGCTCCCAGTATAATATAAATAAACTCCTCCCTCGCTGTGCTGTGTTGTTCACGAGCTGAGCTCTTCATAGAGGGCATTATTTTTACAGGAGGGGATTAGGGTGTTGCGAGGATTGAGCCATTCCCACTGAAGCTTTTGTGGACAGAACCCAGGACCTAGAACTAGATCCCTGCATCCACAGATGCGTTCAATGTTAGGGCGATGATGCTGTTGCATTTGTTTAGGTTCCAAAACATTCTGACAGCCTGGTTTTGCAATCTTTAGTCTGATTCTATTGATATGTTTCTTTTGGAAGCCCTGAGACGCACATGAATAAACTGTGTTGGATTTCTACGACCTGTTCAACCTTCCACAAGACTCTTGCCTGATACTCCCCTACACACTTGGGATACATTGGCTCTCAGCCGTGGAACGACCACCGCTAAACATGATGGTTGGATAAATTGGTTGTATATAGTGCAGCAGAGATCGGCTGATCTCGCCACAGGAACTAAGCTTTCTGGTCCTGAGGAGAACCCCAGAATCTGGGGGGTTCGAAACGCGTCGACCTTGTGGTGGCCAAACCAAGTGCACAAATTACTGTTTTAGAAATTAGAATTTTTTCAATTTTGAAATCTATTCTTGTTTGGCCCATTTGTTTATTATTTTGTTTTTTGTTTAGATTTAACTTTGAATAATTGTATTTTGGGTGGCTTGTTCGACTGCAGGAGTGCTAGTTGAGTGATAGTAGGTTTGCCTGAGAAGAATGGTAGAGAGTGTGAAGTTGCTGTAGGGTGAAAGAGAATTTCTGTCATTCTTTAGGATGTATTGAATTTTGTAGGCTTTTGGGAGAAGGTAGTTTGGTGTTAAAAAATTTTAAATGCAAAAAAACTTGTGGTTCTATTTTTCATATGTGAATCTTTCGAATAAATTGTGATTACATCATACGGAAAAAGAGGTGTGTGGGGACATTGTTTCACGTCAATGCGCCTGGACAAAAAAGTGTGATTTGTATATCAGCATAGGCATCATGTTGTTTCTAGTTCAAATCGGGCTCAGCCTTGCTGATTGGAGCCTAAACCCTTTGTTGTTTCTTGGTTCATTTTAGAAATCTGGCATGTTCTTGCCTAAACCAAATGTGCCTTTCTGCCATTGTCCAGGGTCACATGACTGTAGTGGCGGTCCTGTGGTGTGATATGCATTCCCTCCAGATAGGAAACAAAAGGGCCTTGGGTGTGGGGAAGGGTGTTCCTCTCCTGAGAACGGTTGCCTGGGGGGGGGGGGGGGTGTACACAGCCCTTCTTGAGCTTCAAAAAGTCGCATGAGGGCTGTGCCCACCCCCTTCCTGACTTCTGAAGCTGCCTGCTCTGTCACTGGAAAATGCAGCTGATACCTGGGACTACCTGGCCATTGCTATCCTAGACAGTTTGGAGCCAAACGCAGAGGAAGGGGCAGAACTATCCAGAACCAGTTTAACCCCTTGAGTGCCCATGACGAGATGGTCTCGTCATGGGCCGCGGTTGCGCTGTGCCCATGACGAGACTATCTCGTCATGAGCCCCGCCCGCTAATGAAACGCCCGGCACAGGGCGTGGAAAGGGCGGGGCACTCAAGGGGTTAAAATTAGACAAAGAGAGAGAAACTCACACACATGCTGGCACTTAGTAGGAAAGTGGCACCCTCAGAACCTCTCATTTGAATGCTCCTGGATCTGTGGAAGATTCAGAAGAAGGACTAAACTGCAGAAGGATGACTGAACCTGCTTGCCTTGAAGCCAGGATCTCAGAAAAGACTACAAGTGTCAGTTGGCTGACCTCCTGTTTGAGCTACATGGATCCAACAGGCTTCCAGAGGCCGCCCCAACTGCCGAGCTGACCAGCACCAACTGGATCAGCCTGAGCCCTGCTCCTGGCCTCTGCTGGAGTGAGTCCTGACCCTCAAGAGGTGCCTACAAGGCCCTGGACCCTCGGCTGGTGTCAGAGTGTACTACACCACCCTGCAATCTGCAAGAACAGGACTCCAGGTGACAATCCAGAGGTTTTGGGGCCCTTCGTGACCATAAATGACCACCTGCGTTTCCCATCAATGTGAAGATCCGACGTGACCTGCTCTTTTCATCAGCAATGACCGCCCGTGTCTCCTGCTAACATGAAGCTCCGACAGTGACCTGCTCTTCACACCGGCAATGATCTGCTTATGGCAGCCGCCAACGCGAAGCTCCAGATGAAGCTCCTTTTGTGAAAGAGGACTGTGTGAGAAGGTAAACTCTCCACCTGGATGAACCTGGTCCCTGTAACTGACCCTCGCTCCATCGCAGTCGGCCCTGAAATTGTGCCTTTTTGATCGATCCAGGGTGATCAGATAACCATGAGTGGCACTTTGTTCTTCCTGGTGCTATTTTAACCTGAAACTTACATAATTCATAATTCTGGTTGAACCTATTGGATGTTTGTTGCATTGGCGTCATTTTATTTATTAAAATATACTATATATTTGATAAATTGAATTGGTATTTTTCTTTTGTTGTGTTTTTTTATTGTATTAACCGGTTGAGTGCTGCATACATACTTTGCATATTGCCTCTAAGTTAAGCCTGACTGCTTCATGCCAACCTACCAGAGGGTTAAGCACAGGTTTATTTAGGGACTTTTATGGTTCAGCCTGACAAGGATTGCGTTATTATTTGAGTGGGACTCTCACCCCGCTCAACTAATAGCCATCTGTCTTATGGTACCACACCTAACATATGGAATTGATTCACACAATGTTTGAAAATGTGCATGTGCATTATTTTATGTAGCTTTTTAGATTGACGGAAATCAGCAAGTAAATTCTGGAGCAATCCTGGAAAGCTGCAACAGTCACAGCTTTCCAGGAGCTCTCACAATCATAATCAGTCACACATCCGTCATCAAACACAGTGTACAATTAGGCAAATTAAAATGCTTACTAAAAGGACATGTGCACTTGCTTTCCTTTTTTCTCTCTATGTGGAAAGTACTATTTCCTTTAGAAATTCCCTCCCCAACCCCCCCAACTCTCCCTCCCCCCGCCCTCCACAGCTCCACCACCAATTTTAGAAGTGCTATCTTCCCATTCCAACCCTGGAAGGACATTTACTCCGTGGTCATATATATTACATGTCAGTAAACAGCTATACGAGTTAAAATTATTTTTTTTAATGTAAAATGTGAAGGTGAGCTGGGAAATCAACAGCCATTGGCAGGTGCAATTCAAACTTAGATGTAAAGACGGCTTTGTGAAGAGGGTCACTCTTCAAAGTATGTGTAAAGCTCTGAAAGAATCGCATCTTTATGTACATAACCTCTTCCCCTCAGTAAAACGCGGAGCAGCTTTCAAATGTCCGCTTCGTGCATCACTGATGTCGTGCGTGGTTTTCCCGTAGGGTGGGGTGGGGGTGGAGCAGGGGTGTTTGTGAATTCCCCTCTGTGTGTGTGGGGGCACTTGTTGAACCCCTTCCGACAGGGCACCTTCAAGGGGTGCACTAACTGCGCGCCACTCCGCCTTGGCACTTTACAACAGGCAGGTACTGACTACCTGCACTTCTTTCGTTTGAAAGGGGGAGAGCCTGTACTTCTCAGTGCGAGGTGAATACTCTTGGTTGGAGAGTGCCACCACTTCTCAGTAGCAGACAGGTACTCTGCGACAGTGGGTACCTACGCCTCTATTCCGTTTTAACCTCTGTGCATCGTACAGGAGCCCCTGTACCCACCACCATCTCCTGCACCTTTAGTAGGGCACAAGCTCACAAGCAAAGGGAATCCTTCATTTGAACGGGGCCACGCCCTTTACAAAAAGGAACATATACTTTACAGTGCCAGGGCACACAATGCGCGCCTGAACAATGCATGGACCTTAGAGAGTGTGCAAGCGAACGAGGCCTCTCCTTGTATATGAGAATGCCCCAGGAGCTGAGACCTGGTGGAAGGAGCCGCTGTGTTCAAGGACAGACTTTTACTGTATCACAAATGGGGAAGCAGACTCTTTTTAAGGACTTCTTTCTTGTGAGATTGGAGTATGACCTCCTCTTTATGGTGTGAGCCTAGAAAAAGTCTTCATAGACGAAACACGCGTCAGCTGGCAGATGTGTTCGCAGGAGTGTTGACAACAGTTACAAGTGACGGCCATAAATAGAGCAAAAATACAGATGTATGGACTTTTTTTAAACAATTATTTTTATAGGCTACTAAGATTTAGAGTGCTCCAGTGTCCTTTGTATGAATGAGTCTGGATTGGATTCATCAAATCTGGTTGACACCCGAACGGTGGTAGGGGTGGTACACTTTTTGGAGCACGTTCAACAGGTTCTTTTAATTGGACAGTTTCATTGTTTAGGACGGGTGTACCCATAGTACATGTAGATGTGCGATGCTTGACACCACCCCCACCCTTGAAATATTTGCATTGCTGATTTACATGCCTGACCAGGTGCTGCATAGTGTGCCAACTAGGCCCTCCACTATGCAGGCCAGACCTATGGGTCCAACTCCTCCGCCAAATTGTTCTGTTGGCTGTGCCCGGTCAGCCTGTGGAGGAGAGCAACCGCCCCCCCTCCCCTCCATCTGATGATGGGGTGTACGACCCTTCTAATAGGCGCACCATTAGTGCTTAAACCGAGGACTTCTTTACCCACAGCTGCAATTTGGCAAATGTGTTCCCTCATGTGCATGGGGCCATACCTCATGCAACTGAGGGGCATTCCTTCACATTATGCACGCACAATACTGTGCTCATGCAGTGGATACGACAGAAGGGACGTGCAAGTATCTGCGGCCCTCTATGTGGTACAGAAGGGCTCCAGAAGAGGCCCCTTGCGCTTCTGAGGCACTGTAATCGGCCCACGGGGTTTCAGTTTGACAGTGGTGTTTTAATTTGCACCCTGCACTTTAGGGTCTCTGTGGCCTTCTGGTCGCCTGCAAGTCATCCATTTAAAGGTGGCTATGGATAATTTAAAAGGACACGGTTGTTAAAAACCTGCACCTTACCACCTCAGCTGAGTCAGCCAGTATTCCACCAGAATATATTTTCCAAATTATTGTCCTGCCATATTAACGTGGGCAAAATAATGACAAATTAGGCATCTATATAGGTAAGTATAGGTATACTTAGTTTAACTCCACATCCACACACCTTTAAAATATATTGCTTAAAAAAATATATATGTATACACATATATATATATATATATATATATATATATATATATATATATATATATATATTTTAAAGGTATATAGATGTAGAGTTAAGAATAGTAAATTGATACTTAGCACTTACTTTCTCGAGATTTTGTTCCTCAATATTTTTCCCACGATATTATGGGAGGATATCGACAAAAATCATTATTAATCTCGTTCATGAAAATAAGACGATAAAGGCTGGCTTCGTTCTCAGCACGCTATGAAATATTCAAGCCAACTACAAGATGGCAAATCAACTAATACACAAGATATTATTTCCTTTGGGTTGAACCATTTTCAGATTTCCTTTTTTTGCTTCCTAATTAGGGTATGTGAAGCATGCTCCGGTTTGTTTTGCTGATTTTACAGGAAGATATGGATGCAATGTTATGAAGTAAACTATTTCCTGTACCAGTCTCAGCAGAAAAGAGCAACACGCACTGAAAGCACAAACACTGCACTGCACCACAGTCTGTCATATTCTGGGACTCGGACACTTTTTTTCTTTTCAGTCCTTTGCAGATAAGTGTTTTCATTTGACCGACATTGTGTGGAGGTTGACTCAGAATCCTTTAGTAAGTCAGTTACTTTCACACTACAAAAATATTTATCACTGCATCTTTACAAATAATGGAATGTTGCTGCTGAAGATTCTATTGTATTTATGTTCTCAAGGTCACAATTTTATCTTGAAAGGAATGCATAGCTTGTGGCCAAGGATATATAGGTAAGTATGGGCTTTCTTTATTTAAGTCCACATCTACCTGAGTGGAGTTAAGAATAATACATTTATTTTGAGCTATACGCCCTTGCCTTCTCAAAATTTTTGTCCTTGAAATTCTGCCCACAATATTCTGGTTGCGCAATATTTTGTAAATGATAGTGTGACATACAAGCACCGGTGCTACTGTCTCGACTGAAGGGTCTGTCCAGAGGCCAGAGCACAGCCCCCACCTCGCCACAGTTCTTTCCTTCCATTCATTAGTATATGATGTTTACACTGATGATGTGTGCTGAGTCAAAACTGAAGATTCGGGGGCGTGGCTAGCGCCCGGGGAGAATGGCGGCGCCGGCGTGAGGCCTCTGCCCGAGACGGAGTGTTCTGGCGGTTCGAACCTTGCGGGGAAGCCTCCGGTGCCTAATGATGTCAGGAGTGACCTGAGTCCACTTTACCCGCTGGGGCGGTATCGTTTATAGAGCTGTTGCTCTTTGTAGTTTCGACCGCGGCTCGGCAACGGCCGCGGCCGCCATTTTGTTTTTGCTGGTTCAGATTCTCCTCAGAAGCGCACTTCACCGCATATTGGCGTTCCGGTGTCCGGATGAAGGCATAATCCTCCAGCTTCACTAATGATGCGGATGGCATCCTCTGGCATGTTTATCAGGTGACTCTCTTGTTAATTCATGGCTCTTCTGTGACTAAATGGTTATTTCCTACCCTCCTCCTCAAGTCTGGCAGCCATTTTAAGAACTCACTCTGCTCTTCTCAAGTTCCTATATCTTCTGGTCCTTGGCCTGGCATTTCTACCCGTCAATTCCTTGCGCTCTTGAGATCCTGTGAAAAGTCTGCTCTGCTCCCAGCTGTACTGTGTGCTCCCAGTGACTTGGTACTTTACAGTCGCGTTGATGGCTGAGTGTCTCACCAAGGTCCATAAACATAATTATATTAAAAACTCCAAACTTTTCACAGAACTGGCCCATATGGAGGCTTCTCAGTCCCTTTCCCCCACTGAGATGACGACGCATATGGAACCCTCCTCGCAGCTTTCCGGGAAAGTCATGCCTAAGAGGTTGAAAAAAGATCCACCTTCACCTCCCAAGTCCTCTTCTACTATCTCGTTGGAGTTACTCCTTGATGAGATACGGGCCTTGCGTCCTTTTATGGAGGAAACCAACGCCAAACTGCAGGTCCTTACTGACAATTGGTCTATGATGGATGAAAGGGTGTCGTCAGTGGAAAGTGATGTATCCTCCCTTCAAGACTCTGCTGCCAAGGTTACCCATCTTCATGCGCAAGTCTCCTCTCTCCAGAAGCAGGTGGAGGACTTGGAAAACCGAAACAGGCGCAACAATCTTCGCCTCTACGGCCTGGTGGAAGGTTGCGAAGGGAATGACTCTATCGGGGGGCGGAGCTAGCTGGCTACTATGGCGGATGCGTGAGAGCGGAGCTCCTCGCCTTTGCCCTCGTAAGATCCGTTCAACGATCCTTACACGCGCGCCGCCTGGCTGGACACACGGGGGAATCTGCCCTCTGCCGAGCAGAGCTATCTGTGGGTCCCTTCTGACAGGTTGGGGAGCCGTGAGGGCTGCCGCGTGGACCGGAGCGGAGGCTGCCTGACAGGGCCGGCATCCCCGGCCTGCTCTGGAGACGTACCTGACGTGCGTGCCGCGACGTGCGGCGTGAAAAGTGAAAGTGGTCCCGCTGGGCCGGACCTGCACCCGGACGCCCTGCCGGGCGAGACTATCGTGGAGCGTTCGGCTCCGTAGGACTGCGCTGCCCCGGCGCCGCTGGCTGCGGTGGCCCCTGGACCTGGCAGGCGGCCTGAGATCGGCGTGGGGAGACTGCCTCAGGCGCTTTGGAGATCGGACCTGGGAGCTATCGCTTGAGGCGAGTGGCTGTTTGGCGCCTTGGCTCCTGGAAGTGGACGGCGCAGCGCTTTGCAGAGGGGCTCCCTGGATAGTTGGTGTGCACTAGTGACGCGTGGGCGGCCCCGGGGAGCCTTTTGGACAGGGAGGTGGTCGTGACCACGTGCTTGCTTCATCGCCGAGCGTGATACGGGAAGACTGGAGGTGGTGCTGGATTCGGGGCCACTGCCCGGATTAGCCCTGGCGGACGTAACACTGCCTGGATAGACGGCGTGCTGGTGGCCGGCGGCCAGCGGGGACCTGCCTGGGCGTTGTGGAGAGGCCCGGCCTGGGGGGCGAAACGGCACGCCGGAGACTGGTGCGCTCACCGGCGCTGTGGGCACAGATGTGGTCGAGGCCGGCCGGCTGCAGGCGACTCCCCCTGACGGCACTGGCGGGAACCCAGAGGTGAGGCCCAATTGCGGGGTTGCTGAGACGGTGAACCGGGGGCCGCCCGGATTGCTCCTGGGAACTGCTGGGGGTGCGCTGTTCTGGGGCACGCCGGATTCGGACTGCAGCCATGGGAAAAGGTGACAAGACGCAACCCAAGCTATCCTTTGACCCCCACAGGGCGAAGGGGCCGGCCGCGGAGGCGCCGGAGGCTACGGCGAGTGGCTCAGTCCCGGGGGGCGCAGCGGGAGCGGACCTCAGGGACATGCTGGTGGCGATGGAGAAGGGCCTACAGAGCAGTTTGACGGCAATTGACACCAAGCTGGACGCGCTCACCTACCGAATGGACCGCATGTCGGAGCGGGTGGACAAGAACTCGGAGCGCCTGGACATGGCGGAGAAGAGGGTGTCGCACGTAGAGGACGCGCAAACGGAGTGGGACGCGGACAGGAAGCAAATCAGTAGGCTACTCCAAGTCATTCAGGACAAGGCAGAAGACTTGGAGGCCCGCTCAAGGAGATCGAACATCCGCATCACGGGGGTTGCGGAGACGACGCAAACCGGGAGGATGGAACTGTTCGTGGAGAAGCTGCTGCGCACCCTGTTGGGGGAGGACGTGTTCTCCCCCATGTTCGGGGTTGAAAGAGCGCACCGCTCGCTAGGCCCTCGCCCAAAACCGGGAGCCCCTGCGCGGCCCATCATTGCAAAGTTGCTGAATTACAGAGACCGAGATGCGGCCCTGAGGGTGGCCAGGGAAAAGGGCAAGCTCCAATTCGAAGGTATGGACATATCCATTTTCCCCGACTTCACTGCCAGGGTACAGGAAGAGCGAAGGCAGTTTGCTCCATATAAAAAACAACTCCGGGAACTAGGCCTGGACTATGCGATGCTATACCCTGCGAGACTGCGGATCAACAGGCAGGGTCGTTCCCACTTCTTCACTGATCCAAAGGAGCTGCAGCGTTCTTTGAAGGACTGGTCAAGGGAACAGCGGAGCAGCCCGCGGAGCCAAAACGACGCTACGGAGGAGACGGCGCGCCTGGAGGAGCAGGACTAGCCTAAGGTGGACGGTCGGACTTAGTGTACGGAGGGGCTGGTTGGTCTTGCTTGCTGGGCGGGGGGTGATTGATGCCCAGGCTCTGGATGGGGCATTGAAGCTGCCCGTCGTGCTGTGTCTGATGCGGCCGCACATGGGGACTACGCCGCTGCTCTCTGGTGAGACTTTTCTGATATATTGGACGAGTAGGCACACTGGGGACCCCGTGACCTAGTAATAACTGGTGGAAAATACATTGAGCCCGCATAAAGGCTGGCATAAGTAGCCGGACTTCCGGGCACCTGAGGTTCCCCCCCCCTAGGGTGTTACAGGTTGTTTGCTTATCAGAATTGGTCCTGAGTTTGCCCGGGTGGGGGGTTGGCTTGTGCCGGGGGCCTATTGGGGGCAGCGGACTTGATACATAGGGCGTCTGGCTCGGTCCCACAGGGGAGTGGTTTGGGTTCACCCCCCCTTGACCTAGCGGAGGCGGATGTGGGGCGGCCCACGTTGGGTGATGTCCGAGGGCAAGGCGGGGAGGGTACATTACTACCCGGAGGTGCTACCTAGTAGGAGGTGACAGGTGCCTGGTAGTCTCTGCCCCCACGCTGCTGCTCTACGAGGTCCCCGTTGGGACTGTTCTGGGAAATGTCAACGAGAGTTGTGTGTGGTTTTGAGGGGTGGGGGGTGGGAGTGGGGTCCTGTCTGGCCAGGTGGGGGGAGGTCGGCTGTGGGAAGGGGGGAATGCAGTTGGGTGGGGTTTTTGGAAGATGGGGTGGTTGGGAGCACGACGCACTGCGAGGCATGGGTTTTGGTCAGTCTTGTACGTTTTGGATGTGGATGCCCGGTATCGCCCAGTAAGTGGCATCCTGCGTAAAATTCCTCCTGGGGGCGCGAATGGAGTGCGGATGTTGAGATGGCAGACCCTAGTGTGGTGAATGGTGAAAGCTATACTAGCACACTCAGAATGCTCACGTGGAATGTTCGGGGACTAAATGACTTCCGTAAGCTCCGGAAAGTGCTGAACTATTTTCACAGGCACCACATTGACCTAGCCCTAATACAGGAAACACACCTTCCCCCAGGGAGTAAAATGCTTTCTGCACGAGGCTTGGCGGGCACTTGCGTGGCGGCCGGCTTTACAACTCACTCCCGAGGTGTGGTCACGTGGGTAAATCCGAACTCCAAATTGAAACTGACGGTGCTAGAGGCTGATCCGCACGGGCGCTACTCGATTTCGAGGTGTACGGGAAAGGGTCATGACCTGATGGTAGTAAACTTGTATGGTCCAAATATTGACGATCCAGGGTTCTACGTCACGCTGGCTGCACTTTGTAGACAGCACGAACACGCGAGAATGGTGTGGGGGGGTGACTTCAACTTCATATTCGACCCGGCGGTGGATCGCTCATCGGGGTCGGTGAGGCGCCCGGTGGCAGCTGCCATGCGCATGCAGGCAGAGATGACTAGACTCGATCTGGTTGACGCCTGGAGGCACGGACACTCGGGGAAAGGAGGTTACACGCACTATTCTGCATACCATGACGTGCACACTAGAATCGACTATTGGTTGATATCGCGCTCCCTACTGGCGGCGGTTAAGGAGTGCATAGTCCTCCCGCGTACGCTTTCGGACCACTCCCCTCTTCTACTGACACTAGATTCCCCGAACAGGCGGATCCCGCCATTCACCTGGCGACTCCCGCCCTACGCGTTGCTAGACGAGGCGTTCAGGGGGAGTTGGCGGACGACATAGAATCTTTCTTTGATAAGAACCTGGGCTCGGTACAGAGTTTTTACACGATATGGGACTCATTCTAAGCTTACATACGCGGCATGGCTATGGCCAAACACTCTAGTGTCCTTAAGTGCATTCAACAGCGTATGCGGACCATAGAAACGCAGTTAGCGCAGCTAGAAAAGCAATTGCTGCGGTCCCCGGCTGACGGGGTTGAAGCTAGGATTTGCGAGTTGGTCGCGGAATACAATAGCGAAGCAGACAGAGAAGTGCAGCACATGGGCAAGTACGCTACTGCCCGTACGTACGGGGAAGGTGAGCGCCGGGCGCATTGCTGGCGAAGATCTTGCGTAATAGCAGACAGCCCCTGGTAATAGAGGAGCTTGTCACCCCCGCGGGCGCAGTGATCACAGACTCAGAGGAGATTGTGGCGGAATTCAGGGAGTACTATGCAGACCTCTATTCACCTAAGTCAGCGCAGATGGAGGAGGAAATAGACGACTACCTCAGCTATATTAAAATGCCCTTTTTGTCTAACTCACAGAGGGAGTTTCTGATGCTGCCCATCCAACAGGATGAGATCCTGGAGGCATTGGGGGGCATGAGGTCAGGCAGTGCGCCGGGCGCTGATGGGCTGACAGTGGCCTTCTACAAGGCCTTCAAGGACGTGCTCCTCCCACATCTGATCACGCTATTTGATGAGATATGCCAGGAAGGATGTATGCCGGATACCATGAGAGAGGCCCTACTGGTCACTGTACTGAAACCTGGGAAACCCCCTAACATATGCGGGTCCTACCGGCCGCTCTCCTTGCTTAACGTGGACGCCAAGCTGTATTCTAAGGTCTTGGCCACGCGTCTGGCGCTGCTGGTGCCGGAACTGGTGGCCCCGGAGCAGGCGGGCTTTATCCCAGCAAGAAACCTCACATATAATATCCGTACTGTGTTGGGTGCCATGCAGCATGTACGTCCGGAGTGCAAGGCCTTGGCGCTTTTTCTGGACATGGAAAAGGCATTTGACTCTGTAGAGTGGCCATTCATGGTGCGGGTGCTCCGCAAGTTCGGGCTGGGTGAACCCTTTCTGCAGATGGTGGGTGCCTTGTATTACCGCCCCACAGCTCGGCTGCGGATCGGAGATCGAGTCACGGACGCCTTTGACATAGGAAGGGGCACCAGGCAGGGTTGCCCCCTTTCCCCTCTCCTATACGCCCTGGTGGCGGAACCATTGGCCTGCGCCATTAGGGAATACCATAGACATGAGGGCATCAGCTTTCCCACTTCTAAGATTGGCATTTCGACCTATGCCGACGACACCCTGCTGTATGTGAAGGACCCGGAGGCGAATCTCCCCTCCATTCTTAGGGAGGTGGTCAGGTTCGGGGCGCTGTCTGGCCTTAAGGTGAACTGGGGCAAGTCGTTGGCATTCCCGTTGTCACCGGTGACGCTGCCATTCCAAATGGAATACCCCCTGCAGTGGACAACGGATTCGGTACGGTACTTGGGGATTCAGCTGCACAGGGACCCGGAGGTGCTCATCCGTGAAAACTACGGAGTGGCATACACCAAGTTAGTTGAGGATGTGGAGACGTGGAATCGGCTCCCCCTGACATTGCTGGGCAGAATCGCCATCATGAAAATGGTGGTCTTGCCGAGGTTCCTATTCCTGTTCAATAATATCCCGGTCGTGCTGTCTAGGGCCTTTTTCAAGCAGCTAAACCAAGCACTGGTCGCCCTGGCCTGGGGTGGCAAGCAGCCCAGGGTTAGATGGGAGGTGTTGACACTGCCGTACGAACTGGGGGGGTTGGGTGCGCCGGACCTGGAAAGGTACTACAGAATCGCGCAGGCGGCACACCTGCACACATGGATTCATGCTGACCCAGGGGTTCCCCATGTGATTCTAGAGAAATTGTTCGCGGACCCACTGCCTTTACCGGCAATCGCCTTTCAGCCGGTAGATCGTAGGGTGGGAAGCTTAGACTCCCTTAAGGCCATGACTCATGCTTGGCGGGAGTTAGCGAAGGCCCGGGGCTGCGCGATCCTGTACTCCCCGTTGTTGCCGGTGGAGTGGGCGGTGTGGCTCCCCCCGCTAAGAGACAAGAGTGTGATACGGGCGCTGAGTCAGCTGGGCATTTTACGGATGGAGGATTTGTTCGTAGACGGCGTAGCCAGGACGTGGGACCAGATTGGCTCGCCGTTGCCGGCTCCCACGCCCCTACAGCATTTTCAGTTCCATAGAGTGCGCGGTGCGCTCTCGGCCCTCTTGGGGCCGGCTATGGCGGAGCCCCCGGAGATCCTGGAGCTCACGTATGTCATAAAGACCACGGCGTCAGCCAAGCTGGTCACGACACTCAAAAGACTGGGGGACCAGCGTATGGCGAACCGGTGCGACGCGGCGAGAATGGCATGGCAGACGGATCTTAATATAGAGATCACAGATGAGGTGTGGAAATACTGCTGCGCCAGCACCAAGACGGTATCATTAAACGGCCGTCACAGATTGGTGCATTTCAAATTCTTGCAGCGTGTATATTATACCCCGGAGCGATTGCATAGGTAAGGGCTGCGCCAATCCACGGAGTGTGAGCGCTGCCACTACCCAGTGGCGGATTTCATGCACATGGCCTGGTACTGTCCGGGGGTAGCCAGGTACTGGGCGGAGGTCTTCCGAGAGCTTAGTAAGATACTGGAGGTGGAGATCCTCCCTAGCCCAGCTTTGGCGTTGTTGGGGTACTCCAGACCCCTCCCGCCGGCATTGCGCCGCCTGGCAGACATTGCACTGCTGATAGCCAGGAGAGTTGTGGCGATTTGCTGGATGAGAGGACCACTACCCACTAAAAAGCGATGGGCCAGCGACATGTTGTATTGCAGCACACAGGCGGAGATATACAGTGAACTGCTACCACCTAAAAGCCGTCCCAAGAACTTTTGGGGGCTGTACAGAGCGACGCTGGCACCTGGGAACCCTGAGTTGGATGGTCAGGGAGGGACACAGAGTGTCGAACCCGGTGGACACTCAGCTGCGGTGGGGGACCCTGGATATGATCAGGGCACCGCGGAAGTGCGCCTTTGAGGCTTCCCGTCACACAGAGTGGGAGAGGGGGCTGCATGCGGAGCGTGCGGATAGATAAGTTCCTAGTTTTACTGGGTTGGCTCCGCGAATGGCTCACGTTGGGGTGTGTGGGCTGCCAGGATAAATGTGGACCGACTGTGGGAGGACGTTTGGGCTGGGGACGCCGGGATGGCGAGATGATGGAAGTGTGCGGATACTGCAGAGACATGGGAGAAGACAGTGCGTGTGTGGTGGGTGGGGTGGTGGGGGGGTTAGCGATAAGGTTGGAACATACAGGGGAGATGGCAGATTGGCGGAATGAGACTGGCGCGTGGGATCTCCTGCCCAGCGCGCACTCGCTCCTCTAGGGTATGGGGGGAGACACGGCCCTGGCCGGCGTAGTGATCATGCTGGGGGTTTCTTTCCGTTTGGTATGTAGTAATGCCGCCGGTCCCCTGGGATGTTGGCTAAATGGCTGTGTAAGAGCGCCCTCAACTGCATGCGTGCGGAGCTGTGCCTTCGCATTGGGAGGGTGATTCTGCCTGTATTGTTCCTTTATGTTAATAAAGGTTTTAGAAACGGGAAAAAAAAAAAAAGGGAATGACTATCAATTTTTTCAAGTCCTTTCTCCCCAAGCTTTTGCACTTGCCAGAGGACACCACACTAAACATCCAGCGTGCCCACAGGCTCGGACGAGTTCCTTCTTCTCCATCTGCGCAAGCAAAGCCCAGAGGTGTAATAATGTATTTCCTGGAATACACAGATCTACTGAAAGTTCTCTCCGCAGCTAGAGCCTTTCCTCGTCTCACATGGTCGGTCTCCACCTTATTTTTTGCGCAAGATTATGCCAGAGCCACTGCAACTCGCCGTAAGGCCTTCTTGGACATGAGACCTGACCTTCGCTCCATTGGTGCCAGATACGGTCTCTTTCATCCCTGCTTATTCAAAGTCACCTATAATAATAAAACTACGACATATGAAGAACCTACACGACTCCGGAGTTTCCTGAATTCTTGCGGCCAGACCAATATGGAGCTCTCTGAACCCTCCTCCTCTCACCCACCGTGACTTTCTCTGAAGTTGTATTACAACATCCCAGATGTGTTCGCCTGTTGATTTTTTTTTTTTCAACTCAAATGTTCTCAAGCACATATATTTTCCTGATGACTTCTTGCTGTTTATTGATTTAATTGTTGTTTGCGTTACAGTTTCTTGTTCCATTCTGTTAATTGACTATTTTGTGTTTTTGTAGTTTTGTTCTCGCCTAACTTTGTTATCTTTCTTCCCCCATAGCTTATTGTCCCGCGTTCCGCCCTGTTCCTCCGCTCGGACGTCCCACCGACCCCGAGTGCCTTGCCTTCTTCAGTTGGCTCTACCTCCCTCCCCTCATCTCCGCGTCCGTCTTGTTTTGTTCCTGTTCCTGACTGTATTTCCCCTGATTTATCCTTTGTAAGTATTCCTTTTACCTTTTTGGGAATGTTTGTCTTTGTAGGTTTATTGGTGTCAATATCTTTTTTACGACCTCTTTCCACTTCTCTCTTACTTTACTCTTTTCTCCTCATCTTCCACTGGCTTCCTCGGTCTTGCTTCTTTCTCATTATACACTCTGCTCCCTTGTTACCTCACTTCCTCTTTGACTTACATCTCCTTTTTTCCCCCTTTGGCCGTTTCTTCTCTCATCCTGTTTCTTTATTGGTCTTTTTATGCATGTTCTTTTTTCTCTCCCACTGGACCTTTACTCATATTATTTCCGGACCTTATTTCATCGTCTCACTGTTCCTAGTAACACCTTGGCTTTCCCCTATCTTTATGGTATCTATTAATCTTCTCTTACTTTTTTTGTTCCCGTCCATTCTATTTTTTCTCTTCTCTTTTTCTTTCTTTCTTTCTTCCACGTTTTTAATCTTTCACGAGGCTTTTTCTCAATGTTCCATTCCCTCTTTGCACTACTCTTTTAATAATCTTTAATGTCAGTACGCATTTTATCCTGGAACGTTAAAGGTCTTCACTCTCCCATCAAGAGGCAAAACATTCTTTCTCATTTAGCCAAGTTGAATGTAGACATTGCCTTTTTACAAGAAACACATTTATCTGATGTGGAAGCTGCTAAGCTTAAGAGAGGTTGGGTTGGTGATGTTTTCTCTGCTCCTGGGGATGGTAAAAGGAATGGTGTGGTTGTGCTTGTTCGTAAATCTCTCCCACATTCTCTCTTGTCTTCCGAGTCAGATCCCGGAGGTAGATGGTTGTATGTCAAACTTTCCTCGAAGGGTATTCCCATTTCCCTTTTCAACATTTATGCACCTACTGGTGGGGACCCCGCTTTTTGGCGCACAATGGCTTCTCGTATTTCCGAATACGTTGATGATAATTTCATTATGGCAGGAGATTGCAACTTACCTCATGACCCCTTTTTAGATCGACACTCCAGAGCCTCCTATGTCCCTAATAGTCTCACAAATTGTTTGTTCAGGCAGTATCCCAGCACAAACTCGTTGATGCCTGGCGGCTGTGCAATCCTACCACTAAAGAATTTACCTTTTACTCCCCTTCTCACTAATCACAGTCCCGTATTGATTACATTTTTCTATCCCATCATATATCTCAGTCCCTCACTCACGCTGATATTGGTCCCATCCTATTTTCTGATCATGCCCCTGTTTTGGCCAACATTGATGTCTTACCCAAGTCCACTGGGCCGAAGCGATGGCGCTTTAATAACGCTCTCCTTCTTGATCCCACTTTCACAACCTCCTTTGTTGATTTTACCACAGAATTTTTTGCCATCAATGACACGCCCAATTTGCCCAAGCATGTTATTTGGGACGCTTATAAAGCTGCAGCTAGAGGTTTCATCATTGATTTTGTGGCTAAAAAGCGTAAAACTGCTCGCAAGCGTACCTGCGATCTCCTCCTTACGATCAAAAAATTGGAGCACGCTTTTTATACCTCCCACTGCAGGAAAGTTTGACTAATCTTGTTGAAGCTAAGATGCAATTTAACAAACAATCCACTGAAGATGCTTCGTTATACCTGTTGAAATCTAGCTCAAAATTTTATGGGGGTAAGAACAGAACGGGGAAGGTTTTAGCCAATTATTTAAAAGTTAAGCAACATAAACTGAATATTGAATCCGTTTTTGATGATAATTCTGTTCTAAGGTACACGGATGCTGATATTTTAGAAGAATTTTCCCGCTTTTATGCCAAGCTTTATTCTTCTGAAACCCACCCTACTCCCCAATCCCTCGCTACCTTCTTCTCCAGCATTCAGACTCCCCCCAATTTCCCTGTAGACCTATCCACTCTTAAATTGCCTATCTCCAGTTCTGAACTACAAATTGCACTTCAGTCACTTAAGAAGGATAAAGCCCCGGGTCCGGACGGTTTTACAGTTGAATTTTATTTGCAATTTTCTAAAGTATTATTACCCAGATTACATTCTCTTATTGATTCTTTTGTCCTTAGTGGTTCCTCCTCTGGCACTTTTTCAGACGCCCACATATGCATAATACCTAAAGAAGGGAAAGATATCCAGTATTGTAAAAATTACAGACCAATTTCTTTAGTTAATATTGACTATAAGATATACGCTAAGTCCCTTGCTATAAGACTAGACCCCTTTCTTCCCGAATTATTAGGCCCAGAACAATCCGGATTTGTTAAGGGTCGTTTCGTCACAGACAATACTAGACTTTTGTTCAATGTCCTGTCCAAGTCCTCCCGATTTCAAGGTTCGTTAGCAGCAATTGCTCTGGACGCAGAAAAAGCGTTTGACAGAGTAGAATGGAGTTTTCTTTTTTCCGCCCTCAGATGGTTTGGGTTTGGTCCCAATTTTATTTCCCTGGTCTCTTTCCTTTATTCCAACCCCAGAGCGGCAGTTTGTGCTAATGGCCTGGTCTCTTCTTTCTTCACCCTAGGTAGAGGAGTTCGCCAGGGCTGTCCCCTCTCCCCTTTTCTATTCAATCTGGCCTTAGAACCCTTCCTCTCAAAACTCCGTCAAAATCCTAATTTGCACGGTTTTCAATTCTCTCAAACGAATATTAAGCTTGCTGCCTACGCCGATGACATCCTCCTCTTTATCTCTAACCCTGCCATCTCCATTCCTGCATTTCTAGCTGAAGTCCATGAATACTCCCAAATTTCCGGTTATAAGTTGAATAACGACAAATGTGAAATTTTACCTCTTACAAAATTTACTTTCAAACCCGATTTTGCTATGTCCAACTTCACTTGGTGCACCTCACACATTAAATACCTTGGACTACATATTGCCCCCTCCCTTTCAGACACTGTTTCGTTATGTCTTAGCAAATGCACCCAGAGATTGTCTGACCTTACTTCCCGGTGGCACCCGCTTTATCTTTCCTGGTGGGGTCGCCTTGACACGATTAAAATGATGCTTTCCCCAATAGTTCTATACACTATTTCCAATATCCCAATCCCTCTTCCAGCTAAATTTTTTAGGAAAATCAACACTATTCTTTCTTCCTTCCTCTGGTCCGGCAAAAAAGCACGTATGTCCCTGTACAGATTACGACTCCCCAAATCAGAGGGTGGGGTCAATTTTCCAGATTTTCCCACCTATCACAAAGCTTTCCTTCTACGACAAGCTTCCCTTTGGTTACGAGATTCTGTTGAGTCTTCCCCTTTATGGCTTGCTGTTGAGCGTCTTTCTCTGTCCCCCTTTACTTTCGCTGAATATCTTTCATTTTCTCGTAAACCCCAGCTCACCGCCACTCCCATCCACAAATTTACCACCAAGCTTCTTCTCTCTACTTCCCCGAGCCCTCCCTCTTCTGTAGCCGATTTTCTTAACACCACGATTTGGTATAACAATAGCCTCCTCATTAATCACAAACCCTTCTATTGGAAATCCTGGAGACAAAAAGGATTGATTTGGGTATCACACCTCTTTTCTGGATCTGATTTCTTATCTTTCCCAGTTCTTTCCCATACTTTCAATCTCCCCTCCTCCTTTGCCCGTAAGTATCTCGCGCTCAAGAGTGCAGTTATGTCTACCTATACCCAACTTTCTAATTCTCCTGTCGAACCCGATCCTCCCAATCCTACTCTGTGCCTTCACTCCTTGCTTCGCACTCACAATATTGCTTCCTTCATTTACCACTCATTTCACAAGACTCTCACCCCCAGGCCAAAATCCACGGTAGAGGAACAATGGGAGTCTGATTTTGGTGTCTCTTGACCCACCTCTCTTTGGGATAAAGTGTGGACCAAGCTTCGCAAATCCTCCAGGGCTGCATCCCTTACGCAAACCCTCTTTTTTATTTATAATAGACTTCTTTTTTCACCCCATATGTTGAATAAGAGATTTCCCTTAACCCCTGACCACTGTTGGTCCTGCTCGACACCCAAGGCCACTCTCTTTCACATGCTTTTTTGTGTACTGCTGTGAACAATTTTTGGAAACAAGTATGGGCTCAGATCAATGCCATCTTCCACACTACATTTCCCTTCTCCCTTGTTAATGTTTTTTTAGGGAGCCTCTCTTCTTGCTGGGCAGATGTTGATTTTAAAGTACAGATTGTTGACTTGTTGCTTGCTGTTGCATTCCAGCAAATCACTGTAAATTGGAAAAACTTTGCCAATATCTCTTTTAAAGCATGGTGGTATAATGTATGCCATAATCACAGGTTAGATACTGTTTTTATTCACCCTCTTAGTTTGGCTAAAAAGCGAAATGATCTTTGGCAACCTGTGACTTTGTACCTTGATGCTTGTGCTAAGCGCTCATCTCATTTGCCTCCCTCTCAGCAGGAGGTTTCCAAGCCTCCCTGATTGACCTTTTTTTTTGTTCCTTTGCATTCTCTAAATCCAGTTTATTGCTTTTATTTCCAGTACTGCGTTTTGCTCTACAGCCTCAATTATTGTTATCCCTCAATTTCATGTTTATTTCCATAGAAGTGTTTATTTTCCCAGCTATATTGATGTTATGTTTTGGTTTTTTCTTATGTATTGACACCTTTATTTCTTTAATAAAGATCTTTCGAACTTAAAAAACTGAAGATTCTAGACAAGGACCATTGAAATACAAATGCCATTGGGTACACAGGCTATCTGAGACAATAACTAAGCACAGGATCTTTCTTTCCCTGTGGCCTCAATTATTCCTGAAAACTCTGCATATTAACAAAATAATCTGTCTTCTCGAGGATTGTGCTGCACTGAAGCCATGGAGGTATTTTCATGATGACCGGCTGCAGCCAATATGGCTCTATAGCACCACCATCCCAATGTTCATCTTTTTGTCTCCATTCAGATCTCCAGCATCTAAGACGCGGAGTGCCATCAGAGGCACTCAGCATGTTAACATATGGGGTGTAGGGGGGTGAAATTACCAGGACTGGAGTTATCAATTTCAGTCGGTAATTTCTCCCGGGAAATTACGAGTTACTCTCTCTAGAATGGGGAATACCACCTGGGCCCAGTGTAAACAGGAAACATCTGCAGGCAGATCTCAACTCCATATGGAATAACAAACGTTTTCTGCTTTGAGGAAGTAGTAAAGGCATCAGGTAGAGACTGCGAGTCGTAGGTGGAGGGCAGGAAGGCTGTCCATGGCAGGGGAGGCTAGTGCTGGCATAAATGAGCATCCCATGCTGCCCATGATGTCGGAGGGTAATGGGCAGGAGCAAGGCTGCGCTTGTACCACCAACTCATGCCCGACCTTCACTTCTCTCACCCGCTGGCTTCTCAATCTGGTAGAATCGGACTCAGTGTTCAAAGGTCTCCGCCATACATACTTGTCCTCTACGGAATGCTCAACTTCTGCTCACTAAAGAAAGTCAAACAAAGCATAGCTTATTAGCCGTCCTTTTGATTGGATGAGAGGTGTCCTTTCAATGCTCACAATCAGGGAACGAATGCTTTCTTTTTCACACTAGCACTCCATGACAGTGCATGTATGTTCATGCTCTCGCACTCATGCGGTGCTCCCCCCTCAAATACCCACCCTTTGCACCCTCAGTGGTGCTCCCACCGCTCCCAGCTTTTCTGTGAAGCTCAGCAATAGGCACATGTTTGCCAGGGTATGACAAAAGAGCAGACTTTAAGGGCTGTTTTGGTTTTTATCTCCTGTATTTCACATAGTGTATGAAAGCGCAGGTCTTGGCACACAACAGGGGAGAGAATAGCTGCTGCACCACTCAGCTGGCATTGAGGCAGAAGGTGTACTTAGAATGACTGAAAAGGAAATATATTTTCTCCATGGTTGTCCATAAACTTTCTACCTGAACTATTGCAGAGGACCAAACAGCCAAACGTTTGTTTCAGTTCTCAGTCCTGTTGCAGATAAATTAGGCCTTCATAAGTGTTTCCTTTAAATTCTGATATTTACTCTTTTTAAATGCTGTTCTGAGTTTCCAGATTGTTAGATTCCAGAGCGAAAAGTATTTGAAAAATAAAACATACCATTGATAAAGTTAAAAAAACTGAATTCAATGATTAGTTTTGAGCTACCAATAAATGTGGGTTTTCTCTTCCTGAAGTATTTCAAAATGTTTTTTCTTGTACTTTTTTTTTTTAAACATTGCTTTACAAACATGTGTTGGCAAAGCCAATAGCTTCGCACTCGCTTTTAAAGGTGAGCACTATTAGCTTTGCCAATGCTTGTTTAAACTGTAGGCTTCTCCCCTGTTACCTTCCTCAAAAAATAGGCCGTGATAATCTAGGTAAAAACGTACTGCAGTCCAATGACATGGGAAGCTGTATCACTAAAAACATATTTGAGTCTGCTAAAAATTGCATAAAAGCAACGAGTATCGAGCGTATTGTTTCAACTTGTTATCATTGCACAACTGAAACAAAAAATGTTAAATCACAAATTATATACACTATAGGCTGGATCACAACATATTTTTCAGTGGTGATATTTCATGTACCTGGTGGTAAGCTAAGGCAGGGCTTGCTTCCCAACACCTTTTACCAATGGGTTATAAAAACAGGTTTCTGAATGTGTTAATGTGTGACAAGAAGGTTTGTGCATATATGTTTATGTGACATTTTCTTGTGGTGGCCATGTGTTCTGTGTTGTGTGCTGCTGTGTTTTTGTGCGGCATTATTGAAATGTGATTTTGTGTTGTACTGCGATTCTTGTATTGTGTTCTGTTTTGACTGTTTTTTGTGATGAGGCCTGTCATGTTTCAATTGCTTTGTTATGTTGCTTTGTATGTCATTGCATTATTTTGGGAAACAACCATTACAACGCAGTCATTACAATGCACTACCTTTACAACGCAGTCATTACAACGCAACATCCTTTTCATCGCATGCCATTACAATGCAGCCATTACAACGCATGTCACTACAACTCATGCCATTGCAACGCATGCCACTACAACGCATTATAAGGTAAGTAAAAAGGAAATACTAATTTTTACCCCTACACTATCCAACACTTACCCTACTGTTGCACTCACTGGAGTGGGAATGGTAATTTCTACCCCTACAGTATCCAACACTTACCCTACTGTTGCACTGACTGGAGTGGAAATAGTAATTTTTACCCCTACACTATCCAACACTTACCCTACTGTTGCACTCACTGGAGAGGGAATAGTAATTTCTACCCCTACAGTATCCAACACTTACCCTACTGTTGCACACACTGGAGTGGGAATAGTAATTTTTACCCATACATTATCCAACACTTACCCTACTGTTGCACTGACTGGAGTGGGAATAGTAATTTTTACCCCTACACTATCCAACACTTACACTACTGTTGCACTCACTGGAGTGGGAATAGTAATTTCTACCCCTACAGTATCCAACACTTACCCTACTGTTGCACACACTGGAGTGGGAATAGTAATTTTTACCCATACATTATCCAACACTTACCCTACTGTTGCACTGACTGGAGTGGGAATAGTAATTTTTACCCCTACACTATCCAACACTTACACTACTGTTGCACTCACTGGAGTGGGAATAGTAATTTTTACCCCTACACTATCCAACACTTACACTACTGTTGCCCTAAAAGTATTATGCGTTATAATGGTATGCGTTGTAATGGTATCCATTGTAATGGAATGGTTGTAAGTGTAGTTTCTAAAAATGCGTTGTGATGGCATGCGTTGTGAAATAATGCATTGTACTGGAAGTTGCGATGTAAACACTGCGTTGTAAAGGCAGGCGTTGTAAAAGTTTGCATGTAACGTGTCCTATTGCATTATTTTCATCTCTTTACATATCTCAGCAAATGTAGCTATATTTCCAGCCAAAAGCAAAGTTCTTATGACAAGTAACCATTTATCACCGTCTACGGTGGTAAAATAGCATTGTTTCAGCTCTTCAAATATTTAAGACACGAGTCAGCACAAAACTATGACAGCAACCGAGCCTAAACTTAGCACTCCCAATGGCCACTTTATTTGATATGGCCACCAATGTATGTATTTATCTAAGTGTATGTATCTGGGTACCTATGTGAGTGGCTGCTTTAGGGAGGTTTGACCAGTGCCACTGCACGGGGTCCCAGCTATAGGGTGCACCATTTGCATGACAGGATGAGGCGAGATAGGAGCTGCCGGAGAGATCTTTGCTTGCCCAGCATTGTTCAGGGGATAATAACAACGGCATGATGACTTTGGTGATTAATGCACTTGATGGACAGATCTGTGGTTTGTCTAGTCACAGTTTTGTCTCATGATAAAGTGGCATAGAGGTTTAATGTTCCTGCTGCAAAGCACAACGTGTGACATATAGATCACAGATGTGTATTGTATGTGGATAACAAAGTGGGTTCCTTCTTTTGTCACAGAGGTTCTTTTGTTACTCAAAATTCATAAGTTACAATCCCTTCTAATATAGCACATTTAGCTATGAACTGGCATTAAAATGCTGCATGCAAATTGCAAGCTTAGATTTTGAACTTTTTAGTTTTTTCCTCAATCATTTCGTTTTTCTATGATTGCTATAAAGAGTTTCTTTGGGTAGCTATACAATGTCATCAGTATGACATCCCCATTCACTGTGTTGTGTTTCGAATCCTGAGTTTATGGGGTGGATTTATTAACACTTTGTGCCTGGTTTGCATCACAAACGTGATGCAAACCTGGTGCAAAGTGTTTGTTTTGGGGGTTACTTCCAGGTACAAATCCTGTTTTGTGTTGGAAAGAGTAACACAAAGGAGCCCTATGCACTACTTTGTGTCAAGGGGGCATATAGCATGGGTAGTACATGGAAATTCCCGTGAATCCACCCATGGATGTTGAACGAATCCCCATCTAATAACTTTGGTAGAAAGGGATTTGCCTCAAACATGTACACATCCTCACGGCAGTAGTACATTTGGAGAAAATATTTATTTTCTCTAAACCTTCTCAACTTTGCATGTGTGCTGCACCGTTCAGCACACACACAAAGTTGTAAAGTGTTAAGATTTGTCAAAGCACAGAACTTGTGACGGAAGTGTTCCATTCCAGTATATGCTTGACATCATGCACACATCCTTGCCCTATGGTGCAAGGGGGTATGCATTGGTGCAAGGAAATCTAAGGTATACCATCACTAGAGTAGAGAGCAACAGTACCCTATCTTAGAAGGTGTGGTGTTGTTGTGCTCTCTGCTTGTCTTGCAATGCAGCACAGCATCTTTGATTACTTCACTGCGTCAACACAGTGCATATCTGCCCCTTTATCTCTACAGACCAAGCACACCTAACAATTAATGCCATGCCAGCCAATATGCATGACATGCGACTCATACACTTTGTAGTCCTCTTTGTCTTAAGTACCATTTCCTATATGTGGATTTACACACTTGTGTGATTCATTGTCCCTGTATAATATGTTTGTGATGTAAAGAGCTCTGCCACTCAACATTAGAATGAACAGCACCATAAAAAAACCTAAATGCAAAAGAGGGGCTAATTAGAGATGAGGGCACCACCAAGGCTGGTAATGAGGGAACACGTGTAGGAGGTCATTGTGGTCTCTTTTTTGGGGAGGGGTTGGGGGGATTTTTATATAGAGCAAACTCGACCCGAAGGTATCAGAACGCTTTGCATGAGCACCAGTTGCGTTACAGATGGACACATTTATTTTTGTTAGGCACAGGGAGATTAAGTGATTTGCCCAGAATCACAAGATGTTGAGCGTCCCTGCCGAGACTTGAACCCGGTTCCCTACCTTCGAGGTCAACCACTCTATCCGGGCACCACCAGCGCTTAAGATAGCCCTGATCTATGTGGTATTTCTATAGCATGAACCTAGCCAAAAGGCAGCGGAGCACAGTCTGGGTCAAATACAGCATAAAGTCACCACGCCTACAAGTCCCTCCACAACATCGGACCCAAATACCTCAACGAGAGAGTCTCCTTCCACGTACCCAAAAGAAACCTCTGCTCCGCTGACCTCGCTCTGGCAGAGACTCCACGCCTCCGCAGAACCAGAGCAGGCGGAAGAGCCTTCTCCTACGTCGCAGCAAAGACCTGGAACGAGCTCCCAGTCAACATCAGACGCTCCCCTACTCAGCACACCTTCAGGAAGTTTCTCAAGACCTGGCTCTTCAACTGATCCGGAGTTGCACCCCCCAGCACCACCCCCCCAGCGCCTTGAGACCCTCACGGGTGAGTAGCGTGCTTTACAAAACCCTGATTGATTGATTGATTGAGTGAAGTTGATTTGTGGACTGTTTAATCTGGGTGTATGAGTCAGAAATACCTGCTGCCTTGCATTTTCTTTCTCATCTTTATTTTTTTTTTTACCTTTTTAACTCTTTTTTTTACCTGTGCTCACTTTATATGATATGCCACCAGTGCTCACTTTGTGGGTTATTTACAAACATTTTGCGCTGGGTTAGCGCCACAAAATTGACGCTAATCAGCCCAAAATGTTTTTTGCTATATACTTTCCAGCTTAAAATGTGTTTCGTGCTGGAGAGCACCCTCAAAGTAGCATGAAGCAGCACGAAGCACTGCTTTGCATTAGCTCCGAGGGGGTGTTACATGGGCGTTCCCATGCAACCACCTGTGCCTTTTGACACAAAATCATGTTTACAAAGATTTCCAGACATGGTTTTGCGCCAAAAGTTAACACCCCTTCAAAGGAGGCGCTAACAGGAGAAATGCTTTCATTTCTCCGTGCTTTTCTGACTTTGCATGCGTGCTGCACTGTGAAGTATGCTTACAAAGAGGGATAAGCTTTGCATTGTGTCTAGGCATAGTATTTTGTACAGGAAAGGTACCCTCCCTGTACAAAACCTAGGCCAGACTC
This sequence comes from Triturus cristatus, assembly GCF_964204655.1. Taxonomy (NCBI): domain Eukaryota; kingdom Metazoa; phylum Chordata; class Amphibia; order Caudata; family Salamandridae; genus Triturus; species Triturus cristatus. The sequence goes on along the minus strand of NC_140589.1, from coordinate 1,668,489,125 downwards.
ATGCACACACCCTAGCGCTATGGCGCTAAGGTGTGTGCGTGGCGCTCGGCAACTGAAATCAGCTCCGGCGCAAGGGAGAGGGGAGGAAAGAGCCATATCTTTGAAGATATGGAGCTCTTCTGCTCCCACCCTGTTGCAGGAATTTTTTGAAAATCTTCCCCTTTATGTGATAAGACTCGAATTATACTCAGGAGTAAGCTGGAACTTTGTGTTCAAACATTTGTAATTGTTGCATACGTTCTGTGTACAATGTATCATGATGTATAATAACAGTGATGTTTCTGACACTGTACTTTCCCTACTTCATGCTTGCATTTACAGTCTTTTAGCAATAACTATATATTCTGAAAACACACTTAATATTTTGAGGAGAATAACCTAACAAAGTTTCCAAGTGATAGAGCCACGGCTCAGTAATAGCAATTAACTAGATCTTGATAGCAGAACAGATTTCCTCAGAGGATTAGGCTTAACTGTACAGTATGGTTTAAAAAACTGACCCACAGGTAGCAGGTTGTCAATGTCAAGCAGCCGTCGGAGCAATCTCGTTGAGCTCACTGTAAGATTAGCTTGTAATAATGCGGCATGCTTATGTAATGGAACATGTTGAGCTACTGGGAGGCAGGTGCGTCCGAGTAAAAGAAGGATAAGAGTTTCACGAGACAAAAACTGCATAGAAATCGTACAGTCTGTTTATAGGATTAAAATGTTGCTACACTTCAGAAATGTACTGTAGTAACTGATAAGCTTCGGCAATGCTCTTTCTGGTGAATATCAAACCGAATATTTATCACCTTAGAATACACTCTAGGTGTTAGACTGGATCTGGAAAGCTTTTACCAGCAATGCTCCTGTGCACCCCAAGGAGGCGCCATGCAGCTTTACGTGGATTCAATACAGCCCGCAGGTGATGGAGTGGAGCCACATATAAGCGCCGCCTCTGATCACTGATGTCAGTTTCTTGCTTGTCTCTTTCTGTACCCTCAGACAAGAAACATGCGAAATTAGTAGGCCCAGTGTGCAGATTTGTAATTCAGGATCTTTTTGGAAGGAAAAGAAGCCACTCCACAGAACGAAGAGTTGGGAAGGCAGTGAGGAATCTGCAGTTGAAAGAGCATCACCAAAGGTAAGTAACTTGTTCTTCTAATGGATACTTTTAACCTCAGATTCCTCATTTTAGAATAGATACCGAAGCAGTACCTCCCCAGATTGAGGGTCTATGGAATGGCTTCATACCAAAGAGTCTTGCAGGACCGAGCAGGCAAAATGTTCTTTTCGTTGGTCCAGGCTATCAAGGTAGTAATGCTTCATGAACACATGCCCTGACACCCATATCACAGCCTGGCAGATCTCAAAGGCAGGCACTCCGAGTGCCATTGCAGTGGTCATAGCGTTAGCGATGGTGGAATGGTCTCTCAGGGTTGCACCTTGGCCAGTATGTAGCAGATCTTAATGCAAAGGACCATCCACCTCAACAGAGTCCTTTTCCCCTTTCCTTACCATGGAGAATCTCACAAAAAGCTGACCGTCCACAGGATGTTCCTTGGTACAATCAATAAAAAAGCTTGAAGCACTTTGGGGTCAAGCCAATGAGGCCTTTTCTCTTTTGAAGGATGCGGGGAGAAGAAAAACGCAGATAGGGCGATGGGATTCCTCAATATGGAAAGGAGTCATGACTTTAGGCAAGATGGCTGCACATGTCCTCACCACCACTTTGTCCGGACAAAAAGGTGATGTAGGACAGTTGCTAGTGCAATGAGCTGAAGTGATCGTAATGAGGAACTGGGGGGCATATTATCAAGACAGGCGATACAATTATCGCCGCTTTAGCGGCAGAAAACTGCCGCTAAAATGGCGATAATGGGCTTGATAATTTACTCTATGGAATTCCAATTAAAGCCCAGGTTAGATGTGAAGAACATCTAACATGGGCTTCAATTGGAATTCCATAGAGCATATTATCAAACCCATTATCGCTGTTTTAGCGGCAGTTTTCTGCCGCTAAAGCGGTGATCATTTTATTGCCTGTCTTGATAATATGCCCCACAGTCTTTAGAGGTAAAAGATGCAACAAGCAGCTGTACATTGGCTCAAAGGGTGTACCCATGAGAGATGTCAAAACCAAGGACCCACTGTGGCACCGCAAATGAGTTGGGAGGGAACATGTGGGTCAAAACTTTAATAAAGCACATCACAGGTGATTTGTAAAAGTACATTTGTTCCGGCAAATGTATAAAGGCCAAAAGGACAGAAAAATAACCTGTTATTGTGCCATATGCAAGGCCTGCTGGGCAAAAAACAAAATTAACAATAGAACATTTGACAGACTGCTTGCTCATTTCGATGCATTATTCAAAGAGTGGCAACGACCCCAACTTAGATCAATGACCACAACTTCGACCGTGTTTCACGTAAGGATTCCCTCTATGTCCATCGCACTCATTACCTTCGCTATTCTTTTTGGATACAAGTGACACACACCGTGGTTCCACCTGCATTATATGATGACCTCTTCAAGTACTATGTGGTGTTTAGCTTCATGTTTAGAAGAAATGAGTGACTTTAGTGCCCATGGCAAAACATTGGCTTAGATATGACATGTATTGTGAACAGTGAGCACTACAAACTTGCTGGTGAATGCGGGACAATATAAGTGTTGTGCACAAGTCGCATCACATAGTAACTACCATGCACTTTGTTTTTACCGATGCAGCGAAGTGTTTTGACATTAAATATGTGGTTCCAAGAGTGAAATAGGTCTAAAATTACCAAAGCTTGCTGGTTGAGCCAAAGGCTTTCTTTTTTTTGTATTAGAAGTGGTACCATTAGACTTTCTTCGAATAGTTGGGAAATATTTCTGTACAAATAAAGTAGTTACATGGGTGTGTAAGAACAGGAGCAAAAGAGGATGTACCTAGACGTGAAATATTTGTCAAGGAATCGCTGATAGGAACCTGACTTGATGTCTAAGGCAAGAGTGGTGCTTCTGTCCACACTCAGAAGAAAGAAGTAGAGAAAGAGTGGTTTGGGTGCAGGGGAGCAGGGGAGCAGAGATTTCAGATGAGGGGAAAGATTGCACAAGAAGAATTTTGTGTGTCACACAATGCTTGAGAAGGGGTAATCCTGATTTAGCAGCAACAATGATCTGAAAGAGTTTCGACAATTTTACCGATCTCCTTTGCTGAGTGAAAGGAATTTGAGATGCAGGCTTTACAGAGAGAGGCCAGAGTTAGTCTATTTTTAGGTCTCGCGAGCCAAAGGCTCGAAGAGACATTTTATATGTGGGATTTTCAAAGTGCTACCCAGTCTTTTGGCTGGCCTAAACCTTGAGTGCACGAGATCACATGCACGTGCACAGCTGCTCCTCTGCTCATTGCATTCCCCCCTCCCTTCTCACCCAGCCCTTTGAGGCTCTGCTCCATTACTTTCACTTTCGCCGCTTTGACCCTTGCATTCCCCCCTCCCTTCTCACCCAGCCCTTTGATGCTCTGCTCGCATCTCCCTCCTCCCTGGGCGTGAAGGGACACAGAGCCATCCTGCTTGATTAATGGCTTTGCATTCCCATGTGTTCCCGTAGTAAACATGCCTCCAATAAAGTTATGTTTTGATGCTATAGACTTGACCCACTGAGCTTTGTGTTTCCTAGGTGAATGTAGTGAAAGGAAAATGCCTTCAAAAATAGGGCCCTGCCTTTCTGGCCAGCGTCTCAGTGCAACACCTCAAACTGTCGGACTTAATACAGCACGTCCACCGTTTCTAAGCGCTGAAAATACGAGATGCCATATTACACAGTTTAACAATACCCATTTTATTTGGTGGGAAGCTGTGTAGGCCTTGTCTGAATTGAAGTAGGGGAGCTCATTGAAGGCTCTGCCCACCTTGCAAGGCTCGCAGCAGCTGCACCCCGCGGGCCCCTTCACTGGATACACCTCGGACCAGGCGCGCAACACCCATTGGACTAACAGGGCTTCAGCCCCCCCCCACCCGTCGTGTGTGGCCCCCGGGATGAGACCGCTTCCCGGGCAGACACAAAGCCGTGCCCGAGCACTTCACAGGTCTTTAAAAAGACCATTTGCATGTTAATGAGGCTTCGCTGTTGTTTCACCCCTTCTAAGAGCCCTTGCAGCTCCACTCTGCCTAGATTCAGCCCACCCACCCCCGAAATCAGCGCCACTCTGCCTACTGTTTAAAGATTCAGCCCCCCCTCGAAATTTTTGCTTTAGCCCCCCCCCCCGAAATTTGGCTCTAGTTGCGCCTCTGCCTCGGACCTCATCACACTAGCAGCTGCTGCGCTCCATTCAACAGCTTCCTACACGTTTTACACAGTTCCTGTTTTATTTAAACAGATTCAAGTTGCTTGCGCGGTTAAAAGCTGCCCTTTATTTGGTCTATTGTCACTTTCGTTCAACAGAAGAGTGAAACACGTAAATAACCCCCTCTCCCCCCAAAAAAACGTACTGTTGGGATTGTTGTACTTGAGCCGCTTTTCGTTCTAGGAGGGGCTGGGTCCTTACATCTTCACCACGTACTTTTCAAGCGCAGTTTGTGTAGTCTTCTATAATTCCCGAGTTTCCATTTCTGAGCATTCGATTCATTCTCGAACATTGCTGTTTGAAGAATAGTGCACTGTGGTGTAAATGGAGTAAAGGTATCCTTAAAACGTCCAGGACTGCCCAACATTATTATAGGTACGACACTGTTTAAAATATTTTTTCTGTTAAGATTTCGTGTGGCAAGACGAAGAATCTCGTAAAAACGAATATTTTTCTAAGTGTAGAATTAATCAGAGCTGAGCCTCACCGCTGGCGTCGGCTATAAGAGTTCGGATCCCCCAAGGTAAACTCAGCGTTCCATGCTTAGGAGGTTGTTAAATCCAGTACCTTTAATTTGGAGCTAATAGTAACAAATGCTCTTTAGCGCTTAGAAAAGGCAAAATCGGTGTTAAGCGCTATGTAAATATCACACCATTGTTCTGTGAAGGTTATTTGTCTGCAAATATTAACATATCGCGGATTCCTTGTGCTCTTTAAGATGCCAGGGCTAACAAGCATTTGCAATGCAATAGGTCTCGCATTTTCGCGAATTTAAGCTATTGCCATTGTAATTGACAAAGCCTTCTATTTATATTTTAAAAACTAAAACAAAAATAAAAGGCAGTTATTTGCAATGTCAATAGCACAAAGTAGCGTAAATTTTCAAAAACAACACATAGATAAAAGGTTTGTCATTTACAATGCCAATAGCTCAAACTTTTGCGAATGCGAGACCTATTGCATTGCAAATGCTGGTTTTATATTCTGTGAATGTACAGCGAGAGATGTCACGATTGACTAGCCACGTCTCCACAAACATTCTGATTGTTTACACTGATTCCGAGCCTGTCAGCTCATCAGAGAACCAATGGGGAGAAGTGGTAGATGATATTGCGTCCAGTTTTCAAGGCAGCGATATTATCCAATGCCTCTGTATCTGGGCATTAAACTGGCTACTTAGGGAGTCAAGGGAAACCGTGGAGGCATGGCCAAGGTGCCGAAGAAAAGTGGCACTTGAGAAAAGTCAAAATGTTTTCAGGGGTGAAAAGGCGGAGCTAAATGCAGAGACTTCATTGGAAGTGTCCAGGTGAGAGGGATCAGACCATATCAATGGCACTGGTTTGCAGCACTTCATCTTAGACTAAAAGTTGAATATTAGTTCAAGAGTACGCGTAGCCTTGTGAGTAGCTCGTGCCACTCACCTTGATAATGATAAGGCGGCTAGAGCACTGCTGAATTTTAAAAGTAGCAAGATTATCAGGGCAATCTACCCAAATTTTAAAATTGACAATGATGGCAAAATTAGCTGTGTTGCAAATAAACTGCATGACAAGGCATAAGAAAGTGTTTGGTGAGTCGCAGAGGACAGCAGAATCGGATCCAAGTAAATGTACATGTTTGAGCTTTCTCATTTTAAAGCTAAGCAATCCCGCAGAAGAAAAAAAGATCCAAATTCCCTGAGAGATTGAAAAGCATTCTTTGGATAAAAAAACTAGGCCCCTGCTACAAGTTACTACTAGTCATTTTGACGTGTCCTCTTTGACAATGAAGGTAATTTTTTTATATTACATATTTTGCATTATATTCACCTTAACACGTATGCACACACGTCATTAACTGTGTTTTATTCATGTTTAGATTTACCATAGTTAACGTAGGCCTGAATTTAAATGACTCCATAGCTTGCCATCTTCCTTTAAGACACACGAATGTTTCATTTGTAGGTGAAGCTGACGTTCCCATTAATAAATGCAATATTCTAATGTGATTCACATTATTTGAATGTATTGATTTGTTGAACAGCCTCAGTTTTGAATTTTGATTAATCAGATAGCGCTTTATGGGACCTGAAATTCGCTCAAAGAAAAGCACTAACAATAGCTACTAGCAATCGAAGACAAACTTCTGCAAAGACTTGTAATGCTGCTTAACATAATAATATCCGGTCTCCAGCCTTCTGCAAGAGTATTACTAGCATGCTCCAAGTGAGGTGCTTATTCTCTTGGATATCGAACTTTTTTTTTTTACTTCTTTCACTAACAGGCCCTATTTACATATCGTACAATAATTAACAAATCAGATGGAAGGGAAGAGGCTTTTCATAGCTCTCAAGTATGTTTTTGGAAAACAAAAAGCACAACGATCCTGGCATATATGAAGCTATTGCAAACCTTGCTGTTCATCCACCTCTAAAATGTGTGAGGGAGCCCTGAGTTTGGCATGGTTGGTCAATCACTGAAATATGGGAATTCACTGTTTCTGCTTAGTTCTTAATGAAGGACTAGGCAGTCCTAGTTCTTAATGAAGGACCTCCTGACACATTTTACTGGCACTACAAAGGAGATAAGAATAATGTACGGTGCTAACTCTCTCACTCATATCCGAAAGCATTGGATTTGGAAACATGCTTATATCACCCATGCTACACAAGGATGCTAATACAAAAACACAAAGGGAATGCAGTCACTCATGGGCCATTTAGGTGCTGTGTTTATTACAAAGGTCTTCCAAGTATACACTTTCTTTTACATATGAAATGTGAAAATTTTCAGGGATATTTTTCATATCAAGTGAAATTATCACCAAGAAATCAGATTTGAAAAAAATACCTGCGTAACTAAAATAAATATCTTAGAGGTGCAAATTCTAGAGTACTCTAGCGGAAGAAATGTATTTGGTAACAAAGCTGTCTTGTGGTACGTTGGAAAAAAGACTGGAGGCAGCCAGGTACACCTATTAAGTTAGATGTACCCAAAAAACACAGGTACACGTGTAGAGAACCATGCCATGAGCTAGATGTAAACAGCTTAGTCCCCAGGTAGTATAAGGACCCCAGCGGAATACCACATATAGAGTGTGGAAACAAGACAAGAGGATCTCAACAAGAGTCTGGTTGAAGATAGGACTGGGCGTAATTTAAATTAGGCCTGCTTGGCTGGTGGCGTGGTTCACTGAATTGTCATAGCCATACTTGAATAAAATGTTACCGAAAACGTATTTTGCCTACACAAACCAACAAGAAAACTGGTGGACATCTTGAAACCAGGCAACCCTTGCAAGTGGAGCACCACCATGCCCTGACAGGCCCTTCTGGCCTCATTGGACTGTGGGGACCTGGCCTTCCAAGCTAAAACCATGGCTTTGCCCATCTCTAATGGGGTATTACGGGAGAAATTCAGCTGGCAGGAGCCCCAGACTTCTCCTCAGTACAACGCCACCCATCCCCTGTTAGAGAAGGTAGCCCTGCCTGGTTTCTGGATTCCTTGCCTTTGTGCCCCAGGCATCCCAGGTGAAAGTCAAGGCTTCGCCTGCCTTTCATGGCAGATTATGGAACCAGTTCAGCTCACAGGAGCTCCAGTCTCCTCCTCAGTTCAACACCACCCTGCCCCGGTTAGGAAAGGTGGCCCTGCCCAGTACTTGCAGCCATAGGCCACTGGGAATTAGCCTCCCACGCAAAAGTCCTGGCTTCACCCACCACCACATGGAACTACAGAAGCTATTTAGTCTACAGGAGCTCCAGAGTCCTCCTTGGTCAACCGGCACCCTGCCCTAGGTAGGGAAGGTGACCCTCCCTAGAGCTTGGAGGCCTGGTTTGCAGGGACCTTGGTCTCCCAAGGGAAAGCCATGGCTTCACCCACCTCTCACTGGGGATTACAGGCACTGTTCATCCTACATGAGCCCCAGATTCCCCTTCAATTCGACGCCCCCCTGCCCTGAGGTGACCCTCCTCAGTGCCTGACCTGCAAGCAAAAATCATGGCTTCACCTTCCTCTCTTCTGGAATTACTGGAACTGTTCAACCTGCATGAGCCCCAGACTACTTCTTGATACAACCACACTCATTCCTGGGACCTGTCCAGTGGCTGGGCCTTCACAGTAGTCTTGTATCTGCTCCACACCCCAGGGGACACGAAAGTCCTCCCCGCTCTGCATCCACCATGCCCTAGATAGGGACTGTCACCCCAGTCCATCGGCTAATGGGGCCCCAGGTTGGTGCTGGGGAACTAAGAAGGGTTAATCTCCCAGACAATACCCCTTAGACCTGCCTGGGAAGCTGCATTTCCTCAACTCCGAAGCCCCTTAAAAGTGGGGGCTTACAGAGTCTGGGGGCAGACATAAGTCAGAGTTAGCTGTGCCAGCCAGCCAGCCGGTCATCTGGTCAGCAAGCCAGCAAGCCACTGACTGGTCTTCTGGTAGTACAGCCCGGCGACCAGATTATTCTGGCCCACCTGGTGACCAGAGTGGCCAAGCGGCAGCTAACAAACATCCAAATGCTCAGGATGCTCCTTTCTGGAGACACCCACTAGTTTTTTGCCTCCAGGCAATTCTGCTGGTGTCTGCTTCGGTCAGCCAGTGCTTAATTTGTGCCGGTGCTTTCCGGTGCTTAGCACCGGCACTTAATCATCAGGGCCGGGTCTACACGCATTGCTGCAAAACAATTGATTTAACAGTAATTTACCTCACTACGATGCTAGTGGACTGGGCAGTGGCACAGAGTGTTCCAGTAATGTGTTGAACCAAGTGTTTGACTCTTCAAGTTATTCTCAATCCAACCATTCTAAAATGCTGTTGATCATGCAGTGGCACTGGTGGCCCAGCGGCCTCGGTGCCGCCCTTAAGTGTTGCCGGCCCAGTGGGCGGCACACTGAGAGCTGGGCTGGATTCTGTGGGGGTTGGGGCTGTGCGCGGCAGCAGGCAGCGTGCGCAGATTCATTGAGCGCGCATTCGCTGCATTGCCACGCCCCCAGCATACACGCACGCGATGCGACTGCACCCCACCACACCGAGTCATCGTCGTTGAGGTTCACGGCCGTTCCACTAAGGTCAGTGAGCGTGAGCACGACCTGGACCTTACCCTTGAGGAGTAGGCAGCGAGCGCAGATTTGTTTATATTCATTGTGCGCAAATTTGCTGCACTGCCATGTCATGCCCCAGCATACCCGCGCCCGCACCCCACCACAAACCGAGTCATCTTGGGTGGTTCAGCGCGGCCGGTGTTCAGTGGTTCAAGAACCATACTGTTCGGTCGGTTCTTCAAGAAAGTCTCGGAAGCAGGCAGCAAACAGGGGGCAAGCAAGTGCGACCGGCCCGGCCGGACAACGTTGTTGCGGTTCCATTATTTCATTTGTTTGGCATTGAGGAGTAGGCGCGCGCCCACCACTGCCAGTGAGACGGTCACGGACACGGAGTACCAGTTTATTCTGTCTGGTCACCACCAGTAACAGCACCAGGTGAGTGCAAGGCAGGCCCTGGCTGGCAGGGCAGGCCCAATCAGTTAACTTAAAAGCTGCACTGCGCACCCAGCAGCCTAAGGCAGTGGCAGTGCACTGCAGTCAGTGTGTGTCCTGGGCAGTGTGGCCGACCGGCTCGCAGCGGTAAAGTTTCACTTGCTAGTTAGTGTAATTGTAAAAAACAGTAATTAAGCAGCAGTAGTACGGAAGAAGTTAAGTTAATTAAAGTAACTGTAATGATGGGCCCTAGGCCCACATGCTAGGTGAAGAAGGACACTGCACACATAGTTGGGGATAGTGGGAATGGCCACGAGCACGTGCGCTCGGCCCCTTTTATTGACAGCGTCACCTGACACAGTGACGTCTGTGGTGGGTGGGTGTACAGTGTAATACAGCAGGTCGGAGCACTAGAACGTGTCCATGCATGGACACTACATCCCTCCCAATTTTTAATAACAAAACCCAACGTCAAAGTTCAACCTGGGGGAGAAAGAAAGATATACACAGTTGTAATACAGTGACCAAACTTCTGCAGAATCGCTCACGCTTCAGCTGCTTGGAGTCGCAGAAGGTGTTCTTCCTGTCGCGGACGATGCTCTTCCTGTCGCAGACGATCACCAGTTCACTGTGGCACCAGTCATGGGTGCTCGATGGATCTAGTCTGTTTGACGGCTCTGCCTTGAAGTTGTTCTCACAGTCTTTCCTTAGCTTTACTTTCTTGGCGACAAACGCAGTCGAGTTCTTGTGGTTCACCGCTAGATGTTGCCGTTCATCTTTCGTCCAGTCCTTTCCTTTATCTGTGGCGTGTGTTCTGTTTTGCAAAAGACGGATTGGTTGCAAGACACCCCTCTCACCATGATGCCTCTCTCGCAGGTGTTCCCCTGCCACGGGATATCCCTGAGGCCCTCTGGCTCGTCCTGAGCTGGGTGTACTGTGTCGTGTTACTCGCACGCCGATCCGTGTGGGTGCAGAGGAGACGACAAGTCTCACCTCGGGTTCTGCAGTCGTGCCTGGAGGGTAGCTGTTGGCTCCTGTCTTCGCACACAATGTCTTCATCCTCCTGGGACCTTTGCTGGAGGGCGGCTGATGACCATCTCTCGTCGCGGGGACGCTCACTCACTGGCATCCCTGAGGCCTCTGCCCCTGGGTCACCACGGCTGGCGTTGTCCAGTGTCCGTGTGACCCCAAAGGTGGGTGTTTCGAATGGTCCGGCCTGCTCACCTCTGCAGATCCCAGGTGCGCTGAAAGCATCATCAAACAGATGGTCTTTTCTCCGTGCCACGGGTGTTCTTCAGGACTTGCGCACCGTGTTCTGACGCTTGTCACCTTCCTTGTCTTTGAGGTGTGAGTAGTCTTGCCACACTCTTCTCTCTTTCCTCTATTTCTTTCTCCGTGAGGATGTCATGTCACTCTGACTTCTTCTTTTGTTGCAGTGGCAACCGTGCCACTCAGATCTCTTCCTTTCCCCTTTCTTTTGGTGGCAAACGTGCCACTCCGATATCTTCTTCCTTCTTGTAGTGGCAAACGTGCCACTCAGACATCTTCTTTTCTTGTAGTGGCGAACGTGCCACTCAGACATCTTCTTTTTTTTTTTTTTTAGTGGCGGACGTGCCACTCTGGTCTCTTCATCTCTTCGCTTCACGCCCTACTCTGGACCGTTCCTGTTCTCCTCTTATCTGGCCAGGCTTCTCCATGCAGCGCGCGCACTCTGCACGTGGTCCCCCTGGTCTTGTCCTCGTCCGAGAACACTCTCTTCATCTTCCTCAGCATTCCGAGTTAGGGTCGTGACCTTCTCTTCATCTTCACCTTGTCACCAGTTACGTCGGTTGAAGTTCGTGGGGCCATGCTCATGGTCCGCTTCGGTCTTCTCCCTTTCACCAGTTGCTTTGGTTCTTCTTGAGCTTCTTTGGACCACTTGACGGTCCGCGCTGCCGATCACTGGCAGGATATCTTCGGTCTTGCGTCAGACCTCTTTGTGCGACTCCTGGCGAGTCGGCTTCTTTGGTGCGACCATGTGGCAGGTCGGCTGGGCCTTTGTGGTGCGACCGTTCGGCTGGTCGGCTTGACCTTTGTGGGGCGACCGTTTGGCAGGTCGGCTTGGCCTTTGTGGTGCGACCATTTGGCTGGTCGGCTTGACCTTTGCGTTGCGACCGTTTGGCAGGTCGGCTTGGCCTTTGTGGTGCGACCATTTGGCTGGTCGGCTTGACCTTTGCGTTGCGACTGTCTGGCAGGTCGGCTGGGCCTTTGTGGTGCGACCATTTGGCTGGTCGGCTTGACGAGGTGTGTCGCGTCGTGTGACTATCTTTGTCCGCTGCCTTGTCAGGCGCTGGTGCGTGCTACTCTTCGTACCGTCGTGGTACATCTTCAGTGTAGCGTTGCTCCTAGTATCACGATCACTTGATGTGGTGGCTTCTTGGCGCCACTGGGTGGGGCTCGGCATCCTTGCCCGCCAGTGTTGGATCCTTGCTGCGCCCATCCTCTTCAGTGGGTTCCTCTTGTGTAGGCGCTGCAGTGTACTGTCCGCGTCCGGGGTACCTCTGCGCTGAGTCCGTTTGTTCTCTTGAGGGTTCGCTCCACGTGATGCGGCGACAGCGCAGTCCTCGCTGGGGTGGATGTGGCTCGACACCGTTCTTCTTTCTTCCTCCTTGTTGCTGCGGGATGGCGCTGCATCCCTGTGGCACACCGTCTCTTCTTCCTGTGCTTCTGTCGCGTTCCTGCGCTTCTGGCACATTCCTGTGCGCCTCCGTCGCTCACCGTCGCATTCCCGTGTGCTCACCTTCGCGCCTCCGTCAGACCTTGCGGTACTTGCCTTGCTGCCTCTTCTCCCTTTCCGTCGGTCTCCTGTAGCTGCTGGACTTCCTTGGCTTGCTGTAGGCTTGTTGGTTTCTGTGTGCTGCAGTACCACCAGTGGCCACTGGGTGGCAGTGTTGCTTTTGTTTGGCTTCAGCAGCAACCTTCTGTACTGCCAGAACTCTATCCCTTGTTTTCCTTTTCTCACTGCTCCAGGCTTCACTCGTGCTTAGGAGAGCTGGAGGGGAGCTGGAGCCAGGCAGACCAGCGGAGTCCAGATGGGGCTGGAGCTGGAGCAGAGCAGCGGAGTCCAGGACACGTGGCAGCAGGTAAGTCTGTTTTCAGTTATTTTATTGGTTGGAAGGCAGGAGGGGGCACAGGCATTGACAGTGGGCTGCTCAGAGGGCAATGATGCATCACTCGCAAGCTGGGGCAGTTCACACCTCGCGTGGATGGCGGCTGGGGCTTGGTGTGCACTACATGTGCTTTGGTTACAGCAGGAGAGTGGGGCTCTGTAGCGCTCTTTGCAGGGCAGCGCTGGCACCATTGCATTGTTTCACCGCTTCCCGCCTCCTTCTATGGCCGGCGGCGGCCAGTCTTGGCACTCGACATCGCCCTCCCTGCTCGCGGCAGTTTCTTGCGGGGGGGGGGGGGTGGGGTGTGTCGTCCCGCTTGTCGTCCTGCGGGGTAGGCACCCGCTGGTAGTGCCTTTATTAATTGGGGCTGAGTCTCTTGGCCCGTATGTTTATCTTCTCCCCTCATTGGCGGCGCTGGCCGCCTGCGGTCGCGTACCGCTGCGGGTGGGCTCCGCTCTCCATTTCCACTTCGTCCCGCCCCCCGCAGCCGGTCACCTAGCTTCACGGACCGCGCGGGGGGGGGTGTGCTGCGCTGCTTGTGCCGCTCCTGTTTGCTGTTGCGGGTGGGCTCCGCTTTTACTCTCGAGGTTCAGTCCGCCCCTTCCCGCAGCCGGTCTCCTCACCTTACGGGCCGCGCGGGAAGGGGGTGCAGGTGCCACACGGCCACGGCCAGTCGCGGGTGGGCTCCGCCTCGGTAGGGACTTGTCTTCGCTCCTCAGCTGCGGGGTGGGCACCCGCTTGGCTACACACTTCGTGTATCGCGCAGCTCCTCACTGTCCTCCACGCGGGTGGGCTCCGCGTGGCCGCCGCCACTTGCGGGGGTCGCAGCCGATGCGGGTGGGCACCGCTCGGCTTGCCATTACTTCCGGGCACCTCCAGGCACAGCGGCAGGGTCGGGGTGGGCACCCGGCCCCGCCTGCAGACTTCCGGCGTCGCGGCCGATACGGGTGGGCTCCGATCGGTCCGCTCGTGTTTGGGGCTCTTCCCCCTCCACCAGGGCGATTGCGGCCGGTGCCTGAGGCGCGGGGTGGGCTCCCGGTCGCCACCAGGCACGCTGCGGGCTATGCTGTGCCCTGCCGGCTTCTCGCGTCGTCACACGGGGGGTGTGCTCACCGGGCAGTCCTCTCCCTCATCATTATCGATGGTGCGCCGATCGGGGCTTCACTCGCGGGGTAACGTATCCCACCCTCGTCGCCAATGTAATGATGGGCCCTAGGCCCACATGCTAGGTGAAGGAGGACACAGGACACATAGTTGGGGATAGTGGGAATGGCCACGAGCACGTGCGCTCGGCCCCTTTTATTGACAGCGTCACCTGACACAGTGACGTCTGTGGTGGGTGGGTGTACAGTGTAATACAGCAGGTCGGAGCACTAGAACGTGTCCATGCATGGACACTACAGTAACTACTAGTAGCGTAGCCGTTGCCATGCCACCATCCATCATCATGCATGGTCATGAATAATTATGTCACCCGTGCATGGCGGTGCCATACCGTGGCCCACATGCCAAACCAACAAACGCAAATTTGTGTCTGGGTGCGTGCCTCCGGTCCCTCGGAATCCATCAGAGATCAGACTGTTCAGACAAAACAGTAAACACAGACCCTGAACAAACTCCTTTTAGAAGAACAGGGCGGATTTATTCTGATGGGGGGGGTGGGGGGGGGGTGTTGTTTGGACAAGATGCCTGCAGTTGCATTTCTCTGGGTTGCTTAATCTGACTGACTGCCTGGAATCAACGCTTCCTTACTTATCTTGAATAATAAGGTCATAAGAAAGAAATAACTTCTCTCTCGTAACTGAAGAGAACAGGATGATTGTGTGTTGTTTATTTTAGAATGAAACGAAGCAAAGTCATACCTGCCATGGTCTCAGATTGCTTGTTATGTGTGACATTTTCATGATTTCAGTGTAATTATAAGTGACATTTTTCAACCAGGAGGGAGACTTTCTCGTGAGGAAAATCAAGCATGAAGAGGATGGAAACCCATAAATATAAAAAATTACACCCATTTGAGCACTGAGACTCTAAGAATTTCTTTAAACTGCTGCAAAGCACTGGAAATTGAAGGGTACTAACCTAGTGCCAAAAATAATTTAAATAAGACTGGAGAAGGTACTAGTGACACTTACTGGTCTATAGTGAGTAGCACGTGACTGGACAGACAAAAAAACAATAAAACACTCCAGCTGGTGTGTTTACTTCTTATATCACCATGACCACACTCTGACATAAGCCGACTGCTGCATTTCACTGGTGAGAATGCCAAACGATGAAAGCTTTCATTCATTAATGACGCATGCTCAGATTTGTAATTTCATTTGCCTGGTATAAGCATATGCCTGCAATTCCCAGCATGCTAACTCTCAAGCAATGAATCCTCAATAGCTTTGAGGTGGTCCCAAAGAAAGAGTGATAGAGATCCAGGGCTGGCCCCCACGATTGGGTAATGGTTCCATCAGGTGTGCTCACTTTCTTTGTTCAGAGGAAGAGGATTACGCCAGCTCCAAATGTCCCAACAATCCAGGGGTGCTCTGTCCCAGTCTCAGGTGTTCTTTCATGGGATCTTTTAGGAGGAGGGCTTTTTGTCAGCCTGTAGTGCCCCCACCTCCGAGAAGGAGTGTGTCAGCCTCAAGTGTTGCAGAGTCCCATGCTCAACACATTACAGCCTGACCCCTTACTCAACATGCATCCGAGAACAGCTGAAACAGCACAAACAGTCTTGCTTGGTTCCTGCTTAAAGGGCCAGCCCCACATTCCGGCAGCAACAACTTTCTGCACAGCGTGCCCACTGACACTGTTAGGCAGCCTGCAATTTAGTTGTCTTAAGATTTTGTTTCATGTGATGTGACCTAGAGTTGCAAAGTTGCGTTTATATTGGGTGTGTGGGAATGGAAGTAACCTTTTGCAAAGGCATAATGTGCAGTGTGGTGGTGGAGTGAGTGACGGTCTCAGCAGGTAATGTCACCCACCGTGGGTGGAGCCAGTGGAGGAAGTCGGTGGAGCCACAGAAAAGTAGGTGTGGCCTCCGACAAACTTTTGAGCACCTGCACTTCATATCTTACAAATTAAGCACTGCGGTCAGCTTGTCATCCTGTTGACCTGTTAGCGCCACACCCTGTCTCTCCCTTCTGCCTGGTGGTAGAGGGACCCTAGGGGTGCACGGGAACCCACAGATAGAGTCAAAAAAGCTTGTCTCAGAGAATGACTTTCAACACATCATACTGAGGTAGCTGCTCTACTACGTACGAAACCCTGAACCACAATCAGGACATCTACGAATGACATTTTAGCTCTTTGGTCCATGAATCAAGACGGTTCAGGTGGGTAACTTACATCACCACAGAACCCTAGTGCCTGCCATAGGCCTCCCCGCCCAACTGATCACAGTCTGTTCCAGTCGGCATTCACACCGGGATCAGGGGTTCTTGTCCTGGTGCACCCTGAGAGGGGCAGTTGCAGGGGGAGGGCCCGCAGGCGCTCAATATCTTTCTGCCCCATGGACACAGCAAATCTGCAGCAAGAGCAGAGAGCCACCAGCCACTCGAAGCTTTCCCAGCCAACACAGAGCTGGTTGCAGTGCACTGCCAAGGAGGAGTTGTGACTTGAGGGAGGCGAGTGAGCCCAGGTGGCAGTCCTGGAGAGGAGATTCACCCTCCTGAGCGACCAAATTTCTCGTCATCTTCAATCTTCCAGGCAAACTGCATCGACCCCACCCGTTTACCTCTTGACAGTTTGGTGCCCTCTTGAACTCTCTCTTCAAAATCCTTTTCAACGTTCGCTTAAGGTATTTGTTGGCTTTCAGTCTCACACCTGTATTTAGCCTTAGATTGAGTTTATCACTCTCTTTGGGCTGCATTCCCAAGCTACCTGACTCCAAGGAGACCCAATTTGGTGATGCAGAGGGCCGCTACAAGCCTAATACTGTCTGTGGGGTGAGCCTCTATCAGAAACACTTAAGCACCCTGATCAATGCTGGGGAGAGAGTCTTCTGTGCGCCATATTAAATTCTTAAAATTAAGTGGGCTGCAACATCGGATCTGAGGTTGTCCTCAGATACCGAAGGGAGGGGGAGCTGGACCGATTCCCTATGCTATAGAAGATGGTGGTCCTCTTTCGCACAGGGTGGGGCATAACAGCACAATCTTACCCTGATCAGAGACTGAAGCCTGCAGAGGTCAGCATGGAAACTAGCACCCATTGGCAGGCAGGTGTCCTTCCCATCCAGCCATGGAAGTACTTCATTGATTTGAGAGCCCAGTGATTCACAGCCAAGAGTAATAGGAAACTTTAGCAACGTTCATCCACCTGCAGATGCAGGAAAAGCGGAAGGGAGGCAGCACTGGCCATCCACCACCCAGCAGTGAAACATCCTGACACCTCACCAGGCTTTTCCTCTGGATGTCAGCCTCTATGATTTAAAAGTGTTTTCACAGCAGGTGGGCAAACAAGTGGCTGCCCAGGCAGTGGAGGCAGGGAGCTTCACCATCATTCCTTCCAGATGGTGCTGCACAAGTCTTGAAACTCCAGCCTAGCCACACTGGGCCAGGCTGGAGGGAGGGTTGTTCCACCTGCACATCAGCCGCAGCCTGAGCAAGCGAGGTTTATACCCCTGCATGTTGAGAGTCCCGAGCTTATGCAGCAGCCATGCCGGCGGGCTGGGGCCTCCCCTTGCCCTGATGAGATGCATTGAGAGGAGAAGAGTCAGTATCCTTCACACAGCCAAAGCGACTCACTGCTTCTCACTAGAAAAACACTTGTAGAAGCTTGAGCAGCCATAGGCCTCACACTACTGAAAGCAGTTCACACTTGTTTCAAGGGGCACAGTATCTCCATCAAGAGGAGTCTGGTTTCCCTTCTGGCCCCAGCTCTTTTACATCCAGGCTGGCCTGCTGCCCAAAAAAGGCCACTCCTCAGTCACTCGAAACCTGGGTGGGCTGGGATTGGGCATGGGAGGGCCTTGACGGCAGGGCCTTAGAGCGTCTTAGCCTAGGGAGACACAGCAATTCGGTACCCCCTTAAGTGCATGCTGGATGAGCATAAGTTTCATATCAGGAGGGCTGTCTCTCACTTTGTGCCACCCCAGAGGAGCCAGGGGGGTTGCCTGCCTCGGTCCTTCACATGTTGTTTGGGCATACTAGGTGGAGGAGCCTGCCCCCATGTCCAGTCTTCAATGAAAGCGCTTAGTGGTCGCACACTGCTCTGGGGCATGTGAGGGGAGCCCTGAGCCCTGTGAATTGGGTTCTATCATGCAAGTGGCAAAGATTTGGGCTGGCACCATCAGTCACTCGGGCTGCTCCGCCATCAATTATCCTACAACAAGTTACCTACAGAAACCTTGTAACAATTTTTATAGCCTCTAGATAGTGAAATTTGATTGTTTCCCACCACTCTGCTGGGGTTGCTCCCAACCCAGGCGAGGCCAATCCCAGCACTTCACTAAACCATCCAATCAGTAGTAGTAGCTATGGGCAGTGTATACAAACCTGCACTTACTGGGAATTCCTCTTTCACAGGAAATAATTGCAATGCCTATCACAAACAGGGTTCAGCTGGTTACTCACACCTGTCCGCAAAGTGTAGACACACGCTAGTCCATTAATTGTAGCAAGTTTGTAGTCATTGACATCTAAGGGCATCACAGACCTGTTATTGCTCAATCTCATGTGGCTGAACATCACTTGTTTGTCTAGTAAGTGAAACGCCGATTGCTGTGGGTGGCATCACTAGTTAGCATGGACGAGTCTCGTTTGTTATCAGAATTAACCAGAAAAATTGCTTCACTAACTAAGAGCAGCCATGCACCACCCACAGAATTGAGGACGAGCTATCAATCTGTCAGTCCTTTCAGTGTCTGAGCCAGTTGATGGTTCCCGTGTTGAGTCAATTTAAGCCACGGGCTCCACTCCTAGTTGTGCCCTTCCAACAATTTCTTTAAGTTTTAGCTTTGCAACCATACTCCCCACGGAACCCAAAATCTTTGGTTTCCTGAAAGCTACTTGGTGGGTCATGGGAATAACGCCGCCAGATTTCTAGTTGTGTGGGAGCAAAACACTTAAGCCAAAAATCAAGACATCCCTAAATGTATTTTGATCACATTTCTCACATTTCATTGGATGGTGTTAAACCTCAATTTCATGGGGCAATGTGTCAGTCCCTGGGTTAAGGCACCTCCCAAAACATCACAGTCAATCAAATAGAATTTCATTAGATAATTCTATTCTTTTTTTTTTTTTTTTTTTTAATAAAGAATACAATCACAAACCGTTGTTACAGGGTGAGCCTCAAATGAGTAGTAGTCGTTTTTACATTGGTGCGTATATAGCTAGCCCCTTTTGTCATTATTTTGAGATTGAGGGAAAGGCAAGAAGGAAAGGACAGAAAAAAATTTGTGGTGAAAAACCGAAAGAGGTAAAGGACAGGCACAGAGAGAGAAGCAGTCATTGTTCATTACATTTGGCAAACACAGTGCATTAGATCTGAGCTACTTTCAAGATGTTTGAGTCCGCATGCAGGCCCCATCGGGCTATTTTGGAGAACATCGCTTTGATTGAGTGTCCGATACGTTGTGTGGGCATCCTAGCGGTTTACGGGGGGTCGTATAATTTGGGCTCACTCAATAACCGAGTTCTAGATCACTGAAAAGTTAATGGGATTTATTACAAAATTCTAAAGTAAAGCGTTAGAGTCAATGTCATGAAGGCTCTCAAATGCAGAGTTAAAAAGAGTCAAATCAGAAAATATTTTAAGTCTCATTGGGCAGCAAAATCAGAAAAGAATTGGCAGCATTACTGAAAGCTCTGGCTCACCCCCAGAATCGAGGGTTCTTATACACAATTCTCACATAGGAAATAAGAACTTATACAGAATCATCACGGCGTGAGCAAATCTTCCATTTCTTCAGCATCAGAGCACAAGAAAAATAAATGTCACATTACCGTAACACCTAGGCACTAACACATTTCAAGAATAATTATTCAGCACCCTTTATGCTAATGTCATACAGAGATATTCAAACAGAACATGACACATCAACAATAAATTATTATATAAATGAATAAGTCTCAGTGAACCAGCGGAAGGGAAATGAAACATTCTACAAGTACGGCTGAACTGGGGAAGGTTCATCAGGAGCAAAACAATAACAAAAGTGGAAAATAACTAATATATTACAGCTTGACTGTGCTCTGAGGAGCTTGTGGGGAGAGAAATCGTGCGGAAGGGGGAAGCACTGAATGAGTGGCAGAGACAAATTCTATCTTAGTTAAAATGGTGTTTTGCACAGAAATGTGGCCTAGTTAACATATATCCAGAAAACAGACTCCTATACTTTATAGGAAATTCATTTCAAACATGATCACATTAAATTAATTTGTACATGTGGAATCATGTGTGTAAATGCCTACTCCACATTGTTAATCATGCAGAAAATTAGAAACACATACAATTCTTTTACAAATGTAGTCGTTCATGTTTCGGAATTTTGGCAGTATCTGATCATCTTCAAAACCCTGGCTTTAGTTCTTGATTAACAAAAACATTCATAACAAATGTTTTCTCCTTTCTTCTTTTTGCGCCGGTTCAAGGATTTCACCCCTAGCGGCACAATACGAATGGCCCCGGCCATTCCTCTTCATAAAGACCCCAATACTGAAAACCAACAAAATACAACCAGAGGCCTATTCCATTATTTCTAGCAGAAGTATTCAAGTGACCTGCCTCCATTGAAGAGTCTATGTTTTTCAAAGTAAACCCTTTAGACCCCCAGGACACTCAGTCAAGAGCATTTAGGGGGTGCTGAGAGGAGGGGCTGAGACAAGCAGCAGCACGCCTCACAGCAGACTGCCCACTCAATCCCAAGAACAATCTATGAGCTTTTCTACTGCCGCAACTTTAATATATGCTATTGGAGCTTGAATTACCGCAGCTACTGGTACCAGGCTTGCCCTCCAATGGAGGTTACAGGATTTAAAGTGTACTAATTCCAGTGACAGCGACTTAAAAGAATCCTGTATTTGTTATTTTTTGTCACTACCTCCCCAAATTGGGAGTGGGTAATTTGTGCGCCTGCTGCCTTCATTGGACACGGTTGCCATTTACCAGGCTCCCTCTCTGAATCAAATGCTTATTCCCTGTCACCCATGGTCACTATGGTACGAGCATAAAGTACCATCAAAAGTTGATAGGGAAGACATCAGAACGTCTTGTTTCCATCACCGGGGCGAGCGATTGGTCTGACATTATATTGAGTCACCAAAGCAGCCGGGCAAGCTTGGATTGGTCATGGTCTGCTAAATGTGCGCATCGTGAGAGGTCCACGCTTGGCAACATGTATTAGCTCTAATTACAGCAGTTATCCAAGTAACAGATGGCGTGATCAAAGGAACCATAACTGATTTAATGATCCATTCACAGTTTCACTCTGCTGGCCATGAGTACTTACACATGCCTGGCTTTGAGACAAGCATATGCAACTGGCAGGACAAACCAAGTATCCCCATCTGCTGGATGGGCGGAGAAGGAACCACATGCCCCTCCCTGACTGACCACCACGGCCCACAGGAGCCTGCTGGGGGAGCCCCTGCTTGCCTCCTGAAGGTTGGGGGAACAGGACATTCACACGGGCACCAGCGGTACTAGCCTGCTCCGCAACAACAAAAAGGAGAGGTGGGTCAATGAGCAGCCCGAGCAAGACACACAAGTATTGGCATGGGCACCCTGGACACCCCACGGAACAGTCATTCCTAGCAGTTGCAGAAAGTTGCTGGATGGAGAAGGGCAACGGACAGGCATCCCGGGCCCTGACTGCCAGGAGGCATCCAGGAGTAGCACCAGCTGATCACATTCACTCTGATAAGTCCACTGAAGGAGTACAAGCTGTCAGGCTGCATGGCCTTTGCTCTCCTGGGTGGCCTCTACAAAAGGCAGACCCTCGAGGGGGACAGTCCAGGAAGAGTGGAAGCTCTTTGCTTGAAACCACAGTAGAGGCTGGCCAAGCAGTCCATTCCTAAACTGACCACGGGTGCACAATCAATTAGAGTAAAGTGCTGGCTAAACCAGCCCGGATCAGACCACCCTGCATGGGGATGTCAGCTTTGCATTCCTGCTTGCTGTCTGTGAAGACAGGATCAGAAGAAAGGTCTATCCGACAGTGTTGGAAGGCATTGTGGACCAGACCCCTAGGGCCCTGACACAGGAAGGCCTGTTCATTTGCAGCACCCACGGAGAACAGATAACAAGGGCTTCCTCAGCACCTTGTCCTTATTGATCTAGAGAATGGCTAAGTGCCTTTCTTGTAATCCATGTACACCGAGTGGAAGAGGGGGACATTCAAGAAAATGAATCTGAGCCTTGGCTGGCTCGAAGACTCAAATGAGCACTCATCAGGACTTTTCAGGCAGCCCAGCCATCCAAGCACACCATTTATACCTCTAGCATGCGCGTCTGGATGGCCATGCTAAGAGCGACCACATAGCCAGGCCTGAAGGACGATCATCTGGTCATGTCTTATGGATCAGTTTCCACTCACCCTTGGAGGGGCCAGGTGCTCCCCCGGCCAGGTTCTCAGGGCCCGGGCTTGGCCTCAGGCACGGGGCTTTTGGGAAGCGTCACAGAGCAGTGACTTGGAGCACGATTACAGCTTTTTTCCCAGCCACGCATGGGGACTCTGACTGGGCATGCAGGACCCCTTCCTGAGCCCAGGGTCCATCTGAGCTCTGATATGGGACAGTCACAGCTTATTAACCTGGACAGGCAGGGAAGGCATTCCTTGGCCTGTGTGACTCCATCTTTAGCACTTTTCGGCATAGCAGCCTGGACAACGGAGCCCAGGGCTGGGGGCTTGCACCCCTGGTCTAGCTAAAGCTTCTTAACTCTGGCAGGCAGGGGAGACCATCCCCTGTCTGTTGGACCTCATCCCTGGCACTTTGCTTTATGGTGGGCCAGGGGAGGGAGCCCAGGGCTAGGCACTTCCATTCCCGGGTTTGCTGGAGCTCTAACCCAGGGCTCAGTCAGAGCTTCTTAACCCAGACAAGTAGTGGAGACCTTCCAGGTCCTGCAGTACCCTGACCCACACACTTTGGGACACAGTGGTCTAGATAATGAAGCCCAGGGCCCTAGACTTCCACCGTCGAGCCTGCCGGAGCACTGACCCAGGAGCCAGTCTGAGCTTCTTAAACCAACCAGACAGGGAAGGTCTTCCCTGGCATGCAGAACCTCATAATAAACAAACAAAAGATATGTTCTAATGAAAACAAAGTGTTGTGGTGATAGCTGCCCAATAGCAGCTACCTGTGACCAGGGTCTCTATAAAGCGGGGGTTAATGGAAGACCTTTTCTATGAGGATGAGAACCCTCACTGACCCGAAGGTGACATGCTTCACCATAAGGCTCCCTTCTCACACCGGGGCTGCAACGTCCCAGGTGTGGGCTACAACTCTCCACAAAAAGAATTATTTTATGAAGAGGAGCTGAGGTGTTTTCAGTAGGGGAGAGTGAGGGGCAGGGTGCAAATGAAATAAGGAAATGTTAAAACTGTCTTAAGGGACCTAATAACTTTATTCAGTGGTACCCTCATACAGGATTAAAAGCGGAGAGGACTAGGGGTTAGGAGCAAATATACCCCTGCTTGAGGTCAACATGTTTCTGCGCTAACTCGAATCCAGCCGGAGTTCATGGGCATACCTCAAGACCAACTGAAAAAGCAAGTCACTCTGCTCAGAAAGACATTTAAAAAAACACAGATAGTTATACTGGCCGTCAAGGTTTGTAGCCGTTATATGAGGCGGGTGGTGAATACACCGTCTCATCTGGAAAACAAATAAAGCAAAATTCATAAGCCAATAATTATCAGTCCATCTTTAGAGCACAATATTAACCAGTGGCAGCTCGCAACAAAGGTAATGCTGTGGCGCGGTGAGGCGCGGTGGGGGCGTGGCTGGGTGGGGTATAGTGGAGTCTGACGTACGACGGCAGATATGTATTTATTTATTTACGTTCACTTTTGCTGTCATATGTCGGCCTCCACTACCCCCCGCCCCGCCTCACCGCCCCACAACGTTACCTTGGCGAGCCGCCAGTGATATTAACTAAGCCCCCAAAAGAGCACGATATAATTAACCTAAACAAAGGAACCAAAGTTACCTGGTGGAGGGATTTAAATACCGCTCTTCAGCCATCAGGTACCCCACACCAGGCTCGGCTAGTGAAGACAAAATAAAGAAAATACATGGCAGTGGTATAGAATAGGCTGACTATCTGGGTCTCAACTAATAGATATCTTGTGAGGTATAAGGGCATCACGGGTGTTAGAAGTGAGACATGCATCT
The DNA here is from genome assembly GCF_964204655.1 of Triturus cristatus. Lineage (NCBI taxonomy): Eukaryota > Metazoa > Chordata > Amphibia > Caudata > Salamandridae > Triturus > Triturus cristatus. The sequence continues at coordinate 1,668,464,887 of NC_140589.1, read as the reverse complement.
GGGGCATGGGAGTCTGGCGAGGTATGCTGAATGTGATAAGATGGGTGGTGACCTTATTGTTATACGCCTCTTTCGATGCCCTTATACCTCACAAGATATCTACTAGCTCAGCCCCAGATAGTCCACCTGCCACTAGCCGCTGGGGCTGGATAGGTCACACCTTTCACAAGCCTGCATCAAACACCTCAATGCAAGCCCTGACCTGGAACTCTCAGGGGAAAAGGAAAAGAGTGAGGCCAAGAAACACCTGGCGCCAAAGTGGACCGCAATGAGATGAGCTAAACCTGGAGTCAGATTTAAAAAAAAAAAAAACAAGACAGAGCTGGCTGGATAGTCCTGGTTTATGGACTATGCCCAGGATGGGTAATAGGCATAAGTAAGTATGTAAGCACTGACAAAGACATATACAGGCTTGACCAAGTCAGAACAAATTACATTTATTTATTTATTTTGAGTTTTATACAGCGCAAACTTGGCCCAAGGGCATCCGAGCACTTTACAAGGATTGTATGTACATTGTTTACAGGAAATATGATACAAGTGAAATTCATAAAGTAATAAAATATATAACAGGGGCGAGATATACGAGGGGGAAATAGAGGTTGGAATGCGCAGTATGTTTGGCTGTCGGGATGAGTGACTGGGCAGGTCAATTTAATTGAGGTGGGTCAGTTAAGGTATTTGTTGAGAAGAGATAGTTTTAGGAATTTCCTGGGGCATAGGTAGGATTGTTTATCACGAAGTTCCTTTGGAAGGTTGTTCCAAAGTTTGGGAGCATTCCCAGAGAAGGATCGATTGAGAGATTTGGTTGTCTTGAATTTGGGTGGAATCAAGAGAACAGTGTTTGAGCTTCATAGAGGTCTCTTTTGGTCCGCTTTTGCGAGTTTGTTGGTGAGGTAGGTTGGTTTTCCAGAGTAGAGGGCTCTGTGGGTTATGCAAGCTGTTTTGAATATACTTCCTGCTTCAAATGGTAGCCTGTTGGGTTCCTTGAGTCTGGGAGTGATGTGGTTGTATCGTCTCTCTCCACAGGGAAATCTAGCTGCTGTGTTGAGTGTGGACTTAATTGGCAGAAGGTGGATTTTTGGGGTACCAGTGATTGTTGCATTGCCGTATTCCAGCTTGGAGAGGACAAGGGATTGTATTACGGTTTTCAGGGTGATAAAGGGTTTGATTTTTGTATGTGTTTTAGTGTGTAGAAGGCGCTTTTTGCTGAGGCTCTGTATGGTCTTTTATGTTCAAGCTTTTGGCAAGAGTAATCCCAAGAGATTTAACAGAGTTAGATATAGATAGTTTACAGTTTAGTGCAGTTAGGTTGTTGATCCAGTTTTGGATAGGGAATGGATTTCTTTTTGGCTGGATGAGGAGGAGGAGTTCAGTTGTATTGGGGTTAAGTTTTAGGTGGTTGTTGATGAGCCAGGTTTGTATCAAGGGGAGAGTGTTGGCAGGGTGTTGGCTGTCTTTAGGTGACAAGATTTTGATGTAGATTTGGGAGTCATCTGCATAAAACTTTTAGGCAATCCTGGCTTGTTTCAGGATCATTGCAAGATGTTCCATTTAGAGACTGAACAGGGCAGGGGATAGGATTGGGCCTTAGTGGATGTATGACTAATGATGCTGTAGATGTGGTATGATGCGAACCATTTTAGGACGGTACCACTGATGCCAGCACGTTGTGAGAAGATGTTTAAAAGAATGCTGTGGTTAACATTATCAAAGGCCGAGGAGATGCCCAGGCAGATTAGGAGGAAGGCATCACCATCATCGAGGGATCTGTGTAGGTCATCAGTGATGTTCCGGATTAAAGTCTCTGTACTGCAGCCTTTCCTAAATACTGATTGGAATGTGTCATGTAAGTTGAATTTATCAACTGTGAATTTACCTAATGTAGACAATTCAATTTGAAAGCTCTAGTGATTAATACAGCTCTAAAAACAATACCACCAGGGTTTATTGTCACCTACTTCCATGATCCACAAATTTGATGGAACCATCTATCCTCCTGTTCGGACCCTTGACACTCCAAAAACTGCTTGCCATCATCAAGTCCTGCCATCGACCAAAAGTGAAAAATGTCTGCCTCATCCATTCCCAACTACGACACATTGTATCCTTCCTACATGCCAATTAATGCAGGATTTACAATAAACAGTGAATCAGCTAAAAGTACTGCATGTCAATGTTTGCTGTATTAAGATAGTCATGACCCCTACTGATGCTTCTTTCAACACTTGTGTCAAACTCATTGCCAATCATGTGTGATCCTCACCTGGCGGTGGCTTAAGTAGATAAGTTGTCCTTCTTTCCAAGGGGACCGGCCCAAACTCCTCAAACCATCTATTAGATTTGTCTACCATTATTTTCATGCAGAATAGGTTTTCAGCAGTTAGGTGGATTTTCTATACTTGTGCTTTACCATTCCTGATTCTGCGGTCTCACCATAGACAGATTCAGCTGTCGATTCCCAGCGCAAATCTTCCCCACCACGTCTCCTCCTTCCCACCCTTTTCCCATTGCCCTTATTTGGTGCAACAGGCTCCAAATGAAGGAGCTTGGTGACACCCTGGATGCTGTGCTGCACTTCCCTGTGAATTATTGTGCTCTAATTATCAGACAGGATTATACCAGCCGGGTCTGGTGGCTTTATGGACTAATGCATCCATTGTAGGGGCCTGTGCTTAACCTCATGGTCACAGGTTCAAATCCCGGTGGGTCCACTCACCCTTTCATCCTTCTGAGGTTGATAAAATAAGTACCGTTGGGTAACAATAAACATCTGTTATTCAGTGCCAAGATGCCTACAAGTGAACGTGCGCTTGATAAATACATGTTATGTTATATGATACTACATAGAGTGGGCTCTAAGTCGGCCCTACGATTAGATTGATTTCTTGACTATCTCTGTCCCTGCTCTTTAGTGGGTGGCTTTTCTCCATTTAATTTGCGTTTGTCCCACCACTAAACAAAACTTCTTTAGCTGTGCTTTTGATTGGATGAGGTGGATCCTTCCACTGCTGACATCATGGAGCTACTTTTCTTTTTTTCAACTTTTCTTTATTAGGTTTTGCATGTGAAATCTCTTCTATTTAATATCTCGTAATTGGGGGCTCTTATCCAAACCCATTGCCAAATTACTGTGTTCATTCGCTTTTGTGAAGACAGTTTTTTTTGTTAACTTCCCTTGCCAGCATGCATTTATGATACTTCTACTAAAGCGGTTCACTCTGTTTAAGCCCATTCACTATTAAGATAAGATCTCTTCCCATGAAAAAGGCGACAGTATGCTGGAATGCTTCCTTTTTAGGTCTCGCCTTGCTATCGCGTAAGCGAGGCTATTGTAAGGGGGTTTTAAAAGTGCTCCCAAAAAGCAGATTGCATGGCTAGCACGCGCACAATCACGGGCATCGTGCTGCCATGCAATCCGTTTGGCATCGCACTTCCGCTCCCCCGCCTGGAATGCGCTCCCCCGCCCCCAAGCGCGCGCGCGCCACGCTCCTCCGGGCTTGTCTTGTTGTTCTTTCTGGCCATACCTCCGACTCTGCCCACTGACCCAATCGTCAATTATTCCCGACCTCTGATTGTCCGCCCACAGTTCCCCTACTTTTCCCCCCCTACTGAACCCATCGACATTCTGAAAACAAAGGAATGGCATATAATATTAGCAAAGGAACAATCAGCAGTACGGATAAAAACACGTACTGATAAAAAAAGACATTACAGGCCAGTAAATAAACGAATATCGATTTCCAAGATGCTCATTAATCACTGGTGATTTCAGAAAGTCCACAATAAACATGTTAACTTAGTCCTGTTGACATCTCCATCACTGCAAAGATATTGCTGAGTTCCACATATTACACTTTTTCTATGTTTCTAGGAGATTTATATCACGATGTATCATTGGGGGCAGCACTTTGGGCAAGATATTACAAAGCATTGCGTTAAGAAAAGCCTATGGAGTTGCTCATTCCATGAAAATGAAAATCGGCACCAATGGCGGTCCGGCTTTGGGCATGGGCAGCTGGGCGCAGGCCGTCATTCTTCTGAGGGGCTCGAGCTGCGCGCGCGGAGCTGTGCGCATTAAGGACATGCAAACAGCAGCGCCCCTCCTACCTTGCACCAGTCTTGTCGGTGTCCCCTGGTTTCTCTATCAGATTTGCCTGTTTAAAGTCGTCATTCGTTATTGTGGCGATGTTTTTAACACCCCTTCCTTGCCCTCCCTCCACCCTCTCACCCCTGCTGACAAAACACCAACAACACCCGCCTCAGCGTAAGGCTGCTAAGCTATGGGTGATTTAGGCGAGCTGTGGGGGGTGCAGCGATGCTTGGGTTCAGGCCATTCACCGCCCAGCCGGGGCGCTGTCCAGTGAGCACAGAAGGGGCCCCCTGCTGCTTCCATTTATCTACTAGCATCAGTAAGGGCGCCACCGTTCTCTATCTCTGAGCACCGGGCCTGGAGGTTCACCGGGCCTCCGTGTTCGTTAGTCAGAAGGCGCTAAAACTAAGCACAGGCCCCTCCCTGGCCCCCTTCGTAGGCTGAACCATGACTCCCTGTGGTGGGTGTCTCCATTGGGTCGCTTTAACAAGGCGCTCAAAACGGCCGATTACAAAACCTACTCGGGTTCTGTGAATATCTGAAAGTGTCAAAAGCCGCCTTTTACACCTACTTGAAGGCTCCGCCCTTCTTTTGGGCAGCTGTACTCCAATGCGTCAATGTCCCAGCTTAAGACGGGGGAGGGGCTCTGATTTCTAAGCACAGCTCAATCAAGCCCGACTAACTCAATTCAAGGTTTTTGTTTCACGTCCAGACTCCGAGGTCATTTCTTCTTTCAATCAAATATCCAAATTGCTCATGGGGCTAGAGATATACTTATTGCATAACCAGTATAAATGGTACTGGCTTAGTGGCTCATGAAGGATGGAAGGAGGAGTCAGATCTGCCAGGGACCTGCAGACAACTGCATATACACTCAGCAGAGAGCACGACTAACTCGCTGAGCCATTCTGCACCCACCGGGCTCCTCAGACTTCCTTGGGTTGATCTCTTTCCACTGTTTAACTCTCTTTAACCTCCTATGTGCAACTGAAGCGACATGGAGAGGGTTACATGAGAATCTACAAACAGTTCTTTTACGTTCCTGCTGATGTTTTATTCCATGTGCCAAGAATCCTGCGACCAGTTAGCATACATGCCAACATTTCAGTGGAGCAAAGTGGAAGATTTAAAAAAAAAAAAAAAAAATCGGGAGAATGGGGTCTTGAATCGGGTTTCTGTCATGTATGGGCTATGGAAGTGTGCTGCTGCTTTACTGGACATTTGAAACGCAAATGCACATTTTTTTCTTACCTTTCAGAAGCATGGAGCGCAATAGCAGGCAGAGGGAGGGTGATGCAAGTGTTGTGCACTGGCCTGGCAGGTTGCTGGAAGTGCATACACACCCCACAGCCCCCGCGTGTGGGGCAGCCGGGGCTGAAACAGCTTCCCAGGCACACACACAGCCGCCCCCCCCCCCCGAGTACTTCACAGGTCTTTAAAAGACCATTCGCTTGTTAATGAGGCTTTGTTGGTTTTTCACCCCTTCTAGAGACCCTGCATCGCCACTCTGAGTATTGCTGGAAGAATTAGCACGTTACACAATACCAAGTCCTGTCAGCTCAGACCCCTCCCCCCCCCCCCCCCCCCCCCCCCCTCCCTTCCGAGGAATCGGGTTTTTGCTTGCAGGAATCGGGAGGCGGGAGACTAGCCTTGAAATCAGTAGTCTCCCGCCTGAACCGGGAGGGTTGGCATGTCTGAGTTAGCAACAAGCTGCGCTAAAGGGCAAGCCAGGGGTAGCAGGCTGCTTCCCTTTATTGACTTTTATCTATGATGGGTAAATCATGTACCTGCTTTGTTGTGTTATGTCTGTGTTTTGTTGTGTTATGTTGTGGTGTGTTTGAGTGTGGTGGGTTATGGTCTTCAGTACATTGAACATGCAAGGGCACTTGGTGTTTTTTGAGGCGCTGCTTAAATACACTCCACATAAATGCACTCTATGCCACATTCCACCAATCAACATAAATGCACTCCACACCATGACACAATTTCACTAAGCTTAATTTCACTCAACACCACAGTTCCAGGCCACACAATTCAACTCCACACATTTCCAATACACACCACATAATTACACACAAAACCACATATTTCAACTCCACAACTCCACAATCCACAACGTACTTCCAATCCACACCATATAGTGGCACCACCTGAGCACCAAATATCACTCACCACCATCATTTTGCATCACCTAAGCATCACGTCACTCTGCCCTCTGAATCTGGCATCTGTTGATTCTGCATGCCGCATGCCGCTGCACGCCACACACTGCTGTACGAAACACTGTTGCACGCCACACACTGCTGCACGCCGCACACTGCTGCACGCCACACACTGCTGCACGCCACACACTGCTGCACGCCACACACTGCTGCACGCCACACACTGCTGCACGCCACACACTGCTGCACGCCACACACTGCTGCACGCCACACACTGCTGCACGCCGCACACTGCTGCACGCCACACACTGCTGCACGCCACACACTGCTGCACACTGCTGCATTACTCACTGCTGCACGACACTGCTGCACGCAGCACACTGCTGCACGCCGCACACTGCTGCATGCCGCACACCGCTGCACGCCGCTGCATGCTGCTGCACGCCGCTGCATGCTGCTGCACGCCGCTGCATGCTGCTGCACGCCACACACTGCTGCACGAAACACTGCTGCACGCCACACACTGCTGCACGCCACACACTGCTGCACGCCACACACTGCTGCACGCCGCACACTGCTGCACGCCGCACACTGCTGCACTCCACACACTGCTTTTATGCGAGTTTATGCTACTGACATTGTAAATGACAATGCCTTTTATTTGTTTTAAAACCAAAACATAAATAAAAGGCATTGTAATTTTACAATGTCAATTGCTCAAACTCTTATAGATGCAAGACCTATTGCATTGCAAATGCTTGTTATTACTTAGTTGTGTAAAACTGATGCCTTAGTCTTAGAACATTTGTGGCATTTCCTGTTCATGCCTGAGTGCCTTTCTTTGCTCTCTGAAGGCATTATCGGATTGATTTTCTCAACTTAATCTATTCGGTCATTATCATCAAATTTTAAATGTTGTAATAAACTGCCTGCATTAAAAATAAAGTCAATATACAAGAGCTATGCTATATTTTACTACTAAACGGGCAGTCACAAGTGTACTTACCTTGCAGACAAAAGGCTCATGATTTGAATTATGCAGCAGGTGCAGTGGCACTGGGCCCAAAAGTTGTCAGAACTCCTCTAACACATAATATTGCTAAGTTTGACTACTAAACAGGCAGTCACAATTGCAGTTACCTTGCATTTAAAAGGGACTTGATTTGAATGGTGCAGCAAGTGCAGTGGCTCTGGGGTCAAAACTCTAGAGACCACACTAAACCCAGATTATTGCTAAATGACAGTCACAAGTGCATTTATCTAGCAGGCAATAGGGTCAGGATTTGAATGGCGCAGCAGGTGCAGTAGCACCAGGACCAAACTGTCTAGGCACCCCACTAAAGACCTAATATTGCTATATTTTGCTACTAAACAGGTAATCACAAGTGTGATTACCTTGCAGACAACAAGGTCATGAATTGAATGGTGCAGCAGGTGCAGTGGCACCACGGCCAAAAGTTGTGATTACTTCTCTAAACTCCAAATATTGCTATATTTTACTACTAAACAGTCACAAATCCAGTTATCTTGCAGGCACTAGGGGCATGATTTCACTGGTGCAGCAGGTGCAGTGGCACCGGGCCCACAAGTTGTCAGAACTCCATTAAACAAATAATATTGCTATTACATCAAGTAATTCTATTATTTTCCTCTTTCGTTTCATTTTTCAAAATGTTGCCATTACTTACCCACACTATACCACTATGAAAGGTACAATATATTGCAGTTTTGCACATAGACAAGTCATTACACTTTAACAGACTTTCTGTAACTTATATCGTACAACTACTCAGCAAGCTACAACTTACTGCAAGAAACAGCTTAATATTATTCACATAGGCGAAACCTAATTCATTTACCAATGGTTGTTTGGAAATATGTGCCCAGCTGCTTCCTATACTAAAAGCACACTCACACTCTCTCCCTGCTCCTCTGCCATCCTTCCTCTGAGTAGTCCCCTGCACCGCACCAGACGCCAGGCTCGATGATGGCCTAGATGTTATCCTGCACCCCCACCAAATCTTCCCCACCACCACCACGTCTCCTCCCTCCCACCCTTTTCCCATTGCTCCTATGTGGTGCGACAGGCAGCAGATGAAGGGCTTGTGACACCCTGGATGTTGTGCTGCTGCACTTCCCTGTGTATTATTGTGTCCCAAATAACCCCTCTTCTCTCATTCCCTGCCTCCCCCTCCTGCTCCAGGATGGCTGTGGCCATTAGCTTTGCCATTGCTGGATGGTTTTATAGTGCATCCCCACTGGCAAAGCTAATAGCTGTGACTGACCATCTCAAGACCATAGATGGATGACTTTGCCAATGCCGGTGCATTTTAACTCACTTTACTCAAATTCCATAATCTGGTGTAAAATAGCTAAGTATAGCCCTACTTTACGCCCTGCCCCTCCACTGTCCCAAGAAGATCAGTGAACACCAAGATTATCGACTAGACTCCTTTACAGATTCCCTTTACTCTTTTGTGCAGAGCAATCCATGTGACGCGCTATCTTTGCTCATGATTAAATTGCACATTATCCATATGAGGTGCTTCGTTCAGACACTTTAGAAAGGGCGAGGGGAGGCTGACGGCTGGCGATAGATCACTGTCCACCCATCCACTTATCGATCACCTGTACATTGAGTGGGCAGACTCGCAAAGATCCATAATTATCACCAATGATTGACAGCCAGAGCAGGTATGACAATGGGCAGCGGCCATCACATCAAATGCAAACAATCAATGCTGCGTGAACTGACAAAAGCTCAGAGGTCAGCATTGATTTTTAAAATGGCCGCCCCTGCCTTAGCGCCACAGTTCCATTTCTCTTTGTTAGCAGGTTAAACAATCTGCCTTCATCTACATTTACAAAGAATGGAGACTGCATGCAACTTTTCCTCTTTGTAACGCATTATGCAGCTAGAACAACTGGTGATAAAAAACAAAAACTGCAAGTGCTTGCACAGCATTTGCGTCCTAACTAACCCTACAGCTATGAAAATGCAGTCATAACGCACATTCACAGAAGGTGTATATCGACTGGCAACATAGGTTTCAAATGAATGCTAGTCAATCATTTGACTTGCTAGACTGCATAAACGGAAAACCACATAAACGTGTTCATTCTAATTGTATTGTGTTGTAATTGTATTTATATAGCGCTTACTACCCCTAACAAGGCGTCAAATTGCTTTTGGTGAGTAGCACGCTATTCTGGAATTTAAAAAGTATTAGTGGCGATTAGTATAGTGACATTTGAGTTAATTTGAGTGGTGGACATGTGACTCTGTTAGTTGGATTGAGTAGGATAATTGGAGTATGGGGGATAGAAGAGAGAAGAGTCGAGAAAGTGTTTATTAGGAGATCATAGCAGAAAGATGAGGTTTGTGATTAATATAAGGAGAGATGGAGTGAAGGATATCTAGAAATGGATTAGTAAAATTAGTTTTGGGATGAGTCAAAGGACGGATAGGTGAGGAAAGAATTTAGAAGGGTTGTTTGGGAGCTTATAGTATTAAAATGAGGTTTGGGGTGATCCACGGAGGGATAAAGGAGGGAAGAGTCTAGAAAGGGTTATTTTGGAGATCATAGTATAAGAACGGTGTTTGGGATGACTCAGAGTGGGTAGGGGATATATTTGGAGAGGTGTAGGGTGAAATATAGGGTAGTGCATCGGAGAGTCAAATATTTTAATTCGTTTTTTTACAGTAGGAGTAAAGTAATAAATACATAGAAATGTAAGTACATATTTATATCAAGAAATACACATATCTAGATACATACATATAATCAAATTAAATGTTTATTTACAAAGAGATGTACTGTACATTTGTGTTTGAGTATGGTGGTTATATAGGAAAGAGCCAATTCTTGAGTAGTCTTCTGAAAATAAGATAGTTACATTCACCTTAAAGGAATCAAGTCAAGAGGTTGAGGGGTATGTTAAGGGAGAAATAATTGTAGCAGCTAAACCTTCCATATGAAAGGTGGGGCATGGTGCTGGTTATACAATTCAGTGCATTTGCAGTTGTATGAAACTGGACTCAGGATAGATTACTTTTTTTAGAACTATGTAAGCCTCTCATGGAGAATTCAGTTATTTTTAACCATCCCAGCTCTAGTGTGTTTGATGGAGTCGAGCAGTAAGCAATAGTCTAAAAGCAAGGCCAAAAAGAGAACTTGCTAACTTTTGTATATAAATGGCAAGGCATGTGACTTACAAGTGTAGCAAGAGAAATAGGTTGCATGTTGTCCCAAAAAGTAATTTGCTAAAATCCAAAGTAGGAAATAACCATTTTAGCTTTTGCAACAACACTGACATCGTGATTAGCAATGACATGACCAAACATATGAGTATAGTATTAGGACTGTTGTCAACTTGGGGGTTAACTTGTTTTCCATTGTTGTAGATTGAGTGAACACTACTGATTTGTGTCCTCATTCTTTTTAGGTCTCGCCTGAGGCATTGCATGTGCTGTCGCTTGTGAGGCATTCTAATTGCATACAGGAGGCTTAGAGCCTGCCCATTACTAGCCATTGGTTGGTTTCATCATCACTTTCATTTCCTTGCTTCTCTTTGAGCAGCGTTTGCCCGCTTCACTTCCTCTTCATTTGTTTGTCCCTCCCCTGGAACGTGGCCAAAGTACTGCTTCCTTGCCCAGTATGCGTCCTTCTACTGGTAGCATTGTAGGTATTTTTTTTCCTTTTAATTGTACCCTTCCTTCAGTCACCATCCTGCGTTTTTGCTTGCCCCATCCCCCTTCCCTGTTGATACTTGTCACGTCACTTTCTCGTGTTCTTGCTCACCGTCCCCCTAAAAAAACAACATGCTATGATGCAGCCAGCACTGACCGTGTCATAGTGTTTTTTTCCCTAAATTTCAGACATACTGCAAAGAAGCTGTACTGCTTTATGACATGGCTAAGAGACATTCACAAAGCCAATAGATCTTGCATAGGTGAGATCTATTAGCTTTACCAATTATTTACTTTTCACTGGTCTTTCTAACGTCCTATACAGCCAGCAGGAAGCCCATGTCCCACAAGCTGCCGAGCAGGACCCCAAAAGCAGGGCTCGGACATGGTGTATGCTGGGTTGGATTACTGTCCCTGAGCGGTCGTGTAATCTCCCTCTGCCTTCCAACAGGATCCGGAGACCATGTGGTGGCTTTCCTCGCATGGTGAGTACTAATGACGCTCTTTTTCAGTAACATTGGGCATCAATCACCATGCTTGCCGGCTGAAGCGGAGCTTCGAAGCTCTTGACAGCATCTCGGTGTATGATGATAGTTAAAGATATGCATGGCTGTGTCACACTAGCCTTCTCTTCGCGCCACTCTTTCTTCCCTGCAAACGACAGATCTCTTACCACTGCTTAATTTAAGCAGGTGGTTTCCGGCGCTCGCCACCGTCAACGTTAATTGCCAACACCGGTGCTTATGACACATGAAGGCCCTGTTTGTGTCATTTAGAGATAAGCAGAAGAACCGTTGTTTATTAGTTCAATATACATTAAAATCAGCCAATGCCTGTACCCAAGCCATTCTTAGAGCTATGGGGACCTCGAATAGTCTGAATTGTCACACTTGTAGGAGTGTGATGGTTAGTAGGTTGGGTTGGGCCTGCCATTGGCAGCGCTGACAGGGGCAATGGGTATTGCAAGCTGGAGTAGCCTTCAGGCGAGGTACAAATTAAGCACTGGTTGTTGCTGCAGGGATGCAGCTTGCAGAACAACTTTCCTTTGCACTATCATAATCTGTGGCTTGCAACGTGCACACGTAGGAAATAATCAGGCTACTGCATTTCCTCCAGAGCTTTGGGGACAGCATGTTCTAGTCCAGGACTTCCGTTGAATAACACATTACATTCTGGGAGTTGTGGTTCTGGGTTACCTTAATAGAACCGGCTGGAAACGCATTACAGATCACGGTCATGCTACAGAAGAAACATCTGTACTTGGATATGGTGTCCCTAGTGATAGGGAGTCACCTGATAACGTACAGTGGTGTAACAAAGGCCCACGCAGCCCCCTGCAGAGCTGGGGGGGGAGCGAGCTCCAGGGCCCCCCCTCAGTAAAGTACCTTGGTCTAGCGCTCCTGAGTGAGTGCGGGGGGGGGGGGGGGCATGTACTTTGCGGCAGGGGCCCCTCTCAAGTTTAGTTACGCCACTGTTAACGCAATGATCTCCTGACCTAGGGATACTACACGATCGCTCTTCTCTATGGCGCCTGTGTACTTGCCCCCAGCCCCTCCCACCTTTCGTTGTCTGTGTTTCACCCCGACTCGCCCTCCCTGTGTGCTGCTTAACGCTTCCCCTCCCTCGGTGTTGCCCCCCCCCCCCCCCTGTCGTGTCGTGACCCCCCAATCACGACTGACACGAGGTTATCTTTGACGCTCTTTATTTTCTCTATCTCGACACCTCCTGCCCCTAGCTCGTCCCTACTCTAACTGCCCGCTTCTTACCTCGCTCCACCTCTTCCCCTCACCTCACGGCTCCGCCCCACCAACCACTAGAATGCTCACAACATTACATCTCCCCCTTTGTTAATAAAGCTTGTGACCAGTGCTCACATCTCTTCGATCAGCCGTCTAGGTTTTTGAATGTCTCTTCTTATCCGGAGGGACATGCCTTCCGACACAGTTCCATTGCTGCCTTCAGCGTCCCGTTCCTGACCTATAGGTATCCGATCATGTCCTTCACCATGTTCAGTCACAGACGTTGTAGGCCCCGGCGTGAGTGTCTCTTTCATGGTGGAGCTGCATCTTTGAAAGTGGGGAATATTGCAAGTGATGCGCCTGTTCTCCGACTCAGCCGTCAGCGCGGTGCCCTTTTGTCTGGTGACCGTGGGGGGCTTTGTCCGGAACCAACAGTCCGTTTCCTTACTTGGTTCGTGTTTGACCACGACGCAGTCCCTTTCATGAGGCGAGAAAGATCTAGCTCGTCTCCTGTGGTCCGCATAAGCTTTCATGCTCTCCTTGCCAGCGCGATCAGCGTCAGTTACTACTTCTTGGTGAAGACGACCTGGTGACACCGGTCTTAATGCATCCTCCCAGGTGGGTATCCTCGTCCAGATGGGGCGCCCTAGCATGAGTGTCGCTGGACATTTGCCTGTAGTGGCATGGGGTATTGTTCGATATGCTCGAAGCACTTCATCGAGAGCCATTTGTGGATCTCGTCTATCAAGGGTAGCTTGCTGGAAAGTATCTTTGAGTATGTCCATAAACCTTTCACGAGTGCCATTGGCTTGTGACCACACATGTGTTATCCGCCGATGCTGGACACTCAATGATTTCGCAAAGTTGCTGAATTTCCGTCCAGTGAACGGTGGGCCATTGTCTGTTCTCAGTTCCTTGGGCACACCCCAGGCTGCAAAGACTCCATCTAGAACTGCAATGGTGGCGGCAGCACATGTGGACGGCACAAACTGGGCAATGGGAAACCGTGAGTATTCGTCCATTATTACGAGAACATAGTTGCCTGTTTGCATCGGGCCATAAAAGTCTAGGGCTAGTTCGTGCCACACTCCAGGCGGCGGCGGTGTCATCTGACTTGGGGATGGAGGGCCACCGTGCCCTACTATTGGACACTGCGGACACTCCTTCGGGGTGACGTGTTGACTGATCTCCAGGGACGCTGCAGGCGGTCGCGCTTGATCCTCCACGAGATGGACATCTTCCTCTACAACGGACAGTCCAGGTGTGTGTGATGCCTTGGGGTGTCGCGACATGTAACCGGCCAGGTTGACTGACTTGCCTGGCTTGTGCACAATGTCAATGTCATTGCTGATGCGATAGAGGACTTCCACCAGACGCAACCGCTCGGCCGTCGGCAGACTAAGAAGACAGTCAGCCTCCGGCCCTTCTATGACGTGGATCACAGCGGGAACTGACATTGTGTTGTGTCTCAGCGTAGTTGAAAACTTCCCGAGACAGGGAAGTGGCTTCCTGGACATCCAGGTGTAGACCCGAACAAATGCAGGACTTAGGCGCGGGAGAGGGTTCATTTTTTTGTACTCCGTCACCGGAATGTAATTGAGTGATGCTCCACTGTCCATCACGAATTTGGTGGCATGTCCACCGACGCTGATGTCCAGTCGGGAATATTTCTTAAGTTGGTCCGGGTCAGCAACCATACTCGCATATTCAACTGAATATTCTTGTTCATCCGATGTTGACCTGGAGTCTCTGGATGGTGATCTCCTCGACCATCGGGATGTCTGCGACTCCCGACTGGAGTGAGAGGATCTGGACGACGACTTTGGGCGGTCGTGCACCGCTCGCGCGTGCTGTTGGCGGGTGTCGCCGCGCGACGTCCTGTGCGCGTTCTTGTCCTTCTCCCGACGATACTCGCTGCACATGGCTTCAAAGTGGTTGCTCCGCCCACACTTGCGGCACTGCTGACCCATGGCTGGGCAGGCTCCGGTGTGCGGGAAATCATACCCACATCTGTAGCATTGCCGTGCTGGCGTTTTCCTTACATGATCCTGACGCTTGCTTCTCCGCCTAGCTTCCGGTTGGCGATGTCCAGAATAACGGCGGCGCGACGACAGCCGGGAGTGTCGCCCTCGTTCCCTGGACCCTCGGCGGGAGCGACTGGTCCGCACATGGCATACTTGTTCCCTGCGTTCCGTACGTCCTGCTTCCATTGTCCTGGCGTGCTCCTCAGCCTGATCGTGTACCCTCGTCATTTCTTCTATTTCGTCGAGGGTGTGACTTTTCTTCAATAGTTTTCTCCTGAGCGTCTCGGACTGGCACCCATCGATAACGCGCAGCCGGATGGCGTCGTCCGTCGAGAACGCGTCAAAGTTGCAGTGGCGTGCCAGCCGGCGTAGTCGAGTTATGTATGTATCCATCGTCTCATCTTTTTCCTGGTGCGCCCGCTGGAACACATGCCTCTCGTAGTCCACATTCTTCTTGTGTAGAAATTTCCTATCCAGTGCCTCACGTACTTTGGCGTACGTCCCTGCGGCCGAAGCCGGAAGTTCTTTAATCATTTTACTAATGTCCTTACCTATGAGATTGCGGAGCGCGATTAATTGGTCTTCGTCACCGGTTACCTTGGATCCTTTGATATAGTCTTCAAAATCTTCGATCCATTCTTCCCACCTGGGCCCCATGCTTCCACCAACCACGAGCGCCAGGGGCTCCGGAGGGCGCAGGTGCGACAATCCCACCATGATAGGTTTTGCATCCAGGCGTGCAGGGGATCCGTGGTTCGACATCACGACTCACTCACACAGGGCTCGGTTTATTGTGGCGTCTTCTTGCACTTGCTTGTGCTTGTTAATTTCCACTCCTCCAGTTGGACTGTCTCTATGCTCTCCCACTATCTTGCTTGACGTCTTGCACTTGTCCTTATTCTATTGCTGCGTGTCTCCTTTTTTTTTTTTTTTTTTTTTGTGTTTGCTCGGGTTTGTTTATTGCTATTGCCAATGCTTTGTTGAAAACTTCTGGGCGCCTGACTCTAAGATGGCCGCCTACTCCTTTCACAAGGGTGTCTTCCTGTGGCCGCCTGACTCCAAGATGGCCGCCGGGCCGACGTCACGTTTGCACGAGGCTCAGCCACTTCTCCATACACGCTCGGGGCTGCACCGGCGCTCCACTCACCAGCTTCCTTCGAGCTCCGACGCTGTGCTGGGTCCCTCAAGGCTTTGTCAGGTGAGCAGCGCTTCGGTCTCTGCTTCTCCTGGCGCGCGCGTGCTGCAGCCCTCGCACCGGGGCACTCGCTTCTACCTCTTCGGCCTCAGCCAGCTCTCCGGTCACTTGGGCTTGCGTCCTCGGTGCCCAATGCTCGACGCGATCTAGGTATCGCGGAGTGCTTCAGGGATCGCTGGTCTTTAGGCGGACGGCGATCTGGTCGGGGCTCACAGGTCGCGACGGCGGCTGCCTCTGCCCTCAGCTCGGGGACGGGCCACGTTTCCTTCAATATTCAAGGGGGGGGGGGGGGGGCAGGCTCTTCATCCCACCCTCGTCGCCAGCTGTCGTGTCGTGACCCCCCAATCACGACTGACACGAGGTTATCTTTGACGCTCTTTATTTTCTCTATCTCGACACCTCCTGCCCCTAGCTCGTCCCTACTCTAACTGCCCGCTTCTTACCTCGCTCCACCTCTTCCCCTCACCTCACGGCTCCGCCCCACCAACCACTAGAATGCTCACAACATTACACCCCCCACACATGAATAAACAAAAATCAGAGCTGACACGACCAGCACTGGCTGAATCATAGCATTTTTTCCCCCACACCCTCGGTTGTCAGTGTTGCTCCGCCCGCACACCCTTCTTCCCTTTTTCCCTTTTTTTGATGCCTCCTGTCCCTCCAGCAATAAAAACAAGCACTTGCAAAGCCAATTGGTTTCGCCTATGCGATATCTAATGGCTTTGTCAATGCTTTTATTAATATCGTTTGGGACTCAGTATTTAGTAAAACAGTGCATTGAAATGCACAGTGCATTTTGAGATTTCAAGGTTTTTTCTAATACAGGGGTGTGGGTAAATCAAGACAGAGCGACAGGAGGAGGTGGTGGTGGTTTAAAAGCAGGGAGAGTTGTTACAAATAATGGCGACAGGCAGGGGGTGGTGTGTTAACACAATTAATGCATGTCAAGCAGTGCTGCCAACTTTGGAAATGGGGAACCAGGTTCAAGTCTCAGCGTCCGCTCAACAACCTGTGATCCTGGGCATATCACTTAGGGCAGAAGTATCATCATTGTAATTTGCGAGTCGTTAATAGCTAATTTTACTGATTCGCTATTAAGGACTTGCAAAATGCAATGTATGTAGGTTTCACAATAATAATTGCGATTCCTACATATTTCTTAATTGCGAGTCGCAAATTGCGATTTGCAATTAAGAATACCTTCCCATTCATTCCTTTGGGCCTAGAGGTCCATAGGAATGAATAGGAAGACATTCGCAATTTGCAAATGCAATTTCAAGGGTGCAAGGGTGCCAAAAGGACACCCAGCTGCATCCCTGAAATGTGCATGTGTGCACATGTGGCGCACATACATGCCCTGAGAGCATGTATGTGCGTCACATTGCACTTTGAAAAATGCAAAAAAGTGAATTTTTCTAGAAAATTGCAAATTTCCACCAACTTGAAGTTGGTGGTAATTTGCGATTCCTTAAGGCCAGATCGCAAATTTTGGGTGCTTCCAAAATTGCATTTAGGGAATCGCAATTTGCGATTCCTTAACTGCATTCGCAAACTAGGGTATCGCAAATTTTGCGTTTCCTTATTTTGCGATGGCCTTTTGGGATGATACATCCCAAAAGGCTTTTTCCCGTTCGCAAACGGGCCGAATCGGATAAAACCCATGATACGTCTGGCCCCAAATCTCCCGGTGTGTAATAGAATGGAAAAAAAAATGAGAGTGTCAATGTAATGCATATGGTGCTAATGTAAAGCACCCCAGTCCCTTCAGGGTCACAAGTGAGGACGGGGGAGGTGGCTGAAGAATTTCTTAAAGCTGTAAATAATACGTACCACTGTTACCCAATCTATGCTACTTGGTTTACCAATCTCCAGAGGATGGAAGGCTGTCCCTGCTCTTCTGGGTTTGGGTTCTGAGACCTTAATTTAACCCTATCAGTCAGCAGCGAAGTTCAGCTCACTGAGCCACCCAACAGGTTTTGAAAGCAGGATGCCCTGCATGCTACGGTTTTACCAACCTTGAGAAGATGAAAGGCTGTGCATGCCCTGCTGGGATTGGGATTTGTGACCTTAACTTGACCCTATCAGTCAGCAGGGAAGTTCAGCTCACTGAGGCACCCAATGTATTTTGAAAGCGGGATGCCCTGCATGCTACTCGGTTTACCAACCTCCAGAAGATGGAAGGCTGTGCATGCCCTGCTGGGATTGGGATTTGTGACCTTAACTTGACCCTATCAGTCAGAAGGGAAGTTCAGCTCACTGAGGCACCCAATGTATTTTGAAAGTGGGATGCCCTGCATGCTACTCGGTTTACCAATCTCCAGAGGATGGAAGGCTGTACATGCTCTCTCCCGCATGGCCACATTATAACACAACAAAAAAAACAGAAACAAAACAAAAAAGCTAGTGCCGCTTTGCTAACACAATGTGCATAATGAATGCATTGTTATGTTTATGGGGAAGCGCAAGAAATGTATATTTCTGTCTTTCAATGGATTCTTTCAAATAAAAATATCCACTGGCGCTAGTCCCGTTTATACTCCAGGAAGCTGAGCATGATGAAAGGGGAGACGTGGGAGCTCACCCCAAAAGGAGGGTGTGCTCTATCATCCATGCCAGTGAGACACATAGGTTAAAGCAAACATCCAGTGAATGCAGTTAAAAAAGATATTCGACTGACTTTCAACCACAAAACGCAAGCATCTGAAATAAACACAAGCCGCAACAAGCATAAATGATGTCAAAAACACAAAGCGCGCCTGTTCACTGGCACTACAATAATATCACAACAAATGAAGGGGACCTAGAGACTTGTCCACCAGGCAGCGTGGTTTGTGATGGTTAGATGCAGTATTGAATATTTCAACAGCTTTCACTCTTTTTTCATTATCACGCCCCAGACAGCTGCTGCCTCTGTCCGCAGTGAAACGTTTTACAACAAATCATAAACATTACATACAGAGTTCCTTCTGCAAATATACCATTCACTCCTACTCCGCTCAAATGGAAAGTTTACTGACAAAGTGCGGAGTTCACCTTAGGACACACTGAGAACAGTATTGCAAATAGAGAAAAGGGGCAGGAAAGAAGATGTGGCATATCAGCCAGAACTGCCAACCTTGGAGCTAGGGATCCGGGTTCAAGTATCGGCGCCAGTTCACAAGCACGCTTGAAATGCGTGCTAACACAAAACATTTAACTAATAGACATAGGAGAAAGTGCAAAAAAAAGTCAGAAAGCATGCTTTAAATGCGTGCAGCCATAAGATAAGTAAATAAAAGCCGTGCAGCCTTAGCAAATAAAAGAAGTTCCCATCAAAGTGGGTGGTGAATGTGTTCTTGGGCCATGGGAGACTGATAAGAAACACACACGGAACAGCAGGAAATAGAACGCCTACAACCAATAGAAACGAGGAAAGGTAAAGTGACAAGCACACAGACCAATTAGAAGTGAAGACAGGATGTAAACCCCTTTTATGATATATTATATATAATAGATTCCACAAAAGCTAAAAAGCGCTATCACGCAGCCAGTGCCGGCTTCATCATAGCAGTTTTTTAAGTCATGCTGCACAGTGGCTTCACTGCTTTACAACATGGCTAAACGACATTGACAACGCCCATAGCGCTCTCATAGGCGAGACCTACTGGCTTTGTCAATACTTGTTTAACTTGTTTTTACTGAAAATTATTTTGTGTTATTAAAAATTCTTTTACAAGTTTTTTACTTCCCTGTACAGGAAACCTTTCGACTTTAGTGTCTCATTAATTTCACAAACATGAAACTCCATCCAATCCCAATCCCTTTCTGCAGTTCCTTTCTAGACAATAGTCCCCTTAAAACCGAAGTGCAGTAGCCAGACGTATGTGAAAGAGAGCAAAATAAGTTCATTATTCAGTTTTATTAATTATACTGTTAAATGGTAGCGGCAGGTTCAGTCGATAACCTTTCAAGTATTGCCCGGCGGTAACCGCCTCTTATACCATTCGATGATTAACCAATAAAAGAGGCAGGCGCCGGAGACTGGAAGGCAGGAAACAAAGTTTTATTCCGTCGGAGCAGAACACGTCAGATCGGACAGCAGGGTATCGTCTCGAGGTGCTCTAACCGCATCTCTGAGGCCTGGCCTCTTATACACAAGTTTATTGCTTTATTACACGTGACACATTCTTGTTGAGACTTTGATGTACGGAAAGGCATCCTTGGAATCCCCACCTCAAGCTCGTTCCCACACATATCTACAGTGGAAGTCCCCACCCCACCCACAGCAGGAGATGGCTATCGCACAGCTGGACATTCCGCCAATTCCCAGGGGTGTGTGCGACTGGTCGGGTCTCAGGGGGTCGGGGCCTTGATCTACTGTAATCCCTTTGATGTGAGGCGTTTCCCTTACAGTAGGGGCAATAAACTGCATCTGCAGGGCTAGGTGATGGCCTGGGATCGGTTCGGACAATCGGGCGCAGAGGAAGGGGGTTATCAAGAGGATGTATGACTATGTATGGGATGAAAGGAGGTGTTGGTCAGGCACGGGATGTGGTTCCATGGCAGGGTCGCGCAGGAGGAGAGGGTTTATGGCCCACGTATGAGAGAGCGGGGGTGGCCAGCGCGTGGGGGATGTTCGCTGCGTCAGAGGGACGCGCTGGTGATCGGCGATGAGCGGGGAGAGAGGCCATGGTGCCTAAAATGGCCGTCGTGTGTTTCTGCGTGTGACGCTGGGGGAGAGACAAGATGGCGCAGATAATGTTTAGTTACGAACTAAATTTCCACAGTCCTCCCTTTTAACATATCTCGCCAGCTTGTTTAGCCGACATCCACCTTAGTTAAATTCTTAGTCATGACATCGTAAATGCTTTCATGCGTTCCTGTTTTCAAAGTGCACAGTCTTAGGACAGACAGGAATAATCTGACACAATTGTACATAATTACATGTAGTTGATGTGATAGGCGAGGAGGTAGCGCATACAAAATTACATCAGCTGCGTCATATGTCAGACCCGGAGATAGGAGGAGGGAAGCTCGCTTGAACACAAACAGGATACCGTAAAAAATGTTCTGGCAAAACAAGGAATATTACGTACATTACTTAAGGCCTAGACTTCGTGTGGATCAAACTAGACAGCATAGTCATGTGCACGGCTGATGCTATACAATTGTCATTATACAAAGTTAATGTTTCTTAACTATCAGTGTACAGTTGGGAGTGACCGATGTAATATCTTGAAAACTTGATTGGAAGATAGTCAATACGAAAGTGGTTGGGAGAGGAATTCAACTCAACATGAGTTACAGTCAGAGGGGGGGGGGGGGGCAATGTCCAAAAGGGAGTTCTTCTTTCCAGTGTCCTATTACAGCGAGCTATCACTGGTAAGCTCTCATTGTTCTTCTTCTTTCGTTGGCACTGTTGAGCACCGGCGGTGGAGCTAAGGTCCAGCTCAAATCCAGGTTTTCACGTCGCAGGGTGTGACCATTCTTTGCTCTCGGATCACAGTCCTGTTTTGTCCTGTTCCCTAACTGATCTTATCATAGGTACCTTGAGACGGGGTACCCGCATTTCGTTCTTCTTTTGTCAAGTCAAGTTTCAAAATCCCATATGAAAAGGGGGGGGGATAGGGGCGTGCTTTGGGAGGCCGAGGGAAGAGGGGGTGGAGTGGGATCGGATCAAAAAGCGGACCAAGGAGAGCAGAATCTTTTAGCACTGAGCCCATCAATCGGGCTCGACGGGCTGGGACTTCAGGCACGAGCTGATCAGTGAGCAGGGGGGGACTTCGGGACAGCCCTTCTTTCTATCACTGTCCATGCTGGGAATGGTGCCTCGTCCCGCATCTTTTTGCTCCGTGGCTCCCCCTTGGTCGAGGCCATAGATGTTCCATGATCCGCAGCCAGGCTGTGCGTCACGTCCGACCCCTCTCCTCCGATGACCGCATGCTATCTTTGAATGAGTACAAGAAACAAAATCTTAGAGAACTAGTAGGGAAGACGTTTACACACTTCATTCTCTCTCCCAACCCCAAGTAGTCGGGGAAACGTTTATCGGTCACTCTATGGTGGATGTCTATTAACTCTTATGTCGGTGTATGCTACTAACTCATTAATCATTGCTGTGGTGCAGATTTGCGAGGGTTCCTGCAAATTTCCATCATCGGGTCTGTTAGGTGTTGATTCCTGTACCTTATAAACGTGGCAAGAAGTCTGACATCTATCAACTTCCTTGTCTATCAAAATTCGAACCGACTTCTCCGGTAGAGACTCGTCTTTCTAACACAAGCCCTGTCGATTCATATTTTTTTTCCCAGGGACTGCTAAGTTTATGAAAAAGTGCGAGGTGCTACTGTCATGGGCTCACAAATATCTGTTTCGGGGAGGGACACAAGCTAAACATTTTTCTTGCTGGAGACAATAGTTAACCTTTATCAGTTTTAGGCGATGTATCTTTAAAAACAAGGTCATCAGCTGTATTGCTTAAATTATCCAGGGACGGCTAGTACAGGACTGGGACTATTCTGGAAGGACGGGGTGCTTAGACGCTCTATTTCTGTGCAAGGGCGGGGCGATTCTGAGCGATGGAGGTGGAGTCGTTAGTGTCCTAAAAACAATAAAACCACTGACATATAGTTCCCGTTATAAGGGTCAGATTGGGAGACATCAGTCGTTTTACCTGTCCTTTTGTGAAAGGGAGATCTTTGATCAGAGCCCCAAGGGCGTGGTCACTGCCCTTCAAGAATGCGAAATACCTTCCGTGGGTGATCACAGGCACCAGCTCGACAGTTACTGAAATGAGGAACAAAGTAGTGAGATGACGCAGTGGCATTTATTTTGGAGTGGCATATTTTATTTAATTAACACAAGCATGCTAAATATATGGAAGAGGATTCACGTTACACAGGCTAAACCTTCAGCAAAAGCCTGGCTTCACTCTGCCAGGGAAAGCATTTAAATATCATAAGCACATACCTTTCAGCAATATACTGACTAAAGATAGATGATAAGATGAATCGGTTGGAGATTCCTTAATGATTAATGATATGGCGTATTTAAACCCTCAGCAGGTTTAGATGCTCATGCAATGCATTCCTTTTGCAGATAATCGTTTGAAATAAAGCTATGTCTGTGAATAAAGATCTAGGTGGCTAAAACATTTCAAAGTGACCACATTTGCTACGGCTAAGACCTTGAAAATATGTTTGAGACAACTTAAATGGAAGCAGAAGCTATCCTAGGGAAGCATAGTGCCCAGAGGCAACCTCAATTTAAGACAAATAATCCTTTAAACTTAATTATTAAAAGCTGAAATGCAAGGGAATGGGTGTGGATCAAAAATACAGAGCTAAGAAGGATATCTTTAAGAGATAAAGGAAAATCCCCAAATGGGGGATGTACCACCTGAAATAGGCTGTAAGGTCCCAAATCAGATAGGCAGCCGGCTGGAGAACAGGCCTGTGGACAGCACAGAAAAGTTCTACCTTCTAACTGTCGTGTTGGATCTTAAATATCTTGATATGGGGAACCAGGGGTGGACCTGACGTATTTTCTGACGCATTTGCCAACAGGTGGCTTGACCACATGTGTTCCAGGATACAGGAAAGGGTCAACCGCATGTGTTCTAAGACTGTGGGTGGGGTAAGGTGGCCAGGTGGCACAACGGTTGGTAGGTCATGCCTGACCGCAACGTATAAACAAAGAAAATGTTGTGATCACGTACATTTCTTACAGAATGCATGTGACCAATGCCCACAAGGCAGGTGCAGTTTTCATCAGACATTGTGGTTTATCTTTGAGCAAGCTACCTTCCAAAAATAGGACTTCAGCGATGAAAAACAATGTGTCAACTGGTATCAGCTGGTTATCTGCCTACGTGTGGGTGTGCAGTGGCCTTGTAACAGTGGAAAGTTACTGTGTTTTCTCTACTGGCTTGGGCTGTCTCGTGTTTTCTGGTGCGACTGAAATGTAAGCTCTGGCAATCCTGGGCCTAGTAGCTTCTGAAGGTTACATATTGATGTCGCGGGGCGGTGGGCTTTGGGCCTTGGGCCTCCCATTTGGGCTTATGTTTGTTGGGTTTACAGGTTCTATGGGCTTCTATGTGTATGCACTATGCTCAGTGGACATCGGGCCATTAGCACTTCATCTTGTCAGGGTAGGTTAGGGAATGGTATTTAAGTTATTAAATGGTGGCTCGAGACCCTCCATCACTTTCTTTCTCAGCCAATTAAGTTCCATCATTTTACAGAAAGGAGAGGTAGTAGTGTGGCAAAATACGGTCGTTTTGCTTCTGTCAATTTGTTCGAACACTGTCGTGTTTAGGCCAATTATACATATACTGAGGACGTACAGTGTCGTCATCTATTCAAAAAGAGGGCAAGGGAGCCTTCAGCGAGGGGGAGAGAGAGAGAGAGAGAGAGAGTGTGAGAGAGAGAGAAAGGGACGTGCGCATCAAGTAGGCTATTTGGTACACGTACGACATAAAACAAGAGAGAGAGAGAGAGAGAGAGAGCGTGTACGATAATAGGCTACTTGGTGTATACACACATAGAGCAACACGGGTCAGTTTTACGTACGAAAACACAAGCTGGGGGAAAACAAATTCAACGTTCACGTACACACAAATACCGGATAGGGTGTAACAGTACATACATCAAGCACAGAAACCTAAGATGAAGACACAGAGCTATATTGGGTAAGGAGACCTTTCCTTTCCTATCCTTTTTCTATGCGTGCTGCGTATTTTCAGTATTTTCCGTAATTCATTTTGGAGGGGGTGGTCGGACTTTTTACTCCCCTCCCTTTCTGTGCAATTTTGTTGGAGGCCTCATTTAAAAGAAATACGTACTCCTCTTTTTCCGGTCGGACATTAGTCCAGTCGTGTTTATACTCACGGTGGAGCCTTCCAACCCCTGGGCAGGCCGTGATCCAAACCGAGGCAGAGGAGGGGTATCGGTCGGACGTTCAATGGCACAACTTTTATTTTCTAAGTGGATGGAAGAAGTGGTTAGTCTAGAACATGCCAGTATCCCTAACTTCTGGGCTGAGGGGGGGGGTTTTGGATGAACCCCGACCTGCGGCATTCTTAACTTCTCTTATTTAGTCAGCACACGAATCGACTCACTGGTGGTACATTTGGGTTATCGGTTGGAGTCGGGTTCGTCGTACTGAAATGACCCTTTGAGTTTCTGGTGTAAGTCACCCTCCAATTTACTAGCTTCCGGGAGAGGGAGAGTCGTTTCTTCAAACGAGGAGTTACCATATTCGGGTTTATTTTCCCATCTCTTTGATCGAAAGGCAAGCATTTCAGTCATACAAAGACGTTCTCTCCAGTGACCCAGGCATACGCAATACATACACATTCATACCGTACAATCAGGGCATGTACGCACAGTCATACCATACAGTTTTTCACGTTCCCAGTGATGGTCTGCACTCCACGCACCACCTCACAGCACTTGTCTATGTCTTTCCCTACAGGGAGCATGGTGCGGTCCATGTCCACTCTATTCTTCAGTCGGAACTTCCGATGTAACCTACAGAGAAGAAAAGAAGGGGGGGGTGGCAGCATTCAAAGCACATCAGCGCGCATAAACACGAAAAAGTTCTACTTACCACGTACCAGACTAGCTGCAGGAACGTATAATATCACATATCTTGACTATCCTTTTCGCATTTTCTTTCTGCGTACTATATCCTTCCTCTCTACCATACCAAAAAATGCTTCATTTTATTTGTCCCTAAATTCGAGTTCCCTCTTCGTGCATTTGTTTCTCAATTAGTCGTATATCATGGGACAAAATACCATACCTTACATTCGGCAGATACCTTAAGATACAGTCAGCCATTTTCTAACAACTCTGGAAAAAAGACAGGTGTGACGGATACAATTTTTTTTTTCATCAATCCAAAATTTAGGCAAAGGGTCTGCATTATCTGTCTTCTATTGTTTGGAAATGACAGCCATTATTCAAAACCTTATCAACCTAGGCGATTGGTATGACGCTGATTCCATAAATCCTTCGAAAAACCTTTTATTGTAAAAAAAATGTCAGTATACAAATACGGGCCTACAACCGTATAGGCCGGCCACGGTGCAAGAGGCGTCGAGTATCATGAGCAACACTACCTTAGCGCGAAAATAAAATTGATCAATAATGGGAAGACCAGCATCAATAAGGTTGTTTGCATGCCCAGTCAGTACCCTCCCCGTCCCCCCGCCCGCCATGTACAAAAAGGCCGTATACATGTCCCTTAACATTAATGCCAAGTAACCGGAACGCCTATAAGGAGTTGTAGGTCCCTCCCACATCGGCGCCATTTTGGGGCGAGGTTGGGTGGGCCCAGGGTACAGTCTAAATGTTTCCACTAACTAGCGGCCGGACCAGAATCCCTTTCGGTAGTTCAAGAAATTTTCATTAACGCCCACAGAAAAAACAGACAGCATGAACCGTGACTCGAAACCGGGTCAAGCTGAGGTTCCACCGGAACTGATTCGAGTTGGTAGTCTACAGTGTCTCCTGGTACTTCAAACAGAAGCTGGCGTCAGCATGAGGGCACCACCACCTCGCAGCAACGCCGTGGTCCTTTCGGAGAGCGGGACAGCAGGCATGTCTCTCTGCCGACGCCCTGAATCAGTCTCTCTCACGGCACAAAATAGGGACAAGATGGCTGCCGCCCGGGGCAAAGACAAGTTAACGTGGAATGATCGAGCAATAGTGGCGGTTGCCTCCACCGGAAGTCCGCGGGAGTCGAGGGCCAATGACTCCCGTAGAATCTGCAAAGCTGAGAGGATGTTTTCAAGGGTGGGGCCCATGCCCGAGCAGGCAAGCTTCCGAGTTCCAAGGTAGCCCAGAGCCATCTTAGTGGACCAGGCCCGAATCCGAAGAGCCGGCCGCCATTTTGAGAGTCCTGTGGCAGCAGCAGTTCTCCACCACAGCCACCGGAGTGGGTCCCCCGACCAACCAACTGCGGGGGCCCACTTCTTGGGTGGAACGCTAATGGAAACTTTGGTGCAGAAAGGAACCTCCGCCTTGGTGGTCGTCCGGCAGGTGAAACGTTAATGGCAGTCCTGCTGCAGTTGGCCGGCGAGGGAAACGCTAAGGGGTGCTTCTACTGCAACTGGTCGGTGAGTGAAACGCTAAGGGGTGCCCTACTGCAACTGAGGAGCCTCCACCTGGGGAGGCGGGGGAGGCCCGTTCACGTCACCTCCCCCCAGGGCACCCCACGCCGTCTTTCGGCGCAGCATTGTAGGATGGCCAGACCAGTACAACAACTTGTTGGACACCACCTCGATGCCGTCCGGGTCTCGGCGCGTCGTGTTGCCTCCGGCCTATTCGCACAATGGTTCACCACTGATGCCGCCTCACAGGCCGATGGATTTTGTAGGCGTGTTTTATAGCCCAAAGCCTACTAAAAGACAGACCAAGGCAGCCCAATGTTGCTACTCCGAGGAGGGAGGGACTGGGACTGTGTCACGTGGACGGTGAATTCCTTGGGATGGATGTTGCAGCAGGCTGCCATGTAAATAGTTGTTTAAAAAGAGTGTTTTGACATGTTTACCCTGTTGGAGTGTTGCATATACCTACAAGTTTATAAAGCGTTTCAATCATACTACTTTGTTGGAGTGTTGTATATATTTGTAATCTGGCAATGAACACAAGGATGTTACTGCATAACCAGAAAAGACATAGCCCAATTGTGCGCGATCTAGTCCAGTTCGGCGACGCCGATGGTGGGTATCAGCAGACTTCCATTTGTGTAGGGTTTTGTCGTTTTATTGGGCGGGGTGGGTGGTAGGGCAGACATGCTTAGGCAGCGAGAGCGACGGAGCCGAGCTACCTCGTGGCCATCTCGACCGTGAGCTTGGCTCCTTCCCCTAGTTTCATATTTTTCGCGAAGGGCTATTTCTTAGTGTTTCTTATTTTTGCAGGGTCAAAAGGGTCCCACCAGTGGCCTACTGGTTTTGCTCGATCCCTTTTGTTTTTCTATAGCGATTTTTTATATGCCATAGTTTGCTATAAGCTACAGCGACTAGTCCATATTTAGTAAACATGTCCTTATTAGGGGTGCCTTCCAGTGGAGCCGGATGGTTCATCTCTAATAAGCGGTCCGGGCAGAACCAACTACCAATCAGTGGGGAGAAGATAGGCATGACGGGTTACAACGGGGACAAAAGTCTGCACTACCTATCTTTTCACTGCTTGCAAAGACTAGACAGAATATCTCTATTCCACGTTATTTGTAAGCAGAGAATACCTCCAAAGAACCAATATCGAACAATCAGTGTTCGGACAATCAAACAATCAAATGGTGAGAAAGAGATAGGCACGACGGGTTACAACGGGGGACAAAAGTCCGCGTTACCTACCCTTCACTATCTGCAAAGACTAGACAGAATATTTCTATTCTACGTTATTTGCAAACAGAGAATATCTCAAAAGCACTATTCGTCAAAGACAATCAATGTTCGGACAATCAATCAGTGGGGAGAAAAATAGGCACGACAGATTACAAAGGGGGACAAAGGTCCGCGTTACATTCACTATCTGCAAAGGGGGAGGGAGTATTTCTACTCTTCCCCGTTTGTAGGCGGCGAATATCTCAAAAAGAACAATCAAATAAGCAATACTAGTATTTTCAATCAATCAATCAATCGTTTCGCAATTCGTCGTGTTACACGACCTTACCCGGACCGCATGGACAGTTTCTCGTCTTCCGCCTCCGGCGCCCGATCGTCCTCTACTCTCTGTATTTGCCGCGGCACTCCTGATGGTTCCCAGTCAGGACCGTAGATCACTAGAGAGAGGTCTGCTCGGAACCAGTGAAGTTCGGATGATCGGCTGCCAGACGAGGGTCTATCGGGCAGGAGCTCTTCCCGATCGTTGCAGTCGTTCACTCTGTCGTCGGGACCTCTCCCGTTGGATCCACGTGTCGCTGATGGGCCCCACGTTTGGGACGCCAATTGTTAAATGGTAGCGGCAGGTTCAGTCGATAACCTTTCAAGTATTGCCCGGCGGTAACCGCCTCTTATACCATTCGATGATTAACCAATAAAAGAGGCAGGCGCCGGAGACTGGAAGGCAGGAAACAAAGTTTTATTCCGTCGGAGCAGAACACGTCAGATCGGACAGCAGGGTATCGTCTCGAGGTGCTCTAACCGCATCTCTGAGGCCTGGCCTCTTATACACAAGTTTATTGCTTTATTACACGTGACACATTCTTGTTGAGACTTTGATGTACGGAAAGGCATCCTTGGAATCCCCACCTCAAGCTCGTTCCCACACATATCTACAGTGGAAGTCCCCACCCCACCCACAGCAGGAGATGGCTATCGCACAGCTGGACATTCCGCCAATTCCCAGGGGTGTGTGCGACTGGTCGGGTCTCAGGGGGTGGGGGCCTTGATCTACTGTAATCCCTTTGATGTGAGGCGTTTCCCTTACAGTAGGGGCAATAAACTGCATCCGCAGGGCTAGGTGATGGCCTGGGATCGGTTCGGACAATCGGGCGCAGAGGAAGGGGGTTATCAAGAGGATGTATGACTATGTATGGGATGAAAGGAGGTGTTGGTCAGGCGCGGGATGTGGTTCCATGGCAGGGTCGCGCAGGAGGAGAGGGTTTATGGCCCACGTATGAGAGAGCGGGGGTGGCCAGCGCGTGGGGGATGTTCGCTGCGTCAGAGGGACGCGCTGGTGATCGGCGATGAGCGGGGAGAGAGGCCATGGTGCCTAAAATGGCCGTCGTGTGTTTCTGCGTGTGACGCTGGGGGAGAGACAAGATGGCGCAGATAATGTTTAGTTACGAACTAAATTTCCACAATACTTCAAATTTAACACCATTTTCAAAACTAAGACAAGGAATGTTCCTTCCAATTACCAACCATCTTTATGTGACACAATCAAATGTGCAGTAGGAAATGATTGCCAACAGAGAAGTACATACAGAGCTCAGATTTTGTGAGGGCAGAGAACAACACGTATTGACAAAGCCAATTTGTCTCACATTTGAGTCCTATTGGTTTTGCCAAGGGGTTTTAGCCATGCTGCACAGCATCCCTAATGCTATGAAGCATAGCTAAGGAACAAAGAAATAATTTGAAAAAATTACCACAAATGTACTCACCTGCAAATTAATGCAGGTGCTTTTTAAAAATAATTTTTAGGTACCGATACAAATTGGAACAGTAACCAAAAAAAGAATTCTGAGGAGGGTGGGGAAGACAAAAGTGGTACAAGGATGGTGAAGCAAAACTGGGGACAGAAGCAACACAGGAGGAGAGGAAGAGAAGCACTCAGTGAGACAAAGCAACACAGGGAGGGGGAGCACAGAAGCACATGTCAAGACAGAGCAACAAGGAGACAGGGGAAGCAATATGGGGGTTGGAAACACCAGAGGAGGGGCAAAGGGGCACACAGTAATACAGAGCAACACAGAGATAGAGGGAGCATAGAAGCATATGGCGAGACTGAACAACACAGAAATGAGGGGCAGAGAAGCACACGGTGAGACAGAACAAAACACAGACAGGGGGACAGAGAAGCACATAAGGGAGTTAGTTGGAAATCTCACACACTCTTAGAGTATTTACCTATAAAGAAAAAAGTAGCCCAAAAAACGAGCACTGTAAGGACGCTGTGGAAATATGGATTTTTATGGTCAGTTATGTCCCCTATCTTGGACCCCAACGGTTCTATGTGCATGTTACAAGTACATGTATGTTCCCTCCAGTTCCAGTTATGAAGACGCAAATACATATGCGTCCACCGTTAACATGTCCTCTGTTGATCCGCCATGAATGGGCCGGATATTCCATTCCTAAGTACGAAAGGCCACCGCCTTTATATGGTTCACTTATGCCATTTTACAGTCCAGGCAAGTAGGCCCTGATTCTGTCATCAAGCTTTTCTTGCTTTCTGTCTCTGAAGCTCCAGTCCGAGCCTGCATCTGTGACCATGAACTTTGTCTCATCCTCTGCGCGGCTCACGATGCCTGACATCAGCTTGCTGCCTGCCAAGAACTGTATTTCACCTTCGAAAATTATCTGCTCCGCTCCCTGCCCAACGCATTCCTGTCTAGTAGCTAAGGTAAACATTCTGCCAGCTACCGAGCAAAGGCCCGGCTTCTCTGTCTTTATGCAAGTAATTCATAGCCCTGTTACTATGGAAGATTCCTGCCCTCGCATCTAGTGTAGACACTTAGACGCTTGTACACGCACTAACAGTCAGTATAGTCAGTATAGAATAAGATTCTACTCCAAGAAGGCCTCTCTTTTGGATAACATAGTTCTTTAAACATAGGATGTTAGATATGATTTGGGATTAGGTTGACTTGACCCTCCAGACATTTGTCGCCACATATAGAGCTAAATGTCAAGTCCCCTTCACCCCCTAGCTGCACGTCAATCACACGTCATGCTGCTGCGCGCGCATCTCTGCAAAGTATTTCTGCTGACATTGCGAAATTATTTCATAGGTCCACCCCTATGTAACATCACAACCAATGACGTTTCCTTGTTACTCTCAATTACGCCTCCTTCAGCTACGCACGTGAAATGTTATCTTTGCTATCAATTGTTACGCCTCTTGCATTTGCTTCGCTGTAATGCCTATTGTATAAAAGGTATTAATTATCAATAATGTATGTACTTCACTTCCTGAACCTTCGTGGTGATGGAACCTGGAGCAACCGATTATAATCGACCATTGGAATAAAGCCCATTCCGAACCTCTAATACCACGGATTCTGCCTCTTATTTACTGAGCTATTTTATTATGTTTCTGTATCAAATTAAGTCCCGGTAATTAAATTATTTACCACATAAATGGCGCCCGAACAGGGACACTTTCTCATCTCACGCGCCGGCGGTGCGTTGCAGGCCCGGTCTCCTGCCACAGCTGGACGGACAACAACGCGTACCAGCAGGATTTCCTGTATCTCCCTCCGGTCAAGCGGGGGCGACTGAGGCTGCGATCAACACCCAGACGAGGCGGTGAGAAGTGCGAAGTATCCCGACCAGAGCCTAGCTGAGAGAGCAAGATCCGAGGTATACAGAGGCCCACCAGTTTCCGAAGTCCCAAGTCAAGTCCGGTTTCCGAAGTGTTCAAGTCGAGTCCAGTCCGGTTCAAGTTCAGTTCAGATCCGTTCCGAGGCCTTCCGTTCCGAGCTACCCGGTGAGTACCATTACTGGGGAGGCGTTCTGACGTGCACATAGGTTGTGCCGGTCAAGACGGGTTTGGGTACACAAATCCGGTCTGCACTGTTTTAGCAGTGTATCTGTACTGTTTAGCAGTATATCTAGTATATCAAGTATATAAATTCAGAAAATTTCCGTTAAATGCCGAGTATTATGTTTAGTGATTAAGTTTTTTGATCATCGTCATCATCATCGTTGCTCATGTAAATGTTAAATGTTAAATGTATTGATATGTCCTGCATGTGGTATGAATGACTGTTCATTATTGTGTTTTATTGTATTAAGTTTGTTCAAGATCAAGTATCAGACCAGTTCTCAATATGCCGCTCTTTTCGAAATTAAGACAGATCACAACTAGAAAAGGGGTACTCGAAGAAGCTGTTCCCATTCCTCCTAGGGACACTCCAGGGTACTTCATGTATCATAAACACGGCCTAGACGCTATATTATTTCTTGATCTATGGGTAGACTACACTAAGGAATTACCAGAAAGTCAGAGGTGGCCCGCAACTGGGACCTGGGATGCAGAGTGCATCGTGAAAGTAGAGGAAGAATTATGGAAAAAGAAAGCTAGACAATCACAGAAGGATGCCATTGAATTATGGCGTAAAGAATCGTATAGACGAACAGAAAAAGCACGTAGACAGGAAGAGAAGAGTAAAGAGAATTCAAATAAAGTTCAAGAAAATCTATTAATTGAAGAAGGTACACGAGTAAAATCAGAACAAGTAGACAGACAAAGACATGCCCTTATGAAGGGTATGTATCCCCTTCTGGCCGAGGGATTACCTAAGGCTACTGCGGGGATACCAAAAGACTTGCCACCCCCATTATTTCCAATAAAGGTACATCCTAAGGGGCATCCTAGAACCGCAGAAGATGTTTTTCTTTCCTCATATTTAGATGACGCAACTCCCGAGTATGCTAACCCCGCCCCACATAGACCGTTGGCCGGGGAGGTTCAACGCCAAGATCCTGTACCTGTATCCTTACAGCATCAAATCCTGACACAAGTTCCGGCAAGCACGTCCGTTTCCACTTCCGTTCCTACAGCTACTTCTATAGCTGTGTCATCCACACCTATAGTTGCTGTATCGCGTTCTACGAATCCTTTCACGCCCGATACTCCAGACGGGGCTACTGGAGGTGCTACCAATATTTTTTCTACGCCACCCAGAATAAATAAACTTACCTTTCAAGAGTCAGCACATCCACGTACCCCCAAACTCATAAATGCCCGCACGCTTAAGGAACTTCTTATAGATTGTAGATATGACCCTGTGCCCGGCAAAGAGGACGAAATGATCATGGCATCATTACGTATCAGACGAGCCGCGGTGTATTTAGGGAAGTTACCAGGAATGACTATGCATCTAGATAATATATATCATTATGTCCAAACAGGGCGAGACCCTGAATGTATTAACAGAGCTATGGAATACCAGAAAGTGGAGATACAAGGGGAACTGTTACGTTTCCTCATAAATTGTGTGATCAGAAATCCAGACCGACCGGGGGTAGATCCGGAAATAATGCAAACTCTTACCAGATGGAGCCAGAATATATCAGAAGGGAGACATGACAGGCAAAAATGTATAATAGCCATGTGCAGAAAGATCCGTAAAGAACTAGAACGCCTACACGAAGAGAGATTAGCGGTAGACCAGTTTGAACTAAACGAGGAGGAGGAAGGATCAGGACTGCCCACAGGACAGTCAGACACCATAGCCTATGTAGGTAGAGGAAGATCTTGTAATAGTACTAGATATTTTACTGACCCGATACGTCCGATATGTCCAGATAATAACAGGAATTTCCAAACACCTATAATAAATATGAGATCCCCCGAGCATTCGTTCCAAGCCGCTGACAAATTACTGCAAGAACGAAGGGGTTATCATTTTCTCGATTCTATGGATGAACAAGAATTAGCCAGGTCAGCCGTTCACTGGGTTGACAGTCCCGGAAAATATGGTGATGATGCAATAGCGCACACATTTTTTAACCTCACCCCAGATGAACAGCGTTTAGCTGGGATTTATATGATTCAACAACTTCTTATACTATATAAAAGCCAACATTCAGATCCTGGTCCCTTACCTGATATATTGACTGAATTACTCACGAATAGATGGAAAGGTTCAGGTACTAAGTTAATTAAGGAAATACTAGAATCTAGAAAGCAGTACATTCTTTTTGTATGTCCAGAACATGTTTCATTGCCCATCAAGGAAAGACCGATGTATTACATGGACAGACAGAATCCCTTACGAGAAGTACACCCAATAAAGGGCGAGGACAATCAGTTTAAACGTGTATATGTATATACGCCCATATCTAAAATAGAATTGTTAGAAATGAAGAAAGTGGTACCCAGTCATGACAAAGACCCAGCGGGTTTCCACCGAGAAATTAAAGACATATTACTCATGGGAGAGTATACCTATCCCGACATTATGACAATATTAAAGGTATTAATGCCTGCTGGCATTTATGAAAAATTCAAGGAAAAAGAGTGGGAGGTAGGAGACCAAAAGATAGAGTGGACAGCATTAGAAAATGAAGAAAAGGCCCGAGGTCCAGGTTCGGGGCTTGGGGACAAAACTAAAGCACTACCAGGTTTACTAGTACAGGTACTGCCACGTTTATTAACCACGAAAAAGGAAGACTGGGGTGCAATCTCAGCCTGTAAACAAAAGCAAGATGAAGACACTAGTGATTTCTATGCCCGATTCGAAAAATGTTTTGGTATAAATAGTGGTATAAAAGCAAGTAGCGAGTCATACCCACATCTGTTTGTGACAAAATTAGTTGAAAATTCTTTGCCCCAAGTGAAGAATAGAGTATTAAAATTCGAGAGTACATGGCAAGGTAATACCCCATCACAAATGTTACAAATGTTACAGTATCATTACAATAGGATTAGAGAGGAACAAGAACATGAACAAAGACGCATGAAAGACACAAAAATGAAAATGCTAGTCTCTCAGACAGTTCCAGCTGAAGCACATAAAAAGGGTACGACACATTCCGGTGATTCAGCGGGACCTGTAAAAGGGACATGCAACTATTGTAAACAGCCAGGACATTACATACACGATTGCCCAGTCCTGAAGCGTAATATCGCCACAGGTATTACAAAAGAAAGACCACGGCCACTTAGACAGGATCAGAATGAACAAGGAGCACCGCAGCATGCACAGGCCATGCCAGCTCCACAACAGTCTATACAGTTTGTGCCAGCCGCACCAGCGTTGCCGGCTGCTGCCACACAAACCACGACACGACAGCTGTACCAGACCGCACAGTATGACTATCCTGATTATCAACGATACGCATGAACCAGCCTAGAGAGGGAAGTTGACTTACCCCTTATTGAGGTCCCTGTAGATCAGGACGGACCTTATGTACATAGTGAATTATTAGGCCAAGATAGAAAATTTTTACTCGATACAGGGGCAAGTCGAACAACCATAAAACGTAGTGAAGTTCCAGGGGCACCCCTCTCAGGCTCACAGAATATTTCCCTTGGTTTTTCAGGAAAACCTATTGTTAATGAAGTATCACAGCCTCTTCCACTTACGATAGGACCCTTGACCAGAACTACAGATTTATTGCTTACTAAATCATGTCCAGAAAACTTGTTAGGTATAAAAACACTGAAAGCTCTAGGAGCTATAATATGTTGTTCTCCGGAAGGAGTAAGATTGTTTTTACGTGATTTCAAAGGTCATTATGTGTCTCGAGATATGGATTCCCGACTGCAGACTTTACCCACACATTTATGGGCACAAGGCCCTACAGATGTTGGTTGCATGAACATTACACCCTATCGAGTCACACTAAAGGCAGGAGTGGTACTACCACGAATGCGACAATACAAGTTACCCCCAGATGCTGTAATGGCTTTACTGCAAATCATTGACGAACTTATCGGCCAAGGAGTGGTTGTGGAGACCGACTCCAATGTATGTAATTCACCGATAATTCCGATTCTTAAACGAACTGATCCAAAAGCTCCCCCAGTATATCGATTGGTTATTGATCTGCGCGAATTAAATAAATGTATTGTACCACAATACCCCGTAGTTCCAGACATCTCTTCATTACTGACAGCTATTGATTCCGAAGCAACATTCTTTACTGTAATTGATCTCAAGAATGCCTTTTTCAGCGTCCCAATAGATCCGGAAAGCCAATATTTGTTCGGATTTAGTTTAAATGGACGTAGCTTTAAATTCACACGCGCACCTCAAGGATTTACAGAAAGCCCCAGCATCTATAGCCAAGCATTGAAACGAGAACTTGACAGTATACACATGCCAGCCAACACTGCTCTGCTTCAATATGTCGATGATCTGCTGATCACCGCCCGAAGCGAACCTGAATGTGAAAAAGCATCACTGACGGTTTTACAATTTCTAGCCAAAAAGGGGCACAAGGTGTCCCCTTCTAAGCTGCAATTCTGTGTCCAGCGAGTTATTTACCTTGGTCACTCGCTGTCCAAGGAGGGAAGGCAGCTTACACCCGACCGCATTCAGTTAATAGCTAACATGCCTATACCCAAGACACAAAAGGAGGTGCGGGCTTTCATAGGCCTCACTTCATATTGTAGGCAGTGGATCCCTCAGTATGCATTTCTAGCAAAACCACTCATTCAATTAACAACACAGGAGGCAGCCACATCGACTGTCCTCCCTTGGACTCAGGAACACACACTAGCTTTTGAAAGCTTAAAGAAAGCTCTATGCCAAGCACCTGTTTTAGCAACACCATGTTACAGAAAACATTTTACACTCTTTGTTACAGAACGAGAAGGTACTGCCTTGTCAGTACTCACACAGGAACAAGCAGGATCACACAAACCGTGTGCTTATTTTTCTAGTACATTAGATCCCGTAGCTCAGGGTCTGCCTGCGTGCCTGAAATCAGTGGCAGCGACAGCTTTAGCAATCAGACAAAGCGATGCCATAGTGTTAGGACATCCATTGACAGTACAAGTACCACACGCAGTAGAGGTTCTTGTGAATCGAACGCAAACACAACACTTGACTATAGCACGACTTACAGGGTATGAACTAACATTGTTTCAGCCACATATAGAAATCAGACGTTGTAACACATTGAATCCTGCCACACTTTTACCTGTAAATGGAACAGACCCATTAGCCCATGATTGTATTGATGTTATTACAATCACGACGAAACCCAGACAAGACTTGACAGATGTTCCATTGTCAGATCCAGACCTGACGTTGTATGTAGATGGTTCATGTATGAGAACAAGTACAGGAGAGTTAGTGGCCGCTTACGCAGTCACAACAGACACTGAAATTATTGAAACCAAGTGTATAAATACCTTGTCCGCTCAAGCAGCAGAGCTCGTCGCTCTGACACAAGCCTGTATTCAAGCCACAAATAAAAAAGTCAACATATACACTGATTCACGTTATGCATTCGGAGTTGTACATGACTTCGGCGTGCTGTGGCGAGAGAGAGGTTATTTAACTTCTCACGGCGCCCACATTCAGCACGGACCCCTCATTCATGCCTTATTAGATGCAATACATTTACCCATTGCAATATCGATTATGAAATGTAAAGCTCATACGAAAATTACTGATATCATTTCTCAAGGCAATGATCTAGCTGACAGAACAGCTAAACAGACTGCTCAAACTCAAACATCCGACATGACAAAGACAATAGTCCAGACACCAACACATTGCATGATGGTTAAGGATCCCGCTCTTGATGTAATTGACATACAGACACATGCTACTCCAGACGAAATAAGGAAATGGACTGAATTAGGAGGGATCCAAACAGATCAAGGATGGATGACGAAGGAAAAATCTGTGTGGTTCCTTCCTGATTCAATGGTCCAAGTCATTATTAACACTGTCCATAGTCCAGCGCATCTCGGAGAGAAAGCTATGCTAGACAGCATTCAACATATTTGGTTCAACAAGCATTTACGAGCAGCAGCGAAACAAAAAGTTCGTACCTGTATGATCTGTTGTCAGTTCAACCCAGGAAAAAGCATTCCCGTAGAGCAGGGTGGATTTCAGCCTCCTGATCACCCTTTTGAAATCCTCCAGATGGATTATATCCAGATGGAACGATGTCGAGGATTCAAATATGTTCTCGTAGTTGTCTGTGCTCTTTCCCGTTGGACAGAGGCGTACCCGGTTTCAGATTACACTGCCCCGACTACTGCCAAACAGTTAGTTCGAGAATTCTTCCCACGATACGGTTTACCACGTGCTGTCTACTCAGATAACGGCCAGCCGTTCTCATCCGAACTAATGAAACACGTTTCACTTCTGCTAGGATATCAGTGGAAGTTTCATTGTGTCCGACACCCCGAGGCAGCAGGTCTCGTGGAACGACATAATCAAACTTTAAAAATCAGACTGTCCAAAATATGCAGGGAGAAAGGTGTCGACTGGGTAGTAGCATTACCAGTTGCACTCTTTTACATGAGAATGGTAGCACACTCTCGAACAGGGCTATCCCCGTATGAGGTGATCTTTGGCAGACCACCAAATATGTGGGGGACGCCTATACCACGTAAAATAACTGATATTGACTGTAATATGCTGACAGATTATTTGGCTTCCTTGATGTCTGCACTACAATCTTGTCGTTCACAGGTAGCTGCAGCTTTTCCTGACAACACTGAAGTGAAACCCCATGACGTAATTCCGGGGGATCTCGTTTTAGTGAGGAACTTTGATCGAAAGACTCAGCTGGATCCTAGGTGGAGGTCGCCTCAGCTCGTGTTATTAACGACGAGGACAGCCGTGAAGATCGAAGGCAGAAAAGGCTGGATACATTCAAGTCATATCAAGAAATTTTATGGACTACCATCAGATATAAAAACTACACCTTGTGTGTCTTCACCCATTGACTCAAAACTTCCTTTTGTTGAAAAGAGTAATGCCGAACTTTATAAACTAAAACTCAGGTCCAATCAGTCAAGCAATTTGATTGTTTAAGTCCTCTCCGAGGTGAAGCGGTTGAATTGTCTCTGACATGTATCCCTTGGACCTGAATAGAGAATACACCCGAAAAATGCTGAAACGACAGGCGTACTGTAAATCACTGCGTAGTCATTGTACAGTGACGTTATTAATTTTGTTTTTCCTTAGTCTTTTAATAATTACTGCAAGTATATTGTTGCACATATGTTATCCTATTTCTAGACATGTTTATAATATTACTGCTGAACATTCTTTTAGCGAATTACCTCCGCATGAATTGTCATACAGATTTGCGCTGCGCAATAACACTTTTATTAGTATGTTACATCATTCCCATCAGGTTAGCAATGCTACAAATTGTTGGATATGTGGCCGACTCCCTCCCTATCAGAACTATAAAGGAATTCTCCCTCTTTTTCCATACCCGTTCACACACAACGGCTCCTGTGGAGCATGGTTTAGTTTAATTAATTCCCAAGATTCGAACTCTGCAGTTTATCAAGACAATGGGGTATGGGGAAATCCGAACTTAGTTTTACTTAAAGTCTGCCACCCCAACAAGGAGGGACTTCCCAAAAGAACAGGAACTGATCTAGAAAATGAAGTATATGGACTAGGTAATTTTACGCTTAATCTCCTGATCTTGAATGTCGAATCCGAAGCTAATCCAAGTTTGCCCGCCATGTCAGTATTTCCAGTAAAAGGTGAATTATGTGTAAGAAAGAATGGTTCCATACATATGGGCCATAGTAGATGCACCACTGTAATAGAATTCAGTGATCAAGGCAAGTCTACATTTAGAGCTTCCCGCCATTCCTATTTTATATGTGGTCAGACGGCATATGTACGTTTGCCTCTAGATTGGGATGGTACTTGCTACATTGGATTCCTTTTGCCACCTGTTTTTCTAGCTCCTCCTGATTATCACAGAAATACTCATTTAGTACACAATAGAGAAAGGAGAGATCTCCCAATAGTCGATTACACTGAAACAGCATGGGAAAAATACACAGATTTCAATAAAGGTCTCTTT
Organism: Triturus cristatus; assembly: GCF_964204655.1. Lineage (NCBI taxonomy): Eukaryota > Metazoa > Chordata > Amphibia > Caudata > Salamandridae > Triturus > Triturus cristatus. Next base: position 1,668,424,794 of record NC_140589.1, on the reverse strand, counting down.
CCCTATATAGGTACCGTTACCAATAGTAAGCTGATACGTAGATTGACTAGAACCCTTGAAGCAGTAGTGAACGAAACTATTTCCGCCTTAGGCAATTTAACAGAAGAGCAGTCTGCTATGCGGATTGTTGTGCTTCAAAATCGTCTTGTCCTTGACGTCATCCTGGCCGATAGGGGCTGAGCTTGTAGGGTCATCGGATCAAGCTGTTGCATTTTCATACCAGAAAATTCGCCATCTGTATATAAAGCTATAACGCGCCTTCATAAGATTGTAAGCCAGATACACCAGAATCCAGGCACCTGGACTTGGTCCGGTTGGTTTTGGAGCGTGTTATCAGCCTGGGGATGGAGAGTCCTATCCTTCCTAGGTATTGGCTTTCTCATACTATTCAGTTGCTGCTTATGCCTGCAATGTGGACCAGCGATTTGTGGTCTGTGTGCCACATCGTGCATTCCACATCAAGATTTTCATTCAAGATCCCGGAAGAAGAAAGAAGAACAAATGATGCTATGTGAACAGATCAATGGATTAATGAAGATTGATATCTCTTGACGGGCAAGTAGGGGACAAGGAGGGAATGTGGAAATATGGATTTTTATGGTCAGTTATGTCCCCTATCTTGGACCCCAACGGTTCTATGTGCATGTTACAAGTACATGTATGTTCCCTCCAGTTCCAGTTATGAAGACGCAAATACATATGCGTCCACCGTTAACATGTCCTCTGTTGATCCGCCATGAATGGGCCGGATATTCCATTCCTAAGTACGAAAGGCCACCGCCTTTATATGGTTCACTTATGCCATTTTACAGTCCAGGCAAGTAGGCCCTGATTCTGTCATCAAGCTTTTCTTGCTTTCTGTCTCTGAAGCTCCAGTCCGAGCCTGCATCTGTGACCATGAACTTTGTCTCATCCTCTGCGCGGCTCACGATGCCTGACATCAGCTTGCTGCCTGCCAAGAACTGTATTTCACCTTCGAAAATTATCTGCTCCGCTCCCTGCCCAACGCATTCCTGTCTAGTAGCTAAGGTAAACATTCTGCCAGCTACCGAGCAAAGGCCCGGCTTCTCTGTCTTTATGCAAGTAATTCATAGCCCTGTTACTATGGAAGATTCCTGCCCTCGCATCTAGTGTAGACACTTAGACGCTTGTACACGCACTAACAGTCAGTATAGTCAGTATAGAATAAGATTCTACTCCAAGAAGGCCTCTCTTTTGGATAACATAGTTCTTTAAACATAGGATGTTAGATATGATTTGGGATTAGGTTGACTTGACCCTCCAGACATTTGTCGCCACATATAGAGCTAAATGTCAAGTCCCCTTCACCCCCTAGCTGCACGTCAATCACACCGTCATGCTGCTGCGCGCGCATCTCTGCAAAGTATTTCTGCTGACATTGCGAAATTATTTCATAGGTCCACCCCTATGTAACATCACAACCAATGACGTTTCCTTGTTACTCTCAATTACGCCTCCTTCAGCTACGCACGTGAAATGTTATCTTTGCTATCAATTGTTACGCCTCTTGCATTTGCTTCGCTGTAATGCCTATTGTATAAAAGTTATTAATTATCAATAATGTATGTACTTCACTTCCTGAACCTTCGTGGTGATGGAACCTGGAGCAACCGATTATAATCGACCATTGGAATAAAGCCCATTCCGAACCTCTAATACCACGGATTCTGCCTCTTATTTACTGAGCTATTTTATTATGTTTCTGTATCAAATTAAGTCCCGGTAATTAAATTATTTACCACAACGCAGCAATGTGTTCGTGCTCCAAGAGAGGGGCAAACTCACGACTGGGAAGTAAATCCTAGACAAGTCATAAAACAAGCAAATGAGAGTGACAATGAAGCCAACCAACGATAAACAATAGACAGGTTTGTGGGGGCAAACAATTACCCCAAAATGTACCTCAATCAGAGTTTCCACATTTCAGTGGATCAGAGACGGTGTTGAACCTCAATTTCATGAGGCAATACGTCCTGCGTTAAGGCACCTCCCAAAGCAAAAATCATAAATACAATCAATTTAACAAATGGTTTGGATTGTATTGGCCCACTCAGTAACTGAGTTCTAGATCATTGAAAAGTTAAAGGGTTTAGTTGTGGAATTAAAAAATAAGCGGTAAAGAGTCAATACCATGAAGATTCTCAATGCAGAGTTATACAAAGAATGCAAAAATCTGAAATGATTCAAAGTCCCAAGTGGGCAGCAAAAATCAGGAAAGAAATGGATAACATCTCTAGCAGAACAGGAAAGTAGTAGCCTGGCTCACCCCCAAATCTGAGGGCTTTTATACATTACTTTCGCATATTAAATTACAAAATCTGCAGACTCATTGTAGTGTGAGGAAATGTAGCATTTTGTTAGCAAAAAAGAGCACATGATAAATAAACCTCACATTGCCTTAACACCTAAGCACTAACTCAGGACATGAATAATTTTTTAGCACCCCCTCTGCTAATGTCGCCCAGAGATTATAGAACATAACTAGATACATGAAGTATAATATAATATATGAATTAATAGGTTACAATGAACCAACAGAAGAACCTTGGGATGTTTCAAGTTGTGAATGGAAGTAAATCCAATACATTTCAGCTTGACTGCACGCTGTAGTATCTGTGAGGAGAGAAGGTAGGTGGGAGGAAAAAACATGAGTGAAAAATGTGACTTCCATCTTGGACAAGATGGTCTTTATGCCTAATCTGAGGCCTAGTTAACACGTTAGGGAAACACATTTCTATACATCATAGGAAATTTGTTTTAAAAGCAACAGCACTATATAAGTATATACATATGACATTGGGCAAGAAAATACATTTTGCTCATTGTTAATGATACACAAAAATATAAATCATTAAAAAACACTCAGGCGCTAACAAAATGTCTTGCAACAGACATTGAATTCGCTGTCTTAGGTGAGGCCTAAAAAGGACTGGTTTGGCTCCGCTAGACACCCATAGCCATGACTGCCAGGTTTCCCAGGTCCATGTGAGACTTGTTAGGCCATTCCCATTTTTTTTCTTACAATTCTGGGACTTGCAGTCTTAATTAACCCAGTATAATACCAGGATTACGAGTCCCAGGATTTTAAGAACAAACTGGGACTGAACTAACTAGTCTCGCGTGGCCCTGGGAAACTTTACAGCTATTCATAGCTACAGTGATCATTCCATGTGGTTTGTGTGGCCATCTCTTATGCCACATCCCCTTTTCCGTCATAACTGTATATATAGAACTGGAAGTAGTACTCTTTAATATTAGGTTTTTCCACAGTACTACGTTCAATATGTGGACATAAATCTTTATAGATCCTGATTCTGTGAATCAGAATTTTGGAACGTATGCCCCTAAATTAAATTTAGGTGTGCAAAAATGACAGAGAATAAGGTCCGTAAACATTAGTCAGATGCAAAGTTTTGGCAGAAGAAGAAAAATAAGATAATGATACCTGCTGCCAGGTTAGAAATGTATAACAACACAGCCTGGTCAGATGATTAAAAATGTTTGACAATGTTTATTAAAGTAAAATGTTAAATCTTTATCCCAGATCTGGAGGACTTGATCTTTTATAGCACCTTTTATAGTATGAGGTCTCTCTTTTTGGAATATTATTCCTAAGAGTCTTAGAAAGTTCAAGCATTCCTGAATGTGCTAGACCATCCCTTTCAGATCATTTAGCTAATACACCTGATATTGATGCAAAATTGTCCATATTTTTAGGCAAATACTTTAAAGATCCAAAAAAGGGATCTATAGATCGTGGAAAGCCTGCCGAGATAAATTATTAGATTTGTTCGGTCCTCTTTCAAAAATATAAGATCTTGCATTTTCAGCCAAAGACCGGGGTACTTCAGTTGATCCGGATATATTAATTGGATGACTCAAAGGGCCATGTGTCTTTTGAGCAATGCAAATCGTCCAATATCAACTGAACAAAGGAGGCCCAAAGTATTATGAATAGACCCCAAACTATGTAATTTAGCTATGTAATATAGCCACTAATGAGGCAGGTCTCCTCTTTGGCGTTACTTTTGTCAAGGAGGTGATTAGATTTGTGAATACTTTCACATCTCTTGAAAAAGCACAATCTGCTTGAAAGAACGTTTTTCAATACATCTTTTAATCAAGGCTGGCAGAGGTAGTGGGCGGCTCCAGTAGTCAATCCTCTTACTAGGCTCCGAATAAACGTTTCTAACGCTGCAGAAGTTCCTGGATTCACAATCAAAGGTCTATCCCATTCTTCCCATCTAGAGGGAGAAGTTACAGAAGACACAATTCATGTGGAAACTTTTGTCGATACTCTTCAAACTCTACCTTTCTTTGCTACCAGAATTGAGAGGGAGAGTTCAATATTTCAAAAACAATTGGAGAATGTTAACGAATGATGCTTGGGTTCTTCTAACTGTGTTGTGTTTCCATTGAGAATTCTATTAAACCCCTATGCAGATGGTTTTACCAAAAAGGATATGTTTCACGGAACAAAAAATGTCCTTTATAGATCAAGAAATCAATTCTCTCATTCTCAAAAAAAGCAATTACTTTAACTTCACTTCACTCCACTCCAAATGATTTCTCTGCAATGTCTTCCTGGTAGGCAAGAAGAAGGAGGCTTGTTTAATGATAAACCTCAAAGAATTCAACTCATCGATTATGTACAGACATTTAAAAATGCAAGGGATCCTCTAAGGAGCAACCTTCTAATAGAAGGAGACTTTATGCTCAATTTACATCTCAAAAATGCTTATTTAACAATACCAATGTATTCACCTCATCAGCAATACATTCAGTTTCAATGGTGAGATCAAGCGTACAAGTTTTTAGCTCTGCCTTTTGGTCTATCCTCAGCCCCTTGTTTTTTCAGCAAATTGATGAAACCAGTTTTAAGAGCTTGAGGAATACATTTGATTATTTACCTACACGACATTCTAATGATGTCTCAAGACCCTATTTTACTCCATCAGCATCTGAATCTAGCCATTTATTTACTACAAAATCTAGGATTTGTCATAAACAAAAAGAAATCAGACCTTTCTCCATTGAACAAAATTCTATTTTTAGGATTTGCAATAGATCCCATGTCAGCTACTCCGTCCCTGCCAATTCAGAAAATACGAGCTATCAAGAAGGAAATTTGCAAATTTCTCTCAAAGAGATTGATTACTCTTCGCCAGGTTAGTAGGGCTGCTAGCTTCTTTATTTCATGCTATTTTCCCAGGTCCTTTGCCTTATCGTATACTTCAAAGATTAAAAATTCTGCATTTACAGAACGGACTTTCTTATTTAGATCAAATTCAACTTTCCACAGAGGTTCATTAAGAGTTACAATGGTGGCTCGGTCACATGCAACATTGGAATGGTAGGGCCAATTTCAGTCTCATTCCAGACAAGGTGATCAAATCAGATGCCAGCCTTTTGTGGCTGGGGTGCAAGATGTGGAGATTTAACTACGGAGGGAAGATGGCTCTATCAAAAGTCTTTTCTTTACATAAATTGTTTAGAACTTCTAGCAGGATCTTATGCAATTCGCTCGAATGTCTCTCCTGCTCATATGAGCCAAGGGAACAATAAATCTTGCCCACAGGGCCCTTATGGCCAAGCAATTTCATTTCAGCACGTAGCAGCATCTTAGATCTCTTTTCTATCTTGGAACATTGCAGGACTTACATCTAAGGGTGTTTCTTCAAACTGGAACAGCTTAATTGACACACATGATATCTACCTATTCCAAGAAATCTGGTCCACAGACCCTCTATTTCATCCTGGGGATTTGAATTATTATATCCCGGCAATTTGAGGCCCGATGGACAGGCCGAGGGAAGAGCATCCCGGCTGACCTATTCTTGCATGACCAGGACACCTGGTTAAGTTACATATTATTACTAGCCAATGCAATAGCCCGTGGTGCACCCATTCCAGAATCCTTGCGGGGTGCCGAGATAATACACATCTTTAAAAAAGGTGATAGGTCCTTACCAAGCAACTATAGGCCAATAAGTCTGATCGACTTTATCCAGAAGGTGGTGGCTCGTTTAGCACTGGCAAAAATAGAGGAATGGGTAGCTGCAAATGACACCCTTAAGCCTTTACTGGCAGGCTTTCAAGCTCACATTAGTACTATCGATCAGGTAATACGTTTTATACTAATATATCGGCGTACTGTTGTGTTTGCAAAGGGCAGCATTTACTTTTTTTTAAAAATAATTATTTTATTCAGCAAATAACAGATTTCATTATAAAAAACAAAAAAATAAAAAACATTAAAGTACAGCTAATTCACTATAGCCTTTGATCACAGCCACCCTGTTATTGGGGCCCATAATTGCTCACCAAATATCTTTCTCCTGTAGCCTTTCAATTTATAAAGAGCCATTTCCATGTTATACAGAGCGAGAATCCTAGCCCTCCATACCGAGAAAAGAGGTTCAGCCAAAGTGAAGTTATACAGAGGCGCATCACAGCCGTACATATAAATAGAAAACCCTTCTGTGGTACTGCCTGTTTGCTAATTGTTATACCAAATTCGATGCCAAACAGAGCAAGTCCCACATTAGGAACTACCGGTATTTCTAAAGAGAGATTCAAGAAAAGCTGTAGATCACGGAGGAAGGGGGCTAGAGACGGGCATAGAAAGAACATATGTGTAGCATCAGCTGCTACCGCCCCACACCGAGAGCATTTATCCCCCCTTCCAGTCTTCCATCTTGTGATCTTAGCAGGAGTATAATATAAATCAAAAATCGACATATAGCACTGGCTCTTAAGACTTCCAGTCAACAGTATAGAGTTAGCCATTTCCAAAGACTCCTGTAAGTCTATATTCGAGATCCCTAACCTATTTTCCCATTTTTGTTGCTGTATTAAAAGGTCGTCATGCTGCCCCCGAATAGCTTCGCGATACAATTGTGCCAGCTTACATCTACATATTGTTATCTCAACAATACATATCCGCTCAAATGAGCCAGTGCCCTTTATAATAGCTTTATCTAGGAAGCTCCGCAACTGTAAATATTTTTAAAAAATCACCCCTATCAAGATCGAATTTCTCCCTCAATAGAACATAAGACATAATTTGGCTATGATCACAGAGATCTCCTATAGTCCTAATGCCGGCCGCACGCCACTTTCGCGCAACAGAATCCTGAAAGACTACAGAGAGAGCCCCCTCAAACCAATAGGGGTATACCGATTAAAATCCCTAATCTTAAACAACACACGGATCTTTTTCCAGACAGAATACGCAGCCATCAGAATTTTAAATCTGCTTTTCTTATAGTAACTCGGCTCTATAATCCTAACAAATAAATACCGAGCCTCTAAACCCAAAATTAATTCATAAATAGAAGAAGAAGTAGCCGGATCCTGAACAGCTCCTTCTCCAAAAATTAGAACACCCATGTGCTGAAACAGTGATATATAGCAATAAAAACGAAAGTTAGGGATAGACCACCCCCCACGAATTCTAGGTAAGTAGAGCCACTTCAAGGCTCTTCTAGACCTTTTGTAGCTCTATAGAAACCGAGAGCACATTCTTTCAATTCTCAAAAATAAAGAGTTGGAAAACCATAGCGGAATAGCTCGAAACAGATATAAAAATTTCGGGAAGATTATCATTTTAATAACATTGCTTCTTCCATAAAGGGACAGATGCAGATGATCTAATTTCTCCAAAGTTTTATTAGAGGCTATAACAATAGGATCAGCATTTAAAGCAGGGATATCTTGTACCTTCGCAGAGATTTTTATACCCAAATATACTGCCTCAGCAACTATTTTAGGATCAGACGGACAGCCCCTGTCTGACTGTAAAATCTGAATTTTAGCTAAATTCAGTTTATAACCTGAAATCCCAGCAAATTCCATAGTCAGAATCTCTATTCTTCTTAAGGCCCCAGTCACATCACTTGTAAGAACTGCTAAATCGTCAGCGTAAGCCAATACTTTGACATCATGTGACTGGGGTTTTACTGGAATGATCAATGAGTCATGTTCCAATTTAAAAATTAACGGCTCAATATAAAGAGCGAAAAGAAAAGGTGAACAGGGGCAGCCCTGTCGGGTTCCCCTGAACACCCTAAGCTCCTCCGATTCCACCCCTGAAACCCGGACAGTAGCAGCTGGTTTCCTATATAGCGCCTGAACGGCCTTCAAAAAGTCAGGAGGAAATCCCTTCCAAATACGTACCGACCATAAATAATCCCAGGAGACCCTGTTGAATGCCTTCTCGGCATCCAATAGGGCCACCCCCATCTGAGAGTCTGTCGCCTGGGCCCAGTCGAACAAAGATATGACACGTCGTATATGGTCAGTAGTGCCTCTGCCAGCAATAAAGCCATGCTGGCGTATTGAGACTATAAAAATAATGACTTTAGCAATTCTCCTAGCAAATAATTTTGAATAAATCTTACTATCACAATTAATTAAAGATATAGGTTGGTACTACCCAAGCTGAATCCCATCCTTCCCCTTCTTCTTAAAAACCACTATTGTCGTTTTAGACCACGAATCCGGAGGAGTACCTTCAAAAGCATGCTGGAATAGAGACAATAGCTCTACCCCCAACTCCGCCCTGAATGTAGTATAAAACTCCAACGGAATTTTATCAGGACCCATCGCCTTACCATGCGGGAGTGAGAGGAGAGCTGCCTCCACTTCTTCCCATGTAATCGTCCCTGATAAAATATCTTTCTGAGCTTCTGTTAGAGAAGAAGTCACAATCCCTGCCAAATAGCTATCCACCTTATCCGTTTCCTCCTTAGAGTACAGGTCCTCTTAAAGGCCTTAAAGGCTTTCCGGACCCCTTGAGGAGACTCCTGAATTGTTCCCTGAATATCTTTAATTTTAGTAATTTTACTTTGTGTCTCTTTTTGGCGCAGCCGATTAGAAAGAACTCTACCAGCCTGCTCGCCATACTCATAACACTCCTTCTTATGAAGCTGAAATTTGGCGGCAGCCTCATCCGCAAACTGCTGATAAACTAAAGATCTTTTAATAGCAAGCTTTATCAGTACCGAAGTCAAATCCACTCCCTCTTTTATTTTTTTATCCAGCTCACATTCCATGATACTAAGGTCCAGAATGCGCTTTTCCATAATCTTTTTTACGTTTTTGCGCCGCGAAGCTCAGAGTTTCCCCCCTGAGTCCCGCCTTAAACGCATCCCAAACCATCCCTTCTGAAGCGGAATTCCTATTAATCTGAAAAAAAACGGACAGCCAGACCCTAATATGGTTACAGTACTCCAAATCTAGCAGCAGTTTCCTATCAAAAGTCCAATTAAAAGCGTATGGGGCAAGCCTATCAAACTCAATCTCTAAAACTAAGGGATTGTGATCAGAAATAAACCTCGGCAAAGTAAATATGGACACCTTACCCAACATAGAATGAGAAACGAGAAAATAATCCAATCGAACCAGTTTTTTATGGGGAGCTGAAAAGAACGTATAGCCTGCTTGGCCGACATTAAGCCTGTTCCAGACATCAGAAAGTCCTTGATCCAAAGCCAGTCTATGAAAACTTTTATAGACTTGTGACTTCCTACCATGATAAACCTGGCTAGAAGTGACATCAAAATCCCCATCCAGATGTATATTTAAATCCCCACAAATTATAAGGGGTTGAGGCCAGAGAGACAATTCTAAATTAATCTTATCAAAAAGTTCTGGGTCATCCAAATTTGGACCATACAGAGTACAGATAGTAAACATCTTTTGGTTATTAAAAATGACTTCTGTAATGGCCCACCGTCCCCACTTATCCTCCTTAGATTTCCTGGATGTTACTACTCCATTCTTACAAAGAATAGCGACACCCCTAGTGTTGGCCGGCTGCCGTGAACATGCAAGCAGATCCATGCCCAACGCTTTAAGCCAGCCCCTGTTTGACCACGAAATATGCGTCTCTTGCAAACAGAGGAGATCCCAAGATAGCGCCTGATTTACCTTGACCAAGACCCGTCTTTTATTTGGATTATTCAAGCCTCTTATATTAAGAGTACAAACTACCAATTTGTCCAGTTGTATAGATAAATTTATCATTTCGAGTAGACCACTGCCCCTCCTCCAATGCTTTCCCCCGCCTGCCCTTGTCATTCCTCACAGAATTAGAATCACATAGAGATAAAAAAATACAACAATTAAATTTCGAGTTGGCACTATGACCAAAAAAGCCCTCATACAAACACGGAAAGAAATGATACAATGCTGAATTTTTCACCCCCAACACCCCCTACACCTCCCCTCCCAGAGCAACCAACCCCCACCCCAACCCCCCCCCCCCCCTCCCCCACCCAGCCCCATCCTACCTACCCCATGAAGCAATGGGACCATCGTCCCTTGTGATGTAGAGCCGGGTACACAGCCCCCCTCCCCTCGTCTCCAAACGATCAATTGTAGACCTACTTGTCATCTCATAAACAGATTAACTAGCTACAACCCAGCAACAAAGAGAAAAAAAACCAGATCCAGGCTCATATCCAATTTATACACCAAAAACTAAAACTTAAGAGTCATAGAGTCATAAAGTCTGCAAAAATTCCTTTGCTGACGACTCAGCAAAAAACATCTGAGTCCGCCCTTTTACAGTAATCTTCAGCTTAGCCGAATTCTGAAGATAGACCTGAGCCCCTTTTGCCTGAAACTGGGGGATGAGCTGACGTAATCTCCATCGAAGATCAACAGTGGATTGGCAGAAATCAGGTCAAACAGAAGAATCACAGCCCTGCGCATGCCCTTTCTTAGTAGGGCGTGCCAGATCATAAAGTGCCTCGCGAGCCAAAAAATGATTTAGCGAAATAAGAATTGCCCGCGGAAGAGAAGTAGTCTGGCTCGTATTCTTTCTTTGATTAACTGGAAAGCGATGAGCCCTCTGTACCTCTGTCTGCCAATCCCACTGTGAGAGCTCAGGGAAAGCCTCACCCAACAATTCCACTACAAACTTGCGGGGGTCAGAACCTTCTTTACCTTCAGGAACCCCCAAGATTCTGAGATTATTGCGTCTTGAACGATTCTCTAAATCAGATAGTTTCCACTGCAAGTCATCACGATGAGCTTTCAAAGAGCCTGTAGTTTCTTTCTGTAAAATATGATCATCCTCCAGAGCAGAAATCCGGGTCTCGGCCTCATTGATTCTATTGGAAATATCAGCACACGTCTTCACCACTCTCCGTATCGAATTTTGCAGTTTTTTAGATGCACACTGTGTGCGTATGCTCTCCGCTTGAGTTTCTGCCCTATGTGCCACGATCAAATCATAGATTGTCGCCAATGTTATCTCTCCATTATCACTCCTGATAGCACCAACAGGTACAGCTGACTGAGAGACTGAAGGGGGAGCCATTGTATTTGGCGAGCTCTGATAATCCCAGGAAGGTGATGTATCTGACCCCGGCGGACTTATCCCTTCTGCCAGATTCGTGCCACAAAATACATTCTCTACGGGCCCGCCAGCTGGTGCCATCAAAATCTTTGCCTCGATATCCTCTTCATTTCCCTCATCGCCAGAACTCACTCCCGCAAGCCAGTCTTTTACAAGGCTCTCGGCTGAGGAATGGTCTGACAATGAGAAGAAGTCATCAGCATTGGATACTTTATCAGGTGGCTCGCTTATCTCTGGATAGTTCTGGTCGCCAACCCCCGCAGTTACCATAGCAGTGCCTGCCCTTTCATTTTCGGCAGTAACTATAAGGGCAGAATCAGGTAAGGCATTACCCTTAACAGCAGCACCCATTGGAGTAACATTAACAGTGGGCAGCGCCCTTGTAGCTTCCAGCAGAACTTCAACTCCCAGAGTGCCCCTGGATACAGGCATAGTTGCAAGCTCACCACTCTGCTGAGATTCGGAGTGAGGAAGAGTCAAAGTGTAAATGCCACATTCCGTTCCCCCCGTCGCTTCACTCACCTCACTCACACCACTCTCCGCAGGAATAGCATTTTCAGCGCACCCCTGTATTATGCCCTCTGTATGTGCAAAGAGGGGCGGTGCACACTGAATGTCTGAGACATCGCCGCCACCGAGAGCCCGCATTTCAGCCTCCTCCTGGCGTTCCTTTTTATTGACTCTCGGCTTAAACATTGACGGTACAGCCTGAGTCGCGGCTTTAGATGTTCCAGGACCAACAGCCGCTGACTCCCGGACCGCCGCCCCCGATACAAAAGATGAGGGGGATCGATTATGCCTCTGAATATCTTTGCCACCGCGCGGAGTTTTGATTTGCAAGGTGGCAGTGGCAAGTCGAGTCTTAACTGGAGTCCCGGTCAGAGATGCAGCCGCCTTTGATCTTACAGAGTGAGCTGCCGCTTTGGACGCCATAGCCCAAGCTCCGTACCTTCCAGACCCGAACTCCTGAACGCCACTGCCGTTGAAAGCCGAGTGAAACAGCCAGTAAGGGAGATCAGGTAGTAGTAATATCCGCCAAAGCATCAGACTTTTTGGTTTCAATTTCGTTCTCCTGAACAGCTCTAGATTAATTGCAGCACCCTTAACGAAGACGAGGAGAGGAGCAACCCGCTCAACCGGCCACCAGCGTGGCCGCCATCTTGCTCGCAAAGGGCAGCATTTACTCTGCATTTGTAGATCTCAAGTCAGCCTTTGACCTAATCTCGCGGGAAAAACTCTGGACGGTCCTTCTGAACCTGGGAATGCCCATAGACCTGCTCTCCCTAATTGCTCAGCTTCACAAGGGCAACTTTGCTAAAGTCCGCTGGGATGCTCAGGGTAATACCACAGATAGATTTCCAGTAACAAAGGGGGTTCGCCAAGGGTGTGTCTTGGCTGCAACACTATTCTCCCTATTCTTGAATGGAGTGTCACAGTTCTTTGCTACACATCCAACTGATGCTCCGGTTCTCGTAGGGTTAAAAAATTCCCATTTTAATGTTTGCAGATGACACGCTCATAATCCTCAAAACCCTGAGCGGATTGCAATGCGCACTTTACCAATTAAAAAATTTTGTAGAATGCGAGGGTTAGTAATTAGTACAAGTAAAACCAAATTCATCGTTTTTAACCAGCACCGGCTATATAAGGGAAACGTAAGACTAAACGGCCAGCCCATAGAACAGACAGATGTTTTTAACTATCTAGGATTTACTCTGGCCAAGAAATTGAGCTGGGGCCCCAGATTGAAACCAAGGCCCTCAAACACCATCAACTAGCGGGTGCATTAGCAGAAAAACACAAAATCTCATTTACCAAACCGATCAATCCAGTTCTACCTACGTTGTGGGTTCAGTCTTATATGGCTCTGAATTCTGGGCTTTGAAAATCTGGCACCACTTGCTTTAGCAGAGAATAAATTCCTTCGAAACATCACAAATCTCCCACAAAGTGTCCCGCTTAAGCTTCTGTTTTATGATCTAGGCCGTAAATCCCTGGATGATGTAGTACGATATCGGCCAACTGGCGTAGATTGTGGACCACTCCCGAGCTGGCAAACTACGCTATTGCACTGGGGGATGTCATGGAGGCGGAGACCGCACATAATTTTATTTTATGTTTATTTTTGTGGTTTATATAGCACAAATGTGACCCGTTAGGGTGTCAGAGCACCTAACAGAGATATAGCGGTCCCGAATGCAACCGATAGCAAGCAACATAAACTTACGCATGCAGATAACATAAAAGTATAAAAACAGTGGACAGCAAAAGTTCTCAGGCTTACAATAATATCTGAGACTAAACGAATACGTCAAATTACAAATGATCTTTTACCAACAAAAGACTCAGAGTTCAAAGTTTAGCTGAGCGATTTGTCTCAGTAGCTTAAACGAGATAGGGGACCCAGGAAAGGACTGTGTAGATCCCAATACTAATCGGTGCAGGAAGTCATTGTGGGGCCATCTGATTTATAAATATGTAGCGAACAGAAGGTGATTTGATCGACAGATAAATTAGTTGATTCTTTGTAAAGAGTTATAGTAGGAATTTCCCCATTAGGAAGTGTAGGAAAGTGGGTTTCTGTTGCAGTAACCACCCCACTTTTTGCCAGACTACTGATTATTATTATTATTAAATTGAATTTATAAGGCGCACAGCTACCCGGAGGTTTCCCGGCGCATGGATGGTTTGCAGATAGAGCGGAAGGGCTGTTTTACTGGCTGAAAAGCCAGGTTTTCAGGATTTTACGGAAGCTTTTATGGCAGATTTCGTGGCGAAGTGGGGCAGGTCGTGAGTTCCACAGCACGGGGGCCGGGTACGAGAAAGAGCGTCCACCTATGCGAGAAAGCTTGAATCTAGGAACCGTGAAGTTTACTTGGGATGCGGAGCGAAGAAGGCGGGGCGGGAGATAAAGCCGGGCTAGGGAGCAAAGGTAATGGGGAGCTGTGCCCAGCTTGATCTTGTGCATGTAACACAAGGCCTTAAATTGTGTACGTTGCTCAATCCTTAGCCAATGGAGATCACGCAATGTGCCTGAAATGGAGGATGTTTTAGGTACTTGCCAGAGTAGCCGTGCTGCAGAATTCTGTACCACCTGCAGCTTGCATATTAATTCCTTATTTGCTCCTAGATAGAGGATGTTGCCGTAATCAAGCCTAGATGTAATTAGGGCCTGGATGACTGTTCTTTGGGTGGATTCAGGCAGCATCCATAATATCTTAGGGAGCCATTTGAGAATAGTGAAGCAGGTGGACGTGGTCTTGGCTACTTGCTGTTTCATGGTCAGCTGATCGTCAATCACTATGCCTAAATTGCGGGCTGTTTGTACTGGTTTAGGGAGTCCACCCATTTCAGGAGGCCAGTGGCGTGGGCCCCAAAGGTCTTTATCTTTACCCATGATAAAAACTTGTCTTGCCACCGTTTAGCTTTAACCAGTTAGTGTGCATCCAGTTGGCGATTGTAAGCAACCCTAGCTGCAGGGATGAGACGCTGGATTAGTCATTGGTGGATAAAGAAAAAAGAAGCTGGGTGTAATCAGCATAGGAGAAGATTGACAGCCCAGCCTCTTCCGCAATGGTAGCTAAGGGGCTGACGTAAAGATTAAAAAGCATAGGACTAAGTATCGATCCCTGGGGCACTCCATAGGGAGAAGCATAGGTCTTTGAGCAAGCCGAATGAGAGAAGACCTGAAAAGTCCTGTCGGTGAGGAAATTTTTGATCCACTCTAATGCTGATCTAACAATTACCAGAGACTGGAGTGCTTTAGGGAGGGTAGGATGGGATACCGTATCAAAGGTGGCACTCAGATCAAGTAGAATGAGTGCCACCGTTTCCCCTTTATCCAGAAACCTGCGTATTGTTTCAGTGACTCCTAAGAGAGTGGACTCTGTGGAGTAGCCGGCTCTGAAGCCAGATTGGGACTTGTGTAAAATGTTATTGGATTCCACGAACCGTGTGAGCTGTTGATTCACGTGTTTTTCCAGGACTTTAGAGAGAGCAGGGAGGAGGGAAATTGGGCGGAAGTTGGAGGGCTCCGCTGGATCCGCATTTGGTTTCTTCAAAAGAGGAAGAACCATTGCGTGCTTCTACTCTGCCGGTAGAATGGCTTCCCTCAGTGAGGCATTAAGTAGCTCCATGATGATTCTTAAAGAAGGGGAGTTGACTTTTTGAAGGATGTTGACTGGCAGTGGGTCATTAGAAGAGCCTGATTTAAGACTATTTAGGATAGAGCTGAAGGAAAAGGGGTCTAAAGGTTGCCAATTAGTTATTTCCCTGGTAGACCCTGGAGCTGCTAGCCCCGCTGAGCTATTACATTTAGGTGCGTCTGATGTATTAATTAAGTGCTGTTCTGTTTTGGGAGTGGAGGACTCAAGTTCAGCGTAGATCTTTTCTACTTTTTCAATGAAGAATTTAGCCACAATTTCACAACAAGTGATGGAGGTGCCGGTTGGCAGTTAGCTCCTGAGAGATCCCCAACTACTTTGAACAGGACTTTAGCATTATTTTGTGCTGATGTGATAATTTTATTCACATATTCCGCATGCGCTATTTTGCACAGGGCATTATATTCTCTCTTTGCAGCTTTATAGTACTACTTGGATTCTTAGGCATAGTCCTTCCGCCAACGTCTTTCTAAAGCCTTGCATTTCGTTTTTTCGCTTTTTTAAAATTTTCAGTGAACCATGGGGCAGGTGGACGGTGATTTTTGATTTCTTAAGTGATAAGGGAAGGCAGGTGTTCACAGATGCCCTTAACCAAGTGTGGATGGAGGCTGTGTCGGAGATTTGAATGGGTGATAAATCAGGGGCACTGTTCACTAGGTGTTGATTTAAAGCTTCAATATCAAGTTTCTTCCAATTTCTGCTCCTTCATTTGGGTAACGAGATAGCCGTTGACTGAGGGTCAAGTGCTAACCTAAAATTGACTAAAAAGTGGTCAGACCAGAGAAGAGGCAACGCTTTTTGATTATGAAAGTTGGGTAAGTTTGAGAATATGGGGTCGAGCAGGTGGACGCCCCTGTGCGTGGGACCTGAATTACGGAGTGGTATGTGCATGGCTTCAAGATCGGCGATCAAGCTGGAGCCTATCTTGCAAGTAGGATCATCGAAGTGAATATTTAGGTCGCCCATGATGGTAAAATTGGCAGCATTAAGTAGGAAAGGAGCAATGATGTCTGGAAAGTTTGTTGCCTAAGGTCCTGCTGGGCCAGGGGGGCGGTACACCAGGAAGCCTGTTAGTGTGAATTGAGGGGTAAGAAGAAGTCTAAAGAAGCCTGCGTCACACCCTCCACAAGGTAGCATCTCCCATTTGCACGAATAATCTTTTTTAAAGATAATCGCCATGCCGCCACCAATTTTATCTCCTCGGTCTTTCCTGACAATGGTATAGATAGGAGGTAGGGCTGCTGCGATGTCAGGGCCGGAGCTATTGTGTAGCTATATTTCCGTGAGGAAAATTGAGTCAGGCTGGGGTTGTGAGTTGTAAAGGAGATCAAAGATATCCTCCTTATGCTTGGCACTGATGCACTTTTACTTGGTGTGCCCTGGGTCCCAGCCAATCAGGTTCCCAGGGCCTGTGTTCTTTTCCCAAAAACATACCCAATTGGCATCTCAGGCCACATGTCAGCACCTGGTAAATGGTACCACAGTTACCCAGGGCACTGTGACCAGAGAAGGCCTCTAAGGGCTGCAGTACTTATTGTGCCACCCTCAGAGGCCCTGTACCCTGACACTCACACACTGCCTTGGCAGCCTGAGTGCCTTGGTGCAGAACAAAGTGAAGAGTCGACATGGCATACATCCCTGTAGGCCATGCCCACAAACCACTGCCCTGGCATACATCAGTCACCCCTCTAGCTGGGTGCCCTATGCCAGTGGTGAGGGTACAGGTGCATGAGCCCTGTACCCCTACAGTGCCCAAGTCCATTCCTGGGCACTGTAAGGGCAGTGCTGCCATTAAGAGCATATGGTGCTGGGAGTTTGTCATTACGAACTCCACAGCACCAAAATGGCTACACTGAAGACTGGAAAGTTTGGTATCAAACTTCTCAGCACATTAAACCCACACTGATGACAGTGTGGGATTTAATGTAAAATGCACAACAGAGGGCATCTTAGAGATGCCCCCTGAAATTCGACCAACTACTAGTGACCTGCCTGAGTGGCTGCTTAGGCTGCAACCACCAGACATGTTTCTAGACCCCTGGGTCGAGAGCCCGCTGCTCTCAGAGGCCTGAAACAATGGACATCCTGGGATGAGGTGCCAAGCCTCCTCTCCCAGGATGGGCAGGGTTCAGGAAGGAGAGACTTCAAAGGCCTGCCGCCTTTGTGAGCCTCTCCAGACCATTTGCTACTTTCAGAAACTGGTCCCCACTGGTTCTACCCCCCACTTTGGGCGGGAGAACCGGCGGGAAAAACAGGTGAGGAAAAGAGGTGTGCCCACCTCTGCCAACTCCACCCCTCGGGTGGGGGAGGTGAGGTGAAGCACAACCTCAAGTCCCCGCCATCTTGAGGATGGGGGGACTCAGCCAACCAGGGACAGGCTCCTGCCCCCCTCCCACTGGAGAGTGGCAGAATAGGGGGTGTACCCACACCAGGGAAGGGACCCATTGGTCCCTGCCCTTTACCTACCTGTAACGCCCCTAAATTTAGTATTTAGTGGGCACCCTGAACCTTCCTTCCTCAGATTAGAAACCACAAGAAAACAAGATAAGAAGAAGGACCGAAGAGCCGTGCAGAGCTAACAAGAGGACGACGCCCACTGACTTAGCCCCAGTCCTACAGGCCTGTCTCCCCTCAAACCTGCTTTTGCAAAATCCCGGCATGTCCTGCATCCAGAAACCTCACAAAGCCCGGAGGACCTGCCTGCTTTCACTTCCAGGACTCTATCTCCTGAGAACACCGGACATGTTTAAACTGCAGCTTCTGGTGCCAGCCAGAGACCAAGAATCCAGCACACTCTGCACCCGCCGACCCCTGCCCGAGCTCGAGTGAACCAACACCACGAGGAGGTCCCCCCGGCGATCCTGACCCGAGATCAGGCGACCCCTGACCTGCCTCAAACCTTCTGACGACACCTGCAGCCTTAATCCAGAGGACCCCCCCTACCGCGACCAGAGTGGGTAAGAAAATCCGACGTCAAACGGCACCCTTGCACTCGATGCCCCACGGCCTAGTGTGCCCAAACCAACGGTGCCTAACCAACCCTCAACATCCCAACTTACCCCTCGAAGTGGTGGCCGTTCCTGGAAGATCCTCGTCCCCAGACCTGCAGTGTTTCTTTGTCCCGGAGAATCTCCATTGAAATCAATAGGGCACCCGACCTCAAAACAGCACCCTGCACCCGGCTGCCCTAGTGCCACTGAGGGTGCTACTTTGGTCCTCAACTTGCCCTGAGCTAAACACTAGGAGCTTTGCTCCCACAACCCCGTGGCCCGCTTGCCAGCAGCCACCAACAGGAAGCCCCTACCCTCCTTAGGATAACATTCGGCCTCAACACTGTACCAGGCCGCCCTAGTGCCACTGAGGGTGCAATCACAGTGCATCACTGACCCTGGGAGACCCCTGAGTCTAGCCCCAGAACCCCAACTCCAAAGACCGAGTACTTACCTCGAAACCAATAACCTGTTTTTCCTCATGGGATAACATTGACACTTTTTCTCCCAAAAGGTTTCCAAGTGTCGACTTTTGAAAACTAAGAATAATCTTTTTAAAAATTGCACAAATAACCAAAACACATTTTTTCAACTGTTTTCAGGGAATGTCCCAGTGCAGAATCTAGGATCCAGCACTGTGGTAGAAAAAGTACTCCGAAAAGTAACTTACCTGCAATTTATTGAAAAAGCCCATTCAAACTGCTTCCTTAACTGTAAACCAAAACCAGTATAATTTCTACTGCATTTTCTACAGCATTACAAACAAAGTAGCATATTACTGCAAAGTATTGATATGCTTACCTGTGTCAGGCTTGCTTGGTTCTAGAAAAATGAAACAACAGTATATATTTTTATACAACCAGCGGCGTCACTATGGGGGTGCGGGGGGTGCGGACTGCACCGGGTGACACCCTCAAGTGGGGTGACACCAACAGGGCCCGTCAGGGGCCGGCTTTACGGCGGTGCGACCGGGTGATGGCTTCCTGGGGGCGCCGTGTTAGAAAGTTTATTACGCTTTTGAAGCACCTGCTGCAGTGTTTCTTTCCGCCAGCAATTAACAGGCCTCGCATAAATGTCAAGATAACTGGTGTGAGTAATTATCTTCCTGGAGAGAGATCAGTGTTTTGTAAAGTTGAGGTTTTGACTTAGGTGAAGTTAGTGCAGAGGGTTAATATGCCTGCTGCAAAGAACGTGTGCCAAGTAGATTACAGAGTGCAGATCAGCAGGTTACTGCTTTCAAAAGAGACATCCTTTTGTTGCAATTTATAACTTAAAGTCCTAATATTCAACAGTGAGCTATTAACTTTCATCCTAGAACTGCATACACACCTCAAAATATACATTATTAGAACATTGATTAATGTTGCAAAAAGGGTTAATTTGGCTAGAAATAGATTCTTATTATTAAAGAAAACTCCCAACTAAGCTGTTTCTTTTTCGACTCTGCGTTTGTGCTTCTCCACACCAACCACTATACTGCCTACCAGTATGGATGACATGTGACTCCTACACTTTCAGTCCTTTGGTTTATGTATCATTTCCTATACACGGATTTACAAACCTATGATTGATTGTCTCTGTGTAATGTGTGTGTGATGCAAAGTGCTCGGACACCCTACACTGGTATGAGTGGCGCTATATAACTAATTCAATGCATCTGAGAGAGTGTGGTTATGGTGACTTGGTCACTGTTAAATAGGGTGACCAGACGTCCCGGTTTTCCCCGGACGGTCCCCGTTTTTGGAGAAGTGTCCCCGTGTCCCGACACTTTTCTCCAATTCAATGAAATGTCCGGGTTTTTAAACAGTGTCCGGGTTAAACATACAAATGTCCCGGTTTTTCATTTGTTTCGGTTGTTTGAGCATGCGCGTGCATGCTCTCTTTGCACCGATTAAAGCGTGACGTTTAGGTGAGCGTTGTAGTAGGAAGGGAAATAGGGCTTTGAATGGGATGGGGGGTGGGGAGAGGTGCTCCTTTCGTTCCACAGCGCGAGGTTCAGCGCTTTGAATGTGACCTCTGTCTCCAGGCCGAGAAGTCAAAGGATGCAATCTGCATACATTGCCGGTCACTTAGGGTGCTTCCAGAGATACCTTTGTTTTGTTAATGCAGCGCTCCTGCTCCAACAGCTACTGATGGCAGTGCGTCTTTGAATGTCTTTATTTTGTAAAAGCCTACTTGCAGGACCTGCTTATATCCTTGTTTAGAAACAGTAACCTGTTTGTACTTCGTGTCCAGGGCCGGCTTTAGGGCGGTGCGAGTGCCACCGCACCGGGTGCTGGCTTCCTGGGGGCGCCGTGTTTTAAAGTTTATTATGCTTTTGAAGCACCTGCTGCAGCGTTTCTTTACCCCCAGCAATTACCAGGCCTCACATAAATGTCAAGATAACTCGTGTGATTAATAATCTTCCTGGAGAGAGATCAGCATTTTGTATAGTTGAGGTTTTGACTTCGGTGAAGTTAGTGTAGAGGGTTAACATGCCTGCTGCAAAGAACCTGTACCAAGTAGATTACAGAGTGCGTATGATGTAAACAGATCAGCAGATTACTGCTTTCAAAAGAGATATCCTTTTGTTACTTGCAATTTATAACTTAAAGTCCTGATATAGAATAGTGAGCTATTAACTTTCATCCTAGAACTGCATACACACTGCAAAGTATACATTATTAGAGCATTGATTAATGTTGCAAAAAGGGATAATTTGGCTAGAAATCGATTCTTATTATTAAAGAAAACTCCCAACTATGCTGTTTCTTTTTCGACTCTGCGTTTGTGCTTCTCCACACAAAGCACTCTTAAACTATACTGCCTACCAGTATGGATGACATGTGACTCCCTACACTTTTAGTCCTTTGGCTTATGTAACATTTCCTATACACTGATTACACATGCATGATTGATTGTCTCTGTGTAATGTGTGTGTGATGCGAAGTGCTCGGACACCCTACACTGGTATGAGTGGCGCTATATAACTAATTCAATGCATCTGAGAGAGTGTGGTTATGGAGACTTGGTCACTGTTAAAGGGTGCTAGTGAGAGAATCCGTGGTGGAGGTGGTCTTGGGGGGGCGCCAACAAACACTGTCGCACAGGGCGCCACCAGCACTAAAGCCGTGGTCACCAACTATAGCAAATGTTGAGGCAAAGTCTGTTTAAATGGAATTAATGGTTACAGCCAATAAAAGACCTCTGATTTGTCGTCTGTAATGCTTCATCTCGGTCTGTGGAGGGAGCTGTCATTATAGTCCTTTTTCTATGTCCATGGCAGCTGTCAAATAGTCCTACCTTTATATCGATGGTTACTGCAAACCGTAGTCCTACTTCTATGTCTATGACCTGTCCCCGTTTTTTGTTTTGAGAATCTGGTCACCCTACTGTTAAAGGGTGCTAGTGAGAGAATCCGTGGTGGAGGTGGTCATTGGGGAGGCGCCAACAAACATTGCTAAAGCCGGCCCTGGGGCCCGTGTGCGCAGAGCAACCTAACCTTTTAGGAAGAGGACGTGCCTGTGCGCAGTGCACCCTGTCTCCTCTCCTTTCTTTTATTTGCTTCCCTGTGAAATGGATCCAAAAAAGAAAATCACTTTTGCTGGAAATCAATGTCGTATTTTTCTGACATTTAATTCCAAAATGCAGCATCAGGAATAAAAGTTTAAAAATATGAAAAATAAATAACTAAATAAAGTAAGACAGAGTGGTAGCAAACTGTCCAGATTGATTTTTATTCACACCCAAACACATTAGCGCCACTTTTACAGAGTTTGCCAGTGAAGCGCTATTTTTGTTGTCTTGGCTTTGTTTTCCCTGGGCTTGGAGCTAGTGCACCAATCCTGGAGGTACTGCAATGTGAGGATTGAAAAACAAAATTTGTACTGCTGCTCTGTATCTAGGGATGTTGTCTTTTTTTACCATACTGCTTACGTTTTGTAAGGATATAAGCAATGGCCATTGAAATGGGTCCATTCAGGGCCCTGTTGTCATGTCCTTAACTTTTCAGGCAAAAGCACTCACTGATTTCTGAACAGTGAGTGTAAAAGCATTAAGGTAACCATGTTGTTCCTGCTTACATTTCACATGGTTTGCAAAATGTTGCATTCCCTATGATTGTTTGCTTTTTCCAGGATGCTGTCACTTTTTTATGTAGGCCACATATTGCTCTTGCCCAGTGCGTAATTTAAATTGAGCCGCATCCAGGTGTTTATAGCTGGCAACAATTGGGTTGTAGTTGAAGGCAGTCTGAGTTTTTCTCAGTGGGGCAGTATGGTGTTCAGTGGGGGAGAGGATGTGGCACTATGGCCAGAGCTGCTGAATTTGGAACTGGGGAACCAGGTTCAGCCTTAATAACCAGTCCGCCAGACCACTCTCCTGAGAGAGCACTATCTCATGCTAGACCTTAGAAGGCTTCGCAAGACATTAGAAGCCCCGGTGTCGTAGCACCAGCAGGTGGACCCTAGCATGACAAGTGTAGGTTAACCTTCAAGGCTTGTCCACCACTATTCATACTGAAGTTCACCTCCAGTTTTGCGGCAGGCCTGTGAAGCAGTACACCCTAGAACAGTGACCCTGTCACTGAGATCACAGGACCCTTGAGAAGGGCCAGCTCTAGGGCGGTGCAACCGCACCAGGTGCTCACTTTCGGTGGAGGCATCATTTTTGCAAGTATATTATGGTTTTAAAAGCGCTTGCTGCCTCCTTCCTGGCCTCCAGTAATTTTCGGTAACAATAAAAATGTCATGATGACTCTGGTGATTAATGTTCTTCCTAGAGAGAGATCGGAATTTTGTCTAATGGAAGATTTGTCTCATGGAAAGGTAGCTGAGAGGGTTAATGTACCTGCTGCAAAGAACATGTACCATGCAGATCACAAAGTGCACATAATGTAAATAGGCCAGTGGGCTACTGCTTTTGTCAGAGAGATCCTTTTGTTACTTGCAGTTTATAAATTAAAATCCTAACATAGAACAGTGAGCTATTAACTGTCATCTACTCCGCAGCAACACAATTCAAATTTTTTATTAACTTTTGATACGTTTGAGCAACAAACAATTTATTAGTTTAAATGGTGAGATCATGCTGCAGATCTTGCATTATGAGGCAAATATGGCAGAGCCATTATTATTTAGAAAACATTTGCAAACTAGGATTTTTAGCCATTCATGTTTGAACTGCTGTTTTGGTAAAGGGAGAAGTGCTGATGACAGAAACTCCATGGCTCGGAGACAAATGGCTTGTGCTTCCACATTTTATCGTATTTGGGGACATTCTGTGATTAGAAGCATATCCCACTTTGTGAACACATTTTACTGTCAATAACTCATTATAACCTTAAATAATCATGTGTATCCATTGGTTGATAAAACTGGGCAGTGAAACCAAACAAATACAAAAAATTGGGATGTTTGCGCATTCTGGCCACGCCTCTGGCTCTGCCCACTGATCCAATCCTTGGGTTATTCCCGCCCTTTGATTCTCCGCCCACAGTTCCCCTACTTTTTTTCCCCCACTTCGACCACTGATATATCGTGTTGATGGATAGTGGGAACACCACACCAGTCAAAAAATACCATACTTATGATATTATAAATTCCAATAAACTGTTGACTAGCAGGTAGCCCACTGTACAACCTGATTAATGAATCATTATCACACTGTTGTTAACAGGCACATTTTGTAAATATAGGACCTACATTTACAAACGTTACTAAGGATTCTGTATGGTCCCGTTATTTGCCAACTGTGTCCACTGGCGGACTCGGGGCGGAGGAGGTCCATGCGGTAAGTCGTGAGGGGGTGACACCATGAGTTACCCGCACCGGGTGACACCAACCCTAGTGACGCCACTGTATACAACCACAATTGGCCTAAAGTTCAGTTCTTGAGTGTGTGACTTCATTTGCTGACTGAGTGTGTACATCAAATGCTTAACACTGTCCTCTGATACTGCCTTACTGCTCGACCAAGCTACCACTTTAGAGAGTAAGGTTCTATCTAACTTTAACTTCTGCCTACCTTTGGAGACTCTTGGACTCTATACACACTGTACCTCACCTTGGTGCAGTATATATAGAGCCAATTTCTTACAGGAAGATCTTAGCTTCCTTCTTGAATTTTGAATGGAATGGTATTCTTCTAATGTTTGGCGGTAGTGAGTTCCAGATTCTGGGTGCGACGCCTGAGAAAGATATATCGTTATTTAAATACAGCATCGCTGTTATGGTCCTCGTCTCGTGTTTCTTTTAACGGAAGATAAACTGAGCGAGATCCACGCCAGTACGAACCCAGGATTAATACCTCAGAAACTAACAAATATTTTAAAGATTTATCTTCCGTTAAAACAAACATGAGACGAGGACCATAACAGCGATGCTGTATTTAAATAACGATATATCTTTGCTCACCTTTTACTAGAAGACCTCAACTAAATAAACACTATCCGAATGAGAAGTTCCTTCCTTCGAACACTTTATCAGCATTAACGCCTTCCAACTAAAAAGTGAGATCTTTTCCCCATATCCTGGGCATTTAACATTGTGTAAAGTCCAATACGTCACACATTTTGAAGACAAGTTTATTGGTGGCAACTCCTGACGAAGGCACTCTCAGTGCCGAAACGCACGTCGAAGAATTTATTTCTGCCACTCATCATTTTTTAATTACAACATATTATTTTTATGCAATACAGATTCACTCATGTCATAAATGGGATGTATTTTTCATGAAATATTCATGTATTTGTTCCTTTGATTAAATATATTTGTTTTTATAAGTTACCTATTGAACTCATTTCTTGTACCACTTTAGTATTTACTTGATTTTATCTGGCCTGGGAACTGTATTTTCCATTGTGTTGTTGCCCTGTCCCAGGAACTACCTAGTCCTACAGGGGGTCCTTGATATTCACATACATCTTTAGCGCTTCATTCATTGACGGCCGGGTCCTAGAGACGCTCATTTTTCAAAATAAGATTGAGCAGGTACATTTTTAGATTAGCTTACAACACAATCCTTGAAGTTACTAGTGAATTGGAATGCTTATATATTTAGGTACAGTGTTTCGTTATTTTCAGGATAACGTCTTTGGAAGAAACGGAGATATATCCGCTTTGACTAAGCACTTACATGTGTGAGCCGTCCCCCATTAAGGCATTAATTTTGTGATAGATAGTAGTTCACCTTACTTTCCCGTGAACTACATTGCAGTGGACAGACCGAGTTAGAGGTAAACGTATGTACATTGGCTACACTTTCTTCTTTCTTTGACCACATAATACATTAACTGGGGCACTGCTGTTATTATGAGTTTAAAGATTCACAAGTTGGTGGCATGTTTCTACTAATCTCTTACAATACGTCACTCCAGAGAGGAGAAAGTACTATAACTATGTACTGGTGTTAAGACACTTTGTTTGACCTAAGTATGAGTTTATATGTATATAGATGTAAATATTATTAGTTGTACGTGTATATACACACTAAATGATATATTTGGTTTATAGGTGGAATTGAGAATTTACGCAATTGACTGCCCTAGTCCTGAAGAGGCCTAAAACTATATAGGCTGAAACGCGTCGACATTTATTTTGGAGACACTCAGATGAAATCTAACTGTGACGAAACAGATAAAAAGAACATTTAATAATGGTTTTGTGGAAAAAAAAACAATCCATCATGTTGCTTTGATAGAGTGATTTTCATTTAAGGAATGTAATTTAAATCATTGCAAACATCCTTATTGATTAGTAGGGCAAAGAGACAATTGCATATTGCTATGAAGAGACAGACAATTGCACATTGTGATTAAGAGACTAAGATGTATATATGTATTGAAAGAATGAGAAGAGTATAAATATATTTTATTTGCTATACATTCGTCTATAATTTGTTTTTGGGGGGTTGTGGCTCATTGGATTCTGGATTGATTTTACAAAATATATATAGATTCTTTCGATTAAAATGAAGTACTTTCGATAGAGATAACTAAACTATTTCTATATGTAATTAAGTTTATATCCATCCCAAGGCACTATATATTTTTCACATGTCATTCATTGACTTGATCTCCTCCAGTGATGAAACTTTAATGTAGATCTGTGTGTCGTCAGCCTACATATGAAACAATATGTTGGCGTATCGTAGACTTTCAGCCAGCGGTTCCATGTAGAGGTTAAAAAGATAAGCTGGCTCCAAAACATCAAGTGTATGTTGATCGCAATGGGTATGAGGCACTTATAGGAGAACCCAATGGGGTGTACAGTTCCCTTCAAAAGGAAAAATGAAAAAACAATATTAGTCTGTGATCATGACTAACAACGTAAGATCAATCAAGAGTACCTCTCTGACAGGGAGGTTCTTGGAATTCAAATCCACCCCCTGGTATGAGCCCTATTGGGATAGTATAGTGAAGCCTTTTGAAAAGGAGACTATTTTTCCAATTTCCGGCAGGCACCCTTCCATTAAAATCCTTTACATGCAAGTGGTCCCCCAATGCTGATAACAAATGCCAAATATGTGCAGATCAAACAGAAACTATTCTCATGTTCTCTTTGTTTGCCCTGCATATGAGGGCCCTCGGAAAAAAATGGTTGAAGCCGGTCTGCAAAAACATGGGCGCCAGAAGTAGTAGTACAGCACTGAGAATATTGTGTACAAATCCTACAGCTCAGTATGCAACATCTGTTGTTAAGTTCCTGGGATGAATGTGGGCTATATGTTCAAAGATGTAACTCTGTCAATGGCTACGCCTGAATGTTGTAAAACAAGTCCGAATGACTTATATTACCCAATATGACTAAGATGCGGACTTATTCCAGTTGTATGTTGTGCCATGGAATTTAAGTGTAATGTTTTTATGACATTTGTATGAATTTAGTATTTATATGCTTTTATGACATATACTGTTGAAATAAAGCTTGATTGAATTGAATTGAATTGCAATTCGTTCTTTTACCCCTCAAGAAATCAAATTTTTGTAACCTTTTGAATATGAGCAACGTTTATGCAGTTCAAAATGTGATTTGCCTTGGAGGGACAAATGCAAGTTTTTTTAGCTGAAATAGGCAAGGAGTTTTGGAATTAATGCTTCTCTCACAACATCTCGAGTTTACCAGTCCATCTTCCAGGCAAAATGAACAAAGTTGCTGATTGGGATTCAAGACACCTCAGATTTTCCAGTAAATGGAATCTGAATTCTACATTATTTGCCAAGATAATGCAGAAATGGGGTCCCTGTCTCATAGATCTTTTTGTCTCCCGTCTATCTTTTCAACTCCCTATACTTTTTCCTTAACTCATGCAACGGATGCTTTTCTTCAAAAATGGAAGGGACTGAATTTTGCTTTCCCTCCATTCCCTAATGGTTCTGAGAGTTGCTTTGCTAATCAGGAAACAGAAATCAGATCTAATATGAATAAATCCATAATGGAGAACACAATGTTGATTTCCCATTTTTCTGGAACTGTCTTGCCAACCTAATTGCATTCTTATGATATTTCCATCTATTCTCTTGGCTCCATTGAATGAACCCCTTTCATTAATCATTCAACATATTGTGAGTCTGGTAGCTTGGACATTGGAAAGTGCCAGGACTTTCAAAACAAGCTCTCAACTTCATTAACAAAGCCTGGTTCGATTCAACACATAGAAGGTATCGATCAGCATGGAACAGATAGTCTAGCTGGTGCCTGGAATGGAGTTTGGATCCCGTGGCACGGGATATCACCCAGTAGTAATTTTTTGGCTTCTTTACCTTCTAAAAGACTTTCATATAGAACAATAAATTCTTATCAGTCTGCATGTTTCTTCACCCACTTTGGCTAGATGGATTAAATGGATTTTATCTGAAGCAGGTGTTGATGTGTCTATTTTTGGAGCTCATTCTATCATAGGTGAAATAGCATCTAAATCGTTTAATATGGGAGCATGCTTAGAAAAGATCATTTGTATGGCTGATTGGTCTTCACATTCTCTACTTAAGAAATTCTATAATAATCCACTAAGTAGCCCCTTTTCCTTAGTTGCTAACGAGCTTTGAACCTGTATAATCTGAAGCCTCCAGTCCGGACATAGAATCAAAACTTTTATAGCACTCATGAACAAGAATTTTAAATTCTATTAAGGACACTCAGACGAAGATTATTCCACCTGTATTTTAATATATATTTGAATGGCATTATTGAAAATCTGCAAATCAAAAATGTTACATTTAACCCTCCCTGTTGTAAAATGACTAGTACATATTTGTTTTTTTTATGAAACATTATATATTTTTTCTAGTTTCAGACCAAAAACAAGAATAAGTCTGATGTTTTTAACTTTGAATGTTTCTACAGCCTCACAGAAAGAAGAGGATGATTTCTTTTGGACATGACGGTATATCTACTATGCTCAATGCTGATTGGCTGTCTTTTGGTGCACTGTTGGAACTTGTAGTTCTTTATGTTCATGGTTTTGCTGTTTTTTACCATGAATGTTTTTGTTTTGTACATTTTAATTTTAGCTGCTGAGAATAAAGTGAAGAAGAGATTGCATAATCTTCGTCTACGTGTCTTTAAAAGAGTTCAAATTTCTTGTCACAAATGCTACAAAATGTCCAATTCTTAGGTGTTTTGCAGCAGAACTTAAATTTCATGAGGAAGGAGAAGGGTATACATTCTAAGATTATTCTACTTTTAATATGGCTCTCACACTCACTATCAGTGTTTTCTCCAATGGCAGGATCCAGTTAGAGAGAAAATAATGTAACACCATTAACTATCAATATCTCCTTTTAGTGTGAATTGGTGCATTGCTTTGTATATGGAAGAAACGTGTCCGAGGAAATGTACAGCTCTCCAGATGTTAATTTCTGCTACTGGCCGCATTTTGGTCCATAATGATTATAGGCTGTGACAAATAATTACATCCCACAAAAAGCCTGAGATATTAATTACATTTTCTTACCTCAGGGTTTCTTAAATATTACTATTAGACTTCCCTTTGATATTGATCTTGCATTTTAAACTTGCATCTAAAATCAGCAAGAAAATTGACTAGAAAAATGTTTTGAAGACTCTACTGATGGCCATGTAAGGATCGTGGAATATATGCCTTCCATTTGGCACGTGATGTGCCATGCCAGAATACTTTTGCTATTCTTATGAAGCCATCAAAATAAAGTCCAAAACAAGCAAAATAATCAAGGAAAGGTCATTGGTCATAAAAGCTCCATTCCAAACATATAACCAAGCCTTACTTTTGATGTCTGCTTTAAACGAAATATATACTAAATGATCGCTCCCATGTTATTCCTGTATTCGCTGTATGCTGAGCGATGTTTCAATAAAAAGCGTTTATAAAAAAAAGGAAAGGAACATTTAATACTGAACATCCCTTGTTTTGTGTAAATAGAGACAGCAGGAACCTCACATACCTTTGGGGGAGAACCCAATATGGAGTCATCCCCTTCAAGTCAAAGAGCAATTGCCAAAGAAGATGTTTTCATTGCTATCACTCTGGCTGCATGTCCACTTGTGGCACTGGTAAGAGCTAATGTTGAGGAATGCATGACGCAATGAAAGCGCTGTAGGACGGGGTTCATATTTGTTCATGCTCCTTGATTTCTCAGTGGCCTTTGATACAGTGAACCATAGTGCCCTTCAGTAACTCTTTCTACTTGCACTGGTGAAAGGTGCCCCCGAATGCTGTTCATAATTCCTGTTAGACCTGACATCCTTAGCGTGGTTTTTCCCCAGACTTTTGCCTACACTCTTTATTTTTGCTGAACTCATTTTTGTTGCCAGTGGGACTCTGTGACATTGACCCCTGCCAACCAGTGGTGAAGTGCATGAACTTTCTCCCTTAACCATGGTAAAATTGGCATACACCTAATTATCACATTTAACTTACTTATAAGTTTCTAGTAAATTGTTCTACATGTACCCAGGGCCTGTAAATTAAATACTACAAGTGGGCTGCAGCACCCATTTTGCTTCCCAGTAAAGTAGCGCTGTAGTACATATCTCAGGCCTGTCACTGCAGCGTTAAACTGCCACTTTGACTTGGTAAATAAACCTTTTGTTAAGACTAAATCTTCCTTTGTAATACTTACAAGTCATCCCTAAGTAAGGTTCTAGCCACTCATAGCTACTAACAACAAAGTGAGGACACAGCCCTCTGCCCAAATATAACTTTAATAGGTGCTAGTAAGTCACTGATAAGAAAAGCTTGGTCCTACACAAGCATTGTTCTCCCGAATACAATACGTACAGGTGAGTTAGAAAAATATATATTATTTATTCATATTTTTTAATCCAAGTGGTACAAAAACACATAAAAATCAATATAAAAAATGATCAGTACGGATTTATGTCATGAGTCTGAGGAAAATAAAAATTATGAGGCATGTGTGTCCCCATGTGCCCCCCCAACGCTTATGTGCACATGCATGTAACCTATGCATTTCCTCTCCATGGCCTGTCTATCATGATGCTTATACTATAACGTGGCCTGCCATCATTCAGTCTCCCATGAGAGAAACGACAAATCTGTATCGAGGCCTACACGTTTTTCATCATGTTTTCCTGCACCACATAAAAACCCGTGTTTTGTGGCTCAGCCAGACCCGAGAAGAGGTTTCAGGCCTCAGCTGCAGCTGCGTATCCTTGGCCTTGCACACTTGGGCCTCAGCCAAAGGGGCCCTGTCAGAGGTGCCGAGACAGTATTGAGCACGGTTATCTGCTTACTCCTACAGAGCCGCATTCCTGCCTGGAGAAGGAGGGATCAACATAACCCATCAGCAAAGGAGAAAGCCTAGCCTTACTGTCTCCGTTTGTGAGATTGCAAAGCTCACGTCAGTAAAAAGCCCATAGCCCCCATGTAAGGCCTCTGCAGTAAATGAAGTAAATGAAGAAATAGATGCCACATCGGCTCTTGATGATGGGCAACCTATGTCACAAATCAGTCCCTGCTCCAGACATCAGATATCAGATAAAACAAGATGTGCTGGTCGTCCTGACACCGAAGGCCTCACTCACTGAAGGCCTCACTTCCGGACTTCCCGGTTGCATAGCAACCCTTCCCCACGTCAGTTACACCACGTCATGCTCGAGTTGAACACAAGTAAGGCAAAGTTCCAGTACAATTCCAGCAGATCACGCAACCCCCTCCAGGTATCCACCCACCTATGACAAAATACCCATTATCATCAAGTAAACGCCCACTAGGACGCCCACCTTCACACCTTCTTACACGCCCACATGCTCTTATCTCATTCTCTTTTGCTCTTTTCGCTTACGTACATTATGGAGATGTATATATACTGTACTCTGTGAATAATGTTTTGAGAATACTTTTGAGACCCTTCCAGATCCCTTGTGGTGATGGTAATATTCTCCCTATGACTCGAGTTATTGGAATAAAGCCCTTTTTGAACCTGATACCACAGACTCAGCCTCTTGCTTTATGCATGATCCTATTGATATTCTGAAATTCAGAGAGCGTAATATTTTATTTACGACATAATGGCGCCCGAACAGGGACAATTCTCTTTCCCCACACGCCGGAGATGAAGGTACAGTTTTGCCCCCTTCCACAGCTGTGACGGACTTCAAGTACGTACGTCGCGGGTTTTCTCGCCAACTCCCTCAGGCCAACGAAGGAGACGGACTGCGACCAGGCATCCATACGAGGCGGTGAGGAACGCAGATTGTCCTAACCCAGAGCCCACCTGCGAGAGAGCTGTGTCTGAGGTTTCTGGAGATCCACCTAAGATACGCCATTCCCCGCGCAGCGTCAAGTTTCGGAGGCCTTCGACTTCAAGTTCAAGTTCAAGTTCCGCTTCCCGGTGAGTTTTCTCATGGGGGTTGCAATCAAGACGGGTTCTCACTTGTGAGACCTGTATGTTCAAGTGCATGCAGCTAGAGTTATAGGAAATAGAGATCTCAAAGTATCCAAGGTGCACCGATATACCTGTATGAATGTTATTGTCCTAGTCAGGTTCAGTTAGGTTTGAATGTGTCAGGTTTTATGTATGTTTGTTTTATTATAGTTTTTGTTTTTACAGCGCTATTGTGATTTTTGTTTTTTGGCTACATTCCAACATGCCGTTATTTTCGAAACTACGTAAAATATGTACCAGAAAAGGTGTACTAGAGGAACCAGTTAACATTCCGCCTAGGGACACACCTGGACATTTCATGTACTGTAAGCATGGTTTAGATGCCGTGTTGTTTTTAGAACTATGGGTAGATTACACAAAGGATTTAGAGATAAAATATAGATGGCCTATCACGGGAACGTGGGATGCGGAAAGCATTATGAAAGTAGAGGAAGAAATATGAAGAGAAAATCTAGACCTGCTCAGAAGGATGCCATTGAGTTGTGGCGTAAGGAGTCACATAGAAGAACAGAAAAAGAGTTCCACAAAATAGAGAGAAGTAAGGATGAATCTGAAAAAGCCAAAGAAAAGAAATTACGGGAGGAAGGGGAACGAGTAAAAAGAGAGCAGACTGAAAGAGAAATGAATACTGTCGTTGCTGGTATTTACCCCGTCCTTTCAGAGGAACTAGCGAAAGTGACTCCAGTAGAAAGACCCATTAGAGTGCCTCCGCCAGTACCCCGAAAATTAAAAACAGCATCCGACAGGTTTATTGACACCTATCTAGAGGAATCCCCACCAGCCTGCGTGGACGGATCTTTCCCTGCACCCCCAACGCCAGAACAGCTCCAGGAGCTCGATGACGGCGGGGAGGGGGGATCCGGGACAGCGTCAGGAGGGGTGTCGACAGTAAAAGTAGACATCCCCAAATGTATATATGATCCAGACCCAGGAAAGGGCAGGATGCTTGTGTTTTCACTACGGCTTAGACGAGCAGTCACAGATCTGGAAAAACTACCAGATATGGATAAACATCTAAAGAAAATGTACACATTCATAAGAACAGGGGAAGGTCCTGAGAGCATAGCAGATGCTATACAAAATAGAAAAGTGGTTGTTAAGAATTACATCCTTCGCTTCCTAATTAATTGTCTGATCAGAGAAAAAGACGAAGGAAACGGGGATGTAGACCATCGTTATACTGGTTGGAGTGATCGCATAGATGCCGGTCAGCATGATAAATCAGGACAGACTGACAACATGTTGACCAAAATCCGTAAAGCAATAATAGCGTCACACGAAGCAGGACCGCACGATAAAGCTGCTTTATCATCTGATGATGAAGCAGGGGACCAAGATAAAATACAATACGTGGGCCATGCCCGACGATTCGAGAAACCCAAAGGCCTGAATTACCGTAAACAGGGAACGGCTATAAAAAAGAGATTTTCCCTTGAAAATTTGTTCCAAATCACCGACAAAGCGGTGAATGAATGGTTAGGTAATGAACAGCCCTTAACCCCAACCGAACTTGAATTAGCACGATCAGCCACCCTGTGGGTATCCCAATACGATTTATATAATAATGATGTCGTAGCACAGACGTTTTTGAGCCTTCCACCGAATGAACAGCGCTTAGCTGGTGTTTACATGGTCCAACATTTAATAACGTTATATGAAAGTCAGTACTCTGGTCCTGGTATATTGTATAGGTTGCTGGACGACATAATACTAGACAGATGGATGAACTTGGGTACTGAACTGATTAATGTCATCTTGGATCAGCGACACAAATATATAGTATATGTAACTAGATCCCTGCTTCCCGTTCCACCCCAGGTTAAGGGGCAGGCATACGACAAACTGAACCCCCTACGAGAGGTACATCCTGTAAAGGATGCAAACAATGAACTACAACGGGTGTATGTCTACACCCCTCTGTCAAAATTAGAGATACTGGAAATGAAAAAGATGTTGCCCTCCCATGACAAAGACCCGGGGGGTTTTCACAGGGAATTAAAGGACATTCTCCGCTTAGGGGAATATACATATGCGGACGTTCTAAAATTATTAAAAGTGCTATTGCCTGCTGGTATTTACGAGAAGCTTAAAGAAAAAGACTGGGAGGTGGGAGAGAGCAAGATTAGCTGGGATGTGTTGCAAACAGAAGAAAATGAAAGAGGCCCGGGGGTTGGTCTGGGTCCCCGAGCTAAAGAATTACCTGAACTCCTTGTACAAGTTTTGCCAAGATTATTAATTACCAAGAAAGAAGACTGGGATGCTATTTCAGCTTGTAAACAGAAGCCAGACGAGGACACTAGCGATTTTTATTCTAGGTTTGAGAAATGTTTTACTATCAACAGTGGCCTTAAGCCCGGTAGTGATTCATATCCCCATCTTTTTGTGAGCAAATTAGTAGAAAATTCCATACCTCAAGTAAAGTATAGAGTACTGAAGGTTGAGAGTACTTGGCAAGCAAACAGCCCTTCCCAAATGTTACAGTATCACCAGAACAGAATTAGAGAGGAACATGACCAAGAAAAGAGACGCATGAAAGACACAAAGATGAAGATGCTGGTGGCCCAATCGACACCGGCAAACACAAATGCAAGCACGAACAAGAATAGCACGAAACAAAATAGTGGGACTTGTAATTATTGCAAGAAGCCAGGCCACTTCGTAAATGAGTGTGCAGTGCTGAAAAACAATATAGCGATAGGTAAAACAAAGCCTCGTCAATATCCTCCCAAGGCCAGTAACACACATCAGACATCAGACACATTTCCACCGCCGCCACCGTCCGTCCATGCACCTGCACCAGCCCGAGCTACAACACAAATGTATGAGCACGCTCAAAACAACTATCCAGAATACCAAGCATATTCATGAAGCTGCCCAGAGAGGGAATTCAACCTGCCCCTCATTCCAGTTCCTGTGGACCAAGCGGGTCCCTATGTACATGCACGGTTACTGGGACAAAATAAAAAGTTTTTGATTGACACTGGGGCAAGTAGAACTACCATTAGTCATTCCGAGGTGCCCGGGGCACCCCTCTCGGGCTCAAAGAGTGTATCCCTGGGATTTTCGGGTAGACCTATTGTTAATGAGGTTTCAGAACCAGTCTCCTTAGGAGTTGGTCCACTGATACATACTACAGACTTACTACTTACTAAATCATGTCCGGAAAACTTGCTCGGTATAAAAACATTAAAAGAACTAGGAGCAGTAATCTGTTGCTCACCAGAAGGAGTGCGACTGTATTTACGTGATTTCAAGGGACATTTTGTAATGAAAGATATTGACATCAGGCTCCGAGACGTACCACAGCACCTATGGGCACAAGGCCCAACTGACGTAGGTTACATGAACATTACACCACACCAGGTCACCCTAAAGGAAAGTGTAGTGCTACCACGGATTAGACAATACAAAATAACACCCGAGGCTGAAGTGGGTTTACTAAAAATAATAGATGACCTGATTGCACAAGGGGTGGTGATTGAGACTGATTCGAATATATGTAATTCACCGGTCCTTCCTATTCTTAAAAGAACTGACCCCAATATACCACCTGTATATAGATTAGTTGTGGACCTGCGAGAGTTAAACAAATGTGTGGTATCACAGTACCCTGTGGTCCCGGACATCTCTTCGATATTGACTGCCTTTGATGCGAATGCTACGCTCTTTACAGTGATAGATCTGAAGAACGCATTTTTCAGTATTCCAATACATCCGGACAGCCAATATCTTTTCGGTTTCAGTTTAAAAGGTCGCAGCTTCAGATTCACGAGAGCACCACAGGGCTTCACGGAAAGTCCTAGAATTTATAGTCAGGCACTGAAAAGACAACTAGACAGTATTCATATGCCTAGCTTTACAGCACTGATACAGTATGTCGATGACATTCTCATCACTGCACGATCGGACCATGATTGTGAAGATGCTTCCCTGATGGTTTTACATTTCCTGGCTGACAAGGGGCACAAAGTGTCCCCTTCGAAGTTGCAATTCTGTGAACAGCAAGTGGCGTACCTTGGGCACTTGCTATCCAAGGAGGGTAGGAGACTGACACCTGAGCGTATACAATTAATTTCAGGTCTTTCACAGCCCACGACACAAAAGGAGGTACGTGCATTCATTGGCCTCACTTCATATTGCAGGCAGTGGATTCCCCAGTATGCTTACATAGCCAAGCCCCTAATACAGTTGACGACACAGGAGGCAGCCTCTACGAAAGTCCTCCCTTGGACACAAGAACAC
The DNA here is from genome assembly GCF_964204655.1 of Triturus cristatus. Taxonomy (NCBI): domain Eukaryota; kingdom Metazoa; phylum Chordata; class Amphibia; order Caudata; family Salamandridae; genus Triturus; species Triturus cristatus. The sequence continues at coordinate 1,668,388,143 of NC_140589.1, read as the reverse complement.
ACTGTGGCATTTGAAGAATTAAAGAGAGCTTTATGTCAAGCACCAGTTTTAGCGATCCCTGATTACAACAAATCGTTTATGCTTTTTGTGACAGAGCGGGATGAAACAGCACTATCTGTCCTCACACAAGATCATGCAGGAAAACACAAGCCCTGTGCTTATTTTTCTAGTACATTGGACCCAGTAGCACAGGCTTTGCCTGCGTGCCTAAAATCTGTTGCAGCAACGGCCTTAGCCATAAGACAAAGTGACTCGATAGTGGGCCACCCCCTGACAGTACAAGTCCCGCACGCAGTGGAGGTTCTCTTGAACCGGACACAAACCCAACACCTGACTGTAGCTAGACTGACAGGCTATGAGCTGACGTTATTCCAACCACACATAGAGATCAGACGATGCAACATACTGAATCCCGCTACTCTATTGCCCTCCAGTACAGAAAGCCTTTCCCCACACGACTGTGTTGAAGTAATACATACCGTGACTAAGCCAAGACAAGACTTGACAGACGTTGCACTTCCAGACCCTGACCTAACACTATATGTTGACGGTTCATGCATGAGGACAGGGGCGGGAGAATTAGTGGCAGCATATGCAGTGACTACTGATACTGAAATAATAGAGACTAAAAGAATAGACATATTGTCAGCACAAGCAGCAGAGCTCATCGCCCTAACACAAGCATGCATAAGAGCTGAGCACCTGAAAGTAAACATTTACACCGACTCCCAATATGCATATGGGGTAGTTCATGATTTCGGGGTGCTCTGGCGAGAAAGAGGGTTCTTGACCTCTCATGGGGCCAAGATACAGCATGGCCCCCTTATTCAAGCCCTTCTGGAAGCGATACATTTACCAACAGCCATAGCTATCCTAAAATGCAAAGCACATACTAGAGCCACAGATACCATTTCCCAAGGCAATGATCTGGCAGACCGAACTGCTAAACAGACAGCTCAGACCCCACTAGACATTACAAAGTCACAGGTACCATCAGTGTCCAAAGCCATGACAGTTAGGGATCCTTCCAAGGATGTACAAGACATACAGACACATGCAACTCTCGACGAACTAAAGAAATGGTCGGAACAAGGAGGGGTACTGACTGATCAGGGTTGGATGACTAAGGGCAAATCCACATGGTTTCTTCCTGATTCGATGGTACAAGTGATCATAAATACCGCACATAGTCCTGCACACTTAGGAGAGAAAGCAATGCTAGACAGCCTACAGAATATATGGTTCAACAAGCACCTGCGTGCAGCAGCGAAACAAAAGGTCAGGACATGTATGATCTGTTGCCAATTCAATCCAGGTAAAGGCATTCCGATGGAACAAGGTGGATTCCATCCACCTGACCATCCTTTTGAGGTCCTCCAAATGGATTATATCCAAATGAATAGATGTAGAGGTTACAAATATGTCCTGGTAGTAGTATGTTCATTATCAAGGTGGACCGAAGCCTATCCAGTCCCTGATTATACTGCTGTAACTACCGCCAGACAATTGGTACGAGAGTTTTTCCCACGTTATGGATTACCGCGTGTCGTATATTCCGACAACGGTCAGCCTTTCTCCTCTGAACTCATGAAACAAGTGTCCCTTCTGTTAGGGTATACCTGGAAGTTCCATTGTGTGCGACATCCTGAAGCAGCAGGCCTTGTAGAAAGACACAATCAGACCTTAAAAATAAAACTAGCAAAGATTTGCGCAGACAAAGGTGTAGATTGGATGGTAGCCCTACCGGTTGCCCTCTTTTACATGCGAATGGTAGCCCATTCTAGAACAGGCTTATCTCCCTATGAAGTGGTTTTCGGTAGACCACCGAATATGTGGGGCACTCCAATGCCTAAAAAAATCACTGATGTTGATAGCAACATGCTGACAGATTACCTGGCTTCCTTGATGTCTGCACTACTCTCTTGTCGTTCGCAGGTTGCCGCCGCTTTCCCTGACAACACCCAGGTCAAAGAATACTCGATCGCTCCTGGCGACTATGTGCTGATCCGGAACTTTGATAGATCAAGCCCTCTTGAGCCGAGGTGGAAGACGCCGAAATTGGTGTTGCTAACCACAAGGACCGCCGTTAAAGTCGAGGGACGGAAAGGATGGATACATCTTCATCATTGTAAACATTACTTCAGGAATAACTGTACTTTCAAAAAGAACACTGACTGCTCGGACTTTGAGCCCCCTTTACTAGAGGAGACTCCGCAGCAGAAGTATAAAGCTAAACTTAGATCTCATAAGTCAGAACCCGTTTGATCGATTAAGTCCACTAGGTGGTGAAGCGGTTGAACATGCATTCTGGCTTGCATAAGATCTCGAACAAAGCGAACGAGAGAAAGAGCAAGATGAAAAGCAAATACTGTAAAATATTACGTGGCAGATGTATAGTTACTTTGATTTTTCTATCTCTTCTGTGTATCACGATAATATGTATCAGCTTAATACTACATGCTATTTTTCCTCCTATTGCTTCACTCTTACACTCCTCGTCTAATGATACCACAAAACACACATTTAGTGATCTGCCATCCCATGAGTTATCGTATCGACTTGCTCTGCGCAACAATACCTTTATTCAGATGCTGCACCATTCACATCAGACTAGTAACGCTACAGACTGCTGGGTCTGTGGCCGACTTCCCCCGTATCAGAAGGTAAAGGGAGTGTTGCCTCTTTTCCCTTTTCCGTTCTCCCATAATGGTTCTTGCGGAGCATGGTTTGCCTTAATGACATCCATCAATGGTGATGCCAAAGAATGTCAAGAGGAGGATTGTAGGGGCGAGTGGGTATGGGGTAACTTGAATAAAGTCATGAACGAAGCATGTTTCCCAGATGAAGAGGGTCTTCCCCAAATGAAAGGTACAAATCTAGAAACTGAAGAGTATCTGCAAGGAAATGCGACCCTCGATTTCATAGTGTTGAACGTAAAGCCCCTACACATGTCAGGTCCATCTTCAATTACTGTTCTGCCAGTGAAAGGGAACTTGTGTGTCAGAAAAGAAGGCTCAGTTCATTTGGGGCACAGTGAGTGTGATACTATAATAGTATTCAAAGACAAAGGAAAGTCCTGATTTTAGAGCATCACGACACACCTACTTTATTTGTGGCCAGACAGCCTATGTGCAGCTGCCCTTAGACTGGGGTGGGACTTGCTACATATCATTTCTTCTACCACCCGTTTTCTTGGCCCCATCGAGCTATCATCAAGATCTTCGGCTCACACTTGTCAGACACAGACGAGGGCTCGATGCCTCTGGCATTGACCAAACTGAGACAGCTTGGGAGCAATATACAGATTTCAACAAAGGATTCTTTTTCTTCATAGGTCCCGTCCAGAATAGTAAACTTATCCGAAGGTTAACAAGGATTCTAGAAACAGTTGCTAATGTGACTGCATCGGCCCTGGGTAATCTGACCCAGGAACAGTATGCTATGAGACTGGTCGTTCTTCAGAATCGTCTTGTTCTTGACGTCATCCTGGCGGATAGGGGCGGGGCTTGTAGGGTCATCGGTTCTAGCTGTTGCGTTTTCATACCTAATAACGCACCATCTGTATACAAAGCAATAACGAGGCTCCACAAGATTGCCCAAAGCATACATCAAGACCCAGGCACGTGGACATGGTCCAGTTGGCTCTGGGGATTAATATCGGCATGGGGATGGAAAGTGTTGACCGTCTGTGGGTTGGTACTATTAATAATATTCAGTTGTTGCCTATGTCGCCAGTGTGGCCCGGCCATTTGCGGCCTGTGTGCTACTGCATGTGTTCCACATCCCCATTTACAGAGCATTGAAAATGGAAAAATAATGCTGCAAGAACAGATCGACTGTCTCATGAAAATAGATGTTACATAAGGGGTTCACTAGGGAACAAGGAGGGAATGAGGAAAATAAAAATTATGAGGCATGTGTGTCCCCATGTGCCCCCCCAACGCTTATGTGCACATGCATGTAACCTATGCATTTCCTCTCCATGGCCTGTCTATCATGATGCTTATACTATAACGTGGCCTGCCATCATTCAGTCTCCCATGAGAGAAACGACAAATCTGTATCGAGGCCTACACGTTTTTCATCATGTTTTCCTGCACCACATAAAAACCCGTGCTTTGTGGCTCAGCCAGACCCGAGAAGAGGTTTCAGGCCTCAGCTGCAGCTGCGTATCCTTGGCCTTGCACACTTGGGCCTCAGCCAAAGGGGCCCTGTCAGAGGTGCCGAGACAGTATTGAGCACGGTTATCTGCTTACTCCTACAGAGCCGCATTCCTGCCTGGAGAAGGAGGGATCAACATAACCCATCAGCAAAGGAGAAAGCCTAGCCTTACTGTCTCTGTTTGTGAGATTGCAAAGCTCACGTCAGTAAAAAGCCCATAGCCCCCATGTAAGGCCTCTGCAGTAAATGAAGAAATAGATGCCACATCGGCTCTTGATGATGGGCAACCTATGTCACAAATCAGTCCCTGCTCCAGACATCAGATATCAGATAAAACAAGATGTGCTGGTCGTCCTGACACCGAAGGCCTCACTCACTGAAGGCCTCACTTCCGGACTTCCCGGTTGCATAGCAACCCTTCCCCACGTCAGTTACACCACGTCATGCTCGAGTTGAACACAAGTAAGGCAAAGTTCCAGTACAATTCCAGCAGATCACGCAACCCCCTCCAGGTATCCACCCACCTATGACAAAATACCCATTATCATCAAGTAAACGCCCACTAGGACGCCCACCTTCACACCTTCTTACACGCCCACATGCTCTTATCTCATTCTCTTTTGCTCTTTTCGCTTACGTACATTATGGAGATGTATATATACTGTACTCTGTGAATAATGTTTTGAGAATACTTTTGAGACCCTTCCAGATCCCTTGTGGTGATGGTAATATTCTCCCTATGACTCGAGTTATTGGAATAAAGCCCTTTTTGAACCTGATACCACAGACTCAGCCTCTTGCTTTATGCATGATCCTATTGATATTCTGAAATTCAGAGAGCGTAATATTTTATTTACGACAAGTCACACACAATCATTCATTCAGTCTATCTATCATGCTCACACATACTCATACAACCCCACGTATAGCAGTTCATGATTGATAGAATCACAGTGATGCTTCTGATCAGATACCAAGGATCTTCGCCAGAATATCTTGGCAAAGGTTATAGAATCAACAGAGACTCAATGATTGTACATGAAAAATATACAATTCTTCACTTCTCGTATAGTTCAGAGATGGGTTTTCTTTTACTGAAGGAAACTAGAAGTGGGGGACACACAAGGGCTCCAGCGCCGACGCGCGTTTCGGTGTTTTAACCAGAGTCTGAGTCACAGCTTCATCAGGGCGAAGCCAGAAACAGAGTGGGACTCATGAAGGTAAATACCTGTAGGTTGAAATCAGACCCTGCTAGTCAGTTAAGCACAAGAATGGGCAAAACACTAAGAGATACAAAGGGCTGCCCCAAAATGGTTCATAGTCGGGTAGAAAGATGCGAACTCCCAGGTGGTTCCAAGAAAGATTTTTCTATCTCTTCTGTGTATCACGATAATATGTATCAGCTTAATACTACATGCTATTTTTCCTCCTATTGCTTCACTCTTACACTCCTCGTCTAATGATACCACAAAACACACATTTAGTGATCTGCCATCCCATGAGTTATCGTATCGACTTGCTCTGCGCAACAATACCTTTATTCAGATGTTGCACCATTCACATCAGACTAGTAACGCTACAGACTGCTGGGTCTGTGGCCGACTTCCCCCGTATCAGAAGGTAAAGGGAGTGTTGCCTCTTTTCCCTTTTCCGTTCTCCCATAATGGTTCTTGCGGAGCATGGTTTGCCTTAATGACATCCATCAACGGTGATGCCAAAGAATGTCAAGAGGAGGATTGTAGGGGCGAGTGGGTATGGGGTAACTTGAATAAAGTCATGAACGAAGCATGTTTCCCAGATGAAGAGGGTCTTCCCCAAATGAAAGGTACAGATCTAGAAACTGAAGAGTATCTGCAAGGAAATGCGACCCTCGATTTCATAGTGTTGAACGTAAAGCCCCTACACATGTCAGGTCCATCTTCAATTACTGTTCTGCCAGTGAAAGGGAACTTGTGTGTCAGAAAAGAAGGCTCAGTTCATTTGGGGCACAGTGAGTGTGATACTATAATAGTATTCAAAGACAAAGGAAAGTCCTATTTTAGAGCATCACGACACACCTACTTTATTTGTGGCCAGACAGCCTATGTGCAGCTGCCCTTAGACTGGGGTGGGACTTGCTACATATCATTTCTTCTACCACCCGTTTTCTTGGCCCCATCGAGCTATTATCAAGATCTTCGGCTCACACTTGTCAGACACAGACGAGGGCTCGATGCCTCTGGCATTGACCAAACTGAGACAGCTTGGGAGCAATATACAGATTTCAACAAAGGATTCTTTTTCTTCATAGGTCCCGTCCAGAATAGTAAACTTATCCGAAGGTTAACAAGGATTCTAGAAACAGTTGCTAATGTGACTGCATCGGCCCTGGGTAATCTGACCCAGGAACAGTATGCTATGAGACTGGTCGTTCTTCAGAATCGTCTTGTTCTTGACGTCATCCTGGCGGATAGGGGCGGGGCTTGTAGGGTCATCGGTTCTAGCTGTTGCGTTTTCATACCTAATAACGCACCATCTGTATACAAAGCAATAACGAGGCTCCACAAGATTGCCCAAAGCATACATCAAGACCCAGGCACGTGGACATGGTCCAGTTGGCTCTGGGGATTAATATCGGCATGGGGATGGAAAGTGTTGACCGTCTGTGGGTTGGTACTATTAATAATATTCAGTTGTTGCCTATGTCGCCAGTGTGGCCCGGCCATTTGCGGCCTGTGTGCTACTGCATGTGTTCCACATCCCCATTTACAGAGCATTGAAAATGGAAAAATAATGCTGCAAGAACAGATCGACTGTCTCATGAAAATAGATGTTACATAAGGGGTTCACTAGGGAACAAGGAGGGAATGAGGAAAATAAAAATTATGAGGCATGTGTGTCCCCATGTGCCCCCCCAACGCTTATGTGCACATGCATGTAACCTATGCATTTCCTCTCCATGGCCTGTCTATCATGATGCTTATACTATAACGTGGCCTGCCATCATTCAGTCTCCCATGAGAGAAACGACAAATCTGTATCGAGGCCTACACGTTTTTCATCATGTTTTCCTGCACCACATAAAAACCCGTGCTTTGTGGCTCAGCCAGACCCGAGAAGAGGTTTCAGGCCTCAGCTGCAGCTGCGTATCCTTGGCCTTGCACACTTGGGCCTCAGCCAAAGGGGCCCTGTCAGAGGTGCCGAGACAGTATTGAGCACGGTTATCTGCTTACTCCTACAGAGCCGCATTCCTGCCTGAAGAAGGAGGGATCAACATAACCCATCAGCAAAGGAGAAAGCCTAGCCTTACTGTCTCTGTTTGTGAGATTGCAAAGCTCACGTCAGTAAAAAGCCCATAGCCCCCATGTAAGGCCTCTGCAGTAAATGAAGAAATAGATGCCACATCGGCTCTTGATGATGGGCAACCTATGTCACAAATCAGTCCCTGCTCCAGACATCAGATATCAGATAAAACAAGATGTGCTGGTCGTCCTGACACCGAAGGCCTCACTCACTGAAGGCCTCACTTCCGGACTTCCCGGTTGCATAGCAACCCTTCCCCACGTCAGTTACACCACGTCATGCTCGAGTTGAACACAAGTAAGGCAAAGTTCCAGTACAATTCCAGCAGATCACGCAACCCCCTCCAGGTATCCACCCACCTATGACAAAATACCCATTATCATCAAGTAAACGCCCACTAGGACGCCCACCTTCACACCTTCTTACACGCCCACATGCTCTTATCTCATTCTCTTTTGCTCTTTTCGCTTACGTACATTATGGAGATGTATATATACTGTACTCTGTGAATAATGTTTTGAGAATACTTTTGAGACCCTTCCAGATCCCTTGTGGTGATGGTAATATTCTCCCTATGACTCGAGTTATTGGAATAAAGCCCTTTTTGAACCTGATACCACAGACTCAGCCTCTTGCTTTATGCATGATCCTATTGATATTCTGAAATTCAGAGAGCGTAATATTTTATTTACGACAAGTCACACACAATCATTCATTCAGTCTATCTATCATGCTCACACATACTCATACAACCCCACGTATAGCAGTTCATGATTGATAGAATCACAGTGATGCTTCTGATCAGATACCAAGGATCTTCGCCAGAATATCTTGGCAAAGGTTATAGAATCAACAGAGACTCAATGATTGTACATGAAAAATATACAATTCTTCACTTCTCGTATAGTTCAGAGATGGGTTTTCTTTTACTGAAGGAAACTAGAAGTGGGGGACACACAAGGGCTCCAGCGCCGACGCGCGTTTCGGTGTTTTAACCAGAGTCTGGGTCACAGCTTCATCAGGGCGAAGCCAGAAACAGAGTGGGACTCATGAAGGTAAATACCTGTAGGTTGAAATCAGACCCTGCTAGTCAGTTAAGCACAAGAATGGGCAAAACACTAAGAGATACAAAGGGCTGCCCCAAAATGGTTCATAGTCGGGTAGAAAGATGCGAACTCCCAGGTGGTTCCAAGAAAGAGGAGTGCAAAATGTGACATCAATGATGAGACGTGCCAAGGTCAGTAGGCCAGGTATGGGGTGGAATCGCCACGTGGGCACACAGTTTGTAGAATCAGTAACTGGGTCTGATGAGATGCTAAGAGGCCTCAGGTTGGTCACTGGCGTTCCGTTCGAAAATTCAGGGTCCGGGTGCCATATCAGGGGGGCCCCCTTCTATGCGAGTGGTCGTCTAGCCACTCATAGGGCAGGGTGTATGGTATTTAAAAAGGAGGACGTGTGTTTAGGTTTTACATATCCTGACAGTGAAAACTTCCTAAACTCGCTTTTCGCTGTAGTGAGAGAATCTCTCCCATAGAGGGACATTGGGTTACCTATGACACTTAAGTGATAACCTCAGTTTGGGAACAGATAGAGAAATGCTTCTTCCACTCATTTGAATTGTAATTTAAAATCCTCTTTAAATGTAAAATCGTATTTTAAGTTACAGTTTTGAAAATGTCACTTTTAAGGAAGTTGGCATTTTTCTGTCTACACCAAATGGGCCTTCTTCCAGTGTCCAGGCGCACATGAGTGTGAAAGGATTTCCTGTGGTCTGTTGCATATTCTTTCCAGACATGGGAACAAACGGGCCTTAGGTGTGGGGCAGGGTATTCCTCTCATGAGCAGGATGACCTGGGGGTTGTACTAAGCCTTCCTGAAATTCAAAGTTTAGCCTGAGGGCTATGCCCACCCCTTCCTGACTTGAGCCTTTCTGCCCTTCCAATGGTGAATGCAGCTCACACCTAGGCCTGTGTGACCTTTGTTACCCTAGGCAGTTTGGAGCCAAACTCATGAAAGGGAGAAGGTTAGACAAAGGGGACATTCATCACACACAGGCCAGAACTGGGTATAATATTAGCACCTTCAGAACCTCTCATCAGGACACTCCTGGACCTATGGAAGATTCAGAAGAAGGACTGCCCTGTCTGCTGAAGAAGGAAGACTGGACCTGCTTCACTTGACACAGGCGCTCCAAAAATGTCCAAGGGTGCATTGCCTTTGTGCTACAGGGATATAACAAGCTTCCAGAGGCCTATTATTAATTGCCCAGCTGACCAGCACAACCTGGGCCTGCCTGAGCCTTGCTGCTGGCCTCTGCTAGAGTGGGTCCTGGTCCCCAATGGGGTACACCCGATGTCCTGGACCCTTGGCTGGCATCAGAATGTACTTCTCTTGCCTCCACACAGAACTCCAGCTGAAAATCCAGAAGTTATTGGATTCTCACGATCGGACTCTTCGCGCCATGAAACATTCATCCACTATGTCTGCCAACGCGAAGTTCCAGCGATGGCCTGCTCTTCACGTCAGCTACAACTATCCGCGTCAGCAACATCCGTCACATCTCGTGCTAACGCAAGGTTTCAGTGATGACCTGCTCTTCGTGTCAAGCAGCAACCGCCAACATCACCCATTGACACGAAACAACAGATGCAACCTGCTCCTCACACGGACTATCAGCCCCTGCCTACACGAAGCTCCAGCTGAGGCTTTGCAGGCAGACTTGGTCTGTGAGAAGATGAAGTCTTCACGGGGACGAGCCTTGTCTGTGTATCTGACCTGAGCTCTATCGCAGTTGGACTGAACTTGTGACTTTAACCCAGTCCAGGATGACTAAATACCCACAAATTGAGTTGTGTGCCTTTTGGCGCTATTTTCATTGAAAACTTATAAAAACTCAGAACTTTGGTGCTAGTGATTGGATTTTTGTTGTCGTTTTATGTATTTAAGTTTACTATAGTATTCTAAATTGGTTTGAGCTTTTTTCTTGTGTTGTGATTTCACTTTATTACTGTATGATTGCTGTATTAATACTTAACACACTGCCTCTATGTTAAGCCTGAATTCTTTTGTGCGAAGTTACTAGAGGATTTAGCACAGGTTTATTAAATGACTCTTGTGGTACATCCTGAGATGGATTGTGTTTAATATTTGAGTGGTTTCCACCCCTCTCAACTAATAACCCAGTTTCTTACAATTCCCCTCTGAGCAAACACAGTTTGGGCAGTCTGGGATATCCATGTTGCACCATTGCCATGCTGGGTATGGTGCTGGACAAAGTTATATTAATCCCTCAGCTCACTGACAACATCCTTCTGAAATACAATATACATAACATACATATAAGACAAAAGGAGTGAAGTAAAATTACCTTAGCACTCATATCGGGTCCGTGTCCATCTGTTCGGTGTGGAGTTAGCCGGATGTGGAAAAGAAAGTGATATGTGATATATATATATATATATATATATATATATTGCTTGCTTCGCCGTGCAGACCCGTTGCTGGTGCATTTTTTGTTTATTTGAAAATGCCCTGCACCACCGCCATGACGCGTTTCGGGCAACACTGCCCTTGATCACGACGCGCATGTGCAGTGCTTTCACCAATTTAAAATGATAGTGTTTACCTGTGACTAAGTTTCAAGAAAATGTAGCATAGACATAAAAGAAAAATTCGTTGAATGGCTTGAAAACAACACTAGAATTGTGACATGAAATAGGTAAAAACATTAATGTTCAATCCTAAAATCAAGTCAAAAGTCAGTTAATTAAAGCTCTAATGCATGTGTGAACAGACCTTCGTATAAATACAGAGTCAGGCCATGTATCATCAATGTGCTCGGAGGGTTCTTGTGCAGTCAGCTAAGCAAAGTCCTGCCCCAGTGGGCCTTGGCTCATTGTCTATGACAGATACTACGTAAAGTGCAAGTGCAAATAGTGCAAGTGGTCACCTTAGAAATCACGTTGGTGACTTACTAAAATGCTAATGTGTATAAAAAATAAATTAAATAAATGTGAAAGCTAAAAATTGATCATTGGAGGTAGCGGTTACATGAATTAATGAAAACGTTAAGAAAAACATACAGAACAGTCAAAGCCAGGTGTGAAAATCCTCACTCGAATTAAGACCTTGAGGCATTTTTCTATCTAATTCAAGAATATATCTGGTCTCAAGTCTCCTTAATAATAATTCACAGTTGCCACCCCGTCTGAGGGGGGGATCGTATCCACGACAAAATATTTGAAATCATCCAGTTTGCTGCCGTGGAGATCCTTGAAATGTCTGGCAACCGGGTAAGTGACATCTTTATTGGAAATGGCCCATAGGTGCTGGAGTATTCGTATATGCACCTGCAGCTTGGTGCTGCCCACATACTGCAGGCCGCATGAACACTCCAGCACGTAAACAGCATGATCAGTTTTACAGTTAAGGCTTTTGGTGATCGGTATTGGATTGGGAGAAAAAGGTGCACAACAAATGGTTTTGTTGGCCCCATATTTACATGCCTTGTAACTAGTGCATCTTTTAAAACCCCTCCTAGAACTCAACCATGTCTTTGCTGGTTTCACCTCTGGGCTAGTTTTTACCAAAGAATTGCTCATAGAGCGTAACTTTCTAAAGGTGATGTTGGGAGATCTAGTAATATGTCTGCTCAGTATGGGATTACTCTGCACCAGGGCCCAGTTTTTGTTAATGATTTTGAGTATGGCTTTATGTTGAAGGTTGTATGCTAAGATCAATCTGGTTGGTGCCTCAGACTGAATCTGATGCAAATTCTTATTTCTGTTGCCAGTCTTGTAGGTGAGTGCTTCCAACCTATTGATACTAGTAGTCTTGTTTATAGCCCTGCTTAACACCTCTTGAGAATAGCCCTTGTCCAAGAACCTGTCCCTGCTTTGATGTTGGGCCAATGTACAGTCAATGTATGTATGTATGTATCTATATATCAGTAGCGGTCCGTGGAGGGAGTTCGGTGGGGCAGAGAGGCGTGGCGGGGAAGGGGCAGGGTGGGGAAATGTAAACACCGGAATATGGATGAACGGAGGTAAGTACACATTTAAATAAATAAAACAAATTCCTTTGCGCGCGCTACATCGCAAAATGCGATGCAGCGCGCGCAACGAAATTCATTTTCTTTATTTACATGTGTACTTACCTCCGTTCATCCATATTCCGGTGTTTACATTTCCCCACCCTGCCCCTTCCCCGCCACGCCTCTCTGCCCCACCGAACTCCCTCCACGGACCGCTACTGCTATATATGTATGAATATATATATATATATATATATATATACATCATATACTGAAATTCAATCCAGCTCTTGTCTACTTTAGCTTGCTCAGTCCTGGATCTCTGGTCTTTTATGTGCTGGTAATAATTATATTAGTATCAGCTCTAGACTCTCTTGGGTTTTATCTTGACTCTCTTTTATCTTACAACACACACATTTCTAAACTAACAAAGGCCTCTCCTTCAATTCCTGACAATTGGTGGGATGAGTAGTTACTTGGCCCAGTCTACCTCCATTCTGCTCTCACTGTCCCCTTCTAGAAGACCTGGCTTACCCACCATGTGCAGTTGGATTCGCCCTATGATGTAATAATAGTCCAGTCAGTCCTATGGTTGTGCATGTTTATTATCTGGTAGATATTTCAATGAAGCTCAACTATGGAGATTATGACGCTCTAAAGCTCCCACAAAATAAGAAAGACCCTTCCATTCTTCAACCTACATTTGGAACCCTTTTATTGTAAATTAAGTGGAATGTGGGAATCCTGTAGCAGAATAACTGTATCAACCTCAGAGTTCAATGGATATTTAGCAGTTAATAACAGAACAAAGGTGACATTATTTTAATATTTCAGAGCTCACATCAGTGCCTGTGGAACTAGAACTTGGAAGGGGAATGCGACTGGCTGTGTCTTTATTGCTTCTGTCGCTCACCCTCTGTTATTTAACTCGAACTGACTGCAGGAAAGTGGTACAAGAATGATCTAATGCCCCTCGCCCAGGGGACTGAACAACGTTCCCGCTTGGCCGAGCTGGCACCTCTGGATGTGGCTGTCAGTGCCCAAGGCAGAGAGAGACGGAGCGCCTCAGCCCTGCCAAGAGACGAGGGAAAGATTCACGCCGTCTGCAGTACATACGTCAGTGTTAACTCTCACGGGGGCTTTTTGTACAACATATTTCAGTTTCCGGTTACAGCAGCGTTCCATCGGTTGTCCAGCGCCATCTGTTCTTACCAGACCCCGAGCCGACTTCCTGCTGCGCGTGAGCCAGTTCTATTGCCGCCGTATCCTTCAAGCCGCTCGCTCGGCCTTTGGTCCTCCCTGTACCGTCTTCTCTTTTTACTACACTCCGAGCCGACTTCCTGCTGCGCGTGATCCACCCCTACTGCCCCATACCACAATCCTTCCTATCGAAGCCTTTCGTCCTCCCTGAACCGACTTGTGACAGTGGCACTAACCTCCGGAGAGAGTAAGGCATCTATTGACTGCGCTGATCAAGGGCAAATGAAAGAAACATGTATAGCTCCCGAGTGTGCCCTGCTGACTGCTTCAAATGGAAAGAGGCCTATTGCTATTCAGGAACTGTACAGAAAAAAATGCAAACCCACCAAGGACATCTGAATGATATTACAAATGGACGGGTTCTACTGTTCTTATGTATTAGGCAATTAATTCCAGTGACCAATAATGTCTTTATATCGATCATTATTTTATGTAGAATTACACTCTCTGAACTCGGTTTCAAAATATTTTAGCATTTTTTTTGCATACCTTATAGTATGTGCAATTGTCTGTAGTTACCAGGAGCCTGCATCTGGCCCTTTCCCCAGAAACAGGGGTTCGACGCAGTATTATTCTTCCATATAAACAGACTCAGAGCATGGCCTGGGAGGATCAGATACAGTATTTTTTTCAAATGTGACATTTTAGATGTAAGGGTTAGAACGTTTCGATACAAATCCCCAATCTAGGAATGATTTAAAATAGAACCAGAGTGGCAATCCATTAATAGATGCTGCTCCCTGGTGTATGGTCTCCGCAGGAGCTGATATATTGACATTGCGATGCATGTTCATATAATATATAGCTCAGCTGTACAGTAAAGTTTATGGCAAAAAAAAAAAGCAATTTATTGATAGAGCACACAGATGTATTCCGCTGCGTCCATCCAGAAGAGAGATACTGCTAATGTTTCTCTTGACAGATAATTAGGGTCCCTTTCTCAGGAGGGCGGTTAATCTGGCCAAGTCTAGACAGGCCGCGTTGAGAGGGGACCCCTCTGCTGCAGGTTATTACACAAAATGGCGGTCACAGCTGCGAGCTGACAGGATGATGGATGGGAGCGAATGTGGACTTTAGAACGAAAAACATGAATTCCCAGGCACGGGTGCTTGATGAAGGCGCGCTTCATATCAGCCACCGACCACTCATTTACCGTCAAGAGTGTTCATTAGATCCGGTAAAGCGAGGCCTTATATTTGGTACAGTCTTGTGTGAACTGTAGAGGTCACCTTTCTATGGAGTTTGTGGCATAAAAGCACTAACAGAAACTGTTTCTCTATGACTCCGGTGATCTCTCCAGCATTTTGAGCAGGTCATTAACTCAGAATAGACGATTTCGATAACAATTGAAGCAACAATCTCTCTCGGACATCAATCAAAGTGGGTGAGGTTAAACACTCAATTCTTCCCAAATGCATTGCGGCTTATGTGGTCACTTGCTGTGGGGAAGTGGTCGCTTGGCTGTTGAAGCGCAGTTCAGTGCTTGGTAACACCTGACAGATCTTTCATATTTCCATATTATTCATGTCTAAGCGCCCGCACAGCTTTGCTAACCCCGGGCTCCGGAAACCTAATCATAAACTCCTCTACTGACTAGGAACCTGCTGCAATTCATCAAAGCGGGTGCACATCTGCTGGTAAGACTGTCCCAGATTGCCCCAATTGCTGCTGTGTCAATCAACTGGAGGCTGTTAATGAGCTGCATCCCATTCAGGTGGACCCATCACTGCCTATATTCCACCCTACTGTCACCCCTATGTGGACAGGCAGATGCCCATCCAAGCGATTGGTGTATTACTGCACAGAGAGCTTATACTGGGGAATTGTGGCAGCTTGGAGGGAAGAAATATTTTGGTGTGGGAAGCAGGGCTGGAATTAAGCGGCCCTAAACAGAATGCAACACAAAAGGAAAAGGGCAACCCAATAACCTCATGTGAGCTTGGGTATCCAATTGAGTAAAGGTAAATGGCCAGCAAGGGGATCATTTATAATAAGGTTTGAGACATTATAAATGTCTTTAATGTCCCAAATGGTGACACTGATTCAATCACAGGCAAAAATAAATACAATTAAACAATCATCAAAGTGGATAGGAGAATATCCTGAAATAAACGGGTGGAAAGAGCTGGAGTTCATGATGTATGTTTTTATATAAAGATTTTTTTATAATGTAAGTAATGATTGAAAACAATAAATGGGGTACATAGTCAGCAAAACAATGATACATTAATGATGTTTTGCCCAAATAAATTGAAGACGATGTTTTAACAATGGGCCTATGTGTGATTGGTTCACTATTTGTTTGTGGAATCAGTCTAAAGTATAGAGCAGATGACTCATGGACATAGATCCAAGGATTAATTTACAGAGAAGAAGTGGAAACACAGTCGACGTTTCAGTCTCTAATGTCAGCAGAACCAGAGAACATCCTCAGGACTGTTTTAGCTAACGGAGATATCTTTCAAACCCTACTAGAGAATAACAGACTCAATGAGGTGAGCTAGGTCAGGGGATTTATATGTGTAGTAGTGATTATTAGCCAATGTTGCCATTCCCAAACTTAGCTGCTGATTTGCTTCCAATCGATTCAGTCCATGGAGCCTAGCGTAAAAGTGTGTATATACAGTCATCCAAATTGTGTTCATACTGTCTAAGTAGTAGATCTATATCAATTCAATCTTGGTGAATTGCAATTTTGCCGAAGCCAGACTGGAGATGTTTAGTAAGGGCATCGAAGGATAAATAAGTAAGTGGTTAGTTTGTGTATATGAAAAAATACAAATAAATAAAACACAGGCATTGAAGTACTTTGAAAAAAAAAGAAATATAGATGCTTAAGGATAAAATATGGACGTTTCAGGTAAAACAGATATGGATTTTTATTAGTTATGGGTTTCTTGAGACAGCTTATGGTAGTTGTTATTTGAAAGCATGAGGTGGGTACATGAGCAATTAAATTAAAAGCTTATAAGGTGAGGCGGGTGAAACGAAGGTTAGAGTCAGAGTATTTGTGGGGGGAAGGGTCCGTGTGGAGGACGTTTGGTTTGCCTGTATGTATGTTTTGTGCCGGTTCTCCCAATTGCAATCTATGCAAATAAGACGAGATACATATATCAAAACCACAGTGTTAAAACTGGCCTTCTCTGCAGGGTCACCCATAAACATTTTGCCTTCACATCTCTTGTTTTCTGAATCCTTTTTTGTTGATTTTAGGTCTCTGCTCATTTTACCACTGCTAACCAGTGCCAAAGATCTTGTGCTTGCTCCTTTAAATATGGTAAAATTGTCTTGCACCCACTTGGCACATTTAATTTACTTGTAAGTCCCTCGTAAAGTGCTACAAGACATACCCAGGGCCTGTAAATTAAATAGTACTAGAGGGACTAACGAACTGATTGTGCCACTTATTTAACAAGCCTTGTAAAACGTGTCTCAGGCATGCCATTACAGCCTGTGTGTGCAGTTTTAAACTGCTATTTCGACCTAGCAAAAATAACCTTTTGCCAGACCCAAACCAATTCTGAAAATGACACTTTTAAAAAGGTGGAATTTATTTGTCCTAACCATTTGTTGCCCGCAGCCTGTTCCTGGGCCACATGACTAGGTGTAATTAGCAGTTGGCCCTTTATGTTTTCCTCTCAGACAATATCACAATAGAGGGTATGGGAGTTGGCATGATTGGCCATCTTTAGTATGATCGGGGGCGGAGCTGTCACCTACCACACTTGCACTTCAAAGGCACTGGCCCATTCATACAAACAGGACTTCACACTAGCCTACTGTGCCCCCAGACAGACTTGGACCAGTGCAGGGAGGCAAGAGGTTAGACACCTCTGTACGGGTAAAACTCCAGAAACTTCTCCCACTTCAAAGGAGGCACCTACTATAAACGTTTGACCCTCAGACCCACTCTTGAGTACATGCCTGGACCTGTGGTACTACAGAAGGACGCCCTGCTGCTTGAGCCCTGCCCTGCTTGCTGAGAAGCAAAACTGAACCTGCTCCTTTCATCCCAGGCAGAGCGACTACAAGGGTCAGTTGAATGACTTCCTATCCTGAGCTACAGGGACCCAACAAGCTCCATAGGCCTCCTTGCATCTGCCCAGCTAACCTGCTGCACTGGACTTGCAACTGGACCACTCCGAGCCCTGCTGACCTCTGCTGAAGTGAGTACCTGATCCCTAAGTGGTACCTCCCTAGGTCCTCTTAAGCCCTTCCAGAGCCATCAAACACAGCTCTTCCAGGCTTAACTGAAGGTTCCACCAAATCCAATGCAAAGTTTTCACAAAGCCTTGCCACAAAACTGCAAGCTTCATCACAAATGATGCCTCGCCACACAAATTCCAGCCTCATCCGAATCGATGCTGAGCAATGTTAAGCTTCGCCACACAGCTGCCAGCTTCATTGGACTATGCCGAGCAACGCAATACCTCGCCTCATAGCTTTATCAGAACTGACAAGGACAATGCGAAACCTCGCAAAGCAACGCCACGCAGACCGCAGACATAAGGTACAATACTCAATGTGCCAAAATTGGTTCTGTGCCCAGCCGGCACTCCATGTGTGGTCGGCCTGAACTTTTGATTTATTAAATTTGTATCTATTTTTTTAAATTGCTATTGGATTAGTCCTGTGTTGTGTTTTCACTTAATTACCATTTGTGTGCGGCATAAATACTTTACACATAGCCTGTAAATTAAGCCAGACTGTTTTTGTGCCAAGCTACCAGAGGGTTAAGCACAGGTTAATTCAGTGACTTTTGTAGCTCACCAGGTAAGGATTGTGGCCATTCCTCGAGAAGGGCTCACACCCACTCCACTAATAATCCAATTTCTCACTCATAGAACAAGCTACAAGCAGGAATACAAGTGCCAGTTATATCGAGATAACATGGGCGTGACTCATTATTATAATATTTTGTGAAATAAATTATAATCAGTCTTCATTCAGCACTTATGAATCAGAAGTGGACAATGTGATTGGGTACATCTTTTTAGAATATTATTCGGTTTTATGATCTGTTAGAAGAACGGTGCAATCTTCCTCACCGGGGTTCTGCATAGGGCCATCTCATTCTAATGTGCTGATGAATGACGTGCATTTTGATTGACCTCACAAGTCACATTATGGTTAAACCTGAGGCTGACTCTGTTGGGGCATGTTGGTATTTCGTCAGACACACACTCTAAACATCAGCTGATCACTTGCACTGCATTTTATAAGTAGATTAACATGCAAAACCTATGGCTTTGAAGCCAACCACATTGGAAAATTCTGAAGTAAAACAAATTATTTGTCCCAATTGTGTTCAGAATCTTTGGGCGAAGAACGGTCTCCACCCACCAATTCCCATTAGGCGAATTGTGCTCATTTGCTTTGTCATGTCCTGGTTTTCATTAGAGCAACCCACAGAATTTTGCTATTTAATTGACGCACAAATGCTTTCGGTTTTTTTGAGTGATCATGGTGTTTTGGCTCAGGACCCTCAATATATTTGATGGAGCAAGGTTTCACATACAAAAAAACTTGCTCGTATGCAATCTTCTCAAATAACTTGTAACATTATAATCAACCCGTCTATAAGTACTAACAGTGCACCACAGTTTACATTTATATCTAGGGGAAGCTTTCTTATGTGCTTGCACTAATGAATAACCAGAGTGTTCTAAAATGGCCGCTAAAACACAGGAATTTTACTGCACATGCGTCTACTACATCTACGTAGTATGACGTTTTCTGTCGCTTGGTGGGAAAACTCTGCAGCTGCGTAATAGCTTTTACTATGGCCGCTTTACAGTTACGCACTAATGCACATGCTGTGCTGAAACTAACCCATGCACGTACTACTAAGCTATTAATGCAAAAGATTTATTAAGTAAATGGGGTTAGAGTAGAAGTAAGTGGTATACAGTGAATTCATTTATTTTTGTATTCTAACATGTTCTTTTCTGACTTTATTAATAGTTCGTATTTGGGCCTTGGAGGGTGACCACGTCTCTGTTCCCTTGTGATTTCTACACATGCGCAAAACAATTGCTTGCCCTGGAACAAGTGATGCAAATTGACTGACTGCCAAACCCTAAGCCGGCAAGGACATGAGAAACCAAACTCTTGACCCTACTAGAGGAAGAAGGAGCAACAATGGATAAAGACTTACCGATCCACATATGAAATGCTTGTGGGAATAAAGCTTGTGGGTATTAAAATCAAGGGGAGGAGAATTAGACAGTAGCCTAAAGAAAAAGATTGCACTTAGGAAGGTGTGATGTCCTCACCCCACTGCTTGGCCCAATCAAATTGCGGGTGAACAAGGAATTGAAACATTTGGGGGTGGATCATACACTTAAATTTGATATAACAGAGGTAAGTTATAGTTAGTTAGTCATACGATGCAGAGATGCTGATGCTATGCTGAGATGCTGCCCGATTCTTCTACAATCTGACTGAAGAATCCAACACTAGGGAAATTCGCAGAACAACCGAGGAGGCACATCTAGGGAAGTGTCCGGACGCGCCCGAGCCGGAGAGAGTAGCACCAGAGAGGGGTGTAACGCTGGCGTTACACTAGAGGAGGTCACCTTCCCTGTCCTGAGCGGATCCTGAATCTTTGACACTCTGATGTCTGGGTCCTCACACTATTTCAGGTAAATATAATTGTAGGGTAAATGCTCCGTACTTGCTCTCTGTCCTTTCTCTCCTCAGGTGCTGTCATTGCAAGAATTTAATAATGCAAACTGATTATGACCTACCTGTACTATTTTTCCTGATGGAGAATTCTGGTATATTCATGTGTATCTTGATTTGACTCACAAAATTATTAATTCAGATAAACTTTTAAAACTTCTTTTGAGTCTGTGGTTCTTTAAATAAAAAGTTAAATGCATTATTGTATTTTCCTCCCTATTCTAATCTACTACTAGATCTTTTCGGCAGTGCATTTGCTCAGGAGACAGGAATGGTAAGAATACTGGTGTAAAGGTTTCCTAGGGTAAAACAAAATTGATGACCAGTGGATATTTACTAGCTTATTGATTATATGAATATATATGGGCCCAAATGAGTATTGTGTGTATGAATGTGTAGAGCTGGTAAATTCCGCTGTATCATACTGTCACTTTATTTGTTCTCTAGGTTATATTACTTATTGTGGGTTTTATTTTGAATAGTTTTTGTTTCCAAAGTATAGTAGTAAATGGATGTGTTTTGGTGTCTGTGCAAGTCAAGAGCTTTGCTTACCTTTCTGCAGCACTGAGATATTTTTGCACCTGGTTATACGAAGTCTTAATTTGCATGGCTGTTTTGGGTGTTTAAAGACCATTAACTTGTAATTCTATTGTTTCATATCCAATTGTTCTTGCAATAATACTACTAGTTCGATGGGGAATGACCTCTAATGCCACATGTTCTATTTCTGCAGATGGAGTATCAGTTATTCTCATAAGATGGACGTGCATGGATTTTATGAGGAAACGCTTTTTGGTGTATATTTACAAGGGAATAGTGCCATCAGAATGTCACTTTTAGCAACATTCTGGTGGTGCTGTGCCCTTCTCCATATTTACAAAGTGGCGTTAAGCTACTTTTTGTGGCCTAACGCCACCTTGTAAATACAGTCCCTTTAAACACATCACTTTACGTGAAAGGGGAGTGCAATGGACGCTGATGTGGGCGTTACACTGCAACACCCATCGTTTTTTTACGCCGCTCCAGATTTACAAGGATGTGTAAATCTCAAGCAGCGCCAAAAATGAATGCCATGCAATAGCAGGTGTTAGAATGACGAAACAAGGAGAAATTTTTGTTTCTCCTCATTTTTAGGTCGAGCCTAGAGCAGCGCATGCGCTGCTTGCTCGACTTTTAGTAAGGGATTTTCAAAGTGCTACCAGAGTCTTTTCCTGGCCTTAAGCTTGCGTGCAAGTGCGCGTGAACGCGCGCAGCAGTCCCTGTCAAGGCTCATTAAGCCTTGTGTGCCTCTCTCCGCTTCAATTCCCTCCCCCTCCCCCACTACAGATCGCGTCACTCTGCTGCCGGATTCCTCACCCAGTATGGAAAGGCTATGAAGCCATCGAGTCCAGATAATGTAAGATACACGCATACCAAAATATCATATGTTGTTGCCTATTTTGTAATTTCCGTAATATTCTTTAGTGTTCTGTCTACCTTTCAGGATCTGTATTTCTGGTGTGTTGCACTCATCTATTTGCCTGGAAGTGCGAGCACAAATCGGTACATTGCATGATCCTATATCTGGGCCTTCAGCACTGTGGTATGGGTGTCATTAGCTTTGTATTATTTTTCTCCAAATGTGGTCCCTCCGCTTTTAAATATAATACATTATAGTGGCTACTTTTATCTAAAAAAAATGTTTTGTCGAACCTATCAGACACCTTTTATTGATTACTTAAATCGTGATATTGTATGTCCAGTGTACTTCATGTGTAGTAATGTAGCCATCTATTGGACAGAACTAGAATTTTTTGACAGTGTTTTACAACAATGCCGGTTTCATTTTCGGGTCACTATTGTAGACAGTTGTTAAAGAGCTAGCAAAGTGGGCTTCCCCACACCACAATAGAAACCCACATCACTGCCTGCTTGCACACCACAATAGAACCAGGTATGGCTGCCTGTGTGCACACCACAACAGAACCAGGCATCGCCGCCTACGTGCACACCACAACAGAACCAGGCATCGCTGCATACGTGCACACCACAACAGAACCAGGCTTCGCCGCCTGCGTGCATAACACAACAGAACCGTGCACACCACAACAGAACCAAGCATCACTGCCTGCGTGCACACCACAACAGAACCAAGCATCACTGCCTGCGTGCACACCACAATAGAACCACGCATCGATGTCTGCGTGCACACCACAATAGAACAAGGCATCACTGCCTGTGTGCACACCACAATAGAACCCGGTATGGCTGCCTGTGTGCACACCACAACAGAACCACGCATCACTGCCTGTGTGCACAGCACAACAGAACCACGCATCACTGCCTGTGTCCACAACAGAACCACGCAGCAATGCCTGTGTGCACACCACAATAGAACCAAGTGTCACCGCCTGCATGCACACCACAACAGAACCACGCATAAATCATGAGTTTTCGGCTTGCATCAGATGTGTTGGCATACATGCTAAATTCAGAGTACCAAGAAGTGGAGCCATGGCAGATTTTTCTGGAAAAAGTCACCGAGATAAATTTAGTACACACTTTAAAAGTCCGAAAGGAGGGTTTTCTTTACACAGCAGTCCCGAGAGGCGACGTATATAATTTTTGGGGGCTTGTGATATTTTAACAATGTTTTTTTGGAATGTGCATAAAATCTCTTGCTGTGTGTTGAAGTGTAGAACCACTTACCCACGAAGCCTATTCCCATCCTTAGTTCGATGTCCCGCCCGTGTTTACTTCGAGATGTGCTCACTTTGTGACTTAATTAGGAAAATATTTTCACAGCCCGTGATAGTTTTTTTTGCGAATTAAGACTACTCAGTCCCATAACGCACTTTGCTAGAATTTAAGCTCACAGCGTTATGGCATTAGCCTTTTTCTTTTTCATATAACCCACATCCAATATGTGTAGTTGCAGCAGCACTTAAAGTGCTCGTTAAAAAACAGGACATTGAGCTCTGTTTTTATTAATCAAACTGATTTGCCCTTTTGGAAAAAAAGAAGAAAAAAAACGCTATTTGCTTGTGAGGCGACTGCCTTTCTAGCAAGCAAAATTCATATTCAGTTTTAATGCATTCTATTACTAAGCAGCTACATAAAAAACAGCATTAAGTACTAGAACATTTAAAAAGCAACAACTTGCAGCAAGAAAAGCTTGCGGAGGAAAAAAATGTCACTCAAAACTTCTTTTTTATCGGTATAAGCCGACACTGCTTATTGTGACGTTCCCTGTGTGAGGCTGAAAAAGACGACAGGGGGAGGGAAGGCAAAAGTTACGGCGCTGCTTAATCAGAACACGTGAGACCATCAGACGGCACAGTGAGAAATGAGATAAACAAAGGGCATGTCCCCAGGCCTCATTCCGTGCATCATATCATGTTTACTCGAATAGTTTTGTGCTATTTTGAACACTTATTATCTTCATTTCTCTCTCTGCCTCACAACTCACTGCCTCATCTCTCTCTTCACCACCTCTCATACACTATCTAGCCTCTCAATTTACCTCACCTATTGGCCTTCTATGTCTCTCTTTTTATTGATGTCCTCTTTCCCTCACGTTCACCATTATTTTCTTTCTTTCTCTCTACAATGCTCTCTCTACCTCTTCCACTCCATCTATCACTCCCTTTGCTTTCATCTCTCTTTCTATCTCCTTCACTCTTTCTGTTCACTCTCTCTGCTTCCAATGTCTCGCTCGTTTAATACATCTGTCTTACCTCTGTCTCTCTCTCCCTATTTCACCATTCTCTACTTTTCCCTCGCCCTTCCTCTGTATCAGCCTCATCTCTCTACCTCATCTGCACCTCTTTTCTCTCTACTTCTCATATCTTTCTATTTTTCATCCCACCGGCTCTACCTGCCTCGCTACTTTGTTTAACTGACCTGTCATTCTGTGCTTCACCTTTCTATTTGTGCTATCTCATTATAACTCACCTCTCTTCCTATCTTATTTCTCTCTAGACCTTGCCCCTCGGGTTGGCACCTTTCTTACCAGCCTACATTTAAAACTGCATGCCAGGCCTCTAAAAACAAGCATTGGCATAGCTAATAGGTCTCGCCTTTGGGACCTTATACGTTTTTAGTCATGCAACAGTTGATGTTATTGCACCAAGGATATTGTGCTACATAGCTAAATACGTGTAAGGTCACAAAAGTGAGACCTATTTGGCTATGCCAATGCTTGTTGCTTTTTCTATGTGTGCTGCATTCTGCAGCTCACATAGAAAGAGCAAAACGCCATGAATGATTGTTTATGTGCAGGAAGGGACACCTCCCTGCACATAAACAATCATTCACTGCAACGCAGGCACCCTTGCACTATGGTGCAAGGGTGCCTGCATTGGTGCTAGGCAGACAATTTTAGCACCAGCACTAAGGAAAACATAGGCGTGCGCCGTATAAATCTTTTAAATCTTTGTGCACTGTATTTAAAGCACTCCAAGGTATTGGACCGGAGTACTTACAGAAACAGTTTAATCGGTACATACCCACAAGAAATCTACGTTCAGCAGGAGCTAAAATGGTGATAGTCCCGCCCACAAAAAAGGTATCATGGGGAGGACGAATATTGGTCTTCGGAGCAGCCAAGGCTTGGAATGACCTTCTGGTCCATCTCAGAAATGCCACAGATCTGTTGGCTTTCAGAAGGCCTTGAAAACATGGTTGTTCTATAATTACATTTTTCTGTTGGTGATAGCTGTAATGACAGGTAACTAGCGCCAGGACACCCCAGGGTAACCGTTGCGCTTTACAAATAAACTTAACATAACATAACATATTGTAGTAAATATAGCACATCCCTGCTTTTAGAAATGTCAGAGCTGTGAAATTTAGCGCAGCCCTATGCTCTGACATTTCCTTTTAAATATGCCCCTGTGTACTAACACTTCTGTTGTTTGTCCTGTGTGAAGAGGAGCGGGGTGCTGGAATTTTTGTGACAGTCCTTCCAGCAGAGTTCTGATTCAAAGTAGTAGCCAAGAAGAAGCTGGTAAGCCACACAATTGTTTAAGTGTCGACCAAGCTAGCTGTTTCTGGTCTTGTTTTACAATCGAGCTGGTGGTGGGTGAGACACAAAGTGCAACAAAGGATGCAACACAATGAAGTGGCATCTTAACTTGCCACACAACAAAATGTAATCGAAACGTGGCATCGCACAGGGGCACGGGTGAGGCTTGTATGACTCGAACCACCTCTCGCATAAGACCCCTCCTATCGCCTGACAAGCCTCGCGCACTTCTGTCCAAATGCCTTGTGCCGCCAGTGTGAACAGATGGGTTGACACCGCATTTTAGTCTCGAACTGATCATTAGCCAAACACAGTTTGTAAAAATTCCCTCCCATGATGGCAAAGACTGCACACGGCACATGCCCGCAGCTGAGGATGGCATTGGCACCGTGCCTCTGTGCTTGAAGGCAGCTCACGGAGCTCGCTTAAAATAGGCTACGTACCACAAAAGCATACTCGGAAAAGACAATCTAGGCCAGCCACTCAACTCGCCGCAACAGAGCTGTAAACCAAAATAACCAATAATGCGCAGAGACTCGGCAAAAGGGCAGTTCGGGGAGAGGCATGCGCAAGGTGCACCATCACTTACAAGTTATTGATCTTTATACATCGCGGTAAAATGCATGATAATGAACAACAAACATGAAAGTGACCCGCAGTGCTGGGTCTGGTTTTGCACCGGAGTTTCCCACCTGATAATGGGGAGTAGCGAGTGATAACTCATTTTAGGTCTTGCTTACCAGAATGCACCAGCTGTCTGTTTATGGACGACCAATTGTGGGCTTATCAAGAGCTTACAGTGGGCTTACAGTCGGCCCATTTCTTACCAATGTTTGGCTTTATTATCACTCTTGCTTAGTATTTTCTGTCGTGCCTGCCTCTTCATGTGTTTGGCCATCCCAGAGCCTCTTAAATCGTTTTTATTGGCGGACTCGTATCCTTCCACTGTTCACGGTTAGGGAGATCCTTTATGGTTAAGCACTCCCTGAGAGTGCATGTGTTTCCAGCTTTCACCTTGTTGTGCTTATTCCCCAAATATCTGCCCTGTGCTCCATGTTGCGCTCTTCCTCATGTGCAAATTTCCTGCCCTTCCACACTGTGTTGCTCTCCCACATGTGCTTTCACCTCGCAGTTTTGCGTTACTGTGCCCCAGGGAAGTGTTCCATAGATGGAGCGTGGGTGTACCCTTGCACCCACTCCTGTATTTTAGCGCATTCCCAGATTTACCATTTCTCGTAGACCTGGGAATGTGTCAAAATGCTACGCCTCTCCAAGTGAGGCCTAACAAGGAGAAATATATGTATTTCTACTTGTTACTTCCTCGTTCTGTGTGTGCTGCATTCTGCAGCACACGTAGAAAGAGGAAAATGCCTCAAATTACTGTTTTTGCATGGAAGGTGTCCCTTTCTGCACAACAAACAACCATGCTTACAACCTAGGCACCCTTGCACAATGGTGCAAAGGTACCTGCAGTGGTGTTAGGCAGCCCATTGTGTGCCAGCGCAGGAAAAAGACAGGAATGAGCCAGATTATGTTAAACAGCACATTCCTGCCATTTCCCTTTCCCACTGTATTCAAACTAGCCTGGCTGATTAGGGGTGTTACCCTGAAACTGGTCCCAGGATGCTTGTTTCCAGTCCAGGGAAGACCTGGCTAGGCAGTTTGGGCTGGACTGTTCCCATGAGGAACAGGGTCAAGATTGATTTGCATATGGCTGGGTCTGTACTGGGGGGTGGCGGAGTGAGCTAAAGAACAATGATGGATTCAAACCAGATCTGTGACTGGGGTCGAGTGTCTAAATAGTTTCAGCGCTCCGTCCATCATCTCCTTGTGTTTGCTTTGTTTGCCCTAATTTGGCAGAGTATGCCCAGACGTGGGTCCCTTGCTCACACTGCCACTGGGTTCAAGCTAGCCTGGCTGATTAAGGGTGTTACCCCAAAACCGGTCCCAGGATGCTTGTTTCCGGTCCAAGGAAAGACCTGGCTTGGCCAGTTCGGGCTGGACTGTTCCCATGAGGCACAGGGTCAAGACTGATTTGCATATGGCTAGGTCTGACTAATGGATTCTACCCAGATCGGTGACTGGGGGTAAGTGTCTGAAAAGTTTCAGCACTCCGTCCATCATCTCCTTGTGTTTGCATTATATAGTAAAGTCAACTCCTATCTAACCATTCTAGCCCACAATAATACCAGAACACTCAGCAGTCTGCATCCAAATTTAGCTCATGCAGACTGGTTAATAACTCCCTTTGGATGCTACATGCTCTTACCCTCACACAAGACCTATCCGCTATAGGTCTTATCCATCACCCAGTACTGTACAAGCCTATACCAGTCATCACCAGCTGAACAGAAATGGAATACCTGAAGCGATCTGACACAAAGCTGGCAACTCGGAGTACTGCACTCTAGTCCTGCACTGCAGGTCCCAATTAGCTACATTCTATGTGTACTGCTTTATATCTCACAATGGCACTGCAATATGAAATGCTAGTAACAAAGTCCATCTGAGCAGATCTTCCCGACCACTTCTCTCACCAAACATGTCTGCTCAGGACCATGAACTGTAAAGAAAATATCAGACTGGACATCCCAGTGCAGTAACCATATAAATGGATTATGAGCATAGGAAATACCACAAAAAGACCTGCACAGTTGCTCAAAGCTGCATGCATACCTAAACAAGCATTGGCATAGCCAATAGGTCTCGCCTTTGGGACCTTATAAGTGTTTAGCCATGCAACAGTTGCATAACTAAATACTTACAAGGTCCCCAAAGCGAGACCTATTGGCCGCGAAAGTGAAAGTAATTGCGATCAAACATCAAAGCGGCCGTGAAAGTGAAGGTAATCGCGGTCAAGCGTGGCGCGCGCGCCCGCGCACATGCACTGTAGCTCTAGGCTGGCCTGGTAGCACTTTTTGGAGCCCTCTCAATAAGTCTCGCCAGACCAGCGCATGCGCTGGGTCAGGCGAGACCTAAAAAGTGAAGTACATGATTTGTCTCAACCTAACAAACTTATTTTGACTTGTACTTATGTTGGTTGTCTATTTACTTACTTATATACTATTGCGTGACCTCTTCTGATGTGTCTGTAAAACGTACAATTTGTGCCGAATTTTTGTCCTGAATTTTGACCTTCTGTCCTGAATCTTTACACTCACCGTCCTGAATTTGCACCCATGCCAGTTGGTCACCCTAGAAGTGGCAGTGCTCCAACAATGGAGTGCTAGCCTGGCAGAGGGCACCAGGGACCGGAGCATTAACCCAACCAACAGACTCTGGGTGCAGCACATATGGGATGTGCGTAAACAGGCTAAAGGAAAGACTACACAAAATAGTGCTCCAGCAGCTCTGGGAACAATGAAGGGCACAAGGTTCAAAGCATCAGGTGCGGCGAAGCTGAAAACACACGTGCAATGTGCTAACCAATGGGGACACCTGGCCGCAATTGAGGAGGTGATTTGCCGTAACCTGGGGTGAATTAAGCTGAACATAGCACACTTGTTTCATTTCTTCAAGGTACATACAGGATAGTTTAGCCTTTAAAGAGGGATAGATTTAGGGTTATTTTGGTTTGTTTGCCAAACAATGTAACTTTGTCCATTAGAGGCAGATTGGTATTCATTCGGGCACAGCATTTTTGGGTACAAGAACTCTCCGGTTGTCTAATTGACCCCTAAAGTTACTTATCTATTTAATGCCAGGTTTCTTAATTATACGTGGCTCGTGCAATTGCTAAGTGATTGAGTTTATGTCTCTGCACATCTTGGTTGGAAAGGACTGAATGTGGATTCTGAATCCCTGTACCTAGAGCAATTCACTACATTACAGCATGGTGCATTGTGACCTGTTCATAAACTTGGGACGTGGCTCTGTGTTGAGTGCTATCCAGGAGCTATATGACTGCTTTAAGATCCAGGCACCGCGCCCGAAGCATTCGTTTTATTTTTATGTATTTTAACATGATTCTGATGTAGCCCAGAGGCTGCTTCACTACAGATAAACAAAAAGAACAGTTGTTAAAAGAGGGAATATCACTCCTTCAGAAATTGCATGTTCGGGCAGTGGGTCAGCTGCTTCAAGTGACAATCAACTTTGATGTAGTCTAAGGTACTGTTGGAACTTATGTTTTTAGGGTTTTCCCAAATCAGGCAAGGTCAGTGTGAGGCAGAAGGGTAGGTGAAGCAAGGTTCAGAGGGAGGAGCCGTGTACCGTGTATTATTCTTGGAAAACCTCGCTTCGAATCAGACGATCGTGGAAGGACGGATGTACACTGTCATCGACCTATCCTTTGTTCTTATGAAACTATAAGATGTACAATGTCTGGACAAACTTTTTCTTAAACAGACTCGGTTAGTCATACTGGAAATGGATATCTGATAATAGAAAAAGCCTACTTTTTGAGCCCTGAAGAAGTCCAATTGTGGACGAAACGCGTTGGCGGTTGCAAAATGAATAAAAGATGAAAATTCAATACCAACAAAATAACATTGATTTTTTATTAAAGCAAACAACTGTATTATAGTTGTACCTTACTGTGGGTTGCCTAGACTGAATACTTACAAGTGTGCAGAGCTATTTCTTGTTACGTGTATTATTCTTGCACCATCTTTGGACTTCTGGTTGGAGAATACTGAGCCAACAGGTTGAAGAGGTAGGGGGATGCCTGTCTATAGTAGACTTACCACATGAGGCATAAACTCCCTCATTACACGTGGCTCATAATAATGCCCTTTTTCCCCCGACCTGGAATTACCATTACCTGAGGTCTCAGTAGTTCTGAGCATGGAAAAATAACGGGAATCATTGGTCTTTGGGGAATAATATGTGGATATCTGACTTATCTTGCTGGTTTCTACGATTTCCACCAGAATTCCACCCAGAGGCCGGAGACTTCGCATAATTGCAGGAACTGAACGCTCTGGGAGGAACACCACAGAGTTGTGGTGTTCCCATAAAACATAATTCTGACAGCAATGGTAACTCCGGTTATCGGCCCATTGGAATTATAAGGCCACTCGGCTTATGGGCCACCGTCTTAACTGCCCACTTTTCTGTTAAGTCATAAATGCCACATCTGTCATGGAGCAGCCATTTAGAAAGTTACTTTTTTCTGTAGGAAAAGGCACCGAGATCAAATTGAGAACTACCAATCTCTAATCTCTCACCTTACCCACTGCAACTCTTGCTTCTCCAAAAGGCAACCCAAAAATCCATGAACATTAGGTTGTTACCTCATTCACAGCCCTGTCCCTGGACGTATGTCGCAGCAAAATCCAGTTCAAGCCACTACCTAAATCAGTGTTTCCAAACTAAGATTCAGCAGAACCGGGGGCGAGGCTTGGAGCATCAAGATGGCGGGCGCACTCTAGGAGTGCTCTGGACCCCTGCGTCATCCGTCCAAGTATCCTGACCCATCGATGCAGACACAATAGCCCTGCGACAAAACAATACCTTACCGGAGCAGTTAGGCGTGTTCCGGTGGAGACTGGGACCAAGTGGCGGCTGCAGACGACCAGATTCGGGCTGATCCGCCCTGCGCGGCTTGGCAATATGGCGGCTTGATCTGCAGCTGCGGGAGTGCTGGTGGGCGACCCCCTGTACGGAACCTGCCAGAGGACTCACGGGTCCCCTGCTCCCAGGTGGACAAAAACACTGTTAACCCAGACGCGGGGTCTCCGACATCGGTGGAGAGGCCCTGGGGCACCTGCGCCGGACTGCTGTGCCACGTACTGCGGCCCGGGCTGTAGGCGGGTGCTCCTGGCGGCCTGAATTTCTCCCAACTGCAGCGGTAAGCGGAGGAGCCTGGGTGGAGTTAGCATGGCCCCCGGTGGCCTTGACCCTGACTGTGGGATCATGCACCGGAGGTGGCCCTCAAGGCTCTGGACCCGCTTGCAGCTCTGCGGCCCAACTGACTGCAGGGACTCGCCCCGCGGGACATCTCCTGCCGTGTCTGCCTGCGGGCGCCCTTGAAGTGAAGATAGCGGGGCGCCTGCCATCCTGGGCCCGGCACGTCCTTCCATACCTTGGAGGAGACCTTTGAGCCCTAACGCCGCATTGCGGTCCTCCGAAGGAGATCACCCCTCTTGACAAGCGCGCCTGGGGCCGGAAAGACGAGTCTGCTGCGACTCCTACCCACAGGGACCCCAGATTGACCCTTCCCGGGGCTTGGGAGAGCGAACCGGGACCTAGGCAGCTACTTGAGACACGGTCCGGGCCCCGTGTTGTGACAGACACGCCCGGGACAGACCGCCATTAAGTACTGTGCCTCCCTTGCTGGTGGGGGTAGTTGGCTGCAGAGTGGTGATCTACTGGAGCCCCCGGGGACCGTATAAACAAGACGTGGTTCGAGCTGGCAGCCGTCCTCGGCCCATGGTGGACGTCTGCGACACCTGAAGGCCTAATTTGCACCTGATGACCTGGCCTGGCGGGCACGGGTCTGGGGGCGCTTAAGTGGTTCCGACTGTGCCTCTGTTGCCTCGGCGGACTGTGGAGTGCTGGGACCGCGGTGATCCCATCCGGGCAATACTTCCATCTCACTAGCACTGACCCGCTTACCCAAACCCACCTGGGAAAACCATGAGACGGCATTGAACCATTGGAGCCTGTCGCCCTGTCACAGGACGACCCCACACTGACCCTGACTACTCTCCACGGGCTAATCCCCCACTCAAGACAAAGTTTCCAGGGTCGGAGTCGAGGCCACTCGCACCTGATCATCACCCTGGGGAAGGACCGAGGGCCCAAGCCTCCCTCAACACAGACTAAGATGGACCAGTACACCATAACGGACCTGGGAACGGCGACCAGGGCAGGTGGGAATCCTGCCTCCGCCGAAGCGAATCTTAACACCATCCTGCAGGCCATCAACGCCTCACAGGCATCAGATGAGAACAAGATTGGAGAGGTCCGAGTAGATGTAGCTCTCCTCTGGCAGGACCTCCGGAACGCAACGGCCAACATCTCAGAGGTTGAATCCTGTATTTCTACTGTCGAGGATGATGTCACTCAACTTAAGGAGCCGGTGGCTCACTTACAGACTCACACCAGAGAGTTGCACCGAAGACCAGAGGATGCCGAAAACAGATCAAGACTTAACAACCTCCACCTCGTAGGGTTTCCGGAGGGAGCGGAGCAGGGGCAGGTGGGGGTGCTCATTGAACAGTGCATTAAGTCATGGATGCCCCAAGGCTCTTTGTCTGCATGGTTCGCGAACGGGCCCATCGCTCCCTGGCCCCTAGACCTCCGCCAGGGGCGCCACACAGGCCAATAATCGCCAGGATTCTCAATTTCAAAGACAGAGACTCCATCCTGAGCGAAGCCTGCAACCAAAAGACTCTGACCTACCATAATCACCCGATAATGATCTTCCCTGACTGCACACGGGCGGTCCAGAGCCAGAGACGCTCATTCACCGAGGTGAAACAGAAGTTGTGAACTCTTAATCTCCAATACAGGCTGCTCTTCCCGGCCCGTCTCTGAATCGTTTTCCAGAATAAAACCCTTTTCTTTGAGACTTTGGCAGCGGCCTGGACCTGGCTGACCGAGGAACGCCCTCTCAGACATAATACCGAGGCCCCACCCTCCGGGCCCTGTGCTGGGGCCGCCCCGGCAGGCTCACCTAAACCTAGCAGAAGGTGCACATGCTCCCGCATGGGGCGGGGAGCTCACCGAGGCCACATCGGGCTCGACTGCAGGCACTGGCCGCCACTCCAGGAACCAGGCAACACTGAACAGCTCCCGCTCCCCACACCGCTCCGGATCCCTGGATCATTTGGCCCCTGGAGACAGCTCACCTAGAACTCTGCACATTGACTCCTCCAAATCGGACCTCTCTCGTAGTCCGGCACTCTTGGGTTGACCGGCCCATCCAAGAACCACGCGATCTGGCGTGTCGATGACGCAGTAGATAGAACATGGTCGTACTACAACGAGACTTTCAGATGCAGATGGAATGAGACATCCTGATGTAAGGAGGGGTACTCCTCGCAACCCCGCAACCGAACGTTTTAGTTTGGTGTGTTTATCTTATCTTTAGCCAGGATGACAGATGCTTCTGTTCTTGAAGTATAGGGTGGGGGAGGGGGAAGGGTCCCATGCTGTCCCATGTTTTGTTGCATCACATTGTTCATCATTGCAGTACTCCTCTCCTGCAGCACGACAGCCACATGCATAGCACACATGATGGCACTAGAACCACAACTCTGCGACCAGGGCATATCCCAGCCAGTCCCATGCCCAGATCAGGTCCCGTGGACTCTCAAGCTCGCCCAACCCAAACATGTCACACACACAATGTAGCGGAGAACCTCTCCAAATACTGTCATGGAATGTCAATGGCCTGCTTGACAGGGTAAAGCGGCCTGCAGTCCTGCGATACGCCCAACGCCAGGCATCTGACATAATCCTACTCCAGGAGACTCACCTCATGGGCAATCATTATCCCTTCAACGCAAGGTACGGCTAGGATAGGGTTTGGCACTTGGGCTTCGCTTGAGGCTCACGGGGAGTGGCAATCCTCCTAAGACGCAACCTTCCCTTTGTACTTGCGCAGACCACTAATGACCCCCAGGGATGCTTTGTGGCCTTGATTGGAACATTAGGAGGGAATACCCTTAAGTTACTGTCCATATACTCTCCTCTCTCGACGCTTGCACTGACACTGAAGCAAATTACTGAGCTTATTGCTTCCCTACCCCTGAGCATGACGGTGATTGGGGGCGACTTCAACGCGGTCATGAGACCTGACCTCAACATCACGGGTACACCCTCCGCCACACGTACCTTACACGCCATCTGGTAAAGTGGGCAAGTGCCCTGGACATCTGGCACCCCCATAGTAGGCAATTCACCCACACCTCTGCGGCACACCACACACAAGCGCCAATAGACAAGTGTTATGCCCCCCTGGACTGCCACAAAGTCAGAGAGATCACTATCCTCCCCTGGGGCATCTCAGACCACTCACCTCTGCTCCTGAGGATGGGTGACCCCTCTGATGCACTCTGTACTATGTGGAGGATGAACGCATGGTTCCTTCAGGACAAAGACTTTAAGAAAGCAATTGAAAAGGAGCTCCAGCAGTACTTCCTCATCAACGAAGGCTACGCCCCCTCTCCGGTTACCCTCTGGTAGACTGACAAGGCCACCATATTGTGGGTTCGCTGAAGGTCACTTCAAACTCAAACGCTCGGCCCAAGACAGTCACGTCACACTCCTCGAAGCTCAGGCAACCCTCCTCGAGAGGTGCGCACCTGAAGACCGAGAAGACCTCCAGGCGCGGCAACTGGCACGTTTGAGAGACAAGATCAAGCAAATCTCCATGGAGTCCGCTACACTGCCATGGAGGTCCTCAATTGCATAAGTGTACGGCTCAGGGGATAAGAATGGGAAGATTTTACATAGACTAGCCATGTATCCTTTGGCCAACCGCATAGTTCCAGAAATTCGGGACTCGGAGGGACTCACCCACCGCTCTCCCTCGGCACAGGCCCAGACCTTTGCTACCTATTACTGTAGACTCTATTCGGCACAGCGACCTGAGATTCTCTGTCGATCAACCTGGAGCGCCTCCGCCTCCCACGCCTCAACGTGAGCGAATCAGCCGACATTGACCTCCCTATTACCCGGGAAGAAATCAATGAAGACATATCGCGGACCGCCTTGGGCAAGACCCCAGGTACTGACGGCTTCCCACAGGAGTACTACGCCACATAACGGGAGATACTTGTCCCCCAGCTCTCTGACCTGTTCGGTGGGGCCACGCACAAAGGCTCATTCCCCCCAGAAACGGATGCAGCCACTATAGTTGTTATCCCTAAAACCCAACCACCATCGTCAGAGTGCGCCGATTACCGCCCCATCTCTCTCATTAATACAGAGGTTAAAATATTCGCCTCTGTTCTGGCCCAACGACTGAGACCCTATCTCACCAAATGGATTCACCCCAACCAGTGTAGATTTATGCCGGCACGGGGGACTAGGCACTGTCTTAGGCAACTCCACTTGGCCCTAGCGAACCGCCAATTATAAACCCTGTACTTAGCACTCCTCCTAATTGATTTTGAAAAAGCATTAGACGCGGTCGATTGGCAATACCTGGAGGATGTGCTGGCCGAAATGGGCCTGGGTCCATACTTCTGTAGTTTAGTAAGGGTCCTGTACTCTAGACCCACAGCACGGGTACTCATCAATGCAGCGCTCTCGGAGGCGTTCCCGATTAGGAGGGGAACAAGACAAGGTTTCCCCGTCTCACCCCTTCTTTTTGCCCTAGCAATGGAGCCCCTGGCCTGCCTCATTCGATCAGATGATAGGATCAGAAGTGGCACAGCTCATACGAGGACAAAATCGCCTTGTATGCAGACGATGTCCTAATTTTCCTCGCAGGGCAAACCCAGTCCGGCCCTGATGCCTTCGGATGTTGCACTCCTTCGAGCAGGTTTCTGGCCTGTGGTTGAACCCAAACAAGTCCACCCTGATCCCGCTGCACATATCGAGAGATTGTTTCGACTGGCAAACAACAATACCCATCCAGTGGCAATCGTTCAAGTATCTGTGAATCTGGGTTGCATTGCTCTCTGAGCTTGCCTGGTCACTCAACATCACTCCACTGGTTAAAAGGCCAAAGAAGATCTCCATAAGTGGCAAACTCTGCCCCATAATCTCCTGGGGAGAGTTGCCCTCTTCAAAATGATGATCCTCCCCAGGTTCCTCTACATTATTCAGAACACCCCATTCCATTTTCCACTGACCTGGTTCAAGGACCTAGACAGACTCACCATAAAGTTCCTCTGGAGTGGCAGGAAGCCGCGAATGGCTTCATCCCAATGCCAGATTCTGCCTTTCCACGGAGGTATGGGCATGGCCGATTTATATATATATACTATCTAGCAACCCGCCTACTCACCCTCCATGATTGGTTGAACGGGGGCTGGTCTGAACCAGCATACAGGATTGAACTGACTGAATTAGGACTTCCCAATATCCAGGCGATGATGTATGGGGGGCCTATAACCAGAACCCTACTGGTGGTGACACTGGAAGAGGATTGGAGGGATGCCTTAATGGCACCCAAAACCGTCACCACCTCAGCCAGGCTTCACTTGGTCCAGCTGTTCTACCTTCATACTGCCTACCTGACCCCAGACGTCTCCATAGCGCTGGCCTGATACTGAATTCGGCCTGTGCTCGCTGCAATCGAGACCAGGCAGACTTCTGCCACATGGTGTGGACCTGCCCCCGCCTATCACAATACTGGGAAACACTTGAGAGGGAGCTCACTGAAGTTCTGGGATGGGAAGTCCCACACAATCCCCTGAACACACTCCTGGGAATCACGGACGGACTAGAAGGGTCCAGGGCTGACAAACTCTTCCTGGGTATGGGCATGATGGTGGCCAAAAGGAATATAGCGGTCAACTGGAAAAGCCCTACCCCACCTAGCTATACAAAATGGCGCAAAGGGGTGGATTGGTGCGCGACACATGAACAACCCCTTTACGAAGCAAAACACCACAAGATCTGGGGCAAACGGTTGGGCCGGCCAAATAGAATAGCTATGCTTGTCTCACTAATTCCAGTCAACGGTATGTGGCCTGGCGGGACTCTGGTTTGACCTGCATGCTTAACTTTAAGGGCATACTATGGTTACTACTTACTGTCACTGCAATGCGCTGCACTGTTCTTATCAATGTTCTTCTGTTCACAAAACCAATAAAATTGTGTATCAAAAAAGATTCAGCAGAACCCTGGAGGTGCACGGACCATCCTCAGGAGCTCTGCAGAAAATCGTATAATAATTCATTGTGGAATAATGGCTGATAAAGTATGAAAGGACATTTTGAGATACCCTAAAGAATTCTTAAATATTTTTCAAATAAATTGCAGGCATTTTTGTCCAAAAATTGGCAATTCCGGATTTATTTCTGTGTGCTACCAATCACCTCTTTGAATGTTTTTGATCAGTTCTTATTTAATTTAATATTTAGTTGTCTGAAGCAAAGAGGAATAAGGCATCCAGGTCAACATTCTTCCTTGAAATAGTGTCTGTTTCTCTGGATAAAGATCCAAGAATCCCTTTAGCCTGCCAACAGATTCCCAGAATTTTCTTCAATAGCCCTTTTTCAATTCTCTCTGCTACTAGATTGTTCGAGAACGTCGTTTTTCTTCATTTAATGTGGCAACCTGAAAGTAAACTTTATATTGACTTTGCATGAGAACTATATGTTGACGTTCAATAAAACTATTTTGATTTGATATTGAAAAAAGAAAAATTGATACCACAAAAAAGGAAAAATCTTTTTTTGGGGTCATTTTCCTACACATCTACTGCAATTATGCTGGAGCTCTGATTCTTGAAAATAATTTAGCTGTAATTGAATTCTGCTCCAAGATATAAAAAATGTTCTGGCCTGTACACTTTTTCATAGGTAGGGGTCCTTTAAGTATGAAAAAGTATTCTAGGGGTTCCTCCATGTGAAAAGGCATAGATGATGCATACATTTGCTAGAATACATTAATGCTAAACTGCTTAAAGCTGGTGCAACAGAGGGGTTGTTCAGTTTCAGCGTTGTACAACTGGAACCAGTTGACCACAAAATACTTGGGCCTACCAAGTTATACAAAAGTGTGACTCATGGAAGACTTCCATTATTGTCCTAATCCATAAAAAAGGGTGGCTAGATGATCCTGCTAACTATTGTTGCCGACGTTAAAGTGAAAGCGCGGCATGGGGCGCTTTTACAACAAAAAAAAAAATTTTTTTGTCAAGTTGCCAAACAAATATTTTTGGGGGTGAAAGGGCCTTATGCCGCTCTTTCACTTTAATGTCGGCGACGCCCATTTCTATAGACACAGCTCGTGTAAAGAAAGGTGCCTGGCTGATAATAAAGTAAAAGTGCCGCATTGCCCGCTTTGAAAACAAAAATACAGCATTAAATAAAATAAAGAAAGGAGTGCGGCACCTCTATTCAAAGCGGACCGCGCTGGAAAAATATATAATGAATGGCGCACTGCAGTTGCAGGAAAGCACGTTGTGTCTGCAGTAGGACAAAATAATGAAAGAAAAAGGTTCTCACAGACTAAATAAACATACTGTGTAACCACAAAAGTAAGAGGTCCAGTCCTTTTGTGAGGTTACAAATGCAGACACGGTGTTACTAAGGAGGGACTAACAAGCCTATGAATGAATCAGAAACAACCATTTAGAAAGGACAGTAACAGGAGCCAATTGAAAAGATGGGCGGAGATCCAAGTCCATACCGGACTACAGCATGCATGCGCTGCTCAGGCTCGACCTTAAAGTGGTAGAAGGCTAACTGCAATTGTGCACAGGTCCAGAAACTGTTCTCCATTTCATGCTCTTATGTACTAACACATTCCAAGCGCAGGTTTCTATCCTAAAAAATATAACACAAAGTGCTGTAGAGAAACCCTCGAGGGCCCTTTTGAAGGAAATGTACCCAGTAGCAGTATAGATCCATTCTTCCTGGAAAGCAACAAGATTACATGGCAATTAAAGCCCGGATTTTCATGTGGCTGAATGGCTTTTGTCTGGCATTATAGCTATAAATTATCTTCCTCCTTGTGGCTTTTTTGTGTTCATGCCTATAAAAAAAAACATGATCGCTGTGTAGCTACAGCAAGGACTTCAATGGCAGCAGTGTTTTGATCTATTTTGTGCGGCAGCGACAAGAAACTGGTTTTAAAATCAAGATTGTATTTTTAGTAGGCCGCTTATAAGAGTTGTATTTAATCATTTGTCTTTGAATCTAACATTTCAGTATCTTTTTTTTACAGTAGCTGTCTTTTACAAATGTAAGGAGCGCCAGTTTGCACTGTATGATTTATTACGCACTATATATTGTATGGCTTTTTTAGCTGAAACTATAAAGTTTATTGAGGTTGAACCAAAGTATGAATCTTGTTGTCATTTTCAGATCTAGGGAGCACTGTAACTTACCAGGTATTTGCTCCTTTCCACTGCACAGCAGACTCAGGTGGTTCTGCAGGTTTCTGTATAGCACATTATCGATCCTGGTCACCATCTGACTCGCATTAGTTGTCTAGCCACCGACATCAGGATCGAATTTTTGGAAGGAGATTATTGATTTTCAGGGTGTACAAAACAGCACATAACAAATAGCCTGTTCCGACCCACCGTTGCTACACTCTCAGAAATTACAAACATAAAGTGCCAATAAATTCACCATTGTAGTCCACACTCCCTATGGCGGTTGTAATTCAATTTAAGGGTGCTCATGTGTGCTTCCGCTGATATTCGACCATGGGCCTCTTTTATACAAAGTCGACGGCTTTGGACATTCTGAAATTCTTCAAGTTCAACGGGCATTCCCTGCAGAACTTCAACTTATTCTCTGCGTTATGAACGGGTGCAGCTGGTATCATGATCAAGCGGTACCTTCAGAGGGAGGGACCCTGGGTTCAGTCTAGTTCTCTTTGGTCTTCAACGTCACAGACCATTTTACTGTGTAGCACGTTGCGTACATCCAGTGTCTCGGAGAGTGGCAGAGTAGAAACCTTCTGACCTACGCCATGTCACGGAGTACAATAACCTTTCGATGTTCTACAACTCTGGCACTTCCTCCCACTGCTGTGGTCCAGGTATGCTGCGCATTTCCAGAGTTTTCTCACTTTTACCGCCCTTCCATCCTCTCAGCAACTGCAGATACTTTAGAATCCTTCTTCTGCTTCATATTGTTGGTGACTCTGCTGCTGAGTATCATGCAATATCCTTTCCCTCCGGGGCATGTTGAGTTTGAGTGCTTCATGTTCCAGCTTAGCCATGCAGTTTTCCAGTAGCTACCATAAACAGAAGTCCTCAAATTCCATGGGCATGCGAGTGTCCTGCATCCGCTCCTTCCTGCAGTTCCGACACATCATAACAGGATCTCTCTGCTCGGAAGTACCACTCCCCTTTTGGAAATCTCCACCTACCCAGAGAGGTCGCTACAGCACGGTCTACCATCACTGCCTTGCTTCAGAAATCCCAGCTTCTCCCACGCGGCTTTCAGGAGTTGTTTGCTGCCCTTCACCTCCATGCTAAGGGTAGTCACCAGTAGGGCTTAAGCCGCCAGTGTTTGCAGGCACAGAGGATCTTAAGGGGTGGGTTCACCCCACATGTCCAGCACCACTCACTGTTTGGAGGGGGCTCTACCCGGCCAGTGTCAATCGCTTATGTGAGGGGATTTGTCACCTAAATATTGTGCAGATCCAAGGAGCAGATTGGAATTCTGGAAGTTAACAAAGCTCTCTTTCGAGGAGCAGTCACTTCCATCACTTACCAGGGGGAGGAGGGTCCTTCAACCCGCCGCAGATTCTTTGCTGCCTATGCAGTTATGCCCCAAGACCCAGGATAGTGGGCCACATCACCAGCCAGTTCTTACCAGGTGTTTTCCTGAATCCGATAGGTGCTCCATTAGAGATCCTTCTGTATGCAGTAACTGCAAATGAGGGAGCTAATCTGGAAAAGGTTTGCTATTTTGGATCACTGCCCATTCCACCCCCCCCCCACCATTAATTGATCTATCTGACTTACTTCTTGTGGATATCTTGGGTTTCTGAGGGTTTGTCGTTTGGATGTCCTACTTTAAACGAGACAATGCAGTGATCTGTTTGGAACATGTAAGTAAGAAGGCATGCTATCGCACAGATGCTTTATACGACGGCAAGTAAAACAATAAAGCTCCATTATTTTGAAAGCAAGCCACAAGCATAACCGATAACACATTCACAATTTTGGAACATCGGAGATGCTATTGGTTTACAGAAGGGCTGCTTTCTTTACATATTTAGTTCTGCATCTAAAAGGTCATGCAGAAAATGTTTCACCATCAGTTGCTATTTCTGTACCTGATGATCCAATATATTACTCTGCCCCATGAGCTGCATATCCATTCTATAGTTTGTGTGCCATTTCACAATTGCATGTACCACTACTGCCAATGCTCGCTTCTTGCTTTATTCTTTGCCCAAGCTGTTTTAATGTCCTATCAATGAAAGTATCAGCAAATCCCATAGACCAAAATAACTTTGAAACTCAAGATCAAGGTAGTATAGTAGCGCGGTTATCTCCGTAATTTGGATGAAACAGAACAAAGAAAAGGTATTGCTTTACTGGAGGTCTCAAAGTGGAATTCCTTGGAAAATTGTGCAAGGTCGATTGTAAGAAAAGGTTTGCAAAAGTTTAATTGCAAAATATTAAGGGGGATGCTTATATCAATTGTTCTATTTTTTTTAAACCCCGTTGCCTAAAAAGTGCTTGCTTTGCCATTATCTAGAGCTTCACCATTCTTAAAGCATTTCCACTACATAATCATGACAATCCCGTACAGGATGAAATACTACCCCATTGTTGGGGTTCATGAAAGGGGGGTTATTTTGACTGAACAATTTTAACGTTTAAATTAGCGCTGGCTTCCATCTTGACAAGGCTCGACTTTGTAGTTAGAGCTACTAAAGCAAAAGCTGAATTCTGGGGAGTGTAAATGTGGATACCATGTTCCCTGCTGCTGGGGCTGGTGTGGTCAGTGGATGATTGAGTAATGGCCCCTTTAAAATGGAACGGAGCAGATGCATCACAGGTGGGAATTCTAACCAAAAACCATGACTGGAACACTAAACATTCTGTTATTAAATCGGTTTATCTGATACCAATTGGGACAAAGTGAATTATTTGGACGATAGCAAAACAAGCAGATATCAAACAAGGCAAATTTTGATTTTCCTAATACACAAAAAAATCATAGTGTACACAAACAGAAGTTCTTAAACTAGTATGAATTGTCCGAAATTATTTTTATATAATCACTTCATGAGAGACACAAACTCATCTGTTGTACGTCAGAATCAAATTGATTTAATTCTTTACAGATCTGGATGATCTGATCCTAGATCTCGTTTGCAGCGGCTAGGCGATCCGCAAGTAGTGGGAGATTCAACAATGGAGCGATATTGCAACCCAGCTTCCTATTCGCCCCTTCCTCTGAAAGGTGTCTTGGTTGTAGTACAGGTGGGTCGCCTGCAGGTAGCAGATTGTAATATGTGCCCCAAAGGGAGACTTAATTGTGGCAAAACCGTAAACCAATTTGAGTAGTGTTTCATCTGCATAGCTATACAAGTTCGATGTTAGAATATTCTCATCTCCAGTGGTGGTGGTGTCATTTAATTCACTGCCTAATTCCTGGGCTGCTCTGGTGAGTTTTCACAGAGAAAGAGGGACAAAACAGGATTGACCGCACTATCACATCTGGAAAGCTTAGGACCCAAATGCATTTTTGAGGTTATCTCTCGTGCAAACAAATAACAGGGGTCTGACACAGCCTGTGATGGGAGCTCGTTGTCCACTTTGACCTGCATTTCGTCACGACAAGCGTTGTCCTTCTAGTACGAATTGTTTTGTTTCAGTCGCAGATTATTTTGTACAAAACCACTTATATTAACTTCCGAGGCAGAATTCTTGCTACTGTGTAGTACTTACTGGCAAGGAGTAGTTTTGCCTGAAATGGCAGCAGGCAAACACAACCATGCTCTACAGCAATATTACATCTGTAAACGCTGAATTGTTTCTGTGTCACTTAAGGGGTAATTATCATGGGTTGAAGGCGCAGGTAGCTGGTTCAGGCCTTGGGTGTGAGTGTTGAGAGGGAGAAGCAACTATTGATGTTAGACTTTGAACACAATTCCATCTTAATGCGCGCTGCTCGCCACTTCTTGAACATCCCTTGCAACTCCTTTTATTTGCACCTCTATTGCAGCCCCTGAATTCATTCCCCAGTCATATGGCATGTCTTTCACCTGAAAACATGAGCCGAGCAGAGGTACAGTACAGAACAGATACAGATATTGGGTGATTAGCTGCGCTTTATAAATCCTGATTGATTGATTGATGAAGAATGCAGCCAGTCACCGGAGACAGCATCAAAGCATCCTCTCATCTCCTTTGTTCTACTGAGTCAGGACAGACAGCGAGTTCACTTATTATATTCAATGGATTGCTGTTACTGAATAGTTGCAATCTGATCTGTTCCTTTATAAAGAAAGATTGATTGATTGATTGCACCATTTGCTTTGTTAACACAGCGCAGCCCTTCTTCGATGTAAGGCAGCCTTGCAACATACATCCCACAGAGCTCAAGTATGTCTAGTGGCCCACCACCATATTGCCCTTGCCGTCTGAAAATGCAATGGATTCTGTTCTGCCCAGATATACTTACAATGCACTCTATACCTTACAGAAGGTATTAGGCCTATCTCAAGTCACCCTAAAGCGAACAACGACGACCGGAGTCAACGTTTTGCATATCAATAACACCTGGATGTTGAATTCTTTAAAATATCTACCTGTCCAAGGGAAAGGTTGCTT
This sequence comes from Triturus cristatus, assembly GCF_964204655.1. Lineage (NCBI taxonomy): Eukaryota > Metazoa > Chordata > Amphibia > Caudata > Salamandridae > Triturus > Triturus cristatus. The sequence continues at coordinate 1,668,344,337 of NC_140589.1, read as the reverse complement.
CAGAAATGTACTTTCCCTGTAAAAACAAAAAGCCTCTTGTACCATTTTGATGTGATGCAGTCAGGTGACAAGTTATGGCAGCATCTCATCATATCCAAGCTCCGATAATAGCCTCTCTGATTATGTCAGGGCTCATATTTTATCAGGTCTTGGGCTGATTTTGCCTTTCGGCAAATATACATTCAGTGGCAGCAGTTCCAGGATTGGATACCCTGCACGTCTGAGCTCACCTACAAACATACCAGTTGTACAAAAACCTATTGTTTGATTTAACAGACTATAACGTTGCTTTATAATATAATTTGGGCAACGTACAGAGTTTACATGACAACTGTCTTGTTTCTTCGCTCATTATTGGTTCATGTTTAAAAACTACCACTTATAAGTACTCTGTGCAGTGCTATGTGGTGTATTAATGTCATAGCTTCTATGTGTTAAAGAAATTAACTTTTTGTGTTTTGAAGAGACTTTCTGATATTTTCTGCGATGTTTGCAGTTTAATTTACAGAGCAAACATGTTCAGGGCTCGGCTCGTGGACTGGCTCGAAGAGCCGACCCTGCTAATTTATTGGCTCGCCCAGCTCTCGAGCCATATACAAAGCACACACTCAAACAGATGCACGGCACTACATAAAAAAGAGGACCTGGGAGTGCCACGTCATTAGCATTGATTAATCACAACTTGATTTCATACAAAACATTTATTAGACGTGACCACATAAACGTGGCAATTCATTGCACTCTCTTTACCGTATTAAACTCATGTGCCTTTACTGGTATATTTTTACATTTAATTTAGAAAATGTCTGTAAAAGCCTAGAGCTCAGTAAATAAAATAAGAACGTGCCATGGCTGCGCTGCAGGCCTTTTATTCCTCGTCCATTCATGCCTGTCATTGATTTTCCCCTGTGACAAAGAGATGCACGGTTTTCTGGGACTGCAGCATCTGCGCGGCGCGGTCGGCCCCCACCACCTCAGAGAGCCTCTGCGCGTCGTACTTCGAGTAGAGCGCCGTGCAGGTCCACGTGGCCTCGTCGCCCCGGTGCGTGGCCCTCAGCATGTTGCACACCTCGCTGTAGAAGTGCGGATACGTCGGCAGCTCGTAGAAAATCAGGTTCCGGATGCCTTTCTGTGTGTATCTGAGAGGAACAGAAACACAGAGAGACCATGATTGTGGCGCGGTTGAAAAAATCATTTCAGTTCTTTAAAGAGCTTATTTAAATAATTCAACACGTCATCATCGTAGAAATCATTGAGAACTGCGTGCACCAATTGTGAAAAGAATAAGAAATGTAATCACCAATCTCACCTCCTCGGCCCCTGGATACACTCATGGGTGACCGCGAGCGCTACACAAATCCACTTTACATTACATCATGAAATTGTCGTTGACTTTATTCTCAGACATAACAGACCACACTCATTTTCTACTTGCGTACGTAGAACACTTATTTTCTACCACTTAAATGCAACCTGCTTTGACACATGTTTTTACAGGCACGATGTCATTGTGTAGCATGCAATGGTCAGGGTGCATTTACATTTGTTACTGTCAATGTAGAGATTTAAAATCCATATAAATATTTTCTATTGTTTAACAAATTCGAAGTACTTTCAATCAATCAATCAATCAGGGAGTTTTAAAGCGTGCTACTCCCCAGTTGATCTCTGTGGGTTCGGAGAGGAAGGGTGGTAGTCTGATCCTTTGGATTGTACCGGCATGAAAGGAGCGTATCCAGTCGAGGTTGGTACCCCATATATGCCAGCGTCATGGAGTCTGGCTGCGAGAGTGCGGTGGGAGACGATGTCAAAGGCTGCGGAGAGGTCTAGCAGGATGAGGGCCGCGGTGTGGCCCTGGTTGAGGAGCGTGCGGATGTCGTCAGTGGTGGTAAGGAGGGCGGTCTCGGGGCTGTGGTTATAGCGGAATCCGGACTGGGAAGAGTCGAGGATGGCGTTCTCTTCAATGAAGGCAGTCAGCTGGGCGTTGACGATCTTCTCGGTGACCTTAGATGCGAAGGGAAGGAGAGAGGTGAGAAGGTAGTTCATCAGGTCAGTAGGGTCAGCAGAAGGTTTCTTGAGAAGGGGCTTGATCGGATTTGAAGGTGAAGTTGATGGTGCGGTGTAGCTCAGGTGCTATGGCGGCAGCGGCTCTGTGGAAGATGTGCGGTGGGCAGGGGTCCATGGGGGCTCCTGAGTGGGTGCTCTTCATGGTCGTGGTGATATCTTCGGTGGAGATCGAGGTCCAGGTGGCAATGGTGGTCTGGCTGTCATCGCTGGAGGGAAGGGTGGTTTCTGGGGTCTCTTCGCTGAAGTTGTCAAAGAGGGTCTTGATTTTCAGGTGGAAGTAGGAGCCAAGCTTGTTGCAGAGGTCCTGCGAAGGTGTGACGTCCGTTGCTTCGCTGGGAGGTTTGGTGAATTGCTGGATGATGTTGAAGAGTTCCTTCGAGTTGCTGGAGTTGGTGAGGATTTTGTTCCGGATGAAGGTCCTCTTGGGTGGATCTTATGAGTTGATGGTATTCTGTCATGGCATTCTTGTAGGCGATCTGGTCTTCGGTGGGTTTGCTATTTCTCCATTGTTTTCGAGACGTCTGCAGGAGCGTTTGGCTTCTTGGAGGTCGGTGGTGAACCAGGTGGCTTTTAGGGGGTGCTGTCTGTCAGGGTTGCGAGTTTGTCTGCGCAGCTGGGTGATCCAGCAGTGTAGTTCCTTGGCTGCAGATTTGGCGTCAGTTGTGGCAGAGATGGGGGGTTGTGGATGAGGGTGAAGTTGAGATGCTCCTCTGTGACCTTGCTCCAATTCCTTCGTGGTGGGCGCAGAGTGGGCTTGCGAGCGGTGGTGGTGTTGAAAGAGAAGTGCACGCAGGGGTGGTCTGTCCACAGGGGCTGCAAGGTGTGGCTGAAGCAGATGTTGGCCCGTCCTGTGAAGATGGAGTCGAAGGTGTGTCCTGCCTTGTGGGTGAGGGTGGTGACGAGCTGCTTCAGTCAGAGGTTGTCGCGGTTGTCCATGAGGGCGGTGGAGTCATGGTCGTTGTGGTTGTCGAGGTCGAAGTTCAGGTCTCCGATGAGTATGTAGTCCATGGAGGTGATGGCGTGGGATGAGATGAGGTCAGCAATGGTAGTGGCGAAAGAAGCGCAAGGTCCGGGGGGAGGTGTGTAGGCGAGGGTGCCGCGAAGCGTGCTTCTGGGGCTGGTCTGGATCTGGAAGTGGAGATGTTCGGTGTTGGAGGGGGAGTCGCTCGTGCTGGAGGTGGAGAGTCGGAGGAAGCTCCTCCTCCTGGGCATTGGGGGCGGTCCTTCCTCTGGATCTTGTATCCGTCGAGAATAGCAGTGGCGATGTCGGGGGAGGAGAAGGCACTGGTTCAGGTTTCCGAGAAGAAGGCGACGTCTGGCAAGATGGTGTTGAGGAGGTCCCAGACCTCTACAGCATGTCTGTGCAAGGAGCGCACGTTGAGGAGGATGCACTTCAGGGCTTCGATGTTTCTGGCATCCGGCATGGGTGCGGTGGTCGTGGGGGTGCTGTGGATGGTGAAGGATTTCGGCAGGAGGGGGGGGCGCTAGTGAGCCCGGAGCAAGATGGCCGCACCTTAGTGCAGCTCTGCTGGCCGAGATTACTATCCGCCCACTATCCGACACATCAGGCGTCATGAGAGGTTGTACTGCGGCAGTATTACCTTAAAATATGTAGTGGATTGTGCTGGCTGCTTCCCTGGGAGCCCGGATCAGCTCTCTCGGCCGTCATCTCATCGGGACTTATCGGCCTGGCTGGATGTAAAATGGCGGCCCCCTGAACGCGCGCTGTTCCCTGCATTGCCGGCTGCCACTGATGGGAGTTTGCTGAAGTCTGGCGGCGATCTGCGGGACCCTTTGGTGCTGGCGGTGAGATTGTGGCCGCCCCCGCTGCTGGTAGCGGCTGCAGCACCGCGTGTCCCTCGGCCGGAGGAGGAAGGCGCTGATTACTCTGTCCCTGCTTCGCGGCCCCGGGCCTGAGGTGAGGCGGCGCGGTGTGTGGCGGAGGGCGGTGCGGAGGCCACAGAGGACGATTGCTGGCCGTGCTGACCCCTGTGAAATCGCTGAGGGCTGCTGGCGTGCGGAGGCTCAGACGCCCGGTGGGACCGCGACGGAGTTTTGGTGAGCGGCGGCCGTTGGCGGCAGGGAGTGCAGCATATCAACAAGCTGGACTGCGCGCGGGTGTGCTGGCGGCCCGCTCCCGGTGCTTGGCTGCTCCTGCCTCTGCCTCACGCTGGAACCGGCGCCGGGGCGACTGGGCGCTGAGGGTGCCTGTGGACTGGGCCTCTCCGTTGCGGCTTGTGGGGTGTGCTGCTGCTGCTGGGGTCGCCCCGAAAGGGCCTATCACTGCGTGGTTGCCCCGTGGGTCTGGCCACTACTGCTTGGGGCTATTGACTATACAGCGATAATCGTGACCGGGCGCGCAGAGCTGTTTTCCCCTTCCGTTCCCACGCCTGGGGCTGCATTGGCCTACAGTGGTGAGATGGTGGTGCCTTCTGCTGCAGGGAACCCGTTGTGTGTTGGGCCTCACCTATATTGCGGACTGGCGGGCTGAGGGCTCTCTCATGCGCCATTGACTGACTCTATGTGACATAGTGAAGTTTGGGTGCTCGCTGATATTACGCTCAGGTGTGTAGGTGCTGCCCTGTGGTGCGCCCCGCTGCTGCCTTTTGCTTGATTGGGTGGTGCTCACGGCTGATCAACATGGGCAAGGCGGACAAACAGCAATCCAAGTTACCTTTTGAGACCAAAAAACATGCGAAGACCACCGCACCTGCTGTCTCTGACTCTGAACCTGACTTGGAAGCTGGCGCAACCACGAAATTGGAGCGCATGATGCTTAACGTGCAACAGAGTTTGCAAACGATTGACGCCAAGATTGACCACATTAATTTGCGCATGGACTCCATGGCCGCGAAACTTACAAAGCACGACTCACGACTTGCGGAGGCGGAGCAGCGCATCTCAGCCGCAGAGGACCGAGTGGAGGCGGTTGGTACATCATGTGCTGGCATGGAAAAACTTCTGGAGGTGATTAGGGCCAAGAATGAGGACACTGAAGCCCGCTCCCGCAGAAATAACCTGCGCATTACTGGGGTTGCGGAGAGTACAAACACGGGATCCATGGAAACCTATGTCGAAACCATGCTCACAACCCTGCTGGGAGCGGAGCACTTCTCGAAGGTGCTCATAGTTGAGCGGGCCCACCGTTCTCTGGCTGCCCGGCCGATCCCGGGTGCTCCACCACGCCCTATCATAGCCAGATTGTTAAATTATAGAGACAGAGACACCGCTCTCCGATTGGCCAGGGAAAAGGGGCGCCTGGAATATCAAGGTAGGAGGATAGAGCTTTTCCCGGATTTTACAGTCGCAGTGCAACAAGCTCGCCGTGAATTCCAGACGGTGAAGAAAAAACTGCAAACCCTCAAGATCTCCTATGCCATGCTCTACCCGGCGCGTCTGCGTGTTCAACACAACGGAAAGGCGCGTATTTTCCTGACGCCTAAAGATGCCCTTCAATACCTGCGGCGCCTTGAGCGGCAGGACGCACCACGTGACGGAGATGGGAACTCTGACATAGAGGACTGAACCTGGGAGGCACTGTCAGAGCTTAATGTCACTGATTTATTGGGCTTGTAATACCCGTCTCTGCTGGTTGAGGTGCCTAATTGTGCTATGCTGTTGGGTTCGAATATGTATTTACTTGACCATCTATAGTGGCCCTCTCTTTTGTTGGAGAGGTCCGGCTCCTAGATTGTTGCTGGGGCGGCGGGAGGCTTGGTCCCGGGAAATGCACGGATTATGAGCTGCTGTGTTGAGGGGCCGGGGGGGGCGGTCACTTCCACTCGAGGACAATTGTGTTCCGGTTAGCCTGACTCTACATATCTCGGCCCACCCTGGGTCTCCGGGGGGCCGTAGGGCTGCTAGCAACCCACATTATGAGATTACCCCAAAAGGTTATGTTGGTTGGTGGGGTTTTAGGGGGTGGCCTTCTGGAGGCACTGGTTTTCTTAGTCATAGGCCCGCAGGGGCCCGTACTGAGCAGGTTGCTTTGTTCCTGTTATGTTTATGGGGGGGTATGCTGGCAGGGTGTGTTTGCTGCTGCTGTGGGTGGATGGGGTGGTTGGGGATCTATATGGTATGGTATTGGTGTTGGCTGGTGTAGTACACTGTCCGGGTGGTGCTATAGCTCATGGTTTTCCGATTGCATGATGTGCTATGTGAATGGGGATTGTGCGCCTGGCGGATACGCCGCAATCTAATATTTCCTGGATTAGCTGGAATGTACGGGGTCTTAACAATGCTAAAAAAGTGAGACAGGTATTGGCCTACTTAGATCGCCATTGTATCCATATTGCTCTGTTACAGGAGACGCACCTCGCGAGTCAAAATGCTTCCCGCATTGCCAGTAGGTGGGCGGGGGTGCGGCTGGCCGCCTCTTACTCTTTGTATGCGCGGGGCGTGATGCTCCTTGTTAAAAAGGGGGTTCCGTTTGTTCCAACACATGTGGAGGAGGATACTGAGGGCCGCTTTATAATAGTGCAGGGTATGCTTTACAACACTAAACTGATTATTGTGAATTTGTACGGCCCTAATGTGGACGATCCCGCATTTTTTGACACGGTATGGAGCAAACTCTACCAGTTACCGCCTGCGGCGATTATCTGCGTGGGGGACCTTAATGTGGTCTTAAACCCTGTGCTGGATCGGAGATCTGTGACGGCTATGGTCGCCCGGCGGGCTTCCAGGGCGGTACTGGACGGGATGAGGTCCCTAAATCTTGCGGATATCTGGCGGCTTCAACACCCGTCTGTCAAAGAGGGTACGTGTCATTCATATGCTCGGCAATCTTGGTCCCGTTTGGACTACTGGCTGGGAACGCCGGAGATCTGTACCTGGACCACATCGGTGAAACACCTGCCCCAGACGCTGTCGGATCATTCGCCGGTGGTACTGGACATGGCGCTGCCGTCTTGTGTCCCCCCGCCCTTTCAGTGGCGATTACAGTCGACTTCGATGTTAGATCCGGTATTTCGGGAGGGGGTCCGGGAAGCGATCTCTGAATATTTTGAGTTTAATTCAGGATCCGTTCCGACCATGGAACTGTTATGGGAGGCTTTTAAAATAACTATACGGGGGAAATGTATTAGCTTGCAGGCTGGGGTCTTGAAGGTATTGCGCCGCACTATGACTAAGTTGGAAACAGAACTCCATACTCTAGAGCGCCAGTATGAAGAGCGAGCCAGCCCCGGAACATTGGCACTCATCAGGGAGAAAATAGTAGACTATAATAAAACAGCTGACCAAGAGATAAATCACTTATCGCGGCGTTGCAAAGCGCGCTATTATGGGGAGGGAGGCCGGCCGGGTCGTGTGTTGGCCCGTCGTATATTGGAACCCCAGAAGAGGGCGCATATAGTTCAATCGATCACCACGGCCGAGGGCACCTATTATGATACGCCCAGTATTTTGCGTGCCTTCGCGGACTACTATGCTGAAGTCTATGCTCACAAGTCCATGGCTGACGCTGTTGAACTTGAGCAATATCTTGAGGATGTGGCTTTGGTGTGGCTATCGCGAAGGCAGCAAGACTTTCTCATGCACCTGATTACACTGGATGAGGTGCGGGATGCTATAACAGCATTACCAAGCGGCAAAGCGGCGGGCACTGATGGATTGCCGGCTGAATACTATAAAGAATACATAGACCAGCTGGCACCCTGCCTCTTGCAACTGTATGAGGAGGCATGTGAGGCCCAGTGCTTGCCGCCCACCATGCGGGAGGCGCTGATGGTTGCACTTTTAAAACCAGGGAAGGCTCCGGAGCACTGTGAATCCTACCGCCCGTTATCTCTCATTAATACTGACATTAAAATCCTGGCAAAAGTGTTAGCCACCCGACTGCAATTGCTTCTGCCCGTTATGGTCCTGCCGGATCAGTCGGGTTTTGTCCCTACTCGCTCCACGTCGCATAATTTGCGGACGATCTTCGCAACCATGCACGTCTTGGAGCCTACACTGCCGGCGGTGGCAGTGCTGCTCGACGCTACGAAGGCGTACGACACCATATCCTGGTCTTATATGCTCACGATTCTGCATCGCATGGGGGTTCCTTTTGCTTTCACGAATTGGATTAAATTATTATATGCTAATCCAGCGGCCCGGGTTCGGGTTAACGGGCAAATATCTGACGCCATCCCCATCCAGCGGGGTACGCGGCAGGGGTGCCCGCTATCGCCGTTATTTGCCCTGGTATTGGAACCCCTGGCTTGTATCCTGCGTCAGCGACATGCCCAGACGGCGTTGCGATTTCTGCAGCGTCCGCTTGCAGTCTCCATGTATGCGGATGATATGGTGTTGTATGTCCGGGAACCAGAGAGGTTTTTGGCACAGCTCATCCGTGAATATGTTCGTTTCGAACGCTTCTCGGGCCTGGGCATTAATTGGTCCAAGTCCACTGTACTGCCGCTTACGGAGAGCACTCGGCCATTTGATATGGATTATCCACTAGCGTGGTGCTCGGAGACAGTAAAATATTTAGGTATTTGGCTGTGTAGGGACCGGCAGGCCCTCATCCGTGCTAATTTCGGAGTGGCCATCTCGCGCTTAGAAGACCAGGTGAACAGGTGGGTGAAGTTACCGCTCTCGTTTGCTGATCGCATAGCGCTGATGAAAATGGTGGTCCTCCCGCGTTTTTTGTATCTTTTTCTGAACATACCGGTGCACCTCCCGAGACACTTTTTTGACAGGCTTCGTTCCCTTATGGTAACGTTAGCCTGGGGCGGTAAAAAGCCCCGTCTTCGGTGGGAGGTACTGACTCTTCCATTTGACCAAGGTGGTTTCTCTGCGCCGGACTTCCGTCTGTACTACCTTTGTGCGCAAGCGCAATATGCCTATTATTGGCAGCAGGATCCGGCTTATATTCCGCTCGTCGCAGTTGAGGCTGGCGCAGTGTGCCCGATACCTCTGCGGGCGATGCTGGTGAATAGCTACACGGTGTTTGAGAAAGGGGAAGTAGATACGGTGCAAGTCACGGCGAGGGCCTGGCGCGAACTGGGTCAACGAGCGCAGAAATTGCCGCTATATGCGCCTGCAATGCCGCTTCTTTATCACTCGGACCTTTCCGTCACGGGTGAGGTCGGTATGCGTCGCAGTCTTATGGCTATGGGGCTGACCACGATGGGGGATGTGTTCCCGGATGGCCGATTCATCTCCTCGGAAAGCATTGGGGTCCACGGCGGCGTCTCTGCTATGCATCTGTTTGCTTATGCTAGGTTGCGGGCTGCGCTGCGGGATTATTACCCTACCTATCCGATGGAGCCCCCGACGCTGGAGGCGCTGCAATTGATATATACCACTAAATCTAAAGCCCAGCTGGTCACTAGACTATATACTGTCTCTCAAGGGGAGGCACCCCAGGGTGAGGTGACTGCGCTGAACAGGTGGAATGCAGTGCTGCCGGAGCCTCTCTCTGAAATGGACTGGTTGGGCTGTTGTCGCTTGACTGGTCGCCTGACACCCAATGGGAACCTGCGGTTGGTTCACTATAAATACCTGCACCAGCTCTACTACACGCCGTCACAATTGCATCGCTATGGGCTTCGCCCAACGGATATTTGCAAGCGTTGCGATGCCCCAGGGGCTGATTTCTTTCACTTAGCGTGGACATGTCCCAAAATCGCTGCATATTGGAGCTCCGTCACCGGAGTTCTTGGTCTGATGGTGGATGAGGTGGTGGAATGGGGTCCTAAGGTGTGTCTGCTGGGTGTTGAGGCCAAGGTGAAGCCGTACAATAAAAAATTTGTCTCTATAGCGTTACTGTTAGCTAAACGCAGGGTCTCCATGTGCTGGGGCGGAAGGGTGGTGCCCACTGTTAAGCTATGGCTGCAGGACCTGACATATAGCCGAGATCAGCTCACGTGTTATGCGGAGGAACTGCCCGCACAGTCTAAGCCACGGGATATTTGGGCTCCGCTCACGTCCTATTTGATACACAATACCGCTATTTAAGGCTCCCTCTCGGTGGGTTGTCTGTTTACCTGCCTGGGCTCACCCTATACTGCTCGTCTGGGTGGGTGCTGTCTGTACCTTCGTACGCACTGGCTAAAGTACCCTGGTGCACCATGAGTTGTTCATTTTGTGGAAAGGAGTGTGTATACCATGCCAATGCCATGTTTTTGAGAGACTGTATACCGGTTTTTTCTATGAGACTCTCTACTGTTATTGCTGTTCTTTTGTTTCTGTACGACATTGCAAAAGCATAAATAAACAAAAAAAAAAAAAAAAAGGATTTCGGCAGGAGAACTGGCCGTGGGTTGTGTTCAGCGTAGACAGCTGGCAGTTGCTGTTCCTCCCAGGGTTGAGTGCGAGGAGGGTGGCAGAGTCGTAGCGGGGGGAGGTCGGAGATCCAGGGTCCTTGGCGCTGGTCGCGGTCGTGCTTGCCTTTGGTGCACCTTCGGGGTGCCAGCGGCCATTAAATAGGGGAGAGGGGAGGGAAGTGCAGCTGGGAGACGGAAAACTGGCAGGGGCAGCAGCATCGGAAAAGAACCGGCACTGAGGACACAGACAGGAGAAAATAGGCAAGGGGGCACAAAGTGCAGAAAAGGCACACCAGGGGCACAATAAACAGCAACAACCACTACAGAGCAAAACAAAATGGGCACAAGTACAGAGACAAAACAGGCACACCAGGGGCACAATAAACAGCAACAAGCAGGAAAGACCAAAACAAAATGGGCACAAGTACAGAGACAGAGGGGCTCGAACATCTACGAGCAGAGGAGAAGTGGGGTCAGTGGCAGTGGCACACCAGCGAAGCTGCTGGGGTAGAGAACTGGTCTCTGACCAGGAGGTCTGAGGTCTAGCTCGCACACCCTTGCAGCGGCTGCCATTAAATAGGGGAGGGAGATTGATTGATAATCAAACAATCCAATGTAAATGTATCGATTACATTCATAATGTGATTCCTAATCTATTACCATCACTAGTAAAATTAATCAAAACTTTATGAATGCTAGTTAATCGTGCATAATGTAGAGCCTCGCAAGAATGTAATTTAGCATAGAGTCTATGATGCTGTGACACAGCCAACAAAGCTGGTCTCCCTGTGCTAATCCAAACACCGGACACTTCAAGCATGGGTAATGATTTAACTTCTTTTTGGAGTCTAATCGGATTTTTAACTATTTACACTTTTTCATGAATGACAAACTTGTAGTCATTATTGAAAAATTTATTGTTTTTTAACTTGAAAGTCTGCTTCTGTGAGGAGTTATTTCCACCTTTTTTTCTACAAATACTTAAAAAATATTTCTGGTGGGAGAACACAGAACAAAGAAAATCAAGATAAGATTGTGAGTTTCCCTTGTTAACATTAATACGTTATCTACAGATATAGTAACAACAAGAATTTGCTAAAGCTTCCATAAAATTAAAAGCCAAACAAGGGGCAATGGCACAACTAAATTTCACAGCCATCTTTGATCTCAGCTCCCCCAAACGAGTGTGTATCCTCAACTCTAACAGATTTCACCAGATTGGGCCTTCTTAAAAGCCTATAGTCTTTTATGAAGAAATGGAACAAAACTGGGGTGCCATTTCACACTTGCCATAACTTTTGAATGACAATATATGCTCTGTGGATGAAAAAAATACCCTCCTGTGTGGTGGAAAAGCTCAAAGCGCTCCCCAATAACTGTCCAAGTGTGTTTCTTGGATTCTGGTAATGTCCCCTATCTCACTTTGCAATCAAATGCAATGCGATTCCTAGATATTTGAATGGATTCTCTTTTGCTAAGGAGTTCCAGTAACAAGCCAAGAACTCTTGAAGATGCTTCTACCAAATGTCATGATGAAGTTCTTATCCCGACTGCTTTTTAATGAATTGGGTCATGAATAATAGCCATGGTTTGAGTACCAGGGCAGGCTGGTTAATTGCAAGGAGGTCATCAATATAGTACATACACCACACCAACCTTAAACCCCACCTAGCAAGAATGAGTGAACACCAGAAAGAACAATATTAAAATTCATATACAAATTAAACAAGGCGGATGGGAGTACCCATTTCTGGTATACACCCTGGTATGTCAATAATTAAGAGGAAAGAGATGGAGAGGTTTTTGCTATCTGGATCAAAGTGTTGAGGAGACCTGCAAGGATGTGAACAAAAAAGTTTGATCTTCAAAAAGGTAGTTATTTTCTCTACAGCAGTTTGTGAGCGAGGCCGTCAAAAACCGTCGAAAAGTCCATAAATGCAGAATGTAGTGGAACAGGGTCCTGCTTCAGAACTCGGTTACCAAGGAGCCCCAAAACCATTGTACTGCCCTTTGTTGAAAATCCCTGGTGGAACCCCGCTGAGTGATCAGAGAAATGTTCTACTGTTAACCAAGGACTGCAGTGCAGCCAATGGGATCTTAGAGAGTACCATTACATGAGGGCATTTACACTATAGTGCGTGCTACAAAATCCTGATGGGTATGACGGGTGGTGTGTCCTATCACAACTGCATGCCAAAGATTGGCTCCTTGTGTCTGAGAGACAGGAAAAAGATGCTAGCAAACAAAGGCAGCTTCTGGTTGTTTGATCAGAAGCTTTAATAATGGTTAGCACTGTGGGCTACTCGTGGACAGAACAGTAGGTTACTCTAGTGCTGTAACGGTAAGAAAAACACCTGAATAAAAACAAGCATTGGCAAAGGTAATGCAATGGGATTATTGTTAGGGAAAGTATGTGATAGGAGTTGGGTGGCTCTGAGTGTGCTGCTGCTGTTGAAAATGTCATAATGAAGCAACCTATTGGACTAAAACAAAATGCAATCTGGCAGTATTGCCCCTTTGCATCGTTTGGATTTTTAATTTGACCCCTTTAATAAAAAAAAACGAATATAGTATTCCTGCTCTTCCTGCAATATTTTATCATTGGTGGGGGTGCACAATATTGTACGTGGCATACTGACTTGCAAAAAAATATTTATTTGTTCATTTATCACAATTAACACAAGTTACACTTTATAATACTTAAAAACGGTCTCAAAAAAGCAACCCTATAACTCGTTTTTCTGACTGCAGTGTAAATAATCAAAAGGCCTTAATGCCGTTTTAAGACCAGGAGGTACGAACGGACGCTTTGAGTATTTCTTCTTTGCAGGCAAAACGGTGGGTATACAGCAATACAATATTCAAAATCTCATCATGTTTTCGAAGCATACATATACATTAGTTAGTAGTACCATATTTACTTTCCAACCTCTTCATTAACACCCTCGGTCTAAATAACAAACAAAGCTCCCGAAAAATAGAGCAGGGGTACTTGTTATGCAATTAGAAATGCCAGAAATAGTTGTTCTTTCATGGAAAATCGTTCATGGAGTTCAATTAACTTCTCACTTGTTTTTAGTAGCTGCCAACAACTGCTTCTTAGGCACAACTGAAGGGTGGATAATCATTTCATATTTTAAAAATAAATTAGGAAGCATTTGCAACATATCACAAACCCAATATTGACTACAACTATACTGTCAAGGTAAGTGGGCATAGAGCTAGGAATACAAAATGTATACTTTCCTATATACAATTTACGTGACAATTTACTGGCAGTCGATACTACAGTTCAATATTTATGCCAGTCAATATTTCGATTGTTGTACTGTGACATAAAAAACAGTCAATATTATTATGATTTAATTCGTTTTTGGGCTGCACTTTGAAAAGGGCATTGTTTATGTAAATCTTAAATAACAAAAAATGTTATTCAGGGGTTTTGACACGCAAAAATAAGGAGCAAAATCGATTCAGAGAGTGCTTCATTATTTTATCATACACACCTCTTGTAGAAATGGAAGCGTTCAGTCACAAGAAGAAACTGCCTCTCCCCTTTTAGGAAGTGCTGTCTTGCTCTGGAGACACCAGCTTTGTCGGTGTATTCACAGATATGTGTAAAATTCAATTCTTCCTTCTTGAAGTAATTTCTAAGGCGCACATAGTCAAAGTAGGAAGGAATGTAGATCAGTGTGTGCGACATAACAGCGTCTCGGTACTGGGGTAAAATCTTGTCAATAAAAAATGCAAATCTGATTGAAGAAAGAAAAAAGTATTAGACCTTTCACTATGTCCACAAAATACTTTTTTTTTTTTTTTAAACAAATGGTAAAATTGCATATACTAGTTGCTGCCGGATGATTACCACAAATATCTAATTTACTTAGTGTTGATTTAAATCCTGCTAATCCATTACCATATCAATGGAATCAATGCCCTAATCCTAAATACAGTAATGAAGAGATTAATGTATTAAATAGATTGTCATTTTGTACTCTACTTTTTCAGCAGTCAATACCCTAATGCTAAATACAATATTAAAGAGATTAATGTAATAAGTAGATTAATGTCATTTTTTACTCTACTTTGTCAGCAATCAATACCCTAATCCTAAATACAGTATAGAAGAGATGAATGTATTAAATAGATTAATGTAATTTTGTACTCATTCTTCGTCCTTATTTCTAACAAACGTACATTTCGGTTTCTGGCTTTTTACTACCAGCCATTCATCGCTCAGAATGAATCCAACACTGAAGATAGGCAATGATCATCCTAAACTTTAAAGCAAAGTTAGTACTTCCACTTGGGTACGGTATGCTACACATGCAGCACCAAAGTAAACATAGTTATTTTTTTTGCTGGATGCCAACGCAATAGACCAGTTACTAAGTACACCTATTTAAACGGCTTGCTATATCCTATAAAGAAATGCTTTTTTGCAGCCTATGTGTTAGGACGGCCGGTAAATATTTACCATTGGTAGACTCAGCTGCAACTCCGCTATTTCTAGACCCTTGGAATACTGAAACGACTCCCTTGGACAGCACTGTGATACACCCCAGACTCTTTAGTAAACAGGTGACGAGTGCATGTAAATATCTCCATTTGTAAATCTTTGCATTACTGAAACGAGACCCATGTAGAGTGCTTGAATACCCTCAGGCATGTTCGAGCCTTGGAAAACTCTCTAAATAATGTTTTTTCCTGTAGAACATGTCTCCATCTAACAGATATGATCTTTGCCAGTATGCTTAGAAAATCATGTATCGGATCATCTGGTAAACACTAAGATTTTAACACAAGAGTTTTAAAAATAATAAAAAATAAACATACCACACAATATAGCATGGATGCATAGAAAATCCCCAAGTTAAAAATTTACAGAAGAGGATAGGAAATCCACATATTGGGAACATGGTTTTGTTTTGAATTGATGGGTTTGGAACTGGACCTGGTCCAAGGAAACACAATGGGGATATTTTTGCAGATGCTCTGAAATTTGATTCTGCGTCATTTACAGAGCATAGCAGACTATACTGACATGCCTAAATCACGTTATGGCCAGAAGAGGAACTCAGTATACCGTCCGTTGAGGTTCTGAAACTGCTGAACTCTCGGGTCTTCACAAGTAATAGGGAAATTAAGAAAATGTGTAATCCTATTGGTTAGATATCCACATTTCTAAACGGCATTCACAGGGTGTCTAGTCCAGAGCAAGACTACTTACAGGAAGATACACAACCTGAACTATATGTATATCTTTAGTTATGCATGCATTGAGAAAACAAAAATATGCAATTGTAATAACACAAACAAGAGAAAACTGCATATTTATAGAAGTTGTTTCAGTAATCCGCTTCAGAATATTTCATCATGCTAAGCTTCAATGCGTTGCTAAGTGTATACAAAATTCTACCTTGCATCCATCACAGTGATTAGGTTTTCGGCTTCTAGCCTCTGAAAAACATGGGGAAGCTGCACCAAAACTTGGCAGATAGACCCAGTCAGGGGCAGGTTTCTAACAGCCACCTAAACAAAACAAACCCAAAACGTTACAAATTAGAAATTTCTCAAATGGACCTTTCACATCAAACTTCAAATGACAGATTCTAGAAGCATCCTAAAGTGCAGAGTCTGTTTTGATATTGCGTCTGCTAGTGTCGGACAGATTCACTGTTAAAATCATCCTTGGGTGTATGGAGTAGCTAATACATTTGAGTTTACTTCCACTGATAATGTGCAATACAGTAACAGAATTAAACATATGATACCAGAATAAATTATATATACGGATTACAGTACTATCATGAAAAAACGACAGCAGTACAAACATGACAGCATCACCCGTTACCCACTGTACCGTCTGCCCAGCTGAAATCAAATTTAATATATGTAATGATAAATACACAGGAAAAAAAGAGGGAAATGTACCACCTACTTTGCTTTTTAAAAACTATAAAAGAATACAATAACACAAGCAGTTCTTTAATTGTGTATTTTCCATAGCAGTTTTTGGCTGGTGATAGTCACCAGCATATGGATAGCTTTGGTATGAATACTGATGACAGCAGCTATGTTCACAGTTGTAGTGCTGAGAACCTGCTCTATGGTATACATTTGTCTACTGTTTAGGTTTTCTTCATGATTAAATAAGGGCTTGGGAGTTCCATCTACCATCCCAAGAAAGTATATTCAAATGAATCTGCTTTTCAGAGAAATATACTTGCTGAATAAATCTTCACAGAGAAAACTCCTATATGGTAATGTAAAAAATAAACTCTGTATAAGACTATATTTTAGCGTTCCATGATGCTACACAAACATGGCAAAAGACCACCAAACTCCTCAGTGTGAAATTGCATAGAGGTAGGCAATTTATCGTATACAACATATAAGCTTTATATCCTACCAGTCGGACGGATACACTGCTATTCATAAAGGTAAGTTACACTTGTGAGGAAGTTACATGTGTAACTTCACTGTTATGATTAGTAGTAACTTTACTACTTTTGGCTGTTCACCAATGCGGAGTGTAAAATCTCAGAAAAGAGTACACTTGCATGTCTCCGCACCCTCAGTTTACGGGGTGGAATCAGAATAATTATAATTTGCAACCCTATAGTTACTGCAGGTAACTTACGTTCATATTTTACATGTGTCAAGACCCCCGTACTCATGGCTCAATCTCCCCAAGCGGGGCAGAGATCTTCATGTGAAAAGGAGTACTCCACAATCTGGGCAGAATCTGCATAATTGGGGGAAGAAACCTTCGCATGGGAGTGAACAGGAGAGCTTCACATGGAAGTGAAAAGGAACATTATATAAACCTGAAATAAATCAGATCCACATTCCCTTACAAGGTCATAAATACAAACCACACCATAGAATCTGCTTTTGGCCTCTTCTTTGTGATGTGGATCATGCACTACCACGCAGACCACAAGTCACTACAAGAGGAAGAAAGCATTTAATGAGGAGGAGATTGCTCTTGCAGTGAATTCTGTAGTAAAATACTACAAACAACTACATGGGCTGCCTCCATTCAACCTCAGTAGAACCCAGAAGACAGTCTTACGGCAAGAGGTCATAGACTCTGTGGATGCAGTGGGAAAGGAGGCCTGAACCGTGAGGTTAAATAAAAAGAGAAGTGGCAGGATGGAAGGAGGCAGGTGAAGGAGACATTCTCCATGATTTATCTGTTTGAACTACTGTCTGGAGGGCCAACTGGATCCTGTGTCATCTCACCCCCTCAAGAAGGCTATCCTCTCCAAATGCACCCCCTACCTGCTTTATGGGTTGCCTCTTTCAGGCAACACTTATGTGATGTCCGGTAAGATTATAAACTCCCCCAAACTCTCTTAAAAAAACCAACTCATCTGTCCTTTACTAATACTAGCATTGTTAGTCTCGCATCACATATATACCGCCATAAACACTCTGTAAAACAAGCCCTGTATATTCATACATGTATTAATGTTGATTTTGACATTGTCATAAAGCAGCTTTTTAAAAATAGATTGGTTGCGTCAGCTGGGGCAGATGTCACAGCGACCGCTGCAGGGTAACACACAAGGCAGGACTTGCAACACAACCCACTACCTACACACACAGGTGCTAACAATCTCACTAACACACTAAAGAAGATTTGCATCACATTTTTTGTTAAACTGTAACACTATATTGACAAAATGTTTTGAAATGTCTTGACTGTAGTCAAATGTCATTTATACTGTTACACTATCATATACTCATGCTGTTATTTTAACCTTTTTTGAACCTGTGTTGTTGTCCCATCCACCACCTGCCACAACATCGACTTCTGCTCCTAGCAGTGCACCAACATCGGAACTGGAACCACACAGCATACAGATAGTACAAACTGGTAAGTTAATCTTGCATACAGATCTATCCTGTTTATTTATACAAACAGGTAGCGGTTTAAAGAAATATATATATTCACTGAAAAAAACATAGGTTTCAGGGACATTATTGTTCGTAATTAGCATTTAAAAAACCTTAGAAATCCATTGAAAAACACATAGGTTTCAGGGACATTAGAGTTAGTAATTAGCATTAAAAAACCTTGAGATTCACGCACAAATTATAAAAGCCCCGGGGAGGTGGCGGTCCTCGCCGCCATGGGGGGAGGGAGGGCGTGCCCCCACATAAAATTAATCATGCCCCGTCTATATTTTTTTACTAATTGCCCCCGGGACCTGGCCCACCCAGGGGCTGATTAAAACAAAGAGTGGGACACAGAGCTTCGTTTAAAAAAAAAAAATTCTCGGTGGGATTCGAGCACCCAGTGTGAATCTTGCAGTTAAAAAAAAAAGAAATGCTTTTTGAGGCGCTGGGGGACCCCCTGACAAAGCCTAGGGGGTAAGGGTGTTTCTACCCTGCCCCCTTTTCTTTTTTATAATCATTTTATTCCATTTTTCTTGTGACTGGTCCACGAGGTCACCAGATATCAATATTTTTTATTTTTAACTTGCTCAGGAAGTACTGAATGGATTTACACCATTTAAAGCAAAGAGTGCACTCTGGACCACGAGCTAACTCTCTGCCAAATTTGGTGTAATTCCGTTCAGCAGTTCAGGCTGTAGCCGCGACAAAAGTTTCTATGGAAATGAACATGGAGAAAGCGCGTTCTGTGACCCCCCCTTTTTCTCGGCCCCCACTTGACAGATCACCCCGAAACATTCATGACAGGAGCTGACCAGAACGCCCCATTAGTTTTGAAAATTTTGCGAAGATTTGTTAAACGGCTCCAAAGACAATGGCAAATCAAAAAAACGCTTTTCCTATGGAAACTAGGTCCTAACTATAACTACCTACTGGTGACCGCCAGTAGGTAATATAATAAACAAAAACTCATACCACAGAGGCTTCGCTGAGCCTGAGTCCGCCTTGGTAGTAGGATCTTACCAGGGTGGGGAGAGGATGCCGAAGATGAAGCATGACTCTACTATGTGTGTGAGGCATCCTCTTCCATTAAGGATGGCCTCCCTTTTTTGGACAGTCCCCCACTTTTCGCAGTAGGAGTTGACTGACTTTAACTAGGGTCTTTAGAACCTTCTCTGTACCTCCCCTATTCTTCTTAATACCCTACCTTATTGTGATTCATGAGTTCTGAGGAATGTATGGGTGCCTCTTTCTCTCTCCTCCTGCTCTCTTTCTTGTGATATGGATTATATATATTTAGCCTTTAAAAAGTTGTCCTTCAATTTGGAAATGTAAGGGTGTTACTATAAGATATCAGTTAGGCCCTGTTGAACGTTTAGGATAACAATGTTTGAAACTCTCAAAATGAGTATTGAAACCATATACTTAGCACCTTCTGGCATGATTTTCAATGAGTTATTCCAATATGTGCATCTCTATCCAGTCAGTTTCTGTGATACAACAGACCCTGGTGTTCACCTGAAGAACATCCACCACAATTACACCAGGGGATATCCTGGCAGGTGCTTTAAGGCCCTCTACCATGTGTCTGTCAAGTTAGTCTGGGGACCCATAATCTTAACTTTTGCATCTGCTCATTAGTCCTTTCACTAACTCCTTTCTCTATAGTTTGTATATTGATCAAATGCTAAATGTATATTTCCTGGTGCTGTACATTCTCCTAGTATCTCTGTTGTGTCTGCTTTTGTGGTCATGATTACCTTAACCTAAATCGTTTCTCTGTGGCTGTTAAATCTGAAAATACTTTGAAAAAAAACAACTACAAGGATCCAGCAGCTGACCTCACAGGGAAGCTAAAAAAAAATCAACTGTGGTGCATATGCTGAGTGCTGACTTATACTCACATGGTACTAACTTTATTATTTATTTGCAGAACAATGTTTATTAAAGAACTCTGTTGAATTCTTCTTCTATCAGATGCTGGGGACATTGCCAGACAAAAATGCTGAATCATCTACAAGCTGAGGATGGTGGGCAATCCGAGGAGAGAATCCAATCCTCCTCTTAGTTACAATACCAGGGACCAGCACACCTCAACAAGGAGGAGAAGGAGCAGGATCTGGACAAAGAGGAAGAATTTGCTGCCCACATTCAAGATGAAGAGGAAGACCTTGTTGTAACACACAGGACCTATTCAAGATGGACAATTCACAGCCAGGCAGCAACAGTCCTCCTAAATTCCTTCTGAGGAATGCCAGTTTCCATCCATTAGTCAGGGGATGCTAGTTCCGCCTATGCAGCAGTCGCCTTCTAACAGCCCTCCACAGGTGTCTCTGAACAATCTTTTAGACATTCCTTCCAAGAAAGTGCATCTATAGTCTTCTCTCAATCATTTGAGGGAGAGAACACCCCTAGTGAGGGGGGGAGCAGGTATCTCCCATTCATGATTCTCTGCCATCCCACCAAGCCCTCCCAGATGCCACCCCTCTCCTTGCTAGAAAAGTTACTGACCATTCCAGGCGGCCATACATAAGGTAAGTGGGTTTGCATGGCTAATGCAGTTCACTAGGAGGTTTTACCAATCTAGTGTGTGTGATAATATTCATGGTATGGGGGTATACACTCTGTGAGGTGGCTGGCCAGCCGCGGCCCATGCAGGTAAGAGCGGTGGGGTTGTTTCGACGGACGATGACGAGGGAAAATTAAATATTTATTTAATTTTCCCTCATCATCGTCCGTCAAACCCATCAAAACCAGCCCCACCGCTCTTACCTGCAAAGGCAGCAGCTGTAGCTGGCTCACTTAAAGGACTTCCTCAGATACCAGGCAGACCCATGTCTTTGATAACGTTGTGAAATGTTACCAAGATATGGCAAAGATGCACCAAGAACATCCTGCTGTTTTTAGGGAATAAGGCACCACACCTTTCTAATGAAGATAATGGAGGCAACAGGCAAATAATGTCAATGTCAATCTTCACGAACAATGCATGAAGTCGATTTTACAGAGGCACCTCAATGTGAGAAGGACACAACACCTGCCAGCCTCACGCCTCTGCCACCTCCACCTGCATCATCTACATCACCTCTACCACATCAACCTCCAACTCACCCACAGCACCAGCAGTCTCAATCATACGCCCTCCCCCCCCCCAGCACTGCACAGGCAGAGTAGTATTATGTGAAGTGAACAGAGTTGTCTCAGGATTGTACATATAGACAGCGTGTTAATGATTTACCATTCATCACTGACCACAGACTGTCCAACCACATAAATGTAGTTCTTAAATTAGCAGCTCCAGAGAAAGGAAAATGCTACTTACCAGTATGCATCTGTTCTTGGCATGTAGGGCTGCAGATTCATACACTAGTGCATAGATCGCCATCTGGTGGTGGGCCCGGATGATTACACTTTGTTGTTGACCTGGAAGAGTCTTTGTATGGTAGATGACTCCTCCTCTGGAGCATAGTGCTCATGGGCATCGACTCCATCTTCAGATTGTTTTTCGCCATTACGGGAAATGAAGTAGTTGTGTGAGAACAGAAAGAGATGTCCATGTATAGTGTATCCAATGAAGGTATTACTGGAACAGCTAGAGGTAGTCGGGGAGGGCGAATGTGAATCTGCAGCCCTACATGCCAAGAACAGATGCATACTGGTAAGTAGCATTTTCCGTTCGAGGCATATAGGCTGCAGATCACACACTAGTGCATTGATTGCATAGCAGTTCTCTCCCCTAGCGGCTAGTACCAGTATCTGTTGCAGTGGTTTGAAATAGTGTTTAGAGTACAGCCTGGCCCACACTAGGTCGTTGTTTTGCTTGCACATCTACACAGTAGTGCTTTGTGAATGTTTGCGGTGTAGACCACGTAGCTCCTTTGCAGATATCATCTAAGGAAATGTTCCCTAAAAATGCCATAGATGCCCCTAGTTCACGGGTGGAATGAGCCCTAGGGGGAATGGATAGAGTGTGTTTTGCTTTTTGGAAGCAACTTGAATGCATTCAACAATTCACCTTGCAATCCCAGTTTTTGAAATGAGATTACCTTTGTGTGGAGGAGAAAAGGACACAAAAAGCTGCTTTATTTTACAAAATGGCTTTGTCCTATCAATATAGTAGAGGAGAGCTCTTTTAACATCTAATGTATGGAGAGCTCTGTCAGCAACTGTTTGAGGTTGGGAGAAGAATACTGGCAACTCAACAGACTGATTCAGATGGAATGGTGAAATGACTTTTGGAAGGAATTTGTGATTTGTCCTTAGAACCACCTTGTTGTGATGGAGTTGCAAGAATGGTTCTTGAATTGTTAGTGCCTGGATCTCACTCACCCTTCTGAGTGATGTAATAGCCACTAGAAAAGCAACTTTCCATGAAAGAAATTGTAATTCACACTTATGCAAAGGTTCAAATGGAGGACCCATGAGCCTGGTGAGAACAATGTTGAGGTTCCATACAGGGGAGGGTGGTACCCTGGAGGAATTATTCTTTTGAGACCTTCCATGAAGTCTTTGATAGCAGGAACTTTGAATAATGATAGATGCTATCTATTGTGAAGGTAAGCTGCTATAGCAGCAAGATCTAACCTGATTGAGGAGTATGCTAAACTGCATTTGTGGAGATGCAGCAAGTAGCATATGATGTTCTGGATGGAGACATCTAGTGGGTTGATGTTTTTATTGGTGCAATATATAACATATCTTTTCCATTTAGCTGCGTAGCAAGCTCTAGTGGTGGGACGTCTAGCTTCTTTGATAACGTTCATGCAATCAGGTGGGAGATTGAGATATCCAAATTCTAAGACCTCAGGAGCCAAATTGCTAGGTTGAGCTGCATGGGGTCCAGATGCATGATCTCTCCATGGTTCTGTGTTAACAGGTGTGGTGAGAGTTGCAGTTTTTGATGTGGTACCACTGAGAGTTCTAGTAGTGTGGTGTACCACGGTTGCCTTGCCCATGTTGGTGCAATGACAATCAGTGTGAGGTAGTGTTGCTGCAGCTTGCGCACCACTAACGGAATGAGTGGGAGTGGCGGAAAAGCATACGCAAATCTGCCTGACCAACTCATCCATATCGCATTGCCTTTGGACAATGGGTGTGGATTTCTGGCGGCGAAGCTTGGGCATTTGGAGTTTAGGTGTGTGGCGAACAGATCTGTTTGTGGTTGTCCCCATACTTGAAAGAAAGGTTGAAGAACTTGCGGATGAAGTTCCCACTCATGAATCTGTTGGCTCTGACGACTCAACAGATCCGCAACCTGATTGTGAACTCCTGGGTAGATGTTCTGCTAATAGGTAGATGTTTTGAGGAATGGCCCACCTCCATATGCTCTGCGCCAGCCGGGAGAGCTGTAAGGAGTGTGTTCCTCCCTGTTTTTGAATGTAGTACATGGCTGTCATATTGTCTGTGCGGACTAAGACAGCCTTGCATGTTAGGTAATTTTAAAATGATTTTAGAGCTAGAAAAATGGCTAGCAACTCCAGATGGTTTATGTGGAGTAGCTTCTGTTGTGGTGTCCACCTGCCCTGTACTGTGTGCTCTGACAAATTAGCTCCCCAGCCGGTGAGGGATGCGTCTGTGGTTAGTACTACCTGTGGAACTGGCTCGAGGTACGGCCGTTCTTTGGAAAGGTTTTTGCTGTTCCACCACTGCAGAGAGCGATGTGTCTGGCCGTTGACCACCACCAGATCTGTTAATTGACATTGAGCCTGGTTCCACTGGCTTGCTAAACACTCTTGCAGGCGGCGCATCTGGAGTCTTGCATGCGGTAATACGAAAATGCAAGATGCCATCATTCCAATTAGTTGCATGAACACTCGAGCTGGTAGTGAGTGTTGTGGTTGGAATTTTTGTATAAGAGCTTGCATGCTTTGTATTCTTATTGGATTGGGGGATGCAAGTCCTTTGGAGGTGACTATTGTGGCACCTAGATACTGTTGAGACCGGGATGGTTGGAGGTGCGACTTTGTTTTGTTTATAGTGAAACCGAATTAGTGGCATGACTTGGCTTTTATTAACCAGTCGTCCAGATATGGGAAGACATGGATGTTTTCCCTTCTCAAGTGTTCTGCTACAACCACGAGACACTTTGTGAAGACTCTGGGTGCTGTAGTGACTCCGAAGGGGAGGACTTTGAATTGGTAATGCTGACCGTCCATTACAAATCGAAGGTACTTTCTGTGAGCTTGGTGAATGGGAATGTGAAAGTAGGCGTCCGTGAGATCTAGGGTAGCAAGGAACTCGCCTTGTTTTAGCAGAGGAAGGACCTGCTGTAATGTGACCACATGGAAGTGGTCTGACAGTATGTAAAAGTTCAGGGGTCTCAGGTCCAGTATAGGTCTGAGGGAGCCGTCTTTTTTGGGAATAAGGAAATATAGAGAGTAAACCCCTGTGTTTTGATGGTGTAGTGGAACTGGTTCTATTGCATGTTTGTGAAGTAGAGCGACAACCTTCTGTTTTAGGAGTGAGAGATGCTCTTGTGACTGGGGTCGCTGTCTGGGTGGTATTGTCGGAGGAGTGGAAGTGAGCTCCAGACAATAACCTGACTCAATTATTTGTCTCACCCACCTGTCTGTTGTGATGGAGTTCCAGAGAGGTAGGAACTGTTGTAACCTCCCCCCGACAGGAGTGGAGTGGTCTGGGGGGAGGGGATGGAAGTCACTGCTTGCGGGCGGAGGCGGTACGGGTGTTATTACCTCTGCCTCTACTTTTAGTATTGTTTCCTCTGTATCCTCTTCTGCAATAACCTCTATTGGGGGAGGATTGGGTGGGAGTTTTGTAAGAAGAGGAGGCAGTATTGGTTGGAAAAGTTGTTGAGGTGCCCCTGTACGAGGAGCAATGAAAGGACGCTCTGGGAGTTTGATTTTGTAAAGCTCCCATGGATTTTGCAGTGTCAGTGTCCTTTTTCATTTTTTCGAGAGAGGTATCCACCGTGGGACCAAACAGATGTTGGTCAAAGGGTTAATTGAGAATACTGGTTTGTACTTCTGGTTTGAAACCAGAAATACGCAGTCAGGCATGCCTGCGTAAAAGTATGCCGGTATTTATTGCCCTTGAGGCTGTGTCAGCAGCATCTAGAGCACAACGGATGGAAGTGTTAGTAATGACCTTCCCTTCCTGTATTTTTCTGGTAGATATTGTATAAGGGTTTCAAGCTCATCGTAGTGAGCCCTATCGTATCTTGCCAACAGAGCTTGGGTGTTAGCGATTCTCCAGACGTTGGCTGCTTGAGATGTCATACGTTTGCCTGAAGCATCTAAGAGTTTGGATTCTTTATCAGGGGGTGGAGCGTCCCCTGTTGTCTGAGAGTTAGCTCTTTTTCGTGCGTTGGAATCCACTAAAGAGTCTAATGGTAGTTGGCCCTTGATATAGGCTAGGTCAGTTGGAGCGGCTTTGTACTTTTTCTCCAACCTGGGATTAATTACCCTGGCCCAGACGGGATCTTTAAATACGTCTGGTGCGTGTTTTATAACCCCTTTAAGCATTGGTAAGATGGTTGTGGTCTTGTGAGAGGGTAATAATGGGTCCATAAGGAAGTCGTCATCCACTGGATCAGTATGGAGATCGCCTCATAAAAGGCTGCTGCTCTGTGAATGAGTTGTGTGAACCCTATGGTGTCATTTGGAGGAGATGGACTGGAAGGGTATGCGTCATCTTGGGGTAGATCTGGGGCATCTGGTGCATTGTAGTCTTCCCAAGGATCAGCTGATGGGCCAGTAATATCATCTGGATCATCCAAGGGTTGCTCATCTTCTGCCCCCCCCAGAAATATCATCCTCATCGTCATCTGCTGGTGCAGGGCTGTGTGGGATGAGTGGTGAGTGTGTGGGGGAAATGTAAGGGTCTGGCACTTCTGGAAGTGGTGAAGGTACTCTTATGGGAGAAGTTTGAGCATGTTTTTTGATAGGGACTGTGGAAGGAGGCTCCAGTTTCCTTTTAGCAGGTGTAGTGATGATATGTCCAGTCTTTGGGTGAATAAGAAGAGTCTTTTGCTTTGGATCTGGACGGAAAAGCTCTTCTATGGGAGAATCCTTTCTCAGAACCGGCTTGTCATGTTTGGGATCGAGCTGTTTGCTGGGTTTAGCAATGTTTAGTAAAGTCTTAGGAGTAGATTGTGGTTTCGGTTCCGAAGACTTGTGGTCGGAAGCTTTTTTCGGTTTGAGTTTTTTCTTCGGATCAGAGATTTTTTCAAGATCCGGAGTTGTTGGTTCCAAAGCGTGTTTTGGGTCGACAGTTTTAAGTGCCGAAGTTTGCTTCGATGCCAGAGCTGGCTTTGGTTCAACAGTTTTAGGTGCCGAAGTTTGCTTCGGTGCCAGACTTGGCTCCGGTTCGACTGGTTTAGGTGCAGAAGTCTGCTTTGGTGTCAGACTTGACTTTAGTTCGACAGTTTTAGGTGCCGAAGTTTTCTTCGGCGCCAGAGTTTGTATAGGTTTCACTTTCAGTTTGAGAACCTTCTGTTTATCGGGATTGACTGGAGGCTGACTCGAGCCCGAGTCGCCTAGAGGCTTTTTGGAAGTCTTCGTTGCCGGGCCTGAAGGCGGGGCATCGGAAGTTTGTGATCGGTGTGCACCTGGGCCCGAAGGTGGAGGTGGAACTGAAACCTCACCCGGTGTGGGGGTATCAAGAGGGTCGATGTCTATATTTACGACCCGCTGACCAACTGGAAGGGGATCGTCATCTTCTGACTGCTCGTCGGCTCCGGAAGCTGGATCCTCTGCTTCGGAAACGATCATGTCTTCCTGCTGTTGTTGTTCTTCAGACTCCGGTTGGACTGGAGTCTCCTAGACGAGGGTGTCTGGTGCCGATGAAGACGATTGTGCCATGACTCTTTGAGCTCGACGGTCTCTAATTGTCTATTTCGACCGGAACGAAGCACAGGCCTGGCAATCTCGGCTTTCCTGCTCTGGGGACAAGCACAGATTGCATACCACATGTAGATCAGTGTGGGGGAATTTGTGTCCACACTGAGGGCACTTCTTGAATGGTGTTCTTTCCATGAGCCGAAGGCCCAATGGCGCAGTTGGGCCTGACGGCCCTCGACGATCACTGTAATCGAGAACTGAAGGTTGTTCGAGACGCGTGTATAAGGAAGTCTTGATCAAAAACAATACCGACGGCAGGAATCAAGGAATGCGCGTCGAAATGAGATCGGTAACGAAACCAAGCGGGAGCAACATACACATCCCAGCCCGATGGCGGAAAAAAACAATCTGAAGATGGAGTCGATGCCCATGCGCACTATGCTCCAGAGGAGGAGTCATCTACCAAACAACGACTCTTCCAGGACAACACCAAAGTGTAATCATCCGGGCCCACCACCAGATGGCGATCTATGCACTATTGTGTGATCCTGCAGCCCATATGCCTCAAACACTTAGTTAACGAGCCGATCCTGCACATGCATACTCTGTCCTCTAACTTAAACTCCACCCCAGGTACCAGGGTCAAGATCTATATACAAGCCCCGTTGGATGGTGATGTTGTGCAACAGGCTACACCAATATAACACACAACTCCAGGGCAGTACATCAGCACTCACCGGTATGGTCAAGACATCTGAATCGTGACTTTAGGATCCCAAAAGTCCATTCAATAATGGCTTGTGTAGATCATTTCAGAAAGCTTGCACATTGATGGAATGCCAGCAGTGTCTGTGGTGGTGTCTTCTGCAGAAAAGGTGTGCTGTGCAGTGAGGTGGTTGAAGTGCCAGCTGGGTGCAGTCAATGGCACCTAGCACACGAGGGAAGTGGTTGAAGCCATAATGTTCCCTTGCTACCCTTCATCAGTGATTGTGGCATGGTAATAAACTGGTCCACACTTCTATTGATGCAGCTCAGAACCTGATGCAAGCATCAAGACTCGCTTGCCTGTGAGATGCAAACATTGTCAGAGGGGACCCGCTGGAAAGATCCAGTGGCAATGAAATGGGAGTGAAGCCAGTATTTTAACAGACTGTGATAGCCTGGGAGCAGGCTATTGGTGAATCAAGCTCTTGCGCAGAGGGAGAAACGATGTCTACAATCAGACGAGAAGTGGTATCTGGCAATGACAGCATCCCTGGAACTCGCAGAGATGTTGATCCTTTGCTGAAAACCATCTCTCCACCTCTTCAAAATAATTTCTCCAAAGGAGGGAAAAACCTACAAAGACGTTCACCAACATAGTGATTGGAAAAAAGTTGTTTGATATGTAAGTTGATTTCTTATGTAGTCAGCCTTGCTGTGATTGGTTGCTGTTAAAATGTGTTTCAGCTTGAGCTGGGTGATGGAGTTGGGAATAATCACTCCTTTCATTACTATGTGTATTACAAGTGTTATAATACTTGTTATGAAAATCTCTAGCATTTGCTTTTACGTGTTTTTTTTAATTACCCTGATTCAAACAGTAAAAATAATTTTCATTTGTTTAAAAACAAAAAAGAAAAATGATATTAATTTTACAGAGAGTTTAGCAAAATAATTACGATATGGCAGAGGAAAAAAAGTTTAGACATCATTTTTTCAATTAAAAAAAATAATTATTTGGCTACTTATGAAAGAAATGAATGTGGCTTTATTTGCCAATAGTTATTTGTTGGCTACATTGGTTTCTATGAGAGGGTGTTGTTTGGCCAAGTGTGGTGCTGAACTTACTCCAGTTTTGAGCTGGAGTACATTTACTACTGTTATGGGTCATTTTTATGCTGTAGTAACATTAGAAGTGCTGCAGTCTTACTGCAGTACTACTAAACACACTACAATATGCAGTTTGTAAATAGGCGCCCGGGGAACCAAGGAAGAATACTTCTCATAAGGCTTATTCACTCATTAATGGTTTAGGGATAGGGGCGGAGATCAATGGATTAATTGGGTGGAGATGCACTTAGACCAAGCTTGGAAGATTGATCTTGCCTGTTCTATGGAAATTAAATTGCAGGTTCATGAATTCAGAGTTGTGGCAGACAAAATTACAGATCCCAATGCTGGAACTGTACGATTCGGAGATATCGCCTCTTAGAAGGGGCGGATGATACCAAAGGGCGTACAGAAAGATCAGGGCGGCAATAGAGTGGTGAATTTAATTGCCAAGTGGTGAATAACATTGCCGACTTTTTTTTTTTTTTTTACTGTTTTTATTACTCAAGCGCACATTAACCCAAAGAGCAACAAGGTAGATTAGGGGTGTCTTCTTTCCTTTTTTGTTTTTTTGCTAAGCACCGGCCACTCAAATTTGTCAATATATTAGGGAAAGAATTCAGACACAGTATCAAAAAAAGAAATCAAGAGATGATGTGAACAAGAGTCTTTGTTTATGTTACAAATTGCAAGATGTATCGGTGATGCCTGAAGACTGACTGGCAACAGAAGAAGCTCCATTATAAAACTGCTTAGGAAAGTGATGACTTGGGGAACCATACACATCACAATAACATAAGGATGAAAAATATAATCAGGGTATACAGGGAAAGGATATCAAACTATGCATGTAGGAATTTATTTTGGCTTTTAATTTTGTATGACCCAGTGGTAGTACTATTTGTGGGGGTGGTTGACCTGTATTAGCCAATGCCAACTTTTTTAATGAGATACCACAACTCCTTTCCTGCTTTTTAAGCTTAGTATAGTTTCACGTTTTGCGGCGATCAATCGCTGTTTAAGGAAAAGACCATTTAAAGTCCATATTGAAGTCCTACAAATCTGCCAGCTAACAGACATCAGGAGAAAAGATAAGTAAGTAAATTCTCCTTTCAGTGCACGTAGAATAAATAATCACTCCTGCAACTCTCCCTTGCACAAGTCCCCTCTTACATCAATATACTACTACTGGAGGTGCCTTCTGCACTCAAAACAAAACTGCAATTCAAACAACCAGTGAGGGGCAAACCACTGCACATTACTTCAGCATTCACTTTTGCAACTTAGGAGGGAAGCAAAGGCCAGCTTCCTCCAACATCTCTGGTACTTGCAGATGAAGCTGGTGATGCAGGTAATGCCAGGTAGTGGGTAAGGCCCAAAGTCTCCAATATGCTATTCATTCCCAATGCTGTTTTCAGTCAGTCTTTCTCAAAGGAGAAGATTTCAACCTAATCAACAGCATGCATATTTGCTGCTTGGTTTCCAAAAGTGCTGGATTCCCACCTCCACCAGTTCTCTGTCGTCCACTCATGCCGCACAAATGACAAAAATAATTGTAAATCAAATAAAGAGAAGCATATCATTTTACATAGATACACCAAGCTGTTATTTTATCAATCTTTGTATAGGTTATTCCCGACATTAGTATGGTTCCAATGCAAGTACAACAAAAGTAGGCAAGGAAACAATCTGTGGGCACAGATTCCGAGATTCGGACTAACAGAATAAAGATGTACTGATATTCACACCAACACAATTAACTAAGTGAAGCATAAAACCTGCAACTATGTCTGATTTTCCACAGTTTACAGTAAGAGCAGGGAAAGGGAGTGTAATAGGCGACATGGAAAATGCATGGAACAACCACAAACTCTTAAGATTCTCTGGCAAGATAGCCACGCTGTTGTGGATCACCAACTGATATAGAAGTGGAGACTCCTGCAACAAAAGACATGTACTTCCTAGTTTCCTCATAGAACACATCAACGTCGTACTGTTGGTTCTTATCAGAACTGGGGTACCCCTGATAAGAACCAAAATGCTTACCGTGCTAGACAGAGACCCTGTATTTTCAATATGCTGATGTGCAGCTCTCCATCTTTCTTCAGCAGAAAAGAGTACTCTTGTAGGCAGCTCCTGTAGTTTTCCTCCTATCGCCAATCCGCCCATCAAGGGGTCCATGGTTAAGACAAAGTGAGGGCAAGACAGACCTGGGATAAATTGTTCTGTGCTATCAGCGCATTGCTCATGTCAGTGTTGGTGTGACTTCTCAGTTTCTGCGTAGTTGACTTAATTGCTTGTTAAGTTCTTGCTGTGTCAAACTCCTTAGCAGGTTGTTGGTGGAGGTGGGTCAAAAGGATGAAGGGGGATTTGGATCAAAGGCTGGACTTCTACAGTGTTTAACATTGTTCTAATAAACACTAGCCACAGCTGCTGACCTAAAGAGGACATATCCTGAAACAGATGTACAGTGGCTGCTATTGGCCTCTGCTACTTTCATAGATCTCATATTTAACAGGTTTTTTTTGTTTAAATTTGTGTATTGAGTTTTGACATGTCAGGTACATTAAATCTGTTTTTCTTGTTTCAAATTACATTCGTTTGTTTGCTTGCATTATTTCAAATAACAGTTTTGCGTTGGCATTGGGCTTTATACAACGCTGTGACATATTCATATTACATTCCCAATGTTACCTGTCCATTGATTCAGTCTGTATTGATCATATGCTTCCCGTTCTACACCTGTGTGCGTGTGCCCCTGCTTTGGGAGCTATGTCTGCCTTCGCCATCGTTGAGGACCGTAGTGTAATGTCCCGGCGATGGGGTTATACTTCCTACCACTAGCACCGCTGTCAAAGCTGTCGGGTCACATCCTTAACTCATAACTTGGCATTTAACTGGGGTGAGAGTTAGGGGGGTCAATGGGGGTGTATGCAGGCAGGAGGGGATTCTTTGTGTGATGGCTAGTGGCCATTCAGCAGTTCCTGGTTGTGTGTGTAGGGGGACATGACAGTTGTACCCGAGTCATCGTGGGGTGGCGACAGGTGCGCTGATTGTGTGATGTTCTCTCTGTGATGTTCTCTCTGAGATGTGTTTGGCCCAACCCGACTGTAGTTGGATAGTGTGTACCGTATGGGGTGGGGGTGTCACTGGAGGTTTCACTTTTGTGATTTGATGTTTGAATTGTAACAGTTGTGCCAATTCCATGGATATGTGTTGCTTACGTGTGCCCTTCACCTCTTCAGCCCACAGCCCTTCCTCCTCTGCCAGCCCCATTTTTTAACCGCACTCACCCAGGCATCTATCAGGGGGTTCTCATATTTAACAGTTAATCATTCAGGTATGGAAAGACTTGGGGTTGTTCCTGCCTGAGGAGGCCACTGGTGCCAAACACTTGGCGAACATATCTGATGCAGATATCAGGTCAAAGGGCAGCACTCTGAAAAAACAATGTAGGCTGGCAATGGAGAAGTACAGGTACCTTCAGGGTTCTGGATGACTGGGCACATAAAAATCACTATCTGGAAGGTCAGTAGTAACCAGATAGTCCGATTGCTTTGGAAGCAAGATACTGTATGGAAGAATAAAAACAATATTTTCTTAGGAAATGTGAGCTTCTTGCTTCTCAGATTTTTCAACTATAGCCACATCAGGAGCACAGTTAAAAATGCTCACATTGTGTGATTCAAGTACATTTGTGTTTCATCAGTCAGAGGTTTGGCATAGTTTTTAATAAACTCTGTGCCCGAAATGAAGACTGTCTATATTCATTTGTTCAACATAACATTTTTTCACACTTGAATGTGCCGTGACATTTTACACCTTGTTAAGTGGAGTAGATGGATACTGTCAAGCCGCTGAGTTAGGTCCATTTACTTATTTCCTGCAACATGGACTGGGGCCTCCTCCTCCCCATATACCTTGCTCGATAAGTATACTACACTTTTTATTGGGGTGTTTTCAACCCACATCCTTGCTGATAATATGCAGATACTGCAATTGGTATCGGTAGCAGCAAGGTAGTCTTCTATAAAGGATGGCCTGGACCTGACTCAGGAGCCACAAAAAGAATCCGTTTGCGTTGTCCTTTAATGCCTTGAAAGTCTGCAATCACATTGTTGACAGAGTATAAGGCATATTCAAAATCTTACCCTGAACATCTACTTTAATAGATTATTTGATTCATTAAAAGCATTTAAACCAGAACCGTCACATTCTATCACGTTAAACTATTTAAAATAGACTGCAAAAAACCTTTAGCAAATTAAAAATCTCTTTTTTGTTTTCTGCACATCATTTTAAGCTGTTCAGCACTATCATAATTCCACAATTCATTAATGTGCTTTGGAATGCACCCAGTCCTTTCATCTTGGATTGCGGCATATCCCAGAATGATGTTTCCTGGCGTCTCACTTTTGGAATGGAAAAGCTTACACAATCCTTGAGAAGCCAAAGATTTCTTAGTTTTCAAATATTCAGTGCCCAACTTCCTAATCATCCATGGCGGAAAGAGCATTGTACTGCAAATTCATTCATTCACCAGATCACTTATTCCCAATGGCTCAGCCCAATGTATTGAGTTTTGTAGTTAAGAATTCGGTTTTACAATTGCTGCTTTTAAATACAAGGTGTTACTCTGGGTCCTTCTATATGGGGGGGAAAGCAAACCATAACATTTCTAAGTATAGTACCCTTGAGCTTGTCCAGACTAGTTTTGTGAGTTTAAGACCAGACAGTGGAGGAGTGAGATAAATAAGGGGTAATCTTTGCACTGTGTGCCATTATAAGGTGCTCTAGTGATCACTTCCCAGTTGGTGATTAAACTTAAGCAGTCCTGCTGTGATGGTTTCAGCCATTGCTCCCACAGCCTTTATTAGTGGATTCTATTTGATTTAAAGATCTGTTATAATCCCTAGGTAACTCCAGTCAGGGACACTTTGTACCAGTTCTCCTCCATACTTTCAATGGAGTTTCTTTTTGCAAACTCCAAAATATTGGTTACTTTTGTTCTGATTTACATGAAGCCACCTTAAGTTACAACTCCTTTTGATTAAAGAAGTGCTGTAGACCTATAAGCTACATGCTTGATGATGAATATATAATGTGCTTAGTATAGCATAGATAACTATATTGCTTCTAGTTTTGGTTCCAGTCCATTCACTTTTATAAAGTTCTCATGCAAACCAGAAACACATGATTTGAAGAAAAGTTAAGCTAGCGAACAGCGTTGTTTGGCCTTACATGAGGTTGTCCTCCTATTACTTTGACTCTGTTTGCTCATTTCAATCACTGCCCAGATATTGTTATATAACAGAGATATACCCCTTAATATCTCTTCTGGGATATTTAACTTTAGCATTTTGAGAAATAGCCTGGGTCTATCTATGGTATCACACTTCTAACCAGAAAGCACAACCTGGCTTGCAGAGGATGGCAACAACGGACATCTGTCACAACCTCACAATGGATGTGTCAATGAGTGCAACAATGGCAGCTGCAGATGCTAAGTGCCCCTCACTTAGAAGAGTTGGTTTTTGCTTGCTTATCCTCAAGAATCTCTCCAGAGCCAGAACTGGAGAGATGTCAGACCACTTCTATGGATGGTACTGCACTAAGAGAGCTGGTGCGTTTGCTGCATTGATGGTAGTAACGCTTTCAAGTTTATACTCTCCCAAAGTGGTGGAACCTCCTGATCCGAAGGAGATTTACAAGGGGATGCTGAATTCATGTAACATTGGTAAACCAGAAAGCTGATCAAATCTGGTTTTGGGTGGTCAACGTGAAATGGTGCAATGTATCTATTTTTTAACCTACATATCACGGCTGGAGATGCAACTAAGGTCTTTGGAAATATTGCTCCTGCTCATCACACATACCCCAAAATGGAGAGTGATTTAACCAACAGATTTGGCTGCTTTTTATAGTCACACAAACGTCACTGCTTCTCCATGAAGGTCATTGACAAGAAGGAAAGCTTGGACCCACATTCCACAAGCGAGCAGAATGAGTCTGTATCATGTGCGGAAAAAGCCATAAGAAATAAGGAGCCATACCAGTCACAGTGCTCTTCCACCTCCTTTAGGTCATCTTCAGATATAATGTCTGACTCTTTATCCTCGGAAGGAGGGATAGGCACATGAATGGTCCTTCCACTCACAGGAACTGGTGAAAGCAACCTTTACAGTCAGGAAGAGGTTGGTGGTGAGGAGAGAACTTTGCATAAAAAAATATCAATTGGTCAGCTGGGATTCGCTTCTCCCATTCAATGCGGTAGAGGATAGTAGAAATACCAATTTTTCTGATACGCTGAGTGCTGTATGTGTCATCATCATCATCACAGTGAGTGTCTCAGCCAAAAGCAGAGGGACCAGGAGGAACCGTGCTGGCTGTGATTACCGGATCCTTTAGCTTGTAAGGTAGTTGAGTGAGTTAATACATGTGCTGCGGAGAGCTGTGGTCACCAAGAGGTCGCATGGTCCCCTCCATGGACTTTCATGGCTTCTGCTGTGTGACTCCCTACTGCCCCCCAAAAGTTAAACAATATCTGTAATTTCCAGAGTTACAATTTGCGACAGAGCAGCAGCAGGCGCTGTATGAAAAGTATCAGTACAGCGCTATCGCCGAACTGTCCCTCACCCAACTTTCACCAGTGTCACCCTTTTCAGCACACACCCCAATCTGTTGTAATTTTCAAACTGTGATCTTTCAATTTTTAGGTCTGGAGTTAGCGAAGACTTACTATTTTCCCCTCCAAAAATTTTTATAAAAAAATACATATATGCATACTTAGTGGGGCTTTCAGTCAGCCTTCTTGATCCATTGGTTGGTTGGCAGATCCTTCACATTTAGCACCTCGAAACCCTTTCGAGTAATAAGTGGCGCTCTAAAAATCCAGATAACTTAATGTCTTCTCCAACATAGGGTTCCTGATGTCTCCTGCTCTTCTGGGTAGGTAGTAAATGAACCTTTATTTTGCATGGGCTGTAGGTAGTGTAAGAGTCTGGTTCTAAACTGCCTTCCCCCAGAATATGCAGCAGAGGCAAGAGAGGCACTAATAATGGACATGTGAGGCTCGGTTGACATAAGAAGCAAAATTAGCTGATGATAGCACTCAGGTTGTGGCAGTCAATAACCCAGGAAGAAGATGGCAAAAAATGCGACATATGACTTTTGCAGAGGATGTAGTGGCAGAGGTATGTTTAGGTTAAAAGAGAATGCAGTTAAATTATTTTTTGCCCTTTAATCGGTGACAGTTGTCAAAATGGTCACTGAAGGAGCAGAGATTTGGTTAGTTGGTGTTCTGTTCCTCAATGAGGTAATGGTCACTAATAGAGATTTAGTCTCTAGTCAACGGTTGATGGACTGTCAACATCGCAGGTAATCAACTAGAGGGTATGTGTGGATGCAGCTGTGGAAAATGACAATTTTTGGTGGCAAAGCGGTCTGATGATTTCTGAGGAAGATACCTTGAATAAAATATAGGAAAGGATAATGTTACTTACCCAGTAAGGATCTGTTCTTGGCATGGAGAGCTGTAGATTCACAGTCTTTGCATACTCCTGCCATCTAGTGTTAGGTCCGGATGTTTGCAAATTGTTATTCTTCGAAGAAGTCTTTCCAGTCACAAGGTAGGTGACTCCTCCTTTCAGTGATAGTGTGCATGGGCATCGACTCCATTGTTAGATTGTTTTCCCGCAGAGGGTGATAATGGAGTTAGTAAGAGTAGTAGAATAGAGATGTCCAAGCGTATGTATGTAAAGTAGGAAAAAACTGCAGCAGGTATAGGTGCCCGGGGAGGCAGGTGGGCGCATGTGAATCTACAGCGCTACATGCCAAGAACAGATGCTTACTGGATAAGTAACATTATCTGTTCGAGGCATGTGAGCTGTAGATCACATGCTTTGCATAGACTATACAGCAGTAACTCCCAAAGCGGTAGCTAACCTGTAGATGTTGTAGCTGTTTGAAAAAGTGTTTTAAGTACTGTCTGGCCTACGTTAGCTTGTTGTCTCGCTAACACATCTACACAATAGTGTTTGGTGAATGTGTGCGGTGTAGACCATGTTGTTGCCTTATAGATGTCAGCTAGGGGAATATTCCCAAGGAAGGCCATAGTAGCCCCTATTTTGCGGGTGGAATGCACTCTGGGGTGTATTGTCAAGGTTCTTTTCGCTTTCACATAACATGTTTGGATACATTTCACGATCCATCTAGCAATACCTGATTTAGAAATGGGATTGCCTTTGAATGGTGGCGAAAAAGCAACAAAGTTGTTTTGTTTTACGAAAATCTTTTGTTCTTTCCACATAATATAGTAGAGCTCTTCTACCTTCTAGTGTATGTAGAGCTTGTTTCGCTACAGAATCAGGTTGAGGAAAGAACAGGGGTAACTCAACTGATTGATTGATGTGAAAAGCGGAAACTACTTTTGGAAGAAATTTGAGATTGGTTTGAAGAACCACTTTGTCTTTCTGAAGTTGAAAGAAAGGCTCTTGTATAGTTAGTGCCTGGAGTTCATCAACTCTCCTTAAGGAAGTGATTGTGATAAGAAAAACAACTTTTCATGAGAGAAACTGTAGTTGAAACTTGTGCATTGGTTCAAAAGGTGGACCCATTAGCCTGGTAAGGACTATGTTCAAGTTCCATACTGGTGCAGGTGGAGCTCTTGGTGGTATTACTCTTTTTAGTCCTTCCATAAAAGCTTTAATCACTGCTACCCTGAATAAAGATAAGTGTTGTCTGTTTTGTAAGTATGCAGCTACTGCTGCTAAGTGCAATCAAATGGATGTGTAGGCCTATCCAGATTGCTGTAAGTGTAAAAGATAATAGATGACGTTTTGCACTGAAGCATCAAGGGGATGGATATTGTTATTGTTACAGTATATAACAAACCTTTTCCACTTTGCTGCATAACATGCTCTAGTAGTAGGTTTCCTAGCTTCTTTTTAGGATATTCATACAGTCTGGTGGTAATTGTAAATAACCAAACTCTATGACTTCAGGAGCCAAATCGCCAGGTTGAGTTCCTTGGGATTTGGATGCCCGATTCCTCCGTGGCTCTGAGTGAGGAGACAGGAGTTGAGATGCAGCTTTTGGTGTGGAACTATTGAGAGCTCTAGCAGGGTGATGAACCAAGGTTGACATGCCCATGAGGGAGCTATGAGAATGAGTTTGAGGGATGATTGTCTGAGCTTCCAAACTACTAACAGAATTAGTGGGAGAGGCGGAAAAGCATAGGCAAATATCCCTGACCAGTTCATCCATAGGACATTGCCTTTGGAGAGTGGGTGTGGGAACCTGGAGTCGAAGCTTGGGCATTTTGAGCTGTGGTGAACAGGTCTATGTGAGGAAATCCTCATTCCTGAAAGTAGGGAAGAAGAATCTGGGGATGAAGTTCCCTCTCGTGGATTTGCTGTCTATGTCTGCTGAGAAGGTCTGCAAATTGATTGTTTACTCCTGGAAGGTGTTCTGCTAGGAGATAGATTTTGTGACGTATGGCCCATTTTCCAAATGGCTTGTGCTGGGCGTGACAGCTGAAGAGTGTCCCCCCCGTTTTTGTATATAATACATAGCTGTCATGTTGTCTGTGTGGACTAGGACAATTTTGCCTAGTAGGTGAGTTTGAAAGGCTTTGGGCGCAAGACACTAGCGCCCTAGTAGCTCTAGGTGATTTATGTGGAGGCTCTTGTACTTTAGAGTCCACAGTCCCTGGATTGTGTGAGTTTGTAGGTGAGCGCCCCAACCAGTGAGGGACGCATCCACTGTTAGCATTGTCTGTGGAACAGGATCGAGAAAGGGACGCCCTTTGGATACATTTTATAGGTTCCACCACTGCAGAAAGCGATGGGTGCATCATCTACCAACACTAGATCAGTCAACTGACCCTGCCATTGGTTCCACTGACTTGCTAATCATACTTGAAGGGGACGCATGTAAAGTCTTGTCTTGGGGAACAATTAAAATGCAAGATACCAGCATTCCTAGCAGTTGCATGAATACTTTCGCTGGTAATGACTGGTTGGGCTGAAATGGAGTGAGAATGGACTGAATATTGTGAATCCTGGCTACATTGGGAGATGCTAGAACTTTCTGAGCGTCTATTGTGGCTCTCAGATAAGTTTGTATGTTGGAAGGCTGTAGATGAGACTTTAACGCATTTACAGTAAACCCTAGTTGGTGAAGTAAGTGAATAGTGGTTGGAGTGTGCTGGAGACACTTTGGTAATTGCTGGCTTTGATGAGCCAGTCGTCCAGATATGGGAAGACGTGGATGTGTTGTCTTCTTAGCTGTGCTGCGACTACTGCCAAACATTTGGTAAATACCCTGGGAGCAGTGGTGACTCCAAACAGGAGTATTTTAAATTGGTAATATTGACCTGCTATCATGAATCTGAGGTATTTGCGGTGAGTGGGATTAATTGGAATGTGGACATATGCGTCTTTGAAGTCTAGATTAGACATAAAATCGCCCTGCTGTAAAAGTGGGAGTGTTGGAAGTGGGGGTCCTTATCGCTTACCGCCACCACCAAATGCTGAAGGCGGGAGTCCCCGACCCCTCGCTTCAACGTTAGGCTAAGTAAGGACACCGTCTGTGATAGCCCTGCTCACCCCCTTAGTAGCTTGACACAAGTAGCCAGGCTTATCTCCTAGGCACGAGTGTACAGTATGTGCAACCACGCTCACAGTAACCCAATGATGTCACCACAAATAGACTCCACACGAGTTTTGATAAAATGAGTATAATCTTTATATAAGAAATTATACGATACGACCACATGATACAAAATCAACATACAAGAATGGGTAGTATTCTTTCCAGTGGGTTGGTAGGTTCTAATCCCAACTCCCTGCTTCTAACCAACAGTTAAGCTCACTTCTAATTGTTTCCCAAAAGTAAGGCAAGTCGTATTGCTAGAATCACATATGTTGCAAAAGGAAACAAATACTGCAATGCGTAACGATATTCTCTTGTACTGTGCAACAGAGAAACAATGCCATACGTAACGCCACAGTCATGTACATTGCAATTGAAAGAATAATGCAATGCGTATCACCACCAGCATGCCCTGTACCAGGAAGAAACAAAGCAATGCATCATGCTACAATCCTATACAGTGCAATGAAGAAATAATGCAATGCGCCACGTTACAATCAGGTAATCTGCAAGGGAAAAATAACGCAGTGCGTAGCGCACCAAGCATGCAGTTCGTCAGGCACAAATGAGGTCAGGCGTGATACGACAGTTCGATAGTTCGTTAGCAGCAATAATGCAAAGTGCAATACAACAGTTTTAGGTACTCTGTTAACAGTGCCCCCGTTATGGATCAAATGATGACACAAAAGTACTGCTTCCCATTCCGGGCCCAGTACTGCCCATCCTTGGGTCAGCACGGGCCGAGATCCGAGCCGAAGCAACGGCTCGCACAGCTGACAGAAGCGAGAGGCCGTGAGAGTGTCGCTCCGGGGCCTGCACCCCAACCCAGGTAGTGATCCACGTTACCTGGGGGGGCGCGACCCCATTCTCCTCTCCGACGTCAGCGACTTGGGCCTTGATCCAGAACTCCGTCACGGGGTGCGGCGGACTCAGGCCGGCGGCTCAGCTCCTACGGGGCTGCCAGTTTGGGCCGCTGCTGGTTTACTCCAAGGGCCCAATGACTTGGCCCTCCTTCTGGCGGTCTCAGTCAACACCGAGATCCGCCCTCAGCACTGTGGAGACTTTTACCTCAAATTCGATGCACACCCTAACCAGGCACTCCTCACCAGCGCCTCGAGTTGCAATTCGACACGCACACCGTGCGTCCAAAACTCGCCTCTTCTCTGGTGCTCACGACGACCCAGCGCTCTTCACCAACGCCCCGCTTGCACCTCGACACGCACCCTGCGCATCCGAGTCTCTCCTCTTCTCCCGGTGCACACGATGTTCAGGCGCTCTTCACTAAAGCCCTGGCTGCACCACAACACGCACTCTGCATGTCCGAGTCTCACTTTGTCTCCCCGTGCACACCACAACCAGGTGCTCCTCACCAACTCCTTGGCCTGTACCATGACACGCACCCAGCGTATCCGAGACTCAGCTTACTCCTGCGTGCCCACGATCACAAGGCACAACTTCTGAGGGTCTCAAGCTGCAAAAGCACGCGCACACTGCGTTGCTTGGGACTTCTCCGGAAACTTTTATGATCCTCTATTTCCAAACAGGGAGCCAGCTCACCTCAGGCCCGTGGGGTTACAAGACACAGCACAAAGCACAGTCTTCTTCAAGCAGGGGGACCCAGCGCCTCCAAGCACAGTCCCAACAGACTCTCTTTTAGTTAGAACAGCAAACTGCAGACCAGCCCCAGATCACGACGCAAGGATTGGTCTTTCCACAGCAGTCTCTTCAGTTGCTCCTTTTTTAGCAGAGGTTCCTCTTGACCAGAGAATGGGTTTAAGCCTTTTCAGTCTCAATCCATAGCTGTTTCATTCCAACGTTCAGGGGTTTCTGCTCTCATAGTTATTCCCTTAATGTCTTTGAA
Source organism: Triturus cristatus (assembly GCF_964204655.1). Classification (NCBI taxonomy): domain Eukaryota; kingdom Metazoa; phylum Chordata; class Amphibia; order Caudata; family Salamandridae; genus Triturus; species Triturus cristatus. The sequence goes on along the minus strand of NC_140589.1, from coordinate 1,668,302,986 downwards.
GTTCGTTTGTGCTCAGGGGTCCCTGACCCCTCCCTAAATCAGTTCTGGGTGTCTCCCTTCCAGTTTCACCTCTTTCCCTTTGATACTGGGGGTCTGGATCCTTAACCACTCAGCAGGAGATGGGTCAATTGGTTTATAGCACCAGCCCAGGCCTTTTCACCTCCCGGGCTTCTTCTCCCCCTATTCTCCAGATGCAGGGCAGCATGGTGCCATCTCAACCCCTCCCTGGGTCAAGACCTCTCCTAGCTCCTCTCACCTTTCAGTTCCAGACAGACAATCCACATTTCAGCAGAGACACACAGAAATGCCTAGAGCACAAAACTCAGCCACTTTCTAAAAGAGTGGTTTCTGAACACACAGTGACAAAACCACCTTCACAGAAAGATGTGTTATGACACCGAGTTCATACATACTAAAATTCACCTCTCCATTATAAACTGACCGGAAACTAGGCTAACAAGCACAACACCCAGCCTCCCCCATTCTGTCCTATGGGCAGGATGGCCTCTCAGCAGTGAAAAACAAAATGGAGTGTTTTTCACTGTCAGAACATAGCACACACCTCAGTATATGTTCTGCCTTTTACTTACACTGCACCCTGCCCAGGGGCAACCTGGGACTTACCACAGGGGTGCCGAATGTGTATGTAAAAGGGAAAGTCAGGCCTAACAAGTGGTTGCACTGGTCAGGACAACATGCCCATGCGCACAGGTCCTACACTGCAGGGCTGAGTTCCCTTCTCCGCCCGCCTTTACATTACTACCCCTGGCACACACAGTGCACATCACTAGGGACTTTACTAGTAAGGCAAACATACCAATCATAGCCAACCAATCACCATTACATTTTACATAGGGAACGCTTGTATTTTGACACTGATCAGCAGTGGCAAAGTACCCAAAGCATCTAAATTGGCATCTCTAGGTCAGGAAAACGGTCTAGGTGGGAAAAAAAAAGTTTAGGGAACTTTAGCCACAAAGGCCAAGTCCTACAGGGAGCACTTGTTGAAGTGTTACCATGTGAAAATGCTCTGACAGTATGTAGAGGTTTATTTCTCTGAGGTCTAGAATAGGTCTCAGGGAGCCGTCCTTTTTGGGGATGAGAAAGTACAGGGAGTACACACCTGTACCTTGACGTTGTAATGGCACAGGTTCTATGGCTCCTTTGGAGAGGAGAGACTGGACCTCTTGCTGAAGTAGATGTAAATGTTCTGGTGACATTTTGAGAGAATGTGGTGGAATGTTTGGAGGATTGTTAGTAAGCTCCAGGCAATAGCCATGTTGGATAATTCCTAGCACCCATTTGTCTGTAGTTATCGATTGCCAGATGGGTAGGAATTGTAACAGACGTCCCCCGACAGGTGTTAAATGATCAGGGGCAGCGTAGGCAAGTCACTGTTTGTTAGAAGAGGGGGAGGTATGTGTTGTAGAACCTCTACCTCTACCCTTGCCATTGTTACCTCTAAACCCTCCTCTAAAGAAGCCTCTTGAGGAAGAGGATTGATTGTTTCCCTTGTAGAGTGCAGCAATAGTGTCTGAAGAGATGGTCTTAGACCCTCAAGGTAGAAGGAGCAACGAAAGCTGCCACGAGTAGGAGACTGAAGTTTGTGAATTGGCCAGTTTAAGAGCATTAGAGACAACTAAAGAGTCCAGTGGTAACTGCCCTTTAATAAAAGCTGGATCTGATGGGGCAGGCTTGTACTATTTGTCTATCCTGGGGGTGAGAATGCTAGCACGACCAGGGTCTTTGAATAGATCGGCTGCATGTCTCATCATGCCTTTGAGCATAGGGAGAGTGTGAGTGGACCTTTGTGAGCAACTAAGGGTTTCAAATAGAAAGCCCTCTTCGAGGGATTCTTTATGTAATTGTACCCTATGATACTCTGCAGCTTTAGATAGTAATTCTATGTACCCCACATTGTCATCAGGTGGGGAAGGATTTGTAGGGTAAAGGTCTGAGTCATTATCTGAGGGTGAGTCAGTGTTATAGTCTTTCCAGGAATCTGCTGGTAAAGGATCATCCCCACCATTCCCATTATCCTAATCATCAAGTTGTCGAGGAGAGTTAGTTGGTGTAATTAGTAAGTGATATAACTGTGGGGATGGAGGAGGAGGAGGAGGAGGAGGAGAGGGGTTAGTACCAACATGCTTCCTCTTCAAAGGAATATGATAAGTGTCCTCTGACTCTGGTTTACGTTTCTGAGGCAATTTGGTAGAAAGATGTTCTGTCTGAGGATTAATATAGGGTTCTCTCTGTTTGTGGACCGATTTCGGGGGTGGGACATCGATACAGGGGTCCTGCTGCTGCAGAGGAGCATCTTTCAGTTTCGGACCCAAACTTTTCGGTGCTGGGGTCAGATGAATTTTCGGTGATGAGGGTTTAAGTTCAGAAGCCGGTTTTAGCATTGATTGTTTCGGCTCCGAAGAGGTTTTGGGTTTTGAGCCTGAAGGTTTTGTCTCCGTGCCCGTCTTTAGCCGACTTGATCCTGAGCCGGAAGGCTTTAGTGCATGTTTCGGTGCCGAGCCAGAAGGCGGGGCGTTGGAAACATCTTCTCGGTGCCCACCGTGGCTCCGAAGGCGGAGGTGGGACCAGAGCCTTTTGCTAGGCTGAATAGGTATTTGGGGCGAGGAGAGGTCGATACTCAAGACACGTTGACCTAGCGGCACATGTTTTTCCATGTCAGAGTCCGATTCCGAAATGGATACAGGTTCTTCCTGTTCTTCTTTGGCCCCTTGCGCATTGTAATCTTCTTGCTCGGAACCTTCTCCGAAGATGTACGGCGTGAATTCAATATTTTGGCTCTGCATTTCATGACGTCAAGCCAGACGATCGCGGAGCGTTTTTTCTAAACGGAAAGATTTGCACACATCGCAGCTCTGTTTGTTGTGCTCCGGAGATAAGCACAAGTTGCACAGTTCGTGTGAGTCGGTGTGTGAGTACTTTGTGTGGCACCGAGGGCATAATTTGAATGGAGTCTGTTCCATCGACTGCGAGGTGGCCGACTGGAGAAGTGGGATACGCGTACGAAACAATACTATCGAGGGTAGAGTGGATTGCGCACCGAGGTGAACCCAAAGAACGGTTTCGCACCGGAGCGCAGCAATACACAGTCCCGAACCCGATGGTGAAAAAAACAATCTACCAATGGAGTCGATGCCCATGCGCACTATCACCGAAAGGAGGAGTCACCTACGTCGTGACTGGGATGACTTCTTCGAAGAGAAGCACTGGCATAGCCAATTGGTCTCGCCTTTGGGACCTTATAAGTATTTAGTTATGCAGCACAATATCATTGGTGCAACATCAACTGCTGCATGGGTAAACACTTATAAGGTCCCAAAGGCGAGACCTATGGGCTATGCCAATGCTTGTTTTTATAGCCTCCGGTACACACCCAGGCCGGGAGGCTGAGGTGCATACATTATATTGCAGTGGCCGGATGGCTCACTACTAGGAGTTTGGGTGTCTGACACATTCGACTTACAGATTCATAAGGTCATATTTTCGGTTTTTATGGTGCAAATTTTAAAGAAAGGTAGCCCTCGTTTGCCTCTCAGATCTCGTAAACGTGTCTTCCCGGCCACAAAAATGTCGGGATCGGATTATTTCCATGAACTGTAGTTCGGTTTATCTAAGAATTAGGAGCACTAATCAAGCCGATTCCTAATTGGCTATATGTAATCTTTGGGCTGGACGGAAGGACGTTCATTTCCCCAAGGAGACGCCAACTAACACTGGCAGAGTGTTGATATAACTTGTATCGAAATTGCACCACTTTCCAATTCGTATATAATCAACTTAAGTCATAACCAGTCCATTTTTATGAGATGGTTCAGATGTCTTCTTTATTGTTTTTATTTTCTCTCCTTTTTAGAAAAGCAACAGCCAACGCGTTTCGTTCTATAAACAGAACTTCTTCAGGGCATTTGTGATTTCCAAGGTGTCATTAGATAGACGATTTTAATATCACTCCTAGGTTGTCTTTCAGTACTGTGCTCCTTGCATATTAGCCTTATTATTTTCATATGTTAGTCAAAGTTGATAGTAGGGTGTAAAGACGTGATATGATAATCACTCATGGTTCTCCAGGGCATATGTGTATCAAGCCCAGCACCTCGCGTACCTTGCTAAGGCTGTCAATCCACCCGAAACTCCTCGGCGTTTCACAGTTACCGCCGGGCCCGGAATCCTAGCAGCCACAAAATGGAATAATCTTCCTCGGAGACAAGGCCAGACCGTGTGAATGTCAGGAAAACATCAAACCACATCTTTCCTGATGATTGCAAGCGTCTGCAGCATCCTTCCCCATCATTCTAGGATCCGGGCCAGCCGGCCAGGACATTCTTTTGGGCAGCAGTTGTTACTTTAGAAGTGTCTTCAGCATAACTCAGCAAGGCCATTTCTCGGGCCCCGTGGATAAGGGGTATGGGGGATGGACAGGGGCACCCAGCCGAATCTGACTGAAATGTAGGAGGGAACCCTGAAGATGGCATAATATGCAGATGGGCGTGTGACACCTGGTGATGCCATCTGTCACCTTGTGAAACGTGATCATTGAATGTAAACGTATAAACTTGGGACAATAATTGTAAATCTAAAACACAGGCCCATAAAAGGCGCCATTGCTGAGCTGAAGTAACTCTGGTACAAGAGAAACGATGAGGTAAAGGATATAACGAATAGGAGGGTTGGGGCCGTCAGGATAACCTGAGCAGTGAGAGGGGGTGGGAGAGAGTAAGAAAGATAGGAGGAGAGCAAGTGAGGAGATAGTGAAAGAGGGTGTGGGAGAGGATGGACAGCCAGATGGGCTAAGAGAGAAAAGAGTGAGAGGGGAGGGAGCAGAAAATGCAGAGATGGGTGTGAGAGAGGATGGACAGGCAGAGGGGCAAAGAGAAACAAGCCTGGGAGTGGTGTGTGCGTGCGCAGTCTTCACTTTTCAAGCACTGCACTCGTGCTTGTGGTGCGCCGCTGCTCGCTCCCGCAAGGTGGATGCCGCCACAAGCACGATGCTTGAAAAGTGAAGACCGATGGCTAAAGGCCCTCCTAGTGCAACGCATGCGCGCTACCTAGGCGAGACCTAAAAAAAAAAAAAAACGCAAACATCCGGACCCAACACTAGATGGCAGGAGTATGCAAAGCATGTGATCGACAGCTCACATGCCTCAAACATTTACATTTTTAATAGAAACTACCCTGCATGCATGCACCTTTGCATTTGTTTATGTCTAACCGTTAAAATTCCATATTTGCTTTTGGTGAAGGCGAAGGTCCTGCACTGATTACTGAATCATTGACTGAAGAGGGGTGATTCCAAACAGAGGTTTCTCCGAGAGTGAAACAAGTCTCCATTCTCAGTTCTTCAAAGTTTTGTGAAGAATGTTTGTGAAATGCAGTCGTCTCTGGCCACAGAGGGTGCAGGCAATAAATGCACTCATGAGAGTTCAACCAGTATAAAACCAGGTTATCCCCTGGCCAAGGAGTCCTGGGCTCTGCGCAAGGCCAGGATTGTAACGGAGTGTGGATAGATGTGTCATCCCAGGAGCGAACTAAAGCTAACCTGAATGGCTAATCTTATAGTTCACAAGATATCTGCTTTAAAAATAGCTATATAGAAGAGTGCTCTTGACAAGAACTCACTCACCCTTGTCATGCAGTACAAATCTGAGCAGTGGTGGTCTCTGGAGAGAGGCGTGGAAGTTTCGTTTTTTCGAAAGAGTTGAATACATTATTAAATAAATACTGCTGTATTGCCAGGGATAGATGCTGCTGTTACCAGGAACTCCAAGTCAGACATGGAATGACTATAACATGAGAATCTATGATAGACCCAATGCTGGGGGATTACAAGATAATAGGGATTGCCATACCAAGAGGCCCAATTTCAAATCTACTGTCTTTCTTAAAGGATGAACTCTAGCCTGTAAAATCAAGAAATTGAGGATTAATAACAACTGATATGAGCTGTAAAGAAAGAGACAATTCCATCTAGGGCAAGGTGGCATCACCAAAAGTATTACATTTGTATATAAAACCATGGTTCATTAGCAATTAACAATGTTCTCGAAAGTTTGCTTTCCACCAATGGCTCTATTTTTCATACAGATGTGAGCAGTCTCATCCATCTAGGTTTTGGACAATAAGACGCCTTCCTGAAACTGAGAGTGGTAGACTGGTATACCAGCTTAGATTGCAAAATGTTCTTAATTCAATTTTTAAAGACAATGGATTATTAGGTGTGTTTAGGAAATGTTAAAATTACATTAATTTTAAAAAAGACGTCTCTATAGAAACAGAGAAGTGACAGTGGGAACAACAGGCCAGGTCCTATTTTGTCCCCCAAAAAGAAAAAAACTATTACATTTACCTCAGGACTTATTTTATTTACACATCAGTAAAATAAATCCTATATTCAAACGACTATTCATTCACTAAACTGAGGTAGGGCCCTTGGAGTGGTTAGGAACTGTTGATCTTTGAAGAGAGATAAAAGGAAAAAAAAACTCAATAATTGGCTTTTTTCTACCCAAGCCATCCCCCAATAATTTCCCGTCTGCACTTTACCCCACCCTGAATGGGAACATATATATATTTTTTTGTAATTGTTATATAAATACATAAAGCATAGTTTGAGATTGATTATATAGTTAGCAATTGCTCTAACAATACACAGTGTAATTACTTTAAATAACACAGTTAAATCAACAAGTTAAATCAACTGTTAACTAGGCCTGGGCGGTAAATTCCGTTCTGCTCGTGGGAATTTGGGTAATTTTGCGTTGCGCGGAGAACGCGGAATTGCCAAAAAGTCCGCGATCCGCAGCTTTGCGGAAATTTTTGCTTGTTTGTGCTTTCAAAATGCGTGTTCGCAAGATATTTCCCCCCCCGAGCACGCAAACAGCGTTCGCGAACAGGAAAAAAGCATCGCGAATGGGCGGAACAAGCAATTCCGTGTGTTTGCGGAACTCTGCGCGCTCGTGGAGATTTTTTACCGGTTTGCAGAGCTTTGCGTAGCGCGACTACGCACTTCCGCCCACCCCTCCCCAACATGTCTCCTTTTCAAAGAAGTTGTTGTCGTTAAAAATACAAAATTAGAAAAAGTGATAATTATCTGGTCTTCAGGTCTTTGTTTTTCAAAAAGACAATTTAAGTACACTTACTTCCTGTCCCCTATTTCGATTAGAGTAATTAATGAATCACTGAAATTTGCAAGTACAAAATTAGGAGCAGAAGTGTAGGACAACTTACCTGACCCCTGTAATTGAAGCAATGCTTGTTGAAAATGGAATTAATCCGTGGATCCTGAAGGGCGCTAAACAGTAGCGTCTGTCGATAATTCTTAGACCAGTTACTGAGGCTCCACATGCGCACTCTGGAGAAATCCACACCGTGACCATCCAAAGGCTGGAGGTTCAGGTGACTCATCATATGCTTTAAAAACAAAATTTGACTTTAGAAGCTAGGTCACAGGCATCCATATAAAATATCTGAAAGTATCTATGTAAGCAGGACAATATTCTAACAGAAAATAAAGCATTTACCAAGCAGCACGGTGTAAAAAGGATAGAGAAAGAGTAGTAATCAGAGGCAGTCATGGCTCCTGCTGAAAACAAGAGCAAGTTAGATTTTTGGAGACAGAAATTGATCTACTGTCTTGCTAGGGTTCTGCAAAGTTTTAAACTTAATCCCCGATATTTGTATTAAGTTAGCTAACATTACACTCTGTGAATGTTTCAAAGACTGCCAGCTCTCCCAACTTTGCTTGTCAAGAAAATAACGGTTTGTAAGAGAGCTTTTTCTTGTAATAGCAATTCTCCTGTGAGATGCATTTCTATTTTGTCGTGGTTTTCTCTCACTATTTGTTGTCTCAAAAGAGAAAATTAAGATATATTTAAATCAGAGACACATCCCGTCAGTTTGAATAAACTTTTATTTTAGAAACAGGTTTAAAAGAAATATGCAATTTTTAAAACATAAAATTTTGAAATTATATATAATCTTTTCAAAAGCATTACAATTTTAATTCATTCAACATTCACTGACTAATTGCAGCAACTTGAGGTTTCAATATGCTTTGGAGTGCTGTATTCTTATGGAAGTGCTGCGCCAAAGTATATGAAGGAGGCATACAAGGCTGTGTTTAGTGATTGTGTCTATTTTCCAATCAAGCTCTAAAAGGCAGCAATCCTTTATTACAATTTCACATCGGAGGCTAACTTGCTCTTCGGGATTCATCTGCTCTCCTACAATAACCAACTATAGGAATTTCTCATATCACATCTTCCTCCACATCGATGACAGAAGTACGATGGAATGTTACATGACTTTGCTTGGTTTTCTTTCTGTGTATCGGTAGCAAAACTTCCTTCCCCATAACACTCCGAGCAGTCACAGCTTTCCATTTTACACAGCAAGACTATGTCTGACCAATATGTTGCGAACGGTCGACATGTTTCATTGCCATGTCATTTTGACGCAATTTCTTCAGGGGTGGAGGCCCATAAAATCACCTATTTTTTCACTGCACCAAAAGTCCACCAGGTGAATGCCTATATGTGGACAATTGTACACTATGCTTAGCTGTTGCCACTACATCTTGACCACCTGCGGTGTCCATGGTCAGGCAGTAGCTTAGAATGCATTTGCGACACAGGTGGTCACGATGTAGTACGACTACACCTAAGTGACATGTACAGTTGACCACTGGTAGGCATTAACCAGTGGATTTGTGGTGCAGTGAAAAAAATGGGTGATTTTCTGGTCCTTCAGCCCTAAAGAAATTGCAACAAAATCACCAAGAAATGAAACCTGTTGCCCGTTCGTAACATACAGGTCAGAGCATGTACTTTGTGGTTTTAATCATGTACCAGGGGCTGGACTATTTAAAGCTTTTTACAGTCCGCAGTCCCCTGTATACATTTTTAGTTCAACCGGACATGACATCTTATGGGTGGAGATTGACACTATCTCCGGAGACCGAACCACAATTAACAGTAGGGATAGACACTAAAACACATACACTTTTATTCCTTACCATACATCTCTGCATGCATATGAGTAGGCCAAGGATGAGAAGCCCTGTTGGTTGTATTTGCTAACCAACTGATTTAAGGTGGTTGCTAACCTGAGACGTCTCCTTGCCCAGTGCACCGCAGGTTTTAGGTGTTCCCAGTTTTGACTGAAGATTTGGCACCATTTTATAATCAAATGGTGATTGGTAATTTGTGGCCGTAAGCTGGATTTGGCAGCTGGCACTGCCTTATTGACTAATTAAGTAAGGTGCAGAAAAAAACATGGGTTTTGTTCTGTTTAATAATTTAACTTGTGCCATCTTTGAGACGACTTAATCATTCCAAGTCCGACCAAAACAATGGTTGTTTACAACTAATTACTAATCATAGCAGAACAATGGCTTGTTTTTATGTAGTGCTTCATATTACACTTCTGCTGTTTCTAAATGCTGTAAATTAAAGCGAATCAGAGGATTAAAGGCTGATTCAGCCTTATAGGGACTCAAACTCATGGTCTGCCGTTCACCACGTTTAGCCAGCGGGAAGCGTTTAGCTCCCTGAGCTATCCCTTTACAAAAAAGTAATCAAAAGAAGTCTATTTTATTTCCAAGTGCAAAGGGTAGTATAATTATTTTAATGATACCAATCGTAAGCACAAGATAAACAAACCTTTCAGTACAAAATAAATGATACACACATCAAAACATTTACTTCAAGATTCATTAGTTGAGGGCTTGCTTACAACAAACTGACTAGAAAGTCTTACCAAGACATGTTCCCAATTTTGCATTATGTATATGTCAGCCTGGTCAATAATAAGGACTTCAATCGAGGACAGAAAATCAAAATCTCTGTTCTTCTCTCCTTCAACTCCGATGATGGTCCTGAGACCAAGAGGTGAGGCGATGATGATGTCAGACGAATAGAAGGGAGCATATAACCTCATGCTCTTCTGTAAAATGGAGACTCCTGTTTCATAAAACATGATATTAAGTGATCAGAGGGTAACAATTATTTAGGAAGAAAACTTTTGTGGCTGATAACCACTAAGCTGCTGAGACACACGAAGCATTTGTAGCATACATTGCCGATCTGATACCGAGTTGCCAACAGATCCATCCGTCCATGGACGGAGGGGGACAGAAAGACAGAGAGACAGAGAGAGAGAGAGATAGAGAGACAGAGAGAGAGAGAGAGAGAGAGAGAGAGAGAGAGAACTTAATTTCCCCGAGTTTTATTACTACATTGTTATCAGTGGGGGAATAGCTTTAGCAACATCTTTTTTAGCCACCCACCTGAGATGGAACTAACATCAACCTCCAAAAACCACGTGAATTATTGATGGGAGGCTACGATTTCTCATTACTTCCAATCTTGGCAACAACTGCACTATAATTATATCAACTTACTTTATGATTTCCTTATAGTGGACATTAAGAACAGATCACTGAAACTCCTGTTAAGCATGGCGGTCTCATATTCACAGTGAAACCAGATTTTAAAGTTTACCAGATAACAGCAGTTTAGGCTTGTGTGAGGAGTTGTATTTGGCAAAGAGAAGCCACTTGCCTGATGAATGGCTTGGGATTGTACACTACATAGGTAGAACATAAAACCAGATTCTAGAGCAAACCAAGATTGGGGTTAAATCCAGCCAGCCAAGACAAAAAAAAACACTCCAGGCTGCCAGAATGTGTACTAATGGCAAGTATATTATGACCAAAATCATAAAGGTTGCGGCTAACAACCAAGACAGAAAGTAAGACAAGAATTTGCAATGCAATAGGTCTCGTATTTACGAGAGTTTGAGCGATTGGCATTGAAAATGACAATGCCAATTATTTATATTTTAAAATCAAAAATAAAAGGCATTATTATTTGCAATGTCAATAGCTCAAACTCGTGTAAATGCAAGACCTATTGCATTGCAAATGCTTTTTGGAGTATACATCCAGTTTGAGCTATTGACATTCAAGGACACAACCTGGAAAAGGGCACATTCTAAGAAACACGGCTGGACAAGCCAGTCAGACATAGAAGGGACAAACTACAATCATATAAGGGCACTTGAACCCAAAGTGAGAAGGCATGCTATGCTCAGACACATGCAGGACTGAGGCAAGGGAGGATACAGGAAGGCCAGAGGGCGGACTAGGAGTCAAAAGGAAATGGCATTAGATCAGCACTCAGGAAGAGCAGAGGGGCTGGCAGGCAAGAGGCACTAAATCAACATGTGTCAACTCGATCTCTCATGACCCAGCAAGGATTAAGAAACTTGGGGGCACTGAACTAACAAAATGTGCGGACCGCCTCTTGTGACCAGAGAGGCGGAGAGTGCGGGAGGGCGTAACTGTTTTCTGTAGTGTAATTCCACTAAATTATAGCAAAGTTACACAAAATTATTTTAGCAATTTTGCTTCGAGTAACGTGAAAGTACTGAAATTACTCAGGTCAGTTGAAAAGTGGAGAATTATAAAAAAAAAAAAATAGGCAGGAAGGAGAGGTCAAACAAGTAGGACACGATCGGGAAGATGGTAAAAAGGGTTTGCTTGAAAGTGGTTCTCCTAAAAAGTAAGCCGAGAGACTCCTGTGAGATTGGGGTAGAGCGGAAGTGAAGAGAAGCCATAATTAAGAAAACAAGGGTGGAGAGACCCCAAGGAAGACGAGAAGTAACTGAGAAAAGAAGCAGGGACAAGCAAAGGATAGAAAGAAAAGATTGAAATTTTTTCCGTGTGCCATGTCCAATAACCGCCTTGCCTTCGACGGTCAGAGTAGGCAATCAGCACGCCCCCAGCTGGAAAACCTTGGACACAAATGAGGGAGGACACCAGCAGTTTCACAACCGGTTGACTTCGCTGTCTATAAGGCTGTCCCCATTAGACTCCCTCAACAGATTGAAATATAAAAGACCACGAGAGGGGGCTTTTCGGACATACACACGTCGTCAAACACCCAAAGTCAGCTCCCCCAATCAGGCACGGCCGACACCGGTGGAATGAGCTCCTGGAATGCTAGGGGTGACTGAACTTAGACTAGAGATTTTCTGAGAATTACCTCTATTTGGAGCCAAGTGTCCACCCCCCCCCCCCCCCCCCCCGCCGCTACCGGACAGGAATGTAGCCATACGCGGAGGAGGGAGAGGCATAGCAGACACCAAATGAGAAATGTTAGCTTGGAGAGAGGGCGCTACATATGGTAATGAACCCCCAGGTCTGTGCTGTGCCCCCTGCAGCTCACAGCTTATTCCCTAGCATGAGCCTCCAGGACACATTAAAGGCACCAACCTTCCAACTTGGATTAGCCACAGCCTACTACCGTAGGGCCACAATAAAGCGAAGAACAGCCGTCCTACGTCACTGCCTATAAAGCAGTGAGTGTCTGCATGCAAAAAGTGCCTGTTTGATGAAAAAGGGAGCCGGCTAGTGTATGTGGCCCATTATGGCTAGGGCTATATATGTACCGAACGAAAGTGAGCAGCGGCATCGAACCAATTAAATAAAGATACGCTTGCGTACACGCATTAAAAAAAACAGCAGGAGAACAAAGTGCTGTAAAAAGCTTAGCAGTGTCCTGTGAAATATTATCGCGGCACCGCGAAAAGCTGTGCACTAAACGATACAAAAAAAACATACGCTCGTGTGTACGCACCTAAAAAAAAAATACTGGTAAACAAAGCACCGTGAAAAGCTCAGCACTGTAGAGCGGCACCGAAACAATATAAACGAAAAAAACATATGCTCAAAAACATATGCTTGTTTGTGACAAACGTACCAGAGAACAAAGCTCCGTGATATCGCCACACAGATGCCAGTCTCCCTGTATGTCCATAAAAGAGTGCTTCCCCACCAGATAAAGCCCACCATGTGACGCCGCTAGTACACAATCCAGGCCGGAGGGGTGTGCCGACAAGGAGACAGGGCATAAACAAAAAAGCCTCATTGCAAATAGGGAACAAGCGTTTAACATAAATCATGACGCCCGCAAATAATAAAGATGGGCGGCACTTCAAGCACCCTTTAGAAATCTCCCTGATCACAATAGCCGTCGCAGAGCAAGCAGCGCATGCGCACTGCAACGCTAGGCGAGACCTAAAAAAAGTAGTCAGTTCACACAAGTATAGCAGATTACAAGGTAATGAACCCATCCTCCTCAGTGACAAATAAAACTCATGATATATACCAGTATACCACAGGCATCCTTAGGACAAAAAATGCCCACCAGGCAAAACACAAGGCCAAAAGTGAAAGTCACAACACTGGATACACTTGCCCATTCACTCAGTGCACAAAACATTGGATCAGTCACTCACAGACCACAATATTCTATTCTTAGACTTAGTATTAGCACCTGGACTATACTGCCCAATAATCCATTGGTATATAAACAGTAAAGAAACATGTACACCTAGCACCCTGGACCCTTGCCCAGTAATTCACTAGAGGACTCCAATTACGTTTAGAACTATGCATACTCAAGAACTGTAGACACTAACACAGCAATCCACTAGTAAAGCATGCAAACACTAGCACGCACCCTGGATTGCAAAATGTACACTTCCCTTCAAGCACACTAAACTTTACACATAGTTGCACCAAGGTAAAATGTACACCCTCTTTCCTCACTCTGAGACTTTAAAACAGCTAGAAATCTACTAAATAAAAACAAGTTTCATATGAAATATGTTCTAATTATTATTTTATAAGTATTTAGGTTTATTACATTAATCAAGTTTCATACTGGATTAAACAACCCACAGCACTGCACATGCTCTAACCCGTAGTCCAATTAAAATACTCCACAAGTTCAGACACAGCAGATCTATGCACCACCAGCAGGGACAGGACTACACCAATGACACTGACATGGAATAAAATCCAAATCCGACAGACCAAGATGCAGAATACAAAACATATTGTTGTAGAGTGAAAGAGTGGTCACACTGCAAGAAACCTACCTCCCATGTTTTCTACCAATGTTGCACTGTACTAGGTCTTAGAAAGTGCATGTTGCTAACCATGGTGGCTTTTATTCATAGTTCAACATCTGCCTTTCACTGTATTGATGGTGTTTGTGTTCTCCCCAGTGGGAAAGAGGGTCAAAATAATGTTTCCAGCAAAATAAAATTTTCCATTTGGGTTCCCCACAGGAAATTGCATTCCCTTTTCGGGGGGATGGAGGGGGAGGGGAGTGATGTTTACTCGGAGCCCCGTCCCCAGTGCTACTACAACAAAGCAAAACTAGAAATGAAAGGATCAAACAGTTATCCCAGTGCGCCCTGTGCAGTGGGCAAAAGAGGACAAACAGAACCAGACTACCAACTTTCTAGGGGGAATTTGACAATACTGCAGCAGATTAACTGAACCATCCCAATCCCTCAGCTGCTGATACTAGATTGTAGGCTCCGCAGATACCATTTAGAAGACGTACTAGGGTTGAGCATTCATCATCTGTCATGAACTTTGTGTGTAACTTAGAGGTGGATCAAGTTCAGAGTACAAATGGTACAAGGTGGCAGTAATCTGCTAGCATACTCTGTGGCAATTTCTCTATGATTAGGCTACTGTAAAACTATGAGCAGATTTAGGCTCAAAAGCCTTTGTTGATAAAGTTACTAGTGCTTCCCATGTGGCACCTCTGGAAGGACCCAGTTATTTGGGCACTTTAAAGAGTTTCCTGGTGTTAGAAAGTATCAGCATTTAGATATCTCAATGGAACAGTGACAAACTTTGATATTTCCTTCTCAGACATGGTGATCTGTCTAGGATGTACTGATGTCCAGAAAACTATCAAATTAAGTAATTACCATGCAGAGGGCTCAAATTCTAAAGAAGCTCAATTAATATTGCAATACATTTTTTAACATGTATTGAGTGGGTAACACTAAGCATTGCAAGATAACCAGTTAGATTCACCTGCTGGAAAATAGAAATCACAATTTTTAAAGTAGCCTTTACACCAAAGCATAATTAGGAACGTAAAACAAGGACACCAGCAGATAGGAGGAATCCTCCTCCATGAGGACAAGTCCCAAGAAAATTACCACTGCATGTTAGATGTACATGGTAACAGAGTAATGCATTCCATAAATTAGACTGGAGAGCAATATGCTCTTTTAAAAATGTGCAGACTGAATAAGTATAACACATGTCCATTATGAGCCATATGATACTATGTAAAAAGGATTCTGTTGGGCAAGCTACTCATGAAAAAAACTGGAAAAAAACTATTGTGGACTTTTCATGGTTGGACCTGTAAATTGATTCAAGGTTCATGGTGTAATGGAATAAAGTTCAGGTTGGATCCATGAACATCTGTGCATGTGTGGATTGAAACGGATTTCTACATTAAAAACTCTGCAACTGAAGGTTTAAGGTGCCCTATATGGTCCTGGTTGTTGGACTATTTCTGGATTTAAGTTCAAAATCATGAGACTGCACCATTCTAATTTTAATGGTATCTTCAGTCACTCTCTGGCTGAAATATAAACCAAGAAATAAATATATTACCAATCCTGACGTGGTCATCCACATTGCCGGAAAACACAGCTTCATAATCTTCTGGTCTTTTCAGGTTCGGAGGTTTATCGTCTGGATCTGAACCAAATTCCTCCTTAAATCTTTTCTTGTTACTCACATCCAGTTTTCCACCTTTTGTTTCTAAGAGGCTGATAAGTATCTGCACCACACGTAAGGCAGACTCCCGAAAAGGTACCACCATCAATACCTGAAAAACAAATTGTATCCCAAGTAACAAGTTTAGCTGGAAAGGAACATTTTAGTTTGTGTCAATTTTGCAACAAATATTTGAACATTCGCAGAATTTTCTTGAGAGTTACTGTATTACAACAAAACCCATCACTTAAATTCACAATTTTCAGCCAACCATGGACCTGATGTATAAAACTATTTGGCACTCCCACATGCCAGGATTCACCAAATAGATGTGTTTTTTTAAACGTGAAATAGGTTTTTACTATGTACTGTCCCATTTTAGGAATCTGTAAACTTTTAATGGAATTGTGAATGGATATTGGCACACAATTTAGTAGGGGCGTGCTGTAGGAATCTCTTCCAAATCAGCAGGAGACTTATCAATGTTTTGCAACCATAATCCATAATACCATTTTCAGTGGAAATTCTTATAGTAGCTTCTATTTGTTTCTATTTAGCTTGGTAACTTTCCACAAGATCTCGCTCATCTAAAAAAAATACAATAAAACCGAGGGCAATCTATTTCTGTAAAGTTCACTGTTTCAATGTATATATAAATATATGAAAGGGATGGAAAAACATATTAATCCACATTCTCTGCAGTTTCTGCTGAGCATTCTTACTTTCCCTTAAGGATCCAATGTTCGTTTTAATAATGAAGTAACTGGCATGTGTGATGCCTATATGACAAGCACATTTCCCAAATTCCTCATGACCCACAGTCTGTCTTTTGAAGCGGTTGTCTGCAGTTGTTTTTGCCAATGCACACAGTACTAACAGGTGTTAATCCTTTCAAGCAGTTTTTCCCCTGACAGATGAAATTAGACTTGTTTTTCCACAGGTCAGACCTACTCTAATGTATCCTAGCCCTTTTTTGCCTGTGTAAAGATCAACCAAGTAGCACTGCAACAATATGCTGATGGTATTCATGTCTTTACTACATTTTCAAATGACAACATTACAGATGTAAACCCTTGAAAACGTACCCTTCAGGGGGAATACTTGAATTCGGCTAATTTTCTGCATTTAAATTGTTCTCAACCAGAATGTACTTCTTTTGGGAAGAAATGCAGATTATTTCTTGCCTCACTAACCTCTTTCGAGCATTTTGGTCTATCTTTTCCTAGGCCAGGAAAGATGGGAATCTCTGAGTTCACGTTGAAACCAGTCTTATTTTGACTTCCAAACAAAAGGATTGCTCTAGCTCAACGAGCTTAAAACACCGTGCCCTTTTCACATTACATAATGCCTTAGTGGTTGAGGCAGTTGTGAACTCCTGCATAAAGAACGGCTATGCCTTGCGCTCTCGTTTACCTTAACATTTACCTTTAACTTTATATTTTGTTACGCATTTCACAATCGTAATTGAACCTAGGAGCACAATGCCATAATAGTGCATGAATAGACTCCAGATTGCCAGCGCACAGTGCGCCTTGGACCACTAGGCGCTACCCTTAGTGGCCCCCACAAGCGACACAGTGCTACATTAAGCACAGTTTAAAGACTGTACCCAGCGCCATCATCCACGGCGGCACCACTAATGCAGCCACTGACCAGCGCCTTGCAGCCTCCCAGTAACGTGCACTCTGAACCCAACTGCCCATCCCCCATGGGCGCAGCATGCATAACGAATTCCTGCATGTCGCCATGTGCATGAGCAACACACCAATCACTGTAGTAGCCATCTAGACAATGACTACAGCACACTGATTATGCCGCTAAGATTGCATTTTATGTTGCGATATTATATGTTTTGTCTTGTCTCTCTTTTCCCCAACAGGAATTTTTGCATTTTTAAAGTGTCAGTGAGTACGCCGACATTTATACCACACACCTTAGCGTGTGTGTAGGTACCTCACAGGTTTTCACGTGGCACCCTTCACCTTTGCCACTCACCTTTCACTCACCTGGTCCTGAAGAAAGCCCTTTTAACTCCTTCTAACAGGCTGAAACATGTAGACCGCTATACATAGTCAACTTAATGGTAATAATCCCTGAATAGTTGCATCACACATATTTGTTTTTAGACATATCCTGAGCCGCCAACATTAAAATTACAGGCAAGGATTCTCAGGGATATTTTTAATTGAAAAAATTCACATTACATCACACTTACGCACCAACACCAGTTCCGCTGTAATCAGGCGTCGTAGCACAACCAGGGGGCACTCGGCCGCCCGGTTGGGACCCCAATGATGAAGCATGACACCAACCAGGTTGGTGTGTGAGGGGTCTTTTAAGAACACCTAATGGGTCCAAGTTCATACTACATACAGTGATCAAACTACACACACACAGTGGGTCTGTCCACATTGTTTAAGTTTAGTACGCATCTGGGGAACGGGAAGCACCTCTAGCCTTATCCCTTGATCTCCCATTGATTTTTTCCTCTTGTTTACCTTCACATCTATTTAGAAGGAAAAAGGAGGAAGAAAATGTTGCTATTGGGCTTGTACTGGGCCTGAAAAGGAAGGATGACACCCCCAAGGAGATCACTACAATGGTTCAGTTACTTGGAGATGCCATAATCTGGATTCTATTTTTTTTAACAAGTTAGGGGCAAAGATAAGTTTATCTTAAATACTTCTTATTTGTATTGACATTCAAAGGTGGAAGAAACTTTTCTGTAAAAGACCCTTCCACTTGGACTTATTTTCCTTGTGAACTTTGCAAGATTCCTTCTTGATATCATTAAATAATATATACCCTGAATACCCATCGGTTTTAGAACTGCTGCTTAAAAGACCAGCATCTTGAAACTGGTTTGGTGTGCCTTAATAAACCGAATATAGGTAATTATGACACAAACATGGAGTTGAATATTAGGTCGAAACAAGCCACAGAACCAGATTTTATCACTTTTTAGTAAGATACTCTAGGTATGGTTAATGAAGGTGTACGAGAAAGATAGATGGAAGGAAGGATGGAAGGATGGAAGGATTGTCAGATGGATGGACAGATGTTTGGGAAGGAACAAAGGGTCTTAATCTCAGCAAAGGTCAGACACAAAGTGATATAGTCTAAAGACAAAGTCGTACTTCAATCAAGTCATACTTGTATAGTGTGGCTTGTCACCTGAGAGAGTAACCAGGTGCTTGCTGGAGGTCTTAGTCGAACAGCCAGGTTTTGAGTCCCCTCCTGAAGTCGATCACCAAGGGTGCAGTGCAGGGGGCGTTCCTAGCCTTGGCAGCGAGGTGGTAGAAGGAGGTACTGCAGTGCAGCAGGAGCGTATGTGAGGGATCTGTGGCGGGTGAGGTGAGGTGAGCAGAGCGAAGGTTCCGGACAGACGGAGGTCAGTGGAACTTTAGGGGTTGGTTAATGTACATGGATCCTTTGTTGCGGAGGGCTTTGTAAGTGTGGGTCAGGAGCTTGAAAAGGCATTTCTTCTGGACCAGGTAGAGGTCTTTCAGGTGCTAGGTGATGTGGGTTCTCTTGGGCAGGTTGAGGATCAGTCTGATGGCTGCGTTCTGCATCGTCTGGAGTCTTTGCACAAGTTTGGTGGTGGCACCTGCATAGAGTGCGTGGCCGCAGTCCAGTCGGTTGGTGATGAGGGCCTATATTACAATCTTTCTGGTGCTGATGGGGAGCCACTTGAAGATTTTGCAAAGCATGTGGAAGCAGGGTGAGGAGACGGCATTGACCTGGCGTTCCTTGTAAAGGTCGAGGATTAAGCAGAGGTTGTGGCTGTGGTCTTTCGGCATAGGGTTGGACAGCCAGCAGGAGTGTGTTTGCCGAAGATCAGGACTTCAGTCTTGTCCGTGTTGAGTTTAAGGCAGCTGTCCTTCATCCAGGCTGAGACGTGCTTCATACACTTGTGGAAGTTGGTCTTCGTGGAGGTGGGGTCGGCTGAGAATGAGAGGACGAGCAGAGTGTCATTGGCGTAGGAGATGATGTTGATGTCATGCGATCTGACTATGTCTGCGAGTGGTGTTATGTAGACGTTGAAGAGGATTGGGCTGAGCGATGAACCTTGGGGAACGCCGCAAATGGTGTGATTTGCTTGCGATGTGAAGGGAGGGAGGCGGACTCTCTGGGTGCATCCCGAGAGAAAGGATGCCATCTATCGGAGTGCACCATCTGTGATGCCAACAAGGCGGAGGCGATCAATGAGTGTGTAGTGGGAGACCATGTCGAAGGATGAAGAAAGGTCAAGCAGGATCAGGGGAGCTGATTCTCCTTTGTAGAGTAGGGTGCTTTATGTCATCTGTTGGGGTGATCAGAGCTGTCTCGTTGCTGTGGTTGGTTCTGAAGTCTAAGTGGGATAAGTCCAGTAGGTTATTTCTCTACAGGTGTTCGGTGAGTTGGAGGTTGATGACCTTCTCCAAGACATTGGCAGGGAATGGGAGCAGTGAGATGGAACGGTAATTCTGGAGCTTGCTGGGGTCTGCTAATGGTTTTTTGAGGAGGGGGCTGACCTTGGCAGGTTTCAAGGCATTGGGAAAGGTGGCTGTGGTTATCGTGACGTTGAGGCTGGTGGTGGGTTGGCGGCAGATCTTGTCTCTTCCGAGGGTGAAGAGTCGGTGGGGGCAGGGGTCGGTGCATGCTCCCGAGTGGATGGGGCTCATAAGAGTGGCTGTGTTTTGGTGTGCTGAGTTGTTCCCATGCGGTGGTCTGTGGTGGTGGTCAATCGGAGGCTGAGGAGATTAGAGGGTTGGGGATCGACGTTTTTACAGATGGTTGCCATCTTGTTGTGGATGTGGTCGGCGACGCCGTCGCAGAGTTCTTGTGATGAGGGGATAGAGTTTTTGGTGGCTGATGTACAGGTGAACTCTCAGACGATGATGAAGAGTTCCTTGGCTTGGTTGGCGCTGGTATCGATCCTGTGGGTCAGGACCTCTTTTTTGTGACTATGCTCGGTCGGTGGTAGTCACGGAGGTCTGATTTGAAGGTGGCTCTGTTGGTGTCGTTCCTGCTGGTACGCCATCTCCTTTACAGTTGTTTGCACCTACGCTTTAATGTGCTGGGTCCCGGGGTGTACCAGATGTCTTGTTTGGAGGGTCTATGCGTTTTGCCTGGTTTGGTAGGAGTGACTGTCTGCAGCGCTGGTGTTCCAGTCGTTGACGTTCTATACTGTCTGATCCAAGTTGGTGATGTCTTTGGGCTGTAAGGTGCTGAGGGCGTTGGTCCATTGTTGCTGAGTGACCTTGGACCAGCTGCGGAAGGGGGTGCTGTTCTGGTTGGGGGCGGTGCAGGCTGGTCCGACGAGGGTGAAGTCTACGATGGAGTGGTTCGACCTAGTGAGTTCCAAGGTGTGACTGTATCCGATCCTGAAGATGGGTCCAGCATGTGTCCCGCTCTGTGTGTGGGGTCAGTGACTAGCTGCATGGGGCCGATGTTATCCAATCTTTCCATGAGGTTGTTGGAGTTGGTGTCAGTGGAGTCTTCGAGGTGGAAGTTGAGGTCTCCCACGAAGACGTAGTGTTCGAATTTGATGGTGAGCGGGGTGTTGAATTGAATGATGCGGTCGCTGAGGCTGGTTCGTGGTCCTGGTAGTCTGTACGTGAGGGTGCCTCTGATGGTGGTGTTATCGTTGGTGCAGATCTGGAAATACATGTGTTCCATGATCGCTGTGGTTTCTTCGCCGGAGATCGTGCAGGTGATCAATTCCTTGTGTCCTATGGCGATGCTGCTTCTGTGTCTGTTGGTGCTGTCGTGACGTTTCATCTTGTAGCCGATGGGAGTTGCCTTGGCGATGTCCGAGGTCGATATCACTACAGTTACTGGCTAAGACAGCGCACAGGAATATGGCAAAAACACCAACAAGAGGTCAACTTACCTCGGGCTGCGGGGTTGAACTAGCAGCTTTAGGGCTGCTAGCGATTTGGCACACGGAGCTAAGGCAGCGGCAGTTCCAGTGCAACACCAGGGGTCATGGGCTACTCACAGAAGCTGTGCAACGGCCTCCTATAAGTAGTCCTCGGAGGTGGGAGGGGCAGGGAGGCAGGAGGGTGGCGAGCTGGGGGAACAGCATGAGCAGTAAAAAACGGCAGGAAATTGCGCAACTAACTGAAAATACAAGTCCCCAAAAAGTATCAAGAAAAACTTTAACAAGCATTTGCTATGCAATAGGTCTCGCATTAAGGCAGTTTGGGCTATTGGCATTGTAAATAACAATGCCTTTTATTTAGGTTTTGGTTCCTAAAACATAAATAAAAGGCATTGTCATTTACAATGCCAATAGCTTAAACTCACGTACATGCGAAACCTATTTCATTGCAAATGCTTGTTTATTTTTAGCACTTCATGTTCGTGCACGATTTTTTGATCTCAACTCAATGTGTAGCTTCGCCCTTACAATCCCGAGTTACTCCCTCCATAAACCTGCAACAAAGTTTAGCCATTGCTTCCACCCGCCATCTTGCATAGCCGCTGCTTCTCAATCACACTGCCATCTTGAAAGGACTTAGCCATATATCATTGTGTTACCATTCTACGATGACCACCACATTTAGAAGCAATGTGTCAATCAGCATAGACTGGTACAGCTATTAATCACCATACACAATGCCATTCCAAGCTGCCTGCTCAAGGCAGAGTTAGATTTTTTACTTATCCTTAACTGTAAATACATCCCCACCATATTTACACATAGCATTTTTCTTTTCCTACTTTCGTTCTTTTCATTTATCTTGCATATGCTTGCTGAGGCTATGTGTGTGTTTCACTGTGAAAGGGTAGGTGGATGAATTTAACACTGAGGCAGTAGGTGGATGAATGGATACATTATTGCAAGGAGGAGTTACAGGTTGCATTTATGAGGAGTTACTGAGTACCTAGACTCACTAGTAACTGAAGAGGCACCTTCCAGCTATTAGCCAGACCCCTTGGCCTAGCCACTGCTTGTGCAGGACTCGAGTCCCAAGCACCATCTGTTGGTGTTATTCTGACACCGTCCCTTCATACTCCAAGCACGCAGACCAGTGCCTGGAAGCCTCATCACTCACCCATTCATACGGAGAAGTCATCAGACTGAGGCTGGCGTGGTCGGAGTATGATTAAAATAACGCACAGAAATTCTAATGAAAGACGGCAAAATAAACCGTGCTAAGGCGAGTGCGGGCAACCGTCTGGCGTGCCAGCTGTTTCAGGACCCGCTGCAGCTATAAGCAGACGTTTCCACCTTACCTCCTCGCAACCTTAAGCACATTTGCATGCGTTCAACGCGTCAACACCGGGCCCGGCAATGTGACTGATGGGAGGACGCACAGAGGTGCGCGGGCTGTCGCGGGACATGCTAAGACACGCACGGCCGCACACACACACACACACTGTGTTTCCAGCTCACAGACTGAGGTACGCACACACACACAGCCTGTTACACCTTACACAGACACGTGCACACACACTGAGACACGCAGTGAGACAATGACACACAGAATGTTACAGCATACACAAACACGCACACGCTATCGCGTCACAATCATATATACAGCGTCTCTCACAAACACGCTGTCAAAGCACGCAAACACATAGTTAGACACGCGCACTGCCAGGGAACACACACATAAGTAGAGTGAGAAACACCAGCACTATCGAAGCACACGCCCACACATGCTCACTTAGTGAAACCCACACGTGCTGTGGACTGGTAGCACACAAACGCTGTCGCAGCACACGCAGATAAACACAGACAAGTTGTTGCAGCAGCACACGCGCTGACAAATGCTCAGGAGCACACACTGCCATGCAAAGACGTGCTCACTCACTCTGTTAACCACTACCCACTGACACACACAAGATATCACTGCACACACAGGGACAACTCATTTATAATGGTACACACACTAATTATGAGGCTCCAGCTCCAAAGAGAGAGAGAGTGGCGAGCACCACCTCTAGGTCCTAAGTTGTAGCAGCAATTAAAGAAACACACGAGCGGACACACAAAGAGCACTGAAGTTGTTGCATACAAATCGACACACTGATACGCACTGTGCTGAAAGACGTGCTCACTCAATCTGTTAGCCACTACCCACTGACACACACAAGATGTCACGGCACACACAGGGACAACATATTTATAACAGCACACACACTATTTGTGAGGCTCGAGCTCCACAGAGAGACAGAGTGGCGAGCACCACCTCTAGTTACTAAGTTGTAGAAGCAATCAAAGAAACACCCATGCGGGCATACAAAGAGCACTGAAGTTGTTGCATACAAATCGACACACTGATACGCGCTGTGCTGAAACGCCGAGGGAGAGAGGAAAAGTGAAAGCACACCATGTGCGCGCAGTTTTGAAACGCCCGTGCAAAGTGCAAGCGAGCCAGGCGCACGCTGTGTTGAAACGCCGCGTGCACGTGATGTCTCCGTACGCGTGCACATCTCCTGTCTCCCTTCCGAATAGAAAGCGATGACAATAGATCTCGCCAAGGCGAGCAGCGCATGCGCTGCGTCGCTAGGCGAGACCTAAAAATCACCAATATTACTACAGTTACCTGCTAAGACAGTGCAAAACTTTAAAGCTAGCTAATATCAACTACAGTAACTGGCTAAGACCGTGCACAGGAATATGGCAAAAACACCAACAAGTCACCTGACCTTCGGATTGTGGGCTCGAACTGGCAGCTTCTGGGCTGCTGGCAATGTAGCAGTCGCACTGACACAGCAGCATGGGAGGTGGTGGTGGGGGGGGGGGGGGGGGAGAGGCCCAGGACTACAAAGCACAAAGGTTCTGGCTTTCCACAGGCTCCAAATCCCTGCTGCCATCTGCTGAAACACCAACCAGTATTAAAATAGGTCATATAATTTTGGTTGTTTATAACGCATTTACAATGGCATTCTGTCACTTCAAAGGCTTGGAGACTAAAGGGGGGAGAAGATGAGGCAAAGAATGGAAAAACGGGAGAAAAGGATGACAGCACGTATATTGCGCAGGAGCACGTGCTGTGCATCCATTCCCCTATCTGCAAAAAGCGGAGAGTCCTGGAAACATAAACCCTGCCTTATCTTCCCACATATACCTTCTACGACCAGAATGAAGTAAATGCCAGACCTTTCCTGCTCCATTACACCTCTGAATGGATCAGATCAGCGGTGAAGCCTTTTAAGGCTAAAAGAACATAGGTTGAGATGAGTTTGAGCAGCTGTGACTGCTCAATAAAAATGAAAAGTTATTTCTGGACACCAAAAATGCATTTACTAAAAATTTAAATCTGGTACTTCTGATCAAATAATTCAATGTAGCTTTTCAAAATGACACCCAACCTTCGGATTTTATATGTTAAGAGGAGTTAACTGATATAACACAGATTAAATGGGTACCGACCCCAGAAGTTAATTACCAGGTGCGCTCTGAAAGCAAAATGATTTCCCCAATCAAGGAAAAGTCAACGGCTATAAATTATTTTATGCTTTTCTACAAATTGCCAAAACATAAAAAAAACACTCATACGCTCTACTACGAGCTTTGCAGGAGACAGGGACAGCAGCATGACAGAAATATGAAACAAACCTTGACAAAGCCAATAGGTCTCGGTTATGAGAGCTATTCAGAGTTTTGCAGCCATGTTTGCATCTGTGCAGCATGGCTAAAAATAAGTTTTTAAAAAGTGCTTGTCCTGTCATAGCACCGTTCAAAATTACTTTTAGCTATGAGCCGTGCTGCTGTACAAAATAGCTACAAACATTGACAAAGCCAACAGCTTTCATAGACAGGACCTTTTGGCTTTGCCAATGCTTGTTGAGTTTGCAACAGAGCCTTTGTAGTGAGCAAACTGACAGCCTACAAACTTTATGGGATTGAGTTTAGGGCTTGTCTAAGAGGAGTGTTTTTCACAATATGTTAGGACAAAAGGGGTGTTCTATATCGCTACTCTCAGTCTATGCGGCTGAACATCAAAGTATTGTTGTGTTAATTAAAAAGTAGACAGCACTGATTTCCATTTGCAGTTCATGTAATGCTTCACAGCTGATTTACCTCAGAAGGATGAAGGGCTACAACGTCCAGGGAAATGATTAAACTGGTGACCAGCAAGTTTCACACAAATGTTAGCGATCACTTAACTCAAGAAGCCATCTTACAGGTTTCCGAGATAGTGAAAAAAGTCCTACGTTTTTTATAACATTACAGGTAGCTAACACCTCATGCAGTCCACTCATTCCCTAGATTAAAAGCGATGCTACTAATGAAGCACTATTCTTCATTTTTATGGTTCTGCATGAACTGGAGTTACTAGTATCACCACAGAGAGACAAGCTATAATATTGCTGAAGCAGCAGTGGAGGTCGGAGATCCGAGGGTTGCAAGTTGTGCAAAAGCTCAGTGTAAGGTACGCAGATGGGAAGGTTTAACCTGAAAGAGTGATGGGCTAGTTTTATGCTGGTGATGAATATACCACCACTGGAGATTTCCTGGGCTGTCTTGGCCTGCGTCAACATGGAAGTAGGGTGGTAGGCAACACGGAGGGTGGTTTACAAGGAAATGGGAGGGGAGGATTTAAAAACAAAGTGCTATGACGTGGCCCGCATTGGCAGCGTCATAGCACTTTTTTTTTTTTAAACAAAAATATTGTTTTATTGAGTTTTATAACACAATAGATAGCAATACGTTCTCCTCTATAATACTATAAACAGACACTATATCTGTGTTCAGCATTCCTCTGTCTCATATGGTCTTCCGCTACATAGATTCATCACAATGTATTACCAAGTTGGCC
Source organism: Triturus cristatus (assembly GCF_964204655.1). Lineage (NCBI taxonomy): Eukaryota > Metazoa > Chordata > Amphibia > Caudata > Salamandridae > Triturus > Triturus cristatus. The sequence continues at coordinate 1,668,276,607 of NC_140589.1, read as the reverse complement.
CTATAGTTGGTTTCGCTTTTCTCGTATCTTGAAGGGGAAGACCTCTTCTGCTTGCCTATCAATCATTATACCTGTAGATATCGTATACAATGGCTAGTACGGTACAAACAAGGTCATCCAAGCTGAGCTGGATTATTTCACCTAATCCCCGTTCTAAGACCAAACCTGCTCAGCCCATCGCAATTGATAGAATGTTGCGAAAAGCCATCGGTGCGGTTGCTAATGAAATCTAGCGCACTGAGAGGCGTCTTTCGTTAACCCCGCAAATCGACCTTACCCCCGTGTCCCAAGAGTCCGAGACTGACAGGGTTGTAATCCCCCCAAATGCTCTAGCAGTTTCTCCATCTATTGATATTCCTTGCGCCCAGCTGGCAATTAATGACGATTTAGAGACACAGATAGCGGGGCGAAGGGACAAATCGCTAGGAAAAAGAGGATTAGCACTAAGAAACCCAGGCAGAAGAGTGGAAAAACTACCCCTGCTCCGACCGAAATAAGCAATGTGGATGCAGGGGAACTTAAGGGGCACGCGCCGCTACCACAAGTACCCCCGAACTGGGTATCCCAAATCATTAGTGACTTGCAGAATTATTTTGAGCAGCTTATCAACACTCAAATGAAACTAATTCTGAGTCGGCTAGACAAAGTGGTAACCTTGGTTAAAACAAAGGGGGTGGGGGCGGGTAATACTTCGCCTCCACTAACAACTGCTAAAGTCACTGAGACTATCACTATGATCCCGTTAGTTGCACAACCAAGTAATCCCCCAGAAGGGCAATCCACCATTGCCAAGCGCCCTCTATTGTCCCCAAACCCCCATCATCCACACACTAGTCGTGTTCTCAATGGCTATACTGTGAGCTCAGGTGATGTTACTCTTGCCCCACCAACACGTATCCCCCAAGTTATAGCCCATAAGCAGCCATCACCAGAATTTCCACCCCAGCGTTAATCTGAAGGGCCACCCCCCCAAGGTGATCATTAACCCTCTACCCTGTATAAACTTACCCCCAGAAGCGGCCCCATACGTAATTATACTCACGGGGGTCCCGGAGTTGAAGCCAGATCGTACAGAGGCCTACGATGAACTCAAGAACAAAACCATGTTCTGGCTGAACAAGAATAGGCTGCCAACAGGGAATGATCAGGGGGAAATTCTGTTTGTCCGAAGGGTGAGCTGGTTGGGGAACAGGTCAAAGGATGCTACCGGCGACTGTGTGGTGGTAAATTTTAGGAACCAGCGCGTAGTCGACCAAATATTAAGCTGGGAACTGGTTAGCCAATTAAGCAATATCAGATCTTTGCCCCTGAGCTTTTTCTACCCAAGGGGAACTCCGTGTTTTGGTCCAGGCCCCGGATTCCGAAGCAGAAGTGATAGCCCTTTGGGTGGGAAGGGTTTCTGCCGTCCAATGCCATATGCTTCCCTTAAAAATCAGGGAACATTTAGCCTGAGGAACAGATTTGACCCCCTTAAGTCTTTAGAGGAGCTGGATTGACTAAAGAGCAATAGAACCCTTCCCACGAATCGACTCGGTGAAAAGGGTTGTTCCCCTAATATCTCCCAGACTGTAACTTTCTCTCACCACCCCGCATTCAATGTGCCCACCAGCTATGTTGTGGAGTCCCCGGATGGGACTCTTATGGATTGTGTTGCGGTCCTCCCTGTTTCAGGAAATCCCCCTGGATTACCAGTTAGGTCATCAGGGAGTGAGGAAGTAGCGGGGCTGGATCATATCTTCCTGCACCCTCAGCGACCAGATAATTTATATAATCTGCCCAGGTCTAATGAGAACTCAAAAGGTGAAAGGATAGAGGACAATAACCTAACTACACTATATCCAAGAGAGACACAGACGCAGGAGGGGCTAAAACTGGTATCATGGAATATAGCGGGACTATCAGCAAAATTTGACAACCAGGAATGGAGGAAGTATATCACCAGGTTTTAGGTAATCTGTTTGCAGGAAACCTGGGCAATAGACTGTAGCCCCTTTCATCTAGCGGGGTACAAGCGTTTTTCTGTGCCTGCACAGAAGTCAACCTCGGGAAGAGCTAGGGGAGGACTTTTTATATTTGTAGATCTGCAGCTGGAAGGAGTATGGACCAACCTAAATTGGCCCACAAATAATATTCAGGCCCTTGGGTTCCACACAAATGGGCTAAATGTGATTTTGATTAATTTGTATAACGCAGTGGCAGTCAAGGGGAAGGGATCTACAATAAGTGAATTAGATAATCGATTAAGCGCAGAGACAGCCTCGAGGAAGGGAGAGGTGGCCCCGTTAGTGGTTTTAGCGGGTGATTTTAATTGCCACCTGTGCCCCAACCTGATTCCTGTTAATGAGGACTGGTCTTGTTGCACCTTGGAGGAAGGTCCGCACTTTCAGCACTCCGGTGAGGGGATGGAATTGGATAGGGTCCTGAAAAGTCACGCCCTAGTACACACTATAGACCTTGTGGCTATAGGAAGTGGAGGGGAGGTCATTCCAACATTCAAGGGCAGAGGGTGTCGCTCTTTCATAGACTACGTAGTGGTCTCCAGTCTATTTAAGGACTGGATAAGAGGGGCAGAGATCGAATGGAGTATATTCAGCGATCACAACCCCCTAGTGCTGGAGTTGGAAGACCTGTCCCCCAGAAGTGCTAGGAGAGGTATTGGGGTAGCCAGTATTGAGAGGGTAACGGATCAGGGGAGACGACTTAGATGGTCCAAAGTGAATGGGGACGCTTTTTACAAATCCCTAATGGAGACAGGGAATGGAGTGATTGGGGCGTGCCTTGACCTTTTGGTGGAGGGACCTGCCGTTGTCGAAGCATTTGAGGAAGTGGCGCATCTAATAGATGGGCTACTAAAGACCACTAAGCAAGGGAGAGTAAACGCCACCCCCAGATGGTTCGACAAAGATTGTTCCCGGGCACAGAAAGAGCTAAAATCTAGCTTGAAAACTGTACCCCGGGACAAGTCACGCATTGCACTGTGTAGGATCACATACAAAAAGGCGATTAAACGTAGGAAATATTCCCTCCAATCACAAGCCTGGGAAGATGTAAGGGCCGCAGCAGATAGAAGGGACATAACTGCGTTCTGGAAAATAATAAATAATCCATGTTTTCAGGACACTAATGCCCCAGAAATTGGTACTAACATTTTGCCAGAACAATGGTATGATCATTTTAAAAGTCTATATAACCACACCGCTGAGAATAATAAGGATGATGTGAAGGGACCACGATTGAATTTTCTTTGGAGGAAGTGGTAGCGAGTATCCAGGGCTTAACGCAAAACAAAGCACCAGGACCAGATGGTATCCCACCAGACCTTTATTTAAGCAAGGTGGAGCTGTGGGCCCCTATTCTCACAAGGGTGATAAATGCGGCGGTCGCAACCGGCCTCCCGCGTTCATGGTCATCGGCAACAATAGTCCCCATCTTTACAAAAGGGAACAGGGATAACCCCCAGTGCTACCGCCCCATATCTTTGATCGATGTGAAGGCCAAAGTGTTGGGACGAGTGGTCCTCAACCGCCTTACGGACTGGGCCGACGAACATCAACTCATCACAGATACTCAGTACGGGTTCAGGGCAGGGAGCTCAACAGCGGACCAGTGCCTGAACCTCTATCTATTGGTGGCAAAATATACTCTAGCTAGCAATGAGGCTATATATCTTGGGTTTATGGACCTCACTGCAGCTTTTGACCACGTCAATAGTGAGAAGCTGTGGGCCTTGATGTCCAGATTAGGGGTCGATCAGGGCCTGGTTAACATCCTGAGAGCACTGCACTGGAACACCACTGCCAAAGTGCGTTTTAATTTGGAAGGGGGCACTACGGCACCTTTTGTTTGCAATAGTGGGGTCAAATGTATTTTGGCCCCGTTTTTGTTTTCCCTATATATTAATAATTTAGACCAGGCACTAGGCAAATTAAAAGTAGATTCTCCTCGAGTAGGTTCCCGCCCTGTCCCTATGTTGTTGTACGCAGATGATGCGGTTCTTTTAGCCCGCACCCCCCAAGGGACTTCAGCGCCTGATAGATGGGTTTGTCAGTTTTATGGACACCTTAGACTTGTCGGCAAACCTGTCATGTTGGCTGGAACCAAACCCTGTAAGAAGTTCTCATACAAAATAGGCACACACAAACTAGGGCAGGTACAGAACTTCCCCTACCTTGGCTTGTTATTCGATGGGCTTTTACATTTGTAATTTTTAATTGAAGAGCGGTGTTCCAAATTAGTGTCCTCGACGGGGGCGATCATGAATTATGGACGCAGGCTGGGCTGGTGGTCGCCAGAACAAGTTATGAACTTGTACAGCTCAATCTGTTGCTCAAAAGTGGTATATGGGTCTGAAGTTTGGGGTTTTGTTAGCACTCAGCAGTTACAGACAGAGGAGAATAAATATTTGAGAAAGGTGCTCAAGACCCCACAAAGTACTCCCGCCTACATTATCCATGAAGAACTAGGAAGGGTATACATTGAGGACCTGATAAAGGTCAGACCTCTTATGGCCTGGCTAAAGATTTGGTCCAATATCGAGGCAGACCTGAGCAGACAAATTATTAGAGACTGTACAGAAAGGGACAAAGGAATGAGTATTCCCTGGCTAAAATACGTGAAGTCCACACTTGAGGGAATTGGTTGTAAGGATCTTTTTACCAATCCAACGGAAATTATCCCCAAAGATACATTGAGAGTAAAAAGAAAAATTCCTGGACCTGGTAGCCTCACGTAGAGCGGCTGCGGAAGAAAGTAAAACCTCAGTCTGTGCTCATAGAATGGTGAAAACAGAGGAAGGAATGGAACCTTTAATCACTCGTTTTAGGCTCAACCTTTTACACCACCTACTGGCTGATCCACCAGGTTTTACTTCAACCGTTGAGCAGAAGGGTTCCTGCGGCTGCGACAATAGGTCTCCGCAGGATACCCTTCATTTGTGCTATTATGCCCATTTTATGTTTTACCTAGGCGTAGCTTTTTAGTAGGAATTTTAAAACAGGCAAAGTTTAAACTTGCCAAGGTTGCCTTATTATTCTTGCAAAGGTTGCTTTAAGGTTAAGGAACTCAAGAGGGCGGTGATGAATGAAATTTTTTGGCCAATTGTCTCCAACCATGTGTTATGAACCGTATTTTACTGATTTTAACTGTATATGTACTTTTATGGTATTTTTTATGTACCGAATAAAGGACTATTGATTGGTATTACCAAGTTTAAGAATGGAACTCACATATTCCCCACCAACAACACCATCGCTCCACCCTCGTACACTGAAAGAAAGAACAGACTAAAGTAAACATGGCAGGATACTCAGGTGAAGCCAAGGGAAGCATACATTGTGTAGGGATGTCTCTCTATGAATAGAGTTGCTATTCAGAACTGGAAGAGATGCAACGGTTGCACCCTTGAGGGGCATGCCACGTGAGGAACGAACCTTGAGAGGTAGATAATGAGGCTACAGAGGTCACTCATTCTTTCCATTATGACTGCCTGCCACAGACAGGCATGCCATTGCGTCGGGGCAGGGGCCTCCCTCTTCTACCAGGCTGCTGCTAAGGCAAGCTTCACTGCTCTTAGACAGAGCCACACCACAGCTCAGTCTGTTTTTGTTTGATATTTCAAAGAGGATTCTCCTAAACCAAGTAATCCAAAATCCGGGAAGTCTGGAATCGGCTATCCCAACATGTCTTTAATGTGGACTAGAAACTCGGACCAGAAAGGGCGGATTGTAAATCAGTCCCACCATATGTGGCGGAAATCGCCTAGAAGACCACAGCCCCTCCAACATGGGTCTGGCATGCTGGGGGAACAGCCTTTTCAATTTGATGGTGTATAAATACCAATCATAAAGTACCTTGTAGTGGGGTTCCCGTAAGCCTAAGGAGCGATTGTTGCGGGGTATGTCCCTCCATAACGACCTTCACTGCCCCTCCGATAAGTCGCATCCCAATGTGAGTCCCCAGAAGGTAATGTGGCGCGGTTATTGGGACGGCAACTTATGGCGTAGTAAGGAATATAGGTAAGAAATAGTGCCCTTAGTTGCCCTAGCTTCCTTCACAAAGCGCTCTAATAGAGTGAGCTCCCCAGTCGCTGCCTCTCGAGTTTTTAGGTGTAGCGCCAAATGACGCAATTGCAGATATTGGAAGTAATTAAAGCAATCGTGTGCACACATATAGTTATCAAGTCAATATTGACAGAGGTAAGCACAATGACAGAGACAAAATTGTTCAGATATAGACACGTTGTTCTTTAATCCTCATAGAGGCATGACCAGCCGACACGTGTTTCGTCGGGGAAACATAAACCCACGACTCTTCAGGGCTGCCAAAAGTCGCATAAATGACGTAAATGCACACAGCCGGTGATAATTCCAACCCGGCTGGGTGTACGAATCACAGGTCAAGACGATACAAATCAGTCAAGGTGCACGGATTTGATAAACTATCTTGGTTGCAAATAAAGTCAAAAGTAATACCGCCAGTAAAAAAATGCCCAAATCACGAGTGAATGATCTGAAGCAGGTATGAATATGAGACCACGGAAATCATCAATCAAGCCAAGCAGTAAAGACACGAGTGAATGTCGGAAAATTGCATTATTGCGGCAGCAAAGAAACGCGTCCTGGCGGCAACCGTCCGGTTGAAGAGTGAGTGGACATTTTTGGAGCCAGTGCGTGTCTGAACCTCTCTGGGACCATTCAGTCATAATTCGTAATTGGGCAGCTTTATAATAGAGATTGAAATCCGGAGGTGCTAGGCCTCCCTCATCTTTCGGATGCCTAAGCAAAGTAAAGGGAAAGCAGGCCCTTTTGTTTTGCCAGATGAATTTAGTTAGCAGTGTTCGAAGTGTATTCAGGTAATCCCTCTCGAGGTCAATTAGTAGGCTATGAAATAGATGGTGGAACTTCGGTAAGACCACCATCTTAAGCGCATGTATTCTACCGAGCCTTGAAAAGTACATCGGGGCCCACCACTTGAAGTCTTACTTCAGCTGCCAGAGGAGTGGGGGATAATAGGCCAGAAATAAATGTGAGATCTTGGGAGTTGGTTTTATACAGAGATAGGTGAGCTCCTTCTTCGCCCACTGGAAGGGGGTCACAGACATCAATACCCCCAACTCTGCGTCAGGCAACGTCAAATTAATGAGGAAAGATTTGGACAAGTTAATACGAAAGCCCACCACCTCTTGCTGCACAGTTGTCAGGGAGCCTTGCGGGTTTTTGGGGGTTAATAGAATGTCGTCAGCGAATAGTAAAATCTTATGTTCCACTGATCCAAAACGGATACCCTCAATCATCGGGGTTGCCCTTATCTTCACTGCGAGGGGCTCTATACTAAGCACAAAGAGGAAGGGGGAGAGCGGGCATCCTTGTCGCGTTCCCCTACCCGAGTGAAACAGCTCCGAGCCCACTCCATTAACTATTACCCTCGAGCAGGGAGCAGCATAGTTAGCTCGGACCCTTGCTTTGAAGGAATCACAGAAGCCGAATTGCTTCAGGGTGTGGAATAGAAAGGACCAGTCCACCCAATCAAACTCCTTTTTGGCATCTTAACCAAGCATTACTGTGGGATATGTGTTTTGGTAGCCTTCTTGATCAAGGATATCATCCTCTGGACATTGTTCTGAGCATGCCTGCCTTTAATGAAGCCTGACTGATATGGATGAATCAGGTCAGGCATTAAATCCTTCAATGGCCTCACTCATCATAGGAGATCCCTTGCCAGTCTAAGCAATATGATTAAAAAGAGAGGTCAGGTGAGGGATAAGTTCTGCACTGTATGTTTTGTAGAATTGTGCAGTTAGTCCATCTGGGCTGGGGGATTTGTTGAACTTCAATGTATCTATAGTCTGTCGCACCTCTTCCTCACTGATTGGTTCCCCCCAACTCTTCGTTTTGAGCCTGTGGCACTTGCGGAATCTCCACGGTGTGTAAAAAATTAAATTGGAGTCGACAGGATCAACTGTGTATAAAGTTTTATGGAACTGTCCAAAGATACGTGCCATTTTCTTGTTCTGCGGTTTGTTACTTCTCCTGTGGGGTGGCATATGTCTCCTATGTACTCTTTTTCCCTGCGTACCCTTAGCTATAGCACTAAATGGGCCCCCACATTATTGCCCTGTGAGTATGATGTTTGCTTGAGCCGGAGTGTCAGTTCTCCCCTGTTAGCATAGATCGCATTAAGTTTCCCTTTCACAGCAGTCACTTTCACAGCAGTAACTTTCCGTCGGAGTACTAATGTTGGGGTCATTTTATGGGTCTGTTCTAGTGTGCATAATTCTCCTTCTAGCGTCAGTCGTTCCTTGGTCCTCTGTTTATTTAGTGCCGAGATTAGCCCTACATACTGGCCTCTCAAGACTGCTTGAATGTGTCCCAATTATTGGCAGGGGAGGAATCTTGCCATTTGTTCAGCTGGAAAAATACTCTAATGCTCTTTCGGAGCCCATCCCGTAATAGCCTATCTCGGACCAAAGCATGGGGAAAGAACCAGTGCTTATATTTAGGTGGGGGGTTGTTCCACTCAAGGGAGATGACCACCGGCGCGCTGTAAGAGACAGTTATTGAGTGAATCGTCACTTCCTAGATTTCTTAGGCGAGGGCCTGGCTCAAGAACACTTAGTTTAACCTAGAGTAAGTACGGTGGATATGAGAGAAAAAGGTATAGTTCCTGTCCCGAGGGTGTTGCTTCCTTCATGCATCAAGAAAGCCCAAATCGTGTATCGCTTGTTTTAAGTTTTTTGTGAAACTACCTGTAGGCCCCCTGTAGGGGTGGGTACTATCCATGCCGGAGAGCCATGTAAAATTAAAGTCCCCCATGAGAATTAAGTCCCCTCTGCAAAGCCCCCTAATATCAGTAGAGTTGATATATGTGCTATTTGATTGGTGTTTGGCATGTAGGTTGCTGTAATGGTGCACATTCTCCCTCGGTACGCCCTTTCACCAGGACCATCCTCGCCTCTCTATCCGTTTTGTAGCCCTCGGTTTGGAATTTTAGCACAGAGTAGAAAAGGAGCACTACCTCATTATGTTTCGTGGAAGCGGGTGATTTGTACATCAGGGGGTATGGCCTATATTTTAGCCCATGGTCTTCCGACCTTTTAAGGTGAGTCTCCTGCAATGCCACAATATCATAATGTTGGTCTAGTAAGCATTTCCATATCTTATGACGTTTGGCTGGGGCATGTAGGCCCCTAACATTCCATGTAAGGGAAGTGACTACCATTGTGATGATTGGATCTTCCCCTCCTGCTTCCGAGTCTTCTCTTCTCCAAACATATACTCCCCCCCCCCACGTCTCCAGTCCCCTCCCCATCCTCTCGTCCCAGGGACCTCCCCACTTTGCACAATACCAGTCTGAGCATTTTGCTGCCCTTGTCCCAAGTCACAGGATGATTCCTGAGTATCTACAAACAATATTATTATGTTTCTTTTAAATCAACCCCAAAACCAAACTAGTAGGGACAACAGGTCCTGGATCTGTTCCACGTATGTGGTAGGCAAGAATCATGGGAGGTGATTCGGACCAAACTTGCTACCATGGCTCTAGTGTTGCAACTGCGTGCAAGGGTCCATAGCAGCTACAGTAGTGTTCTATGCGGCATCTGTTCGTCTAGTAATAAGCGCAGCACGTTTGAAAAACTTGTAGACAGCGGAGGGGTCGTGACAAATATAGATAGAGCGCTGCATTAAGAAGAGAAGCAATAATCTCCTTGTGTTCAGTCTAGTTCCACTTCTGCATTATTTCCGGGGTAGGAGCATTTGAAGAGACTTCGACATTCTAGTCGGTCAGTATTTCCTCTGGTTGGTGGGCCTCTGGGAGAGCCAAGGGCCCCCTCCACAGGGTCCCATGGAATTTGTTCCCGATGCAATGGGTTTATCAGGTGCACTTTGGCCCTCGGGCACCACAATTCCCAGGAGCGTCAAGGCCTCCTCTATTTTGGTGATGTGGTAGGCTCTATTGTGAAATTCAAAGACGGGACCAAATGGGTAGGTCGATCGGTATTTAACATTTTCTTGCCTGAGTTTGTCCGTGAAAGGTAAGTACTGTTGGCGGCAGTACACTGCACAGGTGGTTCTCTGGAATGACTCCGTGTCCCGTTTCCTAACAGCCTGCAGGATGGCCTCTTTTGCTTTAAAGGAATGAAGTTTGCCCAGGATGTCTCTTGGGTATTGCCTGTCGCCCATTAGCGGTCTCCCCGCTCTGTACACTCTCTTTATTTTAATCTTCACTGTGGTTGAGCCCAGAACCTCATTAAGAGCCCCACCACAAAGGCCTCAAAATCTGGCCCTTTCTGCCCTCTCTTCCAGGTTCCTGATCCAGATGTTATCTCGCCGAGATCGGTTTTGCAGGTCTTCACTTTTTCATAAGGCCGTTTGGAGTTGCGCTTAAAGGGAGTGTGTAATGTCTTATATCCGGTCGGTGCGTTGCTCCATTGTTTTAGCTCCCATATCCACCACTCTGCCCCCCAACGAGTCCACATCCTGTCGCAGTGTGGTTGATTTATCATTTTGGTTAGCCTTTAATGTCTCTAGTGAGGTGGCCATGTCCGCCTCGAGTTCTTCTCGCAGCTCCTTTTTAAAATCACGCCATGAGGCTAGAAGGTCGCTCTTTGTGAGAACCATTGTGTCCCTCTCTCCTGAAGTCTGCTGGCAACCACCGGAGTCTGTGGGGGAAAAATAGCTGGATACTCTGTTGCTTTGCTGTTTTTTCGGTAACATAAAGAGATTATCTGTGCTGTCGTGCGTGCATGGAGAGAGTGGATCAGGTGTCCTGCCACAGGTACTGTCCCAGAAGGCCCATCTCGGCCTGGTGCGTGTTGCACAGGAAGCACGACTTGAACAATCCCTACAGGGGACAGACCTTCCCCTGGCGCCTGCACCGGTACCGGTACAACTCCTTTAGCTGTAGTCTACGTGGGGTCATGGGCTCTCCGACTAGCCCCCTTTGTCCCAATTCAGCCCCCAGTTCAGTGTGTGGCGGTATAGGCCTCTCTAGTAGTTCCTGTCTGGTGTTGCAAATGTAGGAGCAAGTCCCTACTTAGGCAGGAGCTAGACTGACTCTCCCCTTGTTTTTTTTTTTAAACAGACCTTTATTGAACTTTACAGAGTAATACAAGCATATCTCTCGTTCCACAAGGCATCTGTGCCATAATGCAGATCATCCATAAGAGTGGTCCATTAGCACAATGCAGTATAAGCAAAAGGACCCCCACCCCGATCCCCAGTAAACCACCCCCAACAATGCCCCCCACCCCAGCCACCCCCCAAGCATGTCGCCAGTAGCTAATGGAGCCAAGTGAACCCTGAAGCCTTCCGCACCGCCCGATAGATTCCCCTCCCAGAGGGCACAGCGAGTAAACCAAGAGCAGGGAGAAGCGTCCTATCTCGGGTCCAAAGTCCCTCCCCCACCCTACACTCCCATTCTCACAAAGAGATGCTCACGGGTCCCCTATCCCATCCCCCTCCCCAGGCTCCCCCTCGCCATCTTCATCCGACTGCTTGAATAGTTCCAGGAGTGCCACCCATGCCCGGGCCATTTCTTGTGATGTCTCACTGCCATTCCTCCGAGCCACGCCCAGCCTATAGTTCCCCTCACTTCCCGCCCACTTCACCATCTCCCTATTCCAACGCAAGAGATTAGGCCCTTGCCTCGCTTTCCAATGAGAAGTGAGCTCCCGCTTAGCCAGGACCAGCCCCAGGTCAATGAACCGGCTGGTTACCTTAGTCCTAGCAGTGTGCGGGAACCAATGTAGCTAGCAAACCCCGGGTAACGTCTCCAGTTCCCTCTCAGTCACGGCCCGCAGTGCAGTCATCACTTCCCGCCAAAAGTCTCCCAACCGAGGGCAGTCCCAGAACATGTGGAGGAAATTCGCCCCGTGCTGGTCGCACCGGGGGCAAGCATCCGACCCCCCAAAATATTCAGCTATTTTACTAGGCGTGAGGTATGCCCTATGAAAGACCTAGAACTGAATGAGTTGGAACCGCCCATTTCGGGAGCCTTTCCATGGACGCTCCACGACTTCGTCCCAGGCTTTGTCCCCAATGGGTGCTCCCAGGTCCGCCTCCCATTTGAGTCGCAATGCAGTCAGGGGTTGACGCATATCACCGGTAATCCGCCGATAAAGGCAGGTCACCGCCTTAAAAGTCCCCACCGCCATCACTACGTACCGACAAGCAAGGGATATGGCCGGCTCCACCAGTCCCTGTCTCCAGTGTTTCCTGACAGCCGCAGTCAGAGCTGCATGCAAAAGAAAGTCCCCCCGCGGGAGATCATGCCGCTCCCGGAGGTCATCAAAAGGGAGAAGATTACCATCCTCATAGAGGTCACCCAGTGCCACAACTCCCGCCTCTTCCCAGGCCGACAACCGACTCCAATCTCCCCCATGAGGCTACGCCCCACACATCCGCAAGGGGTGCTCAGGCGCATAGGGAACCCGCACCCGCGTCCTCCTGGCCAAGCGCGCCCAGCATTGTCGCACCGCCCTCAAATCCGATGGTATCGAAGCATCCCTCATCGGGACTCGGAGCAGCACACATGACAAATGGTGCCAGCTCGGATCTGACCCTCCCCTAGACTGACTCTCCCCTTGTTTGCTTGTGTTTATTCCAACTGCGGTCTTTACTTGCCTGTTACCCCTGAAGCACTCACTGCCAGCCTCGTGGTGCGAATACCTGGTCGCCAGGCATAGTAAATGGGGTAGGCACTAGCAGAGGATATCCGTGGCTTATGAATCCTCTGTCTTTCCAGGCTTTTTCTCGCCCGGGGTCCACAGGCAACTGTAGAGCATGTTCCTCTCACCATGTTGGGTCGGGCCACCTATCCGCCATCTTGGGGTAAGGCAGGCCGCAGCTCCCAATTCCGCCATCTTCTCGCACCGGTGTCGGCAAGGACTCTGGTGTATCGGCCTGTCTCCACCCCGCTCAGTTGCTCACACCGGGATGCGCCACCACCCCCATGCGCCGCGGTCACCTCAGGTAAGGGGGTCACCCACACATCCGCTCTCTACACTCCGCTGCTTGGAGCAGCAGGCCTTCTCTGGTTCCCTTGCTGAATGTGGTGACGGTCGATCAGCCGTATGGGCGCACCGGCACCCCCTCATGCTGCATCTCTGCCACTGGCTTTCCAGCAATGCTCGCGGCAGGTCCAGCAATGCTTGTGGTGGGCCCCCCCTCAACTACGCACCCATCTACTGGTGCAGCTCAAGATCCTCCATCGCACATACTACCCTCGCACTCACCTATTCTCCTGGGGTCGGGCCCAGTCCGTGTCTGTGCGTCGGGGAGGAGGGTACCTTCTTCCACATATTGTGGTAATGTCCCGAGGTTTCCATATTCTAGGAAAGTTACGGAAGTAATGTCGGAGGTTGTGGGAGAGCCTGTTCCGCTAGATCCAAAATGGCTTTTACTCATGATTAGAGGCGATACAGATTGGTCCAGGTATGTGGGTATATGGCTGGCCTTGTCGGCGGGGGTGGCAAAGCGCAATGTTGCCAGAAGCTGGGGGGCGCAGGCACCCCCGCAGGTGGAGAAATGGAAACGTGATCTCGATTGATGTCAGAGGGCTGAGGAAACAGTGTACAGGAGTAGGGGGTGGGTCAAGAAATGGGAGAGGGCGTGGATGCCATGGAGGAGGTACAGAGGGCTGGGGGGGCAGAATAGCGGCACATTGGGGGACAACGAGTGCCTGCTCCATCCAAGAATATGTGGACACTGATTCTCTGTATATGGCAACCAATATATTCATGACATTGTCTTTGTATGGTATGGTCTCTCGAGCTTTGTTAATAAAAAGATTAATTTTTTTTTAAACAAAGACAAAAACTCTGCACCCGTCTGGGACAGCCGCCATCCGCTGCTATCCGGTATCAACCGGGTCACAAGCCCACCAACCGCACTCTATTTCTATCTGGTAGGTGCCATTTCACTAGATTCTACATTGTGTATCGTCGTATTTGTCTGTATCCCCACATTTCTTTATTGTTGGTAGTGGAGCCATTGTGGATTACATCCACCCGGCCATCTTGGCTGCCACGCCCTTGACTAGTGTCATAGCACTTTTTAAACAAAATCTCGTGGGAGGCAACACGGAGGAAGGGCGGGAAGCAATACGGAGGAAGGGCGGGAGGCTACAGGGAGGAAGGGCGGGAGGCAACACGGAGGATGGCCGGGAGGCAACACGGAGGATGGCCGGGAGGCAACACGGAGGATGGCCGGGAGGCAACACGGAGGATGGCCGGGAGGCAACACGGAGGATGGCCGGGAGGCAACACGGAGGATGGCCGGGAGGCAACACGGGGGAAGGGCGGGAGGCAACACGGGGGAAGGGCGGGAGGCAACACGGGGGAAGGGCGGGAGGCAACACGGGGGAAGGGCGGGAGGCAACACGGGGGAAGGGCGGGAGGCAACACGGGGGAAGGGCGGGAGGCAACACGGGGGAAGGGCGGGAGGCAACACGGGGGAAGGGCGGGAGGCAACACGGGGGAAGGGCGGGAGGCAACACGGGGGAAGGGCGGGAGGCAACACGGGGGAAGGGCGGGAGGCAACACGGAGGAAGGGCGGGAGGCAACACGGAGGCAGAGCGCGAGCCAACACAGAGGGTGGGTGTGAGGCAGCGCAGAGGGAGGACGTTGGGCAAGATGGGGGGAGGGATGGAGGGCAGGAGTCAACACAGATGGGAGGAGGGTGTCAGACAAGAATGCAGGTGGGGAGAAATAAAAAAAAAAGCACTATGATGCAGCTAGTGTTGGCTGTGTCATAGAACTTTTTTTACAGCTCCCCTGAGGTGACAAGGACATTTGTGGGTGAGCACACGGACAACGGAGGGTGAGCGGGAGGGACTGTGGAAAGGAAAATGGAGGGTGGGAAAGAGGGGCTGGGGACAAGTACATGGACAAAGGAGGGTGGAAGGAACGGGGTTGTGGGCAAGCAGACAGGCAATGGAGGGTGGGAAGGTGGGATTGTGGGCAAGTTGACAGCAGAAGGTGGCGGGGAAGCTGGGTTCAAGTAGATGGACAACGGAGGGTCATTAGGTTGGAGAGACTGGGGAGGAACACAGAGGGAGCAGAAGAACACAAGAGAGATAGAGGAAAAACACATACTCTCAGAGTGCTTAGACATAAAAAAGTATCACCTGAAAAAATGAGCAGCAAAAGGACAGAAGTAATGTTCTGAGGAAGGACAAAGGATGCGAGGCTATGACCTAATGGCTAGAGCAGTAGACCTCGGAGCTGGGGAACCAGGTTTGAGTCTTGGCAGGGACACTCAACATCCTGTGATTCTGGGCAAATAACTTATTCTCCCTGTGCCTAACAAAAAAATGAATGTGTCCCTCTGTAACGCAACCGATGCTCATATAAGCGCTTTGATCCCTTTGGGTTTAGTTCTAAAACTCACAACAACAAAAAAAAGCGCAAGGGTGTCCACAGAAGCTTACCAATAGGAAGCAAGCAAATGAGAGTGATAATAAGTCAATCAATGGTAAACAATAGGCAGCTTTGAAGGCCCTTCTAGGATAACAGGAGGTATTTCAAGAAACAGCACATGCAGCGTCTCAGGCAAGATCTAAAAAATGAAAACAGAAACAGATAATTTGATGTGTCCCTTCCTTAGGTAGATTCCCTTCGGCAGAGGAACCAAGATCCACCCTAATCTCCTAGTACCTATCAGGAAACGCTCAAGAAAGACATCTTGAGCAGTCATTCAGACCCTCTAGATATGGCTTTGCTGAATTTAGATTAAGTGATATTGCTTTCCTCCATCCACCCATAGATGCACTGGATTGTACATCAATGCACAGCAGCCCCTCACCAGAAGCTCTATTCTAATGCCCAGTGCTTTTCACTGCTAAGGTGTTCTGGTTCAAAATTGAAAAAGAGAAGGGGCTGCTCAGCCACTATTACATTCTTCTTTTGTATGGCCTTGTTTGTAGTTCCAACTTTACTTTAATAAGTCCGATAACATTGCTTTATTTAATTCTTGGATAGAACTCTGTGTGATCTCATTCAGGACACCAAAAACACGAATGTGAATGCTCCGTTTTACCCTGTCCAATAATTTAATCTTGCAATCGGTCTCCACCAAGGAATCCATTGCATTCCACCATAAGAACTGTGGCTCACCTACAGCATCTGCTTCCTCTGCCAGACTGCTTTCCAACTGACATACAGTCTGCCCAACCTCTTCTTGTTCCTTCTCCACTGTCACCACTTTTTAGGTCAGGCCTTCCAGTTTTTTCTCAATACCCGAATGCCTCAGTGGTGCCCCTTTTTCTAGCAATTCGGGAAGTAAGATGTTCAGCAAGCGGGCAAGGCCTGCTCATCAATTGTAATGCTGCCTGCCTATGGTGGATCTAGTGCATGGTTTTCCTGTCCGCATTTAGATGATGCTGCGAATAAAACACTTATCTAGAAACAAAGCACTCAGTTTCTCTTTAGTTCTTCATATTAAGCCAAGGTGTCAGTGAGGGGGCTCCTCCAGCACCTCAGTGAAAGGTTACACTCAGAGCAGACCTTTTGCCAGGTTAGTGATGATTGATGTGTGTTGGAAAACGGACCTCTCTGAAGGGTCACCCCAAACCTTTTGCATTCCTCCTCCCCTTTTTTCTGACCTGGTTTTTGTTGGCTTTAGGACTCTGAGCACTTTACTACTGCTTACCAGAGCTAAAGTGCATGCGCTCTCTTCCTCTAAACATGGTATAATTGGTTTACACCTGTTTGGCTATTTAATTCCTTTGCAAGTCCCTTGTAAAGTGTTATACCATATACCCAGGGCCTGAAAATTAAATGCTACTAGTGGGCCGGCAGCACTGACTGTGCCACCCTCACAAGTAGCCCTGCAAACATGTCTCAGGCCTCCTACTGCAGAGCCTGTGTGTGCAGTTTTACTGCCATTTTGACTTTAAATTTAAAACCATTTACCAATCCTAAAGCCCCCACCCCCTTTTATTACACAGTTAGGCCCTAAGTAGCCCATAGAGCAGGGCGCTGTGCAAGTAAAAGGTAGGACATGTACTTTTAAATTTTGCATGTGCTGGTAGCGAAAAACATGTAAGGAATATGCTACTTACCAGTATGCATCTGTTTTTGGCATGTAGAGCTGTCGATCTACACACTGTGCATAGATCGCCATCTTGTGTTGGGCCCGGATGTTTGCACTTGTTTTTGTCTTGGAAAGTCTTTGGAAGTCACGAGGTATGTGACTCCTCCTTTGGATCATAGTGGGCATGGGTATCGGCTCCATCCTCAGATTGTTTTTCGCCAGCAGGGAAATGATGGAGCTTAGTAAGAAACAGGAAAGATGCCAATGTGTGGTGTATCTAAATAAGAGAATACTGGAACAGATAAAAGGTAGGAGGCGGGTGGGCCTGTGTAGATCTGCAGCTCTACATGTCAAGAACAGATGCATACTGGTAAGTAGCATATTCCTTTCGAGGCATATGAGCTGCAGATTACACACTGGGCATAGATTGTAAAGCAGTATGCCGTCCTAGCGGCGACCACCAGTATCTGTTGCAGTAGTTTGAAAAACTGTTTTGAGTACAGCCTGGCCCACTCTAGCCTGTTGTTTAGTTTGCACATCAACACAATAGTGTTTTGTGAATGTGTGCGGTGTAGACCATGTAGCTGCTCTGCAGATATCATCTAAGGGAATGTTTCCTAAAAATGCCATTGAAGCCCCTATCTTTCGTGTAGAGTGGGCTTTAGGAGGAACAGATAATGTACGTTTTGCCTTGTGGTAACAAATCTGTATGCCTTTGACAATCCACCTAGCTATCCCAGATTTTGATATGGGGTTGCCTTTGTGTGGTGGTGAGAAAGACACTAATAGTGATTTGGTCTTACGAAAAGGTTTTGTTCTCTCTATGTAGTATAGTAGTGCTCTTTTGACATCTAAGGTGTAAAGAGCTCTTTCTGCGACTGTTTGTGGCTGCGAGAAGAATACAGGCAGCTCTACAGATTGATTGAGGTGGAAGGGAGAAATTACTTTAGGGAGGAATTTTGGATAAGTGCGGAGAACAACTTTATTAAGATTAATCTGTAGAAAAGGTTCTTGAATGGTTAGTGCTTGTAGTTCACTAACTCTTCGTAGAAAAGTAATGGCTACGAGGAAGGCAGTTTTCCATGTTAAAAATTGTAGCTCACATTTATGTAGAGGCTCCAATGGAGGCCCTATTAATCTTGTGAGAACGATGTTTAAATTCCACACAGGGGAAGGTGGTACTCTGGGGGATATTATTCTCTTGAGTCCTTCCATAAAAGCCTTTATGGCAGGTACTCTGAAAAGTGAGAGATGCGGTCTATTTTGTAGATATGCTGCAATGGCAGCAAGATGCAGTCTGATCGACCTATAGGCTAGGTTGCATCTTTGGAGGTGTAGTAAGTAGCCTATGATGTGTTGGATAGACACATCTAGGGGATTAGTGTTGTTATTATGGCAGTATATGACAAATCTTTTCCACTTGGCTGCATAGCATGCTCTAGTGGTAAGCCGTCTAGCTTCTTTGATGACGTTCATACAGTCAGGAGGAAGGTTAAGGTAACCGAATTCTAGGACTTCAGGAGCCAGATCGTTAGGTTGAGCTGAGCTGGGTCCGGGTGTTGGATCTCTCCATGGTTCTGGGTTAAGAGGCGTGGAGAGAGGTGTAGTTTTTGGTGTGGAACCACTGAGAGTTCCAGCAGTGTGGTGTACCATGGCTGTCTGGCCCAAGTTGGAGCAACTAGGATGAGCGTTAAGGAGTGTTGCTGTAGTTTGCACACCACCAGCGGAATGAGTGGGAGAGGTGGAAAAGCGTACGCAAATCTGCCTGACCAATTCATCCATATCGCATTGCCTTTGGACAATAGGTGAGTATACCTGGCGACGAAGTTTGGGCATTTGGCGTTTTGTTGGGTGCCGAAGAGGTCTATCTGTGGTTGCCCCCACATCTGAAAAAACAGTTGAAGAACTTGTGGATGAAGTTCCCACTCGTGAATTTGTTGTGTTTGACGGCTCAAGAGATCGGCTATTGTGTTTTGGACTTCTGAGACGTGTTGGGCTAGGAGAAAACTGTTCTGAGGTATAGCCCACCTCAATATGCTCTGTGCGAGCTGAGAGAGCTGCAGAGAGTGTGTCCCGCCTTGTTTTTGGAAATAATACATGGCTGTCATATTGCCGGTGCGGACTAAGACAGTCTTGTCTGATATTTGTTTTTGAAATGCTTTTAAGGCTAGGAATATGGCTAGTAACTCCAGGTGGTTGATGTGAAGTAACTTTTGTTGAGGTGTCCACCTGCCCTGCATGGTCTGATGTAGTAGGTGAGCTCCCCAGCCAGAGAGCGATGCGACCACTGTCATGACTATTTGGGGAACTGGCTTGAGGAACGGTCGGCCTTTGGAAAGGTTTTTGGTGTTCCACCACTGCAGAGAGCAATGGGTATGACCCTCTACCAACACCAGATCTGTTAGCTGACCTTGAGCCTGGTTCCATTGGCGTGCTAAGCACTCTTGGAGAGGACGCATCTGGAGTCTTGCATGAGGCACTATGAAAATGCAAGAGGCCATCATCCCTATGAGATGCATGAACACTCGAGCTGGAAGAGAGTGTTGCGGTTGGAATCTGGTGAGAAGAGCTAGCATGCTCGCTATCCGGACGGGACTGGGGCAGGCGAACGCTCTTGAGGTGTCTATTGTGGCACCTAGGTATTGTTGGGTGTGGGACGGTTGCAGCTGGGACTTAGCGTGATTTATTGTAAAACCCAGGTCATGAAGTTGTTGGATGGTGGCGTGAGTGTGTTGTACACACTGATTGTA
The DNA here is from genome assembly GCF_964204655.1 of Triturus cristatus. Taxonomy (NCBI): domain Eukaryota; kingdom Metazoa; phylum Chordata; class Amphibia; order Caudata; family Salamandridae; genus Triturus; species Triturus cristatus. Next base: position 1,668,256,827 of record NC_140589.1, on the reverse strand, counting down.
TGAGTTGGCTTTTATAAGCCAGTCGTCTAGATATGGGAAGGCATGTATCTGTTGTCTTCTTAGGTGTGCTGCCACCACCGCTAGGCACTTGGTAAACACTCTTGGTGCCATAGTGACTCCAAATGGGAGTACTTTGAATTGATAGTGCTGACCGTCCACTACAAATCTGAGGTATTTTCTGTGAGCGCTGTGAATGGGAATGTGGAAATAGGCGTCCTTGAACTCTAGAGTAGCAAGGAAGTCGCCTTGGGAAAGCAGAGGGAGGACCTGCTGGAGTGTGACCATGTGGAAGTGGTCTGAGTGTATGTATAGGTTTAGGGGTCTGAGGTCTAAAATAGGCCTTAGAGATCCGTCCTTCATTGGTATGAGAAAATAGAGGGAGTAAACTCCCTTGTTTTGTTGGTGCAAGGGAACTGGTTCTATTGCACTCTTTTGTAGGAGGGAGATTACCTCCTGCTTTAACAGTAACAAATGTTCTTGTGACATTGGGCGGTGTTTGGGTGGTATGGTTGGGGGGTAGATGTTAGTTTGAGACAGTAGCCTGATTGAATGATTTGGTGGACCCACCTGTCTGAAGTGATGTTTATCCAGGCAGGGAGAAATTGGTGGAGTCTTCCACCGACTGGAGTGGAATGGTCGGGGGGAGTGGATAATGTGCCCGGTCATACCTGGCTAGGAGCGCTTGTGTATTAGCAATGCACCAAATATTTGCAGCCTGTGACGCTGTGCATTTGCCAGAGGCGTTCAGGAGTTTAGATTCCTTGTCTGGTGGTGGTGCGTCACCTGACGTTTGGGAGTTTGCTCTCTTTCTGGCATTAGAGACAACTAGGGAATCTAGTGGTGCGGGGCCCTTAATGTATACTGGGTCAGTAGGGGCAGCTTTATATTTCTTTTCTATACGTGGGTTGATGACCCGAGCCCGGACATTAGAGACAACTAGGGAATCTAGTGGTGCGGGGCCCTTAATGTATACTGTGTAGTTTTGAAGTGTCTTTATCACTTGGAACCGGTTGCTGTTTTTTTGGTTCCGAGGTCTTTGGTTTGGAAGAATCGGGGCCTTTCGGTGGGCGTTTTTTAGTCAGCTCCAAGGGTGTGGTCGGTGCCGAGGAACTGGTGCTAGGCTTCGACGCCAAGTGCTTCGATATGGGAGCAGCAGTCGGCGTGGATGAGGTTGAGGACGCCTTTTTCTTCGGTGCCGGAGTTGGCTTGTCGGTATCGAGGGTAGGCTGACTCGAGCCCGAGTCGCCTAAAGGCTTAATAGGCTTCTTTACCGGGCCCGAAGGCGGGGCATGGGAAGCAGTGTCTCGGCGTGCACCTGGGCCCGAAGGTGGGGGTGGTACCGAAGCCTTTTTTGACAGTGTCGGGGGTGGGGGGGCGGGACGGGACGGGGTCGACGTCAGTACTCACGGCCATTTGAGCTGGAGTGACGTCTTCGACATCGGAATCATCTGCTTTGGAGGCGCTGATGATGGCTTCTTCGACTCGACCCTGCTCCGGAACATCGACGCACTCTTGAAAGATCTCGTCGGGGATCGAAGATGACGAGCACGCCATTGTTCTTCGAGCTCGTCGGTCCAGGATGGTCTTTTTGGAGCGGAAGGAGGCACAAGCTGGACAGTCTCTGGCCTCGTGTTCCGGTGAGAGGCAGAAGTTGCACACCTCATGTAGGTCGGTGTGGGGAAACTTCGACCCACATCGAGGACACTTTTTAAATGGCGTCCTTTCCATGAGCCGGAGATAAGTCCCGGGTAGGCCCGAAGGCCTTTGTCGACAACCGGAATCGAAAACTTTGAAGTTGAAGGATTGCGCGTCAAAAGAGAAAACCGTTAACGGTTCCGAACTGGAACGCGAGAACACATCGGAGCCCAATGGCGGAAGAAAACAATCTGAGGATGGAGCCGATGCCCATGCGCACTATGATCCAAAGGAGGAGTCACATACCTCATGACTTCCAAAGACTATCCAAGACAAAACAAGTGCAAACATCCGGGCCCAACACCAGATGGCGATCTATGCACAGTGTGTAAGCTGCAGCTCATATGCCTCGAACATTTGTTTTTCTCTACAGTGAGGCCCACTCCTCTCATTGGTTAACACTGGGAATTCCTGAATACACTTTCAAGCTGTAATTCCGGATTAGAAATGAGTATCTATATCATGTTTTATATCTTTTGGAATGGTAATGCTAAATCCTCTTTACTGGTAAAGTTGGATTTAACACAGGAAGGTTAGGTGTGTTTGAGTACCCATCTGCATTCTGATGGCTCTTCCTGGGAGGAAGGGAGGGACGGGCTGACACACCTGAATAGGCAGTGCCAAAGGGCTGATTACCCCCTACTGATAGTCTGGAGCCAGGGATGGGAAGAAAGGGCTTCTGTCCACTTCAAAGGCACAACTGGGTATAAGTACTGGGTCTCTGTCCCCACCAAAACAGACATTTCTGACCTGTAATTGAACTATGTCAGAAGAAATGATGTGCTGAAGCAAGGACTGATACCCTGCTGGACTGCTGATCTGGAAGGCTTTTCTTTTCTGCTGTGCTTCCCTGCTTCTCTCTGACTCTGCTGAGGGAGAGCTGAACTCCGCCTTGCAACTGAAGTGATCTGCAAGGGCTTGTTGGCTTGCCTCCTGTTGCTTGAGACTCAGGGCTATCAAAGTCTCTACCCCTGCTCCTGTGCCTGGTTCACTATAAGTGGACACAGATACTTTGCATCACCTGCCGCTGAGGAAATCCGTGACCCACTGGCTCATCCTGCACTCCTCCATCACTCCCAGGCACCCACAAAGGTCACTGTCTTGATTTTACCATTGTATTTTTGTCACTAGTATTCGCCCAAAACAACACGCTCTCTGGTGCTCTCAAGACCATCCACCTTTCTCTCACCCTGGAGACAGTCCATTGAAGGGCACCAGCATTAGCAAGAATTAGATTGTTATAATGCGCACACAAGTGGTAGGCCTGGAGACAGTCGGTCGGCCATAGTGGTCCATGCTGCCTCAGAGGAGCTGAACCTTCACCCCATTGATGCCTGACACTCTTGTTTACGCATCCTCAAAGTGCAGCAGCTCATCGATGCCTGCGAGTGGTGAAACAGTGTTCTGATCCGAAGCTACATGGCTGTCTTGGAGCCCCACCGGCCCTAACTGCCCAAACTTCTGTTTTTGCTGCTAATGAGATGATTTATCTAAAATTAAAAACCTATAATGCGCAGCTAAATATCTGTATTTCTGGAAACTGGCAAGCTGATGTTTCAGGCAAATTTATTTAATTCCTGCATTATAAATAAGGCTGAAATTTGAATGATAATTATTAAGGTGTTCTCTAGACCCCTTGCTAATTTTGATTCTTTGGTGCAAGATTGTATTTGCGGTTGTGGATGTTATTTCACGACTTCAATAGAGGCACTTCATTATCTATATTGATAAAGCTCTAATGATATTATCACAGCTGCTGCCTGGTCTAATCTGTTATTTGTCTGAACCTGTAAACTCTATGCAATTAAGCAGTAGAATTGCAATATGAACCTGCAATCTTCTGTCTACAGTATGTGGTTATGAAATTTGTGTAAAGATATTTACCCAGTCCCTTATATTTACAGTACCAGCCACAACACATGACTAAGACACTATTTAAAAGGGACTAGAGAGAAAAAAGATTGTCAAGAAAGGCAGATGATGTGAACTTGCATAACCAGATTTTCTTAAGTGTCTGTAACAGATATAGCTCATTAGCCAACAATTAGAAAAAGTAATATGGAAATATTCACTGCTTTGTTAACATTTTCTCTAAGTTGTCTTGGGAATGATCAGTTCTAACAACCCTGTAGAAGGACAAACTAAGACTTGCCTGGCACATCACAAACTGACTGAAATACCATATTAATCTTAGGCTTTTTAGCCAACATATGTGAGAATATTAAACTCAGCTCAGAGCTGTCTACTGCGTCACAACTTGATGATTACACATGTCTGGCTTTCTTTCATTTACCATAAAACAGGTTTAGGACATACACATTCTGCTGAAAGTCAAGGCTAAAATTAAACTGCATCACCTTCCTCACTAGTTAGAACTGAAGATAAAGGATGAATAAAAAAACATGCAGTTGATCACAAATTAGGGTGATCTAGAATGAGGAAAATACAGCATGAACTAAGAACTATCCAGAAGCAACAAACAAGAATATGCAGGCAGCAGAAACCTTTCCTGAAAAAAGAAAGGAAAAAAAAACCAATCTTGACCCCAAATATAATAATTGTAGCAGCACTTCCATCAAACATTTCAAGATGTATAATGCATAAATCAATGCTATTTTCCAACAAGTATCACCTAACATTTGACAATACATTCTAGCATACAAATGGGTCATACACTTAATCAACTACTTTCAAGTTACAGTATTTGTGCCACCTTATTTAATGAAGCTGCAAATACAACTTCGATCATAAAGTTAATCATGTTGTGAGAAGGACACTGTGACAACAGCACAGGCATAATAAGGGTTGTGAAAATGAGAATATACAAAATACATCTGCTCACCTTTGGCCTAGTGAGTCCTTGATCTCGCAATTCCTCATCCTCACCGAGGGATTTCTGTTCTCTTTTTTTGGCGTTATTTCTGAGCACTCGGGAATTGGCCTTGAGAACATGATTCAATGCATGCAAACAATAAATATGCCGGACCTCTTCCCCTTGCTCTGTTGCAGTCCTCTCAGGATAGAATAAGTCCTTGTAGGAGTTCATAATACTAAAGAGTTCCTTCTGCAAAGGAGTAAAGTGTTGTTCACTTTTTTTGTTCTGTGAGACAATGAACTGTTCATTTGCTTTTGGCCACGTGGTTTCCAAAGGTTTTTGAAGATGAAGCTTTTTCAAATTCACTTCTTTTTCCACTTTGAAGATTTTGAATTTTGGCAAAGTTGAAGTGAAGATAAGTTGTCCCAGTGTTGACCACTAACAACAAAAAGAAATAAGACACTGATCGTCAGCATACTTGTAACCAAATGCAGTGGCAATAATAATAAGCAGGTGGCATCTATGGTTATTTACAGGCCTCAGACATGAAGATCTAAGTTGGATCCAAGGTCAGCAGCATCAAGCAACCTCTGCTCTTTAATATCTCTCTGTGCCGTCAAAGTGGGACCAACAGCACATTCTTTTGAATAGGGACTATACAGCCTTCCAGATGTCCTAGAACCACCCACAAAATTGCTCTTTTCTCCAAAGAGTTCCTCATTAGTGGAAACCAACACCAACCTTGGCATGTTTTTAGTTATATCAGAACACAAGCTGCTGAACTGGGAGCATTTTTGATTTACATCTAATAAATGCTAAAGTGAAAGGTGCCTCTGAAGGAAGAACTATTCCAACAGAGGCACCAATAGCAACTGTCAAACTACTTGAGAAAGAAAAGAAATATTTTGTAAGGTCATAAAAGGAGTATTAATATTACGTAGATGGTTTTCATATATTCCCTTTTTTGACACAAAAAAAAGGACATATTAACAACCAAGAACAATGCACTGAACTGGAAGACACAGTCAACTCAAAGAGTGTACAAGACGTGTTTGTCCTTACAAACAATCCAACAACCAAATATCCAACTCTCTATACAACCATGCAAAACAGGCAGTACAGAAACCAATTATTGCACCACATTATCAGGTGGTGAAATTGGTTTCTCGAATGTAGGGATATCGGAGCACACCACTCACTAACATTAAAAGAGGAGAGACAATTTGAACTGCTGAGAGATAGAAAGGTGAATACCAAATTGACTTTGTATGGCCACAGTTTTCATTTGTTCCTGTTGCGGGCGCAACACTTAGCCACACAAGCGGAGTGAGAATGCTGGATACTAGGAATTCTGCAGCTCTCAACAGAATACACAACTTTCCCTCAAAGAAATGTGAATAAATTAAATTATTTTAACAGTTTTGAGACCTGCAGGGCATTCAGGGTAAGAAAAAGTAGCAGGATCTAAGCACCACACTGGATTTGCCCGATTCTCTAGGTTGAAAAATTCCCAGGGTTTGCAAGATTGTCCCAGCCGACAACTTGGGAAAGACCAAATACTGCATCTATTCATCATGGATAGTGAGAGGAAGTTGGGATTTACATGCTCTCTGGTGGGCCTTAAGACAAACCCTTAGCCAAATTAATTTCCTAATTTGCTTGCCATGGAGACAATGATGCTTCAAGCCTCAGTGTCTGAGCAGACCATCGCCACCCTTGGTTTTAATTTTTTTTTCTGTGGTGTCTACTGGGCTTTCAGTTTTGCTCCTTTTGGGGTGGGGGCAAGGACTGATGCCAGAATGGGCAGTACCCGCCCTTTTATTGACTAATTAATTCTGGGTGTCTAGTGGGCTTTCTGCTCCTTTCGAGAGTACAGACTGGACATAAACACTTCCTATTTAACGAAGTGGGTTGGGAGGAGATGGGCCAAAAAAAAGACTATTTCCCCTTTTGGGGTGGGAGCATGGTCTGATGCAAAGGTGGACCGCCACCAGCCCTTCTTTTTTATTATTATTTTTACCTTGGTGTCTAGTTGGTTTCTGCCCCACCCATCAGTCTCCGCCATAGGAGCAGATAGGAGATAAAACCCCTAACCAATTCCCATCCCCCTGGGTAAGGAAGAAAGACTGTCTTTCCCCTTACGGGGTGGGAGCGTGACTGTTGTATCGAGGGAGGGGTTGGTGGGGCAAAGCAAGCATTCGCCTTGGCTGGGCCTACCCACCCAAAACGGGACTCCCTGGTACCCAATGTTGGATCTCTTCCTGGAGATTGTGAAGATTGTGGTCCCATCTCAATCCTCAAGCAAGATTCTACTTAGGACAGGTACAGCTGGAAATGGGGCATTTTCCAGAGGCACCTGGCTGTACAGATCAGTTCTCCAATTAAAGTGAAAGCAGATTATGCCTAATGGTGCAATCTATTTTCACTTTTGCTTACTGTGACATCTGCACACTGAGTGTTGTGCACCACAGTAGGCAAATAGAAAATTAAAATTCAGCATGCAAGGGAGGCTTTGGTCCAGACTTTAAAATAAAAACCTTCTGATGCTTACACCAGAAGGATTTTCTTCAGCAGTGCATCTGACGAACCACTCACGTTAGACACATCAGAAAGGTAGTGCAGCTAACACCAATGGTTTGTCAGTTGCACTGAACAGGTTAAATCAGCCCAAAAGATCCATATCCGTTGTCCAGTACATACACAAATGCATTATGAGAATTACATGAAGTCCACAGAATTTCTCAGAATGTACTATTTGTTCAATTAAATCAAGAATGACGCAGTCTGTTGATGTTATATTTGCATTATAAAACGGAGACTAGTGTCCTTGAGACAGTACAGTACCTTTAGTTGGCTTGTTGCTTTAGAAGCACTTGTAATCTTTCTTATGTCATCTTCATCAAGTTCTGTGTCCAGGTGTTGTTTAAATGGATCTGGAGGTTAGCAAGAACGATACAGCTATTACAAAACTGAAATGTGCAAAGGTTCATCACAATCAAATTCAATCTACCTTCTCATATTGGTAGCAACTTCACAATGAAACAATAAAAATATCCAGATCTCACAATTTCAGACATCACACCATATCCAGACACAAACAATGAGATTGACATAACATATATATATGTTTCACAATCTGCAGGCCACTGTAATATCTTACTTGATTGGTCTATATTGTTCATACTAGACCACCTTGTGCTACTGGAGAGTAGATTGGCTGCGACCTCCAAAGGGATTTAGCAGGACTGAGCACTTCCTAATTTTTTGAAGGCACTTTATCCATTATTTTAAGAAACTTCAGCTACAACCCAATAATGGACAGCCTGTCTTCAAAAGAGCAGTGGACTAAACCGCTGAAACTATTGTTATCTCCTTTCTAGCATTTCATTTTCCATGGAAATAGCTAATGGGACAATAGTTTGTAAGATTCTTGATGCATGATGTAACTACTTTCAGTGCATCCATGGGCAAAATACGAAAATTGTGAATTGCAGGATTTTGTAGCAAGATAAACTTTTTTTGATTGATGCTGTCATGACCTACATCAGTTTTAGTGGCTGGAAAGAGGTTTGGAAAGAGTAAAGGATGAGGGGAAGAATTACAGGCATACAAGAATGTTTTGTAATGATTGAGAATCGCATTACACTGCACAAAGAGGATATCAAGTCTCTGCAGTGTTTTTAGGACATGTCCCTCTTTTTAGAGCATGTATCCAATACTCACGCAGCCACTGCTTTACAACTCAGAAAGGCACTACACTGCCTTCATCTCAAGCATCTAAAATTAACTCTAGCCCCCCTTGTCCAGATTTGAGTGCTCCCCATACTTCTTGATTCTACTCCTATCATAAAATCTTCCTCTCAAAAACGGATGGTCTTTGAGCCCATGTCACCTTCTCTATATACATTTGTTCCATAACCTGCCTCTCGTTTTGAAAGCTCATGCTCAACACGTTATCTAGGAAACTCCAAATTCCCCACATGTATTACTTTTCATTAGGCTAACTTCACTGTGCCCCCTGAGTGAATTTGAAATGCTTTGATCCATTCTGCATTTCATCTACACTCCGAACCCCTCTTCTCAAACCACTTGTCTGTGAGGTTACCTTTTTTAAATCATTTACCTGTGCTTCATTTTCCGATTTATTCACACACTGCATCCTCTCAAGCTCTTTCCTCTGTTGTTTCTTTATTCATAAGTCACTTTCATCTCCGATCATTATTCTGGGTTTTCTGGATCTCACAACCTACCCTTACGCTGATTCATGCTTTCCCTCATTCATACCCCTAAACTTTTGATGCCTTTTGTAATCTGTTATTGTAAGAGGACCTCAATAAAAAAAAGAGAAAAAAACACTCCTCTACACTGCAACTGAAGCTATTTTATTCGCATGCCAATCCAGATATGTTCTGACTGCACTATTACATTTTCAAATGTTGAGTCATTTTGATTTCAGGGCTATCTTGAAGACCTTGACTCCAGTGGCACGGAGAAAACGGGATCAACGTCTGGGCACACCCATCCCACTCGGGATGACAAATTCAAAAATCGCCACTGGCATCAAGGTTCAAGCTTTATAATCCAGTACAAAAGTACACAATCTAAATTTCAGTTACTGCTTTCGATTGCTCGTGTTAAGAGAGCTACAGCTCGTGGTTGAGTTATTTTCTTTGTTGGTCCTTAACTTTGGAATTACTTTACTTTTCGTGTTAAATCCAGTACATTTTGTAGAAAGCTCGGTCTTTATATAGTAAACCAAAAAGAGGTACACTGTGTAACGAGTCCAGGCAAACCCCAAAGGAATTACTGAGGCAAACAAATGACACCCCAAATGCTCTCTTTTGTGGCAGTGTGGATGAGCAGTTACGCAATTCAGAGGGTAGTAAGTGCTAAGCATTTATTGCAGAAACAAAAGCAGTAAATGAGACAAACACTCAAAGAAATTCAACGCCAATTAATAAAAACAATATACTTATATTTTAATTTAAACACCAAGATCATTGAAATCAGTTAAGTACTTTTTGAGATACAAATGTTTACAGTTTTCAAAAGTTGACAGTGCAATTTCTGGATTGGTACTCGTATTCTTTGGGGGGAAAACATTTACTGCATTCAATCACTTAACAGCGACTTACAGGACTGTTCTCCCGGACTTAAGGTGAGTAGGGGGGCAAGGTCCAAGGCCCCACCAACAGGTCACCTCGGCAGGCCTTGGGGCACTCGGGTGCAGAGGTGCGGCACGGCGTCGGGTGTCACATTCACTTCAATGGCAAACGGTCCAGTTGGAAACAGGCTGCAAGCTGGGACTGAGAGACCAGTCTGGGGGAACCCACAGGGGGCTCAACCAGTGAGATGCCCGGGCACGAGGGGACACCTTTGGTGCAGTGTTGTCTTTCAGTGTCCGGTTCAGAGGGGCAGTCTCTCATGGTTGGAGGGGTGCCAGCAGAAAGAGGTTTCAGGCAGTGACTGAAGGTCCAGTCTGGCCAGACCCAAGGATGGGCTTGGCTGTTGTGGGTCTTGGGACCTCGTTGGCACCATCACCTCCCTTGAACTCAGGTTCACAGCGCGGATGCAGAGGTGCTTTGAGGTGTTGGGGGTGGCGATCGCAGACTCACTCTATGTCTCTGTTTCTGCTGCATAGGAGCAAACAGAACAACTGGGCAACGATTGATGTGGGTCTCACGGTCACTGAAGTCCCTTAGCATGCATGTCGGTCTTCCTCTGCATTGGTGTTCGGACTGGATATAACGCGTTTGGCTGCTGCAAAGGGTACAGTACCCCAGGTATTGGTACGGTGCGACACCGGTCGGTTCTGGCATCCCCAAACTTGAAAAGAGGACAGGTCTGGCCTGTAGGTGCACAGCTACCTCTTCCTGGGGAGCTGCTCCATCGGTAGTCCCCGTAGGTGGGAGGTCAGTGCACCGGGCATTGCTTCTTTGGTGCCTGCAGCTCCAGGGGAGTAGCTCCTCTATTCCAAAGGAGTTTATTTGGCGATTGGCAAAGCAATGGAAGCCGCCCATGTTTCCTGGAATCTGCACAGCGGAAGGACGAGTCGGTTGCTCCAAGAGGGTTGGGTGCAGCAGGCAGGCTGGAAGGGCTTGCGCCAAGTCAGTCGTGTTCCTCGATTCTCTGGCTGTCAATCTTCTTCTTTGTCCAATTGTTTTTGTCCGTCGAAATCTGTAGTCTTGGTATCAGGGGGTCCCCTAACTAATCAAATTATGGCCATTAAGGGAAGTGAGGGGTAGTAGTCAATTGGCTACTTAACCCTTGGTTCACTACACCCCCTAGATGACCACTTCATTTAGGGAGTGGGCATCACCCTGTCCCAGAATTCCTAATTTCACCACACACAAGATGGTGGAATTCTTAATTCCACTTCAAAACTGGTAACCCTAGAGGTGTGTCCAGTCTGGCAGTGTAACACGCTTCCTGCATAGGTAATTTTTACAGACTGTCCTGGTGCCAGATGGGACCAGGGTAGGGGGTGGCAATTCCCCGGTCTGGGGAAGCCTTGGGTCGCATATCAAAGGCAGCAGAGGCCTTTGAAGCTTCCTGCCTTGATATGCTGATTTATCAGCCTTCCTGGAGGAAGAGGTGATAACACCCCTCCCCAAAGAAAGCATTGTTCCTGAATCCTGAGTGCGAGGGCTCTCACCCCTGGGGGTCAGAAACTTGTCTGTGGTGGCAGGGTGAACAGACCCAGTCAGCTAGAACACTAGAGGGCTGGTAGATTTCAGGGGGCACCTCTAAGGTACCCTCTGGATGCATGTATTAATAAATCCAATCAGTGTGGGTTTATTAATACGAGGTATCAAATACCACAGGTTTCAGTGAAGCCATTATGTAGCTGGGAATTTCATTTTGACAAGTGCCCAGTACATACCTTAAGATGCAGCCCTCTTCACTGGTACTGCCAGTAACTGAACCGGACAGCACATGGGTATCTGCTCATGCAGATATATCCTCACATGTAATATAGTGCACCTTGCCTTAGGGCTGTAAGGCCTGCTGTAGGGGTGACTTACAAATATTACATGCAGGGTTAGGGGACATGCACATAAGTGTGTGCCATGTCATGTTTTCACTTTTTGGAGCATCTTGTCATGCAGCCTGCAGTGGTAGTTTATAAGGTTTTGGTGCTGGGTCCCTTAAAGTGGCACAAGATACGCTGCAGCTCTTAGGAACCCTCATTAGTACCTATACCCTAGGTACCAGAGGCACCACTTACTAGGGACTTACGGAGGTGCTAAAGACCTGGTCACTTTGGGAACAAGTGACCAGTTGTCTTGTTTAGGGGAAAGAACACTGGCACCGAGCCCTGGTTAGCAGGAACCCAGTGCACTCCAGTCTAAGTTGCATTAAATACCAGAGACAAAGTGTGTGTGTTTGTGGGGGGAGGCGACTACTGCAACAAAAAAACTGTTTTCTACACATCCTACTTTTCTTTTAGAAAGGCTTTGAAACCCTTTCTATTCTGCTCACTGCACAGTGGTTCTTTTGCTTAAATACCACTAAGCTTTCCTGTTCACAGCGCAAAGATGACTAAGTCGGTGAATGTTACACTTAACAAATACACCCCATTCCATTCAATTCTAACTAAGGGAGCACTTTTGCTAGAACTGCTTCCACTGCTATGATTTTAGCTGCTTTTCTATTCGTGTTCATGTGTAATTGGACAACACAGTAATGCTCCAGTGAGTGACACTTTTGGGCCTATCGATCTTTCCCTGGGAGTGGGGAACAGCAGTGGATCGGAAGGGTCTGCCACACTTTCATCTTTTTGTGGTATCTGACATCTCTCTTTCTAGGTGTGTGTCCTTGGCTGCTTCTTCATGCTTAAGCAACCCATGACCTTCGAGGGGGCAGATCTGAGTGGTAAGACTCAATTCTATGAAGCCACAGTTTTGAGATACCAGTCTATCCACATTCACAAAATTGATTGCAATTTTAGATTCACTCTGTCCCATTCTGTAGAAATTATTTTGTGTTTTTGCTGTTACTATAATACCTCAGAACATTTGCAGCAATAGATTTAACAGAACGTAGTCTAGTGCTTCCAAAAATAAATGCAAACGAAATGGCATTGCAATACTTTTTAATTAGAACAGAAAAGCTGATGCTTTTAGTTGCCATCTGTTACAGGTTAATAGACTTGCCTGGTACATACCATATGGCTGCTGCCAGGCATAGAATTGTACAGAACTACCAGAAGATAAAATTACATTTTCATGGAGGACATTGTGCTTATTTATACACTGCATATCAAGTAGCATTCCAATACATGAAAATAGTACTTTAACCACATCCCGACTTCCTCGTACCAGCAGAGCAGAGCCTTGTGCCAGCTCACCCTGTGACAGTTCTCCTGTCTAGCTTGCTCGCAATCTGCTACGCTCTGCCGTCTGTCTACCTGCTTCCCGCTGTTTGTGCCGCCTCTGCTCATTCCTTGCTCCATTTTGCCTTTTCTGCTTATTATTCTGCCCTCTGCTTTGCCTTTCCGCTTGTTTTTCTGTCCACTGATTTGCCTTTTCTGTCCTTTGTTTGACCTTTTCCTCTTGTTTCTCTGCCCTTTGTTTTGCCCTCTTCTGCTCTGTTTTGCCTTTTCTGCTCATATTCTGCCCTCTGGTTTGCCTTTTCTGCTACCTTGTTTTTCAGCCCTCTGTTTTGCTTTTAACTGTGTCTTTCCACCCTTATCACCTTTTCCTCAAGACCTGGCTTTTCGATGGCGACCTCACGCCCCAGTGCCCAGATACCTCCAGGTGTGACAGTGCTGCGCTCTATAAATGTGGATTGATTGACTGATTGATGATGCACATATGTATACATATGTCCAAAAACGATGTACCAAAGTCATTCCTGTAATGCAAGTGCCTGAGACATATTTGCACAAGAACCATTGAGACTCTTGGAGCAGGGTTAGGCACTTAACTCTGAAGTGAAGTGTTCATTATCGAGGATGTAGCAAACATGGTGACTGAGTAGGACACTTGACCCTTCTTCCATCTGGCTTTGGCTCAGCAAAGATGAAAACAATCAGCGGGAGACCTAGAAAGTGAGTGGGCAACTGCCAAGAGACAGACGAAATTCAGCTGGTAAAGAACGATTTAGCCAAGGAACTCCGGTAAGTAAAATAGGAAGTAAAAAAAAAAAATCAGAGAAAGAGTTTCTACTGTGCAAAGCACCAATCCAACCAAAGACGAGGAGATAGAGGAAACCTGGAGAACAGGTCAAGCAGGCAAAATGTGCGGATGACACAGGGCCACCACCCACCCCACTCCATCTTCCCCCGATGCAAAGGCATCAAGCATAGAGACCAAAGTTCAAAGGTTGTTCAAACGCATTCTCTCTCTGCTGACTGTGGCATAATTATGCTGATAGAACATACAGAGTGAGCAGAACCAATGCCAAAGACCTAAAGCTACGGATGTCCTAATCTGTTAGCACAGTTTCAAACTGAAAGCAGTTGTAAGGACAGAAGCCAGGGAAAAAGGCTTAGAGTTGCTTGAGGGGCACATGTTTCAACTATACCAAGATAAAAGGAAATGTTCCCTTGATTTTGCTAGTTAACAGAGCATTAAGTATTACGTCAGAAAAAAGTTTATCTTTGGGAATTGAATTTTTCTTTATTTTTTTAAAACAAGTATATTCATCCTTGTCAATCATACAAATTCATTGAACAAAGCATCAAAATTATTAAAAACCTCCTAAAATACAATACAGTTTCAATACGTTCACATAAACAAAAATGAAATTATATAAAAGAAATCTTTATAACACCATTATGACCAGCAGAACGTTGAGACAAAAACACAATTTGTAAGATTCAGAAACTTCTCTTTACGAGTGCACATCAGATTAAATTTTTGGAAATACAGTACATTATACGTTGACAAATCTGTATATACGTAATCTGTATTTGTTCTCTGATTGCGCTATCCACAGCGTCGACGCGTTTCGATGGTTTCAGACTGATAATCCCATCTTTATCAAGACCACATACTTTTGTCTCACACTTCAGGAATTTTCCTAGAACAAATAAATACAGTTACTGTTCTCGCTTATATTAATTTTTGCCACACATTGATGGTCGTATTCTTTAATTAAATATAGCGGTTATCCGCTTTCTACTTTTGCTTGACTATTCTTCGTCTTTCTATGTTGGGTCTATGGAAAGGATATATTTTATAATTCTTAACCCACATTTTGTTTAACGTATCCGATGGTTTTCCCTCCATATTCTTAATATGGCAGCCGGATTCCCTGTATATTAGCATCATATTTCCTGGCCTTGGTATAAACGTATATACTACAATAGCCACTGCTATGTTGATTAATCAATTTTGGATGTGGATCTCCTCTCACCTTTGGGATTGGCGATCTTTTCCTGGCCCCTTATTCGTTTTGTATTTCTATTGACCCACTTCTTTCAACTTCTTCGTGGTTTAGTATGATATATTTTATCCTTTCTAAGTTGGAAGAGGGGAAAGGGGAAAATTAAGACTGTTTGTAGAGCGTAATTTATCTTTCTAGTTCACTTTGTTATAGGCATATGTCATTCCTTGCCCTTTAACTATCTCAATTACCTTCTCGTGATGAAGACGGGTTTTCCTGTTCTAAAAGAAACTTTTTTTTCCTTTTTTTTGTTTCTGTCTGCCAATTTTCTGTACTGCGCGGTATTTTAAAATGTTTCTTTCTGCGTCAGTATATCTGGAAGGAATGAGATAAAGGACTTTTATCTAGGTTTTTCCGTACTTATCGTACTAGTTGTTTGTTACTACTATCGTTTTAACAAGCCCTCATTGTCTCACCTGAATATTCGCTGTCTTGTACCCGTGATGTTTGTATAAGCATCGGAGCACGCTCTGTGATAATTTTCCGAGTTTCTGCGCTGCCGATTATTTAGAAGCCTCTTCCTACATAGGCGAGTCTAATGGACATAGAAAAAAAGGGGATATCATCTAAGTTAGTCAATACTACTGGTCTCTGATAGCTTTTCTAACCGTTGTCTATATGGATTCAAGTTTCTCACCTGATTTCTCGCTGTAATATAGCCGTCCTGTCAGAATCTGGATCGGAGCTAAATCGATCTTTTCTTACCCGATTTCCTATTTATCTGTTGTCTCCCACTTTCTTATTGGTTTAAACCTCAGCTCATGATTATTGAAACGGTCTTCACACTGAAATCTGCTTCAGGATTGGTTTAGAGAGTCACGTGATCGGGTTTGTTTGCTGCTTGGTTTTTCTCCTCCGTTTTTTGGTCAAAGGAAGAGAAAACTTTATTGGTACTGCCTGTGTGTTCTTACTAATAACTACCTTGATTAAATTACTTATAAGATTGGGATCGGCACTCGATATTTTTCATGTTTATTTTTTAAATCTTTTTATATTTTTCTTTGATGGAAATGCATTAAAAGATATTAATTCATGTGAGTGCTTTTCTTCCCATAATGGTAGCTTTTAAATCCGTTTTCTTATGTCCCTTGGATTCTTATTAAGATTATAAATGGCAATATCTATACATGTATGTATAAAAAAAAAAAATATGTTTTTATTTAAAAATGAGCTGTATTTACAAACAAAAGGTACCAGCATGGGAGCCACATGTGCTCCAAGTCTGGCCTGCCTCTACGTTGGAGAATTTGAACGTCGAAATATTTTTAATGAGGTGGCTCCTTTCTTCGAAAACATCACGTGCTGGCACCGCTTTATAGATGACATTATTTTCATCTGGAACGGTGCCAGCTCGGAATTGATGGAGTTCCTTGAATGGTTGAACTTAGGAGACCCCAATTTAAAATTCACAGCCCATCACAGTAATGATAGTGTAGATTTTTTAGATATTAAAATTAAAGTAGTAAATAGTGAGTTGCAGGTAGAACTGTATACAAAACCAACTGATAAAAATACACTGCTACAGTATACCAGCAACCATCCCCACTCCCAGAAGGATAATATTCCCTTTGGGGAATTTTTAAGACTGCGGAGAAACTGCACTAGTATCGCAGACTTCTACTATCATGCAGATAAAATGAAAACAAAATTACAGGCCAGAGGCTATCCAAAAAAATTGATAAAAAATTCTTTAAAAAGAGCGAGGTTTTATGACAGAGAAAGTTTACTAAATTTAAAGAAAGAGAAGAAGGAAAATATATCAACAGAGAGAGTTGTTTTTGTAACTCAATTCTCAAATAAGAGTAATCAAATCAAAAATATAATCAATAGGAATTGGAAGATTTTAAATTACGGTACAGAGGTTAAGTTAAATAAACCGCTTTTCTCATACAGACGCAATAAGACAATCAGAAACGCATTAGTAAGAACATATCCAACAGAATTAGAAAAACAGAGTACGCTAGGGGGTGAGAGAGCAAATGGTAACTACAAATGTGGATCGTGTGCAGTCTGCACACAATGCCTAGAAGGGAAAAACATCACTTTTGCAGGTAAAAATCTCAGCAGCACCACATTAAACAATTGCCGCAGCAAAAATGTAGTATACCTCCTAACCTGCCCATGTGGGCTTGGTTATGTTGGCGAAACGAGTAGAGAACTCCGCACACGCCTAGCTGAACACAAGTCGGCAATAAGAACCCAAAAGGAAAATGCCCCATTAGTTGACCATTTCACCAAGATGAACCACAAATGTGATGAATTCCAGTGGTTCATATTGGAAAAAATTACGATCAACAGAAGAGGAGGAAACTTAGAATGTAGGAGAAAAAAGAGAGAACAATGGTATATATGTTATCTGAATACCATTGACAGAGGCTTAAACTCAAGAGAGGATTGGATGAGGTTCATGCTCCCCAAATAGTATAGTATGCTCTCACCTTATCTGTACAAGATATAAGGTATAGATTGCAGTTGGGACCAGATAAATAACCTGGAATAAATAAACGAAGGTAGTCAGGAGTGTAACGCTACGTTCGAGAAAATAGTCACTATAGATCGACTTTGTGTGATTCTCCCCACACAAAAGTATTCCAATATTAAGGACACACTTACAAACAACTTGGATCAAAGAGGATACATACATGTATAGATATTGCCATTTATAATCTTAATAAGAATCCAAGGGACATAAGAAAACGGATTTAAAAGCTACCATTATGGGAAGAAAAGCACTCACAAGAATTAATATCTTTTAATGCATTTCCATCAAAGAAAAATATAAAAAGATTTAAAAAATAAACATGAAAAATATCGAGTGCCGATCCCAATCTTATAAGTAATTTAATCAAGGTAGTTATTAGTAAGAACACACAGGCAGTACCAATAAAGTTTTCTCTTCCTTTGACCAAAAAACGGAGGAGAAAAACCAAGCAGCAAACAAACCCGATCACGTGACTCTCTAAACCAATCCTGAAGCAGATTTCAGTGTGAAGACCGTTTCAATAATCATGAGCTGAGGTTTAAACCAATAAGAAAGTGGGAGACAACAGATAAATAGGAAATCGGGTAAGAAAAGATCGATTTAGCTCCGATCCAGATTCTGACAGGACGGCTATATTACAGCGAGAAATCAGGTGAGAAACTTGAATCCATATAGACAACGGTTAGAAAAGCTATCAGAGACCAGTAGTATTGACTAACTTAGATGATATCCCCTTTTTTTCTATGTCCATTAGACTCGCCTATGTAGGAAGAGGCTTCTAAATAATCGGCAGCGCAGAAACTCGGAAAATTATCACAGAGCGTGCTCCGATGCTTATACAAACATCACGGGTACAAGACAGCGAATATTCAGGTGAGACAATGAGGGCTTGTTAAAACGATAGTAGTAACAAACAACTAGTACGATAAGTACGGAAAAACCTAGATAAAAGTCCTTTATCTCATTCCTTCCAGATATACTGACGCAGAAAGAAACATTTTAAAATACCGCGCAGTACAGAAAATTGGCAGACAGAAACAAAAAAAAGGAAAAAAAAGTTTCTTTTAGAACAGGAAAACCCGTCTTCATCACGAGAAGGTAATTGAGATAGTTAAAGGGCAAGGAATGACATATGCCTATAACAAAGTGAACTAGAAAGATAAATTACGCTCTACAAACAGTCTTAATTTTCCCCTTTCCCCTCTTCCAACTTAGAAAGGATAAAATATATCATACTAAACCACGAAGAAGTTGAAAGAAGTGGGTCAATAGAAATACAAAACGAATAAGGGGCCAGGAAAAGATCGCCAATCCCAAAGGTGAGAGGAGATCCACATCCAAAATTGATTAATCAACATAGCAGTGGCTATTGTAGTATATACGTTTATACCAAGGCCAGGAAATATGATGCTAATATACAGGGAATCCGGCTGCCATATTAAGAATATGGAGGGAAAACCATCGGATACGTTAAACAAAATGTGGGTTAAGAATTATAAAATATATCCTTTCCATAGACCCAACATAGAAAGACGAAGAATAGTCGAGCAAAAGTAGAAAGCGGATAACCGCTATATTTAATTAAAGAATACGACCATCAATGTATGGCAAAAATTAATATAAGCGAGAACAGTAACTGTATTTATTTGTTCTAGGAAAATTCCTGAAGTGTGAGACAAAAGTATGTGGTCTTGATAAAGATGGGATTATCAGTCTGAAACCATCGAAACGCGTCGACGCTGTGGATAGCGCAATCAGAGAACAAATACAGATTACGTATATACAGATTTGTCAACGTATAATGTACTGTATTTCCAAAAATTTAATCTGATGTGCACTCGTAAAGAGAAGTTTCTGAATCTTACAAATTGTGTTTTTGTCTCAACGTTATGCTGGTCATAATGGTGTTATAAAGATTTCTTTTATATAATTTCATTTTTGTTTATGTGAACGTATTGAAACTGTATTGTATTTTAGGAGGTTTTTAATAATTTTGATGCTTTGTTCAATGAATTTGTATGATTGACAAGGATGAATATACTTGTTTTAAAAAAATAAAGAAAAATTCAATTCCCAAAGATAAACTTTTTTCTGACGTAATACTTAATGCTCTGTTAACTAGCAAAATCAAGGGAACATTTCCTTTTATCTGGGTGAAGTACCCTATTTCCCTTGGTTATTAAGGGGTCCCTCTCAATCTTTCTAACATCAACTATACCAAGACCGTAGTATGATGACACTGCAAAAGCATAGAGTTTTCAGCAGGTCACTTACTTTAAAAAGAAAAGAGGCAAAGACATAAAATACACTTTGGGGGTACTGACTGTTCTTTAGATAGAACAACAAGCTACCCCAAATTGGATCAGTCTCCCAAGTGTCCTGAATCCTGGGGAGCCCTGAATTAGAAGATTTATCTAGGACACACCAGCAAAGTTCAGTTTTCTTGCAGAAGAACTCCTCCTGGGGCTGGAGTTCCTTTGGGGAGTCTACAAAGGCTCCTGTCTCAGTGGCTTTGGAGAATGCCTGAAGGACAGTGCACCCAAGCACTGGTTATAACATCCTGTATACATGTGAATGAAAGGAATAATCAAGAACAGATATATATGTATATTCCAATACATGATACGCAAGTACCCAAAGAGCTTCATGCATATCTGACATCTCCTTGTCTGATCATGGCTCAGTGGAGGTCATTTGGGACAGTGGTCTGGCGGTCACTCTGAGCATCTACTGGTGAATTACACCAGATTTGTTCAGGGACTGGCACTCAATGCGAGTCTGGGGCAAAAAGAATTGAAGAATTCATTGAGTTGAACAAGGAAGGAGAAACCCCTCTACAGATTTGGTGGGAATCCTTTAAGGCATCGATTAGGGGAGAATCTATGGCATTAAGGAGGAGGGATGTAATGGAGAAGAGAGTGGTCTCCAAAACAATTTGCTTGGAAAAAACTAGATAAGCACCAACATCCCACAAAAAACACGGACAGCTAGTGATCCACAGCTGACAACCAAATGTCATGAGAAAAAATAACACAGAAAAGACATTGTTGGAGTAGGGTGGTACCTACTACAATAAACATGTCTCAGGACGGCCACCGCAGCCTGTGAATGCAGTTTTTAACTCGCATGTCAATCTGGCAAAGATAACATTTTGCCAGGCCCAAACCTTCCCTTTTAACACATATAAGTCACCCCCAGGGTAGGCCCTTGATAGCCCAGAGAAAAGGGTGCAATGTATTTGAAAAGCAGGACATGTACGTTTAAGTTTTACATGCCTTGGAAGTGAAAAACACAAATCCATTTTTCACTACTAAAAGGCATACCTCTCCCATAGGATAACATTGGAGTTACCTAATGACATTTTATAAGTGTAATTTCAAAATGGGAATAGGTACCCAGTTCATGTTTGGTGTCTCTGGAATTGGAATTTGAAATCCTAACGTATGGTGAAGTCAGATTTTAAATTACAATTTTGAAAATTCGACTTTTAGGAAGTTGGCATTTTCTTGCCTTAGCCATTTGGTGACTGTAGCCTGTGTCTTGGTCACAAGACTGGGTGTGGTGAGAGTTTAGCTTTGTGCATTCCTCCTCGACAGCCACACACAATTGGGAGCTTAGGTGTGACTGGATGGGCCATCACTGGCAGGATGGGGGGCCCTGAGCCCAGCTTCTCTTACACTTGAATAGACTGTGTCCTGTCTCCACACTAAGGGCTTCAGATTTGTAGTTAGTCTGGAGCCAGGGTCAGGAAGGCAGGTCACCTATGGACTTCAAAGGCATGCCTCTAGAAGCTTCTCCCCACTTCAAAAGGCACAACTGGGTATAAACAGTGCACCTCAGACACCACCTCTTCAGTACACATCCGGACCTATGGATACTCTACTGAAAGGACTGTCACTTTGCTGGACTGATGCTCCGAAGGACTGCTGTCCTGCTGTGCTGACCTGCTGCCCTCTTGCCTGGGTGAGAAGGACAAGACCTGTATTTCTTGAACCCAGAATGACTTCAAGGGCTAGTTGGCTGGCCTTCTGATCCGAAGCCTCAGGGACATTACAGGCTTCCAACAACCTTGCACCTGCACATGGACTCTGCCATCTGTGAGCCTACCCGGTCAAGTGGTGCTACCCCAGTCCTGTACCCTTGGAAGTGGACTTAAGGTGCTCTGCCAGCCTTTGCATCCAGCGGAACAGCCGCATTTTATTTGCTGCGCAGAGCAACCCTGAGAAGAACCCACGCATCTCCGCTGCTGCGTAGACTGGACCCGTCACAAAGACCTGTATTGCCCTACAGCCTGCAAAGCCTTGGGAACCACCACTATGCAACCTATCCTTGGCGTAGGCCCTCACATCCCTGCTCAATGCATTCTGTCCATCATTTGTTCTTTTTGCATTTATCACCCAGAGTGGGACGGGTATGCCCAGACGTGGGTCCGGTGCTCTCCATGCCACTGGAGTAAAGCTATCCTGGCTGATGAGGGGTAAAACCCCCAAACCGGTCCTAGGATGCTTTTTTCCAGTCCAGGGAGGACCGGACCTGGCAGTTCGGGCTGGACTGTTCCCACTAGGCGCAGGATCAAGACTGATTTGCATATGGCTGGGTTCAAACTGGAATGGCATGGGGAGCAACAAAACTATGGATTTAGGCCTAGATCTCTGTACTGGGGTGAATGTATGACATAGTTCTGCATTCTGTCCTTCAATTGTTCTTTTTGCATTAGCCTCAACTACGACGCCAGACTCCGCATTGCAGTTCCTCTGATCCGACGCATCGCCCTGACTGCGCGCCGCACACTCAATGCCAGACTTTGCATCGTAAGCCTCGTCCGTGGGATCCTCAACAACGATGTAGCCTCTCACATCGCATCCTTGACACCTCTCGGAACCAAAGCATCACTTCATCTGAACGGTTTATTTTCGACACGGATCCTCACAACACTCCACAAACCAGGATCTAAGGTACTCTGTTCAGTGGGCCTAACTGGGTCCCTGTAGTCAGCCCACGCTCGGCCTGAGCTTGAGACTTTGTCCTGGTCCTGCGCAACCAGATATCCACATTTGTGCTTTTTGATGCTATTTTCACTAAAACCACTAAAATTGGATTTCTCCAGTCCTACTGATTGGATTTCTATAGTTTTGGTCTGGTTTTATTTATTAAAGAAAGTTCTATTTTTCTTGGTGTGGGATCCAGAGGGATGAGCACAGATTAATGGTTGGCTTGTGCCTCACCCTGACCAGGAATGTGGTTGCTGCTTAACCAGGTCTTGCACCGCAGCCAACCAATAACTCAATTTCTCACACCCACTATGTAAGTTGCTGAAACATTTCTCATACATAAACCAGAAACGATCCGGAGCAATGCTTCTTCTATAGACCAAAAGCCTTTCTTAAGGTCAATTTGAAACTATTCACAAAAGTGCTGACAAATAGATTGGCCATCAGTTTACTATTACTAATTGAGCCAACCAAGTGGGGCTTATAAAAGATAGGCAAGGCAGCGATAATGTTAAAAGATTTGCCCACTCGGTTGAAATGGTGAAGCACAAAAACATGCCAGCGTTCCTTCTGAGTCTGAATGCCAAGAAGGCATTTGACAGCGTCAGTGAGCAATATCTGGCAATGCTCCTAACCCACTTTAACCTTGTCCCTAAAATGCTGAGGTGGATCTTTACCAGCTATAAAAATCCAGAGGCTAGAGTTAGAGTAAATAGCATGCCCCCACCCCCCCAGATTTTTCATCTACAAACAGCTAAGAGGCAGGGCTTTCCACTTTCACTCTCGCCACTTTTGTTCGATCTAGCAGTGGAACTACTGGCAGTCACACCAAGGCAAGAGAAAAGGGTCCGGTGGATAGATTTGGATGGCAGGAGTACAAAATATGCTTATTTGCAGATGGTGTGCCCCTGATACTATCTGAGCTGTAATTGCTATCCTGACTAACTGTGAGGAGGTCTCTGGCTTCAAGATCAACAAAGGGAAATATGAATTACTAAATTTTACCCTATCAAAGACAAACCAGGACCAAATTAAGTACTTTACCTAAAACATCACCGAGTCAGTCGATTCCTAGTGCCAGGTGTCTGTGGCTAAAAAAGCAAATCAAAGGCAACCTGCAAAGCACGTCTTCCTTTACATTTCCCAGGTTGGGCTGGATCCATGTCTTCAAAATGAACATTCTCCTGTGTCTCTTCCAAAGTCTCCTGTTGCCAATCTCTGAAGAACAGAGTAAGACACTACAAGGGGTCGTAATGCAGTTTGGAGGGACGGGCCAGGAGAATCCTCTGGGACCCCTGAAATAAAGGCAGCCCACCCTAAAGCCGTAGAGGAATGGATCACAGTTGAAACTGAGAACAAGCATTGGCATAGCCAATAGGTCTCGTCTTTGGGGCGTTATAAGTGTTTAGACAGAGCTATTGGCTTTGTTAACGTTTTTAATATGTGTTGCAGAAGGTTGCAGGCACCACAGTTGCGCAGAGATGTGAAAGGAAGCACGCACCACGGTGATGAAAAAACGCGAATGTTAAAAGGTGCAGTCAATTTTGAAGCTGTGTACTGTGCAATTGGGGGGGGGGGGGGAAGCACGCACCACAGCTGTGCACTGTACAAACATGTCAAAGGTAGCAGACACTACAGCTGCGCAGAGGCATTATTTAGCAGCTGGTGCCAGTAAGCACGCACAAAAAGCAATTGCTAATAATTAAGTGCCCTTGTGCGCACCGGCAGACACCGGCTCAAATTAAGCCCCCAGCAGGGGCCTGCGTTACGCCCCTAGATCTAGCGATCACCAAGAGCCTGGACTAGTACACACACAAACCCACTCAAAGGAGCAGTAATACAAGGGACGCCTGGTAAGCAGCGGCTAATCTGTAGGCCTCCTGTAGAGTGAAATATGATGGCTTTCTGAACTGTTCCCGTATGCAGGCCTCTCTTTATTTAAGAATATTCCCAAAAACAAAACATCTTTTAATGCTCCGTGTTCTTTATTTTGTATAGTAGGCACCTTGTTGGATGTTTGGATGGTTTTGGCATATCAATATAATCAGTGTAGCTGAAAAATAAAATAACGGTGGCAGCGTGTGCCTGTTAAGGGTATTAACGTTCCTTCAGATTAACAGAGCCTAAACACTTACGTCTATTGCACCAATCTCACGGAGGAGACAGTGGAGGGGAGAGAGGGGAAGAGTGAAGGGGGCAGGTGAGGAGCCAGTGAAGGAAGATAAATTGCAACGATAAGAAACAATACACAGACTGTTTACTGTAGAGCCGTCTGTTGGAAGTGTGCGAGGGGTGGTGGGTCTGCTTCCTGTTACAGTGGCGGTACTGGTGTGCTTCCTGCCTGGGCAGCACAGGGGCTCAAATGATGCTGTTGACGATTTAAAAACTAACTAATAGTGGAATAAAGGACAATAATGTCAATGCCAAAGTTGCTAGGAATAATAAAAATGAATAATATTATCATACTATCACAGCAGCGTGTGGCGGAGGAGTTTGTCCCTCGGCTGGTGTGGAGAGGACGTGCCTTGTAAGGAAAGCTGCAAGGTCCAGCGCCTTGGTGCTTCTGTCAGGGCGCTTTATAATCTAGCTTATGGCAGTGGGGTCTGTCCCTCGGCCGGGGTGGAGGGGACGCGCCTTGTAAGAAAAGCTGCGAGGTCCAGTGAGTTCACAAAGGCTAACATCGGAAACCTGGGCATCTGTGCGTGAAATTTGTTTATTAAAATGAGAGCAGCACGTGGGTGTGATGAAGGAAACACGCACCACAAATGTCCAGTGAGGTGAAAGGAAGCACGCACCACAGCTGTGCACTGGGGTGAAAGGAGGCACACACCACATATCTGCACTGTGCAGTGTTGTGAAAGGAAGCACGTGCCACTACTGTGCAGTGGGGTGAAAGGAAGCACTCGCCACAGCTGTGTACTGTGCAATGGGGGAAAGGAAGCACGCACCACAGCTGTTTACCGTGCAGAGATGTCAAAGGTAGCACGCACCACAGCTGCGCAGAGGTGTGAAAGGAAGCGCACAACACGGTGATGAAAAAAACGCTGTTAAAAGGTGCGGTCAATTTTTAAGATGGTACCGAAAAAGAGGCGACTATAGAGGCCAACTACAGAGTACAGCAAATGTCTTGACAATAACATACTAATACAAAGTGAGTGCTGACATAGATGAAATGCGAGTGCTGGGAAAAGAAGCACGCACTATTGTGGCGGTGGGGTCTGTCCCTTGGCCAAGGTGGAGGGTACACGTCTTGTAAGGAAAGCTGCATGGTCTGAAACATGACCCAAAACAGATGGCACGCTGCGCGCCGCTGCTCGATCCAGACAGCTAAACGCTGTGGGAGTAAACATTTTCAGAAAAGGTGGGACATGCACCCGCCTTTGGCCAATTGTGTGCTTTCATTTTTGAAAGCCACACGCGAAGGCCAATAGCATGTGTGGAAAATCGAACACCACACGCACAAGTTTGCAGAAAGACTGAAGTGATTCCAAGAGGCCTTCTCCTAGAGCAGCGCATGCGCGCTACGCTCGACCTAAAAATGGCTGTTCACAGATACGGAGGTGGGCAGGCCTAGGCCGGACCACCCATGGATGGCAAAGCACTTACAGCCCCACAATGCATATCTTTCCACTCCAGTCAGAGCAGTTATGGGGATATTAGATAAACTCTCTGGTAACGGAATGATTATGGCCATCCCATCTCCCAGTATCCCTATACGAGGGATCTCCAACCGGTTGATCGAGAGCTACTGGTAGCTCGCCAAGACCCCGTAAGTAGCTTGCGCTGGTACCATGGCAATTTAGTAGCCCATTGATACCGTTATAATATTTCGACCTTTTTTTATGAAGACGTTGCCCGCCCTCACCCAAACCAGCTGCTCAGATTGGCTTAACTAAGCTTAGCTAGGGAGGGGCGGGCCAAAGAGGATGACGTTGTTCCTTCAGTAGTCTGTGCGCCGCTGCCACATGTCTTTCACACCCTGGCACCATACTTTTCATCCTGCACATCAAGTGCCGGTGCGGAGCAGCAGGCATAGCAGAGTGGAGCAGCCGGTGCTGGAAAGTATGCAGGTTGCACAAGCAGTATTAAACTGCTACAGGGACCTGTGCCACCTGCCTTGTTCAGCCTGCCACCAGTTTGACCGGCGTGGCAGGTAAGCTTAAGGAGCCCTGATAGCTACACACCTGTAGCTAGCCCCTACCCTGGCCTGATAGCTGTATAGATGAGGTGGCTCAGTTGAAGTCCAGGGCACATGAAACAATAAATAAAAAACGGAGAGAAATGCTGCCTTGAATATAGATCCTATCTATGACTGTCATGATCTCTCTCGTATTTCAATTAAGCTTCATGTTTGCACAATGCAATGAAACTGAAAGTGATTTGTTTTTCCGCTTCAAGAGCTTAACAATGTTAAATGAAAGCTATTAAAATCATACACATACAATTCTTAATTTGCAGAGAAACACTTCAATTGCATAAAAGAGGAAACGTGCTCAAATTCACAGGTTGAGCTGAAACTTTATAAAACTGTGTTTCTTATGAGTGTCACTTTCTAAGGCTCACTTAAATAAAAAAAACATTAGGCATGCTTGCTGCCATCTTTGCATTCAGTCTCATGCCAGATAATTTTTATGGTGAAGCGATGCTTGTCAGAACATCAAAAAGTGGACATCACATTGAGGAAAGTTACATCTTGATCCATTATGTACCAAGTGTTCTTGATGCCGGTAAGTGTTCACTCTGCATCTATTATGTAACAAGTGTGTGTGATGTCAGGGTGTAGGATGCACATCATATGTATTACCTACCCCATCACTGGAGCAGCAGAGGTAGGAGGCCCCAAGGCGCACTCTGCCCGCTATTATATTACAAATAAAACATTTTGTCACAGCAGATAAACAGTGTTCTCTGCTGTCACAACAGATGACCGTCAAGGTGGGTTACACGTAGTGGCAATTTGTCCTGTCAAGTTGACAAAAACTCACCCATTCTCTGCATGGAGGGTAGATGGCCAAGTATAATAATGCACAAAACGCAGTTCTGAAGAGGGATGCTTTTTTTTAAATTAGGAAAGTTTTGAGTCGCAAATAATGTCATTTAAATAACACATTAGCTAATACAAAAGAAGGCTGGAAGAGCAAGGTGTAAATGTGTCTTTATAAAAATATATGTCTATCATCGATTTCCAGAGATGCCAGTGGACACGTCACATGCAACTCTCATCCAATCTTGGCTTTCTGCTCAATAGAATGTTGCATTGTGGGCCTTGTGTATGTATTTTAGGATTGGAATTTTGGGCTCTAAATGTCGCCATGCAAAAGTTAATCTAAAAACATGGACTGTCTGAAAGTGTTACAACCGATATGAAGTCACTTGGCTATCCAGGATAGTATTATATTAATGTACAGATATAACCCTCCGGCCCTCATCAATACACAAACTACACTCAGCGGTTGTGCAGCCAACTGTAGTTCAAACACTGTAGTTCCATTACAGCTGGGTGTGGAGGGCATCTAGGAAAAATGTGCAAGTAGCTCACAATGAATTTTACTGACCAGAAGTCGCTCTCACTACAGAAAAGGTTGGAGACCCTGCCCTATACACCTGAACACCAACTTTTCTCCAGATGTGATGGGGGAACAATTTAAACAGCGGAGATGGGGGAGAATGTAGAACCGTGTCTGACATGCATCTATGGCAGAAGTTGAAGCCCTTCAATCACTGTTGGAAGGAATTCAAGAAAGCAACATAATGCAATGCATGCAGATCAAACACTAGTTCTGCACCCAACCATGGTAATTGAGATTTATAAAGTGCAAACAAATCAACAAGAAGAGCTTTTAAGTGCTAGTACCTCAGCCAATGAAAACCAGGAATGTAAGTGAAAGAAGAACATAGCGAAGAAAATTTGTTACGTTCTAATTCTGATTAAAGAAACAGGTTTTAAGGTTTTTCAGAAATAACGGGGGGTTTGATGTGGATCGTAGTTTCAGAAAGAATTTGGCTCTTGCAACTGCAGTGGAGCAGTCTTCTCTCTCAGTTCGCCAGAAAGTCGTAAGGAGTATGAAAAAAGAATTAGAAGATCAAGGATCTTGCCAGTGAGTACAACAAACAGTTTCTGTGAACTACTGGGAACCAAAATGTGGACAGCTCTGTGGCTGTGTATCAAGATTTTAAACTGAATCCTATTTTCTATGGGCATCTAGTGAATGTCTTTTAACTTAGAAGATATAGAGCAATGTCTAGGGAGAATGAATAATAGTTTGACCACCGAATTCTGAACCAGCTGGAGTTCCTGATAAGCTGCTTAAAGCAAATTAGAGTAACCCAATCTGGAGGTTCAAAGAGCATGAATCACAGTTAGTTGTTTTTTTGCGGTTAAGGGTAGAAAAAGAAGACACAACAGGTAGATGATACTACAAGAATTTGCTGTTTAAAAGAGCGTTAAGTATCAAATTTAACACCAAGGCTTCTGACCACCTCTACTGGTGAAGGTGGTGGTTTGATTTCATTTTGCCACCAATGGGAATTCCTAGATTGCTAGATATTAGCAGCTCTGTAATTATATGAATTGAGTTTTAAATGATCCTCATTCATCCAGGCAGGATGCTACAGATTCCAAGCACTTGCTAAACCTTTGTTGGCTAGAGTAATTCTCATTGGCCAGTGAAACAATGAATTGTGTGTCACTGGTGAACAACAACACTTCAAAGCCAAAACCACGAATCAGGGCTGCCAGAAGGGTCATATAAATGTTACAGATTGTAGGGCTCAACGATTACCCCCCTGCGGCACCGTGCAGTCCAGTGGGACTGGGCCCGACAAGTAAGGGGGGGGGGAGTCTGACTGTTTGATGCCTTTCTGTGAAGAAGTTCGAGACCAAGGCAAGTGTGGGGCCTCCAACACCAATCTCAGTTGATCAATGGATAAGCCTGGGATGAGATATGGTGTTGAAGGCTGTCGACTGATCAAGAAGAATGATGACAGCAGTACCTCCACTACCCAAATGTTGGTTACAGTGTTCTGACACTGTGAGGATTATGGATTCTGCACTATGGGCAGCACAGAAGCCATTAAACAAGCCATCACCAGAGATCATCCACAACTAGAGAGATGTATTTGGACACACTTAGGCACACAAAGAATGATATCAGGCTTATACATGTTTCTGCAGGAGGCCTCAGATGGGGCAATGTGGAAATATCAGCAGAGATGAGCAAGATACCTTAATAGGAAGATCACAGAAGAGTGTAACCAGGGGATGGTTAATGAGCCCCAAGGCACTTTGGAGCATCCCTCAAAGGAAGATAGCCTACAGATATTTAACCACACCCTCCTAGCGTCTAGTGGGGATGTACCCTGATGCATCAGACAAATGCTGGTGATGATTGACAGAGACATATGGTGGAATTGTCAGGCATAACACCCTTTTGGAAGGAAATCTTAAATCACATCTGACCCAGAAGTGACACTACTAAGGCTCCGGGTGGACCTCCTTGAGATCTATAATAGATGTGAAATAGTTTTGATAGGGCATATGATGAGAGCGGCCTGATCACTGAGAACTACTTACAGGAAAAAAGGTCACAACAGCAAACTTGGTTCAGTAGGATGGTAGACTCTGGAAATTCTTAGTTTTGAAAATTTGACACATGATCTCAATCACATGGAATGCAAGAACAGGAGAGTTTGATCCCCACCCCTGCAGTACCTGGCTTGGACGGGCCTCTGAGACTATGAGCCACAGAAGTGGAGGGCCTTCAAGTTAGTTGTTAACGTGATGGGAATACTTTGTGTTTGAGACAAGGAACAGGCAATATGATCAACAGTATGTCCAGTAGCTATAACATATGTTGTAAAGAAGAGGACCATCGGGAAGATATATTGGGCATCGCAGAGGTGTTAGGGAGTGCGGAGGGAGCTGGGTACGTGGGAGTAACATTTTCGCTTCTTTGTTATTTTAATACCTAAAAGGTGTATAGACAGATTGGTGAAACAAATCATTATATCTCTACAAACTGTACCCTAATGTTATTGTCATCACACAGTTTTGGAGGAGAAGATAAGGAAGGAGAAAGTAGGTCTTAACTGTGGCAACATGGCAGTGAAGGTGCTCGGTTTGTAATTTTTATTTTCTAACTTCACAAAAGGCCCACCACTCCAATTAACAACTTTTATTTCCCTCTACTAATCCGCCATTAATCCACCTTGGGTTCCGGGGTAACGTGGCACTCACCGAAAAGCACTTTGACGCCTCGTTAGGGAAAGTAAGCGCTATATAAATACAATCACAATTACAAATGTGGCTCATTGCCAACACAGACATTTGTATGAAGGGGATCCTTATTTTGGAGAAATAAAGTGTTCACCTTGTATCCAGAGATGCTCCAATAGTGATGTGATCAAAGCAAGGAATGAGATCTGATTGGAAGCATATTCTGGGTCAGTGTTAGTAGTGATAAATGAGTTAACCGGTTTGTTGTTAGTGGTTTGTGGTACTCTGTACAATAGGTGCCGCAATGGGTACTGCCCAAGGTAATTCATGCGAACTGTTTAGAATAGTTGCTTATTTACTCCAAAGAATGGGAACAGCATGAGTAAGAAGGTAACTGTTTTCTTTATTTTGAATTTTACCTCAATATTTTAATATTAATATAGGCGAGTTCTCTTGAATGGATATCTTAATATTGAAAAGTGCATTTAGAAAAAGATCTACAAATCGATTTTTAGTAAAAACTGTTTACCTTTTGTGTCATTTACTGGGGAGATATTGTTGTCATCTTCTTCCTGGTCTTTTCCATCCTCCTCAATTATGTTTGACTCCAGACTAAACTTTGACTCGTATTTCACATCAGTAAACTGTTCTGTAAGTTCCTCATGTTTTAGGCCTTCAGTGAGATCAGCTTCATCTTCTTCTTCCTGGGAAAAGGTTGGATTTACTTTTCCACAATCCTGAGCTACAAAATGAAAAATAAGTTAAAATCAGTGTTGCTGTACTTGGGAAGATTGTGTCAACATGGGACAGATCCTAAAAGCTAAAAGTTGCAGAAGAGAGCCCAAAACCAAACACCGATTTCAAAAACATTTACAAAATAAGTTTATATGTAATTAACAGATCCAATTGCTCATTTCTTTTGTTCAACAATTAATTATTTGATAGTGCTGAAAACACAAGAAGCCTACATAGTGACATCGGCATCCCCCGACACGAACACGTCAACACCTACGAAGTCTCCACTGGCTCCCCGTTGAGAAAAGAGTCACTTTCAAAATCCACGCCTACACAACGGACCCAAATACCTCAACAACAGCATCAACTTCCACGTACCCAAAAGAAACCTCCGATCTTCCAACCTCGCACTAGCCGAAACCCCGCGCATCCACAGAGCCAGAGCAGGCGGAAGATCCTTCGCTCACATTGCAGCCAAGACCTGGAACGAGTTACCGGCAGACATCAGACGCGCCCCCTTCCTGAACACCTTCAGGAAGACCCTCAAGGCCTGGCTCTTCGACTAAACTGATCTGCAGACCCCCTCAGCGCTTTGAAACCTTCACGGGTGAGTAGCCCGCTTACAATTCCCAGATTGATTGATTGACATTATAATTAGGCTACAGTAACAGGACCTTTTCTTACACTCTGCAAGAAATAAACCAACTTGACCTTTGAAGGCTGGACAAATGCAAATAAATCTAATAAATAAGTTATACATGTGTTGGTTGGGCCACTATTCAAATACTGCTGCCACCACTATTGTCATGTATCCGCCCGCTCAAGCCGCAACAGCACTCGCCCTATAACCTTTTCACATGTAATACACGCTATCAGATCATCACTCCATTCTCAATGTGGTATTTTTGTGAGTAATAACTAGAGGAAAAGTAGGTCTTACCTCACCGCTCTTAGTTCAGGACAGTAGTGATCCTGAAAGGAGCTTGACGTCCCTTACTAATGTGCCACTGATGCAGATGTATCTCATTGAATAAGCAGGAAAATATTCATAACAACAACAGAGAGGAAAACCCAAACTAAGACCCAACCAATATATCCAAACTACTGTCATCTGAAGTTCCTTATGGTTGCGTTATGCTGCTTTTTCTATCAAATAACACCATCATCACAAAATGACCGGTCAGCATTATACCTTATGCACTAGGCATATTGTGCCAAATGTACTAACTTGTGGGGAAAACATGTTTTCCATTCTTTGTGAAATATATTCATAGATCATTCCCACTTGAACATACAGATTGCTCTAAAGCCTCAGCACCATACTGACAACTCTCATAGAGAAAAGGGAGACCTCAGACACAATAGGCATAGTGTACTATGCGGCATGCCTTAAAATCGATCTGTGACAGAAAGCTAGTGCGGCTTATGGAATTCAGGCGTAGCATAAAAATACCTGTTTAAGGTACAAACAATAGATCAACTTGTTTGGAAAGCATTCCTCTGAAGAAAAAAAAAATTACAAAATAACAAATGGTAGATGGTGCACATAGAATGGGCGAACCAATAACAACAAATGCAATAAAATGCAAGGCTGAAAAATCCCTATAACAGAGACGGAAGGTACAGTACTAAATTCAAATTCAGCAGTATTAGCAGTAATAGCAGCTGCATCTCTACAGGGAGAGGAGAACGTGGACAATAATCATTCCAAAGATTAGGGACCTCTTCGTCCTGCTCCTCCCCATATTTGGTTCCCCTCTCCACTTACCCTTCGCTGGGCTAAAAATTAAAACATTGATTAACTTTAGTGTGTCTATACGGAGTTGAAAAGGTAAGCCGATTGAGATACTTATATGCTGCAAAATACATACTGGTAGGAATGTAACAAACTGGTGGAAATTTAGCAACCAAGCTGAATATCTGAAAAAATAAGGAACCCATGAGTTTTGAGAAAGGTAAAAATAGTCTTAAATAATTTTTAAATACATACTAGAACTTTGATGCAGTTTACATCCCTTAGATAAAAGGTTGTAATCCCTAGGTTGACAAAAGATCCTGAAGCTTTAGATATGCAAGAATTTGAAAAACATCATTTAAAAATGTAAATATTAAATTGGAAAAAGTGCAAGTGAAATTAAAGAGCAAAACAAAGGGGGCTTAGTAGCTTGCAGGCCTGAAACTATAAGATCTCTGGAAACTTGACTATTTCTACCTGTGACCGTAAGATAGGCATAATGCACAATAGGAACACACTGTCGCCATATGAAGTCAATGTGGTCTCTGCATGGTGCCTGGTGTGTTCTGTTCTTGATAATTGGACTAGCCACACAAATGAGGCCTTGTTTTTAGTAAAAGAAGTGTGGGATAGCTGACTGGCAGGAATTTTGTGAATCCCTGCAGATTCCAAAACCTTCCCTCACAGAAATGCATGATTTTAGCCAAAGTATATAGGGCATGTTGGGTAAGAAAACGTAGCATGAGCTACACCCAGGATGCGTATAGGTCTCTAGCCTTTAGACATTCCCACGGTTCAAAGGGTTTCCGACTTACCCAGAGACCGAACAGTGCGGCCATTCACCATGAACAGCGAGAGGAAATTAGGATTTACCACTTCTCTGTCGGCTCATATGTCAAAACTATGCCCAAAAGAATCCAAATTCCTCCTATTTGCAGCTCGGTGCTCTGCACCCATGCTAGGTAGGTTGGGAGGTAAACATCCCACTATTCCTAAACACCTCACCCCCCTGACCCAGTCTTCAGCCACCACCCAGGGTGGGCAGAAAGACTGCTGGGCCCATTCTAGAGTAGGGGCATGATACGACACATGGGCAGGCCAAACTGATCCCAGTTGTTGACCATTTTTCCCTTGACTCCAATGAGCTTTCTGACTCCCTCAGAATGGGGATTCAGTAGGTGGTAGAAATACTGTTGGACTTGTTATGGGGTGGGGGCACATTCCGATGTCTGGATGAACCTCCCTTACCCCTTCTGTTTTTGATAATTTTCTCTGGGGTCTAGTAACCTTTCTGCCACCCTGGGACAGATTGAAGGGTGCTCTCCCCAAGCACCCTTCAACAGTGGCAGAAAGACTACCTTTTTCATTATAAGAGGGTTAGCACTGGCCCATGCCCAAGGTAAAAGCTCCCTCCAACGACAAATTCCCTGGGGAGTGAGAAGGATATCTGCTTCAAAATATACATCCTCTGATTGTATTTTGCCAAGACCACAAAAGTATATTGTACCAATGTATGCAAATAATCTTCTAAGGAGGGAGAACACTCACTCGCCAACAGTAAAATGCTTCATGACAGTGTTCCCTCCTACACCCAGGACAAGTTATTGTACCCAAGTGTGCTCTACGCTGTAGGGAGCTTAATAATGGAAGAAAAATAGGTTTTATACTTAGGCGGTACTCCCAGAGTTTAGACTGTAAAATTTAAATTATCTAATGGTACACCTAACATACCATGCATAAGCTGGTTCACAATACTTTTATGGTTTTGGGTTAATTTACATACTTTTAAATCAAAACATTTAAAGGTGGGTAGGTAACTCGTTTCAAGTGGTTATATCATACATATTCTATGTTACCCAGAAAGGGGTTCTATTCTGTCCAGATAGGTCATTCTACTTACAAGGTCAGCCAAATTCTCTATATAGACATGAATGTCCTTATCATCATACAAGACCAGTCATCACCATTTATGGTCATTTTACAGTTCATTTGCACACCATTAGGCAGTCAATATGTTTGATTTGTTGTATTTTGCGGGAAGCTTCAACACTCTCACGTGCCACGACCTAGGAACTGTGTCATTCCTCTCATATTGGAATCGCTGCCACCTTTTTATCTCCAAAGTCGACCACTTATATAACTCCATTTTCAACCAGCACTCCTTTGTACCAGAGACAATCGTCACTGGATGTGTGCCCAGTTATTTGGCCATGGCCAACATTAAAATCGAGTGAAGTATGGTACAGGTGGGTAGTTCAGATTCCTGTAGACCCCCAGGTCAATTGTTTAGGGTGTGCAAGTGTTGTATTGCATGTTCCCTAATAGAGGCGTGCCTGAGTGGCTGCACTGCTCCACTTACACATCCAGAAGCATGCACACGCTTAATTAAGCCTGCGCAAAACGGCAGCATGAATGAATTGACATATGAATTGCCTACTCAACTATGTTCTGTTTCAACTAAAAGGGGGGCAGTTTTTGAAGTGGCTCAAACACACAATGTCCAAATGCGTATATTTGTGAGTAGGTGTATCAGGTACACCTAATAAATGCATTCTTAGGCTAGTGATAGTTGATTAATGCACTGCAGCATCAGTGTTGGGTTTTCCCTGTGAAGTGTTCAAGACAATCCTCCCTCTACTAATCACCGTGGCAGGGCCAGGACAGTGGAAGGAAGGGCTCATTGAAACAAAATTTAGACTGACGCTTGTCCAGTGCAGAGAAACCTATAACAATTAAAACAATGCTTCTCCCCTTTCTCTGCTGAGAATCAAGGTGTTACCTCTGAGGGCCGTGAACACACATGCTAAACACTCTTACTGTTTTGGAAAGCTGGAGAGCAAGGAAGACACCATTGTACCCCTACGTAGCAGCCCTTTTATTTTCAGACAGCACATTCGATGTTGCTTACAAGATCTTTTGTTAATTGGAAAACAGGAGGGAAAAAATGGCTATTACATAGCATATTGTAAAATGACAAATTATACCATACAAAACAATGACAGGCCATACTGTACAATAAAATGACAAGCCATACCATACAATGACAGGCCACACCATACAGTACAATGACATACCATATTATACAATGATGGGCATACCATAACATAGTGTAAAATAATAAGCCATTCTATACAAAAAGAGACTATACCATACCATACCTTCACAGGCTATACCATAACATACTACACAATCACAAGAGATACCATAAAATACTCTGACAGGCCATACCATACCTTATTCTACAATACCAGGCCATATCATACAATACTAAACAATAACAGACCATACCATACCATAAGGAGCCATACCATAACATATCATACAATACATTGACAAACCATACCATGCAATAATAGACCAAAAGAAACCATAGCATACCATACTACACTATGCAGTAACAGCCCATGCCATACAATACTGTACAATGACAGGTCATACCATACAATAACAGACCATACCATAACACACAGCACAATCACACAGCATTACATGCCATACAATATTTTGACAAGCCATACCATACTATATACTAACTGGGTATCCCATACTATGAAATAACAGATCATTAAATACAATACTAAACACTGACAAGACATACCATAGCATACTGAACTATACAATAACATACCATAACACATAATTATTTAAAAAAGTAACCGAGCAAGCCACTACATTGCACACAGGGGAGCCTACTGGCTCTGCCAATGCTTGTTTTGGAGGAGGACAGAGGGGTGTAGTGTAACAGCAGGTGGAAGTCAGCCACACGTCTTATCTGCTTCCAGAGAAATAATCAGTCTGCCTAGGCCTGTCATCTTTCCTTGTTACCCCTTCTCTACAGATTTCCAGTTCTGCTTGACTCTTCTTCCCTTCTGTAGAGTTAATCAGTTATAGTCAAGCTAGTCCAGATAGTCATTGAGTTCAATATCAATTGAATAAGTGTGCACTCCATAGACAATGCTCATTAAAAAGATTATCCCATGGACGCTGCATTATAAAACATTATTCGTCCGAACCATTGGGAGCCCAGACAGTTCTGAGGAACAACACAACCTATAAACATTCTTTGTGCTGCTTATTGTCTTTTCTATTATTAAATGTGTTTGTAGATTCATAACAAGAAGTACAATACCAGAAATGATGGAATGCATTAACACTACTTGGAAGACAGACAGGTCACATCCTCAGCAAAGCGACTAGTATAACAGGCTCACGCTGTAACAGTAGGACACCTTTCTCCGAATGCCACACCTGGAGACATAGTTGTCTCCAAAGTCTATGCCCAAGCACCTGGTGTCATTTCTTGACGTTCATGGGATTTTATCGCTGAGAAATCCGGTTCAGTCACAAGAATGTACATCCGCAGAACTGGTGAATTATATGTCCTTGGGGCGAGGTGCTCTAGGTTGGAGTGAAGCAAATGTCTCAAGTTGCTCATTGCAGAATCTGAGGTTAGCTAGCCATTTGGCATGTTTGGGTGATTTTCCCCTGCTCCAATGTCTAGCCACTTGGCAAGCAGCGGTGAAAGCACCGCCACTTACGAACCGATCCGGACACTGCATGCACCCAACCCAACAGAGCCAACTTAGGCTCCGGTGGTATGGGCTCTCCTGTCATGTTAGAAACGGTATGGAGAACATCCATCCAAAAAAGCTAAATATTGAAGCAGCCCCTGGCAGAGTGAAGAAACTCGGCGTATGAGGCTCCGCATCTTGAGCAGTCCGAAGTGGGTCTTAGTCCCCGTTCCCATAAAGTGAGCGGTATTGGATGTAGTCTGTGCAAGTAGCGGAAATGTATTAGGTAAAGTCTACTGCTAGCTGTCTGCGAGCAGCAAAATCCCATTCCTTAACTGATATGGGGTCTGCAACGTCTCTTCCCATTTACATCTTACACCGTAGTGTGTGGCGCTGCGCCTCTACGGAGTTATATAGCTTAATTACCAGGTGATTATGTGGTTATTAATTGTTAATGGGATTTTAGGGGTGGTAGCTCTTGTAGAAACGATGAAGAAAGTGATTTGACCTTGGCCCTCAGGTAACAGAGAAACCGATCAAGTGGCATAAAATTAGGTTGATTTATAATTGTACTTCTGTCTAGAAAATTGCCTTCCTGGTATGGATCTCCCCATTTTGTGACATTCTGTTTTACTAACTGTGCTTGCATGTTTGCATCCCCAGTTTATCGCATGTTAGTGTGTCCTACAAGAGTGACTGAGGGGGAGTAAAGCAATTCTAGGCCAGCTCCACCTCAAGCAATCCCAGGCCAGCGCCGTGCAGTGCGAGGTAAGTAGGTCAGTTGGACGTCCATAGGTTCGATTGTAAAGAACTGTGTTGAGAGGTGCAGGGGACACATTGTGGGCTTCCACAGGTAGATGTGGTAGATATGGCAGAGAAGGATACCAATAGTATGCAAAATATGCTTGCATACACAAGTAACCTAGATCTAGGTCCGGTGCAGTGAAACCACCTTGTGCCCATTGACTCAAGACTGTTTGCCAACCCAGGTGAGTCTAATTAGGATGGACGAAGTTTGGGAAAAAATGACCTAGTCAGCCAAATGGGAATGTTTAGAAAAATACATAGTAGTCGTGTACGTATAATCATCTTTGCCAGGGCGATTCTCACTGCCATGGACAAGGGGGTTATTATCCATCCGTCAATTTAATCATCTAGTTGGGATACACAGCTTTATTTTTTCTTCATAATAGCATCAAAGTCGTGATTAACCGTTATATCCAGGTACCTTATTGAGCCCTCATTTCATTCCAGCGGGATAACTAGATAGAATCTGGAAGCGTTGGGTGTTAGGGGGTAAAATAACTGACTTGGTCCTGTTAATCGCGATTTAAGATATGCTACTGAATTTAATAAACTCTGAGTATCGGTTTGAGGCTCTCATGGGGTTGCGGAGATAGTGCCATATCATCTGCATATAATGACACTAATAATCTTCGAGGTGTACAGCGGTGAGTGCTCTGCAGGTTGCTGGCACAATTTGGCTGCCAGCGGATCCAGGGCAGCAGGAACAGAAACGGAAACAGAGGCTATCCTTGTCTTGTACCTCTGAGAATTTAAATAGGCGCTGTGAGTAAGCCATAAAGCCGAGCAGTGGGGTCCGTGTAATGGAGTTGGAATTTCTTCTGGTCTATTAAAGAGTGCGTGAAATGTGAAAAAGACACTTCAGGAAGTGTTATATATGCAAAGGAATCGTTGACCACAGTAATGTTAATCGAGATAAATAACTGTACCACTGTGTATGAGCATATGAATGCGATATGAGGTATCACCGAATGCCGAATGGACACTTTATAATGAAGAGCACTTTAGGAAGCAGTATGAAAGTATAATATAGAAAGGAAGCATGTAACATGGTAACCGGTAATAAAAATTACAAAAATAAGACTTGGAATATGATTAAATGTGCTTGGTTGTAAATTATTAATATGACACAGAATGCACATAACTTAATGATATATACTGAATTAATTTTATATTTAAAATTAGTAAATATTGAGTTTAGGAGTCTGAGAATAGCAATTGTGGAGAATGGGAAAATAAATATTGTTTGCAAACTTGCAAATGTAATGGTCTATGCCAAGGTGCAATAAAAAAAGATGAATATCCCTACACACAAATTTATGAGGATAAAAAGAACCACTCAAATTAAATGAACTATTAAGTAGAACATGAATATATTACAAATGGAAAACCCCAATATAAAACGAAAAAGAAAGCTTTTACATTCATAGCAAGTATAATACACAAAATGATTAAATAAGAAAACTACAATCGAGATACTGGAATAAAAGTTTCTAAAACTAGAGAAGGATTTATTGGGTTGGACTGGAAGGCGGCCATTTAAGAAATTAGCTAGCCTTAAGGATTTACTGTTGACAAGCTACCTGTCACAGTATAAAGGTCACCGAAAAGCCACAGGTATTTTTACATGTTCACAGAAACCAGAATTCATAATTTTGTATCAATAAGATACAGAAATTACATGTGAAAAATAAATTCAAAATCAATTCATTTGTAAATTGCACTATAACCTGGTAGTAAACATGTATGCTATATCACAGATTTTATGATTTATACGCACTTGTTAATACAGAGTATAATTCATTAGCTCAAAGTTAACTAAACAAAACAAGTTAGTGTACTCTAATATGTGGATGTGTACTTGAAGTAGTTCAAACCTGTACATTTTGCTAAAATGCTTGAGGGTGAGTTAAAGGAGTCCTAATTTCATTACTTTACCTACATTGTATCAAATATAGAGAGAGAGTAGGAGGATAACATGAAAAGGATTTTGAAACTACAGACAATAGTACACAGAAGGGTGTCATTTATTCCTCTAATCAACCTCGGCAGTTACTGCAAAGTCAAATGTGTACAAAACAGATGTTTCCCCGATCTAAATAAGTGGGAGTTGCCTGTAGGAAAACAGTTTTAGAATGCAAAAGGCATTTTTTTTAAAGTGCCAATATTCCCATCTATTAATTATGACTGTAATTGACAGTCAAAGATGAACAAACCTAAACGCCAGCAGGCATCTAAATAGTGAGTCATGAGAACAGCAGGCTCTCCATTTAATTTATTTCGCCATTTATATAGCTTAGTCCAAACAACAGAGCTCCTCCCAAGGAATACTTCCTTGTCTTTGGAGGCATGTAACTGCATGCAGGTTTAGGTGCAAGGGATGTTCATTGCTAAGGTCTACAAGTAGAGCTGAGGGAATTTGGACAATTACTGGACTGTACTCCACTTATATTGGGCAGGGAAGGCAGCACGGCAGGTGCATGTGACATCAATGGTTGGCTGTGTTGTTGGAGCTTTGACTGTCAGACCGAAAATGGCAAAATTATTTTGAAGGACTGCCTTTACAACTGTCACTGGAAGTACTGTTGCACAAAGTGTGAGTCATATCTAAAGTGGCTGCCTTGCAGGTATCAAAAATGGATGCATGCCTTTAGAAAGTGATGATGTCTTAACAGAGAAAGAGCGGGAAAGGGTAGGTGTCTGGGTAAAGTAGCATTTGGTGATACAGCACAGTCCAGAATTAGATGTACTGGAGGTCTTCTTCCCAACCTGGTATAGGAGCTGTACTGCTTCATAATTTCACATTAATGTCCACAAAGCACTATTACGTTTTCACCAGTTTTCTCATTCACATTCTACCAGCCCATGTAAAATAAAAATGGTGCAGTTTGTTAATAAGCCAAGTCACATCGATAAAATGCAATGAAGTGTCACTGGTAGCCACAGTTTGTATTGAAGCTAAACTAAACATGGCTAAAAAAGGGATGTTGAAATCCTACTCCGCTTGAAGCAACTTCAAAACAGACAGAGTTGAACACGATAACCTCATTAGAGGAGTATAGTTGAGACCACATATGAGCAAGTGAAGCAATACTGCTATTGGTAACAGCATTATGTAAAACATAGGGATAGCGATGGACTAGTTTATATATGGTCAACATCTGGCATACAGCAAGCGCTTTAGTAGCTTACAGTTAAAATAATAGTAAATCTAAAATAATTACCTTTCTCCTGGTCATGCTCTTCAGTGCTCTCTTCATCACTATCTGCATCTTGCGCATTTTGAATTTCTTCGCTCCCCGTGTCTGAATCGCCACTTTGATCCTCACTATTGTCATCGTCTTCATCATCGTCATCCTCTTCATCATCATCATCATCCTCATCAGATAAGCTTTTTAGTGTTGACAGCAGTTTATGATACATAGAGACCTGATCTTGTTCCGTGTCTGCATCACTTTCTGCATTTGACTCATCTGAATTGTCAGGCTGAAGGAAAATGTTGAAACATAAAAAAACATGCCAACAAGTGTCCTCAACTAGTACTTTCAGAAACAAATGATAAGGCATTTTGTTAATCAAAGGAGCATGCAAACTGTGGCAGACAACTGTGATATAGTATGCAGGCTAGTCTCAAATTGGATTGAACACTGCATGCAAAGTGCAGGCAACAGAGTCATGCTCGGGGGGGGGGGGGGGGGGGGGGGGGGAGTACCTGTCTAGGAGTGCAATCAAACATATTAATCTTGTCCAAATCAACAATGGGTATGATGAAAGTCTTCATTAGGTGAATTTGAAGAGGTGTGCAGGACAACGAGAACAGACATTGTTGGTCTTTTTTCTTACAGAAAAGAGATATGCTTCTGCATAATTTCCAGGTTCCTCAGTATAGCTTTTCTAACATTGTCAGTCTTCAAGTGGGCTCCAAAGAGAGTGTCCTTTTTTTCCACACCACCTGCCCCAACCCTTCATCTTATAGTTCAATTTGACACACATTGAGTAGCAAGTCCACCACTCTTCCAAGCTAGGAGTATATGGATCTGTCCAATGCCTGGCAATACATAAACAGGCGATTACAATAGCGATAAAGAAAAACCCATAATTACTTCTATCTAGAGCCCCATCACCTCTAAAGATGACGGCTTTAGCATCCAAACAGAATCAGAATGTGCTAGTTCATTTAATCTGTACACTAACAAGTCCAAAAACAGTCTAAATATCTGTCAGCTGACAAACATATGACAATCCTCAGCACACTTATAACACTCTTCGAGTCAGCCAGACATCCTCACTAACCAAGCCTTGCGCAGTTATAGTTCAATATGTTTAATAGTGCTGAAATTGTTCACTGCAAATAAATGCTGTGCACTTCACTACATACTTCTTAAGCGCACATCCCTAGAGATCTCCCTATTCGTTATGCCAGGCTATCAACATCGTCCAGGAGCATCTCTAATAACAATGGGGATGAAACCTTTGTAGTGATTTCAGAAAGCCCCAAATGTAATGCTTCCACGATCTCAATATTTCCATATTGCAATTAACACTGCATGTTTTGAGAATAAAATCCCAAACTTGTAGGTATTTAAGAAAGTTAGTTCTGTGTGGCACAACTTCTTGGTGTTCTGAAAATGTGTGGAATATTCCATTATAAAACAATTGACCCATTTCCCATCCACCTGCATTTTCCCATACACAGCAGATGTGATCCTGGAAAACATCTGGAGGAGAAATTCCCCCATACAAGGATATATGCACAATATTTTATGTTGAATATAATACACCATGTTTTTTATATTTGTAGATCAGCATGTACAACCATACTTTTAACCCTCTTATGGTAGTTGGGAGTAGCTAGTACTCAAAAAACAGCTTTTAACATTTTCATCCAGGCAATTCTAAAGAATGGGGCATTTCGTTTCACAGTGGTGATTACTAAGGTTGCCATTCCCTTATCCATGGCTGCCCAAAAATATAAATGAAAATCAGGTAATGACCAATATCTCTGTAGTCGAAGCATACTTAAAAATTTGTCAGCCGGCAGCCACTCT
Organism: Triturus cristatus; assembly: GCF_964204655.1. Classification (NCBI taxonomy): domain Eukaryota; kingdom Metazoa; phylum Chordata; class Amphibia; order Caudata; family Salamandridae; genus Triturus; species Triturus cristatus. The sequence continues at coordinate 1,668,213,404 of NC_140589.1, read as the reverse complement.
CTTAACCAAACCAAACTAAACTGTCCACTGTGGATTCCAGCTGTTAATAGAAAGCATTGGGTACTGTCAGAGGAATAGAATAAAAAAGATATAGAAATGTAGGCAAAATAAACATCTTTACTATCTTACAAGTCCCAATCAATGAGATTGATAACCTACACCAAACTCACCAATCAGTCCTTGCACATAATCTCACAATTTAATTTGATGCATTCCCCTCCCTTACTAATCACCATCATTTATACATGGGTTAATTGTTCACCTACTGTAGGGTCCTTCAAACCCATGTATTAGTTTGTAATTGAGTTTTTGATCGATTTTGAGTCAAAGGTAACACCCACTGTAAGGTTGCTAGCAGGTGGGCGTTTAAATAATCCCTGTATTATGTTAATAAAAATTGTACTAAACCTCATTCACGTCAAAAGATTTTTCTCCATCTAGCAGGTTCATACTGGTGTTCCTCCCCAACACTTGCAAAGATGTATGTAATCTAGTAACCTAGATATATAAAGCACGTTGTTCATGTGATAATAGGTTGGAAACCATCATGCTGTGACGAATTGCAAGAATGTTCAAATTAATTTTTGCATCTCTATAGATTAGAGAATTTGGCTGGTGTGATACTCTTTCACTTCTTGGTGTACACTTTTTTTTTTTTTTTTTTTTTAATTTTATTGTGCAGAGAAAAAGGGTACAAGCACGGGCCTACAACCTCCTGGGCCGGCCGCTAGTATGCAGAAATGATCAAGCAGTTCAAAAACAATGACTGGCCCGCAGGGGCTCCGCTAAATGACAGGAGATCAAGCTGCACATAAAGGAAGTCAGGATACACCCTTTTAACATAACTATCAACCAAAGTAAAGAAAAACAAAAAGCAAGGCGAAAAACATTGAAAGGGCGTCTAACCATAGCAGAGGAACTCCACATAGGACCACCCTAGGGTGGTCAATAAAAGGGGGGTCTGAGAGGGAGGGGGGGGGCCACGGGAAAACCAAATCTATACCCAGATGAACAGAGTAAACAAGGAACCCTCAAGGATCAGGGGGACAAGGCAACCTCAGACGTATCCACCTAAGGGGGGAGAACAGATAGTCCCTCGATACACATTCCACTGACCCCAGATTCTACCCCACGCCCCCGGTTTACCACGAGCCACATACACCGTCTTCTCCCTGAACATGCACCAGTCCATGTTCTCCTTCCATACGGACACGGTGGGAGGCCGTTGGGAACCCCAAAGCTGCGCAATATCTCTCTTTGCGATCATGTTCCCAAGGGCCGCCCACCGAGCCTGGGCCGCATTATAGTCATTGGGCTCCCACACATTCAGAACACATCGGCGCACCTCGGGCAGCAGAGCGACCCCAGTGACTCGTTTCATAACATCATGCACCTGGCGCCAATATTCCGCCACCTCGCGGCACTCCCAGAGGATGTGGAGAAAGGTGGCACTGAGCCCGCAGCCACGCTTACAGAGCCCGTCGTCAGAAAACCCCATCGAGACCAAACGGGGACCCGTCACATAGACACGATGGAGAATCTTAAGCTGGACCAGACGGAGACGGGCCGGGATGGCAACCTCCTTAGGGGATGACAGCGCAGACTGCCAGTCCTCGTCGTCCAACTCCACCCCATCTCCCGTCCATGCCTCCCGAAGACGCACCAAGAGATCAGCCCAATTATTTATTAGTTTTTTATAAATCAGGGAGATAGTACTGTCGGGAACGTGTCCGTCGAGTATACGGTCCTCGAGAGGCGAAGAAACAGGGACCGTGGTCCCCTCCCCAAAGACGAGAGTAGGGCGTGCCGAACCTGGGCATAGCGGAAGACACTTTTTGTTTTTAATGACAGAAGACAATGTTTATATATTTCCAAGAATGCGGTATTCCCCCTGCCTTAAATAGTGTTAATACCAATCTACAAAATAGGTGCGGTTTTGCCTTGTAGAACTTGACATGAATACAATCCTCACCAGAGGCTTAACCATTAGCCATAACCTCCTCAGGTGTGATTGGTGCATCCAAACCAGCAGCTTAAGGTGTTGTAAAAAAAAATTTAAAAAAAATCATGAAAAGTGGCTATCTTGAAAAGCACATATGTCATTTGTCTGGTGTAAGGATTGGTAAAAGCTTTGAAACTGCCTGATGAACATAAGTAGTACCCAAAACCTCTTGATCTTTATTTTCTTTTAACACACTCAAGCTGTTATATCTGTTCTTCTTGAGTTTCCAAGGCGGAATGCAACCTACTGACTGCCAAACTGGACTAGTATCCCCGAGTGCGGTGCTTTCCCTAAGCCACCTTGAGGCCTGTGTTTAACAGGTGATTAATCGCATATAGACCTTATATTCAACTGGGAAACCAGCAATTACAGCATCAACATATTCTTCCTTCAAGAAATAGATCCATTTCCTCCTTCTTATAAACGGATCATACAGCTCATAGCAACGCAACTAAGAGTCCACCTCATATTGCCAACATTAAAGTATTCCATACTACTGTTGCTGTAGTAGTGGTCATATTAATTTGCAGAAATGTTTTGTTACATTTCCTTACATGCTGCCATAAATCAGAGATATCGATAAAAGAACTCTACCCAGAGCCTACTGTTTTCATATTTGATACCTGAACTGTTAATGATTAGATGATATTCTAGGGCATATTTCCGTTTTGGTACTTGTAAATTCAGGTGGGACAAGAAATAAATCAATACAGGAATACTGTTTAAGTGGTTAGAAAAAAGTATACCTAGAGACCCCAGCAAAGCATGTTCTCAAGCAATCAACAAAACCTAGAAGTTGCGTCTTCTTTAGAATGGATAAGCAAACTTCTCTGATTCGCTCCAAAGGATGTTGATTAGTATTATCTTTGCATCAATCTAAGACACAATTTTAATAATCACCACATATAAAGAAGGTACCAGCCCCGTCAGTGAATTCTAAAGTAAGTGCATCATAGAAATACGGTTGTCATTAGAGGCACCATATAAAAAAAGATGTATTGTAATGTATTTCAGCAAGTGGCCATCTCCTGTGAGAATCTGATACTTTGAAAATCACCCTAAACTGTCAAGATCTAGCAAGTATACAACCCCTGTGTAGATGTTGCCTGAGACAAACAAATGAATGCCTCATGTCCCAGCTATTTCTAAATGATCTTTATCTGGAATGAGCAGTTTGTGTAGACCAATTATCCCTACTTCATACTCCAACAACTCTTGCCAAATTCTACTACGTTTACCATGGATATTGAGGCCACCAGCATTCCCAAAATTTTTAGTATGGTTATTTATGTAGAATTATACATTATTTTTCCTGCACAAAAGCCATAAAGATTACCGTTGAACTTTATTGTTATCTGTACTTCTTTGCTACTCTAACAAACTTTTTATCAGAAACACTGTCTCACCTACCCCATCCCACAGGGGAAGCCATTATGTGCTAAGGTGGGCACCACTTTTCCTAAACATGTTTGTATAATTCTATATAGAGTATGTAATGCAAAACTATACAATTGTTCTAGAAAGCTGTGAAAATATAGAATGCAAGCATTCAAAGATAGGTTGTATGTGTATGTGCAAATGAACAAGGCATTAGTGAATTATGCCCACACAATGAAACGGGAAAGAATAAACACAAACAGCAGTGTGAAAGTTAATTTTCTTTAAACTTTATTTTAATTTTATGCAAAAATAATGACAGGCTTCCACACTTATCAGTTAAGTTTGCAAGCTTAATGAGGAGTCGTATTATACAATTTAATACCTAATCTTGCAGATATGACCCATCAGATCCCACCATACGCTTCTTTTCACATACATACATACCTGGCTAATCTCTATATTTAATATGCATCATTTCCTACCATGAACATGGTGTTTCCATCTATGGTGGAACTCTCCATTTAATCCCATTAACAATCGTTATTATCATGATGCTTCTCTGGCCTAATGCAATTAGTCACTGTATCAAATATAGTTTACATTTCTGACTCACATGGTTGCAAAATACATACATGGGCGCCAGCAGTTAGAAGAATGTGATCAGACCTCGTTTTACTGTTACTCTGTTACCAAATTGCCAGAATAGCTTTAGTTACTTGTGAGGAACATAACCCCATGTTCTATGTTTCTTCAGCTTCTACCAGATAGAGGAGTCGCACTGCTTGATAATTTCACATAATATCCGGGAGGCCAAGGACTCATTCTTTAGGCAGCTTTTGCAGCAGAGTGCCATCCAGTCGTGCTTTTTTCCTCAGTGTATACAAATGATCAGTCATCCCTTGCAGCTTGGAAAATGATGAGGCAGATGCTGTTAGAGGAACAAACTGAAAGAGGAATAGGATCCTTGGTAGGGATACCATCATATATGCTGTTATCCTCCCGCAGCAAGACAGACGCAGACCACCGGTGCAGGAAGAGTAGGAGTCAGTTGAACAACTACGGTGGTCCTGCCACTTGTTCGGCTGGCAGCAAATGGTTCAATGTCTGAGATTTGGTCAACTTAATCATGAATCCTAAAACCTTCCCACCATTTGACAACTCAGCCATAAAAGTTGGCTTGATTTCAATGAGATCAGTGATCGTGCATTTTATGTAGTCTACATAGGGCATTAGTTTGTGAATTTTGCTACCCTCCTGGACTGGCTTTATATCTGTATGCCCAAATATTCCCTCTGCTAAAGGTTCCTCTGTCAGGACAAACAGCATTGGTGAAAGCGGACAACCTTGTCTTGTTCCCCTCTCTCCTCTGAACTGACGTGGGACCATTCACTCTTACAGACACCCTGGTGCTCTTGCAGCAGTTAGGCAACTAAGTGCTGAACCTGGGTACTATCCTAAACCATGCCAATGTGCATTCAATGAAGTGTCTGTCAACTCGGTTGACTGCCTTTTACGGGGTCCAACAAAATAAGTTCTCGATCAAAGGCAGTAGTTATTTAGTGTTATCACTGCAGATGTTGCCTAGGATAAAGTGGATTGATCCAGCTCTATCATCCCAGCTGATGTACTCCAAGCCTTCTTGCTAGAAAACTTATGAACAGCTTGACATCAACGCTGAGCAGAACAATCAGCCTATAAGAGCTGCTAAGTGACTGGTCCGAGCCCGATTTTGGGATGACTGAGATCACTACTTGCACAATGTAATCAGTGCGGTCTGCCCCTTTCCTACCTTATTCCTTGAAGAAAGAATTAAAAATGTGTGTCAATTGCCTAAAGGAAGTCTTGTAAAAAAAGTGCCATGAATCCGCCTGGGTGATTTGTGTAACTTTAGTATAGAGATCTCTGTAAAGACATCATCTATCGGTATGTTCCTTTCCAGTATTTAGCATTGTATTCCTGGGATTGCCTGTATTTGAATCCCTCCCTCAGCTATGGCGACTGCGTTGTAGTCGTTTTTGCTTCAAGATAATCCGGTTGAGTCTCCAATAGAAGTTATCCATTGAATGGTGATTATCACTCAATGTTTACAGATCAATAATTTTCTCGCTTCGCTCCCTCCCTCCTATTATTTCTGCAGGATTTGAAAAGGCATGTGGCATCACCTAACTTGAGCCCCAACTGCAGTTAATTTACACCACACCTATGTTTATTGATACTCTCCTTTTCTGTCAGTTGATAATCTAGTTGTCCTCTCTTGTCCCGGAGATGTCTGTTCAATCTGGCCAATTGTGAGACAATGTACCACCTTGTCACTTCCTTAAGTGCATTCCAGAGTGTTGGCACTCACCTCGCTCAGTCATTGCTGTCTAGCTGGTGCTTTAAGCATTTAATATAGGTCTCCTACAAGCTCTTTGTTGTGAAGTAGGTTATCTTACTCCCCATGTACGATCTTCCTTGTCCTTCATGGCCGCTTGGCCATGGAACAGTGATATACAGAAAAGTTGTCAACGCTTGTCAACCTCAGTAAAGGAGACACTGAAGCCTGCTGTGATCAAGACTAGAAAGTGATCAAGACAGCACATAGGTGTAGTGTGCCACAGTGAAGAAGGTGTAGTCTAACGCTTTGGGGTGCTGTATGCACTATATGTCTAGTGAGACTACATTCTGAAGCTACACCAATGCCTTCGTTGATAAGGCTCATGCATGGCCTCTGTGCCAGGTGAACTTGCATGTCATTCAATACTATGTTCATAACCATGCTGAACTCTCTTCCAATAATGAACTCGCATTGTGCTCCCTCAGTTATGTCGCTAGAGCACTCAAGGATTATTCCTGCCCCGAGTGGTTATCAAACAGGGAAGCCATTGATAAAATGTATGCACCTATATTTATTACTACAGCAAGTGCACTTCATTTAGCTTCATTTCAAGACCTGCTACCCTTCCTGATTTGGAAAGACAGGATGACCAGTCAGTTCCCAATAGGTGGATTTCAGTTTTCTTGCAACAGACATATGTCAACTTCCATGGTATGGAACATGTTCAAGATTTGGACTATTTTAAGAGAGGAATTTAATACTTGTTTGATTAAGCCAACGAGTTTAATCACATGTGAGCGTTTCATTGCAGCCTCTATCTGGGAATCTGTGTAGCAGTTCCAATGAGTACTCCCAGGGCCATCTCCCTAGACCTACAATCCTAGCTTATTTTCTCTGGCATGATCGAACGTCCCAATTTCCCCTATATACCCACATTTAACATCAAAGAAATTGTGAACCAAATCCAACCATCAATAGCTTGTTGCAACCCCCGTCTCCTCGTGTTGATGAGTGAACTCTTCATAATATCCTACTCCCCTTACCCCCCAAATCTAGCCCTCTCCCCCTTCTTAGATAGTACAGTGATCCACAAGTTGAGATTCCCATTCACAGCAGTCGTTCTCCCTTGCACGCCTCAAGATCCCCCCCTCATTGGGTACCTGTTGAAAGTGAGACATTTTACTCTATTCCGTCGCTTGGATCAGTTGGTGGTCTCTTCCCGACTTCAATCTCTTTTTGTGGGAAAAGGCTGGTGCATTTTGAATGCTGGATGGCTGCTTTCTATTCCTGGTGTATGTCCCTTGCTGAGGGATTGGCTGCTGTTTTCTTCCTTTGTATCCTGTTCCACATTCCACTTCTTTGATTACGTGGAACATTTTGAGGCTGAGATACTGAGTCAGTTTACTCTTCTGAGGGTTTGCCTTCACATTGGAAGATCTTGTTTTCTTCCATTAATTGTATTCACTAGTCATTGTTGGCTATTCCATTCAAGATCAGACCGAACAAATGACCGCACATTTAAGGCATTGCTACACCGGACATCCTTGGTTTGGTCTTCCCCCCCAAACATTTTGCCTTCACCACTCCAGTTTTCTGAAATTCGTTTTTGTTGCCATTAGGACTCAGTGTACTTTACCACTGATGACCAGTGCTTGAGCTTTCGCGCTATAAAACATGGTAAAATTGGCCTACATCTGATTGGCACATATAATGTATTTATAAGTCCCTAGTATATGGTAAAACAAGAACCCAGTGCCTGTAAATTAAATGCTACAGATGAGCCTGCAGCACCCATTAAAGTAGCACTCTAAAATATGCCTCTTGTCTGCCATGGCAGCCAGCAGTGCAGTTATACAAAGTGCCAGTTCGACCTGGCAAAATAAATCCTTTGCAGACCTAAGCCTTCCTTTTTAATACATATATGTCACCCAGGCCCTAAAAAGCCCATAGGAGATGGTGCATTGTATTTAAAAAGTAAGACGTGTTTTAAGTTTTACAGCATCATGAGTCACTGAGCTCTCAACAAAGACAGTAAAGGAAGCAGCATGAGTCAATGTGCATACCAATGTGATACTATATCTTTCAAGTGACATTTTATTTTATACAATGGTATTGTTTGATGCCTCTTAATTCTCTATACATACTAAAATGTTAATGCTACCCTACAAGTGACAATGTTGTGAAGCGCTCCGATACCTTCGGGTCTGGCTAGCGCTATAGAAAACTCTTGAAATAAATAAAATAAACAAGCCTATCCTGGTAGTGTAAAACTCCTGAATTTATTGATTACTATTGTAAGGCCTATCTCTCCCACTGGATAACATCAGGTTACTTTATTACATTTAATAAGTGCAAACTTTTGATTGGGAGCAGGTGGGACTGTCGTGTTTGGACGTAACTTAATTGCGATTTAAAATCCGCTTTAATGTAAAAGTCTGATTTTAAGCAACAATTCTGAAAATGCCACTTTTAGAAAGTTGGCATTTTCTTGTCCTACCCACATGGTATCTGCTGCCAGTGTTCTAATAGTCGGAAAAGACAAGGACAACAGAACTATCCCATCTATCCAATGGTTCCCTTCCAGGGACAATATCAACCGACCCCACCTTTCTGGCATTTTCCAAACTTCCAATCTGGTCCCCCTCCACTCCCCTTTTTCCAGCAAGGCCCCCCTTTTTTAGGCAGAGGCTGGGGCAGAGGAAGAGGGCGGAGAAGAGGAGACGACAAGAGAGTACACTGGCAGGATCAACCCTCAACGTCCATGGAGACCAGGAGCCAAACCAAGAACAAGAGACGTTAATTGTTAACCTCTCTCCTCGCACCCTAGATGATACAGAGAGACGAGTACTCCAAAAAGGTTTAGGCTTTGTACACACACCAAAGGTTGATTCTTTCAAAGAAATGTGTGAAATCCAAGCCTTTTTCCGCAAAGTACGTCTCAAGGCATATTTTCAGGACGTACCAGGGGTTCACTGTGAAGACTCTGGCCTCCATAAACCATCCACGTTTACTCCACACAGCGGGATGGTCCCCAATGAGGTGTTAACTTTCGAACAGGCAGTTCTTAAGGACTGGAAACAGATCAGACCTACTACTGTTTTCCACAATATCACCAATGAGGAAGATGCAGCATTACGGTCACTTAATAATGACCCCCTCATCACCATTAAACAAGCAGACAAGGGGGGCGCGACGGTAATCATGTCAACCAATGATTATCACATTGAATGCGAACGCCAGCTTAGTGATAGGAAATACTATACTCCTATCCAAGAGAACCCCACCAATCGGCTCAAGACCTTGATTACGACTATGGTTTTCCATGCAGAGACCCAAGGCTGGATCACGAACAAAGAGGCTAACTTCTTAGTCACCAGTGAACCAAGAATTCCTTACTTCTACTGCCTTCCCAAAATACATAAGGGAACCAATCCGGTTCCTGGGAGACCGATTGTCTCCGGAATTGGATCCCTGCTGGAACCTCTCTCCCAGTTTGTCGATTACTTCCTCAAACCACTGGTACAAGGTACTCCTTCATTTCTGAGAGACACCACTGATGTACTCAGGCTTCTAGAGGGTACCCAACACCAGGGAGAAGTTGACTTTCTCATCACCCTGGATGTTGAGGCCCTCTATACAAACATTCCACAAAGGGCAACACTTGATGTTATAGAGGATGTGCTGAGCGGGCTAGATTGGGTATCACCCACCCCCCGCCCTTTTATCACTGAGTGTGCATCTCTAGCTCTAACAGAGAATTTTTTCGAGTTTGCGGGCCAATTATTCCATCAGATACAGGGCACATCGATGGGGAGCACCTTTGCCCCTAGTGTGGCCTGTCTCTACATGGCAGCCTTTGAGGAACGAGCCTTTCACAATGAATCGAACCCCTATAGAGCCAATATCTTACTGTGGAAGAGATTCATTGACGATATTCTGATCCTCTGGAAAGGTGATCAGGCTCACTGTGATGAGTTTTGCAAATGGATTAACACGTTGAATCCATACTTAAGATTTACTAGCACTATTTCTGACCAACAACTTCCCTTTTTAGACCTCTTGATCCTATTAGATGATCACAAAATGAGTACTACACTCCACCGGAAGTCCACTGATAGAAACAGTCTATTACATTTTGATAGCTATCACCCCGTGGCCCTCAAACAAAATCTACCCTTTGGACAATTCCTCCGAATCAGGAGGAACTGTAGCTCTGTTACTGACTTTAAAAAGGAATCTAGGGTCCTTACGAACAATCTCCTCCAGAGGGGTTATCAGAGTCGGGATGTTAGGAGATCTTACAAACGTGCCCGCAACAACAACAATGAAGGATTACTTGAACCGAGAGAGAAGAAAACTGACGACTGCCTCACATGTGTGACTACTTACACTCCTAACTCATCCCAACTTAAGAAAATCATCAAAAGACATTGGATCATCCTCCACACCGGGGAACTTTCAATTACGAACCCCCGTTTTGCTTTCAAACGCACCACTAATCTTAAGGAGAGACTGGTACACACGAGACCCAAACAATCCAGGAGCACCACACAGTCCACTTTATGGAACCTTCCCCCTGTCACGGGTCACTACCCCTGTGGTTCCTGTGTGGTCTGCCCACTAACTAAAGTAACAAAGAACATCGAATTTTCCAACGGAGTCACGTGGGAATGCAGAACACACACCAACTGCAACACCTCCCATTGCATTTATTTAATAACTTGCCCATGCAATCTCCCCTATATAGGGATGGCGACGAGACCAGTAAAAACCAGAATCATTGAACATCGGAGTAATTTCCGGTGTAAGAAAGTGAATATGAAGATGTCTACACATTTCTTTGAGAAAAATCATTCTCCTGATTCTTTGCAGTGGACAGTTCTACAATCCTTCAAAAATATCAATAAAGCTAAACTGTTCACACTAGAACAAAGGTGGGTAATGAGATTATCATCCCACCATGAAGGATTGAACGAAGACATTCCCTGGGGCAGCCTTGTAAATATCTGAAACAGTGGACTGGACTATCACGCCTTGATATATTCCACTTGTTGATTTATAGTGAACGTTCTGAGCTAGATAGCTGTACTCCACCTCTGGGTAGTACACAATGGGTGAGGTTAGCAGCCTTCTAACACCTGGAACCCCGTTGTTGAAACAATGTTACGTTATAGGTTTTTTTTTCCCCCTGGTATATTTTAACCTCTATTCTGAATAATTATACCATTTGCCACACCATGTGGTTAATATACGGCTGGGATAGATTTTATGCCCTAGTATATTTTAGCCTCCATTCCGAACAATTGTACCACTTGACACACTATGTGGTTAATACACGGCTGTTACGAGATGAGCGCCGTGATTGCATTATTCAGTTTCAACACCAACCGCACAGTGCTACATCAGCCGCCAACACGGAGTGACGTGGGATGCCCTCTATCATAGTAGCGTTGCTACGATGACACCAGAGTTTGCACAACCGGAAGGGCGCTCCGCGCACTACTCCTTCCGTGTACCCCTCCCGTCACTTCCAGATAGTGATGTGGCACGCTCTGCTACACATGAGCGCCACCACGCGCACACCTGAGCTCGCGCGACCGGAAGGGAACTCCGCATACTAGTCTTTACTCTTTCGTTGAACTAATTGGTTCTCGATCCCCATTGGCTCTCCACCGCTATGAATTCCGCCCGCCAGATCCTAGCAGTGTCCCCCGAGTTGGCGCGGACACAGGGTAGGTGGGAAGGCGTCCCGAACTGCGGACTTTTGTAAGTAAACCCTTTGAAGTCTTGGCGCTTATCCCTGCGCACTCCATGGGATGTATACTTTGTCCGTGTAGTTTCGGAAATCGTTTTTTCTCACAGCAGATCCTTGCGGTTGCATTGTCTCCCCTCCCCCTTTCCCCCCCCCCTTTTCTTGTGCGAACAGGACACTGTACTATCCGGTGTCGACATCCAGCGCCATCTCGTTGGAACTTGTAGCCTTGCCCTTCTGGGTGAGTTGATTATTTCAATTAGCTTTTGGTTCCATAGTTTTGTTGCTAGTATGTATCCCCCTTATTAGGTAAATTGTAGATACTGCAAGAGCACTCACCACACTATGGGCACTATCCCCTTGAGTCACCATTAAGGGTGTTTTGACATACCGCTATCACGCAGTTGAACACCACATTATTATAAACACTGCATGACACCAGTTGGTTGCAGTTTACAAGGCGATTTCTGCGAAATCTATGTTATCAAGATGTTGTTTTGACATGTATGTTTGTCCCCCTGTATTTCTCTTTGCAGGCGTTTTACCTCACCTCCATAAGTAACCACTTATTAGGGTGCTGTACCAGTGGTAAGTGCCCCACTAGTCGCTACCACTACCAATAAGTGTGTGAACTACTTGGTCCTGAAGAATTGCGGTTATATTTAACCAATGCAAGAAACAGATCGACCATACATCACTATAGCGTAAAACAGACATCTTAACTGTAGTATTACGCACGTTATTGTTTTTAAATTAAGAGTGGGACCTCCTCCATTAAATAAACCTTGTTACTTAGGATCCCCACTACTTACTTTTAACACACTTCTTTCACCACACACTTTTTCACCTTAGGGCCCTCACCTGCACTCACCTACCGGCAGTTGAAGGAATAAAGATCTCCACTAAAAGGCGCCACTGAGGTCGCCGATCGGGGATTGCAGCGCCGCCCCGATTCGGAGCAGACCTAATGATGAAACTTGACATCTGGGCCACGTGCTGACGATATACGACAGCTAGTCTGCCGGATGTGTGAGGGTCTTTTTCCTTAAGGAGGATTCTCCTCCTGACCTTGTTGACTCATACATCTCTCAACTCATTAATATCTCTCTTGAGGAACTGCATACTTTTGTATTTATATAGTGTTAACTGGGTCACATGAACCAGCTGTTAGGCGATCCCCTGAGATGACAACTCATCCTCGTACACAGCCTGCTGCCTTGCATCACTGAACTCTACCTTCTCCTGGACTTTGTCCCAGCATTTTTTTCTCAGTCTGAAAGCAAGCAGAGACCGGGTCAAAACCACCTTGCGCAACCGACCCGCACTCTATCTTAGTCGGCCTCTACTTTTTACTTTTCCCCAATCCTGTGCGACCAGATACCTGCCGTTGGCAGTTTGAGCTTGCTGCACGACTGTTGCGGATTACATTTTTGTCATTTTGGTGTCATCATATATATTAAAATGTATTCGTTTTTTTCTAAATTGATTTGGGATTTTTCTTGTGTTGTGTTTTTACTTTATCACTGTTTGAGTGCTGCATAAATACTTTACACAGTGCTTCCAAGTTAAGCCAACTGCTTTACTGCCAAGCTACTATGGGGTCAAGCACAGGTGAACTTAGTGACTGTTATGGTTCACCCTGACAAGGATTGTAAGTAAGTAATTTTATTTGTACATGATTAATTAAAACCTTTACAAAAATATTAGAACATTGCTAAAATTTACTAACAGTTAATTTTGTGCGCCTTTCTAAAACTTAAAAATGTGCCAAGTATCAGTTTATAATCATCATTGCAATTAAAAGTTCAGCTGCTTCAAGCAGTTATCGCGGAGCTATTCGGTCTGACGTTTATAGATCCGCATTCGGTGTGCTCTTGTGTCTTTCTGCTACTAATTAAAAAAACTTAGTGCCCCGACAGTTCAATTTTGTTTTGGTTGGGTTAAAACACAGTTGACTCCTTGCCTGCATGTTCGAACGCCATGTAGTTTAAAAGATGGACATAATAAATTGTATCTCAGGTCCTTTAATTTGGGGCAGATGCAAGTTACATGTATTATATCTTCTTTGCCAGCTTTACACAAGCGACACTGTTGAGGGCTGTTTTTTCTTTCCCAAGGCGGCAAGTGAGGGGTAGCTGAAATTACCCCAAGGCGTAATTTTAAAAACTTTTCTTTCATCTTTAGGTTCAATCTAATGCTAAGGTACGCTTGAGGTTGCAGTGTTACATAGTCGCCGTGTGTGATCCAGCCATGCGCTCTTTTCGATAATGCCTCCTTGTCCTCAATGGAGGAGATAATTTGTGCTGATTTTTTCGTGACTTTTTTAAAAGAAATGAGATCGGTAGGGGTGCCCCAGAGGTCTGTCAGTCCCAAGGCTTGGAGTGAGTCAAATAAATAATCTCTAGCTGAGGATTTTTGGTGTCGGAGCAACTCTTCCCATAAGTTTGATTTTAAGGAGGCAACCTCAGCGCTGCGAATCTTGTGCCAGCTAGTAACATACGCGCTCCGTCTTTCCAGTGTTTGTTTTAAAAGGCCAAATTCTAACCGAATTTGCGCTGGAGAAACATATCTTGGCAGATTAAAGATTGCGCTGTATGAATTGGCTATCACTATATCCAGCAGTGCAGCGTCTTTTTCCCTTGAAGGGGTTCACTCCCATATGTTAGGGTTGGCTGTAACTTTGCTCGCAGAACTTGGCGCAGGGGGTTAAACGTTAAGTCAGGGAGTTTGACCTTTAAGGATTTTATCGCCAGACAAGTCACAGTTCCCTTCCCTAGCAAGGAATCAAGTTGGGATTTGAATGAGTTCTTGTGGTCCAGAATTACTCCCCAAGTATTTGTAGGTGATTACCAAATCCAGCCCTGGTCCATTTAGATGCCAATTGAGTTTCCTCTTTTTCCGGTAGTTTACTGCCATGATTTTGGATTTGGCAAAGTTTATTTGCAGGCAGTTCCTTTCCGAAAAAGCGTGTTACATTCAAGAGGTGTTGGAGGCTGATCGGAGTCCGACTTATTAGAACCAGGTCGTCCACGTACAGCAGATTGGACAGTGGAATTGTCCCCAGTTTTGGTGCATGGCAGGGACAGTTGTCGAGTTCTCCTGGCAGGTCTGCAAGAAAAAGGTTAAATAAAAACATAGCTAGAACGCAGCCCTGTTTTAACCCTTTTGTTGTCGGGATGGGTTTGGAGACGTGTGTCCATGCTCCTAATTTAACCTTAATTCAAGTGTTTGTATGCAGAGATATCAATTGGCCGAAAAGTTGTTTAGGTATTCCCCAATCTTCCAGTTACCGCCAGAGTTTGTTTCTATCAACATGATCAAAAGGGGCAGTATAGTCAATGAAACAAAGGAAAAGGGAGTTTTGGTCTCTTTTGCTGCGTCCATCCGCATGGTCAATGCCATGATGTTTGCTGTGGTCCCTTGGCCTCGGCAAAAGCCTGTTTGATTGATTGGGATGATGGAATTTTCGGCTGCCCATGATGTTATGTCCTCCAGTATGGTTCCTGCATAGTACTTGGCCTCCACGTATATGAGAGCAATAAGTCGGTAGTGATTTGGAAGTTTCCTGTTGCCCTGTTTAAAGATTGGGCTTATAACTGATCCATACCAGGATTCCGGTAGTATCAGGGTGTCCTTTATATTTTGAAAAACCGGCATTAGTGCTACACTCCAAAATTCAGCGTCTGCTTTATATAGCATTGGCGGGATGTCATTTGGACCGGGGGTGTCAGGGAACGAGCATTGCAGCGCCTGCCACGTCATCCGCTGAACTACAACTCCCATGATGCTTGCCATTGGGAGGGGATTTAGCCGCGGCGGACGCACAGGACGTTGCGCGTAATTCTGTTCTGGTCGTCAATCTTTCTCTCGGCTGAGGGAGAGCAGGTTCGAGGAAGGCGCAGTCTGGGGACTACTGCTGATAGGATCTTGGCTGCTCACAGGAGCCAGTGATGTATTCAACTGATGCGTGAGTAACATGGAAGCAGTACCGAGAAGCCGGTGTTGGCTTCTGGTCATCGTTCCTTTCTGAGTACTGGATTGTTTCAACCATAGCGGAATCCAGCAGTGAAAGACCACGTGTTGCCGTGTATGGTATTGCTGATTTCACATGGCGAAATACAGCGGTGAATTAACCGCGTATTACCGTGTATGTTGCCGATGTGTTTTGGCTTGGGGAAAAGACGGCACTTTCATAAAGCAGCGGAATACAGCGGGTAGTTACCGCGTATAACCGTGCATAGAGACATTGAGTCTGTACTGTAAATCTGAATATATTATATACATTGTACCGGATTACGGGGGTGAGGAAACCACGTAGGACTGCGTACGTGTGGATTTACTGTTGCTCATATTCCTTTGGGGCACTCCTCCAGCACCTACTGGCATTGGATTACGAGAATGAGAGATTACCAGTATAGAACTAGGATTAGAGACTGCGCTGCAGTAGTATTGCGTCCCATTTCAGAGTTATGGTAAGACCTCTGGGTATGTATGAGGAATGTTTTGATGCATAGTGGATTGAGAGTATGGGTGTTTTTGCATTGGCTAACGCCTGCGAGTTCTATTGTTTCAGGTCTGATGCTTGATCTGTATGGCGCTTGATGATTCCCAAGGATTGTACCAACAGCTACAATTATATTCAGGTATACAATCCATCTAGCGAGAACTTACTGATAGTAGATGTTATTTGACCTGGTTAATAGCTGTGTTCTTGTTGTTACAGGTTCTATTCCCCTGCTGACCCTTGCCTCTCCTTTCCCTCGCCTGATCATCCAAACACTCTGTATATACATATAGGAGTGTTGGTGATATCAGGAGGTGGACCTTTTTCTGCTGCGACTGAATCCTGCGGATCGTGGCCTGACGGAATTACGCGACCAAGTATTTCGCTCCGCCTGATCCAGGCGCAGTAGGGAATGGCTACCATGGAGAATGTTCTTCAGGCATTAGTCCTGGTACAACAGGAAATAGCATCCTCAAAGGCTGAAACAGCCGCATTAAGAGAAAAGGTAGACAAGTTATCTAGGAACCCTTTTGACGTTTCCCCACTTGCTCCACAGATACAGTTTATGGTACCTCCTCCCATTCCGTTAGCAAGTCCTGAAAGATATACCGGGGACCCATTGAAAATCCAAGTGTTTCTGATGCAGATAATGCTGCATTTCTCTTGCAAACCAGCCTATTTTCCCAAAAACCATTCTAGAGTGGCGTTTGCGATTTCTTATTTGGTAGGGGATGCAGCCAATTGGGCTGTTCCTTTAGTTGGAAATAATGATGCAGTTTTATCGGATTGGTCGGCGTTCAGAACAGAGTTTGAGAGGGTTTTTGATCGAAGGGCCACTACTTTCAGTGCAGATAAAGAATTGCTAGACCTTAAACAAGGAAGAAACGATTTAGTAACATACTTAACTACGTTCAACAGATTAGTGGCAGAAACGGCTTGGCCAGTGGAGAAGAGGATGTCTTTGTTTTATCAGGGGCTGAGGGAAGAGATGAAAGATGTTCTGGTACAGATAGATCAGCAACCCACTACTTGTACTGAAATGATTAATTTAACCTTACGCTGGATGATATAATGTCCGAAAGAGGGGGCGAGAAGAAGAGATGGGGCAGGGGTTATTATAGATCGGATAGACCCCCACGCTGACCTATGCCTAACCCAGAGATGGTACCTGAACCCATGGAAATCTGTGCTGTTCGAACCCCTTTGTCAATAGAAGAACGAGAGAGCAGAAGGGTACAGGGTTTGTGCATGTACTGTGGGAAATAAGGACACTACGTTAGAGAATGTCCTTCTAAACCCAAGTCCTCAGAGGTATGGTTACGGAAACAAAGGGTGGCAGTATCTACCTCGCTTCCTACATTGCCTTCAGGGGATTCTCCTGGTGTTAGTGAAGCTAACGAGGGTTGGCACTCCCCTCGCTAGCTAACACAGCTTTGCAAGACACAGAGTCACACATAGTGCTTCCTATGAGCCTTGAGTGTAATAAACAGGTCCATCAAGTAAGGGTCATGATAGATTCCGGTGCCACAGGGAACTTTATAGACAGTGGATTGGTAACAAATCTTGAGTTACAGAGGGTACCGAGGGAGACTCCTGAAGGGGGTATTAGCGGTAGACGGCAAACCTTTGAAATCTGGTTTAATTATCGAACAAACGGAGTTAGTCCTGCTGACCTCAACTATGGTTAATGAGAGACATGTGGAGGAGTTAGCCTTGAATATCATAGAGGCCCCACAGTATGAGGTTATTCTGGGTATGCCTTAGATATTTCACCATAACCCTGCCATAGATTGGAGAACTAAAACAATACAGTTCCTCTCAGAAGAATGTCAAGGTCATTTAGTTCAGATCGGACTCTCACAGGCAGCGGCATTGATGCAACCGTATGTGGTGGCAACGGCTGCTGAGAAGGAGACTAGGTTACCTTTAGAGTACTCTCAGTTCAAGGATGTATTTAGTGAGACCCAGGTGGAACAGTTGCCTCCTCATAGGGAGTATGATTGTAGGATACACCTGGTAGAAGGGGTCACGATACCTGCATGCAGAGTGTATGCGTTGTCTGTGCCAGAGACCAAACACTTACGGCAATACCTGGATCACTATCTGGAGATTAGGTTCATTAAACATTCATGGTCACCAGCTGCCTCTCCACTCTTTTTCATATCCAAGGCCAATAGAGATTTGAGGGCATATGTGGATTATGGAGTATTGAACAAAAACACTGCGAGGAACAGATATCCTTTACCTCTCATTTCTGTGCGGCATGATCAGGTGAGAGGGGCCAAGATCTACACAAGGTTGGATTTGAGGGGGGGCATACCATTTGGTGTGTGTCCGGAATGGTGATGAGTGGAAGACAGCTTTTAAGACTCGTTATGGATTGTTTGAGTATACCGTCATGCCTTTCGGCCTTTGCAACGCCCCGGCGGCATTTCAGTATTTCCTTAACGACGTCTTAAAGGAATATGTGGATCTGTTCGTTGTGGTGTATATTGACGACATCCTCATCTATTCTGACACCATGGAGTGGCATGCAAGTCAAGTTGTCAAAGTGTTGACCAAGTTGCATGCACACAGATTATTCTGTAAATTGAACGAGTGTGAGTTCGGGGAGAGACCAGTAGAATTTCTATGAGTTATGCTTTGCCCAGAGGGTTTACACATGACAGCGAGAGAGGTGCTGGCGATGCAAGAATGGCCAACCCAAACAACGTACGTGATGTGCAGTGTTTCCTGGGATTCACGAACTACTATCGTAGATTTATCCTCCATTTTTCCCAGGTAGCCGTCCCAATTTCTAGATTACTTATAAAGGGTGTTACCTTTCAATGGTCTACCTTTCTGAAGAGATCCTTTACCACGGCTCCTGTACTCGCACATCCCAGACCAGAGCATCTTTTTGTGGTGGAGGCTGATGCCTCCGACGAGGCGATTGGAGCCATACTGTCTCAAAGAAATCAGAGCATGGGACAGCTGCATCCTGTAGCCTATTTGTCCAAGAAACTGAACCCTGCAGAAAGAAACTATACTATCGCCGAAAAAGAGCTGCTGGCGATAAAAAAGGCGTTTCAGGAATGGAGGCAATATCTGTGGGGGGGGGGGGGCTAGTCACCCTATCACGGTATACACGGACCATAGGAATCTGCAGTACATGAAGTCTGCGTGTCATCTTTCTCAAAGACAGATGAGATGGATGTTGTTTTTCGCAGAATAGAACTTTGTTGTTACCTTTAGACCCGGGGTGGAGAACCGCAAAGCAGATTCATTGTCTAGACAAGAAACAATGGAAAACTCCCTTCAAGACAAGAAGATAGAGGCTATCATTGAACCATCTAAGGTGCTGTGTGCTATCCGAGTGGAGAACTTCTTGGAAGAAGTAAGAAAGCATAAATCTCTCTCAGTATGGGAAGCCTGGGCTACAGAAAAGAGGGAGCGCACAGTGAAGCAGAGATTACCTTTCTATAAAGACAGGCTGTATCTCCCCACTCCTGAGTTGCAAAAGAAGGCCCTCCTGAAGTGTCATGTGTCTCCGTTGGCGGGACATCCAGGATTACGTAAATCCATTCAGTTGACACCATGCCATTTCTGGTGGAGCACCTTAAGCAAAGAATCTTATCCTGGGTTACCAAGTGCGAAGAATGTGCCAGAGCAAGAAACGAAAACGTTAGAAAAAAGGGAAAACTCATACCCATGACCACACCACACCACACCGCCCGTGGCAAAATATCAGTTTGGATTTTATCACGGGATAACACCTAGAGAAGGGGAATTCAGCTATTTTGGTGGTTGTGGATGGACTCACAAAGATGGGACATTTCATTCCTTGTGTGAATCTACCTACGGCCAGTCAAACGGCACAGTTGTTGTTAACTAACATTATCAGAGTACATAGAATTCCTGAAGTTATTGTGTCCGATAGGGGACCTCAGTTCATAGCTAGATTTTGGAGGTTATGGTGCAAGGCCCTGCACATAGACTCTACACTGTCTACAAGTTTCCACCCGCAGACTGATGGACAGAACGACTGAACCAAACCCTCAAGAAGTATCTCAGATGTTATGCAAAGGAGGCCCAAGAATCCTGGGTTGAACTGTTGTGGATGGCGGAATTGGCATACAACAATGCTTGGCATAGTTCTGTCGGTATATCTCCTTTCCGTGCTAATTTTGGGAATGACGCCTATCAACATTCCTGAGGAGGTGGCTAATAAGCTCGTTTTTCTGTCTCAAGTACGGAAACTACACACAGTACATCGTAAAGTCAGGGACCATCTGATACAGGCTAAACAGATCCAAAAGAGATGGGAAGACTGACACAGATCTGATGGGCCTCAGTATCAGGTAGGGGACAAGGTGTGGCTGTCCACCAAGAACATACATTTCAAGCTACGTAGTATATTCCATCCCAGGTTCATTGGCCCTTACTCCATCGATAAACAGATCAATCCTGTAACATACAAGCTGAAACAGCCTGGTACCCTTCGAATCCATCCTGTGTTCCACTGTAACCTTTTGAAGCCGGCATCAGGGGCGTGCAGGTGTGCTCCGCCGCCCGTGCTCTGTGATGGTGGGATGGAATACGAGGTCAAGAGCATTCGGGACTCCAAATTGAGGCGAGGGGTGCTATGGTATCTGGTGTCCTGGAAGGGTTATACTGCAGAGGACGATTCTTGGGATCCATGGCAGAATGTGCATGCTCCGGCGGCTGTTCGCTCTTTTCACAGACGGTTTCCATTGAAGCCTGGGCCTAGGAGGTACTAGGCAAGGGGGACCTACTGTCAGGGAACGAACATTGCAGCGCCTGCCACGTCATCCCCAGAACTACAGCTCCCATGATGCTTGTCATTGGGAGGGGATTTAGCCGCGGCGGACGCACAGGACGTTGCGCGTAATTCTGTTCTGGTCGTCAATCTTTCTCTCGGCTGAGGGAGAGCAGGTTCGAGGAAGGCGCCGTCTGGGGACTACTGCTGATAGGATCTTGGCTCCCCACGGGAACCAGTGATGTATTCAACTCATGCGTGAGTAACATGGAAGCAGTACCGAGGAACCGGTGTTGGCTTCTGGTCGTCGTTCCTTTCTGAGTACTGGATTGTTTCAACCATAGCGGAATACAGCTGTGAGAGACCGCGTATTGCCGTGTATGGAATTGCTGATTTCATTTATTGAAAGTACTAAAACTTTATTTCACATAGCGGAACACAGCAGTGAATTAACCGCGCATTACCGTGTATGTTGCCCATGTATTTTGGCTTGGGGAAAAGACAGAACTTTCACAAAACAGCGGAACACAGCGGGAAGTTACCACGTATTACAGTGCATAGAGACATTGAGTCTGTACTGTAAACCTGAATATATTATATACATTGTACCGGATTACGGAGGTGAGGAAACCACGTAGGACTTTGTACGTGTGGATCTACTGTTGCTCATATTCCTTTGGGGCACTTCTCCAGCACCTACTGGCATTGGATTACGAGAATGAGAGATTACCCGTATAGAACTAGGAGCAGAGACTGCGCTGCAGTAGTATTGTGTCCCATTTCAGAGTTATGGTAAAACCTCTGGGTATGTATGAGGAATGTTTTGATGCATATGGGATTGAGAGTATGGGTGTTTTTGCATTGGCTAATGCCTGTGAGTTCTATTGTTTCAGGTCTGATGCTTGATCTGTATGGCGCTTGATGATTCCCAAGGATTGTACCAACAGCTATAATTATATTCAGGTATACAATCCATCTAGCGAGAACTTACTGAGAGTAGATGTTATTTGACCTTGTTAATAGCTGTGTTCTTGTTAAAGGTTCTATTCCCCTGCTGACCCTTCCCTCTTCTTTCCCTCGCCTGATCATTCGAACACCCTGTATATACATATTGGGGTGTTGGTGATATCAGGAGGTGGACCTTTTTCTGCTCCGACTGGATCCTGCGGAGCGTGGCCTGACGGGGGCACCCGTTGGTCTGCCTCTAGCTATTTGCCTCTTAATATCCGCTGGTTTGGAGGTGGAGTGTTCAATCTCAGCAGAGGGAGAAGAACTGAAGTCTGACATTAAATTACCTGCACAAGGGAATGACAGAGTTCCGCTTGGGTCTGATTCCTGAATAGTTGCCATTGTGTGGCCGTTACTTGTTTTTTCCCTGCAGATTTCTTTCCTGGGCCCTTTTATCTCTACTTCTGACAAGGATTGGGGTTGTTGCTTGAGAAGTGTCTTTACCCCGCTTAATCAAAAACCCGATTTCTTACAGGTATCTTCTTTATTTTTATGATGTCAGTAACTAGATGGATTGCTCTTAACGTATGTAGTTACAGATGTCCTGATAGAGAACAACTTCAGATCTAAACTTTCTGTGTTCTTTAGTTGCTATCATCATCTTTTTCTTTAGACAAAAGTGGTGCACTCTTGTTAGGATGTCAGGAGTACAGCTGCCTGGTTGGCCGGCTGCCAGTGTCCTATGTGTGCTGTCCAGTTGTATTTCATCATGGTCACTGCTGTTCATAATGGCCGGAAATATGCACTTTTTAAAAGACTCGATGTCTGTGATTGCTGATCTGTGGCACTCCATGAATGTTGGTGGTGGTTTGCCCGAGCAAATCTTTAGATCCTTCAGATTCTCTTGGAGAATGAGGTTTTGTTCCTTCAGTGATAGTATGTTATGCTTCAAAACTTTCTCATTGAAGTACAACAATGTCTCTCCCAGGTCATAAATGTCCTTCTTCATTTCTTTGAGATCCCTCCACAAATTGTCCCTGAGCAGTTAGCTCATCCTTCATGTTTTGGAAGAGTTTAACCATGACCCCACTTGGTTCTCTTAACGCACATGGGTCTCTTCAGCTGGTTGAGTGCGCCTTAGGGACGCATCAGGAAAGTCTTTATTGTGCAGTTAACGCTGTGAGAGTATACATTTCTTCAAGCAAGTTATCTGAAACCATCCCTGCCGCGCTGTCGCCCCCACACATCATGTGTGAGTCTGGATGGGCCCGCAAGTAGGCCCCCAGGAACTTTGATCTATTCTTGCCACATGAGGAGTGGGGTGGTTGGTGCTGCACTGTACTAGAGGCTGTGGACCTGGATATGCAATCCCCACTTCTCTCTTTCTCCCCATCGTACCCGCTGTTCATGCAGCCCTCTCAATGTGGGATGCGCAGGTTGCAGCCACTCCACTTCTATCCCCTTTGCAAGTGTGCCTCCATTTCTCCTTCAACTGAGCCGGTCCATCTAGCCACCTGGTTGGCTGACCTAATATTCCTTCTTGTGCAGGTGCCGTGTTGAATTTATGCCCATGGATCTATCTCCGGTCTCTGGCTCTGTTGAGGTACGATGCAGTCTACTGCCAAGGGTCCTGGGATCGCCAGACACTGCTTCTTTAGCGGTTAAGATAACAACAAATGAGGCCTGAAGGCTGAGCAGAGAAGTCGAAGGAGCTAATAAGTATCTCACTCCTCTGCCTCTTGACCACGACCACCAACATGTACATTTGTGAATATTCACAAATGTCTCTCCAGGCTATTGAAGCTATTAATTGTAGACAAGAGGAGTTTATTAGAAAAAGTTTGATATTTGTGGGGAATGTCGTAGGCTCGTGGGAACTCATGCTGTCAGGTCAGCTAGCTCTACAAGCAATGAACACATCTGCATATAACCAAGGAGAGTTCTGTGAGCATTAGAGATTACCTCAAATTATTAGGCTGTGCAAACATGTATACACATTTTGTTTTTTGGAATCACTGGGCCAGTAGTGCATGCTGAACTTGTAACTTACTATATTTCCTTACAGCACCCACCTTGGGTGATGGGTTTACATTAATGAATCTTATATTTCATTTGGAATAATTTGCACTTTTTGATACATGTTGTTTGCCAGAAGAAGAAACTTCCTCAACATACCCATTCTGTGGCAAAGTTCACTGGCAGCCAAGACGTTTGTGCTGTAGGAGGGAAGAGCCTACTTATATAGTGGACAAGACAGTCATGAAGACTTGAAACAAATACTATGCAAAAGCGTACAGGTGAAGCAATGACAAGGGGTCAGCAGTAATGGACAAAGGCTGAAGTGGTAAACGACACAGGTTGAGTGGGCAAGGCTTATGATAGGGAGTGAATACAAGGGCTTCAGCCGCGGTCCGTGCAGGTAACAGAGGTGGGGTGGTAGGGCCATGTAAGGGGGATTCTGAGGGACAATGCAGATGGAAAATGAATTATTTATTTAATTTTCCCTCGTCATTGTCCTTTGGAGTCCCCCCCTTACACGGCCCCACCACTGTTACCTGCACAGACCGTAGCTGCTTCAAACACAAAAAAGGGGCTTGTTCCACCTTCCTCTGCTCGTTCTGTATTGCGATAGATTTGATCTTGTGTCTTGTATCAAAATTATCGGAGCTTTGGAACGTCAGTTAGGAGCTAAGAAGAAGTGATCAGCTTTGCTGCCTGGAAACAGCTGTGGTGTTGCCCTGGGTAGAGTAAATACACTATTATTACTCTAGCACACAGGATTAATAATAATGATGCTACTTGATCTCAGCCCAACTGCTAGTTGATACAAGTTGCTGCCAATGCAAAACAGCACAGATGTATAAAGAATAATAATGATTTAAAATTTAAGATGCTGACAATTCATGGGTACTTCGATAGAATTTGGACTAATAGTTTTGGCCTTGAAAAAGTTCTGTCAGAAACTAAACATTTGCTGAGGATTTACCCCATCTGAATAGCAAACCAATAAAAAAAAACGGAAATATTAAATGTGGCAATTATGATTACATTGAATTTGAGCCATCATTTCGTATGATACTGGAGAGGAGAATGATCGTGGAATACATAAACTAAAAGTGCACTTGTTGGGACTATAATTTTAGAGTGCCTCCCCATTTATAAATGTATTGAAAGTTTGCTTTGCAATACATTAGGGGTTGTAGTTGGCCAGCCTCACGGCGAAAGAGCACCTATGTTTGTCAATGTTAAGGAACTTAAGGTAATGCTGTGAAACTGTGACATGGCTGCTTTTTATGAATTAATGCCAATAACACAGCAAGACCCACATGAGTAAAAAGAAATATTGATGGCTATTCATGAGGAAAGTGTGATGGTATGCCTTGTTAGTACACAGGCAGAGTGTCATTAGGGAAGTCAGGTTTCAGGCTCTTCAAAGGAGGAGAATGGCGAGAGGCATCTGGATGGTGCTAGGAGTGTCGTATGTATTGGGAAAGGAGGAGAACAAGGCGTGTTTTGGAGAAAAGTGTGATCAGATTAAAACGTGTATACCTTAATTCCCAAAGGATTATGTGGACTGACATGCTCCTTACTGCACTTTTATTTTATTTTTTATTGAGCAAATGGGACTGCTTGTACCATTGTTTGATGCTTGTTTGGTGAGATGGAGGTTTTACATCTTTTCCATATGATAAGCGCACCTTTATAATGGTTGCATAGTTGATTCCCTCTGTTCACTGAGGAAGATCGTGGAGCTGTTCTCGCTTCAAACAAAGTATATAGCACAAGATGGAAAGACTGCTGGGGCATCTCTTGGGGCCTGTTGCAGCCCTAAGACAAATGATAAAACTTTAATTTTAAAACGTCATGTTTTTTAACTCAAAATGTACAATCTCCCTCACCTCCAAGTCCTAGCTGTTGCCATACCATTTACTTTTCTTTTTCCCAAATACCGTATACACCTTTATGTGGTTCTGAAACATTTGCTCATTTTTGGCATCCTGTTGTAAAGAATATAATTATATTTCCAGCTGAAAAATAAACACATGAATGAGATAGTGAATATTGTAAATCCCTGATACGTATGTATTCACTCTCTGGCTGCAAATCTGATGGTGTACATATGTCTGGAAGTACGATGTCAGAACCGGTCTTATAAATGCACATTGCCAGCATGTCAGAAGCATCACAAAAATATGCGGTATCTGATCTTTTATTAAGCAAATTTGTTTGTGAGTGGCAATACTTACCAGCTCAAGGACTTGGGTCCGCTCTTTATTTTCAGAAACTCTGAAATATTGAAAAAAACAAAAATTTTAACTTAGCAAAGACTACGTTTTATAGTAGGACAGTTACTTAAATAGTCTTAAAACTACTGCAAGAAGAAAACAAAATGTGGAGCCTTGGAGGCATTCCTTATGTTGGCTTTGCATTTTATAATAAATAAATACAAGAGAAAAGGTCAGAAATAAACAACTGTGTTTTACAATTTGCTAACTAGGAACTCGTCTGGTACAAAATGCCGCTATTCAGCTGTTGAAATATTATGCTCTATAAATAGCATTTTACATGCCACAAATGTACGTGGTCTGATATTTTATATAATGGTTTGCATTATTACTAGGAGTGTGTGTTTTGCAGATAAAAACTGTAGTATCCTAAACTTCAAGTTTTCATACTCCATGCAATTATTTTAGCAAAACTGGTTTTCATGTCCTGATAGAAAAATACTAGTTAGTGTTCAGATTCTTTAAAACACTGATCTTGAATCAGTGAATATGTGCAAGGAATAAGTTATAACCATAAAAGACTTTACAGTAATCAGGTGTTTTCCTTCAAGGCTGCCAGTAATTGCTTAGATAGAGGCAAACTATGTGAAAATTGGGGGCTCAAAATCACAATCATGTATGTCACGCTTCCTTTCAACCAGGAAAACACATAATGATGCGGCAATGCCATGCCATGTATTTAGAATCTGTAGTAGCAAAGCATTTGTAATGAGTACCTTAAACTTAAATAAAAAAGTCTCCAGTCATTGATACGAATTGGCATTAGTATACCGTACAACATTGATTTATATAGTCACTCATACATGATCTCAACCATAACAAAATCAGAAGACAAAATAGAAGTGGAAATCTAAACAAGAGGAGACTACAGATGAAATTCAATTAAGTAAATAAACAATCGAAACGTTTCCATTTATAAATATCTTCATGTCTAATTTATATTAGAGAGGTACAAATGCTTGCTAGAATCATAGATCCTGCCCAATGGCAGACCCTCTAGAGTTGTTGCTGAGGTACTCATGAAACAATGTGCGGGTGGAACAGTGGATTGAATATGGGGGTTACACCTGGTTAAGAAGAAATGCACCATCAATTTTGTTTATACGAATGCACTGTACTCTATGTGCAATGGTCTTTGGCTGCTCATGTGCCTTTGATTATAATGATCATATATATTCAAAAAATTAAATAAAAACAATTTTCAAGTTAGAGCGGTAGAAGCGGAGATTAAAGGTGCACTATATATATGCGTACACTAGGGAACTAGAGCTCGGAAACAACAAATTGTGTTCGAAGGTTTCTAGCAGAGGAAAGTAAGGTGGAAGAGGGATGAGAAGACAATGTTAGTAGGAATAAGGAGAAATCAGAAACACAAAGCAGAAATTGTGAGGGCATTAAAGAAATAGGAAACATTAGCAGGCAAACCGTTATTTGAATACTAACCCCTCAAGGAATTTCTTCAACAGTTTAAGCCTGTCGTTAGTCTCGAGCTCAGTACTTTTAAAGTATTTGAGTATGGGTAAAGTCTTAGGCCATCATTATGTGTGGCCTGGAAAATGGCTCAGATTTTCCACGTCATTGGAGTTAGCCATGTGAGTGGTATGGAATAATGTACCCAACATTGGAGTAGTAGGCGCTATATAAATGCTGCAATACTATACAATACAATCCTTCCTTAAAAAATAAAAAAGAAATTAAAAAAGTGAAGTCAGCTCTGCTTTCAAAACTGCAAGTCTGAGCTGCTGTCTAAGGTGCAGGCATGTAACATATGTGGTAAGTGAGGGATAGCTATGCTGTCGGAGGCCACACTTGTTACTTCTTAGCGAGCTGTATAAACGAACTGCATAAAGGACTTATTTAATGTCATCTGCATAATGCTGTATAATATTTACAACAACCGAAGTAATTTAGACTCCCAGAACCGCCCCGGCTGGGTATTACCCGTCGACCAAACTGGTTGTGAATAATACATATTCATGTTGTGTCATTTCACCGACGTCAGTGGTTTGACTCCAAGTACAGGGGCTGTGA
Organism: Triturus cristatus; assembly: GCF_964204655.1. Taxonomy (NCBI): domain Eukaryota; kingdom Metazoa; phylum Chordata; class Amphibia; order Caudata; family Salamandridae; genus Triturus; species Triturus cristatus. The sequence goes on along the minus strand of NC_140589.1, from coordinate 1,668,185,425 downwards.
CGAGGGGCATTAAAAGTAAATAACACTGTACCCGGGGATAACGGTGGCAGCCCAAGTTGGGTTAAATGGAATAGCAGGACTGCATGAATAGTGCCATGTACATGATTAATTAAGATCAGCACCTTGTTGTTTGAGGCTAATATAAGGTGAAATGGAGCACTGGGTATTTATTCGGACGACATTTTTGCCCATAAAAGTAACATAAATACAGCGGATAAAACATTTCAGAAGATTAAAAATAACACATATCAAAGACAGTAAATATGACGGGGATAACAGATAATAGCAGCAAAGTTTGGGTCAATAAAGTGCCACGTGCCCTTACAGCACTAGTTAACAAGCATATGCAATGCAATAGGTCTCGCACTTGCAAGAGTCTGAGCTATTGGCATTGTAAATGATATTGTTTTTTACTTACGTTTGTTTTTGGAGCGGAGTGGATGTATGTTGTTTGTAGTGGAATTATGTGGTTTGGATTGGAATTGCTAGTTGTGAAATAGTGTGGGGTGGAACTGTGTGGTGTATAGTGCATTTATGTAGTGGGATTATGTGGTATGGTGAATAGATAGAGGTGAGATCTGTACAAAATAGATAGCAAGCAAGATTGTGAGGGATAGGTAGTTTGTGTATGAAATGGTGAGTGAAGACTAGGTAGAATAGGAGAAAGAGTGTGCTAGAGAGAATGAATGGGAGAGAAGATTATAGACACATAAAGAGGCTGCGTTTGTGTACACACCGAAGGAAGTCGAGGAGAGTGTGCGTTTGGATTTTTTGAAAAGTTATGGTAAAGAAACTGTGCTGTAAGACCTGAAGTGAACCTATATGAGAAATGTTGGTTGAGGATATGCTTGTGCAATGCAATTATGTGGACAGTAATTATGTGGTATTAACTGGAGTGGACTGATGTAGTATTATGCATTGTGAAGTGTCATGTATTGAGTGTAATTCTATGACGTGGTATTGAATTATGTGGCATGATGTGGAATTCTATGGTGTGGATTAGATGTATGTGGTGTGTAGCAGAATTGTGTGTTGTGGAGTAGAATTGTGTGCTGTGGAATTGAACTGTGTGGAGTTGAATTGTGTTGCATGGGATTGTGTGTGACTGAGTTAAATTATGTTGAGCGAAATTATGTGGCTCAGTGTGGAGTGTATTTATGTGGAGTGTTGCTGTGTGCCATGGAGTAGATTTATGTGGGGTGTGATTATGTGCTATGGAGTGAAGTGTAATTATGTTGTGTGGTATGGAATTGTGTGGCATTAAATTATGTGCTGTGGCATTGTATGGAACTATGTGGCATGGTGTTGAATTATGTGGAGTGTAAATATGAGGTACGTTGCTGATTTGAATTTTGTTGAGTGTAGTTGTGGTTTGGAGCCAAGTGGATATATGTGGAGTATAATTATGAGGCTTTAAGTGTAACAATGTCCAATAGGCAGTGTAACTATGTATGTGCCTTGGCTCCTTGAGGACAAATGGGTTCTGCATCATCACCTTGCGTAGCAGCATAATGTTGTGTTGGAAAGCGCATATTTTCTTTTTTTGGGTGAAGCCGACGCATCATTTCTTTTTTTGGGTTGAGCCGGGGTGCAGTATCCCCAGTCAGTCTCAGTGTCTCTCTCTCTCTCTCACTACACAACACGAACTACAGCAGATTTTGTCACCTTAAATAACATCAGTTTAGTAACGTTGTCTGGAATATTTGTACAAAATAAAGTGTTCAACATTTGACATGAGTACATCGTTTGTATTTTTTTTGCATTTATGTCTAATACTGCAAGACAGATTGTGATGTATGTGGTGTGTCTCCATGTAACCCTTGAGACGCAGATCGATAAATATATTTGTGGTACCAGTAATCCATATACCTATTTGTAGGAAAAGGCATATTCCCAAATTGAAATTATGAAACATTCCCATATAGTCCAGCTAGCCAATGAAAGCCAGTAGGTCTAGAAATAAGTAACATGCGTTTAAGAAGTCAATGAGTTTGGGAAAGAATACATTTTTAAAAAAACGCAGGTATGGCGCATAGACAGCCAGCTATTAGAGAGGTGCAATAACGATGACGGTTGTACTGGTGCCCGAGTCAGTCACTACTGGCCTCTGGAATTGAAAGGCGAATTGTACAGAAGAAGAGTTGGGTTTATTGCACCGTCCCTTTGAAATGGGGGTGTCTGCCAAGTGTCAGTCTGAGCTTCTGAACGGCAGTTACGGGGGAGTCAGGGGCGGAACACAGGCCCCCGCAGCCCGCGCGGTGCGGGGGTGGGCCCTCGAGCTGGAGTATGGCAGTAAAAGGCAGCTGGGGCTTGGGGGCTTAACGGCAAGGACAGACTGACAGATGTCAGGAAGACTGTGTGTATATATATTTATAAAATAATCAATGGGGAGGGAAGGAGAAGCTGTGGTCCATTCGGCTTACATTCATAGATACAAAGAATCAATAAAGAGTGGACCACTTGTCCTGTGTCGCCAGGGTCTTTTTGCTCTTGGTTCCGTCATAAAAGAACCCTCACAACTGTACACAGGCGCGAGGGCGGTATATACTGGGTCACCGCTTATGTGTACTAGTACAGCATCATCATAGGGTCTTTTTTAGTATGTATGCTGTCCTCCGCCAGGAGGAAGACCAACTGGTAAAACAGTAGCGTCCAGACATGAATATAAGGGAGGGTGTGAGAAGTGCTCTTGGTCAAGTGAGGTTAAAATTCTCTTAATCACTTTTTCTGATGAGACTTTATTGAGAGAACGTTGAAAAAGAGAAAAATAAAATGTTGAAGTAAGGATAAAGACCGAGTTACTAGTCTACCGTACTTTTAGATGTCAAGGGTCAACATGTTTCAGCCTTCTGTAAAAGTCTAAAAGCTTTCGTCAGGACCGATCTAAAGGAAGGCGCGTTGTGGCTCCTTGGGTAGTGAAAATTATTCACTAATCATATGTGTAAGGGTCAGATCCATGGTATCTGTACCTCATGAAGGTGCAATTTGCATTTCTTGGTGGTACCCGAAAGGCATACACGGAACTATGTTCGATTCCGTGAAGTCATTGACTTGTTCTGCCTCTGTTCATACCGCGAACAGAGGCAGAACACGTCAATGACTTCACGGAATCGAACATAGTTCCGTGTATGCCTTTCGGGTACCACCAAGAAATGCAAATTGCACCTTCATGAGGTACAGATACCATGGATCTGACCCTTACACATATGATTAGTGAATAATTTTCACTACCCAAGGAGCCACAACGCGCCTTCCTTTAGATCGGTATTGACGAAAGCCTTTAGACTTTTACAGAAGGCTGAAACATGTTGACCCTTGACATCTAAAAGTACGGTAGACCAGTAACTCGGTCTTTATCCTTACTTCAACATTTTATTTTTCTCTTTTTCAACGTTCTCTCAATAAAGTCTCATCAGAAAAAGTGATTAAGAGAATTTTAACCTCACTTGACCAAGAGCACTTCTCACACCCTCCCTTATATTCATGTCTGGACGCTACTGTTTTACCAGTTGGTCTTCCTCCTGGCGGAGGACAGCATACATACTAAAAAAGACCCTATGATGATGCTGTACTAGTACACATAAGCGGTGACCCAGTATATACTGCCCTCGCGCCTGTGTACAGTTGTGAGGGTTCTTTTATGACGGAACCAAGAGCAAAAAGACCCTGGCGACACAGGACAAGTGGTCCACTCTTTATTGATTCTTTGTATATATATTTATATACATGCATGTACTCCGTTAGGTAGGCAAGGCTGTGGAGAGGTCAGAAGCACGTTCAGACATCGGCAAACTAGCGACTGAGGCTGTGCCCCAACAGTGCTAAAGCCTACGCCCCCATGTATGCACTTAAGCACTCTGAGCCCCATTTGGCCCGGGGGAAGTCGAAAGAAGCTTTTTGCTTTGCTGGCCGAGTGCGACTATCTATATATCCCTGTCAGCACCTAGTGACGTCTGTTTCACTGCCGTTCTGCCTTTATAGATCAAGTATCCTGACTGTCCACATACACTGCACAGCTCTGGAATCTCTATCTGTAATGTTGTATCCTCCCTTATTTTGTAGGTTTTGAAAGTTTTATTTTGTGCGTACATGACCCACGGGAATCGGAGCTCTATACAGTACACAGCAGGTGGCAACCATTACAAATGCTGTTTAAGGAGAACGTATGGGGTAACAACAGTTTCAAGTGACATAAGGTCACTTAGTCAGAGCTGCTGACTTTGACGCTGGGGAACCAGGTTCCAGCCTCGATGTCGGCTCAGCATCTGGTGATTCTGGGCAAATCACATAATCTCCTTGGGCCTAACACAAATGAACGTGTCCTTGGATAACAAAACTGGTGCTCATGTAAAGTGTTCCAATACCTTCGAGTTCGAGCTATATAAATCTACTCAAAAAAAAAAATAGAAAAGGAAATACAAGGGGGGGGGGGGGGGAGGCAGCAGATTAATCACCAGGAGGGCCATCCCACTGCTCTTCATACAATAAACAAGCAATCGGTTCGCACTGTAATATTTTTAGTTCCATTTTTGTGTTAATATTGTTTATATTGGCTGGTGTTGGAAGTCATAAGGGTGTGCAGTGGGTTGCTTTGTGGGCAAATATGTCTGAAAGTTGTATGCACGCTGTGAAGCTGTAGTTCAGGGGCAAGGTTGAGATGGAAGTGTGTTCTTTGAAGAATCCCTACACGGACTACGAAACCGCCTGCAGCCTGGACATGCCCTGCCACAAAGCTGGAAAGGAAAATAAAGCTCTTGGCAGAGGGCGTGGGGACCGAGGAACTTCAGCAGAACAGGCAGACTGTAAAGAAGTGACCGAGTCCGGAAAGGTTCACGCCACCAGTAAAGCATCCAATCCCCGCGTGGACATCTTCTGTCTCATTTGTCTCCCCGCGTGCACGCTGGAATCGTATCGATTCCAAAAGGCCTCTGCATTGCAGAGCAGCGCATCCGCTGCTTTCGCCAAACCGAGACCTAAAAATGAACCTACATGTAAACAGATTTCCACATCAGATAATTGCAGAACTAGTGAAAATAAGGCTCTACACTGCCTAGTATTATAACACTTCTTTTGGAAATTAAAATCAGCCGGGTATAAAATTAATAAAATTTACAAAACACTTAAAGTATCATTTGGCCAGTTTTGCCATCGCACGGGCATGGAATAGCAGCAAAATTTGGCTGATAGCCAAGCGGAAAACTCAAAAAGTATTTGAAGGTATCACCTCTCAAACCTAAATAACAAAGAACGCTCTCATCGGCCACGTGGTTGCCTCAGATAGACAGGGGGACAATCTTGGATTCTCAAACACAAGTATGGCATAATCTGTAATACTTCTAAAACACCTTTACTTCGCAGCTTCATAAAAAACTGATGCTACTTTCTTTTTATTAAAACTTAAACATGAATCTGGCTCAACAAAGGCCCTCTGCATACCAATTCTACCCTTTTTTTTTTTTTAAACAGATTTTATTGGTCTTGAAAGGCTGACATATATGGACAATATCAAACATGGCTTTGGTTTAGCAATACCAATGTTACAGAACTTTGGAAACCCAGGCACAGACTGAATACTATAGGACCCCACAGAATTATAGTCCACAGCATTAGAATAATGAAAGCTTCAAGCTATTGTTGCATCCAGGGCTTTGGCCGCATCTCTTGTTCTAAGAGGGATTCTGAGGGCTAGGTAGAGGGCAAGTCGATACACCTATATTCTGTACACCGTTTACATATTTTACTATGTTTCTGAGGGCAGCCAAGTGCTTGAAATGCTACTAGTTCCATCCCGATACATTTGTCCATGGCTCACTTCCATCCACCCAGCGAGGGTGGGGAGACCACTTCCCAATGTTGGGCAACATTCCACGTAGCCAAAGTGAGTCCCCAAAACAAGAGGTGTTGTTTATATCTGATGCCGCCTATCGCTTCTGCGCTATGCAAGAGAACTAACTTGGGTTCAAGGGGGATCTGCCAAGACAGCAACTGAGCCAAGCAGGAGTCACCCCGCGCCAGAAGGGCAGGAGTGCGGAGCAGCTCCATACCGTGTGTAGGAAGGTCCCCTCCTCCCTACCACAGCGGAGACATGTGGGGGAGGATATTACTCCCATACGCCAAAGGCGAGACCTTGTGAAGTATGCCCGATGCAAGTATTTAAACTGAATTAGGTGCTGGCGTGATGCAATGGCAGGGCCTCGACGATTTGCCAGTGCCTCGTCATCCATATCCCCAACATCTCCCTCCCAAGTAGCCCGTAACGCGTCCAGTTTAGTGTGACTATAGTCAGGGTCTGGTATACTTGTTTAATCTTGTGTGCACCCATATCACCCATTAACAGCCGACCTCCCAAAGGGTTAATCTCCGGTAACTCCGTGAGGTCCTTAATATATGATGTCAGGGCGTGTCTGAGTTGTAAATATTTATAAAATTGGCTACGATGGAGTGGATACTTCTCCTGCAGCTGCTGGAATGATTTGATCACAGTTCCTTTCATAATGTCACCCAGTTTGGACATGCCTAAGAGGTCCAATGCATGGAACCCTGGCAGTGCAGCTACCTGTCGAGTGAAGGTTCCATAACATAATGGGGTCGTCTGAGTCAACCTTCCCCCACCAGCCCAACCGCCAGATCGCCTGTCGCCATAACCAGATAACTATTCTAGCCGCTGGGGGCAAGTGGGCTATTCCCCTGTGACTGTAGAGGATATCTGATAGTGGCCGGTTAGCCTTCGCTCGTCTCTCCACTGTGTATGCCAGATCGGTCTGTGCACTATCCCACCGTTTTTTGATACTGAGTAAGTGGCATGCGGAGTAGTAGGCGTACACATCTGCCGCAGCTATACCGCCGCAATGAGTGGACTGAATACATGTGGGGTGAGCCACTCTAACTGCGCCGCCACCCCACAGAAAATGATTAAGAACTGCGTTAATCTGCTTAAACCATGAGCGTGGAATATCATAGGGGAAATTCTGAAGCCAGTAAAGCAGTTGCGGTAAACCATTTTAAAAATAGTGGACCGTTCAAGTAGGGACAGGAGAAGGAGAACCATGCTTTCTCCTCCTCTATTACCCACGGCAGTAAGGGGTTAATATTGTGCGCCCGGGAAATAGTCGGGTTAGGGGAAATGATGATACCAAGGTTCTGAAACCCGTCCACAGCATGGGTCAGGTGAGTCACCCAGGTTCAACGGCCCTGATCCCCAGACAGGAAACAACACCGATTTCGACAGGGTTGTGGAGAATCAAGAGACCTCCCCGAATACGAAGACTATCTGCAGCATCTGTGGGCCTGTGAACACTGGGTCCGTGAGAAAAAATGAGCACGTCATCTGCGTACAGTGGGATCCTGTCTGACATCCCTATGGACCACTCAAACCAGCGCACCAGGGGGTCCCGCCACACCCACATGGCCAGTAGTTCGACTGGAAGTGCAAATAATAGGGGAGAAAGTGGGCACCCCTGCCCGGTGCCTCCAAGGATAGGGAACTGGTCCAACAGCGCCCCCACCATGCGCACAGAGGCGGAAAGGTCTGTGTAGAATAGACGCATATACGTCAGAAACTGTGGGACGAAGTTGAGGGCTTACAAGAGAAGGAATAGGCACTCCCAGCTGATCAAGTCGAAAGCTTTATCTAAATCTGCTAACAGGATGGCCGTGGGGCGGCCAAGTTCTAACGATTTTGCTAGGGTGTTATGAACCTGTCTAATGTTATGACACGTGGATCATTGTGGGTTGAAACCTGCCTGGTCAGGATGGACAAGATCGGATATGTGTGGGAGAAGACGGTCCGCAAGAATCTTACCCAACAGCTTGGCTTCTATATTCAGCAATGAGATTGGTCGATATGAGGAGGGGCCTTCAGGGGGGGCGTCCTGGTTTGTGGAACATCACAATTTCTGCATGACGCCAATCTGGTGGTAGAATCCACAATTCGGAAGCCTCCTGAAGCGCCTTTAGTAAATGTGTACCTAATTAGGGCATGTGCAATTTCGTGAATTCGCTCGGGATCCCATTGGGCCCATGGGCTCGTCCAGGGCTCAGGCCGGACAGTGAGTTTCTCTTCAGTGATTGCCATGTCGAGTTGTGCTCGAGTGTTATCCGAGATCGCTTTCGGCTGGATGTTTTTTAGGAATTCTATGAATTGATTCCGGAACAAGACTTCTCGCCGAGCATATAAATCTGAGTAATATGCTGTGAAACCCTGGGCAATTTTGCGAGGGCTGGTACATAAACCCCCCGTTGATGCAGTTGTTGTTGGGAGATGAACTAGATAGCATTTAGCCCGTGCTCCGCCCCCATCTCTGTCAGGTTTCCAATTCCACTACCCACGCATTGAAGCGGTTTCACTCGCCGGCGCAGACACTGATATCTATTCCCCGCAGTGTGGGCTTCAAGGTTTCCCACAAGATTACACCAGAGGGAGCGTTGTCTACGTTAGACGCCAGGTAGTCTGTAATCGCTTGATGTAGCATGGATTTATAAGATGGATTTTGCAGTTGCTAAGGTGACATGCGCCACCGGAAAGGCGATCTCGGAGGCCCTACATGCAGCCGAAGTGTCACAGGAGAGTGGTCTGTCAGCCCCCATGGTAGGATAGACACCGCCGAGGCCCTATGTATCTGGGGACTTGGGAGAAATAAGTAATCCTTCTTGAGAAAGACTTGTGAACCGCTGAGAAGAAGGTATATTCGGATCCCGATGGGTGATAGGCTCTCCATGTATCTAGCCACCCCAGGAGGCTGCCAGGGAGTGCAGCTTTGAATCCCCTGTACTATGGCTGGGTCACTCCGCATGCCATCAGTCCTCTGGTGCCATGGTGTCATTCCAGTCACCCCCTATCACTGACAGACCATCTGGCAGTTTCCCCCAGAGGCGCAGGACCCAGTCTACAAAAGCTTGACCCGGGAGGTGAGGGGGGGCATAGAATCTACCCAGTGTTAATGATTCCCCATATAATGTTCCCGTCACAAAAGTATACCGCCCACCCAGATCTGTCCAGGTCCTGGTAGGTCCATAGGAACTCTACGGTGAACCAGGATGGCTATGCCCCGAGAGCCACGGGTCAACCCAGAGTGGAAGATTTTAGCAAACCCAAAACGTGCTAAGTACTGAGCCCTTGTTCCCATCTAGTGGGTTTCTTGAAGTAGTAATACGTCAACCTCTAGTTCTTTGGCCAGTTTCAGGATCGTCCCTCGTTTAATTTTGTCGAGGATACCCCGTACATTTTACGTCATGATACAGATCCCTCAGAGTTTATCACTAGATATATTGGTGGTCATCTCAGTCAAGGGAGTGCCATCTGTAGACAATTCTACCCATTTCTGATCCAACATAAGCCAACCAGGGGATTCGGAGGCCGTTGTCACAGGAGAGGCAGTCGAGTATTATATCTCTAGGCAGCGATGCCTTCTCATTACTCAAGATTGACAACCACAATATTAAAAGTTCTGAACCCAATGTAATCAATTATATATTGTAAATTGAGTTCTTTGTGGCTGAATCTGTGAGGGGCAGAAATTGGTACTCCAAGGAGCTGCCTACAAAATCTATTTTCTCCAAATTGTATGGCTTCGCAGTTTGCAATCCCCCACAATTAGGCTCCATAAGTGGCAATAGGGGCACATTGTGATTTGTAAATCTGCAACACAGATGCCAACTGCCCCCCTCCCCGGGGTTCAGGGAGACAGAGAAGAGAGCCGATTGTCTTAGAAACCGGCATTCGACGATGTACAATACCAGGTGTCCAAGCACCAGAATCAGAAAACATAACTCCCAAATAAGGGAAGCTATTAACACTGGTCAAATGATTTTCGCCCACTGTCAAAGAGGAGAGCTGGATACATCATGGGCGACATGCCATAATATGAGACTTTGAGAATTTAGTACATAAGTAACAGTTGCCCATAAATTCAACAAAGGCAAATACTAGGAGACGTAGTGCAATCAAAAGCGACAGCTAAGACCATGAAAGCCAGATACAATTGGTGTAGGCACTGGAGGGTGGGGAGGGAGGGGGCTGGGGAATAGGGATTGGGGAGGGGAAGTGTTGGGGTGGGGGAAACGGGGGGAGGAAACTTCAATGCGGAACGCAGACACCCTACCATGTTTGCGGCAAAAGTACAGATCGAAATATGGTTCAGTACGATGATATCATTGACGTCGCTGCCCGGCCTCTGGGATGTGGGCTCACAAGCTGTGTACGACTGCCTAAATGGCCACGTGAGATATGGCACTGGCAATAGCGGTGCAGGAATATTGTGAATGTACGCTGCTTATTATATTGTTCTGCAATAAAAACGGTTTTACAAAAAAAAAAATGAAAGCCAGATACAAGGGCACTAGTTTTGCAACGGTGTATTTACCCATTACCAAATTCAAATTTATACATTGCTCGATTGTCCCAATCTTGTTTCTGAACCAATGTTGGGAAGGATGTAAGATGGACTCTGCTTGGCATCACTCCTAAATTCTATTATATAAAACACTGCCTAAAATGTTAACGGTGGTATCAATCAGCGAGATTAGCCTGCAGTAGGTGGGGACAATAGTTGAAGTACGCCAGGAAGAGGGCATGTCTAAATGCGCAAGGTTACTAAACAAGTTAGTCAAAAAGAGGCCCAGAGGTCAGTGTTCTATTGAAATAAATCAATCCCAAAACCATCGGGCCCAGGTGCTTTCCCCCTTACACTCTGCAAGATGGCCTCTTCCACCTCAGCCACAGTTATCTTGACATCTGCCAGCTTCCTGCTATCAATATTAAAAACATCCATCCTCCTCTGTGGGGGCAGAATAAACTTTTCTAAAATGTGCTTTCAAAACTTCACTAATAATATGAAAGGAAACCGGGGATACTAAACTGGTTTTTACGACTCATATCCAAGACGGTGGCCCAAAAATGCCTGCTGTCTTTCATGCGAGCTGCCTGCGCTAGTGAATCCCACTGATTTCTTATAACTACCTGCCATTGTTTAGCTGTGACAGCCTTATATTGCTTCCCCAAGGTAGTGATTAATACTTGATCTCTGGGCTTTTTTCCAAGTGTTATTCCCAATTCCTGATTACCCATGGTACAATAGTGATTAAACCAACCTTGTAACGAAGAGCTGTTTTGACTTTTTAACAATCGTGTGAGGAGTTTCAACTTTATTTGAAACTACCAGCAATGAAAAAGGTTGTGTGCCGACACGCTTTTGCGGATATTAAAGCATCATAAAGATACCCAGTGAGTACTCCATGCAGTCTTTTGACAAAATGTCACAGTGAGTGCCATTACAAATGTATAATATTATTTTCTGAGGACAACAAAACTACCATTTATTTTGAGGCTGTTCGATTGTTTAGCAAAATGTCATTAACCCCTTCGCTGCCAGGCCTTTTCCCCCTCCTGTGCCACACCCTTTTTTGGCTATTTGGGGTAGTGCGCGCTGAGGCCCCTGTAACTTTTTGACCACGTAAGGTATCCACGCCAAATTTGCGTCCTTTTCTTCCAACATCATGGGGATTCTGAGGGTACTCAGGGTTTGTGGATTCTCCTGGAGGGGGTCACAGAAATGAGCCAAAATACAGCAAAATTTAGTTTTTTGGGGGGGAAATGGGAAAAACGGGCTGCAAATGAAAGCATCTGGGTTTTTCCCTGCAAATGTTATCAAAAAAGAGTTTGTGGGGCTGAAATCACCATTTTCCCAGCTTTTAGGGGATACCAGACTTTTGTCAGAAACCCAACATTTTTTACACAGTTTTGGCATTTTTCTGGGACATAGCCTATTTTTGCTATTTTTTATGCTTTCAACCTCCTTCCAGTTGATGGTAGAAATGGGTACAAAAGCAATAATGGATCCTGGAAACCTATACATTTTAGAGAAGTAGACAAAATTCTGAATTCAGCAAGGGGTCATTTGTGTAGATCCATCAAGGTTTCTTTATAGAAACTAACAGTTAAATATAGGATAAATTGAAAATTTGATGTAAAAAAAAGTCTTTTGTGTCAACGTTTTCACCTGTAACTTCTTCTAATTATGACAGCTCTTTGAAAGCAATATACCGTTACATCCGCTGGACATTACTGGTTGTGGGGATATATAGGACTTGTAGGTTCACCAAGAACCCGACGAACCCAGAGCCAAAAACTGAGCAGCAACTTGCAATGGTTTTTAGGTCTCGCCTGACCCAGCGCATGCGCTGGTCTGGCGAGACTTATTGAGAGGGCTCCAAAAAGTGTTACCAGGCCAGCCTAGAGCTACAGTGCATGTGCGCGGGCGCCGCGTTTTACTGCAATTACTTTCACTTTCGCGGCCGCTTTGATGTTGATCGCAATCGTGATCACTTTCACTTTTGCGGCCGCAAGGCCGCTTGGCATTGCCAATAGGTCTTGCTTTTGGGACCTTATAAGTATTTAGTTACGCAACTGTTGCATGGCTAAACACTTATACGGTCCCAAAGGCGAGACCTATTGGCTATGCCAATGCTTGTTTATTATGTACCGGGTATATAGTAATTATTCTGTAAAAATGTGTACATGGAAAAATCGGTATTAAAGACACCTATGTATTTCTGAAATGGGAACAAAATATAGAGTTTAGAAACAGTAGATATTTGCACATTTCCGAAATTGGGAATACTCATACTAGCATGAGAATTATCAGTCATTTTTTAGAATGACTTTTTTTTTTTACACAATGTCTTTCATTTGGAAGGCAGAAATGCATCGAAAGTCAATAGGTAATAACAGTTCCTTTACAAATCTGAATTACCCTAAGTCTCCCGATAAAAATGGTACCTCACTTGTAGGGGTAGGCATAGTGCCCACGACAGGAAAGGGCTCAAAACCCAACGTGAACACACCACATTTTCACAATGCAAAATTACCCTTTTTTAGCAAAGTGCCTAGCTGTAGTTTTTTAACCCTAGCTCTGCCGGCACCTAGGGAAACCTAGCAAACCTATAAATTTTTGAAAACTAGACACCCAGGGGAATCCAGGATGGGGTGACTTGACTGCCTCCCACCAGGTTCTGTTACCCAGAATCCCTTGCAAACCTAAAACATTGCCAAAAAAACCCACATTTTCTCCACATTTCTCTGGTGGAAAGTTCTGGAATCTGCGTGGATCCACAAATGTCCACCCACCCCGCGTTCCCCAAAGTCTTCCGAGAAAAATGGTACCTCACTTGTGTGGGTCGGCCTAGTGCCCGCGACAGGAAACGGCGCAAAACGCAACGTGGACACACCTCAATTTCGATGTGAAAAATGACCCTTTTTTGGCAAAGTGCCTAGCTGTAGTTTTTGAACCCTAGCTCTGCCGGCACCTAGGGAAACCTACCAAACCCACACATTTCTGAAAACTAGACACCCGGGGGATTCCAGGGAGGTATGGCTTGCGTGGATCCCCCAACGTTTCCTTGCCCAGAATGCCCTGCAAACCTCAAATTTAGCTGAAAAAAATCAAATTTTTCACACATTTTTGTGTGGGAAAGTTGTGGCATCACCGGGCTGACACAAATTTCCTATTTCCTACCACCCAGCGTTCCCCCGGGTCTCCCGATAAAAACGGTGCCTCACTCGTGTGGGAGGCCCAAGTACCCGCGACAGGCAAGGGCCCAAAACGTATTGAGGCGACATGAAAATTGCCTACCTCAAAATGACCTGGTTTTGCAAGGGGGGTCACCTGGGTTTTTGGCCCGGTGCTCGGCGGCCACCTAGGGGAACCTACCAAACCCACACATTTCTGAAAACTAGACACCCGGGGGCTTCCAGGGAGGTATGGCTTGCGTGGATCCCCCGAACGTTTCCTTACCCAGAATGCCCTGCAAACCTCAAATTTAGTCCCAAAAAAATCACCTTTTTGACACATTTTTGTGTGGGAAAGTTGTGGCATCACCGGGCTGACACAAATTTCCTACCACCCAGCGTTCCCCCGGGTGATTTTTTCAGCTAAATTTGAGGTTTGCAGGGCATTCTGGGCAAGGAAACGTTGGGGGATCCACGCAAGCCATACCTCCCTGGAAGCCCCCGGGTGTCTAGTTTTCAGAAATGTGTAGGTTTGGTAGGTTTCCCTAGATGGCCGCCGAGCACCGGGCCAAAATCCCAGGTGACCCCCCTTGCAAAACCAGGTCGTTTTGAGGTAGGCAATTTTCATGTCGCCTCACTACGTTGTGGGCCCTTGCCTGTCGCGGGTACTTGGGCCTCCCACACGAGTGAGGCACCGTTTTTATCGGGAGACCCAGGGGAACGCTGGGTGGTAGGAAATTTGTGTCAGCCCGGTGATGCCACAACTTTCCCACACAAAAATGTGTGAAAAGGTGATTTTTTCAGCTAAATTTGAGGTTTGCACGGCATTCTGGGTAAGGAAACGTTGGGGGATCCACGCAAGCCATACCTCCCTGGAATCCCCCGGGTGTCTAGTTTTCAGAAATGTGTGGGTTTGGTAGGTTTCCCTAGGTGGCCGCCAAGCCCAGGGCCAAAAACTCATGGGACCCCCTTTGCAAAAACAGGTTGTTTTGTGATAGGTAATTTTGATGTCTCCTCAATAGGTTTTGGGCCCTTGCCTGGCGCGGGCACTAGGCCTACCCACGCAAGTGAGGTACCATTTTTCTCTGAAGACTTTGGGGAACGCAGGGTGGGTGGAATTTTGTGGACCCACGCAGATTCTAGAACTTTCCACCACAGAAATGTGAGGAAAATGTGTTATTTTGGACACATTTTTAGGTTTGCAATGGATTCTGGGTGATAGAACCTGGTGAGAGCCAGTGAAGTCCCCCCATCCTGGATTCCCCTCGGTGTCTAGTTTTAAAAAATGTACAGGTTTGCTAGGTTTGCCTACGTGCCAACTGCGCTAGGGCCCAAAATCCACTGGTATGCATATTGCTAAAAAAACAAAACGGAGCCCAGTGGGCTTTCTGCCGCCCTGGGGGGTGGGGGGGAATCGGGGAAGGGGGTTTCATCCCGATATGCCCCTAAAGGGGCAGAAAGACTGTGGCTATTTTTTGTGGGGGTGGGGGTATTGGTTTGACCATTTTGGGCAGCCCCCACACCACGCATAAACAAAGCCTGCGTACTCGCTGGCGCCTAGTGGGCTTTCTGCCCCCCCCCCCCAGGGGGCAGATCAGGGCCACTGCCGCCATCTGCCCTCCCGGGGGTGGGCAGAAAGACGGAAATTTCTCTGGGGGTGGGGTATTGTCATGCTCATTTTGGGGAACCCCTAAACTAATAAAACAAAAAAATCCATGGTTTCTAGTGGGCATTCTGCGCCCCCCAGGGGGGTCAGATTGGGGGCTACAGCTCCCATCTGCCTCCTGGGGGGGAAGAAAGACTGTCATTTTTGTGGGGGGGGAGGGTGGGGGGATTGGCGTGCCCATTTCGGGCAGCCCACACCCTAAAAACAATTGCGCAAAAAAAATCCCTAGTGGATAGTGGGCTTTCTGCCCTCGGGGGGGGGTGAAGATTGGGGGCTACGGCCCCATCTGCCCCCCCGGGGGGGCAGAAAGGCTGTAATGGTGGCGGGGGTGGGGGCATTGGCGTGCCCGTTTCGAGCAGCCTCCACCCTAAATAAAATCCATCACCCTAAATAAAATTGCGTGAAAAAAATCCCTGGCGTCAAGTGGGCTTTGCGCCCCCCCGAAGGGGAAGATTAGGTGCCAATGCCCCATCTGCCCCCCAGGGGGGGTAGAAAGGCTGTAATGATGGCGGGTGGGTGGGGGCATTGGCGTGCCCGTTTCGGGCAGCCCCCACCCTAAAAAAAAACTAAAAACAAATCCCTGGTGTTTAGTGGGCTTTCTGCCCCACCAAAGGGGCAGATTAGGGGCCAATGCCCCATCTGTCCCCAGGGGGGGCAGAAAGACTGTAATAATTGGGGGGTGGGAGTGTGGGCCTGCCCGTTTTGGGTAGCCCTCACCCCTATTTTTTTTTTTTTTTTTTTTACAATTCTCTGGTGTCTAGTGGTCTTTTTGCCCCCCTGGGGGGGCTGACTGGGGGCAAATGCCCCATCTGCCCCCCAGGGGGGGCAGAAAGGCTGTAATGGTTCCCCAGCTCTCAAGGCTATTTTTAGTGAAAGGGAATCCCTCTGGTGCCCGCACCAGAGGGATTCCCCAGGGAATGCCTCATGACGAGCTGGACTCGTCATGGGCACAGCGCGACTGTGCTCCATGACGAGTCCAGCTCGTCATGGGCAAAGAAGGGGTTAAGTCGAACCTACCAGAAAACACAGCTATCTAGTTACAAAGGACATACAGTGGGCTTACCACACGAAAAAACGCTTTATCAACTTTTTTTCTTTTTAGTTAGCAATCCCACTCAGATCGATAAAGAAAAAGAAAAAAGGAAGCACGTCATTTATTAGGTATACAAAATGGTATGGGCTGCTACGTCATAGGCTTTTTTAGTTAGTCGTGCTGCACAGCATCGGGGATGTTGTACATCATCGCTAAAAACCGATGGCAAAATCAATAGGCCAATGCTTTTTTCAATGTAGTTTAGGAGCCTAACAGGTTTATGTTTTAAACTAGTACTCTAATTAACCATGACTTAAACAGCCATAGAACAAAAACTGTGTCTCCCAGATTGCATTAGGATTTTAAAATGAAAGGCCAAAACTGGAAAGTGGTGTAGCTGATGATATGGAGTTACCCGGTATTTTGTGAGAACAGTGGTCCTTGGTAAGGAGCTAATGTAAATATACAATCAATATAGACTAGAATCAGTGCTATATTACTCCTGTCAAGCCGGACAGTGCATATTAATGAATAGTTCTAGTTCAAAAACCCTTATTTCGGTCATTAAGACCATAAAAGTACGTGTACAATACAATCAAAATCTTGACAATATAAAATTATTAAAAACAAATCCATCCATCATATGAAAGTACATGTGCATCATCTTTGTGTGCCAAGGTAATTATCTGCACTAACCTATGAGCAAAGTCAATGACCTCAAGAGCAACAGGGAAAGAAAAACACAACATGGGTCCAGTGAAAATCAGATTGGTTTCAGGGGCCGAAAAATACTTAACAGAAATCATAAAATCAATAGGTCCGACATAATTGGTACTGGTCGCATTGTTGATAAAAAATTACACATACAGTAGAAGAATTAAAACCTAGTTCATCTCCATTATTGATAATTTAAAACAATAAAGAAGGTTAAGAACAGGTTTTTCCTCTCTTTTGTTCGTTTAAAAAGTAAAAACAGTTTATGCATTTGCATCTGGTGTGATTATTTTTAAGAGAATCCAGAGCCTGCGCTACATTGAATTTAAAAATCGAGAGACAGCAAAAACAATGGGCTCAGAGGTATCAAACTTCAAAACTCTAAATGCCTCCTGGCAGTGCACAAACCCTAGGTTCCTGCACAACTGTATAAGCCAGCGCTGTCTTGCAGATTTGTAGCCTGGGCAAAAGAATAAAACATGGAGCTCCGACTCCTCCTGATGGTTGCAGGCTAGGCACCCACGTGAAGCAGTTTCAGACCATTTGCAAGTAAAGGCAAAAAGTGGAAGGGTACCAAATCTAAACTGGAGATATAGTTTTCTTGCTGAGAAAGGCAGAATGTCATCCAGGAAGGGTTCAAATTTGTATTCATCTTTTATTGTGAGGAATTTGGCTGTCACATGACCTGAAGCCGGAATCCCGTGGAGGACTGCCAATTTAGGTGTTCGGTAAGTTTTCACCAGTTCAGCACGTGAAATTGCGGAGCACGCTTCCTTAGGGTTGGTCTAGAGATTTGGTTTAGCTAGCCTACTGCACTCTTCCCTTACATGTGCAAACCAAGCAATTTTTTCTACCCTCGGGAAACTAAATAACTCTTTTGTTTCTTACCGATATTCTGCCAGTTCCGGGGTCACCCACAATCTACGCCAGAAAGTTTGGGATCTTAGACCAATCTCATCTCCAATTGGTCTAAGACCTAAATCCAGCCGCAGGGGGATTAATGGGGTGCTAGGTGGGAGACCCAAAACCTGTCTTAAGAAGGTGTTCTCAACTTTGCTTACATGAGTGCAACAACAATGACCCCAAAGTTCGGCCCCATACATTGTTGCACCCCTAGCTTGTGCCTTGTAGATTTCTATAATAGGTCCAGCGGGTTTAGAGGAGGAATCTCTAAGTAATTTTGCAATTCCTCCGGTAGTCTGGGCTAGCTTAAGCTTGGCTCTGGCAATTTGTGGCCCCCACTCCATATTTTCTGTGATGGTGACACCCAGATAGTCAAATACAGAGTCCCTTTCCAGCACAGTGTCATCTAAACTTGGTCTTGCCCAGCCAAGGCGTGTTGCCTTGGCTGGGCAAGACCAAGTTCATGGTCTTCAAGGTATGTATCTCCAGCTCCCTGTTACAAAAGATGAAAAAGCTGTCCAGGACCCTCTGTAGTCCCATCGGCGACTTGGACATTAAAAGGGTGTCATCCGCAAACATCAATGCTGGGACTTTTGAGTTTGCTAGCTTTGGGGCATTATTATCCTTAACCTCGATGAGTTGGACAATCAATGCGTTGACAAAGAAGCAGAACAGGGTAGGTGCAAGCACACACCCCTGCCTCACTCCTCTGTCAACTGGGAATCGTGAAGTTAGTTCTCCCCCTTTCCCACATCTTACTTGGGCATAGTTGGCTTCATGCAGCTTCATAAGCATGCTTAGGAGGTAAGACGGAATCCCCATATCTCTTAGTACCCCCATAATTTATTTCTGGGCACCAAGTCAAAGGCCGTTTTCAAGTCCACAAAAATTAGATAGAGGCTGCCACCCTCCATTCTCACTGTTTTCCACAATATAAGTTGAAGGCTATATATTTGATCAACGGTGGAGGTATTCTTCCTGAATCCAGCTTGGTATGGGCTCAAAATGTCATTATCTTCCATCCAACCCTGAATGCGGTCTAGAAGTACCCGTGCAAACAGTTTTTGTGTGTCAGTCTGTAGTTTGCAGGGAGAAGTGGGGAGCCCTTTTTAAAAACTGGGACAATTTCTGTCCCTGTCCAGGTTTCGGGAATCGGCATACCTTTCATTATAGCATTGAATAGTACCCACAGATAAGGGCCCCATATTGTTGGTTCTTCTCGAAAAAGATCCCCTGGAAGCTTATCTAATCCCGGTGCTTTGCCGGCGGGAAGTTTCTTTATTGCATTTGAGACTTCAAGGAGGGTGATCCCAGCAACTTCTTCATAGATGGTCCTTGATAAGGAAGTAATTGTCTCAACTGCCGAGCCAGCATCTGCACACGAGGTCCTTTGAGGAATAGCATGGATAGCATTGTGGGGGCCGGATGCTATCTTTATTGTATATAGCGCCTGAAAATGGTCTACCCACTTTTCTGCTGGTATATTCGGCTCTATGGCTGAATTACCTTCCCTACTGCCTGTTCTGACTATAGCCCAGAATTCCTTCATATCTTTATTCAGTAGGGCGGATTTTATGTTGTTCCACTTATTTAATTCCCAGGACTGCTTTGCTAGACGGATAGCCTCTTTATACAAAACCCGCTTGCATTTAGTTAGTAACTTGTTTTTGGCTTTAATGGCTGCTATCAGGGCCCGTTTCGCCTTTCGGCAATTATCATTAAACCATGACTGAGTGACCTGCTTCTTTGTCTTAGGGTGCGTTTTTGGGTGGAATATATCGGCCAGTTTGGATGCCAGGCTTGCATGGGGCGGGTATGCCCAGACGTGGGTCCCGTGCTCTCCATGCCACTGGAATCAAGCTATCCTAGCTGAAGAGGGGTGAAACCCCGAAACCGGTCCTAGGATGCTTGTTTCCAGTCCAGGGAGGACCTGGCTTGGCAGTTCGGGCTGGACTGTTCCCATGAGGCACAGGGTCAAGACTGATTTGCATATGGCTGGGTTCAAACTGGAATGAAATGGTGAGCAAAAAAACGATGGATTTAGGCCCAGATCTCTGTACTGGGGTGAATGTATGACATTGTTCTGCATTCTGTCCATCAATAGTTCTTTTTGCATTTGTCACCCTGAGTGGGACGGGTATGCCCAGAAGTGGGTCCCGTGCTCTCCATGCCACTGGAATCAAGCTATCCTGGCTGAAGAGGGGTGAAACCCCGAAACCGGTCCTAGGATGCTGGTTTCCAGTCCAGGGAGGACTTGGCTTGGCAGTTCGGGCTGGACTGTTCCCATGAGACACAGGGTCAAGACTGATTTGCATATGGCTGGGTTCAAACTGGAATGGCATGGTGAGCAAAAAAATGATGGTTTTAGGCCAAGATCTCTGTACTGGGGTGAATGTGTGACATTGTTCTGCATTCTGTCCAACTGTTGTTTTTGCATGTAGTTCTGCAACTTTACTGACAGGAGCTAGGTTGCCCACATCAGCAGGAACACCACTGATTTCAGGAGGACAGACTACAGCTGCATAGAGTGCACTCAACTACTCAGGTGATTGCTTTATTATCCCCCATTTTATTCTTCTTCTGTTATTGGAGAGTATTAACCTGTTCTCAGAATGGGGGCTACTGGCCGGGGCAATACCCGAATCCGGCACCTTCAATACCAAAGCCAGGGTGTTGTGGTTGCTATCATGCCGCGAAACAACAGCAAAATCGAGAACCCTGGGCCATGATCTAGTCTCCACTAGGATATAATCCAGGAGAGAAGTATGGCCAATTCTATTAAATGTTGGGTTCCCTGGCGTCCCCGATATTGTGCTGCCATTACACGCTCTCAGTGAGTGGGTTAGCACGATGGCATTGATTTGGAGTGCCAAGGGGGACCAGGCCTTGATCGGAGGAATTTGCGGATCAGGGATTGACCATTGGGAGTCCTCCTCGTTGGAGATTGGATCAGGAAGGCCAGGGAGGGGCTCAAATTGACAGTTAAAATCACTCCCAACGATCAGCCTCATATCGGGGAGAACAGTAGGAATAAAAGAGTTCAGTAATTCAAGGGTTGGCGATTCCATGCTCAGTCTTACATGTCGGGAGTAGACGTTAATAAGAGCAAGCTTCAGCTTAGTTGGGAAGCTAAGTGTTGCACACTGGATATCGCTGGACGAAATATTCAGCTGACTAATTGTACAGCCCACGTGTGAGCCAACCCAAATACATAAAGCCCCAGTCAATCTACCCCTCTCTCTTATAGTGGCTGGAATATTAAATGACGCAAATCCCACTCTTGTGAAGTCATCCTGTGCCCATGTTTCCTGAAACATGCAGATGTCATATTGGTCCACAAAAAGCCCCCATTCGGGGCAAGACCGTTTACTTTTGAGGCCAGCAACGTTCCACGACAGGACCTTCAACTTGCTTCCTGTATATGGCATTTCTTTAGGGGCATCAGGGGGGTAAGCGTCAGGGGTGGAGGTACCATCTCGTTGAGTCAAGGTGGGGCCTTCAGATGTTGCGATGGGTTGATTTGCCCTACAGATATTAATATTGGGAAGAGCGGAAAGTATGGGAGCTATGAGTCTGGGAAGATCTCGTGGACCTTCTGTCTCCTTGGTCACCTGTGGGGTAGTTGCAACCAGGTCCTTTATTCCTAGCCCTATCCCAGAGAAGGAGGGCTGACTTAGATGACCACGGCCAGGCTCCAATGGTCCTCCAGGGGGCCTCGGGCGCTCTTTCCCTGACCCAATCTCATTATCTCTGGTCGTCAATCCACTTCTTCCCAAACCCCGTATCTGTTTGGTACTGGTAGGTTATAAAATATAGGTCTGGGGGAAGGATACCTGTAGCCAGTGTTCTGATGTTCTATAGGCCGCCTACCATAATCTAAGGTTGTGTTAGCCCTACCAGAATTGTACCAATGGGAATAAAAGTGAATCAACAGAAGGGCTCTCACCTCAGTTAGGGGCTCTAAGGGGCTAGATTTCTGAGTTGTTAGCCTACGTAGGAGTCTGGGGATTTTTAAAATTAATGATCACACAGTCCCCTTGGATTGTTTTTTTGCTGGATCCCACCCAGGCGACTCTCAGGACCATTAAAATGTCCCTGCCCTTTCACAGGGAAACTGCCTATGCCTTGCCAGCCAAAACAAACTTTTATTCCTCACATCCAATTGTGACTCCCTCTGGCCATGACTGAGTACTGGTACCCCGCCAAAATGTTCACGCTGGGGGTAGGTTTATAATTGGCTGGGTCATTCCTTCTATCCTCCCCACTGGGCACTCTCCCCCGACCCTTCTCTACTTGCACTGGGCCCTGTTGCAATATTATTACTTTGATGTATACTCCGCATGATATGGGTTGTAACATCGTTCCCAGCCTCACAATGGGGTTTCCTAGTAGCTAGATATGTAGTATGATCTTGCCCCTGTTGCACACCAGAGCTCTGGAGGGTGCGACTGGTGCCATGGCTAATGTTCATGTGACTAGTGGGGTCTTGGGTCCTAGGTGTCACTTGGTTATCTAAGGGTTCCCGACTAGCGAAGTCCACCTGGCAACTGAAGTCACTCCCCCTTAGTGCACTTTGTATTATGTTAGTGCTGGAGTGTGTTTGCCTTGAATCCCCCATTGTTGTCAGGTTATGTATACGATCAACTAGGAAGGCAACTTCTTCCTTCACAATAGCTCTGAGTTGGATCAACAGGTCTGCTAATAGGGTCTGAGCCCAAGATGGTTAATTTGGGTCTATACCAGTGTTAACAGTGCATTCTATGATTGCATTTGAATTGGCCATAGGTTCTGCACTTGCCTCAGGCCCCCTTTAGCTTTCTTACTCTTGGGTGCCCCCTCACTTGCTTGCTTTCGCTTCCCGTTCTTGCGAGTACCTAAAACAGCGTCCCCCTTTTGGGTTTCAGTTATCGGTGCATTTACTAGTTGTGGGAGGACGGGGAACATTTCCCATAGATGAGGGGCTACAGAAGTAATAATAGGGGTAGGTGATACTGTCAATGGAAGAGAGAGATCTGGAGTAATTGACAGACACCTTTCAGTGAGTTCTATTTCTGTTGTGACAGCACCTATAGCACTCTGTAGAATTCTGTCAATGGAAGTTGGGAGGGTTGGGGAAGAAAGGTTTACTTGAGGACGAGTGGCGTCCCATCGAGCTCTGGACAGAATCACCACCGCCTAGGTCGTATCGGCATTGCCACCGAAGACCGGTCATTCCCCCCCACCATTGCTCTGAGACTTCTACCTGTCCGTGCACTCTTCACGTGCATCGCCACCACAGACCCTTCATTCCCTCCCGGCCTTTCAATCAGTCCTCCCCTCGTGGACCATCAACCAGCCCATTGCGGCCCTTGCCCGCGGACCAGCGCAACACGCTCGTTCATTCGTCACTAAGGCCATATGTCCTACCTTTTCCATTGCCTCCAATTAGGCACCATATACTTCAGGCTTGTATAAAATTGTCCTGATGATGATCCTAGAATTGTTTTAAAGGATCGAAACATCGTCGACTTGCTGGAACACCATGTACACACACCTATTTGATATTTAAGTGGAATGGTTGTCGTTTTCATGCTTGTTTTAACCATCCACATTACATACAAGCTTTTCTAGCCCTGCCTGAATGTTCTGTTCAATGTATATGTTTTGTGAATTTGTAGGACGCAGGACTGTGTCCCACTTTAATGTTTTTTGTTAGATTTGCAACTTTCATTAAAATGTACTGTCCAGCTGGACAGGAGTAATATAGCACTGATTCTAGTCTATATTGATTGTTTATTTACATTAGCTTCTTACCAAGGACCATTGTTCTCACAAAATGCTGATGTCCAAGGTCCTTGCTTACGTTTTTGGGTCCCCTTGTTTTTGTTTAAACATGGAGTTACCCGGTAGCCTCATAAATATGCATGTCTCTAATTATGCCTAGAGTAGCTCCTGTGTTCCCCAGGCTGAGTCGAAAAGAGTCTTCAGCAAAGTGTAGCATTTTTTAAGCAGGTCCTTATTCACTGGGGAAATTTTTCCTTCAAACAAATGTTTGGAAATTCACAGCAAAGTTGCTGGATTTCAGTGCACTTTGCAGCTCCCCATCCATGTTGAAACTGTGTGGCATTTCTAAGCAACAAGTGTAAGTCTCTCAGCTATGACACTAGTAAACAAACCTAAGTAGCGCAGGCCAAAAATTACCACGCTGGGATTGCCACCCATGTTACTACTACTAAATGTAACCCACAAAAAAAGTAATGACAGTCAATAAAATAACGCGCCACACAAACCGCAAAAGTGTGCCACAAAATAACCAGTTTGGTGCCGCTAAATTTTTGAGTCCAAAAAACAATATCTTTGGGGTTTGTTTACAGAAGTAGTACCAGGACACCTTGTTATATAACAATACACTTTAGAAAAGGATTACATTACACTACTCTGCAATCATAGAGTACCACTAGCCATTGCACAAGCAAACAGGCTTTCATTAGCTGAAGCCTACATGCCTACAAAGTAGAGTAGGCATTTGATACCCTCGACTGGACATACCTTTTCCGGGTGCTAAGCGGCATGGAATTCAGGCATCCGTTTCCTGCCATACATCGGTATTCTCTATGCCAATTCCCAGGCACTGGTCAAAGTGAACAGAATTCCATGGGCCCACGTCTCAATTTAGCAGGACACCAGACAAGGTTGTGCTCTCTTGCCCCTCCTTGAAGATGGAGCTGGCGGTGGCTTGGATACAGTGATATGTTCAGGTGAGGGGCTTTGAATGTGAGAACCTCATATTTTGCTCTAATGATTTAATGTCTTGCCCTTCATGGGAAATCCTCAAGAGACCAGGCCTAAGCGGTTCCAAATGTTTGACCTCTATGGGGAGGCTTCTGGCCTAAGGGTTAATTGGGATAAATTGAGCTCGATTCCAATGAGGGGCAGAGTTGAAGCTAGTCCCCTTTCTCCCTGCGAATCGCAGTCCCTTGTTAGTTTTGCATCTGTGTTTTGTCTGTGTGTTTGCCCCTCCCCATTTTCTAATGTGGTGTTTGTCTATCTTCCTTGGTGCCACCAGCGTTCCACAGCAGTCTCTCATGGATTCTCACCCGCTTTATCAAGTAAGTGGGGTTTCGGGGGGGTCTTGTTACCTCACATATATACGCATACAATAACCCTTCCACCACATTCCCCTTTCCTTCCATTCTCTGACCTAACTCATCCCAAATATTTCTGTCTACTATAGACACCCAAACATGCTTTCCAGACTCTTCCCTCTTTTATATCCAATTCATCCAACTAACCTAACAGGCACTCATGTCCACCAATAATTTCACATCTTACTTTTACCAATCAACTTCAATTTATCTATTCCTATTCACAACACTAGGGTAAATGCATGAAATCTCAAGAGCACAAACTTAACCATAACACAAGTAATCCTACTAGGAAAAGGAAGCACATGTTAAAAACCAGTTTACTTCTAATTTGGGATTACAGACTAACCTGCTACTCGCCACAAAGCAATTCCAAACCTAGTCGGGCATAGTGAGCGCTATACAAGTACAATTTGCAATTAACAATCCATTGTCCTATAGATGCTTTCGGAAGTTCGCTCCTACCATTCTTACACTTAGCCTTAGGTATTAATTGGTCTCAAATCCAAATCCCTGGCTGACTCCCATTTTTTCCAGGCGATGAATTAAGCACCATAGAATCAACTTGGTAAATAGTTTCCTTAAACTCAGTATTTCAAATGGCGATTTCCCAGTACCAGCACTGGGCATCACAGTCACATAATGTTGCCTGCAATGCCTTCCTCCAACACCTGCAGATTTCAGCGCCAACTGAACGGATTCCTTCACTACTCAGTTAAACAATTTCACTTGAGCACAGGCCTCTGGGTAATAAAAAGCTACATGAGATTACCTAATTACACTATCTTTAAAAAAATTGTTGCATTTTCTCTGGTGTAAACTTAATCCTATTATCAGATATTAACCCTTCAGTTATGCCTTCACAACAAAATAGGTCTTATAAACGTTACATTACCAACCATTCAAACCTCTGGGCACTATGAATAATAACCAATCAAAATGGGGCAAATGATCCTTCTGAAGTAAAAGAGAATATGGACCCAATATATCTATATGTATAGCAGCTTTTCGCCACGTCCTATCCGGAAATTTGATTGGAGTAATTTCCACACTACATGCCTTAGCTGATTTATCACTGCAACCACAAATCTGATAGTCTCCTACCCTTTTATAAATTCAAGAATTCATTTATGGCCACCAAAAATGTTCCTTTACTTTTCTCTTAGTTCCAGACATACCACAATGACCATCGTGTGCTAACTTAAATATCTCATCTCTTATACCCACTGATGGTACCACTTTGTTGCTTCTTGTTACAATTTTTTTCTCTAGCATGCACTAATTTTTAACCTTATCATATACAATGTAATCCCCTTGCAATTTCGTTTCACAGGGCCAACCATCTTTCATATACTCGATCAATAATTTAATGTCCATATCACATGACAACTCGTTGCCAACCCACTTCTGTCAATGCCACCTTGACATGTTATACTTCCTTCAATGTCCTCATACATTACCGCTCCTTCATATTTTTCTTCTCACTCCATTTAAGTGCTGTCATTAGTAACTAAAGGATGTCCATTCAAACCATCCGCTTGCACATTCAATTTACCAGGCACATATCCCACTGCATAATAATATGCCTGTAGCTTAGATGTCAACCGTGCTAATCATGGAGTCATTGATCTCGCACTTCTTGAGGGCTAATGAGTTTACCAACGGTTTAAAGTCACTTCTTACAAAAAACGTTGTGGCCCACAAGTAGGTACGAAAACGTTACACAGTCCAGGTACAAGCAAATAATTTGTGTTCAAATACAGAGTAATTTATCCTCGGCTGGACTTATGCACAAGACCCATATGCAACAAGCCTTTCATCCATGCCATCTTTGTGAAGTAACATTGCACCCAAACTAGGCCTGGGCGGTAAATTCCGTTCCGCTCGCGGAATATGGGTAATTTCGCGTTCAGCGGATAACGCGGAATTGCCAAAAACTGGGCGATCCTCGGCTTCGCGGAATTTTTTGCTTGTTCGTGCTTTCAAAATGCGTGTTCGCGAGATATTTCCCCCAAGCACGCAAACAGCGTTCGCGAACAGGAAAAAAGCACCGCGAACGGGCAGAACAAGCCATTCCGCGTGTTCGCAGAACTCTGCGTGCTTGCGGAGAATTTTTACCGTTTCGCGGAGCTTTGCGTAGTGTGACAACGCAAATTTCGCCCACCCCTAACCCAAACCATATAGACTTCCATCCACCACTAGAAAACATTTTTTCTCTCAGTAAATGGTTTTAAACATGGAGCTTTGACCATTTCAATCATGATGTTTTACAAACACTCACTTTGCTCCCCTTGCAAACAAACTGTTTAACAGTCTCCTAAATAGTTCTACCTTGCTTGAATATTTGCCAACACTTTTCTTAAATTCGCATCATGTTCTTGCATATCCTTACTAAAAATTAAACACTACTGCATCCATTACCCCTCCCAAAATAATATTGATTAGCCTCTGAAATATGGTGAAATACAGCTGAGGCACTAATTAAACCAAAAGGCATTTTTTGTACTGGTATGCTCCTTCTAAAGTGATGAAAGTTGTGAAGTGCTTGGATTTCTCATCCAATTCCACCTGGTGGTAAGCACTTGTGAAATATAAGAAAATAATGTTGCTCCGGTCACAGATGCCAATAGTTCTTGTAAATTGTGTAATGGGAAACTACTTATCCACATAGCATCATTTAAAAATCTACACAGTCTCAAATCTCCTGAATTTTTAAATGAAACCACCTCCGAGGATAACCAGTCCAACGTCTCAATTATGTCTTTTGTACGCGTATTGTGCAATAAGTCTGAGTTTTCGTCTATATGTCAACAAAGCATTCTTTAATTTCTGTTGTATATGTTTCACAGTGTCTCAGGTCACAACCTTATGTTTATAAGCTTTCAACTTCTCCCAGCTTTTTTTAAACACTTCTTGGAATTAATTTGCATAAATAAAAAATTTTCATACATCTTTGGACTTTCAACCATTGTATACAAAAGGAAGATCCGCTCTGGGATCCAGTTTCACAGCAAATTTTCCTTAGCGGAAGTAACCCAAAAAAGCGTCATTGTGTTCTGCATAAAAGACTTTCTCAGTCATCTTTTGAACTTTAAAATTTGAGACCAAAGGTAATCCCCAAGTTCAATTCTAAGTTCTGAGTAGGTTCCTTGACATATTGTAGTATATTCCAACCTCCTTCCTGAGCACAATTTTTCTAACAAAACACTTTCCACAATTGCATACCACATGCAAGGGACTACCATCACATTCACCCATACTTCATTTATAAGTATATCACACTTTATTGTTCTCTTACTCTTACCTCCTGCATCTTCACCAATGCAAAAAACCACATCATCATTTTCATTCATACTAGTATCTCCAACATCTGTAAGAACATAATTCACTTATCTATGCAAATCCTTGCACTCATCCAAAATGTCCCCTTTTTAGGTCTCGCCTACGCAGCATGCAAGCGATGCTTTGGAGTGACCTCTTGCAATCACTACGTACTTTTTGGGAAAAAAGTGCATGTACTGCACTGTTTTCAATCAGTACGGGTGCATGTGTAGCGTTTACCTTGGGGGAGTGAGCAGCGGCGCCATCTGTTAGCAATTATCGCGCCTGGCGCTGCTCGCTCCCGCAAGGTAAACGCTGTTCATGGACCTCCCTGTGACTCTTCAGCCCCCAGCTCTGTCCGCTCAGCGGGTCACCCAATACCATTCCAACCCCTCTTTCCCGATCTCCCACCATCACTCCTACCCCACTCCGTCTTTTTTGCACGCCAGCATTTCAGTGTTAAATTGTACACGTAATGTGTCCCGTCAGCTCGTACTTATGTTATCCTATAGTTGCAATTTATTAACAAAGTGTTGATTTACTTTTAAATGGCTAAGGTCTCCAAGTATCTTTTAGCATGGCGGCTGTTACGTCATCCGAGTGTGTCTCTCGGCAGAAGCTCTAAACTGAGCAGGCGCTGCTTGTCTCCCTCAACTTTAGTGCTCGCCCTTTGTTTTCTCAGCACATCCCCGGGTATGGTGCAAATGAGGCTTGTTTAAGGGACTCCCTTTGATGAGCAAGATCAAACAGAATCGGGATCCCAGGTCTTAATCGGACCTCAGCACGGATGGCGTTTTTTTCATTTTTTTCTACAAACGCTCCGTTTGCTTGGCTTTTGGCTGGTCATCACGTACATTGTGCTCAGCAAAGTCGTCCCGTTGGATATCAGGTAATCCGCACTGAAGAGCCTGCCTCTTCACGAATCCATTCACACTACAATGGCCTCTGTTTGGTTTTCTTTGCCATGCCATTTCAGAAGCAAACACAGGCGGGGCGTTCTGACGTAATTAAAGGGGGGTGATAATGGGGCAAGATGATTACAGCGCGAAAATGGACAATCTGTGAAATTCACAAATGCCCTGCACAACTGGCGCAGCCTGTGGGAAACAAACTCTCTTAGCTCCCCCTAGTGGATCTTCAATTATGTGCTAACCTGCACGGGGTTTCGTTTGTACCTCCCCCCAGCCCTCCCTCCATTTGTCTGTGCCTTTCACTCCCCCAGCCCTTCCTACCATTGTCTGTGCCTTTCACCCACCCCTTTCCCGATGGCCGTGTGTAGTGTTCTTAATTAATGGTGCTGAGCATCCATGCCAAGATGATGATGTCAGCTGCTGTGGGTGTTCTGTTAAAGAATGTTTGGTGATAAGAATGTTATGGGTTGAAGCTATTGTCAGTTGTACTGGCTTGGCTGGAGGATGAGGTCTCAAGATTACTCTCTTCATTAAAGAGTTCTCAACCCACCTAATGCTTCCTGCCTATTCAATTCATCATCCACACCTCATTTTGGCGACGAGTGGAAACTGGAAGAGACCTCAACTCATCTATTTGAGCATTCTGCCACACGCTCCTTACCGTTGACTTCGTCTGCGCTTCGTGGGAGCTCATCCACTGGCTGTATCGTGTTTCGGCAAGCGGTGAGAACGGAGCACCTCTTGTGTTGCTTTGAGCAAGCTGTGAGAGCGGAGCCTCCGGCGTTTGTTGGAACTCTCTTCGAGTATCGGTTCCGAGCGGAGCATCTCCTGCGTCTGTCAAGGTCAAAACTCGCCTCCGGCGTTTATTAAACTCGCCTAAAGTGCTGGTTCCTGTTTTCCTCCTCTTCAACGTTGTTTATGGGAAGTGCCTCCTCATTGGTTGGTCTGGGGTTGTCGCCTTTCTTGTGAGGTGCTTACTCATTGGTTTGCGTAGAGGCCTTATCGTTAGGCCTCGGTGTGCATCGGGTGCTGTTGCTTAGCAACCCGCTTTCCTTTACGCAACTCTGCCAACTCCCGGCGCCTCCCGCTACACATCAATAATAAAGGAAAGGAACCACGCCCTTTGAACATTGCGAGGTAAAACGTTCCTGTTTCTCTGACTGCCTTGCACATTGCGAGATAAAACGTTCCTGTTTCTCTGACTGCCTTGCCTCATGGAATTACATCGGCTTTCAAATCTGTTCATGTTCGATGTTTGCCACGCTGACTTTTCTTTTCTTCACGGTGGTAACTCTGTTTTGCTCAGTTATTAGTTTCTGCCATTTCTTTTGTCATACTGTTATATATGACAGCTACAACATTTATTTTCTAATGTTTATTTACCTTTATTGAATGCTTAGTCCAAAGGTGCTTTTGGGACAAGTGTTGTTTGAGTTTTATTTTCATCTTTGCCTTAGCTTTGTTGCAATTTTACACTGTTACAGTCTGTTGATTTTATTTGTGACTAGTGTACTTTGGGTTTGCATTTATCCTCCAAAATGCAGAATGTAACCGCGCCACCGTTCTTTCTTTCTGCCCCAGAAGATCCTCCCATACCTTGGTTGAAATGGAAAAAAGTTTTCTCCAATTATGCCAGGGTCTGTGGGACGTCTTTGAGTGCAGAAAGGAAGTCTGCCTTATTTTTGCACTGTCTTGGTTCTGAGGGGCAAGAAGTATTCGAACACCTTCCTGACCTACCGGATAGTGAGGGTAACTCTCTAAATGAATACGAAATCTGCATAAAAAAATGGATTTGCATTATCTACCCAAAATGAGTATGGTATTAGAACGTTATCATTTTGGTAAGAGACTCCAAAAACATGAAGAATCTGTAGAACAATATGTCACCTCCTTGCGCAAGTTGGCTTCCACTTGTTCTTTTGGGGCAAGTTTGGAGGAAAGACTCAGAGATCAACTCATGCTTGGGTCATCTATTGATAAAGCAAAAGACGCACTCTGGCAAAAAGACAATCCTTCTCTTGAGGAAGTCATCACCACTTTAAAGTTGCACGAGCATTCAAAAGCTTGTTCTGAGGCTATACGCAAAGGAGCAGACAACAATAAGAGTTCTGATGCAGAGGTTAAGGAAGTAAAAACAGATGCACCTTCAGGGCCTGATAAAGCCTCCAAAGGTTCCACACAAGGCACTTCAAGCTCTTCAAAGGGTGTGCGCCCGAACGTAAATCCAAAGTATTCATCTGTAAAATGTTTTCGCTGTAGAAACACAGGACATTTAGCTAATTCCAAAGACTGTCCTGGGTGGAAAGCTATTTGCTCTGTTTGTAAAAGGAAAGGTCATTTTTCAAAATGTTGTAGATCCAATAGGAACCAAAAGAGTGTGAGGGAAGTTGATCTCTATGAACAAGACGGGGAAGATGTAATAGTTTCTCAGATTTGTTGCCAGGTGAAGGATGGTCCTATGGAAGATGTGTTAATTAATGACAAGTGTGTTAAGATGTTGTTCGACTCTGGAGCAAAGATCACTTTAATTCCCAAAGACTTTTATGAGAAATATTTACTCACAAAAGTAAAGTTATTCAAACCGGATATTGTGCCAAGAGGTTATGGGGGACAAATAATAAATCTCTTAGGATACTTTGAAGGAACAATTGATTACAAAAGTAGGCTCACTGCAGGCAAGATTTATGTTTCCATGAAAGGAGATTCTTTGATAAGTTGGTCTCATCAAAGGGATCTTGGGGTTTATCTAGATCCTAATCAAACACCTTCAGTGTGTCTGAGAGATCTCTCGACTATAGCCTCAATCTCTGACCGCAACAATTGGATCAATAAGTTCCCACATGTTTTTGATAAAAAACTTGGTTGTTTAAAAAAGTACCAACACCTTATTAAGTTAAAGGACAATTCTGTCCCTGTAGTGGCCAAAGTCAGAAATGTTCCCATGTTGGTCAGAGACAAAATGAAAGAAGAATTGAACAAGCTACTGGTTAATGGTGTCATCAAAGAGGTAGAAGCTACGGAGTGGGTCTCTCCGGTTGTGATGGCTCGAAAATCCAATGGTGAGGCCAGGCTCTGCATTGACTTGAGGGAATTGAACAAGGCAGTGGTAGTGGATCACTATCCTCTCCCAAACATAACAGAGATGTTATCCTCGTTAGGTAGTGCCACGCATTTCTCTACATTAGACTTGTCTTCTGCCTACCACCAGGTTAGACTACACCCCTCCTGCCAAGAATTGACCACTTTTATAACACC
Source organism: Triturus cristatus (assembly GCF_964204655.1). Classification (NCBI taxonomy): domain Eukaryota; kingdom Metazoa; phylum Chordata; class Amphibia; order Caudata; family Salamandridae; genus Triturus; species Triturus cristatus. The sequence continues at coordinate 1,668,152,994 of NC_140589.1, read as the reverse complement.
TTTTGGAACGTACAAATTTCTAAGGATGCCGTTTGGTCTGATATCTGCTGCATCCGTATTCCAAAGGGTCATGGAAAACATATTAAACGGGATAGGTGGGGTCAAAGTCTACCAAGATGACGTTCTTGTGTACGGTTGTAGCTTGCAAGAACATGATGAGAGGATGGGTCTTATACTTTCTAGGTTGCAAGATCATGGCCTTACTCTTAGATTGGATAAGTGTAAATTTGATGTTAAGGAGATTGAGTATCTGGGCCATTCAATCTCTGGCTCTGGGATCAAACCCAAGCCTGCCTTGGTTGAAGCCATTTCCAACCTCAATTACCCGGCAAGCAAAGATTAACTTACTAAATTTTTGGGCATGGCAGAATTCTACAATAAGTTTGTTCCTGGTTTCGCTAGTAAAACTGAAAATTTAAGATCTTTATTAAAAAAAGGGAGCGAGTTCGTTTGGAATGAATCGTGTAGTAAGGAATTTGATTTAATTAAGGACTGTCTAAATAAAGCACCCAATCTCTCTAGTTTTGATCCCAAGAAGAAATCCTTTGTCATGACAGATGCTAGTGGTAAAGGATTAGGTGCTGTATTGTTGCAACCAGGGGAACATGTAGACAACACGGTTTTGTTCATCTCAAGACCACTTAGGGGAGCTGAGTGCAACTACTCAGTAGTAGAAAAGGAAGCTTTGGCCGTCTATTGGGCAGTTCGCAAGCTCAAGAAATTCTTGTGGGGGAAGGCTTTCTCTGTGATTTTTGATCACAAACCCTTAAAGGAAGTATTTGGGAATAAAGGGATTGATCGAGTATCACATAGAATAAGGAGATGGGTGGTTGCTTTGCAAGATTTTGAATTCTCTGTCTCTTACTTGCCAGGGGCTAGCAACATTCTGGCAGACTGCTTGTCAAGACTTGTTAATTCTTCTGGCTCAGATGATGATGAAGATGACTCTTTTCTTGGGGAAGACTTTGGGGAAGACATACAGGTGTGTTTAGTCACTCAAGGTGTGATCACTGAAGAGGAATGGAGTGTGGCCTTAGGCAACGATTCTGCTTTGCAACAGGTTGTTTCTTATATTCGTGATGGTTGGTGTGAAAAACGGTTGTGTGATGAGGAGGTTAAAGGGTTCTGGTCTATCAAGGAGGAGTTATCGATTTCCAGTGGTCTTCTTTTTACAGGAAGCAGATTGATTGTTCCTTTGGTGTTGCGCAAAAAACTGGTTGATAGTGCACATGCTAGTCACATGGGCATTGCCAAAACCAAAGAGAGGCTTAGGGAAAATTATTGGTGGCCCGCGATGGATACTTTTGTAGAAAGATTGGTGCGTGATTGTCCTCTGTGTGCCAGTAGTGATAAAGTTTTAGGATGTAGAACTCAGCCGATGCTGGTGAGGAAGCAGGCTACTGGTCCATGGATTGACATTGCTGTTGATATTTTAGGTCCTGTAAAGGTAAAGTCACAAGATCGGTATGTCCTAGTTTGTTTGGACATGTTTTCCAGGTGGCCATCTATCAAAATAGTGAATAGTGTAGATTCCTCATCGGTTATCAATTTTTTGGATGAATTGTTTGCAAATGAAGGGTTGCCAAATTCGGTGTTGACTGATAATGGGGTACAATTTGTCTCCAGGGTGGTTGAAGAGTTTTTGAGTGAGAGAGGTATCATGCATAAGCGTGCGGCTCTTTATCATCCTGAATGCAATGGAGTTGTTGAGAGATTTGTGAGGGTTTTGAAGGAGGCTATGCAATTAGCCGTGACTTCTAGCTATAACTGGGAGGAAGCTATCAAGAAGAAGGTGTTTGAGTATAGGTTCACTCCACATTCTTCTACGGGTGTTACTCCTTTTACTTTATTTAAAGGAAGGGTTGCAAGCACTCAAGTAAGTCCTCTCTGGGTTTCCTCTAAAAGGTTGGAAGTGGGTGGTGTAACTGATAAAAAAGCTGATTGGAAAGACCAGGAGTTCAAGAAAATGTTGAGGAGAAAAGAGATTTTTGACAAGAGAAAAGCTGTCAAAAGAACTGTCATTCAAGTGGGTGACATGGTCAGGGTAAAACTTCCTGAAAGAAGGTGGGGTGAATCCAAGTTTAGTCAACCAATCAGAGTTAACAAGCTTCTGGGCAATGCAGTGAGGACACAGGATCACAGAGTCTGGAACCTCAATAGGATTGTGAAGTGTCCCTCTATGTGTGGTCAGAGTACTGTCTCTGAGAATCCTAATAACCTTTCACACTCTCTAGGTACGAGACCAATCAGAGTAAAGAGTGTTCCTCTTCGTTTGCAAGATTGATGTGATGGTGCATATACTTGTTTGTATTTGTTTTAGTTTGATTGATGAAAAGGGGAAGGTAATGTAGTGTTCTTAATTAATGGTGCTGAGCATCCATGCCAAGATGATGATATCAGCTGCTGTGGGTGTTCTGTTAAAGAATGTTTGGTGATAAGAATGTTATGGGTTGAAGCTATTGTCAGTTGTACTGGCTTGGCTGGAGGATGAGGTCTCAAGATTACTCTTCATTAAAGAGTTCTCAACCCACCTAATGCTTCCTGCCTATTCAATTCATCATCCACACCTCATTGTGCCTTTCAATCCCACCCGCCACCCCGTTGGCCGTGATGCCTTCCCCCTCCCGTAGTCCATAGTGCCTCCCCCCTAAACACTTATAAGGTCCCAAAGTCGAGACCTATTGGCTATGCCAATGCTTGTTTTTACAGCGATTACACACCTTGTCAACAGGCGGACAATTTATTGCATTTGCAAATTTATTTACCCCTCCCCTTCTATAACAACACCCTTTCTTTTTCCTAACAGTTCACTACCCTCCTAGGGATATTTTTTTTATCCACCCTTATTCCAGGAACTGCAACTTTGGAGAGAGCACTCACACTTACACCTTCAATATTTTTCATAACTTCCTGCATGCACCATTCCAATAAATCTATTTCATTTGTAGCTTTAATGGCACCATTCAATGTAATATCGGTTGATGCCTACACTCTTTCTTGAGTTTCCTCTTTGTCTTCATTAAAATCTGATTATGCAGTACTTGCTTATCAGTAATGTGCTCAAAGTTGGATGTCACAGCTAAGGCATGGAATGCAGAAATATACTTATTAATACTCTACCCTTCTTTCTGGCCTCAAATAAAATGTATAATGCTCTAATACCATGTTCACCCTCTTCTGATGACTCTCTTACCTCTGTTTTGCTGCAATTTAAAACACATTTAAAATCACCTACATTCTCCAAAGAAGGCGTGTTTTTGAATTGCTTAAGTCCCATATTCCCCAATTACAATTGCCCTTGTGGGGTACATTCTACTTCCTCCAACACATCAACATATGCCTGAAATAAATCAACTCACATGTCCCACTCAATAGGCAGTTCACCTGGCAGGGCCAAAAATAAAGGGAGGAGATTGCACATTTGACATTTTAAAAATGTGACTTGTCAAGAATACAGATAGATAAGTAGCACCTAGGTAGGCTACATCATACAGCATGATGCCCCCTGCTCTCCACCCCCAGCTACATCTACCACTCCCCTTCTACAGCTGGCCCCTGTAGATATGCTGTACCTGTACACAATAGATTTGAGATGGGGTGGATTGACTCCCTGACCCTGCAGAATTCATGGCCCCAGAGGCCTTCGACCAAGAACCATATCAGATTAGGTTGTTTGAAGTGTGTAGCACTCAAGGCAGGGGGTGTTTATAAAGTGGGCCTGACCCGACTTTAGTAAAGAACATAGCCCGGCTAGAATGCGCCGTGGGTAGAGCAGGACCTGACGGGAGTTTCACCTTATCCACTGAGCTACTCTGTCTTGAGAATGAAGGTCTTCCCAACATGAAGAAGCGAGGAAGGGGGGAGGAGGATGGTCGTAGGGGGCGGGAGTAGAACAGGGGCTTGCAGATATGAGCTATGCTACTAGTATTAATAAAGAGGGATGCCTGCCCAGGGTGGATAAGGGAGAGCCAAAAGAGGGTGGGGCTCTGCCAGTTATCAAAACTTTGTCAAATACCATCAAAGTTGCATTCTGTAATGTAGCCGGCCTTAGGAATAAGCTGGAGTGCAGCAACTGGGGGGCAGTCGTAGACAAATTTGATTTAGTATTATTTCAGGAAACCTAGGCCATGGAGGATCTAAGGCGAATTGGTTATGCAGCTTTTTCCAAACTTTCTGCAATTGCAGGGAGAGGTAGACCCTCAGGGGGGCTTACAATCTGGATCGCCACCTATTTAGGTTGTTCAGCAAGGGAAGTCGAGACAGGGTCCCCTGACTTTTTTAATCTAGTGTTGCAATTTACTTTTTAGAACTCTAGTACTGGTTAACGTATACTCAAGAACAGTCAGAAGGGGCCAAGAATCCCCAACAGTGGAGCAATTATCTATCCTCCGGTCTTCCCTTCTAAGGCATGACCTCAAGATCATAGGGAGTGACTTTAATTGCCAATTTGAGCCACTAGCCATAAGACAGAGTGAGGCCTTAGAAGAAGATAGGCAGTGGGCTATACCTGTCACAACTACAGCCCCCCTAAAAAGTGGTCTTCTATAGCTTTACAGATCTACACTCTTAAACTGAACCAGTCAATTCGGGCCTGCAATGAGCAAACAACGTCAGACAAACATGGCCCCCCCTACGTTTAATCGGACCATGTCTGAGTCCATTATTGAATATGTACTTGTGGATGGAAAAATGTGGGCTTCGGTTCTAGATTTTTTTATTTTACCACTCCACGATAGCGACCATAATTTCTTGGTATTAAATCTGTTAGTGTAAGATAGGAACACACAGGGGAAGCACAGGGACCCACTTGATGTTAGATTGCGTCTGTCGACCACACGGAGACACATCTGTTGGGCTAAAATACAGGAGTCCCCCAATTCTATTTTCATCATTTATAAAACAATGCAGACTGCTATGGAAGACTTGAGTGCTTGTATGGAGGTAATAAATATAGAAAACAGGTTTAAGGAAGCGGCCGAGAATCACTCACGTTGTGTAGCCGCACTGCGTGATTTTTTTTGTTGATTTATTTATTTATTTTTAAATCGGAGGAAGGTCCAGAGAGAACAAATCGTTCCAACCTGGTATAATAATCTAAGGACAAAACCCAGATAACACGTGCCAGAATTAGGTATAAGGATGCCATCAAACAGATCAAGATTGAGGGGGACATGGCCAAATGGGAGTCTCTCCTACAGGTCCTTAAACAGAAAGATCCAAGGGCATTTTGGAACATAGTCTCCTTCAGCAATCGGAAAGAGAGATACACTCTAGAGCCAAACATTGCAGCCGAAGCCTGGAATAATCACTTTCGTTCACTTTATGACGTCCAGGATCCCCTTGAGGTAGTGGTGGAGAAAAATGTAGACCATCAAACATATGATCTGAACCAGGTTGGTATAAAGGCTAACGAGGACTTCTCCATAGTTTCTCTTGAGGAAGTATGTAGAGCTATTTCAATCATAGGCATCATATTACAAGGCGCCTGGAATCGATAGGGTCCCTGGGGACTTGTATCTTTCTGAATCAGACGATTGGCGGCCCCTACCTGGTAGTCATCTTTAATGCTGTATTGGGTGTTATGCCCATCCCTGAGACCTGGGCTGGTGCTGAAATAATACCAGTGTATGAGAAAGGTTCCCCCCTTTTATCAGCGAATTATAGGCCCATTAGCCTCATAAATGTGATGCAGAAGGTTTTCTCAAGGGTTATCCTAGAACGGCTACTAGAGTGGATAGAGGCCCATAATGCTCGTAGTACTTTACAAGCAGGTAACAGAAACCGAACATCCACCATTGATCAGGTATTACGCCGCCAACTCCTCTATTCGAAACGATTGAGCTGGAGGGTGGCAGTTTGTATCGGATGTTCGTAGACCTAAAATCTGCCTTTGACCTAGTTCTGAGATCCAAACTCTGGGCTGTTGTAACTAACATGGGGGTTCCCACCTACCTCTGTAATATCCTTAGGAGGCTACATGAAAAGAACTTTGCACAGGTTCGATGTGGGAAACTAGGGGAGCTTTCGGAACCATTTCCGGTAACCAGGGGTGTGTGACAGGGCTGTGTGTTGGCACCAACCCTATTTTTTCTGTACATCAATGGGTTGGTGGATAGATGGGGTCGCGACAAGGACGCTCCCAAGATTTGTTTGACCAAAATTCCAGCCCTGATGTTCACCAGTGGTAACCGCCTCCTATCAAAATCTCCCATCGGGATCCAAAGGATAAGGATACTCAATGGATTTAACTCTTTTTGCATCGAGCGGGCCTTGGGGTGAATGTTGCCAAGACGAAATCTAGGTTTGTTAATTCTGTGCATTCCACCAGAACCAACCCCGTGTTTAACTGAACCTATTGGAGGGGGTTGCCATTTTTGAGTGTTTGGGGATACCTTTCAATGAGCATATGGATTGGGCCTTTCACATAGGGAAACAGAGATTGAAGCAAGCACATAGTACAGGTGGTCTGGCTAAGGTCTATAGGTCTTCATTCTCTAAGCCCCTTAGTCCCCTGATAGGAATATAAAAAACCCAATCTCTGGGAGCCATTACTTAAGGGGCAGCGCTATGGGGACACAAGTCTATTAAAAGCATTGTATTGGTAAAAAATAAATTCATTAGGGACTCAGTGTCTCTTCCCCCTAACATCCCCCTGACTCTGCTCCAACTTGATCTAGGGTTGCCCCTCATTTCAGAGACTATTGCTTTAAGACCTCTCCTCTTTTGGAGGAGAGTTTGGTCAACCCCAGAGCTGACTCAATATAGACAAGCATTAAAAGAACTTCTGGGGATACCAGGGGCCGAAAGCCTACCTTGGTTTACTCATCCGAGGGAAACTCGGACTAGAATAGGACTGGCTTCTCTATGGAAAGACCCTCTGACAGCTTCCCTGGCAATTTCCAAGAACAAACTCGTGGATTGCTACAGGGCTTCCAGACTTTCCTCTCTTATGAAGGTTTCAACAGAGGTTATTTTAACTAGGAATTTGATACAGATTAAACACATTTATAGCTATGAGATTTTCCTGAACGAGATCCAGCCAGCACTCGCCAGGAAGTTGTATTTGCAGCTCAGGCATGGCTCGCTCCCCTTGCGCACACTTACTAGTGCCTGGTCGAGGGAAATACATCGGAATTGTCCCTCCTGTGGTAGAGCAGAAGAAACCGAAGCATACATGATCTTCTTTTGTCCGGCATATAAAAAAAGTAAGATAAAAGTGGATAGTACAGATTTGCAGGAACTAGGGATTCCTAACCACCTAGAGGCTCTTAGAATACTGAAATACGATCTCCACCATGCGATAGTATTCGCAGTATCTAGATATCTCTTTTCCATATGGTGTGTTAGGAATAGGTTCCTAGGATAAGAGATGGACATCTCACATTGATCAGAATAGAGAGCTTCTTTGGTGATAAAGACTAGGCCTATGTGGACGTGGCACTTGATTTCGATACTATGTGCAGGGGGTCAATACAGTAACCAATCCTATTTTAAGATCTTTTTTAACTGATTAGCTTCTTAATTCAATCTGGACCTTAATGTGTACATATTCGACTTATGTGCTTTTAATGTTTTGATGAATTTTATGGCTTTTAAAACCCGAAACAGAGACTCAAGGTATGAAGGAATGTAAATTATACACACATTTTGGGTAACATAGCAGACCCTTTAGGAGCACTTTCATAAGGTTTCTCTCATTTAGGTTCTTGTCTCGTGCTCTTGGCCGTAATCGGGGGCAGCATTTGTCAATTGTTGCTCTTTGACTGGATTTTATTTCTTTTTTACTGTGCATTGGTATTTAGATGCGATCAAATGGGTTGGATCTTTTTATGTATGTATAATGTTTTTCTGCACCGTACACTTTAATGGTCCATTGAACCGAAATAAAGTTAATATGATGACGATAAGTAGCAAAGTGATAATGAAGCTGCAATTAAAATTCAGGTGAGCCTATCATCATCAGACCGGCTCCGATAATAGATAAATGTACATATTCACTGTAAATGTAGCGCTGAAATCATGGTTTTAGTGATAGTGAATTGCAAAAAAAAAAAAAATCTTACGCTTGTTAGCACTGAAATATTCACACAGAAACCTAGTGTGCCTGTCACATTCCTGACCAGCTTAGTGAGTAAATTATTGCATATATGTAGACTGATGTCATTAGTAGCGCACCTACAAACTCTACTGATTTGTCATTAATTTATCCCAAAGTGTTAAGATGCCTGCCACATTGATTTTGTTTGCATGCACTTTCTAAAGTAATTAGGCGGTTTCTCATCAATTTGACCAATAACGATAAAAATGCTGCTATTGTCCAAGTTTACACATGTTCTTTTGAGGGGCTGACGAAGATTAATTAATATATTTTGTATGTTTAATTTTAATTTACATCAATAAGTCACAAATAATGTATTAGGACTGCATATGTTATAAGTTGTTCAAGTTGACATAAGAAGGCTGCAAAACTAACTTACTGGGCCTAACCTGACCGCATTGAAAACGTGGCCCTTTAAATAAAAAAAAATTAAAAAGCAGCACTATGCAACACATTCATTAGATCGTTCATGCAGTGTTTTTCCGTCATTTATTTAAGCCTGTTATGGGGAGAGGTGTATTTCTGCTCTAACAATTTATGAGCTCATTGCCTGCTGCCGGAGGAACAGACATTAATGTTTAAATTCAAGGTTGTTGCCTTGCTAGTAGAGCTGCTCTATTCATACTTTCAAGCAGCTATTGTTTAGAAATGAGATGTAATTTCCACTTGTATGTTGGTGAAAAGTAACACTTGTTTATGAATTTTGGAAGGGTTTCTAGAGTGAACCCGTTTTACATAGTGAATTTTCAAATTATTGATTGGCTTGTATTGCTGCAATTTGTAGGACTACAAACCATGATGCCACTTGATATCATGGGTAGGGGTTGACTTTCAGCTGCTAAAACTTTATAAAATCTGCTGTATTTGGGACGGGTGCTAATGCTTTTCTCTATTCCATTAGAGGCAAACCCTTGTCACACTGTCATTTGATTTACTACTTAGAGATTTTGGAGGGGTCATATGTTATCCTTCTATGGATTTTAATTGCTTGACTAAATTTGCCTTTTGTAGGGATTCTTAATTGAAAATAAAACTTAATGATGTGTATGTAAATCTTGTCCCGTGTGGATTTTCCTATGTGGGTTCTCTGGGTTTTACCGAGATATTATGCCTAGGGCTCTTGTCCTTTGAGACTCACAAATGTCCCCAATCCATTTTATAAGCTCTTTTAATGGTAAAACGTGATAACAGAAATCAGCTGCTGTTTAGTGTCAACCTAATCCAGTATGGCTGAAACATGCATTCCATCAAATGTCATTGTTATCAATAACCATATAATTTGAGGGCGTCTCAGATTCACAGATGGCCACTACTTTTACTCATGTCCAAAGTAGATAGTGATTGGTTGGCTGACTTCTGCTGAGTGGTTGTAGGCAGTCAGCCTTCTCATCCAATCCATCAAGCTTACCGCTGAATGACAGGAGACACGATGCGGCATTCCATCCAATCAGCTGCAACTCTACATTGCTCCTCCTAACAATTTCCGATCAGTTAAATGAATCTGAAGCACAGCACTTCAGTCTATGATTGCTCGCTATTAAAATCCCCCCTGCTGCTCCTGAATCTACATGCTTGTCACCACTGTGACAAGGCAAAAGAAACTCTGTATGGTGAGGTAGGTAATTTTTATTGGTACCATTGCACGCAGTATCAGGAAAACAACCAAGTTCATAAGCCGCTAGCTGCATCCAAGCTCTCTCACATTCAAACATCCACTTATCCCCACCATCCACATACACTCCACCTACAATCCTCAGCTTTAGTCACATTCCATATGCCAACAATGTTACAACTGTACTACTACAATTATGCAAAAGACTTTAAACGCATACCATTACCCCGCATGTCGTAACAACGACTTGCGGAGTGGGGCACTGGATGTTGGAAAAGTATAATTTACTATTCCAACTCCAGTCTGTGCAGACAGTAGGGAATGTGTTGGATTTTAAATCTCATTTTAGTATGATCTCTGTATAAAGTCTTTTGCATAATTGTAGTAGTACAGTAGTCCGGTGTGGGGAAGCAGATTTTATAAAGTTTTAGCAGCTGAAAGTCAACCCCTACCCATGATGTCAAGTGGCATCATGGTTTGTAGTCTTAAAATCGTAACAACGACTTGCGGAGGGAGGAGAAGGTGTTGGATTTAAAATCCGACACATTCCCTACTGTCCGCACAGACTGGAGTTGGAATAGTAAATTATACTATTCCAACATCCAGCGCCCCACTCCGCAAGTCATTGTTACGACTTGCAGGGTAATGGTATGCGTTGTAACAACATGCGGGGTGATTGGCAGCGGAAACAAGAGGCATATTCCTAGTTGGCGCTTAGCCTCACTGTCACCTGCTGTCAACATAATTTTCTTGTATATTATCACACTGCTGTGATCTTGAAGTTACTGATTCCTTGGAGTGCAGCCTAAAGCTCTTTAAATTGGTCAACATATGTGTCTAACCAATATTTTTCAAACCTTGAACTGATCAACTGGCCTAGCTTGATAGGTGATCTAGCAGTAGCTTTGCAGCACAAGATGGTTTACCCGATTCTAGTACCTAAAATAAATTACTAATCAAGCACAACTTTTACAAGTAAATAATATTTCTTTCTACATTCTTGCATCCTCAAACTGTAGGATGTCTCAAAAATGGTCTCTACATTCCTTAAACCCAGCATTAAAAACTGTCCCTTTAACTAAAACTTCTATTTGTCATCTCACCTTTTTTTTCTTCCCGCTTTCAAATTTCCCTCTCCTTCCCTTCCATCATCTGCATGCCTCTTCTCTCTCAGCGCAACATACTTTGACTCATGAATGTTTAGCATATTCTATGTTACTGTATTTTTGGCAAATTTCCTACAACTCATTTACTAAATAACAATCTCTCTCTGGAAGTCATATCTATGCAATCTAACAATGCCTAATCTTCTCTAAACTCATCTATTAATCCCACCAACAAAGTGCATTGGTTCATCCCCCTCCCCTCCCACTAATGATCGCAACTAGCCACCATTAATTTAGTCCACCAGAAAGAAACTGGAATGACTGCATATAATGGTTTGCTTTGAGCGCATATAATACTAATCCCAATAACTAACCAATAACACTGGATTAAATACTAACCTTGGGTTAAGGTGCGTCGTTCTGCCTGACAAAGTGTTTTGATGACTGGTCAGGAGTAGTAAACGCTATAAAAATGCAAATACAATTTACCAATACTTATTACGCTACAATGACGTACCTCTCTGGTTAAAATTACAAGATCGCTCTAGTTCACAATGTTAATCGTATTCCTCTGCAGTTTAACCTTTTACAAACCGGCCAATCTAGAAATGTAGTCCAAGTGATTGTGGTTTTTTTACACGGAAACCCGGGACTGAAAAACGTTGTCCCTTGTAAGAATGTAGCTACCTAGTACCGCTAGCTCAATAACACATTTAACATGTTAATTAGTGCCCAAGCACTTGAATTCTGAATCCGTCTAAACAATTAAACAAAAACCTGACCGTAATAAATAAAAATAAAAAAAGCTGCTCAACAAATATGAATTAAAATACTACGCGAACAGTTAGGAAAAATCTCAAGTCTCAAAAAGATGGTAAGACACTTACTTGTCATAAAAGGGGTGCTGCTCTCCGAACTCTATTAGATGTTTCTTCTGCTTCTTGGTCAGGCTATTAATTACTTCCTTGTCGTTCCTTCTCTTGCCCATGGCGACTGTTCCTTGCAGCCAGACCCAGACTCCCCAAGGTGCACAGGTACGAATTTAGAAAGGCAGTAAAATAAACGTGAATTCCACAAACACACTACACTAGGAGGCGGCCATGATACACTGGGAAATTAGCCCAATTGGGTATTAGTCTTCAACAGTAGTACACGTGACTAGGAACTGTAAGATGGCGGCAATATTGTCGTCGCATCTCCCCATTCTGAAGCGGTAGTACCTCAGCGTGCCTTCCAGGAATCGAAGAATATATTGCGAGTGTCGTTGCCTGTAGCCACTCGAAAGTCCAACGATATGGTACCAGGAGTTATCAGAACATTATCAATATTGAGCTTATAAACAGAGAATAATTCTTTTTAAAAAACGAGACTACTTTCATGAAAGAGTGTAACAAATCCTAATTGCTGTAACTGTGAAATAATGGAAAGCTTACTGTTGTAACAGGTGTCTGACGCATTTTACATCCTGAAAAGCAACGTCCACTGTTCTTGGTTAGCACCTACTTCTACAACTAGTAACTGCAGACACAACAAACTGCTTGCAAATATTTATACATCCTATTGCTGCAAAAGAAATCGGCCTGTTGAAATGCCCTTTTTGAAGGGCTCCATGGCGTCATAGTTAATCATATAAAGTCAGTACTTGTTTTTCACAACCCTGCTTTGACCTTCTTCTTCCATGTGCATGATGAACCAGCCAATTCACTACACGTTTCCTGTCTTTGGTAAACATATCGATTTGACGTGTTCTCCCTTTCAGATTGGATCTCGGAGATCTAACAATGAAGTATTACTTGTACTAGATAGAAGTCGTCATTCTAAGGGAAATATATCCTTCTTTAATTCTAGAAAAGTTCCGAAAGAAAGTGATCTATGTTTATGTCTATGGTATAACAGGAGCGGTTCAGTCTTTTACAGTAGGAATAGGTCTAGCACACTCGCTGCTGCACCAGCCCTAACACCGGAAGAGTTTGTTCAAAGGTCCGGAAGCAGATCCACGGTTGGCAGCAGCGCGGCGTAAAAAATGTTTGCTGCGGTGGGCAGTGTATTGCTTCGGGGACTCCTATCGCGGCAGCAGGTGAGAGTGCAGTACTTGCTCCTTTCATAAGTTTCAAGTAAAAAATATTGAAATGCTCCTCCAGTTCAGCGTCATGAAAGCAGAACATGGACCAGCAGCCCTAGCTCGCATGGGTATGTCCTCGGTAAAAATGAGCGTTTGGCGGCCATCTTGGAATGGGAAGAATACCGTTGAACCTAACTACGACTGTCAGCAGTTGTCCTTAGGAGAATAGTGTCCTTCAACGAAATTAATGTTGTTGGCGAATATAATACTAATCAGCATGATAAAAGTAAATCATTTTATATGTTAAAACATTGGTTCTGGGTTTTACGAACGTTACGTTAATGTTGCCATTTATGTAAAGATAGGAGCCAGCTTTATGCAGTAGCCCTTGTGTCAGTCTGCCCGAATTCTTTTCGGGTAAGCAGGAACTTGGATGTATTACTTATTTTTGCAGTTTTATTCAGTGAGAAACTGGCGCTTTACAGAGAACCGTTTTCTAGGCACGAGGAGGTTAAGAGATTTGCCCAGTTTTTCAGCCGAGTCGGGATTAGAATCTTGTTTCTGTGTACTGTAGTGTTGCGCTCTAGTCTTCACGCGCTACGTGGTGACGCGTGAAGACGAGCAAATGTGCGAAGCTGAATTAGAACTGCGAGGTCGCGTCTTTCCCGGCGCTCTCCTGCCGATGTGAAATAAACTTATTTCATGCTAATTACTTACTCCTGGTGTTGTTTGATAGACAGCAGAACAAGCAACTTTACAGTGGCGACGAGGTTGGGATCCTAGAGGAGTAATAAGGAAAAAAAAGGGGGGAACTTAGTCACCCCACCAAGGAGTGCTGGCTGGCTGGAAGGCACCAGAGAGGACCACAGGAGGGGAACCACCCTCAAGGAGCACTATACGGCGGGAGAGCGTGGCAGAGGCAGCAATAAGGGACAGAAGACAACCACAGGGGGAAGTACCAGGGAAAATAAATAAATAAAACGACGAAGACCATCTTCAATCAAAAGAGACCCTGGCGGAAGCAGCAGCACGCAGAGACAGGGGAGCGGGAGAACCCCGACAAGATCAAGCACAAGGTGAGAGCGCGGACGCGCCAGGCAGTCCGAGAGGCCCAGGGGCGGTGCCAGAAGGACGCGCCACGATGAGCACGCAAGCATCTTCACTGACGACGCCAATCCCGTTCCTGCCGAGACCAGGAGAACCTCAAATGAAATGGGAGGATTGGAGAGAGTTTTTCAAGAACTATATTGCAGCTCTGGAAGATGAAAATGGGGAGGCCTTCCCCAGTGCGAGGAAGAAAAGGATCCTACTGCACAATTTAGGCCCGGAAGGGATAAGAGTCTTTCAGAACCTGGTACCCACAACCAGGCCGGACACGGATGATGACGTATTCAGACACGCAATAGAAGACCTCGACACCCACTACTGCCCTGTGGTGTGCGTCTCCATTGGCAGGTATAATTTCCAGCAAAGGAAACAAGAACCCGGCGAGTCCATAGATGATTATGTGGCAGCGTTGAGGAAGTTGGCGGTAACGTGCAGGTACGGAGTTCTGAATGACGAGTTTATAAAAGATCAGATAGTTATGCACACCACCAACAAAACAGTGCAAGACAAGTTGTGGACAAACAGTGAAGCATCACTGAAGGAAGTAATAGCCATGGTGAAAAAGGCGTAAATGTCGAAAAGGTGTGCCGACCCAGCAAAAAGGGAGACCATCCAGAAGACCATGGTGAACAAGGTGGATGATGCTAAACCACAGGGAAGGAGCAAAACCATGCCGCCCGAAGGGAAAGGACAAAATAAATGGAAAGGGAAACCGGGATAAATATGGAAGCCGAATAGAGACAACAGTACGACGTGCTACAGGTGTGGTAGTCCAGCGCATGCTGCCCAGGACAAACGTTGCCCAGCGTTCCGAGCAAAATGTATGTTCTGCGGCATAATGGGGCACTACGAAAAAGTGTGTCGCTGGAAAACGAAAAGACCAATGGTGAAGTACGTGATGCAAGACCAACAGGAGGAAGAAGAAGAACAAGATGAGGAAGACAGTGTATTATGCGTGGACGAGCAAGTGCTAGTGTAGGAAGGTGGATATCTGACTATGGGTACCCCCAACTTTTTGCCTGGTGTCTAGCTGGTTTTTCGACTTAGTTGGCCTGAGATCCTGCCATTCAGGGTCTCAGGCTGTCTGCTCTCTCTTTAAAATGGACTCCATGTACCCTAGGTACATAACCAATTGGTAAGGATCACCTTATTGGACCCTGTACAGTGTACCCTAGGTACCCAGGGCATAGGTGTACCCTAGGCCTCCCAGGGGCTGCAGCATGTATTATGCCACCCCTGGTCTGGCCTCCCAATCAGACACAACTGGCTGATCACTCAGCTGGGGCAAGGTCGTGTAATCACCCCTTGCTTAGATATAGTATGCCTATATCTACCCTTATATATAGACACATGTGTACCTATCAGTCACTCCTATGGCAGGCCTTAACAATCCTGGAGGCAGAGTGCTTGGTAACATGTGAGATGGTGCTCTAGCATGAGCTGAGCCTGTCTGCAGCTTTCGGAACCAAGTCCTTATAGCTGTTCTATGATATAGCCTACCATATACTCTTAAAGTGCCTTATAATCTTAGACGGTTATGGTAACTATGGTTTGGCTTTATCAAAACATGTCGTGTAAGGTGTCTAACACTTTGGAATAATACCCCCATACCATTTCTGGTGATGAGGATATTATTCCTCCCTTCTAGAGGGAGAGACATGTTAAAATCCTACTTTGCTGTTTAACTCTAACCAAAGCCTCAGCATCACAAAATGGATGCTGCTGCCACAGACACAAGTCTGACCTCCTGCTGCTGGGAGTGATCCCAGCCAGGGAGGCCTGGACAATAGGTGTCCTGCTTGGGGAGGTGCTAGCACCTCCCCAGACAGCCTTTAGTGTATTGGGGCAGGGTGGGCTGAAAGGAATGAGACATGCCTGGGGCACACAAGGTGTTCCTTGCATAGTCCAGTTCAAACCGGCGCTGGGGCACTCCAGCCCCAGCTCTGGCGCGAAACTGGACAAAGGGAAGTGGGTGTAACCACCCCCTCCCAGGTCCCACCCCTAAGGCGTGACCTAGCAGGTATCCCAGCCCCCCAGATTAGTATAAGAGTGGGAGTTGGGCCTCAAGACTTTAGATTATCCTGAACCTGCAAAACTGAACAAACTCTGGACCTTCGACATTCGACGAAAGAAGAAGACTGAAGAATCTCCCTTGTAGCCAAGGAGTGGCTACCCTGTGCAAACAGGCACCATCAAGAGACTACCCTTTGCTTTGCGACCGTTCTACGAGGAACCGACTGCAGAGCCCGACCAGAGCCTTGACTTCCAGACTTCTCCGACCCTCATCCACATCTGCAGCAGAGCTGAGATCCGTGGAGGCGACGAGCGACGTGGGACCGGCTACCTGGAAAAAGTGGCTAGTAACTTACAGCGCAGCTTCTGAGGTACCCTCGAAGTTGTGCACCGGGGATTGAGAAGCCCCAACCCCAAGCACCATCTGCACCGAAGATCCGCCCCCCACACTCCACGAGTCCTGCGTGGGGCCCTTCAGCATTTTCCTGCTTGCCGCGTCTGTCCGGTTGCTTGCCCGCTGGCTAGTGGCCTCTGTGACGACGCACCCTGAAATCTTCTGCGCTGGTTTGGCTCCTCCAGACTGGCTCCCGCTTCTCTGCAAAGAAGAAGCACCCCAGACCTTCCTGGTCTGCACCAGAAGCAAGTCCTTCGTGGGTTTCGCTTGCCAAGGCTTGGTGAGTCCTAGTCCAACTTCGACGCCGCCGACAGCAAGAGCCTTCGTGGGACAGCTCGCCTCCTGGTCCTGGTCGTCCTCGACGCTTCCTGGTCCTCCTGGCTGCAGCGACAAGCTTCACCTTCACCTGCAAATCTTCACGACATCGCCTGGTTCCTTCCTGGTTCCACGTGGTCACTGGCTAGTGACCTTGACTCTGTCCCTTCTGCTTGCAGGTTTCCTTTCTTCTTGATCCCAGCCTTGGGATCCACCGGACACTCTTCACTGACTGCCTGTCAGCATCTTTCTTCAGGCATCCATAGGAGTCGACGACGAAAACGACGCATCTTCACCCCTATGCACCCGCAGCCTGTGGGCTAGGTAACTTGGGTACTCCGGTGCTCATCAGGATAGTGACTATCCTAGTGTCTAGTTTTCAAGTCTCAACTTCCTAGCTACTCCGGAAGTGTCCTAAATCTACCGTTTTCTAAACTGTACTATTGCTATTGACTTTTACGCATTACGCGTGAGTGTTTCCACTCTGCACACGAATCCCGTGGGCCTCCCACTTCCTATCTAACGCTAGTGTAGTGTAGCCCCAGCGATTCCCTAGGCCTAGGCCTATTCTATTTCCGTGACAGTGGTTCTTATACCACTTACTTAGTATATGGTTTGCATGGCCCCTAGGGCCTAACTGTATTACTTACCTGTGTGACTTAATGTATGCTTAAATAAGACTGTGTTGTACTTACCTCTAATCTCATAAAGAGTGCTGAGGGTTTGCTTAGAATAAATACACTTTATTTTATATATATATCTGTTGTGGTGTCCTTTCATTTGGTATTCAAGGGATTATATATGGTATCACAGCTGGCTTCACATGCCATTCAGAGTTTAGCCTAAGACTGCTCTTGTCCATGCTACCACTAGGATAGCTGGTCTATAAGGTTGACTTTACAACCAATCACCATAAGGGTATTTGGACTGATATAAGGTGTACACTATAACTAGTGACATCATACATCAGGCCAACTTCTCACAGCTAGGCATCGAGGGCAAGCGCTCCCGCAAACCACAATGCAACATGGTAATAGGAGGTGTGAAAATCAAGATTGTAGCAGACTCGGGATCTCCATACACCATAGTCCAAAGAGCAGTGTGGAGGGAAGAATTTGAGCCCAGCTTGGGGTCATGGCTAGAACCACCGGACATACGACCAGTGTCGTACACAGGCGAACCCATTCCCATGGTGGGATACAGGAAGTTGACCTTCGAATTTAAGGGAAAAAGTGCGGAGTGCAAATTATATGTAGCAGAAAAAAGCCCATCCGTCCTAGGATGGATGGACCAAGGGGACCTAGGGATCAAGTTAGACCCAGGAGGGGACATGCAAGTGCTACTGACAGCGCCAGGGAGCTGGCCGGAGCTAGAAGAAATGAAAAGCAAATTCCCGAAGGTATTTGGTGGAAAAGTGGGCAAATTGGAGAAATTCACACACAAGATCGTACTCAAGGAAAACTCAAGACCGGTATCACACAAAGTCCGCAACGTGCCCTTAGCCATAAAAGAAGCTGTACAGAGGGAACTACGTGGACTAGAAGAAAATGAAATAATAAAGCCCATAGACAGCTCAGAATGGCTGGCCCCCTTGGTAGTAGCCATGAAACCCAATGGGAAAGTTCGTCTGTGTGTGGACCTTCGAGAACTGAACAAGTGCCTAATAGTGGAAAAGTTCCCATTGCCGCGCATTGAAGAAATGATGTCCAAAACTAAGGGGATAAAGTGGTTTTCCGCTATCGACCTCCCCCTCCGCCTATCACCAGATTGATCTACATCCAACAAGCTGGAAACTGACATCCTTTATAACGCCTTTTTGATGCTATCAATTCCGCAGGATACCGTTTGGTCTCGCTTCTGCAGTGGCGGTGTTCCAGAAATTAATGCATCGCCTCTTCAAGGACATCGAGGGCATCCAATATTTCCAGGATGACATACTGGTGATGGGGTCAGACAGGAAGGACCATGACAAGAAGTTAGATAAGGTACTTCGTGTGTTGGAAACCAACGGCCTGACCGCAGAATGGGAAAAGTGCCGACTAGGAATGACGTCTGTCACATATTTGGGACATGAAATAGGAGGACAAGGCATCACGCCAAAACGCGCAAATGTGAATGCGATCTGCAATGCTATGGCTCTATCCAACAAGGAAGAAGTGAGATCCTTTCTAGGGATGGCAGAATATTATAGCAAATTCGTGCAACACTTTGCCACCAAGACGCACCACCTGAGACATTTGATAAGGGACAAAACAGCGTTCAAGTGGCCAGAAGAAACACAAAAAGAATTTGAAGCGTTGAAGTGCGACATCAGCCAAGCCGTACCACTGCAGGGATACGACCCGCTGGGACAATGAATATTGACGACGGATGCCAGTGAGAAGGGATTGGGGGCAGCCCTCATGTAGGAGAGGAGAGAAGGGACGACGGAGACCCACTGTTTCGCATCCAGATCATTATCGCCAACAGAACAGAAATATAGTGTAATTGAGAAGGAGATGCTAGCGGTGGTGTGGGCCATGGGAAGGTTCCGTCAATTCCTATGGGGCACGAGGTTTAAACTCAAAACTGATCACAAGCCACTAGTCAAAGTACTCACCTCAAGTGGACATGCCAGCGCCACGCCGCACATCGCCAAGATGACACCAAAGTTACTAGAATACAGGTATGATGTGGAGTACATACCAGGGACACGAAACAAAGTCGCGGATTACCTCAGTAGAGCGGCAGCGATGGAAGAAGCCCCCTACCCAGCAGCAGAAGAGGAAAAGTTGGTAGCGGTGATGGAAGACCCCGAAAGGGTGATAGGTAATCAAGAGTGGACCCAAGCGTACGAAGACGACAGTGAGATTAGGGAGGTCAAAGAACACATAATACATGGATGGCCCAAGAAAAGACTGTTGCGAGAGGCGCTCAGGAAGTTCTATGAAGTCAGAGTGAAGCTGTCAGTGGGAGACAAAGGGATTTTCCTGTACAGATGTGATAAAGTTGTTCCCCCGGCAGCGTTAGTACCTCGCCTGGTCGTGCTGTTGCACGAAGGACACCTAGGAATAGTGAAAACCAAGATGAGAGCGAAGCATATGTACTGGTGGCCCGGAATGGATGTCCAGGTGGAAAGACATGTAAGAGAATGCGACCAATGCCAAAGAGCAGACAAGACACTGAATCCTTTAAGGCCGGCATTGGGAAAATTCGCTCTACCGAAAGATCCGTGGGAAGAAGTGGCAGTGGACATTCTAGGACCAGTGCTGGACAACCAAGGGACGCCCAAATATCTGTGCGTTCTGGTAGACAAATACTCTAAATGGCCGGAGATACATATTCAAGAAGCGATGGATACGGAAACAGTGATTAAGTTCTTGACTTCAGTTTTCCTCAGGGAAGGAATCCCGAGAACCATCCTGAGCGACAATGGGCCGCAATTCACCTCAGAAAAGTGGTACAAGTATGCAGAAAGGAATAGAATCAAAGTAAAACACACTTCCGTGTATCATCCGTCGAGTAATGGACAGGTGGAACGTTTCAATAGTCATTATGGGATCCATCCAAGCAGCCATCATGATGGGCAAAGACTGGGAGAAGGAGATACAGAACATGATATGGGCATACCGTATCACCCCCACAGGCACGGGGTATAGCCCTTTTCAAATCCTGAGAGGAAGGCATCCATTCACCAAGGAAAATGTAACATGGAGAGAAAAGACGATAACCAGTTAGTGGTCTCCGGCAGTAGTACAGCACAACCTTGAGAAGGCCCAAAGGATATATACTGAATACTACAATCAAAGGAAAAAGGTGAAGGCCTCAACCCTGGAGAGAGGGGAATGGGTGAGAGTCAGATTAGCCATAAGGAAAAAGAAGGGAGACAGCAAATACAGCCTACCTCTACAAGTGAAAGAAGTGTACGATAGGGCAGCATTGCTCAGTGATGGGAATGTGTGGTCCCAAGACCGTATGTCCAAATGTAACAAGATCCTACGATGGCCCCCGGAGGAGAGTGAAAGGACACTACAAGACTTGAGCCCAAGAGAAAATGAAGGAAGTAACGCAACTGTAGAGAAAGACAGGAGAGTAGAAGAAAGCAGCGAGGAGCATGGGGAGCAAGTAACACCGGAGATTGGGGAACAGAGTGGAGAGGAGAGTAGAACCCAGAAGATAGAGGAACTGGACACACCGAGAGGCCAAGCGGGAAGCCCCGATGAGGAAGGTACCCAAGAAGATTCCTCCACTCCGGTAAGGCGCACTAGAGCGGGCAGAGTGGTAGTAAGACCCAGCCACTTCCGAGACTTTGAACTAGAGGGTAGCTAAGCGGCCCGAGGGACTATATGGACCACTAAATCTTTGTGTAAATAAAAGAAGGGAGATATGAAGTGTTGCGCTCTAGTCCTCACGCGCTATGTGGTGACGAGCAAATGCGCATGTGCGAAGCTGAATTAGCACCGCGAGGTCGCGTCTTTCCCGGCGCTCTCCCGCCGATGTGAAATAAACGTATGTCATGCTAATTACTTACTCCTGGTGTTGTTTGATAGACAGCAGAACGAGCAACTTTACATGTACCAAGGTCGGCAGCTCTAAGTCATTAAGCATCCTCTTTGCACTGCATTTCTATTAAAGTCTTTGGTGTTCTTCCTTACTCTTTATTTGTACAGTACTTAGTAACAATGTTTATAGCATTGACGTTTATGTATGTGAAGTATTTTGGAGCTATGAATCTAATTCATAGTCCCGAAAGATATCTAATTGGCAATTTGTAGGGATGTCATAAAATGTGCACAGGTTCCTTTTCAAGTGTGTAGTAATGCGGAAACAGTAGTTGTCTTGAGTAGATTTGTTGTTGGTTACATGGAAGGAAAGGTATGTCCAGCTTCAACTGTCTCCAACTCAAGAATGACCCATGTACATTCTAACGTAACTAAGCAGCACTAGAAAGTCCTTAAAGAAACACTAACCAAAGAGTAATGCAGGATACTACAAAGTGTTCTTGTGTTAGAATTCTAGTAATATCAGTTGAGGAGTACTTGAAGAAGATGTATGCTGCTCTGTGGTGTAGATGTCACTTATAATAAACTACAACCAAAAGAAACCTTAGAAGGCTCCTATTTTCAAGGCGACGATTTTCCTGTGCAGGGAGCAGGTACCGACATCTTCATCCCTGGAATATTATGATTGAAGATTTTTTCCTCATCTACTTTCCTGTGAGTAACCTCCTTTCTTCTATCTGGACATTTATTGACTTTAGCAAAGAGGGAAGAAAGAATTCCCATTGTTTGGGGACCAGCACTGCTTGATTTTTGGTGTAATTTATTGGTTTTTTAAAAAAAAATCAAATAACGCTGTCTGGCATAGTGCGTTAAACTCTGCTTGCGCTGTATACATTAACTGTATTGCTGACGAACTTGAAGAAACCCTATCGTTTGGGGGCCAGCGCTGCTTGATTTTTGGTGTAATTTATTGTTTTTACGAAATAACGCTGTCTGACATAGCGCGTTAAATTCTGCTCGCGCTGTATACATTCAAATGTTTACCAAAGAACCTGCCTTCTCGAGATCCTGCACACGTTTACTTTGTTGCTAGGACACGTCTTCCTCGAGCTTGTGCATGCTATAGATTCGAGATACTGCACGCGTTTATTGTGTTGCTAGGAGACTTTTTTTTTTTCTCGAGTCTGTGCTCACGATCGTCTCTAGAGTGTGTTACAATGAATGATGGTGCGCAGACAAGTCTTGTACATAACGATTGATGATTTATTATTCAGATCCAAATCACATGTTACAGGAAGATGTTCTGGTCCTTATTTATACCCCACCAGGAGCAGCGTCCTCACTGCTCAGCCCCTTCTCACCAACTGATTCACCCTTCAATCCAAACCACCCTCAACATTCTATCTGACCTCATCATAGGCTGAGCAGGCAGGCAGAGAACCAGTGTAGGGAGAGTGCATTGAGAGTAAGCACATTACAACACATCTCCCCCCTTATAATGATTGAAAACAATCAAAATATGTTATGGTGAAAAAAAACACACAACTCAGCACAGGAGGATGCATTAATAGCAAACTAATTAAACATCACCCCCCCTGCCATAATGATCATATACATTCAAATGCATGGAAATAATTAACACACATTTGGTAGAAAAGAAAGATGCATAACCAAAACATTAAACACCATCCTTCCCCCTGATAATGATCATAAACAAATTGCAAGGCTAGCATGAAAACTCATACTACAACTATGGGTACAAAACACAACACCCCACAACGTACCCACTGTGCCTCATACCAAGGCACAAGACTGCGGCAGAACAGGGATCTACAACCCTAAACTGCACAAACTATGGCAAGACAGATCTACCCCTAAGACTGATCTAAGACTGAAACAGAACAGGGATCTACAACCCTAAACTGCACAAACTATGGCAAGACAAATCTACCCCTAAGACTGATCTAAGACTGAAACTAAGCAAGTCCAGGGCATTTTTAACCCCAACATTCACGCAACACACTACGGGTAATCATAACCCAAGACAAAAATGCAAGGCAATCTAAACTTCAAGACGCTCTCGCACAAACTATGGGTATTCCATAACCCAAAACCATTTAGGGTATCCTTTAACCCTATCCAAAAACAGGGAAACCTTAAACCCAAGACACACCCAAAAACACTCACGTGGGTGACTCTAGACCATTTATGGTATCCTTTAACCCTATGCAAACACAGGGTAACCTTAAACCCAAGACACACCCAAAAACACTCACGTGGGTGACACTAAAACAATCCCAAAATTCAGCAAGCTTCCGGCACCAATGCACACAGTCACAGACAAGTGAAGCAATACGAGTAACAAACCCCCCAAAAAAACAGTAGCCATGACCAACCCACACAACCCACAATGTGGACATCCCACTGACTTGACAGAAAGACATCACCCCACAATATATTGGAACTTCAAAGAACTGTAACACCCCCTTGAAAATGGCGCAACACAAATTTAAATAACAGTATGTGTAAAAATGTCATAAAACAAATGAAAACCCTCGTTTCAGTAACGATTTCTCACCCAAACCCAAATGCTACATAAGCATGAAGACAACGAAAATCCTTAAATAAGGCAATAGGCATTAAACAAAAACAATAAAGATGTCACACACGCAACGATTGGGAAAACAGTCAAAAATAACCGGTGATAAACTTCTTAATGCGAGGCTCACCAGTCCTTTCTATGACACGGAAAAGAAAAGAAAATCTTCCAAGTGTCTCTGTTCCCTGGTAATGTAGATAATTACCACAACTCCAAAAGGCTCTGACAGTTCCTCCGATATCAGCATTGCTGAAAAATGCCATTGATTATTTCCGAACACAACTCCAACACAACGTAATGCACGTAGCAGGAAAGTCAACCAAACTCACCCTCCAATCTTAAAACGGCAATACGTAGGCAACGACGCATCGGGTGGCTCACGGCACGTCGCTGCATGCAGCTTACGGAAAAGGAAACCAGCGCACCCAGTCCAGAATGTTGGAGAGGATCCATGGCAACATCACAGCTCGCAGTGAAGAAGGTAAGACTGCGCGCGCTTGGCACCAACACGCGCTTCATTTTAAAACTCCCACACACGGTTAAACTGTCACTTAAAATAAAACCCACTTGAAATTGAGATCAAAATACAATTTCACTCCATTTTGTCCCAGAGTGTATATTCCACCAAAACACTCTTCGGTTCAGGCGCTGTTAAACATCTTTACTTGGCACGCTGTTGGATAACTAACCAATAGCTGGCAGTTGATCTTCTCTTTAGACTCTGACAGAGAGTCATACACCGGGACTCGATTTGTGCCAAAACAATAACGATGCCCCACAGTTCTTCGAATCTAACGGTGAAATCCAATTGATAAGGGTCATCTAGTGAAACTGAAATTGTGCCCAAGATCAACCAGCTCAAAAGTAAAATCTCGTGCGCCGCCAATGTAAAATCATGCCAGCTTCATTACAGGGCAAACTCCACATACCCCAGAACAGGAGCAGGCTTCACGGAAAAAAAAAAAAAAAAACTGCAGGCCCAGGCTAGAGCTGACCGTTCCAGATGGTCAAAAATGTCCTTTGGGGAAACACTCAACCAAGTCCATCATCTGGCACATCCACGATAGGGCTGACCGGTCTTTTGGTCACTGGTGGGGCTTGTGGAGTGCAAGATTACTTCTTCTTTTTTTTTTTTTATGCGCTTCTTCAGTTCCAAGTCCATCCAAGGTTGGCTCTTAAATTTCACAAGTCCAAAATACACGCAGGTTCTTTAAATCGTCGCCAGTGTTACAATGAATGATGGTGCGCAGACAAGTCTTGTACATAACGATTGATGATTTATTATTCAGATCCAAATCACATGTTACAGGTTACAGGAAGATGTTCTGGTCCTTATTTATACCCCACCAGGAGCAGCGTCCTCACTGCTCAGCCCCTTCTCACCAACTGATTCACCCTTCAATCCAAACCACCCTCAACATTCTATCTGACCTCATCATAGGCTGAGCAGGCAGGCAGAGAACCAGTGTAGGGAGAGTGCATTGAGAGTAAGCACATTACAACAGAGTGTGACTCTATTGCCTACATTGTCACGTCATCGAGCCTTTCAATTGCGCTGTGGCCCAACAATCTGGTGTTTCCGCTCATTAACTATTTCTATCGGCCGTCTTCAACTAAATTTCGTCATTCCTTTGACAATCAGATTGGAAGATTGGAGTCTGCTGCCACCTCGTGGATTTTTATTGAACTTCATCAAAATTCATCTACTGAACTGCTATTTCCATCACAAGGAATACTAGAGGAAGAATCACATAAGAAATATATAACAATACTTAAAGAATATAATAGAAGAATATAAAGGAATATGTGAGGAAAGATTACACAAGGAGCACAAAAGAAGAAAGAATATAGAGAATATAAGGAATATAAAGAAATACATGAGGAAGAATTACACAAGGAGTACAAAAGAAGACACAAAGGATTTGTTTTTATTTTAGATTGTTATTTTAGATTATTATTTTGTGTATTCTTTTGCAGGTATTATGTCTGATCAAGGTATGTCCTCTCCTCCTCCCTTTTTGGTGACACCAGGTGACCCGCCGATTCCATGTAAACAGTGGAAAAAAATATTTATACCATATTTATTGGCAACGGGTGGGGACAAATATGGACCTGTGAGACGACAAGCAATACTTCTTCATCACCTAGGTGTTGAGGAAAGAAGGGTATATGAAGAGTTACCAGAATCTCTTTAGGAATGGGGGATGTAGAGCCTAACAATATATATGATATCAGTCAAGATGCTAGAAATGCATTTTACTCCAAAGACCAATGTTGTATTAGAACGTCACAATTTTTTTTGCAGAAGCCAAAGAACAGATGAAGACATTTCTTCATACATATCTTTTTTACGAGGTTTAGCATTAACGTGCAATTTTAAACAATTGAATGATTCCTTAATAAGAGACCAGATAGTTAGATGCACTAGTAACAAAAAGATAAAGGAAAAATTGTTAATGAAAGAATATAGTTTAGACAAGGCTGTTCGAATAGCTAAAGGAATGGAACACACTGTGTTATGGATTAAAGAAATGGATAATTTCACTGTTACGAAAACTGAGAAGGTAGAAGTTGTTGGAAAAAAAAAATTGAGAATGAAAAAATAGATGTTAGATCAGGAAGTGATTCAAAGGGATCACAAATGGAAAGAAAAAACTTTTCAGCTAGAGATATCAAATGTTTCCGTTGTGGGTCCCCGGGACATATTGCATCGAGTTCAAGGTGTATGGCTAGAAGTACACTATGCAGGAATTGTGGAAAAAGAGGGCATTTTGCAAAGCTATGTCATACCAAAATGCCAGAAAAAAATAAAATACAAGAAGTTGATGATACTTGTGAAAATGTGTCAACAATTGATGATGCCATTGAATGTAGTAATAATACTGTAGAAATGATCAAATTTAATTCTGTAGTGAAAATGTAGAGTCAAGATAAGTTAGAGAAACCTCACTGCAAAATCTCTTTTGAAGGAAAGGAGATAAGTATTAGCAGATTCCGGGAGTTTATACACTCTTATTTCCAATGCATCTTATGTTCAAAATTGGCCAAAAGGAGACTGTCCACCTCTGTGTAATTCAGATATTCGAGCTGTAGGTTATGCTGGTAAAAGGATTGAGATCAGAGGGATGTGTTGGATGATTATGAAGTTCAAGGGAGAAGCTGTCAAAGGGAGAGTTTATATTACTAATTTTGGTTCTGACCTTTTAGGTTGGCGACATCAGAAAGATCTAAATATCATAATAGATCCTAATGCTAAAGAACCTGTAATGGTATTGGAAGGAGTAGATGTGAAAGAAGTGAAAGACCATGTTGAGTTAATGAATAAATATCGTAAGGTTTTAACTCAAATCTAGGATTGTTAAAAGGATATTCACATAAAATAATTTTAAAGGAAAATGCAAAGGCAGTGGTGCACAAGACAAGAAATGTTCCGAATTTGATGATTAAACCTTTGCGCCAAGAAACTGACAATTTGCTGAAACAAGATATTATTGAGCCTATTGATGCATCGGAATGGTTGGCTCCCATTGTAATTGCTCCAAAGGATGGTGGGAAAATTCGTCTTTGCATTGACTTGCGTGACTTAAATAAGAACATTTGGGTGGACAGACAACCACTTCCCAATATATCTGAAATGTTATCCACTATGGGAGGTGGGAGTGTGTTTAGTGTCCTCGAGATATCTGCTGCATATCATCAAATTAATTTGCATGAATAATCAAGACATTTAACATCATTTACTACTCCTTTAGGTGCATTCAGATATAATAGGATGCCTTTTGGATGCCTTTTGGATTGGCATCTGCTGTATTTCAAAAAGTGATGGAAAAGATTTTTGGAGATTTGAAAAAAGTGAAATGTTTTCAAGATGACATTTTAATTGTGGGAAATGATATTTGTGACCATGATAAAATGTTTGAAGAGGTGATGAATAGGTTAGAAAAGCATAAGTTGACGATAAAAATAGAAAAGTGTCAAGTAAGGAAAGAACGGGTGGACTATTTAGGTCATGAAGTTACTGTTAATGGTATAAGGCCCCAAAAAATATTATAAAAGCAGTGACCATGGCTTCTGAACCATCGGATAAAGACAAGCTGAGGTCATTCTTAGGATTAGCTGAATATTGTGCTAAGTACATTGAAAACTTCACTGAGCTTGTGGAACCCATGAGAGTAATAATGAAAAATAATGTGGCATTTGAGTGGAATGATGATTGCAAGAAAGCTTTTGAATCTGCTAAAGAAGCAATATCCAGTGCACTGTTTTTGGGGTGTTTAGATATTAGAGGAAAAACGTATTTAACTACTGATGCTAGTGAAGTAGAAATTGGAGCGATGTCATAATTTGTGAATGGTGAGGAGCGCATCATTAGTTTCACATCCAGAAGGTTGCAGGGTGCTGAACGCTCCTATTCAGTTATCGAGAGAGAAGCACTGGCGTGTTGTTGGGCGAGCAATAATTTTAAGTGTTATGTTTGGGTTTTGCCGTTCAAGATCCGAACTGATCATAAGCCTTTGACCTATTTTTTAAAGGATGGAGAGGTTTGGAAGATAGCGTAACACCCCGCATTTCAAGGTGGTTGTTATGGAATTTAATTTTGAAGTAGAGTATGTAAAAAGCACAAGGAATGTGGTTGCAGATTATTTATCAAGGATGCCATTAGATAAAGATTGTGATGAAATTAACAATGACCATGTTGATGTGGTTAACAGTCGAGAATTTGCTTTGTGTTCTGAGGAGTGGGAGAAAGCAAGAGAATGTGATTTTGTGTAATTGGAAGTTGAAAAGAGGATTGTTTAAGGTTGGGATATTGAAGATGGTAGGGATCATGAATTTAGTGAGTTCTTTAAGGAGAGCTGAGTTAAGCATATCTGAAGGAAAAGTTAGAAGAAGACACCAGCTAGTACCTCCTAAGAGTATACGGAAGCATATTCTAAATATTACTCATGAAGGGCATCGTGGTCATAATATGTCTAAACGCAGGGTCAGAGAATCATTCTGGTGGCCTGGAGTGGATGGAGATGTGGAGGTTGTAGTAAAAGATTGTCACATATGTGCTAATAGTGACAAATCTAAAATAGTGAGACCACCCCCTCTAGTGTGTACTGAATTTCCGACTAGACCATGGGAAAGATTGGCCATTGATTTTATTGGACCTGTAAGTAAATTAGATTACAGGAATAGGTATATCCTCGTGTTGGTGGATTACCATTCTAAGTGGTTTGTGGTGGAGACCATTAGTGATGTCAATACTGGCAGAGTAGTGAGAATTTTGGAGAGGTTTTTTTTAGAAGAAGGAATACCTGCGTCCTTAGTATCTGATAATGGAGTGCAATTTGTCTCCAGAGAAATGGAGGAATATTTGAAAAGGATGGGAATTAAACATGAACGAGTAGCTCTTTTTAGACCACAGGCAAATGGTTTAGTTGAGAGAGTAAACCATCTTATAATGGACAACATTCAACTTTCTTTTGCTAATGGGTTGTCTTGGCAAGAGGAATTAAGGAAGATGATGTGGACCATAGGGTCAGTCCCCATTCGGTTCCTGGTGTACCTTCGTTTGTTTCTTTGAAAGGGAGAGAACCTGGAAAGAAAGAATGTCCAGTGTGGTTGAGTAAAAAAGATAGAATTTGGATTGATTGTATGTGAGTCAAAGAGAGAGTTGAGAGAAGTTAAGAGAAAATGGAAAGAGCGTATAATTTTAAGAAAGGAGTAAAAATAAATATTGGTTCAAACAGGAGATTGGGTGGTTCGGAAAAATGAGTGGGTTCGGAAAGGTGAAAGTAAATATCTAGGACCTTTTCAAGTCAAGGATATTAAAGGAAGTGTTGTCAAATTGGATGATAGTACTACATGGAGTTTGGGAAATGTATGCGAACCATAAGGTCATTTTATTGATAAGATATTTTTGTAAATGATTATATTTAGTGTGATGCAATGATTGTGCTTTAGTTTGTAGTGTTGTATGAACATTGTATTTGTGATGATTTTTCTTTAGATTTATTCTAGGATGTTTAGTACGATTTATTATTATCGTTAGTGTTCTCTAATTTTATTTTTGTTATGGAAAGAGGGAGATATGTAGAGTTGTCATAGAATGTGCACAGGTTCCATTTCAAGTGTTCTTGTGTTAGAATTCTAGTAATATCAGTTGAGGAGTACTTTAAGAAGATGTATGCTGCTCTGTGCTGGAGATGTCACTTATAATAAACTACAACCAAAAGAAACCTTAGAAGGCTCTTTTCGCAATTCTTTATTCGTTTTAACGTATTAAAGTCGTAACAATTTAAAAATCGACATTCTTAAAAAGAAAAAATCACCCTGACTGTTTATGGGAGCAAAACTACCCCAACATTTAGCCACCCCAAAAATTTACCTCCTCCTGTTATCCTACAGTTTGCTGAACTGGAGACAATGTTAAACCTCAATTTCATAACGCGATGTGTCTCCCGTGTTAAGGCACCTACCCGAACATCAGAGTAGCAGAGTATAACAGCTCAATAAATAATGAGGTCAGCTTAATAACCGAGTTCTAGATCAATAAAAAGTTAAAGGGTGCTATTACAAAAAAATAAAATAAGCAGTAGAGAGTCATATCCATGAAGGGTCTCAGCTGCATAGTAATCTTGCGTGTGTAAAAATCAATAAATATTTCAACCGCATCTTGCCGTATATAACTGACCTAGTACACCCCGATCAGGCAGGCTTCATGCCTGGCTGTGCCACGAGACATAATATCCATCGCGCCCACGCCATTGCGGCAGTGGACCGTCTAGACGGCCCTGTGGCTCTACTGCTCACAGATATAGACAAAGCTTTTGACTCGCTTAGGTGGCCCTACCTCTTTGCACTCCTGAGTCTGCTGAATATCGACTATCGGCCCCCTTCTCCTTTCCTATATACAACTTTTATACACTGACCTCACAGCCTCGGGACGGGTGGCAAGCTCAACCTCACAGACCTTTCCATTGGACAAAGGACCCGCCAAGGTTGTCTCTTCTCCCCTTACTTGTTTGCCTTCATGATGAAGCTGCTCGCCGCTTGGGTCTGGGTCGATGCTCAGGTCGCCGGCTTTGAGTGGTCCAAGGAAATCTCTGACCGCATTGCACTATGTACTGTTTTTCCTTACGGACTCCAACTGGGCAGGGCCGAGGCTACTTCGAATATTGCAGCTCTTCGGGTCTATTCATAAAAGCCCGTAAGTTGTTCCTTTAGCCCATACAGAGAGGGAGTGAATTGGGTGCTTGGTCAAGACGTGACAGTAGTTACAGAAGGATCTAAATATCTGGGGTGTTCCTGTCTCCCTCCCAGCCCGCATCGTGGACAAAAATCTGTCTCCTTGTGGTTGCAGACAAAAGAACAGATACCATCCTGGACTGATCTACCTTTGCCCCTATTCACCTGATCAGCTATTTTTTAAGATGCTTTCTCTCCCCCATCTATTATACCAGCTGCAGAAATACATATTTCCCATACCGACCACAAGGTTCCGACAAATGAACACGATCCTAGGTTAATTCCTTTTGGGGGTGGGGGGCCCAGAGAACCTGCTTCCAATCCACATACTGTGGGGCAATGGCTAACCCGGATATTCAGGCTTACTATGGGGCATCCCACCTCCTTGTCTTTAACGACTGTTGGTACGGGGATAGACTATGCTCGGCATATGCAGTAGAGCGGTGGCTGATGGATCATAGGACACTTCATACTTACCTGTACTTGGGACTGGCACTTCGAGCCTTACTGCCGCTGACGAGGGTGGTATTTGTGATATGGAGCCAGTCTCTGCTCCGGATGGGGTGGTGGGGCCAACTGATTAGGGAGACTCCCTTATGGCATAACGGCCTCCTACCCCAGCTATCGTTACTGACTGGTTTTAGAGGCTGGGAAGACATCGGTATATCTACGTTGGAGGTGGTCCTGCAGGGTCAGGCATTGAAATAATTTCCGGAGCTCCAGAGAGAATTCAACATGCCCCACATGCAGTTTTATAAATAACTTCAGTTTTGTCATGCACTATCCCCCTACATTGCACACCTAGAGAATATACCTGAATTTAACCCTATTGAGGCAAATATCTTTATGGGAGGTCTCGGGGACCATAGAATTAATAAAATATATCGATCACTCGTTGCCAATTGCCCTACCACACTAGACGCACTCCGAGAGGCCTGGCAGGGGGACTTGGATCCGCTGGACGATGATTACTGGGACGAGGCGCTGGCTTCCCCACGTGGCGTGCCTATTGCATCACACCTGCGGCTTGTACAATTTAAATACCTTCATCTGGTCTACTTTACCAGGTATAAGTTGTAGAGGGGCAGCCTAGTGAAATCCCCACTATGCTTGCGCTGTGGTAATACTAAGGGCACCTTAATACATACAATCTGGCAATGTACTGCACTCCTGAGGTTATGGCGAGGGGTTATGACCTGTCTCTCGGAGGTGCTGGGCAGGGATATTCCCATGTCCCTGAAACTGGCCCTACTACATATTACAGAAGGTATAAGGGTCAATAGCTGTAAGCGCCATCTACTACTCCTGGGTCTCACATTGACGAAACGTGATATAGCTAAGGCGTGGAAGGCCACATCTCCTCCCCTGGTGGGGGTTGGGAGGAAAG
The DNA here is from genome assembly GCF_964204655.1 of Triturus cristatus. NCBI lineage: Eukaryota > Metazoa > Chordata > Amphibia > Caudata > Salamandridae > Triturus > Triturus cristatus. Next base: position 1,668,120,584 of record NC_140589.1, on the reverse strand, counting down.
GGTTGGACTTCTGTATGGGTTTAGAGCTACCTGTTTTCAAAGCGAGGGGATGCCCTCAGAAGCACCCCAAAATATGGAAGAGATGGGCGGATTATCGTGGTCTGTATCTAGAGCCCCTTTCTCCTATAATAATAGATACAGAAGTATTGGGACAGTAGGGCGGTGGGGAGCTCTATTGTATGATTTTATAATAATTTGGTCAAGGTGGCAGAGGGCTGCAGACATCCGAGAATGTAATATAGACATGGCACTACTTCTTAATCGTTTAATTGTCAACACTTTTTCCAATCTTATCTTGTTTTGTTTAGACACTATAAATCTCAACTTCATTGATGTAACATTGTATTATACTGTTTCTACCAGAAACCCTGGCTATACCAGTATATGTATGGCTGTTGACACAATAAATTCTGTTTTGGAAAAAATAAAATAAAGAATATATTTCAAGTCCAAATGAGCAGCAAAATCAGAGAGAAATTGGGCAGCATCCCTAGTTGAAAAGAATAGTGTTCTAAAATCTGACTTAATTCCAGAATCAAGTGGGTTTTATACACAACTCTTGCATAAAATATTAACAATACTGCAAACTCAGTGGTGTGAGCAAAAGTATAATTTCTGTACTAATCAGAACACATGAATAATCAACGTCATTACCTTACTACATAAGCGCCATCCAAACTCTTTGGATAACTATTCAACACTTTCTATGCTAATGCATTTCAGAGAGAACTAATATGAACCATTTAACAATAACAATTTATCTCATTGAATAAATCCAATGAAGGAAAGGGAAATGTAGATTCTTGTTGTAATCTTACATCCGCACTATAGAAAGCTCATTCGAACAAAACATTACCGATATGAAAATAAACTAGTATGACTTCCATTTTGAATTTGCACCATGGAGCCTGTGGTGGGGGGGGGAGATGTTCACGATGATGGGTGGGGGGGGGAGTGGTGGACAGATTTGTGTCTATAATGGCGTTTTACACAGAAATGTGACATGAATAAAACCCATTAATAAACACAATTGTACATATAATAGAAAATTAATTTAAATTGCAAATATGTTAATTCAGTCCTTATATGTAAAATCCTGTGTAAAAAAACAAAAAAAAACTATTTAATCTTCATTACGGATGCACAAAATATAAACCTGAAAAACCTTTTCCATTAGCCGACAATATTGAACCAATGCCTGGACTCGTGCCTTGTTCTCTGCAAAATCTGTAGCTTGCAGTTGGGCCACTTCCATATTTCTTGATTTCTATGTAAAAGCCGTACACAAGTGGGATGACTGTGTATGATCACATATTGTGAGCACATTCTCTCTTTAAATAGCACTGTAAAGTAAAAAAAACAAAAAAAACAATAAAAGTACTAGAAGGTTCATCTGCAGTCTACTAATGAATACTTTCAGGGGTTTGTTTTAAAACTGGACTTAGGGACACATTTCAGCATCTTTGTACTAGTGATACTGGAACAATTTTTAGATTGAAGGTGCTGACATCAAAACATCACTGATTTCACCAGGATTCATCACGCCAAGAACAAATGTAGCAAATGTATTCATCAGGAGAGAGAAGTATGGGGGTGATATGTAGCTGATGGTGCATTTTTGGAGCACACTGTCACATATATATTACTAAAGCATCAAGTGGTAGCTCATTGTGAGTTACCTGTAACACATTTTCCATTGAAATGGGCAGTACACTTGAACAGCATTCAGTTTTACTGATAAAACTATATAGCACACAACTGATAACGTGGACATTGGGGGTTTTAGTCAATATTTACCATTCGTGCAGGACCACATAAAGTGTTAAAACGAGCAAGCACATTGACAGTGGAACCCTACAAGAAACTAGCAACTAACCTGCTATTCCCTATTTGCTATGCGAGGTGGGAAATACACAAATGGTGTGTGCACACAACTAACACACCCAATGTCACGATGCGGTCCACTTCTGGAGTTAACAATGTTTAACACAACAAGAACAAATGGTGCACCACTTTTATGAACATAAGTTTTAAGAGATCAGTGTCCAAGATTCTTTCTTTAAATCATCCTTTATTCAATTAATTGTTAGCACATCAAGTTGAGTTGAACAGCCAACGCGTTTCGTCCAAAGAGATGGACTTCTTCAGGGCGTGTGCAGTGTACTCCTAAATTTATGCATGATATCCGTGCTAGATTAGCAGTTGTAAAACAAAAACTCCGTATCCACTACATTTAGCGTGGATGAAACTGTAATAAACCACAACCGAAGCCCAAATAAGTCCAGTTAAAGGATTCAATCTGCCACGCACATATGGAGCGCACCAGAACTGGAGCGATCACTAGTTCCACACCATAAAAAGTGTAGAGAACTGCAGCGTCGTCTTACCTCCTTCCGTGGTGTTGTCACACTGCAGTTCTCTACACTTATTATTTAAGTCACTAAACCTGCAGGGATGTAAAATCCTCAGCTGGGGCACTTCTGAGGAGCTGTAATTTAGAAACAGAATATTTTCAAATAACATTAGCATCAAAAGTTATCAAATGGCACGCCTGATGAATGGCCATATGTGAAGAATCCCTTGTCTTCAGAGACATCGTGTAAACGGAGGGAATGCCAGCTGTGCCAGTAGTCATATTGATATTCACTTTTCCACTTTGGCTGTAGAGGGGAATGTGTGCAGTGCAGTAAGCAGACATTGAAAATGTGTAGTAGCGTAAAACTGTTATGCCACATATTTTCTGTCTGGTACACACTGTGGCATGGTTACATACTTGTGCACATAATTGTTAAGACCGCACAGTACATGGAGAAGCCATCTGGACTGGCCTGGCTTTGAGATGCCAGCAATGATGCCATTGATTTGCTGAATGGATTCGGTTGCCAGTAGTGTAGCACATAAGTACCTTGATGTAGGCAGGGATGGAATAAGATTTAGTAGTTGGAGATAGGCGCTCCACGTCCCCTTCTGCACCCATCCCCTGGATCACATGTGGGATTACAAACCTTTATAGTTCCTCTTTGCCAGCCACACTAAAGCGTTTGACCTTCAACCATAGATCCTTTATCTTTTCTGCATCCTGTTTCTAATAAAGCAACAGCAACTTAACCTGCCCTCGGCATTTGGCAAAAGAGTATGGTATGATTGGTTGTAGTTGTATCTTACACCTTTGTGATATTGAATAGTGAGTAAAGTTGCATATGATGTGCTCTGTGTGTTCTGCATCACACCCCCAACCATAATTATACCCCTCCCTTTATGTTATGTGCTCATATTTGTTTATAAGTATTCCTTTGGCCTCATCCTCACCTCCCAATTAGTTTGTACAATCATATGGTGCAGTTTTGCAGCAAAAATTAGTTGTTTGTTGACAAACTGAAATGTGACTGCTCGCACACTTAACAGATTTTCACTGAAGTAATTGATCACCATTGAAGTGTTACGATATGTGTTATGTTAGTCATTAGTGTTTTATTTTTTCCATTATACATCCTTCTTACAGGGATGAGTGTCATAGCGATCAAGTTTTCTTTGTGTTGGGGTGATTTTACATGACTTGTTTTGTCTCTACTTTTAAGTCATAGATCCTCTGACTTGATATATATATTTTTTGCGTCCTTTCCATTTCCACTGTTTGCCCCGTCGTATCAATGGCATATCTCATTCTCTAAGGCTGACTAGTGGTAGCTTTATTATGCTTGTAACTAGCGTCTTGAGTAGGGCTTTTCATGTGAATCAGTAATTCTCCTGGCTGACTTCCTCACTTGTATGTGTGTGCTTTGATTTCCTAATAACGTGTTGTAATTTGCTGTATTTTGTATTCCCATCTTTGGGCCCCTCCTTGTTTCACGTACATTGATTATTCTTACTTTTCTTCACAGGTTGTAAGTTTTCAAATGTGTAAAATACATTTGGGCTTATATGCGTAGGCATTCATTTTAGCATGTACACCCCCTCAGAACTGATGTTGTTATGCAATTCCAATAATTCTGCATTATAGTACTGAAGGATTTACATGGCTTTAAGACTAAGATCCTTAAGTTTTGTCAAACCTGATGCTTCCCTGAATCCACTGTGAACTGCACAAATCTGATTTGCATTCTTAAAATATCTTAAGGGACTTTTTTTTTTAACTGATGAAATGTTTTTTGTTTGTTTAATGTACTATAAACTTAATTAAAATTAAGAATAGGTTTTTGCCTGATATTAATTTCTTAGTGGGGTACTGTATTTAAGTAAACAGCCATTTATCCATAATCATTTTCAGTGAATCTTGCATTTCAGTTTGCTTGTTCATTATATGTCTGTTTTATACCTGAGACATCCTTCTGAGCAAGTTCTAGAGTTTTGAAATGATTGAAACTTGTTTGTACATGCAGCTTGAATATTGTTCTTGCATGTTGAAACTAATTTTATGTTTTCTGTTTAATGTGTTTTCTTAGTTATCGTGTATCTGCCCTCTAAGCTATTCTGCTGGCTCTAATTCTGCAGTGTATTCTTCTTTTCTGTAAGTATGAACTCACAATTCCAAAATATACATTACAAAAGCTTGCTTGTCATTTATATTTGTCTGAATTGTAGTGGTTATATAACACCGTCTTGTAGGGTGCGATTTGGTGTTGTGCGTGGGTCTCCAGAGAGGTGAGGTTATCTTGTCTTTGTGCCCATCGTCTAGCTGTGTGATGGAGGAAGTGTTAGAGCCTTCCACTCAAAATGTATGTGTAATTAGCTGCTGGCTATAATATACTATGCAGGTCCCTTGTTTTGTTTCATAGTATCTTTTGTGATAGAGGCAGGGATAAACCTGGATAGACGTGGTGTAGTCTTGTAGGGTGACTAAAACATCTAGATAGCTAAACCGCATCAACTTGGCCAGAAGGGCAGCAACAAGGTGTTGGACTCATACTGCAACCAAAGCACAGAGGCTTTACAACTACTGTACTTCATTACAAACTTCCTGGCTCCCATTCTCACAAACAACTATAGTACCAAACCCTCCGTACACTCCACTAATACCCTTGGCCACCGAATTCTTATTCACAGAATAATTCTACTAACATTACTCCATTTTGTATGTAAAGGTGCTCAATCATGATGATGTGTGGGCTCGATAAAATAATAATATAATGAATAGGCACCTTGGCCGCAAAGAAATTAACGTTTTAGGTGCTGAAAGATTTAACCTTAATTGTGTGCTTAATGCCTTTTAGGTGTGCCAGAGCGTATCAAGGCAGAAGCTCAGACAGCAGTATGCAGAAGAGCATTCGCAGAAATATGATGAATTGTAGGCCCACTTCTTGTTTTGACTACATAAAAAAAAAAATAAATTAATCATTGTGTACCTGAATACGTCATTTTGATTTGGCTTGTTTTTATATAACACTTAATATTATGATTTCACTATTTCTGCGGTTTGTTTAAATAAAATGTTATTACAGTCCAGTTTAATGGCACTCAGTTTATCAATTTTGTAAAAGTCCGAGGTGGAGATGACCTTGATGGCATTTTAAACTCATGACCTGTTGGTCAGATGTCAGTAGCAAGCTCTACTCACCAAGCCATCTTGAAAGGCAAGTGTAACTATGGTGTGCTTCACAAGGTTTTTTGCTGATTAACATCTGAAGAAATGAATGACTTTTGGAGAACTTCTACTGTAAATGTCCACCACTAAAACTTGTTGATTTTTATTTCTCATTTGTTGTCAGAAATCCGCATTTGTTACAAGAACAGTTCCGTAGCACCCATAGTGATTCTTCCAAATACAGCGAAAATCCTCTGGTATGTAATATACATAAATGTACTAACAAAGTAGATTCATATTAGAGAGGAAATCAGTTTGAGTATCAGTAAAATATTTGTGAACTACTTGTAAACAATGAAAAGAACAATTTATGTATAGTACAACATAAACTGAATCATCTCTTGACTGTTGAAGGAAAAGTGTTATGATAAAATAAAATTTGTATTTGTAAAGCGCAAACTACTCACCCTTACGGGTCTCAAGGCACTGGGGGCCGTTGTGGAAATTAAGTGAGCTATTTATTGCCTAGAGTCACATGGTGCTGAGCTGCGCTGCCGCCGGGGATCGAACAGTGAGCCCTGTTCTCCGAAGGCAGCTGCCCTGGCCGCTGCACCACACTTCTCCATTACCTATATTGTACTTCTGACAACTCATCAGCGGCATGCCATGTGGTAGGAATTCCAGTTTAATGACTGGTTTGATAAAACACTGAACATGTACTCCAAGAAAAATAAATAAGCTACTATTGGGCTTGGAAAGTCCCCTGCATGGTATACTGCTGCGTTCCTCTGCCCTAAGTACCTGACTGCGTGCATGTCTTGTAGCCTGACTTTTATTTTAGCTCTTGTCATGCTGCTCATTCTGCGGGCCATCTGTTGGACCCAGTTTTCTCTAATCTTTCTTTCCTTACCATCCACACCCCCTTACTGGTGTGTAGGTCGGATCATTACATAATATCCATGACACTTTCGGGGGTTGGGCCTGTCAGGAGGGTGCCCGAGAAGCGCTCTTTTAGGCGCCCCTGGCACAAATTAAACACCGCTCAATTCCATGATCTCCTTTCTACTACCACGTTCAGTATGTCTGATGACCCAGATGTGGCCGGTAGAGCATTATCGGACTGGATCTCCCGGTCTCTGGACTCTCTTATCCCTGCAAAGCGGTCAAAATGCCGAAACACCAAGTCCAGTCCTTGGTACAATGATAAGCTGGCCTTCCTGAGTAAAGTGTGTAAAAAGCTGGAGCGTGCGTGGAGAAGGGAGTATGACCCTTAGCGGAAGGGATGTTATCAGGCAGCCATTAAGAAGTACCTCTGAGCATGCAGTATATTATGTGGACGAGATCAGGAACAGTAGCAATCCCTCCAAAAGCATTTTGTTCAATATTGAAAGACCTTAAAACTTCTGCAGCTTCTACAGCACCCTTGGTATCATCGGGTGAGCAATGTGAGACCCTCACCTCCTCCTTCTTTGTGGAGAAGGTGGAAAGGATATACAAGTCCTTTCCTCAAACTGCAGTGTATCCTGGTCCCGTGTCTAGACCCCCTCCTATGCACACTCTGGCCGTCTTCCCGCCGATCTCTCAAGAGAAGCTATATGTGCTCTGCAGTAAGGTCAAGTCCGGCTTTCCTGCTGACCCCCTTAAGCTGGACCAATTTATGAAATCCTTACCTGTGCTCCTTTCAGCTTTTGAGCCAGGTGATTAATCTGTCCTTGTGTATGGCTGTCGTCCCTACATCTTGGAAGCAAGCTAGGGTGGTCCCCCCTGTTAAAAAAGCCTAACCTTGACACAGCGAAACCAGAGAACTTTTGGCCCATCTCTCTCCTGCCCTGGGTCTCCAAGATCTCGGAGGCCTACATCAACTCCATGCTGACAGGTCATCTGGAGGATAACAACATACTGGACCCCTCTCAGAATAGTTTCCGTCCATGTCACAGCACGGGGTCTGCTCTTCTAGCTGTGACCGAGCATCTGAGGGGGGCTCGAGACGAGAATCGCACATCGGCACTAATTCTATTAGATCTCAGTGCCGCGTTTGACACGGTTTCCCACCAGATCCTGCTGCAGCGGTTGGAGGAGGTGGGCATCGTGGATTCTGCCCTAGAGTGGTTTGCCTCTTTTCTCGCTTAGAGGACCTTCCAGGTAGCAGTCCCCCCTTTTGCCTCCAAGATCTACACCATCAACATGGGTTGCCACAGGGCTCCACTTTGAGCCGAACACTGTTCAATTTATATGTCCAACCGTTCGCAGTGGTGGGCAAGCGCAGAGGGCTCACAGCAATATCATATGCGGATGACACAAAGTTGGTAGTGGCACTCTCGGCCTGTTCGTGCGGGATGCATGTAAGTTCCGGAGTGACCTCGAGGCTATCGCTGAGTGGATGACCGCCAACTGTCTCCAGCTCAATGTCAGCAAGTCAAGTCCAAGGTATTGCTGGTAGGGAGAGACTCTGAGCTGTGGAGCGAACGCTGGTGGCCTGCCACCATGGGTTGGGCACCTGTCCCCAAACAGGTGATAAAAAATCTAGGTGTCTGGGTAGACTCTGCCCTTAGCTTCCAGACGCAAACCAAGAAAGTGGCAGGGACCTGCTTCGGCATACTATGAGGGCTCAAACCGCTGCTAGGGTTTTTCAACCCGTCTATTAGGCAGGTTATTGTTCAGGCCTCCATTCTGTCTAGACTGGATTATGCCAGCTCGCTTTACTTGGGATCAAATAAGGTGGAAATCTTGAGACTACAAATGGTTCAAAATGCTGCGGCTAGAACTCTTCTTGGCCTGCCCAGGACGTGCTCTACTACTAGTGCTATCTGTCGGCTACATTGGATGCCTGTGGCCAAACGTATAGAGTTTAAGGTCCTCTGCATGTCTTTCAAAATTCTAAATTTCTCCTCTCCAGGCATTCTGGCCAACTTGCTTATACCTTATACTGCTTCCCGTCAACTTCGGTCAATGGGTCGGCATTTGGTGTTGGTTCCCCGGGTGAGGAGGGTTTGCGCCGGTGGACGTTCCTTCCGTATTTTGGCAGCCAAACTTTGGAACGCGCTTCCTATCTGTATTCGCAGCATGAACAATTACCTGGCATTCCGTGAGGCAATCAAAACTTACCTCTTCCCTCCACTGTAGGCTTCTCTTCTGTCTATAGTTTGGCAGTTTCCTGCTATCAGCGCTGGGACGCCCCTTTGCTGGGCCAGCTGTGCGCTCTATGAAACGGCATACCATAACAGGGCCAGCTGTGCGCTCTATAAAACGGCATACCATAACATAACTTAACATGCTACTCAAGCATGTTTACCAGATCCCTAGGCCCTTCCATGTCTGTGCAAGGTCCTATACCTGTCTTGTGACCGGGAAGGGTATAATAAGCATGCCCTTAAAGTGCATAGTGGAGTTACCTGTCCCGGGTATAATGCATAAAGCTGTGCTGCTATCATACTGTTTTTTTAAAAAATTGATAGTGTAGCTAGACCTTTTTAATCAGTGTTATTGAGTGCACAAAACTCTCTTTTATAAAATTCTGCTGTTATATGTATGCCCAGAACCTTGCTCTGGCATGTTGTGTATGTTGAGTGTATGTGCCTGCATAGTGAGTGTAGCACATGTGTAGTAGTAAGGCTCTGAGTGCAAGTAAGCTTGAGCACTGAATCCAGTGAGATCCATTTTGGATACCCCTTGTTTGGCACAGCCCAAGATAGGAATGAGGATAGCTTCCCCAGACAATGGAAGTATATTGCCTTCATTCCTGTGGCTGGAGGGTAGATATCCAGACTCTGAAGTGAGGAGGTTGGAGCCAGGGCTACATTTGTCAGGGCTGCTGATTAGTTCTTCCATTTGATTGATGCTAGGAGTTGAAGGGTGGTACTGCAGTTTCTGTTGTTGGGTGAGGAAGTGTCTAGGTTAGGTTTGCTATTTTGGCTATTTCTGAATACTGCTTCATAGAGGCAGTGTACAGCCAGGTACAGAAACCACACACTTCATTGTGTCTGGGTTCTGGATGCTCCAGTTATGTGATAGCCCTGTGCTATCTGCTGCGAGAACCATCATGCTACAGAAAGGCTGTGTTTGGAGAGCAGCCCGAGAAGGACAGTTGAAAGGAGAACCACTTCAAACTAGTTGAAAACCGTGGTTCCACATTCCCTGTTAAGAAAATGTATATTCAGGTGGGACCCAAAACATCACATTCTGTTCCACTTCAAGTTTTTCATGATCAAGGAAGGGAATGCTCCATAGAGTATTTGAAGGACTGCTGTGTGACTATGGCTGGCGTCTGTTAGCAGAGAGTTTCCCTAGAGGTGTTGGGTCATCACCTCAAGTCTGCCCCTGATGCTGGAGGAGCTGAGGATCTCCCGAGTGCCTAGAAGCTTACCTGCCTGCTGGTAGAGGGAATCCATCTGTCTGGTCTTCCAAGAGGAGAGACTGTCAAGGAGAAATTAGGCAGGTCCCAGGAACTAAAGGGCAACCAGAGAAAGTGGACTACTTGAGAAAGCGAGAGAGAAGCCAGGAATCGCCAGTGTTCCAGTAGGCCCCCTGGTTTCTCAGGCAAGGTTTGTGTCATGAACCACTTCAAGCCTTCATGAGTTCAGTCAGAACTTCAGCTGTCTGTGCCAGCCCAATTGGGACTGAAACTGCCTGCGTCTGCATGATTGGGGCCGCAACTGCATGATCAGGACATCTGCGTGAGTCAGCTGAATAGTCTAGTTAAAGCTAGCTCTCATCTGGTGTCCTAACAGAGCCACAGCAGCTTGGCCGGCACCTGCGCACATGCTTGAAGGCTACTGTTCACCAGTGAACAAAGGCAGGCTAAATGAGGGAATCATAACCAGGATCACTGCCATCTATACTGGATTGAATTGCATAATATTTAATGCTGCAGTATGGCTACAAAGTACTTTCTTTTCTTAAAAAGACAAGCAGTGGGCTAGACATTGAAGTTCTTGTGTCTGTTGGTTTATTTAGGGCTGAGCTTGTGCATGCCCACAGTACCCCCTTGAGAAGCTTTTGACTGCTCACCCTCGCTACTCTTGGAGTCCAGTGCGGGAAGGGAAGTACTTGGCCCAGTTTCTATAGGAGGACGGACAACAATGGCTAACTACCTCCACCTCCACAGTTGGAGCCCAGAAGCCCTCTTTCTCCAGTTGCACCCCCCTTCCCAACACCGCCTCTGAATGGGTTCTGACAGCTGCCAACACTGGTATTTATTACTTAAATCATTGTGCAAATATGTATCTTGGACCACAATAGGCCAAAATCTCCCTATCATGCACAAGTAAAAAGAAAATACTAAACTTGTAGATCTTGACACAGCATTGGCCTAAAGTTTGCACCTGTAAACTATGTGCAAACTGGTATCAATAATGACCTCCCAAAAATTATTTTATACTGCAGTTGAAGTCCTCGCATAAACAGTCTCAAGTAACATTGATGTGCCAGATTGCTTGAATATATTGATACGGGTCAACAGTATTTCTTGCACTGTTGAGTGTAAGATCCTGCTTGTACAAGTTCTTCAAAACTTGAAGAAGGGGGAGGGTTGAACCTCATTACCCTCCCCTTAGGGAGGGTTGGACCTCATTCCCCTCCCCTTACACTCCAATTCATTTTAATCCGGCCTTTCCACCAGCCTTACGCGAGGGACCCTTCGACTGCTGGAGGGAGGGAGGATGCCTAAAACTTTCCGATCTGTTTCATAACCACGACGTTCTAACATTTGATAGTTGTAAAAGAGAATTTATGATTCCCCCCAGCGAACACTATCATTACCTCCAGCTTAAACACTGGGTTACACTCCCGCACGTCAGAGAGGCGGCCACCAGAGAGCTAACGGCCGTAGAGCGGCAGGTGATTCACAAAGCAGACATCATGAGAGGCGCCATCTCCTCACTCTACGACATGCTACTAACCACATTGCATGCACCCCAAGCACGCTACATGTCCTTCTGGAAGCGGGTTTTGGGCAGAGATGTCACCGAGGAGGAGTGTAAACACATTTGGGGCGATATCACTAAGCACAATAAATCGGTGGCATTAAGGGAAGCTCACTACAAGACATTGCTCAACTGGTATCTGTATCCTACTAAGCTCCGAATCTTCCCTGACACCTCTGATCTCTGCTGGCAGGCATGTGGCCTTCAGGGGGATTTTCGCCACATTTGGTGCGACTGCCCGGTTATTTGCCCATTCTGGGAAGAATTTCTCTCCCACCTCAAAGATGTGCTAGGTTACCCCATTCCAACTACCATAGAGGGGATTCTTCTGGGTATCAGGGACCCGACCTTGGAGCACCAAACGAAAGGCGATCATGTGGACGTGTCTGGGGGCGGCGAAACTCACCATAGAGGCTGCATGGAAAAATAATGATACACTGGCAACATAGATGTGGCATGCCCGCTTGTGGAGAATTCTTTCCACGGAGCGTCTGGCAGACATCTTTAGGGATGATTACAAGGCTTTAGAACATAAGTGGGGTCCACTGGTCACCTACTTGTCCCAAGGGTTGCCCTCCGCAGTTTGCCCGACTTCCATAAGGGCTATGCACCTCTTCCAAGTCTAAACTACCCAAGACCGGCCTGTAATGGGGTGAACCCCTGATACTTGATTAGCTTACTCTGCCCTACGGCGGAGCTACTGATGCACCAACATCACTACTGGGAAGGGGAGGGCCGGTTGGATGTTGATTGGAGGTTAGGTTCTTGCCTTCCTCAGGGGTTTGTAGGTTCAAATCTAGCATCTTATCCTTTGACTGGGGGGACTGGTATGACCCTACGGCTGTCTGAAACTGAGATCCAAATAGCTGAATGTTTTGTAACCCTGGGGCTTGCTCGCCCTTCTGTACTCATGCTGTTAATGTGACTTTTTCTCGATGCTCAATAAAAAGAATATTGACAAAAAAAACTTGAAGAAGGCAGGTATATTTTCAGACGCTGACCTTGGATATCTTTCTTGAACACGTTGCGAAAAGAAATTCACATGTAATCTGGGCACTTTTATAAATTGCATGGGAGACCTCAATCAGCATTTTATACTGTTGTCTTTAGCTAATTTGGTTTGATGTCAATCAGTTTTGCTTCTTCTAGTGATGAGAAGTAACCTAAGTCGCTCTAAGGCCTTTCCTGTGACCGCAACTTACTTTCTATCTAGATTTTCAAATGTTGTAAAAGTCATCCAAGGCAGTATAGACCTTGAGGCATATTGATCCATGATTTAATTGAACTTCTCTTAATCCCTCTCAGTGCTCCTACAGCATGACTGGAATGAGTTCTGAATATAGCCCGTTGTCATGTAATCCTGAATCTGGATCACAAGCTATTTCTATGACATTGTGCAGACTTACAAAGCGGATTTAACATTGACTCATTTAACAAATGCTCCCTATTAAGACCACCAAATGCTTATGGGTGTAAGCCATTTTCCATGGAGGAGGCCATTGAAGGTTTCAGTACTGGGGCAAAAGGTGGGTGGTGCTCCAACAAATTGTAGCTAAATGTAACGCCCTGAACGTCTCAGGATCGTTTAACAGACACGATAATGAGGACGCAACCACTTGTGAAGGGTTAGTTATTTTAATGAAGGCAAAAACAATACAACGAATAAACAAAAGTTATAGTCACTGGAATCCTCCAGGCTAAGTACGTTACCAGCCCACAGCACGGATGGTCCTAACCGTCCTCTGCATATACGCCGATCCCGGCGTATGCCAACAGAGGGCAGAAATGAAATGGCCGACAATGCCAATCGGTAGGCTGTGAGGGGCACGACGAGTGTTGGGGAGAATCGAGGAGTCAGGGAAACACCCAGCCGGGGTCTCTACCTGAAGGGAGCAGCCGCTCAACCTCTTCCTCCGACTGCACCGGGACGCGGAGTCACCTCCTGGTGATGCGTCACCGATACCCCAATCAAAAGCAAGAAGACTGAACCGAGAGCAGCCGCTCGATCGATCCTGTGGACTTCCGAGTCTGTAACGCGGCAAACACCTCCTGGTGTGCGTTACAGCTGGCAGTCCCTGTATCTCTGGTCGGGCTGGGAGTTACGACTCCAACCAGCAAAAGCGCCACTGCGCTTTGACTCAGCCGAGTCAAAAAGCGAAGCTCAATGGTTGACCGGTAGAGCTTCCGGGTCCTTCACAGGTGACGATGGGGCAAGACACGGCCCAGGGAGTAACGACTCGACCTACCTCCGTTCTTGCCTTACTGGAGCACCACTCCGGAACACTGCTCTTCACGAAGCAGGTACGTCGGTGTAAACACAATATCCGACAGCCTTGTACCTCCCGGTTCTTCCCTTTATAGGGCGTGTTTTCCCTTGAGTTATGTAACAGCTCTCCTGTTTACATAAGGGCGTGTTTTCCCTTGAGTTATGTAACAGCTCTCCTGTTTACATAAGGGCGTGTTTTCCTTGAGTTATGTAACAGCTCTCCTGTTTACATAACCTCTCAACCGCTAAGCATCCTGGGAGATGTAGTCCGTTTACGCTGGTTACCGTTTTCCTCCCCTCGCATGACAGGAATTCTTGACAGTACATCCTCCCTCTCAGCGGCTCCCCACGGGTCCAGCGCTGGCAGGAAAACGCCGATGGAACAAGGAGACCAAGCGCGGAGCATGAACCCCTTCAGCCGGTTCCCATGATTGCTCCTCCGGGCCATAGCCTTTCCACGCAACCAGGTACCACAGCTTCCACCTGCGCCATTTGGACGCCCGTATGCCCGACACTTCATACTCCACCTCCGACACCACGCATACCGGCCTAGGTGTCCCAGACGGCTTGGAGGGTGCTGGTTTGAGCAATGATACATGAAAGACAGGGTGTATCCGCAATGACTGGGGCAAGCACACCTTCACGTTCACGGGACCCATACACTTGGTAATGCGATAGGGGCCCATGTACTTGGGATGGAACACACTGTTCTTTCGAAACCTCATGTTTCTTGTGGATATCCAGACGTAGTCTCCAGTGCGGTACAGTGGCCCGGGCCTTCTCTTCCTGTCGGTCGCAGCCTTGTATCGTCTCTTGGCCTCTATTAGGACAGCCCTTGAGCGCATCAACGTGTCTTTTATGTGTGCCACCCTGTCCGCTGTGGCGGGAATCCTGTCCTCTCTGAACGGATGTAGAAATGGCAAGAACCTGGGATGTTGGCCATAGTTGCTATAGAACGGAGATGACTGTGTGGAGCTGTGAGTGGCGTTGTTATAGGCTATCTCTGCAACCCATAGCAAGTCGACCCATTCTTCCCTGCCCTGGTCCACAAAACATCGCAGATACTGTTTGAGCGTTTGGTTCAGGCGCTCGGTTTGGCCGTCCGTTTGAGGGTGGTAGCTGGTGGACAGGGCGGTCTTAACATGCAGCGCAGTGCACCAAGTCTTCCAGAATTGCGCAGTAAACTGCGACCCCCGGTCCGACACGATCACCCCAGGTAATCCATGCAGTCGTACCACATTCTTTAGGAGTAGTGACGCCAATTCCCCGGCCGTAGGGACTCTCTTGCAGGGGATGAAGTGCCCCATTTTCGTCAAGTAATCCACCACCACCAGTATTGCCGTCATCCCCTGGTCTACCGGTAGGCCCACCACGAAGTCCAGTGATATGCTATCCCATGGTCTATCCGGGGTCGGAAGTGGATGTAAGAGCCCTTGGGTTCGGCCATGGTCGGCCTTCATGGTAGCACACGTAGGACACTCCTGTCCCCACCTCCTGACATCCACTCTCATGGTTGGCCACCAGAAATGCCGTCCCATGCTAGCCACCGTTTTTTCAAAGCCCAAATGACCTGCGCATGGAGAGTCATGGCACCAGATGAATGCTTGTTTCCTTAGCCTAGGCGTGGGTATCAACAGGCACCTGCCCTTCAGGGGTATCCCGTCCTTCAGCTGCCATTCTCTGTGACTGAGGAGCCACCTCCGCCATGCGAATGACCTGATCCCTCTCTTTATTCCCCTCAGGAAAGTATCCGGTTGGATAACCCCCAATACCATCCTCGGGGAAATGATGGAACGCTCGGTCGCAGGCAATGGTTCCTTAACTGCAGATTGACGGGACAGGGCGTCCGCCTTCCGGTTTTCCGTCCCCGGCCGATATGTGATGCGGAAGTTGAACCCCGCAAAGAAGATCATCCACCGCAGCTGCCTGGGAGAAAGGTGTCTTGTGGCCGTCATGAACTGTAGATTCCGATGGTCCGTGTACACCGATACCACATGTCTTGCCCCCATCAACCAATGCCTCCATTCGGTGAAGGCGTCCTTGATTGCGAGAAGCTCCTTCTCCGCAATATGGTAGTTGCGTTCGGCGTCGTTGAGTTTGCGGGACATGTACGCAACGGGATGAAGCACCCCTGTGTCGTGGTTGCGTTGGGACAAGATAGCCCCCAGCGCCACATCCGAAGCGTCCGCTTCCACCACGTAGGGGAGATCCGGATCGGGGTGAGCCAACACCGGCGCCTTACCAAAGGCGCTTTTCAGGGCCTCAAAGGCTGTGTTCGCTTCAGGGGACCAGACAAACTCCTTGGACTTCCTCAGTAGCTGTGTGATTGGGGCCACCAATCCTGAAAATCCATCTATAAACCGCCTGTAAAAGTTGGCGAAGCCAATGAAACTTTGGACGTCCTTCACGCTTTGGGGCACCGGCCATTCTTTCACCTCCTTGATCTTTCGTTCTGCCATCTCCTGTCCCTCTGGACTCAGCATCACTCCGAGGAATTCCACGGACGTGACGTGGAAGTCACACTTGCTGAGTTTACAAAACAGCTTGTTTTCCCTCAACTTTTGGAGCACAGCATTGACGTGGTGTACGTGCTCCTCCACACTGGACGAGTAGATGAGGATGTCGTCGATATATACGACCACGTAGATATCCAACTCCTCTCTGAATACCTCATTCAAAAAGTACTGAAAGGCTGCCGGGGCGTTGCACAGACCGAACGGCATGACGAGGTACTCAAAAAGGCCGAACCTGGTCTTAAAGGCGGTCTTCCACTCATCTCCGTCCCTCATGCGCACCAGATGGTATGCCCCTTTCAAATCCAACTTGGTGTAGATACGAGCTTTCTTGACCTGTTCCAGCAGTACACTGATGAGAGGCAAGGGGTACCTATTCTTTATGGTTATCGCATTCAATGCCCTAAAGTCCACACAGGCTCTCAGCTCCCCATTAGCTTTCGGGATGAAGAAGAGTGGCGAGGCGGCCGGAGACTTGGACGGGCGGATGAATCCTAGCTTGAGGAGTTTATCCAGGTACCCCCGGAGATGCACGTTTTCAGGCTCCGTCAGGGCATACAGCCTGCCGCTGGGAACGCTGGCCCCTGGCACCAGGTCGATCTGGCAGTCAAACTGTCTATGTGGTGGTAGCACTTCCGCCTTCACCTCATCAAATACATCCTCAAAACTGTGATAAGCCTGGGGGAGAGCCACATCTTTTTCTGCCGCTGTAGCCACCGTCTGACTCCCGCTCTCATCTGCGTCAAGGGATTCCGTTCTTTTTCCACAATGCAGGATGCAATACGGTGACGTCATTTCGATGCGATGTGTTGGCCAATCCACAGAGGGGTTGTGTTTCTGTAGCCACGGCAATCCCAATATGACGCCATATTGGGGCGCTCGGATGATGTTAAAATCGATTTGTTCCAAATGGTTCCTCCCATATCTCATCGGAAGGACCCCCGTGTGCTGCCCGATGGGCCCCGTCACCAATCGCCTTCCGTCTACAGCATAGACGTCTTCGGGTACAGCTTTGGGAAGAAGCACTAGCCCTAGCCTGCATGCCTCGTTGTGGTCCATAAACATGCCAGTGGCCCCTGAATCCACCATGGCCACAACGGGTATCCACTGGTCATGCACTCCCACGTGCACCGTGAGAAACAGGTGTCGGTGTCCCTTAGTGACCGAGTTGGAGAGTGAAGGGATGGATGAGTGACTCCGAGATGCCCCTTCTTTGGTCTGGGAGTCCTCTAGTTTTCCGCCGGTATGTCCACCACGGCTGTTACCGACCGGTTGGCCCGATAACGT
Source organism: Triturus cristatus (assembly GCF_964204655.1). Lineage (NCBI taxonomy): Eukaryota > Metazoa > Chordata > Amphibia > Caudata > Salamandridae > Triturus > Triturus cristatus. The sequence goes on along the minus strand of NC_140589.1, from coordinate 1,668,103,076 downwards.
GACGTCTTCGGTTTGGCAGGGCATTCACGTACGTAGTGGCCTTTTTTGCCACAATATAGGCACAATCCTTGTTTACGGCGTGACTCTTTCTCCGTGGCTGTGAGGCTCGCTCGTATTGCGCCGATGTCCATGGGTTCTCCCTTGGATGCGGTGGAAGTTTCAGGACTTCCCACCGTCACATAGGATGGAAGGGATTTTCCTTTTCTCCCATGATCCCCTTTTCTTTCACTCAGCCTATGTTCCAGCCGTAATACCAGGTTGATAAGGCCCTCACATGTCTTGGGTTGAGGGTCAATATGAGCCACGGCGTCTTTGAGCTCATCGCACAGCCCGTGATGGAAGAGCGCCGTCTGTTTAGCAACAGGCCACTTGGTTTCCGCAACTAGCCGTCGGAACGCGTTGAGATACTGCACCAGGTCGTTGGATCCCTGTCTCAACTCAAGCATTTCACGGTCCGCCGTGTATGAGTCAGCCCTTCTGTCGAATACCTTCAGGAATTCCTCGCGAAAAGCACCCCAATCACATAAGATGGGGTCGTCCCTGCTCACCAGAGGTACGGCCCATTGTGCCGCGTTTCCAGCCAAATAGGAAATAAGGAAAGCCACACGAGCCTGACTCGTGGGGAACGCCTTTGGTTTGCACGATAAATGTAGCGCCACTTGTGTGAGGAATACCTGCACTGTGTTAGGATCCCCACTGTACCTCTCTGGTGTTGCCAAGGGGATGGCTACCGGCATTTCCACTACTACCGCAGGGGTCTGGTTCGTGAGGGAGGTGCTGGGCGTGAGCGGGTCCAATTGGATAGCATCCAGTCTGGCTTTTACATCGGCTGTTTCTTGCCTAGAGGCAGCCACTTCAACTTGCACGGTCGCTAAAGCAGCCAGCACATCATCAAGTGTTGCCATGTCTGTTATCGACCGGGAGACAGTTAGTGTTATTACGGTCGGATATTTTGTAACGCCCTGAACGTCTCAGGATCGTTTAACAGACACGATAATGAGGACGCAACCACTTGTGAAGGGTTAGTTATTTTAATGAAGGCAAAAACAATACAACGAATAAACAAAAGTTATAGTCACTGGAATCCTCCAGGCTAAGTACGTTACCAGCCCACAGCACGGATGGTCCTAACCGTCCTCTGCATATACGCCGATCCCGGCGTATGCCAACAGAGGGCAGAAATGAAATGGCCGACAATGCCAATCGGTAGGCTGTGAGGGGCACGACGAGTGTTGGGGAGAATCGAGGAGTCAGGGAAACACCCAGCCGGGGTCTCTACCTGAAGGGAGCAGCCGCTCAACCTCTTCCTCCGACTGCACCGGGACGCGGAGTCACCTCCTGGTGATGCGTCACCGATACCCCAATCAAAAGCAAGAAGACTGAACCGAGAGCAGCCGCTCGATCGATCCTGTGGACTTCCGAGTCTGTAACGCGGCAAACACCTCCTGGTGTGCGTTACAGCTGGCAGTCCCTGTATCTCTGGTCGGGCTGGGAGTTACGACTCCAACCAGCAAAAGCGCCACTGCGCTTTGACTCAGCCGAGTCAAAAAGCGAAGCTCAATGGTTGACCGGTAGAGCTTCCGGGTCCTTCACAGGTGACGATGGGGCAAGACACGGCCCAGGGAGTAACGACTCGACCTACCTCCGTTCTTGCCTTACTGGAGCACCACTCCGGAACACTGCTCTTCACGAAGCAGGTACGTCGGTGTAAACACAATATCCGACAGCCTTGTACCTCCCGGTTCTTCCCTTTATAGGGCGTGTTTTCCCTTGAGTTATGTAACAGCTCTCCTGTTTACATAAGGGCGTGTTTTCCCTTGAGTTATGTAACAGCTCTCCTGTTTACATAAGGGCGTGTTTTCCTTGAGTTATGTAACAGCTCTCCTGTTTACATAACCTCTCAACCGCTAAGCATCCTGGGAGATGTAGTCCGTTTACGCTGGTTACCGTTTTCCTCCCCTCGCATGACAGGAATTCTTGACACTAAAAGAAGAAACGTTTTATTCAAAGCAAATTTATATTTTGCATAAAAACTTGTCCCTAAAAAAAATAGTGACTACTGTTAGGAGGTAAAAAAGACACGTTTTTGTTATGAATTTCAGTAAGAATTTGTTGGCAGCAACACAAACCATTCTAAATCAGGTAGTGCTTATTTTCCAAGTTCAACCTTGGAATAAATGTATTATACATAACGAAGAGTGGAGTGTAAAAGGAAAGAAACTGTAATCAGATGAACGAATTGGCATTTTGAATGTGCAATTGCAAGCTGTCTTAATAACCGTAAAGCAGCTAGAAATCGTAGAGAGTGAATGATCAAACAAAAGGTATCAAGCTTACTGTAAAGTCATCTCATACCACGTCATGAGTAAAGCAAAAATGCTGGAAAAAGACCTCCTGAACAACATGCCGCCATCCAGTCCACTAAGACCTAAATTAAGCTACTATCCTAGTCAACAGATACTGGACTCTCCCCTCCTTTAAGCAACTCTTGGTCTCCCAATTTTGCTACCTGTCAAGGCAAATGGTCCTGCAGGCTCACTGTCAGAGCGCTAACCTGCGGAAGCTTTTGAGGGTCTATTACTCTCATTGGCTACTGCCACCCCTCTGAAACACCTAATCAATAATACTTTTAAGATCGTGTACATTCCTACATGCAATTCCTCAGCAACAAGATTACTCCCAATCCAGCATATCTGGCCACCTATTGAACGATCTCAAATGGCTCCCTCTTGGGAAAAAGTTGTCAAAAGAGCAACCTTCACTGAGATCTGTGACTTCTAGAAACAAAACAACCTACTGGAAGAGAAACAAACTGGAGTTTGCTATGGGAGAGTCACCTAACCTGTCTGATTTCTGTCTAGAATAACCTGAAGACCACCATGGGCAGGAAAAGAGTTGCCACACTTTTACTACTGAACCTGTCTGCCATGTTCAACATGTTAACTACTATTGAGGCAAAATAATCCTGGCATCTAGGTAGCATACTTGACTCGATCACCTTCTACTTTTCCAACAGAGCCGTCCTAATCTTGCTGCTCCCATTCACATCTTCATATTCCAGCACTAGCAAAACTAGTAATCTTAATCTTTTTGCATCTTCTCTTCAATACCTATCTCAGCCCTTTACAAGAGATCATTCAGTCATTTAGCTTAAAATGCTAGAACTACACAACAAAACTCATATTATCTTGAAGCTAGAAAATTAGAGGGACCTAGACATCTCTGAACTAAGCCAGTGCCTCAAAGCTACCGACCAAGAAATGCTGAAAAGTCACCTAAAACCAAACGTCTGCAAACGGAGATCTTAACATACTGAGAATAGAAGAACTATCCAGTCAACAACCATCTGGCCCCAGCATAGCACCAACAATGTTGAAGGTGAGAAACTATTTAGATATCTTAGACTCTAGCCTTTCTCTAGCACCCCACCTTCCTACCCCCAGATGAACAAAGTCACAAGAAGCATATTTTACACAGTACCTCTCTACATCTAAATTTGCTGCATCAAGGTTTTTTGCAGAACTCCAAATTTCTATTCCCCCTTTCCTGTTGCATCTGAAATATGCAAACTGACCTTACTTGAGGTGTCTCAACTGGAAAGAGGGGGGGGGGGTCTTGCTTTTTCTGCTTCGAAAAATTCAAAGAGTTGAGCATGAGTCATCAAGTTACATCTTCATCCATGTGGTCACATCTTGGCTTCCCTCGCTGTGTGGAAATGGGGTATATTATATGGTGTGGTGTGTGACCTCATTGTGTAAAACACTACCAGCTCGGTTAGGATCAGTCAGGTTTAGTTTGTTAAACAGTAACTCAACCCTGCGTAGCTGTTGCTCTGAGCAGTCAGGCTTCCACAAAGAAACAAGTGTAAAGCATTCAAACAGCACCAAAACAACTGAAGGAGAAAGAAGCAAGACACTGGAGAGTTTAGGCGATGAAGATTTTACAAGGTATAGTAAATTACAACTTTTCACATAACTGCAAACAAGCCTTGGCAAATTCAACAAATATGACATTGGGAAACTTTTTGAAGAAAAACTTGGGTAAGTATCAATGCGGTTACTTAGAGGTACTGTAGGTGACTGCCTCCCGCAGGTAACAAGTTAGGGGGGACCAGCAAGGTCCACAGAAAGTAATCTTCTCACAAAAAACTGTCTTCAGTCTAGTTCCGTGGTTAGTGGTCCCTTGCCATTGACCTCTATTGAAATGGTCCTTATAGAAGGGATACAGGATACTGAAGATGCTGTGTAGCCAATGTGGGTCTTCTTGGGGCTACTCCTCGGTCCACCGGCTTGGTGAGGCGATCCTGGCCACAGAGGTCGATGCCCCTCAAAGTCCTTTTGAGCTTGGCAGAAGTCCAGTCGCCAGTGGGCTACTAGTTGGCCAGTACAGCGCTTTCAGCAGTTTTCTTCTTTTGGTGGTAACTTGTCTTCTGGGCGACCTAACAGCACTCTGAGGAATCTCCTGGGTCCAGCAAACTCAGGTGCAACTTTGGAGTGTTGGGTTATCGGTCCTTTAGGCTTCATGGGGGCGAGGAGTGACGATTTGTTTTTAATAATTATTATTTATCTTTTTTGCTACTAACCCGTCAGCCAGGCTGTCTCGGCTTTTGTGGCCCTGTACTGCGAACAGGAGGTCAGCCAACTGACCCTTGGAGTTTCTTGCTTCTGACTGAGCATAGGAATTGATTTCTCCACAAGCAGGACACCGCAGGCACAGTCCTCTCTTTGATAGTCCCAAGATGCAGCAGGTGCAGTCCAACTTCGGTGCAGCTTCTCTTCGCCGGGTTCTTGGTGCAGGAGAGAAGTCCTTCTTTGGTCTTCTTATCCAATCCAATGAGATCTTGGTGCCAGGGGTGCCCATTTTTAAGGCCAGAAAATGCCCTTGGGGCGGTCACAGTCACTAGCCAATGGGCTACCCTCCTGATGACTACATCCTGTGAAGTGTGACATCTAGCTCTCCAGAATGCTCCATTTAGCCCACTTCCAAGTGGCAGAACCCTTCTCTTGTCCTCGAGCTTGGTAGCCCACCCTAGAGATGTGGCTATCTGTGGGCTACATTCCCTCACTGTAAAACCGATTTGACCAATGTTTCCCCCTCTCTGTCCATGACGAATGCCTGTCTACCCGAACAAAAGAGCAGCCCCTCTTGAGTGTGGTTACAATTTGCCCTTCAAAGGCAGCTTCCCTTTTGAAGCTCGCCTTTTGGGTTGAACACCCCGTGTGACTTCCTTACAGTAGGAGGTAACCTCTCCACAGACAGGCCCCTATTGTTACCTTTCCTGGGAATCGTTTACACGTCTCACCAGGTGGACAGAAGGCTCTTGTGGCCAGTCTCAGTGATGTTCACTGGAAAACTTGGGCAACAGGGTAGCAACTTTCTAAAAGTTGCATGGACAACTAGTTATATTACTTTTGACTTTGGCATCAGGTTTGGCTCAATGTAGTTGTTTGATACCTTGAAATACCAACTTTGGTAGTTCCATTCAGAAGTTAGCACAGCTGAGACGTCAGCGTGTAACTGTACTTGCCAACGGGGCTACCAAACTCTCTTGCAGCAAATAGGACAATTTCAGGTTTTTGCTGCTAGAACATGTAAAACATATGTTCTACTTTTTTAATGTTTACATCCTACTTAGGACTCGATGGGCCTGCTGTAGGTGTGACCCGTTTTTGGGACTTGTAATTGCTTAAAATGGCAAAGCCGAGTTAGCAGTTTTAAGCCATGTTTTACCTTGTCGCCCTCACGGTGGCACTGCAAATGCTGCAGTCCCTGAGGGGACACTCTAACGTACAGGCCCTGGGTACTCCTGATACCATATACTAGCGTCTTTGAAGTAAGTTAGCCTATGCCAATTGGGTGTAGGCCAATCAAACACACATTTAAGGGTCAGGGCACTGGCACAGAGATCTCGTTAGTACGCCTCTGCACTCTCTGAGTCGAAAAACCAGCAGCATTTGTCCAAAACTTTGGGAGTGACCATACAAAAAGAAACATTTCCTTACACTCTGCTTCTGTCATTGGGCTTGTTGTAAGCACAGGGGCTGTATCAAACTGGACTTTAGTATAGGATGTGATAAGACACTAGGATTACCATAATACACTACCCAGCCCTCAGTTTAGTGTGGCTGATTGATTTTTGCCATCTTGAAAATGTCCACAGTGGGTAGGGTTGGCACCGGGAACTTTTACCCCATTGGTTCAAGCATGCCCAAGAGTCTTTCCCACCCATTAGCTAGTGCCAGGCATAAACGTGGCAGCTGCAGGGACCCTCAGAACATTTTCTGGACCTGAGGAAGAATAGAGGAGGACTGGCTCCTGCTGTTTATGACCCTAGAACAGTACCCATGCTACAGGGCCATAACAAGCATCAAGAGGCTTTTTCCTGGAAGTAGCCAGTTGGACTCCTATTGGACCTAGGTTCCGGCAGACCGCAACCATTGACTAACATTGGCTCTTTGTGCTTTTTGATGCTGTTTTTACTTGCGTTTTAAGTTAAGCCTGTCTGCTCTCTGCCATTGCTATCAGGGGGTGAAATCCACATTAATTTATAGAATGTGAGGGTTCACCCTGACAGTGGTTGTGATTATACCTTGAGGTGGGTAGTCACCCATTCCAAATAATAATCCAATTTGACATAGACCATTTTTATTTTATTGGTTTACTATTTGGTCTTTCTTAATCTCCTTGCATGTTTTCCAAGGTTGTAGTGATGATAGCTTCTCAGCTCAAGGGAAAGCATTCAAGTTTACCTTTACCTGAATAATGAAGGCAATATCCACAATGCAAGCCATATCCAGTCTGTGAGAGACATATGCCTTTTTCTCTTCTGAGGCTTTCATGCTTAATTTCATGAAATGTCTGTAATAACGCATAGGTTCAAGTAAATAGGTGTAACTCTGAACACTCAGATCAGTCAAGCATTCATGCCCCTTTGAAGAGTGAGGGACATCACACGTGGTTTAAATTCTTTAACTGTGCATCTCAGTGTAAGCAGTTGTGCTCTAAAGGCTTTTCGGTTGTCAACTTGATCGTGGGATTCACTTGCTGTTGTTGGTATTCTGCTGTCATTGGAAAGCAAATTGGGCTTACTCACAGATTGGATTCTACTGTCTGACCGTGCATAGTGGAACTGGCAACAAAATCTGGTGGGACAATATTTTCACCTACCCCAGACAGTCTTAACTGTGGTGAAGGATGCCTCCCTTGAGGCATGAAGGTGCTTCGTTAGCAGGGTTGTCAATTAGAAATAATGACCCTTGGATAAGAGCAGATTCCATACGAATATCCTGGAGCTAATAGGGGCCAGATTAGCCAGCGTAAAGTGGCCCCCTCCCCCCCCATTCCTCCCCATCTGCCTGTTAGGGAAAGGTTGCACTGGTTCTCATGGATAATAACAATGTCTTTCCATGTATTTCCTGAATGAAGAGTTTGTGAATTGGATTCCTCCATATGTGCAGGAAAGTAATGGTATTATGTCTCTGTTCTTTGGCGCATGGCCCCTGCCCAGCTGTTGCTTTTCCTGTGCTCCAGTAGAAAGGCAGAAGAGTGTGCAAATTAAGAAAGACAGAGCTGCTGCAATTCTACTTGCCCAGCAAGGGCGTAGCAAGTAAAGTATTCAGAAATGTTGAGAATGTTATCACACATTATTTTGCAGCCTAGGAAAGAGTTTATATTCAAAAGGAGGGCAGGGACAGTCCTTTACAAACTAACCTTCAATCTTTGAACCTGACAGCTTTAAAGCTGGAGTTATTATTGCCATTTACAGCTACCTCAAGACTAGGTGTATACCTTGAAAGATGTTGGGAAACAGCCACTAAAAGATCCTATCCTCATAATTGGAGGCAATTTTATGTTTGTAATAAGAACTGGACAGTATCAGCTGGAAAATATAGCGATTATATCTTGTATCGGTCAAAAGAGCATTGCCCATGAATTCATTTACTTGACATTAATGCTCTACATTTGCAGTTGTTTTCCACAGAAAAGCTGCATTTGTGTAAAGCTTCCATGTGTAGTCTAGTCTGTGTCACTCGGAAACGTCTACTGGAATATGTCTGCTGAACTTGTCTGCTCACTAGTTTTGTAGGTCTGAGAAAGAGCTATGTTCCTCTTAACCATTTATCTAGAGTCTTCTGAAATGTGACTGCTGTACTTGTCTACTCACTGGATTTGTAGGTATGGTGCATGGTCTGTGGATCTGTAATGATTCCTCCTGTTCCATCTCTTCTGTGATCTTGTCAAGTGGAATCACCAGGGACTATATTATAAAAAGTGTCCCAGGTGTGCACCTACTTTCTGCGCGCCCAGGACACTTTGGTATTGCACTTTCTAAATTGCAGATCACACTAGAGCAATCTCAACAAAATGTTCCCTCATTTGCATGGACGCCTGGCCACAAGCAAATGAAGAAACACTGTGTCGTAAATTGGCTGCGATTAAATTAGCGTTAGCAGAATCCATCTGGTATTTAGAGGCTATCCTGTACATTTTGTGGAATCCATTTTGTATTTCTGGCAGCCATTTTGTTTTCCCTTGTGCTCTGTTTAAAGGACTGGCTATACTTAGACTCTGCTACTCTGCGCCTGCGCAGAAGAATCTAACTGTCCATACATCTGTTTTTAGTCTGTAACTATCAGGTTGTTTCTACCAGAGTCAGCAACTGCTAGCTCCTCCTTTACTGTTGACTGTGCATTTCTGTATGACCATCTATGTATGTAACTCTTCTCATGTATACTTGTACCGCCCTCTTTTTCAGCCCCTGTGTGGGTATAAAAGACCCATGGTTCTTCTACTCTGGGTGCTACATTCATTCAGCACCACAGGGTGCTGTGTGAATGTGGTTCCACTTCATGAAGGTTTATTAAACTTTGTATTTTCTATTCCAGTTTCTGTGCCAACTTCTTCTAATTGTCTGAGGACTCTGTGCAGAGAAGGGCGAACCCCTTGTACTGGTAGGCCTAGCTGAGGTCTCCTTACAACAACTGTGCCTGTGTGTCCGCACCATATTACAAATACTGGCACAAAGAGGCAAAGAGGACATCAGGATGCGCACTAACTGTGCGCCAAATAGAAGTGGCACACAGTTATTGTGCCCTAAGAGCCCCCCATTTTTCTAGTGCTGGCTGGTGCAATTCGATGCTGCCTGCGTGATGAAAGGCAGACTGGTGTCTTCAAAGAGCTGGTCCACCTTTCACTCATGTGGTACCCCTACCCAGTGGCAAGTTTGCAGCTGCACTGAGGGTAGCACATTCCTTGCGATAGGGCACACTGACCAAGTATGCGCCTGGCGCACACAGTTACAGACCCTTGTGGTAATACTGGCCCAGGTGTTCCAGAAACTCTTTCTTCCTGAATAGAGATTTTGACCCAGAGAAGGACTATCGCGCTGTACAAGGTAATCACACCCTTTTGAAGCAAACGCGAGGTGTCTTCTAGATGTAACAATGAAATGTCTGGTTTTAAAATTCAGACACTACCTAACACTGTGACTTGTCATGCAGTGCCTTTGTTGACTTGTCACAAGTGTTTTAAGACCAATTATAAACATCCCTATTTTTCATTAACTTAAATTTAAATCTGCAAGTTAAAAAAAAAAAAAATGAGAAGGGTCACATAATGCAGTTGAAACAGACAATGGACTACTTGAATGACATTGGCACCATAATATAAGGCACATTTTATGCCAACATATTTCCTGGTTCCACACGTTACAGATGACTAATTCATGAAATCATAGGTAAGAGAAACTGACCAAAAAGAAACAAAATTATAAAGGAAAATATTATGCGTTTTATTCTGTTTTTGCATGGATAGGTTTATATTATAAATCGATCAATCAGGATTTATAAAACGCGGCTAATCACCCGATAGGGTATCCAGGCACTTGCAGGTCTTGGAGGCTTATTCGAACAGTCGGGTCTTGAGGGACATTCGGAATTCCAGAAGTGAGTTGATGATCTGGTGGTGCGTGGGGAGGTTGTTCAAGGCTTTTGGTGCGGAGAAAGTGTGTGTTCCACTTCTGCTTCGGTAGATGCGGGGAGAATGGGTAAGTGAAAGGGAGGCGGAGCGTAGTCTTCTCGACGGTTGGTGGAAGTTCAGGCGGTGGTTAATTTATGCGGGTCCTTGGTTGTGTAGAGCCTTGTGTGCGTGAGTCCGCAGCTTGGCTTTGCATTTCTTCTGTACGGGAAGCCAGTGGAGTTGCCTGAGGTAGGATGTGATGTGGGTTCGTCGGGGAAGGCCAAGGATGAGTCTGGCTGCAGTGTTCTGTGTGATCTGAAGTCTCTGTAGGAGGTGTGCCACGATTCCCGCTTAGAGGGTGTTGCCGTAGTCCAGTCGGCTGGTGATGAGGACCTGTGTCACGTTGTTTTTCGTGTGATGGTAAAAATGCTAAAACTTTATGCTTTAGTATTGGATATGGATATATATATATATATATATATATATATAATTTATTATATTCACGTAGAGCCACAAATAAAAGCACGCTCTCAGTTGAAAAGCAGTGGTTTATTCCTCAGAATGTTACTCGTTTCGAAAGTTACACTTTCTTGATCACACACTGAGCGTTTGTGACACGGTGCTATACATACATGCTGGAGGTACTAAGCATAGAAAGGGGGGACTTACATTCTGAGTCACCCATGGATTGCACCTCTATGGCGGCCATATTGGAACATGTTCATATATACAAAATGACAACGTTAACTTCACATTTGTCTATTACATAACGATATTTGGCACGCATCAATGTAATCAAGGTAATCTTTGTAAAGAATAGAAAAGAAAAGTAGAAAAAGGAAATTATACTCCTTTCTAATTCCTGTGTTACTCATCATAAACCAAGGTGTCAAACAATACACCTAGTCTATCAACCCTTATACGTATACCAAAACCAGGTAGGCTATGCCTAAAAGTGGTTAAACTTCTACAATGTTTACTGCTAGAATTACCAGCTGATGTCCACCAATACTCGCGCCGAGTGGCAATAGGTACTATAGTTGAGGGATGCCATGTGTAAGGTTAATCCCAAAGGCTATGTTAAAACAACACTGTGTATGCGTGTTGTACAGGCGTGCCACAACCTAGTTCCTGTCGTATATATTCTTGTACTAAGATCTCAGGCCAACACAATTAGAAGTGCATAAGATATATGTTAATATATATACGCGTCCAGTGGCATAAAACTTAATCCAAATGAAATACATAAGTACCGCATGTAACAGTGAATAACAAAAGTGAAAAAAGTGACAATTAGTGAGAGGTTCTTATCTATTTTTCCAAGGGTGCGTTCCCTGTAGTGGTGAAGAAAAGGGTAGGCGGCCCGTGAGATGTCTGTGATGATACATTGGGCCCCTTCCTTTCCTCCTGTGAAAAGGAAAAAAGAGAACAAGAAAATATGGATTAAAATAGATCACAGTTGTACCCTAATTAAAACACAGGTTTACATCATAAAATACATTCTTTGAATGGTTCACGGTCGTTGAACCCTTAAGGCGCTTCTCCTTCGGTGCGTGCCCCTCTGGCTGAACCACGCCACTTTACATTCTCCAAATCCTTCAGAATGAAGGAAATAGGGTCACAATCCCGGATTAGGTGTTTAATATTCCTTTATTTTCATTCTGTCAGGTATTCAAAAGCCACACCAACGCGTTTCGCTCTCCCCTGAGAACTAGTTCACCGTTTACATGACGACGGTCACAAGGGCCAATAAAAAACGTTTTAAACATCACATGATACTTTTTCCTGCCTTTTTTTCATGTTACCTGCCGTCTTGCATTATGGGAGTTGTAGTAAAAGGATTCATTTTATAAAAAAGTGTTTTTGTTAAAGAAAATTTGTGATAATAAGCGTGAATATATAGTGAGGAGCTAAACATATGGGGAAACCATTTAATATGGTTACACTATGTTTAGAGACAATATTGCTAAGGTATCTTTCTTAATAGCCATGATTGTAAGTTTGGGGAATTTCTTAATTGCTATTGGGACCACGGACCAATATTTTCCAGGAAGCCGTAATTCAAGATCTTTATAAACTTTTGAGAACTAAGTATCAGGACAAATGAACCAATCAAGAAAGAACAGCCCTGGCGGATCTAATACAAGATCAAGAGATTGTCATAAAAATGGCAGACGAAGGCGGCAACATTATCATCTGGAATAAAAAAGATTACGAAATAGAGGCCCATCGACAATTAAAAGATCAGGAATATTATCGGAAGTTGGACAGCAATCCCACAGTGACATTTAAGAACCTATTAGATCGGAAACTAACGGAATGGTTAATACAAGGACTAATCGATGAAGACGACTGAAGATACTTGACAACTGAGTATCCCGTAACATCCACCATTTACTTTCTCCCGAAGCTACATAAAGACCCCCAAAAACCACCCGGTCGGCCGATAGTATCGGCGAAAGGATCGCTACTTGAACCTGTAGCAAACTACATAGATTTCTTTCTAATACCATTCTTGTTGAGTCTCAGCTCGTATAAAAAAGACACAAGTGATCTGTTACGGCAACTACAAGGCATACCATGGCAGAAATCTTACACATTAATAACTATGGACGTAGTATCATTATATACTAACATTGACAATGATATAGGAATGCAGGCCTGTGGTTTCTTCCTAAAAGAAAGAAACAACCAATATAATCATCTCAATCAAATGCTCTTGGAGATGATCAACATATGCCTAACCCAGAATATCTTTCTGTTTGGAGACGAAATATACAAACAGGTAAAAGGATGTGCAAGGGGGTTCTCCTTCAGCCCAAGCTATGCCTGCATTGTAATGGGATGGTGGGAACAACATATAGCTTGGCACCCAAACAATGATGTTTATGTAAACAAGACTGTACTATGGTTACGATTTATCGACGACCTGCTAATCATTTGGGACGGGTCGGAGAAAGAGTTCCAAGAGTATTTTGAAATCCTTAACTCGACAAAAGCAAATTTAAAATGTACGTACGCCATCCGCAAGGAAAGAGTAACCTTCTTGGACACAGAAATATACATAGTTAATGACCAAATACAAACAACATTGCATCGTAAGAAAACATCAACAAATGCCACATTGCACGCAGAAGGTTTTCACAAACAATCTGTAATCCAAAACATATCCTATGGAGAATTCTTGCGAATTCGACGCATCTGCTCTGAGGAAACTGAATGGGAAAAACACAAATCAATGACAGCCGCAAGATTCAAACAAAGAGGGCAATATAAAGAGATGTTGGCAAAGAGCTAAACAAAAAACAAGAAATGAAACACTACAAATCAAATCAAACCCACTGTAGAACCAAAAGAAGAACCCATAAGACTGATGCTTGACTATTTCAGTGAAGCAAAGAAAATCACTGCAATCCTAAAAAAGAATTGGAAGTTACTTCAACTGGACCTTACAGTAGGAAAACATAATAGGAAATCACCCTATGGTAACATACCGAAGGGCAAAAAACCTAAAGGACAAACTAATTCATAGCCACTTCCAAACAAAGAACACCAAGTGAAATCAGTGGCTAAAAACCAAGGGTTTCGTGAAATGCCATGGCTGCAAGGTCTGTCAAATAGCAAAAGCGACAGCGGAAGCCAGAATGGCAAACAATAAGCTGTGGAAAATCAAGGACCTAATAACTTGTAGAAGTCAATACGTGGTCTACGTCATAGTGTCCCTGCTGCCTGAAATACATAGGGAGCACTATATGTGAGTTAAAAAAGAGAATCTTAGAACACGTCCGAGCCACAGTAAACAGAGACCGAGGAAATGCCGTGGCAAAACATATGGAGACCAACCACGATGAAAATTGGAAACTGTTAAAGTTTTACGCACTAGAAATAATAACAACAAGTAACTGGGGTGGAAACAGAGAAAAAACTACGTGAAAGGGAATCACGTCAGATCCTGAACTTTCGAACATACACTCCGTTTGGTCTGAACCAAAGTGAAGAGTTATATGTGCACCTGTAACCAACATTGAAATGCAGTTGAACTGAAAGATTGAATTGCCACACTTATGAAATGTTGTTTGCGCATAATTTTCTTATTTATTCACTTATCACTTTAATTCTAAAATATTTTCACTTATCGTAAGGTGGATTAGTAATACTGAGACAAATAGGGGAAGCATTAAAGAATGGTAACATGAAGTGTCTACATTAAAAGACAGATAATGTGACTATGGGTAATGCCCACTAGAGGGCAAGATTGAGGGTATGAGAATCCCAGAAATCAAAAAAATCAAAGCGCCATAATCACTTGTATAAGTACCACATAAATGACCCCTTCAAAAACATATAGAACACACCTTGGTCCTAATGGCAATTAAGGAATTCCCCAAACTTACAATCATGGCTATTAAGAACGATACCTTAGCAGTATTTTCTCTAAACACAGTGTAATCCTATTAAATGGTTTCCCCATATTTGTAGCTCCTCACTATATATTCACGCTTATTATTATCATAAATCTTCTTTCTTAACAAAAACCCTTTTTTATAAAATTAATCCTTTTACTACAACTCCCATAATGCAAGACTGCAGGGAACATGAAAAAAAGGCAGGAAAAAGTATCATGTGATGTTTAAAACGTTTTTTATCGGCCCTTGTGACTGTCGTCATGTAAACCATGAACAAGTTCTCAGGGGAGAACAAAACCATTGGTGTGGCTTTTGAATACCTGACAGAATGAAAATAAAGGAATATTAAACACCTAATCCGGGAGTGCGACCCTTTTTCCTTCATTCCGAATATATATTTCCAATCCATTTATTTAACAGAATTCATAATTTTAAATACTGCTGTGAGCGGCTGTTTATTAATTTTTTTTGTGTCTATACAGTATTGTAGCTTTTCTGATCCATCCGTTTACTTCAAAATTAAGACTAAAGGACAAGTGTTTCCCCCATTGATAGCAGTACTCGCAATATAAGGACATTCGCTGTATTAGCAAAATGGGTAGATGGTCCTGTTTTGCGTCACACAAATATGTGCAGTGTGCTTGCAGTAGTCCAGACACCATTTACATAGTTGCACGTCTTAAATTATCTGGCTCCCTCCGTGATTGTTACAATGGCCCGGCAGGGTTTTTGCAGCTCTGCAAATGCACTTTTATATTACAGGAGAAGTTGAAGATGTATGTGTTGCCCCTTTTGTAAAACTGTTGTGCAGGTGTCCATATTGTACCCACACAATGTATGCTAGTGTTTTCATTTGCAGAGGGGTATAGACACTCTCACCCCATGCAAGTGAGGAAACTCCCTCCCCATATACCTTAGACTTATAATGAATGCAGCTGCATGGGCAAAAAGGCCCTCAGGTGAAGCAATAATTGTGTGCCACCCAGGAATTGGCTTAGCTAATTTGGCCTTTAGGAGAGGGCACAAGCAGACCCATGGATCCCACCAGTGGGACTTGAAGTGCAAGAGAGGATCGTATGAGAGAACCTGCACTTTTGTTTGGCACACCCTACATTTTTCCCTCTAAAGGGGGTCCTGAAGCCCTCAAGAAGGTGGATGCAGTCCATGACTGCAACTAGACTTTTGGGGCCTCAAGTCCCTTTCCAGATTCAATGGAGCCTCCCACAGAGTGGGCACATAATTCCAAAACGTGAACCTGTAATGGCGTTGACATGTTCCTTCATGGAAAAGTTCTCTTCCACCATGACTCCCAAGTTTCTCACCACTACCTTCGGAGATGGGACCACGCCTAAGCTGTGAACCACAAATCCTCAGATCATACTGAGTGAGCCTTACTAAACAGTACAATCTGTTTTGCTAGCATTAAGTTGCAAACAGTTATGCTGCATCCACATGGCAATGTTATTCATGCAGTCTCGGAATCTTACTTTAGTAGACTCCGGATTTGGTCCCATTGTAATAACAAGCTGAGTGTCATCTGCATAAGAGATGACCTCGAAACCATAGGATTTTATCACTTGTGCCAGTGGGACCACATGGGTTTTGAAAAGAGTGGGACTTAATGCAGATCTGTGGCACATGTAGAGCCTCATTACAATGTCGATCGGAAAGCATTCCGGCCGACTACTTGTCAGAATCGTTTCCGACCGACTCGGATTCTGGGAGTCCGAATGACCGATTACGATGTTTCCGAACACCGTTCGGTCAGATTCCCATTGACTTCAATGGGAGCCTGCATTCCGACCGATAACACAGGCTCCCATTGAAAAAAGGGGTGGTTGCGGAAAACCTTGCACCCTTTGACAAGCACCCCATGGTGCCTTCCACACTGTGCATGGTTGGAAAGAGGGGTCCCATGGGTACCCCTAGGGGCCCCAACCAGAGGCCTCTGGGTGAAGGGGGCCCTGCTATGGGCCCCCAGACTCAGTTTCTGACCGCCGTTCTGTGACGGACAAAACAATTCGGAAAGGCTGTCTGAATCCGACATCGTTATCGCTTAGTCGGAAACTCAGTCCATAGAGCTGTACGAGTCTGCTCCGACCGTCTCGAAGTCTCCGTATGCCGAGCGGATCAAGTCAGAAAGACCGAACGTTTACCTTCCATCGTAATCGGTCTGTCTGAAATGTTTCCGAGTCGTTCGGAAACAAGGGTTCCGACACAGGATAGGCAAACTTGGATGCCGTTCCGAGCCTTTGCGACTGGCATTGTAATGAGGCCCAAGTCTTTTTAATCTTCAACAGATCTATGAACCAAGGTGCCAACGTGATCTTAATCTTAGGGTTACTCATTTTACCAGGAGCCACCTTATCTAATGTCTGGGTGATGGCACTCTTTAAGGCTGCTAAGGCCATTTCCAAATTGGTGTGGTCCGTTAGGGGAGGTGGAAAAAAGTGTGAGGTGAAAGAGACCAGGGCAACTTTCTTCCAAAGCCTGATTAACTTAGGAGCTGTAGTCTTGATGTAAGGAGACACTCCCACTTGAAAGTGGAATTTATTGGCATAGTGATCCAACCAGACAACTGGGCAGGAGCGCCAACCAAAAGATTTTGTATGTTATTGAACAGTAGATCTAAAGTGTGTCCTGCTATATGGGTAGGTTCCACTACTTTTTGGTGCAAGTCTAAGGATTCTGGATCCATTAGTAGGTGGGTAGTGTCAGGCTCTGTAATACGTTCAGCATGGTGGTTAAAATCCCCCACCAGTAAAATAAATTGTCCACAGCAAGGATGTGGGGGGATAGACATTTCAACAATTTATTGCTAAAATCTCTTTTTATCCCAGGGACCTCTATATAAGTGCCCCTCTCCATGTTCCATTCCCAGGTGTTTCCAGTTTTAAAAATGCAGATTTCTGCACACTCTCTGAAAAGCAACTCCAAAAGGTTATTTTTATCAGATTGTGAAAGGCAATTGCGACACCCATCCCCAAATTATTCTCTCTGTCCAACCTGAATAATTTATAATCCAAGTGGAAAGCAAGCAAGATATTGGGGAGGACTGCGAAGTGCAGCCAAGTTTCAATATAGAAACATACGTCTGGCTTTTCTATGTCCAGCAAGTCCCATAACTCCAAGGTATGCTTAAACGAGCATTACAATATAAGCACTGAAATCCAAATAATTGATCTATGTCGTTAGTTGCTGGTACTTTTGATTTTGCTTGATGGAGAGGCGGGGAATAACTGAAATGGCCGTTTTTACAAGAGTAGGGACCTTCTTGCTCTAAAGATGAGGCATGTATACCGCCTAAATTCTGAGTGCGCGTGGCATTAGTTAGTACCCTGATATTTTTTAACTCTATGCTCGAGTAGGAAAGGTGAGGCATGATGTCTGTGAAGGAGGCAGATCCAGGGGAAAAGATGCAGGGGTCCTGGCGGCAGTCAGGAACGGACAGATGCAGACGGGCTTGCCTTTTGTACGCCGGCTTCACGTACACACCCGTCCCAGCCCTAATTAGCCACCCGCTGTCAGGTGGGGGGAAGAGAATGAAGCAGGCTAAACCGCTAACTGACTGATAGAAATGGCAGAAGCAGTCTAGACGGTCCTCCTTCAATATGAATGGAGCCCAAAACAGGTCCGTCCGCACAATTGGCACACGTCGCAATGGAAACAGGACTGCTCCAGAGGCACTGGAAAGAGTTAAGGTGAACTTGTACAGAATTATAAAAGGCACCAATTAGTACAATTCTTGCACAGTAAACACAAACAGCCGAAAGTGGCTTGCCGCCAATATACGAATTACAACAATGATTTATTTTGGCACAACTTGAGAGGTCCAGTCACACATAAGATTAAAAAATAAGGACTCTATAAATATTAAAAAGGCACTGTTGCTATACCTGTAGAGAAGCTCCGTCACCAGTCAGAATCTATAGTAGGATTTTCAAGAATGATGATGAGTGGGGGTAAAATATATTTTTCCAGCAATTATGTATTCCAGACAGTTGTCGTAGATAGTGCTCCTCTGCCAATCTTTAAGAAGGGTACATGTAATAAACTGCCTTTTTATAGACTAAACGGAAACCTTCTTTTCCGGATAGATGATAGAGCAATGATCAAGAGTGTATACCCATGAACTTAAATTGAAATAGACATGTGATATGTTAATGAAATGCAAGTATTTTTATATCCCTCGCAGTTTGGAAGAAGTTGTCTATGATAAACATGCATTAGCAAAAAGTGGGAAAGCCAATTGATCTTGCTTTATCAATGCATGTATTTGCTTTGGCAAAGCCCATGCGGCTGGGGCCGGACTGGCCACTCTGCCACTCTAACATTTTACTGGTAGGTTGCAGGGTGCGGGGCTGCTGTCAGAGCGGAATACTCAGCCGGCACCCAACCAGACCCTTTTGGCCCCATTCTACTTGAGTCATTCTGCAGTGTAGGTCTCGTTTGATAATTTTTGCGAGGGCTGGTTTTGGTTTCCAATCCAGGTCTACATGCAGCTCAGCCATTGGCAAAGCCAATCGGCTGCCCACCCAGAATTCACTGTTTTGTATGGTCTGTGCCAGTTGCCTCTGTAAACCAATACTGGCAGTGGCAACCATAATAAACCGCTCCAGACCTCCTCGTCCACCTGTTGCCATCAGCCACCTCCATGCTAACTTTAACCTCCCCCCAACCACAACCCTGGCGTCCATGCTATCTCGGGCTGCTCAATGCCAGTGGAGATGCTACACTGTGCTTTACGGCGGACCAAGGAGTTGCCTGAACGGCGGAGCCTCGCCTAAAATAGCGGCTGACAGATTGTGGGCTTGGGAGAAGTAGCTGTGCTGGGGCCGGAGCTGCTGGAAACCTCGGTATCATTGCCTGAAAGTGCAGGGGAAAGTTCCGATGCAGATCGAGGAGGAGCAGAGCGGGTACTTCAGGCAGCGTACACAGACCGTCCTGAAGACGTCAATGGGCTGCTATCTGAGCACTCCCCACGGGCCGCTGGGTGATTAAATCTGCCTGCGTCGGAGGCCTCCAACTGGATGATTCTGCTCGGCAAGAGGCATACTCTCTCCCAGTGAACCACAAGGGCGCCCAATGGAAGTTGGGGTGGGGACAAACGTTTACCCGGCAGCGACCAGCGTGATTGTGGTGTGTGATGAGGCACCCCCATCCAGGGAAGGATCAGCCTGCTTACGCAGTCCAGAGACTACGCTGGTGGCCGTGAGGCTGGATGTCTCAGATGTCCCATTTGTGAACTGGGAGTCCCTTGGTAGTTGACCCCACCGGAAGGGACATATTTCATCATCCAACCACCTAGTGGATCCGATGACTGTCATCGGCTGTCGCCGCTTGGGGGGAGGTGGCGTGTCCTTGGAACCGACATGCCGCTATGGTCCTGAAGGCCTCAGCCCTGACTGCTCATGCTGCCCTTCAGGGATAAGCGGCCACAGAATATCTGCCTTTGGGGCCGATGCCGTGCGGAAACATGGGAAGGGACAGGACACCTCACCAGCACAGTCCACGATTGATCGATCCATGATCACTCCTGGGGGGCGCGGGGGCACTGGCAGCCTTCCGGTGTCGCAGCAGAACCTTGAGCCCTTCGACCTTGCTATGATTTGTTCAGGCCATCCTGGACTCCAAGGATGAAGTGTAGACCAAGCGAAGCAAAGTTGGGGTTGACAACCCCCTCCTGCAGGAACGGAGGGCTGTGTCTCCTCAGTGGAGGATGATGTGGATGTAGTGTCTTGTGAGTTAGCAATGACCGTGCAGCCAAAAATGACAAAGTCGACATGTCACACTGGCTGTGTGCCATGCCAGCTAGCACTGCCTAAAGTATAGGTAAGTCACGTCTCTAGCAGGCCTTCCAGCCCTAAGGCAGGGTGCACTATACCACAGGTGTGGGCATATCTGCATGAGTAGATATGCCACTACAATATTTACGGCCGTTCTTGGATATTGTAAGTGCTAGGGAAGCTATAGAGAGTACATGGGCTGGAAACCTGACAACTCAAATTCCCCAGCACCATTGTGGCTTCTCTGAACCCGGAGTGTTTGGTACCACTACTTCTTTCAAAAAACCCACTCTGATGCCAGTGTGGGATTTATTGTACCATGTACTCCGAGGGCACCTCAGAGAAGCCCCCTGAAAACCTACCAACACCGGTGTGGTCATAGACTGGCTGTAGGCAGCCTGCCACCACCAGACATGTTTCTGGACCTCTGGGTCAAGAGCCTTTGTTCTCTGGGACCAGAAACAATGCACATCCTGGGCGGAGGTGTCACACCTCCTCCAGGAAGGGCACAGTGCTCGAGAGCGAAGATTCAAAGGCCGGCCGCCCTTGTAATGTGACCCCCAGCCTCTGCTGCTAGCAGCAGATGGCAGCCCCCAGTTTACACCCCTACTTTGGGTGAGAAAACTTAGGAGAATAGGAGATGTGCCCTGCCAACTCCACCCCTAAGATGGGGGAGGCGAGGTGAAACACATATTTCATTCCCCGCCATCTTTAAGATGGGACGTCCCCTCCAGTCAGGGCTAGGTCTATGCCCCCTAACACAGCAGGGTGCATAATTAAGGGTGTAGTTACTCCAGGTAAGGTGCCCATTAGCCCTACCTGCTTCTCCCCTAAAACGTCCCTAAATTTTGTATTTAGGTGACTCACCCCCCCAAGAACTGCAAACTAGTTCCTGCCAACCTCCGAAAAAGGATGAAGAAGATGCTGTGCAGCGAAGTCTGGAGACGACTACTGTCTTCCTCCCCAGCCTTACTGGCCTGTCTACAGCTTCAAAGATCCTGAGAAGACGACGCCTGTTCTGCAGCCAGTGACTTCCAGAACCCAAGAGACTGTCTGCCCTTCTAAAAAGACCAGAGACTCCTTAGGACAGCGGCTCTGTCCACAAAGAAACCTACACAAAGGACTCCGGTGCCTTACGGATCTGCAAGTCCTGCCCACTCTGCACCTGACTCCTCCAGCCTGTAGCCAGGTGGACTGCCGACCCATAGCAAGTTCTTAAGCGATCCTGACCTCAAGTCCAGCGATAATTTCTTATTATGGTCAGTCACTTCCAAATGTATGCAAAACTTTTCCACTGTAAGTGCTCCATCAAGGGACTTGACAAAAAAGAATGTTTCTTTTCAATGGTCACATGAATGTGAGAAAAGTTTTAAGAAAATCAAACAAGCCTTTGAGAATGCTGCTGAAATGTCCTACTTCAATCCGCAGCTTCATACAGAGTTTGTTGTTGATGCCAGCCCAGTCGGGTTAGGCTCTATCCTTGCACAGCAGACACCCAAATGCTCGAAGACATATTGTGGCATATGCAGGTAGGAGTTTGTCCCAAACAGAATGTGCTTAGTCACAACCTAAAAAAGAAAGTTTAGCCGTGGTATGGGCTTGTGAACATTTCCATGTATTTCTGTACAGAAAACCTTTTAATCTAGTAACTGATAATGATGCTTTACTGACTATATTTGGCAATCCAAAGGCCAAGATGCCGCTTTGTATTGAACGATGGGGACTACGATTACCTCCAGAGTGGTCCCCCAGGTCACTGACGTTAAGGGATGCCCATTATATTTAACAAGAGCACCCCGTAGGTCCAGAGGAATCAAGTCAACCTAGGCAATTGTTCACATGTAACTAACTCTTAGAAATGTTTTTTGTTCACAGATCTTTCTGTGTAGAATGAATCTTTTAAACAACCTGTATAATTACATCAATACTACTCTTGAGTAGGGAAAAGAAGGTTCCAGAGCAGCCAGTATGTATAAACAACTACAGTTCAGCGGAACCAAATTCCTTAGACGAGGATTAATTGTTAGACAAACAGATGTGAGTGTTTCTCAAAGGAAGAGTGAATATACACCAGGTGGCCAAGGGGGTCAAGACTGATTTGGATATGGCTGGGTCCAAACTGGGGTGGCATAGTGATCAAAAGAACAATGGATTAAACCCAGATCTGTGACTGGGGGCGAGTGGTTGATAAGTTTCAGTGCTCCATCCATTATCTTGTTGTGTTTGCTTTATGCCAGCCTGCAGCACCCAACACTGCATTCAGAGTCCAGGTGGCTCTTCCCCCAATCGCACTGCCTTCACCACCTTTCGGCCTAACTTCTTATAGATTTTGAGAAGGCCTTCGACACGGTGAACTGGTCCTTTCTAAGATGCGGCTCAACGCATGTGATTACAACGCAGTAGTTATAATGACCGCGTTGTTACAACGCATTCCTTTACATTGCAAGTAATTTCTACGACTTGCTGTAGGGGGCGCGCTGGACTTAGGAATAGTATAATTTACTATTCCAACTCCAGCGTGCGCAACAGTAGGGGAGGTGTTGGAATAGTAAATTATACTATTCCATAGTTTAGAACGCCCCCTGCAGCAAGTTGTAGAAACGACTTCCGTTGTAATGGTTAGCATTGCAACAACGTCATAGAGTGTGCGGGGTTGCGGACTTTCTTCTCTAAGCTAATTAAGCTTTTGTACTCCCACACACTGGCACAAGTTCTGATAAATGGTACGCTTTCCTCTACTTTTCCTATCGGCAGAGATAACCGGCAGGCCTGCCCCCTCTTCCCCATGGCAATTAAATCTCTAGCCAGAATTGTGCGGTGTGACGTTCGGGTGCAGGGGTGGTCATGGGGGGGTGGATGGACCTGAGGAAGAATTGCGTTATACACAGATGATATCTTGCTCTTCCTAGCCAACCCGCAGTCCTCGGGTTTGCGTTGTCTGGAGCTGCTAGATATCTATCGGGAGGCCTCAGCCCTTTGTGTCAACAAGGCAAAGTCTATGCTGGTGTCGGTCGGGGAGGGGGGTCTGATATTTGCGCTTGGCAGTCCTCTAGCCCCATACGTCACCTAGCAGACCAGTATTTGGGAATACACATCTGTCTGCCCTCAGAGATTGCATGGAGCCTTAACTTGACAAACGTAATGACTAGGATGAAAAAGATCTTCAGTGCATCTCTCCCTCCATGTCCGTGGGAATGTAGCCCTTTTTAAGATGATGGTGCTACCCCTCTTCTTTTATGTATTACAGAACTTTCCTTTCCTGCTTCCTCGTGAATGGTTCAAGACCCTTAACTCTATCATCTGTCTCTTCCTTTGGGCTGGAGGCCACCAACCAAATTGCATTTGTTCATTATCAGCAGTCCCCTTGTGACAGAGGGCTTGGGGCAGCCAATTTACAATGCTATTACACCACCTCCCAAGTAACTGTGTTTAATGATTTGCTCAATGGGGAATGGGACGACTCTGCCTACCGCACAGAGCTGGCCCTTCTGGGACTCAATCGACTTATGGTGCTCCTATACAGGCTCCCTGGTTCCTCGGTACCTTCCAGAGGTAACCCGAGCAGTTTTTCTCAGTTGGAGGGTGGTGCTCCGATTCACGAGATGTGACTGCACACCCATGGGCATGACTCTCTTTGGCAGGAGACATGGGTGCACCACTCAGTGGCGCTGACTGGGTTCGCTAAATGGGACAGGATTGGAATTCCTCTTTTTGGGGATGTGTGGTCGGGAATTGAATCAAATCATTTCAAGAAATACAGGACCAGTACCACCTCTACCCCGCCCAGGTTCACAGGTACCTACAATTCTAATAAAGTAATTTATAAATTGCCTGGTTACTTCTAACAAAGTGTCCCCTCCACTTACTCCCAGATACAAGACCAAATAGACATGCTAAAGGAACTGGCAACTAAGGTCAGTCTGAACAGCCAGGTTTTTAATTTTCTTAGAAGGATAATTCAGTTCTTTCCTGTCTAAGTGACAGAGGCAGAGAATTCCAGATCTTGGAGGCTAAAAAACTAAAGGAGCCTCCTCCAATGCGTGTTCTTTTCACCGTAGGAATGCAGGCTAAAAAGGCCCCGGAAGATCTAAGATGTTTGCTAGGTGACTAGGTACTAGGTTAACAAGAGTACAGATATCGTGGACCTTTATTATTCCAGATTCTATGGCAATAGCACATGGCTTTAAAAGACAGCCTGTTTTTTCAAAGGTAGCTAGTGCAATTTGGCGAGTGCTGGGCCTGTAGGCGATCGCCTCGGGAGATTCAGCAGCAGCCTGGCTTCTGCATTCTGCTCTCTCTGTAGTCTCATCAGTCTAGACTGTTAGACTCCCAGATACTAGACATTGCAATAGTCGAGTTTGGACATGACCAGAGCCTGGACTACTGACTTTCTAGTGCCTTCTGGGAGGAACCCAAGGATCTTTTTTTAAAGTTTAAGACACCGAAGCATTTTTCCGCTAGGCTTGTTATCTGACTATCGTACGAACTTCTTGTATCAAACCAAATGCCAAGATTCTTGACTTTTAGCTTAGTGTCAGATAGTGGCTCGAGTGAGTCTCACCACCAGGCAGAGGACCAGTTTGATGGTTGCTTACTGAGGATAAGGACCTCCGTTTTCCCCACATTCAGCTTAAATCAACTGAGGTCCACCCTCTCAGCCAACTCTGACAAGCCTCCGTGTTGGCTTTATCCTGGGACACTGTGATAATAAGCTGTGTATCATCGGCTTATGTGATATGATGTTGAAACCATAATGCTCGATGATATCAGCTTGTGACAACACGCTCTTGCATCCAACATTCCCACAGGAACAACCATTCTGGAATGTAGCCTCCTCGAGGTTAATTATTGACTGGGAAGCTAACAAGAGGCACAGTCTTGCTGCTCTACCGCTCCAGGGTCATCAACGCCCCAAACCAGGTAAAGAAAATGAAGAGGAAGTGTGTGGCATGGGTGGATGAACTTTACGATGCAGACTGGAGAGAGCCTGATGGCCTTTCGGGAACTGGCCCTCTCCAAGCTCCTCAGACTGGTCCAGCTTAACTATCTCCACTTAACTTATATGACTCACATCGGCTTTAATGGGCAGACAGGACCCCATACGTGGACTGTTTCCATTGGTCCTCTTCGTACACAGACCTCTTCCATCTAGTATGATCCTGCCCCCATGCTGGCCCGGCGACAGATAGGGCATGAACTCTTGTTGGTCCTGGACAGACCAATACAACCCTCACTCAAAGCTGCTCTTCTGGGCCTCCTGGAGTGGATGGGGGGACCGGGACTGTAGTGTACGTTCATTTGGGTTGCTACGCTGATTGACAGACAAGACATTGCCCCGAAATGGAGTTCCAAGAATACCCCCTCGCTGACCGAGCTGGGGTGGACTGCTGTGCTGAGCAGGAACAGCCCATCTTTGCTGCCAGAGGCTGCCCACAGAAGCATGGCAGAATTTGGGGCAAAGGGTGAGAGTATTATGGTTTGGGCATGGCTAATTTTTCAAGATGATAGAGCAAGAAAAAGTGCTGTCTGTGAAAAGATAGTTGTGACTGTACTGTCATTGTGTTCAATGATTAAGAACAATAACATTTGTTTAGAAATCTAACATTGTAATCTGAGTGGCCACAAATAGGGTTAGCTTTGTCAATGCTTGTGTTGCTCAAGCATTGGCAAAGCAAATGAATTTTATTCATAAAGTGAGACAGACATGCTTTTCCAGTGCTTGTTTATTAAGGAGTGAGTGGAGTGGTGAAGCCTTCCTAATCCTTGCTCTTCTGATCAGTGTATGACCCGGCAGCCACTTCCTGCCTCTGAGATGATGACTTGGGTCTTGGTGTGTAAAAGACAAATAATTTTAGAAAACTGTTAAACTGATGCAGGTAACTGGGCCTAGGAAAGGGTCAGATTGGCAAAATTCCTCTTAAATTGTGACACAACTCTTGGACTTAGGAGGGTTAAAAATAAATCTGGAATTTGTGATCTGTTGACATGCCATCGGTCCAACCTAGCAATGTGGCGGCTATTTTGGAATTCATTTTTAAATATTATTTACTATGGTTGTACCTCTCCAAGATGGCCGCCACGTTGCGTCTGGACATAACGTTACACAAAGTGGTGATCATCTTGGAACAGTAGAACTGTTTTTTAAATATCACAAAAAACTGAATTCCAAGATGGCGCCACTGCTGGTATTGGCTTTATATGAGCCAATCGCATTTCTAAAGCCTATGTTTCAAAACCCATGTTTATTGTAACCAGCCCGTAAAGCGGAAACTGGACCCTGGAAAATCGGCAGTGGAAGGATACCTACAGTTAATGAATACATGATCGGACTAAAATGCTCCTACACTAGAATAATGAAGCAAGCCATCCAGCGACACACATGAAAGAAAATCATGTGCATGGACCAGTCCCAAAGTCCACCCTCAGTGTATGTTAGAGTATTGGTTACAATGCTGTCTGTGAAGACAGCTAAAGCTGTCTGTAGCGAGCCTGTAAAATCAATAGGATGCCAATAGGTGCATATTGCCAAGCCTGATGGCTTTTCAGTTGGGTTTTTGGATAAAAGTGAGGACTGCCATGGTGGTTCAGTCCAGTAGCAGTGTATACCTAAAGCAGGAAAACAACGGGACCTTGTGTGGTCTGTTATGATTCTTTCTTGTTATTTTTTATTAGGCACATTTAATAATGGAAGCTGTGGCTTTTCTCCAGAGACCAGAGCCATTACCATGTGGTTATAATGTCTATGAAACAATCACATAAATATGAAAATCATGCACCCACACAGTTCATTGAACAAGACCGTGCCTGTAACCCAACCTTTGACTGACCAGAACAGAAGATCCAAGAAAAATCGTCACAGAAGAATCACTCTGTTCTGTGATTAAAGCCCCAGACAGCAATACAAAGTCATGTAATGGCACACTGAATTAATCATACAATCTTAATAATATATGGAGTGGCTCTAGACTTGAATTTATTTGGATTGTATCGGCAAATGAATCGATCGCACAATTATTACAATTTAATCCTCACCTAATGCATATACAACTAAAATATATATATTTTTTTAGAAAGAGCAAGGAAAAATGTACATTCAGGTCTATCACTATGTAAAGTACATATGTTACTGCCATATATTCTGGAGCATGTGTTATATTGGATATGTCGCTGTTTGTTCATACACCATTTGAAACTATTTTGTTCTTGTTTCTGGAGATCTCTATTTCAGAAAATGCAGATACTTTATACAAGCAAATAAGCGTTTTAGTCAAAGGACATGACAAAACTGTATTGGACAGTTATGAGTATTTTGCTGTGCTTGCAGCCAAGGAACTTGGCATCTCTATTGACAAGGTGTAAGTATATCATAACTCTTCTGTTTTATTTATCTTTCTTTTAACAGAAATGGAAAATGAGTGATTAAAACTACTTACAGAAAATGTGCACTCAAAGTAGGTTTCTAACTGATAACATTCTTTCCATCTTAAGTTAGATAGAACATCCTTAATGTGCGGAAAGAAATTCATATCTGTTTCTATAAGATCAAACAGGTTATCAAAAGGCAGACAAGAAATGCGCAGCTCTCTGTAACTCCTGAGTTCCTGTTTCCACCTACTCCTAACGGACACATTGGAGGAAATTAGATTTTCAGAAACAGAGGCCCTTAATACTTTCTTACCCACTCTAGAGAATTTAGAGAACTGTATTGTTCGAAACGCTAAATATGCTGAAGAGCTACAATCATAGATGTACAATTGAAGCCTATTGCTTTGTTGCAAACACAACTGGAAATACTGCTTATCATTACCTCGTATGTGCAGACCTATTGAATGCACATCGCAAACGTGATTAAGATAGTGGACCAGCCTGGTAATGGGAGGGCAAGGAGGTGGTTATTATATTGTTTGTCTAATTTCTTTGATCAATGTCGGTTTGTTATAAAAACTGAGTAAAAATGTATTGACATTTTATCCTAATAGATCTGAAAGAGACACGTTAGTGATAGATTCCTTACCTTAGAATATCCCTAGGCGTCAGACTGGATCCGGAAAGTCTTTTCGTAGCAGTACCCTTGTGCGTCAGTAGGTGGCGTTGTGCGGCTCCGCGTCCGTCACTGGCATCGCATGTGCCGAGATGACATCACGGAGTCTACTTGGGCACCACCCATATGCGCTGACGTCAGTTCTTTCTTTTTCCGCGACAGCAAGCGCAGATCCGGATAGAGCACATACCTTAGTCACTTTTGGACTACCTTTTTGAGACTTTTGTCTCCCCTTTTTCTCCTGGTGCATGTAGAGATGCCTGGCTTTAAGTCTTGTGGGGCCTGCTGTCGCAACATGTCGGTGGCAGCCCCCCATGATGTTTGCCTTTACTGTCTGGAGACTGACCATGACTCCCGGTCCTGCCGGGACTGTCGAGCCATGGCCCGAGGGCCTTGAGGGAGCAGCGCCGGAAGCTGCTAGAGGTCCGGCACTCGTCCCAACGCTGCTCCAGGTCCCGGGACCGCTCGCGGGGCCGCAGTCGTCGCTCCTCGGGCTCCAAGTCTTCGCCATCGGATTCCGGTAAGCGACGACATAAAAAGAAGTCGAAGAAGCGTGTTCGCTCTCCGACGTCCCCACGTCAGTCCTCGGATGCAGACGAGGGGGACAGGGGCTCTACCCCTGCGGCTCCTTTGGAGCCTGGGAGTCCCGCGGCCTACTCACCGTCTTTCGGCGACTTCCGAACAGGTGCGAGAGTTTCCACCACGGACCGCCTTCTTAGGCCTGGGGCTCCCGCCGGCGCGCCTTTGGGCCCCGCAGTCCCCTGTCCAGATCCTGTTGGCCCGCCGGCGGATCCAGCCTCTGTGCCACAGGATCCTCTGCCGTTGGCTCCGGCGCCACGAGGTCCGGTGCTGCCGGCCCCAGCGCCGCCCTCGGCTCCGCCGCCACAGTGGGTGTCGTTTGTCCCCCCCTTTTCCCCGATTCCAGGATCATTTTGTTCCTACCTGGTATCCGCATTGGGAGGCGGCGCCGGCCGGCGCCGTTTCAGACATTGTTTGTCCCCGCTCCGGCTCTGCCGCCGCGACCGGTTCCTCCTGCGACAGAGGTGGAGGATAACTGTGAAGGGTCCAAGGACCCTCTTGCCCGTCAATGTGACTCCGAGCAGGACTGGGTGGACGATCTGGAGGACGCCGGCGACCTCGATGTCTCTTCTGACCCGGGGTTTGCCTCTTCCCCCGCCTACGATGGAGGAGGGCGCTTCCTACACGATGGTGCTTCGTCGGGCTGCTGAGGTCCTCAATCTTGATCTTCCTACGGTAGCCCTCAAAACAAACCTACTTACTGAGGTGCTCCAGATGGCTTCTGCTTCGTCAGAGCCTCTGCTTCTCTTTTACGACGCCCTCACCGGCGTCCTGTTGGGCACATGGTCGCGGCCGGCCACAGGGGCCCCTGTGGATAAGAACGTCGCCAGGCGTCACCGCCTGGTGACCCCGCGTTCTTGACCACTCATCCCACGCCTGAGAGTATGGTCATCCAGGCCTCGACGTCGCAGAGTGCCTTTCCCACGGCTCCGCCGGATAAGGAATGTAAGAAGCTGGAGCAGTTTGGTAAGCGGTTGTTCTCGTCGGTCAGCTTGGGGCTGCGGTCGGTGAACACCGCCTGTTTGTTGGGCCGCTATTCCCACGCGGTGCGGGACACGGTTGCTCAGGTGTTACCTCAGTGCTCCGAGGAGGTCCATGCCGTGCTTTCCCAGGCAGTTGCTGAGGGTAAGGATGCGGCTAAGTTCGCCATTCGGTGTAATCTGGACACTGCTGACTCGTTGGGCAGGGCGATTTCTATGACTGTGGCGATCCACTGGGTTCTCATGTGATGTCCAGAGCTCGCTCATGGACATGCCCTTTGATGGCACTCACCTGTTTGGCGATAAGGCTGACAGCGCACTGGAGCGCTTTAAGGACTCGCAGGCCACGGCCAAGTCCTTAGGTCTTTCCGCGAAGAGTCCAGCCGCTCCTGGGTTTCGCTCCTTTCGTGGCCAAGGCAGGGGCGCCCAGGCACGTTCCTTTAACAAGCCTGTGCAGAACCAGCCTCAGCGCTGCCGCGGACGCGGCTTCTGCAGTGGCGGCTCTGGGAACCAGCGTGGGGGGGAAGTCCACCTCCGCCCCGCTGCTTCTACCTCAAAACCTTCCTAATCCGAGCTTTGTGGGGCATCCCATGCCGGTGGGTGGCAGGGTCCGTCACCACCTCCACCACTGGCGCGATATCACATTGGATGAGTGGGTGTGGCAGATCATCCGCAAGGGTTATTCTCTTCCCTTTCAGTCCACCCCTCCAGCCATGCCACCTCGGTGCCACTGCATGTCGAGGGATCACTTGGTGCTTCTTCACCAGGAAGTTACGGCCCTCTTGGCCAAGGGGACTATCGAGCGCGTTCCTGGGCCAGAAGTAGGGAGTGGTTGTTAGTCCCACTTCTTTCTGGTCCCCAAGAAGGACAAAGGGGGCCTGCGCCCCATCTTGGACCTCCGGAACGTCAATGGCTTCCTCCGGGAAGAAGTTCAAAATGCTGACTCTGGCTCAGGTCTTGACTGCCCTCGACCCTGGAGACTGGATGGTAGCGTTTGGACTTGCAGGACGCATATTTTCACATCCCCGTCCTGCTGGCCCACCGGCGTTACCTGCGGTTCACGGTAGGCCAAGAGCATTTTCAGTTTGCCGTGCTCCCATTCGGCCTTACCAGTGCCCGTCGGGTGTTCACGAAAGTGATGGCGGTGGTCGCAGCTCACCTGCGCAGGTCGGGGGTGTCAGTCTTCCCCCTACCTCGACGACTGGCTGTTGAAGGGGGACACGCCCCAGGAAGTTGTCCACCACCTTCAGACTACGGCCGACCTCCTGCACTTGCTGGGGTTCTCCGTCAACGTACAGAAGTCGCACCGGAGTCCCTCTCATCGGAGCAGTTCTGGATTCGACGCCGTTTCGGGTACATCCTCCCGAGCAGCGAGTCCGGGATATTCAGGCTGTGATTCCGATCTTTCAGCCTCTGTCCCGGGTTTCAGTCAGGATGACCCTCCGGCTCCTGGGCCTGATGGCCTCCTGCATCCTGCTAGTACAACATGCCAGATGGCATATGCAGGCTCTGCAGTGGGACCTGAAGTTCCAGTGGGCGCAGCATCAGGGCAACCTGTCTGATCATGTCCATATCTCAGAGGGCACTGCACGACAATTGCAGTGGTGGCTCACGAATCGCGATTGGGTCAAGGGCAGATCCCTCTCCCTTCCCCAATCGGAGCACACAGTAGTGACGGATGCGTCCCTCCTGGGATGCGGCGGCCACTTGGGAGAGGCAGAGATCAGAGGACTCTGCTCTCCGGCGGAGTCCCAGCTCCATATCAACCTCTTGGAGCTTTGGACGATCCGGCTTGCACTGAAAGCATTGCTTCCCTCTGTCCGGGGAAGTGTGGTGCAGGTGTTCACGGACAACACCACCGCCATGTGGTATTGCAACAAACAGGGCGGGGTGGGGTCCTAGACCCTATGTCAGGAGGCTCTGCGCCTCTGGACGTGGCTGGAACATCAAGACATTTCCTTGGTGGTTCAACACCTGGCAGGCTCTCTGAACGCCAGGGCGGACGAGCTCAGCCGCCGTTGCTTGATGGATCACGAATGGCGTCTGCACTCGGACGTGGCGCAAGGTCTCTTTCAGCAGTGGGGAGAGCCTTGGTTAGATCTGTTCGCCACCAAAGAGAACACGCAATGTCATCAGTTCTGTGCGTTGGAATTTCCAAGGCGGCACTCGTTCGGCGTTTTTCGTCGCGAGTGGAGTTGCGCTCTGTTGTATGCCTTTCCGCCTATACCACTTCTGCCCAGAGTGCTGAAGAAGATTCGGCGCGACCGGGCCCAAGTCATTCTTGTGGCTCCGGATTGGGCACGAAGATACTGGTATCCCGAGCTACTCAGCATGGCGATCGATTTCCCCCGATCCGTCTGCCTCTTCGGGAGGATCTTCTGTCGCAGCAGCAGGGGACGGTCCTCAGCCCAAACCTGTCCAGCCTCCACCTCCATGCGTGGAGATTGAGCGGCGACAGTTGACAGCTTTCGATCTTCCTCCTGAAGTCTGTGATGTCATTCTGGCAGCCAGGCGTCCCTCCACTAAAACGGTATACGCCTGGAACAAGTTTGTGGCATGGTGCACAGCAAATGCTGTGGATCCCCTTTCTGCCCCTCTCTCTGAAGTTCTTCTCTTCCTTCTTTCTTTGGCCCAGCAGGGCTCTGCTCTGGGCACTATGAAAGATTATCTTTCGGCCATCTCAGCCTTTTTGAGGCTTCCAGATCAGCCTTCTCTCTTTAAGTCCCCAGTTGTTAACCGTTTCCTTAAAGGCATTACGCACACGTTTCCTCCTGTGCTGTTCATCATGCCTCAATGGGACTTGAATCTCGTTTTGACCTATCTGATGTGCGCTCCTTTCGAGCCCCCTATTACCTGTCCTTTACGTCTTCTTACTCTTCAGACGGCTTTTCTGGTCACTATCACCTCTGCCAGAAGAGTGAGTGAGCTCCAGGCTCTTTCTTCCAAACCTCCTTTCCTTTCTGTTCATCCGGACAAGGTGGTGTTAAGGACCCGTCCATCTCTTTTGCCAAAGGTGGTCACGCCCTTCCACATCGGGCCAACCATCACTTTGCCTACCTTCTTTCCGCCTCCGCATCCTTCGAGGGAGGAAGAGAGGCTCCACCGTCTGGACCCGAAACGTGCGCTCGCATTCTATCTAAAGCGTACCCAGCAGTTCCGGGTGGATGACCAGCTCTTTGTTGGCTACGTGGGCGCCAAAAGAGGTTTGGCTGTGCACAAAGGGGACCATCTCTCGGTGGGTCGGTCTGTGCATCAAAGCATGTTACTCCTTGGCTAAGAAGGTGCCTCCTGTGGGGCTGCGTGCCCATTCGACCAGGGCCACTGCAGCCACTACTGCCTTGGGACAAGGCGTTCCCTTGCAGGACATTTGTCAGGCAGCTACGTGGGCCTCGCTGCACACGTTTACCAAGCATTACTGCCTTGACAGTCCGGTCCGGAGAGACGGCTTCTTTGGCCGTTCTGTTCTCTGTGACTTTCTGGTGTAATCCTGTTTGCAGACCCACCACCGGGGTTGGTATTGCTGGGGTATCTATTCTAAGGTAAGGAATGTATCACTAACGTGTCTCTTTCAGATGCACAAGTTACTACTTGTGTAACGATATATCTGTAAGAGACATTAGTTAGTGATAGATTCCTTACCGCCCCACCCATCCTCCCCGTTCTGCAAACTGGTTCTAGGGTTAAGGTCATCCCCCTTTCAGGACCCTAGTTTCATGGCACCAGTGGTCAGTTTCTTGCATGGCTCTGCGTTCCTGGCGCGGAAAGTTGTGTACAGAACTGACGTCTGCGCGCATGGGTGGCGCCCATGTAGTCTCCGTGACGTCATCTCGGCGCATACGACGCCACTGACGGACGTGGAGCCGCACGATGCCACCTACTGACGCGCAAGGGTACTGCTACAAAAAGACTTTCCGGATCCAGTCTAATGCCTGGGGATATTCTAAGGTAAGGAATCTATCACTAACTAATGACTCTTACAGATATATCATTACACAAGTAGTAACTTGTGCATTAATTCTAACACTATACTTGTGCTTCAGCCATCTGGTATCTCAGAAACTGGGAGCCATATGAATATTTGTCAATGTCTTCTCATGATAGGTCCCCCTCTCTTTCTGGTTAGGATGGGTGTTATCATTCTCCTCACAAATGAAAAAAGTTTTAGATAAAGGTTTTTGTAGATGACTTTTGACCTAGAATGTAATTGTCTCTTCTGCAAAACATACTGGGTATTGCTCTTGTCTCCCAGTGTAAGAAAAGATAAATTTCATATATGTCTGAGATAAATAGTCTCCTGTTCAGAACAAGAAATTGGATCCAAGATGCACTGTGAAATATTATTTGTACAGCTCTATAAAAGATTCATTTCAGTTCGGTAGGTAAAACATTTGGTACAACAGATAAAACAGTTTCGTAAAATAAGTGTGTTTTCTCTTAAGTGTAACCGAATGTATCGTAACTGTATTCAATTTGACACAAATCGCTGAAGAAACAAGTTTAAGGAATACCTTAATAGAAGTGCCTTTTCGATTTTCAGAACCTTCTTTAAAGGACTGGATACCTCTATCTCAATCTAAATGAGAGCATGGAAGTCTACCTGAGTTAATCTTTGAGCACCAGCTAGTGGATAAGACTTTGAGGGGGCTAAAGGTTCTTGATTCCAAGCTGTGTAACATAGCAGCAGACTTGATTTGTGGTCTCCTTGCAACACAAAATTTGTTGGTCATATGTTAAAATGAAGAGGGTGTGGGCCCTGTAGGATACTGAAACAGCCGTGCTCATAGGTTTAAGAGGAGCGACCATACCGCTGACCATATGTTCAGTCTTAACCAGAAACAAATTTGCTATAGACACATTCAACAGAAACCCTTTTTCATACCCCATATTGATATGAAGAAACCATGCCTTGCCCATGAACACATTGGAACCAACGTTTAGACTATGGCAGACGAGACTGGTTCAATAGTGTAAGGAGGGGCCGACCTGTGATTAGTGTATTGAGTTTTAATTCTGTTTCTAAAATAAATGTGTGTTAAATCATATAGCGCAGAAATGGCTGGACTAAAATATATTTGTAACATTCTTTTCAGCTTCTGTAGTTCTTAGGTGTTCACCTGTTATAAGCACAACTAATTTTGTTCCTTTGTTTCTTGAGAAAACTATTGTAACAGTTTTTTTTTTTTAAAGTAGCAATAGCAAGATTATTTTGAACTCTGACAAGAAAATTATCGCTGTTAGAGACTGAGAAATTCTTAGATTGTAAATGTATTACCGCTGAGCTTTGCCGTGAGCAATGTCTTTTATTTGGTTCTTCTAGCTCCTGGTCAAGTATTTGGGTGACTTAACTTGGGCAAAGTTCCCAGCATCCTTACCTGATACACCAATATTCTAATTTAAGATTAACCTGATTGGGATTAGAGGGTTTGTCAAACTAATCAATGGTATGCTGATGAGATTGAATGCTTTATGGTTGGTTTATGCCATAGGCAGCTAAGGTATGGTGTAGTGGCATAGACCGTATGCTATAACAAAGACAGTACCAGTAGACACCAGATTCAACATCTGTATTTTAAATCCAATACACAATCAACAACCACCAAGGTTTTTCTAGAGCATGAGTAGTACATGGAGCTTGGACATGAAAAGTTG
This sequence comes from Triturus cristatus, assembly GCF_964204655.1. Lineage (NCBI taxonomy): Eukaryota > Metazoa > Chordata > Amphibia > Caudata > Salamandridae > Triturus > Triturus cristatus. Next base: position 1,668,067,678 of record NC_140589.1, on the reverse strand, counting down.
TAGTCCAACCTGCTGATGAATCATGGGATAAGTTACCCGACAACAGGGCCGGCTCTAGGGCGGTGCGACCAGTGCCACCACACCGGGTGCTGACTCTTCGAGGGGGCGCTGCGTTTGGAAGTAAAAAGCACCTGCTGCTGCATTGCTGGCCTCCGGCAATTTTCATACAACAATAAAAATGTCAAGATAACTCCAGTGATTAATGTTCTTCCCGGAGAGAGAAGGAGTTTAGTCTAGTGGAAGTTTTAACTCATTTTATGGTAGCACAGAGGGTTAATATGCCTGCTGGAAAGAACGTGTACCATGCAGATCACAAAGTGCATATAGTTTAAAGAGGTCAGTGCTTTTGTTAAAATTCTAACATGGAACAGTGAGCTAATAACTGTCATCAAAGAGCTGCGTGCAAACTGCAAGATATAGATTAGAGCATTACGATTTTTCCTCTGTCTTTCATTATTCTAATGTTTGAAAAAGGGTTCATTTCAGTAAAAACATCCTTATTATTAAATGTAACCCCCAACTATGGGGTTATGTTGTAAATTCTGAGTCTGTGCTTCTCCAGACCAAGCACTCTTAAACTATACTGTCTACCAGTATGGATGACATGTGACTCACCTTGCAGTCTTCTGGCTTATGTAACATTTCCTATACACTGATTTACACATCTGATTAATTGTCTCTGTATAATGTGTGTGTGACGTAAAGTGCTCTGACACCCTACGCCGGTATAGGTCGCACTATATAACTAAATACATCTTGGAGAGAGCGGTTATGTATACTTGAGGGGGCACTGTTAAAGGGTGGTAGTGAGGGAGTCCGTGGGGGACACCAACAAACATTGTCGCACTGGGTGCCACCAGCGCAAAAGACGGCCCTGTCTGACAAAATTATTCATGCTAGCCATTGACCTATAAAAACCGTTATTGGCAGAGCCAAAAGATCTCACGTTTTAATGTGAGTGCTGACTGTTGGATATACCAATGTTTGTCTGTAAAGTAATGTTTAAAAACCAAAAATAAAAATACCCGAGGAAAAAACAAGACTTTTCGTATGGTATCTCAAAACTGAACATTGGATGAATTGTTTGCAGTCTTTCCAAGTCGGTTCTTTTATTTTTAAAATACTTTTCAAAATATGTTTCATTCAGGAAACTCTGAACAGAATGTAAAAAGAACGTGGAGGTGTAGGAATGTAAAGAGAAATGCTTGCCAAGGCCTAATTTACATTCCACAGGATTCAGTCATTTGGTCCTCTGCAGTAGCTCGGGGAGTAGAATTATGGGCCCCTAGGAGATGTGTCATGCTAGGTACACCTTCCGCCTCAAACGGAGTGCAGCAAATGGCCCCTCCCCCAGTGTCATAAGCCTTCGTATCACAAAGCCTGTGTTATTCCTGCTATATGTGGATTGTAGTAGTTACAACAAAAACCTTAAATCTGCTCTTCGGCCAGCCCCAACCAAAATATGAGTTGCTGTGCTTTTACAGACCAGATGTAAGCAATGGGGAGCAACATAGAGTGGGAGGATGTATTTGGGAGGTAGGAGGAAAGCATAACGGGAGGGAGAGAGCTAGAAAACACAAACTCTCAAATGGTGCTGAATGAAAAAGCAGAAAGTGAACGGTGAAAGGGTACAAGTCAGCCAATTTAAAGCATTGCAAATAGGTATGCTCCATGGGAGATCGCAAGAAAAAGGCAAAGCAACGAACATGAAGCGAGCAAATGAGAGTAACAATAAAGCTAACCAATAGTAAGCAGTGTACGGGCTGTAAGCTCACTGAAGGTTCATAATATGTCTTCCGCAACCTTACAGCTTGTGCTGCCTGGTCGTCAAGAACTCTAGTTTGGATAAAGTTGAACGTTCTCGTGTTTGCTCATAAAGCAGCCCAATTTGAGAAAAGTCAAATGCAGTGAAACTCTCATTACTATGTGGTACTTTGAGAAGTGCCTCATCCTTGATGTATGCAAGCGGCCATCTGATGTGCAACCACTTTGGAATCGAGAATAATTTGTGACTTAATGTGCTCTACTGTGTATCCATCGGTTAGACATAGGTAAAACACAAGCCTTTTATTTACCTTTACTGTGAGCATATTTGAGTCCAAGAATGTTGATGTATACTATGCTTTTTCTAAAAATACTAAACACTGCCCTAAAGTCGTTCTGATTGTCAAATGTTGTGGCCAGGATTTAAAAGTGCCTTCTTTATTTGGATCATAAGTAGCAGAGGATCCAAACATTTGTTTACAAAAAAAAAAAAATCTCTGTATTGCCACTTTGCAATTGCCCAGATTCCAAATCTACCTTTACTACTAGTCTGTGTTGAGATTTTTAATACAACTTCCTGCAAGCTTGTTATTGATAAAAGGACAAAATAAACTATTTATGTCATGAGGAGAGTACAACTCAATAATAAATCTTCAAATATCATTTGTGAGCGAACACTCCATAACCATGAGTAAATATTTCAAACATTGTTTTTGAAGGTATGAACCACCACGGAAGATTGAACGACTAACTCTTTTAAAATCAATACACATTTTTAAGAAACACAGAGTTCAGTATGAAATGAGGACCCATTATCGATGCATAGAGGTGAGTATTTGGGGTTCCACTGTTCACTACTTTTCGTTTACAAATTAGGTATGTTTCACTAATCACTATGCCCAAATTGTTGCAATTGCCTTCTTGAGCTTTAATCAAAAATGCAGTCTCGATTTTATGTTCTTGGGCTAGCTTTATTATTTTCATTGGTCTTGCCACTCTGATCCATTGCTTCTACCCAGCATCAGTTTTAAAGTAAAACTCTTAAAGTGTGAGACGAACAAGTTACTTGCCTTTGGTAGCACTGATTCTGCTGGGTACTCTACCTACCTGCATAATTCTCACCTTTAGAATATTCCTAGGTGCCAGAGTGGATACGTGTAGTAAACTGGCTCTGTATTTGATATTGACACTAGGTGGTAATACCGTGCACAGAGTCCAGGGGTTCCCCAAAAATGTACAGGGCTCAATGTGAAACCCAAAGTGCTCTATTAGTAGTAGTGTGGGCAAGCAGTCGTAGGCCTAACACAGAGGAGTGTAACACATTTATTGCACAACTGTGATAAATAATGGACACACTTCTCAAGAAGAAGATCCAGACCAATATTAGGGTGTAGGGGGTCGCATGGGCATCATCTGTTCAGCTCACCAAGGCCCAGGAGCTTTGGGTGCCAGGGGGTGCCTTTTGACATCGGACACTCCTTACCGGAGCCGATCGCCTCTGGATTCACACTTCAGGTGCTGTCGTGGAGGGCAAGGGAGATCAGCCAACACTGGACACGAGGTTAGGATCACTGGGGAAGCTTCACTGCACAGGTGAGCCACTCTGACTTGGGCTGTGGTCGTCGGGTGCAGAGTGGACAGAAGATGCAGATCCGCCTGGATCCTGAGTCCTTGGAGAAGGTTTCATCAGGACAGGTCCGATGTCCACGGGATATTGGAGTCTTTTAAAATGGCAAAATTCTTCCCAGGGGTTTCAGAGGTCGCTGCCTGCAAGACCGGTCATAGGATCGCAGTAGCACGAGACAGGCCGGTAGGGCTGGGGCAAAGGCAGTCGTAGTCTTCAGTCTTCTCTGCGGGGTCAACTTCTTTCTTCTTAGGTCGTCTCAGATCTAGCTTCTAGGTCTGGGGGAGCCATCTCAATACTAAAGTTATGAGGCATTTTTAAGGGAGTTGCAGGTAGGCCCAATGGGCACCTGACCTGGGGTACCACACCCTCTGTTATGCCACTCTCCTGTGGGAAGGGGGCATAGACCTAGCCCTGATTATAGGGGTCTCGCCATCTTCAAGCTGGCGCAGACTGAAAGTTGTGCTTCACCTCTGCTCCCCAACTTTAGAGTTTGGGTTGGCAGAGTTGGACACACCACCTATTCTTTTGAATTTTTCATGCTGGTTTCCCTGCCTAAATTGGGGGTGTAAACCAGGGGCTACCATCTGCTGCTGGCAGCAGAGGCTTGGGGTTGCATTAAAAAAGCGGCAGGCCTTTGAAGCTCCCCTCTTCGAGCACTGGCCCATCCTGGGGGAGTGGCAGGAGACCTCTGCACAGGATGTGCATTGTTTCTGCTCAAAGAGAGCAGGGGCTCTCTTCCCAGGTGTCCAGAAACATGTCTGGTGGTGGCTGGCTGCCTACAGCCAATCAAAGACCACACAAGTGTTGGTAAGCTTTCCTTTCAAGGGGCACCTCTGAGGTGCCCCCTGAGTACATGGAACAATAAATCCCACACTGTCATCCATGTGGATATATTGTAAGGAGTAGTTTGGTACCAAACACTCCTAGGTTCAGTGAAGCTATCATAGTGCTGTGGAACTCGAGTTGTTGAATTTCCAGAACCATGTATTCTCTATGGCTTCCCTGGCATTTAAAAATTAGGCAATGCTCATTCAGATATTCCGTCACCTGTGGTGTAGCGCGCACTGCCTTAGGTCTGTGAGGCCTGCTAGAGGGGTGACTTATCTATAGAGTTAGCAGAGCACCCATGCAGGGTGCCATGGTGACTTTGTTGTTCTCTCTCACAGGAACATGCAAGCTGAAAAGGTCCCCGGAGAGGGGTCCCAGGGGACCCTCTTCAGAACCCAGGCCTTACGTACTCCGAGTACCATTTACTAGGGACTTACAGAGGGCAGAAGTGCCAATTAAGGATGCGTTTGTAGGGAAGGAGCTCTGGAACAGGGGAACTGTGCACTACATTTGAAATCCACATCAAAACCAGGCAAAAAGTGGGGGGGCTAATCATGCAAAAGAGGCACTTTCTCCGTACTATGGCTCCGTAGTGACTTAACACTACCCCAAACACCACCCCAAAAGTGATGGCACATAAGGAACGTAAGGACTAGATCTATGCCCTATTGCAGCTTGACAGGAACGTATGCATCAGGCATATGGGAACTTCTATACTTATTGCCCTGAAGAAAGCCCTGGACCCACATTGGGCCAATAGTCGGGCTGAAACATGTCGGCACTAGGGTCATAGGACCACAAATATCCCATTGACCCTTTATATGCTTGTAATTTTTAATATCCCAGTCGGTTCCAAGAATAAATGGATACCGGGAACTGCCTGAGGATTTTTAATCTTTAAGACCCTTTGGCCACATCTTCTAAGATCTCCCTCAAATACGGTTGAGCCCACACTGACCTTTAGGAGTCAGGGTGACCCGATAATGAAGCATGACACCACTAGGGTGTGTGAGGGTAATTAAAGCAGAAGGAATTCTTTCATTTCCCACAACCCGGTGGGTAATAACTAGGATGCTTCAGTAACCATCTTCCCATTCTCAACCAGGGTTTATTTATTTTTCGTTATCTCATTAACTGTGGGGTACTTAGTGTTCCTTCTATTGGTGTCTCAGGTTTTGCGTTATCTGAATTATATCCATTCAAAATATGTCGGAACCCCTTTAGGGGGCCATGCAGCACCTTCAGCAGTGAATTCCCCTGGGACCTCACTGGCCCAGTTCAAGTCTTACCTGCTCCTGCCACACAAAGCATTCTGCGTTGCAGTGGGTGCCATAAGGGCAGGCACTCACAAGTTCTGGAGAAGTTGAGCTCTCACAATATTTGCTGCAGGACCTGGCAGATGCAGAATTACTCTCCTGAGCGGCGTGGTTGGCTCTCCTTAGCGATCGGAACAGCTCTCAGTTTGTGGAGATGTGGCAAGTCACTTTTCCCTGTGTGCGGGGAGAGGGGTACTCGATTCTTCAGCTCCCAAATGGAGCCCAGGGAAGGAACGACGTTGTCCTCCGCATCCTCCTGTTCGTTGGGGGTCAGTCAGGGGAGATCCCATGGTGCAGCTGGATGTGCTGGTCACAGCTTCACTCCAGTCAAAGGCGTTCTCGAGTCCTGATATGCTGGTCACACAATTACTTCAGCGGTGGCCCCTTCGGCATACGGGTTCACCGATACGAGGCAGTGCTGGCTTGGTTCCCTCCACATATCACTTGATACTTGGCTCAGTCTACGACAGCCTTTTCCTGGCATATGGAGTAAGCGAAAACAATCCTGCACACAGGCTCCAACCCGATCGGTTCACAGCCGAATCCTCACACCTCGCACAGGGAGTCCTCATAGTAGGACTTTCCACTAAACCTCCCTCCTTCCAAAGCTCTCCTCTTCCTATCAAGACACACTGGTCTTGGTAAGCAGGCAGGCGCTGGTGCTCCAGGCTCCAAGGCAGGTGTTCTTGGTTTCCCTGGATGATGTCCCCTCACCCAGCAGTCAAGCTAGCGGGCCTTGGCCCCAAGTCCTCGTCACAGGTAGAAAATTTGCAGAACTTCCCATTTCCAGACACCAAAATGTGATTTTGGCTCAGAATCTTTGACATTTTATGTTTGGGTTCTGTTTCTTTTGTAGTGCACACTTATCCTTTCTTCTTTCTCCCTGAAAGGATGTCTGTCAAAGCAGACAAGACTGACGCTAATTGACCCACAACAACGTTCCTGGGAGTGACCAGAGTTCACAACAGGATGTCATTCACAGAGATATGTGCATCAAAAGATTGATCCCAGGCTCCCAGCCCTACTCTTTATTTTTCCCTTATCTACATCTCCTTTCTGAGAAGATGTCTAGGCACCTTCCTTGTGATCTCTCACTGAATCAAAGAGCAGCCTTTGGAAGTGTAAAAGGAGGTATATCTTCCTCTTTTCACTTCAGTATGTGTCCCACCTAGTTCACAGGAATGCAGCAATACACACATCTGTCTATGGGGATTCCTCTTCTCCTCATTTCTTCACCAGGCACGCCTGAGCTTCCTAAAATGGAACCCAGAGACCTCCATGTAATGAACCACTGTAGGCACACTTGCACTCGGTGTACATTCACAACACATTTAGTCTCCAGTACTGTCGCCTCCATGCTGTGTGCCACCACAAACACACATGCCTTTAGCATACACATGAAGCTTGCGCACAGTGCTCAGTACTGTAGCTTTTCTGTATTGTACCAAGGTGTGCTATTTACACACGCACACACTTACACACACACATGCACACACACACACTTACACACACACACACTTCCCCCCCCCCCCCCCCCCCCACCACCACCACATCTTTCATGAAATCTATTCCTCACAGGCATATACACTATCCCCGCCCCATGTACTACACGGTACTCCTCTGTCCCTGTACTGTACACTTCCTAGGCTCACATCCATCCAGCGCTGAGTCACTACCCCTGCGTAGCACTCCACATCTACCAGATGTAGGCCAAGGTTGACTTAAGCTCACAGTAACAGAACTTTTTAAAAAGGTGAGTTAGCCTGTCCTCACTCCAGTGACACAGGGTAAAAAGGACCTGTTCACTACTAGTGATCACTACACGGTATGCTGCTACCACCACCCTTGTGCTGCTTAACACCTGATAAAGGTGGTGGTAGCCTTCCTCCACTTTGGGGGTAGTGCTTTGGGGGCCCATCCCAGTCCAACAAGACCATAATCCATGAAAAGGCCTATGGCCCTCCCAACAACATCACACCAACACATAACTCACACAAAGGAACATAAATATAATTGCAGTCAGGATGAATAATGGCAGCATCACGGTAAAAACCTCCAATTAAAATTCACAAAATTATTTCTATCTAATCTGCCGAGCAGAATTAAAAAATGTATTAGACTGCTAATTAGCAAAAAGAAAACTTGGCGCAATAGACTAACGCCCCCTTATGTTTCCATTTATATATGCTGCTAAGTTTTGTGAATCAAAAGCTTTATTTATTTTATTAAAGCACTCCGACACTTTGTCTAGCTTGTGCTGAATAAAACAGCTTGCAAAGGAGTAGTTTTGGTTAAAATACTTGCCAAAAGAGTTTAACAATCCTTATTTTTCCTGTTTGTATCTAGGTTTGGTGACACGCAGTTGTGTTGATAATATAGAGGGGATATTATAAATGTAACTGGTTCTCTGCTTCTTTGAAATTCTCATCTTCAGAAGAGTACTGAAGAGTTGGCTCTTTCCTACATAACCACTGTACTCCAACACAAATGTACAGCATATCCCTGTGTATATAAACATTTAATGATGATATGTATCTAGATATGTGTATTTCTTGATATAAATATGTAGAATATCTACTTATGTATCTATATATTTATTACTTTACTCCTACTGTAAAATAAAAATAGGACTCTCTCCAATGCACTACCCTATAGCTCTCAATATATCCTCTACCTCCACTCTCCGACTCATCTCAAACCTCATTCTACTACTATGATCTCCAAAATAACCCTTTCTAGACTCATCCCTCCTTGGATCACCTCATACCACATTTTAAACCTATGATCTCCCAAACAACCCTTCAACATTCTTCCCTCACCTATCCCTCCTTTGACTCAACCCAATCCTCATTTTACTACTGTGATCTCCCTAATCTATTACTAGAGATTCTTCTCTCCTCCATCTCTCCTTATACTCATCCCAAACCTCATCTTACTACTATGATCTCCCAATAAACACTTACTTAACTCTTCCCTCTTCTATCTCCTTATTATCCTTTTCAATCCAACTAACAGACTCACATGTCCACCGCTGAAATTAACTCAAATGTCACTATACTATCCACCACTAATAATCTTTGGGTTCCGGAGTAGTGTGCTGCTACTACCCGAAAAGCGATTCGATGCCTCGTTAGGGGGTAGCAAGCCCTATATAAATACAATAAGTTGCTACCCTTCTCCATTAATGTTCAGGAACGAGAAGCTCGTTCCGACATTGCAAACTTTTTATGTTTAACAGCCATGATAAGCCATTACTTAGCTTATCGCACAGTGGGTCATATTCCCACAAGGTCGGTGGCACTACACGTAGTAGAGCCACCATTGTAGCCTGAACCTATGCTCATTTCTGTCAGTCATGTGTGCAGTAAACCCTGACAAGTTGGTGGCCTTTGTCCTGAAACGAACTTTTAATTTGTGTACTGAATGAATGTCAGTTCTGTGCTGTTTGAAAGTTTAAGGATTGGCGCATTAAAGAACGTGTTTCACTATGGCGCTAGTTGTCTGATATATTTTTGTTCCTTGTTTTAGCTGAAGCATTTAACCGGAAGCACAGCCGACGTGTACTTAGAATATATGCAAAGAAACGTCCCTGAAGGCGTTGCATTGGAAGTAAAGAAGGTAGTCCTAATGTTTAACATATTTGGGAAATGGTTTTGTTTTTCTGGAAACGCTGTTGTCTTAATTACTGTGTTTTATTATAGACCACATTAGAAAAGCTGCCGGAACACCTCAAGAAGCCAGTGTGGGACTCTGTCCCCCCCACAGAAGAAAGTGCCACTACCTGTTGAATGTCCCCCCAGGTGGCTGACCCTGTGAGGAATGTGTGTTCATAACTGCCAGTCGGGGAATAAAATCCACCAATGAGAAATGCGGCCAGTCTCTTCCTGATTTTGTTAATGGCAAAATATACATACTGTAAATAAAAACAAGCATTGACAAAGGTAAAACGTTTTAATTTTTATTTAATACATTCACAAATCGTAAACGGATAATCTCCATACACCCATTGTTATAAAAGACATACATGCAGTGTGCAAACTGCACACAACCGTATACATAGACCAGCAAACGCACACCTATAGACAGACCTAGAGGAACCTTTACAGCACAGACCACCTGCCATGCAGTCACTCCTAAATACGTTATGTTGGTTGCTTGAGTAGTGCTTTATGCTGCTCAAATTCCATCCCAAAGTGCTAGACGTGAACGAAGACTGGAAAAGAGGGAACTGAGGGGGGAGGGAGGGGCTGCGAAGAAGCCTTGGGAATGGAGAGATCCCTGTAGCAGAGTATTCGTTAGTAGCTGACTTTGGCAGGCGTGTCGGCATCAAGGCTGCAGGGCGGGTTAGAGTTTGAGGAATCGGGGCTTGAGTGAGAGTTAGGAATGATAGACTGCTGGGGTGATGTCAGGGCAATACGGGTACCCATGCCCACAACCAGTACAAAAAGGAAAAATACACACTCTCTCTCAAGGCAGACCACATAAAAGCCGGCATCAGAGGACATGGAGACAAATGGACTGAAGGATGGATGGATGGATGTACAGCTATAGATTTCATCCGTCTCTCAGTCCTCTGATTGCTAAATTAAAGGTGGCAAAGAATGGTGTTATAATGAATCAGTCCGTGGAAAAATCACTCCTAGTAATCAATGGAACACTTCAGCATCCATGGCCATATAATCAATGCCCACTACAAAGTGATCACTTGTCGGTTAAAGTGTGGCCTTGTCTGCATTCACATTATATTTTTGACCTCTTTGCTTTAGTCATACAAACGCTGCATTGATATTAATGACCTATCTTTTTAATATTAAAATATGACATGCTAAGGCTCGCCAGAGCAATCCATCGACATCAAACACCGTGTATCTAGCTTTGGATTTGTATGTATTTTCCAGCTCCTACTTTGGCACATACAATTTGGCATCAAGGATAGCTATCATACACATTTTTCATTCTTTAGTTTGCTTAGATGTCCACATATGTTTATTATACTTGATGACAAAGCTTCTTTATTATAAAGCCCTGTATTTTCAGGGGGAGCAGGGTGTAACACAGATCTCTGCTTTGAAAATTAGTTTTTTGCCATTGCTCTGATTTTGAGACACACCACCATGATACCACTTCCCACTATACGATGTGCCTAATACATACTGACTAACATAACTGCGAGGATTTATAATGAATCATAGAGCTGGCACAACAAATGACTGGCTCAAACTGTTCTCTGTACAAACAGCCCTTCATTTCCACTAGTGCTAGCGGGTCACTAATGTGAAAATATGAAATTATATTAGCATGTGACTAAGGCAAACTTAATTTCTGAGCCATCATACTCCATTCCATCTCTCCCGCACGACAAATTTCAGATTATGTCTACAACATTATTACCCTAATCCCTCAATGTATCTTATAAGCAATACATTTTTTAAAAATATATTTTTAGTAGCATTTTCATAATATATGCAATGTTACATCAACAAGAACCAGCTCAGTGTTGACTCATAATTCGCATTATTTGACAATGCTGGTTCAGAGTCACTTCCCCTCCTCTATAAGGTACACCATATGTTTAATCTTTTCCCTAAATGTGCACTAATTTAAATTAATGCAACAGCAGTGGTGAGTCCTCACACTCTTTTATCATTGAAGTGAATATCCACACAAAATCTAGTATTGAAAGTAAAACCAATAATACGTTTACCCTATAAAGTTTCTCTAGGACTGTGAGAGACTGCCAATAATATCTGCCAAACTTCTCGACCCCATCCGCCAATTATTTCTTTTAAAACTATAATTTAAACTGCCTTTAACAGAGCTGGGAAAAGATGCTGAATATACAAGGAAGGAATCCTTGTGTGTGTGTGTCAGGGCGTTCCTGGTAATACATATATTGTGGTGTATTGCATTACATTTGTATAGCGCTTACAACCCCTTGTGGGCTGCTGAAGTACTTGTCTATAAGGGTAGCACACTACAAAGTGTATGGTGTGTGTGATTGGAAGTGTGTTGTCTTTGTTTTAATCCTTTGTGTGAAGTGATTCCATGTTTTGCGTGGTGTCCCCTGAGATGTGGTTATCCTCTTTAGGGATGCAGTGCTTAGCAGTGTGATGGATGAAGAGGTGTGAGAAAAAGGCGTACAGTTTATGGCTTTCAGTAAGCTGGCAGCTTTGAACAACTCTGCAGGTCTAGCTATCATATTTCTTATTATCATTCCACTTAGATGGTTACTGCACTTGGTTTTTTGAGATGGCTTATGGTCTTGAGAAGGCATACGTCGGAGGGAGAAACGTTCGAGAGATCTGTTGGGATGGACTTTAATATCATCCACTATCTTGTTGTCATTGTGAAATGTCGAAAAGCAATCCTAGTATGTAGCTTGATGGGATCTGCAGTGGGGAACTAAATTGAAATCTTCTGTTGTTCAATGGCAAGTGGGAGATCTCTTCAGTTATTCCATGCCTTTTATGTTGGTAATGGGTGGTTTATTGCTGTAGACTGGTTTAGTACTTGGTGATGGACATAACCTGTAGTAGTTTTGTCTTATGGGCGTGTAAGAGTGACAGGCCGTGTACAGGAATTATTATGCAGCCTGTATGAACGACAGTCGACTGCCAGGTTGCTGAGAGTTATGGTGTTAGTGCTGCTAAGGAGAGTTATGTATTGTATTGCATTTACAATACAAAATGTATTCAGCGCGCAGCCACTTTGAACGGAAGTGACCCGGCACTCAAGTGAGGGTAGGGGCTGGGGGGGGAATACCTCGAGTACAGACCTTAAGTCCGTGTCATCTCTCACAATTGAAAAGTATAGGTCTTCAACTGCTTCTGGAATATCAAGAGATTTGGATGTAATCTAATAGAAGCAGGGAGAGCATTCCAAATTCTTGGGGTGATGACAGATGAGCATCTCCCTCCTTGCCTTGGTTTCCAGAATCCGGAAAAGACAATGAAGCCTCCATGCTTAGATTTTAGATCCCTGGCAAGAGCATAGAGAGAAAAAATCTATTATATGCAAGTATGAAGCCCATTTGAGAAAATGGTTTTGTGGCACAAGCAAAGTGCTTTAAACATGCACCTCTTGCTTACAGGTAGCCAATGCAAGCTCACCTGATGTTTGGAGATGGCCGAATCTCTCTTGAGGCCCAAAATGAGCCAGGCTGCCGCATTCAGCAGGAGTTTAAGTCGATGGATAAAATATGTGGACATAGAGTAGTCTAAATCCCATAGCACAGATGGAAAGTACAAGCCTTTTAAAGCTCAAGTCAATGTCTGCAATCACTGACAGATTTTGGACATGGCTCACTGGCAATGGACCCAAATGTCCGGCCAGCATTGTTCCAATCCAAAAATCACCACCTCTGTCTTGCCTCCATTTAATATCAAGGAATTTGACTCCATCCAACCAGCTACTGCATAGACAATCTCTCAATTTTATGGCAGCCATAGAGGGGTTAGTATCAAGCAAATTATGTTGAATATTATTTGCTTTGATAAATAAAAGGTTATCCTCCATGCTCCAATAAGATATGCCAAGGGTGTTCTGTATAGGTTGAAAAGGAATCGACGTAACACTGAGCCTTGAGGTACTCCTGTAGAAATTTGCTTGAGGGATGACACAAAGTCCACAAGCTTCACACTCTGTGATCGATTTTGTTAAAAGGGAGGTAAACCATTCATAACGCTCTTATGCCAAGGCCAAACATCGGCTTGATCAGCACAGTGTGAGGAGGTATCAAAAAGCGCAAATAAATCAAGTAAAATCAAGGCACTCACTCCATTTTGATCTGTCTGACATCCTCAGCCACTTTCGTAAGTAATGTTTCCGTACTGAAACCTTTACAGAAGCCAGATTGAGCCAGGTGTAAGCAGTGGTTGGCGTCCAACAAATTGAGTAGCTGTGTGTGAACAGGAATCTTGATAAATTTGGCATAGGTGTTTAAAGGGAGAGCAGCCTATATTTTGATGGATCATTTGGATCTAGTGAGGGTTTCTTCAGTAGTTGAGTGACCTTAGCCTCCTGGTTCCATTGATAAGGCACACAGCCAGAGGTAAGTGACGAATTGCACAGTTCTGCCAGAGCGGGAGCAACGATCAATGCAACTCTTTTCAGCTGCTTAATAGGGGCGGTATCCAAAGGCAACCATGAAGATATAACCTACAAATCTGCCTCCACTTCCCTTTCCATCACAGGAATAAAATGTTCCCAAAGAGCATTTGTACTCCCTACACTGGAAGGAGTTGGACACTTTAGCCTCGGACGAGACTTTACCCACCAGTTTAGTTCTGTTTTTTGTGGAAATAATTTGCCATCTTGTCGCAGAGCTGTTGAGAAGGTGTCATTTTCTTACACATAGCTGTACAAAGGTTTTAAAATCATCAAACACTTACCTGGTGAGCTTGAAGTAATTGAGAATTTTGGCCAGCAAAAAAATGAAATGAGCTTTTACCACCTTTACTGGGCGATAATAAGCCTGTAATTTGGCTTTATACATTTGTTTTGTCTTCCTCCCCATAGCCTCTTCTCCATATCCTCTCTAACCTTTTGCAATCCAGCTTCAACTCCTTTAATTCATGGTTCAACTAGGGCTGCGGGCGACTCCCTCAGTTCTGTGCTCTAACTTCTAACGGGGTGATGGAATTAATGGATTTAAGAATCCAATCATCCATTCTCTGTGTTCTCAGCCAGATTAATTTCCCCAAATTGTGGCTGGGAGATTGAAAACATGGCATTTATTTTATTGCACAACCTGCTCGGACCCTTCTGTCTTGGGGACTGCACTAACAGCGTCTAGCCTCCTTCAACCTCAAAGGTTATGAGAGATATGATAAGGTGTTGAAGTGATTTACACCAGGGAGTATGCTGCTCTGGAACCCAAGGTTAGTGGTGTTTTTATCAGTGTTTTTTGTTGGTTTTTGTCATTAGTACTGTGCTCTTAATGAAACCATTCCATACATTTACTCCAGTTTCTATGCAGAAGATTCAAATAATAGGCGTTAGGTGTGATCTTTATTGGGAGAGGGCATGTGAATTCATGTATGTAGTTGCCATTATTAATAGATGATCTAATGGATATCAGGTATTGTTAGATTGCAGGGGTGTGACTTTTAAAGGAGAAGTTGTCATCTTTGATATGAGGTATGGACAAATCTGTAGAAGTACAGTAGGCTGCGTGAAGAGAGAAGAGCCATTCAGAGAATATAATGAAGAAGAGTCATTTGAAAGAAAAAAGTAGAGTCAACAATCAGAAATGTAAGTCAAGGTCTATGTCCTCTCCGGACTGAAACCCTTTTGAAAAACTTGTAACTAGGTGCAACCAAACCTGACTCAGCTTTAAATCTGTTCTCCAATTTCTTCCACATTTCAAGATTTCTTCGCCCGCCAGCCAATCAGGATGGCGCTTATAAATAGCCCTCCTCTCAAATCCCAAGGAATGGAATAGCAGAAACTTCTTCCTCTTTGGTCCAAATCTCAAGGCACCAATTGTCCAGAGATACGTTGCAAGTGCATTAACCCCTTCGGTGCTCATGACGGAACGGTTCCGTCATGAGCCACGGTTGAGCTGTGCTCATGACGGAACCGTTCCGTCATGACCACGCCCGCGCAGGAAAAGATCAGCACAGCAGGGGAATCCGTCCAGCATGGAAGGGGTTAAGCCAATGCTTCCAAACTGTGGGCTGCTCCCCTGGTAGCTTTGAAGATTGTGGTGGTGGGACTACATACTAAGAACAAAATTACTCGAATTCTAAGTTCAGCTAATTGGAAGAAATACTGGGATACCTTCATAACCATGCAGGATAGCTTCAAGCAGCAATTTGTAGTGGTATAGAATCCAACAAATAGAATGTAAAGAATACTATCACTTTGTAGGACAAACAAATAGGTGCTCAAGATCTGTGCACTGAAGCGCTCCCAAACAGATGAATTCAAACAAGCTGTATTTACTTCCTTACATGAAAAGGAGAGCATTGCTGGATCGCACCCTGGTCCCGCTGTTTTGTCGACCTGCCGCACTCTAATTTCCATGAAGGTTCCTCCGGTGCGTGCCTCACAGCTGTTTCCAACAGCCTAGCCTGGGGCATCCCCTCCGCTCAGTTGGCTGATGTGTGTCACCATCCTAGTTCTTAGAACGGATGATACGTTTCAGCAGCTGGCATCATGGTGCCCAGGGCTACAGTGCGTAGTGACGTCCATTAGAGGACAATCCATGAAACATACGTCACATTTCAGTAGAAGACTTCATCCTTTACCAGTACAACCCCGTGTGCTGTGCAGACACCTTTGCGAACGTCGCCTCGGCCTCCGTGGGTCATGCAAGGCCATGGTTCATCTCTGCAGGATCCTGATAGCTTTACCAGGACCAAGGTCTATCAAGCCAAGCAGAAGTTAATTTTGATGAGGAAAAGAGGGAAGATGCATACATTCAAAGCGTGAGATGTGGTCTGTGTAAAGAAACCGGGCCATGTGAGAGAGGGTGGAAACAAGTTTGCCAACTCTATTGTGGTGGACAGGGTATGTGCCAACCCTGTAAGACCGAATGGTCTGCATTGGTTGAATGTTGAGAGAGTTGTCGATTGGAACCGCAGGAGGTCGATAATAGACATGATCAAGACAATACTTCCTTAAACTCTGGTTTGCGGCTGGTTCAAATTCAGGGCAAGTGCATGTCCATGGAAGCTCTCGTGCACAATATGTATCTCTCAGGTACAGTTAAATAAATGTGTATGCGGAGTTATTAAGGATATTCTCGTTCCAAATGCTATTGGTGATTTTTTTTTGTGTATTCTTATTTTTTTGTTTGTTTAAATAGAAAAAGCTATGCACTATTCAATATGTATTCGCTACAATAAGTTTAGATTGTTGCTCTAAGGTTTTATGGAATATCTTGCCTTTGTAAGGATAAACGACAGTTGAGCTGCCTGTCGCCTGGCTGTGTCGAGGCGGCCTGCTTGCACCTGGATCTGCAGCTCTGAATAGATGAATTGTAACATTTGACTCTTGCCTCTGGTTAATTTGTGGTGCTGCTACATAATTTGTATGTTAATTTTATAAAAATATGATGCATGCTTTTATTCCGATCATCCAAACAGTTGTGTTGCAGTTGGCTTTTCAGTTGGTAGATTGTCCACATGATTTCGTGGTCTGGTGATTCTGATTGTCTGAGGAAAATACCTCACAACACTCCATCCTCAACTCCTATTTCCAGCTCTCCAATCTACCCCTTAGCACCTTGAGGCGGCCTTAGGAGCCCAAGAAGTGTGGTAGTCTGGGCATGGGACAGACACATGGAGAACAAGAGTAGAGAAGTCCAGGGTGAAGCTGGAGACCATGTAGGGTCAGAGTGGGTATGGGACAGGCACGTAGAGAACTAGAGAAGTCAAGTGTGAAGGGTCACACAGGGTAGCTTAAGACGTGCAGAGGGTCACAGTTTGAGAGGAGTACCCCTCAGGGTCACTCACCTAGTTCACTGCTCTCCTCCTCCTTGGAGTTTGGGGGCTCACGCTTTTGGTGGTTCTGTGAGGACTGTGACTTGAAGTCACCAGCCTAGACAGCTGCTGGCACACACGCATCCGAGGACACACATATCACACTACATATGCCGTCCCCTAGCATGTCTGTTCTATGCACACAGGCATAACAGCAGAGCGCGTAGCAACGGTGCAGCTCCGACTGCAGTAGGCACGGCAACATAGTCACACTAATGGATTATTAAACTAAGAGTGTACTAGGAGTAGGTCCAATATAGTAGCTGGGGGGCAAGGGAGGCGGCGACTGGTGAGGCCAGTGCCCTACCTGTGAATGTCCTATCACCCTCCCACCCACAACGTGTGCCACATCATTTTACTTACTCCTGCATTCCTTAGTGCGTTTGTTTCTTTAGCTGTTTGATGCAACATTACTCATGCATACTGCGTAGTGTGAAAAGGGCCGCTCCTACGAAGCTGTGTGAGTTCAGTTTTTGGATGGGCTGCGATTGAGAGCAGTTGAGTTAAAACCGAATGCAGTATGACTTTTTGGCAGTGGGTCATAAAGGGGTTCCGAATACATGCCCATCCAATTCTTGGCCTCTCTGCAGAGCACGCAGCGCGATGACCAATTGTACGGATTGTAATTTTGTTTATATGTGAAAGTATGTGAAGGAGGTACACAGCTGTCAAAATATTGACAGGTCGAATGTTAAAGGTGAGTGGGTGCATTGTGTGTGGAATTGGTGAAGGGAAGAAGATGCAAGGAAGTATGTGCAGAAGAAAGCGAAAAGGGTGCTGATGAGGAAAGAGATGTGGGTGGGATATGCAGATTGCATGTTTCAGAAAGATATGAAGAGAAAAACAGCAAAAATATTTGATAAAGAAACTGAAGAAGTTATGTGAAGACAAAAATGGGAGTGATTGACACTCTGAAGACCTTGCCCCTCTACAAACCATAGTAATGTTTAGCTTAGAGTCTGATTAAAATGTTTAAATTACTATATATATATATTTTGTTTTTTTTTTGTCCCCAGTCGCTCGATATGAGGATTTGATCCGTAACCAATTAAAACTGAGTACAGTAATTGTTATTCTGAAATAAACTGATGCTCACCTCGTTTTCCAACCACCAGCAGCTGGTAAAATCCGTTAGATTGTGAAGCATCCTTTGCAGACTCGGAGGCCCTGGACACCTTGCAAGCAGACTTTCGTACAGGCCACAGTACTAAATCGGTTCTGTTTTTTCTGCCCTGGACGGCATGAGGGTGGAGTATGACTCTGTTAGAATCAGTGCCATGATTCTGTAAAATCCTTCAGCAGTATTCTGATGGCTACTTCTAACCGCATATTCCTCCCCTCAGAGTATCCCCTGAGCGCCAGACGTTTGAAGCAGTGCTGCCACTTGAAGACAGGTGGTGCTGTGCAGCTTAGTGCTGACTCCCTACTGGCTCGAAAGTAATACAGTAGAGTTGCAGGTAAAGGCCTCCCTGTGCACTAATGTCAGTTATTTTCTTTCTGCACCTTCTGATGCGAATCCTGAGCTCTGCTCCCAGCTTTAATGGTCTTCTGACAATTCCTGAATGTTTTCACAGTGTGCTGGGGACCGATATCCCCATTGAAAACAGAAGGATTCAAGCAAATGTCCAGATTGCAGGAAGCAGATTTCGGCCACAGACCTGCAGGTGAGCCTTTGGAGCCTGGGCTCCCGACATAACCTTAAAGTCGGGTGATAAATGTGCCCCAATACATCCAAAGGCAATTTGAGATCGGGAGTCGAAATTGTATGTTGCCAAACACAAGAAGAAGTCGCAGTCCACATGAAGCTCCAAGCCGCGGACCCAGTCCTGGGGCAGTTGCCCTGACAGCTCAGCTGCTCTTCCCGCTTAAAATCTTCAGGTAAGTCAAATTCCAAGTGGAAGAATAAGAAAGCGAAGCAGGACTTAACACCATCCTGATAATCGGACTCTAAATAGAAGGTGCGAGGGTGGCAAGATGTAAGTTTCACTCCAGTTCCTCAGTTGGTCCCAACGTGCCAAAAGTTCCCTGGGCCATGACGGTTGCTGCAACAGAACGAGTCCTTCAAATAAGCCATGCTGCAAATTTTGACTGCACTTGGGGCTCACCTTCAGGCCCCACAGAACCTCAGGAACCTCCTGTCTGTCTCCTTAGGACCGGTTACTGGACCCATACTAACTCCAAAACAGACTTCCACCCCAGACGTGAGATCCATAATGGCCTCTGACGGCCTGTCACTGGAGCCAACACCACCAGCACTGGTGGATGATGTGGCGCCAATATTCATGTCGGATCTAGAACCAGCGTTGGCTTGGGCTCAACCCATGTGGCACTGCGAAATCACAAACGTGCACCCAGTTGTCATACATCCTGCCTCTAACACATTGCCTCTTATATGTTGCAACTATTAGTAGATGCTCCATTTTCAATTTGGTTCTAGCTCTGATCCTGTGCCAGAGCAGGGTGCACCTCAGGGTATCTGGTTACTGGGATGGCTCGCTGCCCCCTCATTATACTGACTATGCCTTGTATGGTGATTTACAAAAATCCAGTGGAGTTGATACCTCATGTGAGACAGAGGTCGACTCGCCACTTTGGCCACCACAGGATAAAAGTGTCTTATTTGCAGTGAAGGTTCGGAGGGAGTCTGAAGTACTAGAATGAATGCTGCCTTCCGTTGAGACTGAAACTATTGTTTTAACAAATATTGCAGCCTGGCCCGGCAACATCTGAGCCCTTCTTCCCCATCTAATGATGCCCCCCTCAGAGATACTTTGATGGCTACCTGGTCGAAATCATGTTAATTTCCAATCAATCCCCCGGATACAGAATCCAAAAAGATTGATGCTTTTAGCAAACAAATGTTTTCTTCTGCCAGCCTAGCGCTGCACTCTATAAACACAGTCTATTGGGACGGTATACACAAGCCCTTTTGGACATGGCCAGCGAAAACTTGCTGGCAGTCCTGGAGAACTTTACAGCTTCTCTGGCTTCAGTCACCCCAGCACACCCACAGGTAGTCACGAAAATGATGGCCGTGATCGCTGTCCATCTTGGGAGGTCAGGAGTTCCTGTATTCCCACATCTCGACAACTGGACGCTGGAGGTGGACTTGCCTCAATTAGTCTTGTGCCATCGCTATATTATAGCAGTACTCCGAACATCATTGGAGTTTACCATAAACGAGCCAAAGTCCCACCTGATTCCATCACAGAGGCTTCCATTCATTGGTGTGATTCTGAGCACAATGGAGCTCAAGGTTTTTCCTCGGCTGCAAAGAGTTTGGGACATTCGGGCTATGATCTTCATGTTTCAGGATCGGGATCGATCCTGGTTCCAGGTGAGTGTGAATCAGAGGATTCTTGGCCTCATACATCGTCCTTGTCAACTTGAAGTGCCAGTGGGCTCAGCGTCAAGGTCACCTACTTGACACTATCCAGTTCTCGGTGGAGATGGCCCAGGATCAGTGGTGGCGCTGATTGATCACAATCTGTCCTGAGGTGGCCCACTCTTCCGTCTCCACCCAGAGCTGACAGTGGTGATGAGACATTACTACTGGGTTGGAGGAAGGGATAACTTCGGGAGGTGTAGATTAGATGCCTCTTGTCTCCCATCGAGGGCCTGTTCCACATCAATCTTTTGGAGCTACGGGTCATTAATCTGGCCAAGAAAGCTTTCCTGCCATCCATCAGGGGAAGATTGGTTCTGGTTCTCATGAATAAAAGCACTGTCTTGTGTTACTGCAACAAGTCAGAAAGTGTGAGCTCCTATGCCTAGAAGCTTCGCATCACTTGACATGGCCAGAGTGCCAGGACATCTTCATGGTCACCAACCACCTGGCACTGTCCCTGGATGCCAGAGAGGATGAACTGAGTGGGCTTATGGCAGACCACAAGTTGTGTCTACATCCTGGGTTGGCATAGGGAGTCTTCGACCAGTGGGGAGAGTCCTGTCTAGATAATAATTTCATCACATTCGAGAATGCGCAGTGTCAACAAATTTGCACATTGGCATTTCCACAAGAACACTTGTTAGGAGGCTCATTGGTGGAATGGAGCAAGGGACTCCTGTACACCTTCCAGTCACTAAAAGCCTCCTGCCCCATGTTCTGAAGAAGATCACAACCAACAGGACCCTAGTCATCCCAGTGGCTCTGGATTGGGCCAGGTGAATGTGGTACCTGGAGCATCTGAGCATGAGTATCTGTCTTTGTCTACTTTGGGAGGACCTCATCTCGCAGCAGCAGGGCACAGTCTTTCACCTGCATTTATGCAAGTTACACCTCCATACATGGAGATTGAGTAGCGCTAATTGACTGCTTCCGATTTGCCATCTGAAGTGGTGGACGTCCTTCTTTCTGCCACATGCCCCTCTATGAAATCCATCTATTCTGGGCACTGGGACAAATCTTTAAACTGGTGTGATGTCTGGGACACTGACCACTTAGAGATTGTCAGGCTTTTTTCTGTTTGCTTTGTCTTTACCCCACCAAGGCCTCTCAGTGAGCACTGTAAAAGGTTGTTTGTGAGCCCTTTCTGCCTCCCTTCATTAACTGGACCAACTCTGCAGGTTTGCGTCACCTGTTGTGATGAGATTCATTAAAGGTTAAGACACACATTTTCTCTCCCCAGCCATTTGCGATACTACTATGGTACCTTAACTTGATCTTCACATTCCTGATGAGTGTGGCCTTTGAGCCTATGCATAGCTGCTCGCTGCATTTTTTAACCTTAAAGACTTTCTTCCTCATTGAAATTCCATCAGCTCGTCGCATGAGTGAAATTTAGGCACTTTCAGTGCAACCGCCCCTACATCATCTTTTTCACGGGCAAATTGGTGCTGCACACTTGGCTGGCCTACTTACTGAAAACCATGCCTCCTTTTCACGTTGGGCAATCAATCACTCTACCTGCATTCTTTCTTCCCTCTCAATTGTTGAAGGAGGCGGAGCAGCTCGAATGGTTGGACCCCCAAAAATGTTTTAACGTTGATCGTACCAAAGACCATTAAGTGGACAATCAACTTTTTGTAGGGTTCTCAGAAGCAAAGAAAGGGACGTCTGTGCAGAAGGGGCCTTATCAAGGTGGAGAGTCCTCTGCATTAAAATCTGCTACACGCTGGCAAAGAAACAGATCCTGGAAGGTCTGAGAGACCGCTGTACCATGGCCAAAACCACTACAACTGCGTTGGTGCATCTCCTTGACATCTGGCAGACTGCGACATGGATGTCGGTGGATACATTCATGGAGCGTGACTGACTTGAAAACTATGTTTGACGGAAAGAACACTTCACCCGTTTGTTTCTGCAAGACTTTCTGGTCTGAGCCCACTGCATAAAACCTCCATCTAGAGGAAGTACTGTTTTGGTATCTACTCCACTGTATGGAATCTACAGTTAGAAGTATCTATCAGAAAAACAAGTGGCTTACGTTTAATAATCTCTTAATGGTGGATACTCTATCTAACCAGAGATTTCTCATTGCCCTCCAACCTCTCATGTTATGCGTCTTAGGGTGTGTAAAGAGAATACACAAGAGAGTATACACAACAAACTGACATCCAAGTGCAGGGGTGGCGCTTACATACAGCTCCAGCCTGTCACTTACGGGGTGGTATAGAGTCAGCGTGGAGCCACACAGTGCCACGGTAGTGGTGCTGTGGAGCACTGCTTCAAAATTCTCCAGATTCAGTCTGGCATCTAGGGGATATTCTAAGGTGAGGAATGTGTGGTTAAATAGAGTATCTACTAGAAAGCATGTTACTGAAGGTAAGTAACTTGTTGTTTAACACCGTGACCATCATCTGGAAAAGCCTGGGGTAGCAGGATCCTGACTCTGCGCTTTCTTGCTATCTGTTTAGGTGTATTACTCTGGTCCTACTTGGACACCTCTCTCCCTTTGAACTGTGGTGTGCTGTAGGGGTCCTCACTGCACCTCTTCAACATACAGCATGAAACTCTGGCAGACCCCACTGCCTCCTAGATCTTTGGCTTCTTTTTGTAGCCAATGACACCATCTTATCAAGTTTAAAGCTAAAGTTTTTATTTAGACAAATAAAACCCTTTTAAACAAATGCAACATATCTCACATGATCAGTCTTGATGTGGCAGTGTCATCCACGCTCAAACCTGAATAGTGATGGTGTGTGGTGCCAAAGAACTGCTTTCGAACAATTTCCGAGTTCTGGAAATAGACCCTTCTCCTCTCCCAGCAAGGGCAGATCACTTTGACTCTGAACCGTCAATCAATGGACCATCAAATGTAAGCAGTCTTCATCTACAATTTCTGGTGCTTACAAAATTCCAGATGTTCCTTGATGAAAGAGGTAAGCGTCTTGCAGTTTCAGCCATTTTCGGCGCCAGACTGGACTCCTCAAAGAAAAAGTTACTTGCCTTTTGATAACAATATTTCTGGTTCTGTGGATATACTATCTTACTACAGATTTCTCACCTTATAGCGGTCAGGCAGTGTCATGAAACTTTTTTTGCAACAATCGCTCCGTAACGCCACTAGGTGGCCCCATAGCCTCATCCATGGTGCCAACGGCTATGCTGGCGTCAGTTTCGGGCATATTTTTCGCTCCCTGTCAAGATGTGTGGAGAGAACCCAAGACAGTATCAACAATGCATTAAGTCATATCCGTCAATCTGGTCCTCCATTAAGAGATTTTCACACAGTGAAATTGACGTGGAGACCATGTCCCTGCATCTCCCTCTACACAGGCTCCTAAATAATATTTTTCCAGAGCGAAATTCCTTCAGCTGAATGTGCCATAAAACAACGATTCCTAAGCGTGTATCTGAACAGTGTCTGTTTGATGTGGGTTATTTACTGTAACCGTCATTGCCCTGATGAAGGGAGTCCTTCTTGTGAAAGTCAAAGTCATGGGTACAACTATGGATGTCATGAGCACTAGTGTTCAGGCAAGAATGCAAGTCAAGTTAAAATTAATAATATTATCAAATAAAATGTAACTTATATCAAGAAGACTTCGCATTTGTTTGTTTCTCTCTCTATGGGATGTCCAAAGTGACTGGTGATACATCTGTGAAGATGTGTGGAGTTTGACTAGAATGAGCTTGAGTAAAGGGGTATCTATCAGAAGTAGAACTATTCATAGTTGCCATATGTTTTGACATCAAATTATACATTTGCATACCTTGAGATCTTGCTACTCACAGCTTTCACTCACAGAGCAGGAGGAAGTGTGGCATGTCCATTACCTTATGAATAAGTCCCAAAGCAATACCACCCACGAGGTGGGATTAAGTAGTGATGATTTTCAAAGGAAGTCATGCAACACAGCCCACATAAAATATCTGTCACTGTGTGCATGAGGAGTAAGGCACTAGTATTTAATATCTGTCACTGTGTGCTTGAGGAGTAAAGCACTAGTATTTAGCAAAAGTATGTGAAGATGACCATGTGTCCGTCAGGCAAATGTCAACCAGCGGAACACCTCTGTTGAGAGCAGCAGAGGCAGGCATGGCACGGGTGGATTGGGAATAAATGCCAGTGGATGGGCTTTATTAGCCAAGGCATAGCAGATTTTAATACAATGCAGAATGCTGTGTTTGTTCAATGCTTCACTTTTGGTTCCACCAAATCCCACAAAGATCTTGTCATGTCTTGTGTGGTCGATGTATTAAGACTCTATGGGGCATATTTACAAGTTAATGGTGAAGCGTGACGCTCAGCAAAAAACACAAATGCCACGCTCCGCCACGCTGAAACTGCAGGGTTGCGCCGTATTTACAATGGTACGACACATTCCTCCGTTTTTCCTAGCGCTGGCCCTAAACTCTGCTCCCTAGTGCCAATGCAGGCTCCCTTGCTCCACCATAGTGCAAGGGTGCCGGCATTGAGGAAATTATAGTTTATGTGCAGGAAGGTTTCCCTTTCTGCACATAAACAACCACTAATGGTGATTTCCAACTCCTATGTGTGCTGCATTGTGCAGCACATATAGAAGTTGCAAATAGTAATTTTTTTAATGGGACACCATCATGCACATAAACAATCATTCATGGCGATTTGCTGTTTCTGTGTGCTGCACAATGCAGCACACAGAAACAGCAAAAACGAGGAGAAATTAAATATTTCCCCTCATTTTGCCATGTCCAGACCAGGTTTTCTTTGATCTTAATTTTGGCACTGCCCCATATTTACGCCACCCTTGTAAATAGGGAGCAGCGTCAAAATCAATGGGTGTTGCAGCGGAATGCCCATGCAGCACTCATTGCACGCCCCTTTCACGCTAACCCTTAACGCCGTTTTATACATGAGGTAAATGGATTATCGCCACAGGAATATCACAAAAGGTGAAGTTCCTTTGGCGATAAGCCCTTGTAAATATGCCCCTACATGTCTGGGGTCCACTCTATTCAGTTGTACCGCCTCTTTGCCTGGATGAGAAGGAGGAAAGAAAGGTGAAAAGATGATTGACTAGCCCACGTGAAAGGCAGATACCCCTTTCCAAAAGAAATATGAATGAGGATGAAGAATGAATTCATTTAAGTAATAAATCATGAATGGTGGTCGAACTTGCAAGGCCAGGAGTATACCTGACCTGGTCTGAAGACAGTTTTCAGTCACGAATCAAACTGTCAAGTGTACGTCTGCTCAAATGGAGATGCAATAAGAACGTCGGCACAAGATTCACATCCACCTGAGGAACAATAAATGGAGTGGAAGAAAAAGTAAATTAAACCTTTGAATAAAAGCACCACTAGTGATGACTTAATGAAGAAGGCAGGTCCAGGTGAGAAATATGAAGGCAGATTTGTAAGGCGAATAACCCTTTACAGTGGCCAACACATGTCCCTGCTAAGTAAGAGCCAAAGTGAAATCTAGACTATCGGAAAGGCATGACTGATACCAGATCAGACCTTCTGAATTGCACTTATTCAGGAGCCCACATAAACGTATTTGGCGGCAGGTTTCCTGGCAGCTAGGATTGCCTGCAACTTCACTCGGCAAGCAGAGCTCGCAGCTGCAGTATGTGGGGATTGGGGTTTAGGACTTAGCCATCGTGCTGCAAGAGAAGGTTTGCTCTGTGAGGAGAGAGACAGGGGCCCGAGTGTTGAGTTCCAATCTTCCGCACCATCTTAAGGGCTCGTGACAGACGAAGAATACATAAAGCAGAACCCATGAGCAGTAATACCTGAGGGTATACCCCAATGAGCCATTCAGAGGGAAGTGCATGGTATAAAAGAAAGGAGACTTCCTGGCCTTGGTCGCGACAGAGAGCCAACATGAACGCCACAATTTGAAAAATATTTCCATCACTTCAGGATAAAACTCCCACTTGTGGGGGCATATTATCAAGGACGACGTTAAAATGATCGCCGGTTTAGCGGCAGGAAATGCCAGAGGATTCCAATAGAAGCCCAGGTTCACACCAGAACATGGAATTCTATTGGAATTCTCTGCGACATATTATCAAGCCCTTTATCGCCGCTTTAGCAGCAGTGTTCTGCCGCTAAACCGGCGATAATTGTGAACGCCGTTCTTGATAATATGCCCCTTGATCGTTTAATGAGAGACGTCTGAGAGCCTCTGCTGTCATATAGAGGGAGCATGCCAGGTGTACCCCGTCAATGGACCCACTTTCAAATCGTTTCCCCACACTACCTTGTCTGTTAATGTAGTGGACAGTGGCGATGTCTGACAGAATTTGAATGCCACTGCCAGAGATGGAAGGGAGGAAAGGGTTTATGGCGAGGTGAACCGCCATCAGGTCCAATTTATTCATGTGAAGCCACTGCTCCGACGAGGACAATAGGGCTCGTGCTGTTGCGTTATCAAATGTATAGAGCGCATGGCTGTCCCGGCAAAGGGACGTCCCATCGCTAATTGCCAGAGGTGAGGATGCGAGATGAACTACCGATCATTGAAAGAGCCAGGTTTTCACTGCAATTCCAAAGGGCAGGAGGTTAGGAATGTTTCTGATGGAGAGTGGCAGAGAGTTCCTAAGAATCGGTGCCCGCACCTTGGATGAGCACCCTCCTGCTCTGGATCTGCGGAAGCGCGGCCAAGCGAAGAGCACGAGTCAGAATGTAAGGGTGACAGGTCTCTCAGAATCGCCGGACCTATGCCTGCAAGAGTTTTATGTGTAATGCAAAGCGCTTTGAACTGGATTCTTTGCTCTATAGCCAACCAGTGGAGGCGGCACCGCAGAACAGAGACTGAACTATACCTAGGCAGGGCAAACCGCGTTTGAGCTGCCACGTTCATGGTGCGCTGCAGCCTATCGGTCACAGATTTATTTGAGCCAAGCAGCAGACTGTTGCAGTAGTCCAGCCTGGCCAAAACCGTACCTTGGACGACCAGCTGACAGGTATGGGGATCAAACAGGCCCAGTATGTGTTTGAGGCCACGCAGTAAACAGAAGCAAGTCCCTGCCACAGACTTGGCATGGTCCTCAAAGGAAAGGGCGTTATTGACCCGAATGCTGAGATTTTTTTAAGAAGACTTTTGGCACAGGAGGGGGTGCCTAGCTTCGGCGGCCATCACTTGTCACCCCAGAGATGAGTCTATACCTAGTATGAGAATCTCAAATTGTGACGAATTCAGCTGGAGACAGTTCGCCTCCATCCAGACTGCTATGGCGGTCAGGTCCTCCTAAAATTTAGCATCGTCCATTCTAGGGTCATAGGTGAAAGATAGTACCAGCTGCGTGTCATCCGCATATGAAACCAGAGAGATATTAGGGCTTTGGCCAGCACAGCCAACGTCAGAATATAGATATTGAACAAGGGTTGGACTCAATGCTGATCCCTGAGGGACACCACAACGTAACAAATGTGTCTGGGAGTGGAAGGTAGCGGTAATGACCTGAAAGGACCTATTGGACAGAAAAGATGTAAACCAAACGAGGGCTTTGCCAATTATATCGATCTCCTGCAACCAGAGGAGCAGGATGTTGTGCGAGATCGTATCAAAGGCGAACTTAAGATCAAGCAAGATAAGTGCCGAAGTACTGCCTTCATCCATGGATGCTCTAAGTTGCTCCACTACTGCCAATTGGGCTGACTGTGCTGTGCCTCGGCCGGAAGCCATTTTGCGATGAATCTAGTATGGAGTGAGATTACAAATATTGCGTTAGAATGGTATTCACATGGGATTCCATTATTTTTTACAAGAATGGAAGCAGAGAGATCGGACGATAGTTCTCTGGCCTGGAGGCATCTAACGCCGGCTTCTTTAATAATGGGATGACTTTAGCGTGTTTCTATGATTGCGGGGACTCTGCTGAAGATAATCAGAGGTTGATGAGTTCCAGACAACTGGGAAGAAGGCAATCTTGGAATTTAACAAAGAGTTCCGGTTTAAGGGGTCTTCTGGAGACCCCGATTTTATCTTGGTGAACAAGGCATTAAGGCCATCAGTCGTGATAGATGGAAAGGTGCGGAGGGAATAGATCTCACTGCCAGTGAGATCTCCCCTCATCGAGAATATGGCATCACTCTTCGGATGGAAGCAATCGTAGATGCCCACCACTTTATTGATAAGATAGGTGGCCACGGTTTCACATTGGGGTACAGAAGGAAATGGTCCCAGTGGAGCACAGTTAAAACATTGATTTGCCTACACATGTTAAATTACTTTTTTTTTTGTAAAACATTTTTATTGGCATTTATACACAATAATGCACGCAGGCACAGGCGGTATCGCCATTATCATAGAGACTTACATATCAGGAGCGCCCAGTCACAGCCCTTTCGGTCTCTCAGTCTCGTGGGCCCTCAGGCCACTCGCCTCTACCCTGAGTGGGGCTGCAGGTATGTGTTCGGGACCAGCCTCTGGGTATGCCCTACTGGGGCGCGCAGTGATCGCCTCGCCGCATGGGTGCCTTGCAATGTGATTGAACCCCTGTGAGGGGTGTCGCAGAGGCTATAGGGTTGCAGCCATTAAATAACCGTGAACTAACTGGGGGCAGAGAACTAGGGAATAAGGGGTGCACTGTGTCGCCTATCAGGAATACTTGTAGCTATGCGCTTGAGAGCTGGACCATCGTGTGGGAGAAGGTCGGGGTGGTCACGGACGCGGAGGAGGGGAGGGGGCAGGGGAGGCGGGAGCATCGATCATAGCCTATGAGGAACCTGGCGGTGGGACCTGTGGTGTCTGCCTCTGCGAGGCACCGGGTGCTTGGACTGCCTGCGCATTTCCCAGGGTGGGCTCCGGAGTCGTGGGCGCCCCCGGGGGTCAATCAGTCTTGAACTCGCCACAGCCGCTGTTTCCTGCGCAAAAGCGTGCATTAACATGGCCCAGGGCATGGAGATCGGGTGTTTGCGCATCCCCCGGGCCTCCTCCGTTCTGAGTGTGGTTTCCTCCGCCTTGCCCCACTTCTTGACTGCTCCCACCCATGCCGCTAGAGGGGGCCCCCCCGGCGTCTTCCAATGCATAGCAATGCATCGTTTGGCGAGGAGCAACACCAGGAAAGCAAACCTCCTCTCCACTTTCTGATGTTTATGTCGCCCATGAATACCCAGCGCACACGCCTCCCATGTGTCCAGGTCCTGGAACCCCGTAACCGTTTTAAGGGCAGTGTGAATTGTGTGCCAGTAACTGTAGAGCGTCGGACAATCCCAAAACATGTGCTTAAACGAGGCAGCAGGCTCCAGGCATCTAGGGCAACCAAATACACCGTCAGGGAAATATTTCTGCAGCTTTTCGGGGGTGAGATACGCCCTGTGCAGTGTATGCAACTGTATGTTCTTAAACCGATAGTTGCGGGACACTTTTTTTGTGTATTCCAGAGCCCTGGTCCACTCCCTGTCATGTAGAGGCCTTTGGAAGTCATCTTCCCAGTGTTCTCTAAGGGTCGCCAACGTAGGACTCCGCAGGGTCCGTACCGCTTTGTAGATCCAAGTGACAAGATGGCGACCTGATCCCATCTGCAGTATCGCATGGATGACCGGGTGCGAGGGGGGCTCCGTATCGATCCCCCTCCACTGCCTGCGGCAGTCCGTGAGAAGCTGCCTGTGCCGTAGGAACTGCCCCCCGGGAAGCTCGAAGTCCCCGACCAGTGCATCGAAGGTCTGCAAGCTCTCCCCGGAGAACAGCATCCCCACTTCCGTCACCGCATGATCCGTCCACACCTGCATCATTTGCTCTGTGTAGTACGCCCGACCCCTAGGGAGCCCCACCAACGGCAGCAGCGGAGAGTACAGGGGAGTATCCCGACTAAGTCGGTGAACGCGCGCCAAGCAGGCGCGCGCCGTCATGACCTGGAGGGGCCGGGATAACGGCGGTGCTGCACCCGGCAGCAGCATGCGATGGACAGCGGGGATTGGAATCGGCCCCGTCTCAGTGAGCAGCTCCTCTTGTGCCCGGCCTGCCGTCCAACGCGACACCCACTGTAATTGGGCGGCAAGGAAATACGCCTCGAATGAGGGAGCCGCCAACCCACCTTGGTCAAGGGGTAGTTGCAGTTTTGCCAGGGCTATACGCCGGCGGCCGTTGCCCCAAATGAGGGTCCCAAGCAGGGTATCCAGCTCACGGAACAGGGATCGCGGGGGAACCACCGGAAGTTTGGAGAAGAGGTAAAGCAGGCGCGGGACCAGGATCATCTTCGCGACGGCTATCTTTCCCGGGACAGCCAAGTGGAGACCCTTCCAGAAAGGGACCAAGGATCGGATGTTGCCCATCAGTGTGCGGTAATTCCACCTCATAGATATCTTGTGGCGTATGATATAGCTTAACGCCGAGATATCGAACCGCTTGGGGACTCCACGAGATATCAACGTCTCCTATTCGTATCGGACCCTGGGGCACGACTTGTGTTAAGGGATAGACAGTGGACTTGGCCCAATTCACCCTAAGGCCCGTCACCTCCGCAAAATCATGCAGGATGCGTGATATAGGGGTCAAGTCGATCGTAATGTCCCGGACATATATGAGTACGTCATCAGCGTACAGTGATACTGCGTGGGTAGAATCGCCTATCGGGATGCCCCACTCCTCACTCGCCCCGCGCAACAGGGTCGCCAGCGGCTCCATCGCCAACGCGAATAGTAGGGGGGAGAGAGGACACCCCTGCCTGGTACCGCGCCGGATCGGGAAGGAGTCCGAAATGAGAGGGCCTATACGCACTCTGGAACTGGGCGAGGAGTAGCTAAGCCGAGTGTAGGCCTGCAGTTTGGGTCCTAAGCCCATGCGTTGCAGGACCTGAAACAGGTAGGCCCAGGAGAGCGTGTCAAACGCTTTTTCGAGGTCCAGCACCAGACACGCTGCCCGAGGGAACTGTTCCAGCACCTGGTCCTGCACGTGGAACAACCGTCGGATGTTATAAGAGGTGTGCCTACCAGGCACGAATCCACTCTGATCTGGGTGGACAAGCCGTGGGAGGATCGTGGTGTACCTGTCCGCCAGGGCCTTCCCATAGATTTTGTAATCCGCCGACAATAGAGTTATGGGTCGGTAGGAGCCTAGCTGATGCGGGTCTCTATCTGGTTTAAGGAGGGATACTATAACGGATTCGCGCATGGAGTGAGGTAGGACCCCCGCGTCTAGAGCTGCCTGGAACTGCAATTCTAGTTGAGGGACCAACTGGGACACAAAAGTCTGGTAAAATTCAAGTGGGAAGCCATCCAGGCCAGGGGCCTTGTGAGTGGCTAGCGCCTTCATGGCGTGCCGAATCTCGGCCGCCTTGAGAGGGCGATCTAGGTCCAGACGTGTATCACGGTCTATGCGGGGAAGCCGAATACGGTCCAGGAATTCAGCCAGGGCGTCATCCGACACCGGGGGATGGGGGCTAGTGTAAAAGTGCATGTAATGCTCTTGAAAGGCCTTGAGTATCTGACCCTGCGAATACACCAAGGTACCCTGGTCGTCACGAATGGCCGTGACGGTCGGGAGGCTCGAATCCTGCTTTATGAGCCACGCCAATAGGGTTCCCGCGCGATCGCCTTCTGTGTGGGCCCTAGCAGCGTATGCCGCGAAATTAAACCGACGCATGCTTGCCAACGCTACGGTGTACGCAGTCTCGGCACTAGCTAACGCTGCCGGTGTGGCTTTAGCGGGGTCTGACTCCTTAGTAAGCGCGGCCAGTGCCCCTTCCGCCCGCTGAATGTCCCCCTCCAGAACCCGCCGGACCCCCGCAATATGACGAATGCAATTGCCACGCATTACAACCTTAAAAGCATTCCATTCCGACGCTCGCGTACTGGCCGTGCCGGCGTTCTCCCTGAAATAATGACTGATGTGATCCGCCAAGGTTTGTCGGAAGACCGGGTCTTCAAGACTGTCCCGAGGGAGGCGCCAAGCGGGGACGGGGGGATGCGGCGGGCGCCATTGCAGTGTTATCGTGTGGGCGTCATGGTCTGATATAGTTCTACCCAGGTAGTCAGCGTCCAGAACGGTAGAGAGGATGGTGGGGGAACAAAGGAAACAGTCCAGGCGCACTCTAAGGTTATGCGGTCTGGAGTGGAACGAGTAAAGTTTAGCAGTGGGGTTCCGAGTCCGCCAAGCATCCGCCAGAGACCAATGACGCATCCAGGTTGTGAACGGTTTTGCCTGCGTTACAATGGGGGAGGTGGGGCGGGGCGGGTGGGATCTGTCTAAGGTTATGTCTTGTACGCAATTGTAATCACCCCCCAAGATCCAAGGCACCTGCGTGTATGTGCTTAAGGGGTTGGATAGCGTGTCCCAGAATTTGGATTGATCGACGTTCGGCCCATAGATGCTGCCTAGTAATATCGTCTGGCCGTCTAACCGACCGAGTAATAGTACATAGCGACCCTCCGGGTCTATTACGTGTGATAATTCCTGAAAAGGGACTCCTGGGCGCACCCATATGAGGGCTCCGCGGGCGAATGCGGAATAAGTTGTGGCATAAAGGGCCCCCTGCCAGCGTCTACGCAGTTTCGTCACCTCCCCCGCCGTTAGGTGTGTCTCCTACAGGATTGCAATTTGTGCCTGGTGACGCTTGATGTATGCGTATATGGAGTATCGCTTGCGCGCCGTATGCATGCCTCGCACATTCAGTGTAAGAATTGTGGTTTTACCGGCTTGTGCCATCAGTGCATATGTCTAGTGCACGTCGCAGGACGGGTCAGTCGGGTCCCCCAGGGGCCCCCGGCTCCAATACCTCCGTCCCACCCTCGTGGGTCCAGCGCATCAACGCAGCAGCTCAGCGGCGCATGGGTAGGGACATAGTGCAGATGGTGTGCGTGGGAAGGGAAGGGGAAACTAGGGTGAGGCGAATGTAACTTGCCCCAACGCGGGGGACATATCGCCAAGCACGATACGTCCAAACTGACTCCCGAATTGCATGAGAGCATGAACCTATTAGTGAAGGGGGGTCGGCTGGCGTCTGCTGAAGGCTCTACAAGCGGGCTGTGCGCGGTATCTATGGCTAGCTACTTGGGCAATGTAGGATGGGGATGAAAGTGCCCGAGGCAACGGGGGGAACGCTAGGAACGCTGGGCCGGCAAATGTATGGGACAGGGAGTATCACCCCATGCTGCGGATGTGTGGCCCTCTATACGGAGCCAGTCATATCAGGTCGTCTACTGTTCGCGGGGTGACTGAAGGCAGAGCCCCCGAGTCCACTCCGGACTGTCTCCTCACTGTCCTCTTCCTCCTCTGACGTGAAGACATGGGGGGCACGCTCCAAGTCCGTTGCCGGGGAAACCGGGCAAAGGCCCGCCGCCGCTTTGAGGGCCTGGCGCCGTTCCTGGACGATCTGCTCCAAGTCCGGTGACCCCAAAGTGTGTGACGGTTGCACATGTTAAATTACTTACTAACAATCTTTTGCAAGTTGAACATTATTAAATCATATTAAACACATGTTACCATGTTCAAAACATAGCACATGTCTGAATGAATTATGCAGCGGTGCCCCAGATAAGGGAGAGGGTGGGATTGGTGCAGCAATGTGCAGAAGTGAGGGTGAGTTAGAAAAGGAGGGCAGTGACAATATATACATCAAAAATACATGAATGGCCTATCCAGCCTTAACCAAGGCTACAAAATGATTTACAAAACCATAATGTTATGTTTGGCTCAGTGAGGATATCACTGTTGTCCACATTTGGCATACAAAATGGAGCGGTCGTCATTTCGACCCAATGGTAGTGTAGGGTAACCTAAATCCTTACAGGAGGGTCTTCATCAGGACTGTGGGGGGCACCTAAGGATAATTAAAATGACCTTTAGTGTATTCAGGCGATGGAAAAACAATTGTAGCATAAATTGCAACTTAAATTGATACAAAACATTGGATTTGTGTGATTACCCTGTGCTCACCTTTGTCGACGGTGAAAAAATGCTCACGCAGGGCCCGTGGGCTCCAAAACCAGAGAAGGATTCTTGATGGCAGTCTGAAAAAAGAATTTTTCAAGCCATCAGTAATGTATGACAGATCAGGTATGTGATTTTAGCCGCTCGTCTCTACTAGCATTCCCATTTAAAAAAAAATGAATAAAGCACTTACTCTGCTTGTCTTTTTGTCTCTAAATCTATCCTTTGGTTAGTAGGGCAGAATTAACTAAAGATGCTCCATAGATCTATAAAATATAACAATGTAAAGAGTAATTAGCATTTCCACCTACATAACAGACTGAAAACTAAAGTAGATAAACCTGTCCGTTCGCTGGCTTGCAAACGGAACAGTGAGCACGTTCTATATAAATACTAGCTTGTCCCGCTGGGAATGTGCACGCGCTACGCTATGAGCACAGCCGCTAGCTGCTGTCTCTTCTGGTGGAGTAATCGAGTGCTCCCTAGGAGGAAAACAAGCATTTGCAATGCAATCGCTCGCCTTTGGGACCTTATATGTATTTAGCTATGCAGCACATTAGCCTGGGTGCTGAAGCATCTACTGTTCTTTAACATGGAGGGAAAGTAAGCACCAAACTGCGTGACACGTCAGGTATGGGAACACATGGAGAACAATATTGCCTTTCAGCAGGAAATGGTATAGTCCAAAGCTCTGTTTTTAACATAAAATCAGGGCCTTTGGAGGTCATATCACTGAAAATACAAGATTTGAAAAAATATTATTGTCTACGGGTGCTCGTGGAAGACAATTTCTATGGACTGGAATCTAGAGAATGCTAAAGTGATTCTGGTATTTTACTGACCTCTGCTGGTCGTTTTCTATCAAGAAAGTTAAATAGAAGCAGTTGCCAGCAAAAAAAGAAAGTCCCTCATCAGAAAGTAATTCTGGTATTTTACTGACCTCTACTGGTTGTTTTCTATCAAGACAGTTAAATAGAGGCAGTTGAACAAGCAGAAAGCAATTCTGGTATTTTACTGACCTCTGCTGGTCGTTTTCTATCAAGACAGTTAAATAGAGGCAGTGGAACAGAAAAAAAGTCCCTAAGCGGAAGCAGACAGGTCCTAGGGCTGATGTCCAGAGCCCACAAAGTACATACACATATAAGTGTATACTAAAGTATATACAAGAGGTCTCGAATGCTCGACCTAAAAAGGACTGCTTGTAGATCGCAGTTCGACACTGAAAGTGCTTTCAAGAAGGTACTTAGATGTACACTATTGAAGGAGTGCAAAACCTCACATAGGTGGAATTCGGGACTCCTATCGAAACAGTACTAGTGTCAATGTGGTCTCAAGTGTCATTTGAATATCGCGCTACAATGGATGGATAAATAAATGAAAAATTGTCTTGCAACACTGGTAAAACAAAATTTGTCGCAGTAGTGCGTTAGATCACATATTGTACATAATACAGGTAACATTTTCAAAACACTCAAAAGTTGAACAAATTAATACATGAAGAAACGCTTCATACCAATTATTAAGAACAAATTACGTCACGGTCATATGGTCAAATTATGACACATTACAGAGATGGATGCTCATTTTCAAAACCTGAAATAGTGTTCATAATTTTAACAGAGGCCAAAGTCTAGAACAAATGTTGCAGCGTGTCAATGAGATAACATGTGGTATTGTTCATACACCTCGAGTATCCCAGTACTACATCATGGCATTGTAATAGGTTCCGTCACCTGATGTACATCTTACATAGGTAAAGAATTCTAATGGCACATAGTAAACATACCCACATTTGTTCTTCTAAAAGAACGATAATCTTAATGAAGATGCAGCGTGTTTTGAAATGCTCTTGGTATATCCGATACTTAATTACAATTGTGCAGATGAACCAGGATAGGTAATCCGTGGTTCTGTACTCCCAAGAGTGTAAAACTATATATTACGCGGCCTCCTGGTGGATGGAAAATATAAATATAAATGCGAAGAACCTTCAGTCAGGGCGAGTCAGTGATAAAGCCCATATCAGATTAAGCTGGTCTTAATGTATGTCTCGCTGACAAAATATTGGGCATGGTGGTAATAACATTTATATACATATGTCATGAGATTGTAGGTTATGTGCAAATGGACAATGTACACAAACAAATTGCTGGTAAACAAACATATGTTGATGTCCCAAAAATACAGTGATCCTTTCATAGTCAAATGATTCCCGTATTCATTTGTTAAGCATGATAATCGGGCATTGCAAGCATCCAGCTCATTTAGCCTATTATGAATAGTATCTAAGGAGTGCATCCATTTACATTCTCGTATGTTTAAAACCGATTTGATGTCTCCTCCCCTAATGCCTAATCTGTCCGTTTCTAGAACAACCCATTTTAAACTTTCCGCTGTGTGTTCAGCTCTCTGAAAATGTTCCACAAGGGATGCCCCAACTACGCCACATCTCACTCTGCTGCAGTGTTGAAGTACACGTGCTTTCACTTTTTGTCGTGTCTGGTCTATATACATCATATCACATGGACAGATAATGGCGTATATCACATCCGAGGTGTTGCAATTGGTGTGAGCTTTGAGGTTAATGACATGTTGTTTGTGGTTATGTTATGTTATTTTGTAAAGCGCAACGGTTACCCTGGGGTGTCCTGGTGCTGGTTACCTTTCCTACTGGCCTTGACCAAGAAGAGTCAGACTAATTAGTGGAGCCGTTCTAGTGAGTAAACAACCAAGTCTTTAGTGCCCTTCTGAAAGACAACAGATCCGGCGCATGTCTAAGCTGAGTTGTTTGGTCTGAATAGTTAGGTTGCAAGCCTTGCAATGGCCACATTTATAGTGGCCTATGATTTCTCAAAGGGGCCACATGGTCTGAATGGAGGGTGCAGAAAGGTGTATCCAACAGGGAACGGACTACATGGTCTCGTATTCTCTTTCCTTTCTTGAAGGAGTGCATGGGTGGCTCAGCCAAATCCAAGTCATCTGAGATTAGTTTAAAATAATGGTTGATGATTCTTCTAATCGTATGGCTTCAGGTAGAGAAGGTGGTGACGCATATCATCCTGTTACTCAGATCTTTATGCCGTGTCTTTGCCGTGAGTAAGGTTTCCCTCGGGTTAAACCATGCTGTCTTATGGGCACGTCTAACTAACCTCTTCGGGTACCCCCTTTCCATGAGGCGATCCATAAGGTTCCCGATTCCGTCATGTAGTCTTCCTTTTGTGAACACTTTTGGCAAATCCTCAAAAATTGTTCAAAAGGCAAGTTATCACGTAGTCCCCTTGGGTGGTGACTGTTATATCTCAATGGTGAGTTCCGCTCTGTCGGCTTCCTGAATAGAGTCGTGTATAGTTGGTTGTTCTCTGCCTTGATAGAGAAGGTTTCACATTGTTCATTGGAAGTGATGGTGTTTTCAGCTGTCAACGGTGATTTCACCATATCCTTTAACAAGGAGAAGATAGTTTTAGAGGGGTTATTGCTGGTGTTGATTTTGTTGGCAAAATATGTGGCAAAAGCTTCATAAGTATCGGTTTATGATAGGCTTTCCTGGCTGTTTTATATTCAAGTTTCACAGTGGGACTATAAGCGCGTCTCCAAGTACGTTTTAATACTTTACAGTTTCTCCTATCTATTGTGAGTGCCTCATCAAACCAGGCGTGAGACCGAGCTTTCTTGGTATGAATCCATTTGGCCGGAATACACTTGTCTAAAGCCTGATTAATCCACTTTCGGAGACAGTTGCTATTCGTCTTGATGTCTGAGGGCAGAACAGGCTGTGTAATGGCGAGAGTGTCTCGGAAGGTGGAGTGATCTAGGTTCTGCCTGGGGCGTTTGTATATCGAATTGCGAGGGACCTGAGGTTTGGGGCCTACTGGATGTAACGAAAAGAGAATAAGGTTGTGGTTAGTCCATGTCATAGGTAGCGATATCGGAACCTCCAGGAGCGGAATATTGGACAGTACAGAGTCAAGAAGGTGTCCTGCCTCATGTGTAGGCCCTGAAACCAACTGGAGTAGTTGGCAGGCTTCCATGTCGCTTAGGAAGTTGCGAATGTCTGGGTTATTGTCATACTACAGATGAAGATTCAAATCGCCAATAATGGTGAAGTTGGCTAGTTTAAGTGCTAAAGTGCTAGCCAAGTTGGCTACTGCTTCTCTGAACGGTTTAGACGGCCCCGGGGGGCGGTAAATCAACAGTCCAGAGAACGTGAAGTTATACGTTAAGGCTATTCTAAAAATGGTGCTTTCGCACTCCTGGATGGTTTCCTCGTTGAAACTGCACGTATAGTTATCTATATAAATTACTGCAATGCCGCCACCTCTCCCCGTCCCTCTATGTACATTCCTCATAGTGAAGCCTGGGGCAGGGCCAGGGCGGGGATGGCGACTGAGTCTTGAGAGAGCCAAGATTAAGTCAGGAATAGGATGTCCAGAGAATGTTCGGACAGTAAGTCAAATACTTCTGCATAGTGCTTGACTAGTGAGCGGCAGTTTATGCTGCCGATTTTAAATTTGAGTTGCTGTCTGCCTGACGGAGAGCTAAAGCAGTGTTAAGGCTGAAGGTTGCAGTGGCTGCAGTGTAAAACGCCTGTGGTGGGTGATCAGCTATGGATCCCGCACGAGGGAGTACTCCTTTGCACTGTAAGCAGGGCCTCACGCGAACATGCTAACCTATGGGGGGGGGGGGAGGAAGGACAAATGGGCATAGTGCCTGGCGACGTCCAGACGCGGACAGGCGCAGACTGACTTGCCTTTGGTGCGCCAGCAGCGTGCCAAGGGCGTGCCCGTTGCACACATCTGCACTGCGGCGTGCATGAAATACCTGGGGGCACAACTGGCTTCTCCCAGGCAGGCCTCTGATTGGAGGAAATGAGCCAATCAGAGCACGGCACCACCAAACATAAAAGTACACTCCCCAAGGATTAAAATTGGAATGTTAAAAAGCTTTTATCACAAGTAAACAGTTAAACATGCAGCGCTAATGGGAAACTGCCTCAGCAAATCTCGGCCGAGCAGTTCCTCTCAAATACACTCGTCCGCGCTGCGGCGTGCAAGAAATACATGGGGGCACAAGTGGCTCCTCCCAGGCAGGCCTCTGATTGGAGGAAAAGGGCCAATCAGAGCACGACACTGCCAAACATATATAAGTATCTTGTTTAACAAAATATTGATTGGTTTATGTTTGCAACATTGCTAGTTCAAACCTGCATGTCATATCATAACATGAAATCTGTGTGGTTTCTGAACCCTGAAACATTATAAAAGCGGTGATATTTTGGAGAAGAACCAGTTCTTTATGGGCCTTCTTTGGTAGCAGACACTAAGCAGACTCTGCGTTAGTCTGTTTATTGATTTGTTCTTTATTTGGGTTTTTTCAGAGACACACTTTACGTTGGTCTTCTTGCAGGATAACACTTCGATTATTTTGACTGAGCCGATTCCTAATTAACTAATTACTTTTCGCTTTCTGTATTGATCATCTATTTTCAATAAACCTATGAAATTTTAACCTGAAATCCTGTCTCGCGAAGGTTTATTACCCCTGGACTAAGTGTTACGAAGACTTACAAAGTCCAGATCTTGCACATTGACCGTTTTAATTAGAGTGTAGACAGATTTTTGGTGGAAAATGCAGGCAAGAGGGTTAATAAATTGATCTAATTGAAACTAATCAAGATATTTAATAAACAGTTTTGGCCAAAGTATCTTTAGCACTGGTGGCGACAGTGCAACAATTTTTGACCTGCCCCGAATGACTCTCTGCTCCGCGGATTCCCTCACAACCACCCTCGATCAATGCCCCTCATCTCTCCATAGCCCCTCTCTCACATGCATTTGTTTTAAGGCACTACTAATAAGACTGTATTTGTACCCAAACAAAACTTTTTCAGCAACATAAGGAATAGGTAAAGAAAAATTGGGGAAAAAGATAACGTCCGAAACCTACTACAGTTTACATGCAGCTTTTTGATGACAGTTTATTTTTATTTATTTATTTAGTGTTTTATATAGCGCAAACGTGACCCGTTGTCAGAGCGCTTGACAGATATATAGCGATCCAGAATGCGACCAATAGCAAGCAATATAAACTTACGCATGAAGATAATATAAATCTGTAACGTATAAAAAACCAAAAAAATAAAATGAATCTGTAGCGAAAG
The DNA here is from genome assembly GCF_964204655.1 of Triturus cristatus. Classification (NCBI taxonomy): domain Eukaryota; kingdom Metazoa; phylum Chordata; class Amphibia; order Caudata; family Salamandridae; genus Triturus; species Triturus cristatus. The sequence continues at coordinate 1,668,027,257 of NC_140589.1, read as the reverse complement.
GAAAGGTGATTCGATCAACAGATGAATTAGTTGATTCTTTGTAAAGAGTTATGGTAGGAATTTCCCCATTAGGAAGATCTTCGCCTCCTTCTTGAATTTTCACTGAAATGGTATTCTTCTAATGTTTGGTGGTAGCGAGTCTAAGATTCTGGGTGTGGCGCCTTAGAAAGCTCTGTTGTATGTTTTCTTCTTCTGGAAGCACGGCGGTTTCAGCACAAGATCTTTTGCGCCTCGGGAGTACCTGCCTCCTCCAGATATCATCACTTTCTGGGCAAGGTATGTCTGTGTTTTTGAGTGTAGTGCATTATGTGTGATACAGGCCAGTTTGAGTTGTACTCTGGCTTCATATGGTAGCCAGTTCAGAGCTTTTAAGTGCGGAGAGATGTTATAAAATGTTCTAGATCCAGTTATGAGTCTTGCAGCTGCATTGAGATGAGCTTTTAGCGGAACTGTTGAATTCTTGGTCAGGCCAGATAAAGTTGAACATCCGTATTCGATCCTTGCGATAACCAACGCCTGAACCGCCATTTTGAGGTCTGACGTTTCTAGGAATGGTTTCAGTTTTCTAAGACAACTCGGGTGGTACCGGGAATTTTTAGCCAACAAGTTGATGTGGCTTTGCATGTTCAGGTTCTTGTCCAACGTGATTCCTAGTGATTTGGCTGAGTCCACTAAGATCCAGGTGCAGTTAAGCGCGGTGATCAGTGTGGTCCATTCCTTTATTTCAGAAGAGATTTAGGGGGAAGAAATTAATAATAATTCAGTTTTTTGCTCATTCAGTTTAAGCTGATTACTTGTAAGCCATTGAATGGTCATCTTTAGCGCTTCATTCATTGACTTGATCTCCTCCAGTGACAAGACTTTAATGTAAATCAGTGTGACGTCAGCATACATATGAAACAAGATGTTGGCGTGTCGTTGTCTCTCAGCCAGAGGTTCCATGTAGAGGTTAAAAAGAGTAGGGGAAAGAGTTGATCCTTGCAGTACATCAATCATAATAGGGGACGGCGATAATAGCTTTTGATGAACTAAAAATCTTTGTGATCTATTCTCTAAGAAAGATTTAAACCATTCGAGGACAGTTCCCGACAGTCCCATCCTGCTTCTGGTTCGATCTAGCAGTTCATCATGGTTTACGGTGTCGAACGCAGATGAAAGGTCCAGAAAAATTAAAAGACGAGCTTGCAATGCGTCATCCACTATATGAAGTATTGCAGTTTCCGTACTATGGTCTGGTCTGAAACCAGATTGGCAGCAGTCCAGAAGATTACATTTAGAGATGTGATGGCACAGTTGTTGATTCACACATTTTTCTAGCACTTTCGCGAATTAGGGAATATTGGATACTGGCCTGAAATTATTTGTGTCGGTAGCGTTCGATGTTGTTTTTTTTATGATGGGGATGACTTGCCCAGTTTTTAGGCAGTCTGGTATGGAGCCTTGAGACAGAGAGGCATTGATTATCGTGGTCCAGATAGGGACAACAAATTAGCTGGTTGTCTTCGAGAATTTCGAAGGGAGAGGATCGTTGAAGTGGTTATTTGGCTTTGTAGATGAGAGGATTTTGGAGATGTCATTGTTGTCATAAAACTTGAAAGAAGACCATTGAGCTTCATTTTTGGGCACTGCTTGGAGGGAGTGTGAAGGTTCGTCGATTTGTGAAGCCGACAGGGAGGGTAGGTTTAAAGCGGCTGCTCTAAGCTCACTTCCCAATTAAATGATTTTGTCTGTGAAGAAGGACGAGAATTCCTCACAGTTTATTAGGGGTTTTGTTGCTTCTTTAGAGGATGTGGCCAATTTATTCGACTGCAGCTTTACCATTTCAAAGAGTTACGTGGTCTATTATGAGCATTCTCTGGTCTTTCTTAGTAGTTTTAGTTGGGGGATGATGGGTGTTGTCTCCATTTCCGTTCCGTTAGTCTCAGCTCTCTTCTTTCCCCGTTCAGGGACCTGCCAAACCAAGGATTTTTGTCTCTATCTGTGATTCTTCTCAGTTTTAGAGGAGCAACTGAATCGATTATGTCTGACATCGTAGCATTGTAGAGGTCCGTAAGTTCGCAGATATTTTTAATGTTAGAGGGTGGGGGAATATCCTTCTTGCAACGTGCAGCCAGTTTCTCATAGTCTAGGTCTTTTGGATCTCTAATCCATCTCGTTGGTTTGACAAATTATGTAGATCTTTCCTTTACAACTCCTGGAATTTGGGAGGTAATATAATGGTGATCTGACCAATCACATGGAGAGATTGAGATTATATTGACTGTCTTTTCCCTTGAGATGATCCAGTCTAGAGTAGATCCTTTGCAGTGAGTTGGGAGAGTGCAGGCTTGGGTGAGATTTTGTTCAGCTAGGAATTCTAAAAAGTCATTGACCTGGCTATCGTTAATATCCTCCCAATGCAGATTGAAGTCCCCAAGGAATAAATCATTGGATTGGGGGGAAGCGTTTTGCAGAGATGATTTCCATTAGGTTGTCTATGAAGGTGGTGGTGTTCTTACCTGGAGGGTGGTAAAAGGTATGTAAAATGCATGGAAGATTTGCTTTGTTTCTTATGAAAAGAGCGAGATATTTTCAGGAGTCAGATGTATTAGAGTTTAATTGCGTGATGGCGTGATCGGAGCGGTGAATGCAGGCGATACCTCCCCCTTTTTTTATTTGTCTATCGAGTCTCAGGATGCTGTAGTTTGGGGGAAGAAGTAGATCAATGTAAGGCAATGAAGTTACGATGAGCGAAGATTCCGTTAGTACTGCTACGTCAATTTCTTGGTTTAAAATGAGATCTGTGATGTCAGAGGCATGCTTCACTGCAGATCGGCAGCTAAGCAGAAGACCTAGGAGCGGTTTCAAGGAGTTCTCAGGATTTGCATCATGATTGGAGGAGGTTAGCGGAACTCTCTTCAGGTTATCGATGTTTTTTAGAATGGAAGTTCTATTCACGTTGATTTTGACCATTCCATTTTGATTTCGCCTCCCAAGCCCGGGAGACTGGGGGCATCAGGTGTTGATTCGTAGGATAATAGTAGGGCTAAAGTTTCTTCTTCTGAGAGCTACTTAAGTTGTTTACGTTGGCGATATTGCCTCTTTGACAGCGGCACGGCTGTATGGTTAGGGTGGCTTTGTAGATTGCATAGGGAATTCTGAATGAGCTTGATTTTGATAGAGATTCTTCAGTGCGGTGTAAGAAACTCTTCATTTCAAGAATAGCACTTTGGATGCTCTGAGATAAGTTGTCGGTTTGGAGTCTCAGTGCTTCAAGCTCCGTTTGGGTTTCAGATGATGTATGAATGGCGACCTCGGGTCCTGAGCTCTTTGTCATAGACAGCTCGCCACCCGCGTGAGTGGGTCTAGCTTAAAAGCACGTTACTACTTGTGTAACGATATATCTGTAAGAGACATTAGTTAGTGATAGATTCCTTACCTTAGAATATCCCCAGGCGTCAGACTGGATCTGGAAAGTTTCGCTTAGCAGTACCCCTGCACGTCAGTAGGTGGCATTGAGCGGCTCCGCATCCATCACTGGCGTAGTAAGCACGACTTCCCGCGCCAGGAACGCAGAGCCATGCAAGATACTGACCATTGGTGCAGAAAACTAGGGCCCTAAGAGGGATGACCTTAACCCGCAGAACGGGGAGGATGGGTGGGGCGGTAAGGAATCTATCACTAACTAATGTCTCTTACAGATATATCGTTACACAAGTAGTAACTTGTGCATCTGAAAGAGACACGTTAGTGATAGATTCCTTACCTTCGAATAGATACCCCAGCAATACCAATCCCGGTGGTGGGTCTGCGAACAAGATTACACCAGAAAGTCACGGAACGGCCAAAGAAGCTGTCCCTCCGGACTTGACTGTCAAGACAGTAGTGCTTGGTAAACGTGTGCAGCGAGGCCCACGTAGCTGCCTGACAAATGTCCTGCAAAGGAACGCCGCGTCCCAAGGCAGTAGTGGCTGCCATTGCCCTGGTGGTATGGGCACGCAGCCCCATAGGAGGCTCCTTCTTAGCCAACGAGTACCAGGCCTTGAGGCACAGACCGACCCACTGAGAGATGGTCCGCTTGTGCACGGCCCGACCTTTTTTGCCGCCCACGTAGCCAACAAAGAGTTGGTCATCCACCGGAAACTGCTGTGTGCGCTTGTTCTGCTTGGGTTTTCGGATCAGATAGAACCTGCTCAACAGAGCCTCTCTAACCCAAACCAGAACGTTACCCCCTCCCTAGGGCCTATTCACACCTAAATAACCACATATATGTACCACCTAAGGACAGGGAATTCCTACTATATATATATATATATCAAGACCTACGAGTCACAGCCTCGCGGTCCCAAACGGACCCAGGACTTCCTGCCCAGACAGCAGCCACAGCCTCGCGGTCCCAAACGGACCCATGACTTCCTGCCCAGACGGCAGCCACAGCCTCGCGGTCCCAAACGGAGCCAGGACTTCCTGCCCAGACGGCAGCCACAGCCTCGCGGTCCCAAACGGACCCAGGACTTCCTGCCCAGACGGCAGCCACAGCCTCGCGGTCCCAAACGGAGCCAGGACTTCCTGCCCAGACGGCAGCCACAGCCTCGCGGTCCCAAACGGACCCAGGACTTCCTGCCCAGATGGCAGCCACAGCCTTGCGGTCCCAAACGGACCCAGGACTTCCTGCCCAGACGGCAGCCACAGCCTCGCGGTCCCAAACGGACCCAGGACTTCCTGCCCAGACGGCAGCCACAGCCTCGCGGTCCCAAACGGACCCAGGACTTCCTGCCCAGACGGCAGCCACAGCCTCGCGGTCCCAAACGGACCCAGGACTTCCTGCCCAGATGGCAGCCTTAGCACGAGTTCATCCTATAATTACCACGACATATAACACGGGACTATATATATATATATCAGATCACACATCGACAGCTAGTTGAGCACAACTTGTTCCCCAGTTCGAGGTGCTCCTTTCTCCCTTATTCAGTTACCACCTACCTGATCAGGATTAACATCTGTTCATGTCAGGTCACAGCTGACTAGAAGAATAGGTTACCCTCTTACACAAGAACACGTAGCACATATTGCTTTAATACTTTATTCGGTTATTACATGCACACTCACGGAACATAATAGATATCACATAACCTGCAAAGAAAAGTGAAAGATTAAGTTGTATACTCTAATAGTAAGGGGTTGACATCACCTTGGTCGTATGTAGCCTGCACTCAATGGTCATCTAGGTTCCCTTCTCGTCTGCGCCTCGGCTTCGCCTGGAAGTCACACAATCACGGGTTTACTCCCGTCTCCCTCTCCGAGTCACTGGGACCTCTTCCTTATCGGCTACTCCCTTCTCTTTGGAATATCTATTTCTCGGTTTTTCTCCACCTTCAAGTTTGTCATCTGTCTTCCCTGGAATACGTAGTAGTTTTACTGCTAACGGCCAGGTGCCGCCTATGGTCTAAAAGCAAGTGCCAGTATCTGCCTCAAACTTTCACTAATATAGATGTGCATTTCCTCCTGGAAAATTCCAACCCGTAACCTGCCGCCCACCAAATTCTTGTACCTCCCCGTGCCAAGGACACGTTCCCAGCCGGCCTGATGTAGTGTCTTCGGCATGAAGAAAAATACAATCCTTCGATAAGGGCCGGCCTGAACCGGTTCTCTCCAAGCGAATAACACTTCTTAACTAAAACACTGCCTATGACCTAGAAACATCCCAAGCTGCCAGAGCAGGAGGAAAGATGGAGTCTCTCCCGTTTAAGGCCTACCAGGCCTGAATTCAGCACGGCTCCATGAAATACCCTCACTACAGAACAGATTACCTCTAATGCTAACGAATCTATCCCCTAGGATATGTATGCAAACCCTGATCTATGGGGAAGAACACAGGATCATGTCGAAGTGCCTAATAAATAGGCTCTATACACTACTCTAACCCTTAGACTTGAATGGAAAGAGACTGAAGTCACCTAAATCACCCTTCAACACAATAAGACCGGAAAAATCGAGCAGTACATTTCACCCTTGACTTCAGTCTATTATACATTCATTAAATGGAGCTAACATCTGTGGAAGAATAATATGAAACAAAGCTAACTGATCTATGTCTAGTACCAAGTGTGCAGAATTGAAGTAGTGAAGGAATACACTGAATAAAGCAACAGATAGAAATCAAAACAGCAACAGCAATCAAAATACCACCTAATGTTTGGCGTAGCATGTGTATATCGGGTAACCAATTAAAGAGCCAGTCAAACCAGCCCTGATCAATGTGTTTTCTAACTTCTTCTGTTAAGTCACGCAACTTGTCGATGTGAGCACGAATGGATTGTGTATGGTCAGACAAGTTAAAACAACAGAGACCTTCGAAGTCCGAGCAATCATGTCCATGTTTAAGCAAAAGATAATCAATGGCTGCTCTATTTTGCAAAATGGCCCTACGTTCACCCTGGGCGTCTAATAGCATGTCAGACAAAATTGTAGAAGTATGATTAATAGATTTCACCATCCAGCAGGCCATTTTCCCAATAGATTTGGCATTATAAACCGCCAAAGCAGGAACACCAATAATTGAAACAGCTAAGCTAAGGTATTCAGACTTGGAATATAAATGCAAAGATGGGTCACAATCCTCCTGTAACATTACAGTATCTCGAAGCACACGAGAGTTGGCATTCGGATGTGATGCGAACATCAACAAACTGAGTCTCGTAATGGCACAAGGGCCTCCGGAAATGTTTGCAGGGACAAATGGCCAGGAAGTATTACCACAGGAGAAAAGCCATCCGGCAGGTAGTAACATCGTGCGATAGTGACTGGGGGTAACTACCAAACTATTACAAGTCATATTGTTCTGAACTGAAACACATGTGGTCGGTGTCCTTTGAAAGCACAAAGTCCGTTCGTGAGCTGTAAACGAAGTGGCGCCTTTTAGTTTTAGGCGCAGACATTCAGAGATCGCACTAGGATTACACGTAAGAAAGAAGCACAAATCACCTTGTGTGATATTATAAGTAAGTATTTGGGACTGGATGGGGGTTTGCTCGTTCGGCAATTCAATACATAGGGGGCAATATACATGGGTAGCAAAATCACCCAGGAGAATATTGGGACGGGCCTTCGAGACATTAAAAATATGAATTAAAGTTTCCAATGAGGCGGGGACAGCAACCAGACAGGTCGCCAGAATGTCATGTACAGATCTCATCGGTGTCAAACAGAAGTGAGGGGCGTCAGTCACCCTCTTAGCTAGTGCGATCCAGAAGTTCGATGATGAATCCCATGCAGTGAAGGAACGCAACATTCGGGTTCCCAGTTTATCCCGGGTTGATAGGATCCCTCCTTTCTCGTCGTACCAGTCCGAAAACAGTCCGGTTCCGACACATCCTGCAGCAACAATCCAAAGAATGATCTGAAAAAGAACCAAATACAGGCATTAATCATTCTCGTAGATAACATTTATCAGCCGGGACCGCTTCCCAGCTATCTTTCCCTGGTCTCATAACCAAAATGGTATTGTCCTGACCGGTGGCAATGACCTCTGCTTGTTCAGGGGGATTCTTAGGCGACTGCACCCAAACTCTGGCCCCAGGATTATCCGTGGAGCCAAAACCTTTCTGGCCACGTACAGTTAGCAACGTTGGAGCAGTGCCTTTCATTAATACACCACTGAAAACAGGCATTATGAGTAATTGAGCCACTCGGTCAGTGCGGTGTATCAGTAAGTCAACCTCACTGCTATTCAGCAGGAGCACCTTAATCTCTCCCTGATAATCACTGTCGATAATTCCTCCAAGCACCTGAATGCCTTTTACAGCCAGCCCCGATCTAGGGGCGATCAATCCGAAATTTCCAGGTGGTATCTGAACACCAACACCTGTCTCTATGATGACTCGATCTCTACTTTTTATAACAATGTCATCCATAGCATGCAAGTCTAAACCTGCCGACCCTGGGGTCGCTCTACATAGAGCCAAAGCTCCGGGAGTAATTTCCCAATACATCACAGTTTCTCTGATTTCATTAGGCATAGCCTCAACATTCGGGGGAAACAAACGCATAAGTGGAGATTCAGCATTTAAAAAAGGACGATTATTCAAAATCAATAGTGCTTGGAGCAAAAAGTCTCGCCAATTTTTATACTTGTCATCTGTTAACTTACGCAGCTGGTCCTTTAGCAGGCCATTCAATCTCTCCACCAGGCCCGAGGCCTGTGGATAGTAGGGTATATGGAATATCCATTGAATATTATTTTCCACACAGAATTCCTGTACCAATCTTCCACGAATATGGGACGCATTATCAGATTGAATTTGGAATGGCACACCATAGTACATCATAATCAATTCTAATGTTTTAATGGTATTCAATTGGGTAGCTTGCTTACAGGGAAGGGCTACCAGCAGGCCACTGTATGTATCAACAATAGTGCAAACATATTGACAATTCCTACTCAGGGGAAGTGGACCAATGTAGTCAATCTGCCAAATTTGAGCGGGCAGTTTCCCGCGATGTAAATGACCTTTAACAATTTGGGGCACCTTACGCTGTCTGATATGCTGACAAACGGGGCAGTGTAAAATAACATTTTTAATTAGATCTAGGGGAATATAAATTCCTCGATCAGCAGCCCACCTGCTAGTGGCCTTCTCTCCGAAATGTCCTGCCTTCTGGTGTGCCCATTTCGCCAATCCCGCAATATCAGAATCTTGCCTGTCCACCACTGCCTCAGCAATTTTAGACTTCTCATCTGCAATGTTATGAAAAAATTTGTCAAGAGAATCTATCGGGGTGTGAGCATCCACATGGAAGATTGTAACAGTACTCTGTGGGAGCATCTCCCAAATCTCTTGCCATAACTCTTTTCCCCATAATTCTTTGGAGTGTAACTTCCAATTATGGGAATGCCAAGTTGGCAACCAAACAGCCAGTCCATTGGCAGTAGACCAAGAATCGGTGAAAATATGACATGTACCAGGTAACTCTTGTTTCAAAACTTGGTAAACAGCGTAAAGCTCGGCAAATTGGCTGCTTTTACCCTCACCAGTTGTGCTCAACAATTTGTGTGTAATCGGATTATAGGACACCGCCTTCCAGTGCCGTGTCATCCCTATAAACCTCGCTGAACCATCAGTGAACCAAACATGGTTTCTTTCCGCTGCGGACAAATCATCAAAAGGCTTACCCCACTTGACAGGAGACTCTTGTGCTAAAGGTACGGAACATTCACTCTCAGTCTCAGTCGACGGCGCTCGCGCCACCTGCTCATGTAAAGAAGCAACTCCTTTTGGGCCCACACGTGCCCTGTCTTGTATGTACCATTTCCATTTAATCACACTCGCATCTTGAGCGTGTCCAATTCGGTGAGTTTTCGGCGAACTCAGAACCCACTGCATGATAGGAATTTCCGGACGCAGAACTATATCATGTTCCAAAGTCAATTGCTCGGTATCCACCAGAGCCCAATAACAAGCAAGTAACTGTTTCTCAAAGGGTGTGTAACGCTCACCAGCATCAGGTAACTTTTTGGTCCAAAAACCTAACGGTACTTTACTCCTGCCTTGTTTCTGCCACAAACTCCAATTTGCATAAAGGCCCTGTACAGACACATTCAAATCCACGTCACCATCACGTACAGGCCATAAATCCAGAGCATGTTGAATTGCCTCTTTTGCCAGACTAAACGCATCTTGCTGTGGTTTATCCCATTCAAATGCATTCTTTTTACGCGTGACCCGGTACAAGGGGGCCAATATTTGACTCAAATGAGGAATATGCTGGCGCCAAAAGCCAAACAGACCAATGAAGCTCTGGGCTTCTTTCCTATTTCTAGGAACTGCAAAATCAAGAATCTTCTGTTTAACCTGAGGGATCACTTCACGGTGCCCTTCATGCCAATTAATACCCAAAAATTTTACAGCCTGGGACGGACCTTGCAATTTATCTGGGTTGATTTCCCAACCTTTCTCACGCAGGCACTCAATGACTCTGTCTAATTGGGTCTGAACTTCCTCTTGTGTTTCGCCTTGGATCAAAACATCATCAATATAATGACATATCTGAATCTGGGGATGAACCGGTACCTCAGCCAAATGCTCTGCCACCAGCCGGTGACATATCGTAGGACTATGCACATATCCCTGGGGAAGACTTCTAAACGTCATCTGACGCCCGTTCCACGTAAAACTGAATTGTTCCTGACACTCTGGGGCAATCGGAATCGAAAAGAAAGCATTAGCAATATCAATGGACGCATACCATGTACCTGGATGCTTTTGGATTCTCTCAATTAGTGTAATAACATCCGGTACTGCAACAGTCAAAGAGGGTGTGTGTCTGTTCAATTCTCGATAATCAACGGTCATGCGCCAAGAGTTATCACTCTTACGCACCGGCCAAACAGGATTGTTCCAAGCAGAAGTAACTGGAGTTATGACTCCTGCATCCACCAACTCCTGAATAGTGGTACTAATCTCCTCATGACCACCTGGAATACGATACTGCTTCTGACAAACCACTTTTGTCGCCTGGGGAACTTGTATGGGGGGCATTCTTAAACGACCAACCCGTATAGGTCTGGACGATATATAATGCGTTGTTCCAAATTGGTAACATCCGTCATCTAGGTGCAAAGTCATTCCTTTCAAAATATCAATCCCAATTATGAATTCTAGGAGTGGCACTACTAGTACAGAATACTCTTTTCTAGGAATTCTACCTATTCTCATTTCAAGCAAAGTTTGAACTGCAGGGGTTTCTTTTCCACCTAATCCGGTAATAGTAAAAGGCTGACCTGTAAACTTCTTCGATTTTCCATGAATAAGAGTGGCCTCCGCTCCTGTATCTACCAATGCTCGGGCCCTTTGGATATTACGATGTCTCCAATAAATGTAAATATCTACATAGGGTCTATTATCTCTGTGAGCCCATCTGTGTACCGGAGCTTGACCTATTTCCTAATCATTCTTACTGCATTCTGTGTACCAGGATAAATCAGGATAAAGACTCTCACGCTTCTTAGGTATCGGTACCTCCTGTTCATATCCATTCCCAGTACGGAACGGATTCGTATCTTCTGCATTGTACTGCGGGTTACGATCGACCAAACTGTGACGATCCTCTCTCCTCCTCAACTCAGGGGATTGATCCCTATCATCTCTACGTCTGCTGTAAACATAGTCAGTTCTCCCCCTTTCTCTTTCCCCCTCTCTCTCCCTGTCTCTCTCTCGACGGGGGGACACATCACGTACAGAACGTCGATCATCGCGACGAACAGAGCGCCCACGGCGGTCGTCATCACCGCTACCGTCAGAACCACCACGATCACACTCAGTGGTCCGAACACGCCGGGCACCCTCCTTTCGATCCAAGCCACGTTTGCGAAACAACTCCCACAAACGAGCGGTAGTCTCACCATCAATGTCCTCCCTCCGCACACCATCAGCCAGAAGACCAGAAAAAATATCACGTCTAGTAAGTTTATTTTCACCAGGAGTACGAGTGTCAGGCCGGGACTGACGTTCAGGTTTAAACCACTCACCCAACTCACCGAGTTGGCGCACCGATTCCAAAACCGTAGATAACATGTTACCAGTCTGATTAATCAATAACGTCATCATGACCTGCTTATAGGCAACAGGGGAAGATCGAATGATACGGTTCCGCACAGAAGATGTCAACAAACCATCAAGCAATCTGTCAGCAGTACCCAGAAAAATTGCCGTTTTCATCACCTCCTCTTTGAGACGTTGAGCAGCATCACGCAAAGTATACCACGGCTTGTCATTCACAGGCCAATCAGACTCAGTAGGATATTTTTGATTACAACCCTCAGTCGCCAATTGGAGTAAAGAAATCTGACCACCACCATTATAGTTACGAAAATGATCCTGCACAGTAGAATCCAAACTCAAGGAACAGAACTTTAAACAATCGCCATTATCCAACATAATACCAGCAGCGCCCAGTTCATAAAGGCGCACCATCCATGTGAGCAAGGACTCACCAGCTCGCTGCCGAAATCGCTGCAAAATATCACTAATTTCCTGCTGAGTAAAGTCTTCTAAACAGTCCAAAGAAATACCCTGCGGAGCATTGGGAGACTGCTGCAACTTCCGACGGAAAACTGGATGCGCAGAAACCACGGGACGAGCATCACAAGCAGCCCGATCAGTACTCGTAGAGGGACAATCAGTGTAAGAGGCATTGAGCCCACTCGAAGAACGAGCGTAATCACGGGGTGCACCATAAAAGGTGCGAGAAGCAGACCTACAATCATGGCGGGAGCGAGAAGACTCGCGCTTTTCAGACTCCTCACCCGAGGAACAAGAATCAGTCGAGTTCCAGATATTACCATCCCATTCATCAGGATTCCAATCCAGCCCGGCTGTCGCCACGACCAGACGCACCTTTCGCGTCGAAACCCGACCGCGCCTGTTCTTGTATTTATAACGAGCAATTCGCACAGCCGCCCGTTCGGCAATAGTTTGATAAGTCTCAAGTTTATCAGCAAGCAACTTATTTTGACACCGCAACAAAGTATGAGAATTCTGAATCTCAACAAAGTGCGCTTCCACATCTTTAAGAGATATCTGTAACTTCAACAATCTCTCATGCAGAATCCTGTATGCAGACAAAAGAATCCAACCTCTGCGCCCCAAAATGGGAATCTCCTCACCCTTCGATACGGGTGCCTTCTGCAAACAAGCAATCACATTAGCCGGCTCTGCCAGCTCCAAAGAGGAATTCCAATTCTCACTCAAACCAGTAGAATCAGCCCACTCACGGGCCAAGGCTTCATAAGGCGTTGAATCCCATCCGGGAATATCAACGGGCAACCTAAAAGTAGATTTAGATTTTCTAGAAAACATCGTGAAAAAGGAAAAAGAAGAAAAAGAAGAGGAAAGAAAGAGAAAGAGAAGAAAGAAAAAAAAACTACACACACAATTATACAAAAATAAAAATGCAAACAAAACCACGCACGCGCCGAAAGCAAACACAGTACAACACAACGCACACAGGTTTCGTAAACGGTTCGTGACGCCAAATGTTCTGCTTGGGTTTTCGGATCAGATAGAACCTGCTCAACAGAGCCTCTCTAACCCAAACCAGAACGTTACCCCCTCCCTAGGGCCTATTCACACCTAAATAACCACATATATGTACCACCTAAGGACAGGGAATTCCTACTATATATATATATATATCAAGACCTACGAGTCACAGCCTCGCGGTCCCAAACGGACCCAGGACTTCCTGCCCAGACAGCAGCCACAGCCTCGCGGTCCCAAACGGACCCAGGACTTCCTGCCCAGACGGCAGCCACAGCCTCGCGGTCCCAAACGGACCCAGGACTTCCTGCCCAGACGGCAGCCACAGCCTCGCGGTCCCAAACGGACCCAGGACTTTCTGCCCAGACGGCAGCCACAGCCTCGCGGTCCCAAACGGACCCAGGACTTCCTGCCCAGACGGCAGCCACAGCCTCGCGGTCCCAAACGGACCCAGGACTTCCTGCCCAGACGGCAGCCACAGCCTCGCGGTCCCAAACGGACCCAGGACTTCCTGCCCAGACGGCAGCCACAGCCTCGCGGTCCCAAACGGACCCAGGACTTCCTGCCCAGATGGCAGCCTTAGCACAAGTTCATCCTATAATTACCACGACATATAACACGGGACTATATATATATATCAGATCACACACCGACAGCTAGTTGAGCACAACTTGTTCCCCAGTTCGAGGTGCTCCTTTCTCCCTTATTCAGTTACCACCTACCTGATCAGGATTAACATCTGTTCATGTCAGGTCACAGCTGACTAGAAGAATAGGTTACCCTCTTACACAAGAACACGTAGCACATATTGCTTTAATACTTTATTCGGTTATTACATGCACACTCACGGAACATAATAGATATCACATAACCTGCAAAGAAAAGTGAAAGATTAAGTTGTATACTCTAATAGTAAGGGGTTGACATCACCTTGGTCGTATGTAGCCTGCACTCAATGGTCATCTAGGTTCCCTTCTCGTCTGCGCCTCGGCTTCGCCTGGAAGTCACACAATCACGGGTTTACTCCCGTCTCCCTCTCCGAGTCACTGGGACCTCTTCCTTATCGGCTACTCCCTTCTCTTTGGAATATCTATTTCTCGGTTTTTCTCCACCTTCAAGTTTGTCATCTGTCTTCCCTGGAATACGTAGTAGTTTTACTGCTAACGGCCAGGTGCCGCCTATGGTCTAAAAGCAAGTGCCAGTATCTGCCTCAAACTTTCACTAATATAGATGTGCATTTCCTCCTGGAAAATTCCAGCCCGTAACCTGCCGCCCACCAAATTCTTGTACCTCCCCGTGCCAAGGACACGTTCCCAGCCGGCCGGCCTGATGTAGTGTCTTCGGCATGAAGAAAAATACAATCCTTCGATAAGGGCCGGCCTGAACCGGTTCTCTCCAAGCGAATAACACTTCCTAACTAAAACACTGCCTATGACCTAGAAACATCCCAAGCTGCCAGAGCAGGAGGAAAGATGGAGTCTCTACCGTTTAAGGCCTACCAGGCCTGAATTCAGCACGGCTCCATGAAATACCCTCACTACAGAACAGATTACCTCTAATGCTAACAAATCTATCCCCTAGGATATGTATGCAAACCCTGATCTATGGGGAAGAACACAGGATCATGTCGAAGTGCCTAATAAATAGGCTCTATACACTACTCTAACCCTTAGACTTGAATGGAAAGAGACTGAAGTCACCTAAATCACCCTTCAACACAATAAGACCGGAAAAATCGAGCAGTACAGCGCTTCAGATAGAACGAGAGCGCATGTTTCGGGTCCAGACGGTGGAGCCGCTCTTCCTCTTTTGAAGGATGTGGATGCGGAAAGAAGGTGGGCAAAGTGATGGTCTGCCCGATGTGGAAGGGCGTAACAACCTTCGGCAAGAAAGAAGGACGGGTCCTTAAAACCACCTTGTCCGAATGAACAGAAAGGAAAGGAGGTTTGGAAGAAAGGGCCTGGAGCTCACTCACTCTTCTGGCAGAGGTGATAGCAACCAGGAAAGCAGTCTTTAAGGTGAGAAGACGCAAAGGACAGTTGTACAGCGGCTCAAAGGGAGCGCACATCAAGTCAATACAAGGTTCAAGTCCCACTGGGGCATCACAAAGGGAACTGGAAGGAACATGTGTGTAATACCTTTCAGGAAACAGTTAACAACCGGAGACTTAAAAAGAGAAGGCTGATCAGGAAGCCAGAGAAAGGTGGAGATAGCAGAAAGATAACCTTTGGTAGTGCCCAGAGCAGAGCCCTGCCGGGCCAAGGAAAGCAGGAACAGAAGAACTTCCGAAAGAGGGGGAGAAAGGGGATCCACAGCCTTCGCTGTGCACCATGCCACAAATTTGTTCCGCTGACAGGCGTATACCGTTTTAGTGGAGGGACTCCTGGCTGCCAAGATGACATCACAGACTTTGGGAGGAAGATAGAAAGCTGTCAACTGTCGCCGCTAAATCTCCACGCATGGAGGTGGAGGCTGGACAGGTTTGGGTGGAGGACCGTCCCCTGCTGCTGCGACAGAAGATCCTCCCGAAGAGGCAGCCAGATCGGGGGATCGATCGCCATGCTGAGCAGCTCGGGATACCAGTATCTTCGTGCCCAGTCCGGAGCCACAAGGATGACTTGGGCCCGGTTGCGCCTGATCTTCTTCAGCACTCTGGGCAGAAGTGGTATAGGAGGAAAGGCGTACAACAGACCGCAACTCCACTCGCAACGAAAAGCGTCGCCGAGCGAGTGCCGCCTTAGAAATTCCAATGCGCAGAACTGATGACATTGCGCGTTCTCTTCGGTGGCGAATAGATCTAACCAAGACTCTCCCCACTGCTGAAAGAGACCTTGCACCACGTCCGAGTTCAGACGCCATTCGTGATCCATAAAGCACCGGCGGCTAAATTCGTCCGCCCTGGCGTTCAAAGAACCTGCCAGGTGTTGAACCACTAATGTGAAACCTTGATGTTCCAGCCATGTCCAGAGGCGCAGAGCCTCCTGACATAGGGTCCAGGACCCCATCCGCCCTGTTTGTTGCAATACCACATGGCGGTGGTGTTGTCCGTGAACACCTGCAACACACTTCCCCAAACAGAGGGAAGGAATGCCTTCAGTACGAGTCGGATCGCCCGAAGCTCCAAAAGGTTGATATGGAAACGGGACTCCGCCGCAGACCAGAGTCCTCTGAGCTCCTACTCTCCCAAGTGGCCTCCCCATCCCAAGAGGGACGCATCCGTCACCACTGTGTGCTCCGGTTGGGGAAGGGAGAGGAATCTGCCATCGACCCAATCGCGATTCGTGAGCCACCACTGCAATTGTCGTGCAGTGCCCTCCGAGATCTGGACATGATAGGACAGGTTGCCCTGATGTTGCACCCACTGGAGCTCCAGGTCCCACTGCAGAGAATATCCCGGACTCGCTGCTCGGGAGGATAAACCCGAAACAGCGTCGAATCCAGAACCGCTCCGATGAAGGGGAGCTTCTGAGAGGGACTCCGGTGCGACTTCGGCACGTTGATGGAGAACCCCAGTAAATGCAGGTCGGCCGTAGTTTGGAGGTGATTGACGACTGCCTGGGGCGAACCAGTCGTCGATGTAGGGGAAGACTGACACCCCTGACCTGCGCAGATGAGCTGCGACAACCACCATCACTTTCGTAAACACCCGAGGGGCGCTGGTAAGGCCGAAGGGGAGCACAGCAAACTGAAAATGCTCCGGGCCTACCGTGAACCGCAGGTAACGCTGGTGGGCCGGCAGGACAGGGATGTGAAAATATGCATCCTGCAAGTCCAACACTACCATCCAGTCTCCAGGGTCGCGGGCAGCCAAGACCTGAGCCAGAGTCAGCATTTTGAACTTCTCCTTCCGGAGGAAGCGATTGACGTCCCGAAGGTCCAAGATAGGACGCACAGCCCCTTTGTCCTTCTTGGGGACCAGAAAGTAGTGGGAATAACAACCACTCCCTACTTCCGGTCCAGGAACGCACTCAATGGCCCCCTTGGCCAAGAGGGCTGTGACTTCCTGTCGGAGAAGAGCCAAGTGAATCCCCGACATGCGGTGGCACCGAGGTGGCATGGCAGGAGGGGAGGAATGAAAGGGAAGGGAGGGAAGGGAGTAACCGTGGCAGATTATCTGCAGCACCCATTTGTCTGATGTAATCTCGCGCCAGTGAGGGAGGTGGTGGCGGATCCTGCCACCCACCGGCGTGGGGTGCTCCCCGAAGCTCAGATTAGGAAGGTTTGGAGGCGGAAGCAGCGGGGGTAGAGCTGGACAGACCCGCACGCTGGTTCCCTGACCTGCCCCTGCGGAAACCTGGACCCCGACCGCGCTGGGGCTGGTTCTGCACAGGCTTTGGGGACGGTCGCGGCTTACTGACTCTACCTTGGCCAAGAAAGGAACGAAAACAGGCGGGTGCCATCAAAGGGCATGTCCATGAGCGAGCTTTGGACATCGGGCGAGAACCCAGTCGAACGCAACCAGGCGTGACGCCGAAACGCCACAGTTGTAGAAATCGCCCCGCCCAATGAGTCAGCGGAGTCCAACCCACACCGAATGGCGAACTTAGCCGCAGCCTTACACTCAGCAACTGCCTGAGAAAGGATAGCCTGCACCTCCTCAGGACACTGAGGCAACACCTGAGCAACGGCATCCCACACCGCATGGGAGTAGCGGGCCAACAAGCAGGCAGTGTTCACCAACCGCAGCCCTAAGCTGGCTGAAGAGAACAACCGCTTCCCAAACTGGTCCAGCCGTTTAGAGTCCTTATCGAGCGGGGCCGTAGGAAAAGCACTTTGTGACGTCGAAGCCTGAATGACCAGGCTCTCAGGCGTTGGGTGAGTTGTCAAAAAGGCAGGGTCACCGGGCGCCGGTCGGTGGCACCTGGCGACGTTTTTATCCACTGGGGCCCCCGTTGCCGGCCTCGACCAAGTGCCCAAGAGGACGTTGGTAAGGGCATCATTGAATGGAAGCAACGACTCTGACGAGGTAGATGCCGTCTGGAGCACCTCGGTGAGGAGGTTGGTCTTGAGGATCACTGTGGGGAAGTCAAGATTGAGGACCTCAGCCGCCCGACGGAGGACCATCGTGTAAGAGGCACCTTCCTCCATCGTAGGCCCAGGGAAGGCGAACCTCGGGTCAGAGGAGACATCGAGGTTGCCTGCCTCCTCCAAGTCGTCCACCTAATCCTGCTCGGAGTGTCCCCGGACCCTTCCCAGTCTTCGTCCACCTCTGGCGTAGAGGGAGCCGGTCGTCGCGGCAAAGCCGGAGCCAGAGAAGGAACGAACGGCGTCGGAACGGTGCCGAGAACGGCGCCATCTCCCAATGCGGATCCCAGGCCGGAACAAAATGGTCCTGGAACCAGGGCAAGGGAGGAATAAACGGCACCCAGTGTGGCGCCGAGGGTGGCGCCGGGGCTGGAGCCGGCAATGCCGCACCTCGTGGCGCCGAGGCCGAAGCCACTGGCGCAGGATCCTGTGGCGCCGGGGCTGGCGCTGCTGGCAGAGCCGCTGGGCCAACAGGATCTGGACACGGGACCGCGGGGCCCGAAGGCACGCTGGCAGGAGCCCAAGGCCTAAAAAGGCGGTCCATGGTAGCAAGGAATTCTTGCACCTGTTCGGGAGTCGCCAACGGACCCGGGTATGGCGAGTAGGCCGCGGGACTCCCAGGCTCCAGGGGAGCCGCCGGAGCGAAGCCCCCGTCCCCCGCGTCCGCCTCCAGGGAGCGATGGGGGGATGTCAGAGAGCTAACACGCTTCTTCGACTTCTTTTTATGGTGTCGCTTACCGAAATCCGAAGGCGAAGACTTGGAGCCTGAGGAGCAACGGCTCCGGTCCCGCGAGCGGACCCGTGAACGGCCCCTGGACCAGGAGCTGCGGCGTGACAAATGACGGACCTCCAGCAACTTCCTACGCTGCTCCCGCAAGGCCTTGGGGGCCATGGCTCGACAATCCCGGCAGTTGTGGGCAGTCTCCAGGCAGTAGAGGCAAACACCGTGGGGGTCCGCCACCGACATATTCCGGCGACAGGCCCCACAGAACTTAAAGCCGGGCATCCCTACGTGCACCAGGGGAAAAGAGAGAAGACAAAAAGTCTCAAAATAGTAGTCAAAAAGAGACTAAGGTACATGCTCAATACGGATATACGCTTGCTGGCGCGGAGAAAGAAATAACTGACGTCAGCGCGTACTCTCCATGGCGTCATCTCGGCGCTTACGACGCCAGTGACAGACGCGGAGCCGCACAACATCACCTACTGACGCGCAGGGGTACTGCTAAGCTAAACTTTCCTGATCCAGTCTGATGCCTGGGGATATTCTAAGGTAAGGAATCTATCACTAACGTGTCTCTTTCAGATCATCCCCACAGTTGTTACTCTATTCACAGGAGTGACCCAAGGAACAACTCTATCCGGGGTGGTGGCCATAGTGCCTTCGGTGGAGTTCAGTGATACACTCTGTGTTACCTGGGAAACTGGTGCTGAGGGGGTGGTAGGTGTAGAATGTATGGTTGTTGCGGTTAGAGCAGCCGCGGTCCGTGCAGGTAACAGCGGTGGGGCTGCGTTGGGGGGTGATTTCGAGTGACGATGCCGAGGGATGAATTAAATAAATAATGCATTTTCCCTCAGCATCGTCCTTCGATGCAGTAAAGTGAGAAATTGATGGTTGTAAATTGGACGCAATTTGGCTGGAAATGGGCATCACAGTGGTTCTGAGAATGAGCCCTCCTACGACAGAGAGAAGAGGGAATCTTTCTAGTAATGGTTGGGTACTGCCGTCAGTGGATTTCAAACTCTTCCTTTATTGCGAAGTCTTTACAGAGATTGACACATAATGATGTGACTCATCCGGTATTCTGAGATGATGAATGCTACTCGCTCTAGGAATGCCAGACTATGAGAAGGATTTTACCTATCTTGTCATGCAAAAGAAGGATGCACATATTCTGTTGTCACACAACAACATGATTATGCAAAAAGGCCAACTGCATATTTTTCTGCAACATTAGAGCCAGTGTCAGCAGCTTTGCCTAGGTGTATGAAAAACACTGCTGCAACAGCATTGGCCATCACACAGAGCGAAATAATTATCATAGGCCATACGTTGATTTTATTTGTACCAGATTCAGTTGAAACACTTAACTTGCACATGCACGCAGTACCTTACAAGCTTCCGTTTAACTAAATATGAGCCTGCTAGTGACAGTAAGATGATACAATTGCTCAAAGTAATCCAAGATCGAACGCGGAGGAACATGGCGGCGGCAGGCTGACGCCCATCGCAGGGGCTCCGAGGCGGAGTAGCATGTAGGCGATTTTAGACGATTGGGCGATATAAGCGGGGGCTTTCTCGTTTCCTACCGGTGAGCAGATGTTGGTCTCGTTCCCCTCATCCCTTGACTTGCGGGTAATTTGCCTTTCTTTTCCCTTTATGTAAAACGCCATGAAACGAGGCGGTTTTCGTAGCGCTCGGTGGCGCTAGGACCCAGAGGAGACGGATGCACGGCGTAGCGGCAGAAGCGGCTGTGACGGATCGAGCCCTCCAGGAAGCGATGAACACATCAGTACGGCGGCCCGGAGGACGTCGGAGGGATCTCTGGTGTCGGGCACGGGCTGCGCTTGTGTCTACTCAGTTCCGTGGGCCAGTTTGCAGCAACCTTCTCTATTCTTACCCCATTCCTCAACCGTTGATCTCGGTAAGGAGTTTCCAAGCAGGGGAGGTTTACCAGCGCAATTTTATGGATCAGATGCTTGTTGAGACCCAATCAGGTATCCCCTTTAGTGAGGAGGGCGTGGCTGCCCTGCGAGGAAGAAGTTCGGAGGTGCAGGTGTATATTTTCTTAGGGTGTAAGAGTAGCAGAGACCCTTCGGGTGTGCAAAGAGCGCTGTCAGTCTCACCCTCCAAAAAATAGAAATAGATACCAACTAAGGTCACAGCAAGAGCTTAGGTCAAATGGGGTGCTCGATCCCGTGGCCAGGGAGGGCCCAACTCCGCTTACCCCCCATAAGAAGAAGAGAAAGCCAGGAGATATTAAAAGGTCAAAGGGTCCCAAGATTCAACAACCTCAGAAGAATAATCCGTCGCTTAAGACCTTCTTTAAAATTATGGAGCAGGTTGCAGGCTCTGAGGGGGGGGGCTGAGGTTGGCTGTATCTGCCCAGGTGTGCGGTAATCCTCCCTTAGAGCTGGAGAATCGGTACGCACCTTTGGAGAACATGCTAGACCTGGGGGGTGAGAGTGTGAATCAGGCCCTTTCGGTAAGCAGCCCGCCTCTGTCTCAAACTCCACAGCTCTCATTGGGGGCCCTGGTTCCTCTGCCTACAGCGGACCCTGATGGGCATTGTCAATCTCAAGTCCTAGCCCCACTACACTCGCATGCTTTGGTTCAGAGGAGCCCTTTGCTACCGGATAACCACGATAGTGAAGGGGGTATGTTGGGTTCCTTACTTCAATCATTGAGGGGGGATCTTATGGCTAAGTTCGAAATCTCTGAGAATAACCAAAAGAGTATTCACAATAGATTTGATCTTTTAGAGTCCAGGCTCGATGATATCTGTGCACGAACTGGATCACTGGAGCTTAAAGTTACCGCCCTGTCAGAGTCTGTTCAAGGAAACTCTAAGGACATTGACACATTAAAAACTCAGAATCGGTCTCTCACAATGGACATGGAAAGGCTAGAAATGCAAGCCCGTAGGAACAACCTTTGAATTCTGAAGATTCCTGAAGGTGAAGAGTTGGAGGACATTAAGGGTTTTGTCTGTAAGCTTCTGAGGGATGGGGTTTTGAAAGACCGGCCTGACATTGACCTGGAGGCAGAGATTCAAAGGGTGCACAGGGACCCTTTCAGACTACACCCAGATAGGAAAGCACCAAGAAAAATCCTTGTTAATTTTCAATCATACAGCGTCAAAGAACTAATTTTAGGTAGATGCCTATCCCATTCTACTCTTCATCATAAGGCACATCCGTATCAAATTAGATCTGATATCGGGGGAAGAACTGCGCAGAGACAATGGGAGCTGGGCTCTAGAATGCCGGAATTAAGGTCTCTTGGTGCACAAGTCCAAATGAAATTTCCTGCTCTTTTGAAAATAATGTGGAGGAACAAAATGTATAATTTTAGTCAGCCAGAAGACGTTGATGTCTTCTTATCCCAGATGAGATTGTAAAAAAAAAAAAATTCTACGTCAGGCTATAAAAAATATTTTTTTTTCACATTAACTACAAAATAGAGTAAAAAATAAACAAAAGCGGAGCTGGCGAATAGGAACATTAAAAGATCTTTAGTATTAAGAAGGGGGGGTGCGGGGGGGAAAAATACACAAGAGGTGTAGGTAAAACAAAATATATATATATATATATATATATATATAAACATTATAGAGTGGAATATAAATGGAACATACAATTAATCAATTTCTGCTCATGGTGCGAACTGTGGGTGTAATTACCCCCATCATGTCGCCTTTTAGAGTTTTGATTTTGTGTAATAATTACATGGCTATGTCGCCGGGGAGGGGCTCCTGAAAGGCGACACTAATGCCAGGAATGAAGGGAGGGTTCCTCACAGGAGGGTTTGGGTGGGGTCACAAAGGGGTTAGTAAAACTGGAAAATTGTCCTCACATTATGCAAGATTGTTTTTTTGTGCTAAGTGCTCTAGATGTATGGCAATACAGGTACATCATGAGTGGATTAAGTAGTATAAAATTCCTCTCCTGGAATGTTAACGGTTTAGGGGGCGGCAGGAAACAATCGAGGGTCCATGAGTACCTAAAAAGTACGGAAGCCCACCTCCATTTATTACAAGAAACACATTTAGAGGCTAAAGTATGTGAACAAGCTTTCAGTAAACTCGGGTGGGTTCAGAATATACTATGTTCACGCCAGAAAGTGTGAACAAGAGGCGTAGCTATCATTGTTAGATCAAACAGAGGGATTAAGGTTTAGAAATGGGAAACGGATCAATCGGGCAGATGGCTCGTGGCAGCTCTCTCCTTAGGCGGTTTAGCCTTTACATGTGCAGTGTACTACGGCCCAAATAAGGATAATCCAGGTCCCATCTTAAAACTTAGTGCATGCCTTTTACAGAATCCAGCCCCGGTTATTTTAGGGGGAGATTTTAATCTGGTTTTTGACGGGCATTGGACCGGACCTCTAGGGTCAAATATTGTGCTCTCACCAAAACTTTAGCATCACTAAAGAACATCATGAAGGACTTTAACCTACTGGACCTATGGAGAGTGAAATATGCAGCCAAAAGAGAGTACTCTTTCTACAGCAAAAAGTACAAGCAATTCTCTAGAATAGATTTCTTCTTGGCTGACCAAGCTCTGCTTGCAAACATTGTTTCGGTTTGTTACACCACGGTGGGTATCTCGGATCAATCAGCGGTCGAACTTGCACTCAGCTTAGGATCTAGGAATACTGAAAATAGATGGACACTTGATAGAACACTTCTTCTGGATGAAAAAGTGAAGGTAGAGGTAAAAGTAAGAATAACGGATTTCTTTGATTTTAATCTTGGTTCCTCTACAGTGCAAATGGTTTGGGAGTCCTTTAAGTCCTATGTTCGGGGGCTGTTAGGTTCGCAAATGACATACAGGAGGAGAATCAGTAAGAAAAAAGAAATTGATGATCTTAAAGTTATAAAAAAGAAAGAGTTAGATCTACAATTGGCTGCCTGGAAGACAGGGAGAGTATTTCTAAACTAGAGAGAGAGTTGTTGGAACTACAAGCAGCATTTAAAGCCAGGAGTGATAAGATCATTAAGGAAAAGTGGGAAGCCAGCAGACTCAAGAACTTCGAGTATGGAGAAAAATGTGGTGCTCTCCTAGCATGGAAGTCAAGGACGGATAGGGTGAGGAACAACATTAAGACGTTGGTACAAAGAGAATCTGGATTATTGATATCAGAGGATGAGCTGATTAAAGAAGAGGCCAGGGGATTTATGTCGGCTTTGTATCAAGAGGACACCAGAATTGGATTGGAGGAGGTGGTTGACTGGCTTAATTTGGGCAATCTGCCCTAACTGTCCGAAGCAGATAAGATCTATTTAGCCAGTGAAATTAAGGATGGTGAAATACAGGAACAACTCAAGAAAATGAGTAGAGGTAAAGCCGCTGGCCCGGACGGTCTGCCGGTAGAAATTTATTCTGATAACTTTGAAACAGTAGTTCCAGTGCTCAGGTTACTTTTCAACAGAATTCTTCTACGAGGAGATAGTATCCCCCCATCCTGGGCTGAGGCCACCATAACCCTGATAGCCAAGCAAAATAAAGATCCACAAAAAATGGAGTCGTATAGACCCATCTCATTGTTGAATTCGGATTTAAAGATTTTTTCAGGGATACTGGCCACTAGATTAGCCAGATCCATTAAAACAATTATACT
Organism: Triturus cristatus; assembly: GCF_964204655.1. Classification (NCBI taxonomy): domain Eukaryota; kingdom Metazoa; phylum Chordata; class Amphibia; order Caudata; family Salamandridae; genus Triturus; species Triturus cristatus. Next base: position 1,668,002,870 of record NC_140589.1, on the reverse strand, counting down.
TTCAGATCAGAGAGGGTTTATACCAGGGTGGCAGCTCAATGAACTTACGTTTCAGGCAATAGGGGCAATCGATCATGCAGAAGAGAGGGGGCTGCCTCTTGCTTTTATAGCAATTGACGCAGCCAAAGCCTTCGATCAGGTTAATTGGGGGCACCTCTGGGCTACCCTGATAAAGTTTGGCTTCCCTTTAATTTTTATCGAAGCTGTTAAATCTTTATATCGGAATCCTAGAGCAAAGGTCTAAGTGAATGGCGGCCTATCAGAATGGTTTAACATCACTAGAGGTACAAGGCAAGGATGCCCCCTGTCCCCCTTATTGTTTGACGTTTATATTGAGCCTTTTGTTTGCACACTTAGAAGGGATAATATAATCATACCCTTTAAAATCGGAGAGCTAGCGCTGAATACCGCCTTGTATGCTGACGATCTCCTCCTGTACACTTCCAATCATGTTGAGGCAATCCCGCGGCTCTTTGAATTAGCGGAGGAATTTGGAAGAGTATTGGGGTATAAAATTAATAAGGAAAAAACAGATATAATGGGCTGTAACAATTGAATCCCTATAGATGGGGCTAAACAAATAATTAGATATCTCGGAATACACCTAACTCAAAAACTGGCTGACATCTCAAAAACTAGTTGGCAGAGAGTTATGAAGGAAGCCTGTAAGCAAATGTTAAGATGGGGAAGTATCCCGCTCAATATTTACGGGAGAGTAAATCTTGTTAAAATGATTATCCTTCCCAAAATAACGTTTCTCTTTAATTCTATCCCATTATCATTCAATCACAAAGATATTGCTATTCTTCAAGGGAAGATTGGATCGTTTATATGGGCCACAAAATCGCCTAGGATAGCTTGGAAGAAACTGAGGGGAGGTCTGAATGTAGGTGGTTTGGCTCTACCCGATTTGTTTATATACTGCCATGCCTTTCACTTTAAAAACTTTAGAATTTTGGCCAATAAGTTGGACTTCTCTTCACAGGGCCGTCTTTTCCAGGCAATGTTATATGACCAGCCACAGGGCCTCGAGTCTTTCCTTCTTAAATTTGGAGATCAAAAATTCTTCAAAAAGGTCCACCTTAAGATTCTACAGACTGCGCTTAAAAATTGGGGATACATCCGGAAAACACTGGGGATACCTTATTATAATCTACATGCCCCAATCTGGGACTCTCCAGGCACTCCTGAATGCCTTTTAGATCAATTGTTTCAGCCTCTTAAGGTAGCAGGGATTAAAACATGGGGGGACCTTTGTCTTGATTCTAGGCTTATGGACTGGGAGTGTCTTGCAAATTTAACCAATTGGTCCCTAACCAGGTTTAAGTTTTACCAACTGTCCGCGTGGTGGGCAAGACAATCTTGGGGGTCTACAGCGGATATCCCGATCCTAGATTCCATCTGTAGGGAGGGAGGCTGGAAACGAGAAGTTTCCTTTTGGTATCAGACACTTATTGGGTCTGAGGATTGTTTAGATTTAGAGATAGGGAAACTCTGGGGCAACGGTTTAATAGGGAACATAGAGGAGGTACAGAAAATCTGGAGGGACTCTTTTTCCATGTCTCAGAGAGTAATCAAACCTGTCAACTTGAGGAGGAACCACCTATTTACAGCCTATCCAGGGTTACGTCAGACAATTTCTACTGCCCTAGGTGTAAATTTCCGGCAGCGGACGATCGACATATGTTTATTGACTGTCCAAAGATCTCTAGCTACTGGGGGTCTATATGTAGCTTTTTTGAGGAGGTCTTACATGTACCGATCATATGCTGCCCTAGACTGTTTTTTTTTGGTTTACTACCAGGGCATAATACAAATGCTGCCTCACGATTTGTGTTTTATGTGATAGTTATAGCCAGAAGAGAAATCTGTAGACAATGGAAGTCTGAGGCCCCACCTAGATTTGCGGACTGTTTAAAAAAACATCATGATGATTAGTCAGTCAGACATGGCCTGTGGCGATGCGAGCACCAATAAGATCTGGTCTCCACTAATGGCCTGGGTGAAGAAATAACATCGGTCCAATGATTATGCCAGGGGTCTGTGGTCCGGTCCTCCCTAGTACCCATTATGTTCTTGGTAGGGAACCCGGTTTGCTGTACACAGTCCCCGAGGGCGGAAATCGAGCTGGCCTGTGTGAAAGGTACGGAGAGTTCCCATCTAGAGCAAATATCATTTGGTGGCACATATGAGGACAACAAAAAAAAAAAACTAAATATGAGCCATTAATCCTGGCTACAGAAAACATTTCTTTAAGACGGTGCAACATACTCCGTCCTGCTACCAATTTGTAGAGAAGAAAATGACAAGGAAGAAACTTATATGTGCCAAGACCAGACGTTCAAGATGGACCACTGGGGTTTACTGATTTTATTTTATTTGTGAATGACTCATGTTTGAGAAATCATCAAGGAGCCCTTCGAGCAGCATATGCAGTCGTCACATTGACAAAATTATGGAAGCATCGTATTTAAGTAGCTAGTGATTGAGTACTGAAATCTACGCAGATAGCCAATATCGTTTTGGAGTGGTTCACGATTTTGAGCAATTGTGGGCCCAGGGGAGTTTCATGACACCCGCTGGCACCACAATTGAGAATGGCCCAAACATTTTAGATTTGTTGAATGCTCAAAAGTTGCCAAAGAGGAGTGTGCTGCACATACGATTGGCAGTGACATGGCTACGATGGGTAATAATTTTCTCTGATGAGGTTTCTAAATACTGTGATCTTATTTTTACCACTACCAATTTCAGATGGCAATTCAGAAGCAGAAAATCCAGATGTTGAAACTGTAAATGCTTTTCTTTCAATGACAATTCAAACAATAGAAGTGTTAAGGGATTTGCAGATGGGCCACATCAAGCGGAAAAGAAAAAGTCGGAAAGATCAGGGTGTAAAAAAGATGAAAATGAAATCTGGAAATAAACAGATGAGAGGATTGTTTTGCCAGATTCTCTGCTACTGCAGATGGTGAGATACAAGCAGGGGCCTACACAAGAGGAGCGTGATGGAATGGTGGACATATTTAGAAAGTACTTGTTTAACTCTTATTTTCGAAACATTACAGAAAATGTATATCACAGATGTATCCTATGTCACAAGATTAATATATGGAAAATAACTGGAGTAGCCATGAGTCATGTTGGAAAACAGAAGGTCCCTACACGAGGCTGCAGGTAGATTTTGTAGAGGTGCCATCTTGAAGTAACCTTAAATATATTTCAGTGATTGTATGCTTATTTTCATAAAGAAGTGAAGCATATCAAACAAGGAGCTGTGATGCCATGACAGAGGTCAAATTATTCCTGAGAGAACTGATCCCAACATTTGGTTTGCTGATCTCTATATAGACAGGGAATGGAGCACATTTTAAGAATTAAATCATGAGAATTTTGTGTACAGCACTGCAAATCGAGCATTGTTACTATCACCAAGAGGCATCAGCAGAAGTGTAGGGCCAACGGTACAATGAAAGCAAATTTATCCAAGGTGTCCTCCTCGATGTCACTGAAATGGCCAGATGCTCTTGTTTTGGTCTTACTTAGCATGATAAGCACCCCAATCAGGAAGCGGGTTTGAGTGCCCATGAAATTCTCATGGGGAGAGCCATATGATTAGGGCCCAATTTATATTTTGGTGGTCGGCCCGTTGTTCTGCCGGGATGACTGAGTAAATTCCCCCGTCGCCCTGGCGGAGGTCATGGCCGCCAGATTTATACGGCACGCTGCAGTTCCTGTCAATGCATTTTGCTGTTTGGTGCAGGGCTCAGTCAACATAATGGAGCCTTGCACCAAACCGATTTCTATTTATATTAAACAGAATTTTCTTTTTGAAAATAAAAGAGATATTGCCCTGCTAGCCCTGGGAGCTATCCCACAGGGCAAGGGGGCATAGTTACTTTTTTACTGTCCCATACCGTTAGGGTTTACCTGGTGGTGACGGACAGTAAAAAAAAAAACAGCTACATGTTCACCTATCCTAATTGATGGGCCAGACATATAGCCAGTTCTCCAACCAAGAAGGTTGGCCTCGGTGGAGATGACATAGTCTCTGCTGTGGCCAAACTTAAGGTGAGCCTGCATCTAAATTGGCAGGCGAACCCGTGTTGGCGGAGAGGGAATTCCGTCGCCGTTGCGACAGAGTTACCCCTCCAACAAAATATAAATTAGGCCCCTAGTCTTGAATTACTGTAAAGGTTTGGCTGGTGTAGTATGCTCTCTCTCTCTCACTAGGTGAAGCTTGCAACACTTTCTGAACGTTCTGAACCCTTCCATGACCTAGAGCCTGGCAACTGGATCTTGGTGAAGAAACGTGAGAAAGTCGTACTTAGAGGCCAGATGGAGAGGACCATGTTAAGTCATATTGATGACGAAAAAAGCTGTGAAATGAGGAAGCCTGCCATATTGGATCCATGCATCTCACATCAAAAAAGCCTGTACTGCTGATGAAGAAATGGTAATACAAACAACTGACTCAATAAGTCCAGCTTGAGTTCAGTTCAGGGATCTAGAGGGAGGAGAAAAAGTTGAAAAATCAAACTCTGAAACCCCCAAGTGCGAGTCAGACAGCAAGCAAGATTCCATAAATTGCAAACAGAGCAAATTCAGAAGTAGAAGAAAATCAGACAGATCAAGCAAAAGAAACTGAAGATATTAGCTTGATTCAAGCTGAATGGACTGGAAGAGTGAAAGAAAGAAGCGAAGCGAAGCGTTGCAAAGCAAAGCAAAGCCAGCAGTAATAGAGCTGATTGACAAATAATCTGGTGAAGCAGTAATCATTAGATCGGCAACAGTAAGCTTGCCAAACAAGAACTATATAGCTCCTGGACTGGCATATTTGACAAAGATAGTGCCCTCTTAATCAGTTCAATAGGATGAAAGGGCAAAATGTGGAAACCATCATTGAAACAAGGAAAGAAAGATGCAAGAAGAAAAAACATGAAAAGAAAGAGTTATGGAAAGGAAGGTAGAATAAAATATGGAAAGGAGTAATAGAAGGAAAAAAGAGAGAGAAAAAAGCGAACAACAAATCAAATATGGGAAGATACAAGTGATTAAGGAGAAAAATAAAAGGAGGAAGATGAAAGCAAGGAGAAAAGAGAAAGATAGAATACTTTGAGGTAGAAATAAGTGAAACAATACATACAATGAAAGAATTAAAGACAAGTAAAAAAAGTGGAAAAAAGGAAGAGTGAATGAAAAAAGGACAAAAGAAAAAACTTGAGAAGATGGTCTTAAGACAGATTGCGATAGAGAGAACGAACAGGTGGGCAACTGAGAAGATGAAAAGAAAGTCTCCCCCTTCCCACCAAATCTTCTATACCCCCCATTAGATCGTAGCAGACCCCCAACTCTATACACTCCCTCAGGGAAATCATTCCTACAAGCACATACAACCAACAGATGTAACCCCCACAGCATTCCTGGGGAGACCCATGAGCCTGCCGAAACTAGCCTGAAGATAACCCGCAGAGGAGATGGGGGAGTGCCTAAAATGCACAATAAAGGAAAGGGTAAGAGCCACCAGGGAACACAAAAAGCCACAGAAAAAGGAAGGTAGGCGAGCAACAGTGTTTATGGAACGAATAGCGGAAAACAAACAGACGTCCCAGAGATGCCTTGGATGAGTCTCTGGCACAATGTGAAGGGTGAACTTTGTCAGAATCATCAGGTTGAGACTACAAATAAATGCACAGAAGTGTGCATGGCACCAGAGTAGAGAAAGGCAAATCCAACAATGGCCATTATCATCAGACCATGATGTTGTGCCATGTGAGTGCCAAAGTGAGGGCAAAAGAAAAATCATGATAATAGTGCTTATTAATAACAGGCCCATTCAGCCAGAGAAACGACCATAATGAAGCAGCATACAATTTTCTTTTAAGTGCATATGTGATTTAGAGCTGTGGAGCAAAACTGCTAATGGGCACTATGTCAGACCCTGAAGTAGTGGAATATTTCATAGGTGTATCAACAGAACTGACGGCAAATCTTTTAGCTTTTTAGTTAATATGTTTGGGGAATTGTGCTGTAAAAAGAATAGCTTTGCTACCAAATTCTTGGAAAGAGAGCCAAGAGGTGAAAGATGATTAGCACCACGTTGTGAACAAAAGCCGTCAATAATTCTGACCCAGAGATCGACTCTTCTTGTGGGATCACGGTAACTTGGTCCTCTACTTACTACCATTTAAGGAAAGAGTGCTCTTTTTATCACAATGCCGTCAATAGCTTATTTGTCCAGTTAGGCTAGGTAATGACACTATACCCAGTAGCCAAGGTAATGACACTATACCCAGTAACCAAGGTAGAGGGAACACTATGAGGCTTTGACTTGAAGTAATGCTAGAGAAAGAAATTGTGACAATAATGGTGGTAGAAAAAAACCTCTTTTTTTCCATCTGTGTCTTAGATTAATTTATTTAAAAGAAATATTTGTCACAAGTACAAAACCTTTGACATAATAAAGAACTTTTTGGTAAAATAGTACAAAATTCACTAGAAAATACTGTCCTCTCTATGCCAAAAACATTACACTAATCCGTTGATTTTGACTGTGAAACAAATTGCTTGCTACAAAAAATGGTTGAACTTTTTATACATAGTGCTTTTTCGACATGTACCAAATATATTGTTCTTAAAAACATACATATTAAAATTTAGAATAGAAAAAAACTCATGAACAAAGAAATAAGTTGATCAATAGTGCAAACCTGAATAAATGACACCCAGGGGATTAAGAAGGCATTTGTTCCAAGAAATGAGCAAAATCAACAGGAACCATTCACAGAAAAGGCTGCAGGTGCACTTTGAAGACAAGGCCTTCTTTTTCAATACATACTTTTTTTAATACAACTACAAAATAATTTTCTTTAGAACCGAGCCCATAAAATATGTACAGTTATTTCCTAATAAAATATGAACAGTAGTTAAATATATTCCCCAAAAAACGATGGCTTTGTTTTATCAACTTTTCAGAACTGCCATACAAACCAGCTTTGACAGAGCAGACTAACTCACTAGTGAGTACATTTGGCACCTAAAGCAAACCACAAACTGTTGGCTGGAAAATAAACTTAGGTTTGATCAACACAAAAGCTAACAATAATATACTCTGCATTTTACAAACACGGTTTCCGAGTAAAAAACTTCAGAAAGTTAAGCGCAATATTTGCATAGGAACAGTTAACATTTGAGCGTGATAAATTTTCAAGTTTAGGTTTCCAGAGTTCAATCTGCTTTCAAGCAAGTAGTTCAAATTCTGTGGCAAGCCAGTAAGCAGAATAAAGATACAGAACCCTATTTTCAGCATAAAATTATCTTTTGTCGCATTCTGTCTGAATTGTAAGCGTAATACAGTATCCTTTAGCAGGATAAGACCTGAAAATCCCTGACTGATAAGTTTAAAGGCCATTGTGTTTTACTTACCTATTGTGAGATTTGCAACATTTAATATATTCTTCTTCCGAAACAGCTCCCTATCCGATCAAAGACAATATTCCACAGGTTTCAGTGTCTATTATTTTCTTTTTAACTATGTTATCAAATTAATTGATATACACCCAAATGTACTTATTTTTACATGCTACTTTTTGCATAGTTTACAGCATAGTTTTACCAGAACACTGCTACCTTGCTGTGTCACTGTAAATTCAATGTTTCCGCTCTTTACTTTAGTAGAGGTCAGGTTTTGTCACCTGTAAAAAATGAGATTTTGTGCTTTGAAGTGGTATACAGGCAATGGCAGTCTAGTTAGTTGTACAACTTTTAAAGGTCACTGTCAGCGATCCTCTCATGCCAATCTGCTTCCTAAGGAGTCTTCTTACTTGCATGTGCATAGACCCTAGATATGCTTTGCATAAAAATAGCCCTGGAATGAAGTACGCAGTGAGCGTAAAACGGTGGTCTCTGGCCTCAGGCTGATGTAAATGTACATTAAGATCGGTAACGGAATATTCAATTGAGAAAATCAATATAAAAAGACTTCCCCACTCCAAAAGCCACCAGTTCAACCAAATGAGATTGCAAAGCCAACCGTTTTCGTGCGATGTATTGGAACATCTCCAGATGCTTTCCAAGAGCACAAGAGGCTTCACCTATAATTCAGTGTCTTCCTGTAGTAAACCTACACCGTCGACGTCCAGGAGGAAATCGGCGGACATGACTTCTGTATCATCCAGGACGTCCCCCAGATCATGAGCAATATGTTCATCGAAGTCGTGCTCCATGTGTCTCATCAGGTGATCGAAAGGAATCAAGCCATGACTCATGGGCACAGCAGTCCTTGCAATGGTGGCTGCCATCTCTGCTGCAACGGCAGCCTTCTGCGCTTTCTGCCTTTGCTGTTCCTCCTGTTGTCTGTGAGTTTTCATATGTGCGTTGCGGCTTTTGATCTTAAAAAAGACCCTGAAATATTAAGGAAAAATAAGAAAGATGAAAAAGATACGTTTTTGATAGACTTTGAGTTTAGTTCAGAAACATTACGCTGAGAATTATTCATTTTTTAGGTATTCTAAAAATTGCCTAACACGGAGTTCTGTTGTCCTCAGATGCCAGAAAACACTACCCACACAGTATAGTCTGACAATCTTAACGAAATGACAAATAATAGGGACACCTTGAAGGCAAACACAATAAATTTAGAGATGTACATCGAACCATCAACCTGTAATGAAACGAGTTGGTAACTTAGGAAAAGATTTCATATATGACTGAATTCAGTCATTATTGAATTATGGGTGGCCGCTGTTTGTAACACTGAGAGACCAGTAGAGACCGTTGGCTACGGACCAAGGCAGGACCTACAATTTACATATAAAATGTTTATTCTCAGTATTTACACCTTTAAAACTGCATGTCATAAAAAAATCTTCACAATTTATAAAATGTCATTTACCAGAATGAAAACATGTGGTAGTAATTTAAATTCCTATGAAATTTAAACCTACAAATCGGTAGAAAGCAAAGCGTAGATTGTATTTCTGCTCGATCTGAAAACCTTCTCCCGCCAATCCCCTGCAAGAAATGTACCAGGAGCAAAGCATCTGTCATGTAATTTCTCCTGCAGAACAGCTATGAAAAGATCCCCGTACGGCTACCCCAAGTCTTGAACACCTCTGTCGTGGCTGATCATCATCCATCTGTTTAGGGCTTCCAACTCTGAAATGTTCAGTCCTGCCAAATGGCTCTCCTCTGGAACACCCAATGCCACAATCTCATTGGCTATGGACATAGATGGCCTGAGCTTACTCTACAATAATTGTTTGCGTGAAAAATCATTGTGGGATTCAACCGAACTTGCATTTGATGTCCTCACAATGACAACAGGAAATACCAAAGCGCGACCAATCGCTTTGTTCATACATGTTTATGCAAAGCAGAGTTTCCTGGAGTGACCATAAGTTGCTTATCATATGATTTAAACTGTGTGTCCCCAACCTGAGAGCAACACATCTGTACGAATGTCACCTAGGGAAACAAATGAATAGATGACTGCCCACCAAGTTGATCACTTTGTTCTATCACCTGAAAGTTGTTGCAGGGATTATGCTCATGCACAGAACTATGCGCAGGAAACCAGGACCTCAGTGAATTGCGGTGTACCAAAAACTCACCTCAGTACCCAGAACCCCTATCCGACTAGCATCAGTGTCTCATTCATTCTCCGTATCATCTTGAAGCTACCAATGATTAGACAACCCAGAACAAGCGGATTAGAGTACTCTCAGGAATGGTGGGAATCAGAAACACCTTGTCGTTATTATTCTCATATCAGTCCACAACAAGAGTAATCAGAGACACGGTAACGTTTAAAATGTTTATTTTTACCTACTTGCTCTAAGGTGCAGTACTTTGCCCAACATAAGCAGACAAATGATTAAAAACAAAACCATCAGCATTGTTACAATACCATCGAAAATGAAGGGAGAAATCATATTACAAATGATAGTGGAAAACAACCCCCCTCCCTTCGCTAGTAAACTAGTTTTATGAAACTAATAGAAGATCTCTAGGCTTGAATGGGGAACCCCATACCGTAAATATCAGCTTAGGTGAATCACATCACAGGATCAGCTCTGCTCTTTGTGTCTGGAAAGGTTTTCCCCAAGTGCCTGAATCATGCATGCAAATGCAGTATTAAAGACACCTGAGTTTCAGATATTTGCAGCTGTGTGCGTGTTATGGCTAGAGCGTGGGCCGATCAACCTGAATTCAAAAGCATACATTCTTATTTGACCTTGACGGCTTCTGCACACAGTGTTCAGACTAAGGTCGCGGTGCACGTCTAGGGATGTGAACAACAGACCGTTCTTATGTGAAGAAAAAGCTACCTGCAGTGTTGTGTGCAAATGCAGCAAAGTGGCAAGATGGCGTTTTACATCTAAGTCGCTTATGCTAACATAGCAATGTGTGTACATAGAACTCCGTCTCCACTACACCCTCCCTTGATCGGACCATGAACAGAATAGGGAATCAATGTAGGAACGCAGAGTTCAAGTTCGAGTGAGACAGAACCAAGGTCCTCTATTGTCAATCCATATAATTGGTAGTGACAGTTCGAAAAATTTGTTGGGAAAAGGGAAAAAATTAAAACATCTCTCAGGGACGTGACGCAGCCCAATTTGGAGTAAAAATAAAAATAAAAAATCTCCGTGCGGAAGATGGACAGCTGCCAATTTCAATCCATCAACGTGTATGCACAATAAGTAGCAACTGCCTCCAAGAGGAAGTCATTATAATGTTCTGTAAAAGATTCAGCCATCCAGTCAAGTAAAGTAAATGAACATACATGTTCTTCGATAACAGGAGCCTCTAGCATAGAGGACAACTTGCGTGTTCTTCAAGATAACTTCTTGCCAAGAAGCCATATGCTGCCGTATATATATACCAATTTCCTAGGACTCCATGTGTCGCTCCACAGGCCATAATCCCGATGCCAGAACAGTCCAACTCATGAGCCACTAAGGGACTTATTAGTCGATCATAATCCGGGGCAAAAGACGCCGTGTTCGGCAGGCACAAATACAGAGCCCATTCGAATGGACAATCTAGGCAATGGAAAACAGGTTGCACGCAAGTAAAGTAAGAGAACCTGAAGGATAATCCATAGGCTACGCTTAAAGTGGCCAGGGGCAATGTTCCATAGAATTCAAGCAACCGGTTGCGCAGTTGAAGCAGCCGGGGAGTGGGGTTGCAATGTGATACATATCGTGCAGCCACTGCGGAGAAAACAAATCAACAGCAGCACACCAGCAGTCAAAGCGAGGACCAATGGAAGGCCGCCGAAGACGCTGGAAAAAATATAATGAAAAAATGCCGGCATCACACCAAACACTGCCTGGAAGGAGGTCAGAGGCCGGAGCCCACAACCCTGAAAAAATGCACCAAGCTAGTTATTGACGAGGCACCGAATATAGTATGAATCAGAGCACCGAAATGAAGGGGAAGATCAGCACTCAAAAGCGCATGCACCTCGGTGCGGGTGCTTGCCACGTGAAGGACGAAAGTCTCACGGGAGGAAGTCAGAGCGACCTCCCTTTGAGACAATAGAGCTCCCCTTCTGCTCATCTTGTTGAACTCCGGTTCCAAGGCTGGGATGGAAGGCCAGATGGATACATCCAGTCTCCCATGCGGGGGTGGGAAAAGGACACTTCTACAACAGACTACGCGCTGTGAGACAGTGACAATGTACGGAATCCCCACTAGCATCCCGCAACATGCCTCATTATTTAAAAGCAAATAACTACCGTTAGCTAATAATGTAAAAGTGGGTGTAATTGCTGGCACAGGATTTCCCTTCAGAATGCAAGCTAAATTCGGTGCCTGAACGTTGCAGGCGCCACTCAATTGGATGTTCCTACAGACTACTGAGTGATCAGGTGTGGAAGTGCATTCCTCTCCTTTTAAATAACCTTCTTCACCCTCTCTCAGGCACCTGTATGTAAAGGGGAGTGACCAAACTTCATGCAGGAAAGCAGTACCCAAAGGTTCGTATATGCCTAGGACATAATGTTTCATACAGACTACTGAGTGATCAGGTGTGGAAGTGCATTCCTCTCCTTTTAAATAACCTTCTTCACCCTCTCTCAGGCACCTGTATGTAAAGGGGAGTGACCAAACTTCATGCAGGAAAGCAGTACCCAAAGGTTCGTATATGCCTAGGACATAATGTTTCATACATGAACTGAACTTAAACAATGGAAATGGTAAGGTGATTAAACCGTGGATAAGCCACACAGCTGAGTTTCATTCGGCCACAGAGAAAGGTAAAGGTTCCAACTTTTCACTATGCAGTAATGAGTATGTTGCATCCTTCATGGACATGAACTGTTGTCAGATTAAACGGCAGGAATAAAGATGATGTGTTCATGTAGTCCCAGGGAACTTTCCTAGCCCTCAATGTTTGTAAAGTCCATGCACACTGCATTATAAAACGCAACTGATTTTGACCATGGTACAAAACAGACATATCATCCTGTACAATATCAACAACAGATGAAACAATATTATCTACTGTGTAAATTCTGGAAGAAAGGGTGTTAATGCTATTATCGATGACAGCTAATACTTTTTCCAAATTGGCTTGATCAATAGCCCTTAATCTGGAAGCTGCTTCAATTTGAGATCATTTCCAAACTTCGTTATAAACAGCATACACCCATCTTTTGGACCTGCCACCCACAGGACCCTTAACAAAATCATTCAAATCCACTTGGTCATTCAATTTTGATAAATTAAGTTTAACAGAGGCCAATGTGGAAAGTTGCAGCCAGTTCTGACATAACTTCCCTACAGAATAGGTAGTCACAGAATGGGAAGATTCAAATCGGGGGTCCACCCTAACCTGTGTATAGCCAGGGTACAGACCCAGAAAACGATGTTGACAAGAATCAGAGTTCTTCTGCCATATTAACCACCCTTCATGATCTAAGTCGGAAATGTTGAAGGATGTATTTGTAATGAATGACTGCAACGCAGCAAGGGACAGATGTGTATGATTATTCCATTTTGGATAAGCGCCCAGATCAGTAATAGAGGGGGAATGCATATTTTTAGAAGTAGCCAATCCAAAGCAGGTGGTTTGATAAATGGAAGAATTCAAAAACAACATGTGATTTGGGATAAGGCAAGCACGAAGCAGAGCTTCCGTACCTTGTACCTGCCATGCTTTAGAACCCCAAACAGATTTAAGATCAATGGTATCTTTCCACAGCCCATAGCCCCCTGTAGCTAATTCATCCATAAAGGACTTGGAATACAATAATTTAGTGTGGGTCAGTCTAACTTTGGAAGCTGACTCAGTAGCCAATTTAAATTGAAAGGCTTCTGGTTTAGATATGCTGAAGTCAGTAAAATGTGTAAATTTGTCCAGCAGAGTTTTGGAGCTGCCTTCAACTGGTGCTGGACAATGTTCCCATTGTGTACAATTGACAACATTTCTAAATGTATTTGCTTTATGCAGGAAATGATTGCCAAAGTGTTGGTAGCAAAACAACTCACCATAATTTGCTGTGTCCAAATACAAATCTTCAGCATAAAAATATTTCAAATCAGAAAAAAGAGCCTCTACGGCTTGGACATCCCAATCATCAGAGCGGATGTTTTGTTTCACAACACCCCCCATAGAAACACGAAGTACATTGGGGACATTAATCACCTATGTGGGACCATGAATTTGAAATTTAACAGCATCCCATACAATCCCATCTAACACAGGCCAGGCTGTAATATTCACAAAAGTCTGGTCCCTCTTCATGATGTGTGATGAGGAGTGGGGGGCCAAAGTCCCATCAATTAATCCTAATTGTAGATCTTTCGGTGAGATAGTGTCCATTTACTAGACGAAAAAATACAACCACAAATCCAATGGACATAAACAAAAAAATAGTTATGAGCACCAGCCAAATGTAAGTCCAAGGGGGAATTAAAAAATGTCTTTTAAACCAAACAGCAAAAATAGAAATTTTCGATGGGGCATTTGAAGTCATAGAGTTAGTGTCAAATGAAAAACGTGACTGGTCAACTGGACTTGAATGTAAACCAGGCAACGACACATCTGTGGGATAAGTATACTCAGTATCTTCAATTGGACACCAGCCGGTGGAGGCAATAAAGGATTAGTAACTGTATGCATCTCGATGGCAATGTCAGGCCTGTTGGTAGTTGCCGGAGCCAAAACAGAATTTCTCAGCATTGCTGGACAAGAGACCGCTGGAGTCATACTAAGAAGAATCGGCCACTCGTTGTAATTTGACACTGTCAATCGAGATGTACCCGTTATCCTTGCGACCAGGAAGTGGAGGTAAAATGACTGTTCGTGTACCCTGCACGCCAAGCACTGGTACTGGAGCACGATAAGAGGGGCCGAACTCCTCCTTGTTCTCCACCTTCTCACGGACCAGGACACCAACTCGAGGTAGCCAGCCAACGACCGGAATCTGAAGCGCAGCATCAGTTGTGGAGGGCAAGTGTTCCTTTGCAAGACTGTCTCGGGTCTCTTGTAGATTCTGTAATACAGCACAGTGATCATCTACATCAAAGGGTGCGGCTCACGCCGCCATGTCTAGACCATCAAAGTCTGGGACAAACATCTTTATGCCAAAGAGCATTTCGTATGGGGTCCGCCCACCCAGAGACCTTCTAGGGAGATTATTAAGTGCATGTTGAACGCTATACAGATGGGCCAACCAGTTCCTGCCAGTACCTAACACCCTAGCTGTCAGGGATTGACGGTTCATTCGCTCCACAAACACTATTGCCCTCAAGCCGGTATGGAGACGAAAATTTGACTTGGACCCCCAAAGATCTCATGGCTTCTTTGTACGCCTTAGAGGCGAACGCAGGACCTTGGTCAGAATGAAGGGTACCACATGCAAAAATTCACACAAAGACACGCAAATCCCTGATGACAGTTCGAGCATCAGCACTCCGTTGTGGCCAGACCCAAAGAAAACGTGTGCACGAATCCACTGCAACTAAGATGTACTTGTATGCAGTATCAGAGGAGAAAGGACCGCAGTGATCTAAATAAACGCACCCAAGTGGTTTATTAGATGTACGAGTGTGTTTGAGGTGGGCGAGGGGCAGTCGAAGGTTGTATCTGCTGGCAGATGTCACAATTAAGAACATACGCACTATTCTGTTTATACAATCCGAGCCACCAGTAACGTTGTTGTAAGAGAGTAACAGTCGCCGAACCGCCGGCATGGGCAGAAGCCATACCTTTGTGAGCTGCTGTTATCAAGGAAAGTCTGCAGTCCGCGTTGGGAATCAATCTGTCACCAACGTCGTTAATTCTCACATAGGTACTTAAATTATAAGAGTATTTAGAAGGGAAACCCCGAGGGTAATTATCACCCTTCTCTGTCACAGCAATTGCTGCCAAGATGTCATCATCAATCTTACTTTTGGATCTCTTAACTGCTGCTACTAAATATGTTGCCACTGCTGTTTTCGCTGCCTCATCAGCTAAACTGTTGCCAACAGCGTGGACACCTACGTGCTGGTGCCCAAGAGTGTGAATTACATTCAAGAGCGCCAGACGTTGTTTAAATTCTGCGACTCGAACCCAAAGCATTTTATGCTTGATTTTGCTACCTTTGGAATCACGATACTCATTTTGAGACCAAAAGAATAAACTGGCGTTGAAAGACTGAACACAGTAAAAAGAGTCATTCACAATAAGAGTAGTGACTCGAGGATCAGCAAACTCCAGTGCAAGCACCAGAGCACGAAGCTCTGCCAACTGGGCGGTACAATCACCCAACGTCTGCATGTGCACAACATCAGATTTGAATTCACTGTTCACGAAAGTACCAGCCACTATTGCACAGGCCGCCGAATAAGCATGCTTAGAATCCGTCGCGGGTTGCGCCGAACCGTCAGTGTAAATTATACAATGGTAATCCTCAAGCGCGCGCAAGGACAGAGGAGCTGGATGAACAAATTCATACTGCAAATACTCCTGAGTCTGCAATGAGGCATCAAAGATGTAAGTGACATCAGGCGATGTCAAAGAAGTGGCCCATTGTATCCAACGCGGACGCAAAGCTTTGGAATTCGGTACACTGGCTTTTGTTACCGCATCTAGGGCAGGATACGGTGTGACAACCAACATGTGTTTCCCCTGCGACAGCGCTCTCTCTTTCACAATCGCCTTCTGGACCGCAGTCAAAACTTTTTCGACAGTGGAAAAGCGCATTTCAGCCTATGTGTACAAGTGAGATTTGTAAGCAATGGGGACTGTCACCCTCATTGAACGTTAAGTATGTGAAACCCACTGCACCAGGCACAATTATTATTACCAGGTTAGTGTGGTTATCACGCGTCAGTAAGTATTTCGAAGCAAGAAGATCAGCCTGCAAAGATTGCAGGATAGCGGAATGCTCTGGCAGCCAGCTCGATTTGGAAAAAGTAGGTTGTACCAAGGCATATAGCGGCTTGATACGCTGGGCATAATCAGGAATGTAAGTACGCCCGAAATTAAAAAAAACCAACAAAGATTGTAGTTTTTTCAGAGTTGTTGGAGCACGCAAGCATGGGCACTTCTCCAGGAAGTGAGGTGCTAAACCTCGTCCTTCGTTGTTGAGTTCATAGCCCAAAAACAACACTGTATACTCTGCAATATGTGACTTTGCAAAGTTGAATTTGTAACCGAAGTCCGCAAACATGACAATGATGCGGTCAACGCGACCCAGATGCGGCCATAATACGTCGTCTGTGAGATAGATATCATCAACATACGAGTACGCATCAGGGTCAATACTCTCTGAGAGACTACACGAGCGGCAAAGACACCTGGACTGTTTTTATAGCTCATGGCTAATCTTTTAAACTGTTTTTGTTTGCCGCCAGAAGTAAAGGCTGTCCACTGACTACTAATAGAGGACAGATTATGGCTATAAAAGCCAATGGATATGTCAAGTGTGGTTTTAAACCTTTTTCTCACCAGACTATCAACAAGGGCAGAACTGTGAGTATTCTGTACCGCACAGGTCCGACAATGAGAGTTCAAATGTCGGTAATCCAAAACTAGGCGGTACGACCCATCAGGTTTGGTTACAGTGAATAGAGGATTATTCATGGGTGACACACATGTTTCAATAACACCTTGATATTCCAATTGTTCAAGGATTTCTGCGACGTGAGATCTAGCTTTGCGGCGCATGGGATATTGGGGTTGTGGCTGGGGCATAGACCGTAATGGAATCTCATGGCTTGGCGACAACTTATCCCACTCAACCTGAGTATGGTACAACGCCGGAGCAAGTACCTGATCCCACTCTTCTGCAAAGTTCCGAGCCTGATCCTTCGGCACAGTGTGCGCGAAAGATGGGAGGATTACATCCTCCCCTCTAGGAGCGGCCAAAACGAAAGCTGGGGGCCAGTCTGCCTCTGCTAACAGAATGTCATATGTAGAGGTCAGATTTTCCCCAACAATCCCTTTTATGGTACACTGTATGTTACCTTCTATTAAAGGGACTATGTCATATAGTCTGTCAGGGGGAGCCACTCTAGTATCAGCAGTTTCTACAGTAATGAATGAATCAGTTGCTGTTGCCTTCAGATATGGACGCAGTGCTTGCCGCACTACTGTAACCTCTGCTGCGCTGTCTAGCAGCGTTAGTGCACATTTCAGGTTCCGAAGCTGCGTTCTCACTATCTGTGGCATACCTCGCTGTTAGTGCAGCGACTTTCTTCTTTTGAAACGGGGGTCGTTGTCGTGCAAATTCATCCTACTTGCCTTTACCGTCAGTCTGGCGGGGCTGCTCACGTACTTGTTGGGCACCCCGACCTTTGCCACGTTCTCCTCCACCGGACTGTGAGACCTATGTTTCCTGAGAAGAACAAGGAGAACGTTGTTCAGGAACCTGAAATCTATCAGGAGACCTAATCCTAGTGCGATCGCGCAAATCATAAGTGCGTTCAGTAGTCGATTGAACCTGCGACGCGGGACGAGACCCCTGTTTCTGTTGCTGCTTCCCCTGTTTTTTAGCTTTCCAATTTTGTTAAGGAAAAGCTGGGCGGCTTTAGAAGACGTCCCTGTCTTAGTTTGCGGTGGCATAGTTGTTGTTTGAACAAAAAGCTTAACCCCCAAACTATTGTGGCCAATGGTCTTATAAGCCTTCGCAATAATCTTCGGTAACTGCCGGGGTTTATCGACGTCGGTGACGAGGCGCAGCTCATTCCACACTTGAAAGTTAACCGCATCTCCCTTGACGTTAGCAGGGATGAGCGTGGCAAATACGTCGAACATGCCGACAAGCCTCATCCCTAACTCGACCGCCGCCTCCGGACCGTGTTGATCCTGAACACGTTTGATCACGGAGGGCAGTACAGCCATAGACGGGGTGCCGAAGCACTTCGGGTAGACTGCTGCAAACACCTTACCCCAGTTATCACAATCAGCTACCTCTGGGACTAAGTCTTTCTGCAAACTAATGGTGAGGATCCTGTGTTTTTCCACAGGAGTAGAATTCGGAAAAACTGCTTCCAGCTGGTCAGATTTCTCAGCAAGCCAATAAGGCATATCGTCCTTATTCTGGGGGCGCTTGCCCATTACCGAATAAACCATGACGGGACTAATAGTAATCCCGGCTGGGCCAGCTGGTTGCACCGCAACCCCAGGTGCCCCCACCTGGACATTGCGTGAAACGTATTGCACTAAAGCCCTATGCACCGTAATTAGGGCGGTATGGAGTTGACGTAACTCATCCACCGGGGCTTGCAAATAACGTAGATGTGGTGTAAACCCGGCCAAAACTGGCCAAGTGACCCTGGAATAGACAAGGGGCCCAAACGAACCGGTGTAACCGTGTGGGGGAGGGCGCCATTGAACCAAATATGACGCTGCCAAGCAGAAATTGGAATTTCCTGCGTCCTATATGACGTGTAATTAGCCGGGACTGCCGTAGGAGTGTACGAGTGAAACGTATTATCATCCGCATTCACCGCCGGCAAAGTAACCCAAGAGTAAAACAGCTCATAGGGATGCGATGCATCGGCACTCACTACAAAGATAATAGACATCCCATCGTCAGCACCCCGAACTGCGAAAATGACGCCGGAGAGGTGCGCGACTATGCGCTGCAATAGCGATTTCAGCCATAAGGACACAGAGAAGAAAAATAATCTATATCAACAGTGGCACAAAAAGGGTATAGGATAAAACGAAAACCTTTTTAATTGTCCAGCTTGAGAGAACCTCTATAATAACTAGTTAGGTAGGTTTAAACCGTCACTCCCGTCAACCGGAATCAAGAGTGAGGGTGTTGTGGACAAATAAAGGCACTACTAAGGCGTCTCAATCATAAGACCAAAACGTTAGGTGCACCATGTTGCAGGGATTTGCTCATGCACAGAACTATGCGCAGGGAACCAGGACCTCAGTGAATTGTGGTGTACCAAAAACTAACCTCAGTACCCAGAACCCCTATCCGATTAGCATCAGTGTCTCATTCATTCTCCGAATCATCTCGAAGCTACCAATGATTAGACAACCCAGAAAAAGCGACTTAGAGTTATTTAGTTATTATTCTCATATCAGTCCACAACAAGAGTAATCAGAGACACGGTAAAGTTTAAAATGTTTATTTTTACCTACGTGCTCTAAGGTGCAGTACTTTGGCCAACATAAGCAGACAAATGATTAAAAACAAAACCATCAGCATTTTTACAATACCATAGAAAATGAAGGGAGAAATCATATTACAAATGATAGTGGAAAACAACCACCCTCCCTTCGCTAGTAAACTAGTTCTATGAAACTAATAGAAGGCCTCTAGGCTTGAATGGGGAACCCCATACCGTAAATATCAGCTTAGGTGAATCACATCACAGGATCAGCTCTGCTCTTTGTGTCTGGAAAGGTGAATCATGCATGCAAATGCAATATTAAAGGCACCCGAGTTTCAGATATTTGCAGCTGTGTGCGTGTTATGGCTAGAGTGTGGGCCGATCAACCTGAATTCAAAAGCATACATTCTTATTTGACCTTGACAGCTTCTGCACACAGTGTTCAGACTAAGGTCGCAGTGCACGTCTAGGGATGTGAACAACAGACCGTTCTCATGTGAGGAAAAAGCAAGCAAGGACGTTTTTCTTGTAATAACAGCTACCTGCAGTGTCGTGTGCAAAAGCAGCAAAGTGGCAAGATGGCGTTTTACATCTAAGGCGCTTATGCTAACATAGCAATGTGTGTACATAGAACTCCGTCTCCACTACAAAGTCACCATCATCTTTTCCAACAAAGACCCACTGAATTAGTTCCATTACCTGTTTAAGCATCACTGATGTGATCTCATTCACAGTCTGGCATGTGGGAGAAGGCTAATGCCTTATCCATCAATCCCAGATGTATGAGACATGCCCAGAGTTGTTGCTGATTGAAACATTCAGACAATTTCCAAAATGTCCTTTTCTCTCTGCATGGTAGGAATGCTTTCACCATGGTTGTATCTAATATAGTGCCTAAGAAATACGACTGGTTGGCACCAGCGGAAATATTTGAACACTGATGAACAAATACGTATCATTAAGTCATTTGGTAAAAATCTGTAAGGGGCTCTCCACAAATCTTGAAGAGGTAGTTTTAGTCGCCCTGGGTCAGTCTACATAAATGTATGCAAGCACTCTGCCCTTGTGCAGGTGTGCAAAACCCACCTCCACAAACTGGCTGAAGTGGAGTCTTTAAAAAACACAGGAGTACAGAAAACTGAAAATGTTTGTTACCACTTCCTGCAGTCCCAGGAAAACTCGTATATATGAAATTATGCATCATGCAAATCCAACATATTTAACTTATCTTGCTTCAAAAAACGTGTTCAGGTATTGCAAATCTAATGTAGGTATAGCTCACCTCCTCCCTGGCCACCAGGAAATACCTAAAGTACCAACCTAATCCTGTTCTTACGATGGACCTCTTGCACCTTTATCCAACATTAACGTTGTTTTCATCAAGATGGTTTGGGCGTCTGGTGGGGTGTGTTGGGGAAACAGGAACAAGTGGCAGTTTACCAACAACATGCAAGGCATGACCGTATTGTATCAGATGCAGGACCTGCTGCTCTGTCGTTATTCTACTCCATTTGTTCAGTAAATCACGACTAGTCATCCCACTGGGAAACATTAAACGTTTGAGAAAAAAGTGAAAGACGAGTAGAAGACAAAGAGGAAGTCTGCAGTTGTTGGTACTTTCAGTATCCGGGACTGCTCCTACCTCTGTACTTTCGAAACAACTTGTAGGGCTGCTGAAGAGATCGCTAAAAGGGCTTTCTTGGCCTGCAATATTGGATTCTGTGGTACCCATGAAATCTGCAGCACTGCTGGAGGAAATGCCTAGAAAAAGAAGGTAGTCCCAATAAAAGTGGTGTGGCCTTTTTCTGCTTTTCACCAATAGCTTCTCTCCATCAAACGTTCTATCAATCATGTTTGCGTGGAAGCCAGCAGCGGTCATCCAAGCATGTCTTCTGATCACCACCATCGTGTTCATGGATCCTGAAACTGTATCTGGCATGTCTAGTCCTGTATGAGGATGTGTTTATAAGCCTCCTTGCCATCTTTCACTGATTAGGTGAAAGGAGCTTGCATAAGTGTCAAAAGGCTGTTAGTAACTAAAGCTGCCATTTTCCATAATTCATTGTTGGATTTTGAAAGCAAGCGTGAGGAGTTTGTCATATGCAGTACTAGACTTCCTGGAGAGAAAAACATTTTCTTAGAGTCTCTGGGCCTTATTTATAAGGAATTAACTGAGCCCGGTGCAGCAAGCCATTTGGCTGCGCTGCATTAATTCTGAAGCAAAGGGATGCGTCACATCTACAATGCTGTGACGGATCCCTTTGCTCTCCCCTGCACTGGCGCACAATTAGCTGCCAAGCGTCAATGCAGGCACCATTGTGCCTGCGTCATGGGGATGATTGTTTTTGTACAGGATGGGGCACCTTCCTGCACAAAAATAAATCTCAAGAGGTGAAAACATTTCTTCTTGTTGCGCCTCCCCTGGGGAGGTGTAGCATTCTGACGCATTTCCAGGTTTACAATTTCTTTTAAATCTGGAAATACGGCAGAAGCCATGGGTGTTGCCTGGGAACACCCATGGCACGTCCCTTTGATGGAAAGTGTAAAGGGTCCATATTTACAAGGACACGATAAGCCACGCAGGGTAGCTTTATGTGTCTTTGTAAATATGGGGCAGCAGGTTGCGCCACCATCTTAGCCGCGGGTAGGCTATTTTCCACTGGCAATGGAGTAGCTTTGATGAAGTAAGTACGGTACAGCCAATACCCTCACCAACAGATTGAGGTATTAATCTCTTTTTTCACCACTGATCCCCTTTACTTCTACTTTTACTTTCCAGTGTATGACAAGCGTCCCTGCCCCCGTTTGAGCTCATGAGGCCAAATTTTGGCATTACAAATGTGGGTTCAAATTATTTGCACTCCGCTGATTTCGCCTAACTCTTTTGACGATATCCATATGGTTATCGTCAGCAAACCGCACCTGAATCGATAGCAGATAAACACACTTTCTTTACTTATTAACTCTACGAACACCGAGTTCGACACGGAGCATAAATCAGCCCTGGTGTATAGTAGGGTTTTATTTTATTTTAATTTCATTTTGTTTAACTTCAAGCCCAGTGTTTATTACGGACTAGAAAGCATTAATCTTTATCATAGCATACAGATGCAGGCATCAGCAACTGGATGTGATGCACAAGTTACTACTTGTGTAATTATATATCTGTAAGAGACATTAGTTAGTGATAGATTCCTTACCTTAGAATATTCCCAGGCGTCAGACTGGATCTGGAAAATTTTCGTCAGCAGTACCCCTGCACGTCGGAAGGTGGCTTCGTGAGGCTCCGCTTCCGTCGCTGGCGTCGTATGCGCCGAGATGACATCATGGAGACTAATTAGGCGTCACCCATGTGCACTGACGTCAGTTCTGTACACGACTTTCCGCACCAGGAGCGCAGAGCCATGCAAGAAACTGACCATTGGTACAATGAAACTAGGGCCCTGAAAAGGATGACCTTAACCCTAGAAATCAGGCCGCAGAGCGGGGAAGATGGGTGGGGGGGTAAGAAATCTATCACTAACTAATGTCTCTTACAGATATATCATTACATAAGTAGTAACTTGTGCATCTGAAAGAGACACCTTAGTGATAGATTCCTTACCTTAGAATAGATACCCCAGCAATACCAACCCCGGTGGTGGGTCTGCGAACAAGATTACACCAGAAAGTCACGGAGGACAGAACGGCCAAAGAAGCCGTCCCTCCGGACTTGACTGTCAAGGCAATAATTCTTGGTAAACGTGTGCAGCGAGGCACACGTAGCTGCCTGACAAATGTCCTGCAAGGGAACGCCTCATCCCAAGGCAGTAGTGGCTGCTGTTGCCCTGGTAGAATGGGCACGCAGTCCCACAGGAGGCTCCTTCTTAGCCAACGAGTAACATGCTTTGATGCACAGAACGACCCACTGAGAGATGGTTCGTTTGTGCACGGCCCGGCCTTTTTTGGCACCCCCGTAGCCAACAAAAAGCTGGTCATCCACCCGGAAGTGTTGTGTGTGCTTTAGATAGGACGAGAGCGCACGTTTTGGGTCCAGACGGTGGAGCCTCTCTTCCTCTTTTGAAGGATGTGGATGCAGAAAGAAGGTGGGCAAAGTGATGGTCTGCCCGATGTGGAAGGGCGTGATAACCTTCGGCAAGAAAGAAGGACGAGTCCTTAAAACCACCTTGTCCAGATGAACCAAAAGAAAAGGAGGTTTAGAAGAGAGCGCCTGGAGCTCACTCACTCTTCTGGCAGAGGTGATAGCTACTAGGAAAGCCGCCATGAGAGTGAAAAGACGTAAGGGACAGTTGGGGACTTAAAAAGAGACGGCTGATCTGGAAGCCGTAGAAAGGCAGAGATGGCCGAAAGATAACCCTTGATAGTGCCCAGAGCAGAGCCCTGCTGGGCCAAAGAGAGAAGGAACAAAAGGACCTCTGAAAGAGGGGCAGAAAGGGGGTCCACAGCCTTTGCTGTGCACCATGCCAAAAATGTGTTCCACCTGCAGGTGTATACCGTTTTAGTGGACGGACGCCCGGCTGCCAGAATGACATCACAGAATTCGGGAGGAAGGTCAAAAGCTGTCAACTGTCACCGTTCAATCTCCACGCATGGAGGTGGAGGCTGGATAGGTTCAGGTGGAGGACTGTCCCCTGCTGCTACAACAGAAGACTCTCCCGAAGAGGCAGTCGGATAGGGGGATCGATCGCCATGCTGAGTAGCTCAGGATACCAGTATCTTCGTGCCCAATCCGGAGCCACAAGGATGACTTGGGCCCAGTCGCGCCGAATCTTCTTCAGCACTCTGGGTAGAAGTGGTATAGGCGGAAAGGCGTACAACAGACCGCAGCCCCACTCGCTACGAAAAGCGTCGCCGAGCGAGTGCCGCCTTGGAAATTCCAACGCGCAACTGATGACACTGCGCGTTCTCTTCGGTGGCGAATAGATCTAACCAAGGCTCTCCCCACTGCAGAACGAGACCTTGCACCACGTCCAAGTTCAGACACCATTCGTGATCCATCATGCACGGGCGGCTGAGTTCGTCCGCCCTGGCATTCAGAGAACCTGCCAGGTGTTGAACCACCAAGGTGATGCCTTGATGTTCCTGCCATGTCCAGAGGTGAAGAGACCTCCTCCTGACAGAGGGTCCACAACCCCACCCCGCCCTGTTTGTTGCAGTACCACATGGCGGTAGTGTTGTCCGTGAACACCTGCACTACACTTCCCCGGACAGAGGGAAGGAATGCTTTCAGTACAAGCCGGATCGCCCGAAGCTCCAAAAGGTTGATATGGAGCCGGGACTCCGCCTGAGACCAGCGGCCTCTGATCTCCGCCTCTCCCAAGTGGCCGCCTCATCCCAGGAGGGACACATCCGTCACCACTGTATGCTCCGGTTAGGGAAGGGAGAGGGATCTGCCCTTGACCCAATCGCGATTCATGAGCCACCACTGCAATTGTCATGCAGTGCCCTCTGAGATCTGGACATGATGGGACAGGTTGCCCCGATGCTGTGCCCACTGGAACTTCAGGTCCCACTGCAGAGCCCACATATGCCATCTGGCATGTTGCACTAGCAGGATGCAGGAGGCCATTAGGCCCAGGAGCCGGAGGGTCATCCTTACCGAAACCCAGGATAGAGGCTGAAAGGTCGGAATCATATCCTGAATATCCCGGACTCGCTGCTCGGGAGGATAAACCCGAAACTGCGTCGAATCCAGAACCGCTCCGATGAAGAGTAGCTTCTGAGAAGGGCTCAGGAGCGACTTCGGCACGTTGATGGAAAACCCCAGCAAATGCAGGAGGTTGGCCATAGTCTGGAGGTGGGAGATGACTGCCTGGGCCGAGCCCGCCTTCAACAGCCAGTCGTCGAGATAGGGGAAGACTGGAACCCCTGATCTGCGCAGATGAGCTGCGACCACCGCCATCACTTTCGTGAACATCCGAGGGGCACTGGTAAGGCCGTAGGGGAGCACGGCAAACTGAAAATGCTCTTGGCCTACCGTGAACCGCAGGTAACACCGGTGGGCCGGCAGGACGGGGATATGAAAATATGCGTCCTGCAAGTCCAACGCTACCATCCAGTCTCCAGGGTCGAGGGCAGCCAAGACCTGAGCCAGTCACCATCTTGAACTTCTTCTGGAGGAAGCGGTTGACGTTCCTGAGGTCCCAAAGGGACGCAGGCCCCCTTTCTCCTTCTTGGCGACCAGAAAGTAGTGGGAATAACAACCACGTCCTACTTCTGGCCCAGGAACGCGCTCGATGGCACTGAGGTGGCATGGCTGGAGGGGCAGACTCGAAGGGGAGGGAGTAGCGCCTTCGGACGATTTGCAACACCCACCTGTCCGAGGTAACAGAACACCAGTGGAGGAGGTGATGGCGAATCCTGCCACCCACCGGTGTGGGGTTTGCCCCAAAGCTCGAACTAGGAAGGCTTTGAGGCGGATGCCGCGGGAGTGGAGGTGGACTGACTCGCACGCTGGCTCTCTGTCCCACCGCAGCGTGAACCACGTCCGCGCCCGCGCTGAGGTTGGTTCTGCGCAGGCTTCTGGCTGAACGAACGTGTCGGGGCACTCCTTCCGTGGCCACAAAAGGAACGAAAAGCAGACGTGGCTGGGCGCGTGGTGGAGAGACCCAAGGACTTGGCCGTAGCCCAGGAGTCCTTAAAACGCTCCAGCGCACTATCTGCCTTATCGCCAAACAGGCGAGTACCATCAAAGGGCATGTCCATAAGAGAACTTTGAACATACCCTGAAAACCCAGTGGACCGCAACCAGGTGTGGGACGGAGGGCCACTGTTGTGGAAATCGCCCTACCCAGTGAGTCCGCAGTGTCCAGTCCACACCGGATGGCGACTTTGCTGCATCTTTCCCCTCAGCAACAGCTTGGGAAAGCACTGTCCGAACCTCCTCCGGACACTGAGGCAGCACCTGCGCAACCGTGTCCCACACTGCGTGGGAATAGCGGCCCAAGAGGCATGCGGTGTTCACCGACCGCAGCCCTAAGCTGGCAGATAAAAACAGTTTCTTGCCGAACTGTTCCAGCTTCTTGGATACCTTTTCCGGCGGGCGGTTGGAAATGCGCTTTGGGAAGTGGAGGCCTGGATGACCAGGCTCTCCGGCGTTGGGTGGGTTGTCAAAAAAGCAGGGTCACCGGGGGCCGGGCGATGACGCCTGGCTACGTTTTTATCCATGGGAACCCCCGTTGCTGGTCTAGACCAGGTGCCCATCAATACGTCAGTTAATGCCTCATTGAATGTTAGCAGGGGCTCCATAGAGCTTGCCGCCGGCGGAAGTACTTCAGTGAGGAGATTAGTTTTGAGGGTCACCGTAGGCAGGTCAAGGGCCTCAGCCGCTCTATGGAGCACCACATTGTATGTGGAGCCCTCCTCCATAGCCACAGCAGGAGGAGAAAAAAATCCATGTTCAGAGGAGAGGTCAAGGCCACCTGCATCCTCCAACTCTTCTGTCCATTCCTGTTCCGACCCGCACTGCAGTGCGAGAGGGTCCTCAGACCCCTCCCAGTCGTCCCCGTCCTCCACTGCCCGTGGAACAGGCTTCGGCGGCGGGGCAGGGACAGGGGAATAAAAAGGGTCCGGCTACGTGTCACAATTTGGGACAAAATTGTCCGGGAAACCAGTCAAGGGCGGTGGTGGAACAAACCGAACCCACTGCAGCGCCGGGAATGGAGCCGCATGCAGCGCCGGGCTGCTGGCAGAGGACCTTGCGGTGCCGGAGCCGCCAGCGGAGGACCTTGCGGAGCCGGAGCCGCCAGCGGTGCCGGCAGTGCAGCCGGCGGCAAGGGAGGGCCCTCGGCTGGGACCGCGGGGCCCGAAGGTGCGCTGGCGGGAACCCTAGGCCTGAAAAGGCTGTCCTTGGCAGCAAGGAAAGCTTGCACCTGGGCAGGAGTCGCCTACGGACCCGGATAAGGTGGGTAGGCCGCGGGACTCACACGCTCCAAAGGAGCAGCAGACGGGGGGTACCCCCGGCCCCCTCGTTCACTTCCGGAGACCGACGGGTGGACGTCGGAGAGCGAAAACGCTTCTTCGACTTCTTCTTATGACGTCTCTTACCTGATTCCAGTGTGATGACTTCGACCCCGAGGAGCGATGATGATGGCTCCGCGGTCGATCCCTCGATCGACCCCTGGACCTCGAACGGCGTGGAGATGACTGCCGGGCCTCCAGCAGCTTACGGGACCGCTCCCGTAAGGTCTTCGGAGCCATGGCCAGACAGTCGGAACATGACCGGGAGTCATGGTCGCTCTCCAGTCATGAGAGACAAACGCCATGGGGGCCGGCCACCGACATCGCACGGTGAAAGGCCCCACAGGTTTTAAACCCAGGCATCCCTATGTGGCACCAGGAGTCAAAGACTCAAAAATGAAAGACAAAAAGTCTCAAAACTTAGTCAAAAAGTGACTAGGGTACGTGCTCTAACCAGATCTGCGCTTGCTGGCGTGGAAAAAGAAAGAACTGACGTCAGCGCGCATGAGTGGTGCCTAAGTAGTCTCCGTGACGTCATCTCGGCGCATACGACGCCAGCTTTCCGGATCCAGTCTGACGCCTGGGGATATTTTAAGGTAAGGAATCTATCACTAACGTGTCACTTTCAGATTTATGTTTACTGTTTTGTTTTGTCCTGTTTGTCTCACTTAAGAATCACTTTCCTGATTAGGGATGTCACAAACAAAGTCTCTTAAAACACGATAAATCTAAAGATGAATAGCATGAGAATAAGAGAAAAAATATATCACGAGTTTCCACAAATGGTGATGTGTTAAAAAAATATTTACTTTTTGTGACAGAATAACCTTTCTCTCAAATCTTTCCAGATCTAGAAAGAACGCACTACCGATTGGGTATTGTATTGTGTGTAAATTTTGCCTTGATATTTAATAAGGGGACTGAGATTGAGTCACACACCTAGGAGTGGTAACAGGGATCATCGTTGTGGTCCTGATGAAAAGCCTTGGGGTAATGGCTTGAAACGTGTAGACCTTGAGGTGGACACACAAACGTATGCCTTTCAATTTCCCCTTTTTTAACTATACCAGCAAGAGGTCTCAATAATATATTTGTACCTCCTTAGCCAGGTATTTTTTAACTCTAGATAAGACCCTCCCACTCTTATACCACCTAACTCTCCATAGTATAAGGCTAAAAGTGCTCCCATGTCCCCGTTGGTCGCAGCATGCCCCGTTCTGCAGCGTGATGAGAAGAACCCTATGATGAAGCATGCCACCAAGGGAAATCTTGGTGGGTGAGGGTTATTTAAAGAAATCTTTCTGTTTTCTAACTAGAGAATAAAAGCGGAAAGGTAGCCCAAACAGCACAGACGGACTCTTTTTGTTTGTAATATTACGCACAGGAGGGCGAGTCCTCTGTTTTCTGACCTCGATATCCCCCATTTTTTATTTATATGTGCCACCGGTGTGTCTCAAAACGTGACGCACCGGCAGTGCAAGGGGCTTGTAAATAAGGCCCTCTGTCTCTAAGAACTGAATAACATTAGGTTTCATACTTACAAGCTAATTATCTATGAACTGCTGGTATATAATTTGACCATTTCATTGCTTCCAAGAAGGGATTGAAATGCAGTAGCGGAGCAATTGAAAGAAAAGTGGAGTGTAATATTTCTGTCAACAGGTTTGATATAACTTCTGTTGCAGCCAAAGGTATACCTAAAGTATCAACCATTATTTTACTACTGTGGCAAAAGACACACAGTCCTCTTTTGTGATTGCAATAGGGTTGCTAAAAATCTACTTCAAGTGAAGTGTCTAATCGACATGCATTTTGTAAAAGTAATTTGGGTCAGTGTGAGGCAAGTTGTCTTACTATTACCACCCTCATCTTATTGAGGGTTGGTGTCAAGAGCATATAAATCAGACTTAAAATTGAAACTGGTAAACTTTAGTGATAATGGTACATTTTCTGTAAGTGGTTCATCCTGACTATGAGTGTTAGAAATTGGGTTAATGGTAGACTTGGGTGTGAGCCCTGGCGTGAGGAGCAGACGTGTGGGCTGATACTTTGCGTTTGCAGTCGTCTGCGGTGATCAAAGCTTGCTGGGCACAGTGAAGGGCTGGCGGCAGCTCACACTGATTTTTGGTGCGAGCGGCACAGTTTAAGTGCGAACGGACATGTTCGCAGTCACAAAGAGCCCAAAAGCATGAATTAAAGATCTCAAGAGCCTCACCAAGGGTCCAGGACCTCGCTGAAGATGGGACCAGTAGCTGGTGGGGAGCCTTTCATGTCACTGAGGCTCAGATCAGGAGACCAGCAGACTAGCCCTTCGAGTTACCCTGGGATCCTGGATTCAAGAGGAGATGCAGGTCCACTTCTTCCCCATGCAAGAGGGGAGCAGGCAGTAGGTCAGCACAGCAAGGCAGCAGCTCATTCAGAGTAGCAGTCCAGCAGAGTAGCAGTCCTTCTTCTTGGAAGAGTATTCACAAGTCCAGAAGTGTACTGAAGAGTTGGTTTCTGAGGTCCTTCTTTTATACACTGGTGTCCAGGAAGGTGGGAGAAGCTTATTGACAGTGGCTTTGAAGTGCATGGAATTCCCTGCCTCTCCTGCCCTGGTTCAAAGCTCGCTGAAGTGACAAGGCAGGCATTGTTAGGTCCTTTGCGTGGAAACAGGACATAGCCTATTCAGGTGTGAGGATGGACCCAGTTCCTCCCTCTGATCCTGCCAGTGATGGCCATCCAGTCACACCTACGCTCCCATTGTGTGTGGCTGCCTAGGAGGAATACAAAAATCCTGACTGCCAACTACATCCAGTCATGTGACCAGAGATAGGCTGCAGGCACCAAATGGTTAAGGCGAGTAAATGCAACTTTCTAAAAGTAGCATTTTAAGAATTGTAATTTAGAATCAAACTTCACCCTAATTGTGGCTTTTAAATTAGGATGCCAGAGACACCAAACATGAAACAGTTATCTCTTCCAATTTGGAAAATACACTTAGAAAATGTAATAGGGCCACTTCAATGTTATCCTATGGGAGAGATAGGCCTTGAGGTAGTGAAAAACCTAGTTTTTCACTACTAGGACGTGTAAACTTAAAATTACACTTCCAACTTTTTAAATACATTGCACCATGCCCTGTGAGTTGTCCAGGGCCTACCCTAGGGGTGACCTATCTGCATTATAAAGGAAGGTTCTGGCCTTGCAAAAGGTTTATTTTTCCAAGTCGAAATGAAAGTTTAAAACTGCACACACAGGCTCTGTAATAGCAGGGCTACTTAAGTGGGGGGGCACAATCAGTGCTGTAGGCCACCTAGTAGCATTTAATTTACATGCTCTAGACACATGTAGTGCCATTTTACTAGAGATTTATAAGTCCTCTTACCATGTTTAGAGGAGTGAGCACAAGCACTTTAGCACTGGTTATAAATGGTATAGTGCAAGAGTCCTAAGGCCAGCAAAAACTATTTCAGTGAAAAATAGGAGGAAGGCAAAACGTTTGGGGGTGACCATACAGTGAAGGCTAGATCCAACAATGAGCAACTCTGTGTTTTTTAGCTCTACTATTGAAGTCTTCATTAAAGGCACATGTGATGCCGGGACGACTGATACAATTGGCTACAGGGAGACCGATGTCGACCTCTAATGTACTAAACTGAGTATCATAAACAACTTAGTAGAAACAATGTCTTCTCCGAGTATGATGAAGCGCTATATGCCGCCCCAAATTAGGCTGAAGTACAACTGCAAAACTATATAAAAGAAACAAACTTTAAGTTGCTGTCTCTAGATCAGGGGTCCCCAATCCTCTCTGTAATAAGAGTGACTGTTTTTCAATGAAAGTCATCCTGAGCTCCTAATCATATTAATGTTGTTATTAGTGACTACATCAGATAAGATTACATTAGTACCCGCCTTATGCTCGATTACCAGTAGTAATCACCTCAATGCATCAAGCAGGGTAGCTGCAACGTTCATAGCGCCAATATAATATTAGTAATAAGTCTCCCAAAAGTCACATGATTTATCCTGGTGTTACCTGCTTGCGCCTCTGTCACGGCCTCCATGCACAACCGCCATTGTCTGCCCACTGCTTGCCGCATTAAATTTAAAGCCCTAGCACTCTCCTATAGAGCATGTGAACATAAAGGCCCTGGCTATCTGAGGAAGAGATGGATTCCCTATCATCAGCCGAGAACACTCGGGTCCAACGAGCAAAACCTTTTATGTGCCCCAAGGGTCAACAAGACAAGGAAAGGTGGACACTCCTTTTCCTACCTGACTGCCAAACTCTGGAATTCCTAACCGCACTTCTCACCCTCTGAACTTATCTTCCGTAAATTGCTGAAAACATACCTGTTTGATAACTACGCTCTGTTTTACGGCGTGGACGAATCCCCCAGCACATCTCAGTACCGCTAGTGCTGGGACGCCCCCTCAGAGGCAGCCATGCACTTAATAAATTTCAGCTATAAAAATATTTAGGAAATCCAGCCATTTGTCTCCAAACATAAGCTTATGAGTTCTGAGAATACACACATTTTCGTCTGGAGTACATACATTTCAATTTTGGTATGTGTATAAAAAGTTAACCAATCAAAAGGCTGTACTTTAGTGTGCTGTGCTGCACACACGAAAGCTACTTACAAATAGCTGGAGAGGTGCTAGTAGTTCACGAGCTATTTGTTGGAGAAGTCTGTCTAGCTCCTTGCTGGAAAACATCTGACTGTTACAAATATACATATTGTTGCTTTGTGTTTTATGACAGATAATATTGTTTTTCAGAGCCTAAACAGTACACAGGAAATTAGCCACACACGCAAATATACTTTTAATTAGATTTTTTCAAAGAGCGATGCTTTGTCTTACTTGCAGCATTCTTTGCATGGAAAGATGGTGGTGGGGTCGGTCTCCCCACTGGTGGTGCTGTGCGCCGGGGAGCTTTTGACAGAGTAGTACCCGCTCTGTGGGGCTGGTTTGTGCTTCACAGCAGAAGCGACAGGAGAGGTTTTTGGCACCTGATTTGTGCCCCCATGTATTCGGGCATGGCCATTCAAAGCTTGTCTGGAACTGAATATCTGAAACAGAATTAAAGAGCTGAAATTAACTAGAATACATAATGACACGTAAAAGGAGCGTGCACTTTCTCCACCGACCTACTGCACAATATAAACTCATGGAGAGACTAAGCATAAACAAACTAAATACTAGAAACAGGGAGGTTCTGCTAACAGACTGAGGGGCCACACGTGTGGGACAGAGGGAGCCAGAACACACTGACGTCCATTATCACACATACACAGCAACATACCTACAGACATCTGTGTACACATACACTCCAACAAATACAGGCACATACACAGAAGTAACCAGACTGGGTTGAGGCCATGAATTACGACTCCACCCCAAAGTCTGAGCTAAGTCCCTTTACACGGTGGGGTTTGTTGTACAAGTGCTACACCAAACCCCAGCAGGGTAGTGTTGTAGAGAGCCAGTGCCTGCACTGGTTCATTTAATGGACACACAGTGGTATAAAACATATTTCCGTTCTGGGGAAGCTAGTGCAGGTACGGAGTTCTGCTGTCCCTTGCAGACCTCTATCACTGCATAAGCACAGGGGGCCACAAATTGTGACATGCCTCATTAATATTCATTAGTCAGGTCCATTTGCTAATGACCAGTGTCCAAAGCAGATGTACAGCTTTAGAACAGGCCTTGCACCTAGTCTCAGTAGGTATCAAACATGCTACACACAACCTTCGGCAATGCACAGCAAGCTCAGAAAGCACGGCGTGGCCTTATCCCTTGCCTTGCACCTAGTCTCAGTAGCTACCAAACACGCTGCACACAACCTTTGGCAATGCACAGCAGGCTCAGAAAGCAGGGTGTGGCCTTTTGTCACGCCCAGCAATTAGTTCCCGTATAGACAGGTAGGATGGCCTTCCCAGTCATAGTTCGGAAAGCGTGGGGCAATGTCACTCCCTTTTATATTTTTTAACCAGGGAGCTGAGACTTGTCCAGTGTGGTATACCTCCCTGTCACTCCTTTACTAAGGGCAGGAGGCTTCTTTGGCTCACACCCACCTGGCCCAAGGGGATGGAGAAAGGATTTAAACTTCTTAATATTTTTTATATGGGCTCCGAACTGCCCAGTGTCCTGTTGCTCATCCAGCCTTGCGCAAGAGCTGGGAGAGTTGTCTGGCCCACCCCCTGCCATAGGCAAGCGTGGGGGATTTGAGTTATTTATGTATTTGTTACTGAGGGCAGTTCTAAGTGCGTATTAGCCCTCCCAGACTTGCCTAAGGGCACCAAGGTAGCTGTCAATTGTCCTGGTCTTCCTTGACACACTTTGCTGAGGCAAACTGAAGTAAGGCTCTGGCAACACCTCCAGTCAACAGATGTGTAAAAGAGCTTCAGTAATGTCAGTAACACAACGATATGTAAGGTCACCAGTGATATCACTGATTCGATCATTCAAGAGGTAAGCTGTGGTATCATGTGTGAAGTCACGAGCAATGCACAAGGGGAGTTATGCTTGAACCAACAGGAAACTGAAATGTTTTGATTCGATGGTATGGTGTTTTTGAACGCAGGTTATTTTGCAAATCTAAAGTTCCTTTAAAATGTTTATTTGTTTGTTATAACATGCTTTGCTCACTGTTCAAAGTATCTACTAGTGCATACACATGCAGGGTGTGTTTCAAGGCTGTATGTG
This sequence comes from Triturus cristatus, assembly GCF_964204655.1. Classification (NCBI taxonomy): domain Eukaryota; kingdom Metazoa; phylum Chordata; class Amphibia; order Caudata; family Salamandridae; genus Triturus; species Triturus cristatus. The sequence continues at coordinate 1,667,968,643 of NC_140589.1, read as the reverse complement.
CAGAATCAGCATTTTACTCAGCGTATCTGGGTTTATGTGTTATGGCATGCTTTTGTTCATGTGCAATAGATATAAACACAAGTATTTAAGCCCAATCAGAGCTCAAAATTATTAAATAAGACCCCTAATGTGAAGCAAAGTCAAGAGGACGACGTCCAGAAGAAACTCCACTAATATGGTAACTATATAGGATTTCACCTTCAGAAACAAATGTTCGAAACTGTGGTTATTACTGCACTTGCTCCAAATAATATGTTTTATTGGGCCATATTTATTTTCCGTGACTTGACAAATAAATACAGTGTTCTATCATGGAGAATGATTATATGTGGGTATTAATTTGCATAACGTAACATTACATCTGCATATTCATGTTTGGTTAAAGAACAAGTGAGATCAAATGAGGGAATGGACCATGTGGGAGAAGTGTCGATTATTAGTGAAATGGGTTACACGAGCAAGGTCTGAAACAGAGTACTGCAATTTATTCTTTAAGTACCCTGTTGTCAAAGGCAGTTCTTCGTGGCTGCGGGGGTGGGTAGGTCCTCTTAGTCTGAAAGAATATATGGCCTGCCATATCTCCGATTGCTACCAACAATGGAGTAAGAGGAACCAAAAAGGCAGACTGGGGATACATTCCAGTTCCAGATACTAAACTGCATGTCGAGGAGAGAAGAGGTGGAGGTATGTCTCAGTGGAGGTTGTAGGCCTCGATGCAAGGGAGCCACAGACAGGCTTAGCCTGGGTCAGTGTACCAACCGGGATTAGACTGGTTCCATGAACCGTATGTGGTGGTGGGCACTTCAAGAGAAGGTTGGCAGCTGGCTGCCAGAATATGGAGGAGGCAGGTTCAGAACACAAGGGGGTGATGGCCACATGGGCTCTCCACATTCCCATCTCGCACAAAGAAAATCAGAAGCAGCGGGGAGCAAATTCTTTCTGGGTATGATGAATGAGGGAAAGGAAGCCCTGTTGCTCCACTTCTGTAGGAGTAGTCACAGGGACACACAGATTGATTAAAGACCACATGTGGTGGGAAAGGGCTGTTTCCAAGCAAATACGACACAAGGGAGAATAATGATAATAATAATGAACAAAATCCTTGGAGTGTTGAAACTGCAAAAGTTATGGCCAGAGGGCAATGACAGTAGGCTCTGGTTTGAGGATCCTGAAGTCCAGCATGGACAGAACAAATCCAAGAAGAACATCGTCCCCCAATAAGACTTCCCTAACACATAGGGTGCTAATACCTCTGGAGGCTAGCACCTCAATGTTCAGTTGAGGACCCAGAAAAAACAGCCAAATTAAGAAACTGTTGAGCTGGGAGAAGGTGACTTTCAAGATCAAATGGCACAAAGGCCAGTCAGTGGGAAGTCAAGCATGCAATGGAAAATTCACATGTACAAAACCTTAATCTGAGGACCAATTGCCCACAATGAGAGAGTGGTCCACAGATGGAAAGACGCAGCACACAGTAGCAGAGTTTCTAACGAGTTCCAAACAATAAAAGGTCTGCTGTAATGCTTATTAAATACAACGGACCAGGTTTTTAGGTTCATGTGCTTGTGTTGGAAATATGTAAAATTAAGGAAAGGACATCTTTACGTTGCCATTGTAGACTTAAAGGCAGCGTTTGACCTTATTCCACGTGCTTTATTATGGGATACACTGTGACGCCAAGGGGTGCCTGGTGACTTACTTGAGCAGATAATAAGACTACACGAAGACAATTACGCAAAAGCAAGGTGGAGTCCGAGGGGCGAACTTACAGAAGCAATCTCTATAAGAAGGGGTGTACGCCAAGGATGCGTTGGGTACTGGCACCAACACTATTTTCACTGTACGTAAACGATATCCCCAATTTTTTGAATGGTTGTATGAATGATGCACCAAAACTGGGGGGGGGCTTTAGCGCCAGCGCTCTTATTCGCTGACGACACCATACTAATATCACAGACACCAAAAGGATTGCAAAGCCTAATAGACTCCATTTACACATATTGCAGCACAAAAGGTTTACAAATTAACTCCAGTAAAACCAAATACGTGGCCATAAATCCCCATAAAACCTTTAGGAAAAACATAGTTTTGAATGGCCAAAAGTTGGAGTATGTGCAGAGTTTTAGCTACTTGGGTATATCCCTGGATACAAAGCTGTCATGGAAGTTACAAATGGAAAAAAGTAAGATAGCTTTGCTCCAAAATTCTCTACCCATAATGAAAAAGCATAGGAAACGTTTTTCTAAGGCAGTCTCTCCAGCCCTGGAGGTGTTTAAATACAAAGCACAATCAGCAGCATTGTACAGGGCTGAAATATGATTTTTGAGGTGGGGGAAAATACATTTTATAGAATGCTCCTAAGTCTCCCTGTACGAACACCATTAACTCCAATTATCCTGGAATTGAATGTAAAACGATCTGACCACTATGCCTTTTTAAGACCCCTTACATTTTGGGTAAGGTATGGTCAACTCCAGAACTAATACATTGCAAGGTTGGTTTGGAGGAGGTTATGGAGTTGGATCAGAATAGATGCATTTTGTGGTTTAGACATGTTTTCTTTATGGCTTAGAAGGTTGGGCCTCTCCCAGTTTTGGGTCGACCCAACCTCACTGTCTTCGGGTTCTAAGAAATTGCTAAAATCTACTTTCTGGGCATATATCCAAAGCAGTGTGTTATATGGCTCATTTAACGGACCGCTAACGACTAGATTTCTTTTGTTCAAGGACATAGCACATTTTGAGCCTTTTCTTGATGAAGTGCGTCCTCAACTTGCAAAATCTTTATACATGAAATTTAGATATGGTGTACTGAACATAAATACAATTACATCACGTTGGGCCGTTAATTATGATGGAACTGATAATGATTTGTGTATTTTATGCCCAGATAAAGTTAAAGAAAATGATCTGCATGTTTTACTCTTTTGTCCTGCATATGTTAAGCCTGGGAAAAATGGATTATACCCATTTGCAAAAACCTAGGAGCAAGATCCAGTAAAGAAGCAGAAAGAATATTAAAGACTGATACAGCTCAAGCAATTGTTTTTAGTATAGGTAAATTCTTACTAGCTGTAAGCTTCGTAAGGGCCAAAGCAGGACTGAAGTTATAGTGAACCTGACCAAGTACTCTAGAGGAATTATTGATGAATTTATTCTGTGTATGTTGAAGGGAATAAGGGAGTTTTTATTGCTATAATGTATTAGCTAGGAATTACCATTGAATTGTGTTTTCTTCTCTTTTATCTTACATATGGAAGAACAATCAAACGGACGATGTAATAGGGTTTGCTAACTCGTGATATCCTCATTTTTAAATTCTTGATGCCTTTTTAACATATTTAAAATTGCATTTGTATTCTTAATCACAGGGCGATAGGCCATTATAAGCCTCTTTCCTTTACATTTTTATTCACAATTTGTTGAAATGGTATTGATGCACTATTTGTAATAGGTGTTGTATGTATTGTTTGCATCTTTTATGGTTTAAAGGAACCGAAATAAAGATTTTTCTGATTCTGAAGTATACACAAAAGTGAAGGATGGAATGCTTGAATTAATCTCAGCCACTGGTAATTACTCAGGCAGCATTCCAATCCATCATTATTTTGTACACCATGAGGTGGCATGCTGTGCAAAAAAACGAATGACTAGTATGAGGCTCGAGTTATGACTAGTGACTGCGATTAATTGAAGCATTTCATCCATCTTTTTTTTATATTTCAGTGTGTCACCCTAATTAAGACGGGTATACCCAGACGTTGAGTCCTAGACACACTACAAGACAAAAATGAGGACTATGACAATAAGGACATGGATGGCCAATACCAGGCCACTTAAGATTCAAAAAGACTTTGAAGGGACAGATTTGGCACATACCTTGTTTAGTCAGATCTTATGGATGAAAAAAGGAGATTTAAGAGTTGAAAGTGCCCACAAAGTGGGTTTGAAGAGAAACATCTACTGCAGAAGATCAATAGATATCCTATTCAAAATTTTCTCTTTCTAACACAAAAATATCGAATAAACACAATGCAAGGAGACAGGTCGCTCAAATTCACACATAGCCACATTTCCCTCATATAGAGCATGGCAGAATCAATACGTCTCAAGAGAAAAGGTTAAACTATTTCTTCCTGGGTAAAATTAATTTTCAGTCCAGTAAGGAAAAACAATGTACCATCTTTAAGGGTTAAACGAAAATTCTGGACATCAAGAACGTCATTATAAGATGAAGCATAGGGAGGTGAGCTACTGCAATTTGTTAAAGGAGTTACTGAGTTGTGTCTAGTTTTGATTTCTAGGAATAATTGTAAGGTGGTGTTTCTGTATGGTTCAAAAGTAAGCCTTTTTGTTCATTATTCCCCCTCCTGACCCCTCCTGTGGTGTTTTGGAATGGTCTTGAGTGATTCAAGGTGCTGCCCGTCAAGGAGCTGATTGCAGATGATTTGTCTCTGCTCAAAGACACCAAGCAGTGCTTAGGATAAGGGTAGCCGGGGTATTTGATATTGAGGAGGTTGTGTTATTTCTTCTGTGATTGCTACTTCCTACACATGACCCTGTGAATATGCCTCATTTCATCTACCATTTCAATCATCACTGCCTATTATGACCACATAGATCTGTCACAGCTTTGTGAAACAGATGTTGGAAGTTATCACCTGTAAGAAAGTAGGATCTGCTTTCATGGCCGCCCTCACTTTTTTTTGTTGTCATTACGTTTTTCTGACTAGTCTGACTGGGATCCTGCTAATCAGGATCCCCAGTCACTGTGCTTTTTCCCTAAATTGGACACAAGTCTACAAACCTACAAGTCACCCCTAAGGCAGGCCTTTCAATCCTGAAGGCAGAATGCTGGGTCCTAAGTGGGAGGTTGCCCCTTTATGAGCTGGGCACCCCTACAACCTTCGGAGTCCATTCTCCCGGGTTGTAAGTGCATTAGCCAATATGACATATAGAGTGGTCATGCGTCATTACACGATGACCATCTCTAATCTGGCTGTAACGAACTCTGTCATGTTTGGTATCAAGCATGTTGGTATCATCCCTCCACACAGTAAACGGTTGTTAAATACGATTCAGTAGGCAGAAGTAGGATAAAGTGGGTTTATTCTTAAACAATATTCACCCACGACCACGGCATCCTGCTGCTGCGGATTCAAGCACGAAACTAAACGTTGCTTGAAAACCCACTGAGCAGTAAATACAAATATGTTGACACACAAGATGATCGCACGCAAGAGCCTCGTAGAAGGCTGCACGCGCTGCACTCATCTCATGCACAGGAATTGTAACATCACTACAACAGCTTCCCCCTTAACAAATGAAAGGAGAAAAATACATATCTATCAAAACAATAAGCTATCATTAGGAAAAACAAGTTACATTTATAAATACAATATGTAATGCAACTTTTACAGAATCTGAAAAAGTAATAAAAAGAACACATTATTCCAGAACATAATCTTTGAATTTCTCTGGTAATCTCCTTGTGCGAGTAAAACTTTTTTCACACATTACTTCACCTTTGTTACCTAGTAATGTAGTTGTGGGGGTAACTGGTGAGTGTGTATGACTCATAAGAGAAGGAACAGGTGTAAGCAAGGTATTGTCGTTTTGAAATTTGGAAGGAACCACATCTTGTAACCAATTATAGGATTGTGAACGACCTGCGTTGGAACCATAATGGTTAACAATGATGTCAGGTAGAGAACTTGAAATTAAAACTAGATCCCTTTTGTTCCACCACCCTTTGTTGAGTAAGAAGGCTGAACCTTTGGTTACTTTACAAACTTGAACAGGAGAAGAGAATCTAGAAGAACCTTTCAACACTTTCTTGGGTTTTTTGATTAAAACCCAATCACCAGGTTTCAAAGAATCTCCACTTAAGTGTTTGTTTAAGTCAAACTGACTTTTCATGGTTTCTTGATTGTTCTTTACTCTTGCTCTAATCACATCCAATGAATCAACTTTCCGTTCAGATTTATTAGATAACCATGTAGGGAATAATTTAGAATGTGCCATTCTACCTCTCAGCAATGTGAAGGGCGCAACCCCAGTGGTGGAGTGGGGAGTGGTGTTGTAAGACCACACCTTTTCTTTCAAATACTCAGCAAAATCTAGATTTGATGCAATGGCAGTTTGTATACCTTCTTTGATAAGTCTGTTACCTCTTTCAACTAGACCTTTTGAAGATGGGGAATAAAGAGCTACTTTCAAGTGTTGTATATCATGACGTTCTAAAAATTTACACATACGTTGAGATAAGAAGTGCGTACCATTGTCAGTGACAATAGATTTTGGAGAACCTTCAAGTTTAAAGACATGTTCTTAAAACTTGATGGTGTTCTCAGTAGGGGGTCCATCACAAAACCAATAAAACATCCACTTAGAAAAATAATCAACCATTAAAAGTAAGAATTTGTTGTGTGTTGGCAATAATTCATAGGGTCCAGAAAAATCAATACCTACTTTGTCCCAGGGGCCGCATGAGAAGGGTACAGGATGTAATGGCGTTTGTAACGTTTTCCATCTTTTATCAGATAAAAGGCACTCTGAGCATGTTTCAATGGTGGATTTCACTTGAGCTTCAATGGAAGGCCACCAATAAAACTCCTTGATTCTTTTACAGGTTTTAGAAATACCAAGGTGACCTTGATGTGCTAACTGAATGATTCTCCTGCGTAAATTCTCAGGAGGAACAAACAGATCATGACGCATGATAATTTCATCAGCAATAGACAACTCATCAGCGACATGAGCAAATTTCTTCAGGTCACCAGAAAGCGCTCTGGTTGCTGGCCAACCTTCCACGATGAATAGTTTAACTTTGTTGAGGTTGTGATCTTTGTCACTTTCTTCTTTCCATGTATGCTCGGAAATGGAGGGGAATTCAATGACCGCATCTATGACTGCCACCACACAATCAGAAATGTTACCATCACTTTCATTCTGAAAAGTTTCCAGAGACATTCTGGAGAGGCAATCTGCTCTAAAGTTCTACCCTCCCGGTAAGTGTTTGATTACAAAATGGTATTCTTGCAAGATGGAGAGTAAACATATTAGTCTTGCAGAAGCCTTGTTGGGACCAGAGCCTGAAAGAATGTAGACCAAAGGTTTATGGTCAGTGAAGATGTCAAATTCTCAACCCCAAATGTAAGATCTAAACTTCTGAATAGCCCAAACAAACGCAAGTGCTTCCCTTTTTGATTGTACTATAACGTGTTTCTGGAGGTAGTAATGTCCTGGAGGCAAATGCGATTGTGTGTTCCTTGTTTCCCACCCACTGACATTGAACGGCTCCTAAGCAAGACAAACTAGCATCAACATTTAAGAAACATCTGTAATCATCCTGAAATGGCTGGAGAGCAGGGGCATGCTCAATGATAACCTTGACCTGGTTAAAAGTGTCTTGCAAGTCATCACTCCATAAGAATGTTGCACCTTTCCTAAGTAAAGCTCGAAGGGGTTCAACGATCTGGGCATAACCATGTACAAAGCGAGTGTAGTACTCAGCTAAGCCAAGAAAAGAACGCAGAGCGTCTCTATCTTTGGGAGGTGACGCTTCACGTACCGCTTGGATTAGTGATTAGGTTTGATGCCTTCTTGGGACAGTGTGTGACCCAAATAATCAAGAGTTTGAACACCAAATTTACATTTCTCATGTCTAATGGTCATTCCAGAGGTAGACAATATAGACAATACTTTGGCTAAGGTGGAATTGTGTGCCTCACGGCTGCTGGCGTGGACCAGAATATTGTCCTGATATGCCTGGACTCCAGAAATGTTTTTGAAAAGCGAGTCCATGAGTTTTTGGAATAGGCTAGCAGCGGATGCGAGTCCAAATGGGAGCCTGAGATATTTAAATGCCCCAAAGGGAGTGATGAAAGTGGTGAGTTCTTGAGAATCAACACTAAGGGGAATTTGGTGGTATGCAGATCGTAGATCAATTAAAGAAAAGCACTTGGAACCTCCAACACCAGCTTAAAGGTCATGGATTTTAGGAAGGGGGTGACAATCTACGATGATGTTCTTATTTAATGAGCGCAAGTCAGCACAGAGTCTCACCTCGCCTGATTTCTTTTTGCAAACGACGATGGGAGAAACCCATTGGGATGAATCACAAGGGACAATGATGCTTTCAGAACAAAGATTATCTAGTACCTTCTTAAGATCATCTCTGGCACTGACGGGTAAAGGTCTAACTTTGTGTACTACAGGCTGGGCATCTGGTTTGAGTCTTATCTGATGTTCAAACCCCAAGATGGTACCAATTTTATCAATAAGAACCAAAGGAAACTGGTTGATGATTTCATTGACATCAGTGGGAAGATCTGAAAATGAAGATGTATTAATAGCTAACATGTCAATACTCTCAGTATCGTCTGTAACATACCCCTCTGGTAATTCACCAAGAACAATAGGGTTATCTGAGCCAGGTTTAAGATAAATTCCCATCTTTGCAAGATCCTGCCTTCCGACAATGTCCCTGTCTTTAATTGCAACATAAGTTTTTGTGAAAACATGACGTCCTAAGCTTATTAGCTTAGATTTAAAATATCCAAGCATGTCAATTTCAGTTTCCCCAAATGCCTTAGGGTAGGGTTGACATCTGTGGGAGTGAGTGATATGGAGTCATGCCAAGTGTTTACAAATGAGATCTCTGAAAGAATTGTGATGGGAGATCCGGAATCAGCCATGGCTGTAAATGGAACATCTGCAATAAAAATATCACACCAGGGACCTTTAGCAGTACCTACATCACTAATAGAATTACATTCAATTGTCACAACAACATTAGTGAGTTTTTCTGAAATTGTTTGTAAATCCTCAGCTACGTCTATGCTGTTGATTTTCACTGGTCTCCTTGAATTTCTGCATACTCCTTGAAAGTGTCCAATTCTTTTTACATACAGTACATTTCTTGCCTATCGCTGGACAAAGAGGAGAATTTCCAATATGTGATTTTGAGCCACATCTGTAACATATTAAATTTTTCCTTTGAATTTTTTTTCCAGAATTGTAGGTAGAGATAGCAGAAACAGTTGCTTCAGGTTGAGTAGTAAGTGAATTTACAGAATGTCCATCATGAATGGCTTAAGATGAGACCATAGAACATTCAGTTGATTTAGCAATATCAGAGGTTTCAGATAGTGTCGGGTTTCTGCAACTTAATAGTCTTTCTTGTATTTTGTGCGAAAAACATCTGAAAACAAACTGGTCTCGGATTGCATAATCTGTATTTGCACCAAATTCACAAGTGGATGCCAATATTCTCAATTCTGCAATATATTCCTCTACTGTTTCCTCAATATTTTGTTTTCTTTTAAAGAAATTGTGGCGTTCTAACATAATGCTTGGTTCCTCATCATATTGTTTAGTTAAATGAGCTAAGGCTTCTTTGTAAGGGTCCCAATCACCAGAACCTGAATGAGGTATGTGAGGTAAATTGTCAAAGACTTTTTGTGCTGCAAGACCAATGCAACTATATAAAATAGCTGCTTTACGAACAGGTGGGTACCCTGTAGCATCAATTGCTACTAAATAATTGTCAAAAATGTTAATCCATTGACGCCATTTGACACAAGGTTTGCCAGGAGACTGAAGAAAAGGAGGAGGGGCTGTGATTTGTTGAGATGAAGCCATGTTGACAAAGTCTGAGATTAGCACAATGTAACCAAGCAACTTTGAAGAATAAATTATGAATTGTAAAGGCACAATGTGAAACAGTAAAAAGAAATAAGGTGCCTAAGATAATGAGTTTGTGCTTGAAAATGAGCTAAATGTAGTGGCAAAAGTAATGAAGTTTAACAGTACCTGAGGGAAAGCTGCAATACACGAATGTTGAATGGACAACGTTCAATAAAGGCTCCGGTTGTGTTAAACACTTCCTATTTGAGACGTTGCCGTTATAATTAGCGCGTGTAAGCGCGTGCAGGTTCTTGATGTAGAAAAATGGGTACTGTTCCTTTAAATGCCCAAAGTGTAGCAAGGACGTAACGTTGGAGATCGACATGCGCGATCTCGTTTAGGTGTGATGCAGCGCTCCTCTGGTGAATACGTGACCAATCCTGAAACGTGAAGTTGGAGATCAGCGTACGCCATCTCGTCGGATGTGAGGTACAGTGCGTCTCGTCTAGCCTCCCAAAGGGGTCCGGGAACAAAGCAAGACTCCGCCACGTATCTCCGTAGAAGCAAAGCAGAGCGCAAATGCTGGCCGATGAATGTAAACTCCGTGAAAATGCAGAAAATGGTCGGTGGGTGAGAGGTCCAATCGTCGCCAAGATGTTAAATACGATTCAGCAGGCAGAAGTAGGATAAAGTGGGTTTATTCTTAAACAATATTCACCCACGACCACGGCGTCCTGCTGCTGCGGATTCAAGTACGAAACTAAACGTTGCTTGAAAAACCACTGAGCAATAAACGGCGCGGAGCGTGGAATACATATCAAATACAAATATGTTGACACACAAGATGATCGCACGCAAGAGCCTCATAGAAGGCTGCACGCGCTGCGCTCATCTCATGCACAGGAATTGTAACATTACTACAACGGTGTGGGAAGTATGATTCCATGCACTGTAAAGCTCCTCCGGGAGGCCCTCAGTGCTCCCGGTACCAGTCTTCCAGAAGCAGACAGCAAACTAGGGGCGGCTGCCGACCAGACAAGTTTCTGTCCTCCTGCTGCTGAGCCAAGCTCGAGCAGGGGAAGGCAGAACAATAGATATTCTGTCACAGGGAGGTGCAGCCACCTCCCAGACAGGGTTTAGTGTATTAGGGCAGGGTGGGGGCGCTTGCCAGTGCCACTGAGACTGCTTGAAGGGCACATTTGATGCCCGCCTTGTATACTCCAGTTCAAATCAGTTCAGGGAGCCGAACACAAACTGTGCACACGTTAAATTCAGTGTATAATGCGTAATAGCATATTGTTTCAAAACAAATCCATATAACAAAACAACTGAAGAAAGCGAGGGACCACAAGACAAAGAGGTAAATTCAGTCTTTCTGTTTATGGAGAGTTCAGATATTCCAGCCAGCCAACACGTGTTTCGTCAAGGGGCACAAGAACCCCAGACTTCTTCAGGGCTGGTGAGAAAACATACATAGGGTACGTATCACAGAAAAGTACAATTGTGTTATACTTCAAACAGGTACACCCTTACGTGTCCACAATACACGGTGGGGAAGGTCACCAATTAAAACGTAATTGAACCCAAATAGAACTCCAAGTGTATTGGGTTGTATTAGAAACCCAGTCTGAAAATTGCAGTAAAGCTATAGGGAAGTTTGAAGAATCTTGACAAAAAAGGAGAAAAGTGTCCATCGTCAGGCATGCGTAAGGTTTCAAAACTATACAGTACGATTAAGCTGCGATGTGAGAATCGGACTACAAATATCAAGAAGTGTCGTTGTGATTTAAGCCTGTGTAGACCAGTCATATGTTAAGAAAAATGGGAAGAAGCACCCTATATCAATGTGCCTCTATGATAACTCACAAGGTGAAAGGGTTACAAGCCACTTGAAAGCCCCACATGGAAGAGTAAACGTGCGAGCGGTTTATCAAACCCCTACCTTCTCTAAGTATGGCGAATGTATCAGACCTGTAAGTACATGAGGAAACCAGAAGGGCATAAAACCACACATCTCACTAGGTATCAGATACCATTACTTAAAGACTGTATACCAATGTAACAAGAGTATATATCCTACAGCCAGGCTTACCTCAAACCTGGTGATAATTCCGACCCAGTAGGTCTTATCATTCATGCGGACCGGGAGAATTCAATGATGCAAGTGTAGAAAACAAATAATCCGACACAATACGGCCGTCCTAGTAAAGCCGATTTGAATCTCCTCGACTCTGTAAAAAATATATGTACCCGATCAGTAATGAGCTCGCTAACTAAGAAGTGAATCAAGACAAGTAAAACATGTAAACTAAAGGCTAAACCTTACCTAAGACGAGTACATCCAAAAGTCACAGCCTGATTATCTCCGCGTGTGGTTGTGTGTGCACCGTGCGCATACCCGGAAGTGCTTATTATAGCGGAAGCCAGTATAAACACTAGAACGTGTAAACTGGGATTCATTGTCAGTGCGCATGCATGAAGTATAGTGCAACGCATCCCGATGTTTGTCAAGAAGCATCAACTCAAAATTCAAATGTTAATATAGTTATGTCAAATGCGAAACGGTATAATACAAAACAGGAAAATGCAAGGAGAGATATTACATCATGTAGTACAAAAGAAAAGCGGAACAAATAAGGTGACGCCATTAGAGTCATTAGAAAGCGGAACAGATAAGGTAACGTCATTGCAGTATAATTGCACTATATATAACACGTGAGCAGAGTCATCAAGTATGTACGAACACCTACGGGATATTACTGAAGGTCTACAACGTAGAGTACACAGTGAAGCAGACATATGAACAACACAAATACAAAAGTATAAGATACATAATTCCTTTCGACTTGCTGGAAGTTAAATGTACATACATACAAACATGTTGAGCAAGACTGTCGATTTCGCCCATTCTGAGAATAACCATAGATTGGTGATTCAGGTATCTCTAAGTCCTTTTAAAGTAGGTATATAGGTACAGAAAGAACACATTATATTTGCATGCATTGAGAAGTATAAAACTCAAGTTGAAACATTTCACCCCGTTCATATTGTTGGGGTAGTCCAACAATAGTGCAAGACATGCAGTATCGGAGCCATAAACACAGCCATGCTTAAATGTAGGTGTTTAATCCCCTAAGAAATAGTGCATCTCGTTGTCACTATTAAAACCTAGGTCATGGGTACGCAAGCGCATGATCCAAAAAGCTTCAAGCTTCCTCAAATTAAGCTCCCTATTGCCCCCTCTGGGGTTCTGTTTGCAAATATCTATACCATAAAATTTGAACCTCTTACTTGGGTCTTGTGTAGGACACTCCCAGATGTGTATTGCCATGGGGTATCTCGAATCTTTTTGTTTTAGAGCTCTAACATGTTCCCCAATTCTTTCTTCTAAGCTCCTTATGGTACTGCCTACATATTTACCTCCACAAGTGCATTCTAGTACATAGACTACAAATTTAGTATTGCAGTTTATGTTCACTCTTATATCATATGTCTTGTTAGGGCCTTTAAACATCTTCTTTTTGTCTTCTGCCCATCTGCATATGCCACAGAAACCGCATTTGAAAAATCCATTAGACCGTGTAGTCAACCATGTGTCTGGGGTTACGTTATGAGTGTAACTGGGACTAAGGCGGGTGCGTAGTGTTTTGCCCCTGCGGTAAGTAATCTGCGGTGTGCTACAGACAGATTTCGCTAGAGAGGAATCGTTGGTGAGAATATGCCAGTGTTTCTGCATGCTCTTAGACAGGGCCTTACTGTAATCATCAAAGTTAGTGATCAATCTAACTGCTGTGTCCGTAGGTATCTTCTCCTTGTCTATGATGGTATTAATTCGGTCTGTATTTCTGATTCTATTCTCTGCTCTTTCTATGATGGATCTATTGTAGCCCCTTTGAGTGAATCTGGTTCCCATGTCGTGTAGGCAAAGTTCAAAATCTGTATCTATACTACAATTGCGTCTAGCCCTAGTGAATTCCCCAAAGGGAATAGCATTGATTTGGTGCGGTGGATGTGCACTGTTAGCGTGTAAAATTGCGTTACACGCAGTGTCTTTCCTGTACAATTTGGTATGTAAGTTATTGTCTTTGATAAGAATCTCAATGTCCAGAAATGTGATGCATGTGTCACTCGACTCTTGTGTGAACTGCATGTGTGAATTGTTTGAATTGAGGTATGTGAGGAATTCCGTCAAACTCTCTGGGGTGCCCGTCCAAATCATCAGACAATCGTCAATGTAGCGCCCCCAGTATAGTATGGAATCATGAAATCTGCCTCCTCCAGGTCCCCATATCCAATCCTCTTCCAATTTACCCATGAACAGATTGGCGAAACTTGGAGAAAATTTAGATCCCATTTAAACTCCCTTCTTTTGTCTAAACCATTGGGAATTGAATAGAAATACATTGTTGTTAAGGATGATGCGCATCATGTCAACCAGCATCTCCGTGTGCTTCCATTGAGAAGCAGCTCTTCTAAACAAAATGGTTTCTATAGCTTTGATGCCCAAATCGAGTTCAATGCTGGTGTACAGGGACACCACATCCATCGTGACCAAAATCATACCCTCCTCCCATCTGAGATCTGACAGAATATTAACAATATGTTTCGTGTCTCTGATGTACGATGGTAAATTTTTGACTAATGGTGACAGAAATAAATCAACGTATTCCGCTAGTCTCTCCGTGGGACCCCCAATTCCTGCCACTATAGGTCTACCCGGAGGGAAGGTAAGGTGTTTATGTACCTTAGGAAGTGTGTAAATGCATGGGTAATTAGGTCTGAATACATTTAAATATGTCATTTCCTCCAGGGTGAGCAAATTGTCGTTATACCAATCAGTAAGGTTCCTATTCACCAGTAGCGTTAAAGGACCTATTGGGTTATGATGTACTTGTTCATAACATGTTGTGTCATTAAGTTGTGTTAATATTTCCGCATTGTAGTCTTGCTTATTCATCACCACTACGTTGCCTCCTTTGTCCGCTTCTCTGATTATTAGATTTCTGTTGGTTGCAAGTTCTTTCAGGGCCACCCGTTCCCCTTTAGACAAATTGTCTGAGTACCTCAATTTCTTTTGGTTCTTTTTGTCTTCAAACTTATTGAGGTCAGCCAGTACTAGTTTGTGAAATGTGTCGATTGAATTATCAACTGTCAGTGTGGGTGTCCACTTGGATTTGGATCGGAGCCCACTAGTCAGTGAGTAATCTGTTTGGATATCTAGCTCCTGTAAAAGTAGTTCCATGCGTTGGGGGGTTTCCTCCGTGTCCGCTAGAGATAATAGTAATTGTGTTTTTAATGCGTCTTGAATACTGAAATTTACATTCAGAGAGTCAGTAGGTATATGCACAATAGCTTTATTAGGTACAGGGTTCAGTTCAAAATGTTTTTTTAATTTCAGGTTTCTGGTAAATTTATACAGGTCTACCTTAGTATTACACACATCTCCCTCGTTAGTAGGGTTGAAACTCAAACCTTTTTTTAACAGATTTACCATATCTTGATTTAATGGTGTAGAAGAAAGGTTCATAACCCCAATGTCATCTATAGATCCTGCTTTTACTTCTTGTTCTGTCCTGACCTCAATTTGGTACGGTAGTCCTCTTTGTCTCCCTGCCCTCTGACCTCTGCGGGTTTTTCGTTTGTGGGATCGCGGATTGGTGGAAGTCTGTTCCCCTTCCTGATTCTCAGTACCTCTCGAAAAAAAGAAGAAGAGGAAGATGTTCCTACATTCTCTAACTCGTTGTCACTAGTGTTTGGTGCGTTCAATGATGAGGTGCTAGAAGAAATTGAAATAGTCTCCTGTCTCTGATTATTCTCTGGTTCCTTTCCTGTCTGGAAAAGGAAATCGTACTTTCTCGCATATGTGTACACTCGCCCCTCTCTATAATCTATCTCATCTCGTTTTAACTTTCTTGCTTTTCTTTCTTTAATTTCATTTTGATGTTTCATTAGAATGTCATTAAGTATCACGTAATTCTTTTCTGTCGCTTCTTTGAGGTCTAAGGCGTTTATCTCCTGTTCTAGAACTTCAATATCCTTCTGGAGTTTAAGCAATTTCCTGTCTGTATTATCTATGAGAATTCTCATTAGTGTTTGGGATTTGTCAGTTAAAGTATCCTCCCATTTCTTTAAAAGGTCCTCCTCCAGGTCGTCGTATGTTGGAAAGATTTGGGATCTTAGACCCCTAGGGACCCTATTGAGGCGTAAGTACTGTTTTAACGTGGCGCCATCCCACCATTTAGAATTTTCTGCTTTTTTCAGTCCTTCTAATTTCATGAGTTCGTCACGTAATCCCTCGTTGCGTGTGGGTATATTAGGCCCAGCACTTGCTGCCACTGATTGTCCTTTAGCAAGGTTGTCGAAGAGTTCTTCTGCAATCTTATCTCTATCGCTACTCATGATGAGTAAAACGTGGATGCTGCCCAAACCTGATCTCAATCTGATGCTTAACAAACAGGGGGGTGTTATTTGTTCTGTCAGGTTATTTCTGAGCGCTCTCTTTATTTACGTTCTCGTGTGAGCTTAAATATATCTGAAACGGTGCCACAGGAGAGGGAGAAATACCCCTAAACCCTCTAGTGGTGGGCCACGGCCCACTATACAAACAGAACACAAACTGTGCACACGTTAAATTCAGTGTATAATGCGTAATAGCATATTGTTTCAAAACAAATCCATATAACAAAACAACTGAAGAAAGCGAGGGACCACAAGACAAAGAGGTAAATTCAGTCTTTCTGTTTATGGAGAGTTCAGATATTCCAGCCAGCCAACATGTGTTTCGTCAAGGGGCACAAGATCCCCAGACTTCTTCAGGGCTGGTGAGAAAACATACATAGGGTACGTATCACAGAAAAGTACAATTGTGTTATACTTCAAACAGGTACACCCTTGCGTGTCCACAATACACGGTGGGGAAGGTCACCAATTAAAACGTAATTCAACCCAAATAGAACTCCAAGTGTGTTGGGTTGTATTAGAAACCCAGTCTGAAAATTGCAGTAAGTAAAGCTATAGGGAAGTTTGAAGAATCTTGACAAAAAAGGAGAAAAGTGTCCATCGTCAGGCATGCGTAAGGTTTCAAAACTATACAGTACGATTAAGCTGCGATGTGAGAATCGGACTAAAAATATCAAGAAGTGTCGTTGTGATTTAAGCCTGTGTAGACCAGTCATATGTTAAGAAAAATGAGAAGAAGCACCCTATATCAATGTGCCTCTGCGATAACTCACAAGGTGAAAGGGTTACAAGCCACTTGAAAGCCCCACATGGAAGGTAAACGTGCGAGCGGTTTATCAAACCCCTACCTTCTCTAAGTGATACGTACCCTATGTATGTTTTCTCACCAGCCCTGAAGAAGTCTGGGGTTCTTGTGCCCCTTGACGAAACACGTGTTGGCTGGCTGGAATATCTGAACTCTCCATAAACAGAAAGACTGAATTTACCTCTTTGTCTTGTGGTCCCTCGCTTTCTTCAGTTGTTTTGTTATATGGATTTGTTTTGAAACAATATGCTATTACGCATTATACACTGAATTTAACGTGTGCACAGTTTGTGTTCTGTTTGTATAGTGGGCCGTGGCCCACCACTAGAGGGTTTAGGGGTATTTCTCCCTCTCCTGTGGCACCGTTTCAGATATATTTAAGCTCACACGAGAACGTAGATAAAGAGAGCGCTCAGAAATAACCTGACAGAACAAATAACACCCCCCTGTTTGTTAAGCAGTTCAGGGAGCCGTTGGCTTCCGCTCTGATGCAAAACTGGACAAAGGACATGGGAGTTTCCTCCCCACTGTCCAGCCACTCCTCCGGGAGGGACCCCTGCATCGTCCTAACCCTCTCCTACGGATACTTAAGGGCTTACGTGTGGGTGGGTCCCTAGATTCGTCGTTGGACAAGATTCAGATCACATACCACTACAACTTCGACCGTCTGGACCTTCTTGACTTCACTTTGGGAACTGAGACTGCACCAGGGAAGATTCCTGCTGCTCCTGGTCTCGTCGGTCTGCTGGTCTTCTGCAACGTCTGTGTCTGTGCTCCATACAGGTTCTTCACCAGGCCTGTGGACATCCAAGTCCCACAGGGTACTTCATGTGAATCGTCTAAAACCTTTTGTGGACAGGGCTGACATGAGCTTGCTCAAGGCAACTGATGAGGGACAGGAAGAGGAGAGTGACCCTCTTCCTGATCTCATCTCTCAGAACCCGGTTGATGGGGCAGTTGATGGAGTAGCCTTGACAGGCAGCATCACTGACCAACAACAAGCTGATTGCAGGAAGGTCGTCAATCAATACAAGTGTGTTTTCTCTGACACCCAGTCAAACCACCTGGTGTACCCATGAAGTGGACACAGGTGACAGTCTGCCAGTAAAGAACAAAATTTACAGACAGCCTAACCGTGTCAGAGACTGCATTAGAACAGAGGTCAAAAAGATGCTGGAATTGGGGGGCATTGATCCTTCAATAGCCCCTGGGCTGGTTCAGTAGTCCTTGTACCAAAATCTCACACCAAAATGTAAATGGATGTAAATCCGTATTTGTAAAGCGAGAACTACTCACCCTTACGGGTCTCAAGGCGCTGGGGGCCGTCGTGGAAATTAAGTGCGCTATTGCCCAGAGTCACATGGTGCTCAGCTGAGCTGCCGCCGGAGCCGGGGATCGAACCGTGAGCCCTGTGCTCCGAAGTCAGCTGCCCTGGCCGCTGCACTACACCTCTCCATCACCAAAGTGGAAAAAGAGAGATGAGGTTTTGTGTGGACTACTGAGGCCTCAATGCAGTCACTAGGACTATTGTCCATCCTATTCAAAGGGCAGATGAGCTCATAGATACTTTTGCCTCAGTCAAGCTTCAGAGTATATTTGACCTGACTGCTGGCTACTGGCAAATCAGACTAGCTGTGGATGCCAAGCCAGAAACAGCATTTTTCAACCCCCAGTGGGCATTATCAATGTATTGTGATACCCTTTGGTTTGAAAAATGCAACTGCCACATTTCAGAGGTTGGTGAACAATGTTCTCACAGGTCTGAAAGCCTATAGTGCAGCATATCTAGATAATATTGCTGTCTTTAGCGCCACCTGGGAGGATCACCTGGTCCACATCAAGAATGTTCTGAAGGCCCTGCAAAAGGCAGGCCTCACTATCAAGGTCACCAAGTGCCTGATAGGGCAGAGCAAGGTTGTATGCTTGGGTCACCCATGGTAGGTGGAGGCCAAGTTCAGCCGTTGGAGAGCAAAACCCAGACCATCATGGACTGAGTTGCTCCACTACCCAGACTCAGATCAGAGCTTTCTTGGGCCTGACTAGGTACTACAGACGTTTGTTAAGGCGAATGGGTCTATAGTGACTCCCCTTAATGATCGTACCTCCAAGAGAATGCCAAAGAAAGTTCAGTGGACAGCTAGCTGTCCAAAGGCATTTGATGACCTGAAGCAGGCTATGTGCACTGCTTCCATTCTGCAAAGTCCTGACTATTCCAAAACCCTCACTGTCCAGACCGATGCATCTGAAATAGGGGTCAGAGCTGTTTTGTCTCAACTAAATGCAGAGGGTCAGGACCAACCAGTAGCTTTTATAAGCAGAAGGTTGACCCCCTAAGAAAAACATTGGTCAGCTATAGAGAGGGAAGCCTTTGCTGTGGTCTGGGCCTTGAAGAAGTTGAGGCCATACCTGTTTGGTACTCACTTCATTGTTCAGACAGACCATAGCCCGTCTTATGGCTTAAAGAAATGAAGGGTGAAAATCCCAAACTTTTGAGGTGATCCATTTCTCTACAGGGGATGGACTATTCAGTGGAACATACACTTGGGAGTAACCATGCCAACGCAGATGGACTCTCCAGACATTTCCACTTAGAAAATGAAGACTCAACTGGGCAAGGTTAGTTGAATCTCCTTAGGTTTGGGGGGGAGTGGGGGGTTTGTGTAGGAAAGTATGATCTGCTTTCAATGTCAACCTCACATTTTGCTGGTGTCATTATGTTTTTCTCACTACTCTGGACCCCAGTCACTGTGCTTCTGCCCTAAATGTGACATGGTAAGTAATTGGGTATAGTCCACATTGGCTACTGGGGTACCCTTGCAAGTCCCTAGCACATGGCACTAAGGTACACAGGAAATAGGTACACCAGGGGTCTCCCATGGAATGAAGCTTGTATTATACCACCCATGGGAGACCACTCAAATTGTGACTCCAGGCTGGCCATTGCAGCCTGTCTAAGCTGGTGCTAGCACCACTTACGACAGATATAGGTTTCCCTATATCTGAGGTTACTACACTCAAAACCTATAAGTCACCCCTAAGGCAGGCCTGGGTCCTAAGTGGGAGGGTGCCCTTGCATGAGTAGGGCACCCCTACAATCTTCAGAGTCCATTCTCGCGGATTGTAAGTGCATCAGCCATTATAACCTATAGAGTGGCCATGCTTCATTACGCGATAACCCTCTCTAAACTGGCTTTAACGTACACTGTCATGTTTGGTATAAAACATGTTGGAATCATCCCCCCACACCGTAAATGGTGTGGGAAGCATGATTCCATACACTGTAAAGCTCCTCCAGGAGGCCCTCAGTGCTCCAGATACCAGTCTTCCAGAACTGGACAGCAAGATAGGGCTTCAGCCAACCAGAGACACGTTTCTGCCCTCCTGCTGCTGAGCCAACCTCGAGCAAGGGAAGGCAGTACAATAGATATCCTGTCACAGGCAGGTGTGACCACCTTCCAGACAGGGTTTAGAGTATTGGGGCAGGGTGGGGGTGCTTGCCAGCGCCACTGAGACTGCTTGAAGGGCACATTTGGTGCTCTCCTTGCATACTCCAGTTCAAACCAGTTCAGGGAGCTGTTGGCTCCCGCTCTGGCGCGAAACTGGACAAAGGACAAGGGAGTATTCTCCCCACCGCCCAGCCCCTCCTCTGGAGGGACCCCTGAATCGTCCAAACCCTCTCCTAAGGGTACTTAAGGGCTTACCTGTGGGTGGGTCCCTAGATTTGTCATGGGACAAGATTCAGATCACATACAACTTCAAACATCTGGACACTCTGGACTTCGCTTTGGGAACCAAGACTGCACCAGGGAAGATTCCTGCTGCTCCTGGTCTCATTGTCCTGCTGGTCATCTGCAATATCTGTGCCCATGCTCCATACAGTCTCTTCACCAGGCCTGTGGACATCCAAGACACCTGAAGGAATCTTCCTTGGAGTGAAGGAGTCACTCCCCTGCATCTGCAGGCACCGCAACGCAGCTGACCGGTCTGCGGATCCTGGGCTCCCACGGACTCCTAAAGACTCCACAACACAGGTGGTGGTTCTACAATTCCCTCGAGGCCTGCACTGTCTTCATACCGAGTTTGAGGCCAGTATCCCTCGTCGGAACCATTGGAACAGAACCTCTGTGCACCACGTTGACTTGCCGTTGCCAAGGCTTGTTGACTCTCTCCTTCAGAGATCTTCGGGCTCCAAGAAGCTACAACCTCAAGCAACTCCTGCAGCCAAGATATTCACCCTCACCACTTCCTCTGCACTGTGGGCTTTCTTTATTGGGGAGCTAATGGAGGCCCTCTTGCGACTCCTTTGCCTCTGGCCCATGGGTCCTTTTGAGGGTGGTCTTTGGTTCCAGTGGGCTCATCTGCGTGCTTGGGCCTTCTCTGACTTACCTGCTGGTGGTGAGTCACTTGGACCTTGCTGGTCCTGACACTGCACCCTTTCGTCGGCTATGTTGTCTGCCGCTGCAAAGGCTTGTTGGTGCCCCTGCTGTATGCTGACTCCCGGGCTCTCGACATCCGACGTGGGACAGTTTGTAAACGGCTCCTGGTCTTCCACAGCGTCGCCTGGTCCACAGAGCTGCAACTTCAAGGGCACCGTCAACTTCTCCTGCATACCCAACATCAGTGGGCATTCGTCTTTCGTGCCTCCTGGTACCTCTTGAGTGGCATAGACTCTGTCTGCTTGCAGGTTCTTCTCACCTTGAATCCACTTTTGGGTTCCACCGGACTCCTTCGTCTTCTTCTCCAGCAGCATCTTTCATGAAGTCCTCCATTGTGGTCTACGGCAGTTTCCAACATCACTTGACACCTATGCACCCGGACTCCCTGATGTAGGTATCCTGGTTCCTGGGGTATCCACGGATGGGGTGAGTCTTCAACCTTCCATCGTCTACAGAGTGTCTTCAGGGTCCACTGGGAAGGGTCCTTTTTCTTTAACACAGCAACTACAACTTACCTATTGACTAACATTGAGCACGCGGTCGTGTTCCCACTTCGCACACGACCTCCGTGGGGCTCCTAGATACTCACCTTGGGTGGTTCCTTAAATCTCCACCTCTTCTACGTCTTGTGGGTCAACTTTTGTCTTGAGTCATGGTTCGCATTCCACTTTTTTAGTATATGGTTTGGTCTCCCCCTTGAGACCACTGTATATTTGTGCTACTTACGTACTCTATTTCCTAAGTATTGTGTGTACTGTGTTTGTATCTCCGGGTAGGAGATAATATAATGTGTTAGTGAGTCTTTGTAATAAAATACACATTTTTATAACTACACCGTGTGATTAATTTTCACTTAGCTTATACCATAAGATTAAGTACTGGTAAAACAAGCGGCTTTACACTCCTTTTGGACTTAGCCTGGAGGCTGCTCTCTACAGCTACCACTTAGAGAGCTTTCGAAGGCTGTCTAAAACCAATAAAATCACTATAAGTGTTGCCTGGATTAGTGCAGGGTGCTACACTTACAAAAGTGAGAACCATATACTAAGCCAGTCTCTCATATCACCCATGCTGCTTCAAATACTACTGCTAGCAGATTCAGGACTGTCCAATAAAGCAGGTAATTTTCTGCCCTCTCAGATGAATTAAGCAGGCTGCATAGGCAGCATCTGTTAGGAGGCTGCGCCAGATAGACGAAAACCAGAAGTGAAGGATATTTTATAGAGTATAATGATGACTCTTTTGGAGGAGATCTGGGATTTCAGGTAAGTAACTATTCCTTCTTCTCAAGGGGATCTTCATAATTAGTCATAAGCACGAAATGGAACACCAAGCCCTTCCCTAAGAAAAGCGGAGAAAAAATGCAAAGGAAATAAAATTATCACATAACTAATGGAAAATATTCCACAGAGATTCTTGGCCCACTTGTATATCATCCCTGAATCTTATCAAGCAAGCAGTAATGCCTTGTGAAAGTATGTACAGACCACCACAATGCAGCTTTACAGATGTTCATAATAGAGATGTTCCTCAGTAATGCCGCAGTAGCAGTCCTGCACCAGGGGAGTGAACTCTGGGTTTACCTGACAAAGACTTGTTAGCTTTACTGTAACAAAGAATGCAGGAAAAAATCAGTTTAGAGATAGACTGCCTAGACGTGGCTAACCCTGTTCTTACTGGGCCACAGTTTACAAACAGATGATCAGTATTCTAAAATTTGATCTACAAGAAGTAGAATTTTATAACTCCTTATACATCCAGAAAATGCAAGGCTTTTTGAGCTACCGAAGAAGGAAAATTGTCTGCTTAATGTGGAAATCAGATGTCACCTAAGGAAGGAAACTCAGATGAGTCCTCATCACTGCTTTATACTTATGTAACACTGTATATGGTTCCATACAACAGAGGTCTTGGATTTCACGAACTCTTGGCGAGGAAGTAGTGGCATCTAGAAAGCTGCCTCCAGGAAAGATGCAGAAGAGAAGCCTCATGAATCAATTGGAACAGGGGATACATTTGTCTTGATTAACACTATATTCAGCTACCAGGGAGGAAACGCTTTCCTTAAGGGAGGATATACCTTCTTAAGACCTTCTCAGAAGTCTTTTATTACAGTAATCTTGAAAATAGAGGTTTATGAAGCCTTTTTTGTGGAAGCGGTTACGGCTGCTCGATGTACCTTACTAGAAGAAAACTGCAGTCCAGATCTTGCTAATTCCGAAAGATATGGAAGTACTGCTTCCTCTTGACATCTGGTAGGGGCAAGGATTTTCTGCTGGCACCAGATGCAGAAACTCTTCAATTTAAATAAATACAAACTTCTTGTGGAAGGATGTCTAGCTTCTCTTAGTAAGTTCATGCAGTCTTCTGATAAGTCTAAGAGGCCATATTGCAAGAGTTCAGGGGCCCAGCTGCTACATAGGTTGGGGTGCAGGATGTGGGTCCCGAACTTGAGTATGAGATCCAGACTGCAGGGCTCCTTCTTGTGTGGTCGTTCCGATAGGTGTAGAAGGCCAGTGTACCACCATTGGTGTGGCCACTTTGTGTCAATGAGTATAATCCTTGCTTTGTCTCTCTTCACTTTGATAAGCACTTTCTGAATCAGAGGGACTGGAGGAAACGCATAGACAAACATCATTGACCAGTTGTTTAAAAGTGCTTTCCCCATTGTTCCTAGATGTGTAATTTGGGCATTTCTTGTTGTCAGTGTCCATGAATAAGACAATATCTGGAAAGCCCCATTTGCAAAAGATTTTGTGTTATACCTCGGTGTTAACACCCAATCATGATCCCCTTGCTTTGATCTATTGGGAGAACCTGCTCTGTATTTTGGATGCCCAGCAAGTGAGCTGCTGTGATGTGCAGGTTGTTCACAATCAGCCACTTTCAGATTCTTTGGTCCTCTAGAGACAGAGCTATGGATCGTGTGCCTGTCTGCTTGTTGACTTAATACATTGCTGTGGTATTGTCCCTTTGCACAAGCAGGGACGCTGCTCTGATACTTGGAAGGAAGGACTTGAAGGCTATAAAGACCTCCTTAGCTCCAGCAGATTCATATGGTATGTCGTCTCTTTCTTAGACCACAGTCCTTAGACTGGCATGCCATTCATGTGTGTTTCCCAAGCCAGTAGTCAAGCATCACTCAATACTGTTTGAGATGAATTTGCAGCTTAGAAGGCAACATCCTTCAGGGGGACTACAGATCACACTACCAAGAAAATGACTCGACTGTAGCCTGTGAATGAGTTAACTTGTCTTCTTAGTTGCCTGTGAGTGGATTCCATTGGTCTTCCAAGCACTTGACCTCATTTATAGATAGGCGTTCAGAACCAGAAAGATGCCAGACACCATCAAGTCCAGGAGTGCTGAAATCTGACAAGCCATCGCATGATTCATTCTTAGAAGTGTCTGACATATCAGATGGAAAGGACTAGGGGTGGGTGGAGCTCATGGAGTTACATAAAAACTGTACGAGATTCTGTCGAGTTCCGAGAGCGTGTAGAATTTAGTACATTGCGTTGATTTGTAGCGCCAGGAGCTTGTTCTGCACTGTAAAATCAACGAGTATGGCACAAAGTGGCGCACCAGAGGGTGCTGCTGCTTTCTGCCGCTCAAGAAGATTTTCTACTCGAGCGGCAGCTATCTCAAAGCGAACAGTCGCGTCCTGCCACAACTGCCCTCATTCAAAAATCTCAACGGGAGACATTCTAGCTCTCGAAAATCGCACTAGGGGACGCAAATTCTCGCTTGCCACCTTAACGTTGGCAAGCTATGCACAAGAAAAAACTCCACCATGCTGTGATTGGCTGGGTTTTGCTGGAACTCTGCATTTTAGGTGGAACATGGAGTGGGCAAAACTCCATGAACCCCTGTGGCAGAGCGGAATTATTCACCCACCCCTAGATAGGACACCTTCTTTCCTCTGAAGGATGCTGGCAGTGTCTATGACTTTTCCCGCGCAATGGATGGACTGTACTGGAGTCGCTGAAGACTTGGAGCGATTGATTTAGAGTCCTAGCCACTAAAGTACTGAAAGTGTGAAGCTATAATGACGCTGGACTTCTTGAGATGCTCCTGCTTCTATGGTATATAGGTATGAATAGATAAAGATCTTCAGTTTTCTGAGATGGCCCGCGACCAACGCCATACAGTTTGAAAAAGTCTGTGGTGCTGATTTGAGGCCAAAAGATAGAAGAACCTTGTACTTGTAATTGGTGCTCCCTACCAGAAATCTCAGAAATTTGCAATGCAACCGTATGATGGCGATGTGAAAGTAAGCATTGTGTATGTCTACGGAACACGTCAAATGCCCTTGATGTTGTTGCGTGTAAATCTGCGGAAATACCGACTTTCAAATCCTCTCCCGCTTTATGAATTTGTTCGTAGGCCTCAGATCTAGAATTGGTAGTTATTGAATTTCAGTCCTTTCTTTCGAATCAGAGGAAATGGGAGTAATCTCCGTTTCTTTTCTGGGATAGAGGCACTGCTTCCAGAGCATTTCTGAGTTCCAAAAGAAGCAGTTCTTGATGGTACTGAGTCACCTCCCACGGATGGAGGTGATGACCTGAACCTCAGAGAATAGCTATTCTGTACAATATTTAGCACACATTGATGTCATTTTCCTCCACTCGTCCAGATAGTTGCTGATGCTTCCGTCAACCAGAGTGGCAAATGAAAGAGTGGTAAGAAGGGAGTTACTGTTTGGATAGTTTCCCAACAACATCTGGTGTTTGCACTCCACCCTTTTCTGTCAAGCATTTACGAGGTTGAAAGGATCCTTCATGCTCTGGCTGCTGATAATACTGCTGCATACACTGAGGGACATGAACCCTATACTGATGTTTTTGTACTGATTACTCCTCTGAAGGCCTATAGATTTAAAGGTCTCTACATAACATGTTATGCATTTCCTCTCATCATCCACATGTGCTCCAAAAAGAATGGCTCCAGATAACAAAGGTTTAATATCCTCTGCAGGAGGAACCATATGGAGGGATGAAGGGTGAGTTCATGACAATGGCAACATGCAACTAAGCCTACTGACTCAGCCACAGCACTAATGATCTGGTTTGAGAGCATCATGTCCTCTTGCTGGATGTCTGCAAAATCCTACCAGCCTATTTCATGAGGTGATACCTCCAGGTATCAGCACTTGCCATTTCACTGCTGTTCATGAGGAACCACAGAACTCTCTGCCAGCCACATCCAACGTCTTGCTTTCTTTTCCAGGTGGTACTCTATGGGGAAGTAGGATGGTGTTTTCTTGCAGAAGCTACTATGACCAAGTCTGGAGGTGGGATAGAATAGCCCCTAGTATAGAAAAATGGATAAAGATAACTGCTCACTATGGCAGGCAGAATTGGGATAATAAAAATGGTGATATTGCCCCAGATGCTGTATTTATTTCAGAATATACCAGTGCCCCTCACCAGGGCATTCTTTAACTCTCTCCAATCACTAATGATAAAGCTAGCCTGGTCTTGTTAGCAGCCACGCATCAGCTGGAATACTATCGAGCAGCCATACAAATATGGTGGCTTAGCAGCGCCAAATTCTGAAGTGTGTTACCTAGAAGCACAAGTTGCACTGCACTGGTTTTGCAATACCAGGCAGTTACCACATAGAAGGCTGGAGAGGACACTTTCCAGCCCAACTGGGCTTAATACTTTAATGTTCCACGTCCTGACCAGCCCCAAAGGCGAAATACACATGGTGAACTGCACGGTGTGGGCGTGGCATAGACAAGCAAAATTATGCACAGTAGACACAATATACTTCCGCCTGTACACCTGGCCAAGAATCTAAAGGTTAAGCTCACGCTCGAACCACTAGCAGGTAAACGGTTGACAGACAGAGAACTCCTTATATTGGGGGACTTGTACACAGACACTAACTTCATTTAGATGGTGGAATATGTTGGGGGGGGGAGGGAGTGAATCCTTGGGAGAGATTTCTGTACTACAGACTACACGAGACAGTGAAGCATGGATTCCCCACCTTCCCTAGAAAGCCAAAGAACTGGGAGTTGTTGCCAATTGTCGATTCAGGCACTGCACCTAGGAAGCTGGGGAAAGGCGATCAGCATGCAAGGTAACCAGCCAGTGAAATAAGTGAGAATAACATACAGTCAAACAGATGTACAAGTATGTCCTTCCCTCTGATGTAGGGACATGGCGGCAGCTAGAACCAGTGTCCACCAACACTGCAAAAGGTCAAGTAAATACATTAATGGCCTGATTTAGATCTTGGTGGATGGGTTACTCCATCACAATGGTGGCGGATATTGATAAGTTACTTACCTGTAATCCTAGTTCTCTTCCAGGGGTATACTCATCAAAGTCATAAGCACTGAATAGTCCCGCCCATGTGCGGGGACCCGGAGCAATAGCAAATAATATGCATATATCTATATATATATATCTATATATATATATCTCTATATATATATATATATCCAAAAATACTCATATATATATATATATATAGATAATATGCATATATATATACATATGCAGCCTGAAAACATGTTACTAGGCTCAAAACTGCCACAGTTGCAATGTAAATCTTTTACATTTGAAAATATAAAGAAACATAAGTCATGATATTCTTATGATACATATAAAGAAAAGTGCTTTGAGTTTGCTTTGAAACACATAACCTTTATTTTCAAAGGTAAAAAGGCAAGATCATAGAGACAGATTAGCCTAGAGAGGCTGCATATAGAAACAATTGGAAAACTGGAGCCGCGCCTTTAAGACCTCCAGGAGCCCCAGGCTCCCATCATGCACCACAGGTGACAGTTAGGTCAGTTCTTTTGGACGGCGTATAACAGTTTAATCACAGCATGGGTAACAGATACATATATATGGCCATGGTATTAGTCAGGGGAGGTTGCTTATGCCTTTGATGAGTATACCCCTGGAAGAGAACTAGGATTACAGGTAAGTAACTTATCCTTCTCTTCCAGAGGATACTCATCAATAGTCATAAGCACTGAATAGAGTAGCAAGCCCATCCCCATACCCTGCGGACGAATACCAGCATTTCAAAAAACATTTTACCAAAACATATAGTACCCAAACAAATTTCTCAAGGATGCTTGTCCAAGTTGAGCATCTGCTTGAGTGTCAGAATCAAGGCAGTAATGGCGTGCGAAAGTATGAACCAAACGCCATGTGGCTGCTTTACAAATTTCCTGAATAGGTACATTTTTAAGCATCGCTATCGTAGCAGCTTTGCCTCTTGTAGAATGAGCCCTCGGCTTGCCCGGGAGCTGCTTACGTGCCAGTTGATAAGATAACATGATACATGACACTATCCATCTAGAAATGGACCTTTTAGAGGCAGGGAAACCAGAGTTCAATGGACTATAATTCACAAACAGTTGGTCAGACGTTCGTACTCTTTTTGTTTTATCTAGATAGAATTTTAACACTCTTTTTAGCTCTAGAGAGTGCAGCGCTCTCTCCGCAGGAGTGACAGGGTTTGCAAAGAAAGTAGGAAGAGTAATCGACTGGTTGATGTGAAACTCCGAGACCACCTTAGAAAGGAACCTCGGGTGAGTACGTAACACCACTCTGTTCGCGTGAAAAGCGAGATAAGGCTCTGTAGAGCATAAGGCTTGTATCTCGCTCACCCTGCGAGCAGATGTGATTGCCACAAGAAAAGCAGTCTTCCACGAAAGATGCTGAAGGAAATCTTTGTGGATAGGTTCAAATGGGGGACCCATTAACTTAGAGAGGACCACATTAAGCTCCCAGGAAGGAGATGGAGACCTAACGGGTGGGTAGACCTTTTTTAGACCCTCCAGGAAATCCTTAACAACTGGCATCTGAAAGAAAGAAGCCCGAGTGGGAGACTTTCTATATGCTGTTATCGCTGCCCGGTGAACCTTTATGGAGGAATATTGCAAACCTGCTTTGACTAACTACAGTAAGCATGGTAACAGTACCTGTTCCTGACCTCGAATAGGGTCATGACCCTCAGCAGTACACCACATGTAAAAACGCTTCCACTTAAAAGCGTAAGACTTCCTCTTAGAAGGTCTCCGAGCCTCCTTCAAGATCTGCATGCAGTCTTGAGAGAAACCTAAATGTCCATATTTGATGAACTCAGGAGCCATGCTGCTAACCTCAGAGACGGCAGGTTGGGATGGAACACCTTGACGCCCACCCTGGTCAGCAGATCCGGATGACATGGCAACCTCCTGTGTGGTACTTTGGACAGATGAAGAAGGTCTGGGTACCACCACTGGCGAGGCCACTCTGGAGCAACCAGGATCATCTCTGTCTTGGATTCGTACAGTTTCCTGATCACCAGGGGAATGAGGAGAACTGGTGGAAAGGCGTAGAGTAATGTCTCTGACCAGTCTATCAACAGAGCATTCCCCTTGGATCCTGGTTGCGGGTATCTGGAGGCGAAGACGCGGCATTTTGAATTTTCTGCGTCCACGAAGAGATCTATGTCTGGTGTTCCCCAGTTGTGGAAGATGTCTTGCGCCACTTCTTGTTTTAGCACCCAGTCATGTGCTTCTGCAAAATGCCTGCTTAGGTCGTCCGCTTGGACGTTGAGGATGCCTGGTAAGTGAATTGTGGAGATCTTCATGTCTCGTGCTAGAAGCCACTTCCAAATCGCCTGTGCTTCCAGCGACAGGGATCTGGACCTGGTGCCCCACTGCTTGTTCAGGTAGTACATCGTTGTTGTATTGTCCGTCTGAACAAGCAGAACAGTCTATTTGATGGAAAGAAAAAACGCCTTGAGAGCCAGATGCACCGCTCTGAGCTCCAGCATGTTTATGTGGTATAGTTGTTCTCTCTCTGACCACATTCCTTGGATCTGCAGTGACCCCATATGAGTGCCCCATCCCTGAAGGGACGCATCCACCACCAGAGTCTACTTGGGCAGTTCCTCTTGAAAGGGGACTCCTATGATGAGATGAGTCCGTCGCATCCACCATCTGATGGAGAGCCGGACAGACAGAGGCAGAGTTAAAGTGTCCTCCCAGCGATTGGAGATTTGGGACCACTGATCCTCTAGAGTCTGCTGTAGAGGTCACATGTGAAGTCTGGCGTTTGGAACTAGAAAAATGCATGAGGCCATCGAACTCCGTAGAGATGAGACCTGCCTAGCCCTGGGCTGGGTATCCTCGGGAGGGTCTGACACTTGTGGAGAATGGATGATAGTCCCTCCTCCGAAGGATACGCTCTGTGTCCAAAGTTGCGCCCAGGTAATGTATCCTCTGTGTTGGATTGAGGATGGATTTTTTTAAATTGACGTGTAGACCCAGCTGATGTAGTTGTTGGATTCAGTAAGCGAGGTGCTGCTGTAGAAGAATTGGAGACGCACTCTTGAGAAGCCAGTCGTCTAGGTAAGGGTAGACGAAAATTTGCTTCCTTCTCAAGAAAGCAGCTACTACTGCCATGCACTTTGAGAATGTGCGATGAGCCGACTTCAGACCGAAGGGCAGGACAGTGAATTGGAAGTGGTCTGACTGGATGCGAAACCTTGGAAACTTTCGATGCTTTGGAGAGATTAGGATGTGTAAATAGGCATCTTGAAGATCTATGGAACACATGATGTAGATGCGGGATTATTTGATGTAATGCCAGCATTCTGAACCTCTCAGAATGAACTTGTTGAGAAGCCTGAGATCTAGTATAGGCCTGAACTCCTTGTTTGGACCTTTCTTTGGGACCAAAACAATATCGGGAGTAGAACCCCTGTCGACGTTGGTGCCATGGGACCTCCTTGATGGCCTCCTTTAGGAGTGGAGCAGACACCTCTTCTCTCAGAAGATTTATGCAATGGATGACAGTCTTTCGATGGGGAATAGAAGGTGGAGGGGACTTATACCTGTTGGAATACCCATTCCTCACAATATTGAGCAGCCACTTGTCTAGTGTGATTTTGGTCCACTCTTCCATGTAGAAACGAACACTTCCCCCCCCCACCGGAGTGGGTAACGGAGTTAGGGGAGGCAAGCACTCACTGCTTCTGTTGTTGCTTGGCAGCAGGTGTGGACTGTCTGGAGTTCCCTCCTCGTCCTCTATCAGGACAATGCTGGTAGGACTGTGATCTTCCTTGATGTTGCTGGGATGACCACTGAGGGATTTGAACCCTCTGTTGGTATTGGTGTCGATCGTAGGGGCGGTAGCGCCGCCTGAAGTCCTTCCTCTTCTCGAGCCCAACCGCCTTCACCGTATCCGGTTCAGTCTTCATTCTGGAAATTTCCTCATCAGCATGAGAGCCGAAGAGCGATGTGCCATTGAAGGGGAGATTGAGGCTACGATGTTGAGCCTCTGGCTTCAAACCCATCAATCTCAGCCAGGCAGAGCGACGGGCACAAATCCCATGTGCATAACCATGGGCAGCTAAGTCAGAGGCATCAGCCGCTGCACTGATGACCTGATTGGCCACCAAACCCCCTTCATGAAGGATCTCCAGGAAATCTTGTTTGTCTTCCTTTGGGAGCTTCTCAGTGAAGCGTGAGAGAGAGTACCACAAAGAGCGGTCATACCGACCCAGTAAGGCCGTGGCGCTGGCTACCTTCATATATGATGCTGAGGTGGTGCACATTCTCTTGCCGACAGAGTCCATGGCTTACTGTCTCTATCCGGGGGTACCGCAGATGATGCTGCCCCCGTCTGGTTCTTTCGTGCCACTGACACAATAACCGAGTCTGGCGGAGGGTCAGCCCTCAGAAAAAAGGGGTCCTTCTCAGGAGCCTTGTACTTTTTAGTAATCCGAGATGGGGCCGCCCCCACCGATGCTGGAGTAAGGAATTTTTGAAGAGCAGGCTCTAGCAGGCCAGGCCCCAGGGGGAGCAATGGTCTAGATGAAGACCTTTGGGTGAAGTGTTTCGAAGATGACTGACGTTTTAGCGGTAGAAACAGGCATCTCAATAGGAAGCTTCGCAGCCCCTCTACATAGAACCTCATTGAAGGTCAGGATATCATCAATGGGCGATATTCTACTCGGAGGAGAGAAAGAAAGATTAGGAGAGTAATCTGCCTTTGAATCTTAAGATGTATGGCTTCGTCTTCTAGGAGAGCGGTGGCGAGATCTGGATGCCTGACTCCTAGGAGAACGTGATGAGCGCCTTCTCAAAGATGGGGACCTTGTGGAGTGGCACATCGCTCATGTCTTTCAGATGAGTGCACTGATTGAATTATAGGATATCTGGATCTGCTAGAGGAACGTGGCAGTCTTGTAATCCTGCGAATCTTCCATTCTCTTATGTCCCCCTGTCATCTCGGGGCGATATTAGTTGCCGGGGCAGGGGTCGGCACTGGTGAGGGTTCAGGAGTGACTTGCACTATCTGTCTCGGGGAGGAAGAGGCACTCCTTGACGTCACAACCTGGGCGTCCCGCGTCGAGCGGTCTCTCGACGTGGCCATAGGTCTCTTGGCAGGAGGAGACCCGTGATTGGAATGTGATCTCCTAGAGGTCGACCTGGATCGCGATCTTCTTGACCTCCTAGATCCAGAGGGTGTTTTGCGAGATCTCGACGTCGATCTCCTTGACGGCGACCTCCTTCGTGACGGATGCGTCGACATCATGCATCTCGACGGTGAATGCCTGTGCTGACGCGTTCGGCGAACGACTGTGTCTCACCGGAGTCGAGGCCCTCGCTGTTCGGCTCGACGTCGATGCAAGTGGACCTCTCGACGACCGTGGTGTTCTCGACGTCGCCATGGACCCTCTCGGCGGTGGGCTTCGACGTTGATGTCGAGCCACGGCCTCTTGATGTTGTAGGCAAGCCGGACCTGGACCGCCTACGCGTTGGTGGCGACTTCGTCCTATGGGTCTTCTCACCTGAAGTCAGTTGCTTAGACGGCGAAGGACGCCTCGACGTCGATTTCGACGCTGACTTAGAGCACAAAGGTATTTTGGATGTCGATCTGTCCCTCGGCGGCGTGTGAGACCGGCATCTCCTTTTCTCACCTTTCTCTTTGCGCTCCAGCCTTGGTTGAGAGGAGGGCTTCTTTGAGGGATGTTCTTCTCGGCCACATGCTGTTTCCTTTCCTCTCTCCTGCATGGAGTGCAGCTTAATCTTCTCCCTTTCCCTAAGGGTTCTTTTTGAAATCTTGCTGCAGTGGTAACACTGGTCTGGCTTGTGAGACAAGCAATACAGACCCAGTGTGGGTCTGACTTAGCCATCTTTTTTCCACAGGCCGGGCACTTATTAAATAAGGCTGGCATTCTGACAGGAAAAAATAGCCAAAAATCTGAAAAAACAACAGGATTAGTAAGCTAAGTACTAAAGACGTCGAGTGAAACTAAAACATTTCACTTTAAACCAGAAAACCGTGAAAAAAAAAAACACTAACTGGCAAACTCAATGCTCCAGGATCCTCACAGAAGGAGCCGGAAAAAAGAACTGACCTAACTGTCACCTGTGGTGCATGATGGGAGCCTGGGGGTTCCTGGAGGTCTTAAAGGCATGGTGCCAGTTTTCCAATTGTTTCTATATGCAGCCTCTCTAGGCTAATCTACCTCTATGATCTTGCCTTTTTACCTTTGAAAATAAAGGTTGTGTGTTTCAAAGCAACCTCCACGCAGTTTTCTTTATATGTATCATAAGAATATCATAACTTATGTTTCTTTATATTTTCAAATGTAGAAGATTTACATTGCAATTGTGGCAGTTTTGAGCTTAGTAACATGTTTTCAGGCTGCATATGTATATATATGAATATTATCTATATATATATTCACTGAAAAAACCATAGGTTTCACACATGTTATAGTTAGCTGGACATTTTACTGATAAAAAACCAATGAAATTCCCCCGTTATAGTTACTGTAGGCAACTATAACTCACGCGACCGCAATCCTCTGCTGATGCTAATACTGTATTTAGACACTTATTTGCCCATGTCTTCTTCCATTAAATTTTAGCTATACATATATTACAAATATTTTTTTTTCATAAAGACACATATGTCATCAGCAGAGGATTACGGTCGCGTGAGTTATAGTTGCCTACAGTAACTATAACGGGGGAATTTCATTGGTTTTTTATCAGTAAAATGTCCAGCTAACTATAACATGTGTGAAACCTATGGTTTTTTCAGTGAATTTGTACGGTTTTTTAAATGCTAAGTTACTTTACGCCATTTGTGGCGTGCGCGCCCACTTAACGCATTTCGTTCCATGCGCGCACGGTGCGCTTCGCGCACCGTGCGCGCACAGTGAGCACGCGGTGCGCTTCGCGCACCGCGTGCCCACATTACGCTAGATGGGCCATGAACGCACGATGCGCTTCGCGCACCGTGCGCACATGGAGGACATATGAAGAGCAAACTCTTAAATCTGCTTTTCATTTTTTTTTTTTTATTTTTTTTACCGTACGCTTACCGTAAGCTTACGGTACGCGTACCCCGTGATTTTTTTTAAAATCAATAAATGTTTTTTTTGTACTTTTCTGTCCTTCTTTGACCCCCTTACAAATGTTAGGGGGTCTGTAACTCTCCTCATTGCCCCCTTTCCTTGTTTTCTCTGTTTTTTTTCTGAGTGAAACACACAAAATGGCGGCCGCCGCTTCCTGGTTTCGGCCGATTCGAATGTTTACTAAGATCTATGGGCCAATCAGAATCTCCTTCGCGCACGCCATGTTTCTTCCGTACGCTTACCGTAAGCTTACCGTACGCGTACCCCGTGATTTTTTTTAAAAATCAATAAATGTTTGTTTTGTACTTTACAGTCCTTCTTTGACCCCCTCACAAATGTAAGGGGGTCTGTAACTCTCCTCATTGCCCCCTTTTCTTGTTTTCACTCTTTTTTTTTCAGAGTGAAACACAGAAAATGGCGGCCGCCGCTTCCTGGTTTCGGCCGATTCGAATGTTTACTAAGATCTATGAGCCAATCAGAATCGCGCTCGCGCACGCCACCGTACGCTTACCGTAAGCGTACGGTAAGCGTACCGTAAGCGGGCTCAGATATATATATTGATTTAAAGGCTATTTTCTCAGAATCTACTGAACAGATTTACACCAAACCTACAAAAGGCACTTCCTTGACCTAGGGACTACCTCTCTGCCAAATTTTGAGTAATTCTGTTCAGCCGTTCGGGCTGTAGCTCGTTCTAAAGGTCCTATGGAAAAATGCATGGGAAAAACGCGTTTTGGGACCCCCCTTTTATCTCAGCCCCCGCTTGACGGATCCCCCCGAGACTTTCAGGGTAGGAGCGGAGCGGAGCGTAGCGCCCCACCTATTTTGAGAAATTCGCGAGGATTCGTCGACCGGCGCCAAAGTTATTCAAAATAGAATGTTGAGGTTTTCCTATGGAAACGTGGTCCTAACTATAACTACCTACTGGCGACCGCCAGTAGGTAATGAATATTATCTATATATATATGGGTATTTTTGTATATATATATATATATATATATATATATATATATATATATATATATATATATATATATATATATATATATATATATATATATATTCACTGAAAAAACCATAGGTTTCACACATGTTATAGTTAGCGGAAATTTTACTGATAAAAAACCAATGAAATTCCCCCGTTATAGTTAGTGCAGGAAACTATAACTCAGGCGACCGCAATCCTCTGCTGATGCTAATACTGTATTTAGACACTTATTTGCCCATGTCTTCTTCCATAAATTTTTAGCTATACATATATTACAAATATTTTTTTTTCATAAAGACACATATGTCATCAGCAGAAGATTGCGGTCGCGTGAGTTATAGTTTCCTGCACTAACTATAACGGGGGAATTTCATTGGTTTTTTATCAGTAAAATTTCCGCTAACTATAACATGTGTGAAACCTATGGTTTGTTCAGTGAATTTGCAAGGTTTTTTAAATGCTAATTCCTAACTATAACGTGTGTGAAACCTATGGTTTTTTCAGTGAATTTGTACGGTTTTTTAAATGCTAAGTTACTTTACGCCATTCGTGGCGTGCGCGCCCACTTAACGCAGTTCGTTCCGTGCGCGCACGGTGCGCTTCGCGCACCGCGCGCCCACTTTACGCAGT
Organism: Triturus cristatus; assembly: GCF_964204655.1. Classification (NCBI taxonomy): domain Eukaryota; kingdom Metazoa; phylum Chordata; class Amphibia; order Caudata; family Salamandridae; genus Triturus; species Triturus cristatus. The sequence goes on along the minus strand of NC_140589.1, from coordinate 1,667,932,304 downwards.
TAGTGCCGTGCGCGCACGGTGGGCACGCGGTGCGCTACGCGCACCACGTGCCCACGTTACGCTAGATGGGCCATGTACGCACGATGCGCTTCGCGCACCGTGCGCACATGGAGGACATATTATGCGCTTCCTTGTGATAGGTAATCTGTTTAAATTTTTTGGGGAAATGCTGTGCTCTTATATGCCATGCACGAATGGTGACCTTCGGCCACCGTTTGCACACGGGGTGGAGAGAGTGGGGGTTTTTTTTTTTTAAATAATTTTTTACCGTACGCGTACGGTAAGCGTACGGTAAGCGTAATCGGCGAAATTTTCGAAAAATAAAAAATTACCGTTTTTTGCCTTGGGGGATCTTTGAAGACTCAACTAACATGGTTATGTGCATGGGCGCTGTCTAAACAGCCCCTTTATATGTTTTTGGCATTTGTTTATCAGCTCCCCCCTCAGAGTGCGAGAGAGAAAATGGCGGCCGCCGCTTCCTGGTTTCGACCGATTCGAATGTTTACTAAGATCTAAGGGCCAATCAGAATCGCGCTCGCGCACGCCACCGTACGCGTACGGTAAGCGCACCGTAAGCGCACCGTAAGCTGGCTCAGATATATATATTGATTTAAAGGCTATTTTCTCAGAATCTACTGAACAGATTTACACCAAACCTACAAAAGGCACTTCCTTGACCTGAGGACTACCTCTCTGCCAAATTTCAAGTAATTCTGTTCAGCCGTTCGGGCTGTAGCTGTGTCTAAAGGTCCTATGGAAAAATGCATGGGAAAAACGCGTTTTGGGACCCCCCTTTTATCTCAGCCCCCGCTTGACGAATCCCCCCGAGACTTTCAGGGTAGGAGCGGAGCGTAGCGCCCCACCTATTTTGAAAAATTCGCAAGGATTCGTCGACCGGCGCAAAAGTTATTCAAAATAGAATGTTGTGGATTTCCTATGGAAACGTGGTCCTAACTATAACTACCTACTGGCGACCGCCAGTAGGTAATATATATATATATATATATATATATATATATAAATATATATAGATATATAGATATATACATATTATTTGCTATTGCTCTGGGGTCCCCGCACATGGGCGGGACTATTCAGTGCTTATGACTTTTGAGGAGTAGCCCCTTGAAGAGATCCAGTCCGCCGAACTATAAATCCCAATATATAATATGGGATATATATTTGTACCGTTGTGATAGAGTAACCCGTCCACCAAGATCTAAATCGGGCCCTGAGTCTTTTGATTATTCAGTAAGGGCCTAAATGGGACCTATAAGGTCACGCATGGACCCTGATGGGAGTTGAAAGAAATGCTACTTTGTACTGAACTCTTGATAGGGATGATGGCTTCTCAATGGTGAATGGGAGACTTTGCAGGAAGGGTTTTGGGAGAAGAGAGTGGAGTTGAGGCCATTGCTCAAAGTCTGAGCATTAGGTTTGGGGGAAGGCAGGGAACACACACTGCGTTCTGGCCATTGACTCATTATTGCCTAACTTTCGTTTTTGAGGAGTGGGCGATCCACATATGTCGAAGACTCAATGTGTTACTGTAAACGTTGCAGATGGTTAAAGTAGTAAAGTTCTATGCCAAAGGATTTAATGCCCCAGCTAAACTCCAAATGTTGAAAAATATATAGGTAGGAGGGTTATATGCCTATCCTAGAGACAAATCTCCTCAAGAGTGCTCTGATCTAGCTGGTACCCTGAACAGTATTTTTCTTCTGGAACTGCTAGGAAGGAATAGGTAAGGATTCTTATTGCAGAAGGATGTGCATGTAAAGTTCTTAAGGTTACCCCAGGCACACAAAAGTGGTCCGTAGCCTAGTGATGAAAATGGGAGGGCAAAAATGCACAACAGTAACACTATATGTATCTAACACGGTACAAAAAGCAATAGCTCTGAAATTTCTGCAGGTGGTAGAAGATGGAAGTCATGATCTAGGCAAGTACCTGAATATGGCTATGGAGGGAGAAGGGCATAATAACATGTAGGATGGGGCTGAAGGGCTCATTCTCTCAGGTGCGCTGACTGACTGAAAACCATGGGTTTGCTGGCTATATGAAGGGAACCGTAAGGAAGGGAAACCGACTATATGTTACTCAAAGGCCATATTTGTGAGTGACTCTGACTCGCTCGCTTCTTAGTGGGGGTGGCCTTGGCACATATGGTCCAATCCACCTCAATAGGTGATGCTGCTCCCCCTAACCACTGCCCCTTGATTTAGAATTGGATCGTCACATTACGAAACCTAGGCAGAAGTCTTGGCGGTTGAACAGAAACCTGTTTGGAAAAAAAAGATATCCTTTAGGATCTTAAAGATAGCACAGTACACTACATTCAAAACAACAGGGCAAAATGCACAAGCAAAGCCAATCTGTTCGATGGTTTAAAGGCAGTAATGTGAGGGCATCTTATAGCAGCATCCTTGTAGGTGAGCACAGAAAGAGTGATACTGTGATCCCAACTCCCAGAAGATTTGGAGGAACATCCTTTCATTGACAGCACAAATTGGACCCCTAGATTAGGACATGAAATAATTTTCATTCCTTCAAGTGAAACAGAAGCACTACTTAGAATGTGACTAAGCTGGGCGCCCGCTGGCTTCTATGTTGAGGTCCAAAGTTTTTTTAAATTCAGGTTAACATGTTAAGAGATGGAGAGAGCAGAGAGGTATATTCTGAAGAAGACAAATGTTCTGTACATGACTTTCCGTGCCAGGAACGCAGAGCCATGCAAGAAACTGACCACTGGTGCCAAGAAAGTAGGGCCCTGAAAGGGATGACCTTAACCCTAGAAATCTGTTCGCAGAACGGGGAGGATCGGTGGGGCGGTAAGGAATCTATCACTAACTAATGTCTCTTACAGATAGATCGTTACACAAGTAGTAACTTGTGTATCTGAAAGAGACACGTTAGTGATAGATTCCCTACCTTAGAATGGATACCCCAGCAATACCAACCCCGGTGGTGGGTCTGCGAAAAGATTACACCAGAAAGTCACGGAGAACAGAACGGCCAAAGAAGCCGTCTCTCCGGACCGGACTGTCAAGGCAGTAATGCTTGGTAAATGTGTGCAGCGAAGACCACGTAGCTGCCTGACAAATGTCCTGCAAGGGGATGCCGCGTCCCAAGGCAGTAGTGGCTGCAGTTGCCCTGGTCGAATGGGCACGCAGCCCCACAGGAGGCTCCTTCTTAGCCAAGGAGTAACATGCTTTGATGCACAGAACGACCCACCGCGAGATGGTCCGTTTGTGCACAGCCCGACCTTTTTTGGTGCCCACGTAGCCAACAAAGAGCTGGTCATCCACCCGGAACTGCTGTGTACGCTTCAGATAGAATGCGAGCGCCCGTTTTGGGTCCAGACGGTGGAGCCTCTCCTCCTCCCATGAATGATGCAGAGGTGGAAAGAAGGTGGGCAAAGTGATGGTCTGCCCTATGTGGAAGGGCGTGACATCCTTTGGCAACAAAGAAGGACGGGTCCTTAAAACCACCTTATCCGGATGAACAGAAAGGAAAGGAGGCTTGGAAGAAAGAGCCTGGAGTTCACTCACTCGTCTGGCAGAGGTGATAGCTACCAGGAAAGCCGTCTTGAGAGTGAGAAGACGCAAAGGACAGTTATGAAGGGGCACGAAGGGAGCGCACATCAGATATGTCAAGACAAGGTTTAAGTCCAATTGAGGCATTATGAACGGCACAGGAGGAAACGTGTGCGTAATGCCTTTCAGGAAATGGTTAACAACCGGGGACTTAAAAAGAGAAGGCTGATCTGGAATCCGTAAAAAGGCAGAGATAGCCGAAAGATAACCTTTGATAGTGCCCAGAGCAGAGCCCTGCTGGGCCAAAGAAAGAAGGAACAGAAGGACTTCAGAAAGAGTGGCAGAAAGGGGATCCACAGCCTTCGCTCTGCACCATGCCACAAACTTGTTCCACCTGCAGGCGTATACCGTTTTAGTGGAGGGACGCCTGGCTGCCAGGATGACATCACAGACTTCGGGAGGAAGATCGAAAGCTGTCAACTGTCGCCGCTCATTCTCCACGCATGGAGGTGAAGGCTGGACAGGTTCGGGTGGAGGACCGTCCTCTGCTGCTGCGACAAAAGATCTTCCCGAAGAGGCAGACGGATCGGGGGATCGATCGCCATGCTGAGTAGCTCGGGATCCCAGTATCGTCTTGCCCAATCTGGAGCCACAAGGATGACTTGGGCCCGGTCGCGCCGAATCTTCTTCAGCTCTCTGGGCAGAAGTGATATTGGTGGTAAGGCGTACAATAGACTGCAACTCCACTCGTGACGAATAGCGTTGCCGCGCGAGTGCCACCTTGGAAATTCCAACACGCAGAACTGATGACATTGCGCATTCTCTTCGGTGGCGAATAGATCTAACCAAGGCTATCCCCACTGCTGAAAGAAACCTTCCACCACGTCCGAGTTCAGACGCCATTCGTGATCCATCAAGCAGCGGCGGCTGAGTTCGTCCGCCCCGACGTTCAGAGAACCTGCCAGGTGTTGAGCCACCAAGGTAATGCCTTGATGTTCCAGCCATGTTCAGAGGCGAAGGGCCTCCTGACACGACCCCACCTCGCCCTGTTTGTTGCAATACCGCATGGCAGTGGTGCTGTCCGTGAACACCTACACCACACTTCCCCGGACAGAGGGAAGGAATGCCTTCAGTGCAAGTCCGAAGCTCCAACAGATTGATATGGAGCCGGGACTACGCCGGAGACCAGAGGCCTCTGATCTCCGCCTCTCCCAAGTGGCCTCCCCATCCCAGGAGGGACGCATCCGTCACCACTGTGTGCTCGGGTTGGGGAAGGAAGAGGGATCTGCCACTGACTCAATCGCGATTCGTGAACCACCACTGCAACTGTCGTGCAGTGCCCTCCGAGATCTGGACGTGATCAGACAGGTTCCCCTGATGCTGCGCCCACTGGAACTTCAGGTCACACTGCAGAGCCCGCATATGCCATCTGGCATGTGTCACCAGCAGGATGCAGGAGGCCATCAGGCCCAGAAGCCGGAGGGTCATCCTGAATGAAACTCGGGACAGATGCTGAAAGATCGGAATCATAGCCTGAATATCCCAGACTCGCTGCTCAGGAGGATAATCCCGAAACAGCGTCAAATCCAGAACTGCTCCGATGAAGGGGAGCTTCTGAGAGGGACTCAGGTGCGACTTTGGCACGTTGATGGAGAACCCCAGCAAATGCAGGAGGTCCGCCGTAGTCTGAAGGTGGTTGACGACTGCCTGGGGCGAGCCCGCCTTCAACAACCAGTTGTCGAGGTAGGGGAAGACGGACACCCCAGACCTGCGCAGATGAGCTGCGACCACCGCCATCACTTTCGTGAACACCCGAGGGGCGCTGGTAAGGCCAAAGGGGAGCACGGCAAACTGAAAATGCTCCTGGCCTACCGTGAACCGCAGGTAACGCCGGTGGGCCGGCAGGACGGGGATGTGAAAATATGCGTCCTGCAAGTCCAACGCTACCATCCAGGGTCGATAGCAGCCAGGACCTGAGCCAGAGTCAGCATTTTGAATTTCTCCTTCCGGAGGAAGCGATTGACGTCCCGGAGGTCCAAGATGGGGCGCAGGCCCCCCTTGTCCTTCTTGGGGACCAGAAAGTAGTGGGAATAACAACCACTCCCTACTTTCGGCCCAGGAACGCACTCGATGACCCCCTTGGCCAAGAGGGCCGCAAGTTCCTGCTGGAGAGATGCCAAGTAATCCCCCGATCATGCGGTGGTACCGAGGTGGCATGGCTGGAGGGGTGGACTGGAAGGGAGTAACCCTTGTGGATGATCTGCAACACCCACTTGTCCGATGTGATAGCGTGCCAGTGGGAGAGGTGATGATGAATCCTGCCACCCACTGGCGTGGGGTGCTCCACAAAGCTCGGATTAGGAAGGTTTGGAGGTAGAAGCAGCGGGGGCAGAGGTAGACTGTCCCCCACGCTGATTCCCATAGCCGCCCCTGTGGAAGCCGCGTTCCCCGGCCGCGCTGAGGCTGGTTCTGCACAGGCTTGCTGAAGAAGTGTGCCTGGGCACCCCTGCCTTAGCCACGAAAGGAACGAAAACCAGGAGTAACCGGGCTCTTCGTGGAAAGACCCAAGGACTTAGCCGTGGCCCAAGAGTCCTTGAAACACTCCAGTGCACTGTCGGCCTTATCACCAAACAGGCGAGTGCCATCGAAAGGCATGTCCATGAGCGACCGTTGGACATCGGGCGAGAACCCAGTAGATCGCAACCAAGTGTGGCGACGCAGCGCCACAGTCGTAGAAATCGCCCTGCACAACGAGTTAGCGGTGTCCAAACCACACCGAATGGCGAATTTAGCCGCATCCTTACCCTCAGCAACCGCCTGGGAAAGCACAGCATGGACCTCCTCAGGACACTGAGGCAACACCTGAGCAACCGTATCCCACACCGTGTGGGAATAGCGGCCCAATAAGCAGCCCCAAGCTGCCAAAGAGAACAACCGCTTACCGAACTGTTGCCGCTTCTTAGAGTCCTTATCCGGCGGAGCCGTGGGAAAGGCACTCTGCGACGTCGAGGCCTGGATGACCAGACTCTCAGGCGTGGGATGAGTGGTCAGAAACACAGGGTCACCAGGCGCCGGGCAGTGACGCCTGGCGACATTCTTATCCACAGAGGCCCCCGTGGCCAGCCGCGACCAAGTGCCCAACAGGACGTCGGTTAGGGGGTCGTTGAAGGAAAGCAGTGGCTCCGACGAGGTAGTGAGGAGATTAGTTTTGAGGGCCACCATAGGAAGATCGAGGTTGAGGACCTCGGCAGCCCGACGGAGCACCATCGGGTGAGGCAAACCCCGGGTCTGAAGAGAGATCGAGGTCGCCGGCGTCCTCCAGATCGTCCACCCAGTCCTGCTCGGAGTCACACTGACGGGCAAGAGGGTCCACGGACCCCTCCCAGTCATCCTCCCCCTCCGTTGCAGGAGGAACCGGCCGTGGCAGTAGAGCCGGAGCCGGGGAAGGAACAGCGACGGTCGCGGTTGGGCCGGCGCCGTCTCCCAATGCGGATCCCAGGCAGGAACGAAATGGTCCTGGAACCGGGGAAAGGGTGGAAGAAAGGGCACCCACTGCGGCGCCGGAGGCGGAGCCAAGGGCAGCGCTTGGGCCGGAGCCGGCAGCGCCAGACCTCGTGGCGCCGGGGCCAGAGCCAACGGCGTAGGATCCTATGGCGCCGAAGCTGGATCCACCGGCGGCCCAACAGGATCTGGACACGGGACCGCGGGGCCCCAAGGCGCGCCGACAGTAGCCCGAGGCATAAAAAGGCGGTCCATGGTGGCAAGAAATTCATGCACCTGTTCGGGAGTCGCCGATGGACCCGGGTAAGGCGGGTAGGCCGCGGGACTCCCAGGCTCCAAAGGAGCCGCAGGGGCAGAGGCCCTGTCCCCCTCGTCTGCATCCGAGGACCGACGGGGGGACGTCGGAGAGCGAACACGCTTCTTTGACTTGTTGTCGCTTACTAGAATCCGAGGACGAAGACTTGGAGCCCGAGGAGCGACGACTGCAGCCCCGCGAGCGGTCCCAGGAACGGTCCCTAGACCTGGAATGGCGCTGGGACGAGTGCCGGACCTCCAGCAGCTTCTGGTGCCGCTCCCTCAAGGCCTTCGGAGCCATGGCCCCACAATCCGGCAGGACCTGGAGTCGTGGTCGGTCTCCAGGCAGTAGAGGCAAACATCGTGGGGGTCCGCCACCGTCAAATTGGCGACGGCAGGACCCACAGGACTTAAATCCAGGCATCCCTATGTGCACCAGGATAAAAAAGGGGAGACAAAAGTCTCAAAAGAGTAGTCAAAAAGTGACTAAGGTACGTTCTCTATCCGGATCTGCGCTTGCTGGCGCAGAAAAAGAAAGAACTGACGTCAGAGCGCATGGGTGGCACCTAAAGAAGTCTCCGTGATGTCATCTCGGCGCTTACGACGCCAGCGACGGTCGCGGATCCGCAGGACGCCACCTATTGACGTGCAGGGGTACTGCTAGCAAAACTTTCCGGATCCAGTCTGACGCCTGGGGATATTCTAAGGTAAGGAATCTATCACTAACGTGTCTCTTTCAGATACATCTATTTGGTAACTGCCCACCACTGACTCTGGGAAGAGGTACTCAATGAAATGAATGGGATCCACAATTTCACTGTTCAGTTTCTCTGAGAAAACTCTTCTGAGGACCCCAGTACCAGAGGAGTTCCCACTGCATAGGGGGAACCAGATTGCACCGGTGCTCCTGGCAGCAAAATAATCCACAGCCCCTTGTTTGGGCACAGAGCTCATATCCACTGCTTCAGACTCTCTTACCAGCATCTGGGAGTTCTTGGTGATGAAGAAATTTACAGGTGCCTTGGAGGATTAAGGAGGCAGTCTTCGAATTGAGCTGGGATCCTATGCTATTATGTCTAAAGACTGACACATGATAAATAACATTTCCCCTTAATTGAAAGCACTTCTAGTCATTCCGATCCAACAGTCTCCACTGCCACATAGACTTTCTCAAGACAGCTCAGCCTCTCCTGATGAGGAACACTGCTAGAGAGAAATCCGGTGCCATGTAGCCTACCATGGTTCTGGGAGCCCTTTAATATGCCATGTTATGTATGCTTATTTGTATGCATGTGGGTAGTTCAGTGTTCCGATTGTGATGGCACAGTGGTAGGCAAGAAGGACTTTGGAGGGGGAAGAGAAGGGAAGAGACAGAAAGTCAGGAGATTTGACTCCAGCCATCTTAGCACTAGTGGCACTTTATGGTAGTTTGGAGCTCTCTGTAAGCAATGAATTGTAAAAACTGTTTAACATTTTGCTGCAGATGTTAATTAGATTCTAAAACAAATCTTTACTTTTGCTTCAGTTAGCCTGCTGTTTTTCATACTGGTTAAAGACAAGAAGACTACAGCAGGTTTTTCCAGTGCACAATGTGGCTGTGTATTAATATATCTTAGCAAGTCGTAGAAACAATGATCAAAAGGACTACAGCAACACAGTATGTTTAATATTTTACTGTGGAAATCTAGCCTAAGTAGAAAGGCTGAATACAGACTGATATTTGCACCTTTGGACGCCTGGAGAAAAATATGGAATTTGTAACAGGTAACCTACCGCCCCACAGTTTGGCATTTCACATATAAATGAAGGAGATGGCAGTCCAAGACTCTGAAAAGGTGGCAGCTCCAAAGGTACTGCAACTGAAGGCTCTGGACATTTCTGTAATTCACACTCCTCTTCTTGTTCAGATTTTATATCCTCCTCAAGCTCATCTTCATCATCAATATCCATCTCCAACTCCTTTTCTTCAGGACTTGTCTGGGGACATCAAAACATACAATGGTTAAGTCATGCTGCAATTGGTTTTTTCTATAAATTATTATGCTTTTTTCTATCATAAAAATAGACCAGTCTTAATGTTTGTAGCATTATATTTACTCAGGTTATATAAGATTATAATAGTTAATTGTCTGTTCTGTGCGAGCCCTTTTTTTCAGGTTCTCTGGCAGTCAGTGATTACTTGGCAGTTCTCAAGTGAGCAACTGTCATTTATACTAGAGACCCAGAATTATGGGTGCTACCACACTATTTATAAGTGCCAAAGCTCTGGCAGGCTCTACTCAGAAATATCCCATACACTCCTGAAAAGCATTCAAAAACAGGAGCACATATTATCACGTGTGCGAAGGGGTTCAACCAGGACACCCCAAGGCTAATGGCACTAGCTCGCCACACGGGCCTATATCATCTCTAAAATCAGATGCATCACTGAGAAGGCCATCACAAATAACAATGTGTCATACCTGGACAAGAAACTATGTGCCTCTGGTAGGCAGATGGCGCACACTAAGAGCCAGGACACACCCAAACTGGAAATGAAAAGATGAAGGAAAATGAAAAAACAGAAGAAGGCCTTCTCCATTTATCCGGATCTGAAACAATATCCCCAGCAGCATCAGAATGCTTTCACCCTCCTGCAAGTCAAGAAGAAATTGAAAGCTCATCTCTTTCAGGAACCACCCCGCATACTAGAGTTGCCTGCGGGTTACCTCTTTTAAATGACTGTATTGGTCTTCAGGCTACCACCCTTTTCCAGCGCATAATTTCTTCACAGCTTGGTTCTTGCTCTACAAATACTTCTTCAAACAATTATACATACATATTCAGTATTTACTCTCTTGCAACAGTAAGGTTCTAAAATGAAGTGGGTTAGGGTGGTCCTACAGTGAAGGTTTAATCAACAAGACAGTAAAGGGTTAGAACTTGAAATATGACACAGTCAAAAAACACTTGCAGTGGCAACTTCCAGCCATGGTTACTGATTGGAAAACATCTACATCTCTATTTACATAAAGATTAGCACATCAAAATCCATTATCGACAAAGCCAGCTATGAAAGCCTGTGTTACAGCAAACAAATGATGGACGAAATGCTGACAATGCAAACATTCTCCCCCAGTCAAAAGATCTGGGTTAAATCCATCATTCTTTTGCCCACTACGCCACCCCAGTTTGGACCCAGCCATATGCAAATCAGTCTTGACCCTGTGCCCCATGGGAACAGTCCCGACCGAACTGCCAGGCCATGTCCTCCCTGGACCTGAAACAAGCATCCTGGGACCGGTTTCAGGGTATGTCACCCTTCTTCAGCCAGCTAGCTTGAATCCAGTGGCACAGTGAGCAAGGGACCCACGTCTGGGCATACCTATCCCACTTAGGGCGAAAAGTGTTACAGCAAACAATTGATGGATGGAATGCTGACAATGCAAACATTCAAACATATGAAAGCCTGGCACCTTCTGGGGGTTTGGGGAGGAGAAGGGAGAATAAACGACTGCTGATGTTACTATAGTGTTAGCATCTGTGGGTGCTGCTGACGCGGTCAAACTGAGCTCCGAAGCAGATGAAAAAAGTAGGGAAATGGTGATCATAAGCAACCTTATCTGCATCGTGTCTTTGTAACTCACAGAAGTTCACTTAGCCTTCCACATGTGTACAGGTCCCACTTAACACGGAGATCAGGTTTCTTAGTAACAATCACTTAAAGTGCGATTTGCTAAAGTGGTGTACTGTCAAATCTCCAGCATAAATCCAGCTAGGTAGTCTAGTACACCATAGGAGAACATATAATACTTTCCAATGTTTCTAAACTTGGTGTTTCCATAGCACAAATGGAGAGGCAGCCCAAGAGGTCAGGTACGAAAGGCAGGGCAGGGGAAGCATTGATTGTAGTGAAGGTTATTCTAGTGTTCTCGTGGGGAGGTGGATAAGAGGTTTGTGGATTTATGTTTGTTTCACCAGAGGAAAGAGGGTGGGGTCTGAGGAAGAAACTTTGCATTTCCCATTAGAAATCACACAACACGGCCAGAGCACCTTGCTAAAGAAGGGTGTACAAGCACACAAAAGAGAGGCAGAGAATGAGGTGAAGCTCACAAGCAAGGCCCCATCCACTGTGGTCATCTTGCAGTACTCTGTCTGGTGGTTCGATGTATTGCTTCTTGGTCTCGCTAGGTACACCATCCACTGAACTTGGATCAACTTCTCCTCATACAGGTCCTCAAAGCAGGTATATTTTAGTTTGTCTTCAGGATCGTCCAAGAAGTCTTGGACAGGTCTTCACGCATAGTAGACCTCTTCTTCTTCCTTACAGGTTCCAGCAAAAGGGGTCGCTTAGTGGTTCTATTCCTAATTTGGGCCTTGTATGTGTGAGCAACAAGTGGTTCGAAGATCTATCTGCAGTAACAACTTTTTGAAGGAAATCTTGAATCCAGTGAGGCAATACTCCCTATGTTGCTTTTTAAAAAAAATATAAATCTGTTTTCATCTTTTGCTACAAAATGTTCTTCTTGTGCATAAGCCTAGTGCAGGTGGCCTTTGAGGCAGATTCTCTCTGTTTGAAAAAGGGATAGAGGATTGTAGGCCAACTAGAGTGACCCACGTTGCAGTGCCTTTGAATCTGTGCTCAGATGCCTAATGCATTACACACCGTGGGAGTGCTGAAGATGGAAGATTCATGTCATGTGGCCTATATAGGTAGTGTTTGGTGTGTTCTGTAAAGACTAGAGTTATCCCCTTATCTATGCTTTGCCTCTGCATCTACGTTTAAAGTCAAACCAAAAAGGAGTGACAAATAGGGCACCAAAGGGTTACATGTTAGTGCAAGGATGGTTAGACAGAGAGTGAGTGCAGTGTAGATGATGTTGGAAGAGTTTGGGTACCATGCTTGTATGACAGCGGCTGCTTCAAACATGTTGCAGCAAGTGCATACCTACGCATGGGTGTCTGAGAAAAGGCACGTTTGTACATGCATGGGAATCCCTACCATGTGAATTACTGAGTATGATACCGTTTAAACCACATTCAATACATGCATAGGAAGTGAGATGAGGAAACCTACTCTTGGGAGGTACAATCTTGCACATCTACTGCACAACCACCTATTTATTAAAGGCCTGAGGAGTCCACAAAAGTGCAGCAGGGAGCAACTCATAGGAATGGGCATTATATGGACAGCAGTAGTATACTTATAGTAACTCTAGTTGAATAGAGGTTATAGGTCATCAGCAGTCTCACTTAATCACACTGAAAAGCATCATACAAGTAACAACCAGACTCATCAAGAGATGAAAAATGCAAAGATAACTTATTCTCAAATTAAAAAAAGTCATTCACTCCCTCCCCCAGCCAGCCATCTCTTTAAGACCACTTTCATAATCGATATGGCTATAACCTCCAACGTGCCACCTAATCAGTGTGAACAAAAATAAAAAACAAAAATCTCTGTTGGCCAGATGGACAAACCCAATCTTAATACTGCCAGACAGGAAAAGTTCTAAAAGGGGAAGACCAAAAAAACAAGACTTTTCAAGATATGCAACAGGATCTTGCATAATATCCAATTATACGTATGACACACTAAGTTTACAGAAAGGAACTGACAACCCATCCCTTCAATAAAAATCTGATCTAACATCGACAGGCCTACCATGAAGGTTATTTGCAGCCAGAACCTTGAGAAAATGTTTACCCTCTTTAAATTCTATTTTGTTGTATACTTTAGTATTTTATTTGTAGTTTTTATAGCGCATTGGACTAGCAGCATGCTACACAGAGTATAGGATGAATATACAACATCACAGTAAAGCCCATATCAAATAGTGAAAATATGTGTATGTGTAGTACTTCCTTGCCACCAAGGTCAATCTTTGAAGTGGCCTAGAAAAATAGTTCAGAAGAGAGTGAAACAATAGGTTTAGCCAGTGCTTCCCATACGTTTTAGAACCACAACCCAATTTTTAGAACAACAAACTATTGTGATCCACCTAGCTTTAACCCCTTCGCTGCGGCGGGAATTCCGCCGCAGCGCTGGGGGGGGTTTGGGGGCAGCGCGGTGGCGCTGTGCTCATGACGGAGTGGTTCCGTCATGACTCCGCCCACTGCGCTAATCGCCCGCACAGGCGGGGAATCAGCGCAGCATGGGAGGAGCGGCGGCCAACGGCCGCAGCATGACGGAACCACTCCGTCATGAGCACCCGTGGCTCATGACGGAGTGGCTCCGTCATGAGCGCTGAAGGGGTTAATGGACATGAAGAAGGTGATTTTGTAATGTAACTAAAACCTCGTGTGGTAGCGCCCTGCCATTTTCAGACAGCACATTTTCTAAGGTAATGACCACTAAATTTGCACAGACATGCACATTTACTGATATAACTATAACAACGCATGGAAACCCGGTTTCACTGAATATCATTTGCTCATCACCAAGTAAAGTGTCTTGATTTGTTTCGATCCTATCAAACCTTTATTCCTTCATACTTCAGAATTTTCAAAAATATATACTCCATGTTTGCTTTCCAAACTGCTGAATGTGTACAGTTGATTTACAAGTATTTACATTTTGTTGTGTGTCACAAAGCACATCCTACAGCCTTTCCTTTCACACTCCCTGTACCCCAGCAAGATTGTCACACAATTCATTTTAGTTTCCTTTCTCTGAAACAAAAGTGAGAGGAGTCTGAAAAACGTCAATCCCCATGTTTAAAAATAAGCAGCAATTTGATAGAAGGGAGAGCCTGGCGTTTGACATAATCTATCTTTGAAGCGCAAGATAAATATAGCATTTAAAGACATCATTATTTATTGCTTGGACTTTTGCGACTCACCAGAAATTGGCTCTCGACCCACAGCTAAAACACTGGGCTATGCAGTAAACAGAATTCACATATTTCCTGTAAACTATATTGTAGGCACGACGATCTTTTTACATTAAACTCAGTTTTTCAATATTCACATTCTAAGAACATTAACAAGGAAATATATCAACTTAGAAGTGGTCTTGGAAGCGCAGCATTATGTGGAATCTCTGAAAAGTGCCAATATCAGGGAAATTGAGTTTTAGATTATGGGCCCACTCCACGAGGAAGCTTGACATAGCATTTTCGTTTTCTTGAAAGCTTGAGCATCCAAGTGGAGCACCCTCAAGTATGCACATATGTACTATGTATGACAGATAGATAGATATGCTTTTTTCAGTTCATAAAAACCATACATAAAAATTTGGTAATACAATTCAAGTGCCATGTTTATAAGATAGAAAGTGCATTTTGCAGAATTGATTGGCATGTTGTTCTGTTAAAAACATTACTAAAAAGACAAAAGCAGCACTCCAAGTTAACTATCCAACGGTGTCGGAGTTCATACCTGTCTTTGCACTGTAGCTATTAACTAGCAACCAATCCCAGGAACTTCTCATCAGATTCTATTAACAAAGATCTTGAAGCCAGACATTTGTACGCTCTGTTTATAAACCTACTGATGAACCCCACCACACCAGCAAGCGGATTGCCTTGCAGGCAGAAGACTGCAGCATGTTGACATGTTAAAATACCAGATTGATTTAAAAACGTTGCAAAGCCAGAAGCGAAGTTCATTTAGCAAAAATTGCAAGTGCAGAAAATGTGTGATAACAATTCCTCCTGGTTGTTACAGATGTGGCACAGCCTTGACGAACGTTTCAGGAGCCACTTTGACCAATGGTCCAGTGTCACTGCTTTACCAAAACGGAGTTGAGGCAGTCTGATTTTACAGTAGTGTTTATAATTATCTGTAATTACGCCTGCAGAGCCAAATGATTGTACGTGTTGACGGTCATCCGAGAATGACTTTTGCATCAAAATTACTCCTTCCTCAAAACCGTCCTAGGATGCTTGTTTCCAGTCCAGGGATCCCCTGGCCTGGCAGTTTGAGCTGGACTGTTCCCATGGGGAGCAGGGTCAAGACTAATTTGAGTCCAAACTGTTTTGGCATAGTGAGAAACAAAACAATGGATTTAGGCCCAGATCTCTGTACTGGGGGTAAGTGTTTGACATTGTTCAGCATTCCATCCATCAATTGTTCTTTTGCATTTGTCTGTATCAGTGGCAAACAAGATGTTGGACTTGTTGATCAAGGTGTTGGAACTGCTTTTTTGTTATTGGCAGATCCCATGGCGATTCTGCTTTGAGTGTTGAAAGTGCATCTGTTAGTGCACTTGCAGAGGCATTGTTATGTGAGAATGTATGAATTTCTTCCCAAATTGCCTTAAGAATCTCGGTGTTTGCTCTGTGCAACGTAAGAGATGTTTGAGACGCCGTGACTTGTGGGCCAGATCTTGTTCAATTAGCCCAAAACTCCAGCCTTATATTTGGGCTTGCGAGGAGTACCCTGGGCATTCCAAAAAGGATGTGGTAAACATTGCACTGCGCACAGCATTGTGCTTCAGCATGCAGGGCATGGTCGGTATAAAGTTTGCCTTCACCACGTGGATCAGTGGACTCAATGTTGAGTTTGAGTGTTGGGCATAAGTTCCTAAAGGCATATATAAGCGTGGCAAGTATTGGCTTCAGGGCATTCAAATGCAGAAGATGGGAGGGGAGGTGCGATCCTGGAGCCAGACATCCAGATATTTATAACTGATTCTTCTCTTTACCTGCACACCACATAGATGCCATGAGCACTTTTTGATGAGTCGTTTCCCAAAAATGAGAATTTTTGTTTTGTCCAGATTTTCTGACATCGCGTTTTCCGTGCAGTATTCATCCAAGGCATCAAGTGTCTCTGGAGGCTGAATCAGGTTTGATTCAATAAGACCACATCGTAGACGTATTGTAAAGGAGGATGTGAATCTATTTGGCAATTTGCCATGACGGCGGTTCCTGCCAATGCTTTTAAAATGACTGCCATCTTGGCAGTCATTTCTAATTTTGGCAGCCAGAGTAGTCCCGGCTTGGTGGATAGTAAGTCCTCTGCCAGACCAACAGAGATTACTTCATCCGCCAACAATTAAATCAGCCTGCAAGTCTTCAGAGACATTCACTCTGATTTGGTGATTTGATATCCAGGATAGGAAGACGTTTAGGGTGTTAGCCAGGATGAAAATGTAATCTAGTGAGGCAAATTTCAAGCAGACCTGAGTGTCATCAGCAAAGGGGTGGAAAGAAAGCTAGAGAGACAGGGGTTTATATTTTTTGACAATATTGCAAAATTTCTTAAGGTGGTTTTTAGGAATTTTGATGTATGACATGAAAAAGGATTTCTGGACCACAAATACGTTGTTTTTGCATTTGGATCATTGATTTCTAAGGTTTCGTACAGATGGGTTTGCCGCTATAATCTCTTTTGCTCTTGAGAATCTCTTCTATTTATGTAATTCTTTTGACAACCAGTGAGAGCATTTGTTGTTGTTCTGTTTTTTCAAGTAACTGGCGTTTTACTGCCCGCTACTTTAGTCAGGGTTGAGTTATAATGATCTATCAGTTTGGTAGAATCCGGTTCCATTTCACGGTTAATTTACTTAGCAAAAATGTTATATTCCAGTACAGACAAGTAGGTGTCTTTGACGTTTTTGACCCAAACCTTTGGTTTCTTTGTTTAACCCAAAAAATAGGTTTTAGGGTAGGGAAGGGTGAAAGTAACTGGGAAATGGTCAGAACAGTCTACTAAAGTTGGAACTGGTTTCAATGATGGTTGTTTTTTGCAGATTATGAGGTTTAGTTTTGTGCCTTTTCTATGGCTGGGTGATTAGCAAATTATTTTTAGATTGTTGCATGTACAGCATTCTCCTGCACCGAACTGTGCTAGATAATCTAAAGTACAAACCCTGCTTCTATAAAGTTTTCAATGTAGGTTAATTCTATATTTCTAAATAAAGCCCAAACTGTATTAAATTGCTCGCCATCTGCCTAAACTAACCCAAAATATATTGGCATTGACTAGATTGTTGGAAACTGAAAGGTAGATGTACCCTACCAGCCATGCTAAGGCTACCAGAAACTCAATATATTAACATGCCTGATGTTAAAACCTTTCAAGATAAATACCTAACACAATATAATTAAGTACATATGATATATTATTTGCCCACACTAAATGCTATGCATTAGTCAAAAATCTCAATTTTGTTTGATCTTGCCAGAATTTATATTTCTCATTTCTGCAACAGCTAACTTCTTTCCTATTTCCTAGTAGATCTTTACTGCTCAATAGTTCAAACACTAACCTTTTACACTGTCCTATGCCCCCACCCCATGACACAAAAATCATGTAATTTTATCATACATTTATGTATGTTTGAACTGAATATGATCTTGGATCACAGGTGTGAAATTTATTGTTTACTAAAAATAAATAAGATATAGCAAATAAAAAGAAATACAAACCACCACTAACTTATATCATCCATAGTTCATATTGTACGCTACAAAATTAGCTTCCCTCAAAATCGTTTTAAGTACAGCCAACGTGATATACATCCATATATTCTTGAAACACGTCCTGAGATTTGACGCTACTGGGAAACCATTTTCCATCGAATATATAGAATACCTTCATGCCACCTCAACAGTTTATTTGGGATGGAACCATAGAGCTTTCATACTTTTTACCAATTGCACACATTTTAAAATTGATATTTTAAATGCACCAACTGAGGAAGTGGAAGCAACCAGAGATTGCTAGTTTATGAACGGTGTATTGAACTGCCGAAAGCTTGTTACATAATGAATCTGAAGTTCAACTTTATCCATTAGATGGATAATATCCAATGTATATTCAGGTATGCAAAATGTACACAATGCAAACATTCACAGTATTCATCAATATGGTTAGAAACATGATGTCTTATAATTTATTGATTGTAGTTTTTCATGCAATGAGAATATTTTTATCATGAATTGCACCCTTTCTTTCACAGTCCAACATTGTCTGTTCCAAATGATCCAGGCCCCATTTGTGTATAAGGTAGACACACAGGTAAGTATGGGAAGTGTGGAAATGCAGATTAAAGTTGTGAATAATCAAAAGGTTAGTATTTTCCTGGCCAATACTGTGACACTCAACTAAAGATGCCACTTTTGAACTGTATGTGTGCAAGTTGTATAAATGCATTACACAAAGTATTGCAAAGTATATACAACATAGTTAAATTACTATTTTTAAGAATAGAGGTCAAATTGCAAAAGGCTTTCTAAATCAGCCCCTCTCAGTTTAATTGAGACTGAGACTTGCATTTATATGCAAGCTGCTGCTCCTAGTGTTATGTGCAAGTAGTGCTGTAACAGTAACTAGTGTGGATATTTATAAACCACTCTACTGAAAATGGCTGCCATTTGCCAAATACCAACTTAGTATATAAAGTGCTGGGAAAATGGTGTTGGGTGTGCAGTGTAATGCTCTGGTACACCAATAAGCCAGGCCACTACAAAAGGAGTTTCTTTCTAAGAATTGGATAATAATAACAAAGATCTTCTAGTAACTAAACCAATGTAGATATATTACTAAGTGCCTCAGTCTGCCATTAGATTTACACTGGCAAGTACAGTTCTGCTGCCAATAAAGTATGAATCATCCAGGAAGACATAGTACACACATCCCTTTCATGAAGAATACATTCAGTCATCTGAAAACACCAAAATAGCTGCAGCTCACCATGCAATCTGCCGCTATGTCTGTGAGACGTGTTCGATGTTTGCGCCCAAATCGCAGAATTTTCTTCCAGGTATAATAGTATTCTACGCATTGTGCTAATGTCTTGGAATTAACCTGTAGCAAACATTGATAAAGATATGGCAGAAGGCGACAGTGTTAGCACAAATAACGGGTAAAAAAACAAAAAAACAGAACATTTTGGCACAAGCATGAATGCAAATCTAAATATTACTTAAGTGGTTATAACGAAAAGCTGTGTGGGAGAACGGATTCCAGTAGAACACTGGGGTGATCGAAAGACAAAACCATTTGGAGGCTGTTTGATGGCCTCGCTCAATCAAAATGGTGGCCTGAATCCATTTCCCTGTAGCACTAGAGAAGGGATTTGACTGCTAATTTTGCCTACTTGCAAACTGCCCTTGAACCGCTACACCCATTAAGCTTACCCAGCTTCCATGAGCATTTCGAGTCCTCTGCTCTATGTTGTTCAATTTTTTGTCCTTTTTCCTACTGTATGAAACAGAAGCATACATTGATACTCCACACCACTACTGTACAAGGAATGAAAGGCTAGAAAAGCACCAAGGTACACTGAGTAAGAATGTGAGTGAGAAAGAGAGAGAAGCAGAGATGAGGGGTGTACAATCGATTGTCCCTGTAAATATATTTATATATACCAAAACAGGTCATGTCGATGTTGTGTCGCTGCATCTAATATGAGTGGTGGGGGTGTGGTGAGACTTGCATAATCCGGTGGGGTATTGCAAAAGTATTGGACCCCCTGCAGAATATGGTGAGGGGCCTCTGACACACCTATATCTCACAGATGTTCATAGGCCTTGGGCTGAAAGGGTTACCCCTGAAGGGTGCCCCACTACCTCCGCCTGCTGCAGGGGCTTGCGTTATGCCCTGACCGAATATCCTCAGGAACAATGACACTGAATTTAAAATAAATAATTATCTTAACAAATACAACATATTATCCAATGATATATGTCACCAACTATCTGCAAATAAATGGCAACTACAGAGACAAACACACACAATGCAGGAAATGTGATGCAGAAAAAGCAAAATATGGTAAAAATGATCTATTTAAAATCAGCAGAATAACTGAACACAAGAAGGAGGAGCAATAAAACAGTATCCTTTTTGGTTTTAAAGGCAATCAAAGGCTAATGGATGAAAATCAGTTAAAAAGGTGGCATTGTTAAATACCTGCCACTTTTTTGCTTTCTTTGTTGATCCCACTGACTATTTCTTGGTCTCGGTACAGGTTGTAAACCACTCACAACGGGTCACAGTGTAACAGAGGGCCTTGGATAGAGTTTAGCAGATCAGAAATATTCGTCCCAAACATTACGGTTGTCCCGTCTGCTGTATTATAAGTGCATTATAACCTATGACACTTATAATACGGCGGACGGGATTTTCTCCACATTTTGCCAAAGTCTAATAGGGCCCTAAGGGCCAGATGCATCAACAATCTTGCGATTTCCTAATTGTGAATTCTTGCGATTCGTAATTAGAAAATCACAAAATGGAATGCATTAAAATGTGTTTAACACTTTCTGCGATTCCATGGGGATCGCAAATTACCTACCTCATGAATATTAATGAGATAGGTCGCGGAATCGCAAAAATCACGGGGATCGTGGCCTGCTGGAGTCAGCAGACCACCATGTCTGTGATTGCTTTTAAATAAAGCAATTTTTTAGGAAAACGGGCTGCTTTACAAAAGAGAAAATTAAAACTTTTCCTTTCATTTTCTAAGAGCAGGTAGTGGTCCGTGGGACCACTGCCTGCTCTTAGAAAATGCATTTACAACATTCACAAAGGAAGGGATCCCTTGGGGACCCCTTCCCATTTGCGAACTGGTTACCACCTACTTGAAGTAGGTGGTAAAATGCAAATTTTGGTCGCAAAACATTCATGCATACCGATGCGATTCGGTATTAGGAAGGGACGCTCTAAACACGCCCCTTCCTAATAGCGAATCCCAAACCCATTTTGCAATAAGTTAACAGGCTACCGAATAGCAAAATAGGGTTTGCTGCATCAGAAAGGCATTTATTTTTTGCGTTCCCAAATGCGTTTGCAAAAAATGTTTGATGCATAAGGCCCTAAGTTTCTTCTATGGCTTCCGCTTTTCCTTTCCTTTGATCACTTCCTGTTCCTCAATCAACTATGTTCTCCACTTACACAATACAATACTATCCCAACCTCTTTCTCTCTCTTGTGCTACACAGATATGCCATGAAAGTGCATTATTAATCACTTTGCAGGCCAGATCTTCTGTTTGGTGAAACATGACAAGCAATAAACGACTTAATTCAGAAATAAGGGGAAGTAGAGGTAAAAGTTAGGTTCACCCTCCACAAATATATCTAGCAAAAAAGACTATCTAAACAGGTCAGATAGACAGGAACCTAACTGGGAAAAAGCAGAAGGTGTAGGAAACAATTTGATCCTTGAAGACACCGTTATCCGAAAGAGAAGTATTATCTTTTTCTATAGTCCCCTCACTCACCAGGGTTTCCCCACGGTGACATGCTTCATCATAGGGGTCCTCCCAGTCCTCTACGGACTGAGGCGTGCTGCGACTTGCGGTGTTACGTAGGAGCACTGAGAATTTGGGTAAACTATGTGTGGTGTAAGTGAAGTGGTGGAGTGGGAAAATTAAAATAATCAGCTAGTGGGCTACAGAATAAACTTTATTGGTGCTCTAAGCTGAAAAAATTAAAAACGGGGTAATATGACAAGGGACCCTAACTATGATGGAAAGGTGTGCCTAGCATATTATGAAGTCAACTAGTTTCGAGCTCCCCAGCTCTTCGTCAGGACTACACTGGGACCAGCCCAGTGTCGAGAAACTTGCCACTCCTAGTCAACCTTAATAAGGTGAGATAAGTGTGATGCCACAATAGTAAGGCATGCGTTTTAAAATATATATACATACGTTATGTACGTTGGTATAATGATTTAAGAAAAAGCAACACTGTGCCTCATGGTCACTGGAGGGGATGCGGGGATCTCGTACATTTGTACGTTGAACCCCACATGCTTCTGACACCTACTGAAAGCCAAACCTCTCGGACCAAATTACCGGATGTAACAATAGTTTCAGAAGACCAACAACACAATAATTTATGCTATTCTTGTAATCTTTTTACTGTGATTTTCTTGTCTCCCACCCCCCCTATAACAAAAGCACGCAGTCATTGGGTTGCCTCTGCTGCCTATTCATATACCCTGAAACAGGGATAAATGTACCCACTTTGTGCACAAATAAATATTAATATTTTTAAAACAATTATTCCCTCCTCTTAAGGCCCGGAAGCAACTACAGGACTACATCCATGGGATTTTAGTTACATCGATAGAGACCATTCCAGTTGCTCTGTATCTTGTCAAATTTCATAGGGAAGCCCCAGCTCCCATATGGGCACCCTCTCAACCAGTCTGAAATTTTACACTACTGGTCCACCGTCGGATTGCCCCATTTCTGGACTCCTATTTTAACAATAGTGATTCTTTAGAAACAGAAGTGGTTAACCCAAAATTCAATTGTTTTTTTGGAATGCTATGTAAGGGAGCGAGCACCAGAAGCACTTCTTAATTACAGTCTCACCATAGTGCACTTTCCCTTGACACGAGTTACAGGGAGAAAGCAATCATCTTACCATTTTCTGAATGTGGAAAAAATCTTTGTTGTTGCTTGCCAGCGATTTGTTAAACAGCTTCTTTTCTTGAGGTGTCCACTTATCTGATCCTGAAAAATATTACATTTTTATTTTTTTAACCAAAGTTCATAGTTTACCTTCCTTGTGTTTTTTTTTCATAAGTTTAGCGATTTGCAAAGAAACAATGGACTAAAGGCCTCCTATCATTCAGCGGTTTATGTCACCAACAAAACCACCAAACCTGGATTTGCTCACTGATTGACTGTTGTTTATGTACTCTGACCTCTGAACACTGAATAGTATGGCCAAATACACTTAATGTTAGAAGATAGCTTGATACTTCTCAAATGATATCACCTGATTTACTTTATTTTTGAGGTCTCATATAGTAGATCTCAGGCTCAGTGATAAGATCATACATATTAAACCTTTCTGTCTCTAGAAACATTACTTACCAGCACAACACTTCTGATTCTCATGTGTGCCACAGCCTGTGAGTAATAAATCATCCTCAATCTACTATTCACGTAAGTATCTTCTTCTGCCTGGCAGGGGAGCAGTTCTGGAACTGGGATCAAAGAAAAGTCCCCCCGGGTCTGTGCAAATATCAGCTATGAGCCTAACCACTCGGGGAAATGTGAGCCCCTATGAAGAATATTTTGTTGAATACCGGCGTCTGAATCGCACAGAAAACAAAAAAAGGATGATGCAAGGTTGAGGAACAGCCTTCAAAGATGGACTGATTGTGCAGTAGTCCGCTGAGTTGGTCAGAGGAATGGCTTTCGCCTTTGTTGAGATATTGTCCAAGGAGGAGGTTGTGAAAGTTAGGAAAATCTGGAGGTCAGAAAATATTGCATCAGGAGTGTTGAAGAAGTAAATGTAATCCGTCTTTGGGTTTGATCAGGAGTTTTCAGAGCCTAACTCTGAAGTCATTGCAACTTAAAGTCAAACAAGCCATTACCAGCCTCCTTGATATGTCGACCTGATGACTGGTTTGATGGAGGAAAAAAGAAACATTTTTCAGTACAATCTAGCCTGTTTAGTGAATTGTTGTTACAAAATGTTTTATGACTAAACTATTCCTACCAAGAAGTTTGCTCTTCTAGAAAGCATCACAGATAGGTCTCTAAATCTTGATTCACTCGCTCAATTTGTCCATCAGACTATGGATGATATGCAGATGAAAATCAAACATCCAATCCAACTGCTTTACAGAATACTGCCAGAAATATTTACTGTAATCCTCTGTCGGAAAAGATTACTTTATTTAATGCATATCATAATCAATAACAATTCCTCAGTTGTTATTGCTGTGTGATTTCTTTTGACCTGAATGAATAGGGACATTTTGTTGAATAAATTAACTATTACCACAACAGTAGTGAACCCATTGTCAGCTAACAGTTCTACTATGAAATCAACTGATATAGTATCCATACGGTGGCTTAGGTCATTGATATAAATATTGCATGGGTTTCATTCTCACATTCTATGTTATTATAGAGATTTCACAAGAAGTTGTCGTGTAGTTTCCACTAATCCATATGATCTGTGCATTTGTGAACAACATAAACTTTGGATGAGGTGCTTAGACTAATTCCATGCACCCCCGTAGTATATGTTGGCCTAGAGACCAGCTAGCTCACATTGCCACCTAGTCCAAACAAGGAGCAAATGGTTTCTGGCAAACACCGAACATGACAACCCTAGTCCCTTCAGGTATTATGGTAACGGATCTAGAACCTATTCGCTCAGTAACTTGTGCAGTCGATCTCAGAGAAATATACAGGGAATACACAGTGGGACGTTTTCAATATATTTATTAAACCAACGTTATTCTTGTATAGAATACATGTGCTGCAATAATCAGTAGACAGAAGCAGATGAAAGTGATTACAAGCACCAAAAGACTAAATAGCAGACACAGTTCCACCAAGATGCTGAGACAGTGTATATATACAGGCATATAATAAAAGGTGGTGACCAGGAGTACTCCTACTATGCAATCCCTACTCTGTGTATGGCTAGAGTGTATGTAGAGGTAGAGACAAGAATCCCCCCACTGGGAGATCCAACTCCATTACCTGGTGGGGGTAGAATGTAGGAACCCGGCTTGGTCATGAATTGGACACCACTCACAAAGATGTCAGACAGCTGCTTGAGGAAGCCTCAGCATGCATGACCTTTCGATGCCAGCAGAAGTGTCTCCTCTGCTAACTCCCAGAAATGCTTCTTTATTTATAATAAAAAGCACTCTTGCGATGTAGATGCAGATTAGTATTATTATGGATATGCAGATAGTCCTGTCGCCCCGTGTATGAAGACAGAACAACATTTGTACATCGTGCGTAAAGGCCTTGTACTCAATGTTCGAGGCCTCATAATAATGTTGTGCGAATTCAGATGTATAAGCAAAGCAGTTTCAGAGAAACAAATCCAACATTATCACGCACGGGAATATGTATAAAAGGTCACCGCAATAATGTTATTGTGCAGAAAAGAGGATAATGTAAGAAAATGTGCGGCGTTGCTACATGGGCCTAACTTGGGCACATAACAAAGTTACATACTGGTGTACATCCTTTATTAAATTTTCCCACCACAAATGCCTTTTAATCACATGCTCAGTTTTACTGATACAATATTAACCAGCAAGAGGTTAGCCATGAGTTTCATAAAGGACTAGTAATTCAACAGTATGTATACACACTCTCTCCTTGACCCAAAGTAGACTATCCTTAAAGATGCTTTGTGTATGATCTAATATCCTCTGGTTAATTCTGAAGTCAGTTTTTCTTGATTTGATCTATGATGTTTGGATGCGTGGCTATAGTATTTGCAGTGGCGGATGGTGACATTTCAAAGTGGTGAGGCGTAAAATGATTGTCATACTTCAGCATAGCGAGCGAGCGAGCCCGAACAACCTAAGGGGGGATCGGGGGGGGTTCTCCCCCTGAGAACATTTTGAAAAAAGAGTGGAAAAATGGTGCATTTTCAAGCAAATTTGAGAAAGCAGAAAGGTTAATAAAGCAATTAAGAAAGTGCAGTTATTACAGTAATAAAGGGATCATGTCATATAACATAGGTAGCTGCTTATTCAGTATAACCACAGAGCTTCATAACAGACTTTGAGATATAATGCATTTCTGAGTACCTCACAGGTGTTTTTTATTTAACAAACAACTAAACAGGTGGTCGGAAACTAGCAGCATTCTCTGCCGTCGCCATCTCATGGACTACATTACAGTCTCCTTATTCTAAGGTTTGTTGACTGCAATAATGCTACCGTGCAGCTGCTGCCTATGGGGATTGGGCTTAGGGTAAAGGATAGCTCGCTGTATTGCTTTATGAAAAGCACAACATGTCGGAATAATTACAATGAGGTCCCTACCTCATACACACACAGCATTCACTAACATACTCAGGCACTCTCACACTCATAGCAAACTGCAAGATGCTCAGCACCTCCCAGCTGTTCACTTTACGCACACAAACATAAATAGCAGACAACGGACGATAATCTCCCCCATCAACATCCCATTATCACACAGGCAGTAAATGCACAAGTGCCGGAAGCACTCCCGAGTGGGATTTCATGTAATAAGCGCGCACACTAAATGTCAGCAGTCCATCTGATGGTAATCCAATACATTAGTGAGTAATCTGCCCTCCCCCAGATCGCTCCAGCGCCACACGCCTGGCAAGAAGCCAGCCACTGAGCCCCAGGCCGAAAGCAACAAGACATCATGGGAAGTTTGCACAAACACGTCAAAGAAAAAAAAAAGAGGAGCAAGATGTGATTACATGTCGGCCCAAGGCTTATGTATTCAAGGTGGGGAGGCCGGTGATCTCAAGTTTATAACGCTACCGTTTTCTGACCAACCTCTTATTCAATGTAAATACTAATAACACACTGCCTATTCACTTATTCGTTTACCAGTAGAGAACACACACACATACCGCTAGTGTTTGCTGCTACTAATTCTAACTGATTTCAATGCGGCCAGTTTTCAATATTTATGTTTTTTAAAAGGTTTTGTTAAAATTAGGGCTACAAACGTATCCGTGGAAACGTGTCAGATCTAGGTACATACGGCTTTAGCTGTCTGCAAGACAGATGATTCATTTCTAATTTATAAATACTGTAGATAAAAGCACACTACAGAGGAGGATTACTCGCCACGTGCTATTGGCTATTTGGTGTGTCATTCCTCCTTCCAAAAAGGGAGGACTATTTCTATCTCAAAACTACAGTGAATCGCCACACTCAATCCTTTATGCCAACCATGCATTGAAAAGATCATTAACACAATTATAACCATCTTTGCCTATTTCCATGGTGGGAGACACAAAGAACTCTACTTTTGCAACTGCGTCCTGTCCTACCTCGCCATCCATTTATTTTCTTGTCAATAATCCATTCATTAAACATCAGATTAATATGTGTACCCATAAATTTACTTTGCAGTTTAACCAAATATTTTTATAAACCATTATCAGTCTGTGATGAGCTACAAGGACCCCTTTTCCAAGACTTCTTCAGCTTACGAAAGAGCTGAAGAAACACAATCACAGAGCACTACATCTCAACAAAGTAAACCATCCCCCTTTTCTTTCAGAAGCCAACACCCCCGGCCTAGATTCACTCTCGGATTGTATCTCTGCGCTCGACCCTGAACAGCTCTCGTCTGTCTGTCAGCTTGGTTTGATCTATGCAAACACTACTTACATGTATATATAGTGTTTTTTCGTAGCCACACCTCTAATAACCTTCGGTGTCTCTGTCTACCCCCCAATGTATGTATCCTTAATCGCAATTCCAGTGTTTCTTTTCTACCTCGATCACTACATGGAGCACTGATATGAAAGCAGAGACTTGCGCATAGGCTAAGGAAGAGAAGGCAGTTTGTAAGAGTAATTTGTGAGATGATGCATACTGCATTTTAATGCGCAAAATCAATAGCAGTGTTAGATGTGGAGTGAATCGTCTATGGCGGGCACAACCATCAGTCAGTCAGGATAAGATGCTGTAATAGATTTTAAAAAGCATGTTCAGGATCAGGAACAAAATGAAACGAGGTGCTTCGACTCTCGGATTTTGGTGAAATTATCAAATTATAATTAAATCCAAATGTCAGAGCGCGCCCAGGTCAGTCAGCAGAAGAAAGACTCGGAAAGATACTCCGAGACTTGATGCACGTGCCGCTCAACAATACGTCACAAAGCCCTAGTGTTGTTGTCTGTGTCAAGGTAATTGCACTGGAGGTCATGCCTCAAACTACAAAAGTCACGCAAGAAACTGTTCAATAGTCTTTGTGCTGCGAGGCAAAGTTACGTTACGCTTTGAATCACGAGCGGCGTGTTATTTTGTTTGTTTGTTTTAGTTGGTGATGTCATAATCACATGCAACGTGTTAAATTTGGCAATGCACGAAATTCGAAAACCCAAAACGTAACCCTTTGCATGCGCAAGAAAAGGAATTTTAATCCCACACTGGGGCTGGTCACGGTCAGCATTAAATGGAGTAGGGGAAATTGAAATTCATTCTTTTTATATTATGACCCATGGTCATTGGAAACTTTCAGACACAGATCTGTCACTGTGGCCCAGTCTTATTTTATCACACGTGGTGATCTGTTTGTGTAAGCATTCTCAGCTGTTTGCGCAGCATGCCCCAGCACAGTACGGGAAGTCCACGCAGAAAATGCAAGTCTTGAATCTGTTAGAGAATAAGATGTGTCTCTCCTGAGACCTGAGTGCAGAAGCGGAAGTCTGTTTCACACGCCACGAGTTGTACTCGAGAATGTGTGGCCTCTGTTAAGCAGGGTGTGTGATTTTTTTTTTTAAGAGGTAATAAAATATAATTTTATCAATTCTGACTTCAATCCAGGGTTCCAGAGTTTAACAAAGTGTCAGTTCTTTAGTATGTGGGAAAACAGCCGTGAATTTATGTCGCAGTTACTGGCAACTGAATGCGCACTCAAATTCAGCAAATTAGCTCTTAAACTCTAACTCAGGTTTACGACTGACAGCATAAATGTAATTGGTTAAACGTTTCATTTGATGACAAGCAGAAATCAACTAAAACATAAGTAATGGTTCACCTGACTTGCTTTAGAACCGGCGAGTGCTGTGAACTGTCATTCTAATTACGAACTTGCATTTCTAAATAATGCACAGCAGGTTTACCGAGCTTTTTAGAAAGATCGTGCTTGTGTATGTTCAGGTATTTGATAGGTAGTTCTATGGAAGACGATAGCAGGTTGTTTTATTCGCGGCTTGTGAAGGGAGAAGAGGGGGTGTCGCGAGGGGGCTGGGGGAGGGAGTTTTAAAATAAAATCAATCCTCCTACCTGACCAGGTCCGCGCCGCCGGCCTCGGGTCCGTTCTGGCTTCAACAGTGGAACAGCCGCGCCGCATCACTGCTGGGAAGTAGCAAACCCCTCTCAGCCAATCCTGACGCTGTAGCAGCACCAGGATTGACTTAGAGCAGGCCAGGGCAGTGTTACGCTTTGCCCGCCTGCCCATTAGGAGACCGAGGTTCGCTCTCCTAATGGGCATGCGCAAGCCTGAGCAGCCACCACTGCGCATGACTGGGCATGGTGAAAAATTTGCCTACCATCCCCACTCATGCGCACTTGTGCTTGTGCTGCTGCCTGCCCCTGACTGTCAGTCAACATGACGCCAGACCGCCCACCCCCTTCAGACTCTGAAGGGGGTGGGCGGTCCGACGTCATGCTGACTGACAGTCATGATTGTCATCAGTTCTCCCTCGGAGCCGCTGCGGCTGAACTTAAATAAACTAAGAGTTACGGTTCGGGCGGGGGGCAACGCCCCAACGCCCCCAATGGACGCACCGCCACTGAGTATTTGATCCAAATATTTTGCCATTTGGAAATATTGCCTGATTTCTTGCCAATGTCTGCTTTTCCACCCGGTCTGAAGGTCATAGAAAGTGTATACTCTGCATTGAACAGATAGCAACTTATTGGGTGTGCAGTTAATGCTTTAGCAGACTTAAGAAATCTAAGATTTCGACGTCTGTAGACACTATGACTGGAGATTTTGTCCCATTCTTAATAGCTAAGAGTTCTTAATCTGTAATTGTTTAATTTATTTCTTCTTATGTTAATTTCCTTGAAATGACCAGAGGATGTAATTGACCTGTCACTGGATAACACTGTGAAAGGATTGCTCCTATAGTTATATCTGAAGCATCAATTTCTAGATCATATAGGGCCAGATGTAGGAAGCCAAATTGCGATCGCAAACGATGAAATTCGCAGAATTTAGTGTTTGCGATCGCAATTTGGCTGTGTGCAATGTGGGTAGTCAAATACCCACTCGCAACATAAGGAATCGCAAAAATTGTGATTCCTTATTTTGCGCAAGCATTTAGAGAATCGCAATTTGCGATTCCCTAAATGCTATGCTAGTAGGCATCGCAAATTGCGATATTGCCATAAGAAATCGCAAATTACCACCAACTTCAAGTTGGTGTTATTTTGCGATTTCCTTTCAAAAAGCACTTTTTTTGCTTTTTTCAAAGTGCCATGTGGCACACATACATGCCCTTAGGGCATGTATGTGTGCCACATGTGCACACATGCACATTACAGGGGTGCAACATGGTGTCCTTTTGGCCCATAGGAATGAATGGGAAGGTATTCCTTGATTGTGAATCTCAATTTGCGATTCGCAATTAAGGAATATTAAGGAATCACAATTATTTTTGCGATTCCTACATACATTCCATTTTGCGAGTCCTTAATAGCGAGTCAGTAAAATTCGCTATTAAGGACTCGCAAAATTTACTTTACCTACATCTGGCCGATAGTTTTTGAGGATCCAGATGGCCTACCATAGGTGCTTTCATAAAACATTCCTGGCGAGCCTGAAATACTTTGTTGGCCTCTTCAGACCATTGAATGAAATCCCATTTGTAGGAAGCTGGCTCTGTATATACTATACCAAAGTAAGGTATAGTGTGCACAGAGTCCAGCGGAACCCCAGAGGTATAGCAGATGCTAAAGTAGATAATACCTTACTCTCTTTTGTGGTAGTATGGTTGAGCAGTCTGGCTTATCAGAGGGTAGTGTTTAGCATTGGCAAGAAATGATTTCACACACTCAAAGACTGAATCCAGACCAATTGTTTGTACAAAAGTTGTTAATTTGTTATTTGTATTACTAGAACCAAGATTTACTTAGTAGCAGGTAAGTGATACTTTCAAAACAATATTACTTTTCAAAATACAGTTTACTGGTTTTGTATAAGCATACACGCTACTCTGCAGTATAGGAAATACTTTGTAAACTCTTTTGAATACTTGTAATTCAGATTACATTCTGGAATACTTGGAAAGTACGTTTTCGTTACTTTTTAGTTACTTTTACAGCGCAAGCTTCAAAATGATACTGCAATACTTTAGGGGAGGCAATGTGTTACTTTTGCATGAATTGATACACTTTGGATATGCAAGGTAAGTAACAATGACACTTAGTACTTTCGCAGAAAAACCATTCCATGCAATCCTACGGAGGAAAAAGCAGAGTTAAGTTTGCAGATAGTTAAACGGTTTTGGGAATTGAGGTTTGGAGGGTAGAACCAAGGTTCTCCAAGGTTCAGGTTAGCACTCCAGGTGCACCACAAGTTGGCACTATAGCGGCTGGATGTAGAGTGCAGGGTGCCAAGGTTAGCCAATGGGGCTACGGGGCTTTTCGGTTGGTGGCTGCTCACGGACTGGCCACTCAGTTTTTGGAGACAAGCTCCAAAGTTTTAGGTGAGGGCAAGGGGGGTCCGAAGTTAGCACAAAGACTACACCACCAGCGGCACAGGGGCAGCTGGGTGCAGGGTGCTTAGACGGTGTCGGGAGCCCAATGGAATCCTTTGGAGGTTGTCATCTTTGGATTTCAGCTGGAGGCTCGTTCCAGGAAGTCTTCTGGGAGGAACCATCAGCTGTGCAGGTAAGTAGGGATGTCCCTCGATGTCAGTATCTGGTAACCATGACACAGGGTCAGAGACTGCAGGGGTGCCTTTCAACGTCGGGACAACGCTTACCGGACCGGTCGCGGCGAAGGGGGTCCCAGTGTTGGGGCTGCAGGCGTCACTAATGGGGTTTGGAGTTGTCGCGCCTTGTTGGATTTGAGCTCAGGGCCACTGGGTAACCTCCTCTGGACCGGTGGACATGGGGCCGTGGGCATCAGGTGCAGAGGTCAGCCAAGGAGGTGAGTTTCTCGTGGTTTTCAGGGTTCTGGAGCTTCTTTTGTAGACAGAGCCACTGTCTGCGGGAGTCTGTGTCTTTTTCCAAGATGATCAGTCCTCCTGGGGTTTGTGAAGGTTGCTGGTTTTTGGTTGGAAGCTGTCGTGCTGCAGGTTTCATGGAAGGATCAGGCAGGCCGGTAGGTCTGGGCCCAAAGCAAATGTCTTGGTGTTCCTCATCTGCAACGTTGTCTTCTCTGCGAATCGTCTTAGGTCATCAGGGACTAAATTCTGGGTTCATGGTTGCTCCCTAAATACTGTATTTAGGGGGTGTTTTAGGGGTCTCAAGGAAGTTGCCAATGGGCTGCTGACCTTAGGGTAACTACACCCTTGGTGTGCTCACCCCAAGTGGGGGAGTGGGCACATTCCCTAACCCTGATTGGGGATGCCCCCCATCAGCAACATGTTGGGCACTGAGGAGTGGACCTCAACTCCCCCACCTGAGGGGTGGAGCTCGCAGAGATGGGCACACCTCCTGGGCTTGCTAAAGTTTCCCGCCTGTCTTCCAGCTGAAAAGGGGGTGAGACAGGGAGGGCGCCTGTCCCTGATAGCAGGAGAGGCTGGGGGTCGCGTTGCAAAGGCAGCAAGGCCTTTGAAGCTCCCCTGCTTCCTGACCTGGGGGAAGTGTGAACAGCTCTGTCCAGGAAAGGCTTTGTTTCTGGGCTCTGGAAGCGAAGGATCCCTCCCCCAGGGACCCAGAAACCTGTCTCGTGGTGCACTGGTGTTCACCAAGCAGGAAACCACCAGTGGTTGGTTTGGTTCAGGGCTCCCCTCTGGAAGGGACTCCTGAGTGCATAGAATAATAAATATGACATTTGAATCAGTGCAGGTTTATTATTCTGAGATGTCTGATACCAAACATCCCAGGAATCAGTAAAGCCATTATGGTGCTAGGAAACTCGTACTGACCATTTTCTAAACCATAAACTTAGGATGGCTTTACTGGCCACTTTTAATATCGAAGAATGGCCTTTGATATTATAGGGACCTATCTGCTCATAAAGATAGGTCCTCATATGAAGACCTATCTGCTCATAAAGATAGGTCCTCATATGAGGTATAGCGCACCCTGCCTTAAGGGTGACTTACCTAGGCCTCATGCAGTGTCGAGTAGGCATGGCACTCAGGGATGTGTGCCATGTCGACTCTTCACTTTTAGCTGCACCACAACACGCAGGCTGCAAAGGCAGTGGTGCATGTTTGTGGCGAGAGGTCCCTAAGAGTGGCATAATGCATGGTGCAGCCCTCAGATGCCTTTCCTGGCTACCATGCCTTTGGTACCATAGGTACCCCTTACAAGGGACTTACAGAGGCCAGAGTCGTGCCAATTGTTAAAAAAATGGAACAGGTTAGGGAAAGAACACAGGCCCTTGGAACCTGATTGGCAGGGACCCATGGTGCATTCAGTCAAATTGCACCAGGTGTCTGGCAAAACGTTAGGGGGCAACCATGCAGAAAGGGCAATTTCCTACACCATATTTAATAAACTGGGTATTTGAGTGGAGGAAGGAATAAAATGACAACGGAATTTGGCAAATTCCAAGAAGCAATGACTGTCTGTTATGCTGGCCAATCCTGGATTCTTTTGACTTATTTAATGTCCATATGAAACCCTGGGGGGGGGAGGGGTGGGATTATAAAACCTAAAGACTGCATGGTGCTACAATGAAAGGAACATTTCTCAACTTTGGCATACAGCAGGTTTTCTCTCAGGTTAAGTTAAACATGGTGGAGATGGATATGATTTTATTCATTATCAGAAAATATAAGAAAATCATCAATGTATATTATTATAAAATTGCTGCTTTACTCGCAAAGCATTTAATTGAAAAAATACTGTAATGCAGCAGACGCTTTTAATAATACAAACTGAATGACTTGGTATTAGAAAAGCTCAAATTTTGCAGAGGAGGCTGTCTTACATTCTTCTCCCTTTATAACTCGAATCAGATTGCACCTCTCAAATCAATTTTAGTCAAAGTGTTCGATTTCCTAACTTAATCAAGCACACAGGTTATTTTATGTAGCGGGTATCTGTTCTTGATAGTGATTCGATTTAATGCCTTTTAGTCAATGCAAGATAGCATTTCTCTTCCTCTCTTACATGCGTAGAATAAACGGGAAGCAGCAAGTATTTTGGATGGTCTAATGTACCCATTTCCTAAATATTAATTCAAATATTTGCACATACTTTCTGCCGTCTGTTCTGTTAATTAATAAATTCTATTGCATGGTATTGCAGCCCCAGTTCTACATCAATGCAACAATTTAAAGAGTGATGAGGTGGTAGGGTTTTGGCCTTTTTTCATTAATATATTTAAATATATATATATATATGATACAGAGGTCTCGTTGGCAGCGCTCATGACTATTTTATCTTCAGAAGTTGCAGCTAGAACTAAACACCTAACATGCAAGCATCGCTCCTCCAGGCTGTAGGGGTATTGTCCAACATTTTGAGATATTTTCTGGGGAGGACAGTTGTAATGTACTATCTTCCAAATTTACAACTGGATTAACGATGGAAGGCCAAAAAAGACCCAAAATAAATTGCAATTGTGGAGCATCTATTAAATAAATAAAAACTTTGTTTGAAGGAAAACAGATCATTGTTAATTCTGACACATAATGCATGATTGGTCCTGAAGTAAGCACTAGACCATTAACTGCTCGAAGTTGCTGCGTTCTTGCCTCTTTGTATAGAACTAGCCAAGACATCTTAGCATATTTCTAATCACTAAAATGTCCTGCAGCTCCTAAATCAATTAAGGCTAATAAATACTTATGCACTTTCTGATCTTTCATAAATCTAACCCACATGTACTTTATTTAACGGAACCTTTTTTAGGGTTGAGTCTGGAGAGGAGCTCAGAGGAAAGATCCCGATTTCCTCTGAGCTTTGTCATTTCCATGCCACCGGTATTTAGGTTTGTCAGGACAGAGTTTAATAAAATGTGAGCTACTAGTTTCCCTCCTTTGACAGCTGTTGATGTATAGTTCAGATATGCATGGGTTCAGGGAAAGAATTTTTCACTTTCTCAGGTGGTCGATTCAAAACTCTAAACGTGAGCTAACCTCGCCTGCTTTCACCCTTGCATTCTGCCAATGTATGAGCCACCTGTAAAACAAGAGACATAATTAATGATAATCTGCAAGTCTGTTTGGTACTTGAGCTAGTAAATCCTTCATTTCATCACGAGTTCTTTATAAAACAGAGTAACTTCTTTTTGTTAGGCCATCAAGCCTCTAATACCAACCCATGGAAAGAAGTAACTCAACAAGCCATTTTGGCCACTTTAATACCAACACCTCTATAATGCTGGATTGAGCTACTGACCTATCAAAATTAGTTGTAGTTACGTCTTAAATCGTTCAAAATCATATAATAGTGGACTACCCTGTAAAACCAGGGGAATTAAGAAGTGGAGTCCCAAGCTAACTAAGACAACAATAAAGGCTACTTTCGCCTCAGGGGTTGTAAATGTCGTTGGACGACACAAAAATTGTAAACTATACTGAGTTATACACTACACTGAGGCTCATCAAAAAAACGCTCAGGAGCTGCAAGTGTTATTTGAGTGGGAAACAACACAACTGAGCTAACTGCAGGTCTTGTATTAGGAACTTGAAAAGTACACATTGACACAGAAGCAGAAGTTTCTGGCTGTGATTCACCTAAACTAGGCAGATTTATATCTTCCACTGATAATGGATTTTTAACTGCTTGTAATCAACCTAATCAATTAAAAACATCTGTTAATTGCTGTTGTAAGGTTTGCGTTTCTGTTCGTGCTTCAGCCATATCTTTTGAATGGCAATAATTGCTAACCCTATTTAATTTAAAGAATAAGTGTTAGGATCCATGACACCCAGCAGTGAGTCAGCGAGAACTTTCAAATCTGTCAGACCCATGGTTCCACTACAGGAGTCATATATTGAAACTGAAGCACACCCTTATCATCTTTATCCTTTAATTTCGTCACGATTGTCTTCAGTTTAGCGTGCACCACTCCTGTGAGCCCCGTCCCAAAACAGCGCCAATTTATCATGAATCCATGTTGTGGCACGCTGTGTGCATGTCACGAAGGAGTTGGACAGCAATGTGCACACAAGTGAACAATATTCACGAATACTCCATAGTTTTGCGATTGGTGGCAGCGCGCCGTAAGGCAAGGTCACCAGAGTGTGGGGGTGCTCCTGATTGTTTTGAAAACCTTTTAAATTGTATTTTTGATTCAAACTTTTAATTCTGTTCCTACCGGCACTTGCACTTTTTCGCCGGGCCGGTCCCCGTTCCACCACAGCTGAGTGCTGTTTGCGTGAAGGGACGAGGCTCCGCCCCCAACACCGACACTTACGGTTGGGTGCTACATTTATTCAGCTGGTGTGTTTGGCCGCGTAGCGATTGGTGGCAGCGCGCCGTAAGGCAAGGTCACCAGAGTTCTAGGCGGCACTGTGCTACTGTGGGGGTGCTCCTGATTGTTTTTAAAACCTTTTAAATTGTATTTTTGATTCAAACTTTTAATTCTGTTACTACCTGCACTTGCACTTTTTCGCCGGGCCGGTCCCCGTTCCACCGCAGCGGAGTGCTGTTTGCGTGGAGGGATGAGGCTCCGCCCCCAACACCTCTGGTTGGGGGCTGCATTTATTCTGCAGGTGTGTTTGGCCGCGTAGCGATTGGTGGCAGCGTGCCGTAAGGCAAGGTCACCAGAGTTCTAGGCGGCACTGCGCTACTGTGGGGGCGCTCCTGATTGTTTTTAAAACCTTTTAAATTGTATTTTTGATTCAAACTTTTAATTCTGTTCCTACCTGCACTTACACTTTTTCGCAGGGCCGGTCCCCGTTCCACCGCAGCTGAGTGCTGTTTCCGTGGAGGGACGAGGCTCCGCCCCCAACACCAACACTTCCGGTTTGCGGCAGCTCTTATTCAGAATGTGTATCCGGCTGTGCAGCAGACGCGCCGCTGGCAAGCCCGTCTGCGCCCGTCCACGGCCGGATCGCGTCCAGCGCCAGCCATGCTGCCCGTTTGGTTCACAAAACGGATGCAATTCACTGGTCCAGACACGAGTTATTAGCCCTGAAGGTAAAATCTTGCACCACAGCACATAACTGTATTCCGGCACTTGATCGGCCCATAAGCGTGTAATTGGGCGCCAGGTGAGGCTGGAGCCCACGGTGACTCAACAATTGCAGAAAGAGTGCAGAGCGAGCCTAAGGATAACATTAGGGCATGCTTAATTAAGTGTAGATCCCTGTCTAAGCATGCGGAGGATCTTTGGTTGCTTCTGGCTGAGATGGAGTATGAGGTCATGTTTCTGACTGAAACATGGTTGAAAGATGATGCTCTTACATGTGGCACTTGATATTCCGGCTGGTTTCAAAATATGCTGTGCGAATAGGCAAGGAGAAAAAAGAGGAGGTGGATTGGCGATTATTCTGAAAGACACCTTGGAGATAGCATGCTCAACATTGGTGAATATGGGATACCAATTGATCTCTATAAGTCAAACCTGGAGGTATGGGGCCCCAATTTAACCAGGGTTTTACAAGCGTGCTGTGAAAAGGGATTTATAGGTACATGGTCTAAATCAATTATTGTCCCCATTTTTAAAAAGGGTGAGCGGGAGAACCCTGCCTGCTACCGCCCAATATCTTTGTTGGATTCCCTAATGAAGGTAGCAGGCAGGATTGTTTTAGATCGATTACAGGCATGGACTGAGGAAAATGGTATTTTAAGTGGCGTCCAGTATGGTTTTAGAGCCGGTTTAGGAACTAACGAGCAGATTTTGAATTTCAGTATTTTAATTGGCAAATATACGCAGGCTAAAACAGGGAAATTTTATCTGGCTTTCACTGACCTCACAGCTGCTTTTGATTGCGTTATTCATAATAAGCTGTGGGGAGTCCTTAACGAACTAAAAGTTGACCCTGTTTTAATTCGGTTTTTAAGGCAGTTATATTCTGGAGCCACTGCAAAAGTCCGTTACAGAACAAAGGGTGAGTGCACCGCGGCATTTAAAGTGGAGAGGGGCGTAAGGCAAGGTTGCATTTTGGCACCACTCCTGTTCTCATTATATACTAATGCTCTAGAACAGGAGCTGGTGTCACACACTAGGGACCCGCCATCTGTAAATACTCGCCCGATAGCCTCTCTCCTCTATGCCGATGACGTGGTACTCATGGCTCGCACTCAGATTGGCCTACAGAGGGCTCTTTCTTTTTATACTAGTTTTATCGATAGGCTCGGTTTAAAACTGAATGCAAAGAAAAGCTTCATTATGTCATGTGGGAGAGGGAATAAGAAGCATAGAAGTTACCAGGCGGAGGGAGTGGGGGGGGGGGGGGAGCAGGGTGGAAACCATCAATTTGTTTAGTTATCTGGGTGTCCTTTTTAACAGAACTGGCTCTTGGGCTCCAGTTGTCAAGGCCAGGAGCTTACTCTTCATGAAGTCCATCGCTGCCCTAATAAATTTCACACAAAAATTGGGGAAAAGGCCGCCTGAAATTTTATAAAAAATGTATCAAGCAAAATGCGTAAGCATAGCAGTTTATGGGGCAGGCATTTGGGGTTTCCAGGAATGCACATCAATTCAACGTATTGAAAACGCCTTCTTAAGGTTTATTTTAGCCGTCCCAGCTAGCGCCCCAGTTTTTAATTGTCACAGCGAACTAGGACTTGTATATATCTCCGATTTAATTAAGGTTCAACCGATATTGCTGTGGCATAGAATTTTGACTTCGGCTAGTACTGGCCTTAACAGGGAAATAATAATGGATGCAACGAGATTAGATAATGCCTGCAAAATTCTATGGCTTAAATATGTAAATAATGTTATGCAGGACATTGGACACCCAGAGTTCTTCACTGCACCCGATAACATGAACTCTATCAACCGGAAGGATTTAAAAAAAGTTTGTATGACCCACCTAGAAGAAAACAGGTTTACTCTTGAGATGAATAAACCTATGGTAGTTAAACACCAAATAATTACTATAACATGTGACATCCAACCATATCTGTTATGTGTCATGGGCGGATACGATAGATATCTATTAACAAGATTTAGATTTGGGACTTTCCACCGTCTTATCACCCACCCAGCTATTAACGATTGGTCGAGGGAACTCTGCCGATGCCCTTGCGACAATATTTAATTACAATCTACATTACATGTAATCCTATTCTGTAAATTTTATAGCAACGAAAGGAGCAGATGGATAATATCCCTATGAAAACAGGGAGGATGGAGGCAATGTCGCCCTGCCTTCGTGCATTTACAGATGTTGGGAAATTGTTACCGTATTGGCTCCATGGTGGGTTTTCTAAAGAGTGTGTTGACGACTAGGAAATGCCTAAATAACTAAACCGCAAGATACGTAACAGGTTGGAACTATTTAGTGCGAGATAGTTCGTTTTAGGAATTACAGATTGTTTACATGTACCTTATGAATTTTTAGGAACTTATACTCATGAGTTGTGTTTTGATGAATTTTATATGCATTTTATGATGATATATTCTTTTATATGCCTGCTTTTATGATTTTAATGTTTAAAATCAAATAAAGCTCGTTTTGACTTAAGTACGAGATCACGTTTCTGGTTGAAAGATGATGCTCTTACAGCTTACTTGCTATCCCGGCAGGATTCAAAATTTGCTGTGCGAATAGGCAAGGAGAAAAAAGAGGAGGTGGAGTGGCGATTATTCTGAAAGACACCTGGGAGATAGTATGCTCAACATTGGTGAATATGGGTGTGATAGAAGGCCTTAATTTTTGTATTAAGATGAACCCTACAACCTCCTTCGCAGGTCTGTTAATATACAGACCTCCTGACTGCCTGCCTCATATTCACGTAGAACTCTGCAATTACATTGCGCAGAAATCTCTTTTATTCTCCAATTTCATTGTACTGGGGGATTTTAATCTTCCTGTAGATGACCCCTTCTGCACGCAAGCCAGGCAGGTAGTTTCCTTTCTCGAAGGGGCCAATTTACCCCTATTTGTTAACCTTCCCATTCACAAAGCAGGGCATATCCTGGACCTCGTTTTTTCCAATATACCGTCTCTAAAAAGCAAAGCCCCGAGACAGTTGGTGTGGTCTGACCACTTCCTTGTGCCCTTTTCCTTCAATCTGGCTAAACCCCATCTTCCAGACAGCTCTCGCTATTTTGTGAAAAGAAATTGGAAAAAGCTGACAGCTGAGTTTTTAGGCCCAGTGCTGTAGGCCAGCCAACCTGTACTTTCTAGGGACCCCAATGCAGACTCCGCGACCCTTTATAAGTGGATTGCGGAGGCAGTGGAGTCCACTGCTCCAGCCAAAATCATGAAATCTTTTCGGAAATCACCCAGCCCCATGGTTCTCGGAAAAGCTGAGGAACATGAAAAGTAGATGCAAGCAGCTTGAGAGACAGTGGAGAGTGGATTATGACAGCACAGCTAAATATGCATATACAAAATCATTAAACGAAATGCATAAATCAATGAAGAAAGCCAGGAGAGAGTATATAGCTAAATGCATTGAGGAGGCCGATAAACATGACAAAGCTATTTTTAAGGTTGTAAATGCCTTTCTTAAACCTCGCGAGTTGTTGATTGATGTTCAACCCTCAATGGCGCTATTCGAGGAAATATCAGATTTCTTCGATAACAAAATCCGGAAGATCTATAATTCCTTTTCGACCACAGTTGAAACGGTCAAATCTGACATATTGATAAGGAAAAATCCTAGGCCTCTTCTCTCAAAATTCACTTTGATCTCACAGAAGGAGGCTCTGGCGGCTATCCAGGGCTGCAAGTCAGGATCATTGGAGGACCCATGCTCTCCAAAATTGTGGAAAGAGTTGGCTAACTCCCCCTTTCAGTTGCTGTCTGAAATATGGAATACCTCCCTGACTACAGGCATTTTCCGGACTTATGGAAGCATGCAACGCTCCTCCCTCTTAAGAAGAAATCTAATGTTGATTCAGGCAAACTTAATAATTATAGACCGATTTCTCTATTGCCGGCACCAGCTAAGATGCTTGAAAAAATAGTGCAGAAACAACTGGCCAACTTTATCGAGAGCCACAGTATCCTGCATGATACATAATCTGGGTTCCGCGCGGGGTTCAGTACGGAAACCGCGCTAATAGAAGTGGCGGACTCAGCCAGGATGGAGTTGGATTCAGGGGCATCAGCCATGCTTGTGCTCCTGGATCTCTCAGCAGCATTTGATGCGGTGGACCACTCCATCCTGGTCCAGCGCCTCCTGGACTTGGGGATTGAGGGCACAGTCCTGCTGTGGTTTAAATCTTTCCTTCATAAGCACATGCAGAGGGTGGCGCTTCAACTACATCAGTCCAATCGCAAGCTCTTATGGTGTGGGGTCCCGCATGTGTCGGCTTTGAGCCCACTTGCTTTTCAACATTTATTTGGCCCCATTATTTTCACTGATTGCCAACCTGGGGGTGAAGGCGATTTCCTACGCCGACGATACCCAGTTGGTATTTCCTTTTAAAGATTTGTCGAGTGCTTCTTTTGTGAATTTTGCTTAAAAGATATAGCTCAATGTAGGAATAACAACAAACTGAAGCTGAATGCTGACAAAACGGAGGTGCCATTCTTCGGTAATAGCCAACCCCCCGCCGCAGACCTTTGGTGGCCGGAGGAAATGGGCTGCCCTCCCACCCCCGCAGGCTGCGCAAAAAACCTGGGCGTAAAATGGCAGGAGGACTTATCATTCTCGGCCCAAATTCAGCAGGTGACAGGTGCATGTTTTGGCAGTTTGAGAAACCTGCGTAAAGTTATACACCTTTAACTAGAAAACTGCCATCGATCTGTGGTCCATGCCACAGTAACCTCTCGCCTGGACTATGCGAATGGCCTGTATTTAGGCCTTCCAGCGTACCAAATAAAGAAATTGCAGATGGCCCGGAACGCGGCGGCGAGACTGATCAAACACGTCCCATCTAAGCAACATATCTCTCTGCATCTCAAGGAGTTGCACTGGTTGCCGGTCACCAACAGAATACATTTTAAGGCCTTAATCCTAGCCTTTCGGGCATTCCACGGATCTTGCCCCAGCTATCTGAAGCAGAGGCTAGGTGCGTATAAGCAGGCTTGTTTACTCAGATCCAGCTCCCAGAACCTGCTATGTATCCCACGAGTTAGGAAAGCATGGCTGGGGGGCAGATCCTTTATGTTCAGGGCTGCCATGCTTTGGAACGCCTTGCCCAACGCTATGCGATAAATCACCTCAGAAACCATTTTTAGGAAGGCAACTAAAACCTGGCTTTTCAATCAGGCCTAATTCCCTGGACTCTCTGTTTAACGCAGGTTTCCTAGCACGCCATCTGTTGCTACAGCGCCGGGACACCTCTTAGGAGGTAGCTGTTCGCGCTTTACAAATGACAGTATTATTATTATTTTGCCAAGTTCTTCCACTTTATTCAAAATGTCATCACTTTTTTAAGCATCGCGTCAAAGGCGAAAAGTTTCTATATTTCATGCGTCTTAATGCTCTGAGATTGCCCATCCGGGCCTATTGGCAGGCAAGTGCAGAAACTTCATGATTTACCAGACGTGTAATTTACCTAATGCATTTCGGTCCTCACAACTTTCTTCGGGGGTATCTATGATGTTTAAAAATATATATCAATATATTTGTTTCAACTAACAGTTCATATACAAATTGGTTTTACAATGCAACATTTACCCCTACTACCCTTATCCCCCATCAAAAGTACCAAGAAACATTTCACCCCAATACCCACTTCCCCCATAAAATGCTAACAAAAAACGTGTTGTGCTAAAGGCTTTTACACACGATATTCACTGTCCCATCCTTCAATTCGTATATGAACTGTTAGTTGAAACAAATATATTGATATATATTTTTAAACATCATAGATACCCCCGAAGAAGGTCGTGAGGACCGAAATGCTTTGGGTAAATTACACGTCTGGTAAATCATGAAGTTTCTGCACTTGCCTGCGAATAGGCCCGGATGGGCAATCTCAGAGCATTAAGATGCATGAAATATAGAAACTTTTCGCCTTTGACGTGATGGTTAAAAAAGTGATGACATTTTGAATAAAGTGGAAGAACTTGGCAAAACTATGGAGTATTTGTGAATATTGTTCACTTGTGTGCATATTGCTGTGCAACTCCTTCGTGACACGCACACAGCGCACCGCAACATGGATTCATGATAAATTGGTGCTGTTTTGGGACGGGGCGCACAGGAGTGCTGCACACTAAACTGAAGAAAATCGTGACGAAATTAAAGGATAAAGATGATAAGGGTGTGCTTCAGGTTCAATATATGAATCATTTACCTTTGTTCCAAACCCTGTTAGAGCACCCCGTTGGAATTATGAATAAAGATTCAAATGAGCATAAAGGACATTTTCACGTCAGAGGCTCTTCACAGAATGTGCCGGTCAACTAACTATGAATGATCGTACAATGTACTAAGGCTTTGGGGTGCACATATTAATTTGTATTACGCATTTGAATTGCATTTGACCAACACTGTTTATTTAGGAATTTTATGTTAATAAGTGAGTGAGGGGGGCGGGCAAGGGCTGGTGACGTTTTTATTTTATTTGCATTGATTCTATGCTTTTAGAGGTAGAGTGCACTTTAACGATGGGTGGGGCATTTTTAGCACAGGTGTATAAGTTAGTTTAAATAGTCACGTTGGGAGGGATACGTTTAGAAGGCTTGTTGGAGAGAAACAAGGAGGTTTTGCGTTTTTGAAACCAACGTGTTAAAAGCAGATACGTAAGGGATTAGCTTGTGTATTTAAGGGTGTTGCGGTTACGGCCTGGGAAAAGGTAGTTTATTATTATTTAGATTTAAAAGGGTTTCTAGCGCGATGTTTACCAGGAGGGCGCATCGAGTTATGCACGATGTGAACTGGGGAAGTTTCGACAGGGAGCTTTAGATTGAAGGATGGGGCAGTGAATATCGTGTGTAAAAGCCTTTAGCACAACACGTTTATTGTTAGCATTTTATGGGGGAACTGGGTATTAGGGTGAAATGTTTTGTGGTACTTTTGATGGGGGTTAAGGGTAATTGGGGTAAATGTTGCATTGTAAAACCAATTCGTATATGTACTGTTAGTTGAAACAAATATATTGATATATATTTTGAAACATCATACATACCCCCGAAGAAGGTCGTGAGGACCGAAATGCATTGGGTAAATTACACGTCTGGTAAATCATGAAGTTTCTGCACTTGCCTGCGAATAGGCCCGGATGGGCAATCTCAGAACATTAAGACGCATGAAATATAGAAACCTTTCGCCTTTGACGTGGTGGTTAAAAAAGTGATGACATTTTGAATAAAGTGGAAGAACTTGGCAAAACTATGGAGTATTCGTGAATATTGTTCACTTGTGTGCATACTGCTGTGCAACTCCTTTGTAACAAGCACACAGCGTGCCACAACATGGATCCACTACAGGCGTGTCAGGACTCTGATGCTGCTCTGCCTTGGCCACCTTGTTCTGTGAGTAGAATAATATAAGTCATGTCTGAGGATACAAGAGATGTGGAGGGGCTGTGGGGACGGGGACTGGGAAAAGATACACATGCTACGTCATGCCCTTGTCTGGACCTGGTTGGATTCTTCTCCTATGCTGAGGTTTAAATATCCCTGGTCCTCCAAGAAGTAAACAAAGGCAACTTTAGCTCAGCAATCTAATAGAACTATCTACATTTAGGATATTACATAATGATGATATACCTTTTAGTCATATAACTCTCTGTAGTTATATGCATTATATGCATATTAAGTGATTCTCCTCTAACACATATCACTAT
This sequence comes from Triturus cristatus, assembly GCF_964204655.1. Taxonomy (NCBI): domain Eukaryota; kingdom Metazoa; phylum Chordata; class Amphibia; order Caudata; family Salamandridae; genus Triturus; species Triturus cristatus. The sequence continues at coordinate 1,667,887,599 of NC_140589.1, read as the reverse complement.
GGTTAGTATAGATGCTAAACCCTAATATACAGCTAGTGAATATGCATGCAATATAACTGTGTCATCCAAACTACCTGATGGCAAAAAATTATATTGAATGGAACTCTGTCTGTATGGACACAACACACTTCTTACTTCAGAATCTTTCTAGAGAAAAGGGTTATTAATTTTAAAGTCCACTACAGTTCGACTCAACAACAATTATTCAAATAGGCAGCATTCAGAAACACAATGCCACCCTTTTAGAAAGGTCCAAATACTTTCAAATACCAGCAAAGATTTTTAAGGAGAAAAACCATAATTGACGAAAATACTCCGAACCATGGAGTGAAAAAGACAAGGTACGGTCTTCAGGCTTGGGAGCAGGACATGGATTGGTGTAGGGTTACTGAAAAAACAATCTACGAAAGTAGAGGCTGCCCTATGAAATGGACGCAGATCTGAGGCAAATGGAACCTCTCCTCCCCGACCCTATCCCGGACTTGGGTCGCCACATACAATGAACAAGAGCTGTGAACAAGGTCTAAAACCGGACCATTGATCATAGTAATGTCTGATGCCTTATTTCCACCTGAAATGTCTAACCTTAATGAATGTCTTGCATATCTGTTGATGTGCCTGCCTTTTATATTACATTTTTTTTTTTTAAATGGTCGTCACTAGCCAGTTTATCTCTATTCTCATTTGGGGTGAAATATCTCATTTGGAGCCGGCCACAATTGTAGACTGGAAAAATGCAGAAGTTTCTTTAGGCAGAACATTACCCATTTTAATTGGAAACATAGAATGTTACTGTCACTGAATTCGATATCAGAGAGTTTAATTCAAGGAACAGAGTGAAGTAAACAGAGTGAAATAATTTCCCCTTACGGCTGGGATTACAAAATCAACTCTACAATGTCAGAATTGTTCACATTTTGATCATCATTCTAGCTTCAGGGTAAACACTATTACTTAAATCAAACCAGGAAAATACATTGCTGCATCCTGTGGTCTTTGCCTTCTATTCCAAGCTGTGCAGGTCCCCTTGAGGAAAAATATGCTGTTTACGTTTTACTGCATGTTAGAACTACACGTTTTATCAAGTCCCTATCTGTAAGACTCCGAATTTATACCATCTTATCTAGGAAATCATTTTCCAGATATTACTTGGCATAATCTGCATGAGGAAATTCGAAGGTCCAAGTGCAATTTGTAAGGGAAGTGTTATACTTGGCATCCTTGGAATGGTTTTCCCTGACTTTTTGCCTTGTGACCTCCTGTTTTCGCTGACTTTGTTTTTGTTGGTTTTAGGACTCTGGGCACTTTACCACTGTTAACCAGTGCTAAAGTGCACATGCCCTCTGCTTTAAACATGGAAACATTGGCTTATCCACAATTGGCATATTTAATTTACTTATACGTCCCTTGTAAGTGCACTACATGTGTCCAGGGCTTGTAAATTAAATGCTACTAGTGGTCCTGCTTGTGCAATTACTTCAGTAACCCTTTAAACATCTCTCCGGTCTGCCATAGAATAGTCTGTGTGTGCAGTTTTAAAAACTGCCATGTCGACCTGGCAAGTTAACCCTCTTGCCAGCCTACACCTTCATTTTTAATACATACATATAACTCACACCTAAGGAAGGCCCTGAAAAGCCCAAGGGCAGGGTGCAGTGTGTTTAAAAAGTACTTTTACGTTTTACATGTCCTAGTTGTGAAAAACTTTTAACATTTTGTTTTCACTACTGCAAGGCCTATATCTCCCATAGCTTAACACTGGGATTACCTTATTACATTTTGTAAGTGTAATTTCCAATAGGGAAGAAATGGAACCCACAAGTTTGGTGTTTCTGGAATCACAATTTAAAATCCCAACTGATGGTGGAATTCAATTCTAAATTGTAATTCTGAAAATGCCACTTTTAGAAAGTTGGCATTTTCTTACTTTAGCCACTGCCTGTCTCTGAATACACACCTGGGGTGGGTGATGGCTGGGTTTTGGCATTCCCTCTTGACAGCCACACACACAGAGACCTTTGGTGTGACAGATGGGCCATTCACATCCTGATGGGCCATCCTGGGCAGGATGGGAGGGCAAAGCTGACACTTACACCTAAATAGGCTATATCCTGTCCACACACAATAGACTGCATACTCATGTGTAGTGAGTCTGGAGCCAGGGCACAAAGGGCAGGGACTCTGTGCATGTCAAAGGCCTCTCTTAGATGTCTCCTCTACTTCAAAGACAAGGAACGCGTTACTTACCTGTAACTGCGGTTATCCAGTATTGGTATCTTTCATAGATTCACATGCCTGAATCATTCCCCGTCGTCGGGAATGGGAGTCGCCGGTAAATAACAAAGTAATGTCCAGAAGACATAAGACAGCCATAGGCCTCAGAGGCCTTAGCTTAGTAAGCTATCCACGTCCTTATGTAAAAAGGACCAAATTTTGGCCAGAGCCAATCAGCTAACACCACCCTCTAGAACCTTCCTGGTAGGAGCTCTAGTCCCTCAGATTTTCGTGAGCACAGTGCTAAGCAGCTGTATACTGAGAGATCCGAGAGAGCCCTTCCAGGGGAGGCGGGTGGGTTGCATGTGAATCTATGAAAGATACCAATACTGGATAACCGCAGTTACAGGTAAGTAACGCGTTCCTTATCCAGTATTAGGGTATCTTTCATAGATTCACATGCCTGAATCAGAGTAGCAAGCAGTGAAAAAAGCACATTTCGAAAGATATGGATAACATACAGGTATTAGATAACCACATCTATCTGAGATAAACAACAGTGCTACTGTAAAGCAATGAATAAGTAATGCATACATTATAGTGCGAAATGTGCATAAACTCAGGATGGTGGGATGAAAGAAAGGGCTCACCTCTATTTAAAAAGATGACGTAGTACCGCTTGGCCCACTGACGCATCCTTCATGATCTCCGCATCCAGGCAGTAATGCTTGGTGAAGGTATGCGGCGTCTTCCATGTGGCCGCTCTACAAATGTCCACAATGGGCACCCCAGCAAAAAGAGCCATGGAAGTAGACATGGCCCTTGTGGAGTGGGCACGGACCGTTGTTCTCAACGGACGTCCTGCTTGTTGGTGACAGAAAGAAATGGCCGAAGAAATCCAGCGGGAAATGCTCTGTTTTGTGAGCGGAAGCCCTCTTCGAGGTCTGCTGTAGGCTATGAATAGCTGATTTGATTTACGAAAAGATTTCGTTCTCTCAATGTAAAATTTCAAGCAACGCTGAATGTCTAGTGAATGTAGAGTTCGTTCCGCCACTGTTTGTGGATTTGGGAAGAATGATTGTAAAACAATAGGTTCGTTGAGGTGGAAGTGAGATGGAACCTTGGGAATGAAAGCTGGATTTGTGCGGAGAAGGACTCTATCCTTTTTGAATTGCAGGAATGGGTCCTGGATAGAGAATGCTTGGAGCTCTCCCACTCGCCTTGCCGAGGTGAGAGCTAGTAGAAGTGCCACCTTCCAGGAAACAAATTTAAGGTCAGCTCTGTGGATGGGCTCAAACGGGTGCTTCATTAATTGAGCTAGAACTATGTTAAGGTGCCAGGCCGGTGGAACAGGCTTTACTGGAGGGAATGTGCGAAACAGTCCTTTCATGAATTGCTTTATGAGTCTATGAGACCATAAAGAGGGGCCGGAAGAAGATCTTCTGAAACGTGAGATTGCAGCTAGGTGAACTTTAATGGAGGCATGAGCAAGACCAGATTCTGCCAGATGTAAAAGGTAGGGTAAGACTTGTCCTGGGGTGGAAGAGAAAGGATGCAACTTATTCGTCTTACACCAGATACAGAATCTTTTCCACTTGAGTGAGTAGGTCTTGTTGGTACTATCTGCTCGAGCCCGAGCTAGAATTCGTCTGCAGTCTGGAGGAATGTCTAGGCCCCGAAACTCTCTGAACTCAGGAGCCAAGCTGATAACCTGAGAGAGGCTAGATCCGGATGTTGAATCTGCTGATCGCTGAGCGTCAGAAGAGATGGAAACGTTTTCAGCCTGATCGGAGGTTCCTGGGAGAGGAGGTGAAGTTCCGAGAACCAGTGTTGGCGTGGCCAAGCTGGGGCTATCAATATCAAAGTGCAAGGTTCCGCCTTCATCTTCCGTAGTACCCTGGGGATCAGGGGAAATGTCGGAAAGGCGTATGCAAAGACGTTGCACCATGCTATCGAAAAGGCATTCCCCAGGGATCCTGGTTGGGGATGCCAGCTTGCAAAGTATTGGCATTTGGCGTTGCGTTGGGTGGCGAATAGGTCCAGCTGAGGTGTGCCCCATTGGGCGAAGATATTGTTGAGGACCTGCTGATCCAGTTCCCACTCGTGGCACGCTGCCTGCCTCCTGCTTAGATAATCTGCCAACACATTGTGGGTGCCTGGAACATAATCTGCTCGGAGAGAGATGTTGTGGCGGAGCAGCCAGTTCCAGATTTTCTGCGATTCGCGCGAAAGTGTCAGTGAACGAGTCCCTCCCTGCTTGTTCAGGTAGTGCATTGTCGTGGTGTTGTCTGTCCGGACAAGCACTACTGAGTTCTTTATCCTCGGGAGGAAAGCCACTAGAGCTAGGTAGACTGCTCGGAGCTCTAAAAGGTTGATATGAAGCATTTTCTCCGAAAGGGACCACTTTCCGCTTATCTGTAGCTCCTGAAGGAAAGCTCCCCAGCCTTCCAAGGAGGCGTCCGTGGTGATTATATGAGGAGTAGCAGGAAGCAAGAAAGGCAAGCCTTGCGAAAGGTTCTTGGGGCGAACCCACCATTGCAGAGCCTGTTTGATCGCCGGGGTTACTTGGATGACGTCGTCGAAAGACCCCGTACACTGGATCCACTGGTTCGACAGAGCCTCTTGTAGAGGTCGCATCCGTAAGCGGCAATGTGGGATTAATAGAATGCAGGAGGACATCATCCCGAGGAGGGATTTGAAGAGGCGCACCGAGAGTGTCTTTCTTGTCATTACCTGGAGTGCCAGAGATTGAAGTTTGTCCTGGCGTTCCTGTGACGGGAATGCTTTCCTGTGGATGGTGTCTAGTGTGGCTCCCAAAAATTGCATGCATTGGGATGGTTGCAGGACAGATTTGTCGTGGTTGAGAGTGAGCCCCAGTGACTCGAAGAGTGTCAGACAAGCGTTGGAAGATCTTATCACGCCTTCTTGTGATGGGGACTTGATAAGCCAGTCGTCTAAATACGGGAAGACTTGGTGGTGGGAACGGCGTAGGTACGCCGCCACTGGTGCTAGGCATTTGGTGAAAATGCGTGGTGCCGATTTGAGCCCAAAAGGCAGAACCCGAAACTGGTAATGCCTGCCCGCCACCATGAAACGCAGGAACTTCTTGTGGTTGCGGTGTATTGGGACATGAAAATAGGCGTCCTGAAGGTCCACCGACACCATGTAGTCGTTTGCGTTGAGTAAATGCAAAACCTCCTGTATGGTAATCATTCGAAACGACTGTTTTTTCAGAAATTTGTTGAGATTTCTGAGGTCCAATATGGGTCTCCATTTTTTCTCTTTCTTTCGGATGAGAAAGAAATGGGAGTAGAACCCTCTCCCTCGTTGGCTTAGGGGAACTTTCTCTATAGCTCCCTTTAGAAGCATAATCTTTATTTCTTGGAGTAATGGGCGCAGGTTTTTGTGAGCCCTTTGGCGGGGAGGAGTTTGAGGAGGAATTTGTATGAATTCCAGGGAATGGCCGAATTGTATTAATTGGAGGACCCATCGGTCCGTAGTTATCGTTTGCCAATTTTTGAGAAAATGGGAGATTTTTCCGCCAATCTTGTAGGATGGAGACAAGTTTGTGACCGGCTGCATCTGGAAGTCATTGCCGCCGCGCGGCACCCTTTTGTCTTCCTCCTCTGTTACGAAAGGAAGTTTTGTGGTAAGACGACTGTTGTCGCTGCTGAGATTGTGGACGGTACTGCTGGGAAGAGGAGAAAGAGGAACGCTGTTGAAAGTCTCCTCTGGAGGAAGTCTGACCTCTTCCTCTGGACCCACGAAAGGAAGGGTTCCGAGATTGCAGAGACCCCAGGGCTCTGGCAGTATCTGTATCTTTTTTGATACCTTGCAATGCCTCGTCAATAAGAGGACCGAATAGAAGCTGGCCATCATAAGGCATGTCCAGGACTTTTGTCTGGACCTCCGGCCTGAAAGAAGTTGCCTTGAGCCAACCCTGGCGCCGGAGAACAGCCGCACCAGCCAGCTGTCTAAAACCTGTGGAAGCAATATCCATTGCACAGTCTATCAGTTCCGTGGCAGATCGTTCACCCTCCAACAGAATCTTCCTTGCCTCTTCTTTTAAGTCAGAAGGCAAATCCGCTAGATATGGGGCAATGTCCGCCCACATTTGTCGGTTGTACCGTCCCAATAGTGCAGTAGCGTTGGAGGCACGCACTGTCAAGGCTGACATAGAGGAGAAACGTTTCCCTATGTTATCCATACGTCGCCCTTCTTTATCCGGCGGAGCTGTCAACAGCGCAGCTGGGTTGTTTGCCCTCCTCTGCGCAGCCTGAGTGATAACCGAGTCCGGCTTTGGATGGCCTGTAAGACAAACCGGAGCCTTGTCCGGAGCTTTATATTTCTTGTCCAGGCGTGGTAGAACCGGTGGCACTGATGAAGGGTTCTGCATTATCTTTATGCCCTGGTCCCAAATATAATCAATTATCGGAATTGCCCGGACGGACTTCTTGAAGGGTTCCTTAAAGTCATATAAGAAACAGTCTTGTTGATGCGAAGGCATCGGGATCTGGAAGCGCTGGGCCGCTCTTTCAATGATGTTGTGGAAACCGCCGATGTCGTCGGGCGGTGAGTCGGCTGTGGTAGGGACAGGCGAAACAGGAGCCGGAAGGATGTAATCGTCCCATTCATCTTGTTGGGATTGGACGTCCTGGAGTTCTCCTTCCTCAGGTTCCTCTTCCTCCTCCTCGTCGTCCGTGGTGGGCCGAGGCGGAGGTGCCGTCCTCTCCAAAAGCAGTGGAGGCGGTCGTGGCCGTGGAGTGGAAGGCCCCGCAGGCATCGGTGGAGGTGCCGGAGTCGGAAAACGCTGCTTATAGTCCGTTATTAAGAGCTGAAGGTCTGTGACCAAGGCTGCCGGTAGACACACCATGGAAGGTGGAGGCGGCATGTATTCTTGATGAGGAACCTCCTCATAGTCCTGGGGATTGTCTTCGTAATCCGAGACATCCTGGTACTTTACATGGAGCTGTGATGGACTAGTCGCCGCAGGAAAGAGACTAGCGTCATCCGAATCCTCCTCTTCAAAGAGGCGAGTGGGAGGCAAGGTTGAGACCTTACTGGGCGAAGTGAGGGCCGGAGTTAATGCACGCTTGGTTATTTGTACATGCACAAATGTACCCTGGTCGTCCGTGTCCATACCCCTCAAGGGGCTCGATGGTATAGCTGTAACCGACGTTACAGGTATCAATGCAGTCGACGAGATCGTCGTCGGGGTCGTCGTCAACGACGAGGATGATGAAGACGGTCTCCTCGTCGACGATGACGTCGACGATGACGTCGACGACGGCGTCGACGGTGATATTCTCGTCGACGGTACCCTCGTCGTCGACGGTGTCTTCGTCGACGGTGTCTTCGTCGTCGGTGTCTTCATCGACGATGTTGTCGTCGACGATGATGATGTTGATGAAGCTCTCGTCGACGGTGTCATCGTCGACCCTCCCGTCGACAGCTTACTCGACGACGACTTTTTTATGGCTAACGTCGACGGAATTGTCTTGCCTGCCGTCGACGATGGAGTTGTCGTCGTCGAGGACATGGAATGGGATGTCATCGTCGATAGAGTCGTCGTCGACGATGTAATTGAAATCGCTGTCGAAGGAGACTTTCTCGTCGACGCTACTGTCGACATTGTCGTCGACGAGGTGGCAATAGGCTTTTTGAAGGTGTGGGGCATCACCTTAGGAGACAAGCTCCCTGGAACAGGCGAATCCTGGACCTCTGAAGACTTTTTCTGCGTCTTCTTTTGAGGTGGCTGCGACGAAGGGCCCGGCGATGCCACCCTTGGTCTTTTAGATGAGGAGTGAGACGCAACTGAGGAACTCTCACTCTCCTCAGAGGACACCACATCCTTGTCCTTTAGCCTTTGCAGCCAGATTAAAAGGCGCCCCTCTCGGTCTTTCAAGGTCTTAGAAGAGAAAGTCCGACATACCTTGCAGTCCTTAGAACTATGACTGGGATAGAGGCAATACAAGCAGTCCTTGTGTTGGTCGTCGATATGTAGCCTCTTCTTTCCGCAAGAGGCGCAGGGCCTGAATAAACCCTTCTTAGGTGTATCAGCCATGCTGAAAATCCAGAAAGTTGAGAAGAAATACTGTCAAATCCAAAGAAATGAGCAGAGCTCAGTGGAGACTCCCTTAGCACGACGTGCGGTAGAAAATCTGAGGGACTAGAGCTCCTACCAGGAAGGTTCTAGAGGGTGGTGTTAGCTGATTGGCTCTGGCCAAAATTTGGTCCTTTTTACATAAGGACGTGGATAGCTTACTAAGCTAAGGCCTCTGAGGCCTATGGCTGTCTTATGTCTTCTGGACATTACTTTGTTATTTACCGGCGACTCCCATTCCCGACGACGGGGAATGATTCAGGCATGTGAATCTATGAAAGATACCCTAATACTGGATAAAACTAGGTTTAAGTACTGGACCCCTGACCACCAACTCAGTACACTTCTGGGCCTTTGAATTATCTGCCAGGAAGAAGGACTGCTGTGCTGCTACAAGGATTGCTACTCTGCTGGACTCCTGCTTTGCTGTGTTGACCTGCTGCCCGCTTGCCTGGGAGTGAGAAGGACTGGACCTGCATCTTTCCAACCCAGAACCAAAGTGACTCCAAGGCTTGCTATCCTGCCTCCCGACTGAAGTCTCAGGGACGTAAAAGACTTCCAACTCACCTGCTACAGCACCTGCCATCTGAGAGTCATGCCCTGCTAAGTGGTGGCAATAAAAGTCCTGGGCCCTTGAAAGTGGGTATAAAGTGCTGCAACTGCCAAAATCCATACATTGATGCCGTTGTGCCGTTCGGAACCGGGACATCTCCATCGATACCAACGCATCACCGCGGATGCGAGGATCAAGAATACTGCATCTCAATCGATGCTGACGCATCGCCACTACTGCAAGGATTGAGGACGTCACATCGCTGATGGCGCGGTGCATCGCCTCCATCCCCAACTTTGCACGGCTCAGCCCTGACGCATCACCTACATCCGAAGGATCAATGCCAACGCCTCTTCTACTTTGCTCCTCGCATTCAACTTTGACACAACTGCAAACCAAGGTACTGTTTCAGCGGGCCAAGGCTGGTCCTTGTATCCGACTGCTGCTCCATCATGGTTGGCCTGAAATTTGGGATTTTACTTGGTCTAGTGCAACCAGATAGCCCGGTTGGCCCTTTATGCTTTTAAGCACTGCATTTCAGTTTATTCTTTGTTGTTTTGTTCAATAAATTAAGCTGTATTTTTCTAACTAGGTCTGGTGTATTTTTGCTTGATGTTTTCACTTTTTTAAGTGTTGCACAAATACTTTACACATTGCCTATTAAGTTAAGCCTGACTGCTCTGTGCCAAGCTACCAGAGGGTGAGCACAGGTTAATTAAGGTGCGTTTGTATCTTACCCTCACTACAGTTGTGGTTCCTGCCTAGACAGGGTACATACCTTTGCCACCCAGAAACCCAATTTCTAACAGGAAGTAATAGAGTGTGAAATGGCTTGTGTACTGCTGTGGATAGCAGATGATTTTAAGCATATGGTATTTAGGTTACCCCAACTGAGGGCTTGTTCAGTCATGGAATATCCAGTGCAAATTAAGTTGAGCAAATGTAATAAAAAAAAACACTAACAATGATAGGTTGAGTTGCATATGACCTACATGACTCCGTGCAGACTTCAATTTATATATGGGGGCGAGGGTCATGGTTGCCTGAGGTGTAAATTTGATGATGCTGACTTTGTGCATATGACCTGGGCGTGCCCTGGATTGCGCTGGTTCTGGGACGAAGTATTAACAATAGTGGGTGTGACACTGAGACATACACTTGACTCTACTGTTGAGGTTTGCTTGATAGGGCTTTTTCCCCGCCCATCCACACGGAAGCTCGGAAACAGATTTATCGACCTTGCCTTGGTCCTGGCTAGAAGAAGGATAGCCATGGCATGGAAGTCTGCTGGCGGGGCCGTGGTTGGGACCAGGAGAAGTGATGTGTCTCACTGGGCTAGGGCGGAGGGCAGAGCCCTGACTAGGGAAGAATCTAGAGGACTAAGACGGCATCCCTTTTTTAGGCAGTGGAGGAAGGTCCTGGACAACTGGGAACATCTGGAGAGTGCAGGTAGGGACCAGAGCAGGTGGGATTTCGCTGCTGGGGAGTGAGCAGACTCGGGTGCTCCCCTGAGCCACAAGTGTGACTGGCGGCGGAGGCCTGGAGTCACAGTAGGGCCCGGCAGGGAAGTTGGCTGGCTGGGCCCTGCCTCTGTGAAACTACCTGTGGAACCGGCAGGTTACGAGTCAAAACGGGGAGGTAGGAAGAGGACCTCCCTCCGTCACGTGCTAAGAGTGGGCCAGAGTCTGAGGAAAACGGTTAGCGAGGCCAGTGCAGAGAAGAAAGGGAGAAAGTGTCCCACATTGACTGGCAAGTTTAACTGGGGCACACATCTCCCACGCTCCTCCACAAAGCCGCAACAAACCTGCTAGGAGGGATGGGGGAAGGAGCAGGGAGTGGATAGACCCCAGTGCCTCTCTCCCCTGGCTGAACCCGTGGCAGATCCGAAGATTTAGGCCGCCCCACACAGAATCCTGCATGAGAGGCCCCACGGTCTCCGGTAATAGCTACTAGTGACTGCTGCTTCCCGCCAGGGTGTTCAGCCTAGGAATAGCGTCCCGAGATACTGTGGCCCATCAGCTTTCCAGTTGCGGCATCAGAGAAGCCTTACAACTGTGCCAGAAAAGAGAGGGACTGAGCGCCTTGTCGAGGGCCACATCTAGACTCACACCCGGAGGGTGGCATGAGACAGCTCACCAATGCCGCATATCCTGTACCCGCCGCTCACCCGGACCTCATGGTTGAGTGCTCCAGCAGGCTCACGCCACGGCAGTGAACCACGCCAAAAAAGGTTGCTCCCTTAAAGACATGTTTGGGAAGCAGGTGTGATCAGCAACAGAGGAAAAACAATCGGGAGCCGGGGGATAACACAAGGCGGATCCAGATGACGGGGAGGGTCCTGTCACTAAGTCCTTTCTGGAATTCCTTTTTTCATCACTTGGCCTGGAAGAGGATGGAGATAGAGTGGCTGCAATAGACGACAGAGAAACGACCCGGGAGGAGGAGATGGAGTGACTCCAGAAAGAAGTCCTGCATCTCCACGAGCAACATCTAGACCTACAGGCACATAATGAAGATTTGGAAAACTGATCCCGCAGGAATAATATTCTTAAACGAAGAGTGCCGACGCAGGCTGAGGGAGCGAACCATTGAAACTATGTTTTATAACTCTTTCAACATAAACTAGGCCACTCAGGAGAGACAAAACTGCAGATTGACCATGTCCACAGGGTGGAGCCTTCCAGATCGGATAAGAACCTGCCTCACAACATACTGGTTTGCAAATACAATTTTCAAGTAAAGGGGGACATTCAAAAGAAAGCTCGAGGGGCCACCCGCTTCAGTCCCAAGACCACTGCCCGGTGCTCTAGCAAGACCTCTCTCAGATCATCCTGCAAAAACACAGAAAATTACGCCGTGTCACTGATCACTTGCGAAAAGCAGGCATAACTTACTCATGGGGAAACGCCTTCAGGATCATCTTTTGCCACAAGGGAACGCTGCCCCAACTGAGATTCCTCAGGGAAGCCTGTGCTCTATATTGAAGACCATACAGAGTCGTGGGGACAGGTCTTCTTCCCCGATCGCAGAAGAAACCGGGCTGGAAGTGATCCAAGGCAGCCTTTATCAGAACAAAGCTAGACCCAAGAGCGACAATCAGTGGTCCAGGCGCTCTCGGGAGAATCCTCCTCTCAGAAGCAATTTGAAGCAAAAGGGGATCGTTCAAAAAGGTGTGCAGTCGAGGGGCTGTCGAGGGACAAAGTGGCGGTACCGAGGGGGACCAGGGTGCCGCAAGACTTTTTCTTTTTCTTGATGCCCTGCCCTGATTGTGTCTACGAGTCCTCGGAGTTTCTTTCAGGTACTTACAGATGCTGCAACTGGGCAATGCCCCTAAAAAAACATGCTATTCTGACTATCTCTGTTCGTATTACGTTGTTCTTACAGTTAATGATTTGTTCTTCGTATGGTCTTTCCTGGCATCTTGTTAGTCTCACTCCTCCACACCATCATTGCTACCTAGGCCCTTGCAGCGACACCTCGATATAGCCCCCCACTCATGCGCCTGGAGCCCTTACCATGCGACACTTGAGGGGTAGATTTATTTGCGCAACTCAAGCCCTAGCTTTATGACCCAAGACCTGCGCATTGTTAGTTTAAACGTTTGGGGTCTACATAGCTCACTTCAGCGTGCTGAGGTGCTGTCTCTCCTGGAGCAGTCTGGTGGCAACATCTGCCTGCTACAGGAGACCCACTTACTTGCCAAACATACTCCCCGCATGCAATCGTGCTGGTTCCCCCGACAGTACTGGTCCTCTGGCCCAGCGAAGAAGAATGGAGTAGCTATTCTCCTCTCACAGAAGTTCCATGGCAAGCTTATTTCCACGTTCATGGAAATCAAGGGAGTGATCAGGTAGCAATGGGGCGCTGTCGCCTTCACGCTGGCCAACATATACGCACCAAATGACAGGCAAGAGCCCTTCATCATTAATGCCATGGCAAAGACCCTTACTTCCCCTGACTCGGCCATTCTGATAGGGGAAGACTTTAACCTAGTCATGGAACCAGATATGGACCGCTCTAGCCAATTCTCCTGCCAAGCGGGGGCTTTCACAACCACTGGCTTCAAGTGGCTCACTGATGGCATGCTCTGTGATATCTGGACACACCTCGACCCTTCCTCTAGAGACTACCCATTTTACTCAGCAGCCTACAAGTCATATGCTTGAATTGACCACTTTCTCAGGTCCTCAGCCCTTACAGACTGTGACAGAGAGGCAAGCATAGAACCCCGATCTTTGTCAGATCATGCCCAGATCGCATTAACGTTACAGATTAACATTGTAGAACCCCGGTCCTCGCGATGGCGACTGCGAGACGCTATGATTTAATCCACACAGACAGTAGCGGCAAGCCGCATGCTCAAAGGGGATTACCTGCGCCATAATGACCTCAAAGAGACTCGTCTCTCGTCGGTGTGGGAGGCGCTTAAGCGGGTACTTAGAGGCAAGGTGATCGCTATTGCGGCGGCCGGGATTAGGCTGTGCCAGGAGATTTAAGCAGGGACCGATGAGGCCGCATGCCGGCACATAGATTGCATGTCAAGGTACTGGCTGGTACTGTTGCCACTGTTCACACTCGAGCTGTGGTAGAAGTCCACAATGATCCAGAGTTAACCAAGGCTTTTAAAGATTTCTAGATCCTCCCGCTGGAGACGCTGAAGCTTGTCTGCGAGAGATCCCTTTGACATGCCTTCCATTGGACCTTACGTCCTAGCTCGATCTACACCTACGAGTCAAACAGGTAGTCGCGTCTATTGCTCGCCTCAAACCCTCTAAAGCGCTGGGCCCGGATGGCTATACCCCACTATTCTATAAAACCTTCTGTCAAGAACTAGCCCACCTACTGACTCGGTTGTTTAATTCTTTCTTAGATTCCAGCTCTCTTACAGACTCAATGATGGACGCTTTAAACTCAGTGATTCTCAAGCCACAGAAAGACCCCAAGGACTGTGGGGCCTATAGGCCCATCTCTTTTCTCAATACAGACACCAAACTCTTTGCAGGTAGTCTGGCAGCATGACTAAACCCTATCATGCCAGGCCTGATCGACCCCGACCAATCGGGATTCATCCAGGCACAACAATATGGGGATAATACAAAATGCCTCCTTCATCTCACTGACCTTATCCAGCGATCCTGGGGGAGGCCATCTTCATCTCCATTGACACAGAAAAGGTGTTTGATCTCGTCCACTGGCCGTACTTACTTGCTACTCTCCACTGGTTTGGGGACAGATTTATACCTTGGATATGCTGCATATATAGCACTCCCAGGGCATCGGTTTGGGTCAACAGGACTTCATGCTCAATGTTCCCTACTGCACGGGTAACCGCTCAGGGCTGCCCCCTCTCCCAGCTCCTTTTAGCGCTCTACATGGAGCCCATGGCGCAGAGAGTCGGTGATAACCCTGGAGTCACGGGGATTCACCGCGGGACCACACATACGATTAGCCTATATGCTAATGATATTATCCTGTTCCTGACAAACCCATTAACCTTGCTTCCGAAACTGCTGGAGGAATTGGGAGCATTTAGCGAAGCGCCAGGGTTCAAAGTCAACCTTCAAAAATCCTAGATATTGAATCTTTCGGTTGCTCAGCCCCTGGTAGCTACACTACAAACTATAGTTTCCCTTTGTGTGGGCAGCAGAGACTATACCATACCTCGGCATCTCACTTGCCACCATGCCTACGAGGACACTGACAGCCAACTATGGCCCACTTCTCGCTCAGACTAATAAAATGCTCTCTACCTGGAGCCGCTTAGGGGGCTGTCATGGTCTGGCCGCATTGTGGCAGTTAAAATGACAATACTCCCACGCATCCTTTCCATATTCCAGAACATGCCACTGACTCCATCGCCAACGATCTTCCGTAACCTACAACTCGCCATTAACCGGTTTATCTGGAATGGCAAGAAACTGCGTCTTCGACAACAACAACTTATCTAATGGAGTGGAACCGGCCGCTCCCGGAAAAGCACTGGTCCTTTATGGATCAGACGATTGCTGGAGCTGATATCTGGAGGGAGAGCTGCCTGCCCCTTAAGCATAGGGCTTGGGAGTTATAGTCGTTCTGGTGATGGCCACAGCCATGAAAATCTGGGACGCTGTGGCCATTAAATACAAACTAACAACGTTCCCCTCACAGATGACACGGATTCCTGACAAACCTGACTTCCTTCCGGGGAGGGGATTTTCCAGCGCTGGCAAGAGCAGGGGTGCAAACGGGTGGGCTCGCTATTAGATTTTCAGGAGGTCATTCCTTTCAAAAGATTACAACGGTACTACCCACTGCAAGAGACAGACCTGTTTCACTATGCGCAGGTGCGGCACTCAGTGACCTCTCCAAAGATACGAACCTGGATTCTCTCGCCCCCTAACTCGCTTTGAAAAATGGCTAATATACAAAGATGAGGACAAACATCTTATTTCTGAACTCTGCTCTCCTCTCCGACGAGGCCAACGATTCCAAGACCAAGGGCCAACTCAGCTGGGAGGATGAATTAGGGCGCCGTCTTTCCAGCAAAGAATGGCAGGATATATACTACAGGGTACACCACACAGCGCATTATATGTCTGGCACAGAGGCAGCATATAAAATCGCCTCCTATTGGTACTTAACCCCTGCAAGACTTCATGCATTGAACAGGGGGCGCACTGAAAAATGTTGGCAGGGCTGAGGTCAAACGGGCTCTCTCCTCCACCTGCTGTCGCACTGTCTCAAGCTGACCAGGTATTGGGATGGGGTCCGGACTGATATTGACACAACTATTCCCCGCTTCCCTGCATACACGTTCCTGGGCTTACCCAACCCCCTGACTTTTCCTCTGCGATCGATTAGAGACAGACAAATGGCACTCGCCCTCAATGCCGCCCAACAAGTAACTCCTGGCACATTGGGGCACGGAGAAGATCCCATACCATGTTTCGAGGCTTCATAGATTGTGGGGGCTCACTGGCAATGGAACGCATGTCAATGATGGCGGACAACAGGGCAGTCAAATACCCAGAACTGTGGGCCCCGTTCATTAACATCCTATCAGCAGAGTTTCGGGAAGTGACCTGCCGGAAATATTTGTAAATCTTGCGATTACTCCCTGGGGATGCCACCGAGGGGTCCTAGACTGTCTTCTGAGAGGTCAACTGATCCTGCGTCTCATTCAGCTCAACCTCCAGGGTACTGTGACAATGGAGCTTAGGTGCGGAGGATTCTGGGGACGGAGGGGGGAGGTTGGATTGGTTTTGCTCCGGGTTTTCCTTTCTTTGGTTTATTTCCTTTCTTCTTCCCCTTTTTCATCTCTCCTCAAATAATTAAGTTTAAAATCCGCATACCACTGAAGGCCCCCAGGTTGTAGGCTGAGAGCTGTGTATCACTCTCTACATTTGTGCCCCACTGCCAGCCAATGGTTGTAGACAGAAAGCTGTGATGATGCTCAGCGGACCTCAATAAAAAGAATTGTTCCATAGATGCTATTGAATAAAATGCTAAGAAAAATATGTTTAAAAAAGAAATCAATGAAAGGTTTATTATCTGCAATAGAATGGTGGTACTGCAGAAACTGTTGTATGAGAACTGCTTTTTCAAAAAACTGGATAGTATATTGCATGTTTGCATGAGTGCTTCAATATAATGTTATGCAGCTTAGATATAAAAAAAAGATGAGTTTGCAGTACACAATATGTTATATTGTTACTGGGCTTTGCAGCTTCAATCAATGACTGTGGGATTCAAAGCTGTTCGAGACACTATCGTTCAGAAAATAGAAGCTTAGCGTGGTAGATTATTAGATATTAGGATAAATAGCCTTTTGGATGAAAGGCACAGATGCCAAGATTACTATCTTGACCAAGAAGGTATTGAAGGTATGGCCACAGATGAGAAGATGAAATGCTCATTAAATGGAAGCATGTTGTCGGGATAAAACTCAATATCTTTCCTCACAGGAATGCAGCAGGTTTACAGTGCTTGTGTTGGACATATATCGGACTTGTTTGGGCATTAAATGTTTGGGACGTGAGAGGAATCATATAAATCTATTTTGTTTAATAACAGTTATGCCTACCGACATGCACACGTGATGTCGAGTATAATCCCAGATTTGTCCGAGAAACAAGTTTGGCTCTTAAAATCATACTACAAGAGGCGGATAGTGAGCACCAAGTGAAAAACCTGTGTAGGTTACGCTATGGTGAATGGACAGCATAATGTGTGAAGTAACAACAGAGTTGAGCCAAATATAGAGGATTTACACTAATGATTTCACTGTGCTAACTGGTCCAAACTAACAAAAATATGTTTAGTGTACTGTGCTTTAAAGAACACATGCATTTTAAATTACTACAATACCTGTTTCCAGGCGCCAACCAGCATGAAGGCTGCCTAGTTTTTTTAACTCTGGTGACTACTGAGATAAATGCTGCATAATCCTGTTTTAAGGTATTGCGCTTAAAGTATGTAACAAGCTCTTTGTAATAAGTCTCTTGCATCTTATGTGAAGCACCATGGGAGGACCATAACATATTCAATTTGGTCACATGGTCAAAACATAGGTTGCATGACACATGAGAGATGCTGCTGCCTACCTTCCTATGGTGCTTTGACACCTATTTTATCAGTCAGTCTCCAACAGTGGGCCCCACCATCACATGATGGAAATTGTAACTGAACTTGAGTTCAGCTGGCCGAGGGAGTAAATGTAGGTTTTACACTTGGTGCATCTCATTGACAATTGTATGATTACAGGAGTCGCCACCCCGCGCCAAACCACAAAGTGAATTACAACCCATTGCTGGGTTGGCTCAAATTAACAGGTGAAGGTAGGACATCTGCTATACCCAGTGTGTTTTTGGCCACAATATTAAAATATAGGGATCCATTAACAACTCTGATGAATGCCCATGACCATACCTTTGGCCCAAGAATGGGCAGAAACATGTCAGCACTTTTAAGGATGTTACAGTCATTATACCCATAAAACATCCAAAAGTAATATCCTCTTTTAATCATACCTAACGTACCACCTATTAAAGTAAACGCCTGTGGTACAACTTAAGGTATTTTTAACCTCATCTGGATTCCTGCAGTATACACAAATTAGCTCATTTTAAGAACTCCCTCATAAGAGAGGTTGAGTCCACCCCGGTAGTCCCATCTTACCAGGATGGGGTGAGGTCACCATTGATAAAGCATACCACATAACGTGGGTGAGGCCTCCTCCAAACACAAAGGCTTGTTGTTTTAGGCCCCTAGGCTTTATGACTAAGTAGGAAAATGAATCCGTACTCTTTAGCAATTCCACTGTCCCTTTGGTGTTAAGTCATTTGTCAGGAGCAAGTACGGAGAGTTTTGTTTTTGCATTTCATTCCATGTGATAACACAAAGGAGAACATTTACCACAACACCCATTCTGGCAGAGGTAAATTTTTCGTAATTGTGCACAGCAAAACTAGCGACAGCAAAACTTGCGACCGCCATTTTAGAAAGGTAGTTTTATATCCCAGTGGGTCAATTGGAGAGTTCATTTCTTACTAGCGATCATTATCCTTTTTACATTTGATAAAGACTATGCATATGTTTTTGAGTTGTTGAGCAACCGGCCGACAGGATGAGCAACAAGAAAAAATTAGTTTTGTAACGAATAACTAATACATGTTGACTCTTAAATGTGAGCAGGAAATAGCAGATAAAGTTGCTTTATTGCAAATTGTAGCACACCCACTTCATCTTCTAAATGTACTCAATATATGATTGCATTAATATGTAGAAGACTGAATGATTTTGAACAGAGAGTGGGGGTGAATGAAGACGATACAACATAAACATAGGAAATATTTTAAAATACTGATAGGGGACATGACAGAATGTATCTATAGGTCTGACAAACTGCAGAAGAATCCTCAGGAAGCAATGTCTTAAATTCAAGTCTGTATAGACAACACGGATAGTGATCAATAGCTGAACATATTACCAGGACAGAGACACTACTTTGATTCAAGTAAGGAGAAAAAGATTTCTAATACAAAGGATCACCAACCTTGGTTTAGGCTTTTGGCTGATGAGATACAGATACACTGTCACAAATGTTACGGATATACTGTCTGCCGTATTACAAGTGTGTTATACCGTATGGCACTTGGTAGTATGGTGGATGGCATATCCATCACATTTGTGACAGAGTAACCCGTCTGCCGAACTCTAAGTCAGGCCCTTAATGTCCAAACTACACAATCCTATATGAAGATCCACAACCCCTTCACTATCCAATGTTCGAGATACATGACCCTTTGAGTACTGATAACACATTTTTAGATGTAGTGGAACAACGATATTTGGGGTGATTTTCTTTTCTGAGAATCGTGATGGAGATTAATTGCTTTCTATAGAGTACATTCTGTGCAGTAATGTCAAGCATCATAGGTAAATTGGTAATGTCCATCAGCAAATGAAACTTTGATGGATGTCTGTTAATGCTAAATAAGATTATAACTTTGTGGAATACTCAGTACATCTAGTTAAGAGTGGTATTGCCCAGGAGAAAGTGTATGAAGGTGTTTAATCTGAGCAAGATTGTAGGAAAGGAACTGAACAAATTCCAAATATAGACTGGTTGTCAAAGCAATGATGTTGCGTATTACTGGGTTAATTCACCTAAGTTCTCCTAGCTACTCAGTCGTTCGCTTGAGTAATCTTTTGGTCCATTTTTATCCTTAGTAGAAGTTGGGCGGTGTTTTCTTTCACTTGTTCTTCAAGGAGTGTTTCTTTTCATTAAAGTAGCTTTTTCTACTGCGATTTTCTTGGATGATGGCCAGAGCTGAACAATCTCTTGTTGAAAGCCGATTTTGATGTGTCCGAGGAGTATACCGCTAGTGGGTGCAAAGCTCATAGAAACGTTTCCTTAACATCTGATTCAGACCAGTCAGTAGTTAAAATTCAGTGGAAGATCTATTGAAAACTAAAGAATAATATTCTGGAGGCCACAATGCAAGAGGTGACTTAAGCCAGTAGGTAATGACAAAAACAATGTCTGTATTCTGAACAGCGTTTTTGTCAACTTCAGCAGAGCCTCATTTGCTGCAGGAATGGCTTTCACCTTGTGATACAAAATCCCATTCTCAAGCGAGCTATTCTGTAACATGGCAATGATTACATCATTGAGTGTGATGCGTTGACTGCAGGCGCTGGCTAGGCCCTCAAGCAGCCAGTGTGTTTGGAATGTCTATCAGGATTAGACTGGGAAATGTGTTCCTCCACATACTTGCAAAAGAGGTTTCAGGAAATTCTGTGTATCCCTTAACAAATCTATCCATCTGTTGTGGAGAGGTAGGTTTCTTTCATTGGAATACTCACTAAATGTCACTTTGCCTGCCTGAACCAAGCCCCTCATCGAGGGCATAGGAAGAGGTGATTTGTGCTTTCTACAAGCTTCTGAGCGAACAAATTAGGGGGCACCCTTTCACAGGATCTAGGAAGGGGGCAAAAATGAACAATTCAGTTGGTCCTACTTAATCCCTCTCAGATCAAACAACTCAGCTGACCTGAGACATCAATGTTTAAGGAGATGGACAGTTGAGCTTCTAACTACAGTTGCGAAGCAGGGACACACAGCTGCCGAATCCCTTGTTCTGGCCAAGAAAAATACAATGAGAGAGGACAAGGATCTCGAGAAAGGGGTGTGGCTTTCCATGACACATGCCTTCAAACATAAGCACACACAAAACATTTTTCTGCTCTTGATGCAAAGAGGGGGGACTTATTATCAGCATTCATAAACATTGTATTAATCTTGTTCAAAAGGTAATTACTACCACCACCTGAAATCGCCAGAGCAAAATCTGAGGGTACCCACGCCACATGCACAATGGTGAAGTGCCTAAATTTCAGAACAATCCTTTAGATTAAAAGAACAGAGTCAGAGAGATGCAGTAACTTATGAACTACTTACAGTTATCACTTTAGTAAATTTTTGTTTAATATTTACCCAAAGTGTTTGTCATGTATTTTAGTGTTATTGGTAGATTAAGCTGTTTTATATCAGCCTAGAATACAACAGGCGTATTACAACTTTTACTTGACACAGATGTGCTATTAAGTATCCAGGTGAATTAAAATGATTTACCATGAAAAACATGGGCGCTCACTCATCTAGAATGCTACAAGGAGTTGGTAAGCCTGCTTCCTGAAAATGTTGTTGGCCAATCTTCTATGTTGATACTATGTAAGAAGAAGCCTTTGCAATCATTGTATCATCGTACTATCAGTTGTAGCTCTACTATGACAGCTGTTCGGGGATTTTAAATAGTTGTTGGTTCAATCAAGTTATCCCTAATCTTCACAAACATGGAAACGTAAAGCCATTTGTAAAACTGATTCAAAACCCAATTAAAGAATGCATTTAAGCACTGAAGTATAGCTGCACTAAAAACGGATTATCTGCAATAACAATTAAGAAGCAAAAGAGAGGAAGCAAAACTTCAGTTCACCCTCCCAATTCTATCTCCTATATGGTGCTAGACCTCCTATATGGTGCTAGACCACATACAGACAAAGCAAGAAAGCCTTTCCCAAATAGATGTCACATAAATTACATCCATTTTACCATGATAGTGATTTATAAATACATAGTAGTTCTACGAAAATAATCACCTATATTACCCGTCATTCTTACACATGGGTCAAACCTCCTTCATATTTTAGTCTCTCGCACAGCCGTCCAAAACATAGTAAATAGCCCTTTTTTGTAAAAACTAGTCCAAGGGAAGGGATCTCTATAGTGCCGCGAAGGACTTTGCCACCACACTAGAGTGGTTTGAAAAATAGTTATATGGCCTGTTCGCTGAAGACAAAGTATCTTCAACTAGCCTAGAATCATCCTTCAACAGAACCGCACACACAGTGAACTGCTGGAGCTTATCCAGTTCCTAAGATTGCCAGAAAGAAGATAAATGTCATGCTACACCAAGGGGTTCATTCATGAAGGCGCCAAACACACTCCTTAAACCTACCACACAGATACATAATGCATTTATATCGAATCATTTTGAGCTCTGGTGTACCTAACCAATTACTATGAAATAAGGGGTAAATTAAGTATTCTATTTTCCTTCATTATAGATTACAGCATGCCTTCATGCAGAACATAATCACCAGATAATAGGCTGAAAAAAGGATTGCAGGAAACTAGCCATGGTAAAGGAGCAATTTAAATTTCACTTCTTGAACATGCCCTTCTAAGGATAAAAGAATGAGTTACTTACCTTTATTTAGTAATGCTCTTTCTGGTGTGTACCAAATTTAAGTGCAGATTCCTCATCTTTTGTATTCTTCCAGGTGCCAGAGTGGATCTAGAACTTTTGACAGCAGTTGCTACCACGCAACAGTAGGCGGCGTCTTGGAACGACATGGTGACCCTGTCCCAGCTATTTAAGTGACAGCACAGAGCCGTATATAGGCACCACCCCTGCGCACAGAATTCCATTTATAACCAAGCATTCCACGCCTTTCGACATGGAACACCAGTGATAGATTGAGACCTGTCGCAGCGTGCAAAATCTAATATGGAAATTAACGAACACTTAGAAGAGAAGGCTGCACCACAGAATACAGAGGAGAGAGAGTGAGTGGAGAGCCTGCAGTGAGATGCAGTATCCACCAGAAAAAGCATTACAGAAGGTAAGTGACTTAATCTTTACATGAATACCCCTAACCACAGATTCCTGACCTGTTGAATAGATACCAAAGTAGCAACACCCATATCCAAAAGTGAAAGGTTCAAAGCAATTCAATTTCTGTAAAAAATGCAATACCTCTCGGTCCACAAGGCTCATGTGTGACAGATGATTAACCACAAGTAAGTGTAGTTACTTACCAGCATAGTGATAATTTGCTAAAGGATGCCTTTTAGATCGACATTTGTTCTTCAACAGCAGCATTTCCAAGGCACTCTGTAAGACGTAAAAAAGAATCAAACTTCAACATCTGTGCAGTAGCAAATAGAGTACAAATGGACCATGCAATGCAAAGTTCCAATACCTTAAGGCATTTTTGCTATTGTCAGTTTTTGTTGTTGGTAAATTAAAGGTACTTTTAAGATACTGCAGACTAACACTGATTTGGAAGGGCAGAGACTTTACTTTTTGGTTAATCCATTGCTTTATTGAGGCTTTTAGTCCTGTTTTTTTAAAAGGAGCCATTTGCAATTCAATTAAAATGTTTTAACCAGACTGTGTTTACAGGTAAATTACTCAAGGTCTTTGGGAAATTTGTAAGTTCATTCTCAAAATCTTGTCTCATAATATCTAGCTCTGTCATATCATATCATGCATTAACTATCTCTATTTCCAAAGATATATTATTAAAACTGGTTTCTACAAGTGCTGACTAAACATTTCATTTGTTCACCGCCTTAAATGTGAATTGCCCTCAAGACTCTGGCCAGTCTTGAGGAAACCCCTAGTTGCCCCTCGCATGCAACACACATTGAAAACACCAAACTGGTGGTCCAAATGTGCGCGGAGTATGTCATTGCAACACAGGCATTGTAAAATATAAACATCTAGAATTGTGAGGTGACAGCAATGCAATAGCATGGGTATCCCTATGTGACCCAGTCTACTTGCACACCAGTAATAACAGATGAAATATCCTGCTGCCACGATGTTCTCCCAGCAGGAGCATCCTCCTGTCATAGCTGATTCTCCCATAAAGGAACACACGTTTCAGTACAGCTTGTACAGATCAATGACCTGGCGAGGACCCAGGTTTATAGGGCATCCACCAGTCTCTCGGTTGCTCTTGATGAGGGTGCTTAGAGATTCTGGACACCATCTGCTTTGGGAATCACAAAATGATGGGTGGTGTATGCTTGAAGGTTTAGGCTACGAAGAAGGAGAAGAGGGCAGCTGTTCTCGTTTTACTATGGGTGGTGGGTGGTTAGACTAAAGGTTTTTCTTAGGATCACTCCGTTGTTGGTGACTAAAGAGGGAAAATACATCACAGTGGATGGTGGTTAGATGAGGACCTTATTTTGTTCATCTGGGGCTCTGCTCCAAAAATATTCCTTATAGACTTTCTACATGATGTTGGGGGACAGTCTGCAATTGATCACAACATGAAGAGAAGACTTCAACTTTGTTTCAGACTCCGAGTTTGTCAAATTTTACTCTTCTCTGGTTTGACTGCCAGTGCAAGACAGATGCAGAATTCAGAATTCAGACTGGGTAACATATTGGTCGCTCTGGGATGTGTGATGAGACTACCTTCCATTAAGGACTTCTCATTTTATTCCTCTCTGCAGAAACTGCACACAAGGCTGGAGATTTTTCTAGTGGGCGTGAGCTCTGTCTGGTTAGCAAACATTAAATATCTATGAAAGACCCTTTCTCTTCATAACCCTGTGTTTTGACAGTGTACTGGGGTGAACAACTTACCTGCATCCCAGTGTGATACCCACAGGTAGCTGTGCTACACAAGACAGACCTCATGGGGTCCATAGGTGATGTCCTTAAGGACTATCTTCAGGAAAATGAGGCCTCCACAGGTAATGTGAAAACAGAGTGAGACATTTTAAGAGCTGGTGCGGAAGGCATACTTTAGAACAGCTGGTGATGCAAATGGGGGGATACTAAAGGAAATGACTTTGCTCAAGTACAAACTTTGAGACTAGTTTACAGGCTCTTCACGATACCTGGCACTTTTAAACACCAGGGTCAAATATGCTGCTCTATTACAATATGCATTGGCTTCCACTCTTCTTCAGCTACAGAGAGCCTGTAAAGTGACAAGGTTGGAACACTGCTCACTAGGCTACTGCACACTGATTCCCCTGGAGTGAAACTGGCTGTGGGTGCTGTATGGGCCCTGATTCACACTTACTGAGGCAGAAATTCAGTCTTTGCTGAATATTATTCACAGCCATGCTTGGTGGAATTTTTGGTCATTCAAGCTCAGGTAGAGGGATTTAGCAGTTCTACCTCCTTCGCGTAGCAGAGACACGCGCTACAGATCTGTATCCTTTCGTCACTGAAAAGACTGAAAACTCGCACCGGCGGTACGACCGAGTCCTCGGTACATAACTAACTCGCACGTACTGGAGGTGTTGCACCGCCTGCGCATCAGACATTGTTCTTGAGATCTACTCGTACCATTCACAGGCCGGGCTAACAGGCAATTAGGCTTCCAACATATTGGTATTCGTCGTACTGTGCATATCCTTGGTTGCCAGCCTTCCTACCCCGCTCCTCACATTGGGCACGGTCCCTTGTGAGTATTCTCTCTATCTTTTTGTTCACTTGACAGGTGTTTCAAATTCTTCATGTGGCTGCGCAAGCCCCTTCCCAGATGCCCCTACACCTCTAGGTCCTGAGGAGACCCTACACCACACACAGGGTCAAAACGTCGTCGACAGCTATTTAGAGTGAACCATTTAATCAGCTCTTAGTATCACGTATAGCAGCTGTGATTATTGTGAAGTTATGGATGGTCGCCTTTAAAAATTGTGGAAACCAAGTTCTATATGTCACAAATTTACCACTCTTGTTTTATGGTTACATTCACACTGGGGACACAAAGAACTACTGTTTTTTTTTTCTTGGTTTTTTTTGTCTTTCTGTACATACCCATATATTCTTTGAATGATATAAAAGAATTTTTGTAAATACAAACAGAGGTGTTCATGGTCTCCTTTCCTTCTGACATCATCATAACCCTTTATATATGCGATTGTGCATATCACTACCAATATAGATTAGTATATTTTCCACGGGAACCATTGTTTCTGTTACATAAGAATATTTTTCACAGCCATGCTTGGTGGAATTTTTGGCAGATGTACCTCTCTACACGCTCTCTTTGGAGAAGAGAAAGATGGAAGCATGGGTCATCATGGCAGAAAGTATGTCAGCAAATCAACTTTTGTGCAATCGTAAGACTCCTTGTTTGGATGGGCTTCCGACAGAATCTAATTGACAACTTCTTAAGAAGCTGTACAAACATGGTCGCTATGAGAGAAGAAATAGTGGCAATAGTCACTAATCTGTATGGGGATCAGTCCCAGTCCATGCTAAACTTACTTAACGACTCTCAGGAGGCTCCTATTGATCAGAAATCTGAGAGCCCTGATGTCGCTAATACATTCACACCTAATTTGCTTCATTTCGGCAACATATCCTCAAATCTTCAGTAATATTTACATCTAATTGAGCGTATGCGCACAGATGGACAGTTAGCATCAGTGGTCTCCCTTAATATGGAGTATGAGAAACTGGGACGAGAGCATTTATATAGGATCCCGCATGCAATGAAATGAAATTGATAAACTGGATAGACTAGTATATATGGATCTGGTAGAATGAGTCCATAAATGGAAGGTAAGATCAGCCTAATGCAAATGCAGAGTGCCACCAGACAGGACTGCCCCTTGTCACCACTTATTTACAGCAGCTACTCAACACCTTACCTCTTACTTACAGAAACAGGGCTTTCATAGAAGCATTAATTTGGCAGGCAAACCACTATACCTATCTCCACATGCAGTTGCTGAGTGTGGCAACTGCCGAAGAGTTGAAGGAAAGTTCACCCTCACCTTTGTGTTGGGCACTGCCCACCTTGAGATATCTGGAGGTGTAGAACTATTGCACTGATGACTCTCTTGTTGCAGGAAACATCTAAACATCTGGGAGCAATTTGTCACTTTGGGAAGGAGCGACCTCTGTCTGTGATGGGAAGGGTAATGCCGACCAAATGGTGATTCTGAACCACCTTTTTCACCACTTCCACTATGTCCCGGAGATACTCTATAATTTTTAGGGAACTATCAGGCACATGCATCAAGAAAAGCTTTTGCGAGTCCTTAATTGCGAATATTAAGGAATCGCAATTAAGGACTCGCAAAAGCCTATGCATGTAGGAATCGCTATTAAAATAACGATTCCTTAACATTCATTAATTGCGACTCACAAATTGCGAGTCGCAATTAATGAATGGCTTCCCTTTCATTCCTATGGGCCTACAGGCCCATAGGAATGCATTGGAGATTGCGGGAGCAATTTGCGAGTACCAGTAGGTACTCGCAAATTGCTTCCGCAATTTCTAGGGTGCAAGGGTGTCAAAATGACACCCTATTGCACCCATGTATTCGAACTCTGCACACATGTTGCATACACACATGCTCTAAGGGCATGTGTGTGCGCAACATGAAACTTAGAAAAATGCAAATAAGTGCATTTTTCTAAGTTTTAGCAAATTACCATGAAGTCCAGCTTCATGGTAATTTGCTCCCGCTAGTTGCGAAATCGCTATTTTTTTACACTTTAATGCATTGCATTTAAGGAATCTCAATTAGGGATTCCTTAAATGCAATCGCTATTAAAGGAATCGCTATTTTGAGATTCCTTAAATTGCGATTTTTGCATTTGGGATGATGCATCCCAAATGCAAAAATACCGGTCGCAAAGGGGCAAATTCTGAGAATCTGCCCGTTTGCGACCGGTTTTGTGGTTGATGCATGTGCCTGTAAATTCCCTCATACCAGTTTCGTATGGACAATGGCAGGGGAAAAGTGCACTTATACAAACTACTATTACTTGCAGTGGTGGAAGGTCTTTGCATGCTCGACATTAGGGATTATCACCTAACTTCACAGCTCTAGCATGCAGTAGAGTGGGTGTTGGACAAACATGTACCATAAGTATAATTTCCTGAATGGGATTTATGGCCTGTAACCTTGGCTGAAATATTCCTAGGTGAGGTTAGCACTATTGCAACAGGTGTCTGGGAGATCAAAAGTGAATTGAGCCTATGACCGTGCGATTCCCATCTTTGGCCAGTTTGCAGCATTGTGAACCTGTGCGGGTATTGCTCTCATCGAAAGCCTACTTTAACATGGAAGGAGTAGTTTCTTACCTGTAACTCCAGTTCTGTAGTAGGGGTATCTCTGTTATAGTCATAATCTATGAATAGTCCCGCCCATGTGCGGGGACCCCGGAGCAATCAAAAATATCTCTTAAGCTGTCCTGCATTTGAAAACCTGCAAAGACACTTAAGAGACAGACAAAATAATACAGCCTAATCACAATATGGCTGCACTGGCCAGCACTTCCTCTGAAGTGAAAACAAAAGCCAAAATAAAGTTTAAATGTCATTTTTATTCACATTTGACATGTTCCTTTATTAGCTCACACTCCCTTCACCAAAATCCCTTTAAACAATAGAGAGGAAGGGGTGGACAGACAAGCCCTATAGGCTGTCATTATGTGTCTGCTAAAGGGATACCGTGCCTTTAAGAAACTCTCCAGAGACCCCCGGTGTCCCAGGATGCACAGCCAAAGCAAGTTACTTTCAGTTCTTTTTGAAGGTGTATAACAACAGGCCTGGTACTGCCAGTTTACTCCACCGGGGAGGAGGGAGGGCCGCTTATGACTATAACAGAGATACCCCTACTAAAGAACTGGAGTTACAGGTAAGAAACTACTCCTTCTGTAGTAGGGGATCTCTGTGTATAGTCATAATCTATGAATAGAATGGCAAGCCCATCCCAACCAACAAACAGCGGTGGAGTAAAAAACCAAACACCAACAAACTACTGTGCAAACAAATTCCTCAGCGAAGCCTGTCCAACCTGCGCATCTGCTCTAGCATCAGAATCCAGGCAGTAATGCTTTGTAAACGTATGGACCGACTTCCAGGTGGCAGCCTTACAAATGTCAGCAATTGGAACATTCCTAAGCAAAGCTGTAGTCGCTGCTTTGCCCCTAGTCGAATGCGCTGTAGGCTTACCCCCTAACGTCTTATTAGCTTTCTGATAACAAAGCTGAATACAGGACACAATCCATCTGGAAATGGACTGTTTTGAGGTAGCTAGACCAGTTCTTACTGAACCATAATTTACAAACAGTTGATCCGACCTGCGGATGTCTTTTGTCTTATCTAGATAGAATTTCAACACCCTACGCACATCTAGTGAATGCAGAGACCTCTCCGCCGGAGAGGAGGGATGCTGAAAAAATGTAGGCAAAGTTATCATTTGATTTACATGGAAATCCGATATCACCTTAGGCAAAAATTTAGGATGAGTACGCATTACCACTTTAGAAGCATGAAACACAGTATATGGCTCTTGACAACACAGAGCCTGAATTTCACTTACCCTCCTGGCCGATGTAATGGCCACAAGGAAGGCAGCTTTCCATGACAAATGCTGCAAAGAAGCCTTATGGATAGGCTCAAAAGGCTCCCTCATCAATCTGGATAACACCACGTTCAATTCCCATGGTGGCGAAGGTCGTCTAACAGGGGGAAACACCTTACGCAAACCCTCCAAAAAATCTTTAATCACAGGGATTTGAAAAAATTAGGTTTGGGAAGGGCCCTTTCTATACGCAGTCAAAGCTGCGAGATGAACTTTTATAGACTGGAAATTAAGCCCAGATTGAGCTAACTGCAGCAGATAAGGCAAAATAACATCTTCTTTACAGGATGTAGGGTCAATGTCCTTTGCCGTGCACCATAAGCAGAATCTCTTCCACTTATAGGCGTAAGAAGTCCTTGTAGACGGTCTCTTCGTCTCTTTCAAGATCTCCATACAGTCCTGAGGTAGGTTCAAGTGTCCATACTGTACTAGCTCAGGAGCCATGCTGCCAAACTCAAGGACGAGAGATTGGGGTGAACCATCTGTCCTCCGAACTTCGTGAGAAGGTCCGGCCGACACGGCAGGCGCCGGTGTGGCAGAACAGACCGGTGAAGAAGGTCGGTGAACCACCATTGCCTCGGCCTCTCCGGAGCAATCAGAATCATCCTGGCTCTGGATTGCGACAACTTGATCAGCACCGCCGGAATCAGGGGAATGGGTGGAAAGGCGTAGAGAAAGCTGTTGGACCAGCTGATCCATAGGGCATTCCCCAGTGTCCCTGGTTGGTAGTACCTGGACGCGAAGTCGCGGCATTTGCTGTTTTCTGCCGTAGCGAACAGATCGATGTCCGGAGTGCCCCACTCTGCGAAGACGTCTCCGAGCACGTCGTCGTTTAGCACCCACTCGTGATTTTCTTGGGCGAGTCTGCTGAGCGCATCGGCTTGGGCATTCTGCACTCCCGGCAGATGGGTTGCCGTGATCGTCAGGTTCCTGGCCACCAGCCAATTCCAGATCGTCTGTGCCTCCCGAGACAGCGTGCGTGAACGGGAGCCCCCCTGCTTGTTGAGGTAGTACATGGTAGTAGTATTGTCCGTCTGAACAAGCAGGGAGTTAGTCGTGAAGGAGGGATGGAACGCCTTCAGGGCCAAGTGTACTGCTCTGAGTTCCAAAAAGTTGATGTGGTAAGTCATCTCCGTCTGCGACCATATCCCCTGAATCTGAAGAGGGCCCGAATGCACTCCCCAGCCCTGGAGAGACGCATCGGTCACTATGGTCTGGACCGGAATATCCTTGTGGAAAGGAGTCCCCTTGCAAACATTCTCTGAGGAGCACCACCATTTCAGAGATTGGAGAGCGTGTTGGGACAGATGAATCTTGTCCTCCCAACGCCCCCGCCTCTGGTCCCATTGATCCTCCAGACATTCCTGCAGAGGCCTCATATGCAGACGTGCATTGGGGGTGAGAAAGATGCATGAAGCCATCGACCCCAGCAAGGAAGACACCGTCCTCACTGTAGGAGAGTGGGCTGAGAGGAGGTGCAGGGCCTTCCCACGGATCGATAAGCGTCTCTCCTCCGAAGGACACACGCTTGCGTTCAAGGTATTGACTGAGGCCCCCAAGTACTGGAGACACTGCACAGGGATCGGCACTGACTTCGACATGTTGATGTGCAGTCCCAGGCGATGCAGCAAGGCAGCTGTCCTGTTGAAGTGACACTGGGCTTCCCGGTACGTGGAGGCTTTGATAAGCCAGTCGTCCAGGTATGGATACACAAACACCTTGCTCTTCCGCAAGTGTGCCGCCACCACTGCCATGCACTTGGAGAACGTCCGTGGGGCAGACTTCAGACCAAACGGGAGTACTGTATACTGGTAATGGTTGTTGCCTACCAGAAACCTCAGGAACTTGCGATGCTTTAGTGCGATCGGCACATGGAAGTAAGCGTCCTGCAGATCTATGGAGCACAGCCAGTCTCCTCGATGCAACTGAGGGTAAATCTGATGCAGGGACAACATACGGAACTTCTCTCTGCGGATCCACTTGTTTGCTTGACGCAGATCCAGAATAGGCCTGAACTAGTTTTTGTCCTTTTTTCTGACGAGAAAGAACCTGGAGTAAAGACCTTTTCCTTTTTGCCTCAAAGGAACAGCTTCTATGGCCTTCTTTTCCAACAGAACGTCCGCCTCCCGCTGGAGCTCCCGCACCATGTAGGGAGAGCGCACTGGTGGAATCTGTGGAGGCGGGCTGGTGAAACGAAGACTGTATCCATTGCAAACAATATTCAGCACCCACTTGTCCTGAGTTATTGTCCTCCACTCTGCCAGGTAGTGTTGAATACTTCCCCCCCACCGGAGTGGGTAACGGATGAGGGGGAAGTGACCCTTCAGGGCTTCGACCCGGCCGGGCCTTTGTTCCCCGACGAGGATTGATGCTGACCCCTGCCCCTCTGGCGCTTCTGAAAGGACTGCCTGGGGAACTGTTGCTGTTGTTGCTGGTGCTGTTGCTGGTGACCAGACTGACGCCCTTGACCTCGTTGCTTCGAATAGCGCCTACCATAGGAGCGGAACGACCTCTTCTGCTCCTTGGGTCTTTCCAACCCCACGGCCTTCAGGGTCTCCGCTTCGGCCTTCATGCGGGCCATCTCGTCATCCGCATGAAATCCGAACAGCGTCGTGCCGGAGAAAGGCAAATTGGCGATCTTCTGCTGCGCCTCAGGCTTCAAAGAGGTGAGCCTCAGCCAGGAATGCCTCCTCATGTGTACCCCGTGACAGTACCCATGGGCCGCCAGCAACGACACATCCCCCGCAGCACTAATGATCTGGTTAGAGACCATCATGCCCTCGTTCAGAACCTCCTGGAAATCCTCCCTTTTATCCCTAGGCAAGGAGGCAGCAAACTGTTGCAAGGAGTCCCAAAGTGACCGGTCATAGCGACCCAACAGAGCGGAGGCGCTAGCAGCCTTCATCGTGGTGGCCGACGTGGAGCACACTCTCCTCCCCAAGGAGTCCATCTTGCGACTCTCCTTATCCGGAGGGGCCGTGGAAGAGGGCGTCATGGGGTGTTGTTTACGAGCCGCAACCACAATGACCGAGTCCGGGGGAGGGTCCACCCTGAGGAACGCCGGGTCCGAATCCGGGGCCCTGTACTTTTTCTGCAGTCTTGAGGGAGCCGACTTCACCACGGCTGGTGTCAAGAAGACCTCCATGGCTGGCTCCTCCAACCCCGGGACCAAAGGAAGGAGGGGACGTGACAGATGAGCCTTGTGCAATCTTTCAAAGATCACCGAGGTAGTGGGCACCGGGACTGCTACCGAGATCCCCAATTTCGCCGCTCCCCTCATCAGCACCTCCTGGAACGTGGCCACATCATCCACCGGCGAGATTCGGGTAGGCGGTGTCTCCGACAGTGAGGGAGAGAACCGTCCAGTGCCAGAAGAGTCCGTCCTCGTGCCTCTGGAACGAGATCTATATCTCCGCCGTCCGTGTCTTGTGCGAGTGGACGACCTGCGTCTACTCCGTGACCTCCGTCGAGAGCGAGACCTCGGTCTTCGTGGAGCCTTAGGAGTCGCCGGTCGCCGAGGAGACGTCGGAAGCTGTGGCATCGGCGGCGTAGGTCTCTTAGGCGGAGGAGGAGGAGTGGGAGGAGGAGGAGGAGGAGGAGGCGGTGGAGGAGGAGGAGGAGGTGGTGTAGGAGGACGCTGAGGCAGCGGCTGAGAGAGAGGCTGCGGGGCTCCATCACTCCGTGCAGGAGAACCCGGACCAGCACTGTCCGGACTCTCGTCCACCCTTCTCCTCTTGGCGGGCCTGTCCCGTCTCGAAAAGCGCGAGGTGGAGCGTCGCCTTCTCCCAGATCCACGACTGGAGATTGTGATCACCGAAGACGTGTCACCAGTTGTCCTCGACGTCGAACTGAACGTCGACCTCGTACAGTGTCTCTTCGCCGATCGCCTTCCCCCCCTCGACGAACGGCCTCTCGATGTCGACGGCGAGCGGTGTCTCCTCGACGTCGACCTTCGTCGCCCCGCCGGCGAGCCTCGTCTCGACGTCGATCTCCTCCGCTTCGACGTCGGTCTTCGCCTCGACGTCGACCTGTGCCTCGACGGCGACCTGTGCCTCGACGGCGACCTGTGCCTCGACGGCGATCTGTGCCTCGACGGCGATCTGTGCCTCGACGGCGATCTGTGCCTCGACGGCGATCTGTGCCTCGACGTCAGTCGCCGGTGTCTCGGCGTCGATGTCGTTCCAGGGGGCTCGGTACGACGTCGATGGTGTGTCGACGTCGACTGCGGAGACTTCAATGGCGACCCGGTCCCGGGTCTCGCCGGCCCCTCTCTCGACGTCGAACGCCGAGAATGCCGAGATCCAGAGCCCTGGATCGACGGCGAACATACCGTTGCTTTATCCCTCGCCGTCGACGTCGTCGCCTTCGACGTCGAACGCGACCTACCAGCCGGTAGGCGCCGTTTCTGCCCTTTTTTCTGCCCGGAGGTCCCTCCAGTGGCTGAAGCATGGGCAGAGGAAGGGGAAGGAGATCCTCCGAGCCCCGAAGTCCCACCTGTCCGCCGCTCCTCTTGTACCTGGAGGCGAATCTTCTCCCTGTCCCTCAGGGTCCTCTTGGAGAAGTTCTTGCAGATGGCACATGCAGCAGGGACATGAGATGATGACAAGCAGAGGATGCAGACATCATGTGGGTCCGTCTTGGCCTTCTTCCTCCCACATTCAGGGCACTTATCAAATAAAGCCATGTTAAAAGTGGCCAAACTGCCCCAAATTGCAGGATGCAATAGAGGAAGGCGCTAGACGTCGAGTTAACAAACTATTTATCCAAAAATATCAAATATTATCCAAATATCCACCCAAAGGGTAGAGCTCAAGCTCCAGGGTCCTGCAAGCAGGAGCCGGAAAAAAGAACTGAAAGTAACTTGCTTTGGCTGTGCATCCTGGTATACCGGGGGTCTCTGGAGAGTTTCTTAAAGGCACGGTATCCCTTTAGCAGACACATAATGACAGCCTATAGGGCTTGTCTGTCCACCCCTTCCTCTCTATTGTTTAAAGGGATTTTGGTGAAGGGAGTGTGAGCTAATAAAGGAACATGTCAAATGTGAATAAAAATGACATTTAAACTTTATTTTGGCTTTTGTTTTCACTTCAGAGGAAGTGCTGGCCAGTGCAGCCATATTGTGATTAGGCTGTATTATTTTGTCTGTCTCTTAAGTGTCTTTGCAGGTTTGCAAATGCAGGACAGCTTAAGAGATATTTTTGATTGCTCCGGGGTCCCCGCACATGGGCGGGACTATTCATAGATTATGACTATACACAGAGATCCCCTACTACAGAACCAAGCATACAATTAACAGAATGAAATAATATACCAGTCTATTTCTTGGCTGTAAACTTCTGACAGGAATGTACCACTTGACATGGGGCTGCAAAACATCCAAACTGGTCACTCATGTAGTGGCACAGACGCTGTTAAACCTGGGCGCAAGCAGGAAAGCGGTTACAATTTATACTGGGCAATGTTCTTGATGAACAAGTTACTTATCTTCAGTAACACCTAATATGGTACAGACTATATCTAGCCTTAGATTCCTTTCCTTAGAATTATCCCCAGGCATCAGACTGGATCCAAACATTTCTGAGCAGTAGCTCTGCGCGCTGGTAGGTTGCATTGTTCGGCTCCATGTCCTCGGTGTCATCCGTGCCGGCAGTGACGTACATGGTACCTATACTGGCGCCACCTCGGCAGTTCATTTTCACGACTTTCCACTCCGGGTGCACTAAGTCACAATGAAGACTGACCACAGGTGTGAGTTTCTAGGGCCCTTTGTAAGGGCAAATCTCATCCTTTAATCAGGTCGCAGAGCAGGAAGGGTCAGTAAGGAATCTGCGGCCAGAGAGTAACTTGTTCATCTGATAGAGACATCTAGCCACAGATTCCTTACCTTAGAATAGATACCTAAGCAATGCCTCCCCGGAGGCGGGTCTGCGAACACAACTTTGACCAGGAAGTCCTTCAGGACTGAACAGGCAAAATGCCCATCCTGATGGATCTGACTGTTCAGGCAGTAGTGCTTTGTGCATATATGTACAGTGAAGCCCACAATGCAGCCTGGCAGATATTCATGACTGGACCTCTGCAAGCTAATGCAGTGGTCGCAGGCTCCGGGTCTGGTAGAATGCGCTTGGAAGCCCTCACGTGGTTGCTTTTGGCCAATGTGTAGTAGATCATTATCGTGCCCAGCCCTGCCTTTCTCGGCCCCGACATATCGCACGGAGAGTTGGTCATCCACTCGGGATGCTTTTGTGCAGTCAAGGTAGAACGATAACGCTTTTTCTGGATCCAGATGGTGGAGTCTCTCTTCTTCCTTAGAAGGATGAGGTGGGGAAAAATACGCCGGGTGATCGTCTGGCCTATGTGGAAAGGAGTGACTATCTTAATGGAGGAAGGAGGCAAGTTTCTGGAGACACTGTTGACGAGCTGCCATCTACATCGCTTCAACTGCGGCCTAGAAAGGGCCTTCTGACGTACTGGCTTGCCTGAGGGCGGAGGTCGCGTACTTGACTTCCGCTCGCGGCTCTAGGGCCTTTGCGCTAATCGGCGACCTGTGGCACGGTTGGGGTCTCGGGGGAGAGCGGCTGAGGTAGAAATCCTGCCACCTTGGGACCAACAACGGGGATCCCGCCGGAGACCTCGGTGAGCCAGCGGGGCGGCCTGGTGCCCAAAGCGGAGTGCTTAGACTGCGTGCCTCCGTTGTGTCCCCAGTTGCGCCACGCCTTCTGTCAGGTGGATTTGATCACGCCCTGGGCCATCACCAAAACAGGACTGCTCCCCCAAGTGGCAGGAACATCAGCACCTGACGAGGTGAGCTCGAGGGGAGATCAGCATTATTGTGGGTCTCGAAGTGTGTATTACAGCCCGACCAGGAGCTTCATCCCTCTTGGAGCCTGATATCTGCGTACCACAAGCTGTGGTGTGACCGGAGCCTGTGAGGCCCAGGGGACTGTAGGAGCCCGGGAGTGAGAGGGGCCACTAAACTGCCAGAAAGAGGGTGAGTGGAGCAGCCAGAGAGTTGGTGGCCCCTATAAATGACGATTGTTGGTGATCGGAGCCGGTGAGATCCTGGGAACTGAGGAGCCTGGGAGTGAGAGGTGCCCCTAAGCAGCCAGAAAGAGGGTGATTGGAGCCGGCCAGAGAGTGGGTGGCCTGTATAAACGACGTTTATTGGAGGCTACGCACCCATAGAGAGGTGACAAGCAAGTAGGGTCATACCAGGTCTGGACTTCCCTGAGTGTTGGTCTGCCACGCGCTCGAGGTGCGGGCCCGCGGAGGGAGAACATCAACTGGTGAGGGCGGCCGAGCTGTCTCCAGTGCCCAGCGTCAAGGTACCTACGAGAGAGTGCGCCAGAGACGATACCAGCCCCTCGGATGAAGCCTAAGGGGCAGCACGTGACACAAGCAAACAAAATGGATAAGTACGCCGTTCCTAAGCCAGTGGCTACCGCCCAGGAACAGCGATCGGAGGGCGCGGCGGAACCATCAATGGGTGCCATAATGGCGGCGATTGCAGACCTCAAGGGCTTGATTGAACTGAAATTGGACGCCGTAACAGTGGAGGTGAACCTCCTGCAGGCTTATCTCCATAAAATGGCCGACCAAGTGGCTGCTAAAGAGAAAGATGTGACGCACCTACAGACCAGCACTAAAAGCCTGGAGGAGCAAGTTCGTACCCTAACGAAACAGCAGGAGGTGATGGCGGCCAAGCTCGAAGATCAGGAAGGGCGAACTTGGAGAAACAACATTCGAGTGGTCGGGGTCCCGGAGGGAATGGAAGGACCAAGTGTGGACCTGTTATTGGAAGATCTTATTCTTAATCATTTGAAGCCCCCAAGACTCTCTACACACTTTACTATTGAATGCTCCCATTGGGTGCCTGTCCCTAAACCGAAGCCTGGAGCCCGACCCAGAACAATCATAGCAGGCCTCCTCAACTATCGGGACAGAGACACAATCCTGCAGACAGCACGAGCACGTGGGGACCTGCACCATGAAAACGCAGTGATACGTTTCTTTCCTGACTTCACCCTTCAGGTCCAACGACAATGGCGTACCTCTGAAGGTGTCAAAAGAGAGCTGCGTAGTAAAAACATCAAATATTCCATGCAGTTCCCTGCAAAGTTGAGAGTGGTTGCTGAAGGGAAAACGTGGTATTTTGGTACAGCTGAGGAGGCCTGGGAATGGGAGGAGGGCTGGCGTACAGTGGGCCGCACTTCTCCATATGAGAGACAACCGGGCCTTTTGAAGGATCAACATGGGGGTCCAACAGAACATGAGACACTAGCGTCGGACTGAGGTATGCTGTAAGTTTGGTGCCTCGAGACAAGCGGGGAGCTGCTCCCCCATTGTGTGGAGGATGAGACTATGTCCCAAGACTTTGCCCATTGGGAACTATAATCGGCTATTGGCCAGATGTATGGCCGGCAGGACTGAACCAGATTAGAGAGGGTTTTGGGATGTGTGGAAAGTCGGGATAGTGCATTAATCTGCTCAGCACCTGCCAACCTCCTAAGTAGTTATTCAGTTCAGGGCGACAGGCACTCTGCGATTTGGGGAGGTGGGTGGTTGTTTCACCCGCCTGCAGGGTATGGGGTTTATCTTAGTTTTGTTAGGCATGTTCACTTTTTGTTTGTAAAACATTGCAATGCAGGATTTATTCAGTACTCAGTGGCTCTGGTGATGTGGGCGATGATTAAATGCAAAATTAAGGGGTGGTTTCCTCCCAAATGGAAGACCTGAGTGTAGATGTGACGTCCCAGGAGAACTACCGACACTCCAATAATCTTAGAGTTCTTCCTGGAACGGTAATGGTCTGGTTAATCGCATTAAACGTACTGTAGTTTTACAATATCTTCATAGACATGCCCCAGATCTGGTACTCCTTCAGGAAACATATCTCAAAGGCAATAGGTATAAGGCGTTAGATAGATATGGCAATAAACTTGCTGCGTACTCCGGTTTCACAACAGGTTCACGGGGGTAGGGATTCTGGTTAGGACCGGCCTCCCATTCGTAGCTGGGAATATTTGGCACGACCCCTTAGGGAGATATGTGGCATTCACCGGGAAGAGGGCGGGTCGGACGTTGAACATAGTATCAGGCTATATACCGCCAGTGTTACATACTGAAGCATTGTCGGCCCTGGGAGCCTTGCTGGTGGACCTCCCATTGGGTATTTTACTATTAGGGGGGGATACAAACTCAACCATGGATCCGGAGAAAGACAGGGTAACCAAGACAGCAAGGGGGAGAGGGGTGGAACCACTGCGCGCTTTTGTAGAGGCCATGGGCCTAACAGATATATGGCGTCTTCAAAACCCCATGAGCAACAGTACGGCTTTTATTCGGCTGTGCATGGCAGCTACTCACGCCTCGATCATGTCCTGGCCCTTCGGGGTACTGAAAGTTGGTTCCGCAATGCCCACATCAAATCACGGGGGTCTCGGACAATTCACCAGTGGAGGTAACGCTCCAGGGCTCCACGGTCCTGCCGCCCAGAATAAACAACTGGGTCTTTGCGAATAAGGACTTGTTAGACCAAACGAGGGAGAGGGCTAATTTGTACTTTTAGGAAAATGAGGGCTCAGTAGATTCGGAGTGCACCCTTGGGAAGCGTTCAAACCAGTGATATGGGGGCATATTCAAGCCCACTTAGGGGGTAGTAAAAGGAAAAAAGGATCAATTGGGACACGCTGGAAGCCGAGGTTCTTACCTTGGAGGCCAGAATCCTGGCTGGTGTGGAGACCGATCTGCCACTCACCCATAAACTTGAGCTAAAAAAACAAGAGATTAAGAGTCTTGCGGATCACTCTGCGAGAGCAGCCGCCCTGGCGACACAGCGGTGGGTATATGACCTGGGGGACAAAGCCAATAAGATGATCGCCTGGCTAGAGAGGAGGGATAGAGAATGCACTTGGGTGGCAGAGATCTGTGACTCACGGGGGACAACGCAGGTAACGGGGGAGGGGATATCAGAAACATTTGAGGAACATTGTGAGGAAGTTCATTCCTCAAACCCCGTCAGAACAGAGACTGAATGCCGAGAATTACTGGTGGATGTCCGGCTACCTACAATGTCCAGTGAGGATAGGGAAAGCATGGACAAAGATTTTACGATCGAGGAAACTGAAGGGGCAATCCAAGATTTACAGTCTGGGAAGGGCCGAATGGCCTACCAGCAGAACTATTCAAGAACACGACAAGCTTTTTGGCGCCGAATGTCCTATCTATGTTTGAAGAGGCCAGGGAGGTGGGCTGTTTACCAGTTGACCAACGCACAGCCACCATCATGGTTATACCTAAGGCGGGTAAGCCGCCAAACTGCTGTAGCTCCTACAGGCCCATTTTTTTTAAATATGGAAGTCAAGGTCCTCGCTAAGATCTTGGTGAATCGCCTTACAGGAGTGATTACATCATTAATACACCCCGATCAGTTCAGCTTTATGCCACACCGGAGCACCAGATTAAACCTACGTCGTTTGTATGGCCTGATGCACCTGACTGCGTCCCGACCGGCTGAAGACACAGCGCTTTTGTCCTTAGATGAGCACATGGCGGTCACCAGCATCGAGTGGCATTACCTGTTCACTGTCTTAGACACATTTGGGTTTGGCCCCCGATTTCAATCCTGGATCAGGCTTCTTTATAGCTGCCCGTCGGCCAGAGTACTTGTGATTGGTTCCGTCTCCCGCTCCTTCATCTAGCACAGGGGGACGAGGTTGGGATGCCCACTGTCCCCAGTGCTATTTGCGCTGACTCTGAAGCCTTTGCGACGTGGGTGCCGGCGGACACGGTGGCCTCTGGCATTTACGGAGGTGGGCAATCAGGGCTCGACAAATCCACTCGCCCGCTCGCATTTGCGAGGTAGAATTAATGAGGACGAGCTATTTTTAGGTCCTACTCGCCAGAAATCGCCGTTTCTGGCGAGTAGGAAAACAAACTAACTTTTGTCCTCTGTCTTTAAAAACGGAGCAAATGTGACAAGATAACAAGATTTAAAGGCATTTCTATTGCTCACAAAGCGAATGAGCAACAAAGATGCCTTTAAATCTTGTTAACTTGTCACATTTGCTCCGCTTTCAGAGACGGAGGTCAAGTAGGTTGCAGTTAGGTCGAGGAGGTTTTTCAAGGTACTAGACCTGCAAGACTAACACCATTTTTTTGATTTTTTGAGCCCTGGCAATGGGAGGAGAAAATCTCCCTGTATGCCGATGACGTCCTCCTGTACGCAACAGACCCCTCTTTACAATCAGCAGACTCCTTCTACGGCCCACCACCAAGGAGATGGAGACGCCATTTGTGATTCACTAGGCATCGATGGCTGAGTTTGTCTGCCCTGGCATTCAGCTAGTCTGCCAGGTGTTGAAGCATCAGGGTACTGCCCTGGTGTTCCAGTCATATCCAGAGATGCAACCCCTCTTGACAAAGGGTCCACGACCCTACTCCGCCCTGCTTGTTGCAGTATAACATGGTGGTGGTGTTGTCAATGAACACCTGCACTGGCATTCCCTTGATGGAGGGTAAAAAAGGCCTTTAATACCTAGCGAATCATCTGAAGCTCCAACAAGTGTATGCGGAGTCCGGACCCCGTCAGAGACCAGAGTCCACCTCCCCCAGATGACAGCTCCAGCCCAGGAGTGATGCATTTGTCACTACAGTCAATTCTGGTTGGGGCAGGGAAAGGGGGTTGGGCACTGACCAAATTCGAGGTTAGTCAGCCACCACTGCAGGTCTTTTGCAGTTCCCTTCGAGATCTGGACCATGTCGGAGAGAGTGCCCTGATGCTGTGCCCATTGGAACTTTAAGTCCCACTGCAGAGCCTGCATATACAAACTGGCATGTGTCACCAGCAGGATGCAGGAGGCTATATGGTCAAGCAGCATCAACGTCTATCTCACCAAAACCCAGGATTGAGGCTAAAACATCTGTATTATAGCCTGAATATCCTGAACTCGCTGTTCATGAGGATAAGCCCGAAACTGCACCATGCCCATAGCAGCTCTGATGAGAGGGGGCATCTGAGAGGAAGTCAGGAATGACTTTGTCCCGTTCACAGTGAAAATATGCATCCGGCAAGTCCAATGATACCATCCAGTCTCCCGGAATCAGGGCAGATGGAACTTGCATGAGCATTTTGAGTTTCTCCTGTTTGAGGAAGAGATTTAGAAGGCACCGGTGTAGTATAGGACGAAGGCCTCCGTCCTTCTTGGGCACCAGCGTACCAGAATGTAGAGGGAATAGCAACCACAAGCTACTTCTGATGCCGCACCCTCTCTATAGCTTCCTTCTCCAAGAAAGCCAACGGAGAGATTAGCACTTCACGATTTACATGGAACCTATCAGACCACAGCTTATTAGCATCTTTGATGCATAAAGCATATTTGCCAATCCTACCTGGCATTGCTAAGTTGAAGCGACAGATACCTTCTAAACAGTTTGACATGAAAATGATACCAACATCATTATTTATAACAACCTAAAACAGTCACAAATAGGCTAGAGATTCACTGTTATCTGTTCTTCTTTTTTTATATAATCTTTGTTCTAGATTTGACAGAATCCTACAAAATGCCATAATTAATCTAACAATGCTAAA
The DNA here is from genome assembly GCF_964204655.1 of Triturus cristatus. Classification (NCBI taxonomy): domain Eukaryota; kingdom Metazoa; phylum Chordata; class Amphibia; order Caudata; family Salamandridae; genus Triturus; species Triturus cristatus. Next base: position 1,667,845,955 of record NC_140589.1, on the reverse strand, counting down.
CAGTATCCATATAAGTTCTTTCATTATACATTAAGCATTTAGTTATAATAAAAGTACAGAATATCAATCAAGCATACAGCCAGTCTCACTCTAATTACTGCATTTAACAAAGGAACATTTCAAGAACTCATGTGCTCTTTTATTTGGACATCAGTTATCCCAATTTATGTCACAAACCACCTCTTCAAACAGCGGGTATTTCACATACCATCGCCCATGTACACGTGGTTTTAGCTCTTTCAATTGTAGCCTTCATCAGGATGTATTGTTTGATTTGGCTATCAATGTTTCAGCATTCAGCATCAAGGGCAAATACATCTCACATCCATAAATGGGTCATCAACTTTTAGTTCAAAGTTATGTGATATGGGAACCTGCTAATATGATTTATTTGATTAAATGTCTGGATGGAAAATGTGTGTCGGACAGATGGCAATAAATATAAAAATAAGAACTAACTAAAACAAATTAACCATACAAAACAATACGAAATCTAATTTTTAAAATATATGTATTTTTTAATTCCCCATAATATAACACAATTAGCGATTTCAAGTCTGCTAGATAGTGTACAGATAATCTGGGGCAGTAGATGCTACAAATAACATTACTCTAGTAAGAATGCTGGTGGAAAGGTTGAATGAACATGGAATAAACAGATGGACTAAAGACAAACAAGACTATTGTTTTTTATGAAATGTTATTTGAAGTCGTGAAAATCTGCATGACAAAGTTTCATGAGGTTCTAAGATTATTGCACCATTAGTTGAAATGTAAGCGAGTTAGGGAAAGAACAGGAAAAGATCACGGAGAGAATTATGCGCATAATGGCAGATTTTAGTGAAATGCTAGGATTGTTTCACATAATGAACATTTTAGTGACACTAAGGTGTGAAAGGACGAGCTCACTGTAATGAAAGAAAGCAAATTGTTGCTTGTATATAATCTTTAAAAAGTCATTATAATGTTTAACAAGGATGCCAACTGTAAAAAATGGAATCTATGATTCTCCAAAGGAAGGGCAAGAAAGAAAACCATACATAAAGCATCGACTTTGTATAAAAAACAATATTTGAACAACAGATTTTTTATTTAAAATATTGAATATGAATAACTAAGAAGTATGATAATAACTAAATAAATTACATTTGAAATAGTCCGCGAGAATGCAAACTTTGCAGGTCATGGGAGAATTAGGAGGTGATTGAAGTTACCCTGTTAAGAGGTTATGAAGCGTACCAAAGTTTGTTGAAGAATATTGAAATAAGATGTGCAAAGCAGGGATAGATACATTCACATGGATGACTCAAAGCCAATCAACCATAAACTACTGTTAATTTAAAAATAGAGACTGCTAAACATGTTTCTTCATGTTATTTGCCCTTTCCAGGGCTAAGTACTATACCCTTAAACATAAAATAATTTAAATCATACCTAAATACATAATTCCGTTAAAACAAAATATACATTAGTATTTTATCCTAAAACAGCAATCAACTATAAACAGCTCATAAGAGCAAAATATATATATATACAAACAAACAGTTGATAAGTGGGACAATTTAAAGTGCATTACAAACTAGGATTTTCTTCCTCTTTGCCCAACTGAAATTAAAAATTTAGCAACACTATCAGTGATTACACTATCTGTGCTAGTTCTTAAAATTCTTAAAGTAGCGGAATATTGCCGGGCCTCTATAAGTCGACATATTGGAATTATCCATTTCTTTTGAGGTTGCTCGTAAGCCTTGCAAAGGAAAAACAAATGCTGAACTGTTTCTAACTCATTAAACATGCCAGGCACCTATCGCTTGAGCAATATTTCTCTTCCCTACCGAATGTACAAATTGTTAGGTGGTAAAATATCATATCTAACACAAATATGTAAATATTTAGACATGGGATAGTGATGTTATCTAGAAACAGTTCGAAAGAGGGTTTAAATTTATCACCCAGAAATCTATCAGTCAGGCTGCCTGATTTACATTTATGTAGAAAGGCCTTGAGCTTTGCTTTTGATTACTGATTTGGTCACAACTTGGACCTTAGCAGAAGTCTCCAAAAGGGTGGCCACGTCAAGACTAGAAATTCTCGTGTGGCCCATCACGCACAATAGCTCCTCGAATAGTATCCAGTATGGGAAAAGCTCCTTGGTTTGCCAAAGTCTTCGCCAATATAGGAGTTGGCTCAAGGCTGACTGAATGGGTGATTAGGTACATACCTACATCACTTAATTGTGGGATATGTGGTGTACTCTGTGGGAGGCTTAGTAAGGAGCAGATTAATTTATTCTCAACCTTCTCAAGCCTCAAATCTTTAACATGGCCCCACAACTCTGCACCATACAACGCAGTCTATTGGCCTTCATATTGTATACTTTAATGGCTGGTGAGAATGTTTTTGTTTGTCTATGTAGTTTAGAGATCACCATCGACTTCTATAGTAACCTCAAAGAGTTTATGATAATTTGTTGTGTCTAAAACATGTTATCTGCTAATCGGACTCCTAAGTAGTCAAAGTTCGAGACTTGCTCAAGGATTTGTTATGCACCTTTAGTGAGAATTTTCCAGCCTTGTATGGGTTAAATGACATATACTTTGTTTTTGCAGTGTTTAACTCCAAACCCTGTTCTAGGCAGAATATTATAAAACGATCAATCAAAGCCTGCAGCCCCATGGTGTTTTAGAAATTAGGAGTGAGTCGTCTGCAAACAGCAGCTCTGGAGCTTTATGGGTTCCTGTTTTCAGGGCATCATTATCTGGAAAATCTAAACATTTAATTACATCATTCATGTATAAGAAGAAAAGAATTGGGACCAAAACGCAGCCATGGCAGACTCTCTTGTCTATTCTGATGGGGTCGGTAAGCTCCTTCTTACAACCCGATCTCACTCGCGTATAGTTTCTCTCATGTAGCCAACTACGATCGATAAGATAAAATCAGGGACACCCATCGCGCGCAATGCTCCCCATAATTTGTTGCACTGGATTAAATCAAAAGTTGATCTACGATCAACAAAAGTCACATACAAAAGGCCCTTCCCCAAGGTGACAGTTTTCCAATATATTGTATATAATCTGAATAATCTGATCAATAGTACTAATGTTCCATCAAAACCCTGCCTGGAAATCAGAGAGAATCTATTATCATTGGCCCATTCAAGGAGTTTCCCTAATACTTGCCGGTACCCTTTTTGTCAATGGGAACTATTACGGCTTCTTGCCATGATTTAGGAAGCGCACCACCCTCCAGGACAGAGTTAGTGAGCATATTCAAATATGAGCCCTAAACCTGAGGCTCTGAGATGAACAAGTCTCCAGGAATGTAATCAGGGCATGGAGCCTTACCGGGGAATAACCCGGAGAGGGCATAATAGGATTCGTTTAACGTAATCCCTAGTGGGGCTGCGTCTGACATTTAAGAAGCATAAGTCAATACCTACTTTCTCTTTGGGTGGCTTATCAACTTCTGTAGACAAGCCCTCGAAATGCCTTGCCCAGACCTCGGGCCGAAGATGAATGTCAACTTTAGAGGTGAAATAACGGCTCCCAATGGCTATTATATTCCAGAAGGATTTGTTATCCCCGACTCTGGCTGCTACCACTAGGTCATGCGATAGCCCAGTCTCCCAATTAGACCTGGCTGCAGTCAGAGTTTGTTTTTATAATTTCTCCTGGCAAATTTCATTAGCTCTTAAAAGAAAATAATACAGTTAGACAGCAGACTTTTACCCAAAATGTTAGGCCACCAGCAGTTCTCCCTTCTCCTCGAGAGACAGCCTCAATAGAAAAATTAGAAAAACCTGTTCTATGAGCTGCATCCATGCACCAGGTCTTTTGGTATAAACAGATGTCAAAAGAGTCTACAAAATTGACCCATTTGGGATCCTTCGACTTTTAATCAATTTGGCTAGTGGTGGAAGGGGGGATCCGGACTTTCCTGCATGCTGAGTCAATCCACTCTCTCAATTACTTGGCTTGTGTCCACTAAGATCTCTTGAAAGTTGGTATTGTCCATTATTTGACTCGCTTTCCTTGACAGTGGTGGTTTATATTTCATACCTATCCAACGGTGAAGGCGTTGTGGACTGAATCTCCAATGCTATCAGCCAATTAGCCAAGTCTTGCGATAGTGATGAAATTTCAATATAGTCGAACTTATCTACAGGTGCTGAGTGGCGTGTGGTGCTCAAATTATCGTAAAGAATCACTGGCGTGCCATTACGTAGGTCCTAATCCAATGGATTACCTTATTTATAATGTGATTCGTTATCTTTTCCTGCACCACTGGGGAGTTTCACCACTTTACGCACATATGTGATTCCTGCAGGGCTGTTATTTCGGCCCGGTGGCTTGTGTGTAGACCCTTGCTGCCAAAGTTTGAGAAGGTATCACGTGGCCCAATATTGCCTCCATGAAAATGCAGTCCAGTAGCCCATACAAGGGGCCATGCATATGAGCATTGATTACCCCTCTCAGTTTGGGAAGAACTGTTGCAAGGTTTTGTAAATCGTTTTTTTGTGGAGCCCTCGTAATTCTGTTGCCAGGATTTTCCTTCCCGTGAATCCAGATTTCATGACAAATTGATTCCCTCTCTTGTCTGGTAATTGGCACTTCTTTTTTGTGAAGCCTCCTCCCATAGGACTTCTGTTTTCGGACATCTTATTGGCTGAAGCGTTGGAATTGGTATATTTTGAGAGGGCTGTAGAATCGAGGTAAGGAATGAAGTTAATTTCCCAAATAAAATTTTGAGATCAATTACTTCTTTCTTAAGGTCTTCGCAAGTATGAAAGAGATCATGATTGGATGGAGTCAAATAAGAACTTCCTATTGGAGAGAGACAGACATCGGTTGAGCTTGTCTTAGACTAGGCCTCTGCTTCCATCACTTCAAACTGGTTTTGGCAAACTACTGTTGGCTGGAGAGGGTGTCTGGTCACATTCCAATTCCACAAAAAGGTTCTGTATTAACACTCATTATTCACTACAGATGGCAGAGAGCTTTGTGTGCCAATACTCTTGCTTGACTTCTTAGATAATATTCTGGCTATGGGTCTACTGTTAGTAGAGGGACTCAAGTTGGCAGAAGAGTTTAAATCAGTCTCAACCACTTCATTTAAGTCATGTGTATTTTGCAGGCTGGATTTCATTGACTTTTTAGGCATAAATTACCTTGGCAGCGCATCAGCTGCTTTTCTCTTCCCCATAGTTGAGCAGAGAGCTCTACTCGAGGGCTCTGTGATTTTCCGTCTTCATAAACCACCAGATCATGGTAAAGGAGTAAAAAAAAAAAAGGCACATAAGCTAGTAAAAATACATTTCAACCAACTGACCTCCCTTGTTGTCACCTGGAAACAAAGGAAATCGCCCGGACTCTTCCAGTTGAGATGGGGTGATTAAATAGCTACTGGCCTCTCCTCCCAGGAAGCACTGAAGTGTGGGCGACGCAGTCCAGCTCCAGCCTCAGTGTTCACAGATGGCACGTCTCCATATACTATATACATGGGCTGCAGGGTAGCACAAAGGTCAAACTTGAACCAAATGGAAAAATTGTAGCTTGTTCTGATTATATTGGACTTTCGGAAGAAGAGACCACAAACCTTACAAAAGGGAGTGCAAAGCAGTTCTCTTCATGAATACTGCCAGCCTCACCAATGCATGAACCTTTAAGGGTTCTCTTACCAACAGAGCAAGAGTGACCACATTAAAAAGGAATCTCAAGCATTCGGCACAGGTTTAACCCTTTCCCTCATGATATAATTTCCAAGCTACTACAAAGTACTGGTCCTGTCACAGCTGGAAGGTGGCACATCAACTCACAGGCATACACTCTCCTTTTATAGGCTGCACTCCAAGGTATTACTCACCAAAGAGCAATATAAATCTGATTGCATCAACCTTACGCAAATCATGTGGCGCCAGAATAATCTTTAAATACTGCAGCACCACATACGAAGATATTAACCAAGCCCTGCTCCTATCTGGTAGAAAATCTCACCATCGCTTACAGCAATTAAAACTTAAACACCATTTATCCAGGAGACCAAAACTTTAAAATTATAAAAGAGAAAAAGACAGAGTCAAGCCTGTAGGAAACTGGATTTTTGTTGCAGAAGTTCCCCCCCTTTTTGCCAGGTATTTGATGCAACTGTGACTGGAGTGCACTGGGTTCCTGCTAACCAAGACCCCAGTGTTCTTTCCCCCAAAACAAGGTAACCGCTCAATTGATCCCCAATTGATCAGGCCTTCAGCACCTCTGTAAATCCCTAATAAGTGGTACTTCTGGTAGCTTGGGCATAGGTACTAAAGCGGGTCCTTAAGAGCTACAGCCTATCTTGTGCCACTCTAAGGGACCCAGCACAAAACCCACACAGACTGCCATTGCATGCTGTGTGGCAAGGTGCTCTAAAAAGTGAAAACACGACATGGGACACACCTTATGTGCCATGTCCCCTAACACTGCATGTAATATTTGTAAGTCACCCCTACAGCAGGCCTTACAGCTGTGAGGACATATCTGCATGAGCAGATATGCCCTTGTGCTAGCCAGTTCAATTACTGACAGCACAAGTGAACAGAGAAACCATCTTAAGGTATGCCCTGTGCACTGGTCAAAACGAGTTCCCTGCTACATAATAGCTTCACTGAAACCCATGGTGTTTAGAATCAAACACCTCATTTTAATAAACCTACACCGATGCCAGTGATGGATTTATTAATATATGCAACCACAGGGAACCTAAGAAGTACCCAGTGAAAACACACCGACCTCTAGTGTACTGGCTGACTGATCCTGTCCAGCCGGCCACCACAGATGTATTTCTGACCTCCTGGAGGTAAGAGTCCACGCTCTCTGAGGCCTGCTCTGGCAGGAGGTGTTATCACCTTCTACGAGCAGGATAACTAGTAATCAGCATATCAAGGCAGAAGGCTTCAAAGGCTGCCACCGCCTTTAATATGCGACCCCGGCTTCCCCTAGATAGGGGAAATGCCACCTCATGCACAGGGCCCATTTGGAATCAAGACAGGTGGGAAAATTAGCTAGTCAGGAGGTGTGTGCACCCTCAGGCTGGTAGCACCTCCAAGGTGGGCTACCTGAAGTGAACACGACTAGAAAAATTCCATCATCTTGGTTTTTGGTGGCATTAGGTCCTCTGGGTCAGGGTTATGTCCACTTCCCACAGGAAGGAGTGGACAAAGAAGATTGGACGGAACAGAGGAGAACAGTTGAAGCCAGGGTTGGCGTCAACTGAATTGTCGACAAACCTGCCAGCCTGTCTGCGGCACCTGACCCTCGTGGAGAAACCGACTTGTCCTGCCGCAGTGCAGACTCCAAGAAACCTGTAGGGCTGCCACTGCTTAGCAAATCGCCACAGAACTCACTTAGAGTAGAGGAGCTACACCCCTGCAGTCGCAGGAAGCAAAGAAGGAGGGTCTGATTCACTGTTCTGCCGCTAACCATGACTACAGACGTTGAAGTCGCCTTGAAAGAGGTTGCCGTGCTCCCACAGGTCAGATCCATCCTCCCTCCAAGTGTGGGGACGCAAGGACAGACCGGAGTCGCAAGACTTTGAAGTATAGTGGGCGTTTTCTGTGTAATGGAAACAAACGTCCTAATTTCTTATATGCCCTGCAAGTATTTTGGTTTAACAATTGTCAATATTGTTATGGATAGCGCGCATACCTTGTGGGTTGAGAATGTGTATTTTGCCTCGTTATGTGTGTCTTTTCTTCTGTATGTGGATGCTTGATCTGCAAATAATCCTGCCAGATTGGTGAGTGCTTTCTGCTGCATTAAGTAATTGTTGCCCACTGGAATAATGCTTGGCCTTTTGTGGTTTGATACAGCCACGATGATTACCGGGACACCGTTGTTTGGTTTCTGAGCATCTAAATGGGTAGTGAGCTCTGCCGTTTTTACCTGCTAGTGGCTGAGTTTATGAGAATATATTTCCTTTTTAAGACATTTAATGCTGTCCATTTTTAGTTGTCGTTAAGCGTAAAATCATCTGGCTTCCAGTCTCAAGAGCATTGCCTCCACATTATTATTGCTCCTGACATGTCTCGGTACTGTTTATTTAAGATTTGAGGCTGTGTGGTTTGTTTCCAGGAAATGTCCTACCAATCCCATCTTCTATATCATCGCGATGGAGCTCCTGGATGCTAGGCTCCAGCAACATCACACCCATCGCAGCCTGGCTATCACACCCTGTTTGTGCTGGCATCTATGGATGTCACCTTATACCACCAACACCCCCGCAACAATCTAGACCCCCTACTGCACAAGTTACTACTTGTGTAACGATATATTTGTAAGAGACATTAGTTAGTGATAGATTCCGTACCTTAGAATATTCCCCAGGCATCAGTCTGGATCCGGAAAGTTTTCTGCTTAGCAGTACCCCTGCGCGCCAGTAGGTAGCGCCGTACGGCTCCGCGCCCGTCACTGGCGTCGTGCGCGTCCGGATGACATCATGGAGGCTACTTAGGCGCCACCCATGCGCGCTGACATCAGTTCTGTACACAACTTTCCGCGCCGAAACGCAGAGTCATGCGAAAAACTGACCTTTGGTGCATAAAACTAGGGCCCTAAAAGGGGGTGACCTTAACCCTAGTAACCAGTTCGCAGAACGGGGAGGATGGGTGTGGCGGTAAGGAATCTATCACTAACTAATGTCTCTTACAGATATATCGTGACACAAGTAGTAACTTGTGCATCTGAAAGAGACACGTTAGTGATAGATTCCTTACCTTAGAATAGATACCCCAGTAATACCAACCCCGGTGGTGGGTCTGCGAACAGGATTACACCAGAAAATCACCGAGCACAGAACGGCCAAAGAAGCCGTCTCTCCGGATCGGACTGTCAAGGCAGTAGTGCTTGGTAAACGTGTGCAGCGAGGCCCACGTAGCTGCCTGACAAATATCCTGCAAGGGGACACCGTGTCCCAAGGCAGTAGTGGCTGCAGTTGCCCTGGTCGAATGGGCACGTAGTCCCACAGGAGGCTCCTTCTTGGCCAAGGAGTAACAGGCTTTGATGCACAGAACGACCCACCAGGAGATGGTCCGTTTGTGCACCGCCCGACCTCTTTTGGCGCCTACATAGCCAACAAAGAGCTGATCATCCACCTGGAACTGCTGTGTACGCTTCAGATAGAATGCGAGCACACGTTTTGGGTCGAGACCGTGGAGCTGCTCCTCGTCACTGGAAGGAGGCGGAGGCGGAAAAAAGGTGGGCAAAGTGATGGGCTGCCCGATGTGGAAGGACGTGACAGACAACCTTTGGCAAGAAAGAAGGACGTGTCCTCAGAACCACCTTGTGCGGATGAACAGAAAGGAAAGGAGGTTTGGAAGAAAGAGCCTGGAGCTTACTCACTCTCCTGGCAGAGGTGATAGCTACCAGGAAAGCCGTCTTGAGAGTAAGAAGACGTAAGGGACAGTTATGAAGGGGCTCAAAGGGAGCGCACATCAGAAAGTCAAGACAAGATTCAAGTCCCACTGAGGCATTATGAAGGGCACAGGTGGGAACGTATGCGTAATGCCCTTAAGAAAACGGTTAACAACCGGGGACTATAAAAGAGAAGGCTAATCTGGAAGCCGTAGAAAGGCAGAGATGGCCTAAAGAGAACCTTTAAGAGTGCCCAGAGCAGATCCCTGCTGGGCCAAAGAGAGAAGGAACAGTAGAACCTCAGAAAGAGGGGCAGAAATAGGATCCACAGTCTTAGCTGTGCATCATGCCACAAATCTGTTCCACCTACAGGCGTACATCGTTTTAGTGGAGGGACGCCTGGCTGCCAGGATGACATCACAGACTTCGGGAGGAAGATCGAAAGGTGTCAACTGTCGCCGCTCAATCTCCAAGCATGGAGGTGGAGGCTGGACAGGTTCGGGTGGAGGACCATCCCCTGCTACTGCGACAGAAGATCCTCCCGAAGAGGCAGACGGATCGGGGGATCGATGCTCATACTGAGTAGCTCGGGAAACCATACTCTTCGAACCCAGTCCGGAGCCACAAGAAAAACCTGGGCCCGGTTGCGCCTGATCATCTTCAGCACTCTGGGCAGAAGTGGTAGAAGCGGAAAGGCGTACAACAGAAGACAGCTCCACTCGAGACGAAAAGCATCTTCGAGTGAGTGCCGCCTTGGAAATTCCAACGCGCATAACTGATAACATTGCTCGTTCTCTTCGGTGGCGAATAGATCTAACCAAGGCTCTCCCCATCGCAGAAAGAGACCTTGCGCCACGTCCTAGTTCAGACGCCACTCGTGATTCTCAATGCACCGGCGGCTGAGTTTGTCCGCCCTGGCGTTCAGAGAACCTGCCAGGTGTTGAACCACCAAGGTAATGCCTTGATGTCCCAGCCACGTCCAGAGGCGCAGAGCCTCCTGACATCGGGTCCACGACCCCACCCCGCCCTGTTTGTTGCAATACCACATGGCGGTGGTGTTGTCCGTGAACACCCGCCCGCCTTCAACAGCCAGTCGTCGAGGTAGGGGAAGACTGACACCCCTGACCTGAGCAGATGAGCTGCGACCACAGCCATCAACTTCGTGAACACCCGAGGGGCAATGGTAAGGCCAAAGGTGAGCACTGCAAACTGAAAATGCTCCTGGCCTACCGTGAACAGCAGGTAACGCCGGTGGGCCTGCAGGACGGGAATTTGAAAATAAGCGTCCTGCATGTCCAACGCTACCATCCAGTCTCCAGGGTCCAGGGCAGACAGGACCTGAGCCAGAGTCAGCATCTTGAACTTCTCCTTCCAGAGGAAGCGATTGACGTCCTGGAGGTCCAAGATGGGGCGCAGGCCCCCTTGTCCTTCTTGGGGACCACAAAGTAGTGGGAAAAGCAACCACTCCCTACTTACTGATCGGGAACGTACTCGATGGCCCCCTTGGCCAGGAGGGCCGTGACTTCCTGACGGAGAAGAGCCAAATGATCCCCCGACATGCGGTGGTACCGAGGTGGCATGGCTGGAGGGGAGGACAGAAAGGGGAGCGAGTAACCTTGGCAGATGATCTGCAGCACCCACTTGTCCGACGTAATCTCGTGCCAGTGGTGGAGGTGGAGGTGAACCCTGCCACCCACTGGCGTGGGGTGCCCCCTGAAACTCGGATTAGGAAGGTTTCGAGGCGGAAGCAGCAGGGGTGGAAGTGGACTGCCCCGCACGTTGGTTACCAGACCCGCCCCTGCGAAACCCACGTCCGCGGCCTCGCTGAGGCTGGTTCTGCACAGGCTTGCTGGAAGAGTGCGCCTGGGTACCCATGCCCTGGCCACGAAAGGAACAAAACCCCGTTGTGGCAGGGTTTTTCAAGGAAAGACCCAAAAACTTGGCCGAGGCACAAGAGTCTTTAAAGCGCTCCAGAGCATTGTCAACCGTATCACCAAAGAGGCGGGAGCCATCGAAGGGCATGTCCATGAGCGAGCTCTGGACATCGGGTGAGAAGCCAGAGGAACGCAACCAGGTGTGGCGCTGCAACGCCACCGTCGTGGAAATCGCCCTACCCAACGAATCAGCGGTGTACAAACCACACCTGACGGCAAACTTCGCCGCATCCTTGCCCTCCGCAATCGCTTGGGAAAGGACAGCCTGGACCTCATCAGAGCACTGAGGTAGAACCTCCACCACCGAATCCCACACTGCGTGGGAGTAACGGCCCAATAAGCAGGCGGTATTAAGCGACCTCAACCCCAAACTGGCTGAGGAGAACAACCTCTTGCCATATTGGTCCATCCTCTTAAGAGTCCTTATCCGACGGAGCCGAGGGAAAGGCACTCTGCGATGTCGAGGCCTGAATGACCAGGCTCTCAGGCGTGGGGTGAGTGGTCAAGAAGGCGGGATAACCAGGCGCCGGTCGATGACGTCTAGCGACGTTCTTATCCGCGGGCGACCCGAGGCCGGCCACAACCAAGTACCCAAGAGGACTTCGGTAGGGCCTCATTGAAAGGGAGCAGCGGCTCCGACGACATAGATGCCGTCTGGAGCACCTCCGTAAGGAGGTTGGTCTTAAGGGCCACCGTAGGGAGGTCGAGGTGGAGAGTCTCGCGGCTCGACGCAGCACCATAGTGTAGGAAGCGCCATCCTCCATAGTAGGCAGAGGCGAGGCAAACCCCGGGTCAGAAGACACATCAAGTTCACCCGCATCTAGAAGGTCATCCACCCAATCCTGCTCGGAGTCACACTGCCACGCAAGGGGGTCCTCGGAGCCGTCCCAGTCCTTATCCGGCTCCGGGGTAGAAGGAGCTGGTCGCGGCGGCAGGACCGGAGCCGGAGAGGGGGCCAGCAGCGCCGGGAGCAGCGCCAGGAGTGGCGCCGGCCGGGGCCGAACCGGAGCCGCATCCCAATGAGGATCCCAGGTTAGAACGAAATGGTCCAAGAACCGAGGCAGGGGCGGGATAAACGGCACGGCGCCTGTGGCGGAGCAAGGGGCGGCGCTGAGGCCGAAGGGAAGGGCAGCGCCGGTGCAAGCTGCGTTGCACCTTGTGGCGTCAGGGCCGGAGCCGCGGGCGCTGGATCTAGTGGCTCAGGGGCTGGCGCCGGAGGTGGTGCCGCCGGGTCAACAGGATCTGGACACGGGGCCACGGGAAACGCAGGCGCGCCGGCAGGAGCCAGAGGCCTAAACAGGCGGACCAAGGCAGCAAGAAACTCTTGTCGCTGTTCGGGAGTCGCCGACGGACCCGGGTATAGCGGGTACGCCGCGGGACTCCAGGCTCCAGAGGAGCCGCGGGGGCAGAGCCCCTATCCCCACATCTGCCTCCGGGGAGCGACGAGGGGACGTCGGAGAGCAAACACGCTTCTTTCACTTCTTCTTATGGCGTCGCTTACCGGAATCTGAAGGGGAAGACTTAGAGTCCGAGGAGCGATGACTGCGGTCCCGCAAACGGCCCCTAGACCCAGAGCGGCGGTGAGAGGAGTGCTGGACCTCAAGCAATTTCCGGCGCCGCTCCTGTAATGCCTTTGGGGCCAGGGCACGGCAGTCCCGACAATCCCGGGAGTCGTGGTCGTTCTCCAGGCAGTAGAGGCATACATCATGGGGGTCCGCCACCGATATATTACGGTGGCACAACCCGCAAGACTTAAAGCCGGGCATCCCTACGTGCACCAGCAGACAAGAGGAGACAAAAAAGTCTCAAAAAAGTGGTCAAAAAATGACCGAGGTACGTACTCAAACCGGATCTGCGCGGAAAAAGAAAGAACTGACGTGAACGCGCATGGGTGGCGCCTAAGTAGTCTCCGTGACGTCATCCTGGCGCGCACGACGCCAGTGACGGGCGTGGAGCTGCACGGCGCCACCTACTGGCGCGCAGGGGTACTGCTAAGCAGAAAACTTTCCGGATCCAGACTGACGCCTGGGGAATATTCTAAGGTAAGGAATCTATCACTAATGTGTCTTTCAGATACGGGAATTCACTAGATTTGGTAGGCTATCTGGAATTAACTCTGATGACCTTTGGAAGTCTAACCATGACCACCTGATGGACTGGTTGGAGGGACGGGTGGCGACCCAAGCATCAACTGGGAAGTACTCACACTCCCATTTGAGCACAGCAGGCTGGTTGCACAAGACATGGATCTCTACTGATTTAGTGCGTAGGCGCAGTGTGCATTTTATTGGTTACACCCTACACAATTAATGGCTCCCGAACACGATCATGCTGCCCCATTCCCCTCCACATGACGCTGTATCAGACTCCAGGGCGCCCGCGAGAAGCACTTGACACGGTTGGCTGCGCGGTGTGGGCATGGTGTTAGATGCGAAGGTCAGCTGGCCTGAATGCCCTGTTTGCCCCCTTGATCCCCCTGACTGGACACCCTGCCTTACCCATCACCCAAGATGCTGGCACATGCGACAGACTGCGTCGGCTGCAGCTCACCACTATGGGAGCCACGTAACCAGGAGGCTCCTTCATTACGCCGCGACAGGCAGTGCAGGAGTGTGCCACCACTACCTTAGACAGGTTTACATACTACCAGCGTAGAACGGCAATTTGTGCGGTTCACGCTTCATTCCCCACAGTGCACCCCATGTTCCATGTACTTGAGGACTTTCTTGTGAACCCCGTCCCGTGCAGGCTTATCACCAAGATATATGCTGGGATGCAGAGGCTGGTGCTGGTGTGGGTTTCTGGTGCTCGCCAGGCATGGGCAGATATCTTGGAAGTGAGGTTGACCGAACATAAAAGCAACATTTGTAACAAGAACCCCAAATCTACCATTGCTGTACATTTTTGTACCCACAATCATAATGTGAGCTAATTAAGGTTCCTCATATTGGAGACGGCAACCATAAAGAAAGGTAGAAATAATCAAAAATACCTTCTTCAAAGATAAATTTATTGGATGAAACGACTTGACTCAGTCAGCCCTAAGGGACTTAATGAACGATTAGATTTCAGTTGTTCCTTATAATTTGCATTGGACTCCGCTGGAACCTTTTTAGACAACCCCTTTTTAATGATATTTACGGTTCAGTTTCTCTTGTTTTGATCCCTACATTGTTTTTAGGTCTCGCCTGGCAAACGCAGCGCATGCGCGCTGTTTCACCTTGGCGAGACTTTTGTTGTCGGTTTGGTGCGTGAAGGGAGACAAACCATGTGCGCGCACGGACAGGATATGTGCACGCGCATGGCTTCTCCTCTCTGCCTCAAATGATCGAGAAACAGGTGAGTAGGAAAAGGATTAAACGTGAAGGGTCACAACAAACGAAGGATGTGTTTTAGCCATTACTTGTTCCCCCCCGTAACGAAGCTCTCAACTGTTCTCTTTACCCTTAGACTGGCGGGGTCTTTTAATATTGGTAGAGCCCAATCAAATCAATGGCGGTTAATATGCTTGAAGAGCATTGCCGTTTTTGTATAAGCATAACACGTTTCAAAATCTCCGGAAGGTTTTTTGTGTGCAACGTTTAGGCTGCACTTTAGTAACGAAGTGCCTTCACAACTGTACGCCTATAACTTCTATTTAGCGGCGGAAGATGCAGGCATCGAAGGCACATTATGAACAATACCAAACAGGTAGCTTGAGTCTTCAGTTACTCTGGCAACTGACACATGCGGAACACTCAGAATATTCAATAAATCGCACATTTCCGGCACGCTGTACTGTATTTCACGTGAGACAATCTTGTTCCAGGACAGGACGGTACCTTCCCTTTTTCGGCAAAACAAAAGCATCTGGAAAGCCCTTCCATACTAGAATCGGGTTCTAAAAAACTTAATATACAACACACCAGTATCAAATGTACAAAAGAGCGGGTGCTCTGACGTCATCCCACTTTTAACCTAGGAATTTTGCTGTTCTAGGCAAAATGCCCAAGTGTACACCGTTAACTACGTTGTATTATACCGTAATAGTATTTATATTGCACTTACTACCCCTGACGAGGTGTCGAAGCGCTTTTCAGCGAGTAGCACTTTACTCCGGAACACAAAAGGATTAGTGGTGAAGTAGTATAGAAAAATGAAATAAATTGAGTGGTGGATATGCAACTCTGCTAGTTGTATTGAATAGAAAAATTGAGGGATTTAATAGGGAAGAGTCTAGAGAGCGTTAGTAGGGAGATCATAGTAGTAAGATGAGGTTTGAGATGAGGAGAAGGAGAGCTGGAGGAGGGAAGAGTATAGAAAGCGGCTAGGGAGATCATAGTAGAAAAAAAGGCTTAGGGATGAGCCAAAGGCGTGATACATGAGGGAAGAATTTGTAAAGGGTTGTTTTGGGAGCTCATTTTAGTAGACTGAGGTTTGGGTGAGACGAGGTGGGACGATCCTAGAAAGGGTTAGTTTGGAGCGCAGACACATACATCGCCCGTATATCCAGGGACACTGGCATTATGCTTCACTATAGGGCCTCATTCTGTGGTTGTATTATTTCACTTTTTTTGTGTGTGTTTATTTTAGCAAACACTTGTTTGCACAGGGACCTCTAACACTGAAAATGCCGGGTGCTTCTTCAAAAAATACAAAACTTTACACGTTAATTAAATCTATTGAAAGTTATTCAACACAAGCATTGAAAATGCAATAGGTCTCGCCTTTGATTAAGTTAAAGCCATTTGCTTTGCTAATGGTATTGTATAGCAAAGCAAATGGCTTTAACTTAATAAAAGGCGATACCTATTGCATTTTCAATGCTTTTTTATTTTTACCATGGAAACAAGTAGGTAAATATTTGTGTTTTCTAGATTGTCTTTACATTTCGATGTGCTTGAAGGAGGTCAACGATCCACAGGATGTGTAAAGTTCGAGGTTTGGCGTCTCTCTTGCAGGAGACACAAACAAGCATTTGCAATACAACAGGTCTCGCATTTACGCGAGTTTAAGCTATTGGCATTGTAAATGACGATGCCTTTTATTTATGTTTTATAAACCAAAATATAAATAAAAGGCATTTACGTTGCAAATAGCTCAAACTCGCGTAAATGGAGAACTATTGCATTGCAAATGCTTGTTACTTTATGTTATTTATTCTTATTCATTATTTTTTATTTTTCACTTTGGTGTCACTTATCGATTTCAGTCTGTTTTCGCTGCATTTAAATATTATGACACCCGTTCTTTCATAACTTCTTTATTTCTAACTTGCGTTGCTTTTTAAATATGACCGCATACAGATTAGCCCTGTATATTGTTCGGTTTCACACTCGTCCAACATGGAACCTTCATTTCTTTTTGTTACCGGGGCTTTCCGCTGTAGCCTCTTTCTATTAGAAAGCATCGGTCTCTTTACCTCTGGCCGCGTAAAACTCGTCGTGTCACATGGCGTTTACTTTCCAGATGGAAGCACTCACACTGGTAACCTGCAAGGAGGTATGTGTATATAGGCTGTTTTGATGTTTTACTAACCTATTATCTTTCACTAATTTTGGGTTATTTCAGTGCATGATTCTATTAAATGCATGGTGATTTTCGCCCCGACACGGAGGTTACTTCTAAATTGCTATTTCACCTACCAACATGAGACAGACCTGTAGGACACGGGACGCTTTACTACCTAGCTTACATTAACTACGATCCATTAACCGACTTTGTACAGTCATCTACCCATACTTCTGATGTTCGTGCACCAAACCACCATCACTCTTTTTTTGTTGTCAAACTTCTGTTTATTGGTAGAACTTTTTGTATCTTTTCCATATAGTCAAGGCAAGTTGCCACATCAACATTCCCGCATTACTTCCCCGGCTAAATCATTCACAGTGTCTTACAGTGCTGGAATAGTTGCCCTCTGTTGCGTAAAACAAGCCAATGACTCATTGAAGCACAAGTTACTACTTGTGTAACGATATATCTGTAAGAGACATTAGTTAGTGATAGATTCCTTACCTTAGAATATCCCCAGGCGTCAGACTGGATCCGGAAAGTTTTGCTAGCAGTACCTCTGCGCGTCAGTAGGTGGCGTTGTGCGGCTCCGCGTCCGTCGCTGGCGTCGTAAGCGCCTAGATGACATCACGGAGACTACTTAGGTGCCACCCATGCGCGCTGATGACAGTTCTGTACACGACTTTCCGCGCCAGGAACGCAGAGCCATGCAAGAAACTGACCACTGGTGCCAAGACACTAGGGCCCTGAAAGGGATGACCTTAACCCTAGAAATCAGTTTGCAGAACGGGGAGGATGGGTGGAGCGGTAAAGGAATCACTAACTAATGTCTCTCACAGATATATCGTTACACAAGTAGTAACGTGTGAATCTGAAAGAGACACGCTAGTGATAGATTCCTTACCTTAGAATAGATACCCCAGCAATACCAACCCCGGTGGTGGGACTGTGAATAGATTACACCAGAAAGTCACGGAGAACAGAACGACCAAAGAAGCTGTCTCTCCGGACCTGACTGTCAAGGCAGTAATGCTTGGTAAACGTGTGCAGCGAGGCCCACGTAGCTGACTGACAAATGTCCTGCAAGGAGACACCACAACCCAAGGCAGTAGTGGCTGCCGTCGCCCTGGTAGAATGGGCACGCAGCCCCACAGGAGGCTCTTTCTTAGCCAACGAGTAACAGGCCTTGATACAGAGAACGACTCACCGAGAGACGGTCCGCTTGTGCACAGCCCGACCTCTTTTGGCGCCCACGTAGCCAACAAAGAGCTGGTCATCCACCCGGAACTGTTGTGTGCGCTGCAGGTAGAACTTGAGCGTACGTTTTGGGTCCAGACAGTGGAGCCTCTCTTCCTCTTTCGAAGGATGGGGAGGCGGAAAGAAGGTGGGCAAAGTGATGGTCTGCCCTATGTGGAAGGGCGTGACAACCTTTGGCAAGAAAGAAGGACGGGTCCGTAAAACCACCTTGCCTGGATGAACAGAAAGGAAAGGAGGTTTGGAAGAAAGAGCTTGGAGCTCATTCACTTGTCTGGCAGAGGTGATAGCTACCAGGAAAGCCGTCTTGAGAGTGAGAAGACGTAAAGGACAGGTATGAAGGGGCTCGAAGGGAGCGCACATCAGATATGTCAAGACAAGGTTTAAGTCCCATTCAGGCATTATGAACGGCACGGGAGTGAACGTGTGCGTAATGCCTTTTAGGACCGGCTAAAAACCGGGGAAAGAGAAGATTGATCTGGAAGCCGTAAAAAGGCGGAGATGGCCGAAAGATAACCTTTGATAGTGCCCAGAGCAGAGCCCTGCTTAGCCAAAGAAAGAAGGAACAGAAGGACTTCAGAAAGAGGGGCAGAGAGGGGATCCACAGCCTTAGCTGTGCACCATGCCACAAACTTGTTCCACCTGCAGGTGTATACCGTTTTAGTGGAGGGACGCCTGGCTGCCAGAATGACATCACAGACTTCGGGAGGAAGATCAAAAGCTGTCAACTGTCGCCGCTCAATCTCCACGCATGGAGGTGGAGGCTGGACAGGTTCGTGTGGAGGACCGCACCTGCTGCTGCGACAGATGATCCTCCCGAGGGATCGATCGCCATGCTAAGTAGCTTCAGTATCTTCGTGCCCAATCCGGAGCCACAAGGATGACTTGGGCCCGGTCGCGCCGACTCTTCTTCAGCACTCTGAGCAGAAGTGGTATAGGTGGAAAGGCGTACAATAGACCGCAACTCCACTCGCGACGAAAAGCGGCGCCTAGCGTGTGCCACCTTGGAAATTCCAACGCACAGAACTGAAGACATTGTGCGTTCTCTTCGGTGGCGAATAGATCTAACCAAGACTCTCCCCACTGCTGAAAGAGACCTTGCACCACTTCTGAGTGAAGACGCCATTCGTGATCCATCAAGCACCGGCGGCTGAGTTCGTCTGCCCTGGCGTTCAGAGAACCTGCCAGGTGTTGAACCATCAATGATGTTCCAGCCATGTCCAGAGGCGCAGAGCCTCCTGACATAGGGTCCAGGACCCCACCCCGCCCTGTTTGTTGCAATACCACATGGCGGTGGTGTTGTCCATGAACACCTGCACCACACTCCCCCGGACAAAGGGAAGGGATGCCTTCAGTGCAAGTCGGATCGCCCGAAGCTCCAACAGATTGATATGGAGCCGGGACTCCGACCAGAGGCCTCTGATCCCCGCCTCTCCCAAGTTGCCTCCCCATCCCAGGAGAGACGCATTCGTCACCACTGTGTGCTCCGGCTTGGGAAGGGAGAGGGATCTGCGATTGACCCAATCGCAATTCATGAGCCACCACAGCAACAACTGTGCAGTGCCCTCCGAGATCTGGACATGATCGGACAGGTTGCCCTGATGCTGCGCCCACTGGAACTTTAGGTCCCACTGCAGAGCCCACATATGCCACCTGGCATGTGCCACCAGAACGATGCAGGAGGCCATCAGGCCCGGAGGGTCATCCTGACTGAAACCCGGGTCAGAGGCTGAAAGATCGGAATCATAGCCTGAATATCCCAGACTCGCTGCTCGGGAGGATAAACCTGAAACAGCGTCTAATCCAGAACCGCTCCGATGAAGGGGAGCTTCAGAGAGAGACTCAGGTGCACCTTCGGCACGTTGATGGAGAACCCCAGCAAATGCAGGAGGTCGGCCGTAGTCTGAAGGTGGGAGACGACTGCCTGGGGCGAGCCCGCCTTCAACAACCAGTCGTCGAGGTAGGGGAAGATTGACACCCCTGACCGGCGCAGATGAGCTGCGACCACCGCCATCACTTTCGTGAACACCCAAGGGGCGCTGGTAAGGCCGAAGAGGAGCATGGCAAACTGAAAATGCTCCGGGCCTACCGTGAACCACAGGTAACGCCGGTGGGCCTGCAGGACGGGATGTGAAAACATGCGTCCTGCATGTCCAACGCTACCATCCAGTCTCCAGGGTCGAGGGCAGGCAAGACCTGAGCCAGAGTCAGCATTTTGAACTTCTCCTTCTGGAGGAAGCGATTGACGTTCCAGAGGTCCAAGATGGGGCGCAGGCCCCCTTTGTCCTTCTTGGGGACCCGAAAGTAGTGGGAATAACAACCACTCCCTACTTCCGGCCCAGGAACGCACTCGATGGCCCCCTTGGCCAAGAGGGCCGTGACTTCCTGCTCGAGAAGTACCAAGTGATCCCCAACATGCAGTGGCAACGAGGTGGCATGGCTGGAAGGGAGGACTCTGATTAGGAAGGTTTGGATGTGGAAGCAGCGGGGCGGAGGTGGACTGACCCCCACGCTGATTCCTAGAGCCAACCCTGCGGAAACCGCGTCCGCGCTGAGGCTGGTTCTGCACAGGCTTGCTGAAGGAACGTGCCTGGGCACCTCTGCCATGGCCACGAAAGGAACGAAAACCAGGAGTGGCCAGGCTTTTGGCGATAAGACCCAAGGACTTGGCCGTGGCCCTTGAGTCCTTAAAACGCCACCAATCATGGCCTTATCGCTAAACAGGCGAGTGCCATCAAAGGGCATGTCCATGAGCGAGCTTTGAACATCTGGCAAGAACCCGGTAGATCTCAACCAGGTGTGGCGATGGGGGTAGCATTCCACCCTTCTAGAGGGAAAGACATGCTCACACTGGTCAAACCCGGTAGGACTTTCCTGAGCCCTGGCATCACAAAATGGATGGGCCTGGACAATAGGTTTCCTGTCAAAGGGGGGTGTAATCACCTCCCCAGACAGGCCGATGTGTATTGGGGCTGGGCAGGAGCACTCTCTGGTGCTTTGAAGTCCTGCACTGGCGGCACGTTTGCTGTCCCTGTGCATCGTCCAGTTCAAACCGGTTGCAGGGGCTACCTGCCCCTGCTCTGGCACGAAACTGGACAAAGGAAATGGGTGTAACTACCCCTCTTTCCAAGCCCACCCATAGGTGGGGCCTTAGAGTTAGTCCATCCCCTAAACTTAGTATAAGTATAGGAATCCTGTCCCTAGGACTTTAGATTACCCTGGACGAAATTCTGCAACGTACATCCTGGACCTTCGACGTTCTATCCTGACTAGAAGACTGAAGAAATCTCCCTTGGGGTCAAGAAGTGACTCCCCTGCTTGGCAGGCACCAAAGAAGCAACTGACCGGTCTGCATCGCTGAAGCTCCCGCCGGACGCCGAAGTCTTTGCATCACCAGAGGTGGATTTCCAGACTTCCCCGAGGCAACCCTGAGTCCACAGCAAAGCTGAGGCCCATGGCTATCGTGGGTGACGTGGAACCGTGACCCCTGGACACCGTGAACTTTTGTAGCAACACTATCTTCCTGGACCTCCTCGAAGTTGTGCTTTGGGCTCCGAGTAGCCCCAACCTTGAGCATCTCCTGCACCGAAGATTGTTGGCCTCCACTCCACGAGTGACCCGTGGGCCAGCTTCAAGTGCGACTGCTCGAGGCTCTTTCGCGATCAATAGCCCTTTGGCTAGCAGGTCCCCACGAAGGCAACTCCTTTTCTAATTGGGCTTTCCTGGTTGCTCCAGACGTGCCCTGACTTACCCTCGCTGGGTGAGTCCCTCAGACCTTGCTTGTCTGCACCGCAGTCCTTTCTCTGAATTCCAGTGACTTGCCGTTGCCAAGGCTTGTCGGGTCCATTCTGGTCGCCGACACCGCAGCACTCAACAGACTTCGTGGGACAGCTCGAATCCGGCTCGTGGACTTCGTCGACGCCTCCTGGGCCTCATGGCTGAATAGTCAAGACACCCGTCAACTCACCTGAAGCACCCGACATCTGTGGGCAATGGTCACAGGCTAGTGTCCCCTCTGCTTTCAGGTTCCTTCCATCCTAGATCCAGGCTTGGATCTCTTCGGACACTTCTCCTGTTCACGGTAGCAGCAGTTCTTTGCAGGCTTCCATTGAAATCGACGATGCGACCTGACACCAAAAGACACCTATGCACCCGGCTTCCCTGGGTGAGGTAAATCGAGTACTCTGGTGCTCCCGTGGGTGCTTGCCCTAGAACTTCCTAAGTCCAAAAGAGTTTGGTCCTGATTCGATTCTCAGTGTCCCTACTCTTTAAATTTCCAACCGCGACATTGCCCTTCGAAGATAACGGGAACCCGCGGTTGTGTTCACACACTGCATTCAGTCCCCGTGGGTCCCCTGTGTCACTACCTTGGGTGGTTCCTTGGGGTCCCAACGATTCTACAGGCTCTAGGCCTTGTGTCTAGTTCAGTCGTGGTTCTTATACCACTTTTTGGGTATATGGTTTGGTACGCCCCTAGGGCCCAAACGTGTATTTGTGCTATTACTGATGATTGCTCACTTGTAACTTAAGTACTTCGAACTCCAGTCTCATAAAGAGACTAGAGGGGTGTGTTTTATCTTAAATACATATATTTTAAATATATACCTGGTGTGGTTGACCTTTCATTTGATCATTCAAGAGATTATAGACTGGTAAAACAAGCTGCTTTACATTCCTTCAAGACTTAGCCTGAAGGCTGCTCTCCATAGCTACCACTAGGATAGCTTTCAATAAAGGTTGTCTTTTACCTATCACCATAAGGGGTTGTTTGGACTGATACTAGGTGCCCACTAGAACTAGTGGACAGCATATATCAGGCCACCTTCTCACACAACCCACACCGAATGGCGAACTTAGCCGCATCCTTACCCTCAGCAACAGCTTGGGACAGCACAGCGTGGGTCTCCTCAGGACACTGAGGCAATACCTGCGCAACTGTATCCCACACCGCGTGATAATAGCGGCCCAATAAGCAGGCGGTGTTCACGAGAACAACCGTTTACCGAACTGCTTCAGCTTCTTAGAGTCTTTGTCCGGTGGAGCCGTGGGAAAGGCACTCTGTGACGTCGAGGCTTGGATGACCAGGCTCTCAGGCATAGGATGAGTGGTCAGAAAAGCGGGGTCACCAGGCGCTGGGCGATGACGCTTGGCGACATTCTTATCCACAGGGGACCCTGTGGCTGGCTGTGACCAAGTGCCCAACAAGACGTCAGTGAGGGCGTCGTTAAAAGGGAGCAGGGGTTCCGATGAAGTGGACGCCGTCTGGAGCACCTCAGTGAGGAGATTAGTCTTGAGGTTCCACCGTAGGAAGATGAGGTTGTGGACCTCAGCTGCCCGACGAAGCACCATCGTGTAGGAGGCGCCCTCCTCCATGGTAGGCTAGGGAGGAGCAACAACCCCGGGTCAGAAGAGACGTCGAGGTCGCCGGCATCCTCCAAGTCGTCCACCCAGTCCTGCTCGGAGTCACACTGACGGGCAAGAGGGTCCTCGGACCCCTCCCAGTCATCCTGCACCTCTGTCGCATGGGGAACAGGCCGCGGCGGCAGAGCTGGAGCCGGAGAAAGAACATACGGCGCTGGGAACGGCACTGGCCGGGGCTGCGTCCCAATGCGGATCCCAGGTAGGAACAAAATGGTCCTGGAACCGGGGCAAGGGCGAAACAAACTGTACCCACTGCGGTGGGGGCGGAGCCGAGGGTGGCGCTCGGGCCACAAGAGCTGGACCTTGTAGCGCCGGGGCCAGAGCCAACGGCGCAGGATCCGGTGGTGCCGAAGCTGGATCCGCCAGCGGCGCTGGCAGCCCCACAGGATCCGGACACTGGACTGCGGGGTCCGAAGGCGCGCCAGCGGGAGCCCGAGGCCTAAAGAGGCGGTCCATGGTAGCAAGAAATTCTTGCATCTGTTCGGGAGTCGCCGACGGACCCGGGTAAGGTGGTTAGGCTGCGGGACTCCCAGGCTCCAAAGGAGCCGCAGAGGTAGAACCCCTGTCCCCCTCTTCCGCATACGAGGACCGACGGAGGGATGTCAGAGAGCGAACTCGCTTCTTCGACTTTTTTTTGTGTCGTCTCTTACCCGAATCCGAGGGCGAAGACTTGGAGGCTGAGGAATGACGACTGCGGCCCGCAAGCGTTCCTGGGAACGGTCCCTGGACCTGGAACGGCGCTGGGACGAGTGCCTGACCTCCAGCAGCTTCCGGCGCCGCTCCGACAAGTCCTTCGGGGCCATGGCCCGAAAGTCCCGGCAAGACCAGGCAGTAGAGGCAAACATTGTGGGGGTCCACCACCAACATATTGCGACGGCAGGCCCCACAAGACTTAAATCCAGGCATCCCTACGTGCACCAAGGAGAAAGGGAGACAAAAAGTCTCAAAAGGGGAAGTCAAAAAGTGACTAAGGTATGTGCTCCAACCGGATCTGCGCTTGCTGGCACGGAAAAAGAAAGAACTGACGTCAGCGGGCATGGGTGGTGCCTAAGTAGTCTCCTTGACGTCATCTCGGCGTTTACGACACCAGTGACGGACGCGGAGCCGCACGACGCCACCTACTGACGCGTAGGGGTACTGCTAGCAAAACTTTCCGGATCCAGTCTGATGCCTGGGGATATTCTAAGGTAAGGAATCTATCACTATCGTGTCTCTTTCAGATATGACCTTTTTACAACTATCAAAACACTTCACCCCCTCCCTCTCCCCCCTGTGTTGCAGAAGCAATACCCATCTAGTCCCTGCTTACTGCTCTACCCTGGCTTGTGAAGTGGAATCTTCACATGTGGCCTCTAGATTGTACCCTTCCTTCTGTTGCTAAGTGCAGTCTATGCTCACCCAGTTATGGGTCCTAAAACTGAAATAAGTGTGGACCTCTCAACGTGGGTGGGCATACCGCCAGCGGGAGCCCCTTTGTAAGATATGACACCAGAGGGGACCATTTATATTCAAAGTTCTTATATTCATCTCTGAAAATATCAGACATCTGCTCCATCGTGAATATTCTCCACAAGCGTGAATGTCATTGTGTCAACACTGGAGCCTCTTTCTTCTTCCAATCGGCCGCTATGGCCTGATTAGCTGCCCCCAAACACACCCACATAATTGCTTTGTCCTCCTTGGTTTGATGCTCTACAGAGGTGTCCCTCATTCCCAGGAGAGTCGAGTCTATAGAACTCAGCACAGGTTACCCCAAAATGTCTTTCATTTGGGCCAGAATCTCCTCCCAAAATGGCTTGATATTTGGGCAGTCCCAACAGATATGGTGGAAATCCCCCAGTAGGCCACATCCTCTCCAGCAGAGGTCGGAGGTTAGGGGAAGATCTTTTTGAGTTTGGAAGGGAACAGGTACCAATCGAATAATGTTTTATAGTGATACTCCCTTAATTCAAGTGAGTAGTTATGTTTGGTGATATTGGACGATAGGTGTTTCCATTCCCCCTCCATCACCACCCTTCCCAATGTCTGCTCCCAGGCATGCATGTATCACAGCCACAGTGCATTTGTAGTGGAAACCAGGAGCTTATATAAAAAAAAATAGTGCCCCTCGAGGTGTTTGCACTCCGAACGAAAGTTTCTATTGATGTCAATTCTCTAGTTGCCGCCTCCCTAACTGGTGGGTCGAGTGCCCAATGCCTAAGTTGAAGATAATGAAAGTGTTCAGTGGGTGGAATCTGAAAGTCTCGCTGACAATTTTCAATGGTAAGGATGTCGTAGTTATGGAATAGGTCTGAAAGAACCAGGCATCCCCCTCCCTCCATGCATCAAACGGCTCCGCCTTCAGCGCAGGAGGAAAGTCTGGATTGAAGTGTATAGGTGTGTATGGAGAAGGAAAAGAGGTCCATCCTAGGCTCCTGTTCACCTCATCCCAAATTTTGAGAGTAGTCCGTGTGGGGGTGCTTAAGTAGGCGTTGGGGGTCGGTCTTTTTTGGGTTTCCAAAGCACATCCCAAATTGTCCTACCCACAATGGCAAGGTCCATGTGGAGCCAGTGTTTGTCCGACTCCCTTATGGACCATTCCGTCACCACTCTCAATTGTGCTGCTTTGCAATAAAGCCCAATGTCCAGAAGTGCCGCTCCCCCCTCCGATCTTGGTCTCCGCAAAACATGAAAGGGCAGCTGCGCTCTACAATCTTGCCAGATGTAGCGTAGTATCATGGAGCGATCCCCTATTAAAAAAAAATCCAGATCTATTGGGAGTGCTTGAAGAACAAGTTACTTACTTTCGGTAACGATGTATCTGTAAGAAACATTAGTTAGTTAGATTCCTCACCTTAGAATATCCCCAGGTGTCAGACTGGATCCGGAAGATTTTTCGTCAGCAATACCCCTTGCGCGTCGCTAGGCGTCGTCTGCGGCTCCGCGTCCGTCGTCGGCGTCGGAATGACGTCGGAGTACTTAGACGCCGCCCTCGCGCGCTGACGTCAGTTCTTGTACATAGCTTTCCGCGCCAGGAACGCAGAGCCATGCAAAGACCGACACTGGTGCCAAAAATAAAATCTAGGGGCCTGAAAAGGATAACCTTAACCCTAGATGTCAGTTCGCAGAACGGGGAGGATGGGTGGGTCGGTGAGGAATCTAACTAACTAATGTTTCTTACAGATACATCATTACCGAAGGTAAGTAACTTGTTCATCTGAAAGAAACACGTTAGTTAGATTCCTCACCTTAGAATAGATACCCAAGCAATACCATCCCCGGTGGTGGGTCTGCGAACCAAGATCACACCAGAAAGTCCTGGAGGACAGAACGGCCAAAGAAGCCATCCCTCCGGACTTTGCTGTCAAGGCAATAATGCCTGGCAAACGTGTGTAGCGAAGCCCACGTTGCCGCCTGACAGATGTCCTGCAAAGGGACACCTCGTCCCAAAGCAGTAGAAGCCGCCGTGGCCCGAGTGGAATGGGCGCGCAGCCCAACAGGAGGGTCCTTTTTCGCCAAAGAGTAACAAATTTTGATGCACAAAACGACCCACCGAGAGATGGTCCGTTTGTGCACCGCTTTCCCCTTCTTAGCACCCACGTATCCAACGAAAAGTTGGTCGTCCACCCGGAACTGCTTTGTGCGGTCCAGATAAAAGGAGAGCGCACGTTTTGGGTCCAGACGGTGGAGCCTCTCTTCCTCTTTGGAAGGATGCGGAGGCGGAAAGAAGGTGGGCAAGGTGACAGACTGCCCAAGATGAAATGAAGTCACCACTTTCGGAAGAAAGGAGGGACGAGGCCGAAGGACAACCTTGTCCGGATGAACAGACAAAAAAGGAGGCTTGGAAGATAAAGCCTGGAGCTCACTCACCCGTCTAGCCGAGGTGATGGCTACCAGAAAAGCAGTCTTAAGAGTCAGAAGACGAAGAGGACAATTGTGAAGAGGCTCGAAGGGAGCGCACATCAGGAATGTCAAGACCAGATTCAAGTCCCACCGGGGCATTACAAAAGGGACAGGAGGGAACGTGTGAGTAATGCCTTTTAGAAAGCGTGTAACCACAGGGGACTTGAAAAGAGAAGGCTGATCAGGAAGCCGTAAGAAGGCAGAGATGGCAGCAAGATAACCTTTCAGGGTGCCCAGGGCAGAGCCCTGCCGGGCCAAAGAAAGAAGAAAGAGGAGAACCTCAGAAAGAGGGGCGGAAAGGGGATCCACAGCCTTTGCTGTGCACCATGCCACAAATTTGTTCCACAGGCAGGCGTATACCGTCTTTGTGTAGGGACGCCTGGCTGCCAGAATGTTATCACAGACTTCAGGAGGCAAGTCAAATGGCATCAACTGCCGCCGCTCAATCTCCACGCATGGAGGTGGAGGCTGGACAGGTTCGAGTGGAGGACCGTCCCCTGCTGCTGCGACAGAAGATCCTCCCGAAGGGGCAGACGTATCGGAGGATCGGCCAACATACTGAGTAGCTCGGGATACCAGTACCTTCGTGCCCAATCCGGAGCCACCAAGATGACTTAGGCCCGGTCGTGCCTGATCTTCTTCAGCACTCTGGGCAGAAGTGGTATAGGCGGAAAGGCGTACAACAGACCGCAACTCCACTCGTGACGAAAAGCGTCGCCGAGCGAGTGCCGCCTTGGAAATTCCAACGCGCAGACCTGCTGACATTGCGCGTTCTCTTCGGTGGCGAATAGATCTAACCAAGGCTCTCCCCACTGCTGAAAGAGACCTTGCGCCACTTCGGAGTTCAGACACCATTCGTGATCCATCATGCACCGGCGGCTGAGTTTGTCTGCTCTGGCGTTCAGAGAGCCCGCCAGATGTTGAACCACTAGGGCAGAGCTTTCCAAACTGTGTGTCCCGACACAGTACTGTGTCGCCTGCAAATGGTGGGTGTGTCGCGGGATGACACTGGTATAAATGGCACTTAGCACATAACTGCTACTAATTAAGAGGCATTCATTTGAAAGCTTTGTTCTCACTATGCCTCATCTATTGCATAACGTCTCCCAGTAAATGGTCTTTTAAAGACCAGCGAAGTACTCGGTGCGGCTGTGTGTGTGCCCCTGAAGCTGCGGTGAGTTGACAGAGGGAGGAAGACAGAGGGAGGGAGACAGAGGGAGGGAGGGAGACAGAGGGAGGGAAGGAGACAGAGGGAGGGAAGGAGACAGAGGGAGGGAGACAGAGGGAGGGAGACAGAGGGAGGGAGACAGAGGGAGGGAGACAGAGGGAGGGAGACAGAGGGCGACAGACAGAGGGAGGAGGGAGACAGAGGGAGGGAGACAGAGGGAGGAGGGAGACAGAGGGAGGGAGACAGAGGGAGGGAGACAGAGGGAGGGAGACAGAGGGAGGGAGACAGAGGGAGGGAGACAGAGGGAGGGAGACAGAGGGAGGAGGGAGACAGAGGGAGGGAGACAGAGGGAGGGAGACAGAGGGAGGAGGGAGACAGAGGGAGGAGGGAGACAGAGGGAGGAGGGAGACAGAGGGAGGAGGGAGACAGAGGGAGGAGGGAGACAGAGGGAGGAGGGAGACAGAGGGAGGAGGGAGACAGAGGGAGGGAGACAGAGGGAGGGAGACAGAGGGAGGGAGACAGAGGGAGGGAGACAGAGGGAGGGAGACAGAGGGAGAGGGAAAATGTGGGAGACAGAGGGAGGGAGTCTGGGGTAGACAGAGGGAGGGAGAGGGAGACAGAGAGGGAGACAGAGAGAGGGAGACAGAGACAGAGAGAGGGAGAGAGAGGGAGACAGAGAGAGGGAGAGAGAGGGAGACAGAGAGAGGGAGAGAGAGGGAGACAGAGAGAGGGAGAGAGAGGGAGACAGAGAGAGGGAGAGAGAGGGAGACAGAGAGAGGGAGACAGAGAGAGGGAGAGAGGGAGAGAGGGAGACAGAGAGAGGGAGACAGAGAGACAGAGGGACGGAGACAGAGGGACGGAGACAGAGGGAAGGAGGCAGAGAGAGGGAGACAGAGGGCAACAGACAGAGGGCAACAGACAGAGGGAGACAGACAGAGGGAGGGAGACAGAGGGAGGGAGACAGAGGGAGGGAGACAGAGGGAGGGAGACAGAGGGAGGGAGACAGAGGGAGGGAGGGAGACAGAGGGAGGGAGAGAGGGAGACAAACAGAGAGAGGGAGACAGACAGAGAGAGGGAGACAGACAGAGAGAGGGAGACAGACAGAGAGAGGGAGACAGACAGAGAGAGGGAGACAGACAGAGAGAGGGAGACAGACAGAGGGAGACAGACAGAGGGAGACAGACAGAGGGAGACAGACAGAGGGAGACAGACAGAGGGAGGGAGACAGAGGGAGGGAGACAGAGGGAGGGAGGGAGACAGAGGGAGGGAGACAGAGGGAGGGAGACAGAGGGAGGGAGACAGAGGGAGGGAGACAGAGGGAGGGAGACAGAGGGAGGGAGACAGAGGGTGGGAGACAGAGGGTGGGAGACAGAGGGTGGGAGACAGAGGGTGGGAGACAGAGGGTGGGAGACAGAGGGTGGGAGACAGAGGGTGGGAGACAGAGGGAGGGAGACAGAGGGAGACAGAGAGAGGGAGGCAGAGGGAGGAAGAAACAGGAAGAAACAGGGAGACAGAGGGAGAGAGGGAGAGAGGGAGACAGAGGGAGTGAGACAGAGGGAGGGAGGGCGAGGGAGGGAGACAGACAAGAAGGAGACAGACAAGAGGGAGACAGAAAGAGGGAGGGAGACAGAGGGAGAGAGAGGGAGGGAGACAGAGGGAGACAGAGAGACGGAGGGCAACAGACAGAGGGAGACAGACAGAGGGAGACAGACAGAGGGAGGGAGACAGAGGGAGGGAGACAGAGGGAGGGAGACAGAGGGAGGGAGACAGAGGGAGGGAGACAGAGGGAGGGAGACAGAGGGAGGGAGACAGAGGGAGGGAGACAGAGGGAGGGAGACAGACAGAGAGAGGGAGACAGAGACAGAGAGAGGGAGAGAGAGGGAGACAGAGAGAGGGAGAGAGAGGGAGACAGAGAGAGGGAGAGAGAGGGAGACAGAGAGAGGGAGAGAGAGGGAGACAGAGAGAGGGAGAGAGAGGGAGACAGAGAGAGGGAGACAGAGAGAGGGAGAGAGGGAGAGAGGGAGACAGAGAGAGGGAGACAGAGAGACAGAGGGACGGAGACAGAGGGACGGAGACAGAGGGAAGGAGGCAGAGAGAGGGAGACAGAGGGCAACAGACAGAGGGCAACAGACAGAGGGAGACAGACAGAGGGAGGGAGACAGAGGGAGGGAGACAGAGGGAGGGAGACAGAGGGAGGGAGACAGAGGGAGGGAGACAGAGGGAGGGAGGGAGACAGAGGGAGGGAGAGAGGGAGACAAACAGAGAGAGGGAGACAGACAGAGAGAGGGAGACAGACAGAGAGAGGGAGACAGACAGAGAGAGGGAGACAGACAGAGAGAGGGAGACAGACAGAGAGAGGGAGACAGACAGAGAGAGGGAGACAGACAGAGGGAGACAGACAGAGGGAGACAGACAGAGGGAGACAGACAGAGGGAGGGAGACAGAGGGAGGGAGGGAGACAGAGGGAGGGAGGGAGACAGAGGGAGGGAGACAGAGGGAGGGAGACAGAGGGAGGGAGACAGAGGGAGGGAGACAGAGGGAGGGAGACAGAGGGTGGGAGACAGAGGGTGGGAGACAGAGGGTGGGAGACAGAGGGTGGGAGACAGAGGGTGGGAGACAGAGGGTGGGAGACAGAGGGAGGGAGACAGAGGGAGACAGAGAGAGGGAGGCAGAGGGAGGAAGAAACAGGAAGAAACAGGGAGACAGAGGGAGAGAGGGAGAGAGGGAGACAGAGGGAGTGAGACAGAGGGAGGGAGGGCGAGGGAGGGAGACAGACAAGAAGGAGACAGACAAGAGGGAGACAGAAAGAGGGAGGGAGACAGAGGGAGAGAGAGGGAGGGAGACAGAGGGAGACAGAGAGACGGAGGGCAACAGACAGAGGGAGACAGACAGAGGGAGACAGACAGAGGGAGGGAGACAGAGGGAGGGAGACAGAGGGAGGGAGACAGAGGGAGGGAGACAGAGGGAGGGAGACAGAGGGAGGGAGACAGAGGGAGGGAGACAGAGGGAGGGAGACAGACAGACAGAGGGAGACAGACAGAGAGAGGGAGACAGACAGAGAGAGGGAGACAGACAGAGGGAGACAGACAGAGGGATGGAGACAGAGGGAGGGAGACAGAGGGTGGGAGACAGAGGGTGGGAGACAGAGGGTGGGAGACAGAGGGTGGGAGACAGAGGGTGGGAGACAGAGGGTGGGAGACAGAGGGTGGGAGACAGAGGGTGGGAGACAGAGGGTGGGAGACAGAGGGTGGGAGACAGAGGGTGGGAGACAGAGGGTGGGAGACAGAGGGAGGGAGACAGAGGGAGACAGAGAGAGGGAGGCAGAGGGAGGAAGAAACAGGAAGAAACAGGGAGACAGAGGGAGAGAGGGAGACAGAGGGAGGGAGTGAGACAGAGGGAGGGAGTGAGACAGAGGGAGGGAGGGCGAGGGAGGGAGACAGACAAGAAGGAGACAGACAAGAGGGAGACAGAAAGAGGGAGGGAGACAGAGGGAGAGAGAGGGAGGGAGACAGAGGGAGACAGAGAGACGGAGGGAAACAGAGGGAGGGAGACAGAGAGAGGGAGGGAGACAGAGACCGAGAGAGGGAGACAGAGAGAGGGAGACAGAGAGACGGAGGGAGACAGAGAGAGGGAGACAGAGAGACGGAGGGAGACAGAGAGAGGGAGACAGAGAGACGGAGGGAGACAGAGAGAGGGAGACAGAGAGACGGAGGGAGACAGAGAGACGGAGGGAGACAGAGGGAGGGAGACAGAGAGAGGGAGGGAGACAGAGAGACGGAGGGAAACAGACGGAGGGAGACAGAGAGAGGGAGACAGAGAGAGGGAGACAGAGAGAGGGAGACAGAGAGAGGGAGACAGAGAGAGGGAGACAGAGAGAGGGAGACAGAGGGCGACAGACAGAGGGCGGGAGACAGAGGGCGGGCGACAGAGGGAGGGCGACAGAGGGAGGGCGACAGAGGGAGGGCGACAGAGGGAGGGCGACAGAGGGAGGGCGACAGAGGGAGGGAGACAGAGGGAGGGAGACAGAGGGAGGGAGACAGAGGGAGGGAGACAGAGGGAGGGAGACAGAGGGAGGGAGACAGAGGGAGGGAGACAGAGGGAGGGAGACAGAGGGAGGGAGAGAGAGAGGGAGGGAGAGAGGGAGGGAGGGAGACGGACAGAGAGAGGGAGACAGACAGAGAGAGGGAGACAGACAGAGAGAGGGAGACAGACAGAGGGAGGGAGACAGAGGGAGGGAGACAGAGGGAGGG